>NC_056056.1:45285000-47785000 GCF_016772045.2 Ovis aries
TGCCCTGTATAGAGGCATTTATGCTGAATACAGAAGAACATCGGCATTCTCCTATAAAATGAAACTATAAAAAAGATAAGCTATATATTTTAAGTGCCTTACTGGTCTAAAACGGATTATGTACATTAATCTTCTGTCAATTGTGTTACAGTAAGAAATAAGAAATATATTTTTATCTTTGTGCCCTGGGTGTAGACATTCCAGCTTATACAGAGAATAAAAATCTGTAAATAAGACAAATTCTCACTCTCTACATTATTAAAGGTTTTAGATTTCTTTTTATAAAAACTGATGTTCTTTTAAAATTATAAATGCAAAGTTACCTACTTCTTCCTCATAATGGAATAATATGTGTAATTAGGGAAAATTAAAATTTTAGCTTGACCTTAAGTTTAAAGCTTGATTCCTAGAAGCTAGCCATTTAAATGTAACACAACCAATACTCATAAACATATAAGCTTAATCTTATATATATTTTTATGAGGAGACATACTTGGGACACACAAATATACATGAAAACTATGAGAAAAGTTTCTATCAGAGATTATCAAAATGAGATTTAGTGCTTTTTTACCAGCTGGATAGTAACTGTTTCTTTATCTGGAAAAGATCTAGTAATCTTACCTAAATCTGCTACAATTATCAGCACAGCATACTATACCCAATTAAGTCAGTATTTTCCAATTATCATCAAAAGTATAAAGTTGATGTCCCACCCTTCATATCAACAAAATACCTTTTAAAGGTTCAGCTCAGTAAAGAGCAGTTTGCATTCTTTTGGTTCTTACCAAATAAGCCCTTAGGATTCACTATTAAGGACCAGTAAAAAAAAAAACAAAAAAAAAATTCTATATCTTTTTTTGATTACTGATCTTTATAGTTAATTAAGGATTGTCCAAACTGAAATTCCTCTCTCACATATACAGTTTTCTTTTGAAGAGTTAAGTATTCCTGCAAACCTTTAAAGACAGATATTACAAGCCTTTCAGAATTCGCTGCTAACTTGCAGTTTGATCCTGCTAAGTGAAGATGAGACTGAGAGCAGGAGGAGAAGGGGACGACAGAGGATGAGA
Source organism: Ovis aries (assembly GCF_016772045.2). Classification (NCBI taxonomy): domain Eukaryota; kingdom Metazoa; phylum Chordata; class Mammalia; order Artiodactyla; family Bovidae; genus Ovis; species Ovis aries. The sequence goes on from NC_056056.1 coordinate 45,286,074, forward strand.
TGGTTGGATGGCATCACCGACTGAATGGACATGGGTTTGGGTGGACTCCAGGAGTTGGTGATGGACAGGGAGGCCTGGTGTGCTGCAGTTCATGGGGTCGCAAAGAGTCAGACACGACTGAGCGAATGAACTGAAGATGGGCTTCTATGACTATTTTAATGGGTCACTTACTATGCTTGCATATTAAATATTAGGGAAAAAACTTCAAGTATGGATTATAATAATGTTGTGATTTCTTGCTGATCTTTCTTTTAAAAAATATTCCAAGTACCTAATAACTGTCTGCAAACCACATTCTTACGCTACATAATTTGTGATTGAAAAATGAATATACTTACAAATTCACTGTTAAGTGATTAGACTAATTAAATTGAAGAATCATTCCCAATTCTCCTTTTAGACTTTCTATTTATAAAATAGATTTTATTCTCTCTTAAAACTTAAAGGTATAATTAAACCTATACAGCATCCTTTTTCTGGAAGGTTCACAGTGCTTCAGATCCTAATAACACCTCCAAGGAGTGTGGGTAGCAGGATTGTCATTCCTTATTCTTAAAGTGTACTGATTCTAAACTTTAGTACATCAAATGCAAACATCTCTTTCAGCTAAAATATAATTACATGAGTATTACTAAATGTCATGGTGGATTTATAAAACATTTTTTAAGCAACTATATTCCAATGTAAAGTAATAAGCAAAAGATTATTTTGAAATAGAGTAGCTCCTTAAATTCTATTTATGCATTTCTTGAGAAGAAAGTATTTGGGAGAACTTAGTAATAAAGAAAAATAATAAAAAAGGAAATATTTTCTTGAAAAAAAGCTCATTTTTCTCAGAGTTTAAGTTTAAATATATAATCAAGGAAGCTCTTTTGGCTATATAACGGCTAGACTATTGCACCTGTCAAAACCCTGAGTTAAACTTTGAAAAAAAATTATTTTATGTGAAAAATAATGCACAAAATAAATATCACACCTGAAATTTATATTAGTAAAACGTAACAAACAAAAATCTTCATAGGGCAAAAGAAATAGAAAGCAAAGAAATATAAATCACAGAGCTCAGAGCAATGAAATCTGTCTCCTATAGAAAAATGATTTCAGGCAATACCTGAAACAGGTTAAACAAATGTTTAAAACACACAGATACAAATGACTAACGTAAACTACTACTTTCCCTAAAAAGACCTAAATGCATTATGTACTAGTAGCACGTTCTCATTAAAACACGCAATGGTAGTCTTGACTAAAATTAAGAAAAATTATAAGGTTTATAGTATCTACATTTGTGAGTTCCCTTTTAAGAGAAATTATAGCTCAAATATTTCCCAAAGTAGAGTTTGTACATGAGGATCCATGTGGTAATATTACCAAGAGTTATCCTCAGTGTCTTAGAAGCTATTTCCTAGCCTGCCAATCTAAAGCTACTAATTTTATGAAGGAATGTTTGGTTACAGTGATGTGATTCAAGGCAGAGGTGGGAGCTAACCTCTACTGAGTGAAGTGAAGTGAAGTGAAAGTCGCTCAGTCGTGTCTGACTCTTTGCAACCCCACTGACTACAGAGTCCATGGCATTCTCCAGGCCAGAATACTGGAGTGGGTAGCCTTTCCCTTCTCCAGGGGACCTTCCCAACCCAGGAATGGAACCCAGGTCTTCCGCATTGCAGGCGGATTCTTTACTAGCTGAGCCACAAGGGAAGCCCAATCTCTACTGAGAGGTCCCAGAATATGCGGAGAGTAGGTAGTGTCAGACTTTGCTGTGTCCATACCATAACAAGAAAGGAAGGTATCATAATGTGGGATTCAAGAACAGGAAGATGTGAATGATATAGGGAACCTGAGTCTCGCAGAGGCAAATGTCATATCTGTAACCAATCTGAGAGAGAAGAACCTTTTAACTTTCTCTGATCGATGATAATCAGTTCTGCTCTAAAGCCCTTCAGAGAGTTGATCTTTTCCCCTGTCTACCAAGAAACTCCTTACGGCAGCTCCAATTTTTCATATTTAAGCTCATGTTTTTATTAGTTGACACTCAGAAGATATGATAGACTGTCACTATTCCCTCCCTTCATTTTTCATTAAACACTGACTTAATATTTGGTGCTGGGGTTACACAGTTCTTATACTCACAGTTGAGGGGAAGAAAGAGATAATTAGATAATAACATAGGATAAATGTGGCAGTAGTAATATATACAATACAATAGAAAAAGATACAGGAAGAAGAATTTCTTTCCTGCTAGAAGCCTTTGACAGAGGTACTCACAGAAGTGATTTTCTTAACAAGGGAAGAAAGGCATTTCAAGGAGAACAGCAAATGCTTGATACAGGAACGAAAGAGCATGATGCCACATTCTGTCTAAGCAATTTATAGAGCTAGACTGTAGAGTGAAAAATGGGAGAGAGGTGAGAAATGAGGCTAGAAAGGGAGGGAGTAGGATTTGCAGGAACTTTATGAAGCCATGTTGAATAGTCTGGAAGATTATTACTCTTGGGGAGGTAGGAGTTACCAGAAAGAATCTGAGCCTTCATATACTTGAATTAGTACTTAAACTACTTCCCAGTTCTTTATGTTTCGTAAGCCTGTCTTTCCTTAAAAGTATATCTTTGCTTTCAATCCTTTCACATTTCTCTGAATCCTCTGTAAATTCTCTCAGTCCAGAACTAGATACAAACTAGATACCTCTAAAGCGGATAAGTTTTACTGAGTACACGGACATTGCGCCATACAATTATGCTTCTATTTAGGTACTCTAACATCCATTATTAAAATAGCTCTACTCATTCTTCCTGGTATTCACTAGTAGATCCTAGGTTAGTTGTATAGAAACGAAGTTTAGAAGGATAAAAGACATTGCTGAAGAAGTCCTAAATCTGCAGTCTCTTAAAAGTAACTTTTTCACACAACTCTTGAAGATTTAAGGTTAGTGTCTCTAAGACTTGGGGTCACTCCAGGGTACTTCCAACTTTTTTCTTTTTAACTCCCAGGAACTCTCAGTTAAACTAAGAACACAAAAAGCAGTGGGCACCTATAGGTATCATCTAGACTCTTAGTACCAAAGTAAACATTATAAAGGGCAAGATAATTTAAAAATAAGAGCATGGTAAATTAAGGCACAAATTAAAGAGCATCAGGAAGTGAAAATAGTAGCAATCAGGTCACTAAATTAGATGCCAGATTTTTCTATTTTTAGTTAGACCTGCTTTTTATTTACCAGAAGTCTTGATCTCTTCAGATTGAAAAGGATGCTGACACTCAAGTAGGGATGGCATTAGTCATGGTTCCCTTACCTATTCCACCATGGATACCAATTAATTTGAATGTCACACAGGAGGAAAAAAAAACAAACTGGCCTCCATATCCCAAATGGAAAAACAGATTTAGAAAGATTAAGTAATTTCTACTTTTAGTATCACTTAACTCATACTCAGTTGCTCCAGAGACGAAATTTGGTATTTTCCCTTTTAATTTTGTCAGCCAAGTTGGCCATACTAGATTTCCAAAATACGGACAGCACTGCAAATAATTTCAATCGATATGTATAAGAGCTACCAGCAATGATAAAGAAAATGATTAAATTAAGAAAACTATCATGTCACTGGAAAAGAGATTATCAACTTGTATACTAAATTGAAAATCTGAAAAGCAATGGCAAGGTCTAATTTCTTTTGTAAAATTGGACTTACCTGATATTTTACATTTTCTTTCTTAAATAATTTCAATATTTGCTATGAGGCCCACAGAGTAACAAATGTCAACACTAGAGCAACAGTTCCAGGATGTACTATTGAGTTCATGGAACTGATGTTCTTCACAACACATCAATATAGGGCTTGACTTATTTGAAAAACAAGCAATAGTAGAATGTGCAAGAAAGTTTTAAAAGTGAGCTTAAGGGCTTCCCTGATGGTCCAGTGGTTAAGACTTCACCTTCCAAAGGAGGGGGTGCGAGTTTGATCCCTGGTCAGGGAATTAAGATCCCAAATGCCTCACAGCCAAAAAAATCAAAACATAAAACAGAAGCAATATTGTAACAAAGTCAATAAAGACTTTTAAAATGGGACACACACACACACACACACACACACACACACCCCTTTTAAAAAAAGAATAGTTTTTTTTTTAAATTAAGTAAACTTAAACTATAACTGAGAAGAGGCTACAACAATATTTCCCATGCCACATGCTCATCTTACAATGTGACTTTGATAGTCCTCTCATCGAGTGGTAAGGTCTACCTCTCTGCTACTTAAACCTGGGGGTGGCTTTGTATCTCCTCAGGCTAACAGTATGGCAAAGGGACTTTTAAAGCTAGAACATGAGAACGGAATGGCTATCCACTCCAATATTCTTGCTTGGAAAATTCCATGGACACAGGAGCCTGGCAGGCTACAGTCCATGGGGTCACAAAGAGTCAGACATGGCTGAATGACTAACACTTTCACTTTCATAAGCAAGCGTTAAGAGAGTCCACCTATTTTCTGCTGTTAGACTCAGCCACCATGCTGTGAGAAAGTCCAAACGAGCACGAGTAGAGAGACCATGTAGAGAGGCCAAGTACCGGTTCTGGCTGAAAACTAGCCCTTGAAATCGTGCAATAGAAATAAACCATTCCCTCAGTGTCCCATCCTAATGCCTAACTTATAGAATCTGTGAGCATAATAAAATGGTTATTTTATGCCAATTAGGTTTCCAATGTTTTATAATGCAGCAAAATATAACCCAAAAGAGGAAGGGGAGGCAAAGTATTCTTGGGACTGTTTGAAACACAGTTTCATAAGCAAAATAGGGTAAAATTTTGGTTAAGTGGGAAAAAGTGCAATAAAGTGACCAAATGTCTTCTCAGGATAAACAGAATTGATAGTATTGAATTCAGTTTACTTCACACTTCAGTTCAATTCACACTTCAGTTCAGCTCAGTTCAGTTGCTTAGTCGTGTCTGACTCTTTGCGACCCCATGAATCACAGCATGCCAGGCCTCCCTGTCCATCACCAACTCCCAGAGTTCACTCAAACTCATGTCCATTCAGTCGGTGATACCATCCAGCCATCTCATCTTCTGTCGTCCCTTTCTCCTCCTGCCCCCAATCCTTCCCAGCATCGCCACACTTAGGCACAAGCAAATATCATCGATTGTAAAAGTGAATAGTTCTGTTTACATCTCTCTTCTTAAAACACCCACCCCCACAAACTCCTGAGAGATACTGAAACACAACACTAATTTAAATGAAACAGCTTTATGGTCAAGTACATTTGGATATGCTAAGAAAACAATCTAATAAAAATATCCTTTTTGAATACCCCAAATTTCCCTAATTTAAATTTATCTAAACATGTCATTTTTAAAACAGAAGTAATAAAGGGAAAAATTCTATAAGCCATTTGTTATATTATCTCTTAGGGATAAATATTATTAATATTTTGATCACTTTCCTTACTGAACTGTTCAATGTATAGATAAAAACACAGTCTTTCAAAATGGGTTTTATATGCTATATGCTATTTTAGATATTTCTTTCTTTGTACAAAATGACACTGTGAATACTGTTCTATGTCCTTTCAATATTCTTTCAGAACATTATTAAATAATTTTAAATGGCTACATACATATACAATATATATATTTGTTATAATTTATTTGATCATTCTTCCATTTTGAGCAATTGCCATTTTGTAACTTTCACTATTATAAATAACATGTGATGAAAACTTGCATATTCATCTGTTAGTGGGATTACTGAGTAAAATAGAACAAGCATTTCTTGAAGAAGTCAATTTGCTTTTCAGAAGGGTGTGGCAAGTTACATGCTACCAGAAGTATTAAGAGTATCTTGACTTGATGAGACATCAGTACCATCACGTTTCTTAAAATCGAGGTTACAGGGCATCCCTGGTGGCTCAGTGGTAAAGAATCCGCCTGCCAATGCAGGAGACAAAGATTCAATAACTGATCTGGGAAGATCCTGCATGTCATGGAGCCACTAAGCTGGTAAGCCACAACTCATGGGCTTATAGCCCGTGCTCTAGAGTCTGAGTGAGTGAGTGAGTGAAGTCGCTCAGTCGTGTCTGACTCTTTGCGACCCTGTGGACTGTAGCCTACCAGGCTCTTCTGTCCATGGGATTCTCCAGGCAAGAATACTGGAGTGGGTTGCCATTTCCTTCTCCAGGGGATCTTTCTGACCCAGGGATCGAACCTGGGTCTCCCGCATTGGAGGCAGAAGCTTTAACCTCCGAGCCACTAAATACCCTAGAGTCTAGGAGCTGCAACTACTGAAGACCTCTCACCCTAGAGCCAGTGCTCCACAACAAAAGAAGCCACCCCAATTTAAGCCCATACATTGCCATGAAGAGTAGCCCCCTTCTCCCGCAGCTAAAGAAAAACCCTCACAGCAAGGAAGACCCAACACAGTCAAAAATGAATAAATAAATATGTAAATAAGATTAAAAAATCCAAGTTACAGATTTTACAGGTATAGTAAGATATCACAGACATAGAATAAGCAATATTTCAGTAATTAACTTCTGATGTTGAATTCATACTAACATAATTTAGCTAAAAATTTGTTCTACTTGGGATATATTAAGTGTATGCAAAATTATTGGTGCCTTAAAAAGAAGAGATGAACAATAAAATATTTGTTGAAAGTTTAAATTAATAAGTGAATAAACTGAATGAAAAACTAAACAGCTTAAAAGTGAGGATACTCAAATTTTAAGCCTAGTTTGCTACTGTTTGCAAACCTAGGTAATTTTAAACCCCCTTTCCTAACTCACTTTTCTTTACAGTGGATACAACAATAATATCTATTCCTACTTCACAAGGATTTCAGAAAATAAACAAGAAAGAAATAAAACATAATGCTTTAAAAACATAATCTTTAAAGTCAAACTGTCTAGGTTCTATTCTTGGCTCTGTCACTTATTAGCTGTGTAACCATGGGCAACTGAATTTGTTTGTGCGTCAGTTTTCTCAACTATCAAACAGAGATTATATTTAACACATATAATTGTTATGGAGATTATACAAGAAAATCCATGTGAAAGCGCTTTGAATCCTGCTTGATACACAGTAAGCGCTCAGTAAACATTAGATGACAATTATTAATATATGCAAAATTTATACATAGGTAAAATAGTATCTTTTTAAAATCTACTTGGCAAACAGATCATTTAAATCTCAAGTATTCTAAATTTAAAATCAATATACTTCAAAATACAGAGCTATAAATTTTCCATAATTTTTAGAACCTGAAACAACTATGAAACAAAGTTTATCACAAATATAATAACAATAAAATAACTTTCTTTTTTAAGAGAATATTCTTTCCCTGGCTCTTCATTTAACTGGATCCTTCTCATCCATCAAGTCTTACTTCAAATGTCTCCTCTTCAAGTCACGCCTGCTGCTGCTAAGTCACTTCAGTTGTGTCCAACTCTGTGCGACCCCACAGATGGCAGCCCACCAGGCTTCCCTGTCCCTGGGATTCTCCAGGCAAGAACACTGGAGTGGGTTGCCATTTCCTTCTCCAATGCATGAAAGTGAAAAGTGAAAGTGAAGTTGCTCAGTTATGTCTGACTTAGCAACCCCATGGACTGCAGCCTACCATGCTCCTCCGTCCATGGGATTTTTCAGACAAGAGTACTGGAGTGGGGTGCTTATCCTCTAGTATGTCTACTAAATCAGTCATTTTCACACTCTGTAGTTAACTTATTTATTCATCATTCTCTGTCTCTTCTCACCAAAATGCAAATTCCATGAGGGAAGAATCTTTGTCTTTTGGCCATACCTTGTGGCATGTAGGGTCTTAAGTTCCCTGACCAGGGATTGAACTTGCAACTCCTGCAACGGAAGCATGGAGTCTTAACCACTGGACTACCAGGGAAGACCCGAAGCTTAGTCTTTTCTATTGCTACACTCGGCTCCAACTCAATAAATATCTTATTGAACCAACAAATTGATATAACAGATGGTTAGGCACTGAAAGAACTAGTATAAAAGCTACAAAATTTCTTCCTTAGAAAGAATGGCCATCTAAATTAGCATTTCTCAAACATTTTTATCATGACCCACAATTAAAAATACATCTGGTAACAAGATCCAGTAAGCACACATACCCACATAACTAAAATAAGTCTCAAACAAAAACATTATGATGTATGATAAATTCTGGTATTTTACCATTTTATTTAAATATTCTCTTCTTTTTCATTGAAAATAAAACTGTGGCCCACTATATTGATTTTATATCACATTACTGTGTAAAGACTCAAAGTCTGTATATTATACAGCATAGAAATATAGCCAGTATTTCACAATAAATTTAAATGCAGTATAATCTATAAAATATTGAATTACTATGTTGTATATCTGAAGCTAATATTGTAAATCAACTATACTTCACTTAAAGAAAAAAAGTAACAATAAAGAAAGTAAAAAAGAAGAAAAGTATGAAAAACAGTGGTCAAGCTCAGAGGTTAAGCTAGTATCTGAAAGGAGTTAACAAAAACAACACAATGGAGCAAAGATCGTCTTTTCAACAAATGGTGCTAGATGAACTGGATATGCACATGCAAAAAAATAAACCTAGACACAGACCTTACGCCTTTCACAAGAATTAACTCAAAATGGATCACAGACCTGAATGTAAAACATAATTCTAGGAAACTCCTAGAAGATAACATAAAACCTAAATGACCTTGAGTATGGTGATGCCTTTTTAGATATAACACCAAAGGTATGATTCATGATACAGATAATGCATAAACTGGATTTCATTAAAATTTATAATTTCTACTCTGTGAAAGACAATGTAGAAAGAATGAGAAGACAAGCCACAGGCATGGATAAAATATTTGCAAAGATATATCTGATAAGACTGTTATCCAAAAGAAACAAAGAACTCTTGAAACTCAATAGTAAGAAAACAAATAACTTGACTAAAAAATGAATCAGTGACCTTAACAGACATCTCTCCAACGATTTCCAGATGGCACATAAGCATATGAAAAGGTGCTCCATATTATATATTCTCAGCGAAATGCAAATCAAAGCAACGAGATACCACTACACACCTATTAGAATGGCCAAAATCTGGAACACTGACAGTACCCAAAGAAAAACACAAGAATTCTCATTTATTGCTGATGGGAAAGAAAAATGGTATAGCTACTTTAGAAGACAATTTGGTGTCTCTTTTGTTTTTTGTTACTTATAAAAGTAAACACACTTGCCATAAGATCCAGCAAATGTGCTCCTTGAAATGTACCCAAAGGAGCTGAGAACTTGAGGTCATATAAAAACCTGCTTTGTAGATGATTGCTGCTACTGCTAAGTCACTTCAGTCGTGTCCGACCCTGTGCGACCCCATAGACGGCAGCCTACCAGGCTCCCCCGTCCCTGGGATTCTCCAGACAAGAACACTGGAGTGGGTTGCCATTTCCTTCTCCTGGGGTCTATACAAGTGAGGGATATTTTCAGGCCAAAGATGGAATATTTAAAGATAGTAATTTTTTAATATCAAATAACCCCCTTTATGAATAAACCAAAATACAAAGCTTTTACCCACTGGAGCAGTTTTGTCTTTTGGGAGAGATTTCAAACTCAAGCAGCAAATAAAACACTCAAAACCAAGACACTGGGTAAATAGACAGAGATGGTATAATTAAAATGCAATCGAAGTGTTTTTTTTAATTGTGTCTAGTACACCACAGGCCTCAAATGCTTGCTGATGAATTTTGGGAAGGCTTTGGGTGAAGGGAAGAAAGATAGTAGAAAAAATTGCAAAACCAGTGATTCCCTTTGAAAAGTATACTGGCCGACAAGCATTTGGTTTTGTGAAAGAGGCACTCTTTTTATAGAAAAAAGAAGCTATTATGTGGTGTATAAAAGTCCCTAAATAATCACCAGAATGCTATCCATGATTACTAAACCTCAAGAAGTAAGGAATTTTGATGGTGCAAGATAGTATTTGTGATGTCTAGTGTTCCGAGAATAATTTCAACTCCTGATAATGACCCCTTAACACCAAGTTACGAACCATCACACTGTTTTGTCCTGCTTAGGTGTATTTCCAGTGTCCGGGACAGGGCTTTAAAAATGTTCAACAGGAAGGGGGAGGCAGTTGCTAAGTGGTTGGAGATAGAAAAAGGAGAAAGAAAACAACATGAGTTTAAAAGGCATTGTAGATGATTAAAGGAGCTTTATTCCTGATTACAACCAAGATGCCTAGCAGTAAGTGAATGGAAAAATAAACTGTGGTACATCCAGACAGTGGAATATTATTCAGCATTAAAAAGAAATGAGCTATCAAACTATGAAAACACATGGAGGAACCTTAAATGCATATTACTAAGTGAAAAGAAGCCATATCAGAAAAGGTAATATACTATGGTTCCAACTACCAACATTCTGTAAAACATAAAATTATGAAGACAATGAAATTATCAGGTTCTCAGAGGTTGAGGATGGGGAGAGAGATGAATAGGTGAAATGCAAAGGATTCCTAGGGCAGTGAAAATTCTCTGTATAATATTATAAAGATGGAGAGATGTTATTATGCATTTGTCTAAACTCATAGACTGTATAACAATAAGAGTAAACTGAATGTAAGCTACAGACTTTGGGTAATAATGATGTGTCAATGTAGATTTATCAGTTTTAACAAATATACCACCCTGGCAGGGACTGTTATTAAGAAGGACGGTTACTCAATGGGTACAGGGGGTATAGGGGAAAACTCTATACCTTCCTCTCAATTCTGCTGTCAACTTAAAACTGCTCTAAAATAAATCTTAATTTAAAAAAAAGAGGAAAATACAGTTTTATGTATATGTAAAATTGGGGGTAGGGAAGGGTTATCATAATTTTCAGATTCATGAAGAGGTTCATGTCTCCCTAAATCTAAGGCTTTTTTTAAAACTATATATTCATTATTATCTGTGAGGCACTACAGAAAAATATGTATAAAAATATGGCTTAACACAGGGATGGTAGTCTATGATAGGAAAGAGGATTGACTCGGGAGTTTGATTAAGTCTCAGGATCAAATCATGAATTCATCATACACTGACTACAACCTTACACAAATTATCTTACCAATCAGCCTCAGTTTTCTTACCTAAAAGGAGTTTGAATATCTACTTAAGAGGTTAAGTAAAATAGAAATTATGTAAAACATCCACTATAGTGCCTAAAGCATCCACTTAGCCTATATGCTAAGTATTTTAATAAATGGTAAGCATCATTTGGAGAAGGCAATGGCAACCCACTCCAGTACTCTTGCCTGGAAAATCCCATGGGCGGAGGAGCCTGGTAGGCTACAGTCCATTGAGTCACAAAGAGCTGGACATGACTGAGTGACTTCACTTTCACTTTTCACCTTCATGCACTGGAGAAGGAAATGGCAACCCACTCCAGTGTTCTTGCCTGGAGAATCCCAGGGACGGGGGAGCCTGGTGGGCTGCCATCTATGGGGTTGCACAGAGTCGCAGAGAAGCGACTTAGCAGCAGCAGCAGCAAGCACCATTATTATACTCTAATATTTTCAAAAAAATTAACTTCCATGCACAAAACACCATCTTAAACAAAGTACACCTAAATTATAAAATTAAATTGATATAAAACAGATTATTCATATATATGTGGAAATTATAATCCAGGATCTTACTTTTTCTCATAGCTAATACTGCTGTGAAGGAATAATACAAACTACTCCTGTAAGTATGAATTTATCAGTTCAATAAAAGTAACAAGTACCCATAGTATACATAGTCTGTTGAAAAAGAATTTATTAAGAATATAAATAAGTTACTCTTATTTACACCCCCATGATTACAATGAATAATGTATTATTTTTAACCAATGTTCCTCACATCACTTAGCTGCCTGTTGCAGAGTGGTGTGGCTGCGTTGGTATGCTGCTTATTCCCTGCCTTTAAAGCTGCATCTCTTCTTGCTTGCTCAAGCAGAACTCTTGCTCTTTCTTTGAGTTCTTCTTGCCTGGATAACATTCGATGCTTAAAAACAAAGATACAGAATTAGAAGCCAAAACAAATAAAACCCCTCAAACCCATGTAATCCATTTTTGTAAACTAATCAATAGTTATACAATCCATCAAAATAATACAGGTCAGGAATAAGACTGTATCAATAGTTTTGTGAGATTACCCGTAGAAAATACTAATGCTGATTAGAAACTGTATCTTTACTGGCTAAAACTGGGTTAATTAAAATTACATTTTTATTAGAACACAGTCTCACAAGGTATAAAGTCCATACACATATTATATGCACTGTTAATCACAGTATGCCTTTCATGGATCACAGCCTGGTTGTGGCAAAGGGTCTTACCTAACTCAGTGAGGCTATGAGCCATGCCATGCAGGGCCACCCAAGATGAATGGGTCATAGTGAAGAGTTCTGACAAAACAAGATCCAATGGAGAAGGAAACTGCAACTCATTTCAATATTTTTGCCTGAAGAACTCTATGGACAGTATGAAAAGGCAAAAAGATATGATGCTGGAAGATGAGCCCCCAGGTGGGAAGGTGTCCAATATAATAAAAGCAGAAGGAAATTACTAATAGCTCCAGGAAGAATGAAGCAGCTGGGCCAAAGAGGGAAAAAAACTCAGCTGTGGATGTGTCTGGTGGTAAAAGTAAAGTCTGATGCTGTAAAGAACAATACTGTATAAGAATCTGGAATGGCAGGTCCATAAACAGGAGATGGCCAAACAAGAGATGGCAAGCGTGAACATGGACATCTTAAGAATCAGTGAAAAAAATGGATGGGAATGGAAAAATTAAATTCAGATGACTATTATATTTACTACTGTGGGCAAGAACACTTTAGAAAAAGTGGGATAGGCCTCACAGTCAACAAAAGAGTGAAATGAAGGACTTGGTTGCAACCTCAGAATGAGAGAATGATCTTGGTTCATTTCCAAGGCAAATCATTCAACATCATACTAATCCAAGTCTATGCCCAACCCACTGATGCTGAAGAAACTGAAGTTGAATAGTTCTATGCAGACCTATAAGACCTCCTAAAACTAACACACAGAAAAAGAGGTCCTTTTCATCATAAAGGATTGGAATGCAAAAGTAGGAAATCAGGAGACATCTGGAACAACAGGCGAGTTTGGCCTTGCAGTAGAAAATGAAGCAGGGCAAAGGCTAACAGAATTTTGTCAAGAGAACACAGTGGTCATAGAAAACATCATTTTCCAACAACCCAAGAGACGACTCCACTAATGGACATCACCAGAGGGTCAACAATGAAATCAGACTGATCATGTTCTTTGCATCTGAAGATGGAAAAGCTCTACACAGTCAGTAAAAACAAGACCTGGAGATGACTGTGGCTCAAATTGTGAGCTCCTTATTGCAAAATTCAGGCTTAAATAGAAAAAAGTAGGTAAAATAACTAGGCCATTCAGGTATGACATAAATCAAATCTCTTATGATTATCCAGTGGAGGTGACGAGTAGATTCAAGGGATTAGATTTGGTAGACAAGGTGCCTGAAGAACTATGGATGGAGGTTCTTAACATTGCACAGGAGGCAGTGACCACAACCATTCCAAAAAAAAAAAAGAAATGCATGAAGGCAAAGTGGTTGTCTGGGGAGGCTTTAAAAATAGCTAGGAAATAAGTTAAGTGAAAGGTAAGGGAGAAAGGGAAAGAGATACCCATCTAAAGGTAGTGTTCCAGAGAACAGTAAGGAGAGATAAGAAGGTGTTCTTCAATGAAAGAAATAGAGGATAACAACAGAATGTGAAATACTAGCAATCTCCTTAAGAAAACCAGAGATACCAAGGGAACATTTCATGCAAGGATGGACATGGTAAAAGACAAAAATGGTAAAGATCTAACAGAAACAGAAGAGATTAAGAAGTGGCAGGAATACCCATAAGAACTATACAAAAAAGGTCTTAGAGACCTGGATAACCACAATGGTGTGGTCACTCTCCTAGAGCCGAACATCCTGGAGTGTGAAGTCAAGTGGGCCTTAGGAAGCATTCCTATGAACAAAGCTAGTAGAGGTGACAGAATTCTGAGTAATATCAAATCCTAAAAGATGATGTTGTTGAAGTGCTGCAGTCAATAAGCCAGCAAATTTGGAAAACTCAGCAATGGCCACAGAACTGGAAAAGGTCAGTTTTCATTCTAATCCCAAAGAATGGCAATGCCAAAGAACATTCAAATTACTGTACAATAGCACTCATTTCATATGCCAGAAAGGTTATAGTCAAAATCCGTAAGACAGGCTTCAGCAGTACGTGAAAGTAAAACTTCCAGAAGTACTGGTTTTCAGAGAGGCAGATGAACCAGAGATCAAACTGCTAACAATTGTTGCTGCTGCTGCTAAGTCGCTTCAGTCGTGTCTGACTCTGTGCGACCCCATAGATGGCAGCCCACCAGGCTCCCCCGTCCCCGGGATTCTCCAGGCAAGAACACTGGAGTGGGTTGCCATTTCCTTCTCCAATGCATGAAACTGAAGTCGCTCAGTCATGTCTGACTCTTAGCGACCCCATGGACTGCAGCCCACCAGGCTCCTCCATCCGCGGGATTTTCCAGGCAAGAGTACTGGAGTGGGGTGCCACTGCCTTCTTCGTTGGATCATGGAGAAAGCAAGGGAGTTCCAAAAAAACATCTAATTCTGCTTCACTGACTATGCTAAAGCCTTTCACTGTGTGGATCACAACAAACTGTGGAAAATTCTTAAGAGGTGGGAGTACCAGACCACCTTATCTGTTTCCTGAGAAATCTGTATGTGGGTCAAGAAGTAACAGTTAGAACTGGATATGGAAAAACTGTTTTCAAGTTGGGAAAGGAGTATGACAAGTCTGTATATTGCCACCCTACTTATTTAACTTCTATGCAGAGTACATCATGTGAAATGCTGAGCTGGATTAATCACAAGCTAGAATCAAGATTGCTGGGAGAAATAGCAAAGTATATATATGCAGATGATATGACTAACTGTAGAAAGTGAAGAGGAACTAAAGAGTCTCTTGATGGGAGTGAAAGAGGAGAGTGAAATAGCGGGCTTAAAACTCAACATTCAAAAAACTAAGATCATGACATCTGGTCCCATCACTTCATGGCAAATAGAAGGGGAAAAAGTAGAAATAGTGACAGATTTTATTTTGAAATTAAGACACTTGTTCCTTGGAAGGAATGCTATGACCAACCTAGACAGCATATTAAAAAGCAGAGACATCACTTTGCTGACAAAAGTCCATATAGTCAAAGCTATGGTTTTTCTAGTAGCCATGTATGGAAATGAGAGTTGGACCATAAAGAAGGCCTGAGTGTTGAAGAATTGATGCTTTTCAATTCTGGCACTGGAAAAGACTCTTTGAGAGTCCTGTGGACTGCAAGAAGATCAAACCAGTCAATCCTAAAGGAAACCAACCCTAAGTATTCTTTGGAAGAACTGTTGCTAAAGCTGAAGCTCCAAAACTTTGGCCACCTGATGTGAAAAGCTGACTCACTGGAGAAGACCCTGATGCTGGGAAAGACAGAAAGCAAAAGGTGAAGGGGGTGGCAGAGGATGCTGCTGCTGCTGCTAAGTCACTTCAGTCGCATCCAACTCTGTGCGACCCCATAGATGGCAGCCCACCAGGCTCCGCCATCCCTGGGATTCTCCAGGCAAGAACACTGGAGTGGGTTGCCATTTCCTCCTCCAATACATGAAAGTGAAAAGTGAAAGTGAAGTCACTCAGTTGTGTCTGACTCTTTGCGATCCCATGGACTGCAGCCTACCAGGCTCCTCTGTCCATCGGATTTTCCAGGCAAGAGTACTGGAGTGGGTTGCCATTGCTTTCTCCGGCAGAGGATGAGATGGTTAGATAGCATCATTGATTCAATGGACACGGATTTGAGCAAATTCCGGGAGACTGTGGAGGACAGTGGAGCCTGGTATGCTGCAATCCATGGGGTCACAAAGAGTAGGACATGACTTAGCAACTGAACAACAAATCACAGTATAATCTGGAAAAGACAGTTTTTAAAGTTCCCAGTTTTATTTTTATACTTGTGTATAATTGATAACAAGATGTCTTCCAGATTAGGATACTGATAAATTTTAAATACCTATGGCAGTTTTGTTTTCTTTTTCTATTTATTTTTTAACTGAAGCATACTTGCTTTACAATGTTATGCAGTTCTTTAAATTCTTGACTATGAAATGTTTATAGAAAATGCAAAGCTATCAAATTTTTTAAACTTACTTTTTTATTGAGAGATAATTGATTTACAGAATTTTTTGTTTTTGGTCAAATCTCAACATGAATCAGCTATAGGTATACATATATCCCCTCCCTTTTGAAACTCCCTCCCATCTCCCTCCCCATCCCACCCTTCTAGGTTGCTACAGAGCCCCTGTTTGAGTTTCCTGAGCTATACAGCAAATTCCTGTTGGCTATCTATTTTACATACGGTAATATGTTTCCATGTTACTCTTTCCATACATCTCACCCTCTCCTCCCCTCTCCCCATGTCCATTAAGTTTATTCTCTATGTCTGTTTCTCCATTGCTGTCCTGTGTGCGTTAGAATACGATATTTATCTTTCTGACTCACTTCACTCTAAGAATTTCTAGGTTCATCCACCTCATCAGAACTGACTCAAATGTGTTACTTTTATGGCTGAGCAATATTTCATTGTGTATATGTATCACAACTTCTTTATCCATTCATCTGTTGATGGGCCTCTAGGTTGCTTCCATGTTCTAGCTATTGTAAATAGTACTGCAATGAACACTGGGATATGTGTCTTTTTCAACCCTGGTTTCCTCAGGGTATATGCCTAAGAGTGGGATTGCTGGGTCATATGGAGGTTTTATTCCTAGTTTTTTAAGGAATCTCCATAACGTCTTCCATAGTGGCTGTATCAATTTACATTCCCACCAGTAGTGCAAGAGGGTTCCCTTTTCTCCACACCCTCTCCAGCATTTATTGTTTGTAGACTTTTTGATGATGGCCATTCTGACCGGTGTGAGATGATATCTCATTGTGGTTTTGATTTGCATTTTTCTAATAATGAACAATGATGAGCATCTTTTCATGTGTTTGTTAGCCATCTGTATGTCTTCTTTGGAGAAATATCTGTTTAGGTCTTTTTCTCCCTTTTTGATTGGGTTGTTTGTTTTCCTGGCATTGAGCTGTGTGACCTGCTTGTATATTTTGGAAATTAATCCTTTGTCAGTTGTTTCATTTGCTATTATTTCCTCCCATTCCAAGGACTGTCTTTTCACCTTGCTTATAGTTTCCATTGCTGTGCAAAAGCTTTGAAGTTTAGTCAGGTCCCATTTGTTTACTTTTGTTTTTATTTCCATTACTCTAAGAGGTGGGTCATAGAGGATCTCACTTTGATTTATGTCATCGAGTGTTCTGCCTATGTTTTCCTCTAAGAGTTTTATAGTTTCTGGTCTTACATTTAGGTCTTTAATCCATTTTGAATTTATCTTTGAGTATGGTGTTAGGAAGTGCTTTAATTTCATTCTTTTACATGTAGCTGTCCAGTTTTCCCAGCACCATTTATGGAAGAGGCTCTCTTTTCTCCATTGTATGTATATTCTTGCCTCCTTTGCCAAAAATAAGGTACCCGTAGGTGCAAGGGTTTATTTCTGGGCTTTCTATCTTGTTCCATTGGTCACTGAAATTGAAGCTGCGATCAAAAATCTCCCAAAAAACAGGACCAGATGGCTTCACAGGAGAATCCTATCAAACATTTAGAGAAGAGCTAATGCCTATCCTTCTAAAACTCTTTCAAAACATTGCAGAGGAAGGAACACTTCCAAATTCATTCTGCGAGGCCAACATCACCCTGATACCAAAGCCAGAAAAAGACAACACACAAAAAAGAAAACTACAGGCCAGTATCACTGATGAACATCGATGCAAAAATCCTCTACAAAATTTTAGTATACATAATTCAGCAACACATCAAAAAGCTCATATACCATGATCAAGTTGGGTTCATTCCAGGAATGCAAGGATTCTTCAATATATGCAAATCAATCAATGTGATATATCACATTAACAAATTGAAAGATAAAAACCATATAATCATCTCAATCAATGCAGAAAAAGCCTTTGACAAAATTCAGCACCCATTTATGATTAAAACTCTTCAAAAAATAGGCATAGAGGAAACCTACCTGAACATAGTAAAGCCATATATGATAAGCCTACAGCAAATATTATTTTCAATGGTGAGAAACTGAAAGCATTCCCCCTAAGATCAGGAACAAGACAAGGGTGTCCACTTTCACCACTATTATTCAACAGAGTTCTGGAAGTCCTAGCAGTAGAGTCCTTGCAGTAAATACTATAGGTTTCAATCTGTGCCATATTCCCCTCATGGGGAGAAATTTATATGTACTGGGGTTTTTAACTGGAAGTAATGATGTGACTGAAAATGCCAATTGCAATGCAACTAAAATATTTGAAGAAAATGCTGTAGATGGGAAATATTTTAATTTGGCACTATACATCTCAAGAATGACATTCTTACTAAATGCAATACTGAAATATGACTTATTCTGTAAATATTGTTTTTATAGGTTAATAACATTTTGATTTGAAAAGCTGACATTTTGTATTCTTAAATCTTGAAATTGGGATTTATTTATAGGTTTAAAATATAAAGTGAAAAGCAGGTGTATTTCAGTTTTTTCTACACTGGGAAATTATACTTCATGTTTAGTCATTTGTAAAGTGTTCTATGAGTACAAAAAATTCCATGGATAGAGGAGCCTGGTAAGCTATAATCCATGGGGTCCTAAGCGTTGGACAGGACTTAGTGACAAAACCATCACATGAACACAGAGAAAAAAAAAAAAAAGAATAGCTATTTACTACGTTTATGTATTTGTCATTCTCACTTACCTGGACTGTTTTTGCAGAATGATCTGCATGATTTAAGGTGGGTCTATCAGCATCTGAATCAGACTCTGCCTGCCTCAGGGAAGTTCGTTTTTTCTTTGCAAGGTCTGCATCTCTATTGTACAGGTATCCAAGTTTGGGAGTGGGAGATAAACTTGGTTTTTTGACAGATGATTCAGGATCTGATCTGCATTCTACGGGTCTCGAATTATCTAATTTTTCTTGCTCCAAAGTACCACTGATGTCTAGATTCTGAAGCTTTTGCTCATCTGTTTCCTCGAAAATAAAGGGTGGAGACACATCTTTCTTCTTATCACTGACGTATAAGTCACTTAATTCTAAAGTCTCTGTTTTCAATAGTCTCTTCTTGCCTAACGAAACCTGTGCGTGGTTTGAATCTGTATTGTAACATATTCCAGGGTCATCGGATCCTGAAGTCCTTCCTGAGCTCTGCTGGGACTTCTGGGGTTCTGTGTCACTTTTAGTCCTGCGACAGTGCAGAGAAACTGTGTTTGGACTGAGGTGATCCTCAGGAGTCTGATGTTCACTTTCTGACTCTCCAACCCCACTATCATTTACAAATACAGAGTCGTCCTGGGGTGTGAAGTCGACCGCTCCACTGGGAGTCTGCTGCAGTGGAGGCTCCCGTTTCAGGTCACTAAGCTCTGCATAAAATTTTTCCTGGTCAACAGAACTATTTGTATCTGTTTCATAGTTTCCAACTTTATACGTGCTTTTACTGCTGTTTTCTTCTATTTGAACAACATTCAGTTCTTGGCCACTGAAATGTGCCCTTATTTGATAGAGATAGGTCATAACAGTCAGTTTGTCAGGAATTGCTAACAAAACCATATCAGAAGGCTCCAGTAGTCGTGAAATTCCAATGCTGGCAAACCCATCATATGCCTTCAGAGGAAAGAAAAACAGAAGATATATAGAAGAGTTAAGACAATCCATACATTTTAATTTTTTAGAAGAAACTTAAAACATCACCACTATCCTACACATTTTAAAAACAGCAGAAACAGCAAAATAATAGATGTTAACTAGACTTATTGTGGTGAGCATTTCACAGTGTATATAAATATCAAATTATTAAGTGGTACACTTGAAACTGATGTAATATACGGTGATGATACCTCAAAAAAAGTTTAAAGAGAACAAGCAAAAATGAGAGTTAAAAATTAAAAATAAAACCTTAGAATTGATTTTTGTGATAAAAAACTAAAGTATAAGGAAATAATAAATCATCTGGAGCTTTATTATTCCTATCAACCTCTTTTCAGTGATCATGTAATTGCAGTGATTTGTGACGATAAAGTACGGGTTGATATTCCAAAAGAACTAACTCTTAGATTGCCTGGTATAAAATACAAATAACTGCTATTTAAGTCTAGAAACAGAGAAACATTTTTTAAATGCCCAATTAAGATTTATTTTCATGATGAGAAGGGTGACTGCATTTTCACTCTATCCATTATGGAAAGAATGAAATGTTTTGAGTAGGACAACCTAGTTTAGAATGTGAGGCTGCATTGTATTACTTTTGTTAGCCTTTAAATGACGGTGGCACATCAGGTTTTTCTAGTTTTGAACAATCAAAGCTGTTTCTCAATTTACAATTAATTATTACTACGCTGAACTAACTCTTGAAAACAACACTGTGTTGCTAGGAAGCACTAAAAATACGGCTAAACACTGAGGTATACTGTTGGTAAAAGTAAGGACCTTCTAGCTATATTCTTGCTTTGGGATGTAAAATGTCTAGTCTTTGTAACAACCTAGATATAGGATAGTAATTCAAAGTTTTTCTAAAAAGAAAGTTTAGGAAATTATGTAACAACTCAGAAGGCATTAGTTTTTTGAACATACATGTTAAAGTGCATTTCTACCTCTGAATTTAATCCTTGTATTGTATTCTTCCTATAGTTTAATAAATATTATGGAGTAAGTAAGAAAGAAAATGAAAAATAAACTGTTATATTAAAACCTCTTCAATTTTCACAGCACTATGTTTTATAATATAGATACCTCAAAATATTGACTCGAGAGAATGGCTCAGTTGGTATGCATGTTTGGGCCTGTTCGTTATTTTACATGTTTTAGGAAAATTAAAGTCATTTTCTTCTTCACGCATCCTGACAACTTGATTGACAGACATCAATTGCAGGCCATCAGGAAAAGCACCACAGGCAGTATTCTAAACATTTTCCAATTATCTAAAACACTCACATACTGGTTAAGATCAGATGTCAAAGGTAAATACCTTGTTTATTCAGCACTTTTTACAGACCTGGGAAAATGATTTGCTTCCTTGTGAGGAATCTCCTGCTGGTGTTTTGCTTCATGTGGCAATTCACTTTATGCACACTAATTGCAGTTAAAAAACATTTAAAAACAAACCAGGTTTCTTGTAAGTGAGGTCAGGACTTTATAAAGGAATTTTAACCTCTTCTGCAATGGTCAACCATCTACTGTCTTAGCTGTTGGTAAGTATAGGAAAAAAGGTCTTTCACAGAAAATTGTCTTATTCATTGTTAAATGTTATTTAATTGGTAAGGAGTCACTGCCAGTTATGTTATGCATCTGCCTGCATGGAACTTAAGACAAAAGCATTGTTTCTTGTCCTGTTTTAAGTCCAATTAAGGGCAGATGGGGTTATCGGGAAGTACCATGTGAAGTTGGAAATAAATCTGCAGGTAGCAACTGATACTCAATGTAGATATCAGGTAAGAAGTTGCAAAGTGATGAAAAGGAAAGTATAACAACAATTATGTACTGAATTGTGCAGTGAATAGGATCAACTAAATTAAAATTCTTTCAAAAAGCTATAATTATCTGCCCTTTAAGATTTGAGAAGAAAAGTTTATGGGATACACTTCTCTTTGTAGTAATATGTAAATCCAAAGTATGGTCATCATTATTAAGTTTCTGAAAAAATAACATAAAGAAGTATAACTTATGCCCTAATGAAATTCCTCATACTCTTTAAAAATATATAACTAGGTAAAATAAAAACTGTTTTTCAAAATTTTAAGCAGTAACTTGAAAGCTTCATTTTATAAAAAATAATAATGGTTTCTTTTATAATGGTCTTATCTGCATTTAAATGAGTTATTCAAATACAAGAAAATACAGGTAAAGACCTGTCTTATTTTAGGAAACAGTTGTCTACTGTATCCACGAGGATTGATTCCAACACCCCCTGCAGATAACACAATCTAGGGATGCTCAAGTCCCTGATGCAAAATGGTGGAGTACAGTTAGCCTTCTGTATCTGAGGATTCCACATTCACAGATCCAGTGGGCTAACCATATAAGTTAACTGATGAAAAACAAGGCATTTGGCTTTAATAGACACAAGTTCCTCAAAATCATATAAGAAATAATTCATGACAATGACTTATTTTGATGCATGATTCCTATAAAGAAAATTATACTGACTTTTAAAGATTACCTTTTCTGGTAGCATATTTCAATTAAAAAAACTGATTTTAAATGTATTTCTCTAAGGCCAGCATCATGCATTTGCAAATAAACAAGAATTTTTTAAATGGAAATATAAATTTTTGGCTTTAGAGAACAACACAAGTAAGAAAAAAATTGATTTAAATTATCACCTGTTGATTGAACTTCTATCAAGTTTCCCTTTATAGTCTTTTTATCACTGGTGGTTTTAATTATTTAAGGTAAATTAAAACATTTAACCTAGAGGTTATTAATCACTTTGTCCCATTAATTATTGGGGCAATGAATCCCTTCTCAGAATAATGCTTTAATGTGCATAAAATACATATGATTACAAAATAAACCAATTATTGAAAAATAAATATTTGAAACTATTATAGGAAATGGAATTTGAGAAATAATAAATGTACTTTTTATGGATGTACCAACTACTACAATTATGAAGAAGTGATGAACTTAAAAGGTAGTTGTAGATGTTTGCAACTGTAAAGTGATATGAAAACATCTGAGATTCTAAAGGTGAAATAGTCTCTGTTGCTGCTGCTAAGTCGCTTCAGTCGTGTCCAACTCTATGTGACCCCATAGACGGCAGCCCACCAGGCTCCCTTGTCCCTGGGATTCTCCAGGCAAGAACACTGGAGTAGGTTGCCATTTCCTTCTCCAGTGCATGAAAGTGAAAAGTGAAAGTGAAGTCGCTCAGTCGTGTCCGACTCTTAGCGACCCCATGGACTGCAGCCTACCAGGCTCCTCCGTCCATGGGATTTTCCAGGCAAGAGTACTGGAGTGGGGTCTCAGGCATAGCTAATACTACAGTGATTTGTTATGTCTAAATTCACAGTGGTATGTCTAAATTTATAACAGAAGAAAATGCTACATTTCAGTTAAAGAACTGAGAAAATAAATTTTTCTCCCAAGCCATGGTTGAGGATCCCCTCAAGTCTATCCACAGCTCTTGCTCTAAGACAATACTTTTCAGTTGAAGAATTCAATTCAGCAGAAAAAAAAACATTAAATGAGTACCTGCCATATGTTGAGTTAGGTGTGTCCTCCTTTCTTATATGTGGCGCACACAGAAAACTAATATTGTGCTATATTTTGGGAATACAGAGTTAAGCCAGCCTGCAGCCACAGTCGGCTGGCCCAAAGGGCTCTAGCCACTCAGCCCTATGCAGCTACTCTCAAGAATGAAAGGATCAACATTTTCCCCAAACCAATTGGGAAGCTCTGACCTCAGTACTTTAGTTATGTGGAAAATACTGTACAGTTTACCAGAAAAGGGGGGGGGTAGGAAGTGGGAAAAAAAAGAGAAAAGAACCAGTGTTCATATCTTGTCGCCTCTGGGAACACATGCATTCTTTTTTGCA
This sequence comes from Ovis aries, assembly GCF_016772045.2. Classification (NCBI taxonomy): domain Eukaryota; kingdom Metazoa; phylum Chordata; class Mammalia; order Artiodactyla; family Bovidae; genus Ovis; species Ovis aries. The sequence goes on from NC_056056.1 coordinate 45,309,798, forward strand.
CACTCATCAGGCTCCTGCTTTCATCCCCTCCCAACGGCTTTTTCTGAACTTGCAGCACAACAGTTCAAGGTGCACTTTTTAAAAGCTAAATCTTGCTAAAAAGCTACATAAAAGCAACATGCCTTAACAAATATTTAACAGTTAATGAAGCTCTTACGCACTATTATCATCTGATGCCAGGCTGGCATTTGTGATTTTTAAAGGCCATGACAAACTAGAGTAAACCATGCATCCTACTTGAACTGCAGGAAACAGACTACCTTCTGTGAGCTATAGTTAGGACCTGACAAAACAACCTCACTTTCCCCAAATTAATAAAAGCCTGCAGAGGAGGCAAAATTGAAACTATGCATTTTTTTCCCTTTGGCAATTCTTACCTTTTTGTTGTTCTCTTTAATGTCTTGAGGATTCAGAGACTTGTAGTCACTGAGGGAGAAAATGGCACAGTAGGTACATACAGTAATTGATAAAAACAGCTGTTTTTACAACAAACTGAATCTTAAAATCTGACATTCAGTAACATCAAAGAGTAACTAGCAATTTCACAGCAATTCAATCAACAAAACTAATAGAGTGGAAAATTAAGGAAATAAATAAATAAAAACAGTGATTACAAGTTCCAATGCCTGAAGCTTTCCATTTAAAAGAGAAGTTAAGGCAGGTGACCAGCAACTAGTCTTGACAACCAAATTCATCATGAGGTAATTCTTTGTTGTCAGTATATAAACAGCTACAAGCTTATTTGTCTCATTTTAATAAACACACAGTTTTCATAGTAACTTGAAGTCTGTTTTTTATATGAGATTAAGGAAAAAAATAAGCTCTTTGGAAACAGAAAAAAATGTTTTTCAGCATTAAGAAGGAAAAACTGTTCTGAGATATGGGTAATAAAAAAAAATCAAGTATTTCAGGACACATGATAAATTATTTTATGCTATTATTTAAAAAGAACTGTTATTAGCAAAATAGTTATAGCAATGGAAAGTTTTTCTACTTACATTAAATCTGGTCTAAAGTGGTGTAATATTGCACAAAAAGATAAACCATTCCTCCATGATGTAGTAAAATTGGTGATTTTCACTCCCCGATAGTTTTTTGTAACTTCTTTGCACCAAACAAGTAATGACTGACTAGCATTCGGCTTTCGTCCCAAAACAGGACTTGGTATAGGACTTGGCTAGAAAAGAAGAAAAGAGGAAAACATTAAAATAATTTACTGGAAAATGAAAATTAACATTAATTGACCTAACCAGATCATTTGAACACTTTGATGTCAGTTTAGGTCCTTCAAAAGTGTCACTTCAAGACACCTGTAACCTCTAAGAAAGGAGACATGAATCTTAAGCTATTATCTTCAGCTGTAGCCTATGGTGTCTGCCTGACAGAGAGGTGGCTAGGCAAGATTTTAACCCTATACATAAGAACAGGCCAAGAGCTACACTGATGGAAATATTAAAGTATTTAAATACTTAAGGCTAAATATCTATAGAACTCTCAAATCCTAAAAAAAATTTTCCCCCTGTGCAATCATCTACAACTGTAGTTCTTTTCTGAGTAGATCAAAAATAATGTATTTTGAAGTCTAACTGTAGCATAAATTGCTAGTAATGGAGAGATCAAAATAATAGTTTTCTAAAATACTGTAGTCAGGAATTTCCTGGTTAGGACTTTGCGCTTTCATTGCAGGCACCTGGTTCGTTCCCTAGTCAGGGAACTAAGATCCACAAGCAACAAAGAGAGGCAAAAAAAAAAAAAAAAAAATACAGTCATCATATTAAAAAGCAGAGACATTACTCTGTCAACAAAGGTCCGTCTAGTCAAGGCTATGGTTTCTCCAGTGGTCATGTATGGATGTGAGAGTTGGACTATAAAGAAAGCTGAGAGCCGAAGAATTGATGCTTTTGAACTGTGGTATTGGAGAAGACTCCTGAGAGTCCCTTGGACTGCAAGAAGATCCAACCAGTCCATCCTAAAGGAGATCAGTCCTGGGTGTTCATTGGAAGGACTGATGTTGAAGCTGAAACTCCAATACTTTGGCCATCTGATGCGAAGAGCTGACTCATTTGAAAAGACCCTGATACTGGGAAAGACTGAAGGCAGAAGGAAAGGGGACGACAGAGGATAAGATGGTTAGATGGCATCGCTGACTCAATGGACATGAGTCTGGGTAAACTCCAAGAGTTGGTGATGGACAGGGAGGCCAGGTGTGCTGCGGTTCTTGGGGTTGCAAAGAGTCGGACACGACTGAGCAACTGAACTGAACTGAATCATATCCATTTTAGTGGAGTGATAACCATATTCAAACCTACTTCTTACCTAGATTTAATGATGGCAAAACAGATTTAGAGTTATTACAGACATCAGGGGTTGATAGCAATAGCACACATTTTATTGGTGACAGTCATATTTTCTGATGGTAACTATTGCACTCATCTCACATGCTAACAAAGGAATGCTCAAATTTCTCCAAGCAAGGCTTCAACAGTATGTGAACTATGAACTTAAAGATGCTCAAGCTGGATTTTAAAAAGGCAAAGGAACCAGAGATCAAGTTGCCAACATCCGTTGGATCACAGAAAAAGCAAGAGAGTTCCAGAAAAACATCTGCTTTATTGACTATGCCAAAGCCTTTCACTGTGTGGATCACAACAAGTTGTGGAAAATTCTCAAAGAGATGGGAATGCTAGACCACCTTACTTGGCTCCTGACAGATCTGTATGCAGGTCAAGAAGCAACAGTTAGAACTGGACATGGAACAACAGACTGGTTCCAAATTGGGAAAGGAATACGTCAAGGCCATATATTGTCACCCTGCATATTTAACTCATATGCTGAATACATCGTGTGGATTGGCAGGCTGGATGAAGCACAAGCTGGAATCAAGACTGCCGGGAGAAATATCAATAACCTCAGATATGCAGAAGACACCACCCTTATGGCAGAAAGTGAAGAGAAACTAATGAGCCACTTGATGAAACAGAGTGAAAAAGCTGGCTTAAAACTCAACATTCAAAAAACTAAGATCATGGCATCCAGTCCCATCACTTCATGGCAAATAGATGGGGAAACAATGGAAACAGTGACACATTTTATTTTCTTGGGCTCTAAATCACTGCAGATGGTGACTGCAGCCAAGAAATTAAAAGGCGCTTGCTCCTTGGAAGAAAAGCTATGACAAACCTAGACAGCATATTAAAAAGCAGAGATATTACTTTGCTAACAAAGGTCCATCTAGTCAAAGCTATGATTTTTCCAACAGTCATGTAGGGATGTGAGAGTTGGACCATAAAAAATGCTGAGTGCTGAAGGATTGATGCTTTTGAACTGTGTTGTTGGGGAAGACTCTTGAAAGTCCCTTGGACCGCAAGGAGATCAAACCAGTGAATCCCAAAGGAAATTCTGTCCTGAATATTCACTGGAAGGGCTGATGCTGAAACTGAAGCTCCAATACTTTGGCTACCTGATGTGAAGAACTGACTCACTGGAAAAGACCCTGATCCTAGAAAAGACTGAAGGCAGGAGGAGAAGGGGACGACAGAGGATGAGATGGTTGGATGGCATCACTGAGTTGATAGACATGAGTTTGAGCAATCTCCAGGAATTGGTGATGGACAGGGAAGCCTGGCGTGCTGCAGTCCATGGGGTCGCAACGAGTTGGACACGACTTAGCAACTGAACTGACTGAACTGAGCAACTGAACTGAACAGATGGTAACTTTGGAAGTTAATATAATTGAAAACTGAAGAATTAATGCTTTGAACTGTGGTGCTGGAGAAGACTCTTGAGAGTCCCTTGGACTGCAAGGAGATCCAACCAGTCCATCCTAAAGGAAATCAGTCTTGAATATTCATTAGAACAGCTGATGCTATACTTTGGCTACTTGATGGGAAGAACTGACTCACTGGAAAAGACCCTGATGCTGGGAAAGACTGAAGTCGGGAGGAGAAGGGGACAACAGAGGATGAGATGGTTGGATGGCATCACCGACTCGATGGACATGAGTTTGAGTAAGCTTTGGGATCTGGTGATGGACAGGGAAGCTTGGCGTGCTGCAGTCCATGGGGTTGCAAAGAGTTGGACACGGCTAAGCGACTGAACATCCGCTGGATCATGGAAAAAGCAAGAGAATTCCAGAAAAACATCTATTTCTGCTTTATTGACTATGCCAAAGCCTTTGACTGTGTGGATCACAATAAACTGGGGAAAATTCTGAAAGAGATGGGAATACAGACCACCTGACCTGCCTCTTGAGAAATCTGTATGCAGGTCAGGAAGCAACAGTTAGAACTGGGCATGGAAGAGCAGACTGGTTCCAAATAGGAAAAGGAGTACATCAAGGCTGTATATTGTCTCCTGCTTATTTAACTCATATGTAGAGTACATCATGAGACAGGCTGGACTGGAAGAAACACAAGCTGGAATCAAGATTGCCGGGAGAAATATCAATAACCTCAGATATGCAGATGACACCACCCTTACGGCAGAAAGTGAAGAGGAACTAAAAAGCCTCTTGATGAAAGTGAAAGAGGAGAGCGAAAAGTTGGCTTAAAGTTCAACGTTCAGAAAACGAAGATCATGGCATCCGGTCCCATCACTTCAATGGGAAATAGATGGGGAAACAGTGGAAACATGTCAGACTTTATTTTTGGGGGCTCCAAAATCACCGCAGATGGTGACTGCAGCCATGAAATTAAAAGATGCTTACTCCTTGGAAGGAAAGTTATGACCAACCTAGATAGCATATTCAAAAGCAGAGACATTACTTTGCCAACTAAGGTCCGTCTAGTCAAGGCTATGGTTTTCCCTGTGGTCAAATATGGATGTGAGAGTTGGACTGTGAAGAAGGCTGAGTGCCGAAGAATTGATGCTTTTGAAGTGTGGTGTTGGAGAAGACTCTTGAGAGTCCCTTGGACTGCAAGGAGATCCAACCAGTCCATTCTGAAGGAGATCAGCCCTGGGATTTCTTTGGAAGGAATGATGCTAAAGCTGAAACTCCAATACTTTGGCCAGCTCATGAGAAGAGCTGACTCACTGGAAAAGACTTTGATGCTGGGAGGGATTGGAGGCAGGAGAAGAAGGGGACGACAGAGGATGAGATGGCTGGATGGCATCACTGACTCGATGATCGTGAATCTGAGTGAACTCCGGGAGTTGGTGATGGACAGGGAGGCCTGGCGTGCTGCGATTCATGGGGTCGCAAAGAGTCAGACATGACTGAGCGACTCAACTGAATTGAAGCGACTGAACTGAACTGATAAAGAAAACTACTAAAACTTTCTGGACTTTAAATATTGCTAGCAAGAGTGCTGGCTATAAGGTAAATAGAAGCCTTATAAAATAAGGTGAAAGGAGAACAATTATTTATCTTAATATCATTTCAGTTTAATAAGGAAACCACTCTTGCCACACAGCTTACTTAAGAAAGACCAATGATGTCCCCATTTGACAAAAGGATGTTAATGCTAAACAATTAAAATAATCAGCCTCACATAATTAAGATTTGTATATTTACTGCTCCTGTGAGAAGATTAGCAAGAAACATGAAGGATGTAATTTCTTACTTTTTATTAACCATCTGATTGTGTGCATGCTAAGTCACTTTAGTCATGTCTAGCTCTTTGCGATCTTATGGACTATAGCCCACCAGGCTCCTCTGTCCATGGGATTCTCCAAGGAAGAATACTAGAGAGGTTGCCATTTTCTCCTCCAGGGGATCTTCCCAACTCAGGGATCAAAATCACTGCAGTTGGTGATTGCAGCCATGAAATTAAAAGACGCTTACTCCTTGGAAGGAAAGTTATGACAAACCTAGACAGCATATTAAAAAGCAGAGACATTACTTTGTCAACAAAGGTCCGTCTAGTCAAGGCTATGGTTTTTCCAGTGGTCACATATGGATGTAAGAGTTGGACTGTGTAGAAAGCTGAGCGCTGAAGAATTGATGCTTTTGAACTGTGGTTTTGGAGAAGACTCTTGAAGAGTCCCTTGGACTCAAGGAGTTCCAGCCAATCCATTCTAAAGGAGATCAGTCCTGGGTGTTCATTGGAAGGACTGATGCTAAAGTTGAAACTCCAACACTTTGGCCACCTCACGTGAAGAGTTGACTCACTGGAAAAGACCCTGATGCTGGGAGGGATTGGGGGCAGGAGGAGAAGGGGACGACAGAGGATGAGATGGTTGGATGGCATCACCAACTAGATGGATATGAGTTTCGGTAAACTCCGGGAGTTGGTGATGGACAGGGAGGCCTGGTGTGCTGCGGTTCATGAGGTTGCAGAGTCGGGAACAACTGAGTGACTGAACTGAACTGGACATTTTAAAGGCTATGAATTCCTCAAGATAGTGGAAAACTTTTTCATAAACAATGCTTTAACTAGAAGGTAATATTGATACTCTAATGGCAAAATGGGGTACTTGGAATTTTTGACAATCTTTTTTATGGGTTTAGTGAAAAAACAAAACAAAACAGAAGCGACAAGTGACTTTGTAATCTATTGCTTTCCAAAGAAAAGAAGACATCAAAATCTGGCCATTAAGGGTAGAACCAAACTATTTAAAAGTTGTTGTTTGTATTTTTGCAATGACCAGATGTATCAGAAGGCATCTCTATTCAACATTTTAGGAAAGTAAAGTGCAGATTTTACAGCTGACTTTTTTTATGCACTGAGAGGAAATATCTTAAAGCCATTATAATGGTAATCTTATCATAAGAATGATGAGAGTCTGCACAATTAAGTGATCCTCCCAGTTCTCTTGACTTCCCCAGTAGCTCAGTGGTAAAGAATCTGCCTGCAATGAAGATGTGGGTTCAATCCCTGGGCTTGGCAACCCACTCCAGTATTCTTGCTTGGAGAATTCCACGGACAGAGACGCCTGGCAGGCTATAGTCACAGGGTCTCAAAGAGTCGGACACAACTGAAGCATGCACTGAGCACACACCCAGGTCTCTCTCAGTCAAGCCACTTTGTGGATAAAATTGCATCATCTCAGTTTTACTGAGAACTACAGTAGATGTCAAGCATCATGATTATAAAGGCAATTTAAAGTGGTGAGTGTAGAAAGGAACAGGGACTTGAAACCAGTTTGACTTGGTAGTTCTACGTTCTAATATAGATAATATTAATATATTATTTCTGTTAACATAGCATATTATACAGAGTATTAAAGATAGTAAGGCCACCTAATTATTCTTGCTAACAACAGAAACAGGATCTCTTTAAGGAAATCTAGTCAAATAACTTGTTACAAAGTTTCCTAAATTTCAATAGTTGTAAAAAATTTGCACAAGGAGAAGGGGTGACAGAGGATGAGATCGTTGGATGGCATCACCGACTCAATGGACATGAGTTTGAGTAAATTCTGTGAGACGATGAAGGACAAGGAAGCCTGGTGTGCTGCAATCCATAGGGTCGCAAAGAATTGGACGAAACCTTGCGACTGGAAAAAACCAAGAAATTTCTATTCCACTTTTTTCTACTCTACCCCTCTGCCTATGACTGGTTCTCTTTGGCTGTTTCTCCGTCTTCCACTGATACAAGCATATATCCCTCTAGGTATTGCTCTAAATAGTTTTCTCTCTCCACACTTTGAGTTGATTCATTCCCAGGATTCCAATCATCACTTCCATGCAGATAATTCCCAAATAGACATTTATAGCTCATACTACCTCAAGCTGACATTTCCAGCTGGCTGTCCTTCCTGCCACATAAAATTCAATATGTCCCAAACCATAATTATACTTTTCCCTTATAACCTGCTTCATTTTCATTATATCTACAAACTATATCACAATTAAATTGTCCCAATCATTTAGACTCAATCTCAGAATCAGCTTTGAACTCTTCCTTCACCTATCATCCTTTACTAGTTAATTCATGGCCAATTTTTATTGTACTGTTGTAGTGTTTTTTGCCATTTATCTTCTTTTGCCTAGGTTATTGCAAAATCTTCCTAATAGGTCTTCCTTTTTCCAAATTCTCCCTTTTCTGATCCACTGCCATAGAAACAATTTAAAAATGCAGGTTGAAGTCTCTAATGGCTCTCAAAAAGTGTTAAGTGAAAGTCGCTCAGTCGTGTCTGACTCCTTGCGACTCCATGGGCTATACAGTCCATGGAATTCTCCAGGCCAGAATACTGGAGTAGGTAGCCTTTCCCTTCTCCAGGGGATCTTCCAACCCAGGGATCAAACCCAGGTCTCCCACACAGCAGGGGGATTCTTTACCAGCTGAGTTACCAGGGAAGCCCTCTAGAACATACAAACATGATGTCAAAATACTGAGCATTGAATAGCAAACTCTTTCAATGTTTCTACTCTCTAGATAACTCATTATTCTCTAAAATCACTAGGCTTTTCTGCCTAGCTCCCAGATCCCCCACTTCCAGTCTTTGATCATACAGGTTGTCTACGAATATCCTCTGTCCCAAGCATAGCTACTACAATTCCACCCCACTTTCAAGATCAAGTTCAACTGTCATCACCAACATGAACTCTCATTCCAACTCCTAGTCAGCAAGAGCATTTTAAAATGTTCCTTTGATTCTGTATGTCTCTTATAATATTTTTACTACAATATATTCAGTTCTTCTTTCTACAAAAAGGCTAACTTTTCATTTACTCTTATATTCTGAGAGCCTACTATGTCCCGTATGCAATGTTAAAATCTATACATGGAATAGCTCATTTAATCTCACAGCTCCTCTGAGATAGTATTGTTGCTTCCAATTTCAGTTGAGGAAACTGACATTACACATCTCGAATTGGAGGAGTTACAATCTATACTAAGGTGTTCCCATTCCAGAGTCTGTTCTCTTAAGCAACACAAATTTCACACTTTGAGGTAGAACAGTTTTAGGACCTCAATAAAAACTGTCCATTTTTTGAGACTAGTAATTGCCTCAGTCAATTTAACTTTTTCAGAACTTAGATCACAGCCCATTGTATACGAAATTAATTGATTTTTAAAAAGGTATTCGACCCAAGAGAAACCTAGGAGTATTCTATTAATAAAACCCTTTGCCCAGCCTCTTGGATTTTAGATTACTGGTTGGAACTAGAACTAGAACTAAGTACACAACAATGAGATACACACTATCATTGCTGAAGCTGCAGAAATTTTGGTCTCCCTACTAGTGATTCTGGGGAATCTTCTCTCAACTGTAAATTATTGCAAATGGTTGAGGGAACTTTGGATAAATTTAACATTTGGTAAGCCCAAAACAACAGCAGTGATGAGAACAAGAATACTTGTACCACTACTGTTTCCATCTTTTCTTCAAAGTGTTTTTATTTAAATAACTTCATTTTATTCTCATAGTAAAACTGAGAGTTCGGCTTTGTTATTCTACTGCCAGACAATCAGAAAGATTATTCTGTAACAAAATCATATTGAGAGGGGCTTTTGCTAAAAGGAAAGTAGAACTAACATTTGAACACATTTTTTAAAATGTGTGCATTTTTAAAAATGCAAACAAATCAACTTTACACAACCTTCTAAGAAATGTCCAAGCCGAGACCTGGACTGACCAGAAAACCAGAGGGAGTGAGACTCTCCTTTCTTAATCACTGATCTGGAAGAGCAAGTGAAGAGGTAGAACTGCACCTTAATAGCAATATGATCCCCTCCACCCTCAAAGTAGAAAAAACAAAATAATAAAGATAAGAGCACTAAAATCTATAACATAGAATATAGCCAATATTTTATAACTATAAATGGAATAAAACCTTTAAAAATTGAGAATCACTATGTTGTACACCTAAAACTTATATAATATTGTACAGCAACTAGCCTCAACAAAAATGAAAGCAAAAACTAATGAAACAGAAAGTAAACATGCAATAAAAAGGATTAATAAAACCAGAAGTTGCTTCTTTGAAAAGACAAAATTTATTAAACCCATAGCATGACTGACCAAGAAAAAAAGAGGGAAGAAATTCCTAGAAAAGCATAGCTAGAAGAAATTTAAAAAATTAAAATGAGAGTTCTAATACTCTTAAAGAAATTGACTTTGTAATTAAAAACCTTCTTATAAAAAAATTATGTTGGCTTCAATGATAAATTCTACCAAATACTCAAGGAAGAAATATCTCCAACATTATACAAATTCTTCTAGAGAACAAGAAAAATGAATTTAATTCCCCATCTCATTTCATGATCCAACCAAATCTTATTTTTCCCTCAAGGTACTTAAAAAATTTTTTTTATTGAAATATAATTGATTTACAATGTTGTGCTAATTTCTGTGACTTTCAAACTTTCTAGTCACTTAACCTGAAATGACTCAATTATACATATATATACTATTTTTCATATTTTTTCCCATTTTGGTTTATCACAGGATACTGGATACAGTTCTTTGTGTTACATAGTAGGACCTTGTTGTTTATCCATCCTATATATACTAGTTTGCATCTGCTATCCCAAATTCCCCCACTGTCCCTCTCTCCTGCCCCTACTTGGCAACCACAAGTCTGTTCTCTATGTCTGTGAGTCTCTTCCTGTTTCACAGACATGTTCATCTGTGTCAGATTTTAGATTCCTCATATAGGGATATAATATGGTATCTTTCTCTTTCTGAGAAAGACATCTTTATCTATTCATCTATCAAAAGACATTTAGGTTGTTTCTATGTTTTGCTATTGTAAATAGTGCTGAAATGAACACAGTGGTACATGTATATTTTTGAATTATACAACTCTGGCTATATGTCCAACAGTGGATCCCTATCAAATTACCCATGACATTTTTAACAGAACTAGAACAAATAATCCTAAAATAAAACAAAGCAGGAGGCATAATCTTCCTAAACCTTACATAATACTACAAGGCTACAGTAATCAAAACATCATGCTATTGGCACAAAAACAGATAGATGGATCAATGGAACAGAACAGGGAGCCCAGAAATAAACTCACATACCTACCGTCAATTAACCTACAACAAAGGAGGCAAGAATAAACAATGGGAAAAAGACAGTCTCTTCAGCAAGTGGTGCTGGGAAAGTTGGACAGTTGCATGCAAATCAATGAAGTTAGAACACACCCATACAACATACACAAAAATAAACTAAAATGGCTTAAAGACCTAAATATAAGACATGATACAATAAAATGCCTAGAAAAGAACATAGGTGAAAAAATTATCTGACATAAATTGTACCAGTGTTTTCTTACGTCAGTCTCCCAGGACAATATAAATAAAAGCAAACAAACAAACAAACAAACAAACAAACAAATGGGACCAGATCAAACTTACAAGCTTCTGTACAGCAAAGGAAAACATAAACAAAATGAAAAGCCAACCTACAGACTGGGAGAAAATATTTGCAAATGATGCGACCATCAAGGGCATCAAAATATATAAACAGCTCATATAACTCAATAACCAAAAAACAACCCAATCAAAGAATGGGCAAAAGACCTAAACAGACATTTCTCCAAAGAACACACAGATGGCCAATAGACACACAAAAATATGGTTATCAATGTTAATTATTAGAGAAATGCAAATCAAAACCAAGCAAATCTTATTAGAAAAATTCAGTAGGATAAGACAAAATTACAAAAAAGTCATGAATATAGAGGCAAAGTCTTAATGAAAATATTAATATATTGAATCTAGCAATTCATAAATTGAACAAACGGGACTTAGCACAGGAATGCATATTTGACTTATTAGCAAATCTACTGAAGTAACTTGCCATATTAACAAATTACAGGGAAAACATACAGAAACCATCTAAATAGAGAAAGTTAATAAAATTTTATGTTCATTTATATTCTATAAAATAACCTTGGCAAACTAACAGTAACAAAAAAATTCCTTAACTTGTATAGACTATAACAAATATCACAATGGTAAATATTCAATGTTTTCCCTTTGAGATTGAGAATCTTTCACCACTTTTATTCAACATTGTAGTGAAGGTCCCTGCAGTTGCATTAAGGCTGGAAAAATATATAATGGTATAATTATTAGAAAAGAAACAAAATTACAACTGATATTATTTATATATAATGTGATTATATAGAAAATCTAAAGAAATCTACAGATAATTGATTCGAATAAGAGAATTTTAAAGGTTGTAGGATATAAAAAACAATGTACAAAACCAACTGCATTCTTATACACCAACAAAAGCAGTCAGAAATTAAAATTTTTACAGTATTTTTGTTAAAGTACTAAGAAATAAACCTATAAATAATGTGCATGACATCTATAAAAAATCTATCAAGCATTATTATGAGAAAATAATGGAGATCTAAACAGATTGAGAAATATACCATATTCATGGATTAGAAAGTGCAATTTTGTGAAGATACCAATTTTTTTCCAGGGAGAAAGGGTTAACCAACAGACCGAAACCCTTTCTTCATGAGGAAATGACCTGAGTTTACTTTCTAGCATTTATTTCCATGGAAATGTACTAGGTAAGATTAATAAAAATGTCAGATTTGTTATCAAGCAACACTATTTATTGCAAAAATGATCCTATCTTAATGAACCACATCTAGATTTGGAAACCTGTTAATAAACTGTAAAAGCCTACTGAAAAACAAAGGCCATAGCTTTCCTGTACTTAGTGAGATTCTTGTAAACAAATGAGTCCCTTCAGGGATCTAACAGTTGGATATATCGGCTGTTACAAGATCTTAGATTTTATAATCTTACATGCCATAGTCGTCCACATTTACTTACCTGGTTTTCTCACATTAAAACCAAACAGTTCATGGCAGGGCTAAAATATGGCATTATATACCTGATGCTATAATGCTAACATACTGCATCTCCTGTCCTTCCATAAAGATAAGTAAACCTGGTGTCAGACTATATATATATATATATATATATATATATATATATATATATATAAAACAAACAGCTTATAATCAGAATATACACAAAAAAACCCCTACAAAACAGCAAGAAAAAAAGGTAATCCAATAGAAAAATGGGCAAAAATTGCACAGTTCAATGAAGAAAAAAATTCAAATACCCAGTAAACATAAGAAAATTTACTCCATCACATTAGTATTCATGAATTGAACAAAGAAGGCACTACTACATATTTCCCTTGAGAAAGGTTAAAAATGTTAAGTCTCTTAATTAAAATGAAACTAAATTTTAATAAGATTAAAAATACCAAGTGTTGGCAAGGATGTGGAAGAAAGGGAGCTCATAAAGAATTGATGGAAAAACTTTGGCATCAACTGCTATGGTAAATTTGAAGATGCACATATCCTAAGACCCAGAAATTTTAGGTTTATATCCCATGGAAATGGATACTTACACAGAACAGAATACATGTTCAAAACTACTTACAACATGTAGTGGTTTATTATTGTTATCTTAAATGAATATTTTAAAATTTGGGCTTCCCTGGTGGCTCGGAGGTTAAAGCGTCTGCCTCCAATGTGGGAGACCTGGGTTCGATCCCTGGGTCGGGAAGATCCCCTGGAGAAGGAAATGGCAATCCACTCCAGTATTCTTGCCTGGAGAATCCCATGGATGGAAAAGTCCATGGGGTCGCAAAGAGTCAGACACGACTGAGCGATTTTACCTTACCTTCACCTTACCTTTCTCATTTTTAATACCTAATAATGTACATATCAATAGGTATAAAACAAAATCTTTTTTGGGCCTTCAATAAACTAAAATATGTTTTAACTATGGTAAAATACACACAATATAGTGTTTATCCTCTTAATCATTTTTAAGTGTACAATTCAGTATTCCTAAGTACATTCCTATTGTGTCACAATCACCACCTCCAGAACACTTTCCAGCTTATAGAACTTATCCATTGAATAGTAATTGCCCATTTTCCCTTTTCCACAGCCCTTGGCAATCACCGGGCTTCCCCTTGTGGCTCAGCTGGTAAAGAATCTGCCTGCAATGTGGGAGACCTGGGTTTGATCCCTGTGTTTGATCCCTGTGTTGGGAAGATCCCCTGGAGAAGGGAAAGGCTACCCACTCCAGTATTCTGGCCTGGAGAATTCCATGGACTGTATAGTCCATGGGGTCTCAAAGAGTTAGGTACAACTGAATGACTTTCACTTGGCAACGACCATTCTACTTTCTGTCTCTACAATTTGACTGGTTTAGGTACCTCAAATAAGTGGAATCACACACACCTATCTTTTTGTGACTGGCTTATTTCACTTAGTATAATGTTCTCAGTGTTCATCCACGCTACAGCATTTGTCAGAATTAACCTTCTTTTTAAAGGCTAAATGATATTACATGTCTATACCACATTTTGTTTATCCATTCATTTGTTAAGACATATGGGTTGCTTTCAGGTCTTAGCTAATGTGAATAATACTGCTATGAATATGGGTCTACAACTATCTTGGGACCCTGTTTTCAATTCTTTGGGCTAATGTGAATAATACTGCTATGAATATGGGTCTACAATTATCTTGGGACCCTGCTTTCAAGTCTTTGTGGTACACACCCAGAAGGGAGATTAGTGTGTTATATAACTATTTTAAAACTTTTGAGGAGTTTCTATAGTGTTTTCCACTCTTGCTGCATCATTTTACCTTCCCACCAACAGCTCAAAAGGTCTCAATTTTTCCACATTCTTGCCAACACCTGCTATTTTTGGGGGGGTGGTTGTTTTGGGTTTTTGTTTTTGATAAGTGAAAGTCGCTCAGTTGTGTCCAACTCTTTGTGACCCCATGGACTATACAGTCCATGGAATTCTCCAGGCAAGAATACTAGAGTGGATAGCCTTTCCCTTCTCCAGGGGATCTTCCCAACCTAGGTCTCCCGCACTGCAGGTGGATTTTTTTTACCAGCTGAGCCACAAGGGAAGCCCACTAGGGAAGCCCACAAGAGAAGCCCACTCTTGTTTTTGATAACAGTCATTCTAATGGGTGTGAAGTGGTGTTTCATTGTGGTTTTGTTTTGCATTTCTCTAATGATTAAGGATATTGAACATCTTTTCACGTGCTTATTGGTTATTCATATATCTTCTTTGGTTAAATGTATATTCAAGTCCTTTGCTCATTTTTGAGTTGTGTTGCTTGCTTTTTGTTGTTGAGTTTCATTAAGTTCTCTATATGTTTTGGATATTAATCCATTATTAGATGTTATCATTTGCAAATCTTTTCTCATATCATGTAAGTTGCCTTCTCACTCTCTTGAATGTGTTCTTTGATGCATAAAAGTTTCAAATTTTCATGAAGTCCAATAAAAGTTTCAAATTTTCATGAAGTCCAATTTATCTTTTCTTTTGTTGCCTATACCTTTGGTGTTATAAGAATTCATTGCCAAATCTAAAGTCTTCTTTAGAGACTTCTGCTTTATGTTCTAAGAGCTCACATATTTAGATCTTTGATCCATTTGGAGTTTATTTTTGAATGTGGCATTAGGTAAGGCTCAATTCCATTCTTTTACATGAGGACATCCAGTTTTCTAGGATCATCTGTCTAAAAGACTATCTTGTTCCCATTGGAGGGACTTGGTAACCTTGTAAAAAATCATTTGATCACACATGCAAGGGTTTATATCAGGGCTCTCTATTTTACTCCATTGGTTTTTATGTCTGTCTTCATGCCATTGCCACACATTTGATCACTGCAGCTTTGTAGTAATTTTCTTTTTTTTTTAGAAAGTAAAAACTGCTTGCTTTATTATCTCATATATTATTGAATCCTTATGAACCTTTTAATATTTACTAAATAAAGATATCCTTCCTTCTATTGAATAAGTAGGGGATTAAAATAAATTTAAAAAATTATTCTGATGTTATTTTATTTACTTGTGCTTTATGAATTGATCTTTTTTTTTTTTTGCTCTTTATTATTTATTTATTTATTTAACTTTACATACTGTATTGGTTTTGCCATACACTGACATGAATCCGCCACAGGTGTACATGAGTTCTCATTCCTGAAACCCCCTCCCACCACCCTCCCCATATCATCTCTCTGGGTCATCCCAGTGCACCAGCCCCAAGCATCCCGTATCGAACCTAGACTGTAGTAAATTTTAAATCAAAGTGTGAGCTCTACAAATTTGTTCTTTTTCAGGATGGTTCTGGCTATTCACTGTCCCTTGAGCTTCCATATGAATTCTAGGATAGATTCTTCTATTTTTGCACACACAAAAAATCTCTAGGATTTTAAAATGGAGATTTGCATTGAACATGCAGATCAACTTGGGTGGTACCAACATCTTATAAATATGAGTTGCCTTTCCATTGTTTTATGTCTTCTTTAATTGCTTTTATCATGGTTTTCTACCTTTCACTGCATATATCTTTTACTTCCTTGGTTAATTTTTTTTCTAGCATTTTAGTCTTTTTGGTTCTATTTTAAACAGAACTATTTTCTTAATTTCCTTTTCAGGTTTTGTTTAGTGATAGAAATGCAGCTGATTTTGTGTATTGAGTTGTATCTTTTTCTGAACTTAATAGTTCTAACAGTATATTTATTTATTTATTAATTTTTAGAGGGATCTTTAGGGTTTTCTATTTGCAAGATCATACACATATGATAATTTTACTTCTTCTATTCCAATCCAAATGGCTTTTTTCTTATTTAATTGATTTAGTTTGGACTTTCAGTACAATGCTGAATAGACTTGGTGAGAGTAGACATCTTTGCTTTGTTCCTGATCTTAAAAGCTTTTCATCTTTCATAACTGAGTATGGCTGTGGGTTTTTCACATGTGGCTTTTATTATATTGAGATAGTTTCTGTTTATTGCTGCCTTGTTGAGTGCTTTTATCATGACAAAGTGTTGAATTTTGTCAAAAGCTTTTTCTATATCTATTGGAATGATCATCTAATTCCAGGAATAAAGCCCACTTGATCATGATGCATAATTCTTTTAAAATGCACTAAAATTCAGTATGCTAAAATGCTATTGAGGATTTGTGCATAAATGTTTATAAGGGATATTGGTCTACAGTTTTCTTGCAGTGTCTTTGTCTGGCTCTGGTATCAGGGCATTGCTAGCATTATAGAATTAGATAGGAAGTGCTCCCTTATCCTGGATTTTTTTGAAAACTTTGAGGATGATTTGGGTTTTTCTTTTTTTTTTTTTTTCCCTTTCTTTCTTTCTTTAAATGTTTGGTAGAATTCACCAGTGAAGCTACAGATCCAGGGCTTTTCTTTGTTGGGAAGTTTTTGATGACTGATTCAATGTCTTTATAAGTTTACAGGTCTCAGATTTTTTGTTTCATTATGATTCAGTCTTGGAAAGTTTTGAAAGTGTTTCCAAAATTTGTCCATTTCATCTAAGTCATCCAATTTGTTGGTGTACTGCTATTCATCAGTTCAATTCACTCGCTCAGTCATGTCTGACTCTTTGCGACCCCACAGATGGCAGCACACCAAGCTTCTCTGTCCATCACAAACTCCCGGAGCTTGCTCAAACTCATGTCCATGGAGTCAGTGATGCCATCCAATCACCTCATCCTTTGTTGTCCCCTTCTCCTCCTGCCTTCATCTTTCCCAGCATCAGGGTCTTTTCCAATGAATCAGTTCTTCGTATCAGGTGGCCAAAGTACTGGAGTTTTCAGCTTTAGCTTCAGTCCTACCAATGAACACCCACACTGATCTCCTTTAGAATGGACTGGTTGGATCTCCTTGCAGTCCAAGGGACTCTCAAGAGTCTTCTCCAACACCACACTTCAAAAGCATCAATTCTTCGGTGCTCAGCTTTCTTTATAGTCCAACTCTCACATCCATACATGACTACTGGAAAAACCATAGCTTTGACTAGACGGACCTTTGTTGACAAAGTAATGTCTCTGCTTCTTAATACGCTGTCTAGGCTTGTCATAGCTTTTCTTCTAAAGAGCAAGTGCCTTTTAATTTTATGGCTGCAGTCACCATCTGCAGTGATTTTGGAACCCCCCCAAAATTAAGTCTGTCACTGTTTCCATTGTTTCCCCATTTATTTGCCATGAAGTGGTGGGACCAGATGCCATAATCCTAGTTTTCTGAATGTTGAGTTTTAAGCCAACTTTTTCACTCTCTTCTTTCACCTTCATCAAGAGACTCTTTAGTTCTTTTTTGATGATCCAATGGATGTTGGCAATTTGATCTCTCGTTCCTTTGCCTTTGCTAAATCCAGCTTACACATCTGGAAGTTCATGGTTCATGTACTGTTGAAGCCTGGCTTTGAGAATTTTGAGCATTACTTTGCAAGTGTGTAAAATTAGTGCAATTGTGCGGTAGTTTGAACGTTATTTGGCATTGCCTTTCTTGATGTGAGTCTGAGTGAACTCTGGGAGATGGTGATGGACAGGGAGGCCTGGCATGCTGCGATTCATGGCGTCGCAAAGAGTCGGACATGACTGTGCGACTGAACTGAAGTTCTTTGGGATTGGAATGAAAACTGACCTTTTCCAATCCTGTGCCCATTGCTGAGTTTTCCAAATTTGCTGGCATATTGAGTTCAGCTATTCATAGTACTTTATTAATTATCCTTTTTATTTATGTAGAACTTGTAGTAATGTTCTCACACTTATTTCTGATTTTATAGTTTGTCTTTTTTTCTTAGTCCACCTAGTTAAAGATCTGTCCATTTTTTTGATTAAAAAAAACAACAACAACTAATTTTGGGTCTCAATGATTGTTTCTATCTTCTTTTTCTAAGAGTTAATTTTCTCAGAGAAATTTTAGGTTCTCCCAAAAATTTAGGGTTAAAGGTAGAGATTTCTCACATACCCCTGCCTCCCCACATGCATAGCCTCTCCCATTACCAACATTATCTACCATAACAGTGTATTTGTGACCATCATAGTCATCCAAAGTCCATAGAATACCTTAGGGGTTCACTACTGGTGTTCCACATTCAATCAGTTTGGACAAGTTTACAAAGCCTATACATCATTATAATACCATACAGAGTATTTCACTCCTCTGTGCTCTGCCTATTCATCCTTGTCCCCAGTCCTGCTCCTGACATTGATCTTCTTATTGTCTTCTTATTTTGGCTTTTTCCAGAATTTATATAGATGAAATCATACAGTATGGAGCCTTTTCTAAGACTTTTTTATACAAAATATTTATTTACTTGGCTGTGCCGGGTCTTAGTTGAGGTGTGTTGGATCTCTGTCGCTGCATGTAGGCTCTTTGTTGCTGTATGCAGCATCTTATTTCAGAGACTGTGCCTTTGGTGTTGTATCTAAGTCTTCAAAACCCAGTGTGCATTTGGCACTTACAACACATCTCAACGTGGACAGGTGCTGAATGGTCACATGTATCCAAAGGCTATTATATAAGACAGTTAAAGACGTCTTTTGACTGTTTATATTTTATTCTGTTAATAAATTTTTTATTATTCATGGTATACAATGTGATGTTTTGATATACATACATATTCTGAAATTATTACTACAACCAAGCAAATGAATATATCCAAATTTCATGTTTTTACCATTTTTTGGTGTGTGATGACATATAAGATCTATTCCTTAAAAAATTTTAAGCATATAATACAATGTTAACTATTATCACCATGCTGTACATTAGATCATTAGAACTCACACATCATATTCCACCCTTGCCACATGGACTTGTTGGTAACAACCAATCTATGCTTCTATAAATTCTACTTTATTTAGACCTCACATATAAGTGAAACCATGTAGTATTTTTTCTTTCTGAGCTTGATTTATTTCATTAGCATAATGTCCTCCAGGTTCATCCATGTTGTTATGAAAGACAGCATTTCCTCTTTTGAAGGGCTGAATAATATTTCATTGTAAATATATACCACAATTTCCTTATCTCCTCATCTCCTAACAGGCACTTAGGTTGTTTCCATATCTTGGCTATTGTAAACAGTGAAGCAATGAACATCAGAGTGAGCTACCTCTTCAAGATACTGATTTCAGAAGTAGGTTTGCCAGATCAAATGGTAATTCTGTTTATAATTTTCTGAGAAACAACCATACTTTTGCCATATGATTTTCAATTTTAATTCCCACCAGCAGTGTATGAGAGTTCCCTTTTCTCTAAATCTTTGTCAACACTTGTTATTTCTTTAATAGTCATCCTAGCACATGTTAGGTGGTATCTCACTATGGGTTTGACTTACATTTTTTGATGATCAAAGATGTTGAGCACCTTTTCATAAACCTGTTGGCCATTTGTACATCTTTTTTGGAAAAATGTATTCAAGTCTTCCGCCTATTTTTTAATCAGGTTGCTTGTTTGTTGTTTTTGCTATTATTAAGTTATATGAGTTCCTCAAATATTTTAGATATTAACCTCTTATCAGATATACAGTTTGGAAATATATTCTCCCAATCCACAGGCTGCCTTTTCATGTTCTGATTGAGCTTTTCAGTTTGATGTAGTCTCACTCATTTAGTTTTGCTGCCTGTGCTTGGTATGGATCTATTTGAAAGTGAAGTTGTTCAGTCATATCTGACTCTCTGCAACTCCATGGAATGTAACCCACCAGGCTTCTCCGTCCGTGGGGTTTTCCAGGCAAGAATACCGGAGTGGGCTGCCATTTCCTTCTCTAGGGGATCTTCCCTACCCAGAGATCGAATCCAGGTCTTCTGCATTGTAAGCAAGACGCTTTACCCTCTGAGCCACCAGGGAAGTCCTTTGTTGCCTGTGCTTGGTATGATCTATTTGAGTTCTTCCTATTTGGGGTTAATCTTCTTGGATATTTATATTCATACCTTTCAACAAATTTGGTAAGTTTTCAGTTATTATTTTTCCAAATAATCTCTCTGTCCCTTTCTTTCTTTTAGAACCTTCAAAATGTATATTGGTTCACTTGAAGGGGTCCCATGGGTCCCTCAGTCTCTGATCACACTACTTTTTCTGTTCCTTAAGACTCTATAGTTTCAATTGTTCTTGGTTCAAAGTCACTGATTCTTCTGCCTGCTCAAATCTACCTTTGAAACCCTCCAGTGAATTTTTCATTTCCATTATTGTAATACATATATCTAGAATCTGAAGAACGGCTACCCACTCAAGTATTCTGGCCTAGAAAATCCCGTGGACTATAGTCCATGGGGTTGCAAAGAGTTGGACACAACTGAGTGACTTTCACTCACTTTCTTTTTCGGTTTTCTCTTTATTGATATTTCCATTTTTGTTCACACATCTTGTTGACTTTCCTTATATTTTCCTTTAATTCTCTGAGCATCTTTAAGACAACTGTTTTAAAGTCTTTGTCTAATAGGTGTACCATCTGTTCTTTTTCAAGGACAAATTCTGTTGGTTAATTTTTTTTCCTTTGAATAGATCATACTTTCCCCTTTTTTTTCTATGTTTTGTGATTACTTTTTTCAAAACTGGATATCTGAATAAATAATGTAGTAACCCTGGTTATCAGACTCACCTCCTCCCTCAGGGTTTCCTCTTTTTTTTTTTCAGTATATATGTTTGTTTAATTGTTGTAGGCTATCTGCTTTTTGTAGAGTAGCCTGAGGCACAAACTGAAGGCCCTCTCAAGTGTTTTCTGAGCCTGTGATTTTCTCTAGTCATGAACGGTGATTTCCTAATTTCTCCTATATGAACAGTGGGTTTCCAGTGTCCTCATCTTTAATGTTTGGCTCCACAGAGAGAAAAAAAAAAAAAAATGAAAGGGGAAAAAAGGACATCAACCCTTTAAAATCTCTGAAAGTTGCATCAGCCTGAGTGTGAACGGCTTACAACAATGTCTGACCACCTCAGCATCTGTATCACTGTGATCAGAGTAGCAATCAGCTATTAGAACATAGATCTCTGATGCAAGACAAGGTCCTTATTGCTCATCCCAACTCCCTCAAGGTGTGTGCAAGCTGCTCCATTACCACATATGACTGCCTGCCAAGGGGATTGGGAGGTGGGAGATCGGTAGCCACTGTTAAGCTAAGAG
The DNA here is from genome assembly GCF_016772045.2 of Ovis aries. NCBI lineage: Eukaryota > Metazoa > Chordata > Mammalia > Artiodactyla > Bovidae > Ovis > Ovis aries. The sequence continues at coordinate 45,331,639 of NC_056056.1, forward strand.
CTAAATTGATCACAAATACCTGCCTGAAAGTTGAAAGCCTTCAACAGACTCCAGAGTTTCTAGATAGTTAGATCACACAATCCTGCTAGTACAATTGTTGTTTAAGCTAGGGAGACAGATTTCTAGTTTCCTACTCACCTATCTTCCCAGAGTCCTCTTTTTTCTTTTTTTAAATTTTGTAACTTTTAGGAGTCTAAAGGGGTTCTGAGACAAAAAGTTTTTGAGAACCACTGTTGTAGACAATGCAGAAACACAGGTCAGAGAATTGCTATATTTTTAAATAACCAAAGTAACCAACTTCAGCTTTCAGGGTATCAAAGCAAGAGATACAAGGAATAATTGGTAGCTTAAGTTTAAATTCTAGATCCTAAACTAAAGCACTAGCTTCAGAAATATTCTTGTTATATCATCAACAAAGAGCAAAAAGGTTGAAGACATGGGGAACACTGAGCAATACAGGAGTGCTTGCAGGGTGTATTTACATATATGTTGTCTCCTCATGAGGCTCTGCCTAGTCATTAATGAAATTAAAAACATACTAAGTTTGCTATAAATAAAAAGGAAAACTAAATGATTCCATGACAAACAGAAAATGAAAAAGTCCATTCTACATCAGAGTATTTGGGATATATAAATGCCCCACTTGGAGGAGTAGCCCTTAGCCATTAATTCTTTAAAACTTACTATGCCAAAGCTGTTGACTGTGTGGATCACAATAAACTGTGGAAAATTCTGAAAGAGATGGGAATACCAGACCATCTGACCTGCCTCTTGAGAAATCTGTATGCAGGTCAGGAAGCAACAGTTAGAACTGGACATGGAACAACAGACAGGTTCCAAATTGGTAAAGGAGTATGGCAAGGCTGTATATTGTCACCCTGCTTATTTAACTTATATGCAGAGTACCTCATGAGAAATGCTGGGCTGGAGGAAGCACAAGCTGGAATCAAGATTGCCAGGAGAAATATCAATAATCTCAGATATGCAGATGACACCATCCTTATGGCAGAAAGTGAAGAAGAACTAAAGAGCCTCTTGATGAAGGTGAAAGAAGAGAGTGAAATAGCTGGCTTAAAACTCAACATTCAAAAAACTAAAATCATGGCATCTGGTCCCATTACTTCATAGCAAATAGATGGGGAAACAATGGAAACAGTGACAGACTCTATTTTCCTGGGCTCCAAAATCAGTGCAGATAGTGACTGCAGCCATGAAATTACAAGACGTTTACTTCTTGGAAAGAAAGCTATGACCAACATAGACAGCATATTAAAAAGCAGAGACATTACTTTGTCAACAAAGGTCCGTCTAGTCAAAGCTATGGTTTTTCCATTAGTCATGTATGGATGTGAGAGTTGGACTATAAAGAAAGCTGAGTGCCAAAGAACTGATGCCTTTGAACTGTGGTGTTGGAGAAGACTTGAGAGTCCCTTGGACTGCAAGGAGATCAAACCAGTCAATCCTAAAGGAAATCAGTCCTGAATATTCTCTGGAAGGACTGATGCTGAAGCTAAAACTCCAATACTTTGGCCACCTGATGCGAAGAACTGACTCACTGGAAAAGACCCTTATGCTGGGAAAGATGAAGGCGGGAGGAGAAGGGGACGACAGAAGTCCAGATGGTTGGATGGCATCACTGACTCGATGCACATGAGTTTGAAAGAGCTCCAGGAATTGGTGATGGACAGAGAAGCCTGGCATACTGCAGTCCATGGGTCCGCAAAGATTTGGACACGACTAAGCAACTGAACTGAAGTGAGGGTAAAATTCCACACCTAATGAATTTTATTCAGCATGTCTATCTGAAAGCTTATGTAATTAATATAACAAACATGCAAACAAATGTGTTAATCCTACCAATACAGACTGAATTCATTAAATAATCACACACCATCCATAAGTCAGCTTAATAGGAATAAAAAAATTGTGAAACATTTCACTGTTTTTAACCTGTCAAAGTCGTTCTTTAGTGAATTTTCTTAAGAATTAGATGAGACTGTGAGCCCTAATGTTATGATTTTACAGTGACTCCTCTGTAAAATCTATGTTAGTGAATTTGTAAAAGACTATGTGGAAATTTTTAGAATTAGTACAAACAAGCCAAAAACTCCCCAAATATTTCAAATTATTAGGTTAAAACATAAGAAGTATAATAGCCTTAAAAACACAGCAACAGTAGATGGGCAAGTCAGGAGTATAGGACTTCAGAGTAAAGAAAACAACAGAAAAAGTTAGATATTCAAGAGAGAACGAATTTTAAGATACAGTATCATATTCTAAATTTAGGTTTTCTATACACACCCATTTATTTTACCAGAAAGCTCTACATAAATCTTTTCATCAGCATTCAACCAATTTGCAAGAAGATGTCAGGTAGGCCAATTCTAGCTTATTAAGATAATTCCTATCTATTTCCACTTCAGTTGCTTTCTTCATCTGTGCAATTTTGCTAGAAAGGATACTCTTATGGCTCTTTAGTGACACTACCTGTCTCTTATATAATCTACAAAGTATTAATCCAGAGTACAGAAAAGAAGAGCTGCAGGTAGATGCATTTTTTAAGGGATATTAACTCAAAACCATTGCATATTCTACCCATGTCATTTCTTTTTATGGCAGATTTATCTTCTGTAAACAAATGAAAATAAGCTCAATTCTCCTGTAAATTAGTGTAACTGAACCACATAGACAGCCATGAGGGATGTTATGTTCATAAGGATATGCAGCATTAGAAAAGGACATAGCACTCAAGTTAAGAGCATACATGGGCTCTGGAGTCAGTCAGATCTCAGTACGAATTCAAGCTCTATCACTTAATATTTGTCTTTAATGATACATAAGTGAAGTTAAAGGTGCTCAGTCGTGTCCAACACTTTGTGACCCTATGGACTATACAGTCTATGGAATTCTCAAGGCCAGAACACTGGAGTGGGCAGCCATTTCCTTCTCCAGGAATGATATATAAATAATACAGCTATTAGCTCTTCTTCATGGAAATACATTTTCCTTAACTGTCATTTTTCTTTTTAATGTTAGTCATTTTAATTCTCATATAGCCCAACTGGCCAATCTTTTCTTTTATGGTATCTTGTGCTCCTTTTGGTTAAAAAAGTTATTTTCCCTTCAGAGATCTGGTAAACTTTGTTTTCTTCTTTTTAAAATAACTTCACTTTTAATTTTTTAAATTAAATTACATCAAACACAATTTGGTGAAATTGTATGAATTAAGGTTCTGAATTATTATCCTAACATCATTTCCTGAATTTCATTGTTCTGTGGTACTTCCTTATTTCATACTAAAATTAAATTATATGTCTACATGTGTGTCTGAATGAGATCATATTCATTTCTGGGCTGGACATTCTGCTTTAGTGATCCACCTACTCTTATCAGTACATTGTTACTTTATCATGTACTTTAATGTCTTATAAGGCTTATCAAACCTTATTGACTATCATCTCTCTTTTGAACGTTTTAAAAAACCACCCTTAAAAATTCACTTTTTCTAAATAAATTTTGAGTCATTTTTATATAATCTCAAGAAATACCTTGGATTTTGATCATGGTTACATAAAATCTATTAAGTATATCTAGGGAAGGTGGATACCTTTAAATAATATCACCATTTAAATAAAAGGATATAGGTGAAATGCCAAGAAGGGCCCAGAGAATGTGTTATTTTATTCAGTATACCGTATCTTCTTTCCTTGTTTAAACAATTATTAGAATAACTAAAAAATAAAACAAAAACTAAAATCCACAAAAAATGATATGCATGTTATTTAACATTGAAAGCAAAACTATTTTCCTATAACTTTAAATATTATTCATTGTATTTTAACCTATGTTAGATATGTTACCAATTTATTAATCACTAAAATTAAGTGGTACATATTCATTTTTATGAATGATTCCCCTTCTCCTAGTACATTTTGAAAATACAATCTAAATTGCAAAAATTCATTTTAAAAAGTTCTCAATCAAAATTTGTATAAAAGGCAAGGTACAATTATAGGAAGTAGAGTCTTATAGAGGAAATACTTTATCATACTATTATCAATGAGAATTTTTAAAATATACATATAGAGCATATAAAACAAGAAAAATGCTGACTTGGAATGTTAACCATGAGGAAAATAAATTTTTAGATATTTACAAGAGACATTTAATTTACATACACATACTCAACAGAATATAAGAAGTTATATATTAATGTAATATCTAAGATAGAGAAGGAAATGGCAACTGCCTGGGAAATCCCATGGACAGAGGAGCCTGGTGGGCTACAGTCTTTGGGGTCGCAAAGAGTTAGACTCAACTTAGCGACTGAGCAACACCACCATCACCTAAGGATAATACTTATACTCTTTTAATCCAAGCTTTCTACAAATTTTGGCTTTCATTTGACAAGGGTAAATCATTAATTTCTTACTAAGCTAGGAATAGAAATTTTATGATATTGGGATGTTGACTTTGGCTTTCTCAACTAAAACTTTTTTAGATTTTTAAAGCGAAGATTTGCTGAAGTATAATTAACATACAACAAAAGTCACCCTTTTAAGGTATAGAGTTTGATATATTATACATATTTGTACCATCATGGAACCAATTTAGTTTTTTTAAATTACCTTACTTAGTTCTCTAATTTGAGCCAGTAATTAGCAGCTTATTCCCACCCTTTCCTGAACTCTATTTCAGCCCTTTTGCTCACTGAATATATAGATTAGAAAAGCTTTAATAAAGATGGCTTGTTTATCCCAGGCTGCAGTCCTCATTTTGCCCCAAATAAAACTTAACTCACAACTCTCAAAAAAAAAAAAAAAAGATAGCTTGTTTAATGCATTTCCCAACATAGATAATTTGTGGAAATTGTATATCTCAGGATAAAGCATAAATTGATACCATACAAGTTAATTTAGCATAACATTTGGTTTTATTTTTACAACCCATATTTTGGGGGGAAAAATTAGAAAAATAAAAGAACTAATGTATAAGATTCACAGAATTCCTGCATTTTTCCTAAGAATCCTTAAACATTTTTCTGGATTCATTATCAAAATTCATACCAACAAAACTGAAAAACTAAAATGCCTGAAAATTTCCATGGAGACATTCATAATTACAATCTTTAAATAAAAGGTTTTTCAAATGATTTGAATATGAGTTTTTTACTGTCTTATTCTTGGATATACTGACTAAGGGCTTAAATTTTTTTCCATTATCATATGGCTCTATAATTTCAGAAACAACAATTTACCTAATAGTTGTATATTTAACAGAGAGATTTAAAAATATTGGAGTTACACTCTTCAATTTGAACAGGCAAACTGGTTTGATTTAAAATGTTTGACACTTTCTCTCTAGGAATTGTCATATTGCCCCAATTAGGTTATTACTAGTAGCTTTGTTGTTATAAAAAGAGGATAAAAATGTATAACAAAAATCTATCCTATCTTTTTTAGTCCTGTAATTATCATAAGCAATTTGATTTATTTGCCATGGAATTCACTTGCCTAGGAAAATCATACACAATGTTCAGGCTACAAATTAAATACTAGGTGGTTATGCTTTACTATACGACAAGTAAAAGCTTGTAAAGAAAAGTAGAAGCATAAAAGCATGGCAAGCTTCACTGACAGTGCAGTCTTTATAATGACACACATCTACCCTCCTTGGGTAAAAAGTAAAAGTAGCTCACAGCCACAAAATTTTGTATTAATGCTTAGTATGGCATACTACTTAATTGAAACATTCTTAATTAAACATGCCCCACCAAAAAACCTCACCAAATTGCATTTGCCACCAAATGACTAATAAGTACACAACAGTTGGAAACTGTCAAAATATTTTACAGCTCAATTGTAATTACCAACCAAGTCTAAGCATGCCCCAAGTGGGCGTTAACTACATCTTGGGGGATGCAAAACATTAAGCAGCAGTCTTTTTTTTTTTTTTTTTTTGGGTGGTGGTTTCTAACTTAAGCATGTAGAACTCCTAAATAACTCAAAAGACTTTTGTTGTCCTTAATGAAAAGTTTGCAAAACATCAATATAAGATATAGTAAGTTATCATTTTCATGGATTTACTAGTGAAAAGAAAGAGCCTTTTAAAATATCATCTGGCTAATCTCTTACTATCATTATAATTCAATATATTGATTATTTGGTTATCCCTCTTTGAAAATGTATGGTGATCTTAGATATAAATATTTTCTGCCATTCTTATCACAATAGATATAGCCAAAAATAAATGGGGAGGTGTGATTATGGAGAAATGTCAATATGGAAGTACAGCTGGTGAGTTTCCAGAGGGTAGAATGCACACAACGTTTGCCATTTGAAGTAGGACAGCATCCAGCCACTCTTCCCTCCTCAATAGAAAGTGTACCAAAAAGTAGACTACAGCTTGAGACTCTGTGATCATCCAAATTTGTTATCTCTTACCAACAGAATAGAACTTGGTTAATTACTATGCATAAGCACAGGTGGAATACTACTTCCAGATACCATATCCAACTTCTATTCCCAGTATCAGTTGCAGACAGAAATAGGAAGCAGAGTTTACCACAGAATATAGAAGTTTTGTTTTTCTGTGTCCTCTCCTGAGAGGTATCAGTCAGAGGAAAGGGTTCAAAAAGCAAATGAATAATACACTCACAGCATTCCATTGTTTCAAACATAAAATGCAATTAATTCATTTTAAATACACTTTGAAATGTAACTATGGTTACACAGAAAACTTCAGTTATACTTTAACTTAAGCTGAAAGATGGACACACAGGTATTCATTGTATATAATCATTTTACCTTTTTATCTGACTAAAAAATTTCACTGAAAATCACAAGGAAAAAAAATCACAAAGTAGTGATCACACATGCCATCAACTGTTTAAGCTAGTTATTTAATAAATGGATTCCAACTGGATCATAATATAAGTTAATAAGAAAAAGTTTAGAAGACTTAAGTTTGAGGTTCTAAATGCATCTCAGAAGACTTATAATCACTAAACCACTATGATCACAATTATATGGGATGTTCAAGCAGAATTGGAAATACTGATTACTGCCATGTAGTTTGAGTAGTTAAATAAGTTAGCTGTTAATAGTGGGAAATATTTTGGTTTTTTAAAACAATTTTCTATACTGTATATGTGGACACAAGGTTTATGGGAGAGATAAATGTACATTCCAGTAATATTATATTGGCTGCTTCTGCTGCTGCTGCTAAGTCGCTTCAGTCGTGTCCGACTCTGTGCGACCCCATAGATGGTGTCCCACCAGGCTCCCCTCTCCCTGGGATTCTCCAGGCAAGAATACTGGAGTGGATTGCCATTTCCTTCTCCAATTTATATTGGCTAGTGGTCTCCAACTTTCATCAGCTGCCATTATCAGAAAAAAAAAAAAGTAGAACATCCTCATATAGATACATTTATTTATGTATTACACAATGTACTACTGTATATTATAAAACATATACTGTAATTGGAAAATTTTTTTAAGGAGATAAAGATGAAATTAACAATTAAAATATTTATTAGTGGTATAAAAGCTGATTTTTCTCTCATAAAAAAGAACAATGATAAAAATGGCTTGCTGCTGCTAAGTCACTTCAGTCAAGTCCGACTCTATGTGACCCCATAGACAGCAGCCCACCAGGCTCCTCCATCCCTGAGATTGTCCAGGCAAGAACACTAGAGTGGGTTGCCATTTCCTTCTCCAATGCATGAAAGTGAAAAGTGAAAGGGAAGTCACTCAGTCGTGTCCAACTCTTAGTGACCCCATGGACTGCAGCTTACCAGGCTCCTCCGTCCCTGGGATTTTCCAGGCAACAGTACTGGAGTGGGGTGCCATCGCCTTCTCCAAAAATGGCTTAATTGTTGTTAAAAAACTTGGTTTTATAAACTGAAGGTCTAGATCTAAAATGTGTATGTTAATAATTGTACTTGAATGGCTGTCATAGCTGGAAAAGATATATCACAGTTCAGTTCAGTCACTCAGTCATGTCTAACTCTTTGCAACCTCATGAACCACAGCACACCAGGCTTCCCTGTTCATCACCAACTCCTGGAGTCCACCCAAACCCATGTCCATTGAGTCAGTGATGTCATCCAACCATGTCAAACTCTGTCGTCCCCTTCTCCTCCTGCCCTCAGTCTTTCCCAGCATCAGGGTCTTTTCCAGTGAGTCAGTTCTTCGCATCAGGTGGCCAAAGTATTGGAGTTCCAGCTTCAATCAGTCCCTCCAATGAACACTCAGGACTGATCTCCTTTAGGATGGACTCGTTAGATCTCCTTGCAGTCCAAGGGACTCTCAAGAGTCTTCTCCAACACCACAGTTCAAAAGCACCCATTCTTCTGTGCTCAGCTTTATAGTCCAACTCTCACATCCATATATGACCACTGGATATATCACAGAGATACATAACTATAAACTCAAAAAGTACATTACTGGCTATGCTTACTGAATCAGCATACTCATTTTTTAATTCCATGTATCAACCATGCAAAAAATTTCTGTTCATACTCACCTAGTTCTTATTTCCTGATGTCAACTAGTTGCAGTTAAAATCCCACTAAAATTTATTTGACCTTTAAAGCAGGTTAAACAATTGTTTCAGTTTCTTAATGTTTAAATAGGTGAGACACAGGTGTTGTTTTTAGCAACAAAATAATACGAAAATGTTTTTGTAGCACTCTATAGGTTGGCTAACCAGCATGCATTTTCACGCTTACTTCTAAGGATTCAGGAAAAGCCTGGTACTCACTTTTCCTAACTTACCTTGTAGCAAAGGGTAGCCATATGAATAGTATGGCCAATGTAACGCGAGTGGAAGTTTAAAGAATCAAAAATCCAGTGACCATAAGTGGAAGCCTATGTTTTTCTGATGAAAAGGATAGACTGAGGATTCCTCTCGTATTCTTACTTCCCTTTCCACAAGATTCTTTCCATCTTCTACTGGGTATGTGACTCTCTAATATGCAGATGTGTAGGTTAAGTGAAGGTTATGCTATATATTAAATGTTAGTAAAGCTTTATTTCTTTCTTAATTTTAGATTATAACATGCAGATACAAGTTTGAATATACTCTTTCCATACCCTGAATACTGTCCTGAGCATCCTGGGGGTCACCCTGGAAGCCACCACTTTAAATAATACAAAGGGGTAGATATGTCCAATAAAAATACTTTCAACAATCCTCTGATTTATTATCCATATATTAGAGAAAAGGTTCAGACAGACTAAGGGACCTGACAAAAATCAAACAGTATATGAAGAGTCTGACTATAAATGATTTTTAACATCATAAACATCAAAATTGGAGAATGTTTTTAAGAAATAAAAGTGTTTTTATTCCATTTGTCAAGCTGTATCAAATACAAATACAATTAAACTACACCAAAATCCTCAAATTAATTATTTAAAGAAGTAAAGAATTAGATAGCCACATTTTTATATGAAAATTTCCACGAATTAACAATGCTGCAAGTTTACATGGTTTACATGGTGTGCTTTCATTATAATGAATTTGATATACAGCAATCTCAGAAAGGCCTATTTTAATTCCTATTGTATATTTTAAAAAAAATCAATGAGACTGTAGTTTGACACAAATTCTAATAGGATAGTAAGTCATCAACACACTTTTCTAACATTCAGTGCATTCTTTCTACTAAAAATACCAAGGATGTAAAAGTAAGAAATGACCCTTGGCACTGAAGAATTCATAACTGAGTAGGATGGCACAATTAACATACTGTGATGAGAGTGATAAAATAGGTTCCTACACACTGCTATGGTGGCTCAGAGGTTAAAGCATCTGCCTGCAATGTGGGAGACCTGGGTTTGATTCCTGGGTCAGGAAGATCTCCTGGAGAAGGAAATGCCAACCCACTCCAGTATTCTTGCCTGGAGAATCCCATGGACGGAGGAGCCTGGTGGGCTACAGTCCACGGGGTCGTAAAGAGTAGGACACAACTGAGTGACTTCATTTTCACACACTGCTATGGGATCGCAGCGTAGAAAGTGATGCCTTACATCTGACATCTGAGCTAGACTTTTGAAGGGAAAGCTGGTCCTCCTCAAAGCCCTGCAAAAATACAGAAAAGCTGAAACTTCTAATGTTCACCCAAATAGGTGTTTGGTTGAATGTGAATTATTTCAAGGCAAAACCAGAAACAAAGACAGGTCTCAAGCTCCTAACAGTCTCAGGCCTGGGACTAAAATCAGAGGCCAAGGATAGAGGATAGATACAGAAATGGCAGAGTGTACCAATTCTTGAAATTCTAGGTTTCAGCGCTGCTTTATGATTTTAAAAATTAATGATGACTCCCCAAGAACTTTTGTTTATGTGGACCTATCTACTGATATTTACTATATTAGAAGTTAAAATAGGAAATTAAAAATATTTTAAAATTCTTTTTAAGGCAACAATAAACCTTACATGTTAATATATTGACTATGCCAAAGCCTTTGACTGTGTGGATCACGATAAACTGTGGAAATTTCTTCAAGAGATGGGAATATCAGACCACCTCACCTGCCTCTTGAGAAATCTGTACGCAGGTCAGGAAGCAGCAGTTAGAACTGGAAATGGAACAACAGACTGGTTCCAAATAGGAAAAGGAGTACGTCAAGGCTGTATACTGTCACCCTTCTATGCAGAGTACATCATGAGAAACGCTGGACAGGAAGAAACACAAGCTGGAATCAAGATTGCCGGGAGAAATATCAATAACCTCAGATATGCAGATGACACCACCCTTATGGCAGAAAGTGAAGAGGAACTAAAAAGCCTCTTGATGAAAGTGAAAGAGGAGAGTGAAAAAGTTGGCCTAAAGCTCAACATTCAGGAAACGAAGATCATGGCATCCGGTCCCATCACTTCATGGAAAATAGATGGGGAAACAGTGGAAACAGTGTCAGACTTTATTTTTTGGGGCTCCAAAATCATTGCAGATGGTGACTGCAGCCATGAAATTAAATGATGCTTACTCCTTGGAAGGAAAGTTATGACCAACCTAGATAGCATATTCAAAAGCAGAGACAATACTTTGCCGACTAAGGTCCGTCTAGTCAAGGCTATGGTTTTTCCAGTGGTCATGTATGGATGTGAGAGTTGGACTGTGAAGAAGGCTGAGAGCCGAAGAATTGATGCTTTTGAAGTGTGGTGTTGGAGAAGACTCTTGAGAGTCCCTTGGACTGTACATCCAACCAGTCCATTCTGAAGGAGATCAGCCCTGGGATTTCTTTGGAAGGAATGATGCTAAAGCTGAAACTCCAGTACTCTGGCCACTTCATGCGAAGAGTTGATTCACTGGAAAAGACTCTGATGCTGGGAGGGATTGAGGGCAGAAGGAGAAGGGGATGACAGAGGATAAGATGGCTGGATGGCACTGACTCGATGGATGTGAGTCTGAGTGAACTCTGGGAGTTGGTGATGGACACGGAGGCCTGGCGTGCTGCGATTCATGGGGTTGCAAAGAGTCGGACACAACTGAGCGACTGAACTGAACTGATGAAGACTATATTTCCCAAAGGAAAAAAAACTGAGAATATTGATATTGTTTCACATTTCTCTAAATCTCCTTGCTGTCTAGCTTAATCAAAGAGAAGTCAGATTCTCATATCTGCTCCTGTTTTTAATCTGTTTTTTCAGAAAACTAACATCATGCCATTACTTCATGGCAAACAGATGGGGAAACAGTGGCTGACTTTGTTTCTCTGGGCTCCAAAATCACTGCAGATGGTGACTGTAGCCATGAAATTAAGATGCTTACTCCTTGGAAGGAAAGTTATGACCAACCTAGATAGCATATTCAAAAGCAGAGACATTACTTTGCCAACAAAGGTCCATCTAGTCAAGGCTATGGTTTTTCTAGTAGTCATGTATGGATGTGAGAGTTGGACTAGAAAGAAAGCTGAGTGCTGAAGAATTGATGCTTTTGAACTGTGGTGTTGGAGAAGACTTTTGAGAGTCCCTTGAACTACAAGGAAATCCAACCAGTCCATCCTAAAGGAGATCAGTCCTGGGTGTTCATTGGAAGGATTGATGTTGAAGCTGAAACTCCAGTACTTTGACCATCTGATGTGAAGAGCTGAAGACCCTGTGAAGACCCTGATGCTGGGAAAGATTGAGGGCAGGAGGAGAAGGGGACAACAGAGGATGAGACGGTTGGCTGGCATCACCGACTCAATGGACATGTGTTTGGGTGGACTCCAGGGAGTTGGTGATGGACAGGGAGGCTGGCGTGCTGTGGTTCATGGGGTCGCAGAGTTGGACATGATTGAGCAACTGAACTGAACTGAACTGAAACGTTGTTTTAACTGAATGAAGAAAATCCAGCACACAGATACATGGTGGAAAAGGGAATTTTAAAAGCCTTTTCAGACAGTTGTGGATATTCTTCTTCAATACTAAACCAAAACTCACAAATGGTGGTTTCTTAAAGGTTAGTTGCTATGCAGAATTTGAAACCACATCAATGAACATTTTAAACTCTATTAAAACCTACTGATCTATCTTGCACTGTGAAATTATCTATGCATAATTTTGAAACATTATCCACTGGTCATTTGGCAAATATTAATTCCATAATTATGTAGATATTTCACATGTTGACACATTATATAATATAATATTAAAAATAAGATTTAATATTACCAATCTGTTTAGAAAAGTCTTCTAAGTTCTGGGAAGATCTCAGACTTAATGGGGCAGATATGAATTTTCCCAAATTCTAACTTCTGCTTGAAAACTCTAATTTTATCACTGGCAACAAACATTGTCAGTTGTTCCCCTTGAAGTGACAGAATCATTTTGCTCCTTTTCAAGGAAATAACTACTAAATCGCAAAGACTAAACAACCACGGTTTGTCAGTCATTCTTTCAAGTAAAAATGGTGTTCCCTGATACAGGCACCTAGCGACGTTTACAACTCAAGCAGTAGTGCAAGTGCTTTCCCTCAAGAAGACAACACTGATGAAGTGTTCTATGCACACTGCGCATTTTGTCACACAGAATAGTAGAAGTTTGTGTACCTTTAAGGATCAAGATTTAAAAATTAATTTTTTACTGTTTTATAAAGACATTCTTAGATGAAACAGGCTTTTTTTTAAACTGAGAGTTCATGATCATGAAGAATACAATCACGACTAACAATTTGGTGCTACTGCCTTGATTCATGTGCTGGTACCAGTGGGTTTTACCTATCATTGCTTCTGCTCAATCTGTGCAAATGTCAACAGAATGAAGAAAGCAAATAATGTCTTAGTCTTATTATGAAAAAGTTCTTTAATTCACAAAGCCATGAACCTGTCTCATGTTCCTCCACAGACCACAGTTTGAGAACAGCTAGCAAAACAAAAAACTAGCATCAGGACAGATGTTTTCCCTATATTCTACTGTGCTAAGGACTAAATCATGGGCTGGGAACTGGATTCATTCTGGTGATGAAACACTCTCTGCCCTGTAGTAGAAGTGGACCCAGTACTGCAACTAATAATTAAGAATGTGAATTACTCATCATACATATTTTTTACATATTCAAACTAGAAGCTGGGATAGTTGTGGTTTTACAGTAGTATATAATAAATACAACCAGAAAGCAATGGCGATTTGATAACTACTTGTTACTTTTTAACAGTTTTTTCTGTAAATCTGCAAAACTTTAATTTAGGTATTAAAGTTAAATCTTGATGATATAACAAGTAGATGATGTGTACCTGATTAACAGATGTTGCACAGTACTGAAAAATCACTACTGGCTCCTTTCCTACTTAATTGGTTACAAGTCAGTGAGCAAGCAGGGTTGGGAGTACCAAGGAAGCTGTGTGCTTGGCCTACAGTGGGGAAGAAGCTCCCGTTGTTATCCAGCAATCTTCCTTCCTTCATGAATATTATGGGTAGGTACTGGAGAGAATGAACACTCCCCTTAATTGTTATTCATTCCATTCATTAAAAATTTGTGGCCAGCTTCCTCAGCTACAAATAAAATAACTGCTCTGCCCAGATAAGGAGGAAAACTGAAAAAAAACACAAGATTTAACGGGATCCTCTAAAGACTAAGTTATCTCTAAAAGTTAATTTAACACCATATAACTCAGGAGGTAAAGATGGTTTCTTGGTCCTCCAACCCCTTTAATGTATATAGTCTATACCAGTGGTTTAAAACTATTCACAGTTTTTATATCACCAGGTATATTATTAAAGAATCTAAGCGCCATGAAAAATAAAATAATTTTTGAAAATCCTATCTTTTTCCAAAAAGTACAATTATATATATTTCATGGATGATAGTTTTAAGAAAGTTAAAAAAATATGCTTTTGCTAAAAAGTCTTTCTAAGTTTCAGGAGATTGTTACCTTTCTTGCCCAAACCGTATACATGATAGATGCCTCAGTTCAAAAATACTTTAGAAACAAAGACAATCTATCAATGACAAAAATCATGAATTTTTCTTTTTTTTATAATCTCACTAAGCCTACACACCTCCACCCCAAGGGCTTGAAAGTCACTGAGGAGGGAAGGAAAAGTTAAAAACAAATTCTAAGAAAATAGCCTAATGCTTTTTTGGGGGGTCAGATTCTAGGACAAATGCATTAACAACAACATCAATGATGTAGTACTAGCAGTTAGCACTTACAGAATTTACTATGCACCAGGCAGTATTCTGAGTACTTTACATACACTCACACACACATTTAATCCTCATAACAGCTTTGTGAGATAACCACGATTATCCCTCTTTTACAGGTGAGCACACTGAAGGACGGTGATGTTGAGTAACTTGCTCTTCTTATGAAAAGGCATAGTCTCTGGTCTCAACAGCATAATTTCAGGTGGAATATAGAACTTACTCTGTGGCACGATTTTGGTATTAAGGATCTTATGGAGCACCATGTACCTCATTCTCCAATCATTCTCTCTATACCTGACTCAGATTTGAAATAATACCTAGAAAGAAAACTGTGCTAGAGCCAGGAACTTGAACTCCAGTTCTGGCCCTGCAGTTTACACAGCTGTGTGATGTTAGCCTTAACAACATTCATTCTGGGTTTTGGTTTTATCACTTGTAAGATAAACAAACAAAAGAAAAATGAATTAAGATTCATTTTTTCAATTAAAATGCACTAAGCACCTACTAGTACTAGCCAATATGCATTACTGAGAACTTGTAAAGTCTGTTCTCCCAGTTAATATCTCACAAGAGGATCTTGCAGCTATTTTAGCTTACATCTTAAAACTTGGCATGCTTTTTAAGAATGAAAGAGATGAAACCAAGCCAAAGAAGTTTAATGACTTGTCCAATAAAGAAATTTAAGGTAATATTCGGCGAAATCCCTGTTATTCTAATTTTACCAAAGTTGCCACAAGCAACAATGTAGTGCATTTTTTTTCATTCAAAAAAAATATACTGAACATCCATTACATGTTAGGATAGGCAATACAATGGGAGGCAAAACAAGCCCTTTTCGTAAGGGTGTATAACACTTACCATGAAGGAAGAACTTGATAAGTGGTTCAAGAGTTTATTTTAAAATATGACCTGATGGCTACAGTCACACAAACATTTTTAAAACAGATTTTTTTTCCTAGCCAGATTTACAAAGTAGCTTTATCCAACATTCGAAAGCTACTTTTGTGAGATAGTTCTTTACAATCAAACTCAACTGGGATTAAAATTTAAGTACAGTAATCGGTTTTATTATAGAATGGTACCAAATGTGTAAACTGAGTTACAGGTACAAAATAACATATTACTCATTAACTTGGTACACGTTTAAGGTATTCATCTTAAGTCCTCCACCAGGTGAATGTTTTAACAGTCATACATCCATACCATGGAGGATTATCGATAGATGTAACAATTTGGATGAATCACCAGAGAATTAAAAAGAATAAGATTGATTCTATTTATATAATATCCTTGAAATGACAAAATTAAGGAAATGGAGAACACAGTGGTTGTGGCTATAAAAGGCAAACTCTGGGTATTTTCGTGATGATAGAAATATTTTATGTCTTAACTGTATAAATGGCAATATCCTGGTTGTGATATATACTATATATAGCTTTGCAAGATACTACTACTGGGGGTAACTGGATAAAGTATGGGATTATTTCTGTATTATTTCTTAAATCACATGTGAATCCATAATTAATTCAAAGTAAAAAAATTTTGATTTTAAAAATGACCATTTGCAATAGTTTTAAAAATATGAAACACCATGGCATACACTGGACTAAAAATGTGGAATACTTGTACACTAAGAACTATAAAACATGATTGGGAGAAATTAAAGACATAAATGAATGGAGAGAGAAGCTTTATTCATGGATTCATCAATTATCTCCAAACTGAACTACAGATTCAATGTAACCCCAATCAGAAATTGACAAGCTGATTCTAAAGTTTGTATATGTGGAAATGCAAAGGGCCTAGAACACAATTTTGAAACAGACCCAACTCTGAAATAGAAAAAACTTAGTGGGCCTACACTTCCTGAATTTAAAAACTCGGGTTAAAGAGACAGTAATCAACATAGTTTTGTATGGTATACAGCTAGATAAATTGATCACCAGAACAGAACACAATACAGAAATTGACCCAAACCTATATCGTCAATGAATTTTCAACAAAAGTGAAAAGACAGTTCAGAGGAGAAAGGGTAACCTTTTCAACAAGGAGCTGAGATGGCTGGATCCTCATATGCTAAGAAAGAAAAGGCAACAAAAAAACAAAAAGACAAAAATCCTTCCATGCATACCTTGTATAAAACTACAAAATTTCTAATGAAAACATAGGAGAAAACTTTTGAAAACGTGGGTTAGACAAAGATTTCTTGACTACAATGCCCAAAGTAAAAATCTTGTGAATTAAATAGAACTTGCATTTTATCTAGTTTTCTCCTTCTCTGTTGTCATCACTTTAGTCTCAACCACCATCCTATTTAGCCCAGACTATTTCTGTTTCCATTTCATTCTAATTCTACCCCTGACCATATTCACAAAGGTGAGAATGATGTTTTAAAATATATATATATATATGTATATACATTCAGTTCAGTTCAGTTGCTCAGTCGTGTCTGACTCTCTGCGACACCATGAATCGCAGCATGCCAGGGCTCCCTGTCCATCACCAACTCCCAGAGTTCACTCAGACTCACGTCCATCTTGTCCGTGATGCCATCCAGCCATCTCATCCTCTGTTATCCCCTTTTTCTCCTGCCCCCAATCCCTCCCAGCATCAGAGTCTTTTCCAATGAGTCAACTCTTCGCATGAGGTGACCAAAGGACTGGAGTTTCAGCTTTAGCATCATTCCTTCCAAAGAAATCCCAGGGCTGATCTCCTTCAGAATGGACTGGTTGGATCTCCTTGCAGTCCAAGGGACTCTCAAGAGTCTTCTCTAACACCACAGTTCAAAAGCATCAATTCTTTGGCACTCAGCCTTCTTCACAGTCCAACTCTCACATCCATACATGACCACAGCAAAGACCATAGCCTTGACTAGATGGATCTTAGTCTGTAATGTCTCTGCTTTTTAATATGCTGTCTAGGTTGGTCTTAACTTTTCTTCCAAGGAGTAAGCGTCCTTTAATTTCATGGCTGCAGTCACCATCTGCAGTGATTTTGGAGCCCCCAAAAATAAAGTCTGACACTGTTTCCACTGTTTCCCCATCTATTTCCCATTGAAGTGATGGGACCGGATGCCATGATCTTCGTTTCCTGAATGTTGAGCTTTAGGCCAACTTTTCACTCTCCACTTTCACTTTCATCAAGAGGCTTTTAGCTCCTCTTCACTTTCTGCCATAAGGGTGGTGTCATCTGCATATCTGAGGTTATTGATATTTCTCCCGGCAATCTTGATTCCAGCTTGTGTTTCTTCCTGTCCAGCGTTTCTCATGATGTACTCTACATAGAAGTGAAATAAGCAGGGTGACAATATACAGCCTTGATGTACTCCTTTTCCTATTTGGAACCAGTCTGCTCTTCCATGCCCAGTTCTAACTGTTGCTTCCTGACCTGCATACAGATTTCTCAAGAGGCAGGTTAGGTGGTCTGGTATTCCCATCTCTCTTAGAATTTTCCACAGTTTATTGTGATCCACACAGTCAAAGGCTTTGGCATAGTCAATAAAGCAGAAATAGATGTTCTTCTGGAACTCTCTTGCTTTCTCCATGATCCAGCAGATGTTGGCAATTTGATCTCTGGTTCCTCTGCCTTTTCTAAAACCAGCTTGAACATCAGGAAGTTCATGGTTCACATATTGCTGAAGCCTGGCTTGGAGAATTTTGAGCATTACTTTACTAGCATGTGAGATGAGTGCAATTGTGTGGTAGTTTGAGCATTCTTTGGCATTGCCTTTCTTTGGGATTGGAATGAAAACTGACCTTTTCCAGTCCTATGGCCACTGCTGAGTTTTCCAAATGTGCTGGCATATTGAGTGCAGCACTTTCACAGCATCATCTTTCAGGATTTGAAGCAGCTCAAGTGGAATTCCATCACCGCCACTAGCTTTGTTCGTAGCGATGGTTTCCAAGGCCCACTTGACTTCACATTCCAGGATGTCTGGCTCTAGATTAGTGATCACATCATCATGATTATCTGGGTCGTGAAGATCTTTTTTGTACAGTTCTTGTGTGTATTCTTGCCACCTCTTCTTAATATCTTCTGCTTCTGTTAGGTCCATACCATTTCTGTCCTTTATTGAGCCCATCTTTGCATGAAATGTTCCCTTGGTATCTCTAATTTTCTTGAAGAGATCTCTAGTCTTTCCCATTCTGTTCTTTTCCTCTATTTCTTTCCACTGATCGCTCCGGAAGGCTTTCTTATCTCTTCTTGCTATTCTTTGGAACTCTGCATTCAGATGCTTATATCTTTCCTTTTCTCCTTTGCTTTTCGCCTCTCTTCTTTTCACAGCTATTTGTAAGGCCTCCCCAGACAGACATTTTGCTTTTTTGCATTTCTTTTCCATGGGGATGGTCTTGATCCCTGTGTCCTGTACAATGTCACAAACCTGATTCCATAGTTCATCAGGCACTCTAACAGATGTAGGCCCTTAAATCTGTTTCTAACTTCCACTGTATAATCATAAGGGATTTGATTTAGGTCATACCTGAATGGTCTAGTGGTTTTCCCTACTTTCTTCTTTTTAAGTCTGAATTTGGTAATAAGGAGTTCATGATCTGAGCCACAGTCAGCTCCTGGTCTTGTTTTTGCTGACTGTATAGAGCTTCTCCATCTTTGGCTGCATAGAATATAATCAATCTGATTTCAGTGTTGACCATCTTTTCTTGTGTTGTTGGAAGAGGGTGTTTGCTATGACCAGTGCATTTTCTTGGCAAAACTCTATTAGTCTTTGCCCTGCTTCATTCCACATTCCAAGGCCAAATTTGCCTATTACTCCAGGTGTTTCTTGACTTCCTACTTTTGCATTCCAGTCCCCTATAATGAAAAGGACATCTTTTTGGGGCATTAGTTGTAAAAAGTCTTCTAGGTCTTCTTAAAACTGTTCAACTTCAGCTTCTTCAGCGTTACTGGTTGGGGCATAGACTTGGATAACTGTGATATTGAATGGTTTGCCTTGGAGACGAACAGAGATCATTCTGTCGTTTTTGAGATTGCATCCAAGTATTGCATTTTGGACTCTTTTGTTGACCATGATGGCTACTCCATTTCTTCTAAGGGATTCCTGCCCACAATAATAGATATAATGGTCATCTGAGTTAAATTCACCCATTCCAGTCCATTTTAGTTCACTGATTCCTAGAAGGTCGACGTTCACTCTTGCCCTCTCCTGTTTGACCACTTCCAATTTGCCTTGATTCATGGACCTAACATTCCAGGTTCCTATGCAATATTGCTCTTTACAGCATCGGACCTTGCTTCTATCACCAGTCACATCCACAGCTGGGTATTGTTTTTGCTTTGGCTCCATCCCTTCATTCTTTCTGGAGTTACTTCTCCACTGATCTCCAGTAGCATATTGGGCACCTACTGACCTGGGGAGTTGCTGTTTCTGCATCCTATCATTTCTCCTTTTCATACTGTTCATAGGTTCTCAAGGCAAGAATACTGAAGTGGTTTGCCATTCCCTTCTCCAGTGGACCACATTCTGTTAGACCTCTCCACCATGACTGGCCCATCTTGGGTTGCCCCGCAGGCATGGCTTGGTTTCACTGAGTTAGATAAGGCTGCGGTCCTAGTGTGATTAGATTGACTCTTTTCTGTGAGTATGGTTTCAGAGTGTCTGCCCTCTGATGCCCTCTTGCAACACCTACCATCTTACTTGGGTTCTCTTATCTTAGGCATCAGGTATCTCTTTATGGCTGCTCCAGCAAAGCACAGCTGCTGCTCCTTAACTTAGATGAGGGGTATCTCCTTACCGCTGCCCTTCCTGACCTTCAACGTGGGATAGCTCCTCTAGGCCCCCCTACGCTCGTGCAGCCACCGCTCCTCGAGTTGCTCTTCCCGGCCGCTGCCCCTGGCCTCAGGTGCCGCCCCTGGCCTCCAGCCTGGGTGGCTCCTCGCGGCTGCCGCCCCTGGACTCGGGCGCGGGGTGGCCCTTCAGGGCCACCGCCCCTGGCCTCGGGCACGAGGTAGCTTATCCCGGCCTCCCGTGACCTCGGACGTGGGGTAGCTTCTCTCGGCCGCCTCCCCTGGCCTCGGACGCAGGGTAGCTCCTCCTAGCCGCCACCCCTGACCTCGGACTTGGGTAGCTCCTCTCGGCCATTCCTGCGCCGTTGCAGCCTGGACTCTCGGCCGCCACCCCTGACCTCGGATGTGGGGTAACTCCCCTCGGCCACGCTTAGCGCGCCGGGTTGCAGCCGCCCGCGCTTTGCGGCGCCCACATACAGAAAATCTTAAGACTTCCCTGGTTAAGACTCCTGAAATTATTTTCATGTCCCTTGAGGTACACCTAGTGGCTCAGATGGTAAAGCGTTTGCCTGCAGTGCAGGAGACCCAGGTTTGATCCCTGGAGAAGGAAATGGCAACCCACTCCAGTACTCTTGCCTGGAAAATTCCATGGACGGAAGAGCCTGCTAGGCTACAGTCCATGTGTTCACAAAGAGTCAGACATGACTGAATTACTTTTCTTTCTTTGAGGTAACATGGCCTTCAGAGGCCTGGCATGATTTAACCCTTTCTAGTTCTCAGTTTCATCTTGCTCTATGTATCCCCCTTATTATTCTGTATCCCCCTTATTTATTCTGCTTTGGCCACACTTGACCATCAATTCTTCTAATATATCGAACTCTAATATGGCAACCATGGCTGTCCTTTCAGCATAAATTACCCCTCTTCTCTCCTTCACTATCCATACTCATCTTTCAAATTTCAACACATATTTTAGTTCTTGCTACTACTGTTCAGTCATTAAATCACATCCAACTTTTTGCAACCCCCATGGACTGCAGCATGCCAGGCTTCCTTGTCCTTCACCACCTCCTGAAGTTTGCTCAGATTCATGTCTATTGAGTTGGTGATGCTATCTAACCATCTCATCCTCTGTCGCCCTCTGCTCCTGTTATTCTTTCAGTTCAGTTCCGTCGCTCAGTGTGTCTGACTCTTTATGACCCCATGGATGGCAGTATGCCAGGCTTTCCTGTTCATCAACTCCTGGAGCTTGCTCAAACTCATGTCCATAGAGTCAGTGATGCCATCCAACCATATCATCCTCTGTCATCCCCTTCTCTTCCCGCCTTCAATATTTTCCAGCATCAGGGTCTTTTCCAATGAGTCAGTTCTTCACATTGGATGGCCAAAATATCGGAGCTTTAGCTTCAGCATCAGTCCTTCCGAAAAATATTCAGGACTGATTTCCTTTAGGATTGACTGGTTGAATCTCCTTTCAGTCCAAGGGACTCTCATAAGTCTTCTTCAACATCACAGTTCAAAAGCATCAATTCTTCTGCGCTCAACTTTCTTTATAGTCCAACTCTCACATCCATACATGACTACTGGAAAAAACATAGCTTTGACTAGACGGACGTTTGTCAGCAAAGTAATGTCTCTGCTTTTTAATATGCTGTCTAGGTTGGTCATAACTTTTGTTCTTAGAGAGGTTTCATATGACCCCCAATCTAAGTTTATACCCCAAGGCCTTTACACTTGCTGTTTCCTCTGCCACGGAAGATCTTAGCCTATATTGTTATACATCTCTCACACCTTGATATCATTAAGTAATCTACTCAAACATCACCTTCTCAGAAAGACGTTTCAGGACCACTTTTTAAAAATGCCATTCTTCCGCTATTCACTTTACCATCTTACCTGGCTTTATTTCCTTATCAAATGTGAAATTATATTCTTTAGTTGTTTGTTTACTTATTTGTAATCTTTCTAACTCTTTAGAATGTGAGCATGCCATGGGCAGGGCTGTGTCCTGTTCTCTAATCTATTAATACTGTTTTGGCATTCAGTAGGACTCCAAGAATCTGTTACACAGATTTAGAAGCTCAGTCTTACTAGGGAGGAAAGACACAAAAGTTAACAACTGTACCATAGAGAAGTATGAGTAATAAATGAACAGCACAAAGGTAGCGGTATGTTCTCTGATTTAATGATCCAGGAGAGATCTTCACACAGAAGGAGGCACTTGAGTTAGATCTTAAAAAATGCATAGGAGTCTATCCACTGGAAACTTGAGGTACAGGGCCTACATATGCAGTCATAAAGGAATGGAAGAAAAAGCATGTAAAGGTAACTATAAACATTGGATAAAGAAAGACCATGAATTAGGGTTCACATGAGGGAGTGCTTATGTTATTTCACTTGCTCAAAATGTCCCTCCTCCATTTCTGTGTCCATGCTCTATAAAATCAGTATGTTATAGGTTCAAATGTCATTTCCTCCATGGAACATTTTCTTGTCTTCCCTTCCTCTTAATTTCCATAACATACTCCATATATTTTAGTTCCTATGAAAATTTACCCTCTGTATACTATTTTATGATTATTTGACTACTATACTGCAAGGAGATCCAACCAGTCCATTCTAAAGGAGATTAGCCCTGGGTGTTCTTTGGAAGGAATGATGCTAAAGCTGAAACTCCAGTACTTTGGCCACCTCCTGCAAAGAGTTGACTTGTTGGAAAAGACTCTGATGTTGGGAGGGATTGGGGGCAGGAGGAGAAGGGGACGACAGAGGATGAGATGGCTGGATGGCATCACCGACTTGATGGACATGAGTTTGAGTGAACTCCGGGAGTTGGTGATGGACAGGGAGGCCTGGCGTGCTGCGATTCATGGGGTCGCAAAGAGTCAGACACAACTGAGCAACTGAACTGAACTGAACTGATGCATGTATTATCTTCCCAATAAGCCTCTATGCTATTTATAGTCCAAGTAGCAAAAAGAAATTTAAAAATAAATTAGAAAGATATGGGATTAAAAAAAAAAAAGATATGGGATTATTTTTTAGATTCGGTGATGGTGGAAGAAAGGTATGTATTACTAAATTGTAAATGATCACTGCGCTAAATCAAAGACTGAGAGTGATAACCTATTTAAAAATGTTATATTATTAGATGGGGAACTATGAATGAATTTATCTCCATTGGGGGAGAAGACCTTTGGACTTAATCTGTTTAGATTTTTCTCCCTTATCCCATAATTTTAATCCCTTACATTTTTTTTTAACTGAAGTATAGTTGCTGTACAATATTATGTTTCAGGTATACAATATACTGACTCATACTTTTTAAAGGTTATACTCCATTTACAGTTATTATAAGATACTGGCTATATTCCCTGTGTTGTACACCATATCCTTACAGCTTATTTTATACCTAAGAGTCTGCACCTCTCAATCCTCTACTTCTAGACTGCCCTTCGCCTTTCCCTATCTCCATCAGCAATCACTAGCTTGAGTCTGCTTCTTTTTTGTTATAGTCACTATTTTTTTTTATTTTTTAGATTTCACATACAAGTCATATCATAGAGTATTTGTTTTCCTCTGTCTGATTTATGTCAGTTAGCATAATGCCCTCCAAGACCATTTATGTTGCTGAAAATGGAAGAATTCCATTCTTTTTTATGGTTGAATAGTACTCCAGTGCATGGAATACCACACCACACATCATTATCTATTCATCTGTTAACACTTAGGTTGCTTCCATATCTGGCAATTGTAAATAATGTTGGTGTGAACACTAGAGCACATGTATCTTTTCAAATTAGTTTTTTCTGTTTAATCACTTATTAATATTTCTATTACTATCTTCTTATGTGCATTCATTCCTTCACATGATTTTAAACTAGAATTATAGGCATTATGAAAGTTACCTACTATACAGATTCATAGATAGAAATTTATTCTAACAAAGCTACATTAAGTTTCAGCAGTTTAAGTGTTTTTTATACACTGTTAAGATTTAGCATGTAATTTTAATAAACCAAACAGCTATAACTATTTCAAGTTTACTTCTCCTCATAAACTTTCCCACTAACCCCTCTAAAGAACTTTCAGTTATTAATAGCTGAAGTATAAAATTATCTTTGTTTTAAATGCTTCTTTATTCAATTTGGTTCTTCTTTACAACTCCAAGATTACTTATTACCACAAACAACAGTAGCTCACTTAGCAAAATAATGTTATCAAGAACTAGGAGACATTGATGCTAAAACAGTCAGTTCTTCCAGGATATACATTTAGGATATAACAGATACCAAGGTTTAGATTTTATTTTAAGTTAAATCATTTGAAAAATAATCTATATGACTTGTGAAGTAGCCTTCACAAATATCAGTTTGTAGTAACTCTGACTTTCCTAATCATAGCCATTTTCCATCCATATTTTTGAAAGTGTATGTATGCATTTTTTCAAACTACATCTTTGTAACACAAAAGTTTAAAAAAAAGTTTTTTTAAATGACAGCAATTTTAAAGCTGCAAGATAATTTCATCATAATTACAAAAGACCAATAGACGTGTTTTGATACATTTTTACTTTTCCATATTTTTGATATTTTCTCAACTTATTTTCCTTTTCCCTTTCCTATCTCCCCTCAACTACAGACATTCCCTTTAAGCAACAGCCCATCAACAATCCTTCCACGTTTAAAGCTGGCTACATCTGTTGCTCTTTTCCATTGTTGAAAATTCCTGCCTTAATCCTATTTGATTTTATTCATGCAAAGGTCATCTTGAATTCAACAAATGGAGAAATGATAGCAAAGCACAGTGTTGAACATGACAGAAAAAATGCTGCTGTGGAATATGTAACTAACATGCTCACACTGTCTCAGAAGTATTTGATGTATTTCATGTAGGCCACCAATCTTGAACTGTGTTATATATATTACTATCATATTTGCTAAACATCATCACAATTATAATAATAATCCTAATTTTTGGTAGTAAGCTGCTGTTTTTTTCCTAGACCAAATGTTGAATGTTCATATTAATAATTGTGCTTAACTTTGTAAACATGAATTAACTCAGATGATCCACTCTAACCCTATCATCACCATTAGTGTTTGGCAAATGCAGCCTTATTTTTGATCCCTCCATAGAATGGCATCTGTCTCTTTCAATTCTCAAAATCAGCCAATGAAACTAAATTACTGTATTCAACTTAAAAAAGAAGTATCCAGTGCCAATAAGCAGCAGAATAGATGGGTTTGGCTGTGTCTCAAATCTCTTTTTAACAGACACTGATTATGAACTACAGTTACAATGCATCATGCCACTGGCCTTTTTCTCTATGCTAAATATAGCTCAAATTGAAATTTTATTGCCATCTATATATATCTGACCAAAAGTAGGAGACATTAACAGGAAGATTACAGTAAGCACTAAAATAAATTTCACTAAAGAAAGATTTATGAGGTGAAGATAATTATTTTTAATATGCTCATAACTCACCATGACTAAGATATGGAAGCACTTACTCACACAAGCTTATGTCCAAGTTAAAAAAGATGCCTGTCAACCTAACAAGAACCAAACTCAATTAGTTTCAAGTCATCAAGGAAAAGGCCACCGTTATTCCTATAGCTTAATAAACAAAAGAAATCTTGTGTATATCAAGTAGTTGGCCTAAAATGTGATTTCATTGTAAGGCAAAACTGAACACAGGATTAAAGAAAATTCCTTAGCTATCTATCATATAAACTCAAACAGCTTCATTGCTTTACAATATAAAATTATCTAATATAGAATCTATATTTTCCAAGAAATTATTTTCATGCATTTTTGTATTGACAGCAAAGTATATGAGAATATAAACAAAATAATAACATCATTTGTTATCAACTGATCAATATACTTTACTATAATCTCTCAAATTCTGAGAGACAAAACTCTAGATAAAATTCAAAAGATATAAAAATAAAAACTATCCCATTTGAAGTAAGATAACCTCATTTTTAAAAAAAAGCCTGTGAGTAAATTAATTTTGTCTGTTGAATCACACTTTCTTAATGATGCAATTTTAGGCTAAATATTTAGTCCTTATTTTCAGTTTTTCTTATACTGGTACTGGCTTTTATCACACCATGATTTCTCTGTTTCCTATGCTTTTGGATCTGGTAGTTAATGCACTAAGAATCCTTAAAGGTACTAGCAAAGTTTGCTACTTTAGAGGCTTTCCAAATCCTATTTTTATAAATAAGATACTTTTTAGCAAGTGCAAATTCATATTTGCCAGAAATGTAGCACAATTATACAAGAAACTGTGTGATATAGCAATGACATAAACTTTGCTTCAGTCAGTCAGTTCAGTCGCTCAGTCATGTCCGACTCTTTGAGACCCCATGAACTGCAGCACGCCAAGCTTCCTTGTCCATCACCAACTCCCGGAGCTTGCTTAAACTCATGTATATGGAGTCAGTGATGCCATCCAACCATCTCATCCTCTGTCATCCCCTTTTCCTCCCACCTTCAATCTTTCCCAGCATCAGGGTCTTTCCCAAAGAGTCAGTTCTTCGCATCAGGTGGCCAGAGTATTGGAGTTTCAGCTTCAGCATTAGTCCCTCCAATGAATATTCAGGACTGATTTCCTTTAGGATAGACTGGTTGGATCTCCTTGCAGTTCAAGGGACTCTCAAAAGTCTTCTCCAACACCACAGTTCAAAAGCATCAATTCTTCAGCACTCAGCTTTCTCTTTAGTCCAACTCTCACATCCATACTATGACCACTGGAAAAACCATAACTTTGACTAGATGGACCTTTGTTGGCAAAGTAATGTCTCTGCTTTTTAATATGCTGTCTACGTTGGTCATAAATTTTCTTCCCAAGGAGTAAGCATCTTTTAATTGCATGGCTGCAGTCATCATCTACAGTGATTTTGGAGCTCTCAAAAATAAAGTCTGTCACTGTTTCCACTGTTTCCCCATCTATTTGCCATGAAGTGATGGGATTGGATGCCATGATCTTCGTTTTCTGAATGTTGAACTTTAAGCCAACTTTTTCACTCTCCTCTTTCACTTTCATCAAGAGGTTCTTTAGTTCTTCTTCACTTTCTGCCATAAGGGTTTTATCATCTGCATATCTGAGGTTATTGATATTTCTCCTGGCAATCTTAATTCCAGCTTGTGCTTCATCCAGCCCGGCATTTCGCACGATGTACTCCACAAATAAGTTAAATAAGCAGGGTGATAATATATAGCCTTGAAGTACTCCTTTCCCGATTTGGAACAAGTCTGTTGTTTCATGTCCAGTTCTAACTGTTGCTTCTTGTCGTGCATACAGATTTCTCAGGAGGCAGGTAAGATAAGGTGAGGCAGGTACCTTTGCCTCAGTTCTCTTATTTTTTTAAATGGGGAAAACAGCTTCCACTCTACTTACGTCATGGTTAGAGAATAAAACAAACCATACACATTTTAATGTTTTGGAGGTTATAAACTACTTCATAAACCAAAAGAACTGTTATTATGCAAAGGGAATTGTGTCAACTGGTCAGCAGTTAATATTTCTTTGAAGCAATGTTTGGTTTGTATGGAAATATTACAGATACAAATAAACCAAGGTAAAACATTCTATATCAAAGTCCTTCAAACTTTTCATTCCATAATTTTCTTCAGAACTTTTATAATCCTAGCAGTTAGGGACCACCATCATCTTCAAAATTATTCTAGATGGTCTCAGCACAGAACTCCAGTATGTATGAATACAAAATATTTGTGACAGAACAAGTGGCAAGTGTTCTTTCCCTGATTCTAATGTTACCTGTTACCATTTAATTCAGACCCAGTTTCCAAATCCACACCCAAAAAGCTTTCAGCAAGGCTGTGTACTTTCATATCCTGCCTGAAGGATGTTTCAGATGGTGTGAAAATAAACCACAAAGGCCCTGAGGCTGGAATGAACTAGTCATACTTGAGAATGAGAAGACCAGCATGGCTCTAATCGAACAGAAAAAGGTAGGTGATGAGAGGAAATAAGGTTGGAAGAAAAGGCAAAGACTAGATCACAGAGGGCCTTGAAGGTTATGGTGATTTTATTCTGCAATGGGAAACCAAATTTTGAGGTAGTGACATAATGTGATGACTGATTTTTTTAATAAAATTTTTAATTGGAGGATAATTGCTTTACAATGCTATGTTGGTTTTTGCTGTACAACAATGCAAATCAGTCATAATTGTACATACATATATATATATATATTTCCCCTCCCTCTTGAGGCTCCCTCTCTCCTCCCATTTCAACCTTGTGATGAATGATTTTACAAGAAATCATTGTAAAATGAAATTTTCAGTTCCAGAAGATACTCTGGACACCTTTACACTTCAAAAGAACCAGATCCTTCATAAACTACAAATTTTTATTGAATTGCCGAGCACATAAATTTTTTTTTTCATGTAAAGGAAAATCCAAGGAGTGAACAGTGAGATAAGAATTTTCCAAAGCAGAAAAATGTTTTTGCTTTGAGTATATTTCTGTGCATATATTATCTTTCACAGGAAGTAAGTAAGCAAATATTTTTAAAAATCAGTATACCCCTAACAACCAAGAAATCAATTCTGGATAAACAGTAAAATCATCTGGATGATAAAAAAAAAAAAAACCTGATGTCAAACTTCCAATTTCAAAGATTCTAATTTACTGACTTGGTGTAAAGTCCAAGCACTGCTTCTTTTAAAGCACTAATATTTTTGAAAAGGCTCCTTGCTGAAGTTGAAAACCATTACCTCAAGAAAGCCTTGAGACATGTAGGACTTTACTGATCAATAAAAAGTCAACAACCTCAGATAAGCAGATGATACCACTCTAATGGCAGAAAAGTGAAGAGGAACTCAAGAGCCTCTTCATAAAGGTGAAAGAGGAGAGTGAAAAAGTTGGCTTAAAACTCAACATTCAGAAAACTAAGATCATGGCATCTGGTCCCATCACTTCATGGCAAACAGATGGGGAAAAAGTGGAAACAGTGACAGACTTATTTCCTTGGGCTCCAAAATCATTGCGGACAGTGACTACAGCCAGGAAATTAAAAGATGCTTGCTCCTTGGAAGGAAAACTATGACCAACCTAGACAGCATATTAAAAAGCAGAGACATCACTTTGCCTACAAAGGTCTGTATAGTCAAAGCTATGGTTTTTCCCGGTAGTCATTATGGATGTGAGAGCTGGACCATAAAGAAAGCTGAGCGCCGTACAATTGCTGCTTTTCAACAGTGGTGTTGGAGAAGACTCTTGAGAGTCCTCTGGATAGCAAGGAGATCAAATCAGTTAATCTTAAAGGAAATCAATCCTGCATATTCATTTGAAGAACTGTTGCTGAAGCTGAAGTTCCAATAATTTGTCTCCTGATGCAAAGAGCACACTCACTGGAAAAGACCCTGCTGCTAGGAAAGATTGAGGGCAGGAGGAGAAGTGGGTGACAGAGGATGAAGTGGTTGAACAGCATCACTGACTCAATGAACATGAATCTGAGCAAACTCCAGGAGACAGTGAAGAATGGAAGCCTGGTGTACTGCAATCCATGGGGTCACATAGGGTTGGACATGACTTAGCGACCAAACAACAACAAAAAGTCTGCATTGTCCAAAATGGTAGCCACTAGTCACATAAGTAGCAAAATTAATGAAAATTAAATTTAAAAAATCAGCCTATTAGTCATACCAGCCACACTGTAAGTACACATGTGGCTACCATACTAGCACAGATACAGAATATTTCCATCACCACATAAGTTCCACTAAACAGAGTGTAGGAAATGAAGGAGGAAAGCTGGTTCCTACATTTTATACCTGAGCAGCTAGGTAAATGGCAGTGTCATTTACTGAGAGATGGGGAAAACCAGGGGACTAGCAAATTTAGTTGGAGAAGGAAATGGCAACCCATTCCAGTATTCTTGCCTGGAGAATCCTGTGGAGAGGAGCCTGGTGGGCTGCTGTCCACGGGGTCGCACAGAGTCGGACGTGACTGAAGTGACTTAGCATGCATGCATGCATTGGAGAAGGAAATGGCAACCAACTCCAGTATTCTTGCCTGGAGAATCCCAGGGACAGGGGAGCCTGGTGGGTTACCGTCTATGGGGTCACGCAAAGTCGGACACGACTGAAGTGACTTAGCAGCAGCAGTAAGTTTAGAAATAAAATTAAAGAGTTATTTTTCACAAGAAGAAATGTTGAGGAAACAAAGATCGGGGAGAAGTTGGAACTAGAGACACAATTTGGAATATGTTAATGTTATGTTAATGGAATGTTAATGAAATATGTTAATACTATAGATAGTATTTTAAATCACAGGATTATAATTTATTGCAAAATGGTACCTCCCCTTTGGAAGGCCTCTTGACAATGAATGGCAAAATTACAAAGGCATTATTCTTTGACTCACTTCAGGACACTGATCTAACATATATGAAATAATCTGTATACAAGGTCCTTTGTTGCAGCATTGTTCAGGATAACAAAAGACTAGAAACAACATTATCTATAGTTAACTGGCTATATAAATTATGATACATTAGAGATGGAAAACAGGATGAGAATGCTTTCCACATACTAAAATGGGAAGATTTTCAGGATATACCATTAAGGTGAAAGTGTAAAACTAAGGAGCAGAACAATATTTTGGTTTTTCCTGTGGTCATGTATGGACGTGAGAGTTGGACTGTGAAGAAAGCTGAGCGCCGAAGAATGGATGCGTTTGAACTGTGATGTTGGAGAAGACTCTTGAGAGTCCCTTGGATTGCAAGGAGATCCAACCAGTCCATTCTGAAGGAGATCAGCCCTGGGATTTCTTTGGAAGGAATGACGCTAAAGCTGAAACTCCAGTACTTTGGCCACCTCATGAGAAGAGTTGACTCATGGGAAAAGACTCTGATGCTGGGAGGGATTGGAGGCAGGAGGAGAAGGGGATGACCGAGGATGAGATGGCTGGATGGTGTCACGAACTCGATGGATATGAGTCTGAGTGAACTCCGAGAGTTGGTGATGGACAGGGAGGCCTGGCGTGATGCGATTCATGGGGTTGCAAAGAGTCGGACACGACTGAGCGACTGAACTGAACTGAACATACACATACTTCAACTTCAATGGCCTTCCATCACACATGCATTTAATCAAACACTTACTACGGTCTGTGAGATTCTCCATGACCTGGGCAGTACCCACCTCTCCAAACATACAACATCACTTGCTCCTTGCTCATTACACTCCATTTACATAGACCATCTTTCAGTTCTTGAAACATGACAAGTTGTTTTTTGTTTTGGGGCCTCCATTTCAGCCTGGACTACTATAAAACTTTTTGTCTCTCTATCCATGTCTTTAGGTTCATCACTCTCTATTCTTCATTTATGGTATTCCAAGGTTTCATTCTACTGAAATCTGATCATGTCTTTTCCTTGGTTTCCAAATAGAAACCAAGGCTGTGCAAGGTTTAACCTGGAAATCAACAGAATAAGCAGAGGTTCTGTTTTTTAATCTTGGAGCTAGGATCTATGAAAGGAGGTCACTGATGCCAAAAGTCAGTAAAGAGCAGAAGCTGACAACAGCGAAGGCAGTGGGGATAAGGCAATGGACAAGGAATGTTAAGAGAAGCTGCTCTGCTCTGCTTCCATGGCCATTACTATGTTTATTATGATATTACCGTAAGATAGAATTTACATACCATAAAACTTACTGTTTAGTAGGCAGTTGTCTTAGTTTAACAAATGCATACAGTTTTACAACCTCTACCATTCCACTACCCCTTCCCCAAATTCCCACGTATCCCCTCCACCCACTGATATTCTTTGGTGCATTCTGTCCCTATGGTTTTGCCTTTTGTAAATGCCACCTAAATGAAATCATATAGAATGGAGCCTATTGAGTCTGATGTCTTCCATTAAACAGAATGCATCTGAGATTTATCAATGCAGTTGAGTGTATAAACTACTGCAGCCTTTCAATAATGCATTTTGTACATGGTTTAAATAGATTGTTACTATTCCTACCGTCTACACAATAAAGCCCAAATTTTGAGCAATCATACGCACACAAAAACAAATATTCGGAATCAGACTCCACTTTTAAGTCCAGGTATTCCATCACATCAATGGTGCTCAGTCTCTTGAACTAGACAGTTTTATACCTCAATGCTTTTGCCCTTCTATTCCTTTTGAAATGTCCTTCCTCTCGTTTCTTTGCTCATCTAGTGAATTCTAATTGTCCTTCAATAGCTCAGATAAATTGTGATCTCTACTGCCTCTCTCACCACCACTACACTATACTTCACACTACAGCACGTGTGTGTGCACACACATATGCACACACACACACTTCCCCTGTTCCTAATCTCTAATGCAGTGTGCTTGGAGAGGAGGTAATGTGGTATAAGTAACACTCTCATTATTGATCTTATAGTACTCTAGCCTATGTCTATTGTAGCCCAGTATACTGTATCATACTTTTTATGTGACTGCCATGTTGGGTAGGTTGAGAAGACTGTTGAAGACAAAAAGACTTTGTATGAGCCATGTTTTTTGATTAGTTCATAGTAGAGTTCCCTGTACTGAAAAGGGCTAAAACAAAACAAAAAAGGATGTGTGAAGTAGCATAGGAGAGCAGACATGTTCCCAAATGTTTTTGAAGATGTTCCGTGTTTCATGAACTCCCTATAAATTCCACCCTCTCCCTTCAAAAGGGAAAAAAAAAAAAAAAACCTTTGAAAGTCACTCTTATAGAACATTTCTTTCTTAGAAAAAGAAATATAATTGCCCTTTTTGTTTTCTGTTTCATCCATTTTTGAATTGGCTTATTTCCCACCTAAGCAAAATCAAGCATCACTAAAAAATATTTATTGGAAATACACTGCCCTTTGTCTTGGAAGTTTTAAGATAAACAATATGACTTTAGTAGAATGAATATTTTTACTTCATGTTCAGATTGTGGTAAGAGTAGCAATGAATACTGTTGAACTGCTTATGGCAGCATTCCACATATCTGCTGTCTTTAACCCAGTATAAAAAGAGGTTAACTCTTGTTCATTTCCAAGGCAAACCATTCAATATCACAGTAATCCAAGTCTATGCCCCAACCAGTAATGCTGAAGAAGCTGAAGTTGAACGGTTCTATGAAGACCTGCAAGACCTTCTAGAATTAACACCCCAAAAAAGATGTCCTTTTCATTATAGGGGACTGGAATGCAAAAGTAGGGAGGCAAGAAACACCTGAAGTAACAGGCAAATTTGGCCTTGGAGCACAGAATGAAGCAGGGCAAAGGCTAAAAGAGTTTCGCCAAGAGAACATACTGGTCATAGCCAACACCCTCTTATAACAAAGAGAGAAAACTCTATACATGGACATCGCCAGATGGTCAATACTGACATTAGATTGATTATATTCTCAGTAGCCAAGATGGGGAAGTTCTATACAGTCAGCAAAAACGAGACCAGGAGCTGACTGTGGCACAGACCATGAACTCCTTATTGCCAAACTCAGACTTAAATTGAAGAAAGTAGGGAAAACCACTAGATCACGCAGGTATGACCTAAATCAAATCCCTTATGATTATACAGTGGAAGTGACAAAGAGATTCAAGGGATTAGATCTGATAGAGTGCCTGAAGAACTATGGATGGAAGAACTACAGTTCATGACACTGTACAGGAGACAGGGATCAAGACCATCCCCAAGGAAAAGAAATGCAGAAAGGCAAAATGGTCGTCTGAGGAGGCCTAACAAATAGCTGTGAATAGAAGTGAAAGGCAAAGAAGAAAAGAAAAGATATACCCACTGAATGCAGAGTTCCAAAGAATAGCAAGGAGAGATAAGAAAGCCTTCCTCAGCAATCAGTGCAAAGAAATAGAGGGGAAAAAAATAGAATCGGAAAGACTAGATATCTCTTCAAAAAAATTAGCGATACCAAGGAAACGTTGCATGCAAAGATGAGCTCAATAAAGGACAGAAATGGTATGGACCTAACAGAAGCAGAAGATATTAAGAAGAGATGGCAAGAATATCCAGAAGAACTATACAAAAAAGATCTTCATGACCCAGATAATCACTATGGTGTGATCTCCAACCTAGAGCCAGACATCCTGGAATGTGAAGTCAGGTGGGCCTTAGGAAGCATCACATGAACAAAGCTAGTGGAGGTGATGGAATTCTAGTTGAGCTATTTCAAATCCTAAAAGATGATGCTGTGAAAGTGCTGTACTCAATATGCCAGCAAGTTTGGAAAACTCAGCAGTGTCTACAGGACTGGAAAAGGTCAGTTTTCATTCCAATCCCAAAGAAAGGTAATGCAAAAGAATGCTCAAACTACCACACAATTGCACTTATCTCACATGTTAGTAAAGTAATGCTCAAAATTCTCCAAGCCAGGCTTCAAAAGTATGTGAACCGTGAACTTCCAGATGTTCAAGCTGGATTTAGAAAAGGTAGAGGAACTGCCAACATCTGTTGGATCATCAAAAAAGCAAGAGAGTTCTAGAAAATATCACCTTCTGCTTTATTGACTATGTCAAAGCCTTTGACTGTGTGAACCACAACAAACTGTGGAAAATTCTTCAAGAGATGGGAATACCAGACCACCCCCCTCCTCCTGAGAAATCTGTATGCAGCTCAGGAAGCAACAGTTAGAACTGGACATGGAACAACAGACCGGTTCCAAATAGGAAAAGGAGTATGTCAAGGCTGTATACTGTCAGCCTGTTTATTTAACTTATATGCAGAGTAGATCATGAGAAACACTGGGCTGGATGAAGCACAAGCTGGAATCAAGATTGCCGGGAGAAATATCAATAACCTCAGATATGCAGATGACACCACCCTTATGGCAGAAAGCGAAGAACTAAAGAGCCTCTTGAAGAAAGTGAAACAGGAGAGTGAAAAAGTTGGCTTAAATCTCAACATTCAGAAAACGAAGATCATGGCATCTGGTCCCATCACTTCATGGCAAATAGACGGGGTAACAGTGGAAACAGTGACAGACTTCATTTTTGAGGGCTCCAAAATCACTGTAGATGGTGACTTCAGCAATACGTGAACTGTGAACTCCCTGATGTTCAAGCTGGTTTTAGAAAAGGCAGAGGAGCCAGAGATCAAATTGCCAACATCCACTGGATCATGGAAAAAGCAAGAGAGTTCCAGAAAAACATTTCTTTCTGCTTTATTGACTATGCCAAAGCCTTTGACTGTGTGGATCACAATAAACTCTGGAAAATTCTGAAAGAGATGGGAATACCAGACCACCTCACCTGCCTCTTGAGAAATCTGTATGCAGGCCAGGAAGCAATAGTTAGAACTGAACATGGAACAACAGTCTGGTTCCAAACAGGAAAAGGAGTACGTCAAGGCTATATATTGTCACCCTGCTTTTTTAACTTCTATGCAGAGTACATCATGGGAAACGCTGGGCTGGAAGAAACACAAGCTGGAATCAAAATTGCCGGGAGAAATATCAATAACCTCAGATATGCAAATGACACCACCCTTATAGCAGAAAGTGAAGAGGAGCTAAAAAGCCTCTTGATGAAAGTGAAAGAGGAGAGTGACCAAGTTGGCTTAAAGCTCAACATTCAGAAAACGAAGATCATGGCATCCGGTCCCATCACTTCATGGAAAATAGATGGGGAAACAGTGGAAACAGTGTCAGACTTTATTTTGGGGGGCTCCAAAATCACTGCAGATGGTGACTGCAGCCATGAAATTAAAAGACACTTACTCCTTGGAAGAAAAGTTATGACCAATCTAGATAGTATATTCAAAAGCAGAGACATTACTTTGCCAGCTAAGGTCCGTCTAGTCAAGGCTATGGTTTTTCCAGTGGTCATGTATGGATGTGAGAGTTGGACTGTGAAGAAGGCTGAGTGCCGAAGAATTGATGCTTTTGAACTGTGATGTTGGAGAAGACTCTTGAGAGTCCCTTGGACTGTAAGGAGATCCAACCAGTCCATTCTGCAGGAGATCAACCCTGGGATTTCTTTGGAAGGAATGATGCTAAAGCTGAAATGCCAGTACTTTGGCCACCTCATGAGAAGAGTTGACTCATTGGAAAAGACTCTGATACTGGGAGGGATTGGGGACAGGAGGAGAAAGGAAGACCGAGGATGAGATGGCTGGATGGCGTCACTGACTCGATGGACGTGAGTCTGAGTGAACTCTGGGAGATGGTGATGGACAGGGAGGCCTGGTGTGCTGCGATTCATGGGTTCGCAAAGAGTCGGACACGACTGAGCGACTGAACTGAACTGAACTGGTGACTGCAGCCATGCAATTAAAAGATGTTTACTCCTTGGGAAGAAAATTTATGACCAATCTACACAACATATTAAAGAGCAGAGACATTACTTTGTCAACAAAGGTCCATCTAGTGAATGCCATGGTTTTTCCAGTGGTCATGTATGGATGTGAGAGTTGGACTATAAAGAAAGCTGAATGCTGAAGAATTGATGCTTTTGAACTGTGGTGTTGCAGAAGTCTCTTAAGAGTCCCTTGGACTGCAAGGATATCCAACCAGTCCATCCTAAAGGAGATCAGTCCTGAATATTCGTTGGAAGGACTGATGCTGAAGGTGAAACTCCAATACTTTGGCCCCTGAAGCAAAGAACTGACTCAGTGGAAAAGACCCTGATGCTGGGAAAGATTGAAGGCAGGAGGAGAAGGGGACGACAGAGGATGAGATGGTTGGATGGCATCACCGACTCAATGGAGATGAGTTTTAGTAAACTCTGGGAGTTGGCAATGGACAGGGAGGCCTGGCGTGCTGCAATCCATTGGGTCCGAAAGAGTAGCACATGACTGAGTAACTGAACTGAACTGACTTAACTAGAGAAATTTTCAGGTTCTATTTTATAGCATTTTTGCATCTCATGCCCTTCAAACAGATTATACAAATATACTTACATGAGAATATTTCTTAAAATGAAAATACTCAGGTTATTAATGGTGTCTTATATGATGAATAAAATTTTGAGTGTCGAATTAAATTTTATTTTAAATTATTTACGAAACTTTATAATGTTCATTTAGCTTTGCCTTCTTTTAAGGTGTTAGGAAGCTAAGAATTATTGTGACACTACTTTAGATGCTTCCTTCAGAGTAACTAAAAGCTTCTCTTCAGAGTCAGATAAAAAAATGACACTTCTATCGAAAAGTATCTTCTAAAATTTCCATGAATCTCTTTTTATGGCTAATGTTTACCAAAGTCATGGTTACTGCTCATAGAAATTATAAAGTTCTCACGTGTCTGAATTAGTATTTTCAAAATTAATAAATGTACAGTAACGTCTTGGTTATATATACTCCAAAGCATCATCATTCAAATACTATTAATATAGAATGGGTAATGGGTAGGACATGGTATCTGAATTTGTATTAAGCAATGATGTGCTTTGAAGTAGTTTTCTCTTTTCAAAAAAATTTAAAGGTGTTCTATAAGAAGCACGCTTTTTTTTGGGAAAATAGTCAATAAGCAAAATAACTTTATATTCAAAAGATTTTATTTTAGTCAATTATAAATTCGTGAGAACAGTGTGGGCTGAAATAAAGGTAAGATCTGCTATATAAGGTGAAGTTTCACTAAATAAATAAAAAATATTAACATATTTTAAAGAAATATATATAGGGGGAACAATATATGATGAAAAACAGTTTTTACCTTGTGTGAAAATCTTAAGTGCACATTACTGATATATATAACTCATTGAGTCTGACCAAATGAAGATCTCTTTAATAATGCAAGTTATTGTGAGTACATGAAAGAATAAACTGTTTTCTATTAAAAGTAAAAATAAACTCTGTGCTTATACTAATCACTCAATTACATGAGGTTTTTCTGTTTCAATTACCTATGAGGTTTATTCTAAGACATTAAACGTGGATAGTCCTTGTTTTTAAAAAAAGAGTCTAGCTATGCTAAAACCTGTTTTCCAAAGCAGTTAAGAGGTAAATAAACACTAAAGAGTTTCCCCTGCAATAGCATCTACTGCTACTGGGGGTGGGGAGAAGGGTGGAGAAATAGTTTTAGGATTTTAATCCCAATTATTACATCCAAAAATTGGAAATTATGATGTTGTACAGATAAACAATTATTTATTGAGCTTCTTGAGACATCTGGGCATAAGAATGATACCAAACTTTAGAATTCAGTACTGGAACAGAAATACAATTTACTGTAAAGTACAATACTACAAACTTACTTATTAAAGTGTCAGATACTTTCCAAGACGTTATTAATTTATTCACAATGTATTTTCAATTATTGGCTCTTTGCTTCTCAAAAAGATCATTATTAGAGGGGTTTATCTAACTTCAGAGTCTTCTTTCTGCAGCAGCACTATGTTGAACGCTATTAGTTGTTTACTTTGTTGTTGTTTTTTAAGGATACAAAAGATTCCTGGGTTACAAATTTACGATCTAATGTTATGATCTAACAACACACAAGTGTGCAAAGAAAATGTTCACATACCTTTAATGAAAATTGCACTAATGAACTCAATATATATTATGCAGATTAATTATTAGACTACAACTCTTAATCCAGGTGTTAAAGAGTTTATATATCCCACAGTAGGTTAGCCTTCTGTATAAGAGCTGGTTAAGGAATACTCACTCCCATTGAAAATAAATGTGTCCTAAACTCTTGCTTGAATGGAAACTCTTGCCATGGAAACAGACAGTGAAAGGAATATTAAAGCCGTTTTATGGTATCTAGTTGCTCCATTAACTCAACTGTACATGATTGTTTTTGAGACTCTTCTCCAAGTTCAAACATGTCAGGCTTGTTCTTCAAGACTTTCAAGCTGGGACTTATATTAAAAAACAGTGCCAAGCAAGAAGTTTAAGTAAACATAAAACCATCCCAGAAACAACTACAGGAATTCAACTTGATTATATAAATTCCTCATCAACACATCAAGTAGTGAAACCAAACATTTTCATTGGATTTACAGTTTATCTTGTTAAGATTTCTTCTTTGACCTATAGATTAGTTGAAAGAATATATATTAATTTTCAAAGATATGGATTTTGCTCTAAATATTTTTTATAATTATATTTTTAATTGATTGATGATTGCTTTATAGATACTGTTTTTTTC
Source organism: Ovis aries (assembly GCF_016772045.2). Classification (NCBI taxonomy): domain Eukaryota; kingdom Metazoa; phylum Chordata; class Mammalia; order Artiodactyla; family Bovidae; genus Ovis; species Ovis aries. The sequence continues at coordinate 45,371,114 of NC_056056.1, forward strand.
TTTTAAACTGATTTCTAGATTAATTGGACTTTCTGAAATGTGTTTAAGATTTACTTTAGAGCCTAAAATATAGTCATTCTCCATTAAGAAATTAATCCAATGGTATAGTATTTTATGAGGCAAATATTGTCTAGTCTTTAAATCTTACTGATTTTTAACTTGGCCTATTCCATCAATTATATAGAGAGATGTGCTATATATAATTGCTTATATAATACAGACTACTAGTTTCTTCCTGTAGTTTTTCAAAAGTTACTTCTATTTTGATAATATGTAATAAAGTGGATGCAAGTTCAAAAGTTACTAAAATTCTCCCTCATTCCATTCTGTTGTTGTTGTTTAGTCCCTAAGGCATATCCAACTCTTTGCAACCTCAGGAAACGAGCATGCCAGGCTTCACTGTCCTTCACTAACTTCCAGAGTTTACTCTGATTTATGTCCATTGAATTGGTGACACCACCTAACGATCTCATCCTCTGCTGCCCTCTTCTCTTGCCCTCAATCTTTCCCAGCATCAGGGTCTTTTCCAATGAGTTGGCTCTTTGCATTAGGTGGCCAAAGCACTGGAACTTCCGCATTCTCCTTCCAATGAATATTCAGGGTTAATTTCCTTTAGAATTGACTGGTTCGATCTTGCTGTCCAAGAGACTTTCAAGAGTCGTCTCCAGCACAATTCGAAAGCATCAATTCTTTGGCGCTCAGCTTTCTTTATGGTCCAACTCTCACATTCACACCTGACTACTAGAAAAACCATAGCCTTGACTATACGGACCTTTGTCTATAGAAAAGTGATGCCTCTTTTTTAATATACTGTCTAGGTTTCTCAAAGATTTCCTTCTAAGGAGCAAACATATTTTAATATCCTGGCTGTAGTCACTATCCACAGTGATTTTGAAGCCAAAGAAAAGAAAATCTGTCACTGCTTCCACTTTTGCCCTTCATACTTGCCATAAAGTGATGGGACTGGATGCATTTTACCCCTCAGTATTTCATACATTCCATTCTACCCCTTAGTATTTCTTGTAAATTGGTAGTTATTACAACCAGTGGTTTGACTAGATCTCATTTTAATTCTTTGGCAAGTATACTTATGACAGTCCTATTTACTTGCTATTATAGTATATCAGGAATCACAAAGGCTTCAGATAGCTCCATGGTAAACAATCTGCTTGTAATGCAGGAGAGGTAGGAGAATCGGGTTTGATCCTTGGGTCAGGAAGATTTCCTGGAGGAAGAAGTTGGCAACCTACTCCAGTATTTTTGTCTGGAAAATCTTGGGTTTAAACAAGTGCCATGTTTGCACTTACATGAACCTGCAAGTGAGAGGCTCCTTAAAATTTGGACCTTAGTTGCCACTCTTGCCTCACCTTAGATCTTGCCCCACAGTGCATGCTGTTGTAGGTCTTTTCTTTTTTCTTTTTGTTTCTCATTATGATGGGGTGAAATTTACCCAATACTGGGAACTGAGAAGGTTCTGTATGAATCTGCTCAAATACTTTAAATATGTTCTTCATGCAGTAAAGGTGGGCTAATCAATGCTTTTATCATCAGTAATGTACCCTAAAGTGATCCTGCCAATATATATTTAAAACACTCAATTTATCATTTATTTTTAATTCCTAAGCCTTTATAGAGCTTGCAGCAACTAAGCCAAACATGAGTCATTATCATTAAGGTGTTCAAAATGTATTTACCTTAATCAGGTTCTTTTTCTATATGGTGGCTTTTTTTTTTTTTTTAATTCTCAGCTGGAAAACTGTGACAGGCACCTACTCAGTTACTCCAGAATACACTGATATAAAAGAACAACCTTTAAAAAAATAACACTTAACTGCTTTATAAAATTTGTTTCAAAATGCAAGCATCCTAGTCATGGTTTATTTCTATAAGCAAAATGTAACATTTTACCTCTTCCAATAAATACAGTCAGACAAAAATCAAAAGGCAAATTCTCAGAGGTGGTTTCAGTGCCGGGGTTCCTGGTTTAGACTGCAAAGGTCTTTTAAGTGGGTTACTGCTAGTATAAATTTGTCAGATTTGCCCCCTTTGTGCACCAGGGCTGAGATTAGAGTTGAAGCAAGGCAATGCCTAGGGCTGGCTTCCCAGGTGGCTAGGTGGTAGAGAAACCACATGCCAATGCAAGAAACATGGGTTCGATCCCTGGGTTGGGAAGATCCCCTGGAGGAGGAAATGGGAACTAGCTCTGCCTGGGAAATCCCATGGACAGAGGAGCCTGGCAGGCTACCTCATGGCGTCACAAAGAGTCAGACACAACTGGGCACGGAGTGCCTAGGGCACAAGATTTAAGGAGGCATTCACTTTTAAGGCGGTGCAGATGCACAGTCTTCATTTCCACCCATGTGAGAAGTGAGTTCTTATATTTAGTGTCCTAGGAGCCTCTATTGCAGTGCTCTAGTCAAGGCTCTGCAGTGCACCTATCCAAATATATTTTAGAATTGACATCGTAGGTGTCAAAAAGTAGTTTTTTCTCAACAACTTTGCCAATAATGCTATGCTCTGAAAACTACCATATCTTTTCAGACCACCTTGCATAAATGTAGCAAACTGACTTTGAAGGAAATACTACTCAACTTTGGGTTTTTTGTGTGTGGTTTTTGTTTTTGTATTCTGTTTCTAGACTGTTTCTAGACTTCTTTATGCTCAGTGGCAAAATATTCTGAAGATTTTCCTTTAAAGGTTACATTGCTTGATTTTCATGTCATTCTGAATGACTATTTTCAGTGGTCATCATTCATGTTTTCTCACAGAAGAGACACCAAAGTTTGGATTCATTTGCATCTCCACTATAAAACTCATATTTTATCTGTGGCACAGCCTGCTAACTGTTCCTAATATCCATTTTACTTATCTTCCTTAGTAATAGAACCCTTGAGTTTTAGCTGGGTAATGCAATTGACCAGAATAAAGATTAATTTTTCTGTCTCTTTTGCTAGAGGCTGCTGCTGCTGCTGCTAAGTCGCTTCAGTCGTGTCTGACTCTGTGCAACCCCACAGACGGCAGCCCAACAGGCTTCCCCATCCCTGGGATTCTCCAGGCAAGAACACTGGTGTGGGTTACCATTTCCTTCTCCAATGCATGAAAGTAAAAAGTGTAAGTGAAGTCGCTCAGTTGTGTCTGACTCTAGCGACCCCATGGACTGCAGCCTACTAGGCTCCTCCGTCCATGGGATTTTCCAGGCAAAAGTACTGGAGTGGGGTGCCATTGCCTCCTCTGTTGCTAGAGGCAGGTGTGGCTATTTCCCCGCTTTCTTCTTGTTGACTGGAATGGGACATATCAACTATGGTTCAAGCAGCCATCTTGGGCTACCAGCTGGAAGTGTATACTGAGGATGTGGGATCAGCACAATAGGAGACTGGGTCCCTGATGGCTTTAAGGCTACCGTGTTAGCACTAGACCATCAACATTGGTAAAAACAGAAATACATGTTTCTTTTACTTAAACTGTCATCAAGGCTTTCTATTGCCAGCAGATAATCCTAATTCCAATTGAAACGGCATTAACTGGAGATTTTTATGTTTAGTAAGTAACAATTCTGAGAGGATCCTCATTCATATTAAGAAAAAGTAATTGCTGTAGTCATTTTGTCAACAAATGTCATTTGTTCTTAACCTTTAGCTAAAGTCAGCTACACTGAAAGAAGAGTGGCTATGTACTGGAGAGAGAGGAAATTCCAGAACATAAACTATTTTGCAGGGAGATTAAATTATCATTAAAAAAGTAAAGGGAAAATTGAAGGCATTCCAAAGAGACAAGCAATACAGTTGATGTTTACAACTCAGTCCCAGTTGTATCTTTTGCCTTTGGTTCTGCTAAAATTTCCTCTTGTTTCCTAACAAGTTATCCTTTTTCTTAAGAAAAAAAAAATTAACAAAATAGCTTCCTTCTATTAGTCATAACCAAAAGAATACTAACCAATAGACCAGGTGATACATAAAGCAGTGCCTCATTTATTCTGTATTATTGAGGAACAAGGTATTCTGGTAAGAAAGGTATTCCAGTAAATAAAAACTTTACCAGTAACTTAAACTTATCCCCATTGTGCCCACTGCAAGCTATCATTGAATGCAGTTTGGCATTTTACAAAATGACTACGCATTTATCATCATATTCAATTAAATTTTGCTCTTCATTCCTTTTAATGATTTTCCTTCGAAGTTATGAGGTACTTTCAACTTACATATGAGGAAATTAATAGTTTGGTCATGTGCTTATTGCTTTTCAGCATGAGTGGCCCACAGGCACCATTCCGCACAGTTTTGCAGACAGAAATGGAGGTAAAGAACTTTATAGAAGGGGGCCTTTCTATATAAAAACTGAAAAGCATGTTTGTTTTGTGGTTCGAATTTGCTGCTAGGATCAATCAAAGAGACTGCTGTATGTAACTCTGACTTCAGTATAACCTGGGCTTCTTACAGTTTCTGCAAATTGTAAGTACTCAAAAATATACAAGTGTAAAGCTTGGGTCTCTATAAGAGCATTCGAGAAAGAGGTCACAATATGAGTGAAGGCTTGAGTCACTTAGCTGAGCTGTTAGATATGAATAATGTTTCCACTTTCAGAGATGGAGTAAGTGGACAGTGTTTTATTGCTAATCACTGGAGTTCTAATCAAGCTTTTTGAGGGAGCCCTTCTCCACACGATCAGGCTTATTTCACCATCCAATGTGCGGGGGTGGGTGGGGGGAAGCTTCTCCACATTATCATAAGTGCAAGTTGAATTTTTTAAAATTCACTGACAATTAGCTATTTATATTGTGATTTTTACAGAATTAGGTATATAGTGCTTAGTAAAATACCTTTGTGATGTATTTGGCAACAAGGTCGTTTATGTACCTAAGCTCTTATTATCTGACTCGCATTTTATACTAAGTTGCATGAATCATATCTAGGAGTTCAGAGTTATATACTTACTAACTTAAATTCACAGTCAGTAAATGGTGATCAGCCACCATTGAGCCTAATTTATCATTTTACCTTATTGGATGCTTGTGTTTTAAATGTCAGGTTACATCCCTAAACACTGGTCTTTTTTACCAAGTTGGCTTAAAAAGTGTCATAGTTTTCTCATTTTACAAATGCAGAAATCAACGGTCTGGGGTGAGGAGTTTATGTAGATTTATTACACTGGGGGATTCTTAACTGCCTTTAGGGGGGTAGTTTGAATTTTATTTACAATATAAATATATGCTTATTATCTGTTTAAATTCTGGTCTTGGCTTCTTTTTCATAAATTTTCTTAAAAATAAGTAGTTTTAGGTTACAGGTGGAGGAAAGTAATCATCTGGCTGAGCACTCTTTCTATGACATGATTAGCCTCTGCAGTCAATTGCTACTGAGTGCAGTTTAGCATTTTGTTATCCAAAACAAAATATAAATATTTGGTATAAATATTATTATTCAACTAAATTTTGAGTCTGTTTTCTTTTCCAAAAAGCTTTATTTGAACTATTGCTTCCTTTCCAATTTAAAAATATAGTAAATAACTGGCCAAGAAGCATATTGTTTTAAGCATCAAAACACTAATTTTAGTATAAACATTTTTATATAAAACACACTGTCCTTGGGCTTCCCTGGTGGTGCAGAGGTTAAAGCATCTGCCTGCAATGTGGGAGACCTGGGTTCGATCCCTCGGTTAGGAAGATCCCCTGGAGAAGGAAATGGCAACCCACTCCAGTACTCTTGCCTGGAGAATACCATGGACAGAGGAGCTTGATGGGCTACAGTCCATGGGTCACAAAGAGTCGGACACGACTGAGCGACTTCACTTCACTCCTTTCCTAAACAGAACATTGTATACAAAGCATAAGACTCTTTCATGTTGACTCAAGATTGTCAAATGGTCATTATTTTACTAAGCTTTAATACTGCAAACAAAGTCTTCAGGAACTACTTGGATATGCACACACACACATGCACATACACACACACAAACAAGTCTATTCCTATAGTAGGCCCCATGCCACTGCTCTTTTTCAGCTACCATTTATCATTTTTTATTATCATCAATATGCCATTGATTCTAATCTTCTTCCTTCTCTCACACATAACTGTGCAGTTAGTAGTTTCCAATTTCTTTCTTACTTTTATTTTTTTTTGGCAATGGTTCATTTTTTTTTTCCAAATGAAATCTTACATAAATATACAAAATAAAAAGATTTGTGCTATGGAAATGGAACAGAAGATCAAGTTTTCTATTATTAAGCCTCTATACCTGGTTTCCAGTGCACAACACTGAGGTGTCTGATGGAACCCCAGGCCACCACCAAGCCAATACTCCTGGTCAAACCTGAGAGTAACTTTCTCTATTTTGAGGGATGAATTTTGGGGGAAAATGTCATCTGGTATCTAGTACAAAGTGAAAGTGAAAGTGAAGTCGTGTGCGACTCTCTGCGACCCCATGGACTGTAGCCTACCAGGCTCCTCTGTCCATGGGATTTTCCAGGCAATAGTATTGGAGTGGATTGCCATTTCTTTCTCCAAGGGATCTTCCCAATCCAGGGATCAAACCCAGGTCTCCTGCACTGTAGACAGATGCTTTACTGTCTGAGCCAACAATAAAAAAGATCCATGATCTCATTACTCAATAGCCTCTGAGTATAACAAACCAAAAGAGAAGAGAAACATTTTATAAAATTCAAATATTTAAACAACATAGAAAGGGGAAAAAGGAAAAGAAATGCCTCCTTCAACCTTGTGCATACCCACCATCCCCTCAAGATCTTTCTCCTCAAAAGTTACTTGTGAGTCCTTCCATAATGTATAGGAGCATGCATGTTTGTCTACATGTGTATATGTGTGTGAATAAGGCCTTTTAAATAAAACTTTATACATACAAAAGTTACCATACTATACAGTTATGCACTTCGTTTTTCCTCATTTAATAATAATATCAGCAATCTTTTTTAAAATTAATCTTTCATAGCTGTGTTTTACATAGTTGAGTTATCCAAACTAACTCCCAGATCAGCAGAAGGTTACTGTGAATACAACTGATTGTGTGTCTGAACATGATGAGGCATTTTCCAAGAGAAGCATGGTGGTAAAATGCTCAGTTTTCCCCATAAAGATCATTTATTCCACAATATGTCTACAATGGAACACTACCCTCAAAATGACATAAAAAATAGCTATATTATACTTCACTACAATAGATTCAATCACAGTGAGTAACACTATTTCTATGGAAAAATGTATTTAAGAATTCTAACTTGGAACTGGAAATACCTGTCTACAGGTAGAAAGGCACAATGGGAAATATGAGTTTTAGACTCAAAAAACCTGAATTTTAATCCTGGCGCTGTCAATACTAGTTTTATCACTTTGAGGAAGTTACTTAACTAAGGTTCAGTTTCTCAGTGTAAAAAGGAAATAATGGTATTTATTTCTCAGGTTGTTTTGTGGATCAAATGAAGTTATAGAAAATTGCCTGGCACACAATAAGGTACTGTTAAGTTCCTTTCCATTCACTTATGAAGAGATTCAAAGAGGCAATGGCACCCCACTCCAGGACTCTTGCCTGGAAAATCCCATGGGTGGAGGAGCCTGGTAGGCTACAGTCCATGAGGTCGCTAAGAGTCGGACACGACTGAGTGACTTCACTTTCACTTTTCACTTTCATACACTGGAGAAGGAAATGGCAACCCACTCCAGTGTTCTTGCCTGGAGAATCCCAGGGACAGAGAAGCCTGTTGGGCTGCCATCTATGGGGTCGCACAGAGTCAGACACGACTGATGCGACTTACCAGCAGCAGCATGAAGAAATTAGGATTTTGTGATTAGCTTTAAACTTCAGTGGCCTACAGAAGGGGGACAGGGAGAGAGTAGGCAGCAGAATAGAGATTCAGGGAAACAGGACAGTTGTAGGTATTCTTGATGTTTAGAATGGATAAAGAATCTAAACAGCTTCTTGATTTTGACCAATGCCTCAACTGCCGCCTTTATTTTTGCTCTCATGGGTATAGGAATTGACCATCTCTTTTGCTTTATATTTCTGTTCTCTACTACCTTCATTTATAGACTCTACTCCCAACTTCCCTAGCCAATAGCAAGACAGAATTTAGTCCTAGTTTCTCCTCCTAAAGTTACACACAGTTAAACACACCTGATATAAAAACACACACCTGCAGACTGACTTATAAAATGGCAGAGTGAGGACCTCAGTGAACTCACTCCCCCTCAAACAACGAAAATAAAAGCAAACAAACTATTTCAGAACTCTGGCATTTAATGAAAGGCACAGAATGAACTATAAAATACAACAGGAACTACTGAAATTTGATGCCCTTGAGAAAAGCAGCAGCCCAGGCATCTGAGATGGAATATGGTCCAGAGAGCACGTAATTAATGAATATGCCAGTTCCAATCCTGTCTGTTGGCTGGGGGACCTATGACCTTTATCCTTCTGAGTTTAAGTTCATCTCTCCCCCCCCCCCAACTACCTGTGAGAATTAAATAATGTCATATGGTAACAATAACAAAACACTCATGAGTACTGTCATGAGTTATTTACCTTAAAAAACTTGCTAAATTCAGCATCTCTACCTTTCAGATAAAAGATACACTATTTGCAGTCAAACCATTTAGAAGCTTTAGACTTTGTTCTAAGACTGCACTTTACCTTTCCATGAAGTTATTATCCATTAACATTTCTAAAAAAGAATGACAATAAGGCCACAATTGTAATCTAACATAAATCAAAGGGACAGTATTGAAATTCTTCAGCAAAGTATTTCTCTGCACTGGGTGTCAATCTTTCTGGTACATTTCTCAAAAAGATGATTTCTATTCTTTCCTCTATATTAGAGTAACCTGTCTATCATGACTAGCTGCTTTAGAGTATATCCTTTTTTCAAAGCACCAACCCTACAATTATACTGCCTTTCTCCCTCTGACTTCAAAACAGCATTTAAAAAGCAAATCTTAACCCAGACAATCCAATCTATAACATACTATAAATTTATAGACTTCCAAATGTATATACAGTGTTACAATATAATGGATTTACTTATATTTTACTTTTATATGATCAAAATATTAATAGCTAACCATGACTTTTCTTAATTTGAAAACGAGCAAACATTAATACATGTTTTAATAAGATTAAACTCCTACCTTAGGAGAAGTGGAGAGATCTCTTCCTGCAGAAACACCTGTGTTTTCATTTACTCCTCCTGTCTTTGGCGAGATGGCTGGTGGGGCTGGGGCTTTTCTTTTTACTCTCCTTTCAGTTTCCAGTTCTTGAACTGGACTTAGCAAATTGTTTGGAGTCGGTTTAGGTTCATAAAAAGGATTTGATCTAAATGAAGAGGAATTAAATATCTTTATAAATATCTTTATAAAAATATCTTTATAAATATAGTTAAATATCTTTATAAAAATAGTTTCTTCCCAACTAAAATACTGTAATATGTTTATAAAACTAATCATAAGGGAAAACCCAAACCAATGATAACTTACAATTTGGAAATCATCACAATTAATCTTTTGTTTTGTGAATCATTAACAATAAAATCTTTGCTTTTAAGAAGTATCTTAAAATCTTTAAAATACAAGTCACACTCAGCTCTGCTATATACAGACCCTTGGGAAAATGTTTGTAATGAAAGTAAATACTATGTATTCTCAATATCCACAGAAAAGGAAATAAGATGAGGAACATTTATTTATTTTTTAATGCTCCTCTCACCAAACCTTTTTTCCCTTGCATTTCATCTCTTCCTCTGTGTTAAAATTCACGTGTTAGGGACTATCCTTTAGAAGTTCATTCAGTGAAGCTCTTTTGATAGCAAATTCTCCCAGGCACTGAAAATGTCTTTATTTCAGTCTCATACTTAAATGATAGTTTAGCTGGGTAGTTTATTCTGCTGCTGCTGCTGCTAAGTCACTTCAGTCGTGTCTGACTTTGTGCATCCCCATAGACGGCAGCCCACCAGGCTCCCCCGTCCTTGGGAGTCTCCAGGCAAGAACACTGGAGTGGGTTGCCAATTCCTTCTCCAGTGCATGAAACTGCAAAGTGAAAGTGAAGTTGCTCAGTCATGTCCGACTCTTAGCGACCCCATGGACTGCAGCCCACCAGGCTCCTCCGTCCATGGGATTTTCCAGGTAAGAGTGCTGGAGTGGGGTGCCATTGCCTTCTCCGTAGTCTACTCTAGTTGTTAGTTAATTCACCTCAGTGCTTTGAAATATTAGCCCACTGTTGGCTTAGTACTGCTCTTTTGTAATCTATCTCGTTTCTGGTTGTTGTTAAGATCTCCTTATGTCTGGTTTTGAGCAATCTTACTACAACATGTCTAAGTGTGTACTTCTTTTATTTATCTGGCTTCAGATTCCTTGAATTTTCCTGGAGACTCATGTGTTTCAGTAGTTCTGAAAAATCATCAGCCATTATGCCTTTCATAGCCTCTTTGTTATTTTCTCTATTCTTTTTGCTAGAAAATCATATCAAATTATGTTGAATTACCTCTTTCCTACATATTTTTACAAATTTTTATATCTCCTGTGTTACATTCTGAATAACTCCTTCACATTCTTCACAAGATCCATTTAACCTTTTCTCGTTTCACTGTGTCTAATTTAATGCTCAATTCTCCATGAATTTTAATTTCATAAGCATATTTCTTTATATGGCTTGTGTTAGAGAGATTTGAGTCATTAATCATTTATACATATTTGTTTTATAGTCTCTATCTGATAAATCTATCATTTGAATTCCTTGCATTTATAATACTGGTCTTGACTCTTCTCTAGTTTACTATTTCCTTGTGTATTTTGTAATTCTAGATTGTGAGTTCAGAACTTATTGAGGAAATCCTGTGTAGTCTGAGGTGGGAGTGCCTCTGTTCAGAGTGTTTCAGGCTTGCATTTGCCAAGCAGTTTAGGAGCTACTTTGTTTCTTATTTTCTTGGCTTGGGGGGGTTCCCAGACTATCCTGCCAACATAACATCAAATCCACATGAGGGTAGGTTTAGGCTTATAACTTCCTAGAGAAGTCTTTTTTTCTCTACCTAGAGTTTAGGTACAGACAGAAAACCTTCCTTTCCTGTTAACTCTCTTTATGAGTATTTATCCAGTTGAAAGAAGTGAAAAGAAAGTGAAAGTCACTCAGTCATGCCTGATTTTTTGCGACTCCATAGACTGTAGGCCACCGGGCTGCTCTGTCTATTGAACTCTCCAGGCAAAAATATAGGAATGGATTGCCATTCCCTTCTCCAGGAGATCTTCCCAACCCAAGGATTGAACCCAGGTCTCTTGCATTTAAGGTGGTTTCTTTACCATTTTGGGCTTCTCTAATAGCTCAGTTGGTAAAGAATTTGCCTGCAATGCAGGAGAGGCTGGTTCGATTCCTGGGTTGGGGAGATCCACTGGAGAAGGGACAGGTTATCTACTACTCCAGTATTCTTGGGCTTCCCTTGTAGCTCAGCTGGTAAAGAAGCCGCCTGTGATACAGGAGACCTGGGTTCAATCCCTGGGTTGGGAAGATCTCCTGGAGAAGGTAAAGGCTACCCACTCCAGTATTCTGGCCTGGAAATTCCATGGACTATATAGTCCATGGGGTTGCAAAGAGTCAGACACAACTGAGCGAATTTCACATCCTTTACCATTTGAGCCACCAGGGAAGCTAGTTAGTCATCCATAAACACAAGTATCTAGTATATACAATAATTATTCTTCCTATTCCTATTATAATAAAAGTAATAAACTTATATTTTGGTTATTTTTATTAGTTCGTTGCTTTTTTTTTTTTTGCAATACCACTTTGTTCCCGAGAGTTCAATATCTTGTATGCACAGTAACAATAGCATTTCTGAGTCTACAAGGCTAAGACACAGACCACCCAAACATAATAGGTATACCAAAGGAACTCCATCTAGTCAGATAAGGTCTGTACTGGTAATAGGCTTCTGTGTTCAATTATGTACATTCTTTTAACTGCAACAGGAATAGATTTATTTAAAACCAATAACCAAGTATCTACATCTCTGCCTCACAACAGTCTGCTCTCATGAGACTCTGGGTACCAAGTAATCTAAACCAGAGAGGTGAAATAAACCATACTTGTATGTCACTCTCACTCTGTACTAGTTGCAACAGTTAGTGTCATGTGACTCCTTCTCATTGAGCTAGAGATATAGCCTCAGAATCTCTCTTACCTCTGCTCAGGCCTTACCAAGTTATTTTTCAAACGTTAAAAGTAGTTCAAAGGGAGGTGAAAATGAAGAAATGGGATTTAAAAGAATTTAACACCAAAACTTAGAAAATGAAAAAACATCTCCCCTCTCCCCCTCAAAACTTACTCTTTGCTATCTGATGTTAAATGTTTCAGTACTGAACAAACCCACTTCAATCTAAGTGAATTAATTGACATGTGAACTATTTCAGTGATATTTTTAAAAATTATTCCTGATTACCTCTCTCTATAACAGATTTGCAAAGAAGTCCATTACACGGTAGCTGTCACAATAATCATCATTAATTTGCCATATAAGTATGATTAGTTTTAAGAAAAATTTTGAGGATTTAAGGATCAGTTCATTTCAGTCACATAGTCGTGTCCGACTCTTTGCGACCTCCACAGACTGCAGCACGCCAGGCTCCCCTGTCCATCAACAACTCCCAGAGATTACCCAAATTCATGTCCATTGAGTTGGTGATGCCATCCAACCATTTCATCCTCTGTCATCCCCTTCTCATCCTGCCTTCAATCTTTCCCATCATCAGTGTCTTTTCAAATGAGTCAGCTCTTTGCATCAGGTGGCCAAAGTATTGGAGTTTAAGCTTCAACATCAGTCCTTCCAATCAACACCCAGGACTGATCTCCTTTTAGGATGGGCTGGTTGGATCTCCTTGTAGTCCAAGGGATTCTCAAGAGTCGTCTCCAACACCACAGTTCAAAAGCATCAATTCTTTGGCACTCAGCTCTCTTCACAGTCCAACTCTCACATCCATGCGTGACTACCAGAAAAACCATAGCCTTGACTAGACAGACCTTTGTTGACAAAGTAATGTCTCTGCTTTTTAATATCCTTTCTAGGTTGGTCATAACTTTCTTTCCAAGGAGTAAGCGTCTTTTAATTTCATGGCTGTAGTCACCACCTGCAGTGATTTTGGAGCATCCCAAAATAAAGGCTGTCACTGTTTCCCCATCTATTTGCCATGATGTCACAGGACCAGATGCCATGATCTTACTTTTCTGAATGCTGAGGTTTAAGCCAACTTTTCACTCTCCTCTTTCACTTTCATCAAGAGGCTTTTTAGTTCCTCTTCACTTTCTGCCATAAGGGTGGTGTCATCTGCATATCTGAGGTTACTGAAATTTCTCCGGGCCATCTTGATTCCAGTGTGCTTCTTCCAGCCCAGCATTTCTCAATGATGTACTCTGCATATAAGTTAAATAAGCAGGGTGACAATATACAGCCTTGACATACTCCTTTCTCTATTTGGAACCAGTCTGTTGTTCCATGGCCACTTCTAACTTGCTTCCTGATAGGGGTTTCTCAAGACGCAGGTCAGGTGGTCTGGTATTTTATCTCTTTAAGGATTTTCCACAGTTTATTGTGATCCACACAGTCAAAGGCTTTGGCATAGTCAATAAAGCAGAAATAGATGTTTTTCTGGAACTCTCTTGCTTTTCCGATGACCCAACGGATGTTGGCAATTTGATCTCTGGTTCCTCTGCCTTTTCGAAAACCAGCTTGAACATCTGAAAGTTCGTGGTTCAAGTATTGCTGAAGCCTGGCTTGGAGAATTTTGATAATGACTTTACTAGCGTGTGAGATGAGTGCAATTGTACGGTAGTTTGAGCATTCTTTGGTATTGCCTTTCTTTGGGATTGGAATGAAAACTGACCTTTTGCAGCCCTGTGGCCACTGCTGAGTTTTCCAAACTTGCTGGTTATTGAGTACAGCACTTTCACAGCATCATCTTTTAGGATTTGAAATAGCTCAACTGGAACTCCATCACCTCCACTAGCTTTGTTCGTGTGATGCTTCCTAAGGCCCACTTGATGTCACATTCCAGGATGTCTGGCTCTAGGTTGGAGATCACACCATCGTGATTACCTGGGTTGTGAAGATCTTTTTGTATAGTTCTTCTGGATATTCTTGCCACCTCTTCTTAATATCTTCTGCTTCTGTTGGGTCCATACATTTCTGTCCTTTACTGAGCCCATCTTTCCATGAAATGTTTCCTTGGTATCTCTAATTTTCTTGAAGAGATCTCTAGTCTTTCCCTATCTATTGTTTTCCTCTATTTCTTTGCACTGATCACTGAGGAAGGCTTTCTTATCTCTCCTTGCAATTCTTTGGAACTCTACATTCAAATGGGTATATCTTTCCTTTTTTCCTTTGCTTTTTGCTTATCTTCTTTTCACAGCTATTTGTAAGGCCTCCTTGGAAATGCCATTTTGTTTTTCTGCATTTCTTTTTCTTAGGGATGTTCTTGATCCCTCTCTCCTGTACAATGTCATGAACCTCTGTCCATAGTTCATCAGACACTCTTGTCTATCAGATCTTGCCCCTTAAATCTATTATTCACTTCCACTGTATAATCGTTAGGGATTTGATTTAGGTCATACCTGAATGGTCTAGTGGTTTTCCCCACTTTCTTCAATTTAAGTCTGAATTTGGTAATAAGGAGTTCATGATCTGAGCCACAGTCAGCTCCCAGTCTTGTTTTTGCTCACTGTTTAGAGTTTCTCTATCTTTCGCTGCAAAGAATATAGTCAATCTGATTTCGTTGTTGGCCATCTGGTGATGTCCATGTGTAGAGTCTTCTCTTGTGTTGTTGGAAGAGGGTGTTTGCTATGACTAGTGCGTTCTCTTGCCAAAACTCTATTATCCTTTGCCCTGCTTCATTCCGTACTCTAAGGCCAAATTTGCCTGTTACTCCAGGTGTTTCTTGACTTCCTACTTCTGCATTCCAGTTCCCTATAATGACAAGGACATCTTTTTTGGGTGTTAGTTCTAAAAAGTCTTGCAGGTCTTCATAGATCCATTCAACTTCAGTTTCTTAAGCATTACTGGTTGGGGCATAGCTTGGATTACCGTGATACTGAATGGTTTGCCTTGGAAACAAACAGAGATCACTCTGTCATTTTTGAGATTGCATCCAAGTACTGCATTTCGGACACTTATGTTGACTATGATGGCTACTCCATTTCTTCTAAGGGATTCTTGCCCACAGTAGTAGATATATAGTGGTCATCTGAGTTCAATTTACCCATTCCAATCCATTTTAGCTTGCTGATTCCTAAAATGTCAACGTTTACTCTTTCCATCTCCTGTTTGACCACTTCCAATTTGCCTTGATTCACGGATCTAACATTCCTGGTTCCGATGCACTATTGCTCTTTACAGCATCGGACCTTGCTTCTATCACCAGTCACATCCACAACGGGGTGTTGCTTTTCTCTGGCTCCATCTCTTCATTATTTCTGGATTTATTTCTCCACTGATCTCCAGTAGCATATTGGGCACATTGCAAAGGATTTTTACTTAACAGGAGAAAATGACAAAATTCCTTAAGATAGGCAATTTTTCAATGTCTTTTATATAACTGAATTTACAATACTACATTGCATTCAACTTTTATTTAACTTATTTAGTATTACACAGATATCTAGAACTATCCTTATTCTTCATGTCTCTCTACCTCCCTCTAACCACTTGAATATTGGTATACTTTGTATTTAGACAAATGTTTTATGCATTGATAAATATGATCATGTAATTTTTATCCTTTAGTTTATCAACATGGTAGATTATACTGATTTGATTTTCAAATATTAAAACAGCCTGGTATTCCTGAGATAAACTTTACCTATTCATGGTGTATAATTCATTTTGTTGAATTATATCTGACAATATTTTGTTAAGGAACATTCATGAGGGATATTGGTCTGTAGTTTTATTTTTTGTTTGCGTCGTGTTGTTGTCTGGTTTTGGTATCAAGGTAATACTAATTTCATAAAGGAGTTGGAAAGTGTCTCCTCATCTATTTTCTGAAAGAGACTGTGCAGAATTGGTGATTATTGTTCTTTAAATGTTTCATAGAATTCTCCAGTGAAAAGAAGGTCTGGAAATTTCTTTTTGGAGAGCTTTAAAATTATAAACTGAATTTTTAAAATCATTTTTAGGGCTATTGAGCTTACATATTTCATATTGGCTGAGTTATAGTTGTCTTTCTTTAGAAGGTGGTCCATTTCATTGAAGTCGTCAAATTTATGTGTGTGAAGTTTCTTTCATGGTATTATCTTGTTATCTTTGTGTGTCTGCAGGGTCTGTAGTGATATCTCTGATTGCATTTCTGGTATTGGTAATTTGTATCCTCTCTTTTTTCTTCGTCGGTTATGCTACAAGTTATGCTATGATCAATTTTATCAGTCTTTTCAAAGAACTAGTGCTTTGTGACATTGATTTTTTTTTCTCTGTTTCTTTTCTGTTTTCAGTTGCATTGATTTCTGCTCTTTATTTCCTTTCTTCTGCTTGCTTTGTGCATTTGCTCTTCTTTTTCTAGGTTCTCGATGGGGCTGCAAAGACCCAGACACAACTGAGCCCACACAAATCTTTCCCTCCTTTGTAATGATAAGAATTACATAATTTCTAATAAGTACATTTAAAAATACTTGAACAGCATTTTTAGTAAGGAAAAATTATTAAAGGAATTAGCATAATTTCTACATTCTGTTAATCAACTCTGATCTGAATCATCTATTTCAAGGCAGCTCACATCACTATGATAAACAAGAATTATTTTTATTCTTGTACTATTCAAAAGTAATACATTAGTAGTATCATTAATTCATTGTGAATTAAAAACTCAGTTATATTAAGTGGAAAATTAGACAGAGTAACTTTAAATGATATTATTCATTTTTTTAAAAAAATAAGAAAAAGTACTATAGAAAGAAAAAATAAAGTTGATTAGAAATAAGGTTAGCAAACACAGTGAAGAAAGTGTGGCGTGAAACTTACACTCTTTTCCTCTCACTTTGAAAGTTTATATTTCTTTGGGAAAACAATTCAATTGTATTAAAATAAGTGCATGGCTTTTCTGATTAAACTTCAATGACAACTTCCCTTGAGAAACTGATATACACCCACACCAATGATTTCATGCTGGACCTCAAAAGTTCATCTCATAAATGCTTTGAAAAATATTATTGCTCTATCACTTCTCAGAAAACCATACAGTTGATAGTGTAAAGGACAAGTGCTAAAACCACTTAAGAATGCATACATTCTTTTGGAGCTGACAGGTACGCTGAATTTCTGAAGGCTGTTTTACACATCACAGAACTCAGCACTGTTTGTTTGTGATAGTTTTATGTCAGAGGATACAGGAAGAGTTTGGTAATCGAAGATGAGTCATACAGGCATCTTGATGAAAAGTCATAAGTTTATTATTGAAGTAAGAACAACTTCTGGAAGATTTTTGCTACTTAAGTTGGACCTACAAACTTCTGGAGACAAAGATTAGAAATACCAGGTAAGTAATTAACACAGAGTTCTTCCTGGACATTATTAGCTGACAAGCAACCTTAGAAATTTATGGATAATGTTCCTACAAGAAAGCTGAGTGTCTGTAGTCTCCTCTGGTAACCTCAGATGATTGAGCAATTCAGAATGTTCTTTATTCATGGGAAACTTGTAAAGGCTGTGACTTTCATGTGGAAAAAGAATGGTCAAAAGGAAACACCTAGTCATTCTGATTTTAGTTTTTATTAAGGCATTTTAAAAGTTTAAGCAAACATTAGATGTCTCTTTAATTTGTTAATAGGAGAGAGCAGGGTGTGTGTATGTTGTGTAATATTCATGCATCTTGGAGTGACTGAATGTTTGTCTTTAAAGTTTGCATTTACATTCAAATACTCTAGGTGTGTGGTTATTACTCAGCACCTACACCACCCATGAGAAATTTTATTTTGATCACACATTAGCCATTTCAAAGAAAACAAATACAACAATTTCAGCTAGAGCCAACTTTTTCAACTCCTGTATAGTTATTAATTAGCTCTCAACCTGGGTTTTGAATCAGATGATTATCATGACATAATTCCTGTTCTTACAGGAGGTTAGAACTATTTTTTAGTTTTATCAAAACCTAGCTATGCCCATGGAAGCATGTAGCACATGTGAGAGTTATTACACATGTGCTGTAAAATGAGCAAAGGTCGAGAAATGCAGTTCCAGGGCAACAGAAAACAAGTTAACTACCTTCTTCTTTCAAATAAGTCTTTCAAATATTTAAACTTGGTTATTATAGTTCCCTTAAACCACTTCTTTACTAAGTCAAACAGTCCCTATGTCCTCAGTCACTGCTCATTTGATGTGGTTTCTGGAGATTTTAATGACTCTGTTCACTCTACTCAATGCTTTGAATCATCAATGCCCCTTGTAAAGCGCAGCACCTATAAGCAAAGTAATGCTCAAAATGGGAGGTGACCAATGTACAGCAGAGGGATGACATTTCTTACTGCACACAAAGCAAATGCTCCCAATTTTTATACATCAAAGAAGCCTTGTTATTATTCACCTCTCAACTCATATATCCCATATTTTGAAAAAAATTCCTACTACACTGCATTTTGAAAGAAATAACTATTTTTCTTAAGGTCTAAATAACATCAGTACAATGAAATTCAGTATTTCCAAGGAAAACAAAGACCCACATAGCCTCACTATATTATTATTTAGCTTTTAATAAATGTAAAATATTCTGTAGATCTTCCCTGTTTCACATCAATTATTTTCATCAAACAAACCTAAAGCCCAAGAAATCTAGGCTAGGAATCACTCATGTGACAGAGTATTTCTGTTAATAAAGTTAAATATTGCTGTGGGGTGTTTTTTTTTTAACAGCTTTATTTAGGTATGATTGATATACAGTAAGTGGCACATATTTAAAGAGTATAACTTGTTGAGTTTTTTATATATGCACATAAGCGTGAAACCATCAGCACGATCAAGACTACAAACATTTCCAATTCTCCAAAAGTTTCCTTGCATCCCTTTTAATCCATCCATCCCTCCCTCCCTCCACCTCCAGTCTCAGGCAACTATGGGTCTACTTTCTCTCATTACAGACTGTTTGTATTTTCTAGTTTTAAATAAAGGATATCATATAGTATATGCTCTTTTTTGGTCTGACTTCTTTCAGTCAGCATAATAACTTTCACACTGATCCATGCACTTACATGTATCAAAAGTTTGCTCCTTATTACTGAGTAGTATTCCACTGTTACAGATATACTACAATTTGCTTATTTATTTGACTATTGGTGGACACTGGGGTTATTATCGCATCTTGCTATTATGATAAATAAAGCTGTTAAATATTCATATATATGACTTTTTGTGGACATACACTTTGATTCTTTTGGTTAAATACCTAGGAATGGGATGGTTAGGTCAATAGGAATATGTTTAACTTTTTCAAAAACTGGCAAATTTTTTTTCTAAAATAGCTACATTTAGAACTTTGAGAGTTCTGAGAGTACCAGTGGCTCCATGTCCCTGACAGTATCTTGTATAGTAAAGTCTTTTAAATTTGAGCAATTCAGGTGGGTGTGTACCGGTATCTTATATGGTTTTAATTTACATTTCCTTGATGACTAAGATGTTGAACAACTTTTTATGTACACATCGGCTATTCTTGTATCTTCTGTGAAATGTCTGTTCAAATCTTTTCTCTCTTTAAAAGAGACAGTCTGTCTTATCATTGAGCTAGTGTTCTTTACATATACTTGATAGAAGTCTCGACTGATAGGTATTTTACAAAGAAGTCTGGCCACACTTTTTATCTTCACAACTGTTTTTCAAACAGCAAAAGATTTAACTTTAAAGAAGTCTAAATTATAACTTTTTTCCTTTGACTTTTTTTTTTTTTGCATTCTATTCAAGAAATTTTTGCCTAATTCATTTTTCTCCTATGTTTTCTTCTAAGAGTTCCCATGTTTCAGTTTTTACTTTTAGGTGTATGATCTATTTTTAGTAAAATTTTATATTTGTTGTGAGGTAAGGACTGCAGTTCTCTTCTGGAGGGGTTGGGGAATATACACCTTTAATTGTTTGAGCACCATTTGTTGTCAAGATTATCCTTGCCTGACTTCCTGTGCTACTTTTGTCAAAAATCAATTGGCAATATATGTGTGGATCTAGCTCTAGATTTATTTATATTCTCTTTCATTTAACTATATGTTTACTTTTAAGCCAATACCAGAATGTCTTGGTTAATGAGTCCTGAAACTGGATAATATAAGTACTCAAACTTTATTCTTTTACAAAATTCTTTTGGCTATTCTAGGTCCATCATATTTCTGTATACATTTTAGAATTAGCGTTATCAATTATTACAGAAAATACACCAAAATTTTGATTGGGATAGCACTGAATCTATGGATCAATTTGAATCCTTGGCTATAACATTTCTCTCCATTTATTTGTCTCAGCAATGTTTTATAGTTTTCAGCACACAGGTACTGCATTGAACATCTTTGTCCAACATTATCCCTGAGTTTTGGTTTATTTTTTTGGATGCTTTTGTATATGGTATTCTAGAATTTTCTACTTCTGATTGTTAATTGTTACTATTGAGAAATACCTCTGAATTTATAAACTGCTCTTGTATCCTTTACCTTGCTAAATTTACTTTTTAGTTATAGAAGACTTTGTAGAGATTCCTTATAATTTTCTACATAAATGATTATGTCATCTGTGAAAAGAAGATAGTACTGTATATCTTCAAATAACATGTATAAAAAGCTTAAAACAGTATTCAATTTCCCCATGCTCAGCCCTTGTGTGACTACTATCATTTGTTTTATTTCTATCCCTATCCAAAACCCAGAATATACTGTTATTTACACTTTAAATGATCAATTATCTTTTAAAGAGGTTTTTAAAAATAAGACATGTATTTTATATATATTCTATTTGCTACTTCCTATGCTGATCATTCCTTTGTGTAGATCCAAATTTCCAACTACTGTCATTTTTCTCCCACCTGAAGGATTTCCTTGTAACATTTTTTGCAAAGCAAGTCTGATAACGTGAATTCTCTCAGGTTTTGCATGTCTGGAAATGTCCATTATTTTGACCTCCCCCCCCCCCGCCCCGGAAATAAAAATTTGTTTTGGTGGGTTTTTTTCTTTTTCCTGGACTATGTCTCAGAGGGTAAAAGCATCTGCCTGCAATGCGGGAAGCCCGGGTTCCATCCCTGGGTCAGGAAGATTCCCTGGAGAAGGAAATGGCAACCCACTCTAGTACTCTTGCCTGGAAAATTCCATGGATGGAGGAACCTTGTGCATCCATGGGGTCACAAAGAATTGGACACAACTGAGTGACTTTTCTTACTTTCTTTCAGTAGTTATATATTATCCCACTATCTTCTAACTTGAATTGCTTTTGTTAAGATGCCTGGGTATAGTTTCTTCATCATTCTTGTGGTTCATCCAGCTGCTTAGACCTGTAGATTTACATGTTTTTAATTTCAAAAACTTTTGGTCATTATTTCCTCAACCATTTTTTTCCGTTTCCCTCATCTTCTTTCCTCTCCTTTGGGAACTTCAGTTACACTTAGGTTAATTGAAGTTGCCCATTGATCCTCTGTTCACTTTTTTCCCCTTTATGTTTTAATCTGGAGAGTTTCTATTGCCAAGAATTTAGGTTCACTAATACTTCCTTCTGCAGTATCTAACATGGAATTAATCCTATCCAGTGTATTTTTCATCAGATTTTGTATATTTCATCTTTATAAACTGAATCTGAATTTACTTTTTATATTCCATGCTCATGATTTCTTCCACCTTCTTGAATATCTGGAGTATATTTATATAATAGTTAAACTACCACAATTGTCTATTAATTTCATCATCTGAACCATTTCTGCATCCATATTTAAGGACTGAGTTTCCTCCTCATTAGTAGTCAGAACTTCCTGCTTCTTTCCATGCCTGATCAATTTTTGATTGGCTGTCAGACATGGTGAATTTTGTGTTGGATGCTGAATTTTTTGGCATTCTTTTTAATACAATATTTTTGGGATCTGTGTGGGATACAATTATGTGAAATTATTCTGACTCTTTTGAGATTTGCTTTTAAACTTTGTTGGGAAAGCCTACAACAGCCTTTAGTCAAGGGTTAATTTGGTCCCACTACTGGGACAATACTTTTCTGTGGACTCAACTTGATGTCCCCTATGTTAGGATGTCTTTTCTCTCTGGCTGGTGGAAATCCAAAATCACTCCGATCCTAAGTGAACTCCAGGGATTGTTCTGTCTAATCCTTTGTTCTCAGTAACTTCCTCATATGTATACTCTGATTTTGAAGTCAAAGTCGCTCAGTCATGTCTGACTCTTTGTGACTCCACGGACTGTAGCCCAACAAGCTCCTCTGTCCGTGGAATTCTCCAAGCCAGAATACTGCAGTGGGTAGCCATTCCCTTCTTCAGGGGATCTTCCCAACCCAGGGACTGAACCAGGGTCTCCTGCATTGCAGGCAGATTTTTTACTGTGTGAGCCACCAGGGAAGCCCTATACTCTGATTAGTACTCAGTTAAAGACTCAAGAGAAACTTTCTAAAGATTGCTGAAACTCTTTATGAGTAGCTTTCTCCTCTCTGACACTCTATACACAAATTCTAGCTATCTCAGTACCTTCAAAGTCCAAACTCTGCCTCCTCAGCACAGGGAGATTCTGGAGTGTCTGCGTTCTCTCTCCTTGAATTGCACTTGGAAATACTCTATTAATAAAGCGTGGACAACTGTAGTGTTCACATTTCTTGTTTCTGATCTCTCAGGGGTCCTGTGCAATTTTATTTCTAAAAACTGTTATTTTATACATTTTATTCAGTTTTTTAGTTGTGTAAGACAAGAAGCTATAAATACTCCATGCTACTCCATTATGGCTAAAAGTTTTATTGCTGATTTTCAAACATACTCAGGGCCACAGTGTGCAACTACATGGGTTGCAGTGTACAATTCCAGAATACAATGTGAATGCACCCTCCTATTCCTAATCTGGATTTGAGTAAAATGGAAGCCCCAATCACACTATTTACATATTGAGCCTGTGGTCAATAAACCTCTCTTTTAGGTAGAAAGAATAATGCAAAAGCAGATAATTCTGAATTTATAAATGTCATGATCTCATTGCTTGGCATTTGAATAAATCTTCCCATCAAATCAATATCAGAAATAATTATTTGGCTCCCACAATAGACTCATAACATAACTGAAGTGTAATGCCTGCAAGAATCAATTAAAAACACTTATGTACCATTTATAACATAGTTGCTTGGGAAGATACAATTGGAATTCTAAACAGTGACTCAAGAAACGTGTTTCCTTCATTTGTTAGTTTAAGATGCATACATAATCATGTGGAAGAGTGTGAGAGAATGAGGGTCAAGATTATAAAAATTTAGATTTGGGTTGAGATAGATACTAACTTATAAACTGTATATTAACATAGGGACAGACCTCTTTTGGGGTTTCCCTGGTGGCTTAGCAGTAAAGAATCTGTCCGCTAATGCAGGAGGTGTGGATTCAGTCCCTGGGTTGGGAAGATCCCTGGAGAAGGAAATGGCAACCCCATTTCAGTACTCTTGCCTGCGAAATCCCATGGACAAAGGACTCTGGTGGGCTACAGTCTATTGGATTCCAAAGAGTTGGACATGACTTAGTGACTAAAAAGAGGCAGAAGCAGCAGACCTCTTTTTACCCAACTAAAGGTACATTAGGGCTTCCCAAGTGGCTCAGTGGTAAAGAATCCACCTGCCAATGCAGGAGATATGGGTTCAATTCACGGGTCAGGAAGATCCTTTGGAGGAGGAAACGGCAACCCACTCCAGAATTCTTGCCAGGATAATCCCCAGGGCAGAAGAGCCTGTGGACTATAGTCCATGAGGTCACAAAGAGTTAGACATGACTGAGCATACATGCACACAAAGATATATTACAGAAAGACCTCTTTAGTTAAAATATGATGATTACAAAATGAAATGTACTTACTCATCCAACTCTTCTTCTTCAGCTTTAGAGCTATCAGCATAGAGATACTTGCTCATGTCCACTGGTCTTATATTTTTTCTTTTTGTAGACTGGGGTGGAGAATCCTTTACAGTTACAAAGGTTTCTGGCTCATCAAATGGGTTCAAATACTGTGGAGTCTGTACCTCTTTAAAGGGATTATAGCTGTTACTATAAAAGGATTCTTCTGGTTTTTTAGGTGAAATTGTTTCAGTGATTTGTTCTAGAAAACAATAGCAAAAGATGAATTAAATTAATACTACCTGATACTTGCTTATATATTTAGTCTTCAAAAACACTCAATCTTGAATAAATACTCTATGAGGTTGAAAGAGTGCAAATTAATAATATGTTTTCGAGGGGCTAAGTTCAGAAGATGTGATATCTAAGATTTTTGTCTACTTCTCTAGGTGCTCTCTGAAATAGCATCTTTGAATTGTTAATACTCTCGGCATCTCTTCTAAATTGACATTATGGTATGCTGATTTTGGAAATTTTAACCTTCTTAGAGGTACAATATCTGTTGTTGCTTATTTTATTTCACTATACTAAGTTGCCCCACCCCAAACTGACATATAAAAATTTCTGCTTTTAAAAAAAACATAAAATGAACTTAATTTTGGAATGGTCTCTGGTAGTTACACAAGCAGAGATCACTTAGGAATCTGAAAATTCATTCTGGAATATATCAAAAATACACCATATGTCACTGAATTTGTTTTTGTGAAGTCTTCAAAGACCAGGTTTCTATATACTATAAGACCTTAAATCTTTACAGCTTTTAATGGGCCTTTTCAACATAATTCATATTCAGTCAATGCTTTATATAATAACATAAAGGAATAACAAGACTTCTAAAGTTGAAAGAGCTACATTAAAATCATACTGATAGATGTGTTCCACTAAATTCTGAATTTTACTACAAATTTCAATTTGAAAACAAAGGTACTCTTAAAAATAGAATCTGACTTCACAGCACAAAAAGCACTACGATAGTATCATGTCCTCCAAAAATACTTATGGAGTACCTAGTAACAGCATTTTGCTTTTATGTTTATTAATATTTTAAAACAAAACTAGGGAGAGTTTCACAGAAGTTCAGTGGTTAGTACTCTGTGTTTTCACTGCCATGGGCCTGGGTCCAATCCCTGGTCAGGGAACTAAGATCCCATAAGCTCCATAGCATGGCCCCCCACCAAAAAAAAACACCCCAAACTGGAATGTATAATAAAACTGTTTAAAATTTAGATTTTAATGATATAAACATTTCCCTAAATTGGAAAAAAGTTTCAGAGAGCGGATAATCACAGAACAGTTCAAAAGTAATTTTAATTATGCCATGCAACTCTAACAAAATATTTCCAGGAGAAGAAGGCAGAAAATTGGTTATTAAAATCTTCAAGAAAAGTAATTGTTTCATAAGTGACATTTCAAACAATATAATCCAATTAACATAAAAATCTCTTCATTGACATATATTTATGATTTTTATGTTTTAGAGTCAAACTACTTTTACTTATACTTTAGACATTAGCCCAGAAAAATTATTTTGTCTTTATATTGAAAAGATAACTATAACAAACAACTCTAAATTGAAATTCTATACACCATGGTGAAGCAATCATGAAGTATTGAACAGAATTCATAAAATCATAATAAATCAACAGTGAAATGAATTTAGAAACAGCCTAAGGTAGAGAAGAAACTCAGTAACTGTATGTTTAGTAACACCAGGATAATACTCAAACACCACAATAAGCTTTATGCTAATCTAAATGAAGCATTATCTTTTCTCTGAGCGTAGAAGAGACTGAAAGAGTTTTTTTGCCCACTCAATTTTTTATTAACAAATCCCAAGTCTCAAATGCTTAAGAAATAGACAAAAGTTGTTCAATGGAAATACCATTGTTTTTTGTAACTTTCAGGTAAAGGATTACAAAAATTGATCCAAGCAAGTTCTTAAGTTATAAAACCAAAAGCAAGAAAGTACTCAAACGATAGAGCAAGATTTGAAGATGATAGAATAGCAACAAAGGAGAGTTTAAGATGAGATTATTTCATTTAAAGGATAACATACATTTAAAAATGACTTTCTAAACAGGTCAGTGAACACAGACTGTCATGAATCTAAGAGGAGAATTGAAACTATAAAAGCAAAACAAAAAAACACAAATATCTAAACAACTGCAACACATTTTTTTCTTTCCTAACTACTTGTGTTACTTGAGAATGCATGTTTTTAATCATAAAAATTAATAATAAATTATTTCAAGAAAAATGAATATTCTCCTAATAGAAAATACTTATTCTAAAGTCTTCAAGAAGTGTTTATTTAAAGAAAATACTGGCTGTCAAGTTTATTTTTAGCTCTATACGCATAATTAAAGATTCTGAATAAGGCTCTCTTAACCTTTCCAAAATAGAAATACAATATATGCATTATGTAGTACTCTTTTCTATACCTCGGAAACAGACACACATATATTTTTTAAAATTACTTATTTAATTTTAAAATGAAAATCTCAAATACTCCTATCTCAAAATATTTTGGTAATTTTTTTTAACTCAGTGTATTCAGACATATATACTATGTAATTAAGGAGCTTTGTGGTCAAAAGAAGACACTTGATTAGTAATCTTAGCTCCAACTCCACCTCCATTTACCTGAAGTTCTTGTTCAAATCACTTAATTCCTCTGGGCCTCAGCTCCCTAATCTGTGAAAAGAGGCTGCTGAACCAGATTACTTCTAAGATGTATTATAATCATTAAGATTTCAAATACTTTATTTTTTTTATTTTTTATTTTTAGTTTTTTATTTAATTTTAAAATCTTTAATTCTTACATGTGTTCCCAAATATGAACCCCCCTCCCACCTCCTTCCCCATAACATCTCTGTGGGTCATCCCCATGCACCAGCCCCAAGCATGCTGTATCCTGCGTCAGACAGAGACTGGCGATTCAATATAAAATAAGTCACAAAAAAATACAATCTCATTAATCTAAACTTACTAATTTAGAATTTGGTAAGAAGGGAGAAAGTAAAGGAAAGAAAAGAAGAAGAAGTAGATTATGAAATGATATTTCATACAGTGAATCCTTAAATTGAAATCTCATTTTCACAATGATCTGCAGGAGCAAAATTCTTTAAAGCTCAGGAGGATGTCATAAGAGCAGTCTAAAAGATGCAAACAGGGGTTACTCACTCTTGCATTTACTTTGAGCAAACAGATTTTAATGAAACAAAGGTCTTATTTCTTTAATAGCTCTTTTCTAAGCTTTAATAGTTTGAAACTACTTGATAAGAAAAATGACTAAGGAAAAAAAAACCTTGGTTTTATTTCTTCTATATATGTTGTATATATGACAGGAGTAGCTCTTAAATCTTTTCTTCTGTTCTGTGACATTCACATGCACAGTTTAACTTTTGTTACTGAGAATAATTCCCAGCTGGAGACAGGGAATTAGGGGTGGAGAGGCTCATCAGACTGAGGTGTGAGGGTGGAGAAGCTGTACATAGAGAGAGGCTACCTCCACCATCCTAATATGGGTATTGCCCACAACCTGATCTTGCTTGGTGAGGCCAAAATAATGAGACTTTACTGTATGCCAGCTAAGTAAAATACTGTTATATCTAATATTAGAGCTTCACTATTTGATCAAACTAATAAAGAGTTAATAAAAAATAAGCCCCAAGTAAATATTTATGTAGGCTTTCTTTTTTCTTTAAAAATAATTCAATAGAAGCTATCCAGAATTGCTGATCAATTGCAACTGGTACTGAATAAATAATAGTCATTATAAACAAAATTTATAAGTCTTTAAAACAAAACAAAAAAATCTCTTTCTGTTCTTACAAATCATGAGAACTTGACTAAATAAAGACTTCAAAAGTAAAGAAAAAATGTGCTACCTTCTGAATCAGGATCTCCAAACGGGTTTAATTCTGCTACATCAGGATCACCAAATGGATTTAAATTCACAGTGGCCAAGTCCTTTTCTGATTCATCCAAAAAGTTAAGTTTGTTGATAAGCTCTGAAAATGAACATATGTGTCAGTTCACTGTGGTTACATAGAGCTAAGCATAATTATCATGCATTCATGAAACATTTCAAACTGTAAAAATTTACACTAATAATACCTGCAAATAATAAGATGTAGCATTTTACCAATGAAAGAATGCCATTCAAGTATTTTGTAGCATACCAACATATTCAAATAAAAGAAAACAGACATACGCATATGAATTTGAAAATAACAGACAATAAATAGAGAAACTCATCTCAATCTTCCTTGATTCAATAAAAAAGTACTAACATATATTCTGAGAAAAAACATCTTTCACTCCTAAATTATTGAATAATTCAAACTTATGTAATATAAGCAAATATTTTTAAAACAATGTTGTTACAATATATAAGCTAACTAAATAAATATGTCATATGACCAATTATTATAAGATATTTTAAAATCACTGCCTATCATCCTAATATGAGTTTTGCTAAAGATGGTAAGTTATGTTATGCTGTTGCCTGTTGGTGCACTACAAATTACCAAAGAAAATTTTTTAAAGGAAATGCACAAAGACAAAACTGACAGCTAAGTACAGACAGAAAGTCAAGAGGTAGCAGGTCACAGTAAATACAGGCAATCAGAAGCAGAAAGAAAGGAAGAAAGCTCTTAGACCTTCAGAGGAACTGGCTGATTTAGCTGAAGGCATATTTGCTTGCTTTATGCAGTCATCTTGATCTTCATCTAAGCTGCTCAGAGCATTCAATTGGTTTACAATTTCTGTAAACAGAAGCCAGTCGAGACAAATGTAAGGAAAGGTCACTTAATTAAAGAGTCATAGAAGCATGCTGTTACTCAAAAAGACAAAGAGAGGGGATATTTGGTTAATCAAAAGAATACAGTCAGAGGATGTTATTTTGATAAACTACAACAGATGTATTTAACTGAAAGTGATGCTGTACTAATAGAGAACATTTTTGTTAAAATTTATATTAGTATTATTAACTAGGTTAACAAATACAAAACAAAGATAATAACTTTCACATTCTACATTTGTAAAATAGGGCTTTAAATGAAGGCATTAAAAATAGAATAGAAAAATTTTCATCAGATACCACAGAAAATATGTGCTATTTGTTTTATAGTATTCTAAATTTAAATTAAAGGATTTAAGAATATATCTACATGAATCATGAACATAATAAGCACTTGTTAATATTCTAGAATGTTAAAAATCAGCACAAAATAAAAAAAGCAGACAATTGCCATTTTCTACTCCTGCTTTCTAGAGAATTTGTGCTTTTAAGGGAACTCCTGAGTATTTGCTTTAGGATATCTTATTTAGCCAGTAAGAGACAGAATAAAAAAGACAGGAACAGACAGCAAAATATTAAAATAAAAATTCATTCTGTACATAAATAGAATTTTTAAAAATGAGTCATACATGTTTTGGACAACTCCAAATATGTGAAATTATGATTCACTGGGTGAAAATTAGCTTGGAATAAAATATTAAGAACCTACTAGAGTATTCTAGTTAATCCTTGCTATTTCCAAAGTTAAAACTTGGCAATAACTTAGGCATTAGGACAAACCAAACAGATCCAGATCATTCAGTGGGAAATAAAATGGTTAGAAATAGAAAACAGTTGCAAATCCAGCATTAAAATGCTGTTCTTTAACATGCAAATGTAGAGTCTAAATTTTATTTGAACCACATAATATAAATACATGGTTGTAATAAGGCTGTCTTCATCCAATCATTTGTTGTTGAACAAATAAATACTTATTTATCACTCTGTGCCAAGTACCATGTTTGGAACATAAGAATGAAAAAAAATCAGGCATAGTTTTGCCCTCATGGAATTTACCATTGATAAAGAAAGATATTAACACTGAAAAAGACCATAAATGACTACTAGAAAAACTGACAAACTTATTCATTTCCCTTGTCTGAATGAGAAATATATTTTGTATGAATAAGATTGCTTGAGATACTCAACCATAGAAAATAAAAAAAGAGTAAACAGAATTAATACTAACTGGACTCTTAGTCTGTGAATAATATGAGCTAAATAATCAGTTTTTATAAAGTATCTTCTTCCATTTTATCCTTCCAATAGTTTAAATCTCAGTCTGACTCAAATTAACCTAGCAAATTCCTCAACAGGAAGAATTCATTCTTAAAGTAGATTTTTTACCCCAAACTACTAGTTACTGTAACTTTGCAATTTTCAAGGAAGTGTAATAGAGTGAAGAATCTATGCTATGTGACTACCAGTGCATGACTGACTTTTTTTCATTCATTACTAGTTTTGTATTTTTAAAAGTTTGCAGATATTTAAACTTAAAAAAATATGAAAAAAAAACAAATATTAGTAACATTAGTTAACAGCAGTTAACCTCTACTAAGAAGTAGAAAGGGCTCTGCATATGTTATTAGTTGATTCTCAAAAATATCCTGAGGTATTATTATTAATATTCACATTTTATCATGTATATTAGTAGCATTTATTTGCACTTTATTCCCAGATGTGCAATTACTGGTTAAAATATTTTAAAATAATGCTCAAAGATTTGTACTTTCTTTACACATTTTATTTAATATTCTTAGATATATTTTCAATGACAGTAGAAATCATTTATTCAAACATCTTATATAAGGGGCAATATACGGAATACTAAAGAAACATTAAATTTGGTCCTTACCTTCAAAACATTATTATTGTTCCATTATACACTTTTATGTACAATATGGACATTCATTTAAATGCTATCAAAGTGACTATCACATGACTAAATTATTTACATTGTAATTTTTCTGAATGTTCAGAGTATTTCCTTCTCCTCATCATGCTTTTGGAGATATCTAAAACCACTGATAAAAAAAATCTAAAACCACTGATAAAAAATAAATAAAGTAAAACCACTAAGGACCACTCCGTCATTAACTAACACAAAGTAACTACTTATTTCCATCCCTGTCTCAATAAATTGTCCTTCCTATCCTAGCTTTCCTTATTTATCCATATCTTAAATAAATGCTTACTTAACACCTAGATCCTCTGCTTCTAGAATTCATTCACAAATGATCCAGATCATAAAAAGAAGCAATCTCCAAAGAAATACCATTTATCTACATAATAAACATTTCTCAAGTACCTATTATCCTTTTGGGAGGCAGATAGATAAGTAAGGCAATATGTGATAAATAGGATATATGTTATAATTGAGACATGCATCGTAGGCTAAGTGAAACTGGAAGAGGGGCGTATAACTCAGGCTGAGGTTGGGAAGGCTTCCTGGAGTTACTGAGTGAAAAATAAAACAAATAGATATCAATGTTATTATTAAAAGAGAAAGGGGAGGGCCTTCCACAACAATGCAAGGGAGGCAAATGAGAATATGATATACCTGAGGAACAGCAAGTTGCTTGGGGGTTAAGATGTCAGGGATGGGGAATGGAATGAGATGAGGCTGGCCAATGTGGTGTCATGAAGGTTACAGTGACCAAAATGAAGAATGTGAAGTTTACTCTGAAAGCTCTGAGAAGCCACTGTAAGATCAAAAGCATATTTTAGAAACATCATACCAAGAGCAACATGGTAGCAACAATTGAAAAAAACAGGATAGGAAGATAAAAGATGAGCAGTTCAGCATCAAGACTTCATGAAGGGAGGGACTTAGTAAATATTTGCTAATTAAAGAATAAATTAAGAAGAAAGTTTTGAAGGTTTTAATTTGATATGGGGAGTGGGGAAAGGAATCTAGGATACCTGCCAAGTTTCTGTCTTGGGTGACTGTGTGGACATTAGTTCTAGAACTATAGTGGGGGCTATTCAGTTTGGCCATACCAAGCTACAGTTGCCTGTGAAACTTATGAAAATAAGTCAATTGGTATTTGCATATGCTGATGCAGAGCCTAAAATACAAATTTTGTTATATATTTCTCCTTTAAAAAAAAAAGTACATTTCTTTTACTTCCAAATTTCTTGCAGTCAGTATGTTTTACATGTATAATCAGAAAAACAGACGCTAAACGTTTAAAAGAAGGTTCACAACACAAATTCCCAGAATTTTTTTATGTGGGACACTTTCCTAGTAATATACCACCCTGATCAAAAAAATTCCCTGGCCCAATATATTTATATATATTTATTTATTAAAGACTTATTTCACCAAAAGTCTACACTTTGGAAAATGTTACTTAATAATGATATGTAATAGCACAAAATATAATTTCTACCTACCCTAGCACTACTCAAACTGAGCAATAAACCTATAGTGCAGTATTAAGTCATCGGTAACAGTGTGTCAATCTAGACTTGTTTCATATTGGTGAGAATAAGAAGGCAAACTAAATTAGGGGCAAGCAATCGAAGCACAGGGTCAAGTAATTTGAGACTCTTCTTTATTGTTAGGAAGGCAAAAGAAGATAGAAATTGACCATGAGAGATTATCACACCGGACCAAAACAGGGGGACAGAAGTGGTGTCACAAAGAATAGGTGGGTTTTTCTTTTTAAGAAAGTCTGTAGTGGAGTTAAAAGGGCCAGTGTGGGGGTGGGGTGGGGGCTACCTAGAGGCACAACATACCTACAAATCTTGTAGCATCCTCATTCTTCCCTCCAAAGTATAGGATTCAGTACAGGCATATCTCATTTTAAAATGGTCTAAGATAGTAACACTGCAACCTCTTGACAGAGATCAAGTTTAGAAGGACATCACTTTTCTCATAGGCTTTGAGCCCATAAATATTTGATTTATGGATATAATATGTTTAATAATGTGATTTTCAATCCCATTAGTAGATCATATTGCAAATGAATGAATGAATAAACTGAATGAAAGTCCTAATACTAGCCATAATTTTTATAAAGGTAGAAAGACATACACCTTATTTTTAAATTTTGGCAATTGTGTTTTTAATCTTACATCTGTCTATATATCTACATGTGTATATATTATGCATCTATGTACAACACATTTCATTTATCTCTAGAAACGTTAGTTTTAGCTACCAACCTAAAATTTGGCAGTTTAAAACAAATTATCACCTCTCACAGTTCTGTGGATTGGACTCTCGGCTGAGTCCAGTGGTTCACTGCAGTTAGAGAGTGGCTTGGGATTAAATCACCAAAACATTGAACTGGGCTGGCTGTCTAAAACTGTTTCTTCAAATGCATGTTTGGTGTTTCAGCTGAGAGGCTGGAACAACTGGGGACTGTTCAGGCATCTCTCCCCTTACCCCCTAGCACTGTAAATAGCTGTCAATATGGGTATTTTGGGGTTTCCTTTCAACACAGCAACCCAGGGTAGCTGGACATTTTACATGGCAACTGGTATCTCACACAAAACACACTACAAGGGGCCCAGGTAGAAGCTACAGCTTAGCTTTGGAAGTTACAGAATGTCACTTCCTCACTGCATTCTATTGATTAAAAGTGATTTATGGAACCAGCCCAGAAGACGGGGAGGGGACTACAAAAGGGCATGAATATTGAGAGGCCTTTTTCACTCACTGGAGGACAATCTTTGAAGACTAGCTACCACACAGTAGATCAATAAATCAGAAAGTTGAAATCATTCATTTTCTTACCAATCTAGTGAATTTATTTTAATTCTCATATTACCTTCCAGCATTTTACTCATGCACATATATGAAAGGTATAATCTTAAACTGTACAATTCAATGAATTTTAACAAATGTATATACATCCATGTGACACAAGAGGCAGAGTACTGCACCACCACCAAACTCCTGCAAATTCTCTCATGCCTCTTTTCAGACAATCTCCAAATACACTAGCTGACATTATTCTAATATTTTTAACGCAAGATTATTTTTGCCTCTTCCAGAACATCATGTAAATGGAAACATACAGAACATAAGTTCAGTTCCATCGCTAGTCATGTCTGATTCTTTGCAACCACATAGACTGCAGCATGCCAGGCCTTCCTGTACATCACCAATTCCAGGAGTTGACTTCAACTCATTTCCATTGAGTCGGTGATGCCATCCAACCATCTCATCCTCTGTCATTCCCCTCTCCTCCTGACTTCAATCTTTTCCAGCATTAGGGTCTTTCCAAATGACTCATTTCTTCGCATCAGACGGCCAGAGTACTGGAGTTTCAGCTTCAACATCAGTCCTTCCAAAGAACACCCAGAACCGATTTCCTTTAGGATGGACTGGCTGGATCTCCTTGCAGTTCAAGGGACTCCCAAGTCTTCTCCAACACCACAGTTCAAAAGCATCAAGTCTTTAGCGCTCAGCTTTCTTGATAGTTCAACTCTCACATCCATACATGACCACTGGAAAAACCATAGTCTTGACTAGATGGACCTTTGTTAGCAAAGTAATGTCTCTGCTTTTTAATATGCTGTCTAGGTTGGTCATAACTTTCCTTCCAAGGAGTAAGCGTCTTTTAGTTTCATGGCTGCAGTTACCATCTGCAGTGATTTTGGAGCCTCCCAAAATAAAGTCAGCCACTGTTTCCACTGTTTCCCCATCTATTTGCCATGAAGTGATCAGACCGGATGCCATGATCTTAGTTTTCTGAATGTTGAGCTTTAAGCCAACTTTTTCACACTCCTCTTTCACTTTCATCAAGACACTCTTTAGTTCTTCTTTGCTTTCTGCCATAAGGGTGGTGTCATCTGCATATCTGAGGTTACTGATGTTTCTCCGGCCACCTTGATTCTAGCCTGTGCCTCATCCAGCCCAGTGTTTCTCATGATGTACTCTGCATATAAATTAAATAAGCAGGGTGACAATATACAAGCCTTGACATACTCCTTTCTCTATTTGGAACCAGTCTGTTGTTCCATGGCCAGTTCTAACTGTTGCTTCCTGACATGAATACAGATTTCTCAGGAGGCAGGTGAGGTAGTCTGGTATTTCCATCTCTTTCGGAATTTTCCACAATTTGTGGTGATCCACACACTCAAAGGCTTTGACATAGTCATAAAGTAGAAATAGATGTTCTTCTGAATCTCTTTTGCTTTTTTGATAATCCAGGGAATGTTGGCAATTTGATCTCTGGTTCCTCTGCCTTTTCTAAAACCAGCTTGAACATCAGGGAGTTCACGGCTCATGTATTGCTGAAGCCTGGTTTGGAGAATTTTGAGCATTACTTTACTAGCGTGTGAGATGAGTGCAATTGTGCGGTACTTTGAGCATTATTTGGTATTGCCTTTCTTTGGGACTGGAATGAAAACTGACCTTTTCCAGCCCTGGGGCCACTGCTGAGTTTTCCAAACTTGCTGGTTATTGAGTGCAGCACTTTCACAGCATCATCTTTTAGGATTTGAAATAGCTCAACTGGAACTCCATCACCTCCACTAGCTTTGTTCGTGTGATGCTTCCTAAGGCCCACTTGACGTCACATTCCAGGATGTCTGGCTCTAGGTGAGTGATCACACCATCGTGATTACCTGGGTCATGAAGATCTTTTTTGTATAGTTCTTCTGTGTATTCTTGACACCTCTTCTTAATATCTTCTGCTTCTATTAGGTACATACCATTCCTGTCCTTTATCGAGCCCATCTTTCCATGAAATGTTCCACTGGCATCTCTAATTTTCTTGAAGAGATCTCTAGTCTTTCCCTATCTATTGTTTTCCTCTATTTCTTTGCACTGATCACTGAGGAAGGCTTTCTTATCTCTCCTTGCAATTCTTTGGAATTCTACATTCAAATGGGTATATCTTTTCTTTTTTCCTTTGCTTTTGGCTTCTCTTCTATTCACAGCTATTTGTAAGGCCTCCTCAGACAGCCATTTTGCTTTTTTGCATTTCTTTTTCTTGGGCATGGTCTTGATCCCTCCCTCCTATACCAACCTCCATCCATAGTTCATCAGGCAATCTATCAGATCTAATCCCTTGAATCTATTTCTCACTTCCACTGTATAATACTAAGGGATTTGATTTAGGTCACACCTGAATGGTCTAGTGGTTTTCCCCACTTTCTTCAATTTGAGTCTGAATTTGGCAAAAAGGTTTCATGATCTGAGCTGCAGTCAGCTCTGGGTCTTGTTTTTGTTGACTGTACAGAGCTTCTCCATCTTTGGCTGCAAAGAATATAATCAATCTGATTTCGGTATTGACCATCTGGTGACGTCCACGTGTAGAGTCTTCTCTTGTGTTGTTGGAAGAGGGCATTTGCTATGACCAGGTCGCCATT
Source organism: Ovis aries (assembly GCF_016772045.2). Lineage (NCBI taxonomy): Eukaryota > Metazoa > Chordata > Mammalia > Artiodactyla > Bovidae > Ovis > Ovis aries. The sequence goes on from NC_056056.1 coordinate 45,407,351, forward strand.
AACCCCACGAAAGAGCAGCCAGAACTTACACAGGACTGGGAAATAGACTCGTGGTGGGCACAAACAGAACCTTGTGCACACCGGGACCCAGGAGAAAGGAGTAGTGACCCCACAAAAGACTGACCCAGACTTGCCCAGGAATGTCCAGAAATCTGAAGCAGAGGTGTGGGTCAGTGGTGGCCTGCTGCTGGGCTGGGAGCACTGAGTGCAGCAGTGTGTGCATGGGACCTTTTGAAGAAGGTCACCATTATTTTCATTAACTCCACATAGTTTGGCCCCAGGTAAATTGCCGGGAGGGAACACAGCTCTACCCATCAACAGAAAATTGGATATAAGATGTACTGAGCATGGCCCTCTTGAGAAATCTGTATGCAGGTCAGGAAGCAACAGTTAGAACTGGACATGGAACAACAGACTGGTTCCAAATAGGAAAAGGAGGACGTCAAGGCTGTATACTGTCACCCTGCTTATTTAACTTATAAGCAGAGTACATCATGAGAAACGCTGGACTGGAAGAAACACAAGCTGGAATCAAGATTGCCGGGAGAAATATCAATAACCTCAGATATGCAGATGACACCACCCTTATGGCAGAAAGTGAAGAGGAGCTAAAAAGCCTCTTGATGAAAGTGAAAGAGGAGAGCGAAAAAGTTGGCTTAAAGCTCAACATTCAGAAAATTAAGATCATGGCATCCGGTCCCATCACTTCATGGGAAATAGATGGGGAAACAGTGGAAACAGTGTCAGACTTTATTTTGGGGGGCTCCAAAATCACTGCAGATTGTGACTGCAGCCATGAAATTAAAAGACGCTTACTCCTTGGAAGAAAAGTTATGACCAACCTAGATAGTATATTCAAAAGCAGAGACATTACTTTGCCGACTAAGGTCCGTCTAGTAAAGGCTATGGTTTTTCCTGTGGTCATGTATGGATGTGAGAGTTGGACTGTGAAGAAGGCAGAGCGCCGAAGAATTCATGCTTTTGAAGTGTGGTGTTGGAGAAGACTCTTGAGAGTCCCTTGGACTGCAAGGAGATCCAACCAGTCCATTCTGAAGGAGATCAGCCCTGGGATTTCTTTGGAAGGAATGATGCTGAAGCTGAAGCTCCAGTACTTTGGCCACCTCATGAGAAGAGTTGGCTCATTAGAAAAGACTCTGATGCTGGGAGGGATTGGGGGGCAGGAGGAGAAGGGGACGACCGAGGATGAGATGGCTGGATGGCATCACGGACTTGATGGAAGTGAGTCTGAGTGAACTCCAGGAGATTGTGATGAACAGGGAGGCCTGGTGTGCTGCGATTCATGGGGTCGCAAAGAGTTGGACACGACTGAGTGACTGAACTGAACTGAACTGAACTGAGCATGGCCCCGCCCATCAGAACAAGACCCAGTTTCCCCCTCAGTCAGTCTCTTCCATCAGGAAGCTTCCATAAGACTCTTATCCTTCTCCATCAGAGGGCAGAGAGATTGAAAACAATCACAGAAAACTAACCAATCTGATCACATGGACCACAGCCTTGTCTAATTCAATGAAACTACAAGCCATGCTGTGTAGTGCCACCCAAGACGGACAGGTCATGGTGGAGAGTTCTGACTGGAGAAGGGAATGGCAAACCACTTCCGTATTCTTGCCTTGAGAACCCCATGAGCAGTATGAAAAGGCAAAAAGATAGCATACTGAAAGAGGAACTCCCAAGGCTGGTAGGTGCCCAATATGCTACTGGAGATCAGTGGAGAAATAACTCCAGAAAGAATGAACAGATGGAGCCAAAGGAAAACCACCACCCCGTTGTGGATGTGACTGGTGATAGAAGTAAAGTCCGATGCTGTAAAGAGCAATATTGCAAAGGAACCTGGAATGTTAGATCCATGAATCGAGGCAAATTGGAAGTGGTCAAACAGGAGATGGCAAGAGCGAACATCGACATTTAGGAGTCAGCAAACTAAAATGGACTGGAATGGGTGAAACTGACTCAGATGACCATTTTATCTACTACTGTGAGCAAGAATCCCTTAGAAGAAATGGAGTAGCCATCATAGTCAACCAAAGAGTCCAAAATGTAGTACTTAGATGCAATCCCCAAAACGACAGAATGATCTCTGTTTGTTTCCAAGGCAAATCATTCAATATCACGGTAATTCAAGCTATGCCCCAACCAGTAACAAACTGAAGAAGCTGAAGTTGAACAGTTCTATCAATACCTACAAGACCTTCTAGAACTAAAAAAAGCTGTCCTTTTCATTACAGGGGACTGGAATATAAAAGTAGGAAGTCAAGAGACACCTGGATTAACAGGCAAATTTGGCTTTGGAGTATAGCATACAATACATACACTCATGTAAATCCTTTTTCACTCAGCATGATCGTTTTGAGATATATCCATGTTGCTGAACACGTCAATAGTTCATTTTTTTTGCTGAATAGTATTCCATTCACAAATATAATATGGTTCAGACATATTGCTGAGCTGTTTCCAGTTTGGGGCTCTTATGAATAAAATATGAACATTTTTGTGCTAGTCTTTTTTGGATACATGTTTTCATTTCTTTTGGATAAAGATTCCACTCCACAGGAGCAGAATGCTTGGTCAGGGGGTACATTTTTATAATATTTATTAATGTTAATGTTTATTATTATAAACATATGCCCTAGGTATATCTGCAGTGTTTATAAGAAACTTCCTAAGTGACCTTACCATTATATTCTTCATGAACAATGGATGAGAGTTCCAGTCGGTCCATATCTTTACCAACAGTGAGAATTTATTGCCAGTCTTTTAAATTTTAACCACTTGGGGAATGTGGAGCTGTATTTCATGATGATTTTAATTTGCTTTTCCCTGATGACAAGTGACACTAGCAATATTTTCTTATGCTTACTGGCCAATGATGTATCCTTCTTTGTGAACCACAGGTTCAAATCCTTGCCCATTACCACAGGGGGGGAAAAAAAAGGGTTGTCTTTTTATTATTGAGTTAGAGGACATTAAAATAACCTATTCCAGATACAAGTCAGATATATGCATCTTGAATATTTTCTTCAAGTCTGTAATTTGCCAATACATTTTCTTATTGGCCTATTTCAATGGCATGCATCTTAAAGTTTTACAAAGTCAATTCATCAGATTTTTCTTTCATGGTTGTTACTTTCTGTGTCTTGTGTAATATAAGAACCTTCTGTCCACTCTCAGGCCACAAATATAGTCTTTTTTTCTTCAGAGGCTTTATAGTTTTAGCTTTTACATTTAGGTCCATGATCTACCTTGAATTAATGTTTGTGTATATGTGGGAATTGAGACTCATTCCATGCAGATATCTAGGTGTTTCAGAATAATTTGTTGAAAATCTTTTCCTTTCTTTACTGAATTGTCCTGCACCTTTGCTAAAAATTAATTCACCAAAGACATTTCTATTTCAGGACTTCATGTTTTGTTCCACTCATCTGTCTTTCCTATGCCAATACCATACTATATTAATTATCACAGCTTTACAGTAAATCTTGATATCAGACAGTATTAACAATTCTGTTCCTTTTCAATACTGTTTGGGCTATTCAGTTCCTTTATAAATCCAATTGTATTTCAGAATCAGCTATCAATGTCTACTTTTTAAAAAGCTTGCTAGGGGATATCCTGATGGTCTAGTGGTTAAAAATTCGCCTTCCAATGCAAGGAACCTGGGTTCATTCTCCGATTAGGGAACTAGGATCCCACATGCTGCAGGGCAACTAAGCCAGCACACCAGAATTATATGAGCATGCCACAATTAGTGAGCCTGCACGCTTGAGAGCCTGTGTGCCAGAACTATAGTCCGCACTCCAGAACTACTAAAGCCCATGCTCTAGAGTCTGTGCTCTGCAACAAGAGAAGCCCATGCACCACAATGAAGAGCCCAGCACAGTCAGAAAAAAACGCCTGCTAGCCTTATGAATGGCATTGAGTTGAACATAGATCTATTTGTGGAGAAGATAACATCTTTACAATGTTGAGTTCTCCAATCTATGAACACAGAATCTGTATTTAATAAGATCTTCTTTAATTACCTTCAATAATGTATTATAGCTTTCAGGGTAGAGGTTTTTCTACATCTTTTGCTAAATTCATTTTGAAGAAGTCTATGTTACTTTCAGCCTCCTTTGTAAATGAAACTGTTTCATTAACCTAATCTTCCAAATGTTTATTGTTCATATACAAAAATGTAAATTTCCTATATCGATTTTGTATCATGTGCCCTTGCTAAGGTCTTCAGTACAATATTGAATGAAAGTGGTGACAGCAAACATCCTGGCCTTTATCCAATCTTTGGAGGAAAAGTGTTCAGTGTTTCATCATTATATATGATGTTGGCTCACCACAGATGTCATTTATCAAAATGAAGAAATTCATTTATATTAAAACTGCTGAGAAACTGGTATTGAATTTTTTCAAATGCTCCTTTCTGCATCTATTGAGGTAATTATATGATTTTTCTCCTTTATTCTGTTACTATGGCTAAAGCAACCTTGCATTTCTAGGATAAATCCTTAAAGAATGCATATGGGTACTTGGACTATTAACTGTCTCTTGTCTCTTTCCTAAATAAATCCTGGAGATCGTCCAGCTTCTTCAGACTTCTTACTTTCCTCGTGGTTCTGTCAGATGGATTCTCAGTATCCACAGAATTCTCCCAGAGTCTTGCATGGGGTGCTAGATAATGTTCAGTTGTCCTTAGTACAAGCCAAGCAGCATTATGGTTTAAGAGTAACATAGAAAGTAGGCTGAATTGGTAATTTCTATCTTCTGCCACTTCTACTATTCTTTTAGTTGATACATTTGAGTTATAAACACTGAGAAGAAATGCTCTTGCTATCTTCAGTCTCTCATCCTAGTGTCTCAAACTCTCTTTAAGAGTTAGCTTGATACCTTGCAAACTTTTTAGCTCAAGAGACTAGAAATGCCCCACCTCTCTGCTTCTATTTTCCAACTTTACAACCTAAATAACAGATGCAATATTCCAGAAATTCTCATCCTTCACACAGATCTCCGAAACAGGTGGTCATTTTCATTTCTTGTTACTTTACAGAGTCCACAGCAATTCTATGATTTTGTTAATCTGTCTCCTAAGTACCAAAGGGTAAACACCCAGAAGCAAAAATCCAGAAGTAAAAAAAAAAAAAAAAAACCAGACAAATTAATAGATGTATTTTCTGACCAGAGCCCCAAGTTAATTCTGAGAAACCTTTTAATCTAAGAAAAGAGACCTATTTATCCCTATCGATAACCCTAACAAGTAGGACATTTAATCTCAGAGGGCTGAGTCATACCATAATCAACTCTAGATCCTCAAATATGAACTGCTATCTTCTCTACTACCATCTGTGCTGTAAGATTATGTTCCCTGAAGGTAGCCAATATGTCACTTTCTCTTCCTCCTCCTGAATTAACTTTACCAACTATAGAAAAAGGATTAACAAACAGCAGGCAATATTGCTCATGGTAAAAATAAATCCTGATATATAAACTGTATCTGGATATGTGTGTGTGTGTTACTCACTCAGTTGTGCCGGACTCTTTGCAATCCCATGGACTGTAACCTACCAGGCTCCTCTATGCATGGGATTTCCCAGGCAGGAATACTGGAGTGGGTTGCCATTCCCTTCTCCAGGGATTTCCCCCAGCCAGGAATCGAATCCAAGTCTCCTGCACTATAGGCAGATTCTTTACCAGCTGAGTCACCAGGGAAGCCTTTGATTCACCCTGCATCTGGATGGGAGGACTCTAAATGAACTACATACCTAATAGAAGGCCACAGTTTGACCTCTGATTGTGGGTACGCATGTAATTGAGCATGTCCCTCACAGGAACCCTGGAAACTATACTTATCAAACTGTTACAAAAGCTATTAGTTCTTGGGCATTATAAATATTATAAGCCAAGGTAATCCCTGTTCCTAACTATATGGATCTTATCTCCTTGTACCCAAATTGTCATTTGGGGGTAGAGATCAAAGAATAGCAACTGGGCTGCCACTGAAAACTACAGTGAAAGAGGAACGCTCTGCTGAATGCAGTTTCTTGTCCAATATCCTTCTAAATGAACTTAATGCCAAGCTTGCGCTATTTGGGTCCTAGGAGTCTGAATGTCTGGTTAACCCTAACTAGAACCGCTGCCGATCTCTGCAACAACTATAAGTGTACCAGGGAACTTTCAGGTGTCTCATCATGTTTGGTTTCCCCAATAACGCTCTTTTGTACACTGCTTCATTTAAATCAAACCTTCTGAGCTACATCAGTAAGACTTTGTCACTTAATGTCTTTTTTCTCCCATTTCTGTTGGTGTACATTCAGAAATTCAACATGAATCCCAAAGATGATCAAATGAACAAATCCTCATTCAAGTACTGTGAGGCTGCCATATAGAAAGAGGCACTAATTGTTTTGAAACCATATATAATTTTGAGCACCTGCTACAGTAAACCTCATATTAAAAGGTTTTGTCTGCTCAGTTCCAATGTCTATCACTCCCACTACATTTCAGTGATTTTTCCAACTACCCATTCATGTGTACTGCACCTCTGCAGAAAACATCTATATGGGTAACTTCAATAAAAGGTTCCTACCTAAGAGCCAGTCCCTGTATCCAGTTAGCAGCAAATTATATCTCAGATAGAGAAGATCAGTTAGTATCATTTAGTCAGTAAGTCATGTCCAACTCTCTTCCCAGGCAAGAATACTGGAGTGGGTTGCCATTTCCTTCTCTAGAGGATCTTCTTGACTCAAAGATTGAACCTGCATCTCCTGCATTGCAGGCAAATTCTGTACCACTGAGCCACCAGGGAAGCCCTTGATCAGTCTAAATTAAATGTATACCATGAATTTAATTTTACTTCAAGCAAAGTCTGTAATTTCAGAAGATATACTTTATCAATTACTAATGATTTACAGCTATACTCCATAAGAGCACAGGCTAAATGAAGAGCCCCTAGGTATCAATCTAAGATAGACTCAAAATAATTCTAATAGTCTGTTTAAGAAGTTTGCAGCTTATATATATGTTCATATAAATATGAAGAAATAATATGCCCATATAATTTTACTGGAAATAAGATACTCATATAATTTTATTGGTATAATGTGACTGTATTTTATGCATTCATATTATAACATAAAGATATATTTACTATAGGGAAATTTTTAAATAATAATTCCTTTCTCTATAAAAACTGCATCAACAATTTTTAAAGCTACAAGGAAGAGTGAATGTAAGCTCTGTTATTGCCACTTTATCTGGTAAATAAAAATACCCACCATCCTTTATTTGTACCATATTTACACAATACATTCACTTTCATTACTCTTAAGTTATTATTCACACATTACTAATGTTAAATTGTAATATTTTTTATGATCTTAAAAATATTTTACTCAAACATTTTTAGAGTGGCAGTGCTGGTGCTAAAAACAAACAAACAAACACTTCTGAGAGTTAACTTTGGAATGAAATTTACATGTGCTAAAAAAAAGTAACTAAGGAAGTCAAAATAAGCTGTGTTTTTAATTTAACTGCCATAACATGCTATGCTGTTAATTTAAGTAATTGTCCTCTGCAAATAGAAAATACTGAGTTAAACAGGCAAGGAAATACATTAAATGCTCTAATGACAGTAAAAAAAAATACTGAGGAAAAAAATGTTAATGTCAAAGCATAAGTGTGTTATAATGATTGTGGCATTATTGACCTAAAACAAACGTAATCATCCAAGGTCAGTATTTACCTATGCTCTCTCAATACACAGTTTATATTCATTACTTTTGTATTATGAATTATTTACTCTTGAATTATTTAAGGTCTGAATTATGTGTCTCCTCCAGATTGCATTTTGTCCATCAAATGGGATCATCGCATCTTATATTAATATAAGACAGTATAAAAGTCAAAATGAATGGAACAAGACAATAGGTCAGAGTGACCGATGTGGGCTACAATAGGAGAGAGAAGCCCACTCACTCATTTGTGACCTTTCATTTAAAATATTTTAAACTCTTAGTGTGTTCCAGACAATGTGCTAGAAGCTAGAGACGAAAAAATGATCAAAATATAGTCTCTATCTTGAAGAAATTGCATAAAATATGGAAAATAAATAATAACACAAACCAGCAGCATTCCAAAGAAATTCTGGATCATCAAAAGTAACTTCTATTAGAGTCAGAGAATTTTAGGCTACCCCCAGAAGTTACCTCTGCAGTAGAGATCTTAGAAATTAAAGTATATATGTTTGTTTAAGCAATAAAGGTGTGGTATGAATGTCTGTGTCTCTCAAAATTCATATAATGAAATCCTAATTTACAATGTGATAGTATTAGGAGGTGGGGCATTTGGCAGGTGACTAGGTTATGAGGCTGGATGAGATTAATAGTCTTATAAAAGAGGCCCAAAAGAACTCCCTTGCCCCCATCCACCATGTAAAGAATACAATGAAAAGTCTGTGACCCAGAAGATGGTCCTTACCCAACCATGTTGACACACTGATCTCAGACTTCCAGTCTCCAAAACTGTGAGAAACAAATTTCTATTGTTTATAAACTATCCAATCTTTGTTATTTTGTTATAGCAGCTCAAATGGACTCAGATAAGAGTTCAGCTATAAAATCTAATTACTACTGAATCCTTTCACTAAACCTGTATTTTGCTCAAAAATACTGTCCTTCCTTTTCTTTTCAGTAGCAATGCAGAACTTGTGACATGCTATCACCATTTTTGCCCACTGCTGTGATGAAAATATACAACATTGATCAAAATGGCTATAACAATGAAAATGTGTGGCATTCTAGTTGCTACTAATGGTATAAATACCTAACTGAGATTTAGTTTTAACCAAAAGCCATATACAAAGAATAAACCATATTCTCTAATTAAAAGATTGAATTACATCTCAACTGGAATAAAAAACTCATGCTGTAAGAAAATGCATGCATTTGCAAATGGTACAGTGCACAAGGGGCAGAGTGACAATTTTAAATGGAGAGGACATAAGAGGCTTCTCAGAGGATGTGGCAAAAGAATTAAAATTTGAAGAATAGGTAAGTAGTAGTTGGAATTGGTAAGGGAAGGACATAACTTCCCTTCCTGAAGTACTTCAACTAGCCAAATCAAACAAAGAACTCAAAGACAGCAAAGACATGGCATTTTTAAAATTATTATATAATTCTGCTGACATTATAACAAGCAAATGTCAACATTTATTATTGAAAAAAGAAATCCCAAAATGTTATTGAAATAAAAATAATAGCCAGGAGGGGTTGGAGGGAGAAATTCAAATAAAGAGAAGAGGAAATCATATTGAATTTCTCATCTTACACAAGGTGAGTCAACACATTCTGCTTCACTTTTAATGTTAGTAGAGAAATACAAGCTCAGTTATCCCTCTGGCTTATTTATTTCAGAGGATACTATTCCAAAATGAAAATAGAGGATGTATAACTTTCAATTTACTCTACTAAAGAACATTTAAGAATGGTAAAAATATAAAGAGTGGGTAGAAAAAAATAAGAAAATCCCCAAATAAAAGTATAAAGTAATAGAAATGAAATTAAGTAGGTCAGTTAGCAAGAAATATAACAAAATATTGCTTATGAAGAGAAGTATCTAACACAGATAGGATAAAAATAAAGTGATAAATACACCAAATACAAAGAAGGTATGGATTACAAATATCAACATCAGGCAAAAACTTTAGACAACAGGCATTAAATGGTACAAATTGATCAAATTATAATTCATAACAAAGGTATAAGAATAAATTTTTATGAACTACATAATTTAGGATTGAAGTTCTCTTTCACTGATGAACTATACACAAAGCATAAGAATATAAAAAGTAAACGATATAAATGTAAACTTGGGTCTAAAAGCTACATGCTGAATCTAACAAAGAGAAGATACATATAAAAAGATGCTCATAAAATACTTACAAAAACAGATCATCTATCTACACTACAAAGAAAAAGATCTCAATCATATTTTTTTTTAAATTGAGATAGGATAGGCTTCAGAATCTTATTCGAATTAAACTAGAAATAAACACAGCCCACGACAAAGCACATTCTTCTAAACATTCTTGGGTTAAATAAGAAATCAAAATGGCAAACATAAATTAGAAAACAATGCAGCTGACCCTTGAATAAAACAGGGTTTAAGGAACATCAACCCTCTGTACAGTGGAAAATCCACGTATAACTTATAGCTGGCCTTCTATATTCATGGATCCTTCAAGTCCTCAGTTCCTACATATTCACCTCCACAGATCATGTAGTACTGCACTATTTACTATTAAAAAATATGTACATTCAAGTGGACCTATGCAGTTGAAATCAGTAAAGGGTCAACGGTAATTTATAAAATTTGCTCAGGACAAAACATCTATCTTTGCATACAAATCTGACCATTTCCTTTTAACAGAAGTAAAAGTGAAGGTCACTGGAGTTGAGGAAGTCACAGAAGTTTTTAACTAAGAAATTAAATTGCTCATCCATGTGATCAAAGGAAATCCCCCATAAAACAGCAAGAATTGAGGCATAGCCAAGAGTTCAGTGCCAGAGTGCCCAATTAATTTGGAAAAATCACCAAGAGGTGAATAGATAATAGAAGTCAAGGGATATCCATCCAAAAATTGACAGCAATTTACTAGCTGAAAGGAATATGTATAGAGTACTTGATTTTCATTCCAATAATAAAGGTGTAACATGACTTCCTTAAGGGTGATAGCCAGATTGTTGATAAACATTTATTGACCAGATTGTTGATAAACATTTATTGACCAATTAATACAAAGAGGTTTGAACTACTAACCATCTTAGTAGTTTGATCAAACCAGCTATAAGGAATACTTGCATGGAAGCTTCTAGATATAAGGATACATAAGATGTATACAAATTCAAAACAAAGAATGTCCATACACTTTATGTGAATAAATGAACATGAACTAGGGGAAAGTAGTCAATATATCTCCTCATCTTATCCTTAAGACAGATTTTTACTTAGCATTCATTCCATACAATGACAAAATAACTATGAACATATTTAGGCTACTTCATACTATATTCAGTAGTTTCGATAAAGTTTGATGCTTTCTTGACTAGCCTTGGACTTGCTAAACTCTGTTATTACCATCAGCATATAAAGTTTCCAGCAAGCTAAATGCTGTATTATATTAGGAAGGAAGAAAATATATTATTAAGGAAGAAAAAATACCTTGTTAGTGGAATTGATTTTTTCCTGGGAAACAACAATGAATTTTTCTGCAAAAAAAGCTAAATTTTTAGTTTAAAGCAAATAAAACCAACCAACCAGTAATTTTTGCTGCCTTTTCCTCTTGGTTCACTCGGTTCTCATCATCATCTTCATTATCTTCCTCAAAGTCATCTAGATTGCCAATGTCAGCTTGCTTCATACTCATCAAACTAGCCAAACTTTGCATGTCTTCATCCCTACATCAATGATAATACAGTTTATTAACTGACATTGCCTAAAAAAGGGTTGTTTCTTAAGAAAATAATATTAATATATTTCTTCTCTCTAAATGTTAACAAGACTTTTCAAACAGTTATACAAAACTATTGAATAAACATTCATTAATTTTTAAATTGAACATTTAATTTATAGACAGTAAATGATTAACTGGTTATTTAAATTCTGTGCTACATATCTAAAATTTTCTTCATGGAATTAAAGTATGGTTTTCTGATCATGAAGTTTGGAAACAAAAACTTGTTTCATAAAATATCAGGACAGTTTGTAAAGCAGATGAGATCTAGACTTGAAAAATATTCAAACTTGCAGAAGTAATTAGAATAGAAATTCTTTATCTAAAGTCCAAGAATCCTTTTGGTTTTGTGGGTAGGAGTAAAAAGAAGTGGTAAACCCTGTAAATTATATTTAAATCTTGTTTAAATGTGCATTTTTCTCAAAGGAGTTTAAACTTGCCAAAAGTTAAGAAACTACAGTAATTGAAAAAGCACTTGAAAGCCTAGCCTTTGTAAGAATTACATAATGAAAAATGGGTTAAATTTCCATCGGGTTAATTAAAGACCATACATTTGATAAAACGTAAAAATGATTTTTAAAGTATTTTAAATACAAACTTATATAGTGTACTACTCAATGTTAACTAACGTTAAGTTTTCTTAATCTATTATTCTCACCTTAAATTTCAAATAAACTACAGTGAATGAAACATATTTCTAACATGATATGTACTAACTAAATTTCAATCTGGTATTTTTCCATCAAATCCAGAAAGCTGAATTAAAACACTGTTTCTCATTTTACCACAATAAAAACAAAACAAAAGATAATTTGCTTTTATAAAGTATGCTTGTTAACATTCACTTATCTTCTAAATATGACATGATTTTGCAGACTAAACTGTTTTTTTTTAATTCTTCACATTTTATCTCATATAAGCTTAGAGTTAACAAAATAATTTCCCCTTTTCAAGACAAACTTAGTGATACAAAATCTATATGGGCAAAAACAGTTGTATGACTTTATGCGAATGCCTTACAAACTGCTTTCCTATCACTAGGATATAATCTCAATATATAACTGTGTTCTTAAAATGTTAACTTGCTTAATTTTATCCCCTATATTTTTGCCCTGAACATTTTCTTTGGGAAAGGTGAGCAGGCAACCAATGAGGAGATAGAGGGGTGGTTTAGAGTGTTCTGAGAACATACTTCACTCAAACTGATACTTAGTTTGACTGAATTTCCTCTCACCCAAATTCCCATGAATGGTGCTAAATCACTTACTGCTTCTGCCTAGTAGAAAGGAGTCCACCTTCAAAGAATCTTCTCTGACTATGTCTCTCTTCTTTCTCTGCTTCCTTTCTTTTCATTTTGGCTTGAACTTCAGGGTAAGGTCTTTAACTTTTCAATATTTAAATCTATAATTTAAAGTCCTGAGATGAAAGACGTAATTGCTTGCTGCACTGTCCCTCTACCTCACTCCCACAGAAGCCAACTTTGCAGAGAAGAGGCTTATTGTTATCTACCAAGTCATTTGTAGATGAGTGCCAAACATCTCGTTTTGACTGACGCACAGGATCCAGTCTAATCAGTCAAACAGACATGGCCAATTATAGTAACCACTTTCCACTAGGTCAAACACATTCAGAAGTGTGATGCAGATTAGAATGAAATGCTCATTCTTCCTATCACCACTGAAGTCTTAGGCACAGAATTTCTGTTTTCCTCTCAGTATTCCAAGTACGTACTAACCCTTTCACTACACTCAAAACATACACTTACTGTTGATTTGACTGTATGGAACAACTAAGAGAAATGTTATTATTTTTTTTCCTTGCTCTAGGTATGTACATCTCATTCTAACCAGTTAGAATTTTATTCTTTCAGGAGACTACAACTGGGTATAGGAACTATCTTTGTGCAATGCTATGCACTGCTTAAGAAGTGATATTTGCAAAAGATAATGGTTATAGCAAACTGGTTATCTAAACTGTATTGTACCTTTCCTGTACAATTTTTGAAATGCTGAGCCAAAAAACCTGAATTGGCAAAAGTTCCTTTAGTTCTTTCATTCTTCTTATCCTAAACTTTTCATTTTGGGTTCCCCTCATGCCTCAGCTGCATCACACATCTCTACAAAATGAACTGTGTACTTCACAGTACAACTACTTACACTGAAGACACTGAAATATAAAACCTATGATAGCCTATAATACACATTGTAAATTTTTAAAAATTGCTAAAGTCATTTTTATATTACTGTTCATTCTCTAGCATCAAAAGAGACTATAAATAACAAGAAGTACATCTAATTCAGCTTCTGAAACAAAGAATGGCAAGAATGATTGGTATGTGGTAGGATGTTCTCAACTGTTGCCAGTTTACTGAGACAAAAGCTATTTACCTACAATGTTTTCTTAAAAAACAAACAAACAAACAAACATTCTTTGAAGCAGCTTATCTGACAAAAGAAACTTACGTGGCTTTTCCTTCCCGAAGGAAAATGCAAGACAATGAAAACTGAAGAGTGGCAGATACAACTTTTTTAGACAATGGCTTGAATTTTAATTTGACGTCAGTCTGCGTTGGCATTGGGCTTGCATACTGTTTCATGTTGATGCTGGTGGTGGCAAGAGCTTTTCTTCGACCAGAAGGGGATTCCTGGAAGATAAAATTCATTACGTAATTTGGAGTTATTTACTTTATAGCCAAGTATCTTTGAATGTTATTTTAGTAATTTGATTAAACAGCTGTTGAGACTTCTTTCTCCAATGAATTCCTATAATACTGAAATAAAGCTGAAATAAGGTTATATCACAAGTTTAATATCTTTTTAAAAAATTAATTTATTTTATTTGGAGGCTAATTACTTTACAATATTTTGGTGGTGTTTGCCATATATCAACATGAATAAGCCACGGGTGTACCTGTGTGTGTAAGGCAGAGAAAAATTGGAGATAGCTGGCTCAGAGAAATAAGGGAAGACTAGAACAACCTTAAATATCTCAGGAAAGGAAAAGCAAGGAATGCAAACTAGTATAGCAAAGTATCCAGGTCTCTTGTAAAAAGAGGATCTAGCCCAAAGCTAGGTATCAAAGCATTAATACTCAACAACTGTTTTCCTTCCTTTAATTATATTTCATGTAACCTAAGGTTTCCAGGCTTTCCAGGTGGCTCTGTGGTAAAGAATCTGCCTGAGATGCAGAAGACACAGGCGACACCGCGGGTTTGATCCCTGGGTGGTGAAGATCCCCTGGAGGAGGGCATGGCAACCCACTCCAGTATTCTTGCCTGAAAATCTCATGGACAGAGGAGCCTGACAAGCTATAGTTGCATAGCTATAGTTGCACAGGGTTGCATAGAGTCAGACGTGACTTAACCAACTGAGCATGCACGCAAGGTTTCCTTAAAAAAAGGTTCTAGCACAAAGCTAGGTATCAAAAGCATTAATAATCAATTCCCTCCCCTTTGATTATATTTAATGTAACCTAATGATATTTCTTCTTTTTGAACCTTCAAATTTCTTAAAGAACCCCAGCCTCAGTGGCATTTCTACCTCGTTTTTTTCAGTCTCTGAATTCTGTATCTGTCCTGTACTTTGAGACTTAATTGTTCCCAGGATCTTTTCTACTCACTCCAGTCTAAAGTCCTCTCTTCCCTCCCTAAGATGACATAAATCAAATTAGAAAGAGCTGGTTTCTCTGATTGTATGTCTGTGCTGGATAATGCTCAATGACCCCAGCAGATCTCAACTCTTCTCCACACAGTTATTGTTAATTTACTAAAATTGGAACACAAAATGAAACCTATCTGCTATTAAAGATGCTTAACATTCCATTAATAAACTATCTCATTCCAAAATTATTCTTTATAGCATAATAGCCTAAGAAAATAATGAAAATAGAACAACAGGATAATAATTGGGCATTAACTATGTTTAAGACACGATGTCAATTCTGCAGAGATATAAAAATGAATAAGACATAATCTTTGACTATGTGTTCTAATGGTAAGAAGAAATCTTAGACACAGAGTAATTAATAAATAATGTAAATCAGAAGTCATATACCAGCAATCCTTGGGCTTTAACTAGTCTGAGAGTTCAGACCTAAAATAAGACCTAATTTCTAAGCTGTGTGACTTTGAGTAAGTCAGTGAACTTGAGGCTTGGTAATTTTCCCTGTAAAATGAGGAGACCGAACAGAAATCCATTCAAGTTCTATAACAGTTTTCTAAAAATTACTCAATTTTCCAACCAAGGCAGGAGAAACTATTATTAACTTCTGAATTATTATTCAAAAAATCTTTATTTGCCCTATGATTGACAAACTTGCCTAAAATAAAGATACACTAATTTAATCAAAATATTAAAATGGCCTTTTGAAAAAATTTGACATTTCTGCCAGCAAAACAAGTAAAAATGTAGTGTAGCATCCTTAAAGAATACCTTGTTTTAAAAAGTGGTCTTATCTGTCAGATTATGCACAGCATATTACACAGAACTATTAGTGCATGTAGATACCTTATGAATGAATTTTAAAAATGCATCAAGCACTTGAGAAGGATTTCAGACCTCTAAGAAGAAACACTTAAGAATATGCAAATACTTCAACTGAATCAAGTTGAACAGATGCGAATGTCCCAGACAATATAAATGTTCTTTCCTTGGTCGCTACTGTCAATCAAAGAATAAGATTAAGGTCCAAGGTTGTGACAATGTACAAAATGAAAAACTATGATCTGAGAGTATCAATTTATTACACTGATATGAACAATAATCTCTCCTTGTACCTTTAGAATAGCTAACAACTACTACATAAAATATAGGATTTAAAGCCTCTGTTTTGAAAGCATGGCATACAAATTGCTACATATTGTTTTCATATTTGTTAAACAAATCTATTTCACAAAATACGACATTGATTCCTTAAAAGTAATTATTTCATTTTATAACCAAATAATCAAACTATAAAAATTAAGATAACTTGGAAATGTACATAATTTTGAAAGCCTAGTTTAAGGATGACTCCTGCAAAATCTAGAGTTTTGATGATTAACTTTCTATTGATTTCATTATTGCTAAGCAAGGTAAGGTCTGGGCAGGCAAGCAGAAAAGAACTCTTTCGAGTCTACAGTGTCCATTTCTAATATTAACATAGGATCTCACTTAGAGCCTGTATCCTTGATAGGAAAGGGGACCTAAGAGATGTTTTTAGTAATTCTTTACCCAGCTCAGTCATTGTTTTCCTCTTTAAAATTAGCTGTCATAGAAAAGACATTTTTTAGCAGAACAATAATGAGAAAAACATAAGGATCTTTCATCTTTCTAACTCCAGCTCCATGAATCTTCACTTTTTACAACCATCTGGTCTATATCTATATCCACCACCCAAGAATAGTATCATTGTTATCATCAGTTTTATAGAGAAGAATAAAATAACTGATTGCATTGCTATATGTCTTTTGTATCCTATAGTTCTTCCTTAAAGGACTAGGGGTCAGCCTGGCAGAGAGACTTTAGAGACAATTACTATTATTACTGTCAAAGTCCTAATGCTATTTCATTTCAGATGAAGGCTGGACAAGAGGAGAAAAATAAAGGAAAAAAAAATAGTAAAAGGAACCCTTAGAGAAAAGAGGTTAGATGACTGAAGTCAGTAAGAAGGGATTGTTTATATATAAACATTCAGCTAAGTTTCTGACTCCCAGCCTAAGCTATTTATATGTGAATCTGGCAGCATTTTGGGAATTATTTCAACATCCATAAAGCATAAGTTCTTATTTAGTGTTCATCAAAAAATAAAATAAAACTAGGCCAGCTTTAGATAATTTAAATACCTGGATCCCACTCCAAGAGATGCTAAACTAGAGATGCCTCAGGAATCTGTGGCATTTCTAAAAACAGTAAGTACCTCCCCTCCCAATTCCCATCTTGACCCTCTCATAAGCCCATCTCTTCTATCAAGTGATTCTGATCCAGTTAATCTAAAAATCATACTTTCAGAAATATTTCCCCTAAGGAAATTACTAAAGGAAATTTTAATCTCATTTTTCATAACTATTCTGTCATAAAAACAACTTAGCCCATATATTTCCATTTCTTTGAAACCCACATTATTGTAGTTGTAATCAGAAAAACTTGGATTAGAACATGACCAGCATTTATTCTCTGGCTAATCTTTGGTATATTTCTTCATGTATCTGAGCTTCAGTTTCCCACATTCTCAAGATTGGTGAGTATCTTCAAAAGCTGGACAATACCAAGTGTTAATAGGATGAGGGACAATGTAAATTCTCTTAATACTACAGGACAGAGCTTCAATTGATACAGCCATTTTGGAAAGCAATTTGACATTACCTTGTTTTTTTTTTTTTCTTTTTTTTTTTCTTTTTTTTTTTTGTTTTTTTTATTTTTTTAATTTTTTTTTTTTAACAGGCAGCAATGTATTTATTGGAAATGAACTAGACATTACATTAACCAAATGAAGATGTAACAATGCATGAAGCATAATTGGTGCAACATTTAAAAGATCACAAAGTAAAAAGAAAATTCATTTTCAAAAGAAATATTGCATCCAAGGCAAGCCCTGAACACCATAATACAACTGATAACATTGACTGTGAAGATCCAGAATAAAATTTAAACCAAACAACTGAAAGAAAAAGTTTCTTTTCCCAACTTGAAGGTTCCCTGGCTACCACCTGTGTATCATACACACCAGGTAATTTTCATCACCAGACAGTAACCAATGATATTTATCATATTCCTCATAAGAAAATACCTCTCCTACAAATAGAGAAATCTGAGGGAAATCCAAGCAACAAAACAGTTGGTGGCCCCAACTGATTAGGTCAGCATTTTCTAGAATCTAGAAATTACATTAACTTTACTAGTAAGACTTCATTTTCTTCTGAGAAACTGCCTGGATGAGAGGGCGTGCTGATTGTAACATTACATTTACTACACTACACTACATTCCACTGAGTAGCTGGTCGGTTGTGGGGTGAGAGAGGATGTTCAGATCCTTATCCATTCATCAAACGTTTCTGAAACTTTTAGAGCTTTACTTTTCTACTCTGTAATACATTGTAGCTTGTATATAACAAACTCCCTTTGAAGAAAATTATCCCAGATAATCCATCACTGATAATACAAGTACTGCAAAAAGCAGTGATGAAAAATATTGTTTGGAAAGGCAAAATTGCTGCATCCACTTTCCGAGGCACTGTCATAGAATCATCTCTGAAATGGAGAAATTCCATGTGTAAGTTAAAAATCCCTTTCCTTCCATTCACCCAGCATGCATGAATGTCTTCTTATAATCTCTCTGTAGACTGAGAAAGTCAGGAGTCCAAATGCAGAACTGTAGGTTTTAGAAAGGCTTTCTCCTTCCCTTCCCATGGATTTCAAGTTTGTTTTAAACACCCCACAGTTCTCATAAACGCTCATGTGGAAGGGGAGGATGATTACAACCTTATCAGACCTGTCAATTGACAAAAAAAAAAAGTATCTCAACACAGTATCTCATCTTTAGAAAACCAATCATAATTGCATTTCCTTACCCTCCATTTAAGGTAGAGAGAACTAAGACAAGAGTTCCCACATTTTAGTGGGAAATGGCAAATCCTTGTCACTAACTATGGCACCAAGTAGTTCATTCAGGACAAATTTCAATAAAAAGGTAGAAAGTTAACCTTGACAATTTACGTATGCTCAGTCGCTCAGCCATGTCCGACTCTTTGTGACCCCATGGACTGTAGTCGGCCAGGCTCCTCAGGCCATGAGATTTTCCAGGCAAGAATACTGGAGTGGGTTGCCATTTCCTACTCCAGGTGACATTACCTTGTAAAGTTGAACAGATGAATACCTTATCAATAATTCTCATCCTATAAATATGTCCTAAATAAATTCTTGCAATAATATATGAAAATATTTAGTAGAGTTTTATTATTAATATTCATGGACTATTTTACCTGGCTTATACATTAATATTAATATTATAAGTACTCTCTCTAGATTCACCAATCTTGAAATTGTTACCAAAATGCAAGTTCATATGCCTGATGCACAGTGAAGCCAAACAAAATACCAGAGTCTGGAACCGAGAAAGGTTTACTGAGGGCCATGTAAGGATATGTGTGGCTCATGCCTTAAAAACCCTAAACTCCCCAAAAGCTTTCAGCAAAACTCTTTCATAGGAAAGGTAAGGGAGGGACATGGTTAAGTTGTTGCACACTTTTTGGTGTCAGATCCTTTGCTCTTGAGGTCAGGTCACGGTCAGGTAACGATATTCCTGTAAACCTCCACCAAACAAACGTTATTCTCTGTTCTGACAAGAAAGGGCAAGTTCCCAAGACACAACTTTCACCCTCTGAGGTCTGGATCCTGACTGATGAGGCAGATCTCAGTTGGTGGCTCCCTCAAGGTCAGGTCCTCAGACCCTATCCAGCTGTCATTGCTGAGGGAGCCAGAGGCCCAGGGCCCAACTGGCCCTCAGGCTTCTTAGGCCAACCAAACGGCGGCGGGGAGAGAGCCAGGTCCCACAGGCTGCGTCCTATGCAGACTGCCACTGCCATTTGGTCACAGAGGCAGGGATGGAGGAAAGGTTCACCACTGCTTCAAGGCCTGGGCCTGGCCAGTGGGTGGTCTTGAGGAGGGCTCTGGAGCCCAGCAGAACAGCCCCTGGCCTGTTTCCTGGGCCCTCCAGCTCACCCACTGACCCGAGGCCAGGTGAGCTAGAGGGCCCTGGGTAGAAAACCAGGATCTGCCTCTTTCTTCACTCTCCACAGGACAACCACTACTCTGCTGACCACTGGCTGAATGCCCCACTAATGGTCATTCATTGACAGCTGCTTGCTTGGGGGAGGGGCCCACTGTAGCACTGACCAATGGCTGAATAGGACCATTAACAGCCACTCACTGCCAGCTGGTCTCTTGGGGGAGGGGCCCATTGAAGCACCAACCAATGATTGAGCAGAAACACTAACACAGTCACTCACTGACAGTTGAGCACTTGGGACAGGGGCCCATTGCAGCACTGACCAATGACTGAGCAGAACAACTATCAGTTGCTCATTGACAGTTGGTCACTTGGGTGAGGGGCCCTTTGCAGCACCAATCAATGGCTAAGCAGGACCACTAATGGTCCTGCAGTAATCACTGCCTGGTAACAGGTGTGGGGTAATGGCCATGTGTCTATAACAAAATGAGGAAAATAAATAAAGCGTAACTCAATGTTTGCTCAAAAGTATAATGTAGTTACTTTACTAAAATCCATGCAAAGATCCCCCCTCCCCGACATTCTTACCAGACCTGAAATGAATACCTCAGTGTACTCTCATTGCTATTCAAGTCCTAACAAAACAAGCAACAAGTGAATAAATGTTTTCCCTGTACAGCGTAAGAGGGAAAAGATTTATAATAACTTTTCTAATTAGGAATGAACTGATTATAAAGTGAATAAATATGGTCTCACAAGACTCAAGACTTCTTTACATACATTTTTTAAACAAGGTAGATTTTACCAAAATAAAAAAAGAAACAGATAGCAAATCTTACCACTCCACCCTCCTAAAACTAACAATACATATAACATACTGATAGCAGGACACCTAGTTAGATGTAAGAAGTTGGACAAATCTTTTGTCCAAATTATTCAAGTTAAGGTCTTCTTACAAAATAGCTCATTATGAACCCCAAAATAAATATAATTAATATAATACCTCTTCTATTGTATTTGATTGGTTTTCTCTACCTAGAAATTTAACTTTATCCCATGTAAGGAGAGAAGGATCTTACTTAGATTTTATGATTTTTTCAGAGATTTATTACAAAAAAAGTTCTAAAAATTCTGTCAAGTATTATACCTTATTATCAGTTTTCTTTTTCACAACACCCTGAAAATTAAACTAATGACATTATCATTTGAGGGTTTTTTTAAAAAAAAATTTTGAAACACATCACACAAAGTACAAAACATACAAGTACTACTTAACAAATAATAAAATGAACATCCTGTACCCACCATCCTGTTTAACAGACAATTAATATCAGTACCTTAAAATCCTCATTTCCCATGCAAAACTGTCTCCCTCCCATTCCCTCATCCAAAGGTGATTAGACCCTGAATTTTGGGTTATTCTCTCCCTCCCTCTCTGAAAAAAGAATACTATCTACATATATATCCTGGAATCAAGATTGCCAGGAGAAATATCAACAACCTCAGATATACAGATGATACCACTCTAATGGCAGAAAGTGAAGAGGATCTAAAGAGCCTCTTGATGAGAGTGAAAGAGGAGAGTGAAAAAGCTGGCTCAAGTCTCAGCTTTTAAAAAACTAATATCATGGCATCTGGTCCCATCACTTCATGACAGGTGGATTCTTATCCACTGTACCACCAGGCAAGTCTCATTAAGTTCTTGATATTTATCCATATTGATGCCAGTTCAGTTCAGTTGCTCAGTCATGTCCAACTCTTTGCGACCCCATGAACTGCAGCATACAAGGCTTCCCTGTCCATCAACAACTCCCGGAGTTTACTCAAACTCATGTCCATTGAGTCGGTGAAGCCATCCAACCATCTCATCCTCTGTCCCCTTCTCCTCCTGCCCTCAATCTTTCCCAGCATCAAGGTCTTTTCCAATGAGTCAACTCTTCACAACAGGTGGCCAAAGTACTGGAGTTTCAGCTCCAACATCAGTCCTTTCAACGAACACCCAGGACTGATCTTTACGATGGACTAGTTGGATATCCTTGCAGTCCAAGGGACTCTCAAGAGTCTTCTCCAACACCACAGTTCAAAAGCATCAATTCTTCGGTGCTCAGCTTTCTTTATAGTCCAACTATCACATCCATGCATGACTACTGGAAAAACCATAGTTTTGACTAGACAGACCTTTGTGGATAAAGTAATGTCTCTTTTTAATATGCTGTCTCGGTTGGTCATAACTTTGCTTCCAAGGAGTAAGCATCATTTAATTTCATGGCTGCAATCACCATCTGCAGTGATTTTGGAGCCCCCCCAAAAAAGTCAGCCACTGTTTCCACTATTTCCCCATCTATTTGCCATGAAGTGATGAGACCAGATGCCATGATCTTAGTTTTCTGAATGTTGAGCTTTAAGCCAACTTTTTCACTCTCCTCTTTCACTTTCATCAAGAGGCTCTTTAGTTCTTCTTCACTTTCTGCCATAAGGGTGGTGTCACCTGCATATCTGAGGTTATTGATATTTCTCCCGGCAATCTTGATTCCAGCTTGTGCTTCATCCAGCCCAGCATTTCTCATGATGTACTCTCCATATAAGTTAAATAAGCAGGCTGACAATATACAGCCTTGATGTACTCCTTTCCCTATTTGGAACCAGTCTGTTTCATGTCCAGTTCTAACTGTTGCTTCCTGACCTGCATACATATTTCTCCAGAGGCAGGTGACGTGGTCTGGTATTTCCATCTCTTTCAGAATTTTCCACAGTTTATTGTGATCCACAGAGAACCCCATGAACCCCATGAACATGTTGATTTGTAAAACTATAATTCATTAAATTTCATTGTTCCTAATATTTTATTACATGAATATCCTACAGTTTACCCATCTGTTTTACTGTTGATAAACATGGTTGCTTGAGGTTTAGTTATCTGGAATTAAAAACAAAGCTATCAATATTATTATGTCTATATATACACTCAAGAAGGAAACGGCAACCCACTCCAGTATTCCTGCCTGGAGAATCCCATTGACAGAGGAGCCTGCCAGGCTACCGTCCATGGCGTCACAAGAGTCGGACACAACTTAGTAACTAAACCACCATGTATACACTACTATGTGTAAAACAGATAGCTGGCAGGAAGCTATATATCATAAGGAGCTCAAATTGGTGTACTGTGATGACCTAGAGGGACGAGATGGGGGCGGATGGGAGGGAGGCTTAAGAGGGAGGGGATATATGCATACATATGGCTGATTCACACTGCTATACAGCAGAAACTAACATAATATTATAAAGCAACTATACTTCAATAAAAAATATTCTTATGTCTATATCCTCATGTACACACACAAGAATTCACCTAGGACATGTTTCTAGAATGGGTCACGGGATATGTTCATGTTCAACTTTACCAGAAAATATCAAATTTAATCCAAAGTGGCTTTATTAATTTACAGTCCCTAAGTGTTTCCATTGCTCCACATTTACCAACACTTGGAATTTTCTTTCTTTTTCATTTTCACCAATCTGAGATAATTAAATATTACATTTCATTTTCACCAATCTGAGATGATTAAATATTACCTCATTATAGTCTTAATTGTATTCCCCTGATTACTAATGCATCGATTATCCTTTCATAGTTTACTAGCCACATGTTTCCTCTTCCGTGAAATCTTTTATACTTTTTCTTACCATGCTGTTTATCTTTTGGTTACTGACTAATTACATATGCATTCTGGTAATCCATGCTGAGCACAATCAGTTATATGTGCTACAAACATCTTCTTTCAGTTTTTAGCTTGTATTTTCACTCTCTGTGGAATCTTTCAAATGAATCCAATTTCAAAGTCAGCCTTTTCCTTTATGGTTTGTGGGTTTGTGAAAATCTTCCCAACCCTGAGGTTATAAAGCTTTCTTACCACTCATTTCAAACTTTTATACTTCTGCTTTCATATTTAAGAGCCATTACCACATGGAATTAATTTTTGTGTAAGTTTTCAGATAGGAATCCAATTTCATTTTTTAAAAAAATCATTGATAAATAAGTATCACGGCACTGTTTATTAAATAGTCCACATATATATATATATATATATATATATATATATATATATCCTTTCCCCTACCTGCAATGCCCATTCTATCAAAACTCTGGTTTGCATATACAGGTCAATAATCATTCTGTACCACTAGCCAACTGTTCTAACTTCACAACAAGACAATGTTGCCTTAATTACCAAAGCTTTATCTTTTGGAATAATTTAAGATTTCTCAAACCTTGAATTTATGGCAGAATAATGTAGTAAATTAGTAGATTTCCTAAAATTAAAGGAACTCCACATTCCTGGAAAACATTTTTTAAAAATCTAAAATTATGTGAGCCTGTTTCCTTTCAGGGAGGGTTTCTAATTACTGATAACAATTTCTTTAATGATTACAGAAGTATTCAAGCCATTCAGGTGTACAATGTCTTCCTAAATCAGTTTAGATTAAGTATTCCACCTCTGCTTAGAATTTACACATTTCACCCTATATTTCATATTTAGTGTCATAATACTATTTAAAATATCTTTTTACTATTTTAATCTCAGCAGAATTTATAGTTTTGTACATTTCTTTATTCAAAGTACTAATTGTGCCTTCTCACAGTCTTTTGTTCCTAAATAAAGCTTGCTATAAGTTGTCTCTTTCAACAGGCTTTCAAAATCATTTGGCTTTCTTGATCCTTTGGAGTGAATGTATATTTCTATTTTAGCAGTTTCTGCTAATCTTTATTATTTCTTTCCTCCTGTTTTCCATGAGTATATTGTTCTAACTTTTGGATCCTGAGCATATCTTCTTTTCTAATGTAAGCATTTAACACTATGTATTTCTCTAAGCATTGCTTTAAATATGTCTCACATTTTAGTATGAATTATTTTTGTTATTCTGTAAATATTTTCTAATCTTTCATTACAAGTTTTTTTATTCTCAAGATGTTTATAAACTTTTTCTTCTATATGGAGTCTTTCCACTTATCTTTATGTAATGACTACTGTCTAACTGATGTAGGGTCACAGAATACAGTCTTTATAATGTTAATTTCCAAAATTTACTAAGACATGCATTATGGCCTGACTCATGATCAATTTTTGTAATTGTTCATGGGCCTTTAAAAGTATTTAACTGGTATGCATACACTGCTGTCCACTTTCACAACAGGATCATTTTTAAGCAAAGTCACCTATTTCACCAGATCACTGTATTTCCTTATGTGATAAGGACCAAGCAGAGGAGTAGAAGTTTCAAATATGAGGTCATAGAACATTTCCTAAAGGACACAAATCATGAAATAAAGAAGTGAAAAAATCGAGAAGCTGTTCACAGACTTCGTGACAGGCTCCCTTTCCCTCTTCAAACACAACTTTCTTTTATTTTAGAATTGTCTCTTATAAATAGCATATATCCAGAAAATTTTTGAATCTAGTCTGATAATCTCTGTCTTTTACTGGAGAGTTTAGATGAATGTTTCTCAAGTGTTTTTATCTCAAGACCCTTTTACATGCTTTAATTGAGAACTACAAAGAGCTTTTGTTTGTGTGGGTTATACCTGTCAATACTTTCCCTATTAAAAATTAAATATCAGAAAGTTTAAAAATATTTCATTCATTCAAACATAATCAATAAACATGTTAACAGATTTTTATGAAGAATAAATATAGTTTCTTTTTTAAGACTTAATTTTTTTGTGAGCAATTTTAGGTGTACAACAAAACTGAGAGGGAGGTAAAGAGATTTTCCATTTATTCTCTGCTCCTACACATGCATAGCCTACCCCATTATCAACATCACCCACCAGAATGGTACATTGTTTACCACAGATGAACCTCCATTGACATATCATAATCACCCAAAATCCATACTTTACTTTAGGGTTCACTTGCGGGCTGTACATTCTATCAATTTGGACAAATTTATAATGAATCCTATAGCTACACTATGATATACAGGGTATTTCACGGCCCTAATCATCATCTGTGTTCTGCTTATTCATCTCCTCCACTCCCCACCCCTGGCAACCAACAATCTTTTCACTGTCTCCATAGTTTTGCCTTTTCCAGAACATCAATTAGTTGCTATCATACCGTATGTAGCCTTTTCAAATTGGCTTCTTTCATTTAGTAATATGCATTTAAGGCTCCTCCATGGCTTTTCTTTTTAACGCTGAATAATATTCTATTGTCGATATGTACCACAGTTTATCCATTCATCTACTGAAGAACATCTTGGTTGCTTCAAGTTTTGGCAATTATGAATAAAGTTGCTATAAACATCCATGTGCTGGTTTTTGTGTGGACAACGGTTTTCATTTCGTTTGGGTAAATACCAAGGAGTGTGATTGCTGGATCATATGGTAAGAGTATGCTTCATTTTGTAAGAAAGTGCCAAACTGCACCAAGGTGGCTGTATCAGTTTGCATTCCCACCAGCAATGCTTGAGAGTCCCCGTTGCTCCACATGCTCTCCACACTATTAGTGTGACAGATTTTGGCCATTCTAATAGGTGTGTGGTAGTATCTCATTGCTTTAATTTGCATTTCCCTAATAACATGATGTGGAGCATTTTTTCATATGCCTATTTGCTATCTGTATGTGTTATGTATGGATGTGAGAGCTGGACCATAAAAAAGGCTGAATGCCAAAGAATTGATGCTTTCGAACTGTGGTGCTGCAGAAGATTCTTGAGAGTCCCTTGTATTGTCAGGATATCAAAATAGTCAATCTTAAAAGAAATAAACCCTGAATATTCTCTGGAAAGACTGACGCTGAAGCAGAAGCTCCAATACTTTGGCCACCTGCTACAAAGAGTTGACTCACTGGAAAAGACCCTGATACTGGAAAAGACTGAAGGCAAAAGGAGAAGGGGGTGGCAGAGCATGAGATGGTTAGATAGCATCATGGACTAAATGGACATGCAATTAAGCAAACTCCAAGAGACAGTGGAGGATAGAGGAGACTGGTATGCTGCAGTCCATGGGGTCACAAAGAGTTGGACATGACTTAGTAAGTGAAGAAGAAGAAGAACAACAACAACAAAAATATCTTCTTTGAGGAGGTATCTCTCTTGCCCCATTTTTTGAATTGAGTTTGCTTATTTTCTTACTGTTCTTTATATATTTGGATAACAGCACTTTATCATGTGTCTTTTGCAAATATTTTGTTTGCGATTTGTCTTCTCATTCTCTTGACACTGTCTTTAGCAAAACAAGAGCTTTCAATTTTGATGAAGCCCAATTTATCCATTATTTCTTTCATGAATTATACCTTTGGTGTCATATCTAAAAAAGACATCATCCTGCCCAAGGTCATCTAGGTTTTCTCCTGTGTAATCATCTCAAGAGTTTTATTGTTTTGCATTTTACATTTCGGTCTATGATCCACTTTAAGTTAATTTTTATGGAGGATGTAAAGTTTCTGTCTAGATCCATATATTTGGAAGAGGATATCCAGTTGCTCTAGCACCATCTGCTGAAAGGATTATCTTTGTTCTGTGTGTTGCTCCTTTGTCACAGACCAGTTGACTACAAGTATGAGGGCCTCTTTCTGGGCTTTCTATTCTGTTCCAATGATTATTTGTCTAATCCATTATCAATATCACACTGTCTTGATTAATAAAGCTTTGTAGTAAGCCTTGAATTCAGGTAGTGTTGGTATTCCAACTTAGTTCTTTTTTACTACTATGTTGGTCTTTGCCTCTCCATATAATTTATAATCAGTTTGTTGATATCCATAACATAACTTGCTGATATTTTCACTGGGATTGCCTTAAATCTATAGATCAAGTTGAAAAGAAGTGACATCTTGACAATATTGAGTCTTTCTATTTATGAACATGGAGTATCTCTCAACTTTAGTTATTTGATTTTGATCTTCTGTACTATTCCTCATATAGGTCATGTACATATTTTGTTAGATTTGTTGCTAAGTGTTTCATTTGGGGGATGCTAATATAAATGGAATTATGCTTTTAGTTTCAAATTCCCTTTGTTCACTGTTAGTATATAGGAAATAAATTACTTTTGTATATAAACCTTGTATCCTGCAACCCTGCTATAATGACTTATTAGTTCTAGGAGATTTTTTGTTGATTCTTTCAGATTTTCTACATAGACCATCACGTATTCTGTGAACAAAGTCTTATATCTTCCCTTCCCAATCTATATACTTTTAATTTCCTTGTCCTCTCTTATTGCATCAACAAGGAATTCCATTATGATATTGGAAAGAAGCAGTGAAAAGAGACATCTTTGCTTTGTACTGGATCTTAGTGGGAAAGCTTTGAGTTTCTCACAATCAAGCATGATGTTAGCTATAAGGTTTTTGTAGATATTCTTTATTTAGTTTAGGAAGTTCCCCTCTATTCCTAGCTAACTGAGAGTTTTTATCATTAATGGCTGATAA
Source organism: Ovis aries (assembly GCF_016772045.2). Taxonomy (NCBI): domain Eukaryota; kingdom Metazoa; phylum Chordata; class Mammalia; order Artiodactyla; family Bovidae; genus Ovis; species Ovis aries. The sequence continues at coordinate 45,436,004 of NC_056056.1, forward strand.
GTGTTAGTCGCTCAGTCGTTGCAACCCTATGGACTGCAGCCCACCAGGATCCTCTGTCTATGAGATTTTTCCAGGCAAGGATACTAGAATGGGTTGCCATTTCCTTCTCCAGGGGATCTTCCCAACCCAGGGATCAAACCCAGGTCTCTTGCACTGCAGGCAGATTCTTTACTGACTGAGCTACAAGGGAAGCCCTTAATGACTGATGGATTCTATCAAACGCTTTTTCTGCATCTATTAATATACTCATATGATTTTTCTTTTTTAATCTGTTGGTGTGGTGAATTACATCAACTGATTTCAGATGCTGAATCAGATCTGTATACCTGAGATAAAATCTATTTGATGGTGGTATATAATTCTTTTTATACCTGGTTTCAATTTGTTAATATTGTGCTTAATATTTTTGTATCTATGTGTAAAAGAGGAATTGGTATGTAGATTCTTTTCTTAGTCATGTCCTTGTTTGGTTTGGTCATAGAGTAATTCTAGGCCTCATAGAATGAGTTAAGAAGTATTCTCTGTGTGTCTACCCTCTGAAAGACACTGTAGAGAATTGGTATAATTTCTCCCTTAACTGTTGGTAGAATTCGTTAGTGATTTCATATGGGCCTGTTGCTTTCTGTATACTCTCTATACAAAATGATTTAATGAGAAGACTGTCACTGTTTTACATGTTAACAAATGTCTTAATGTGTAAATGTCTCTAAAATCTCTCTGTGCTAAGTCACTTCAGTCATGTCTGACTCTTTGTGACCCTATGGACTATAGCCTGCCAGGCTCCTCTGTCCATAGGATTCTCCAGGCAAGAATACCAGAGTGGATTGCCATGCCCTCCTCCGGGGGATCTTCCCAAAATCTCGATTCTCGTATCTACTCTCATATTCAATCTGTGTGACATGTTGTTCTGGTTAAAGTATATTTTAAAAAATCCAGCCTTATACAGATATGTAGTTAGAAAGGAGGGGTATTTTAATGACATTTGCAAATAACCTGAGGTCTTCTTTGATACTATATCAAAACTCCACAAAACTCCACAATGGTAGTTTCTGAAATGTTAACAGTAACATGGAATCTGAAATCACAGCAATAAACTTTTCAAACTCTGTTAAATTAAAATCCAAGGCTCTAACATGTATGCTGGATAATTTTTTTACTCATGCAAGATTCTGTAACATCATTTGAAAAATGCTAATTCTCTAAATTATGGAGATACTATACATGTTGAAGCATTTCATCATACAATACCAAAATAACTACATTTGCTTTTATTGCTACCTTTTTCATCATGTAACTTTAAGCATTGGAAACTATCAGATTTAACATGGTGAGTGTAAGTTTTTCGCAATTAGAATTTTCACTTGAAAGCTTGAATTTTATCATTGGCAACAAATAATTTCAGTCACTTAACATTTAAGTAGCAGGCTAACTGTGTTCAATTTCAAGAAAATGTTCACCAAATAAATATCCAAGTGTGAATAACAAGTTTATCTCTTAGTTGTTTTTTAAGTGATGTTCCAGGATAAAAATGTGTTTAGTTTAGCTTACAACTCACTCACACAAGTGCTTTTTCTTGAATTAACTCTGTCCTTTGCAGTGCAGAACAACTGCTTTATGCATACTTATTTTTGTCACAGAGAATATTTTAAAAACTAATACTTAAGGGATAAAATTTTAATCAAATTAATAATTTCACTATAACATCAAGAATGTATTTAAGTGAAACTCATTTGAGGGCTAAATCCTTGCTAAAAATTTTCAAGGATGATATTCCTTCTACTCACTAATGATAAGGATACAAAAGGCAACTTTCCTTTTCATCTTCTGTGCAGTGAGTTAATCTCTTCTTCATCCACACACTGATGGCACAGTTCTGGGATGTCAATTTCATGCAACAAGAGGAAGATGTTCCATCTTGGGGGAAAGGGAGAAGCCAGACTTTTTCTGCACCTTCATGCAGTGGTGAAAGTGGTAAATTAAGGGTTTAGTAGAAATCTTCAGTGGGAAAACTACAATGAATACTTATCTTGTAGATGCCCTGCTTTCAACTTAAAAAAAAAAAAAAAAGACTTCTGGGTTCTCTCTATCTGCGTCACTTCAAGAATGCATTTATAAAGATCATTTGGTCATATTTTACCTGACCTTATAGCTGTTTTCCCAAAGGGGTGTTATTCATGCAATCTAGTCTGTTACATTGCCAGAAGCAGAATTTTTCACTTGAATTTTATAAGAATAGAACTGAATGTTTTGATTAAGAAAAATAACCATCAAAACTAGATTCACTTGTTTCACACTGATCTAAACTCTTCAGTTGAGTAATTTGTAATGACTTATTAGGATTGTTTAAGAATTTATTTTATTGGAATTCTCTATATGTGAACCTGTGATCATCAATGAAATCATGTCACCCTTATTTGGCCTGCTTAGATGCTATGTCTCAGCATCATCTTAAGCAAGCAGTAAGTACCAAATGGTAAATTAATGCTTGTAACACATACCCTTCTGGAATCTCATAGTCTAATGCCCGAATCTGTTCATTCTTGTCCATCAGAACTCTAAATTCTGTTCTGATTCTGTACTACTGAATCAGCATACCAAGCAATGAAGTGACAGGTAGCTAGAATTCAAAACAGCATTCTAAAGATGTGTGATCAGACTAATGCTTAAAAGTCTCAGTTATTAGATCTTGCCCTCTGTCATATGACTATCTGAATTACTTCTGATTAAAGAACTAACACACCTAAGTACTTGTGTAAACAGCCAGTTTCTCTACTAATTCAAGAACCAAAACTGTCAAATGAGATAATGCGGAACTAGATGAGACTTTGAAAGTTTCTTAATCTGTCACCCCAGTGCAAAAATACTTTATATCATCTCTAATAGAGTTATCACACTTGTTTCTTGATACTTTTTATTAAAATTCAACCTAAAAACTCCCAAGACTTCATTCTTTCTAAATCAAAATTATTTGGTACAATATCAAGATCAACTATTTGGCTTTATTCTACACATACTTGTTGAGAGCCTATTAGTGTCTCGCATTCTCCATTTAACTCTGTGATAACACTTTAAACTTCATTTTAAAATGATAAAAAGTCAATCTAGAAGTCAAACTGTTCTAACTTTTTCAAAATTGTGATGCTACGTCCTTTGAGCTGTCACAGCACTGTATTTTCTTGGGCTATGCTGAAAAGATCTTTGCTTCCTCAGCAGACCAAAATGGGATACTACAGAATTTAATTTGGAGTCCATGGAGCAATTAAATGCTAAAGCAGACATGCCATAAGGAGCTCGCTCAACCACAAAGACTTAATTAGAAACCATGTCAGCTAAAATAACCAACTTAGATGGCTGGATGGAAGAGAGTTTGGTAGCACAAATGTAAATTGACAGAATCAACATTAAAAATCAGTTTAGATACGTACTTAAAAACATTTATAAAAATTATTGATTTTTGAATAAAATCTAAAACCCTTCTAAAAATATCCAAATAAAAAACTTCAACCTCCTCAAATAGAGGGAAACTCTAGATATACATAAAAATACAAGTTAAAGTATTTAAGTCAAATATCTTTGAGAGTAACCACTTTAAAAATTATATTTATTTATTTGCTTGACCGTGCCAGGTTTCAAATGCTGCAAGGGGATCTTCTATCTTTATTTTAGCATGCAGGATCCAGTTCCCTGACCAGGGATCAAACCTATGACTTCTGCATTGGGAGTGCGGAGTTATAGCTACTAGACTACCAGGGAAGTTCCTGGACCACTTTTTTTAATGCTATACCTTTTTTATTTTTTATACCTGGTTATGAGAAAATTTGTCATAGAAAATTATAAACACAGAAGTACAAAAAAAGAATCACTCAAAATTTTACCAACTATTGAAACCACTGCTCATATTTTGAAATATTTTCTCTAGTCTTTTTTTAAATTGTTGAGATAATACTGTCTGTAAAAGCTTTTGTTTCTTAAAGTTAACATTATAAATTTGTAAACCAAAATTTTAAAAGTTGTACATATATTCTGAACTATGGCTACACAAAAATTTACATAACTGTACCCTACTACCATATGTCACTTCATATTTGTCACTTAGAAATGACATGGCAATAAACATTTTTATGCCCAAAGTAATTCTGGCATTTCTGTTTCATAGGACTGATGAGTCGAAATGGAATTTTTGAGTAAAGTATTTGAATGCTTTGGGCTTCCCAGGTGGTTCAGTGGTAAAGAATCCACCTGCCAATGCAGGAGTCATGGGTTCAATCCTTGGGCCAGAATGATCCCATGGAGAAGGAAATGGCAACTCACTTTAGTATTCTTGCCTGGAGAATTCCATGAACAGAGGACGCTGGTGGGCTACAGTCCCACGGGGTAGCAAAAGAGTTGGCTGGACATGACTTAGTGACTAAACAATAACAATTTGAATGCTTTGCAAAGAAACCAAGCCAAGTACCATGTGTAACACTGCTAGTCTCATTCACCACAACCACAACTGCACTATTACATATTTCTAAATTTTTGCTAAACTGTTAAAGAGAAAATTTGTATCTCACTGATTTAATTTGCATTTATTTGATGATTCACGACCTTGAATATATTTGCTTATTAGCAATCTATACTTTCTCTTTTGTAAAACTAATCATACCCTTAAAAAGTATTTCTGGAGCTCTTTAAATATTGAACATGTTAGCCATTTGTTGCCACTTTAGTTGCTAACACATTTAATATTTTCCTGCTTTGTCTTTTAATCTCATGATTTAGAAACCTTATATTTTCCCTAGTACACAAATAATGCAGGTTCACTGTAAAAAATAAAACACAGAAAAGTAAAAAAAACAGCTTGTGAAAACTATATATAACCCCAGGAATAGAGCTAAGCATTTTTATACTATTATTTATTTTCCTAGTTTAGTTGTATTTATAGAAAAATTGGATCATATTACATATTCTTTTATAAATTACTCTTTTCATTAAAACATGATGAATATACTTCCATATTAGTAAATAGCCATGATGCTATTTACAATGGCCAGAAATGTCCACTGTATGGACATTACAATTTAATCTCTTATTTTTGGACACTGCGATTGTTTCCAATCTTTCATATTATAAGCAATAACAAGGTGAAAATTCAAAGTTAATTCTTTACATTCATACTTATTTCACTAAGATAAATTTCTATTGATTGAATAACTGAATCAAAGGCATGCACATTTTAAAAACTTAATATGGCTGCTATTTATTCTCTAGAAATTATATTTCCATCAGCTGGTAAATCTTAGCCAACAATGAGTCTTAATATGATTTTAAAATATATATTAGTTTTTATTTTTATGTAGACAAATCTACGTACGTTTTCTTCTGTGATTTTCCCCCACTGCTTAGAATCTTAGAAAGTTCTTCTTTATCCATTGATTTAACAAATATTCATTTTTATTCCCTTTAGTTTTGATTTATAGTCTTCATTTAACTTTCTAATCCACTTGGAATTCCTTTGCACTGAGTTAAGAAGCTAATTTTTCCTCCTCCCAAATAGTGCCAGTACCATTCACTGTATAATTTTCTACTTCCACAATGGTTTGAGAAGTATGAGAATCTTTATATGACTATTTCATGCCTATAATTTGTCAAAGTTTTTCTCTGCTTTCAGAATAAAGGTAAAACTCTTTTACATGGCAAAGTTCTTTGGGATATTGTCTCTGATTCGATATGGAGAAAAATCAACCATCTCTCCCCTAAGCGCCCCTCATACTCTGATAATGTTCTGCCAATAGTATATGCTGATCATTTCTTGTGTGGTGACACAGCTTTATAATATTGAGGCACAGAACACATTCCGAAAATAAAATACAACACTAGCAGAAACAACAACAGAAATTACTTCTTACAGATATTTATGTTGTATTAGGCATTTTCTAAGTGCTTTACTATGAGATCTCACTTGTCCCTCACAACAATCTGGAGGTAAATAATATAACTACTTCATTTTAAAGATAGAAACTAAGGCACAAAAAGATTAAATAACTTCCCCAAGGTTACAAAGCTAGTAAGTAGAAGACCTGAAATATGAAAACAGGTGACCTGGCTCTGCAGTTTGTACACTTAATCACTACACTGCACTACACAAAAGACATCTGGACATATAAATACTAAAATCTTACTATATGGCGAAAGACACCTTTTGCAGTGACAAAAAACGTGACAAGCAGGGAGAAAATACCTGCAAGATATATAAAAAACAATGCATAGAATACATAAAGATCTACAAATGAGTAAGAAAATACAATCATTGCAATCAAAATGACCACAGGGCAATTCATGGAAAAATATAAGTGGCCAATAAACATATAACAAGATACTAAACTTCACTAGTTATCAGGGAAACACAAATTAGAGTGATAACGAGATGATATTTTCACCCATTAGAGTGACAAAATTAATGTCTAGTAATATCCAGTGTTGTTGAGGGACAAATGGAAAACATTTCAAATACTGTTAGTAGAAATATAAATAAACAGCTACAGCTTATTATGAGGATATTCCTTTAGTAATAAAACTAGGAAATTAAATGTCCTATTTGCACAATTCTGTTTCTGGGAATCCATCATGTATATGTGCATAAATTCTTAATGCAATGCTATTTATAACACCATCAAGTATACTAGAAACTACCTTAACATCCATTAGCAGAAGAATGGTTAAACTATCCATCTGGACTATGGAAAACTGTGCAGAAACTGCACACTGTAGGTGATAAAAGTCATAAAACACTATGTAAAGTATGATCCCATTTAAGAATAAAACAGAAACCTAACAACCTCAAAATATATGTATGCTTATATAATTTCATGAAAAAAGTGTCCAGAACAATTATTATGAGAGAACATTTTTTACTTTATACATTTCCTGTTTTAATCTTTTATAATAATGGTCTATTCATACTTAATATTATTTATTCTATTTAATACTTTAATAATTTCTAAAAGCTTTGTGTGTATGGGGAGAGCGGAGCAACAGAGGAGACAAAGAAAAAAATGATTAAGCTAAGGCAGGGTTTCTCAACTGTAAAATTACTGGCATTTTGGACCAAATAATTTTTTGGGCTCTTTTGAGGGGGACAGGGAAGGGTTCCTATGCACTGTAGGGTGTTTAGTAGCATCCCTAGCCTCTACGCACTGGATGCTAGAAGCACATTCTGCCTCTCCAAAGGCAAAGCATGAAAATCAAGAGCGTCTCTAGATATTCCCAAATGCTCCCTAGGGGGCAAAAATGCCCCCACACTCCACCAACTACTACATTGAGACCTACTGAATTAAGGAATTAAATAATCTGAGAAGCCTCCCTAGTTCCTCAGCCAGTCAGAATTACTGGCACCTGGCCCCATATGGTGCCAATTATTGGGAATGTTTTCTTGTTTATCTCCACCAGATTGTGAGCTTCTTCAAGGAAGGTGTTTAGTCTGGTTAATGAGTTATATCTTGGGCTGTGTTCCTCAGAGTGTGGCCTCAGACCACCTTCAGCAGCTGCACCTGGGAGATTTGTTAAAATGCAGAGTCCTGGATCTTACTTGAGAAGATTTAACAAGCTCCCGAAAGATTCTAATATACACTACAGCATAAGAATTATATTGGAGGTTAATACTACTCCCAGCACATAGCAGGTGCTTATTAATTGTTAAATATAAAACTAATCTACTTGTCAACTTCAAATATATAAACTCTATTAAATATGAAGGGCTATAAATGATAGAAAAAATTTAGTTTAAGTAAATCATATTACTTAGTAAGAAACATGGAAACATAACTGGGCTTCCCTGGTGACTCAGATGGTAAAGAATCTGCCTGCAATGCAGGAGACCCAGGTTCAATCCCTGGGTCGGGAAGATCCCCTGGAGAAGAGAATGGCAATCCACTCCAGTGTTTTTACCTGGAGAATTCCATGAACAGAGGAGCCTAGTGGGCTATAGTCCATGGGATCTTAAGGGTTGGACAGGACTGACTGACTAACACACAAACATAATAAATGTGTTACCAGTTGTATGAAAAAAATTAAAAGCCAGATCTCAAATCTCTAATGAAGAAAAGAGCATCAGTGACGAAGTAAACTGATGGCAAGTATTTTCAATTAAAGTGATCAAATGTCCAGTTAGCTTTGAACAACATGGGTTCGAACTTCAGCAGTCCTTTTATACAAGGATATTTTTCAATTGTTAAGGTTATACAAGGGTATTTTTCAATTGTTAAGGACTATACAAGGGTATTTTTCAATTGTTAAGGACTATACAAGGGTATTTTTCAATTGTTAAGGACTATACAAGGGTATTTTTCAATTGTTAAGGACTATACAAGGGTATTTTTCAATTGTTAAGGACTATACAAGGATATTTTTCAGTTGTTAAGGACTAGTCCTTGTATAAATGGACTGCTGAAGTTCAAATCCATGTTGTTCAAAGCTAACTGTACATTTGATCACTTTAATTGAAAATACTTGCCATGAGTTTACTTAGTCACTGATGCTGTTTTCTTCATTAAAGATTTGAGACTTGGCTTTTAATTTTTTTTCATACAACTGGTAACACATTTATTATGTTTGTGTGTTAGTCACTCAGTCCTGTCTTGCCAGGAGAAATATCAATAACCTCAGCTACGCAGATGACACCACCTTTATGGCAGAAAATGGAGAGGAACTAAAAAGCCTCTTGATGAAAGTGAAAGAGGAGAGTGAAAAAGTTGGCTTAAAGCTCAACATTCAGAAAACGAAGATCATGGGATCTGGTCCCATCACTTCATGGGAAATAGATGGGGAAACAGTGTCAGACTTTATTTTGGGGGGCTCCAAAATCACTGCAGATGGTGACTGCAGCCATGAAATTAAAAGACGCTTACTCCTTGGAAGGAAAGTTATGACCAACCTAGATAGCATATTCAAAAGCAAAGACATTACTTTGCCAACAAAGGTCCGTCTAGTTAAGGCTATGGTTTTCCCAGTAGTCATGTATGGATGTGAGAGTTGGACTGTGAAAAAAGCTGAGCGCCAAAGAATTGATGCTTTTGAACTGTGGTGTTGGAAAAGACTCTTGAAATTCCCTTGGACTGCAAGGAGATCCAACCAGTCCATCCTAAAGGAGATCCATCAGTCCTGGGTGTTCTTTGGAAGGAATGATGCTAAAGCTGAAACTCCAGTACTTTGGCCACCTCATGTGAAGAGTTGACTCATTGGAAAAACTCTGATGCTGGGAGGAATTGGGGCAGGAGGAGAAGGGGACGACCAAGGATGAGATGGCTGGATGGCATCACGGACTCGATGGACATGAGTCTGAGTGAACTCCGGGAGTTGGTGATGGACAGGGAGGCCTGGTGTGCTGCAATTCATGCGGTCGCAAAGAGTCGGACACGACTGAGCGACTGAACTAACTAACTAACTAACTAACAGTATTACATGGACAGTACTACTACTGGTTGAATACTTAGATTCAGAAGAACTGGAGATAAACAAGTGCCAACCGTAAGTTATAAGCAAATTAACCCCCAAGTTGTTCAAGGGTCAATTGTATTTTTAAAAAAATACTTTTTAAATGGTGTGATAGATATGAACGTGTCATCTATTTAAACTTCAACCTCATGGACAAATCAACTGTCCTAGCTGACAATCTGGTGGAGGGAGCAATTATCACATAGATACAGTAACTGTAAGCACTTTATTCATAATGTGACCAACACTTGAGACATCGCTAACAGCACAGTGAATATCAAAAACGGGATTTATAAGTAAAATGAATAGCTTGTTGGCTAACAAGATGAATGCTAAAAATGGGTTTCAGGGCTTCCTGGGTGATCCGGCCGTAAAGAATCCATCTGCCAGTAAAGAATCCATCTGCTGATAAAGAATCCATCAGCCGGCGCAGGGGACATGGTTCAATCCCTAGTCCGGTAAGATCCCACATGCTGGGGAAAAGTAAGCCTATGAGCCACAACTACTGATCCCACGTGCCCCCAAAGCTAAGCCCGTGTGCCACAACTACTGATCCTACACTCTAGAGCCCAGGAACCGCAACTACTGAGCCCTCCCATCACAACTACTGAAACCAGCATGCCCTGGAGCCCGTGCTCAGCAACAAGAGAAGCCAGCCATACAATGAGAAACCAGGCAGCAAAGAAGACCCAGCACAGCCAATAAACAAATTAAATTTTTTGAAAAAGTGAGTTTGATTACTAAAATTAAATACCTTAGAACTGTGAATTAGATGAAATATATTCACCACTATTAAACAGAGTATAAAAATCCAGCAAGACGTATAGCTTTTACTTTTAGAGATGGTGCCCGGAGTTGACTCCAGTCTTGTATCTAGCCACTGGTTTGGGAGCATTTCTGGGTGCCTGATGCTGACCTGAAGGGTAAATGACTTTTCCTTTGTGAATGCTGGGCATTTAGTTTTACTGAACCCTTCATCCAAAGCGATGGTTGGAAACCTGAAACGAAGAGAGCTCAAAGCTTCCTTCCTTACAGAACAGGTTGCTATGAATTGTTTTGTGCTCATGAATGAATGTTTTAAAAATATGTTTGTGGGAGAATGTTTCTTTATAATCTGATAGTAAGATTGTAAAAAAACCTTCAAACTTTTCAGTGGCCACCACTATCTGCAATAACAAACAAAAGAGAAAACCCCTAAGATTTACACACGATCAACTTGGGTTAGGTCATTTCACAACAACTACATCCAGATTCTTTTCCTAGTGATAACGATTTATAGCAGCTCTGGACAACTGTTAAATATAAAACACAATCCAATGATCTTTAAAATTTCTTAACCAGAAAAATCTTAGGAAACTGTCCTTGATGTTTGTATAGCATGAAGCTAAAAATCACCATCCTCACATCATAAAAAAAACTTTCTGATACTGGCATTCTTTAAAGAGTAAATATTGATATAGTGTTACAAATAACATTAAAGAAAGAAAGACAAGAAAGTTGGGTTATTTACCACCAGAGACATACTACACCATTTGAAAAAACATGAGATAAATGAGATATTTAAGGGAGACCAGAACACATGAGGACAATCTAGGGTTAAAGCATCATTTATATAGCTTTAAAATTCAAGCATCATCACTGCCATCACTACAAAAAGGACAAGGAACATTCAGTTTGTGCAAAGTGGAGAAAAAATGAAAGAACCAAATATGGGAGGCACATGACTAGCATTAAAAACTACTGAACAGTTTTTCTAAGTTAGAGATAACATGTTTTCTCTCCCTTATGTGATAAACTAGTACCTTTGCATTCTACCACATGAGGACTTTAAAAGTGGTGAATCTATGCCTGAATTTCTAAAGGAAATACGGAAATTTCCTTTGGTGGTCATATAGAATTCTTTCATCTCCTCCTTTGGATAGTTATTTTAGCAGCTCATATGGCCAGCTCCAAACCTACCAGAAGACTATGGATAAAATGCCATCGTTAGAATACATGCTTCTTTCCTTGTACTTCCAGGTTTTAGCATCAATGGAATACGGTTTTTACAATTACTCACTTTTGAACCAAGTGGATTAAGTGTCTTTAAAAAGTTATTTTCTGCCTACAGGTAACTAAAAAGATATGAAAAATGAGACTAACTCTTCACTCTATATCTAGTCCTCATATTGATGCCCCAACTTCATAGCTTCCAGTATAATTAAATACTTAGCTAAATATTTTTGAGTGTTGAGCATGCTTCAGGGCAAGTTGTAGGATATTCTTTCTTTAGATTAAAAAAAAAAGTCATGTAGATAATTACCATAGCTTTCTGTGATGTTTTTAGATACAACTTTGCCTAAGAGCAGGAAGGTAGGTAGGTGATTTCTGAAAGTACTTTTCAGCTCCAGGATGATAAAAATATCTTAAACTTTCTGAAGTTAAAAAGCCATAATTAACCATTAAAATTTAAAAGTGAACAATCACATACAGTTAAGCTACAATTCTGTGGAATATAGCACCCCCCAAAAAAGAGGTAATATAAAGAGAAATTAATATTTTCAGCTACAAATCAGAAATATTGTTAAAATGCAAAATTCAACACCTTAAATTATCACCATTTAAAATAAATAATTTATCTGGTTATAGAGAAGTTCTTCAGTAAACAATAATGGATAATACTCTTTGTATACATGGATCTACTACACAGCTCTCTATAAGAATTGTATAACCTCCCCAATCCTAATCACATGTAGAGTTCTTAAGTACGTAATATGAAAGCTTGGAAGACTATAAATGAGAGAGACCCTACGACAACATATCACTCAGATTTTTTCCTGCAATGATAATGTTTACACATTTCTTACATTATGGATTTCTATAGTTCTAGCTGCTGTTTGTCAGATCACTACAATAAAAACTTACAAAGTGTTGAGTATTAGTCTAAGCAGATGTGTTAATATACAATATTCCTATGAAATAGAAATGTTATTATCTTCATTTTACAGATAAGTAAAACGAGGTACAGAGAGGCTGATCAACTTTCCAAGCACTATACAACTAGGAATGTCAAAGGCCTGCACTCTGAACCATCCCAACCATTATACTAAAAAGGCTCTGAGGAAGCAGACCATTGGCTGGACTTGGCAGCTTACAGAGACAGAAGAAATTTTCCCAGATAAATATTTTTCTATGGAATAAAAATTATACTTCATTCCACTTACATCTCCTTCCATATCTCCATATATTCCAACACCCTTCATAAAACACAATGATCTATGTTTTCACACTAGTTGCTCTAAAAGCGCTTATAAAGTTAATAATCATGCTTCTCATTTGTTTAGTGATCTATTTTGAAATAATTATTTGATCTTCATTGACATCTTGTTAAGTAGGTAAGACTGGTGCAATTACCACTGTTTTCAAATGAGGAAGGAAACTTGGGCCCAAAAAGTTTAAACTTGCTACAAGATATCAAGACATATCTAAAAAAAAAAAAAAAAAGACATATCTAAAAGAGTTTAAAATCCTATCATCAGTTCTACTACTGTATTCATTTAAATCCTATCATCAGTTCTATTACTGTATTCATTTGCAGGGTTTTGGGGTTTTGTTTTTTTTTGTTTTTTTTTTTTTTTTGAGGTAGATAAAGGATGAAAAGAGTCCATGTGTATATGAACTCTTCATCCACTATAAAAGACAAGAGGCTTGCCCTGTTAAGCAAAAGGAGTTGTACTGAAGTTAAGTAAAAAGATCTTGGTTGGCCCTTCACATATTACAGCAGCAGACTTGGCTAGCATATTTTTCATGTGAATAAACATATCAGGAAAGGCAAGTACCCTAAAAGGTAGTATCTCTAAAACCAAAGTCTTAGACTTTTACTTGGAGAACATTATCTAGCATGATTTATTTCTGGTTAACTACTTATAAAAATTTCAATTCAGTTCTTTTGATTTTTATGCAATTATTACCATTCTATGGGAAGAACTTTCTGCCAATCAGACTGTGTCTGTAGGGCTGGCATATGTCTGGTGTGGTACCTAGTATACTGCTGCTGCTGCTGCTGCTGCTAAGTTGCTTCAGTCGTGTCCGACTCTGTGTGACCCCACAGACGGCAGCCCACCAGGCTCCCCCGTCCCTGAGTATACCACTGGTGCTCAAATTATAACACAAGCAGCAACCACCACCACCAGGTGGCTACTGCACTCAAAGTGACCTGACACAAAAGCCATGCATGACTAAGAGTCAGAAGAACTGTAAGCAGTATTTGAGAGATTCTTTTTTTTTTTTCAGCCATGCCACACGGCCTGTGGGGTCTAGTTCCCTAATCAGGGATGGAACCTAGTCCCTTGGCAGTGAAAGCAGAGTGTCCTAACCAATGGACCGACAGGGAATTCCCAGACCACTTCTTTTAAAATCTGATAGCAATTTGCATATGATGTTTACATGTTCATATTTTAACAGTCAATATGTTCTTGCATGGGACAAAAAAGGAATGATTATTTAGTTAGGTTTTCCTAAATGCTTGTCTTTTCTTAAGAAATAGGACCCTTTCATGGAGCTCAAAAGGAGCTAGGCAAGATAAAACTAGGAAAGTGTTCCTCTATTCATTAGGTTTAAAATGTGTGTGTGTGTATGATGAGAAAGAGAGAGAGAGACTCAGTGATTCCGCAGAGAGGGATGAGGGAGGGGGCAGAACTCAAAAGACAAAAGGAAAGATCTGCTTCTGCCTGTTCGCAGAAATTAGAAAAAATCAGAGGTCATGAAAAGAGGTGTTCAAGAAAAAGAAAAACTTGAACGTCGTTAAATCCATAACAAAACGCACAGTCCTTAGGTTTTATTCACAGGGTGTATTCTGAGAGAATCGAGTAACATAAAATAGATGAAAGTGCTCTGTAAATGGTACATACTATGGATTTAAAGTGCTCAACTGCATCACAGCTTTGAATAAGTCATGATTCATTTGTGATTAAAACTTTACATTTAAAAACTCTAACAATGAAAATTATAAGTTCTATGTGGGGAAAAATAATGACAGTAAAAAATTAACAGTTTGTTTCTTGTATACTTAAAAACTATCAATGTAATCAAAAATCAAAGTACAAAATATTATTATTACGCTTTTATTGTGTATTTAAGAGGTGACAGGGGCATTTCTGGAGCTATACATAGAAAATCTAATATTAAGTTCCCTGAGGAAAAAAAGAGGAACAAAGTAGAGAAACAGACTTCTTTATATTGGTTTCTTCTAAATAAACTTTGGCTATCTATTATTTTTCAAAGAAAAAATTAATTTTAAATGAATAATGAAAAAGGTGGAAAATTTTGACTACTGTTTTATTGTTGAAAGCTTGGTAAAAATAAATAATTTCAAGGAAAAAATTCAAGCTTTTGCAAAAGTTTTGAAAAGATGACGCTATTTAAGATATCACATTTTAAAAGATAAAATAAAGACTCAACATCTGTTTTACTGTTTCCTAAAACTTCACTGTTCTCCACTAAAGAAGTGGATGTAGCTTTTCATATCATAGCAATGGCATGGGTAACTTCAGTGTCAGAATTCATGTTCATTTGCCTAACTATTATTACCTTCTGAATTTTTAAAAATTAATTTTAAATTTGTGAGGCATAAAGTAGGTGTAGGCTTAAGTTTCTTATTTAACTGTTTTTGAAGCAGTTCAGTAGTTTTATTTTAAAAGGAAGAAAATTCCCTATACACAAGAATGTCGGGAAAGAAAATGCTCTGTTGTCATGATATTTCAATAACATAACCCCAATATTTCTAATAGGTTTGATCAATCCTTTCTTGTTTAAAATGTCAATAATATAATGATAGCCTAAAAACATTTCTTCAGTTAAAATCAGGAGTTATACTGATTCCTTATAAAATAGTAAAGTACCATGAAAAATATATTTTATACATATTACTTAAGTTAAAAAAGTTATCAATGCACTATATTACATATTTTATAAAAGGAAAAAAATAAAGGCAAAGCATTTCACACCCTAGAATGTGAAACCTATAGTTCTTATGACAATCAAACCAACTCAAAGATAACGTAGTGGTCTTGATCCACAACCAAATATCCCTACTTTGAAGGCAGGAATTCTGACTTAACTTTAAAGATACAATTGGCTTTTTTAGAGCAACAAAAATTAACAAATGAATTCATATAAAGTTGAGAAGGAAAATTCAGAAATGGTCACATAGTTTCACAATTATTTCCAAGCAGTATCCAAACAAACTGTTTAAAAATACTAAAGCGTTGGTTCTAGAATCTCAAGGAGTAACCGAAATATTCCAGTAAAAGTAAAGTCCTAAAATTAAGCTCCATTTTTATCCTGATAACCACTTTAAATTGGAATTATCTACTAAGAAAAGATGGAGAATGGAGATGAATTATGTTGAAGAGGTTTGCTGGAAAAAGAGCAGAAAAGACCAGTTAAGCAAAAAAGGAGAAGGAACTTATTATTTCTCTTCATATTATTTTAAGAGTCCTTTGAGAAGAATGCTAAAATCTTAAGCATAAAATCCATCTAGACAGATTTATACCATACCTGCTCTTTCTGTTTTTTAAGATTAGAATACTTAGGCTCTACTACCATTGACCCACAGGGGAAAACTTAACACAAAATAACTTAGAGTTATACAGATACTTTTTAAATGAATTTTGCATATTTTAGAAAGGAAACATCTAAAATTTCTCTAATCTAAATCTATACTTTATTCAAACTTTAATACTGAAAATGGGCAAAGAACAGATTTTAACAAGGAAGAAAAGTGGAAAAGAATCACAGGGCAGGTGTAGATGGTGAAGAGGGGACTGAGGGCAAGACCGGTTTTGGAGGTGGTGAGAACAATGGCGAATTCAACAATGGAATCATATTAACCCGTTGAGAAACTTTACTGAGAAAGGAGGTAAACTGAAGGAATCAGCAGGGAAGAGCTAATATTTGCATTTCTAAAATGCTGCTAGCTAGGCACAGACAATTTGAACTGGAGGCTCAGTAACTCTTGTCTAAAGCTCATAAACCACGAAATCGAGTACAAGCAGATCCTAGAGAACTAGAAGCATGGAGGGAACTCCTGGGAGAACCAGAACCTGAAGCAATTACAAGAGGTTGCCTCAAGGGACTGGGTTGAAGGTAGGAAGAAAGGTAAAGGAGAACTGCTGACTTTTTGTAAAAGTTCTTCCATACTGTTTGATTTGTTAACGTGTCTGCACTGAAAAAACTAAAAACATGATTTTTAAACTCAAAAATAAGAAAGGGCCTGACCTGTGTTAAAAGTTGTTTTTGTTTTGTTTTTAGCTAATTCCATCAAAAGGTTCTTGTCAAAACCCAACTTGATTTTTTTTCTATGTGTACACACGTTAGTTACGGATGATTAACAAAGCATTCATTCTTCTATTTGCCTTGGCTGAGAACTGACTTGTGTTAGAGTTAAGGAAATATTTCACTTTATATGGAGACGATATGAAGTGTCGCTTATTTAAATATACATAAGGCAAAAGAAAAGGTTTATACATGTTTCAGCTCACAAACAATAAAAATACTTAAGTAGGTCGAAGTGTAGAGTTTATCCTACTCAGAAACTAGGAAAAATACTATGTACCTTTTCTTTCTTTACCCAAAACAGGTTTTCTGAACTTATCTATTTAGTATTTTAATTTTTATGGAATGGTAAGATGTTTATTTTAAAAAGATTTGCTATCAAATATGTCAGAATAAATCATGATTCTTTTCTTTAATTTTTAAATATGCAGAGTTTTTTTTTAATAAACTTTTCAAAAAGAATAAAATGTAGCTATATTGCAAAATCTGAATTCCTCAAGTTTAGGGGAAAATAAATATCCAAATTTAGCCTGCCAGCCACTCAAAGTGTCTTTACTTTTAAGGTATACAATGTTTAAAAAATAATATTCACTTGGAAGAAATTTTTCACATACAAAGAATTAGTGAGAGATGCAAACCTATCCTGTCTTTTAATTATTTTTATAAATATCACGTTTTTAAGTAAAACTACTTTATCCAGTAAACAAAACATTTAATTACTGTCAATACTTGTTTGATTGACAAGTTAAAAATAGTAATATGAGTTAATCCATACTGTAACTGACTTTTTAATATACTTTTACTGGGTCCACCAATATAGGGTATGGTACAATGCTGTGGATTATTTAGAAACTGGCCACTAAAGAGAACAGGATGGATTTGAAGTCAGTTCTCAGATCTTCAATTTATTACTAAACTGCTAATATATGACCCTGATGGAAAGATTGAAGGCAGGAGGAGAAGGGGACCACAGAGGATAAGATGGTTGGATGGCATCACCGACTCGATGGACATGAGTTTGAGCAAGCTCCGGGAGTTGGTGATGGACAGGGAAGCCTGGTGTGTTACAGTCCATGGCGTCACAAAGAGTCAGACATGACTGAGCAACTGAACTATTTTTAAAAATAAGAATTAGACAAAGGATGAAAATCAGAAATGAGGACAATGATAAAAATACACTGCTGGCATTTGATTTGGATATCTTGGGCCATTGATGGTACCAGACAAATTTATAGTAAGCAAGACTTCAGATCCAGGGCTTAACTTCACAGATAGCTCCTCTGACGTAAGTATCTTTTCCTCCCATTTTCCTTCCTTCCTAACGTATATGATTGGCAACTACTTTTTCTTTCAATCCCAGCTAAATTATACTCCTCCTATATTTTTTCTTTACATTGGAGGATAACATTTTTTTAGTCTTTTCTATTTCTCCCTTCTTTCTTAGTAGATCATATGAAGCATATGAGTCATCAGTTATAAAATAAAATCATTATCAGTTTAGGATAATTCTTTTCAATCTCCTAAAAGGTAATATGACCCTCTACCAAATTAGATAGAGCAATCTCAGGTAGCTACCTTCAATTTTATTTCATTTTTACCATATACAACCCCTACTCATCACCTTCATTTTATATGATCTACTTGCTGACATGTACCCATTGAAATCTGTTTCTAAATTGAACTCTGAATCTAGTCACCAAAACTGCCCTTAAATCAACAAGACCATTCCAAAGCCTGGGAGAATGATAAGTTTTGCATAATAATCTGAAGCTCTACAGATTTTCACAAGGTCAAGCTGTCATTGGAGTGAATTCCAGTGACAGAATCATTGCAGACCCATAGCTTACTCATATGAGTGGAGATCCACTCATAGCTCACAACTGGGGAGCAGTTCTCTGAGTGGAACTGCTTTTTTATACTAATGTAAAAGTATCAGCTCTCAAAGCACTTCTACGGAAGTCTGAAAATAATGCACATCATTTAAAAATAAGAAACGTAATAACACTAATTATGAATTTAATCTACTCTAAATGCAAATAAGGAGTAGCAACCTAAAAAAGTTATACAACATGCATATGTTCAAAGCAAAAAAAGAACAATGATAAACCAAAACCAATTTATTAAAATGATGGGATTATGGATTTTTCCTTTTTAATATCTCCAGTACTGTCATTATATCAGTTGTGAAAATATTTAAAAGACCCACTAAGCTCTAATTTAAAAAATAAGTCTAAAAGACAATAAAGATATATGTATATACTAATTTTACTTGCACACTATTCCCAGTACCTCTGACTCAACAGAATTTATCTTCACCTTCTTCAGACTCCTTCTCCAGGCATGAAATTAAGAATGACGTACGTATCAGGACTTAAATGTTTCACTCCAAGTTTATTGAGAACAAAATCAACTTGATATCCATTTAGCCATTTACTGGATTATTTATAAGTACATAACATCCTGCTGAGTATTCTGTTTACAAAATAACATGCTCTTTACCCTTAGGTAACTGCCTAAAATGATCAGGGAGAGACAAGACGGTCACACAGAAAGTTAAATAACAAGGTAAAATATTTGTTTGTTTTTTAAATTCACAAGTTTAGTATACAAATAAGCAACAAATTTCATATTTTATTCACTGAAGGTCTACTTGTAAAACATTATTCTAAGTGTAGAGATCAGTCAGGTACACTTAAATTTCTGTCACTCCAAAAATAAGCCAAAAAATGGGACGTTTCAAGAAGGAGAAAGGAATAGCAATCACCAATCTGGTTGAACTGTAGGACATTACTGGCTTACAGGGACAGATCTCATGTTAAGGGACAATCATTCTGTAGCTTACATAACTGGAAATACATGCCCTATTCTTTAAATTGGCTTAGACAGCAGCATATACAGCACTTTAATTAACTGTAGCGATGGACATACCTTAAAAGCAGAGATCTGAATAATACACTGTAAGTAGTACTTGTAAGTCAACATTAATCCACATTTAACCTATATGTGTCCAATGTTGTATCTGAATTGTAAGGAGAAGGTTGGGTATAACACAATTAAATTCAGAAATGCTGAAATGAAAATGCTCTATGAGCAAAGTTCTAATTAATTAGTAATATCCAGAGAACAAGCATTGCTGCTGAGTATTGGTTTTTGAATGCCAGGACAGAAATTTACATCAACATTAAAAATAATCCTACTTTAAAGCAATCTTTAGTTTAGATATCTAAACTATTTTAAATATTATTAAAGAACACCTGGTCACTATTCTTAATCAAATAATATTTCTATAAGCTTTTATTTTAATAATTTAAAAAATATACATTCTAATCATTCTATATAGAAAATTTCTAATGGCCATTTGTACATATATTAAAAAGTCATTAAAAATTGATCTCTTACAAAGCTTAATTAAACTAACTACAAACTTGTTACCTACCAAACTTGATGTCATAACTTATTTAAAAAATTTTTACACTTGTTTTCAAATAATTATAATTTATATTGATAGTCTTTCAAAATGAAACTAAAGCATTACACAGTTTATATTATTCAATGTCTACTTGTTTATTCGCAAAGTTTAAAATTAACTGACGTTTTAAACTTTAGTATGTAGCTAGTATACAGACATCTGAAGTAGGTGATCTTGTGCACTGAATTTAAATGAATAATCCAGGCATTGCTGCTGGATATTCAGATCTTGTTTTGTTTTATATAATTACTTTTAATTAAATATTTTATTACTATCAACTTCAGTAAAACAGATCCTTATCTATTAAACCTTTGATTATAAATATTTTTCTTAAATTCCATTTTTCTAACACAACTGAATTATGTTCTATTTGAAGAGACACAAAAGGCAAACATTTAAAATCATGTTATCTCAGTTTATACATGAAACTTACATAATGTTATAAACCAATGTTACCTCAATTTAAAAAAAGGAAAAATCACGTTATCATACACATGCAAATACTTTAAGTTGGCAGGCAGAACTTCAGAGTGGGGAATTAAGAAAATGAATGAAAGTGAACAGTTTGCTAATAATTAGCAATATGACTTTGGGCTAGTTATTAGATCATGATACCTTGGTTTCTTTATCTGTAAAATGAGGGAGAATTTTATGATTTCCAAGGGTCCTTCCAGCTCTAAGTTTCTATGATTTGATTATCTAAATTAAGAAATCCACATCTGCATTAGGAAACTAGGTTCTAAAGTAATAGAATAATGTGATAGTGGATTATAACTTAAAGAGAACAACAAAAATATTATAAACACTAATTTGAAATACATGAACTATCAGAAAGCAATGCTCTCAAGACAGACAAAACCCAGGGGTAGTTATTGCATATGCTTGTGATTATTTAATGATGGCACGAACAACGAAGTTTGTGAAAGAGCACAGCTCATTTAAGGATACCACTAGCAGAAATAGTTAATTTACTGCAAAGACGGAAACTGTTGACAAGAAACAGAATTACACTGAACTATTTTACATCTTACTTTTGAAATGGAATCCTGTAACACTCTGTAAAACTCTCATAGAAACTAAAAATATTTAAAATGAATTATGACTAAAACTAGGGATCAAGTGTGTCTAGGGATAAAGCCTTTTTCTTTTAATAACACACTACCAGTCATATAATACATACATGAACACTATTTTCTATAAAACTGAAAAATTCTCTGAAGGTTCAAACATGCCAGCACCAAGCACCTAATAAAATACAATTTTAAATAAACGCAAACAATTTACTTCCTATTATTGGAATCCAATTTTCTTTCAAAGGTGTGTCTTTTCAAAGAATATCCAACCATCCAAACATTATTTA
The DNA here is from genome assembly GCF_016772045.2 of Ovis aries. NCBI lineage: Eukaryota > Metazoa > Chordata > Mammalia > Artiodactyla > Bovidae > Ovis > Ovis aries. The sequence continues at coordinate 45,457,621 of NC_056056.1, forward strand.
AAAAACAAAAGAAAAATTTAAAAAACTTTTGTGTTAGAAATTGTCCCAGGACTATATTTTGACATTTTTAGCAACCTGAGAAACCACTCTGTTTGCTTTCTTCTGCCAATCAAATCAAGCCAAGGAGTAGTTTCTTCATTTATTTCATTCAATGTCACAAGACTATACTATGTCAGGGTAAAGGTCAATCATCAATAACGTGTGCTGTTGATAAGCTGAAATATAAGTGTTCATCTGGGCCCTATTTCAAAGGCTGGCCCACTGTAACCTATTTAATAAGATCTATAAAACTAGAAGAATATGGGACGTCCAAGAAGTACAAAATACCCCTTTCCCACCAAATTTTGTTTGCCAACATCCTGTAGTAAATTAAAGAGGTACTCAGAGAACTTTATGTGGTTGGCCATCAAAAAGGTTTTTTTTTTCTTTTTTTCTAGTAGCTTTAACAACCTCATGTTTTAAAAACAAATTTGCAGGAAGGCTACCCTGCAGGCATCTATGACAGTGTCACAAGGTTTCATATCTAGCGTGGGTAGCTGGATAAAGCTGGACATTGACCAGTTTTGTGTATGCTGAAAGGCACCAGGACAGAATGCTGTATTCGGCAACTGGTTATGAGACTGCCAGTGCAGTGGGTTGGAAGATGTATGCGTTGGCACTCTGTGTGAAACCAGTATGCTTGCTGAAAAGGTTATTGCAGTCTTGACTTTGGCAGCTATCTTCTTCAAGTGATCATGAAGAACCAAGAGTGAGATCCAGAGTTAAATCTATGAAGATCAGAAGCTGTGCATGTTTGAAGTACTGCCTGTCCTTTATAACATTGCATCCTCTCAAACAGAAGCATGCAGTAGTCACTTGAGGGCGGAAGGGGTGGGAGGGTTACATAATTGAGAAAGTGTCACATTTTAAAACACTCAGGTAATTTAACTCTCAACTTTCAGGGTGGCATTTAAGTTAAACCATTAGCAGATGTAATTATGTAAATGGAAGAAGCAACTCTGTAATATGTAAGTACGAATATCATCAGGTTAAGAGCCCCACACTCTGTCTACTATATGTCTGTGTCTTTCTAATGTACATTCTGAGCCCTCTGCATCCAAGAGCAATTTGTGATGACTATACAGTCTCACAGAATACTTTTAGGCAAGGACTACTCTTAATATCACTAAGGACTACTCTATGTTATCACTCTTGACTGGATTTATAAAGGAAGGGCAATGCCTTATATATGGACAATTTCTGATCTTCACGTGTAACTCTGGATCTCACTCTTAACTCTTCATGATCACTTAAAGAAGGCAGCTGTGAAAGTCAAGCCACTTCCTTAAGACATATTCTTTTTGCAGTGACTCCTCCCACTTTTTCCATCACTACTAAATCAAGTATTTTTTTTCTCATCAGAGCTAAAAAAATAGCAAGAACGAATTATTCATGCACAGCTGAGTGGTGTTTCATAGATCTGTCTTGCAGCAGCTAATACAGGATCACGGAATGCCTTCAACATTTGCAATTAGGTCCTGAAATCATGATTCTATTGGGTATAGATTAAAGACTGCATAGGTTTTTGTTAGAGGTCCCTGTCGGCGAACCTTTGGGAATAGGTACTAAGAACTAAATACAAAGTTAAGTAAAATAATTTCTCAATAATAAAATAGAGAAGAGTTGCTTCTGGGGACTTCCCAAGTGGGGCAGTGGTAAAGAATCTGCCTGCCAATGCAGGAGAAGAATGGTTTTTAATTAAAGATGGGGGGAAAAAGAGAGCCTTTTAAATGCAGGCATGATAAAACTGAAAGAAAAAGTATAAAATTAAACTGGAATTTCAAGCTTCTAAATTCTAGAAACAGAGTTCTTTTAAGCATTTTGATCCTTTAGAATACTAAAGTAAATTTTTTTTTACATAGGAAATATCTATGATTATTACTCTAAAAGACTGATAGACATGCAATACCCCTCCCTCACCTACTTGATTAAAACTTATTTTTAAAATTGGGATGATATGACTTTTAAGGAGCAAGTACTGTATCACAGACAGATACTAATCATGACAACATATCCTAGTGGGCTGAAATTGGGTTAATTTAAATAAGAGGAAATCTACAAATATCTGATATAATAAAGGAAAAGTCCATATAAACTCTAACAAAAAAAGAAACTATTTCATCAGCTAGTGTATTTTTAAGCAATGTCAAAGAATACTACAGAATTGTTCTATAACTATGAAAGTATTCTTAGCATGTGAAAGAAAACAATTCTAAACAGCTTAATTTAACAAGAGGCATTCTTTAAAAATCCTTTTCCTGGCACTAAAACTAAACTGTCACTAAAAGAAAAGCAGAAAAATCCCCTGAAAGTCCTCAATCTAAAATACAATTAGTATTTTTGAAGCAAAGAAACCACCCCATGCCCTCCCCAAAATCATAACCTTAAAGAGTTATGACTAAAATATTAGCCAGTGCTCTGTGAACCATTTTATATTAAAATTGGATAGTTCCAAACATCACACATATAAAAAGTATTGTTTGACACAGTGCCATTTTGATGATAAATTGCAATCTATAGCTCAAATAATTCTACCCAGGGATTAACATTTCAGAGGCTGAGCCAGAGATTATGTGTGTGGATCTTGAATTTCATCATCTCCCTTTGGCACAATAGCTTATTCTTCCTTTTTTCATCTATTCTTTCATGAAGGGTCAGGAAAGCTTAGCCTTGCAGTTGCATTCATTTCATCTCTACATTAACCAGATACCTTGCAGTCTTTAGTTCTTGTGTGTTATTCCATTACAAATACTATACTGCACTATAGTATGGCTAATGAGGTTTGTACCAAATCAAAGGGTGCCATCAAGTGGTTGTAATACTCTAAACAGCATTGCACTAAATGACTCTTCCAGATAGACCTTCTTCAATATAGACAAACTGCCACTCCTCTATGAAAGCACATATTACTGGGGGTAAGGAATGGGGAACTACCCATTTTAATTTGTGTTCTTTATTTTCTGTCCTTTAGGAACTGCTTTTCTGCATGTTGTATTTATCAAGTACAGTTTTAGTGTCAAAGTTAGGTTTAATATTTTTGTCTGCAGATTATCAAATGATCTTTATTGGGCAAAATTCAGGCATGGCAGTGCTACTGGGAATTAAACTTATCTATCAAAATTCATGACTAGATTAACAGGAGTTTATTTCTGAAAATAAGCAATAATAATACACATACGTATAGATCTTTATTATTACTAATCTTTATTATAGATCTTTCTTATTACTAATGAAAAACTGCAGGCTATGAAAGAGAGTATTATTTGATCTATTTCATGAAGCCATTTATAAGGTCTAACAAGAAACTGCTGGGTTCACTGTTACATTTTCAAATGTATCTGAAAATACATTTCTAACAATGTATTTTCAGACATTTAGAAAACTTTCAACAGTCTATTCAACAGGCTGCAAGGGTCACTTAGAGTTTTGAAGAGAGGAATCTAGAACTGCTCTTAGAAAACACACAACAAGATAACTTGCAATTCAAATGGACCCATTCTGCAGAGCTGGATAAACTGCTCCTGCACTGAACCATTCTGCATCAGGAAAATCTTACACAGAGGCTAAAAGCATCTTCATAAGTGTATACTTGATTCTGCTGCAGAGGAAGTAAATCATTTGAGTTCAGAGACTATACAAGATGTAGAAAATTAAATCATAAAAGCCAACTTGATGTTTAGAAGATTAATGAGCAGTACCACTTCAGTATTCTTGCCTGGAGAATCCTATGGACAGAGGAGCCTGGCAGGCTACAGTCCATAGGGTCGCAAACGGTCAGACATGACTGAAGCGACTTAGTATGCACACACACGCACCAATAAGGTACCAGACTCCAGGCACAACTAAAGATCTCTCTGACGGCATTTGATATTTTCTACAAAGCTGTTGTAGATTGTCTACAAAAATATTTCTCATCATACACTTTCTTCCAGAGCCTTGACACTCTCCCATCAAGTGGTGGAGTCTAATTCCCCACCCATGAATGCGGGTAGATTTGTGACTGGCTTGTTGCTAAGAGCCTGGGGAAGTAACACTATGTAACTAGCAAGACTAAGTCAGAAAAAGGTGATGCAGTTTCCACTTGGAGAGCTCCTGAAGTTTCTCGCTGCCACAAAAGTAGTCCAACTACGCTGAAAGAAATTCAATGTAACCTATTGAGAGATGAAAAAAGGACAGCCTTGAGCCCCCCTTCCCTGCGCTCTAGCCTCATGTTCTAGCCACCAAGACCTCAGACTACTGTATCCGCAAAGACTCCAGCTAATCCCTTCCTGAACTGTTGATCCACAAAAACTGCGAATAACTCAGTCAAGTACTACAATCTACACAAGTGGCAGAAAATGATCATTAGGTTCCAGGGAACATTCAGCAGGCTTCAACCTGTATTGCTTACCACAATACTTAGTTGGTTATATATGAGAGTGCAATATCTACAAACACTGCCCAAAAAGCTTGGGATACAGAATGGTAACAATAAGCAGAAGGGTCAGAAAAAATGAGACCTCCACTTCTGACAGATAAGGAAAGGATTATGTGGGTTGGAAAGAAAGAAAAAGCTGGAATCAAGATTGTCGGGAGAAATATCAGCAACCTCAGATATACAGATGATACCATACTAATGGATCAAAGTTGAAAACCAAAACTTTGTCTTGTCTATATACCCAAAGTCTAGGAAGTAAATGCATAGTCAGCTTTACAGTACCCAGTATAATGAAACGCCCAATGCATTAATTCTGTGACTCAATTAAGTAGGATAATAGTCTCTTTTGCAAGAGTTTAATCCTACTCTCATTTGTTTTTTTTTAAATTGAGATATAACTGACATATAACATTGTAATAGTATTAGGTATACAGTGTAATAATTTGTTATATGTATATGTTACAAATGATTACCACAATAAATTTAAATATTTATCACCACACATGGTTACAATTATTTTTCTTGTGAGGAGAACTTTTAAGATCTACTCTCTTAGCACCTGTCAAATATGCAACACAGTAATGTTAAGTACAGTTACTGTGCTATACTGTTTGAAAAGAGGAAAAAAAGCCAGCAGAAAAATACTTTTGGAAAATATTTATAGTAAAAGAGCTCTGAAGGCATATATTGTTGATTGCTTTAGCTAAAGAAGTCTAATGTATATTCAGAAAATGGAAATAAATCCTACAGATTTCCAGTGATCTAATTAAGAGTTTTATCCTATTTCATGCCACTGAACCATTTTTCTAAACTTTTTCTTAAATTTAATGAGAAAGGAGAAATCCTTCAAATTTATTTTACTGATTATTTCCAAAATGACTCCATTTTGTAATAATTCAGGTTTTATAAAAGACAAGAATTCAGGACAAATACAGGAAATGAAAGAAAAAGCAAGAAGAAACTTATATCAAGAAATTCAAGCTAAAGAAAGTGGCAATGGAGTACCTATCCCAAACTCACCACCCTCGTCCCTCTCCCAAACTTACCACCCTCGTCCCCCACCCGCTAAGGACAGCTCTGTTCTTAGCAGGCAGTGCTTATATTTAAGTTACACACACACACAGAGGTACAATGAGAGAATTGTTCTCCTATTAAGCCATTCTACAAACATTTAACACATTCAACACATACCTTTCCTTTCAGCATATTCTCAAGTGCTCTGACCAGTCTAGTTTACTCTAATGATCTAGGTGAAATAATCAACAAATACCACAAGGCAATTCAGATTGCCAGGATCTGAAAGGTAAATAACTCCAGGGGAAAAAGCATTAGAGGAATAATAACAAACTGCTCCTCATCTAGCTACAAATCGTCTGAGGATATACTGATATTATATGTAACTAGCTCTTTTGTTTAAAGTTTGCAAAAAGCAACGTGGAGAGATGATAGAATACAAATGTCTTTATTATTGTGGTCCTTATGATACATTTGTTTGATACAGTTAGATTCTACAAAATGTAGGTGACAAGGAGTTGATTCTGATGCTCTTACACAACTTAAGAAAAATCTTTCTCATTACCTCCATTTCTTAATAATGAAATATCAATTACTGTCAATCAAATGTCAAAGGCCAGACAGGAAAAGGAGTTATAAAGTTTCTGTGTATTGATCAGAATTTCTCCAAAATAATTTTTATTGAAAAATAAGACTTTTAAGGCTAGGAAGAATATTCTTTAAGCACTGAATTATTTTAAAGTAGCATATTCATCAGAACAATGTTTTCTCATACCATTGAGCATAAGATTGTTTTTATAAGATACTGTACTTCAACAGCTGCTAGTTGTCAAAATGATAATTAAAGATTAATTATAGTCAATTTATGTAAGACCAGAGAGACATACTAAACAAAAGTGTATCATTAAATTCACGGTATAAAAAATTAGTGACTATACTATAAAGAAAACAATCACACAAAAAAATTTAAGAGAAATCAGGTACTGAAAGAGAAAAAACTGGTAGGATAATAGATTATTTACAGTAAATTGTAAATATTTTATTTTTTGGAGAGCTTAAAGGTGTTAAAATACTAGGATAGTTTCTCATCTTCAAACTGGTAACTTTCCAAAATGGAGCTGAAGTACATAGGTAAATTTTTTCCCTAACCAGTTATGCCTCTCTCTTATAAAGTCAGCAATTTTATTTTAATAGAATATAATTCATGAAACGATTCCATTTGCTGCTCTTCTGTTAGCAATAGCACCTATATCCAATTATTTATAGCAAATGCACCTATCCAATTACATAATGCAAAGTTTCAATTCTCTACAAATAAATAATTAAACTTAGATTTTTTAAGAGTCTGGTTTTGTGATTCACCTCATGGTTGTCTTAGAGCAAAAATTTATGTAGAAGCCTTCAACCTATTAACTATGCCTTAAATAAGGCTGATGTGGCAGTAAATTAGAATGTCAAAAGTCCATTCCATTATGACAACAGGAGTTTTATTTACATATTACTGAGAGAACAGAAAAGAGAAACAAGTGAAAGTAGCAAACTGAAAAATCTTAAAACAAATACTTTTCCATTAAAAGTCTGGAATGTCATTAGAACCCTACTGTAAAACAATTACCAAGTCTCTGTTCTTTGTCGGGGGGAAATAAGACCTCATGCAGATTCATAACATCTTGTATGTGCTAGTATCTTTTACTGCTGAATTTCTATGAATAAACATGTAAAAAACTGTTCAAATACACTGCTGGTTTTAAATATCTCTGGTGCAGTATTAGAGGTTTATTTTGATAGCTGACTGTCTTATTTATCAGCTTCCTCCCTCCAGTTGGCAAAAAATAGAATTGAAAGCAACTCTGGTTGTCTTTCTCTCTTACTCATCTATATGAAAGGCATTTGAAGGTAGCTGGCAGGAAGCAAGAATAAACTAAATGGCTCCAGCAATTTAGAAGAAAGACTGCAGTATAGCACTGTGACTCAATAATAACTATACAAATTATATGCCATAAAATTCATTTGGTATAAAGTTCAGACAATTTTTTAGTTTATAGAAACTAGAATGAACAAGGCTATGGGTATTTTCCTTAACTCCAAGAAGTCACCTTTTGTCAACTTACATTTGTCTCCACAGATAGACAGTTGTTAGAGACACAGTAATCATCCAGTAAGATGCTTTCTATTTCATTATCAATTTTAAATAAACAGAAATGTCTATTACAATGCAAAAGTATTATGCCCCTGCTTTACTCCCTTTAGTTTTAAGGCTTTTTGATGAAATGCAGACATTAATTCAAACCTCTAACAAATCTAAACTTTAAAATATTACTCAAAAATGTTACTTGGGGCTATAAGACAGTACCTTTTATTTACTGTTCTACAAAAAGTATAGTAGTTTATAGGACTTTCTCAGTAGGCCAGTGGTTAAGACTCCATGCTTCCACTGCAGGGAGCACGAGTTTAATCCCTCGTTGAGGAACTAAGATCCCCTATGCTGCATACACGGCCCAAATAAAACACACATCCAAAATTAAAATAATAAGCATAGTAAATTAAAGATAATAGAATATTAATAAAAGGGTTAGGTGGTGGTATTTAGTCACTAAGTCGTGTCTGATTCTTGCAACCCCATGGACAGTCGTCCACCAGATTCCTCTGTCTATGGGATTTTCCAGGCAGGAATACTGGAATGGGTTGCCATTTCCTTCTCCAGGGCATCTTCCTGACTCAGGGCTCAAACTCAGGTCTCCCTCACTGCAGGTGGATTCTTTACTGAGTGACCAGGGAAGCCCAATATAAAGGTTAACTACTATCAAAAGGTACAAAGTAATAAAATAGGTTATCCACATGATTGTATCATCTCACTCACCAATGTTTTTAAAAAAAAAGCAGGCTATGGTATCTATCTCCAGTGCCTGTCTACCGAGGGAAAGATGATTTTACAGGTCCAAATGATAGGGTAAGTGACTCCATATTTCAATATATATATTTCTGAAATCTTTTGCTTATAGAGTCTTGCTCTTTCGTCAAGAATATTCAATTGCAAAGCTGGTGATCATGAATTTCCAGACCTGTTTTTTAACCTAATTAATTAACTAAGTAATTCCTTTATTCTCTCAAGTTTTCCTTCCAAGTTTATTGTTTTCCCCTCATTTGTAAAGTCTCTCTTCCATTTATTACTAACATGTATTGAATTTCTTACTATATACCAAGCATTATAATAGATTCTTTTTATGCCTTTAATATCATTATTCTCACCTACTATTAATATTTTGTAAGATATCTCAGTTTTATAGATGAGAAAACAGAGGTTCTGAAAGGACAACTAAGTGTAAAGTCCAAATTTACACTGCTAGTAAGTATGACTCAAAACCAGCTCTGACTGAGTCCTTGGGTCTTTGGCCTTGTTTTCCTCACTATCTAATGCTTCTCCAACTTTTCCTCCAGACTACCCTTAACAGTAAAGGAGGAGACTGCGTATCTCTGAGGACCTGGAAAGTGTATGATGCTGTGGAGATTTTACTGAAAAAAATTCCTTTAAGTAAATACTAGAGAAGAAAATTTACAATACAGAAAGACAAAAACTGCCACATACCTTGAGGGATAAACACAGGTAAGTCTGAAGAGCTCCTAGAACGTTCTTGATAGTTCAGTCCATGTTAGCCAAGCCACCCGTGATTTCTGTCATATTAACACTTTTCAACTGTCACTATACACTGAGCAATAGCACACATCACTGGCCTTGTTTCATGTGTGTATCCCTCAGATCAGCTTGCAGCATCTGAGTGGAGATGCGCTCATGCATTCTCTGTAGTATTTCATTAGCACAGTTAGGCTTTAAACCCAGTGTTTAGGACAATAAATCTTTGGTGAGTGAATGAGTAAATAAAGGGTAAATCCATGGGCTTCTGAGTCTGAAGACTTGAGTTTAGGACTAGGCTAAGTTGTTTTCTGTGTGCTTTAGAGCAGGTCACTTAACCTTGCTGAGATGAAGAAATTATAATAACACCCATTTTAGGGAGGTTTCATAAGGATTAAATGTGTGCTATGTGCTTAATCGTTCAGTTTTAGCTGATTTTTATATTCATAAGGTAGAGGAAATATTGAAATTTACTAAGCAATTTCCTAAGGTAAAAAACTTTTTAGAATTCTAAGGATCCCAATAATACAACTTATCAGTCTCTTGTGTGCTGTGCTTAGTCGCTCAGTCGTATCAACTCTTTGCCTCTTTCGACCCCATGGGGTGTAGCCTGCCAGGCTCCTCTGTCCATGAGGACTCTCCAGGCAAGAATACTGGAATGGGTTACCATGCCCTCCTCCAGGGGATATTCCCAACCCAGGAATCGAGCCCAAGTCTCCTGCACTGCAGGCAGATTCTTTACCATCTGAGCCACCACGGAAGTCCAAGAATACTGGAGTGGGTAGCCTATCCCCTCTCCAGGGGAACTTCCCAACCCAGGAATCGGACCAGGGTCTCCTGCATTGCTGGCAGATTCTTTACCACCTGAGCTACCAAGGAAAGAGGTACTTACTTTGATAACATTCTGTATTCTTTAATAAAACTTTTCAAATATTATTTATGATTTATAAAGTTATTCATTGATCTACTGATATAATTTAATTTCAAGAGGCAGGTGAAGCAAGACCTTAAAATGAACATATCATTTTGTCTAGCTAAGTAAATTTAGAAAGAAAAGTAAACTGTAATAAATTCCAATAAAATACATACAACATCTGTTTAATTGATCTAAGTATGAGGGCACAAAATCATTTTCATAATGGAATACATTTCACAATGTATAAAGTACTGTCTTATATACTCATCCATCCCATCTCATCTTCCAAATTTTTAATTTGCTGAAAAAGTACATAAGCAGGTGATTCCCAATGTTCCTAAAGGCACCTCCCTTCTGCACCAGAATTCTAATTCAGGACGTCTAAGTTGGGCTTCCCTGGTGGTCCAGACAGTAAAGAATCTGCTTGCAAGGCAGGAAACCTGGGTTCAGTCCCTAGGTCAGGAAGATCCCCTGGAGAAGGGAATGGCTACCCAGTCCAGTATTCTTGCCTAGAGAATTCCATGGAGAGAGGAGCCTGTCAGGCTACAGTCCATGGAGTTGCAAAGAGTTAGACATGACTTAGTGACTAACACTTTCACTTTTACTTTTAGGTATAAGTTAGAACCCAGGTATCTGATTTGTTAAAAAAGGACATGGATGATTCAAGGCAGGAATACTTAAAGACTAACAACATCGACAGTTCTTTCTGTTACCACTATCATCCACAACGTGAACCATATAAATTGATGGATTCACCACAATTATACAGTGAATTTTTAATTCCTTAATTATCATATAATTCAACTAAATGGTTATAAATTACTACAACCCTAAAAAAATCAACCACTTTTTTTTAAAATGAAATACTCAAGAAAACAGTCTATTGAACCAAATGCTGTTCCCAAAGTAACCATGATCTCTAGTGGCTTGGATCAAGTTAATCTAGCCACCTAAGTGAAGTGAAGTCACTCAGTCGTGTCTGACTCTTTGCGACCCCGTGGACTGTAGCCTGCCAGGCTCCTCTGTCCATGGGATTCTCCAGGCAAGAATACTGGAGTGAGTTACCAATTCCTCCTCCAGGGGATCTTCCTGACCCAGTCTCCCTCATTGGAGGCAGACGCTTTAACCTCTGAGCCACCAGGGAAGCCACCTAAAGCACTCTCCAAATTTCCTGCAGCTAACTATCAGAAGCACTTAATCTCTTATCTAAAATCTCTTATTTGGATTTTAAGAAGGCAATACAGTGTCTATGCCTATACTACAGTGCCCAGATTACAGCACATTCCCAGAGAAGTCTGACACAGCACCCAATAATCAGATATATTATTTGTACAGCAAAATGAATAAGTATTCATACTAAGTGGAATAAATATTACAAATTGTCTCACTTCAGATCATGACAGGTTTTGGCATCAAATGAGTTTAAACCAAATTTCAAAAAAATAAACACTTAAAAGTCTTTAAGCAACAGCGATTTTGGATTTTGAGATTACAAATACAGGACTATAAAAACTTTTAAAATAATATAAATGAATGTACATGCAAAACAATAGACTTACAGAAAACAACAGCAGTTACCATTGGGGAAAGGAGAGGCAGGTTAGGGTTATGGTTAAGAGATAATGAACTACTAACCACCATGTACAAAATAGATAAGCAACAAGGATATAGTTTAGCACTGGGTATTATAACCATTATCGTGCAATAACTTTTAATAGAGTATTATCTGCAAAAGGACTAAATCACTATGCTCTACACTGTAAATTAATAGTGTAAATCAACTATATGAAAAGTTCAAGTGTTACTTGCTCAGTCGTGTCTGACTCTTTACAAGCCCTTGGACTGTGTATAGCCTGACAGGCTCCTCTGTCCATGGAATTCTCCAAGCAAGATATTGGAGTGGGTAGCCATTCCCTTCACCAGGGGATCTTCCTGACCCAGGGATAGAATCCACGCCTCCTATATTGCAGGTAGATTCTTTACCATCTAAGCCTAAGGGCTTAAGAGAAGCCCTGCTTCACTTGAAATCTAATAACCTTATCTTTTAGGTTTTAACTTATAAATCAACCTCAATAGAAAGCTTCCCCTCATCAATACTGGGTTACTACTCTTGTGCACATGTAAACCCTATGCTGCTGCTACTAAGTCGCTTCAGTCGTGTCTGACTCTGTGTGACCCCAGAGATGGCAGCCCACTAGGCTTCCCCGTCCCTGGGATTCTCCAGGCAAGAATACTGGAGTGGGTTGCCATTTCCTTCTCCAATGCATGAAAGTGAAAAGTGAAAGTGGAGTCACTGACTCTTAGCGACCCCATGGACTGCAGCCTACCAGGTTCCTCCATCCAATGGATTTTCCTGGCGAGAGTACTGGAATAGGGTGCTATCACCTTCTCTGTTTAAACCCTATACTCACTTCTATTGTAGTGGTTGCCAGTTTATTTCTGCAACCCCCTCCACCATCACCATCCCAGACTGTAGGATACTTTGAATCAAGAGCCACATATTTTTCATTATTTTACTCTAAAAAACTAGCAAACATCTGTGACATGGTATTCATTTAATAATAGTTAGTGAATGAATACGGAGAAGGCACTGGCACCCCACTCCAGTACTCTTGCCTAGAAAATCCCATGGATGAAGGACCCTGGTAGGCTGCAGTCCATGGGGTTGCTAAAGTAGGACACGACTGAGCGACTTCACTTTCACCCATTGGAGAAGGAAATGGCAACCCACTCCAGTGTTCTTGCCTGGAGAATCCCAGGGACGGGGGAGCCTGGTGGGCTGCCATCTATGGGGTCGCACAGAGTTGGACACGACTGAAGCGACTTAGTGGCAGCAGCAGCAGCAGCAGTGAATGAATAAGCAATTATGGGTACCAAGACTTTAATCCAGTGTAGTTTTATGTTGCTCTACTAGCTTGATCTGTAAAGCATGATTAACATCAATAAAGATAAATCTCTACATGTTGAACTGGGACAAAAACCAAAATATCTAAAAAGAATACTCAATAGCACATACATGTAATACACATGTTGTTTAGTTGCTAAGTTGTGTCTGACTTTTTGCAACCCCCTGAACTATAGCATACCAGGCTCTTCTGTCTGTCCATGGCATTTCCCAGGCAATAATACTGGAATGGGTTTCCATTTCCTTCTCCAGAGGATCTTCCTAACCCAAGGATAGAACCACTGTCTCCTGCACTGCAGGTGGATTCTTTACCACTTAGCCTCAGGAAGATACCATGGAGGAGGGAATGTCAACCCACTCCAGTATTCTTACCTGGAGAATTCCATGGACAGAGGAGCCTGGCAGGCTACAGTCCATAGAGTCGCTCTGAGTCAGAAACGACTGAAGTGACTAGCACACCGAATGGCACAGGTAACAATATGAAAATAGTGCTTTGTTGCTGCTAAATAAAACTTTTCCTTAAATTTGTTAGCTAGGACATTTTACACAGTAAATTACTACATGAAATAAACTGTTTAACATGAAGTAGTTTCATTACTATTTTAACACAGGGTTTTTCTGCATTACATATAGATAAATACAGTACAGTGGACTTTAGGTGTTAATCCCTGTAAGGTCCCTTCCTGCATCAGGAATTTTAGAATGGAGGGTGTTAAAAAGGTAACTTGCCTTCTCCTAATTAATATAATCTAATTAAACTGGCATGTATGGATGTGAGAGTTGGACTGTGCAGAAGGCTGAGCGCTGAAGAATTGATGCTTTTGAACTGTGGTGTTAGAGAAGACTCTTCAGAGTCCCTTGGACTGCAAGGAGATCCAACCAGTCCATTCTGAAGGAGATCAGCCCTGGGATTTCTTTGGAAGGAATGATGCTAAAGCTGAAGCTCCAGTACTTTGGCCACCTCATGCGAAGAGTTGACTCATTGGAAAAGACTTTGATGCTGGAGGGATTGGGGGACAGGAGAAGGGGACGACAGAGGATGAGATGGCTGGATGGCATCACTGACTCGATGGACGTGAATCTGAGTGAACTCCAGGAGTTGGTGATGGACAGGGAGGCTTGGCGTGCTATGATTCATGGGGTCGCAAAGAGTCGGACACGACTGAGCGATTGAACTGAACTGAATTAAACTGACAACTTAAAAATGACAAACAGGCAAGGTGAAAATGGAAAACTAAATAGGTGTTTAAGCAAACAGGTAGTTACACAAGAATTTGGGGGTTTGAGAATTCTGTCAGGCCCAAGGCATATATGATCATTCTTGGGCATACCTTTCTTTTTCTGAAGTGCAACAAAATTGTGTCCATTATTTTCTTTCTTTTCTAAAAAAATATTATTTACGTATGGCTGTGCTGCGTCTTTGCTGCAAGGCATGAGTTCTTAGTTGTTGTGTGTAGGCTTTCTCTAGCTGTGGCAAGTGGTGGCTACTCTTTGGTTGTGGTACTTGGGCTTCTCATTATGGTGGATTCTCTCGTATGGAGCATGGGCTCTAAGGTGCATCGGCTTCAGTAGTTATGGCTCACGAGCTCAGCCATCTGGACTTAGCTGCCCTGCAGCATGTGGGATCTCAGTTCTCGGACCAGGGATCTAACCTGTGTCCCCTACACTGACTGGCAGATTCTTTACTACTAGACCACCAGGTAAGTCCCCATTATTTTCTTTTAAAGGAGGTTAAATTTTTCTCCAGAAACACAATCTGAGATATTTCCAAGCTGGAACAACATACTAAATATTTAAGGAAAATAAAGGAGAAAAAATAGGGGGTGTATGTGTGTTGGTGGGTGGGTGTACAGACTTTTTCTGAAATTTAACCCCAATGAGAGTGAGCTGACCGACAAAGTTTCATTTAACTACTAAACATATCTAGAATACTCTACCTAATTTACATAGTCAGTCACCATACAATCATATATAACAGAAAGTTGACAGGATAATTAAAAGATCAGGAAAGGCTGTCTGAATTATGTATGAGCTTTCTATTCTAAATACAGGAGTTTAATTCTAAGGAGGTTGGAGGAAAAGCTCTATTGCTTCTAATATCAAGTTAAGACACTTTTTGTATGAAAACAAGAACACATACTATTATTTCTCAAGGGAAAAAAATAATTAATTTTGAACCTTAGGCTTAGATGATTTATAATAAAGTTTACAAAAATTACAAAGAAATTTTTTTGTAGATTGATACCTTTTCTAACATGCCAGTAACTTAGCGAGTTTCCAAACTGATATTGTTCAAAAGTAGACACCATTCTTTACAGAAGAAATGATACAGTATCTAAGATTAAATAATCTGGCTTTTAAAAAGTAGGGATGAAATAAGTTTATCAAAGTAGTGAAGATGACTGAAGCTGGGAGATGGGTACATAGAGGTTTATTACTCCTTCTACACCTTTTTTTTTTTTTTTTTTTAACATTGAAGTACAGTTAGTTTGCTTCCCTGGTGGCTTAATGGTAAAGAATCCTTCTGCCAATGCAGAAGATACAAGTTCAGTCCTTGGGTTGGGAAGATCCCTTGGAAAAGGAAATGGCAACCACTCTAGTATTCTTGCCTAGGAAATCCCATGGCCAGAGGAGCCTGGCGGGCTACCGTCCATGGGGTCACAAAAGAGTCAGACATGACTTAGTGACTAAACAACAACACAGTTAATTAACATTGTTCATTTACAATGTTCTGTTAGTTTCTGGTGTACAGCAAAGTGATTCAGATACCTATAGAGAAACATACCTATATATACCCTTTTTCACACTTTTTTCCATTATAATTTATTAAAAGATATTGGATATAATTCCCTATGCTATACAGTTTAAGACATTTCATATATAGTAGTTTATATCTGCTAATCCCAAATTCCTAATTTATCCCTCCCCTCCCCTTCTCCCCTTTGGTAATTGAAGTTTGTTTTGTTTTGTTTTCCATTGTCTGTGTGTCTGTTTCTGTTTTGTAAATAAGTTCATTTGTACTATTTTTTAGATTCCACATATAAGTGATATCACATGATATTTGTCTTTGACTTACTTTACTTAGTATCATAATCTCTTAGGTCCACCTACATTGCTACGAGTGAAAAACTGGCATGATTTCATTCTTTTTTATGGCTGAGTAGTATTCTATTGTATATATACACCATATCTTCTTTACCCTTTCATTTGTCAATGGACATTTTGGTTGCTTCCATGTCTTGGCTATTATAAACAGTGCTGCTATGAACACTGTGGTGAATGAATTTTTCTGAATTAGAGTTTTCGCTGGATATGTGCCCAGGTGGATTGTATGGTAATACTATTTTCAGTTTTTTAAGAGACCTCCATACCATTCCCCACAGCAGCTGCACCAATTTACTTTCTCGTCAACAATGTAGGAGACTCCTCCTACTTTTGTGTATGTTTGAAACAATCTTAAATCACTAAGTTGAAATTAAAACAAAAAAAATTAGGTTCATTAGATTTATGCTTCCCTGGTGGCTCAGCTGGTAAAGAATCTGCCTACAGTGTGGGAGACCTGGGTTCGATCCCTGGGTTGGGAAGATTCCCTGGAGAAGGGAACGGTTACCCACTTCAGTACTCTGCCCCGGAGAATGCCATGGACTGTATAGTTCCTGGGGTTGCAAAGACTCGAACACAACTGAGCGGCTTTCACTTCACTCACTAGATTTATCCAAACTGCTAGATTTGTACAAAGGAAAAGATCATCAGAGGTCTTGCATATACTGCTTTAAACTTTCTGTATTATTTAGAAATCCAAAAGGGTCTAAGACTCTGAGGTTATAAGAAAAGAACATGTTTGAGAAGTTTATACTAAAAGAATAGCCTAAAAGAGACTTAATAATACAAGGATTTTCCATTTATCATTCTTTAAATGTAAATTAGTTAGTGCTGTGTAGGACAATAAACTCTCTCAGCAAATAATCATTATGGCTAAGCATTTGTTTTTTATCTTTTGAAAGAAAAACTAAAGGTAATTTATCAAAATATGGCTTTGTGAAATCAAGGAGATCAAGATACCAACTTGATTTTAGAGGAAGACAAACTTAAATTTAATATAGTCAAAAACTATGTAATTTTATACTGTTTGCATTGTATTGTTTGAGCTATTATATCATCTCATTCTTGGTGTAATCTTGTCAGGTAAGTTTGGTTGGGCAAGCAATCTTGTTCAACACAATCCAATAGAAGAAATAAAACTGAGGATCATTTATAGTACTTCCTTGGAATTAATATCCCATCCTATCCATTTAAAAGGCTTCTGGAAGTAGGATCAAATAAATGGCAATTAAAAAGACACCGAGGACTCAGATTGTCCTTCTCACTGGTCATATGTAGAAATAATAGAAAAGACCAGATATGTGGCCCCAAGAAAACACATATTAATACCCCATAGATCTTCTCTAAGGAGGACCTGGCACTTCCAGTTGACCTCTATGCATATTATTAAATCTATTAGATTAACAGATAAAAATCTAGAGGTCTACTGCTCTGTAGTGGGGGGCTCAATTTTTGTTTTGGTTGGCTTGGGGTTCTTTAGCTCTTC
Organism: Ovis aries; assembly: GCF_016772045.2. Classification (NCBI taxonomy): domain Eukaryota; kingdom Metazoa; phylum Chordata; class Mammalia; order Artiodactyla; family Bovidae; genus Ovis; species Ovis aries. Next base: position 45,475,131 of record NC_056056.1, read on the forward strand.
TTTGCAATGATCTCATCAAGAATAGATACTAACCTAAACTCACAGGTGTCTCTCTTGCCTTTATCTGATCTTTCTTTACTCTGTTTTGAATGTCTTTTTTGCATAACCTCATTTTTCCTTAAAAATGAAGCTTCATAGCTACTTCCTGCAGTAAGTCTTCCTAGACTCTGCCATCTTTCTTTCTCCTCTTTCTTTCTTTACCTATATGATACCTTTACTAGATTATAAACTTTAGGAGGACAGCTTACTTTATTCTATCAAATAAGTCTTTAGTTTTTCAATGATTCATCATTATTTCATATAGCAATAAGAAAGAAAAAAACACTACCAGTTATAACTGTAGGACACCAGAAATAGAAGGTGATTCCAACTTCAAATAAGCTAAAACGTGAGGGAAAAATATTCATCTCAGAATCAATGAAATTCTGCATGTCTTGACTCTGTATTTCAGTATTAATAAAATATTTTGGCATACAGAACATGAATATTAAAAGTTTGCAGAATGACTGGATAAATGAATGAATTAATCCCAGATTGGCGCTTCTCCTCAGTATGCATTTTTTAATTCATTAAAAAAAAAGAATATAAAGAATAAAAAATTTAGATTTTAAAAACTAAGACCTATGAATATATTTTGCAGACAACGGTTCTGATTTTAGTTGGATAATGTAAAGCACCAGGAAGGAAAAAATTTTTTCTAAATATAACTGTTATGGTTTCACATTAAAAAAAAAAAGAAGAAGAAAACCCATAATGTCAATTGCCTGGGTGAATAAACATTATTATATTATGGTAGATAAAACAGAAATATGTTGTTTGTAGTATCCATTCTTGATAACGTGCACTAATAAAAGGGAAAGGAATTGTAAATAACAAAGGATAATTTAAAATTCATTTATAACTATTTTTAAAGTATATTCATATTGTAACTAACATAGACTATCAGGCCCAGAGGTAGATATTAATAACTAACTAGCACTTGTTAGTGGCTCAGATGTGAGCCTGCAATGCAGGAGACCTGAGTTCGATCCCTGGGTTGGGAACATCCTCTGGAGGAGGGCATGGCAACCCACTTCAGTATTCCTGCTTGGAGAATCCCCACGGACAGAGGAGCCTGGCGGGCTACAGTCCATGGGGTCAAAAAGAGTCGGACATGACTGAGTGACTAAGCACAACACAGCACTTGTTAAGTAGCAGAAAACAAACTGGTTCTTAACCTTGGATTAAATTTATAAGGGAAAGATGCTGGAAGTCAAAATCTGAAAACTTTAGAAAGACGAAAATATTTTAAAGTTTAATCCAAATGAGAAGTTTATAAATTGCCTTGTCATTCCTTTGAGATAATGGTGAAGTCTAGATACTACTAAGAAGTATACGTGGTCTAAAGGAGTAGAAAACATAAAATCCTACAATAATAAATTTAGAAACCTATCTTCCTTTCCTTTATATTTTTCTATGTCCTCTAAATTAACATTATGAAAACAGCTCCTCTTTACTGAGCTCACTGCTTTACATACATTATTGCTAATCTTCAATAACCTATAGAGTAGATATTAACACTATCATTTATACCTGAGTACACTGAAGCTATAAAAGATTAAATACCTTGTTCAAGGTCACAAAGCTAGCAGTGGTAAAATCACCTCTGAAGTTTTGACTTATGTATAAGTAGCTTTTTGGTCCAAAAGAGAAAGCTTGGCAAACAACTGGGAAATCTTCTCTGTGCCCAGAAACAAAAGAAAAAATAAAATGAAGGCAGCATTATCTCAACTCAACACAAAGAGGCAGGAAGGCTGCCTTGAGAAAAAACATGCAGAATTCTGGTGACTGGTCAATTCTGGACTTTCACTTTGTAATATCTAACAGCAGTCAAGTAATTAATCTCAATAACTTTTAGACTGAATATGTACAATAATTAAAGACTACATTTACTAATCTAATACATATATATTTTACAAGTTTATCACTAAAGAAAGTAGATTTAAAACTTCTCTTGATTCTACAACTTCAAATTATTTATTTTCATTTTGCCACTATGGGAAATCATTATTGCAAAGGAGTTAGGACAAAGGCCACAGAGAAAGACAAGACTGGATAAAATCCTGGCTTCTTAGATATATAACCTTAAGCAAATTACTTAACCTCTCTAAGACTCACTTTCTTTATCTGTAAAATAAGGTTATTAGTATCTGACTCAGAGGGTTACCACAGTGAGTAAATGAGATAATGTGCATATAGCATTTCACACAGTACCTGATATACAGTAAGGATCTAATAAATGTGTTAAGGTAATATATTTTGGCGACTTTTATGTTTTACTGGGATATTTTATACTAAGCAAAAACTTTATATTTTATTGATTGTGGGGTTATAACACAAAGTGCAAAGAAAATAAAGATTAAAATTTCATTTCTGAATGCTCTTTGGAGCATGCCTTCTCAGTCTTGCAACAATTTACCATGAAAAAATCCAAACTTTAAAAGAGAAAAAGACAAACTGTTAGTCCTTTGAAATTCACTAGGTCTTCTGTATGTGATAATGGAAACATATTTAAAACATAAAGCAGAGCACAATATTGTAACAGGTCCCTGCTACATGAACACAACTGTTTCTCTTAGAGCAGAGTCAATTTCCTCATCCACCACTGAGGGGAGCTATAATCTAGGAAAAGGTTTATATGGCGCCACAAGGTTATTTTTCAACTTTCTCAAACCTTAATATATTGATTTAATAAACTCTTATAAAAATACCTTTTAAACTAACTTAACAAGTACAAGTGGAATCTCTATTCTTCCTTGCTTTTTCTTTTTAGCACTTATTTAACATACTACATATATTAACATATATTTAACATACATTACATATTTATACTAACACAGTATATATTTTACACAGTTTTCATTCTCTCTCTCTCACACACACATTAACACAAACTCCATGAGCAAGAGATTTTTTTTTGCTTTATATACTACTCTATTTCCAGCACCTAGAACACTATCCAGCACAAAATACATACTCAGTGAATTAACGGCTACTGAATGAATGAATGAATTCTGGTTCATTTATTTGAAAGCTTGAGATATATTGTAAGATGACGTCAAATAAAGTGAACTGCTATTGCCTGAAAAATGTAATGTCTACTTACCATGAATTTAGATTTAAAAGAAAATTTCTAAGAACAATTTTTTAATCATATAGATGAGTATACAGAGATCCCATGAGAATGACTTAGTATATATTTATAGTAGAATATCTCTTAAATGATCTGAATGTCACAGAGAATTGGTCAATTAAAGGGAAAAGTTATGAATACTGATACACAAACATTTCACTTTGTTTAATACATATTAATATGGAGAAGGCAATGGCACCCCACTCCAGTACTCTTGCCTGCAAAATCTCATGGACAGAGGAGCCTGGTAGGCTGCAGTCCATGGGGTCGCGAAGAGTTGGACACGACTGAGCAACTTCCCTTTCACTTTTCACTTTTCATGCATTGGAGAAGGAAATGGCAACCCACTCCAGTGTTCTTGCCTGGAGAATCTCAGGGACAGGGGAGCCTGGTGGGCTGCCGTCTATGGGGTCGCACAGAGTTGGACACGACTGAAGCGACTTAGCAGCAGCAGCAGCAGCAGTAATGTGTTTCATTCACCAGTTTTCATGGCCTCGTCTTAAGAGTATAACTTTGTTGATCATCCATCTTCTCATATAATCAACAGTTGTAATGTATCATTAGTGTATTTTCAATCACTTATTTTAATTAATTTTTATTAGAGTATAGTTGCTTTACAATGTTGATAGTTTCTGCTGTACAGCAAAGTGAATCAGCTATACATATACATATATACACTCTTTTTGGATTTCCTTCCCAATTAGGTCACCACAGAGCACTGAGTAGAGATCCCTGCATTACAGAGTAGGTTCTCCTTGTTGCTATTGTTCAGTGTCTCAGTCGTGTCCAACTCTTTGCGACCCCATGGACTACAGCACTCCAGGCCTCCCTGACCTTCACCATCTCCCAGAGTTTACTCAAACTCATGTCCATCAAGTCGGTGATACCATCCAACCATCTCATCCTCTGTCATCCCCTTCTCCTCCCACCTTCAATCTTTCCCAGCATCAGGGTCTTTTCAGATGAGTCAGCTCTTTGCATCAGGTGGCCAAAATACTGGAGTTTCAGCTTCAGCTTCAGTCCTTCCAATGAATATTCAGGATTGATTTCCTATAGGATTGACTGGTTTGATCTCCTTGCAGTCCAAGGCACTCTCAAGAGTCTTCTCCAGCACCACAATTCAAAGGCATCCATTCTTCGGTGCTTGGTCGTTTTTATTATCCAGCTCTCACATCCATACATGACTACTGGAAATCCATAGCTTTGACTAGATGGACCTTTGTTGGCAAAGTAATGTCCTTGCTTTTTAAATGCTGTCTAGTTTTGTCATTGCTTTTCTTCCAAGCAGCAAGCGTTTTTTAATTTCATGGCTGCAGTCACCATCTACAGTGATTTTGGAGCCCAAGAAAATTAAGTCTGTTACTGTTTCCATTGTTTCCGCATCTATCTGCCATGAAGTGATGGAACCAGATGCCGTGATCTTCACTTTTTGAATGTTCAGTTTTAAGCCACCTTTTCACTCTCCTCTTTCACCTTCATCAAGAGGCTTTTTAATTCCTCTCTGCTTTCTGCCTTAAGGGTGGTGTCATCTGCATATCTGAGGTTATTGATATTTCTCCCAGCAATCTTGATTTCGGCTTGATTCCAGCCCCGCAATCCTGATTTCAGCCCGGCATTTTGCATGATGTAATCTGCATGTAAGTTAAATAAGCAGGGTGACAATATACAGCCTTGATGTACTTCCTTCCCAAACTGGAACCAGTCCATTGTTTTGAATCTGGTTCTAACTGTTGCTTCTTGACCTGCATACAGGTTTCTCAGAAGGCAAGTAAGGTGGTCTGGTCTTCCCATCTCTTGGAGAATTTTCTAGTTTGTTATGATCCATACAGTCAAAGGCTTTAGCATAGTCAATGAAGCAAAGCAGATGTTTTTCTGGTGCTTCCTTGCTTTTTCTATGATCCAGTGGATATTGGCAATTTGATTTCTGGCTCCTCTGCCTTTTCTAAATCCAGCTTGAATATCTGGAAGTTCTCAGTTCACACGCTGTTGAAGCCTAGCTTGAAGGATTTTGAGCACTACTTTACTAGCATGTGAAATGAGCACAACTGTGTGGTAGTTTGAACATTCTTTAGCATTGCTTTTCTTTGGGATTGGAATGAAAACTGACCTTTTCCAGTCCTGTGGCCACTGCTGAGTTTTCCAAATATGCTGGTATATTGAGTGCAGTACTTTTTCACAGCATCATGTTTTAGGATCTGAAATAGCTCATCTGGAATTCCATCTCCTCCACTAGCTTTGTTCTTAATGATGCTTTCTAAGGCCCACTTGACTTCACATTCCAGGATGTCTGGCTCTAGGTGAGTGATCACACCATCGTGGTTATCTGGGTCATTAAGATCTTTTTTGTATAGTTCTTCTGTTTTGCCATCTCTTAATATCTTCTGCTTCTGTTACATCCATACCATTCAGGTTCTCCTTAGTTATCTATTTTATATATAGTATCAATAATATATATTTGTCAATCCCAACTCCCAATTGATCCTACATCCCTCTTCCCCCCTTGGTAGCCATAAGTTTGTTCTCTACATCTGTGTCTCTATTTCTGCTTTGCAAATGAGTTCATCTGTATCATTTTTCTAGATTCTACATATAAGCAATTTAGTCACCTTTAAATGAAAGCAATATATAAGGACAAAAGGTGAATATCTGAATGCAAAACCCCTTTCAGATTTTCATAAATTTTCCCCCAATGTTTCAGCTGCTTTTCCATACCAGATTTCATAGCAGTTTTTAACAACTCACTTCTATCAACTCTTTCTAAAGCATTTTAACAGTTTTCATGAAATAATTCCTCAAACTGATAGTTCACTGGCCTAGGAAATATCTAATTAAATAATTACAACAACAGGTCAACAGCATTATAAGAGGTCTTGTAAACGGCCAAAAACAATTTACAACTCACTTGGGAGAGGAGTGTCTAGAAGTAGGTCAGAGAGTAGCCTACTAACCATGTTGACACACGTGGGATTAAAACTATGATGTCTTATGGATCGAATGGAAAGTATGAGGTAATCCATGTAAATTAAGTAGAGATTGACGAGAAGAGTTTCTACTGTAATGACATACGGATCCTTCATATACTATCTTACTGTCACTAGTCTACTTTTTAAATTTTTCTTCAATATAGTTAATGGATGCTACTGTAATTCTTCTCTTAAAAAGAATACTCCTTTAAGGAGTTTGACTAGATCATTCATTTATTTACTCACTCCTTCACCAAACATAAAGGGAGCACCTACTGCACAGAAGGTGTTATATAAAAAAAGTTGTAGAGGATACAGAAATAAACGGAATAGAACTTCTCCCCTATTAAATTTACTTTGCCAAGCAAGAGCCCTGTTAGCACCTCAGAAAACTGACCTAGGTTTTTCCAGAACATAACACACATGCCCAATTCTAGTCTATCTTCTAGGTGAGAATATACCACTTTCTTTTGTTTTGTTTTAGGTTTAATTACATAAACTCCTTCTTTCACATTAAATAGTTCACTATTTATGATGGCTGTCTTAAAGTATGTAAATTAGTCATGTTCTCCGTTAAGTTGATGCATTTTAAAAGAGTTTAGTCACAACGTGAGCATTCATGCTTTTTCCCATGAATTAAGAGTAAAACAATTTCACCATACTTAAGAAGTCTGGTCACTTTAACCTACGTACGTAAATAATGGATACATTTAATATTTACCTTTTTCTGTTTAAACTCTTAAAAAATATACATTATGCTAGTCAAATAGGTCAAATCCCATAAATGTCTCTAAAAAAAAAAAAAACTGCTGTAAAAACAGGTAAAAGTCAATAATAAAAAAATCATATTCATCTAATAAACTATTTGTTATTTCTTGCACTAGGTTCCTAGCAGTCATCATTATTATCGCCACACTATCATTAACAGTGTCACTATGACTAATAACTGAGGAATTGTGTGTTCCTCCCACATGCTGAATAATTTTACTTTACTTCAGATTAGCTCTTCAGCACCTAGATTCCCCTAAATTTTGACCATCTCTTTAAATATGGTAATTTTTGTTTTTTGTTTTTTTAACACCCACAGCTGAGAAATTAGGTTTATACTAAAAAAGGTAATATCTTCCTTTCCATAAAAGGGAGTTGAAACCACAATTCAATTTTCTTTCTTTCTTTCTAATCTGGCATAGGAAATGACTATTATAGCAACAAGAGTAGGGAGAAAGAACTGTTGTGCTAAAAAAGTTCAGAATAGGAAACTTGCAATAATACTCCCAATTCATTCCAGAAACAAAAATACACAGAAAATACTGAATATATATGCCAAAATTGACTTTTAAAGAAAAAAAGATATAAATTAGGGAGTTATTAACTGATTCCAAAATGACATGCTGCTGCTAAGTCACTTCAGTCATGTCCGACTCTGTGCGACCCCCATAGACGGCAGCCCACCAGGCTCCCCTGTCCCTGGGATTCTCCAGGCAAGAGTACTGGAGTGGGGTGCCACTGCCTTCTCCGAAATGACATGCTAGATAACTTTTAAATATATCATTCCCCATGAACTTGAAAACAAAAAATCTGATCTATAAAGAGATAATATTCAAAAAAGTTTATAAAAATATTCCTATTGATGGAAACAAAGTTATGGACCTAGAAAATCCCTATAAGATGATTTAGTAGAAACCTTTCATTTTATAGATGAAGAAAATAAGCCCTGGAAAATAATCTCAAGGTCACCAGCTTTGAAGGCACATCAGGATTTATACACAACTCTAACCAATCCAAAGTTCATGTCTTCTCTACACTAGGATATGGGAGAAAGGAAAATGCATTTTTTTTTTTTCAAATAAGGAGGCAGAATGGTAAGAAGTCAGAAAATCTTTCATCTATTAAAAAGCATAAAGATGCCTGGAAAACTCTACAAATGCAGTGTTCTCTCTGCAACACAACTCAGAGTAAGGATTCCAAAATTTTCTGATGACACAGGAAAATTTAATCTCCAGTAAACAGTTCAATTAAAATGATGGTTTTATAAAGTTTTTAAACAATATGAATAATAGTTAAAAGTCACCTATATTTATTTTTATTAGATTTTTATGAATCTAATTTAGCAATAAACACTAGGAGAGAAGAAATGCTAATGTATTTTATTTTCCATTTTCCTACTATGGCCATCCCCTCTTCAATCACTTTAGCTATAAATAGGGAAATCAGCTAAATAAGCTTCTGAGCTTATATATATTTTTCAAAAAAAGGATATAAATATACTCTTCAACTGGAGAAAGCAATGGCACCCCACTCCAGTACTCTTGCCTGGAGAATCCCATGGATGGAGGAGCCTGGTAGGCTGCAGTCCATGGGGTCGCGAAGAGTCAGACACGACTGAGCGACTTCCCTTTCACTTTTCACTTTCATTCATTGGAGAAGGAAATGGCAACCCACTCCAGTGTTCTTGCCTGGAGAATCCCAGGGAAGGGGGAGCCTGGTAGGCTGCCATCTATGGGGTCACACAGAGTCGGACACGACTGAAGTGACTTGGCAGCATACTCTTCAACTTAAGAAACATATACTCCAATATGGAAAGGATGATTGAAAATATAACTTTTTATCTCATGATCCATTTAAATCTCACTGTCTTAATTTTAGCATTTTTTTGTGCTGCGCTTAGTTGCTTAGTCGTGTCCAACTCTTTGTGATCCCAGGGACTGTAGCCTGCCAGGCTCCTCTGCCCATAGCGATTCTCCAGGCAAGAACACTGAAGTGGGTTGCCAAGCCCTCCTCCAGGGGATCTTCCCAACCCAAGGATTGAACCTAGATCTCCTGCATTACAGGCAGATTCTTTACCATCTGAGCCACCAGGAAAGCCCAAGAATACTGTGGGTAGCCTATCCCTTCTCCCGGGGATCTTCCAACCCAGGAACTGAAATGGGGTCTCCTGCATTGCAGGCAGGTTCTTCACCAGCTGAGCTACCAGGGAAGCCCAGTATTTCTCTACTGATTTTTAAAATATTTTTATGAAATATATAACACAGAATGCAAAAGATTTTTCCTAAAATTTTATAGATTTGAATGTATTCTGCATCCAAACCTAATCTGTGGCATACAGCTTTTTTTTTTTAACACTTCTATCTTTCAGTAACAGCTTATAATCTATTTCTCAGAAATTTAGAACTGCCGTGCCTCTATTCTAAGATTAACCAGATGTATAATAAGAACACCTTTCTAAACAAATATAAAGCTATTGTTTACATCTACCATTAGTTACAACCCAAAGTTAACAGGCTAATTCTTTAGTACATCAAGTTAACAGAGCTATACAACAGAGCCATAAAAATTGAAAACCGTTAAAACCATCCATTGGGGAGAAGATTTTAACTCAATGAAAGCTAGATTTTTGAGGCTGTAACCAATTTCAAGAAATGTAAGTTTGTTTGTTTTCAAAACCTTAATCTTACTCCAAGTATAGTGTTCAAACCTATCACTACAGAAAACTCAGAATTGTTAACAACGTGTGAACCGTTCACACAATGACACTAGCTTGACATCCAGCCACCTCCTTCCACTGTGTTTGGACATGACCTCCCTCCCAAGCTCCCCAGATCTTTGTGTCTAAAAATGGCCCAGCTACTATTCAAAAAAGTATGAGATTCCTTTTGCCACTAAAATATAAAACAAAATCACTCACAGAGAGGAAAAACATGCTGTTTTATAAAGCATGTTATAAAACTGTTACAAATATATTTTACAACTGTAATAATGATCATGATAATGATGTCAGTGACAATGATAAAAGCTAATATTCATTGAAATTATTTAATCATCACAACCCTATAAATTGATTGCTGAGAAGTTAAGAAACTTACCACAATCACAGAGCTTATAAATGGAAAATCTAGGGCTTGCAACCTGTCTCTCAGACTTCAGAACTCACACATAGTTTCGTTGCCTGTCTTCCCTAATCTCCATTTAATAAACATTCATTAAACAACTACTATCTTCCTACAAGTCACCTGGGACACCATCATAAAATTCAAACTAATTGAAAATGATTATTAAAGTACTACTTGAGAATCCCTCAACCCAAAGAGTTAAAGCATACACTTCATTTTCAAATATTTCTAAGATCATTCATAATTTCACTCAACAAATGTTTAAAAGAGCATTTACGTTATGTGAGAAGCACCATGTCAGATGCTAAATAGATAAAAAGATGAATAAGACACGACCTTTCCCTCAAACTCCCAACAGAATACACAGAGCATATACATAATTCAGTATCGATGAGTAGTTTTACTTTTATGTTTTTAACAAAAATATTGGGTTGGCCAAAAAGTTCATTTGGGTTTTTCCATAACATCTTACAGAAAAACCTGAAGGAAATTTTTGGCTGACTCAATGGTCACAAATAATTCCACTGGTTATTATTTCACATAAAAAATTCTAAAAGCTACAAATCACTAATTTTTTATAAGGCAAAATTTCTTCTGCCACCAAAATGCCCCTTTTAATGTATATAGTTAAAAATATGAACAGTGACAGAATTTACAATTAGCTTACATTTTCTATGACAAATGTCCACTCTTTATCTTCAAATTCCTCTGCATGAGGATCCTGTAACAAAAGCAAAATATAAAGTTGAAATACATTTTTTTTAATCCAGTCAATTCAATCAGGAAAATACAAACAGCCTTGATTTTAGCTTTTATCAACTTTTAAAAAAAGGAGGGGCAGAATGGCCTGCTTTTAAGAAACTTTCATAATTTATCTAAATTTAAAACATTATTTTTATTAATAAATTCTCTGTCTTACTTAGGTTAATACATATCATTATTTTCCATCATTGCATAAAACAGGACAAAAGGAAACCATAAAAATATTTTATGACAGAGGTTATACATGGAATTTTAAAAAGTGGTACAAATGAACCTATTTACAAAATAGAAAGAGAATCAAAGAGGTAGAAAACAAACTTATGCTTACCAAGGGGAAAAAGAGGGGAGCGATAAATTGGGAGACTGAGATTGACATACACACACTACTATACATAAAATAGATAACTAAAAGCACAGGTAGCTCTACGCAATACTCTGTAATGGTCTATATAGGAACAGAATCTGAAAGAATGACTTCACGTATATGTATGACTGATTCACTCTGCTGTACAGCAGAAACTAACACAACACTGTAAATGATCTATACCCCAATAAAAATTAATTTAAAAAAGAAACCCAGGGACAGATAACTTGGTGAATGAACTATTAAGAAGCACTTTGTGTGCAGTGTTCAGTCTCTTAGTCATGTCTGATTCTGTGACCCCATGGACTGTAGCCCACCAGGCTCATTTATTAAGATACAGATATCCTAATTTTTATACCTCTAAGTATTTTGAACTCAAAGCATTACTTGAGGCAATGTTTTCTTGATGCAGAGGTTACATATTATAAACATCTGGAATTTCAAAGTACTGCAAAGAACTTCATAACCTACACAAAATGACAGATCTGACGATGATACCCTCATCTGCCCTCCATCACCAGAGGCCTGAGAAAGGGTAACAGATCCTACAACCAAATGCAGCTTTTTTCTAAATGAGTCACACTTTAACCAAGTATTTGGCAAATATTTATTGGCTACTTATTATATAAGGAATTACAGAGGCGTTATACGGATTCAAACATAGTTGTCCTTGCTTTCAAAGACAAATACAACTAATCTAAATACATAGATGATGAATGAAATACATAGTTTTACTAGAGATTAGAAGACAATACATTTCTTAGAGGAAGGAACAGGAAAAGCTTTACAAGTGAGGAAGCATTGAGGCTAGGTGGGATTGCACAGGATTTCCACAGATACTACAATAAGTAAAGGTGAAAGGCAACAGATTTTAAGACATAAAAGGAAAAGCAGTGGAGTAGCATCGTAAGTGCATTTAACTTATTCAAGTTGAACTTTATGTTTTAGAGGTGGGGGAGGGATGGAGGTACTGAGAGTGAGCGTATGTGCAAACAGATGCTATTCCCCTACTGTGTCTCATGGACCACATGCTTCTCATAGGGAAGCTCCTTATGCATGACTGATTCCACTACAGTCTATTATTAACCTTCAGTTTCTACGGCCACAGCTGAGTTTGGGTCCTCATCACTTTGTGCCTAGGCTATTTCAAGATAAAAGTAACTGCAGCACCCAGTCTCTCTTGCTCTCCAATTAATCTTGTACGCAGATTAATTCTCCTAAACCACAGTTCTGACCATGTAAGTACCAACTAAGAGTTTTTCAATGATCCCTACAACCTATGGGGTAAATTTCAAACTCCTTCATTACTTCATTTTTATTTTTCTACCTTAAAGTATGGTGACTAGCTGATTCTGAGCTGTCTTAAGGCAAATGTGACAAATTCACACAGTGTAAATCCACACAGATATCATAAAGACCTGCCAAAAAGGAGTTTATTTGGTGGTGATGGGCAGGGGCAGGCAGGAAATGGTAGAAAGGAGAAAGAGGTAGAGGACTCTACTTAGTACTTATTTTCCCAGCCTGGCCCTGCCCAGGTTTGTGAAGGTTTATGGAGAATGACTACTGTAAATATAGGTTAAAGGATTTTTTTCATGAGAGATTTAGGACCCAAATAGTGCTACTTTGGAGACCAAGTAATGGTGTGACACAATGCTTAGGAAAAAGATATATTACTACTCTTCCTGCTTGCCCCTCACCCATACCACTGTTGAAGAATGCAGCCTAGCTCTAGTGCAGCTTTTACAATTAATAGTAGTGTGTGTGTATGCGTGTGTGTGCGCATGTGTGCATGCGTGCGTGTGTGTGTGTGTGTGTGTTGCTTAGTCATGTTCAACTCTGTGGGACCCCATGGACTGTAACCAACCAGGCTTCTCTGTCCATGAAATTCTCCAGGCAAGAATACTGGAGTAGGTTACCATTTCCACCTCCAGAGGATCTTCCCAATCCAGGGACTGAACCCAGGTCTCCTGCCTTGAGGGAAGATTCTTTACCGTCTAACCCACCAGAGAAGTTCCAATAGTAGTACTGATAATATGAAATATTTGCAAAGCACACACTCTGCCTCAGTCACTGTGTTAAGAGTTTTAATCATCACAACTACTTATGAAATAGGTATTATTTTTCATTCCTAGTTAAAAGAACAGAAAACTGAGACCTAAAAGATGAAACTTCCCACAAATAAGTGTTAAAATTACGTGCCAATTCTAGGTCTGACTGACTTTTAGCCATGTTGTGAGTTCAGTTTTACCTCTGTGTTCCCAGGGACCTAGAAAAGCACCTGGAACATGGTAGTTTCTCAAGAAAACTTGCTTAATGAATTAATGAATATATGCCTTGAAACTTAACAAATGTTGAATTGCACCTTATAAATGATATACATTAATTCTCAAAGTTGATAAAACATTTTTTAGAAACACAGATGAATATTACCCATAACAGAATAATTTTAATGGGGCCAAGGGTCACATCTGATAAGGCAAAGTCACTAAAAAGATGTAAAGGAGCAATAACAATGTTCATTTTCAAGTTACTTTAAAATGGTATATCTACAAAACTCATTAATTATGTTATTGACTAAAAACAACATTAGTAATGAAAGTTGCTTCCATCTTGAATCAATTAAGTCTCCTTTACATCCTGCTCTCTATCCTCTAGTGTCTCTTTTATTACCACTGAACTAAAGAGAAAAAGTGAAACAGCTTAAAGAGCCATTTCCCTTCTCAACCCTAAAAGGCTTTTTTTCATTTACCAGAAATAGCTATTTTCAAGCTAATTCAACTTTCAAAATCAAGTGTGCAGGCTAAAGAAATTAATTTCTGCTTAAGTCATAGAAAATTGAAACTTCTTGATAACTTTTTTTAAAAGCACTTTGTCTATGAACACACCTCTGTGAATATGAGTTCTTTCCTATTTTGCAAATTTCAGGATTAAGTAAATTGTGAGACTTTAATATAAGTAAAAGAAAGGGGGAAATATGAAAAAGCTTTCCACTTTAATATTTTTAAATGCTGTTCAAAAACAAGAATCAAAAATTAATATGAGAGAATGAAAAACTATTTTGTTTTGTTTTACTTTTTGGTTCTTCTATTACAACTCTGGGAAGATATGGAGCCAGGAAGATAAAGATATTTAAAGATATTCACTGAAGAGAAATGTGTAATACAGCAAACTGGGAAGGAGGGAGTATTTGAGTTTATTTCCCAACAGACTAACATTTAAAAGACAAAAAGTTCAGTGATAGGATTTGCTGAACATTCTCATTAGTACTTGAAAACTACTTACCTTCTAATCCTCCAAGTAATACATTTCAACAGCCACTTTCAACTCAGAATCAGTTAGTGCATATCCTTTGCCCAAACACACAGCTGTCAGCCATTTATCAGCTCTCTTCTAACCCCTTGCTGTCTATCATCATTTTATAAAAGTTGTGTAACTATGTCCATTCATTTGCTTTAACAATAAAAACAGACTAAATCAAAACACAGATTACTTAAAAGTTTTCCTCAAGCATGTCATAGATTGCACCATGGTAATATATATTCAGAGTGGTTTTTACTACAGAATAGGCCATGCAATGTAAGTGAGTGAAGTTGCTCAGTTGTGTCCAACTCCTTGCGGCCCCATGGACTGTAGCAGCGACTCTTTGCGGCCCCATGGACTGTAGCAGCCTACCACGCTCCTCTGTCCATGGGATTTTCCAGGCAGAGTACTGGAGTGGGTTGCCATTTCCTTCTCCAGAGATCTTCCCAACCCAGGGACTGAACCCAGGTCTTCCACATTGTACGCAGATGTTTTACCGTCTGAGCCACCAGGGAAGTCCTGCGATGTAAACCAAAACCAAGCACACAACAACCACACCCCAGGGCTAAATCACAGTGTGACTGGGCAAAGTTACCTTCTTCTTTAGTTTCTTTATCCATACAATGGAAACAATTCTAGAACTTCAGGGTTACTTTGAGAATTAAATGAAATAGTACTCTAAAGGTATTGTTGTTAACTACCAAGCTTACTATATCACTTTAGTAGCAGAGGTAGCTCAAAAAGTAAAGAATCTGCCTGCAATGTGGGAGACCTAGGTTCGAGCCCTGAGTCAAGAAGATCCCCTGGAGGAAAAAATGGCAACCCACTCTATTATTCTTGCCTGGAGAATTCCATGGACAGAGAAGCCTGGTGGGCCACAGCCCCGGGGCTCACAAAGAGTTGGACATGACTGAGTGACTAACACACAGAAGAGGTATGGATGGGGAAGGGTAGGGGGTTAATAACAGGCTTTTACGACAGCTGACTGAAGGGTGATAGGATGATTCTGATTCTTTCCTGAAAAAAAAGGAAGAGGAGCTACAACCTCATGCCTTATTTCTCTCTGGCCAACAGTGTATAAATGATATGCATAATCATGTGACGTTATAATGTCAATAACAATAGTATTACAACTGTAAAACACACATAAAGTGTTAAGAATCTTTCATAAAATAGAATATCTATGAAACACAGAGCATTTGAAAGTAGTGTCCCATTGATGGGTTAATACATTAACATTCATTATACTGCTTTGTTCTATTGATCTCTTCAGTAGTTCCAGAGCACATCAATTAATATATTGAAATACAAAATCAAAAGTACTTTTTTACACAGTGATTTCACACTTGAAGCCATGTAACTTTGCTCTACTTAGATGTCATATCTTATAGTATTTAGTGGATTTTCGCAAGTTTATTTTACTAAATTATGCTCAATGAGATGTCCTCCTTCATTCTATCCTTCTGCAAAAATAAAGTCAACATGACTGGAATGATTCAAAGAAGAAATAAAGCATTTGTTTCCTATGCACTACTTCTAAGAAGGCTGAGACATATTTGTCCCCATCTTTTTTTTTTTTTTTTTTTTGAGCAGGTAAGAAATTGGTTCAGTTCAGTTCAGTTGCTCAGTCGTGTCCAACTCTTTGCGACCCCATGAATCGCAGCTCACCAGGCCTCCGTCTGTCACCAACTCCCGGAGTTCACTCAAACTCACATCCATCGAATCGGTGATGCCATCCAGCCATCTCATCCTCAGTCGTCCCTTTCTCCTCCTGCCTCCAATCCCTCCCAGCATCAGAGTCTTTTCTAATGAGTCAACTCTTCGCATGAGGTGGCCAAAGTGCTGGAGTTTCAGCTTTAGCATCATTCCTTCCAAAGAAATCCTAGGGCTGATTTTCAGAATGGACTGATTGGATCTCCTTGCAGTCCAAGGGACTCTCAAGAGTCTTCTCCAACACCACACTTCAAAAGCATCAGTTCTTCGGTGCTCAGCTTTCTTCACAGTCCAACTCTCGCATCCATACATGACCACTGAAAAAACCATAGCCTTGACTAGATGCACCTTTGTTGGCAAAGTAATGTCTCTGCTTTACAATATGCTATCTAGGTTGGTCATAACTTTCCTTCCAAGGAGTAAGCATCTTTTAATTTCATGGCTGCAATCACCATCTGCAGTGATTTTGGAGCCCCCCCCAAAAAAGTCTGACACTGGTTCCACTGTTTGACCATCTATTTCCCATGAAGTGATGGAACCAGATGCCCTGGTCTTCGTTTCCTGAATGTTGAGCTTTAAGCCAACTTTTTCACTCTCCACTTTCACTTTCATCAAGAGGCTTTTTAGTTCCTCTTCACTTTCTGCCATAAGGGTGGTGTCATCTGCATATCTGAGGTGATTGATATTTCTCCCGGCAATCTTGATTCCAGCTTGTGCTTCTTCCAGTCCAGCGTTTCTCATGATGTACTCTGTATAGAAGTTAAATAAGCAAGGTGACAATATACAGCCTTGACGTGCTCCTTTTCCTATTTGGAACCAGTCTGTTGTTCCATGTCCAGTTCTAACTGTTGCTTCCTGACCTGCATATAGGTTTCTCAAGAAGCAGGTCAGGTGGTCTGGTATTCCCATCTCTTTCAGAATTTTCCACGGTTTCTTGTGATCCACACAGTCAAAGGCTTTGGCATAGTCAATAAAGCAGAAATAGATGTTTTTCTGGAACTCTCTTGCTTTTTCCATGATCCAGCAGATGTTGGCAATTTGATCTCTGGTTCCTCTGCCTTTTCTAAATCCAGCTTGAACATCAGGAAGTTCACGGTTCACATATTGCTGAAGCCTGGCTTGGAGAATTCTGAACATTACTTCACCAGCATGTGAGATGAGTACAATTGTGCGGTGGTTTGAGCATTCTTTGGCATTGCCTTTCTTTGGGATTGGAATCAAAACTGACCTTTTCCAGTCCTGACCTTTTTCAGCCACTGCTGAGTCTTCCAAATTGGCTGGCATATTGAGTGCAGCATTTTCACAGCATCATCTTTTAGGATTTGAAATAGCTCAACTGGAATTCCATCACTTCCACTAGCTTCATTCATAGTGATGCTTTCTAAAGTCCACTTGACTTCACATTCTGGGATGTCTGGCTCTAGGTGAGTGATCACACCAAATGATTATCTTGGTCTTGAAGATCAAGAAATTGGTTAGGAAAGTAATTATTCTAGTGCTTAGTTTCCATATGTGTGAGGACTATTTTAGAACGTTAAGAAATAGAGAAGACATTCAAGAAAAAACATATATAAAAAAGTAAGATATATGAACAGCTATATTTTTTGGATCGGGACTTTGAATTTATTTCCAGAATTTTTATTTTAAGCTATAGTATTTATAAGCTATCAGTATTAATAAAATATTTATCAAAAATACATTTTAAATTTACCTTCCTATATTAACATTAATAAAATGCCATATATCAATTTTAAAACACATCTTGTTTTCAGTCAAACAAGGCTAACAAAATGAGACTCAGGACAAGAATTCCACAAACCTCAGCTTTCCACAGAAAAAGCACTTTAAATTTTCCTGTGGGTAGAATGTAGGAAGCAATAAAAGAAGTGTTCCAGTTCATCTTAACTGGAATAAGTTCAAAAAGACTCTCAAATTATTTGGACTTTATACACCATGGAACACCTTGCATTGTTATAAATTGCTACATCTCTAAAAATAACCCATATTAAAGTCCTTACTGCTCATTAAGGACTCAAGTGTGTTGAACAGTGAATACTGAAATATTCCATCATTTAACAATGATTGCACAGTAAATCCTATAACCTATAAAAATGGAACTTACTTTAAAAAGTGTCACAGTGATCTCAATGTTTTCAGGAACAGGCCATACGACAACACCACGGTATGGATTTTTTATTCCAGGCTGCCAGCTATGAGCCTACCAAAAAAAAAAAAGTCGTCAACCTGAAGTACAGAAAATACAATATTAATAATTTGCAAAGATATATTGACCCCATTTAACTATCCATTAGATCTGTCTCCCTAAAACAAAAAATGATTAGTCAAATAGAACTTTTCAAGCATCAAACTTAGGCCATGACCATTGGTGGCTGAGACAGTAAAGAATCTGCCTGCAGTGCAGGAGACCTGGGTTCAGTCCCTTGATCAGCAAGATCTCCTAGAGGAGGAAATGGCAACCTACTCCAGTATTCTTGCCTGGGGAATTCCATGGATAGAGGAGCCTGGCAGGCTACAGTACACAGGGTTGCAAATAGTTGGACAAAACTGAGCAACTAACACATACTCATGACAGTTGTATCACATGTAAGCTACAGATTACTATCTGTAAACAAACATTTACCCTCTCCTACACACACACACACGAAGATAGAAAAATGAGATGCATATTTTCAAAAGCTAGTTTAAATATTTTATTTATTATTATTTTTTTTTTTTTTACTTTACAATATTGTATTGGTTTTGCCACATAAGAAATCAGGAGAAATATTTTAAAAATTATTTTGTGATCTCAGAACTTAAAGGAAAATTCAAATAGGTGGGGAAACAATGGAAATAGTGACAGACTTGATTTTCTTGCACTCCAAAATAACTGTGGACAGTGACTGCAGCCATGAAATTAAAAGACGCTTGTTGCTTGAAAGAAAAGCAATGACATTTTTTGATTGGGTCGTTTATTTTTCTGGAGTTGAGCTATAAACGACCCAATCAAAAAATGGGCCAAAGAACTAAATAGGCATTTCTCCAAAGAAGACATACGGATGGCTAACAAACACATGAAAAGATGCTCAACATCACTCATTATCAGAGAAATGCAAATCAAGACCACAATGAGGTACCATTTCACACCAGTCAGAATGGCTGCAATCCAAAAGTCTACAAGCAATAAATGCTGGAGAGGATGTGGAGAAAAGGGAACCCTCTTACACTGTTGGTGGGAATGCAAACTAGTACAGCCACTATGGAAAACAGTGTGGAGATTCCTTAAAAAATTGCAAATAGAGCTGCCTTATGACCCAGCAATCCCACTGCTGGGCATACACACCAAGGAAACCAGAATAGAAAGAGACACATGTACCCCAATGTTCATCGCAGCCCTGTTTATAATAGCCAATAGGACATGGAAACAACCTAGATGTCCATCAGCAGATGAATGGATAAGAAAGCTGTGGTACATATACACAATGGAGAATTACTCAGCTATTAAAAAGAATACATTTGAATCAGTTCTAATGAGATGGATGAAACTGGAGCCGATTATACAGAGTGAAGTAAGCCAGAAAAAAAAACACCAATACAGTATACTGACACATATATACGGAATTTAGAAAGATGGTAATGATGATCCTGTATGCGAGACAGCAAAAGAGACACAGATGTATAGAATGGACTTTTGGACTCTGAGGGAGAGGGAGAGGGTGGGATGATTTGGGAGAATGGCATTGAAACATGTATACTATCATGTAAGAAACGAAGTGCCACTCTATGTTCGATACAGGATACAGGATGCTTGGGGCTGGTGCAAGGGGGTGATCCAGAGAGATGATATGGGATGGGAGGTGGGAGGGGGATTCAGGATTGGGAGCTTGCATACACCCGTGGTGGATTCATGTCAATGTATGGCAAAACCAATACAGTATTGTAAAGTAAAATGAAGTAAAAATTAAAAAAAAAAAAAAAGATAAGCAATGATAAACCTAGACAGTGTTTTAAAAAGCAGAGACATTACTTTGCCTACAAAGGTCCATTTAGTCAAAGCTATACCATTTAGTCAAAGCTATAGTTTTCCAGTAGTCATGTACAGATATGAGAGCTGGACAATAAAAAAAGGCTGAGCACTGAAGAATTGATGCCTTCAAACTGTGGTGCTGGAGAATACTCTTGAGAATCCCTTGGACAGCAAGGACATCAAACTAGTCAATCTTAAAGGAAAT
Source organism: Ovis aries (assembly GCF_016772045.2). Lineage (NCBI taxonomy): Eukaryota > Metazoa > Chordata > Mammalia > Artiodactyla > Bovidae > Ovis > Ovis aries. The sequence goes on from NC_056056.1 coordinate 45,495,527, forward strand.
CAACCCTGAATATTTATTGGAAGGACTGATGCTGAAGCTGAAGCTCTAATACTTTGGCCACCTGATGCGAATAGCTGATTCATTGGAAAAGACCTCATTGCTGAGAAAGATTGACAGAAGGAGAAGGGAGTGACAGAGGATGAGATATTGGATGGCATCATCGACTCCATGACTCTGAGCAAACTCCAGGAGACAATGAAGTACACGGAAGCCTAGCATGCTGCAGTCCATGGGATTGCAAAGAGCTGGACACAGCTTAAGCAATTAAACAACAACAAATCAGAGAAAAGTAGCCTTGAGAAAAGAAGCCAAGAGCAGACCATAGGAAGGGAATCAGATCATTTAAACATGGGAAGAGTCTTCTAGGGAGATAGACCAGCAACTGGAAAGGTGCTGAGGCAGTTAGATAACAACAAGGCCAATGTGGCTGGGGCAGATTTAAAGAGAAGAGCAGTAGAAGACAGGACTAAGGAAATCATGGAGGGCCCAGTCATACAAGGTTCTGGCAGGCCATCCAAAGATTCTGGCTTTTAATTTGAGAGAGATGAGAAGCCACTGGAGGATTTTAGCAGAAGAATGATGATCCAAGTTACATTTTTTTTTAGCTCTAGCAAATCTATTCAGAATAGACTCCAGGTGTTTGAGTAAACTCCAGGAGAAACAGTGCAGGACAGGGAAGCCTGGCATGCTGCAGTCCATGGGGTCGCAAAGAGCTGGACATGACTGAGTGACTGAACAACAACAACCAGGTGTAAGAGAGGAAACAGGGAGACAATAAAGAAGCTATGCAATAATCCCAAGGAGAGCTGATGGTGACTTGGCTTACGGTGGTATAAAAGTGGTATGAAGTGATCAGATTTTTAAAAATTTTTTATTTATTTTTATTTTCAAGACAGAATCAATAAGATTTTCTGTCTGACTATATGAAAGAAAGTAGCCAAGGATGACTGTATGGCTTTTGCCCTTGAGCAAGTACAAAACAGTAATTGCTATTAACAGATACGAGATAAAACTGCAGAAGGATCAGGTTTGGAAAATCAGATTAGGAATTTGATTTTATACACATTCAATCTAAGGTGCCTATTAGATATTCAAATGTAGCTGTTTAACTAGGCAGCTGGATATACCTACCTGGAGTTATAAATTTAGGAATCATCAGCATACAGGTGATACTTAAAGCTTAAGGGTAGATATAATCCCAAGGGAGTGACAGGAGGGAGGAAGGGAAACAGAGAGGGAGAATATAAAGGTTCAGGAACTGAACTTTGGAGCACAACAGTAACAGGTCTAGGAAATGAGGAGGAATCAGTCAAGAAAGGTCAGTAAGTAGAAGGAAAACCAGAGGCAAGTGGTTATTCTGAAAGTCTAGTGGAGAAAATATTTTCAGGAGACACAAACAATTATCTGTGCCAAATCTTGGTGACAGGTCAAGAGGACGAGGTCTGGAAAATGACCCCTGGATTTAACAAAGCCGAAGCCATTACTGACTTCACAAGAGCTGTTTCAGTGGAGTGGTGAGGGCAGGTAAACACCTGACTGGATCAGCATGGGTTCAAGAAAGAAGAGGAAGAAAGACACTGAAGCTAAGCACATTCAACTTCTCTGGGCTATTTTGCTGAAAAGAAAGAGAGAAATAGGTTAGTGCTAGTACGAGAAATATTGTCAGACCAGAATTTTTTAAGTAAGACAGAAATATTTTTAGGGTGATGGGAAACACTCAGTTGAAAGGGAAATTTTAATGATGTGGAAGAGAAATAATTGCTAGAGTAATGTCTTTAACAGTATGAAAGAAGACAGATTGGCTTGTGCTGGGAGCACAGATCATTCTTCCGTAATAAAAGAAAAGAAGTTAGAGTAGTTGAATGCAGATGCATGTCAGGGAGCAGATTTAACACATCTGAGAGGACACTGAGAGGACATCTGAGGACACTGAGACACAGACTTGACCAAGACCACACAGCAAGTAAGTCGCAGAAACTGGATTTGAATCCACGAAGTGGAACTGAGAAGTGATCAAAATCACAGAAACTTATGTCCATGTAAATCTTATCATATCTTGTTGGTTAAAACACCAGCAGAATACTCTAAGTCAACTATACGTCAATAAAAAACAGAGACTTAACACACCACAGCCAGTGGTAAAGAACGGAGTTTTGTTGATTAAAAAACATCTCCAGAGATTCTTCTATTCCCCTGCCTTATTTCTATGCCTGCTGACAGTCCTAGAATACAACTCCACAGAGTAAACAATCTGAATTTAGAAAAGTAAACTGCTGCTAGCTTAGATAATCTCTAATTAGACCTCCTCTCTATATAGTCTACATACTTAATTCTGAAGATTTGTGACAACTGTAATTCTCATGTACTCTAACAATAGATCAAGCTATTTCTCTAGTCTCTTCAAACTTCTCATAATTATATTTTCATAGTCTCCCCATACATTGAAAAAGACTATAATAATTGAATTTTTCTTATTAGCGACAGTAGAAAAGATAGTATTTGAACAATTTTGAATTTTAAAAAGTACCATCAAAGAATTTTAGACCTGAAAATATCCTTAGGAGATCTAATCAGGTACAGATAAAGAAACTGAAGCAATAAAGAGTAAATGGCTTGCCTGAACCCATAATAATAATCTGCAGGAGAACCAGCTCCATGATTTTCAAGTTCAGGGTTCTTCACCCAGCCAACATTATAGCCAACTCTATTTCTGATTCACACAGTAGTCAAGAAAATAGTCTTCAATCCCTAAGGTCTTAACATTTATATGCATGAGACAGAGATCAAAAGTGTGAAAAGCAGGGAATGTGGAGACCAACAAACAACTGGGCAGAATTAGAAGACAGTGATATTAAGTAATTATCTAATGCTGGTCCTCTAAATGATCTCTTTCAATTCTCAGTCCAGGATCAGGAAATGGTAATTAGACTGCTGAACAAACAAAACTACTATCTGCTTAACAAACTAAAATCTTTTTTCTTTTTTTAAATAAAAAGAGATAGAAGGGTGCTAGTTCCCAAGTTGCTGGTATCCCGCCTTTCTATCCAGCAACTCTCCCCAGTGACAGGAAAGGTCCACCTAAGTCAGAGCTCTGGCTTTCTGATGGTCTTTTTAGTGACTGTACAAACTAGCTATGTTAAGACACAGTAACAATATCAATTAGTTCAGCTTAGTATCTGACAATGTCAGCTTCATAATGTCAGCTAATTATTATATATTAGAAAAAGAATGAAAAGTCTAATACAGGCAACTAAAAACAGCTGTGGTACTAAACACCTAATTGTACAGATCCAGGGAGACAGTACTTTAGGTTCTTAGGAACTTTATTTTTAAAAAGTATCTCATGTTGGCAATCATCAGCACTACAGGAATCCTGATCAGTTTTTAATCAGAGTAATAGAAAAGGTTTCCCTAGAAAGTAATTCAGTATAAAACACATACAGCTATTTAGCTCCTTAATATAGTCCAGAAAGGTGGGTTATTTAATCAGTTGCCATCATCCTAGTACAGTTAATGGTAGAAAGGATGAAGCCATTTTCACTTCCACTCATATAAATTGTTTCACCTTTTAATCGTATCAGAGATCCTTTAGCAAAGGCAGACCTAGGAAAAAGGTAACATTTATCAATTTTGAGTACTGACTCTATAAGATGTCTTATTTTCAAATTATTTCATATCATACCTTATGTAAAAGACCTGAACCTAATACGGAACTAAATACAGATATGGAACTAAAAAACCTAATATGGAACTAAATATTCACTTGTTACTTCTGAAATTTTTCACTGAATAAATATAACTATCATTTAGTTTTTAAATTGATGATTTTCAATTTATAAAACTTCATCTATGCATACGTTTAGGAAGTCACATGTAAAGTTGTCTTAGAGCTGCCCACATCATAGCCTTAGTCAAAGATCTACCACTACACCCACCCCTTCATGATACCACAGCATATTGTTAAAGGCTATACAGGTGCACACTGCTGTATTAAAAATGGATAGCCAACAAGGACTTAATGTATATAGCACAGGGAGCTCTGTTCAATGTTACATGGCAGTCTTGATGGGAAGGGAGTTTGGGAGAGAATGGATACATGTATATGTATGACTAAGTCCCTTTGCTGTCCACTTGAAACTATCGTAACGTTGTTAATCAGCCATACTTCAAAACAAAATAAAAAGTTTAAAACAACAACAACAAAAATACAGCTTATAGCAAGGAAGTGGAAGTGGTAATGCCATCCAAAAGCTGGTGAGGACTTTCAAGCTCTTCTCTCCCTTTGGAATTCTCCCATCTCTGTGACTTCAAATTCCTAGTTTCAAAACTAGGTTTAAGGCAACAGACTACTCTGCCATAACTTTTCTTGTCTATTACAATTTTCCTGCTTCCTTTGTCCAACACTATACTGAAAAATAATTTATTTACGCATATGCAATTCAACTGCTGCCTGAAAATAAATTTGCTATAAATGCCATGACTTGAAGATAAGAGGTAGGAAAACTACCTATTGTAATAATTACTCATGGTAATTATTTTGTAATTATTCTCTCAATAAAAAATGATTCTGCAATGGGTTCTTTATATTTAATTACAAAAATAGACATGTATCCAAAGAAAGTGAGCAAAACACTGAGAACTAAACTTGAAATCAAATAAGGCAATGTGCCTTATCATTTTACTGTCTAATCTGTTATCTGGGTATCAGATATAAGTTTCAATCCACCAATATAAAAAAGGTAGATAACCAATCATACTTCAGTAAAATAATTTTTAAAAGGTAGATATATTCAGAAACAGGCAAGATAAATAATAAGTTATACACAAGACCAAAAAGAATGAATTACTGTGTAGTTCAAACTCTTTTCAGAAACAAACCTAAAAGTAAAAACCAGACTATTTTCTGCCGAATGGTTGTAGAGATCTATTTTCCCTGTAAGTGATTTCAATGGGACTTAGCAGAAAATAATGTGTATTTCAAAAGAAAAATGTCAGAAACAGAAGAGTGTTTCAGATGAAAACAATGGTTCTACTCTTTGGATTTAATATAACTGATAGTTAATTTTAAAAAACAATAGCTGGGGACAAGCTAGCTTTTTTTTTTTTTTTTTAAAGAATTCCAAAATGCCATAGATCTCAAGCTCCTCGAAGTTTTTCTAAAAAGTAATTTGTTTAATTTTCACATAATATCATAATCACTTCTTTTATAGCTTCTGGAACTGCTTTTTACACCCTTATTCAGCTGTTGTATACAATGTATAAAACAGCATTTCACACATACATGAATATATATTATGTAAATTTCAGGCAGATTCTTTACCACTGAGCCATCAGGGAATCCTGCAAGCTTACTATAGCATATGGGCTTCCCTGATGGCTCAGTGGTAAAGAATCCACCTGCAGTGCAGGAGACTCGAGTTTAATCCCTGGGTCAGGAAGATCCCCTGGAGAAGGAAATGGCAAACCACTTTAGTGCTCTTGCCTGGGAAATCCCATGGACAGAGGAACCTGTGGAGCTACAGTCCATGGGGTCCCAAAGAGCTGGACATCACTAGAGTGACTAAATAACAACAATAATAAGCTTAATACATTGTGAGTTCTCATAACTTTTCAAAAGTACATCTATAATGTTTCAAGAGAAATATACAATGATTCTAAAATATCCAGAAGGGATCTGAAATATTAGAAGCATCACAACTGGAAAATAAGTCCAATAAGAAATAGTTCCTTCTGGAAAATATTGTATTCTGTGAAAAATCAACCTGTACTTCATATGTTTGCATTTCACCATTTAGATTCGATCAAAATTTAATATGATGTAAAAAAGAATCTGGACCTAAAAGTTATCTGGCTTTGAAAATGCAATTAAATTAAAAGTATACTTAATTTCAACTATGAATATTCTGAATCGACTTTTAATCTAAAGCATTTCATTATGTTTCATAATGTTTTAAGAAAACAATTAGTATCTAGTTACTACAAGAGGGAAATCACTTTCTGTTGACAGCAAAAAACATTTAGGGTCTAATGTTTATAGTTAATAGTCAGATTCCACTATCATACTTACTGGATGACCTAATGTGTTCCTTTCCATAAAAGCTTAAGACCCATTCAGAAAAACTGATAGATGACCCTAAGCCTATTTTCAGAATCCTTTCTCATACGTAAATAGATAAGAAAATATTACAGATCCAAAATACCCTGTCTCCAAACTACATATATATGCTTTGAAGAAGATGCTATTCATTAGGTGAAGCAACTGGACCTTTCCTCTATTGCTGCGGGGGTATGCTGAAAGTTAAAAATGTACCTACCCTATTGCCCAGTGATCCTACTACTAGTTGTCTGTGCAAGAGAAAATATTTGTCCCCCAAAATACTTGTACTGCTGCTGCTAAGTCGCTTCAGTCGTGTCTGACTCAGTGCAATTCCACAGATGGCAGCCCATCAGGCTCCCCTGTCCCTGGGATTCTCCAGGCAAGAACACTGGAGTGGGTTGCCATTGCCTTCTCCAATGCATGAAAGTGAAAAGTGAAAGTCAAGTTGCTCAGTCGTGTCCGACTCTTTGTGACCCCATGGACTGCAGCCCACCAAGCTCCTCCATCCATGCGATATTCCAGGCAAGAGTACTGGAGTGGGGTGCCATCGCCTTCTCCGAAATACTTGCACAGTAATGTTTAAAAGAAATTTAGTCACAATAGTGAGTATTCAGAATACTCACTGGAAACAAGCCATACTTTCATCAACAGATGTATAATCAAAGTGCAATATATTCACATGATAGAATAATACTCAGCAAAGAAAAAAATTAATTACCAGTATTCACAAATTTTTTAACTCTGAAATTTAATTAAAATTTAATTTCAGGTAAAATAAATGAATTTTTTCTTTACATATATCACAGTCAGTAAACATGCTTGTAATTACTGTGTGCCTATAAACACATGTTCAATCTTACTTGTCTGTAGACTGGAATTTTAAAAATATCTAAAATTGTTATTGAACATTTAAAAATTCTGCTCCACTCCCCCACAAAGCCATAAGAACAAAAGATTAAAACCTCTGAAAAATCCAACTTCTTCTCTTCTGTAATCTAGCAAATGGACTCAGATAACTCATCATTAATTATGTGTGCCCTAACTCCATCTTCTTAGAAGCTGAATAAAGTAATTCTAGATATAATTTTAAGTGATCTTTATTTACCCATTAGTTCATGATATTCTAGCACAGAGATGTTAAATAACTATTATGTTATTTAAGGCCACCAAATCCAAAATCAAAACTCAGGTATCTGGCTCCTGTCTAGAACTATAATACCAAGATTACATATAGTACCTAATCAATCATTTTAGTAAAGCAGATTATAAGAATAACCCAAAATGTCAAAAAACATTTTAAAATATTCTTCACTGGGGCCAGATAAGCTTAATAATTAGACCAGAAGTTACATTCAACATTTGGGTAAGAAATTTAGAGAACAGACAAACCTTGGAAGACTTCCTTCGGCTTCTTCTTGTCCAAACTACCACCAGCTTATCTGGTTGCCTGCCAAACAAGAAAGATTGAGTAAAATTTATCTTAAATCAATAAAATTTAGTTTTAGCACCTTTAAAAGAACAAAAATGTCACCTGCTTTAGATTACATGGAGTGGTTACACTAACAATAAAGCCCTATAAATTACTCACATATAGTAAATGCAGAATATAGACATGATCTAATTTAAATGACTAATATTTCATCCACATGTTTTTCTAAAAATACTTTACCAAGTAAATTCATTGGCACAAATCAAGTAAAATAAAATACTTAGACTATTTTAAAAAGAAAAGCACCTACATATCTCTCACCTAAAACTATATTTCCAACACATTATCACTTTAGAGAAAATAAGCATAAAAATAATATTTCCAAAATAATTTAAATCTGTGGTTTATACTACTTTAGCATATCTATATCTTATGAACAATGCTTATGATTTTCAAAACCTTTTTATAATCAATCATCTCAACTATCTTCAAGAATATAATACAATACTGAAAAATAGGCAAGTACATTCTGACAAGAAGCCCAGGGTACACTGGGTTTCCCTAGTGGCACAATGGTAAAGAATCTGCCTGCAATGCAAGAGACTGCCTACAACGCAGGAGATGAGGGTTTCATCGTTGGGAAGATCCCCCAGTTTAAGGAAATGGCAACCCACTCCAGTATGCTTGCCTGAGAAATCCCATGGACAGAGTAGCCTGGTGGGCTAGAGTCCATGGGGTAGCAAAGAGTTGGACATGACTGAGCAACTACACCACCACAACCATTCTGGAAAAGTTAAAAAAACACTCATCAAAAGCTCTGGCAGAAACAAGACTGAAATATAGGTCTTTCCAACCTGAGATGCTGGGAGCAGCAGCCAGATGCGGAAATTCTAAGTTACAGATGAAATAGAAGAAAGTTTCCATGGAACATCAGAGTGTTTATCTAAGGATATGAACCAACGGAGAAACAAAACGTGTTTAACACAGAGAGAAACAGAATAGGACAAAGACATGGAGATGGGTGGTGGGGTACATATAGCAACATGATAATAGAGCTGGGCAGAGGGTATGGATCAATGCTGGCAGCTTAACAGTAAAGGGACTGAGTATCCAAACAGTTAAGCTACCTTGTTTGAAAGCACTGGTGGCTTGCTGGAACACTTTACCAAGATTACTACAGTAATCTTTCCACTATGTTCTTATCTCCATATTTCCAGCCCAACCTCAACTTTTAATTATACTTCTGCAATACTACTTTAGAATTACTACAAAAGTCAAACATTTTTTTTTTTTTTTTTTTACTATTCTAATAGGGCTCTTATACTGAAGGTACAACAAACTGGCACTTGAAAGTTGAATTTGACAGATTTGACCTAAATAGAGTTCCCTTATTTTAAGCTTAAACTTTAGAAAACATTTCTTGGGACTTCCCTGGTGGTCCAGTGGGTGAGACTCCATGCTTCCAATGCAAAGGGCTCAGGTTCAGTCCCCGATGAGGGAACTAGAACCCACATGCATGCCACAATGAAGACCTAGCTCAACCTAAAAAAATAAATATCTTTTAAAATTTCTACTTACATGCCTTCAAACAAGTTCCATGGTATCCAGATTACTAAAGCCTCCAACACTATCAACTTCTTTCCACCTGACCAGCTTCATTCTTCAGATGATCTACTTAGTCCCTGTATATACTTGACCCTTTGACATCACATCATGCAAGACAGAATCCATATTCCTGACTGTGGTTTATAAGGCACCTCATCACCTGACTCTCATTTTCCAGCTGCAAAACCTACAAATACCTCAAAGGCATCTTGTTTTCCAACCAATCCCTGAACATTTATTCAATCTCTTCCCATCTTTTCATGTTTAAAATCTTTTTTTCTTTAACCTCCTCTTTTCTCTCCTTTTCTATCTGATAAATGCTTAATTCATCTCTATAAAAACCTGACCATTTCTCATTTCATTCCCACTTTAACCCATATCCTCAACCTCAGGCAAAGTTAATTGCCTCTTCTACCTGTATTTACATAACACTAAACATCTCTATTTTAATATGCTATATGCCCTGTATTATGGGCTTCCCTGGTGGCTCAGATGGTAAAGAACCTGCCTGCAATGCAGGAAACCAAGGTTCAATTCCTGGGTTGGGAAGATTCTCCTGGAGACGGGAATGGCTACACACTCCAGTAATTCAAAATCATAAGCTGATGATATCACTCTAAGGGCAGGAACTAAAGAGCTTCTTGATGAGGGTGAAAGGGAAGAGTGAAAAAGCTAGCTTAAAACTCAACATTCAAAAAACTAAGCTCATAGCATCGGTCCCATCACTTCATGGCAAATAGATGAGGAAAAAATGGAAATAGTGACAATCTATTCTCTTGGGCTCCAAAATCACTGTGGACAGTCACTACAGCCAGGAAATTAAAAGATGTTTGCTTCTTGGAAGAAAAGCTATAGCAAACCTAGACAGCATATTAAAAAGCAGAGACATCACCTTGCCAACAAAGGTCCATATAGTCAAAGCTATGGTTTTTCCAGTAGTCATGTACAGATGTGAGAGTTGGACCATAAAAAAGGCTCAGTACCAAAGAACAGATGCCTTCGAATTGTGGTGCTAGAAAAGTCTCTTGAGAGTCCCCTGGACAGGGAGAAGATCAAACCAGTCAATCCTAAAGGAAATCAACCTTGAATATTCATTGGGAAGGACTAATGCTGAAGCTGAAACTCCAATACTTTGGCCATCTGATGTGAAGAACCAACTCATTGGAAAAGACCCTGAAGCTAGGAAAGAGTGAGGGCAAAGAAGGGGGCAGCATGGACGGATGGTTAGATAACATCACTGATTTGACGGACATGAATTTGAGCAAATTCCAAGAGATAGGGAAGGACAGAGAAGCCTGGTGTGCTGCAGTCCGTGGGGTCTCAAAGAGTTGGACATGGCTGAGCGAATGAACAACCGTACAACAACCCACTCCAATATTCTTGCCTGGAGAATTCCAATGACAGAGGAGGCTAGTACACTACAGTCCAAGGGGTTGCAAAGAGTTGGACACAACTGAGTGACTAACAGTTTTCTCTTTTTCACTTCATGCTTTCTATTACATTATTTGTTATTATTTCTATCTTCTCCACTAGATTGTGTTCCTTTATCAACCATATCTTATTTATTTTTCTATTACTAGCAACTAATATGGAGGAGGCAATGGCACCCCACTCCAATACTCTTGCCTGGAAAATCCCATGGACAGAGGAGCCTGGTAGGCTGCAGTCTATGGGGTCGCTAAGGGTCGGACACGACTGAGCAACTTCACTTTCACTTTTCACTTTCATGCATTGGAGAAGGCAATGGCAACCCACTCCAGTGTTCTTGCCTGGAGAATCCCAGGGACAGGGGAGCCTGGTGGGCTACCGTCTATGGGGTCACACAGAGTCGGACACGACTGAAGCGACTTAGCAGCAGCAGCAGCAACTAATAAGAATCTGGTACAAAGCTGAGGCTCTATGTACATCCACTACTAAATGAGAGAAGGTGCAGCTTATTTGAGCTTTGCAGGCATCTTCACCTTGGATGCACATTGGAACCTCTTGGGAAGCTTTTTTAAAATATTGATATCTAGGTTCCACCACTAGAGAATCACATTTAAATGTTAGGCCTGGTATGCCGACTTTTAAAAATTTCAGTTGAGTGTTATGTCCAGCTAAGGTCAAAAACCATTCTTCTGCAAGGAGAGTGGTAAGCAATCCCCACACTCCTGATTTGAAATAGTGAGGCACTGTGACGCTGTGATGGCAACAAGGGTGGCCTCCCTTCCCGATATCATCCTAGTGCTACCTGCACTGCTTGCTGCCTCCTCCCAACCTGGCCTCTCAGCACCTTCCTCTCCTCCACCCATTCTGATCTCATGTTTCAGAATATGGAAGCCTCTTACTGTAAAATAAGAAAGTCAGGAAGGGTGGTATCCTAACCTACATGCCTGAAATCCCAAGAATGTAAATAGAACATAAGTTACTTGTTTGAGAATGCCCCCAGAGATTAATATACTTTTTTGTGATTCCAAGTTATATCCTATTTTTAAAATGTCTTCACTAGAAATCTCCCCTGGAGAAGGGAATGGCAACCCACTCCAGTATTCTTGCCTGGAGAATTCCATGGACAGAGTAGCCTGGTGGGCTACAATCCACTGGGACACAAAGAGTCAGAGATGACTGAACAACACACACACACACTAGAAATCAGCTCCCCTTTACATTACCAGGGACAAAGTAACACAGAATGTTTAAAATAAAGAGCTGTGCTGTGAGTTACTGTTCTTACAGAAGAATACCAATAACCACACAACTGCTGCTGCTAAGTCGCTTCAGTCGTGTCCAACTCTGTGCGACCCCATAGACGGCAGCCCACCAGGCTCCCCCGTCCCTGGGATTCTCCAGGCAAGAACACTGGAGTGGGTTGCCATTTCCTTCTCCAAACCACACAACTGGTTGACCACACAACTGGTTGACCACAATTAATATTTTAAGCATCTATGCTGTACTAGAAAAGAACCATTAAATATTAACTTATGTGCTCACAAGAGGCCAGGGATACAGCAACTGTGAGAGTTTTATCCAACTACCAGAGAAACTATAATTATACAACTTTCTATCCGTAAAGTCAGGACAACCTGATATAGCCCTGTTTTAGAGAGAATTCAACAGTCAAATATTTAAAATTTCTACCCCATTCCCTAAGTGACCAGGTAGCCCTGCACATGATACATATACAGACATATAAACACACATGCATATATTCATATATAGGTATTTACACATATGAATATTTTATATACACACACATAATATGTACACACAGACACATTGCCTATGAGTTCTACTGCAAAATTTGAAGCCTCTGGTGGGCTTCCTCAAGGGATAAAGCTTTACATTTAAAAATAAGGAATGTTATCTTTCTGGAAATTATATTACACAGGTTACTGATTCTCTAAGAGAGGTTTTCCTTTAATAAAATGTCCTTTTTGTCCCTCTCAAGATGAAATGCATCAAAATTTGAGGAATAAAGACACTGAAGATCTGTGCCTCATAATAATTGTACTTAATTATCATTTCAAAAAGTAGCTATATATCCATACAAACGGCAAGAAAACTGTGGCTAAATTCCAGTTACTCAAGGTTTTGCTCTCTTCCCCATGTTCCCTTTTCCCAAACTTCCAGGGCTACATTTCTCTTATATTCATGTATATCCTTCTCCACATGAAACCTCAAAATGTGTGACTTTTATTGATTTACTCCTATCTGTTTCTATGGCTTAACCTTAGCTTCCTGGAATACCACATTCTTGATAAACATATACTGATAAATTATCTCAACTCAATCAATGTAGAGGAGCCTATAAAGAATAAATAAAGCCAAACTACATGAATTTAAATTTTTTAAAAAGGGATTTCCCTGGTAGTCCAGTGGTTAAGACTTTGCGCTTCCACTGAAGGGGGTGTGGGTTCAATCCTTGGGCAGGGAACTAAGATCCCACATACCGTGCGGCATGGCCAAAAAGTAAATGAATGAATAAACAATAAAATAAAAATTTATCTTCTATCATACCCTCAAAATCCTTAAAAAGCAACAAGTTCAATCTGAAGGTGGCAAGACTTAATCTCAACACTATGATTCTGATGCTAACTTCTGGAGAGGAGGAAGAACAGTAAGAAAATAGAAGTGGAAGAAGGAAAAGATATCAGAGCTACAATGAACCAGTTTATAAAGCAATAAACTGTATCTTTCTTTTGTCTGCAAGTTGTGGGCCCCCCTCTTTGCCACTAGTGATCTATAACACTGTGTATCCAAGTAAATTTAAAGAAAAACATTCCTGTCTTAAATTTAGACTCCAGTAGTTATGACCAACCTAGATAGCACATTTAGAAGCAGAGACATTACTTTGCCAACAAAGGTGCATCTAGTCAATGCTATGGTATTTCCAGTGGTCATGTATGGATGTGAGAGTTGGACTGTGAAGAAAGCTGAGCGCCAAAGAATTGATGCCTTTGAACTGTGGTTTGGAGAAGACTCCTGAGAGTCCCTTGGACTGCAAGGAGATCCAACCAGTCCATTCTGAAGATCAGTCCTGGGATTTCTTTGGAAGGAATGATGCTGAAGCTGAAGCTCCAGTAGGTTTGGCCATCTCATGAGAAGAGCTGACTCACTGGAAAAGACTCTGATGCTGGGAGGGATTGGGGGCAGGAGAAGGGGACGACAGAGGATGAGATGGCTGGATGGCATCACTGACTCGATGGACGTGAGTCTGAGTGAACTCCGGGAGTTGGTGATGGACAGGAAGGCCTGGCGTGCTGCGATTCACGGGGTCGTAGAGAGTCGGACGAGACTGAACTGAACTGATTATTTTCCATTCTCATGTGTGTCACTTATGTGAGGTAAGACTGAAAAAGCTGTGAGAAAAATTCCAAAACCATCACATGAAAACCAGTCTCATCACTTTTCAGAATCACAACAAGCATTAACAAGTATTTTACTGAATGCTTATTACATTCCTGGCACTGTGCTGAGCAGTGGAGATACAAAGGCAAAGGAAGACAAGCCTTGCTCCTCTGGAAGCTTACAGTCTTAGTGGTGTGTGAAAGTCACTCAGTCATGTCCAGCTCTTTGCAGTCCCAAGCACTATACAGTCCATGGAATTCTCCAGGCCAGAATATTGGAGTGGGTCGCCTTTCCCTTCTCTAGGGGATCTTCCCAACCCAGGAACCAAACCCAGGTCTCCCACACTGCAGGCAGACTTTTTACCAGCTGAGCCACAAGGGAAGCACAAGAATACTGGAGTGGATAGCCTATCCCTTCTCCAGCAGATCTTCCCGACCCGAAATCAAACCGGGGTCTCCTGCATCACAGGTGGATTCTTTACCAATTGAGCTATCAGGGAAGCCCACAGGCTAGTGGAGACACAAACATTAAGCCAACCACCTAACTGTAGGCACAACCTTGGGGAAGTACTAGGAGACAGAAAGACCTTATACAAAGAAGGATCCATTTAGAAATATCTCAGCAAATATGTACACTGACGAAAAAAAACCTGCCCAACTGCTGAGATTGCCTAATTAAGAATTTGTAAAGAACAAACAAAAACATAATTTACAACATTTTAAAGTCCAACAAAAGATGAGCGACTAATCACAGTACATCTGTCTACTAGAATATTACAGAGCTGGTAAAAATATTTTCTAAGAACGTTACAAGCATAGGGCAATGCTTGGGATATCATGTCAAATTTATTCAATAAATATTTATATTTCTGTCCTATACCATGTAACAAAAGAGGACACCAGGAAGAAATGTCTCAAAATGATACCTGTGGTTATTATTAGGAACTAAAATTACATGTCATTTTAAGAATATACTTTTCTGTATTTTCTGCAATGAACTTATATTACTTCATGCTAGAGAATTATTTAAATGTGGGGGGAAGTTATTTAAAATAAAATAACACTTTTAAGTTTGCAATTAAGTATCAACAGACAGAATTAAACAAATTAATATTCCAAATTTCATTGAATTTAAAGAGCTCTCAGCTGAATCAATCTGTTTTCCAAGTCATTTTAAGTGAAGGAGGTGTATTCTTGAAGTTATCATAAATGTTCCTCAAGATCCGAGCTGGCTGTAGGCAAAATTTTGAAATACACCCTACTTGACTCTGATATCCTACTCTCCTTTGCCTCTCCAATCCCAGGCATTCTTCCTTGAAGCTGCAAAGTCAATATGGTGCTCCACTATAAGACCCAATAATAACAACATGACAAATGCTTTTCAGATCACTAGTGGTAAGGAACCTGCCTGTCAATGTAGGAGACACAAGAGACATCAGTTCAATCCCTGGGTTGGGAAGATCCCCTGGAATAAGAAAAGGCAACCCACTCCAGTATTCTTGCGTGGAAAATTCCATGAACAGAAAAGCCTAACAGGCTACAGTCCATGAGGCTGCAAAGAGTTGGATACGATTGAGTGACTAAACACAAAATTCTATTCTACATCAATTATAATAAAATCCCCCTTTCTCTAGGATAAGTATCTTAGGAGGATGGTAAAGGAAAGAAATCTGGGCAAACAATTTGTATTACTTTTGGAGATGTGAATTTGTAAAAGAAGGTTCATCAAAAACAACACAGCACAGAGAAAGAATAAATACTACCCTGGAGATAGGGAAACTTATTTTTCCTAGATATGGCATTTAGTGTTCTTAGGAATATCTCTCCAATTTCTCTGAGCCTATTCTCTAATTTATCAAATGAAGAGACTGCACTACAACTTGTTAGTTCTAACACTATATAGTTCAGGGACTGTTTAAATGACTCAAACTGGTTAAATATTTCATGTTTTAAAATGAAATGAAAAAGGAGTGGGGTAAAGAATTTGTGGCATGGAGTGGGTTGCCATTTTCTTCAGTTAATAAATGAGTATGCATTCTCCACACCAGCTGAATGGAGAGGACTCCAGAATGCAGAGGAAAGCAGAGCCGTAAGATAAATGTTGCATGGGCACTGAATGACCATGTGGAAGGCCAATCAACCTTCTCTAGACTGAAAAGTGAGAAAGAAACGAACTTTTATGTCAAACCACTTGGAACCTATATGCAGGTCAGGAAGCAACAGTTAGAACTGGACATGGAACAACAGACTGGTTCCAAATAGGAAAAGGAGTACGTCAAGGCTGTATACTGTCACCCTGCTTAATTAACTTATACGCAGAGTACATCATGAGAAACGCTGGACTGGAAGAAGCACAAGCTGGAATCAAGATTGCCGGGAGAAATATCAATAACCTCAGATATGCAGATGACACCACCCTTATGGCAGAAAGTGAAGAGGAGCTAAAAAGCCTCTTGATGAAAGTGAAAGAGGAGAGTGAAAAAGGTGGCTTAAAGCTCAACATTCAGAAAACGAAGATCATGGCATCTGGTCCCATCACTTCATGGGAAATAGATGGAGAAACAGTGAAAACAGTGTCAGACTTTATTTTTGGGGGCTCCAAAATCACTGCAGATGGTGACTGCAGCCATGAAATTAAAAGACACTTACTCCTTGGAAGGAAAGTTATGACCAACCTAGATACCATATTTAAAAGCAGAGACATTACTTTGCCAACAAAGGTCCATCTAGTCAAGGCTATGGTTTTTCCAGTGGTCATGTATGAATGTGACAGTTGGACTGTGAAGAAAGCTGAGCGCCAAAGAATTGATGCTTTTGAACTGTGGTGTTGGAGAAGACTCTTGAGAGTCCCTTGAACAGCAAGAAAATCCAATCAGTCCATTCTAAAGGAGATCAGCCCTGGGTGTTCTTTGGAAAGACTGATGTTGAAGCTGAAACTCCAGTACTTTGGCCACCTCATGCGAAGAGTTGACTCATTGGAAAAGACTGATGCTTGGAGGGATTGGGGGCAGGAGGAGACGGGGACGACAGAGGATGAGATGGCTGGATAGCATCACTGACTCGATTGATGTGAGTTTGAGTGAACTCCGGGAGTTGGTGATGGACAGGGAGGCCTGGAGTGCTGCAATTCATGGGGTCGCAGAGTCGGACACGACTGAGCAACTGAACTGAACTGCTACAGTAAGTCCTCAACAGTACAGAAAATTCAAAAGACACACATAAATAATAAAAAGTTGCTATCTTGTAGAAATTTACATTGTAAAGAGCTAAGACCAAATTTAACCTTTTTATGTCCTACTGGTTTTCATATATAAATGAAATCCATGTTTCCAAAGATAAATGACAGTTATACCTCAGACCTTAGTAGCTAATAATTATTCCTTTGAGGTTTTCCTAAATTAAAAATAAGGAATCGTAAGTCTTTAGAACACAGAAAGTATAACATATTCCTCTCATCAAAGAATCCAGGATATACTTATAACGAGAAAAAGAGAGCTCAATATTTTAACCCTGATGTTACTATGAATAGCCACTTCACTAAATAACAAGGTTATTCCTTTTAGGCGAAGGGCTCTTAGCTATAACTGAACATTTCATGGTGGAGTGCTGCGAATATTTAAACAAAAGGAGGAAAATTGTCTTATCACAGAAATACTCTAACTTAACTATTTCTCAAGTAATTATTTTTATCCTTCAGTAGGTACATCTGCCTCCTATTGTCCTATCACTGCTGTAGCTCCAGTTAATTATACTCCTTTATGCTTACTTCCCAAGAGTTATTTAGCAAGCTGTAATAATTAATTCAATAGGAAAAAAATTCTATAAAACCCAGTACCCATACACAGGATGTAGTTCTTTTCTGCAAAAATGAAGACAGTTCTAATAATAAGAGATACAAATCTGCTACTCAAAAATATTCCTAAAAAATTGTACGTGGCATCTTCCTACCATCTTTAAAATATTTTCACAGAGTGATTGCTTATGATTAAAAATATTTAATTGGTGATGCATATGGACTTCTGCTGACAGGGATTCTAAAACCTAAGTGTCAATATTTAGGAACAGTACCATCAAACTGAGGAAGTACAGTCTGACATACTTGAGCTAAGTGTACTTTTTGAGAGGACACCAAAAAACACACAAATGTATATATATATAATTTTTGTGTGCTATTCAACAGGGTAATCGGTTTATAATTTTCAATATCAAGATATTTGAGAAAAATAGCATTATAATCATTCACTGCTCTATCATGTGTGTAATGCTGCTCTTCCCAAATAATACTTCCTACTTTCTTGTTTTACAAAATCACCTATGATGATTCCTTTAATACAGCATGTTACTTACTACTTCTTTCTTTCCATCCTGCTTAAACAAGCCTCACATGTCACTTACAGAAATATTAATATCTCCAAGTTATGTACCTGGTTCTCTGAAAAAGAGCTTAGCAGGGGGGAAAAAAGGGGCACATCACTCAGACAATGGTCCCAACCCTCCTAAATAATCATATTCACCATTTCTTCTTAACATACTTCTGTAATTGCTGCAGTTTTGTGTTTGGATGATCACTTTTGCCTGTCTTGTTTCTACTTGACTTGAAGGTTCTCAAGAGTTTTCCTGGTATTCAAGGGAAACAGAATATTATAGATTAAAAAAAATCATATGAAGGCAGACAGATCTGGGTATCCCTCCTTTGAGTTGTACCATCTAAGCCTCAAGACATTCCTCATTTATGAAATTAGAACCTCACAGGACCAATGCAAAGATCTGTTAAGATAAGGTAAATAAAGTACTTAGTTCAGGGCCTGTCTCTCAGCAAACTGTCAGATAATGTTGGAAATCATCCCATGTATACGCACAGAGCTTTCAAATAGCTTTGCACAGACTCCCTCTTAAATGTGAACAAACAAAGGATCATCTGAAGAAAGTTTCTAAAAGGCAAGGGGCTAAAAGAGAGAAAAAAGAAACTTGAAAGAAACTGAAGACATTACATGAATACCTTTAGAAATATAAAAGATACTGTACTCATGAAATATATAAAATATAAAAAGAATATTTAAAGAATAGAAATCTGAAAATTATGTGTTCCTTTTTCATTTAGCAAAGTAAAAGTTGAAGACTTAAGATAAAATTGAGGAAATCTTCCAGATCTAGAATAAATAACAGAGATGTTAAGTGGGAGAGAAAAGACAAAAAATTTAGAACCACCCAGAGGTTAAAAGGACTGCCCCAATGGCTCAGATGGTAAAGCGTCTGCCTGCAATGCAGGAGACCCGGGTTTGATCTCTGGGTTGGGAAGATTCCCTGGAGAAGGAAATAGCAACCCACTCCAGTACTCTTGCCTGGAAAATTGGTAGGCTCCTCAGTCCATGGGGTCTCAAAGAGTTGGACATGACTGAGCGACTTCACCTTCACTTTTCAGAAGTTAAAAGTCTAATTCCCCAAGAGGACTATGAGAAGAGGCTGCAAGATGTCATCTATGCTACAGCCCTAGAAAGACACCATTCCAAAGTGGGCCAGGACATTGGAGGGCTCCAGGAGAAAAAGGAACTGATGAGTCACCAATGCTTAAGTGTTTTGAGAGGAATATTGATAGATGGACAGAAAAAATTTGAAATAATAATTATAGATATGGAGGCTTCCCGGTGGCTGAGATGGTAAAGAATCTGCCTGCAATTTGGGAGACCCAGGCTTGATCCCTGGGTCAGGAAGATCCCCTGGAGTAGGAAGTGGCAACCAATTCAGGTATTCTTGCCTGGAGAATTCCATGGACAAAGGAACCTGGAGGGCTACAGTCCATGAGGTCACAAAGAGTTGGACACGACTGTGGGACTAACAATAATAGATACATGAGAGGAAGGGCAAAATGAAAAAAGGGCAAAAAAAAAAAAATTATCATGTCAAATTTTAACATAATAAAAATCTAAAGAAACAAAATGCAATCATAATACCATAGGGCTCAACACAAACAATACTAAGTCATAACAATGAATCTGATCTAGCTCTTCCAGAGCTGACTGGAGAACAGGAAGGATGAGGAAAGGGAAGGGTAAGTGTGCTTCAGGGAGGAGGTGGTAGACAGCTAAATCCTCACCTACCATATCAAGAAGCCAGCAGATAAACTCTAAAATCAAAAAGGTTAAAAGAAAATCTTGAAAGTATGTTGTTGAACAATGAAATATCACCTGACATACCCATCAGGAAGACTATAATCAAAAAGATAAACAATAACAAGTTTGTATCCTATCTTCAAGATATGACTTCCCTGGTGGCTCAGACGGTAAAGCGTCTGTCTACAATGCGGGAGACCCGGGTTTGATCCCTGGTTTGGGAAGATCCCCTGGAGAAGGAAATGGCAATCCACTCCAGGACTATTGCCTGGAAAGTCCCATGGACAGAGGAGCCTGGTAGGCTACAGCCCATGGGGTCGCAAAGAGTCGGACACAACTGAGCGACTTCACTTTCACTTTCAAGATAAGATAAAACCAAAACCCTTTCTCAATGCTGGTGGGATTGTAAATAGTAAGGCTACTATGCAAAACAGACTGGCAGTTCTTCAAAAAGTTAAACATATGGAAAAGGATAGACAGCCCAGAAATGAACCCACACATTTAAGCTCAGTTAATTTATGACAAAGAAGGCAAGAACATACAATGGAGAAAAGACAGTCTCCACAACAAGGGGTGATGGGGAACATGGACAGCTACATGTAAAAGCATAAAATTAGAACATTCTCATAACATCATATACAAAAATAAACTCAAAATGGATTCAAGACTTTAAGATCATATATTACAGAACTCCTAGAGGAAAACATAGGCAAAACAATCCTGACAAAAATCACGGCAATAACTTTTTGATTCATCTAAAGCAAAGAAATACAAAAGCAAAAATAAATAAATGGGACCTAATTAAACTTAGAAGCTTTTACACAGCAAATGAAACCACGGAGAAATCAAAAAGACAACCTACTGAATGGGAGAAGATATCTGCAAATGATAAGAGAAAACAGATTAATATCCAACATATATCAACTGCTCATATAACTAAATATTAAAAAATAAATTAAAAATGCACAGAAGCACTGAATGGACATGTTTCTAAAGAAGAAATGCAGATACCCAACTGGCACATGAAAAGATGCTCAATATCACTCACTAACAAGGGCATGGTTAGTTTCATTGAGTTAGACAAGGTTGTGGTCCCTGTGATTAGACTGACTAGTTTTCTGTGATTATGGTTTCAGTGTGTCTGCCCTCTGATGCAGTGTGTCTGCCCTCCAACATCTGCTGGACCATCGAAAAAGCAAGAGAGTTCCAGAAAAACGTCTATTTCTGCTTTATTAAATATGCCAAAGCCTTTGACTGTGTGGATCACAACTGTGGAAAATTCTGAAAGAGATGGGAATACCAGACCACCTGACCTGCATCTTGAGAAATCTGTATGCAGGTCAGGAAGCAACAGTTAGAACTGGACATGGAACAACAGACTGGTTCCAAATAGGAAAAGGAGGATGTCAAGGCTGTATTATTTCACCCTGCTTATTTAACTTGTATGCAGAGTACATCATGAGAAACGCTGGGCTGGAAGAAGCACAAGCTGGAATCAAGATTGCCGGGAGAAATATCAATAACCTCAGATATGCAGATGACACCACCCTTATGGCAGAAAGTGCAGAGGAACTAAAAGGTCTCTTGATGAAAGTGAAAGGGAAGAGTGAAAAAGTTGGCTTAAAGCTCAACATTCAGAAAATGAAGATCATGGCATCTGGTCCCATCACTTCATGGGAAATAGATGGAGAAACAGTGGAAACAGTGTCAGACTTTATGTTTTTGGGCTCCAAAGTCACTGCAGATGGTGACTGCAGCCATGAAATTACAAGACGCTTACTTCCTGGAAGGAAAGTTATGACCAACCTAGATACCATATTCAAAAGCAGAGACATTACTTTGCAAACAAAGGTCCGTCTAGTCAAGACAACGGTTTTTCCAGTAGTCATGTATGGATGTGAGAGTTGGACTATGACGAAAGCTGAGCGCCGAAGAATTCATGCTTTTGAACTGTGGTGTTGGAGAAGACTCTTGAGAGTCCCTTGGACTGCAAGGAGATCCAACTAGTCCATCCTAGAGGAGATCAGTCCTGGGTGTTCTTTGGAAGGACTGATGCTAAAGCTGAAACTCCAATACTTTGGCCACCTCATGCGAAGAGTTGACTCACTGGAAAAGACTCTGATGCTGGGAGGGATTGGGGGCAGGAGGAGAAGGGGACGACAGAGGATGAGATGGCTGGATGGCATCACCGACTCGATTGATGTGAGTTTGAGTGAACTCTGGGAGTTGGTGATAGACAGGGAGGCCTGGTGTGCTGCAGTCCATGGGGTCACAAAGAGTGGGACACGACTGAGCGACTGAACTGAACTGCTTGGAATCATCAGGGAACTGCAAATCAAAATCACAGTGAAATATCACCTCACACCTGTAATAATGACTATTATTAAAAAGAACACAAATAACGAATGTTAGCAAGGATGTGGAAAAGAGGCAACCCTCCTACACCACTAGTGAGAAAGTAAATTGGTTCAGCCTGTGGAAAACAATATGGAAGTCCTTAAAAAACTAAAAACAGAACTACAATATGACAGAGCAATTCCACTCCTAGATATATATCTGGGGAAAAAAATAAAAAACACTAATTCAAAAAGATACATGCACCCCAATGTTCATAGCAGCATTATTTACAATTGCCAATATATGGAAGAAACCTAAATCTCCATCACCAGATGAATGGATAGCACAAATATGTGTATATATATATATACATACACAGGGGCTTCCCTGGTGGCTCAATCTGTAAAGAAACTGCCCACAATGTGGGAAACCCAGGTTCAATCCCTAGGTCAGGGAGATACTCTGGAGGTGGGAACAGCAACCCAATTTGGCATTCTTGCTGGAGGATTCCATGGACAGAGAAGCCTGGCAGGCTACAGTCCAAGGGATTACAGAGTCAGACACAACTAAAGTGGCTTAGCACACACATATACACACACACACCCACACATACATACAATGGATACAACTCAGCCATAAAAAAGAATAAAATTTTGCCATTTGCAGCAACATGTAGGATTTGGAGGCTGTTATGCTAAAAAGTGAAATAAGTCAGAGAAAGATAAATACTATGCAATGCCATCTATCAGTATCAGTTGAGTCGCTCCGTCGTGTCTGACTCTTTGCAACCCCACGGACTGCAGCACGCCAGGCCTCCCTGTCCATCACCAACTCCTGGAACCTACTCAAAGTCATGTCCACTGAGTTGGTGATGTCATCCAACCATCTCTTTCTCTGTCATCCCCTTCTCCTCCTGCCTTCAATCTTTCCCAGCAACAGGGTCTTTCAAAATGAGTCAGTTCTTCAGATTACATGGTCAAAATATTGGAGTTTCAGCTTCATCATCTATACATGAATCTATATACCATCTATATGTGAAATCTAAAAAACACAAGAAACTAGTGAATATAACAAAAAAGAAGCAGACTCAAAGATACAAAGAACCTGCTAATGGGGAGAAGGAAAGGGAGAGGGGCAATATAGTGATAGAGAATAAGAGGTACAAACCATTAGGTATAAAATAAGCTACAAAGATATACTATATAACATAGGGAATACAGCCAATAATTTATAGTAACTATAAATGGAATTCAGTCAGTTCAGCTCAGTCGTGTCCGACTCTTCGCAACTCCATGAACTGCAGCACACCAGGCTTCCCTGTCCATCACCAACTCCCAGAGTTTACCCAAACTCATGTCCATTGAGTTGGTGATACCATCCAACCATCTCATCCTCTGTCATCCCCTTCTCCTCCCGCCTTCAATCTTTCCCAGCACTGGGGTCTTTTCAAATGAGTCAGCTCTTCATATCAGGTGGCCAAAGTTTTGGAGCTTCAGCATCAGTCCTTCCAATGAATATTTACGTCTGATTTCCTTTAGGATGGACTGGTTGGATTTCCTTGCTGTCCAAGGGACTCTCAAAAGTCTTCTCCAACACCACAGTTCAAAAGCATCAATTCTTACACACTCAGCTTTCTTTACGGTCCAACTCTGACATCCATACGTGACGACTGGAAAAACCATAGCTTTGACTAGACAGACCTTTGTTGGCAAAGTAACATCTCTGCTTTTTAATATGCTGTCTAGGTTTGCTAGCTTTTCTTCCAAGGAGCAAGCATCTTTTAATTTCACAGCTGCAGCCCAGCATTTGCAATTATTTTGGAGCCCAAGAAAGTAAAGACTGTCACTATTTCCATTGTTTCCCCATCTACTTACCATGAAGTGATGGGACTAGATGCCATGACCTTAGTTTTTTGAATGTTGAGTTTTAAGCCAGCTTTTTCACTCTACTCTTTCACTTTCCTCAAGAGGCTCTTTAGTCCCTCTTATAAATGGAGTATAACCTTTAAATATTATGAATCACTGTGCTGTACACATGTAACATATAATATTGTACAGCAACTAAATTTTTAAAAACAGAAAAAATAAAATAAATATAAAGTTAAAAGTTAAACACAGAGTTATCATATGATCCACTGATTTCACTCTTAGGTATATATACCAAAACTTGTACATAACTGTTCATAGCAGCATTATCCATAATAGCCTAAAAATGGAAAAAACTCAAATGTCCACCAACTGATGAACAGATAAAATGTATACTCATGCAATGGGCTATTATTTGACCACAAAAATGAGTAACATACTGACACATTATAACATGGATGAGCCTCAAAACCATGTTTTGTTTTGTTTTTTAAATTCCACACACAGGTGAAATCATTTGGCATTTGTATTTCTCCTTCTGACTTTCAGTTAGCGTAATACTCTCTTGGTCTCTCCACGTTGTCACAAATGGCAAGATGCCATTCCTTTTTATGACTGATATTCACATACACATATGTGACAGACACATGTGTCTCAATTTCTTTATCCATTCACCTACTGATGGACACTTAGGTTATTTTCATATCATGGCTCTTGAATATAATGCTGCAATGAACACATAGGTGAATAAATCTTTTTAAAGTAGTATTCTTGTTTTCTCTACATTCCACCAACGGTGCATAAGGGTTCCCTTTTCTCTACATCCCCACCAACATTTGTTACTTGTTGACTTTACAAAAAATATTTCTTTCTTCATTTGGCTGCGCTGGGTCTTAGTTGCAGCATATGTGATCTAGTTCCCTGACCAGAGATCGAACCTGGGGTCAGGTCGAGCGAACCCTGCATTAGGAGTGAGGAGTCACAGCCACTGGGCCACCAGGGAAGTCCCATTTGCTGACTTTTGATAACAGCCATTCTGACAGTAGCAAGGTGATATTTTTTGTGGTTCTGATTTGTATTTATGTGATGATTACTAATCTTGAGCATCTTTTCATGTGTCTGTTGACCATTTGTATATTTTTCTTAGAAAATGACTATTGAGGTCCCCTACCCATTTTTAAATCAGACTGTTTTTTTGAAGCTGACTCATAGGAGTTCTTTATAATTTCTGGATATGAACTCCTATCAGATATATCATTGACAAATATCTTTTCCTATTCAGTACACTGCCTTTTCATTATATGGACAGTTTCCTTCACTGTGCAAAAGTTTTTTAGTTGCTATAGTCCCATTTGTTTATTTTTGCTTTTGTTGCCTTGGCTTGAGATTTATCCAAAATTATACTGCTAAGACTGACATCAAAGCACATACTGCCTATGTTTTCTTCTAGGATTTTTACGTTTTCAAGCCTTACATTTAAGTCCTTAATCCATTTTGAGTTTATTTTTGTAAATGGTATAAGAAAATGGTTCAAGGTCCTTCTCTCACATGTAGCTGTCT
Source organism: Ovis aries (assembly GCF_016772045.2). Taxonomy (NCBI): domain Eukaryota; kingdom Metazoa; phylum Chordata; class Mammalia; order Artiodactyla; family Bovidae; genus Ovis; species Ovis aries. The sequence continues at coordinate 45,521,356 of NC_056056.1, forward strand.
AGTTTTCCCAAAAACCATTGGTGGAAGAGACTCTCTTTTATTCTACTGTAAATTACTGGCTTCATTGTCATAAATTAATTAACCATATAAACATGGGTTTACTTCTGTGTTCTCTATTTTGTTTCCTTGGTCTATGTGTCTCTTTTTATGCCAGCACAGTTTTGATTACTATAATTCTGTAATTTCGTTTGAAACCAGGGAATGTGATACCTCTAACTTTGTCCTTCTTCAAGGTTCTTTTTGGCTATTTGGGGTCTTTTGCAGTTCCATACATATTTTAGGACCATTTTTTCCAGTTCTGTGAAAAATGCTATTTATATTTTGATAGGAATGGTATTAAATCTGCAGATTTCCTTGTGTAAGACAGACATTTAAACAATATTAAATCTTCTAATCCATGAGCACAGTATTCAATCTCTTTCATCAAATGTTGTTGTATTCAATTTCTTTCATCAATGTCCTATAGTTTTCAGAGTATAAGTCTTTCATCTTTTTGGTTATATTTATTCCTAGGTATTTTATTCTTTATGAGCAGTTGTAATAAACATGACTATTAATTTCTCTTTTCAACAGTTCATTACTAATGTATATACAGAAAGGCAACTGATTTCTATATACTGATTTTTTAGTAAAGTGGCAGGATACAGTTCATTTATTAGTTCTAATAGCGCTTTAGTGGAGTCTTTAGGGTTTTCTGTGTAGTACTGTGTCATCTATAAATAACAACAGCTTTACTTCCTTTCTAATCTGAATTTATTTCTTTTTCTTAACTGCTTTCTTGTGGCTAGGACTACCAATACTGTGTTGAATAAAAAATGGTCAGAGTGGGCATCCTTGTCTTTTCCTGATCTTAAAGGAAAAGCTGTCAGCTTTTTACCTTAAGTATGATGTTAGCTGTGGGTATGTCATATATGGTCTTTATTTTGTTTAGTTATGTTCTCCTATTTTACTGAGAGTTTGTATCATAAATGAACAGTGAATTGTCAAATGCTTTTTCTTTATTGAGCCGATCATTTTATTTTTACCCTTCATTTTGTTAATGTAGTTGTTGACTGCTTTGTGAGTGTTGAATCCTTACATTTTTGTAATAAATCCCATTTGATCACAGTGTATGTTCCTTTTAATGTATTGTTGAATTAAGTTTGCTGGTAATTTTATTGAGTATTTTTACATCTATATTCATCAGAAATACTGGCCTGTAATTTTCTTTCTTTTTATAATGTCTTCATCTCATTTTGGTCTCAGGAAAATTCTGGCCTCATAGAATGAGTTTGGAAGCATTCCTTCCTCTTCAATATCTTGGAATATTTTGAGAAGGATAGGTATTAACTTTTCTTTAAATGTTTGGTAGAGCTCACCTGTGAAGCTGTCTGGTCCTAGACCTCTATTTGTTGGAAGTTTTTTAATTACTGCTTCAATTTCATTACTAGTGATTGGTCTGTTCAAATTTCTTATTTCTTCCTGGTTAAAAAAATTCTTTTTGTAATAAACTTTCTAATTGGGAAAGTGTTGGTGATGGAGATTAGGGACTTGAAGGAGAATAACTGCATGCTCAGGGTCACCTTATAATGAGGCATAAAGAGTAGCTAGCTTCCAGATAAAAAGTCCCATAGCTGAAGAAAATGCCCAGAATTTTTTGCTGTACAGTAAAACAGAAAACAATAACACCATTTGATGACTTTCAGGAACATAAATAACATCTCTCAAGCAGTAGTCTGGTTCACAGTTCACACTAATCCAGATCAATACAGCCTAGCCATGGCTAAGAAAAACAGGACTTTGCTATTTTCAGCTGTAGTCCCACCCAGAAGTTGAGTATGTTACACATACCCAATAGCCCATACAAGTGCATCTATTTCTAGAGCCAAAGATTAGCAACAACCAGGAAGAACTAGTTCCCCTGTTACTAATGACCTACCTTACATGCACCTCACTTACCAAGAAGGAAATTCAATTTTTCAAATACAAACGAGATAAAAGACACTGTACTTCACAGAATTATTGCTTCATTATCCTTTTTATATGTTACTGCTGCCTAAAGAATAAAATTCAAACCCACTTAAAGTCTTTCTCCATTTGACCTCCATCAATCTTCTCGTCTAATTTCCAACATTATATGCTACAAATAAATAAGATAGTTCATTGTTCCAAAACCTATTCCAGTCACTGTTCCAAAACATGGCCTGTGCTTTTCCTCCTGAGTGTCTTCCCTGTTTCGAAATGTAATAAGTTGGGAGTTTTGCGGAGGGGCGGGTAGATTCTCATCTTATTTGATCTTTTCAGTTCAGTCCAGTCACTCAGTCATGTCCGACTCTTTCCGACCCCATGGACTGCAGCATGCCAGGCTTCCCTATCCATCACCAACTCCCAGAGTTTATCAAACTCATGTCCATTGAATCGGTGATGCCATCCAACCACCTCATCCTCTATTGTCTCTGTCTCCTCTTGTCTTCAACCTTTCCCAGCATGAGGGTCTTTTCAAATGAGTCAGGTCTTCGCATCACGTGGCCAAAGGACTGGAGTTTCAGATTCAGCATCAGTCCTTCCAATGAACACCCAGGACTGATTTCCTTTAGGATGGACCGGTTGGATCTCCTTGCAGTCCAAGGGACTCTCAAAAGTCTTCTCCAACACCATACTTCAAAAGCATCAATTCTTTGGTGCTCAGCTTTCTTTATACTCCAATTCTTAGATCTATACATGACTATTGGAAAACCCACAGTCTTGACTAGACGGACCTTTGTTGGCAAAGTAAGTTCAGTTCAGTCACTCAGTCATGTCCGACTATTTGCGACCCCATGAATCGCAGCACGCCAGGCCTCCCTGCCCATCACCATCTCCCGGAGTTCACTCAGACTCACGTCCATCGAGTCCCTGATGCCATCCAGCCATCTCATCCTCTGTCGTCCCCTTCTCCTCCTGCCCCCAATCCCTCCCAGCATCAGAGTCTTTTCCAATGAGTCAACTCTTGGCATGAGGTGGCCAAAGTACTGGAGCTTCAGCTTCAGCATCATTCCTTCCAAAGAAATCCTAGGGTTGATCTCCTTCAGAATGGACTGGTTGGATCTCCTTGCAGTCCAAGGAACTCTCAAGAGTCTTCTCCAACACCACACTTCAAAAGCATCGATTCTTCCGCACTCAGCCTTCTTCACAATCCAACTCTCACATCCATACATGACCAGTGAAAAAACCATAGCCTTGACTAGACGGACCTTAGTCGGCAAAGTAATGTCTCTGCTTTTGAGTATACTATCTAGGTTGGTCATAACTTTTCTTCCAAGGAGTAAGCGTCTTTTAATTTCATGGCTGCAATCACCATCTCCAGTGATTTTGGAGCCCCAAAACATAAAGTCTGACACTGTTTCCACTGTTTCCCCATCTACTTCCCATGAAGTGATGGGACCAGATGCCATGATCTTCGTTTTAAGCCAACTTTTTTGCTCTCCTCTTTCACTTTCATCAAGAGGCTTTTTAGCTCCTCTTCACTTTCTGCCATAAGGGTGGTGTCATCTGCATATCTGAGGTTATTGATATTTCTCCCGGCAGTCTTGATTCCAGCTTGTGCTTCTTCCAGTCCAGGGTTTCTCATGATGTACTCTACATATAAGTTAAATAAGCAGGGTGACAATATACAGCCTTGACATCCTCCTTTTCCCATTTGGAACTAGTCTGTTGTTCCATGTCCAGTTTGAACTGTTGCTTCCTGACCTGCATACAGGTTTCTCAAGAGGCAGGTTAGGTGGTCTGGTATTTCCATCTCTTTCAGAATTTTCCACAGTTTCTTGTGATCCACACAGTCAAAGGCTTTGGCATAGTCAATAAAGCAGAAATACATGTTTTTCTGGAACTCTCTTGCTTTTTTCCATGATCCAGTGGATGTTGGCAATTTGATCTCTGGTTCCTCTGCCTTTTCTAAATCCAGCTTGAACGTCAGGGAGTTCACGGTTCACGTATTGCTGAAGCCTGGCTTGGAGAATTTTGAGCATTACTTTTCTAGCATGTGAGATGAGTGCAATTGTGCGGTAGTTTGAGCATTCTCTGGCATTGCCTTTCTTTGGGATTGGAATGAAAACTGACCTTTTCCAGTTCTGTGGCCACTGCGGAGTTTTCCAAATTTGCTGGCATATTGAGTGCAACACTTTCACAGCATCATTTTTCAGGATTTGAAACAGCTCAACTGGAATTCCATCACCTCCACTAGCTTTGTTCGTAGTGATGCTTTCCAAGGCCCACTTGACTTCACATTCCAAGATGTCTGGCTCTAGATTAGTGATCACATCATCATGATTATCTGGGTTGTGAAGATCTGTTTTGTACAGTTCTTCCGTGTATTCTTGGCAAAGTAATGTCTCTGCTTTTTAACATGCTGTCTAGGTTGGTCTTTCTTCCAAGGAGTAAAGTGAAAGTGAAAGTGAAGTCGCTCAGTCGTGTCCAACTCTTTGCGACCCCATGGACGCCAGACTCCTCCGTCCATTGGATTTTCTAGGCAAGGGTACTGGAGTGGGTTGCCTTTTCCTTCTCCAGGGAACTTCCCGACCCAGGGATCGAACCCAGGGCTCCTGCATTGTATACAGACGCTTTACCGCCAAGGAGTAAGTGTCTTTTAATTTCATGGCTGCAATTTGATCTCTCAGCAACACTGATATTTGTCCATTTTTGTCTCTTTGCAAGCTTATCCTTCCTCTAACTGGCCAGGCAATGTTGGGAAGTCTTCCAAAACTGATCATATTCTTACCTTATACCACACACAAAAGTTAAATCAAAATCTAAACATAAGAGCAAAAACTATAAAATTCTTAGAGGAAAACAGAGAACAAAAGCTTCATGATACTAGGTTTGGCAGTGATTTCTTAGATATGACAAAAGCACAGGCAACAAAAGTTGGACTTCATTAAAACTAAAAACGTTTTTATATCAAGAGACACAAATGATGCAGCCATTATGGAAAAGTTTGATGATCCTCAAAAAGTTAAATATCAAGTTTACAGCAGCATTCTCATAATAACCAAAAGGTGAAAATTACCCAAATGTCCATTAATGGACGAATGATAAACAAAATAAAGTATATACATACAGTAGAATATCATTCAGCCTTTAAAAGGAATGAAATTCTGACACATGCTACAACATGGAAGAATCTTGAAGACATGATTTTAAATGAAAGAAGCCAGACACAAAAGGATTATATGATTTCACTTATGTATCTAGCGTAGTCAAATTCATAGAGACAGAAAGCAGAATGATGGTTGCCAGGGATGGAAGAAAACAGAAGGAATTATTGTCTAATGACAAGTTTCAGTTTGGAAGGATGAAAAAGTTCTTGAGATGGATAGTAAAGATGGATGCACAACAATATGAGTGTACTTTTTAACACCTCTGAACTGTACAGTTAAAGTGATTAAAATTACACATGTTATGTTAGGTATCTTTTACTGTCATTAAAGAAAAATTAGTTTCAGATTCTGTCTCTTCTCCCTCAAGCCTATCTCTGTTGGCGACCTTATCTATGACCATAGCAACAATGACTAAACCAAATTTATATTTCCTGTCCAAGTTCATCCCTCTGAGCTGCAGGTTGGTCTTAGATTTTACCTTAAAATATGAAATCAACTTCTATCTTAAAGAACTAGAATGAGAAGAGCAAATTAGCACAGAATAAACAAAAGAAAAGAAACAACAAAGATGAAAGAGAAGATCAATGAAAAGCGATGGAAATATAGAGATTATCAAAGAAACCAAAAGCAGGTTCTTTCAAAAAATAAACAAAATTGGCAAACTGTTAGAAAGGCCAGGAAAAAGACATGACACAAATTAATAATATCCAGAATGAGAGAGGTAACATAATCACAGATACGAAAAGGTAATAAATGTTAAGAACATTTTTATGTCAGTACATTTGCCAACAGATAAAATAGACAACTTCCTAAAACACAGAAACTAACAAAGTTCACTGAAGAAAAGAAATACATGTGAATAGTTCTATATCCATTAAAGAAATTAATTTTGAAGTTTAAAGCTGTCCTACAAAGAAATCTCCACACCAGATAGCTTCACTGATGACTCCTATCAACATTTAAAAGAAAAATACCAATTCCGCACAAACTCTTCTGGAAAACTGAACAAGAGAAAATACTTTCCAACTCATTCAATGAGGCCAGCATTATCCTGATACAAAAATCAGGCAAAGGCTTTTATATGAAAACAGAAGCAAAACACTACAGAAAAACATCCATCATGAACACAGATGTATAAATACTAAACAAAATTGTAGCAAATTTAATCTAAAAAAATATTAAAGGGATAATGGGCCTCCCGGAGGTGCTAGTGGTAAAGAACCCACCTGCCAAAGCAGGAGATGTAAGAGACATGGGTTTTATCCCCGGATTGGGAAGAGCCCTTGGAGGAGGGCATGGCAATCCACTCCAGTATTCTTGCCTGGAGAATTCCATGGACAGAGGAGCCTGGGAGGCTACAGTCCATAGGATGGCACAGAGCTGGACATGACTGAAGTGACTTAGCATACACACACAAGAGGGATAGCACCACAAAGTTAGGTTTATTCTAGGAATGTAGGGTTGCCTTAACATTAAAAAAAAAGAAAACAATGTAATTTACTATGTTAGCAAACTAAAAAAGAAATACAGTATGATAATTTCAATAGATATTTAGAAAAAGCGTTTGATAAGATCCAAAATCCTTTCCTGATGAACGCTCTCAGCAAATAAGGAACAGAAGAGAACCTCCTCATCCTACTAAAGAGCATCTACCAAAAAACCTATAGCCGACATCATACAACTAGTGAAAGATGTAGTACATTGCCCCAAAGATTAGGAGCATGAAAAGGTTTTCCACTCTTATCATTTCTCTTCTATGTTGTAAAGAAAGGCTCAGCAGTGCAACCAGGCAAAAGAAGAAATAAGACATCCAAATTAGCAAGGAAAAAGTTAAAATCTCTTTATTTGGATGATATGATAATTTATGAAGAAAACCCAGTGGAATCTATTAAAAAACAACAGCAAAAAACACCAGAACTAATAAAGGAGTTTAGCAAACCTGTAAAATACAAAACAGATGAACAAATATCAATTCTACCCCCTATACTAGAAGTGAAAAATCAGAAACAGGAATTTTTAAAATATTACAATATAAAAAAAATTACATAGGGATAAACCTAACAAAAGATGTGAAAGAAAGACCTATAGACTGAAAATTACAAAGCACAGTTTAGAGAAATTAAGCAATACCTAAATAAATGGAGAGATAAACCTGTTCCTAGATATGAAGACTCAATACGAAGGTGTCAGTCTTCCCCAAATTTATACATGGATTTAATGCAATTCCAAATAATATTCTTACTAGTTTTGTTTTTTAATAAAAGTACAAGCTAATTCTAAAATTCACATGGAAATGTAGTTTTTACAATGCTTTCTGAGTATATACTTCATATAAGTAAAAGACTTTATTAAGATGTTTAGTGTTTAAAACTGGCACACTTACGACCAATTTTCCAACATTAATAGGCCATTTATGATGCACAGTTAAGCTCTAAGTTGGGAAATAAAGAACTGTATTTTATTTCCTTTATCTACAGATTCTGAAATAGTGAGTCTATTATAGTGGTGGTGGTGGTTTAGTAGCTAAGTCATGTCTGACTCTTGCGACCCCATGGGTTGTAGCCCGCCAGGCTCCTCTGTTCATGGGATTCTCCAGGCAAGAATACTGGAGTAGGCTGCCATTTTCTTCTCCAGGGGATCTTCCCGTCCCAGGTCTCGCCTGCTTGCAGGAGAGTCTATTATATGACTGTGTCAACTACTTTTGACAATGTTTATTGCCTATATTTGTGTTATCTTCTATTTTACAAATGTTTAAAATATGTGTATTTTCATGATGCATCAATTCCTTTCCTCCATTTTCTAAAAGTAACCTACAATGTCACTATAACACATATCTAACTGAAAGCCTCCTATACACAAGTGTGTGTCCACGTTTTTCACTATATGATTTGCCCTAAGTTGTATGTTCTTCTAAACTGCTATACAGAAATCATTTAAATATATTTTTATTCTTATGAAATCATGCACATAAGAATAAAAAATATATGAAACACTAAATTAAAAAGTATAAATCTCATTTCTTGAATCACCTACTGTCTTTTTACTAAAATGTGTGTGCTTGTGTGCCAGTATTTCTTCTTTTCCAATTGCCTCTATCTCCATATAATCATTTTTACATTTTCAAGATTTGTACCCTGCACATTGTATGTTATTAAAAGTAAGTATTTTGTGGTTTGGCCAAGAGTTATTTTATAAATAGAAAAAAAATAGCCAGGGCCTACAATACCAAATATATAACTTTCACTCAGAATCAAACAGCATTTGGACATAGAGAGACATATTGCTGTATCACTTGAAGAGAAAAATGGATTAATAAGAGTGAGATGCACCTATGGGTACCTTATTTTTAACAAAGGAGGCAAGAATATACAATGGAGAAAAGACAGCCTCTTCAATAAGTGGTGCTGGAGAAACTGGACAGGCACATGTAAAGAATGAAATCAGAACACTTCCTAACACCGTACACAAAGATAAACTCAAAATGGATTACAGACCTAAATGTAATATCAGAAACTATAAAACTCTTAGAGGAAAACATAGGCAGAACACTCTATGACATAAATCACAGCAAGATCCTCTAAGACCCACCTCCTAGAGGAACAGAAATAAAAACAAATAAACAAGTGGGACCTAATTAAACTTAAAAGCATTTGCACAGCAAAGGAAACTATAAACAAGGTGAAAAAACAACCATCATAATGCAAAAAAATAATAGCAAATGGGACAACTGACAAAGGATTAATTTCCAAAATATACAAGCAGCTGATACAAGTCAATACCAGAAAAACAAACAATCCAATCAAAAAGTGGGGATAAGACTTAAGCAGACCTTTCTCCAAAGACACATAGATGGCCAACAAACACATGCAAAGATGCTCAGCATCGCTAACATTAGAGAAACGCAAATCACAACCACAATGAGATATCACCTCACACTAGTCAGAATGGCCATCATCAAAAAGTCTACAATCAATCAATGCTGGGTGTGGAGAAAGGGGAACCCTCTTGCAGTGTTGGTGGAAATGTAAGTTGATACAGCCACTACGGAAGACAGTATGGAGATTCCTTTAAAAACTAGGAATAAAACCATCATATGATCCAGAAATCCCACTTATAGGCACATACTCTGAGGAATACGAAATTTAAAAAGACACATGTACCCCAGTGTTCCATCTCTGCATGAAATGTTCCCTTGGTATCTTTAATTTTCTTGAAGAGATCTCTAGTCTTTCCCATTCTGTTGTTTTCTTCTATTTCTTTGCATTGATCACTGAGGAAGGCTTTCCGATCTCTCCTTGCTATACTTTGGAACTCTGCATTCAAGTGGGTATATCTTTCCTTTCTCCATTGCCTTTCGCTTCTCTTCTTTTTATAGCTATTTGTAAAGCATCCTCAGAAAACCATTTTGCCTTTTTGCATTTCTTTTTCTTGGAGATAATCTTGATCACCGCCTCCTGTACTATGTCACGAACTTTCATCCATAGTTCTTCGGGCACTCTTTGGATCAGATCTAATCCCTTGAATCTATTTGTCACTTCCACTGTATAATCGTAAGGGATTTGATTTAGATCGTACATCAAGGCTGTATATTGTCACCCTGCTTATTTAACTTATATGCAGAGTACATCATGTGAAATGTCAGGCTGGATGAAGCACAAAATGGAATCAAGATTGTGGGGAGAAACATCAATAACCTCAGATATGCAGATGAAACCACCTTTATGGCAGAAAGTGAAGAACAACTAAAGAGCCTCTTGATGAAAGTGAAAGACAGGAGTGAAAAAGTTGGCTTAAAACTCAACATTCAGAAAACAAAGATCATGGCATCCAGTCCCATCACTTCATGGCAAATAGATGGGGAAATAATGGAAACAATGACGGGGTTTATTTTGGGGGATTCCAGAATCACTGCAGATAGCGACTGCAGCCATGAAATTAAAAGACACTTACTTGCTCCTTGGAAGAAAAGCTATGACCAACCTAGACAGCATTAAAAAGCAGAGGCATAACTTTACCAACAAAAGTCTGTCTAGTCAAAGCTATGCTTTTTCCAGTAGTCATGTATGGATGTGAGAGTTGGACTATAAAAAAAGCTGAGTGCTGAAGAATTGATGCTTTTGAACTGCGGTGTTGGAGAAGACGTGAGAGTCCCTTGGATTGCAAGGAGATCCAACCAGTCCATCCTAAAGGAAATCAGTCCTGAATATTCACTGGAAGGACTGATGTTGAAGCTGAAACTCCAATATTTTGGCCACCTGATGTGAAGAGCTGACTCACTGGAAAAGATCCTGAGGCTGGGAAAGATTAAAGGTAGGAGGAGAAGTGGATGACAAGAGGATGAGATGGTTAGATGGCACCACCGACTCAAAGGACATGGTTTGAGTAAACTCCAGGAGTTGGTGATGGACAGGGGGGCCTGGTATGCTGCAGTCCATGGGGTCACAGAGTCAGACACAGCTGAGCAACTGAACTGAACTAAACACAGTCAAAGGCTTTGGTGTAGTTAATAAAGCAGCAGATGTTTTTCTGGAACTCTCTTGCTTTTTTGATGATCCAACAGATTTTGGCAATTTAATCTCTGGTTCTTCTGCCTTTTCTAAATCCAGCTTGAACATCTGGACTTTCACGGCTCATGTATTGCTAAAGCCTGGCTTGGAGAATTTTGAGCACTATTTTGCTAGTGTGTGAGATGAATCCAATTGTGCAGTAGTTTGAACATTCTTTGGCATTGCCTTTCTTTGGGATTGGAATGAAAACTGACCAGTTCCAGTCCTGTGGCCACTGCTGAGTTTTCCAAATTTGCTGGCATATTGAGTGCAGCACTTTCACAGCATCATCTTTTAGGATTTGAAATAGCTCAACTGGAGTTTCAACACCTCCACTAGCTTTGTTCATAGTGATGCTTCCTAAGGACCACTTGTCTTCTCATTCCAGGATGTCTGGCTCTTAAGTAAGTGATCACACCATCATGATTATCTGGGTCATTAAGATCTTTTTTGTATAGTTCTTCTGGGTATTCTTGCCACCTCTTCTTAATATCTTCTGTTTCTGTTAGGTCCATACCATTTCTGTCCTTTACTGTGCCCATTTTTGCATGAAAAGTTCCCTTGGTATCTTTAATTACCTTGAAGAGATCTCTAGTCTTTCCCATTCTACTGTTCTCCTCTATTTCTTTGCACTGATCAGTGAGGCAGGCTTTCTTATCTCTCCTTTCTATTCTTTGGAACTCTACATTCAAATGGGTATATCTTTCCTTTTCTTCTTTGCCATCTCGTTTGACCACTTCCAATTTGCCTTGATCACTGACTTAACATTCCTGGTTCCTATGCAATATTGCTCTTTACAGCATCGGATCTTGCTTCCATCACCAGTCACATCCACAACCAGGTGGTGTTTTTGCTTTGGCTCTGTCTCTTCATTCTTTCTGGAATTATTTCTCCACTGATCTCCAGTAGTATATTGGACACCTACCGACCTGAAGAGTTCATCTTTCAGTGTCCTATCTTTTGCCTTTTCATACTGTTCATGGGGTTCCCAAGGCAAGAATACTGAAGTGGTTTACCATTCCCTTCTCCAGTGGACCTCATTTTGTCAGAACTCTCCACCATGACCTGTCCATCTTGAGTGGCCCTACAGGGCATGGCTCATAGTTTCATTGAGTTAGACAAGGCTGTGATCCATGTGATCAGATTGGTTAGTTTTCTGTGATTGTGGTTTTCAGTCTGGCTGCCCTGTGATGGAGAAGGATAAGAGGCTTATGGTAGTTTCCTGATGGGAGAGACTGACTGAGGGGGAAACTGGGTCTTGTTCTGATGGGTGGGGCCATGCTCAGTATATCTTTAATCCAATTTTCTGTTGAACGGCAGGCCTATGTTCCCTGCTATTTGTTCCCTGTTATTTGACCTGAGGACTATGGTGGAGGTAATGAAGATAATGGCAACTTCCTTCAAAAGCTCCCATGTACACACTGCTACACTCAGTGCCCCCAACCCTGCAGCAAGCCACCACCGACCCACACCTCCTCTGAAGACTCCTGGGCAAGTCTGGGTCAGTCTCTTGTGGGGTCACTGCTCCTTCCTCCTGGATCCTGGTGCACACAAAGCTCTGTTTGTGCCCTCCAAGAGTCTGTTTGCCCAGTCCTGTGTAAGGTCTGGCAGCTCTATGGTGGGGTTAATGGCCATCTCCTCCAAGAGGGCTTATGCCATACCCAGGTCTACTGCACCCAGAGCCCTTCCCCTACAGCAGTCCACTGCTGACCCGTACCTCGTCAATATGGTTTTAGTTTAAAAATAACTATCATAAAATATTTTCGCACATATTTAGATAGCATTAAAAGTAGGGCCTTCCCTGGTGATCCACTGGTTAAGAATCCTCCTTGCAAAGCAGGGGACACAGTTTCAATCCCTGGTCAGGAAACTAAGATCCCACATGCTGTGGAGCATCAAAGCCTGCATGCCACAACTACAGAGTCCATGTGCTGCAACAAAAGATCCCACATGACAACAAAGATCCTTCATGCCACAACTTAGATCCAATGTAGCCAAATAAATGAACTAATTTTAAAAGAAACCATCAAAATTATTTTATATATACGTAATCATTACTGAACATCCTATAAGATAATCTGGTACTCTCAGAAACTTATCAGCATGGATTTTTGGCTCATATTAGAAGGTCTTACTTTCAATGATTTTACAATCCAGTAAGAACAAAAATTAAGTATGAGAATGAGGAAAAAAAGAACAAAAAAAGAAGCTAAATATTTAAATGCTAGCAAAGTAGTTGAGTATAGACTCTGCAATCAGATAGATCTAACCTGAATCATGGCTCCAATAACTATATGACTTTGGGCAAATATTAACCTCAGAAAGCCCAAGTCACCCTACTCTGTCATTTGAAGATAACAGTACTGACTTCGCAGAATTAATATGAGCATTAAATGAAACATTCAAGGAAAACACTTGGCAAAATGTCTGGTACATAATTAGCATGTATTTTCAGCTATTTTTTTTAAAACTATTCTTAGTAATATTATTGACCATCAAGGTTTAAAGTTGTCAGAGGAACAAAAAGGAGATCATTAACAGTAAGAATTATGGAAGGCTTTAAGAATTCTGCTAATCCTTCAAGGAAGAGTTGAACAGGGTTACTAGGCAGAGATGCAGAGTAATATTAAACACTTAATCAAGAAAAAATTTGAATAAATAGGCATGTTTATAGGACAGCAAAGTGAACCAACCAAGCAGAAGAGACAAGAAACATTTCTCAGGAAAAAAAGTGAAGTGTTGTTTTTGTTTTTTTTTTTTTAAGAAAAAATAGAAGATTCTCAATTAATAGTATTTGAGTCATTCAACATAGATTTATCATCAAGGGAAAAAATTTAAAGTACAAGTTAAATTACAGTATCTTAAACAATACTATATAAAAATCACTTTTACCAAACAGTAATTAACACATTTTCTAAAGTCTGCCAAGAAAAAAAGTATCTGAAATAGCCAATAGATATTAAATAAACATTCATGTACACTGGAAGAAAAGAGGGAAAGGGGTAAAAATACAAAATAAAAACTGGAAGTATTTTTATACAACTAAGAAATTATATGTATGAGAAAAATAAGATAAAGATGGTATTTAAGAAGGATGTACAAATAATATTTCCTTAAATGTGTATGCATATAATCTTATGATTATAACTGTTCTTGCCTGATACATATATTTAATAAACTTGAAATGAGAAAAATCAATTCAAAAATAATTCTAAATTAATAAAATGGCAGCTTGACTTGATTTACAGAAATCCATATTTTCTAGACAACTTATTGAGAATCTAGTCAAGAATCTAGTCAAGGTTTTGGTTTTTCCAGTGGTCATGTGTGGATGTGAGAGTTGGACTCTGAAGAAAGCTGAGCGCTGAAGAATTGATGCTTTCGAACTGTGGTGTTGGAGAAGACTCTTGAGAGTCCCTTGGACTGCAAGGAGGTCCAACCAGTCCATCCTAAAGGAGATCAGTCCTGGGTGTTCATTGGAAGGACTGATGCTGAAGCTCAAACTCCAATACTTTCACCACCTCATGCGAAGAGTTGACTCATTGGAAAAGACCGTGATGCCTGGAAGAATTGGGGGCAGGAGGAAAACGGGACAACAGAGGATGAGATGGCTGGATGGTATCACCGACTCAATGGACATGAGTTTGGGTAAACTCCGGGAGTTGGTGACGGACAGGGAGGCTTGGCATGCTGCGATTCACAGGGTTGCAAAGAGTCGGACACGACTGAGCGACTGAACTGAACTATTGAGAATCTATTTATCAATCCTAATTTAGTGGAATTAATGTATTTTAATTATTATGTTGAATTTTTTAATTATCGTTTTTGCAAAATGAACTATATGCCATTTTCTCCTATTGCTCTACTGGAAATACAGGACATAATATTAACCATTAAAAGTAAGCTATTGGGAATTCCCTGGCAGTTCAGTGGTTAGAACTTGGCACTTTCACTGCCAGGGTCTGGGTTCAACCCATTGTGCAGGAGCTAAGATTCTGCAAGCCTTGTGTTAAAGCTAAAAAATAACAATAATAAACTATTAAGCCCAATACTATGTCCTTGAAATTTATCAAATACTTCCTGGTAAAATTAAAATAAGACAAACCAATTCATTTAAGAACTCAGAAAACTTCAGTAAGCTCATTACACACAAACACAGCAGGCTCTAAAGTCAGGCTGCTTTATGGGTCTGAGATTTATAAATTTAAATCTCAATTCTAAGCCGTATTAATAAGCTGCATATGTTGAGAAAACTACTTAATCTTCCTATGCCTAAATTTCTTCCTCTAGAAAATGAGAACAGCACGTAGCTATGTCTTCCCTCATAAAGTCACTGTAAGGATTAAATGGCAAAACACACATCATAGTATCTAAGCTAGTACACAGTAAATGCTGGATACATAGAAATTATCATTAAGATAATCATCATTATGTGTTTCTATAATACATAATGTTTAAATATTTAGGAAGTCCCAAGACAAAAAATAATATTTTTTAAAAAAGGTACACAGAGGAAATTTTAGCTACAACAAACATTAAACACAGCCTCAAGTGAAAGTGAAGTGAAAATCACTCAGTTGCGTCCGCCTCTGTATGGCCCCATGCACTGTAGCCTACCAGGCTCGTCTGTCCACAGAATTCTCCAGGCAAGAATACTGGAGTGGGCAGCCATTCCCTTCTCCAGGGGATCTTCCCAAACCAGGGATTGAACTCATATCTTCTGTACTGCAGGCAGATTCTTTATCATCTGAGTCACTAGGGAAGCCCACTCCTATCCAAATAAATCCTTACACTAAAGGCTTATTAGCCTTGGTTCCATTCATTCAGTACATCATGCCCAGCTTTAAACAATAAAATTACAAAGCATGCTAAATCACCAAAAGCACAGTTGGAAGAGACAAAGCAAGTAGTAGAACCAGGCTCAGACAGGGCAGAAATGTTGGAATTATCAGACCAGGAATTTAAAACAATTACAATGAATATGCTAAGGTGTCTAATGGAAAAAGCAGCAACATGCAACAACAGATGCGTAATAAAGCAGAAAGATGGAAGTTCTA
The DNA here is from genome assembly GCF_016772045.2 of Ovis aries. Lineage (NCBI taxonomy): Eukaryota > Metazoa > Chordata > Mammalia > Artiodactyla > Bovidae > Ovis > Ovis aries. The sequence continues at coordinate 45,537,073 of NC_056056.1, forward strand.
AGAATCAAAAGGAAATACTAGACATCAAAATACTATAACAGAAATGAAGAATGGTTTTGATGGGCTCATCAGTAGATTGGACACAGCCAAGGGAACAATCAGTGAACTTGAAAGAAATGTCAGTCGAGACTTCCAAAACCAAAATGGAAATAGAAAAAAAAGCACAAGAAAGAACAAAATATCCAAGAACTGTGGGTCAATTACAAAGGGTATAATGGAAAAGAAAAAGAGAAATAAACAGAAGGAATATTTGACACAGTATGACAGAGACTTTCACAAAATTAATGGTAGATACCAAGCCCCAGATCCAGAAGCTCAGAGAATACCAACCAAAATGATATTTCAAAGTCTACATTTAAGCATATCATATTTCCACTGCAGATAATCAAAGACAAAGTTTTAAAGAAAGCCAGAGGGAAAAACACTTTTCTATAGAGGAAGGATAAGGACTACACTGAACTTCTTTTCAGAAATCATGCAAGCAAGAGAGTGGAATAAAGTATGAGAGTAGAATAAAGTAAAGTGCTGAGTGTTTGTGTATGATGGGGTGGAATACAACCTAGAATTCTGTATCTAATCAAATTATCCTTTAAAAGTGAAGGAGAAATAAAGACTCTCGGACTAAAAAAGCCGAGTGCATCCATCACCAGTAGACATCTCTTGAAAAGAAATGGTTAAAAAGTCTTCAGAGAGAAGGAAAATTATATAAGTCAAGAGTCAGAAAACCGTATCTACATAAAGAAAGAAGAGGATATACACACACACAAATACATACACACACTCACACATAATTATGGCTGATTAGAATTGTTGTAGAGCAGAAACCAACACAACATTGTAAAGCAATTGTCCTCCCATTAAAAAAAATTTTAAGAAATAAAAAAGGAAAAGCACCAGAGAAAGAAAAATGAAAGGAAAGTAAAATTTTTCATTTTTATCAATTAATAATTCTTAATTGATCTAGCATAGAACAGTTTATTCAAAATAATAATACCAATGATGCATTTGATGATTAGAGCCTATAGATAAGTGAAATGAATGATAGCAACGTTAGAAGGACAGAAGGGAGAAACTAGAAATATTCTGTTAAAAGATACTTGTAATATCAGTGAAATAGTGTAGTGTTATTTGAAAGAGGACCTGGATTAGCTGTAAATGTATATTGCATCCTCAAGGGCAATAACTAAAAAAAAAAATTTTTTTTAATAGAACTGAGGACTTTCCTGGCGGTACAGTGATAAGAATCTGCCTGCCAATACAAGGGACACACTTTCGATCGGTGGTCTGTGTAGATTCCACACAATGCGGAGCAACTAAGCCCATGAACCACATCGAATGAAGCCCAAGCACTAGAGCCTGTGATCTGCAATAAGAGAAGCCACCTCAATGAGAAGTCTGAGCATAACAATGAAGAGTAGCCCCGGCCTGCCACTAGAGAAAGCCTGCATGCAACAACAAAGACCCAGTGCAACCAAAAATTAATAAGTAAATAAAATCATTTTTAAAAAGAAATAAAATGTATATGCTGCTGCTGCTGCTAAGTCGCTTCAGTCGTGCCTGACTCTGTGCGACCCCATACATGGCAGTCACCAGGCTCCCCCGTCCCTGGGATTCTCCAGGCAAGAACACTGGAGCAGGTTGCCATTTCTGTCTCCAATGCATGAAAGTGAAAAGTGAAGGTGGAGTCGCTCAGTCGTGTCCGACTCTTAGCGACCTTATGGACTGCAGCCTACCAGGCTCCTCCGTCCATGGGATTTTCCAGGTGATTAGAGTCTATAGATAAGTGAAATGAAGAGTACTGGAGAGGACAAATAGTAGAATCATATAAAATGTTCCGTTACAACTGAAGAAGGAAAAGAAGCAAACAAACAGAGGCAGAAAAAGAGTGGAAGACAAATGGAAACAAAGAATAGAGCAGAGAATAGAAAACAGTAACAAATATGGTAGATATTAATCCAACTGTATCAGTAATCATCTTCACATGGTTTAAATAAACTAATTAAACAGCGTTTTAGAATGGATTAAAAATGATACAACTAAACTACAGTCTACTACATAAATGTTTAAAACAAACCAACTTTTAATATAAAGACACACACAGATTAAAAGTGAAGGAAAGGAAAAGATATGCCACTAACACTAATCAAAAAAAGCTGAAGTAGCTATAGTAATTTCAGACAAAGCAGACTTTACAGCAAGGAATATTAAGAGATAAAGATGGACATTACATAATGATAAAGGGGTCAGTTCTCTTAAGAAGACATAACAGTCCCTACTTCGTATGAGCCTAACAGCAGAGCATCAAAATATATGAGACAAAAACTGATAGAATTGTAAAGAGAACTGGATGAATTTACTACTGTAGCTAAAGACTTCTATACCCCTCATTCAGGAATTAAAAGATCCAGCTGGCCTAAAACCCAGTAAGGACATAGTTGAACTGAAGAGCACCATCTATAGAGTACTTCATCCAACCAGAGCAGAAACACACATTTTTCTCAAGCTCACATGTAACATTCACCAAGATGGAACAAATTCTGGGCCATAAAATACATCTTAACAAAGTTTTTAAAATTTAAATTATACAAAGTATGCTCTCTTACACAATGGAATGGAATTAGAAATCAACAACAGATAGCTAGAAATACTGGGAGATCAAATAATGAACTTCTAAACAACACATTGGTCAAAGGAGTCTCAAGAGAAAGTTTAAAATGCTGAACAAATGAAAATGAAAATATAGCTTAGCAAAAGTTGTGGGAACCAGAAAAACAGTGCTTAAAAGGAAAAAACTCTTAAGAAATTTTCAAAAATCTACATAAATGGAGAAATACCTTGTACATAGATAAGAAGAGGCAATATTGCCAAGTTGTCAGTTCTTCCTTACTTGATCTACAGGTTCAATGCAATCCCAAGCAGAATATATCTCTATATGTATGTATGTAACTGAATCACTGTTATATCACCTGAAACTAACATAATATTGTAATCAACTATATCACAATTTAAAAAAAGAAAGTGAAGACTACTCATTGAATGAGAAAATATTTGCAAATTACATATCTGACAAGTGTATAATATCTGAAATATACACTCCTACATTGCACTGCTAAAATGATAAAAAAAATCCAATTAAAAATGAGCAAAGGATCAGAATACACATCTTTTCCAAACAAATATATGCAAATAGCCAATAAATACATGAAAAAATCATGGCAAAACATCAGTTAAAGTTACCACATGATTTACTGGTTCCGTTTCTAGGCATAAACCCAGGACAAAAATGTTCATATCAACATTACCAATAATAGCCAAAAAGTGTAAAAACCCAATGCCCTCTTAGAATAAATAAAATGCAGTATTTTCATACAATAGAATATGATTCAGTAATGTCACGTATTGATACACACTACACATGGGTGAATCCTGAAATCATTATGTTAACTGAAAGAAAGACCATAAAGTATGACTCTATTTACATATATGTCTGGAGAAGGCAAATTAGGAGAAACAGAAAGTAGAGTAATGGTTGCTGAGCGCAGGGATAGGGCAGTAGCAGGTGTAAGAGGAAGAGGGGAGGCGATGAATTCCAGAGGAATAGGGAGTGATTGCTAATGAGTATGGGTTTCTTTTGGAAGTGATGAAAGGGTTCTAAAATTAGATTGTGATGATGGCTTTACAACTCTAGGAATAAACTAAAACCATTGAATTGAGCACTTCAAAAGGGTGAACTGTATAGTATATGAATTATCTCTCAATAAATCTGTTTTTAAAAATAAGAAAGCCAGAAAAATGAAACTAGCTACATTCAGGGGCTGGGTGGAACAACGGACAAAGGACAAGGCAGTGGGAAAAGAAAAGATGGGATGAGGGAGATATACTCTTTTAAAACCAGCTCTTACTTGGGGAAACACATTTAAATTCCCTTAATTAATACATTAATTCAGTAAGAATGGGGGAAGCTTTTCTAAAGTGGGGATGCAAATAGAAACAAATACACCTGTGTTTTGAATTAAAAACATAATCAAACTGAACACTAAAAACAGTGGATAAAAGTCTGATTAGGAATAGGATATTTATGCAGTCTCAAAGTATCTTCCTACAAAGAAAAAACAGTAACTTTATAATGGAGAAATGTGGCAGACAACTCTTCAAGCAAGTGATCAAAGTTAACATCACCAATAATGGGACCAATCAACATCATATGACTTTTTAAAAGTTCTTATTTGAGGAACCACTTAAAAATTTCATTAATTAGGGGCTTCTCTCATAGTCCAATGGTTAAGAATCCACTTTGCAATGCAAGTGACACCAATTCGACCCCTTTTCCGGGAAGATCTCACATACTTCAGAGCAACTAAGCCTGGTTGTCACAGTTACTGAGCTCATGTACTGCAACTACTGAAGCCAGAGTTCCTAGAAGCTCTGGCTCTAGGAACCAGAGAAGCCATCACAATGAGAAGCCCTTGCACCGCACTAGAGAGTAATCCCCTGATCATCACAACTAGAGAAGTCTGAGTGCAGCAATGAAGACCCTTCACAGCCAATAAATAAATAAATTTTTTTAAATCTCATTAATTAATCAGCTAGTGACTTTAATAAGAATAGAGGGATTTTCTAAAGTGAAATACAAATAAAAACAGAACTTATTTGTGTCTCAGACTAAAATATAATCATGTGTGTGCATGCGTGCTAAGTCACTTCAGTCGTGTCCAACTCTTTTTTGACCTTATGGACCACAGTCCTCTAGGTTCCTCTGTCCATGGGCTTCTCCAGGCAAGAATTCTGGAGTGGGTTGCTATACCCTCCTCCAGGGGATCTTCCTGACCCAGGGATCAAACCCAAGTCTCTTACATCTCCTGCATTAGCAGGTAGGTTTTTTACCACTAGGAAGCCCCAAATGTAACCACACTGAATGCTAAAACTAAAAATTAGATATAGAACAGAATATTTATACACACAATCATATGCTGATATGATACAGTGAGTACACAGCATAACTTTGGTACTCTTGCCAAATATTCATAGTCTGAACCTAATCATGGGAAACAACAGACAAAACCAAATTTAGCAAAATCTTCAAAAGTATCAAGATCATGAAAAACAAAAAACTAAAGCATGCTATCAGATTAGAGGAGAGGAAAGAGATGACAACTAAATGTAATGTACAGACCTTGAAAATTCTTCTTTCGCTGTAACAGAATTGTGGAGATAACTGGAGAAAATTGAATTAGGTCCATAAATTAAGTAATAGTATTTTATCAATGTTTAATTTCCTGATTTGGTAAACTGAACCTTGGCTAGGCGAGAAAATATTCTCGTTTTTAAGAAACGCACACTTCAGCACTTATAAGTAAAGGGCTATCAAGGTTAATGTTAAGGAGAAAAAATGACAGAGAGCAAGAGAGAATGATAAAGCATTACATAAAATGTTGCCATCTGGGGAATATGGGTGAAAGGCATACAGGAATTAATTCTTTGTACTATTTTTGCAACTTTACTGTTATTCTGAAATTGTTTAAAAATAAAGATTTCTTAAAAAAAAAAAAAAAAGCTCCAACAATATACCTCCTACCAGAACCTTAGTACCAAAGGCAGTTACAATATTAAAAGGTTATTTTATAAATATCTACAAGCCCAAACTGATATAAATACATAACTGAATAAACAACAGAAAAGGTCAACTTTGTTCTACAAAAGAACTCCAAATAATAAAAGAAGAATAAGGGAAATAGAAAATCATTGTTAGAATACTAGATAAGTACCACAGGCAAAACTGACTAATGAACTGAAAATTAGTGATTGAAATTTTAAACAGAAACAGGATATTAACATAACTTCAAAGTAGCTCTCTTCTAAACTTTATTAATTTGGGGGTGATTTTAACATATGTCCTCAAAGTTTTTGACACCCCTCCTTCCAAGAACTAGAACTTAATTCTCCAGCCCATGTGTATACTGGACTCCGCGACCGGTAGCTAGTAAACAGAGCATGGAGAGTATGGAGTACTGAGTATGGAGAATGGAGAGAGACAGAACAACAGTGGAGAAACCTGGCTGACCCCACCTTAACCAAGTCATCAAGGGGAACATCAGCAGTCATAAGCGAGGCTGACGTCTATCATGTGCTCTCTGCTATGATGTGATGCGGGCACTTCACCTTGGTCGCATCTTCCCCAAATCCATAGCCCCAGTCTAACCATTACAGAAACATCAAACTCAACTTGAGAAACATTCTACAAAATCAGCAGCACTCATCAAAATCATCGAGGAAAGACTGGTAGACTGTCAAAGACTGGAGAAGACTAGGGCGATGTGACAACAAAATGCAATGTGGCAACCTAGACTGTGCCCTCAAACAGAAAATGGCCATCAGTGGAAAGGCCAGTGAAGCCCAAATCAGTGCAGTTTGGCCTGTGAGCACTATGCTAATGTTAATCTCCTGGTTTTGATAAACGGCCTGGTAAGTTTACTTACCCTATTTTCACTCAAAGGAATCTGAGATAAGAAGTATACAAGAACTCTCTATATTATCTTTGAAACTCTTCTGTAAACCTAAAATAATTTCAACAAAAAGTGTAAAAATGAAGTAACCAATTTTTTAAGATTATTTTGTAAATTAGAGTACACTTCAAATTAAAGCTGAACCATTAAACTCAATTTCTAAACCCACTTATTGCATGAATAAACTCAATTTCAATTAAGTCAGTTTGTGATAAGAGTATATTACTACTTGCTCTTTGCATTTAATGATTTTTGGAGGGGAATAGCAAAGAATGGAAGATAACATTTGAGGGAAACTATTTGCATTTGGTAAACAAGCTTGTAGAAGCTTTAGGGAAATAACTGGAAAAGACTAGCAAAACAGAATGAAGATAAATTTAAAAGATTAAAGTTATCATACTAACAGTATCCTAGAAACAAAGGGGAAATCTAGAAGGTTCCTTTGAGAAGGATAACAATGGCAACAATACAAAGGACCAAAAGAGGCAAGGAAAGAGTTAAGGGCTATCACAAGAGTTAAGGGCTATCTACCTATACTAGAGGTTCCCAAGTTTTCTGGGTTTACAAGGTCCTTACTGTATCAGTAATGTTTTCACAGGCCAAAAGAAATACCTAACCATTCTGCTTAAACAGTCAGGTCCAAACAGCTTAAGAAGGATATATGTCCTAACAACTTGTGTTGAGCAAAGCAAACAACATTAGAATCAGGTTGGACACTACCTTCTTCCTGTTTCACATAAATTTTCTCATGGTACTCGCTTTTTGTCACAACAAAACTCAAAAACTCAGCTTTGTAAAAATATGGTAACACTGAAAGGAATATATAAATCTAATTTTCAAAATGAACTACCTCAAGCTTGTACTTTGCGTGGTTTCCAACAGATGCTGCTGTATTTCCCTCAACATTCTTAAGCATCTCTTGGCAATACCTGTGAGTTCTCTGCTGTGCTTTCGAGGCTCCTCAGTGCACAGTTTGAGTACCATGCACCCTGGTAAAAGATGATAAAGGATGTTACCAAGGCAGTGGCAATAGAAAAACAAGTGAGAATTAAGGAATACTAGAGGGAAAAAAAAGAAAAAGGCAGCAGCTCTAGGTATGGCACCTCCAAGTATAACAGTTTGGGTACTTCAAAGCATCAAAACTTTTCTTCAAAAGAAAAAAAAATCATTCTGGGACTTCCCTGGTGGTCCAGTGGCTAAGACTCCAGGATCCCAACGCAGAGGGCCCAAGCTTCTATCCCACACGCCTCAACTAGAGATCCTATATGCTACAACTAAGACCCAGTGTGCATGTCTGTTAGTCTCTTAGTCACGTCCGACTCTTTGCGACCCTATGGACTGCAGTCCACCAGGCTCCTCTGTCCATGGGATTTCCCAGGCTAGAATACTGGAGTGGGTTGCCATTTCCTTCTCCAAAGACCCAGTACAGTCAAATAAATAAATAAATATATCCTACCTTTAGCTATCCCCAGCAGTCCTTGTTTCTAAGGAAGAGAACAAACTATGCAGTCTTTTTTTTAATGAATCAATGAACTTGTTCAAACATTTATATTAATCTGACAGCTTTATATGTGGCACAGCTAAAGTACATCACTCTCATTTTTAACACACACACGCACGTATTATAAAACAGCTGAATCAAAGGAAAAAAATTGAATTCAAATCTTCAACTTAATAACTTCTGGAATACCAATAAGAACTGCCACCTAATATCTGCCAAATCCCTGAGGAAAAATCAAATGCGGTAGTCATAAAACCTGACTTGTTGATCTTAGGCAATTGAGGAACTTCTGAAATGACAGACTTGCCAGCACTCTTCCAGACCTACAGAATTAGAGGACTGTCAAGACCAGTGGTCATGGTATGGATGTGAGAGTTGGACTGCGAAGAAAGCTGACCGCCGAAGAATTGATGCTTTTGAACTGTGGTGTTGGAGAAGACTCTTGAGAGTCCCTTGGACTGCAAGGAGGTCCAACCAGTTCATTCTGAAGGAGATGAGCCCTGGGATTTCTTTGGAAGGAATGATGCTAAAGCTAAAACTCCAATACTTTGGCCACCTCATGCAAAAAGTTGACTCATTGGAAAAGACTCTGATGCTGGGAGGGATTGGGGGCAGGAGGAGAAGGGGACGACAGAGGAGGAGATGGCTAGATGGCATCACCGACTTGATGGACATGAGTTTGAGTGAACTCCAGGAGTTGGTGATGGACAGGAAAGCCTGGCGTGCTGTGATTCATGGGGTCGCAAAGAGTCAGACACAACTGAGCAACTGAACTGAAGACCACAAAAATCTCTATGTTTGCAGAGTGCTCCAGCAATTCTGAAATCAGTCAGTTTTGAGAGGAAATGGCTAAAACAGTCCTGTCCAACAAAACTTTTTTTGATGATGGAAATTTTCCATATTTGCACTATCCAATATAGTAGCCCCTAGCCACATGTGGCCAGGGAGCACTTGAAACGTGGCTACTCTGACTGAGGAGTTGAATTTGTAATTTAAATTTAGATGGAAGTAGCCACAAGTGGTTACCGGCTTCTGAATGGTACAGCATAGAACCTGATTATTTCTCTTAAATATTCATTCTTCTAAATTTTCTGAGGTTCATCCTTGATTTAAACTAGATGATCAGAAAACAAGGCTGCTCAGCCATATTCTCTCATAAAGGGTCTTACAAAGGATCCTTATAAACATTATCCAATTTAACAGTCTGAGCAGTCAGAGACTTTCTACTGTAGTTTGAGACTTAATTCAATGTCATACCTTTTTTTCATAATAAAAATTCTGCTTTAAGTTCTAAGAAACATCTTCATTGGATCATAGAGAAAGCAAGGAAATTTTTTTTAAAAAATCTACTTCTGCTTCATTGACTATAAAAAACTATGGAAAATTCTTTTTTTTTTTAAATTAATTAATTTATTTTTTTAATTTTAAAATCTTTAATTCTTACATGCGTTCCCAAACATGACCCCCGCTCCCACCTCCCTCCCCACAACATCTCTCTGGGTCATCCCCATGCACCAGCCCCAAGCATGCTGCACCCTACGTCAGACATGGACTGGCGATTCAATTCTTACATGATAGTATACATGTTAGAATTCCCATTCTCCCAAATCATCCCACCCTCTCCCTCTCCCTCTGAGACCAAAAGTAAAACTATGGAAAATTCTTAAAGAGATGGTAATACCAGATCACTTTACCTGTCTCCTGAGAAACCTGTATGCAGGTCAAGAAGCAACAGTTAGAACCTTACATAGAACAACTGACTGGTTCAAAATTGGGAAAGGAGTATGTCAAAGTTGTATATTGTCACCCTGTTTATTCAACTTACATGCAGAATTCTGGGCTGGATGAACCACAAGCTGGAATCAAGATTGCTGGGAGAAATACCAACAATCTCAGATATGCAGATGATACTCTAAGGGCAGAAAGTGAAAGGGAACTAAATAGCTTCTTGATGAGGTTGAAAGAGGACAGTGAAAAAGCTGGCTTGAATCTCAACATACAAAAAAGGAAGATTATGGCATCTGGTCCCATACTTCATGGCAAATAGCTGGGAAAAATTAGAAGCAGTGATAGATTTTCTTGGGGCTCCAAAATCACTGCAGATGGTAACTGCAGCTATGAAATTAAAAGACACTTGCTCCTTGGAAGAAAAGCTAGGACAAACCTACACAGCATATCAAAAAGCAGAGACGACATTTTGCTGACACAGGTCTGTATGGTCAAAGCCATGATTTCTTTCCGTAGACATGTATGGATATGAGAGCTGGACCATAAGAGCTGAGGAAGGAAGAATTGATGCTTTTGAACTGTGGTGCTAGAGAAGACTCTTGAGAGTCCCTTGGACTGCACAGAGTTTAAGCCAGTCAATCCTAAAGGAAATCAATCCTGAATAATCATTGGAAGGACTGATACTGAAGCTGAAACTCCAATATTTTGGCCACCTGATACAAAGAGCCAACTCATTGGAAAAGATCCCAATGCTGGGAAAGACTGAAGGCAAAAGGAGAAGAGAGCAGCACAGGGTGAGATGGTTAGACAGCATCACCAACTCAATGGGCATGAATTTGAGCAAACTCTGGGAGACAGTGAAGGACAAGGAAGCCTGGTGTACTGCAGTCCATGGGGTTGCAAAGAGTTGGATACAACGTAGTGACTGAACAACAAAAACAAAAGTCTCTGCAAATGATTTTGAGTATCTTCTTTAGCCAGAAGCAATACTCAGTGAGCCAATGTGCTTCCCTTTTCGCCACAGCTGACAGAAAACTCAGAACCAAGTCCAGCGTCCAGTGGTAGCTCCTAAGTGCCTAGTAACATGTACTCTCTGCTCCTCTAAGACTATCTCTGTTCTAACTATAACCCTAAATTAGTCAACAAACTCTTTTGGATATTGTCAGAGTATCAACTTTTAAGTGATAAACTCTGTATTAAAGTCAATCTTTTGTTGTTGTTATTGAAGCAACAAAGCCAATTTTTAGAAGTGTTTTTTAAGAAGCATTTCAATAATAACAACACCAGGATTAATAACATCAGGAAACTTTTTAATAGATCAAACTAACCAAAGAAATTTTTTAGGTGTCTATCAGCAAGGCTGCCTAAAAATATCACTATAAGAGTGAAAAATAAGACACATGTATGGCATTCTGCAGTAATTTTACTGTCCCCATTTCACAAACTCAGTTCCACTTCTTTAAAAAAATAAGCAGAATATGAACATCTCTACTGAACATTCAGTTTAAAATGCTTGTACATTTTTTCTCTTTAGCACACTGGACTATTTTTACAACATGCAGTGAACTACTTCAGTGACTCTTTTGTTGAAATTTTCCACAAAATTAGAACACATTGATGCACCAATAGCACATTTCTAGAAATGCCTAATTTTAAGTTCCCTGAGCATCCAATTACAAAACTAGTGTGAAACTAAACTAAATCATAAGTGCAGAACATCTTCACATAATCCCTTAAAATTCATTTTAAAAACATACTACCAAAAGACATAATCTATTTCATGGGGTCATTATAAAAGTGATGGTAGAGGAAAAAAAATTTAAAGAAAATTGTCATAAAGAAATATATCCTAAAAAAAAAAAAGAAAGAAATATATCCTAAATATCATGAATCGTCACTATCATGGACGGTCAGACAGACAGACACACACACGTATGCTGGCAAGTTAATTCTACTCTGAAGGAACCAAGTTCCCTTAAGCCATGTTCTTTAGCCAAAAATCACTTACTTTAAGTGATTATCAAAAAAAAAAGTTATAAAACTATATGAACCCATTTTGCTCCAGGAGCAAAAATATGTAGTTCCTTTCCCCTAGAAGCCAAATATTGTCAGAACATAGTTCATTTCAGCACAGTGCTTCTGCTATCATGCTCCTTGGTTTACACCTCTCAGGTCACTCGAGCTTCTGTGCTAGTTCATCTTCCTCAAACACTCTTAAATCTTCAAGTCATACTTTCAGTCGTCTTCTCGATTACCCTACTCGTTTTCTCTAGATGGTTCTTTTCACCATGTATTGCTTAAATAATTGGATAAAGATAATAGGCAACATTTACTGAGTGCTTACTGTATGTCAGGCACTGTTCTAACCACTTTACAAGTATTCTCTCTAATCATCAAAACAACTCTATGCTGGAAGCACTGTTATTACCATTACCATGTTACAGATGAGTTACTAAGAGATTGAGTAATTTGCCCAAGGCCACACTCAGAAAACACATGTTATTTATCCATACACAGATCTGAATGCTCCTCAAAGCTATTCTAAAGTTTCTTCCATAGGGCTGGAGAGCAGGCACAATGGGCTCTCCTCTATTGCTTATGCAGTCAAGACTATAGTAAGATTAAATTAATAGTTTGGAGGTTGGGCAGACAGAAAATGAAAAGCTACCAGACTCTAGATTCCACAAACATTAGCTGTAACTAATGATTAGGAGTAACTCCAAAGATTTAGAGCAGAATAAGCTTTCTTAAAGGACCAGATAATAAACATTTCCAACTGCAGTGACAGTCTATGTAACAACTACTCAACTCTGCCATTTAGTATGACAGCAGCCATAGATAATAAACAAATGGACATGGGCATATTCTAATAAAACTTTACTTACAAAAGAGGCAACCTGGATGAGGCCAAAGTAGCCAATGACTAGAGGCATACTGAGTCTGGTGTAAAGACAACTGTGATATAAGCACTACAATATCCAACTACAGCATAAGGACAATCCACTATTTTCCTTAAACCATCACAACTGAGTTTTGTACAACTGAACTTCACATAAAATAAGCACTTAAAATCTCAATAAAATACTGCACATAATCCAGTTTTTTAAAAAAAAATCAGCCCATGAAACACTAAAATAAAATTAGTAACAAAGTAACAACTCAACTTATTCTCTATTAAAATTACATCTGGGTTTCCCAGGGTAGTAAAGAATCCACTTGCCAATGCAGGAGAAGCGGGTTTTAATTCCTGGGTTGAGAAGATCCCCTGGAGAAGGGAATGGCAACCCACTGCAGCATTCTAGCCTGGAGAATCCCGTGGACAAAGGAACCTGGAGGGGCTACAGTCCATAGGGTCTCAAAAGAGTCAAACACAACTTAGTGACTAAACAACAACAAAATTACATCTACCTCTGACGATTCATCAAGTGGAAAAGAAGACTTATTTTTGTTTCAAAGAATAAGGTTTAAAATCCACATAAACTTGTCATAGAAAGTTTCAAAAAGTAAAACTTTTTGCTCCACCCCTCCCCTCATTCACTAAGATTTCAGCACTTGACTCCCTGTCTTAACCATTTCTCTTCCAATTATTCTCAGCGTCTCAGCAATTTCAAGAGCCACATAATTTATCCCTTAGCCTCTAAATTCCCTAATTGCCCTCTTCACTGCTAAAATTCGTTTCCTCCATTCCATCTCAACCATCAACTACTATGGTCACACCCTAACAGCTACAAGTCTTTAAAGAGGAATGAAAGCCCCCCAGGGTACTGATACAAAAAGATGACCTATTTTACTTAAATTTATTTTAAAGAAAGAAAGAGAAATTAAGGTATACTCATATTTAACATACAAAGCATATTAACTAAAAACACACTTAAGTTGTGTGCTTATTTTTTTAACTAATACGCAAAGGAACCCGCCACCTATATATTGTCATTACTATTAACCACATCCTCCAAAATCAAGCATCTCACTCTCTCACCTCCCAGTTTTCCAGCTCATTCACTGATATCCCAATCCCAACAACTACTGAATCTTTTTAACATCTCACAGTTTTTATCCTCTTCACTTCTCTATTGACCAGCCTATCTCTTATGTCATTTTCCTCCTCTTCTATCCTGTACTTCATCACTATAACCACTCCCCATGCATTCACTCCTAATTTCCTTGCCCTTCTTTTCCTCTGTTATATATTCCTGACATAACCCATCCCTGGTTAAATCCAAGTCTGCCTATTCCATGCTTGCATCCAAGTACTGAACATAACATAACTGAATTAAAATATGCAAACCTGCTGGTGCATTCACTTTAAATTAACGACCACAATGTTAAGAACACCCTCAGCACTACCAAGTAATCCTTCAACATTTTCCTATTCAATACATTCTTGTTTTAACAATTTCAGACCTTCTCTCCTGTTAATCCTTCAATAACTTTCTGTTACCTCCCCCTTGGATGATGACCCCTAATATTATTTCCCTAAGAAAACAGAAGCCAACAGAACATCTACATCCTCCCCCACCAAATCTACCAACATAAATGCTTCTCATCCGTGTACTCTGCTTCCCTCCTTGTAACAATGAATTGTCCCTGATTCTACAAGTTCAGGGATTCTCTGTAGCTCAGACTGTAAAGGATCTGCCTGCAATGCAGAAGACCCCGGATCAATCCCTGGGTCGAGAAGATCCCCTGGAGATGGAAATGGCAACCCACTCGAGTATTCTTGCCTGGAGAATTCCATGGACAGAGGAGCCTGGCAGGCTACAGTCCATGGGGTCGCAAAGAGTCAGACACGACTGAGCAACTGACACACACACTACTTAAGTTCAGCCTTTCCATTTGTGTACTGGATCCTGTTCCCTTCCTCTCTTTCTCCTGAAGTTACTTCCTCTTCCAGCACATCATCACTTTTTCCTTCTTTACCAACTATTTCCATCAGCATTAAAACATGCTGCAATATCTTCCATGTGAAAGGTACACCTTGACCTCCTGTCCCTCTCCAGGTACTCCAGTTCTCCATTTTGTAGCAAAATTTTCCAACAAAATTATCTATACTGACTCTGTATCCACCTCCTTTCCTCTAACTCAATTTAATTATGCTTTCAGCCTCATCATTCCACCCAACATGAAGTGAAAGTTGCTCAGTTGTGTCCGATTCTTTGAGGCCCCATGGACTAGACAGTCCATGGAATTCTCCAGGCCAGGATACTGGAGTAGGTAGCCTTTCCCTTCTCCAGGGGATCTTCCCAACCCAGGGATCAAACCTAGGTCTCACACATTGCAGGTGGATTCTTCACCAGCTGAGCTACCACGGAAGATCCAAACCGCTCCTCAATGTCATCAACTCTTTCCAACTTGCAAATCCAGTGGTAATCTGGCTCAAACTCTCAAAAGTATTTGACACGGTGAACCACTCTTCTGGTACATTTTGCACTTCATTCCTTGGAAAGCACACACTCCTAATTTCTCTCCTACCTCACTACTGATTGTTTTCAGTCTCCTTTGCTGGTTCTTCCTCTTCCTCCCCTCCTCTATATGTTGAAATGTCCCAAGGCTCAGACCTCAGTTCTCTTAATCTCTATGAGCATCACAGAAAATTGCCTATAGCCCTTTAGTTATAAATTCTATCTGTAAACTATGAGACTCTGACCTCTTCTCTCCCCTGAGCTCAAGATTCTTAAATTAACTGCCTAATTAAAATCTTCAGCTGGATGTCCCAAGCTTTAAGAAAGCAAAGCCAATTCTTGATTTCTCCTACACAACAAACTTTCTCCTCCTGGGTGTTCCCCATTCCTGTAATTAGTATTACATTCACCTGGTTGCTCAGGCCAAAACCCTAGTCATTAGCGATCTCTCACTTTACATATCTAATCCATCATTAACTCCTGTCAACTACACCTTCAAGAAATCTATTTCTAGTCACATGGGTTAATACTGTTGTCAAAACTTATTGCACTATATACTTTAAATGAATGCATCTTATTTATGTAAAAGTGTAAGCTATACCTCAATAAAGTGTGGTAGGAGCATGTCTATGTGTTCCCAACATACATCCAGTCATTTCTCACCACCTCCACCACGACCTCTGCTCCTTGGATTACTACAATAGTATCTTAGCTTCTATTTTTACTCAGAATATTTCACATTTCACAAAGTATCCAGAATAGTCTTTTTAAAATGTAAATCATATTACTTTCCCGCTCAAACCTCTCCAATGGCTTCCTATCACACTTAAAATCCAAAAGCCTTACCATGACCTCAAGACCACATGTGACCTAACCCCTACCTACTCAATCCTCACCTGTTACCATTTTACACCTTGTTCTACTGTGCTGCAGACACACCAACCTTCCAGATACTCTTAAAACACACCAAGCTTGTTTTCAATTATTATTTTTTAATGTATTTCGAAAGTATGTTCTTTATATCAAGGCAAATGTTCCTCTAATTCATTCCATTAAAGCAACAGAGAAATGCTTAAGTCACCCAAAGAAGTGGATTTGAATAAGTACTTATTAATATAACTTGGCCTCTATAAACTCAAGTTAATATTCACAGTGCATGTAGCATTCTAATGTCCAACTGGAAAACTAACTTGGGATCAGTTACAGAGGGCCTGGAACATCAGATTAAGGAGTTCATATTTTATCCAACAGGCTAGCGTCACACACTTAAGCTCTGGAAAAAGCTACTTTTTCACTTTTCAAATCCTGAGGTCACAGCTGTGCAAAAACTTGTGGAATAATGGAGAAAATGAGGGGTTACTTTCAGGGATATAAACCCCTTTTTGTACCTCTAGAATTCTGAACCATGTGATTGTGTCACCTATTTTAAAAATAAATTATAATTAAAACTATATTTAAAAATAAGAAAAAGGAATTCTTACATGACAGAAAAACCAGAAACCAATATATGTATGCCTTTTGGGGAAAAGTTTATGGTACTTTAAATACTTTTTAAAAACTCACATAGAAGAAATATAAAAAACAGATAAAATATGTTCACATATATAGACGATACAGAGATATACACAGAAAATATAATACATGCTCATAATAGTTCTCATCAAGTATTAGGGAGCTCCTATTGGAACTGAGTTCTGTAAAATAAATGATCATAACCACAACTTGCCAACTTTCAAGTAGTTTCCTTAAACAGCTGAATAGCCATTGAGAGCTCATATAAGACTTCTCTCAGGAATCTAAAGACCTGCAGGTGATATTTTTTAAAAAGAAGAATAGGAAAAGAAACAAACCAAGAGAGGAAAGACAGCTAGTCTTTGTCACAGAGTCATCTCTAGTGGCCAGTCTCACCACTTGCCAACAGCTACATCAGTTAAGTGAGATTAATAATTAAATGACTTGGGGACAACAATAAGAGAAGGGGAATATAAACACTTAACATCTTCAAATTTACTGGAGCCTCTACCTGGTTATGGAGTGATGAGGAACAAGACTTAACAGTATCCTCTCAGATGAATAGAAGTCTTTCTGGTTTTTGTTCCTGACATAACTTCTAGAGCCACATCAAGAAAGAATTATGTTAGACACTGTTGACAAAGTGCAACAGTGCATTTGTCACAACAAATGCAACAAAGTTAGACACCATGTTGGGCAAATGCAAAATACTGTAAGACAGCAACAAAGAAAAGTATAAGAAAGCAGAAACCCCAAACCCCCTAAATAGAATCCATCCTTTGATCAAGGGTAAAACGCCGTGAGTTTGCTCATGGCCTAGATCTTAAAGATGGCTTCCTGAAACCCCCTACCTTCATCCTGTTACCTATCACGCCCAGGTTCATAACCTACAGCCATAACAAGAGAACATGGAAAACATTTCTCCTCTCCTTAATCATAGAAATAACATGCTCTTCCTAGGAAAACATATCCTGATTTCCACTAACCTCTTCCATCAACACACTATGCCCTTCTTGAATCCTGAAGTTTCATCTTCGTTCCCTTGAGTTTCAAATTCATGCAGAAATCAGTATACTTTATCCTGAAGTCATGAATGGGCACTTAGGCTGAAAACATTATTTTAAAATACTGTTTCTTAAACTTTAATATGCATGGTATAAAGAAAGTGAAAGTTGTTCAATCATGTCTGACTCTTTGCAACTAGAGAGTCCATGGAATTCTCCAGGCCAGAATACTGAAATGGGTAGCCTTTTCCTTCTCCAGGGGATCTTCCCAACCCAGGAATCAAATCCAGATTTCTCAAATTGCAGGCGGATTCTTTACCAGCTGAACCACAAGAGAAGCCCAAGAATACTGGAGTGGGTAGCCTTTTCCTTCTCCAGGGAATCTTCCCGATCCAAGAATCAAATCGGGGTCTCCTGCATTGCAGGCAGATTCTTTACCAACTGAGGTATCAGGGAAGCCACAGTATAGATCTCATTAAAATGAGGATCCTGATTCAGTAAGTCTAGGGCAAGGCCTGAGGGACAGCAGTTCTAACAGATTCATTCCCAGCCTTTGCAAATTCTCCTGTTTCTCAGAAAACACTTGGAGTAGCAAAGTTCTAAAAGGTATGGCACATGTATACATAGTTTACTTACAAAGGCACAATACTAATGGAATGCTGGCTGTTCTTTTTATAGTTTATTCCTTCTTCTCTAATGTATATTAGATCATTTTCTTATCCTCTCAACACCTGCAATTTATCTTCAAAGCCTCTTTCCCTTTACTCAATTGGCATCTATAAATTTCCTTCCTCTTTTATTTTTCCATACCCTCAAAACAATACCTAAAATGTATACGTAACTGAAAAAATGCATGTTCTTACTATGTGTACAAGTCTATTTTTATTCGTATGTCCTTTAAATAGATTCTAATTCAGCATACATATTCAGTAATTTAAAAATTCTTGCAAGCATGAGGCATGAAAAATTCTTGCAAAATGAAGTATGAAAAATTAAAAAAGAGAGCTACAGGATTTAAGTATAGAAATTTGGCCTAACCTCTATTTATCACAAGGACCTTATGCAAAGTAAAGCAAAAAGAATATTAACTAAAAACTTATTACAACAAATTTTTATATAATGAAAAGATTTTAAAGCTCTATTTAAGGATCCACTTATACATAAAATTCCAGTACATCAAACAAATGTATTATTCTTTGGGCACTGTCACCTTGTTAACTTTAAACTGTATTTTTAAATGAGATGGGGGAAAATGGAACATATTTAGAACTACACATCTAAAAATTTTACAATATCCAAATGCTTCTTATGTTAAGGCCAGACCTTATCATAAAGATCTAATTTAATAGGTATACCATAATGTCCAAGCCTAAAAGTAATTGAGTCATCTATTCATAAATAATCAAGTTAAATTTCATTCTTGGCTTTTACCTTGTGACACATTAACAGTAACATACATATTTCTCAAGGAAAAATAAAATCAAGGAATGAGACAGACTATGGGGAAGAAACACATGTTGTGAATAAAGAATCACCTGATATGTTCTATTTCCCTTAAGAAAAGAGATTCAAATTTAACCATCTTACAGTTGATGCCCCCAGTATAAGACCAAGTTGAGAGTAACTTGTAATCAGGAACTTCCTCATGTATTTCCTAGTTGAGTTAGTAGTACACTAGTCCTCCAAGCCAGAAACTTGGGCGTCAACTCAGACCTTTCCCTCTCCTTCGTCCTCATCCTTTTCAGACCCATACTGAAATGACCATTAAGTATTATCCATTTTGTGTCCTAAGTGTCCCTCTACTCTATTCTCCCCACTTTCTCTGCCACTGCCTTAGTCTAAGCCTCTTCTCTCACCTTACCCATTGCAATAGCTACCCTACTGTCACAGCCTCCACTTACCCTTTCCACTATGATCCTTACCTCACACTGTCATCCAAATGATTTTCCAGAATGAAAATCTAAAGTCAGGATTCCCTGGTGACTCAGATGGTAAAGAATCCACCTGTAACGCAGAGACCCAGGTTCAACCCCTGGGTTAGGAATATCCTCTGGAGAAGGGACCAGCTACCCATTCCAGTATTCTCCCCTGGAGAATTCCATGGACAGAGGAGCCTGGCGGGCTACAC
Source organism: Ovis aries (assembly GCF_016772045.2). Lineage (NCBI taxonomy): Eukaryota > Metazoa > Chordata > Mammalia > Artiodactyla > Bovidae > Ovis > Ovis aries. The sequence goes on from NC_056056.1 coordinate 45,556,851, forward strand.
TCCATCGGTTCGCAAAGAGATGGACAGGACCGAGTCACTAACACTTTCACTTTTCTTCAAACCTAAAGTCTCTTCTGCTCAAAACCTTTTAGTATCTCTCCATCACCCACAGAATAAAGTCCAAGGCATGTATAACAACACTTCACCGCTGCCTGCCTCTAAAACTGCACTCCTCCCACTTTAAGGCCCATCGTAGTCCAGTTACACTGCATGAACTTCCGGCATACCACACACCTCCATGCTTTTGCATAAGCAGTTGCTTCATCTAGAATATCCTTCATTTCTTCCCCTTTAGCTTCCTGGCCAATTATTATGAACCTTTCAAAACTCAGCTCAGCTCCCAGAAAGTCATCCCATACCCTGCTGCTGCTGCTGCTAAGTCACTTCAGCTGTGTCCAACTCTGTGCGACCCCACAGACGGCAGCCCATCAGGCTCTCCCGTCCCTGGGATTCTCCAGGCAAGAACACTGGAGTGGGTTGCCATTTCCTTCTCCAATGCATGAACCCTTAAAGAGTTATTTCCTTCTCTGCTAACTTTGTAAGTAAAAACGGCATTTGTTGAGCATTTACTATGTGCCTGACATTGTTCCAAGCATTTTACATGTCTTAACTCTTTTAATCTTCACAATAACCCTTTCTGTGAAGTGATACCATTATTACCTTTCTCAATATGAAAATTATCTCAGAGGAGTAAATAACCTGTCCCCAAGAATATCTGTTAGGGGATGGAGATAGATTAAGATCCCTACATCTATCCCTACATTATATTATTGCACCTATCACAGAGACTTTATTTACATGACCTGTCATTGCCCTAGACTCCTTGAGGGTGAACGCCTTGAGGGTGGGGATTATTTCATATTCAACTCTAAAGCTACCTACCTATAAAGTAGGTAATCAGTACATGCACTTCCTGAGTTGCACATAACATTTTAACAAGTTTAAGAGAAAAGTATTTGGAAACTAGTTTCCAAATAAATATTCAGATATGCTTTAAGAGTTCTAGAGTAGAGCAAGTTGTTTTTCATCTTATAAAAAGAAAAATTAATACAGACATGATATTACAGTCTGTGTGAACAATGAAATGGACTTATTTTTGCAGTAATACTGCTTAATCACCACAATAAATCAAAACCCAAAGTACCATTTTCTTAAGATTAACTTTTTTCCTCTAATAAGAATAGTAGTAGTTTAGTCTCTATGTCATGTCTGACTTTTTTGTGACTCCATGGACTGTAGCCTGCCAGGCTTCTCTGTCCATGGGATTCTCCAGGCAAGAATACTGGAGTGGGTGGCCATTTCCTTCTCGAGGGGATCTTCCTGACCCAGGGATCGAACCCAGGTCTCCTGCATTGTAGGCAGATTCTTTACCAGCTGAGCTCCAAGGGAAGCCCAATAAGAATTCTTCTTGCTTATCATTCAGGGCAGTGACAAGAATGCCCTAAGTTTACTTTGCTCAAGTGAAAGCAGAAAATCATAGACCAGCACTACTAATTGCTTCCTTAAGTCTGGCCAAGAAATGTATCTCATTAGGCAATTAAAATAAAATACAGTTGCCTGACTAAGCATATAACAAAAGAATTTCTAAGGTTGTATGGACTAGCATTCTATTAATCAGATAATGAAAAATTCTTTATTTTAAGCAAAAGAAAAAAAAAATCAGCACCACCCTACAAGAATAGATTTCTGTATTAAAACTCTATTGAAACATAGACATGTGTGTTAATCAAAATATATGCATGTGTTTGCAATATTTCAATAGCCATTTTTACATCTCCTTAAAATTATAAAAATCAAAGTTATCCTAACACTTATGATGCAAGACCTCAAGACCAAGTCTGCTGTACTTAGTGTGCTCTCATAGTAACAGTCCTCTGAGCCACACTGAAGTGCAGTAATGAAAACCCACAGGAATGGTACCAGCAGCAACAGTGCACACCATAGTACTTGTGAGAGTCATCTGCACCCCGCCCAGCTTTTACACACTTGTGCACTGCAGAAAGGTAAATCTGCTGTCAGAAGCAGCAGAGTTTAGGCCACAGCACAGCAAACTCTACACCCAGGCGCTCTTACCATTTCTTGGTACATTCAACCATCAGTTCCTGGTAGGAGGCCACAAACTGGAACTTGGATGCGTGTTTTCCCACACGCTGTAGTCTCTTCCAAACTGAAGCCATGATGATCAGTCAAAACAGTGGAGCAGTTCTCGGTTAGCAACACAGCAGCTTTAACAAAGCAGAAGGCCCAAAGCAAAGGAGCTTTGCATGTATGTCTGTACTTTAAAAAACTCAACTACAACTTGAAATGGTGTTTGGGGTCCATAAAGTCTTCTCCCTGTTTCACAGGGTAAATCCCATCCTAGATGAATGGCCCAGTCAAGAAGAGTATGACACACATGACAGGATGAGTGAGAGGAGGTTCCCTCATGGAGACATCACCATTCCACCTCGGGGGCTATATGATATGTATTCTGGAGGACTGAAAAGCAAAACAAAGAGAAAAAATATGAGAAGTGAAGCAGAAGAAGTGATTAACCACCCACGTCAGATAACACTGCAACAGACAACCCCAGTTCTCCAGCATGTTTTTCAAACAATGAAACAAAACACTAACCTCAAAAGCCAGTAACGTCAAGGATGCAAGACACCAAGGAAGAAATTACAACTCACACCACAGACGTGGAGCAACACATCAGGTAATCAGCATCAACAACAACTGAGAGGCGAAAGCCGGGGCCCTACCTCCTTCTCCTAGCATCACAGGAGGGCGAGCAGAGCGGGAAAGTCTAGAGATGCTGCTTAATGTCCACCGCCGTCAGAGGAAGGAGTGGAGTATTTTAAAATAAACTTTATTTTTCAGGTGATAATTAATAGCTCTGAGTCCTAAAATAAGTACGTGGAGCAAATTAAGGAGAGGGGAAGAATGCTGCTGCTGAGTCGGAGGGAGAAACGGATGGGAAAAGAGGAGTGGAGGGAAATCTCAAGAGAGAGAGAGGGCAGTGTCCCGGCTCCAGGCCACTTGGGCTCTCATTCACCTTCGCTGCCAACCGGAGGGAAATGGAAACTCTTGCCTGGGCGTGAAGCAGTGACCAAAGGGGCAAGTGCACGGTGCGGGGTGCGGTGCCTCCCTCCCCCATCCTTAGGGAATAGTCCGCCGGAGCCTCCTCTCCTCCCGCACACAGCCCAGACCCCTGCCCCCAGCGGAGGCAGGCGGTGGCTCGGCCGCAGTCCCTGTCACCCAGGCGATGCCAGAAGACCCCAGCCCGGTACCCGAGCCCCGGCCCCGCAGCACGTCCACTCCCGCCCCCTCCTCACACCTCTAATCCCGCTGTCGGGCTGAGTCTGGCCCGGTTCCCTCCTCAGCGCCGCTCCTCCGTCGCCGCCGCAGGAGAAGCCGCCGCCGCCGCCACCGAGTCCTCCATCCCCGCTGGAGCCACATGGAACAGCCGAGCCAGCCGCGGCGCTCCCGGGAGCCGGGGTCTGCAGCCCCTCAGGCGGACAGCGCGCCTCACGCCCGCCCCCTCCCGGACGCAGTAGCCCCGCGACCGTCCCCCACCCTACAAAACCCTGCCAGAGACGCCGCTCAGCGCCCAGCACCCCCTCCCCCGCCTTCCTCCTCCGCCACCATCATCATTACCTCCCCCGCCGCACCTCTCACACTAACCCTACCCACGGCGGCTCAACCTCCGTCCGCCCCGCCGCCATTGGCTGGGCCCTGCGCTTGCCCTGCCCACCTCGGCGACCGGGCCTTTGAGGGGTAGGGGCCACTCATTGGCCGATCCGGGTGCCCATCACAGAGCTCCACCCCCTAGTTCTGGAGGTGTTTTTCCGCCAGGCGGAACGCAGCGTACAATCTACCCTTCTTTTAAAAAAAAAAAAAAATTGGAACCCTCCACGGACAATCCCTCCCATTCCTCTGATTGGCTTCAAGAGGGAAGAGCTAGGTGGGAGGAGTAAAGAGTGTTTATAGTGATGTGGAAGGTGGTTGCTGAAGGTGGATGTCGGTCAAAGGTGCTAGGCGGGGTTTATAGCTGGAGTCAGAGCAGAGCCCGGGACTGGCTTCGCTGCTGCTGTGAGCTGTGGAGCTGCTGTGGTTTTCTCTCCTGTTCTCGCCTATCCCCACCCTAGGCGTTGGGTGTGCCCTCTCTGCCACTAGCTGCTAGGGTGTTTGCGCACACAGCCTTGGTTTAACCTGTGATTTTTCCTCTGACCAACTGTAATGACCTGGCCAAGCCCCTACCAAACATTCTATCTGTGGTCCTTAATGAACCAAATTCAATAACCAAAAGTGAAATAGCTCAGTCGTGTCGGACTCTGCGACCCCGTAGACTAGCCTGCCAGGCTCTTCCGTCCATGGGATTCTCCAGGCAAGAATACTGGAGTGGGTTGCCATTTCCTTCTCCAGGATACCTTCCCGACCCAGGGATCAAACCCGGGTCTTCAGCAATGCAGGGAGACTCTTTACCCTCTGAGCCACCTGAGATACAAAATGTTCACGGTACGATTTCTTCTTGTTATAATTCTTAAACGTTTATATGAATCCTAGTTTATCCTCTTAGCTATCGATCTTTTCCCCTCTGTTAGGAATTATAGATGAGTTTCGGAGGGTTAACATATAAAAAGAGTGGTTATGGGCAAAGGAGAGGATGAAATAACCTAAAAAGAGTGTGAGGGCAGGGGCATTTAACCTTGTAAAAGGAGCCAAGGACCCTTTTGAGAACGATAATGAAAGGTATATATATTATACCGAGGAGAACTAGGTCCTATCCTAAGACAAAAATTTGCTTTCAATTTTAGGTAGTCCACAGACCTCTGGTTTAGAGAAAGAAGACAAAGAATGAACTTTAGGAGGAATCTCAACATTTGAGGAAGAAGTAAAGTGGGAAGGAGACAGGAGGGAATGGTCAGAGAAGTAGCAGCACCCTACAAGCAATGAGTCAATTGAGAAAAAGAGAGGGAAACTAACATATGAAAAGAAAACAAGCAAGATGAGTCCTGGAAATAGAGCACATTCTTAATCTTACTAAGGATAGAGAGCAGGATGTGTGGACACAACGGCTTGAAAGGTGTTACCATCTAGGGAAGGATTCTTTAAGGTCAGGAAGGCAGCAGTGATGGGTGAGAGAGCTGAGCTCATCTGTAGCCATGGGGAGGCAAGAGAAAAGAGACACTGAAGAATCAGCAGAAATTGGGAGACAGAGAAGGCTTGAATCCAGTATCTAATTCCATTTCCATTTGCAATAAAGAAAGTGATCTAATAATACTACAAGAACACAGTGTACATTTTACAGAAAAGGGCATAGATATTACTTATTTTGCTATAGTCTTAATTTTAAAATATGAAATAACCATAATAATAGCCATAATAATTATATTGATTCTGATTTTGTGTACATCTTAAAGTTCTCTCGTGTCCTTCCTGAGTGGCTTACTAAATCACTGTAACCTACATCTATTATGATCTCATATAGTGATATATTCTGCATCATTAACAGACTCTAAGTGTATGGATTTTTTAATGGCTAATTTATAGAAATGGTCATAACCTATTTTAATCTGTAGTGTCCTTCAGGAACAACCCACATGATAATCAAGAGGGGTTTGCATCCTATTTTTACTATTATTCTTCAGAAATTCTCAGACTTTCTCACGTCGTTATTCTGGTTTCTTTTAATACTCTTTCCCTTCCTAAAAAGGAAGAGGGGACTTCCTTGGTAGTCCAGTGGTTAAGACTTCATGCTGCCAATGCAAGGGGCACAGGTTTGATCCGGAAGAAAAAAAAGTGCACACACAAACTATTTTTTAAAAAAGGAGGAGTATGTAGGACCCTACGGAATCTTTCTCAAGTTGTTGAAAACTTCAGGAAACTAAGAAAGAGTTTCTTAAGTGATAATTCTTTTTAGGGGAAGTATTTCTCTTGGATATAAACTCTTCTTTTTCATTCTAGCTGCAAAAGTAGCTAAGAAGAGCCCAAGTTTAGAAATGGAGGAATTAAAAACAGACCTTAACCCTGTTGCTAAGCTCAAGTTCATAGGCTCCTGGAGACTCCACAGAGTAGCTACTTCTTCCCTCATGACTTTTTTTTTTTTTTTAAATAACCTGTCTGCTAACTAAATTTATCGGAGAACCTTAAATATAGAATATTTTAAGATCTTTCTATCCACTTAGCTGATAGGGAATAGCAACTGAGTATTGATCACATGAAATGTTATTAATGGCACATAAAAGGTATAGTCCCTGCTCTCAAAGAATTTTCAGAAACAGATGTTCAATATACATGCAGGAAATTAACACAAATCACTTCACCTCTCTGAGTCCCAGTTTCTTATTCTGTCAAACAAATCATCACGCTTCCTTTCTGGGATGTTGAGATAAGTATGTAATGGAAGATGGAAGATAAGTATGTAAAGTGCCTGACATACAGTAAACAGTCAATAAATAGCAATTAATAATGTACATCATTGTGTGTGTTAGCAAACAGAGTCTAACATAATACATAATAAACATCAAAACTTGACCTTCAAGAATAACTTGGGCACTACTTAGTTGTTACCAAACATCGCTACCTCAAGGAATAGCAAATCTCAAAATAAACTACTTTCAACATTATTTGTCTTCCATTAAACTCAGTGATTACCTAGAGTGGAACACCAATAACCTATGTATACTCAGAATTTTTCAATAATTACTAAGAATTCACTTAGCCCCAACCCCCATGACCACTTTCCATGCGATATATCATCTGAGATCTTTTGTCATTCTAGAAATTACCCTTTTCTTAAGGTTCTCATTTCTCCTACCTACCAGTATGTACCAATAAGTACATCCTACTGACCCTCCCCCCTCCCAAACTGTGTTTCTGCCTTTTTCTAAACCCCTATTAACTCAGGTCTTGATTTATCATCTCCTTCCATCCCAGGCTTAATCTGCATGTAATACACCTGTGGATATAAGTAACTTTAATTGTCTTGTCCATTTGACCCAGGTGTTGACTGCAAAATGTTATAGCTGTTTTACTTAAAAGATTCAACATTTAAAATAATTTCTATATTGCCTTTAAATATCACCAAGCTTGCAGTGAAAATAGAATATAAAAAAAGGAAAATACCACCCCAAAATTTCAAATCCTCTGTGCCATGACAGTTTTGAAATGATAGAAATTTTTTTCATTGAAGCAGCTTTGCCAGTTAACCACCTAAATGGAGATTCTAGTCTATGAAGTGCAACCATAGGCTTGAATTATTATCATCTCTGGTAATAAAATTCTTATCCTTGGGTTTTACAGTTTTTGCAGTAAAAAATTGTCAGAGGTATTATTGCAGGATTTAACTACTAATAGAACTTATCTGTGCCTTAGTCATAGTAATAAGATTTACCTGCAACAATAGCACTGCACTGCAGATTTTTGCATTGTGTTTTCCAGTTACCATAGCAGCTATACAATACACAACAATATTACTGCCATTTTTAACTGCTAATACAATTACTATTTCTTTTATGCCCATAACAAACAAACTTCTGACAATCCTACAGCAATATTTATATCCTTAAAAAGCTCACTGTGGCAGGCTAATACTTTTGAAATATTAACTGAAGTTTTTGTAGTAGTTGTTTTTCCAAGTATTCTTTTTATCCTGTGGCCTTTCTCCTCCCATACCCCACCCAAAGATACCTTCAGCATCATGTTAGTGTTAGTCGCTCACTTGTGTCCAACTGTTGTGATCCCATGGACTGTAGCCTGCCAGGCTGCCCTGTCCGTGGATTCTCCAGGCAAGAGTACTAGAGTGGGTAGCCATTCCTTTCTGTAAGGCCGGACCCCTGAGGCCATGATGGGCCGCCCCTCCTCTCCTTCCTGCAAGCGAGGGGAAGTCCCTAATGGAAGGCGCCTCCCAGATCCCGGGGACCAATGACAGCACACTTCACCAGCTAAAGCCGCCCCACCCCAGCCACGCAGAAGGATCTGTCAGCCCGCGACGCCTCGGCCTGGCGACCTATCCGAACCCCCGTCCATCTAGCCTGACCATCCCTCCCAACGAACATATAAAAACCACCCCCAACACAGTCCCGTTTGGCTCGGACTTCCTCTACCTGCCTCGTTCGGGTCCAGGAACCCCGCCTGGGAGCGCTTTGCCATTAAAAAGCCTGTTAGACACTCTTTTGGTATCCTGGTCTTTTACCTAACACTTTCTCCAGGGGGATCTTCCCAACCCAGGGATCAAACCCGAATCTCCCGCATTGCAGGCAGATTCTTTACCGTCTGAGCCAGAAGCCCCATATCTACCGTCAGATAGACTGGGTTTTGCTTATTGTTTCAGGAAAGTGATACAACAGAATATAAAGAAACAAGGAATTTCTCCTTGTTTTTGAGTTTTGAAACCCAAACCCTTTGGGGGTAATGAAATATATCCAATTAGAGACCTATACTGTTCAATATGATAACCTATAGCTATATGTGACTACTGAACATTTGAAATGTGGCTAGTTGAAATTGAGATGTGCTGTGGGTATAAAATACACACCAATTTCAAAGACTTAGTATGTACAAATGAAGAGGATATATCTTATTTAAAAGTTTTCTATTGACTGCCTGTTGAAATAATATTTTAATGTATTGGATAAAAAAAGACATTAAAAATTAATTTCATTCATTACTCTTTTAATGTGGCTACTGGAAAAATTTTAATTATACATGTGGCTTTCCTTATTTTCCTGTTGGACCATGCTGGTATATACAATAGTATAACTTCCTTGCCTAGAAATAAGAAATGGATTTCCTGGACTGGAATGGGATTAAGAAGTTGGCTGGAAAGTAATGAGAGGCTACATGCTGGTGGGTCCCAGAGAGCAGAACTCACTGCTCTCTTCTCACTCTATTCTGTCAGAAGCCTTTGGCAGGATCTATCTATAGGAACTGAGAGCCAAGAGAGATAATTTCCATTCATTTTATTTGTTAGAGCCCAGGGAGGTGGCAAGACCCTAAGATAAGAAAAGGCTGGGTCGTGTGTCCAGTCCAGCCAAGACCAATTCAATAGCATTTTTTGTGCTGAATGAAATGTTCTATACATGAGTATCCAATACAGTAGCTTCTAGCCACTAGGACTATTGAGGAAAACCGCTAGGGCTCAGAAAGGTGGCTAGCCTAACTAAGGAGCAAAAGTTTTATTGAGTTTTAATTAATTTAGATTTCAACAGCTGCATGTGACTGGTAGCTACCATAGTGGACAGTGAAATCTTGCATAGTACCACGGAGGTTCTGGAAGCCCAACATAGTGAGCCCCAGATACCCAAAAGGGTGCAGAGACAGCAGAAGCAGCAGACCTAAAGGAACCTTGCTGATTGGCCAAGGTCAATCCAGCAGCAATCTGTAGGGCCAGCTGCCTTTGAGGAAAGATACAGAGTGGAAATCTTAGGGGAGCCAGCATTGGCAGAGGAGCAGCAAAGATCAAATGTTTCATCCTCTTTCTCTGACATGCTAATCCTATAGAAGTTTCCTCAGTTTAGATGCCAAACTGACTATGATTAAGTATCTGCCACCCCTTGTGAAATCAGAGCTTGAACTAGAAATTGGCTTGAGTTATGGAAAAATGAAATTATATTTCTTACAAACCTGAATTTTGTAAAACTTGAGGTCTGTACCTGCTATACAACTGAAAGTAATAATTCTAACAAAATGCTTAGAAACCTATGTTTATCTTCTTAAAAGGAAGCTCTTCTTTTCTCTATCATTAAAGGACCCAAGTTCTTTGGTGGACATGAAAGCTGCATCAGAAAACCATCTTTCAACTAAAAACAGAATATTCGTTTATGAAATTGTTTCTGTTCCAATTACCCATGAATGAATCCTTACAGTTAGCCATAATGAACCTTTGCACATTGAACCTGAGATGGCACTAAACTCTAGGACCTTGATTATGTTCTAAATGCCCAATTTCATCTAGTTCCACAATATCTAGGAAAGGCTAACCTGGGCCTAGTTGGAGGAGACACAGGAGCATCCTTGGCTGACTTGAGACTCAAACAGAGACAGAAACAAGTCTACAGATACCATCCACTGGTAATTCAGTATGCCTGACACCTGCTGTTTATGCATGCATGCATGCATGCTAAATTGTTTCAGTCATGTCTGACTCTTTGCAGCCCCAAGGATGGCAGCCCACCAGGCTCTTCTGTCTATGGAATTCTCCAGGCAAGAATACTGGTGGGGTTGCCATGTCCTCCTCCAGGGGATCTTCCCAGCTCAGGGATCAAATGCACATCTTCTGCTACTCCTGCATTGCAGGAGGACTCTACCACTGAGCCACCTCTGTTGTACAGAGCAACATATGAATGATTAGAAGGCTCAGAAATCGTCAAAATGTGGATACTCAAAATGTTAGCAACAAAGACATCAATCATCTAGAATGGATGACAGCCATGAACCACTGGCCCAGCTCTCTTACTGAGGACCAACTAAATATCAGTTCTTGACTCTAGAGTACCTTTGTGGGTCTGATCTTTCACATTACTCAAGATAATTTAATGTTGGTAAAATCCCAGCACAGAAATGGTGTATATGCCAAGATAAATGCAGTTATCAGAGAGAATTTACATTTCACCAGTAAGTCAACCATTACTGGGATTATTGCAAAAAAAAAGTTTGAGTTGAAATTAGGTGGGCTTGAGCCCTTTCTGAGAAAAAGTTTGCTAAATTTAATAAATTTACATCCTATAAAATCAGTAGGGATTCTTGGCCAAGGTTTATTGGTCATTTCCCATTAAATGTTAAGAGCCTTTGATGACTTATAAAGAGCAGACTGATCTCTGTTTTTTTTTTTCTTCTGTGTTTTCAATAATTGGAATAAATTGCAAGTAACTGGATATAGCATGATGCCAGTGTCTTCTTCTGGATAATTCCTGGATGACTATATTTAGTATGAACAAGATAATATAATTAGCATCTTCTGAAATAATGAGGCTAGACAGGAAAGGCAAAGAAAAACCAGTAGGAATTCACAGTCTTGGAGGGCACTGAATACCCACCATGTGGTGTTGAATCAAAGCATCTCCATCTCAAACAGTGCAAAACACAGCAAGCTGAAATCAGGCAGAACCTCACTTACCAGCGCACTGGACATGAGCCAAGGGAAACTAGCCCTGTTGCAGAAACTTGCCCCAGATGAGTAGAGCTGGAAAACAAACCCAGCACTCAGAGGGTAGGATTAACTCATGCATAGTTTGGGCAATCTGCTAGGCAGGGCAAAATGGAGAACAGTTCAGGACAAGGGAAGTAACATGGAAGCCAGAGAGAGCTGCAATATCATCCCAGATCTCTCTTTTTAGAGTAAATCAACCAATGACTGGGCTTCCAGAGAGTAGAACATAGCCTGTTAAGTAAAGATCACTTCATGAGAGCTGCTGGTTATTTCTTTATATTTTGTTGCAACTTTTGTTGCTAGTTTTAAATAGTCCCAATAATGAATCATTGGTATTTTTCTCCAAGGAAATAAAGTTAACTGTTGAGCAAGAGTTGATTTTGTGCCATAGGTTAGTCTTCTGAGGAAATCCTGATATCCTCAACATTAAAAACCATGATATTTTGTCCTGAAATGATAAATTTGGTTCTATTTTAGATACTGAATATATATAGTGCTAAGCTGCACTTGTTGAGAAGTAGTTATCTGGCACTGCTGGTGTCCCATATCTTATTTCAAAAACTTATGTAAGCACCTTTCCCTTGTGAACTAGTATGTTTCAGTAGAAAAGGGGAGTATTGTACATATGCATCTTTCTTTACACAACCCATGCTAAAAAGAGGTATGTTTATTTGATCACATTTTAAATATTCACTCTTCTTTGAACTTTTTCCAGATAAAAGCAGGAGGACTGCTGTTGACTGCTCATCTTCTTTCATTCTTGTAATAACACACTTCCCAGCTACTCCCAAAGCTACCTTGTGCATGCCTCTTCCCCAGCTTACCTCACAACCGACAAAATAATAATTACTAAAATCCTACAGTCAGTTCTTAGTGATAAACAGAGAAACTTGTTGAGTACTTCTTCATACGTGTCATGCTGGAAAGTGAAACCATTACACTGCTGCTGCTGCTGCTAAGTCGCTTCAGTCGTGTCCGACTCTGTGTGACCTCATAGATGGCAGCCCACCAGGCTCCCCGTCCCTGGGATTCTCCAGGCAAGAACAGTGGAGTGGGTTGCCATTTCCTTCTCCAATGCATGAAAGTGAAAAGTGAAAGTGAAGTCTCTCAGTCCTGTCCGACTCCTAGTGACCCCATGGACTGCAGCCTACCAGGCTTCTCCGTCCATGGGATTTTCCAGGCAAGAGTACTGGAGAGGGGTGCCATCACTTTCTCCAATTACACTGCTACATGATATTAACTGCCCTTCAACACTGTGCGTGCATGCTAAGTTGCTTTAGCCGGGTCCAACTCTGTGTGACCCTATGGACTGCAGCCTGCCAGGCTCTTCTGTCCATGGGATTCTCCAGGCAAGAATACTGCAGTGGGTTGCCATGTCCTCCTCCAGGGGATCTTCCTGACCCAGGGATCGAACCTGTATCTGTTACGTCTCTTGCACTAGCAGATGAATTCTTTACCACTAGCGCCACCTGGGAAGCCCTTCAACACTGTGTAGTACGGATATTTACAATGCCCAGGAATGATATTTGGTCAAACAGTTTTGCCAATAGTTCATTCTGCTTTCTCTTATTAAAATCTTAATAATTTTCAGCTGATTTTGCAACAACGTAACCTGTACCTAGTTTTTCTACAAGTATAAAAGAATACGACTTGAGTGATAATTTTGTGATTTTGATTTCCTTTGATGATATTTTTAGCTAAAAATCCATTCATTTATTAACAAGTAATTTATTAACTTGTTATAAGTAATATTTATTAATTTACTAGCTAAGTTTTTAATAATTGAATGACTACTAAGCTTAAAGCATTGAGCTAAGTATTGGAGATGCAGCACAACAAAAGGGACAAAATTCCTGCCCTTATGGGGCTCACATTCCTCATCAGTTAGAAACTATTATTTAGTGTTTGCCTTATAAAATCTCAGTTGATGAGAGGTGACTGTGTGTTGTTTAACAATGACACAAAAACTAATTAAGAGAAGTGTTATAAAAGCCAATGCACTGGGGACTAATATTAACAGATTGCTCCCTCAATGAAATCTAGTTTTCAGATATTTATTGTTGTATTTATAATTTACACCTTTATTTCTTTGTGGTTGCTTGTGAAAAATCGCTAATAGACTTTGTCACTCTTCACACAGGTTTATAATCTGTACTTGCACTATGCAATTGTAAAGATACTGTTTACAATTTGTGTTTTTAATTCACTTGAATTGTAATATTTACCTTACTGTTTTACTCTTTTTATGCTTCACTGAACCACTTTAGAGATATTGATCCATTTTTTTAAAATTATGAATATAAAACAACACTATTGTAACTGTAAAAATGCAAAATTAACACATTCCAAAATTGAAATTACATTGTCTGAGAGAGATTATCTGAAATCCTGTTAAATGTTAGCCAAAACAATTTGATCAATGCATCTTTGGTGTTCCCATGAAACTTTTAAGAATGATAGTAATTTAAGAAACACACCCATCCTATTTGATATCCCTTTTCACTGCTTTATAAAATAATAAAAGCTTATTTTCACTGCCCTTTATTCAGAAATATTTTAACTACCTTCCTAGATGTTCTGAGGGGTAAAATAAAAGTTGGCATTTATCTTGTAAGCATTCTATGACCTTTTTAAATGTAAAAATAGATATATATAAGAGAATACTCAGCATACAAATATATGTTAGAATGTAAAGATTATGAGTGATACCATTTTCTTAAATTCTCCTTTAATGTTTTTAGATTTATTTTTACAATAAAAATAAGGATTAAAATTGCATAACTGTAGTCTTAGATTGAAAGTATTGTATAAATCATTATGTACTCTTTAAAATGTTCTCTCACTATATAAAAGCTGCCATCTATACTTTCTGCTTATAAATCATATCTAATTGATAAAAATAAAAATGCTCCCCAGAAAAAATCCATTCCTAGTACATCTAATGTGTCCTGATTCTGAATCTACACACTTCAGTCTGGGAGTGAGTGAAGACTCTTCTTTCACAAAATGTTCTATTCCTACTGATATCTTCTGTATTTTATATGATAAAATGGATAGTTTTTACTGGTACTTTTTACAGGCTTGAATTGTTTTATTCAGATTTAGAACCATGAATGTCATGGTCATGCTGGGTATTTTACCCATGACCCTCTAATTTGGAGCTGACATTTGACTCCCTTCTTGTCATCATATTCTGTATAGAGGATTCTATTCTCTGCTTCAGTGTCAAGTCAGGTGGGTCAAATAAGCAAATATTTACCAAGTGCCTAATATGAGCAAGTGGAGAAGGAAACAGCAACCCACTCCAGTACTCTTGCCTGGAGAATCTCATGGATGGAGGAACCTCGTAGTCTGCAGTCCATGGGGTTGCAAAGACTCGGACACGACTGAATGACTTCGCTTTCGCTAATATGGGCAAGAAAGTGTTGCTGTTAAAAAAAAACAAAAACAAAAAACTATAGGACTTCCCTGGTGGCCCAGTGGCTGGGAATGTATCTGCCAACACAGAGGACACAGATTCAATTCCTGGTCCAGGAAGATCCCACATGCTGTGGAATAATAAGCCCATGAACCACAAGTACTAAAGCCCATGCTCCCTACAGCCTGTGCTCCACAAGAAGAGAAGCCACCTCGATGGGAAGCCCGTGCATCACAACCCCTGCTCACTGCAACTAGAGAAGGCCCATGGAGACCCAGCACAGCCAAAATTAAATAAATAAATTTTTTTTTAAACTACACACATTTCTAAAATGTATGAAAATTTTACATAACTGTGTAAGTCACAGTTGGAGAGCTCAAGAAATTTAAACATTTCAGAGGGAAAAATTGTACAAAATATAAAAATGTAAACTATAACTAATTAATAGCTTACAAAATATTCAAGTAACAGCTTAAGAAAAATTAAAAGAGATACAAGAAATCCATTATTCTCTTGTAGTCTGGAGAGAATCGAGCCAGTTATGGTGAAGTGCACTGAGCATAGGATGAGGCTGAACTTGAGAGAACTGTTGCAGCTCCATCACTTATTAATCGGGTCATTCTCAGAGCTCACATAACCTCTGGACCGAACAGGAAAAGTGGATAGAGATAGAGACAGATACATCTCCAAGTCAAACTGTGCAGACACAATTCTGGGGAAATTGGTAGAAGTAGAGTGACTAGGAAAGAGAAGCAATTTCCTCTTGAGTTGGTAGCTATCACGCTAAGTATTCTGCTGCCAGTGACCTCCACTAAAGCAAGCCCAACTGAAAAAGGAGGAAGCCAAGAAATGAAGCAGAGAAGAGAGTTGCTTCATTTGCCTCATCTGTAAAATGATAAATGGGAAACTTTTACTATGGGAAATGTAAATAGGAAGCTAATACTTTGTCACCAAGAGGTAAGGGTTAGAAGAGATAAACGCTTAAGACCCTTTCCAGCTCTAATTCTGTGATCTCAGAAATGCCTGCCATTAACAAATGGGTCTCTCATTGCAGATGGATTCTTTACCGTCTGAGCCACCAGGAAAGCCCAACAAACGGGTACATGTGTGCAAAATCAAAAAGAGGCACTTAGAATTTCTCATAACAATAATCTAGGTTTTACAGTCTTAAGAAAGTTGGGGCTATTTTTTTCCCAGATGAGGCTAATTTTTTTTGTTATTTTTATCTAACTTTAATTTTCTGATTGACCAAAAGTTGAAAGTTTATAGTCACAATTCCCACAGTGAATATGAAGGCAGAAAGGTGTCTTTTAAGAACATGAAAGATACTGTTCCTAAATGTATCTGTTCCTAACTCAATTGTTTATACCCATTTCTAAAGGAAAGAGTAATCATAAGTCAATTCTGTCATCTTTAAACTATTTATGATAAATTATAAATAAAAGCATTGTTAGAAACGTGTTACTCTTTCTAGAGTATGTTACTTATAACTTACTTCAATAGCAATCCAGCCCCAAAAGCTCAATCTCTTCCAGTATGAATTGCTAAGGTTTTTTGAACCCTCTTCAGACAGAGATACCTGAGTCACAATAACTTGAATATACTGTGAAGCTTAAGAGAACGAAAACAACTTTATACAAAAATTAACACAAAATGGACGATCAACCTAAATGTTAACAGCTAAAAGTATGAAACTTATAACAGAAAATTAGAGTAAATATTGTGACCTTAGATTTGGCAATGGTTTATTATTATTATATTTTATGGCCACACCACACAGCATGTGGGATCTTAGTTCCCTGACCAGGAGTTGAACTTGCACCCCTTAGAGTGGAAGCACAGAATTTTATTGGATCACTAGGGAAGTTCTCGTAATGGTTTTATAGATGTGACCATAAAAGCATGAACAACAAAGAAAAATAGATGGTGCTTTAGCAAAATTAAAAGCTTTTGTACTTCAAAGACATCATTAAGAAAGTGTATATCAGCCAATAGATGGGAGAAAATATTTCCAAATGACATACAGGTAAGGGGCTTCTATCCTGAATATATAAAGAACTAATACAACTTAACAATAGACAAATAACCCAATTTTTAAATTGGTAAAGCATTAAAATAGACATTTGTCCAAAAATGATCTATAAATTACTAATAATCATTTGAAAAATGCTCAATGTCATTTACCATCAGGGATATAGAAATCAAAACCATATTGAATTAACCACTAAAGGGCTTAAAATCAAAGACAGACAATAACAAATTAAAGTCCATTGCTGGTGGGATAACTTTGGAAAACAGTTTGGCAGTCACTTGAAGTGTCAAACATAGAGTTGCTTTATGATTCAGCATAAAGACAGCTTCCAGATGTACAAGCTGGGATTTGAAAAGGCAGAGGAACCAAAGATCACCAACATTCATTGGATAATAGAGAAAGCAACAGAGTTCCAGAAAAACATCTGCTTCTAATTCATTGACTACAACTAAAGCCTTTGACTGTGTAGATCACAACAAACTGTGGAAAATTCTTAGAGACGGAAATACCAGACCACTTTTCATGTCTCCTGAGAAACCTGTATGTGGGTCAAGAAGCAACAGTTAGAACCGGACATAGAACAATGGACTGGTTCAAAATTGGGAAAGGAGTACATCAAGGCCATATGTTGTCACCCTGTTTATTTAACTTCTATGGAGAAGGTGATGACACCCCACTCCAGTACTCTTACCTGGAAAATCCCATGGGCAGAAGAGCCTGGTGGGCTGCAGTCCATGGGGTCACTAAGAGTCAGACACGACTGAGCAACTTCGCTTTCACTTTTCACTTTCCTGCATTGGAGAAGGAAATGGCAACCCACTCCAGTATTCTTGCCTGGAGAATCCTAGGGACAGAGGAACCTGGTGGGCCGCCGTCTATGAGGTCGCACAGAGTTGGACACGACTGAAGTGACTTAGCAGCAGCAGCAGCATGCAGAATACATCATACAAAATGCCAAGCTGGGTGGATCACAAGCTGGAATCAAGAGTGCCAGGAAAAGTATCAACAAGCTCAGATATGCAGATAATAATGGCAGAAATCAAAGAGGAACTAAAGAGCCTCTTGATGAAGGTGAAAGAGAAGAGTGAAAAACCTGGCTTAAAGCTCAACATTCAAAAAACTAAGATCATGGCATCTGGGCCCATCACTTCATGGCAAATAGATGGGGAAAAAGTGAAAACTGTGACAGATTTTATTTTCTTGGGCTCCAAAATCACTGCAGATGGTGACTGCAACCATGAAATTCAGACACTTGCTCCTTGGAAGGAAAGCTATGACAAACCTAGACAATGTATTAAAAAGCAGAAACATCACTTTGCCAACAAAGGTCTGTATAGTCAAAGCTATGGTTCTTCCAGTAGTCATGTATGAATGTGAGAATTGAACCATAAAGTAGCTGAGCAGTGAAGAATTGGTGCTTGCAAATTGTAGTGCTGGAGAAGACTCTTGAGAGTCCCTTGGACTGCAAGGAGATCAAACCAGTCAATCTTAAGGGAAATCAACCCTGAATATTCACTAGAAGAACTGATGCTGAAGCTGAAGCTCCAAAAGTTTGGCCACCTGATTCAAAGAGCAACTCTTTGGAAAAGACCCTGATGCTGGGAAAGATTGAGGGCATGAGGAGAAGGGGTAGACAGAGGAAGAAATGGTTAGATAGCATCTCTGACTGAATGGGTATGAGTTTGAGCAAAAACCAGGAGATAGTGAAGGACAGGGGAGCCTGGCATGCTGCAGTCTATGGGCTCGCAAAGAGTCAGACATGACTTAGCGACTGAACAACAACAAATACACATGGTCGTCACTCTTCATCACTAAGTTGTGTTTTACATTCTTTTCTCATATAGTCATTACAGAGTATTGAGTAGAGTTTCCTTTTCTCTACAGCAAGTCCTTATTAGTTACGGATTTTATATATATTAGTGTGTATCAGTCAACCCCAATCTCCCAATTTATCCCTACCCTCCCTTTCCCCCTGGTAACCATACATCTATTTCTGTTCTATAAATAAGTTCATTTGTATCATTAAAAATTTTTTTTTCAATATCAACAGAGATTTTTGTTTCAGGAAGATGAGTATATAAGAACAGATCCTGAACAAGCCTACTTTTGTTTTTCACTTCTGTCACACTTGACTTTTTCTCTATTGAGGTTATATTGATATTTCTTGTTTCCACAGCTCATGATAAGGCCTTGAAACTCCTGTTTTAATCAGTAAGATGAGTTTATTGCATTTAAGGCTCCTTTTTTGATAAAAAAGGACTACAATCTTGAAAGTTCTTTTTAAATTATTAAATATTTGTTCTGGCTTAGTGACTAATTAAAAATAACAGATTTTAAGTGATTCAAACACACAATTCTGGGATTCTTGAGTATGGATGGATGAAACGGAATGCACACAACCTTACACAGGGTTGTGCAAAAACAGTCTTCTCAATAATCGTGATAGTGTCCTTCCATGAATTAAAGCCAGGGTAGTCATTCTGAAACTAGATCCCATCCTGTATCACTCCTCTACCAAAAAGTGGGATTAATGTACAGTTTCCAGGTTGTTAAGAAGAGGATAAAAACCATCCAATTTTGATTTCCATTTCAAAAGTGCTTTCTTATGATGAAGGGAGGAAAGGTGAAGCGAAAAGAAAAGAAAAGAAATTGACACATGGAAAGTATTCAATAGAGGCTAATTTCTTTCCTTTCCTTCCCTTCTGAGGGGAGAATTTTGTTACTTTGTTGATTAAATTGACAAAGTGTAAGGGAGGAGATAGTGTTGATCAGATATGCTATCTGAAATATCCAACCTATACATCCATAATAAATTACTTCCTTCAGTAGTTATCTCTCAAGCAAAAACTCAGCACTTGAAAGAGGTAACTCATTTTTTAAAAATCCGCTACTAGATATGTCAGTTCATTACTTTTGTAAGGGTAACATTCCAACGAGAAAGAATGCTGAGGAATCTTTTCTAGAATCTACCTTTCTATGAATAGCCCCATCTGCCAGTCTGTGTACTTACTTGAGCTAGAGGAACCTGGTGGGCTACAGACCATGGGGTTGCAAGAGTCAGACATGACTTAGCAATTAAACCACCACTGCCACAAAGAAGTCCTCTATCAGTTTCACTGCATGTGGATAGTTCAGCAGGGACTACTCTGAGGCCGAATCACTCCTGCTATCTTTCCTTGAATCTCCTCAACCCCATAAAGATACGCTCACTCTTGTCTCCTTCATCATTCCATTGCTGGTCTCTGTCAAATTCTGAAGCCCTTGAGGAGTATCTTTAAAGGAGTTCTTTTTTTCTTTGTATTGGAATGCTCACAAACAGTTTCAGAGAACATAGCTGGCCTCTTGTATTTAGGTTGGCACATCAATCCATTAAAAAAAAAAAAAAACAGAAAAGTTCAGTGAGAAATTACTATGCCATGTTACATTTTATCAGATGTAGGTAAGAATACCAGAAAATTAGGCAAATAATAAGTGCTTACTTAGAACTCCTAAATAGTCTATACTTCTACACAGAGGGGAACCCCATACATCACAACTCACCCATACATCATCTGAGAACCTCAGAGACTCTGGTCATACAACTGGAATTACCTAAGTCCATTTTGCACTACTGGAAGACTTCACATTGGTCAACAGAGAGATGGGTCCAAGGCAAAAAAGTTCCTGAACTTTATTAATTCTGATTTCTGAGCTAAGAAAGATTTCCCCCTGCCCTCCATCAGTAGGAGGATTGTCTTAGGATTTGAAGAAAGACAGTATTTAAATAAAAGGTTTACTTACATTTTGAAAAGTGAAAAAGGAGTAATCACAGAACATCAGTGTTTAGAACTAGAAAAAACCCTAGAGAAAATTTAATTCAAACTCCCTTCTTAAGAATAAAGAAAAAGAGACTAAGAAATGACTTGTGTCTGCTTAGGTCAAAACAGTTCGAAGTGAAGAAGTCACACTGAGTAACAGGAAGAGTATCATCTTTGTGGTTGACAATGTGGATTTGAATCCAGCTCTTCTAGGAACTATTTAAATGGTTTCCTTATATAAAAAGCAGGAATACCAGGAATACCTGTTTTTTAGAGTTATTGAGAAGAGTAAATGATATAACTTACATGAAGTGCCTAGAATGGTTGCCGGCCCTCAGTAAGTCCTTGGCAAATATTATTGTCAGCCAAACGAGAATCTTTTGACTCCAGCGCTTGTATACTGCACTGCACTATTAAGGCAGCTAGCCAAAAGGAGTCAAACATTTGCTTAAAATATGGGATTCCAAATAAAAGCAATTGTGTGCAACCTCACTCAAATAATGTTTTTAAAATATCTACTAATTATTAATGCCAGCGATAACACCCAGTCCTTTTTGGAGGAAATTAAACGTTCCACTTTTCGCAGTGATTTTAGTTGTTTTCAGATACACACAGTTCAGTACCAATAGATGACACAAGGGACTTTTTATCTGCAATGCAGAGAGCAAGACGGAGACAATTTACATCCGAACTTGCCGTTAGCCCATATGGCATGTATTCATCACTTAGTGAGTTCAGTGCCCTATCTTTAGAGCTTCAGTGATCAGGGTAGAAACTGCCCACTTATTTATGCTTGGTTTATTTATGTTTGTCTGGACTGAAAATATAGGGAGAGGAAGAGGTGAAGGAAATCACCACTCTCTGCAAGAATCAGCTCTGGAGTCAGGAATCCAGGGTTAATGCAGACTGTCCAGGAATAGTAGCTTCTGTCCTAAAGAGTAGGCAAAATGCAGATGACCTGAGGTGCATTATTTATGGGTTGCAATCTGTATGTTATTCCTGTCTATCCCACAAAGGACTTGGCTGTGGTTAAATGTAGGGCTGTCTTCCTTTTGTTCAGTACAAAGCCTCACTCATGCTGGGCAAGTGGGCATTTGCAGTTAACATGTGATCACTTGGTTTGTATCAGCAACAGGACAAGTTGCTCTCAAAGGCTGAATCAGGAACTAACCAACCCTCTTCCTGTGCCCCTCCTTCACCGAGGGGGAATGGAGGGAGAAGTACTGTATTCTCCTTTCCCTACTGAGAAGTAAATTAATAAAAGGTTCCCACTGGAAAGTCAAAGAATCAGTCCCTTTACACACAAAAGGAATTTTGATGTTCCTCTAATTTTTTGCTTCAAAAGATATATAAATCTTTCAAGATAGAAGAATATGGTCTTTTACTCTTCAATTATCATAATGGTCTCAGTGATAGGAAAGAGGGTATTCTGAAGTATACACCGACATCCTCCCCATTATAGTATTAAGCATATATTTAGCTCTAGAATTTGAACCCTGGAGCAAAACATAACTTCTGGAATATTGAGAAGAATTATGGACTGTTATGGGTTGAACTGTGTCCCTGCCCCTTCAAATCCATGTTAAAATCCTAACCCCCAGTACCTCAGGATGTGACCTTATTTGGAATTAGGGTTATTGCAAAGTTGTTTAGATGAGGTCATTAGAGTGGACCCTAATCTGATATGACTGGTGTCCTTACAAAAAGGGAAAATTTCTCTCTCCTCTCATCTCTCTTCCTATCACTTTCCCTCTTCCCCTTCTTTCCCGTGCCCTCCTTCCTTCGTTTTCTGCTGGACTTCATGAAAAAGAGAGACTGGAAGACAGAAACAGGATTTTTCTTTTTAGCCGTTGATGGACTGTAATGTTTTCTGTATTATTAAAAAAATACAAATACTTGTTAAAAAGGCATATCCATATATATTTGTGATAAAGTTTGGTAATAGTGGGCAAAAGGGGCTGCCCAAGGGAAACTACTTCCTTCTCCATGTGCTCAAAATCAAATCAGTGGTTTAGACTTCCCTGGTGGTCCAGTGGTTAAGAATCCACTTGTCAATGCAGGGGACAAGGGTTTGATTCATGGTCCAGGAAGATTCCACATGCTTTGGGGCAACTAAGCCTGTGTGCTACAACTACAGAGCCCACACGCCACAACTACTGAAGCCTATGCTCCTGGAGCCTGTGCTCTGCAATGAGAGCAATTGCAATGAGAAACCGAGGCAATGCAACCAGAGAAAAGACCCCACTCGCCACAACTGGAGAAAGCCTACTTGCAGCAACGAAGACCCAGCACAGCCAAAACTGATAAATAAATAAAAAATTTTAAAACTCACTGGAATGGACATGTGCATATTGCTATATTTAAAGTGGATGACCAACAAGGACCTACTGTATAGCACATGGAACTCTGCTCAGTGTTATGTGGCAGCCTGGATGGGAGGAGATGGATACATACATATGTATGGCTGAGTCCCTTTGCTGTTCATTTGAAACTATCACAAGATTGTCAATCAGCTATACCCCAATACAAAATAAAAATTTGTTAAAACCCAGGCTCTTAAAGAGAACTCCAGTCTTTCACTTGTTTCTCCCACTGCGGCTTTTTCATTCTTTGACTAAAGAACCTATTTTTCAACTTGCAATTAAAAATAGCTAATAACTTTTTTAACTTGCTAATAATTTTCAACTTGCTAATAACTTTATTTGTCTAAACCTATCCACCCACCTCAAAAAAACAGCAGAAGCAACTTTCTACTACCACATTTTCTTCCTCGCCGAAGGGTAATTCCGCTTGTCCATCCCCTACCTCCACCCAGAAAGGAGTTTAACCCAGGTTTTGACTAATGTCCCCTCTCTTTTCTATCCATTGCCACAAAATGAGTCTCTAGGACTATCCTTGGCAATTGCTCTCATCTGAGGGCAGTGATACAGATTGAACTCTGACAGGGATACAGCATCAAGGCCACTGACTCTTCATCTGAATAGCTACGCGCAGCCACACACTCTTCCAGAGTTTCTCTCTGTTCCCTAAGATGACACTAGCAGATAGCAATTTCCAATGTGTGTGCACTTGTGCAAGGTAAGGCCACTCTGAGATCTTCCTGTGAGGTCTTCTGTGCTTAGTGTGCCTGATATCTGTTCTTGGACTGAAGAGCATCAAAACCCCAGAACTACTTGGTGTTCTTAACGCTGCTTCATCATTCATGATGGGCCTGAAGCTTTTGTTCATGAAATGGCAAACTCTGGGCCTCCAGTTTCTAGGGTCTATAGCTCGCAGTAGTGTCCTAGTGTGATGTTACCACATCATGTAAAGCTGGTCTAGGCAAGTGGGTGTCTGTCATTTCTGCCTGCCCAACATTTATTCCTCCCCTTCTCATGTTTTCCCACTTTCTGTCTTTGTAATGTAGATGCTGAACTTATTTACCTATCTCTGTGTCCCTACTATTAGTGAAAGGAAGTACACATATCCTAAGCCAAGCCAATCAAACTTGTGCTGAAACTGCTGGGAAAGAGGTGCTGTCTCTATTTGACTTAAAGTGTATAAGCCTGGAGTTTCTAGGAGCCACTAGGTGAAGGGACTCTCCAGAGAAAAAAGCCAAGATGAGAGAGAGTGAGATCAAGGGAAGTAGGGTGGGGTGGGAATGTTGTCTTGACATCATCTTCATCTCTGGGGTCAACCAAGCTTCAGTTATGTAAGCCAACAAACTCCCTTTGCTCAGGCCATTTTGCAATGGCATTTGCAATGGACAGTATCCTAATATATCCATTGTTTTGTTTGACCTTTCTTCTATCTTCTACTTCCTGCTTAGTCTACATAGCTATTTTTGTTCTTGTCCATTAAATTGACATGTTTAGCCCCTCCTAACTGTGTTGGGATGAACTTTACTTCAATGTTCATAAGGTGTTCGGCGAAATCTGCAATTGCTAAGTTTATTTTTCCACTTGTAGAATTTATAGTTGGCTGAGGATGAAAGTGTTTCCCCAAATCCAGAATGTTTTTTTCTAGAGTCAGGCAGTGTAGCTGTCTAGAAGGTAAGAAAACATCATCACTCGTTATAGGCCTATGACCTATGTAAGAGCCTGTGCTGGTACCATCTGTCAGTCAAATTCCTAAATGTCAGGATGATCTTGATTTATTTCTAGGCTATGTCAGTTTATCACATGCTAGCTGCTAAAACAGAATCCAATGACATTCTCATTCCAGACTGAGTATAGGATTTCATTCATGTGAGCTTGTATGTTGCATTGGTTTTGTAGCTGCTATAGAAATTACTATTCACAATGGATACATCTGGAAAAAAAAATCCCAATAAAGTAGAAAATAAGGCTATTAATCCAAATGCACTGGCAAAACTTCTTAGCAACTTTCAAGCAAAGGAGAAGAGGAGAATGACAACAATCACTACCTAGACAATATCTCCCACCACTGACAGTGGACATACAAACTATCAATTTAGTACTTCTTATAACACATCCTACTGAAGAATCAAAATATCTTAGAACTGGAGAGGCCATGCTGTTATGCTGTTTGATTTTATTCAGAATGTAGGTATGCCCTCCATATCCTTCATCAACAGCAACCCAGACTCCTTCCAAACATCAAAATGTCTTCAGAAGTGGGTGTTACTGCCACTGAAGGAGAGTTCTCCTTTATGGAAAGCACTCTCTTGTGCTGATCCACAGATTCTGTCCCTATAACTTTGGAACATCAGAATTTAAGGGAACATATGGATCATTCAGACAAACAACTTCATGTTTTGCTCAGTGATCTGTGTTCTGGAACAGAGTATCTAATCATCTCTGAAATAATCCTTTCAATATTTTATGAAGCATTTGTGTTTTCCCCATCCCATTTTTTCCTCTGGGATAAATAAACCCAGGTGCTCTACATTTTTCTTATTCTGGTCAAAATTATCTGAGATGCTCCCTTAAATTCCTGCCCTCTTTGTTGTTCAGTCACAAGTTGTGTCTGACTCTGTCACCCCATGGACCGCAGCACACCAGGCTCCTCTGTCTCCACTATCTCCTGGAGTTTGTTCGAATTCATGCCCATTGAGTTGGTGATCCTGTCTAACCATCTCATCCTCTGCTGCCCTCTTCTCCTTTTGCCTTCAATCTTTCCCAGAATTGGCGTCTTTTCCAGTGAGTCAGCTCTTTGCATCAGGTGGCCAAAGTATTAGAGCTTCAGCTTCAGCAATAGTCTAGTAACCCTTATGATTCCTTAACATTGCACTACTGCTCATTCAGAGACTAGGTATTTCCTTCCAGGTACAAAACTAATAGGAAAAAAACCACAATTTTTTTCAGTATTTTATGTCTTTCTAGGTATTTTATAGATTTATGTAGAACTATTAATTTATGTACTTCTCCATAATAGTTCTACTCTTTTAAGCACAATAGGGTTGGTTATAAATGACCTGTCAACATTTCTAATGAAGCCAGATTTTCTACACATAAATTTGTCAGACTTCAAAACTGTCAAGAGCATAGTACTGTGCTGTCCAAGAACCCTTAGCAACTACTTAGACCACTGGTTCATTTCAGTCACATAATCTTAAATGTATTCAGGTTTTTAAGTACTTCATATTCTCATACCTGGCAGCTCAGATGGTAAAGAATCTGTATGCAATGTGCGAGGCTGGGTTCGATTCCTGTCGGGAAGATCCCCTGGAGAAAAGAATGGCAACCCACTCCAGTATTCTTGCCTGGAGAATTCCATGGACAGCGGAGCCTGGTGGGCTACAGTCCATGGGGGTCACAAAGAGTCAGACAGGACTGAGCGACTAACACTAACACACATTGCTATATTTGATATTTGCTATCACTTTGGGAAAAAAGTTGGGCAATGTGCTATTCTCCCCACTTTGCAGATGAGGTGCATTGCCACCCCGAGGTTAGGTAATCACAGGTTAGAGGTAGAGACAGGACTCAAGTCCCATGACTCTTGACTTTCAAACTAATGCTTTGTTTTCTCCATAGCCTTTGTCATCAAGTAATCTCACACTCCTCCCTAAGTAGCACTACTGCATATCAGCTCTCTGAAAGGGTGCAAGTTTAACACCTTTCACCTGTCAACGGCCACCCAGGGAAAAACCCACAGCTCTTCTGACTACTAGAGTCCAGCCATCTCTCATTAAACTCCGGTACTTCACTCCTCTTCCTCCTGTGTTTTCACAACCCATTCTGAAATCAGCAAACACACAGCAGTGTTGGAAGCAATAATAATTTTTAAGTGCCCACTTCCCCTTCTTCTCCATCCCCACCCCACAAATAAGCTAATAGGAAGCAGAATTTTCATTTGCCAAACACTGCAAGAAAGAGCATGATGAATTTTAGGTCATAAGATAATTGTGAGTAATGATGGAGAAGGAAAACAAAATTCTTAATTTAAAGAACTCTCCAGGGAGACCATGAGGCTTCCCCCTTGTCTTTCACCCTTGCCTTGAACGCAGTTCACTTCTCTTTAGATTCAATAACTTGAGGAAAGAGGGAGTGTGGAGCTGGGTGAGGCCTGTAAGTGAAGCAAGGGAGCACTAAAAAGTGAGAAAGGAGGAATTCTGCATTATCCTGGGCAGTACATTGTTCTAGGCAGTGTTTACAGGAATCAATCTCCAGCTAGGAACAGAACTTTCCTTTCCCATCTGATGAACTCTCCTTAATCCAGCAAGAAGGTTCATAAAGAAGACAGAAGGCTGGAGAATGTTTTCCTTTAAAACTCTTCTTTGTTGATAAAAACCAAAGATAAAGA
This sequence comes from Ovis aries, assembly GCF_016772045.2. Lineage (NCBI taxonomy): Eukaryota > Metazoa > Chordata > Mammalia > Artiodactyla > Bovidae > Ovis > Ovis aries. Next base: position 45,583,976 of record NC_056056.1, read on the forward strand.
GGAACAAAGCCCTCAACATTTGGAAAGAAAATTTCCATAAATGACTTTACCTGAATTTGGATGGGAGCAGGGGAAGGGGGGTAATTTTCATAGTGGGGGTGTGTGGATTAACATTTTCAGTGTGCTCCTGACAAATGCTCAGATGAAGCATGCTGTGTCCTCTTGCTTTTGGGGTTTGCCAAGACTAAAATATAGTCCAGAACTCTGCTAAGCTGTGGCTTTAGCTCCAGACCTCTAGACATTTGGCACAACGCTCTTTGTTGATGATGGTTTGGGATTTAACTTTGAAATCAAGTTGTTAAATAATTTAATGATTCAAATTCCTGTGTATCCTAGTAGCCATTATCATTTTATTTTTTTAAAATATGGTTATGTCAATACGACTTTTAGACTTTGTACTTAGATCTTCTGTCTTATGTCTTTTATTGCTTTTGAGAAATTTGAAAAAAATTTTAAATATTTTCAATAGGGAAGAGCCATGAGATTTTCTAGGACCCATGCTTCGGGTGCTAGCTACCTACTAGAACCTTAGGACAAGAGACTAGGATGTTAAGAGGGCTGATTGGGGTTTGGTGGGGTGGAGGAAGACAGAAAAGAGATGGAAAATAAAAACAATTAAAAGGAAAAATGTGAATGCTAGAGTAACTAAACTATCTAAGGGATGACAACTGCTCAAAATTCATTAGGTATAGGTACCAGTGATGTAAAATTTACAGTGGATAAGGAAAAACCTCATGACCTAATTTCAGATTACTATCTTGGCTTTCTCAGGGAAGTTATGGTATTGTCAAGCTTTTCCATATTTATGTCGGTTGTGAAAACAGCAGAACCAGACAAGAGGTCTCTGGGTTCCTGAATTCACTGATAGGTGTAATATTGATTTTATCAATTTTCCATTATTTGGGGATCAATTAAACTTGTTTGAGCTGTTGTGGGGGGCCCATTAAAAAAGGGACCCCCTTTGCTTTAAGACTATGCTGGTAAAATGCAAAGTATATGCTTTGGGGTCAGAAGATGGGGCATGGAGTCTAGGAAGTTCCTGACTAGCCTAACTACCTTGAATGAGTCTTTAAGCCTCTCTAAGGCTCAGCATTATCTGTATTTTAAAAAGTCTAGTAATAATGGCTGGTTTTGAGCTCAAATATGCTAACACATATGAATGACATTATGAATGCTAAAGAGCTAGTTACTATTTTATTGTTTTCTAATGTTGAGCTTAGGTTACAAATTAAAAGAGGGACCAAAATAATAAACCATACTCTGTCTTAGGGAGAAAAAAAGATGTGCGTGAATGTTGCTTTTACTGTATTTCTCCCTTTTCACTTCATTTGGATCTTTGAAAAGCTGCATTCTTCTGCTATTAGGGCTTTACCCTCTAAGGCTTCTGTATTTGATGTCTTTAGACCTTACACTCAGGTTAAGAACTAAGAAAAAACATAACTTAGAGCAAGTTATAGAACTTGACCATAGCTCTTGGGAATTTAAATTCCACTGACTACAGGCGGGACCATGTTTTCTTTCTGTTTTTCAGTTTGTATTTTTTTAATTTTTAAAAGCAATGTGGTTTCTGCCTCCTCTTCTAGTAATACAAGGGCTTGGGCTTTTGTGAGTTAATAAAGCACTAAAAAAAAAACACAAAAATAATGGATCTCGTGCAATTTGACAACTCCCACAGAGAAATTGCCCAACCACAGAGGGGATCATGGGATCGTGGGATCATGATCGATGTGCCAGAGACATGGGCAACCCACAGCTTTATTCATACTAAACAGTCATTCGACTTCACTTTCACTTTTCACTTTCACGCATTGGAGAAGGAAACGGTAACCCACTCCAGTGTTCTTGCCTGGAGAATCCCAGGGACGGCGGAGCCTGGTGGGCTGCCGTCTATGGGGTCACATAGAGTCGGATACGACTAAAGCGACTTAGCAGCAGCAGCAGCAGCAGTCATTCGATCACTCAGGGAAAATCAAATAAAGGTAACAGTTGACACTATTATTGCCATTTTTGAAAGTTCATTCTTAAAAGGCATATGTCAACTCAGTAAGATGTCTTTGTATTTTCACATCAACTCATCTCTCTCAATAGTTACTAAGCAAGAAATCAAGATGAATACTTTTTTGGGTGCCAAACGAAATTTCTTTCAATATCTGTATCTTCAATTATAAAGTACTATTTACTAAAGTTTCTTCTCCAGGTGATCTTCCCAACCCAGGGATCAAACCTGGGTCTCCCACATTGCAGGCAGATTCTTTACCATCTGAGCCACTAGAGAAGCTTTACTAAAAGTTTACTTGAAGGCAGTTATCACTTTATCAAATGGGACACTTAACAATGATTAATGATGGTATAAAGCTTATAATGGCCTTTCCTGGTGGCTCAGCAGTAAAGAATCCATCTGCCAATGTAGGAGACGTTGGGTTTGATCCCTGGGTGGGGAAGATCCCCTGGAGAAGGAAATGGTAACCCACTCCAGTATTCTTGCCTGGTAAATCCCATAGACAGGGGAGCCCCGAGGGCTATAATCCAAGAGGTCGTAAAGAGTTGGACACGACTTAGTGACTAAACAATAACAAAATCTTGTAATAAAGTATTCATAAAATTACATCAAGGATAGATTTAGAACTGCTTTTTGATGATGATAGCTCTATTTTGGCCTGCTTCAGTTAAGGAACTTTGGATTCTTAACAATAACCAGATGATTTTCTCTTGCCTGAATTCAAACCCCAAATTCTCAGAATAAGACGTCTCTCCATAGGTTCTTCCTTCTAGATGGCCTTTTTGCAGTAATGGTAGTTTTTTCTTGGTGGCATTTCAAGAAATTGAAGAAAGACTGTATTTTGTATCTAAGCTCTTCTCTTCCCACATTCTGACTTTGCCAAAATGAAAGCACATTATTGGATTTGTCTCTAAATTTCAAGATTATTTCAATATCATTTCAATATCCTTAGGCTATCATTCATCTTCTCTGGTTGGGAGCAGGAGGTAGCTACCTTCAATATATCCATGAAAAAAAGCAACACCCCATGACTTCCTGGAGTATCTCAAGGGCTATAATTTGCTCATGTGGGGACTTTCATTTTTTAATTTTTAATTGATATAGTTGATTTGTAATATTATATAAGTTATGGGTGTACAACAATAATTCACAATTTTTAAAGGTTATGCTCCATTTATGTGTGTGTGTGTGCTCAATCACTTCAGTCATGTCTGACTTTTTGCAACCCCATGGCCTGTAGCCCACCAGGCTCCTCTGTCCATGGGATTTTCCTGGCAAGAAAACTGGTGTGGGTTGCCATGCCCTCCTCCAGGATATTGTCCCAACCCAGGGATCAAACCCACGTCTCCTGCATTGCAGGTGGATTCTTTACCACTGAGCCACCAGGGATATTGGCACTTTTCCCTGTGCTACACAATATATCCTTGTAGCTTATTTATTTTATACATAGTTTATATCACTTAATCCCCTACCCCTACCTTGTCCCTCCTTCTCCTCTCTCCCCAGTGGTAACCACTACTATAGCCTATTCTCTACATCTGAGTCTGCATTTGCTTTGTTATATTCACTAGTTTTATTTTTTAGATACTACATATAAGTGATAACATACAGTGTCTGTCTTTCTCTGTCTGATTTATTTCATTAAGCATAAAACTCTTCAAGTCCACCCATGCTGCAAACAGCAAAATTTCATTCTTTTTTACGGATGAGTAGTATTCCACTGTGAATACTTCTTTATCCACTGACTATTGATGGATATTTAGATTGGTTCCATATCTTGGCTACTGCAAATAATGCTGCATGAGCATTAGGGTACATATATCTTTTCAAATTAGTGTTTTCTTTTTTTGGATATATAACCAAATTCTACAGGAGAAGAATTGCAGGGTCATATGGTAGTTCTATTTTTAATCTTTTGAGAACTCTCCATACTGTTTTCCACAGCAGCTTCACCAATTTATATTCCCACCAACAGTGTACAAAGGTACCCCTTTTCCTACATTCTCACCAACACTGGTTACTATAGTCTTTTTGATGACAGCCATTCTATTGGTGTGAGGTGCTATCTCATTGTGGTTTTGATTTGTATTTCTCTGTTGACTAGCAATGTTGAGCACTTTTCATTTGGCTATTAGTCATCTGTATTTCTTGTTTGGAAAAGTGTCTATTCAGATCTTCTGCCCATTTTTTAATTGGGTTGCTTGTTTTATGTGTGTGTGCGTGTGTGTGTGTGTGTGTGTGTGTGTGTTAGGCAGTATGAGTTGTTTACGTATTTTGGATATTAACCTCTTATTGGTCACACCAATATGCTGCATATGGGCACTTTAAAATCATTTACTAAGGGCATTCTGTGAAGGCAGACGAGTTACAAAAATATTTCTCTTCCCTGGCACTAGGGTTCATAGTCAGTGAAGGACAGCTGTGTCAGTCACTGTCTGCCCTGGCAGGGCACCTTGGCACAGTACATGAACCAGACTGCCCTATAGGGCACCCTTGGGACATGACCACTTTGAATAACTCCTTCCTCATCCATGCCTGAGGCCACAGGCATCTGATAAGATACTGCAGGCATCATTTCCTCAGTACCAGAAATCTCTAATTTCTGCCTCCCAGGCTTCCTTCACATATTCACTCTTTTGGTCTCTGTATTTCTTTCCATCCTGTTAAAAGAAGCCCAAGTTCATCCCTCTCTTCCCAGTGGTTCTCAGACTTTTTTGATTGAGGCCCATGTGGGTGGGGTAATAGGCTCTAAGACCCATGTACTCCAGTCTTTCCTTCTTCTTAAAGAATTCCCTGATAGCAAAGAACTGTTGCTGTATAAGTATATTGTGTGCAGATCACATGAATACCTGTTTTAGCTACATTATGTGGATGGTTCCCATGTGTACTACAATCCATATTTGTTTTAATGTTTTGTTATAGAAAACTTACAGGTCATGAATTGAGTTAACCTCTAGAGATACCACTATCTTACTGTAAGGGTTAATCAAATAATCTACATCAAACAGATAATGATGGAGATAAATGAAGGGTAACATATAATTAAAAACAAGGAATAGTTAACCATTGAAAAGTACTGATGCAACAATATAGCACTGATACTAATAACAAAGCTATCTTCCTAAAAACTGAGGCTACTTCAACAATCTGTCCCTGAACCTTAATAGTGGGAGCTTTGCAAATATGGCCAAGTGTTGCCTGGCAACCAGGTGAATAGTAAGTATTCACCTCAGTAAACTATAGTAATGTGCTAAAATTTTATTTGTGAATATCAAATATGACTAACTCTTAACAACTCAATAGTTATTAATAGCCTTCAGACATACACACGCACACACGCAAGTGCAGGTACACACACACACACACTCACACAAAATCTAGGGCATCAAGGGCCAGTTGCTAGTAAGATCCAAAGAAAAGACTTGTATTTTGGGATCAGTATGTGGGACATCAGGAGGATGCTTGCTGCCTACCAGGTGGCTATGCTCCATACCTTAAAATTCATCACTGCATAGGTGGTTGACTTGAATTTTTGACTCAGCTTCTCAAGATGTTGGATCACATTTCCTGTTTCATCCTGTGCTGCTACAGGCACATCCTGACCTAGTACCCTAGCCAGCTCCCCAGTGCGCCCTGGCTGGACCTCCAGACCCCTAGTCTCTTACCGGAGTCCCTCTCTGGGAAGGAGAATCACATCTTACCCAGTAACTGGGCAGACTCCCAGTTACCCCCTTGCAGTATCTATGATGGCATAATGGGGGGCCTTGAACATGAAAAATGGTGAAGGGGAGTCAGAAGTTCTGGGCACAGGTCACCTCTTTCTTGGCAATTATTTAACAGCATGTGAGTTACCTCACATCTCAGCTTAGATTTCTCCCCTACAAAAATGGAAATAATAATATCAACCTCATAGATTTCTTGTGAAGATCAAATGGAATGATGTAAGTGATAAAGCATGATGAAGTATGACTGTGTTTATAAAAGTAATACCTGTTATTGTTTCAGAGAGGTAATATGCATGCAAACGTCTAGACTATTCTATTTATAAACTATAACTGACATTAAGGTGCCATGATGTATAAGACAAACAACACAGCCTGTCAAAGGCAAGGCCCTCATAGATGGAAGAGACTATTGAGAAGGAGTACAAATTACTGATTCCACAATTCTGAAACAGGTTATGAGGAGAAGTATTTGGCAAGAATACACAGAAAAACTGTACAAAAAGATCTTCACATCCCAGATAATCACGATGGTGTGATCACTCACCTAGAGTCAGACATCCTGGAATGTGAAGTCAAGTGGGCCTTAGAAAGCATCACTACGAACAAAGCTAGTGGAGGTGATGGAATTGCAGTTGAGCTATTTCAAATCCTAAAAGATGATGCTCTAAAAGTGCTGCACTCAATATGCCAGCAAATTTGGAAGACTCAGCAGTGGCCACAGGACTGGGAAAGGTCAGTTTTCATTCCAATTCCAAAGAAAGGCAATGCTAAAGAATGCTCAAACTACCACACAATTGCACTCATCTCACATGCTAGTAAAGTAATGCTCAAAATTCTCCAAGCCAGGCTTCAGCAATATGTGAACTGCAAACTTCCTGATGTTAAAGCTGGTTTTAGAAAAGGCAGAGAAACCAGAGATCAAATTGCCAACATCCTCTGGATCATCGAAAAAGCAACAGAGTTCCAGAAAAACATGTATTTCTGCTTTATTGACTATGCCAAAGCCTTTGACTGTGTGAACCACAACAAACTGTGGAAAATTCTGAAAGAGACGGGAATACCAGACCACCTGACCTGCCTCTTGAGAAATCTGTATGCAGGTCAGGAAGCAACAGTTGGAACTGGACATGGAACAACAGACTGGTTCCAAATAGGAAAAGGAGTACATCAAGGCTGTATATTGTCACCCTGCTTATTTAACTTCTATGCAGAGTACATCATGAGAAACGCTGGACTGGAAGAAACACAAGCTGGAATCAAGATTGCCGGGAGAAATATCAATAACCTCAGATATGCAGATGACACCACCCTTATGGCAGAAAGTGAAGAGGAGCTAAAAAGCCTCTTGATGAAAGTGAAAGAGGAGAGTGAAAAAGTTGGCTTAAAGTTCAACATTCAGAAAACGAAGATCACGGCATCTGGTCTCATCACTTCATGGGAAATAGATGGGAAACAGTGGAAACAGTGTCAGACTTTATTTTTGGGGGGCTCCAAAATCACTGCAGATGGTGATTTCAGCCATGAAATTAAAAGATGCTTACTCCTTGGAAGAAAAGTTATGACCAATCTAGATAGCATATTCAAAAGCAGAAACATTACTTTGCTGACCGAGGTCTGTCTAGTCAAGGCTATGGTTTTTCCTGTGGTCATGTATGGATGTGAGAGTTGGACTGTGAAGAAGGCTGAGCGCCGAAGAATTCATGCTTTTGAAGTGTGATGTTGGAGAAGACTCTTGAGAGTCCCTTGGACTGCAAGGAGATCCAACCAGTCCATTCTAAAGGTGATCCGCCCTGGGATTTCTTTGGAGGGAATGATGCTGAAGCTGAAACTCCAGTATTTTGGCCACCTCATGTGAAGAGTGAGTTGACTCATTGGAAAAGACTCTGATGCTGGGAGGGATTGGGGGCAGGAGGAGAAGGGGACAACAGAGGAAGAGATGGATGAATGGCGTCACTGACTCGATGGACGTGAGTCTGAGTCAACTCTGGGTGTTGGTGATGGACAGAGAGGCCTGGCCTGTTGTGATTCATGGGGTCGCAAAGAGTCGGACAGGACTGAGCAACTGAACTAAACTCATTTATCTCAATGGGTCTTAATCTCCCCTTTGTCCTCCCTTTATTTCCCCCTTCTCAAGGCTTGAACAGCAGGACTTAATTCAGAGTAATTCCAAACACTAGAAATGAAGGTTTTTTCCCTCTATACCAGTCCCTGGGAGGACAGCAGGCTGAAGAATGCCAGGAATTCTTCCTGCACCCAGTTAGGAATGTGTCCTGCTTGAGGCGCTTAGCAGGAATGTGAGGGCTGCCAGATAAGACCCAGAGTTGGTGGTTGTGGGGTTGTTGGAAGGGAGGGAGTTCTCCTGCAACACCAGACCTTCTTCAAGAACCCACGAAGACTGCTCTCTGGGTGACAGCAGATACCAGAGCTGTTGTTGCAGGACTAACCTCTGCAGACAATGAATGAAGAGGCAGCTTAGCCAGATGTTCAAAACAAAGACATAGCACTGTTTTCTGTCTTTGGAGGAAGCACTGTCTTTGTGATCAACACAGACATGGGCTTGACTGCAGACTTACCAGTTAGCTGCGTGACCTGGATTAGATACTCTGTGAGCTTCCCCATTTATAAAACACAAAGAATACTACTACCTACATCTTACAGTTGTGAGGATTGAATAAAATAATGTAGATAAACTACTTAGCACAGCAATGAATTTGGACTATTGAGAAATAAAATATTTCTTGCCATGTCAATAAATAACACGTCACAGTCATCAGTGACTGCAGCCCTCCAATGTGAGCTGGTGAGCCCTAAGGACACTCAGGAAGGAAAAGAACGTCTGCTATCTAGCAGCATTAGGACTGCAGCCACTTCCTACTGGGAGCCCCAAGGGAGCTCAGGATGTTAAAAACACACACACACACACACACACACACACACACACACACACAAAACCACAGGATACTGGCCCAGGATAGTTGAGAAGATGCTTATGAAAGGAATGGTTTCAATGAGCCCAGACTCTTAGTCTTCCCATATGTAGAAAAGCGCTAAATTCCTTAACTTGGAATGTCTGGCTTCCTTTAATCAACAATAATCTTTTTGTGTTCAGACTACCTGACTTTTGTTGCAAAACTTCTCTTTAACCTGGTTCCTCCTCTCACCTCCTTGGAGCAGTTCTCTCAGGGTTACTTGAGATGCTGCCTCTTGGGCTGAAGCCCTAAAAATTCCCAACGAATAAAACATAACTCTCAACATTAAAGTGAAGTATGAAGTGAAGTCAATCAGTCGTGTCCGACTCTTTGCGACCCCATGGACTGTAGCCTACCAGGCTCCTCTGTCCATGGGATTTTCCAGGCAATAGCACTGGAGTGGATTGTCATTTCCTTCTCCAGGGGATCTTCCCAACCCAGGGGTTGAACTCGGTCTCCCACATTCTAGACAGACGCTTTACGGTCTGAGCCACCTCAAGTTGACACTATAAAGCCTATTTTTATATGACTAACTTTTAAACAGTGTCAGTACCCTGCATTTATTCACTGTTACAGTGTACAGTGCATTTCATATTTGTTACCTCTTTGAATTACATTAAGCCATAGTATGAACTTTATTTTGGGGGACACCAAAATCACTGCAGATGGTGACTGCAGCCATGAAGTTAAAAGACTATGACAAACCTAGACAGCATATTAAAAAGCAGAGACATTACTTTGCCAACAAAGGTCTGTCTAGTCAAAGCTATGGTTTTTCCGGTAGTCATGTATGGGTGTGAGAGAACTATAAAGAAAGTTGAGCATCGAAGAACTGATGCTTTTGAACTGTGGTGTTGAAGAAGTCTCTTGAGCGTCCCTTGGACTGCAAGGAGATCCAATCAGTCCATCCTCAAGAAAATCAGTCCTGAATATTTATTGGAAGGATTGATGCTGAAGTGGAAACTCCAATACTTTGGCCACCTGATGCAAAGAACTGACTCATTTGAAAAAACCCTGATGCTGGGGAAAGATTGAAGGCGGGAGGAGAAGGGGATGACAGAGGATGAGATGGTTGGATGGCATCACTGACTGTATGGACATGAGTGTGAACAAACTCCAGGAGTTGGTGCAGGACAGGGAAGCCTTGTGTGTTGCAGTCCATGGGGTGGCAAAGAGTTGGACACGACTGAGCAACTCAACTTGAACTGAATAGTATGAACCTAAGTACTCTTAGGTTGATTGGTAGATACATACATCTGTTGCAGGAAGGCGGACCCCTTCCAGGGCCCGAAACTGGGCTCTTGTCTAACACTCAGAAATAAATTGTCCAAGGAGACACATGTGCTGACAAAGCAAGAGATTTTATTGGGAAAGGGCACCCGGGTGGAGAGCAGTAGGGTAAGGGAACACAGGAGAACTGCTCTGCCGCGTGGCTCGCAGCGTCCGGTTTTATGGTGATGGGATGTTTCCGGGTGGTCTTTGACCAATCATTCTAATTCAGAGTCTTTCCTGGTGGTGCACGCATCGCTCAGCCAAGATGGATGCTAGCGAGAGGGATTCTGGGAAATGGACGGACAAGCAGTGTCTCCTTTAGACCTTTCTTGAACTCTTCTGGTTGGTGGTGGCTTATTAGTTCGGTATTCCTTATCAGGATCTCCTGTCATAAAACAACTCATGCAAATGGTTCCTATGGTACTTGGCCAGGGTGGGCGGTTTCAATCAGTGTGCTTCCCCAAACAACTCCCCGCTGAGAGACTTCATACTCAAGATACTTCTTCGGAATTGGGGCAGAGGTTACTTTCTTCTGTAACTTCTTCCTGCTGTGCAAGGGCGTAGGCCTGCCTAGCAGAGCAGAAGTCTCTCTCTGCCAGATCTAAGTCAAGGTATTATTCTTTTTTTGCCTGAAACCAGCATTCATCCTTGTAATAACAGCAATTTAGTTTGAAAATGTTGGCCCCTCTCAGAGATGAAATAGACAGGGACCAAACAGGAGACCTAACAGGATGGTCATCTCTGGTCCCCAGAAACAGAAGGCAACATTTGGGGTGAGGGTTGCAGGGTTTGTGACCCTTTTTGATTGGTTGGTGGTGAGGCAACAGAGCTGTACTCCGGGAATCTTGTGTTCAGTCTGAAGTTACCATCCTCCACCTGGGTGGAGGCTCAAAGATATCGTTATGCATCTTTCTTTGAGTAGGAACCAGGACTCTGTCTGGAGGCTGTACCAACCTTTGATTGTTTCTCTAGTTTCTATATCCCCTCCCTTCCCTGATTAGCAATTGTTTGAATCCATGCTTTGGAACTCAAGGAAGTTCAAGGAGGCTGAATGAAGCCTATATCCTACAGATAAGAAATGGAGAACACAGAACAGATCTGTACTCCAGAGCCCCACGGAGTCCCGCTCAGTTTTAATTTAGGGAACTGGCCAACTGTGACTGTGATATTTCAGTTCAGTTTAGTCGCTCAGTTATGTCCGACTCTTTGAGACCCCATGAATGGCAGCATGCCAGGCCTCCCTGTCCATCACCATCTCCTGGAGTTCACTCAGACTCACGTCCATCGAGTCCATGATGCCATCCAGCCATCTCATCCTGGGTCGTCCCCTTCTCCTCCTGCCCCTAATCCCTCCCAGCATCAGAGTCTTTTCCAATGAGTCAACTCTTTGCATGAGGTGGCCAAAATACTGGAACTTCAGCTTTAGCATCATTGCTTCCAAAGAAATCCCAGGGTTGATCTCCTTCAGAATGGACTGATTGGATCTCCTTGCAGTCCAAGGGACCCTGAAGAGCCTTCTCCAACACCACAGTTCAAATGCATGAATACTTTGGCGCTCAGCCTTCTTCACAGTCCAACTCTCACACCCATACATGACCACTGGAAAAACCATAGCCTTGACTAGACAGACCTTAGTCTGCAAAGTAATGTCTCTGCTTTTGAATATACTATCTAGGTTGGTCATAACTTTTCTTCCAAGGAGTAAGCGCCTTTTAATTTCATGGCTGAAATCACCATCTGCAGTGATTTTGGAGCCCCCAAAAATAAAGTCTGACACTGTTCCCACTGTTTCCCCATCTATTTCCCATGAAGTGATGGGACCAGATGCCATGATCTTCGTTTTCTGAATGTTGAGCTTTAAGCCAACTTTTTCACTCTCCTCTTTCAATTTCATCAAGAGGCTTTTAGCTCCTCTTCACTTTCTGCCATAAGGGTGGTGTCATCTGCATATCTGAGGTTATTGATATTTCAACTTCCTGTCAAAATGGGGCATAGGACTGCCTCAGCTTGGAGTATAGACACTGAATTGGAAGTATTTCTGAGTTCCAAGTTCTAGGTCTGAGTCTTGTATGATTAAAATCCTAATCCCTTGGTCTGCTATTTTGGTGTAACAGACCCAATTAGAATTAATTGGAGGAGTGATAACTGGAATTTAGTAGACAAAAAAAATCTCATTTCTTTGTAGAAGAATAGGCCTGAAACCCAGTCTGGACCTGGCATTTCAGGGAGACTTGTAGCCAGGTAGCCAGTTGCCTAGTTTTATAAAAATGTTACTAGCTTCCAGCAGACATTGTTTTGAGAATGGTGGTATCCAAGCCTGACACGACTCAGAAAACTCAAGTGTTTAGCAATACAAGGTCTAATCTGAAAGTACACCCATAGCATCACCTAGTTATTTCCCAGGATATCTGAACCATAGCTACTCTATTTTGACTTTTAATTGTAAACTTTTCCTTAATAGCCAAAGCAGATTTCATCATTAATGACATCAGTGTTTCTCTAGGTTTGAGAAGATGCAAGAATTGGGACTCATAAAATCTTCTCCTGAAAAGCTGTAACTATCTGAAGGCCTGTTATGCCAGTTTTTCCCCAGAGCACAGAGTGCCTCATTCCTGATTTTCACCCTGAACTCCTTTCAGGGGCATTGAAAGTCAGCAGTTGCAGCGGCCATGATTTAATCTTTGTAGATGCAGATGGCAAGTGTCAGTCTTCAGTTGGCAGAGCCCCCTTTTGCTAATAAATGTGACCATGATTTTGAAGGGGGCATTTCATGACCATTTTATCCCATGGTGCTGAGAATGCCCATTCTCAGGTTTGGCAAAGATTTTGTTGACAGGCCACTCAATGTGCTGTTACTGGACTAGGCCATAAAACAGTATCCAAAATTCTCTGGACCACCTGTCTTACTAGCCTCTTGGTACAGGAAAATATTCCCTCTTGTTGCTTCTTCCCATATCTAGAGTTACACTGTTACCATCATCTATCTCATATGGGACTATATATTATTCTATTAGGGGCCTCAGACACACATTTGACAGTGTAAGAAACAGCAATTTTGTAAAAAAGGTGAAATACAAATAACATAGCCAGCAGTTAAAGTCACAAGTAAGACTTAAGTTAAGAGCTTCCATTAGATATAGCCCAGTCATCTTAGATGTATCTCAGGTCATCTGACTGAATCAGCTCTGTAGAATCTTTATCTTCTAGGGAAATTATATATTGGGACCACTGTCTATAAGTCACATAGCCCAGTTTTCCAGTGTTACTAGACTGATTATCCTTCAGTTCAGTTCAGTTGCTCAGTTATGTCCGACTCTTTGCAACCCCCTGAATCACAGCACGCCAGTCCTCCCTGTCCATCACCAACTCCTGGAGTTCACTCAGATTCACATCCATCGAGTCAGTGACGCCATCCAGCCATCTCATCCTCTGTCGTCCCCTTCTCCTCCTGCCCCCCGTCCCTCCTAGCATCAGAGTCTTTGCCAATGAGTCAACTCTTCGCATGAGGTGGCCAAAGTACTGGAGTTTCATCTTTAGCATTATTCCTTCCAAAGAAATCCCAGGGCTGATCTCCTTCAGAATGGACTGGTTGGATCTCCTTGCAGTCCAATGGACTCTCAAGAGTCTTCTCCAACACCACACTTCAAAAGCATCAATTCTTTGGTGCTCTGCCTTCTTCACAGTCCAACTCTCACATCCATACATGACCACAGGAAAAACCATAGCCTTGACTAAACAGACCTTAGTCTGCAAAGTAATGTCTCTGCTTTTGAATATACTATCTAGGTTGATCATAGCTTTCCTTCCAAGGAGTAAACCTCTTTTAATTTCATGGCTGCAGTCACCATCTGCAGTGATTTTGGAGCCCCCCAAAATAAAGTCTGACACTGTTCCCACTGTTTCCCCATCCATTTCCCATGAAGTGATTGGGACTGGATGCCATGATCTTCGTTTTCTGAATGTTGAGCTTTAAGCCAACTTTTTCACTCTCCTCTTTCACTTTCATCAAGAGGCTTTTAGCTCCTCTTCACTTTCTGCCATAAGGGTGGTGTCATCTGCATATCTGAGGTTATTGATATTTCTCCCGGCAATCTTGATTCCAGCTTGTGTTTCTTCCAGTCCAGCGTTTCTCATGATGTACTCTGCATATAAGTTAGATAAGCAGGGTGACAATATACAGCCTTGATGTACTCCTTTTCCTATTTGGAACCGGTCTGTTGTTCCATGTCCAGTTCTAACTGTTGCTTCCTGACCTGCATACAGATTTCTCAAGACGCAAGTCAGGTGGTCTGGTATTCCCATTTCTTTCAGAATTTTCTGCAGTTTCTTGTGATCCACACAGTCAAAGGCTTTGGCATAGTCAATAAAGCAGAAATACATGTTTTTCTGGAACTCTGTTGCTTTTTCCATGATCCAGCGGATGTTGGCAATTTGATCTCTGGTTTCTCTGCCTTTTCTAAAATCAGCTTGAACATCTGGAAGTTCACGGTTCACGTATTGCTGAAGCCTGGCTTGGAGAATTTTGAGCATTACTTTACTAGCATGTGAGATGAGTGCAATTGTGTGGTAGTTTGAGCATTCTTTGGCATTGCCTTTCTTTGGAATTGGAATGAAAACTGACCTTTTCCAGTCCTGTGGCCACTGCTGAGTTTTCCAAATTTGCTGGCATATTGAGTGCTGCACTTTCACAGCATCATTTTTCAGGATTTGAAACAGCTCAACTGGAATTTCATCACCTCCACTAGTTTTGTTTGTAGTGATGATTTCTAAGGCCCCCTTGACTTCACATTCCGGGATGTCTGGCTCTAGGTGAGTGATAACACCATCATGATTATCTTGGTTGTGAAGATCTTTTTTGTACAGTTCTTCTGTGTATTCTTGCCACCTCTTCTTAATATCTTCTGCTTCTGTTAGGTCCATACCATTTCTGTCCTTTATCGAGCCCATCTTTGCATGAAACGTTCCCTTGGTATCTCTAATTTATTCTTTTTAATGGCTGAGTAGTATTCCATTGTGTATATGTACCACAGCTTTCTTAACCATTCGTCTGCTGATGGACATCTAGGTTGCTTCCATGTCCTGCCTATTATAAACAGTGCTACGATGAACATTGGGGTACATGTGCCTCTTTCAATGCTGGTTTCCTCAGTGCATATGCCCAGAAGTGGGATTGCTGGGTCATATGGCAGTTCTATTTCCAGTTTTTAAGGAATCTCCACACTGTTCTCCATAGTGGCTGTACTAGTTTGCATTCCCACCAACAGTGTAAGAGGGTTCTCTCTTCTCCACACCCTCTCCAGCATTTATTGTTTGTCGATTTTTGGATAGCAGCCATTCTGACCAGTGTGAGATGGTACCTCATTATGGTTTTGATTTGCATTTCTCTGATAATGACTGATGTTGAGCATCTTTTCATGTGTTTGTTAGTCATCTATATGTCTTTCTTGGAGAAATGTCTATTTAGTTCTTTGGCCCATTTTTTGACTGGGTCGTTTATTTTTCTGGAGTTGAGTTGCAGGAGTTGCTTGTATATTTTTGAGATTAATTCTTTATCAGTTGCTTCATTTGCTATTATTTTCTCCCATTCTGAAGGCTGTCTTTTCACCTTGCTTATAGTTTCCTTTGTCCTTACATTTTATAACCAGCAGTACTTAAACATTTGTGATTTCCCAAATAATCCATGCTTTCTCATGCTCCCATGCCCTTATGCCATTTCATTTATCAGAGGCATCTTTATACACCACTTCATCCACTTCTTTGCCTGGCTAATTTCTTATTCTTTAAGACTAGCTTCTCACTACCTTTTCTGGGAAGACTTCCTGTTGGATTTAACACCCCTGCCTTCAGCATCATCCACATCTACAAACCACCAACTACGTTATATTGTGACTCTTGATGGATCTCTCTTCCCTCAAGAGTAAAAGTTTGACTGGATGGATGCCTGTCACTTAGTAAATGCTCAGTTATAAGGAAACATTGAGGTAACAAGATTAAGTGGTGATGTGAACGCTCAGTTCTCATTCTTGGACACAGGATTCCAGAATGATGGGCTGTGAGTTCGACATGAGTGTTCAGTCTCAGAGATCAATCACTGTAGTGGGTATCCAGGTCTGGCAGGAGTAGGGGGAGGAGGTCTGACCTAATGGCAGAATTAACCAATTGTGGGCCTGTGCCAAGGATTATTGACTTTCTGCCTTAGATGAGATTGGCTCAAGAACCAGAGGGACATTGCACTGAATGGGCACCATGAAGAGACACAACTTTGAGAATCTTGGTAAGGGGGAGGAGAGGAAAGAAGATGGCATCTGACATAATCTTATAAAATCATTACCATTCTTAGTAGATTGGGCTTAGGGAGCAAGCACACAGTTTGACTTTTTTGAATGACTACAATCATAAATGCAGTAACTCTTGCTAGTTGTGATAGCTGTATTCTACTAAGTTGCAGGAAACATGTTAGCAATCAATACATAACCTTGTTTTACCTGTTTCTGTTTAAAGACACGTTATTTACTTATTTAATAAATATTATGGATTCATTAACATTGAACTCTTGACCAGCAACACTGTAACTTAAACCTGAACTGAAGCTTACCTAACACACATATTTTGTCTATAAGGTCCTTCATGTGCTTAGGAAGACTAGAAAACACTTCAGCACTACACTTGGGAATTATTTTACACAATGAAATCACCTAAAAAAGCACAAAAATTTGATAAAAGGGCACTAAGAAGACCACCGAAAGGTCAAAAAAACATTTGCTTACAGTGTGAGAGCTGACAAAATAAGGCAGCATTTTCCCTTGTTTGTCCTCAACTAGGAATGTGTATGTCAGAGGACTTAAATTTTTCACCGCTCTGCCCATATCCACAATGATGATGAAAGTGCTGTGAGTATTGATTTTGGAGTTACAAGTAAATTTCATCAAGTAGGCAAATATGCAAATACTGAATCTACAAATAATGAGAGTCCACTACAGCTACAATTTACTGAACACCTACCACATAGCTTTGAACTAGGCACTTCATATATACACATATTGCCAAGTTTATCAACTCTTCACTATTCAAATGAGGTGGCTCAGAGTTAACAATGGTGGATATATCCTTAGATCCAAAGACTATCACCACTAGAAAAAGTAGGACTTTATTAAGAGACTAATGCCACACAATTTTCACACCAAGCCTAAGCATGCATGTATGGGGCTAGAAACTTATGGTGTTGGGCTTCTGCTCCTGTTGGAAACTTCTGATTCAATAGTCTGGGCTCTTATAGAAAACTAAGAATGCAATGCACACTCAGCAACAGGGCTACAGAGAAGCTTTCTTATAGGGAACATGCCCAGCAGTTAAGAGTACAATGATCTTTCCAAGAAACATGATGAGAAATCAAAAATGGTCAAGTAAACACATTCAAAGGAAAAAAAAAAAATGTCTTTCAGGGCATTGATAGGCTCAGTGGGGATCCAAGAAGTTAGCAAGCTTTAGAATGTACCATCCTGAAACATCATGACTTGTGAAGTGATAATGCTGTCCACTCATCTGTGTATTTATAGTCTTCCCATCTGCTGCTTGCCTTCCATTCAGGTCAGTCTGGACTCTGTTCCTAACTGCATGGTGCTCATTATACCTCTTCATCTTTACTCTTTTCACTATGTCATTCTCTTCCCTACCAAATTAACCTTGCCTGGCAAGTCTCAACATGTCTGCCACTAACCTCTCTTGGATCTCCTCAGCCCTCTGGGTCTTTTTTTGCCTTGGAAGGATATGAATCACCCAAAATCCAGCTCACTTTTCACCTCAATTGTAAAGGTGAAATAATAATGGACACTGGTTAGGACTTGGCAGGATAGAATGTGAATGTGTGTAGCACAGACCTGGCACAAGGGAAATGCTCCACAAAATTAGTGTTTCTGAATCTGAATGTTTTTCACTTTGCTTCATATGAATGCACTTTTATTTTCCCTTCTGAGGCAGATTTTATGAAGAAAAGGATAACATCACAAGAGAAAAGGCAACAACAAGAAAGTACATGCTAGGGGATGGATTTCCAAATATTGAATTTTATGGACCAGTGCAAATTTGCAAAACTCAGCAGTGGCCACAGGACTGGAAAAGGTCCATTTTCATTCCAATCCCAAATAAGGGCAATGCCAAAGAATGTTCAAACTCCTCACAAATGTACTCATCTCACGAGCTAGCAAACTAATGCTCAAAATTCTCCAAGCTAGGCTTCAACAGTATGCGAACCAAGAACTTCCAGGTGTTCAAGCTGGAATTAGAAAGGGCAGAGGAACCAGACCTCAAAATGCCAACGTCCATTGGATCATAGAAAAAGCAAGAGAATTCCAGAAACACATCTACTTCTGCCTCATGGACCACACTAAAGTCTTTGACTATGTTGATCACAACAAACTATGGAAAATTCTTCAACAGATGGGAATGCCAGACCATCTTGCCTTTCTTCTGAGAATCCTATATGAAGTTCAAGAAGAAACAATTAGAACCAGACATGGAACAATGGACTGGTTCCAAATTGGGAAGGAGTGTGTCAAGGCTGTATATTGTCACCTTGCTTATTTAACTTATATGCAGAGTACATTATTTGAAATGCCGGGCTGGATGAAGCACAAGCTGGAATCAAGATTGTTAGGAGAAGTACCAATAGCCTCAGATATCCAGATGATACCATTCTTATGGCAGAAAGCAAAGAGGAACTAAAGAGCCTCTTAATGAAAGTGAAAGAGGAGAGTGAAAAATCTAACTTAAAACTCAACATTCAAAAAACAAAGATCATAGCATCTGGTCCCATCACTTCATGGCAAATAGATGGGGAAACAATGGAAACAGTGACAGACTTTATTTTCTTGGGCTCCAAAATCACTGCAGATGGTGACTGTAGCCATGAAATTAAAAGATGCTTGCTCCTTGGAAGAAAAGCTATGACTTTTTCTACATGGTGTGCTTTTGTGGTAAACATGACAGGGAAGTTTTCTGTGTTCATACAGCTCATTGTGTCTGTGTCTGTGTGTGTGTGTGTGTGTGTGTGTTTTGTATCAGAAAACAGATCTGGGAAAACTCATGACCAACCAGTACCAATCCAGTCACTGGACCACAGGTTAGCTTTTAAGAGCTATGATACATGAATATTTAGTCACTGCTGTAAGGTCTAGTCTGTGCTTGTAAACTCTGAAGGAGGGAATAGGAGGGTGTCACATTTTACAGAGGTTGAGAATGTAGAAGCAGAAGAACAGAAATAGTTCCCCTGAGCAATCACCTTCTGGCTATAGGGCAGTAAGTGAGCCAGTTTAAGAATTAGATCCCAGGCTGGTTATTCTTAGTGAGTATAAGCCTTTCATAAAAAAATCCTTCTAGAGGTCATCATTTTTGACAATGAAGATCAATGATATTTAGCCCCAAGAGACCTGAAATACAGGGTACACATGATTTGAAGCAGTTGTCTAAGTGTGGGGATAAACCTTGAGAAAAGAGAGGGGGATGAAAACCTGGCTATCCTTGGGGAGTTGTTCTGTTTCTCACCAAGATTCAAAAGAAAAGAGCTGAGTGTTGTGAAATAGGAGGTTTCAAAAGTGCTATAGAAAACTTTTAGCACTGTTAAACACTTGGAGCACTCAGCCAACAAAAATAAAACATTTGTTCTTATTCTGAAATCCCAAATTAAACTCAGGTCAGAGTAACAGTTGTGTTTCATTTTTAGCATGCCTTAGTGAGAAATTGAGGAAAATCCCCAGGGACTGATAAGTCCTCTGTAACATGCTGAATTGTTAGATTGGATATATAGATATGCATACACACACATACATATACATGTATATATATATATACACACTCACATTTATATATATATATATGTACTATACAATCAAACCAGTCAATCATAAAGGAAATCAAACCTGAATATTCATTGGAATGACTGATGCTGAAGCTGAATGAAGTTCCAATACTTTGGTCACCTGATGCAAAAAGCTGACTCATTAGAAAAGACCCTGATGCTGGGAAAGATTGAAGGCAGAGCAGAAGGGGACGACAGAGGATGAGATGGTTAGATGGCATCACTGACTCACTGGACATGAGCTTGAGCAGGCTTCAAGAGATGGTGAAGGACAGGGAAGCCTGGTGTGCTGCAGTCCATGGGGTCTCAAAGAGTCAGGCATGTCTGTGCAACTGAACAACAACACTATACTATATGTGTGTGTGTGTATATATACACACACACACATATATATGTAATATAGTATCTTCTTAAAAGTCTCAATTAAGGGAATATAGTACCTAATATAAACTATTAACTTGTTACAATACAATAGATCAAGAGTCTCACATGATAATCTCCAATGTGCTGGCCTAAAAGTGATAGAATTGAACAAAGATGCATTCTATATTCCAGAGGAAGTCTTCAGAGTTCAAATAAGTGTTTTACTGAAAACAATACTGCATTTTCCAGGGCCTCTCTCTTGAGAGCTCTGCCCCTGCAGCATCACACTACAAGGATGAGGGGAGAGGAATGTGAGTGTCAGCTTCCTAAACATAGTGGGAATAAGACTGAAAAGAAAATGATCAAGAAACCATGAGCAGAAGGTTCTTGTCACAGCATTTTAGGATTAAAAATACAAAGATTTACTAAAATTAGCCACAATGTAAAACCCCAAAGTAGAAAGATTTAACTAAGGCAGATGACCTCTATGCTTTAGACAACTTTATCAAATTTGCTATAAACCATAGCAAGCAAATTAATTATTCCCAGATGCTGGGAATGAAGAATGCTTGCTGAATTGTTTTGCTTCTCAAACTCTTCAGTATAAACACGCATTCACAGGATTGCATTTCCTTTTTTGGCTCCCAACATGCAAGTAATTATACACTGTGCAGGATAATAGTGGATGGGCTCTCCTTCGAATACCAAGCAAGTTCTGGGTTCTGTCAGCCTGTTGGATACCATGACCACAAACATTTTTCTTTGACAGTCTTTAGTAAAAACTTGTAAACAAATCATTCCAAATTTATTAAAAAAGAAATTCACCAGCAGCAGAGGACTCATTTCAAAATTATTTCAAACTCCTTAAGAGCTAGGGAGGGCAAAGTTCATGTCAAATATAGTACAGCTCTTGTCTTGCATCGTGAACAGTTTTCTCTACAATCCCCGTGAGAGGGGGTCAAAAACCACATTAGTAGTTTTTACATTTTTATTTCTTCCCATTTTGCCAATATGTAAACAAAGGGGAAAAAACAGGTTTTGAACCAACTGTGAATTAAGAATATGTTTAGGATTAAAACATAGATTCTCTGAACATGGCCAGAATAATGTGAGCCTTCGGTTATTTTCCTATTCCAGATCCAAATTTCCATAAGACAGATGAAATGTACTTGGTATTGGGTGAATCATGGAGGGTTTTTTGGACTACCTCAGTGTTAATACTTCTTGGAGTAAATAAACTCAGGGGATTTGTTTGGGATGTTTATATAATGAGGCAAAGGAGTGTGTGTGTATGCACGTGTGTATACGTAAATGTGGTGGTGGGAAGATAAGGAAGACACAGGGAAAACTTCAGGAACGGTTAAAGAAAAGAACCGTTTGTACAGAAGGAAAGAAAAGTTCTATAGTCCTGCCAACGACAACACAAATGAGGGAAAGTTCAAGGAAAGTTGATATTTGAAAATAAATAAATAAAAGGAAATTCAGTGAGAAAACAATATTCGGGTCAGGTCGGAGCCTAGAGAAAAATGCTCATTCAGATCTGGGCTATCATCCTGCTTTTTCTGAAGTGAGCAGCTGCTGGTTATTGAAACCAGCCCACATGGTTGAGTCCCTGCCGTCATGGCAACAGTCCTGTGTCTGTGCTGAAGTGGCTGAGGCACAATGGGGTGGTTCCAGAAGCATTCTGGTTACTGTTTAGGGAAGTTCTTTCTCTTTTTTTTAATTTATTGATTTTTAAATTGAAGAATAATTGCTTTACAGAATTTTGCTGTTTTTTGTCAAACCTCAACATGAGTAAGCCATAGGTATACATATATCCCCTCCTTTTTGATATGGAGGTTTCTTTGTTTTTTATATACATTGGGCAGTTTTGATTTGAGGGGGTTGTGGTTGAGTACTGAAAACTTTTCCTACCTATAATCTGATTTAAAGGGCAGATTTTCATGCACATAGTAGCAGGGAAGGAAAGCATCAAGGTGTTCAACAGGCAAATAACTCATTTCCAGTCTCATTTAAAATTCTTTTTCAAGTCTCTAGTAAGCCCTGGGCATTTGTCCCTTGTCCCTTGTATTGCAACCTCAGGATGTTTTTGAAATAATGCTTCAGTTGCTTTTTGTATTTGTAGTTAGTAATAACACATGGTCCTAAAAGGAAAAATTATCATAGTCTTATGAATTGAAAAAGCTAGCTAATAATTAATTGAAGGCATTGAAATCGAAGATACAGACTATAGATTATACACCATACATGCAGAGCCTCAATAATTGGCACATTATTGGGACAGTAAGTACTGAACTCACCATCCTAGCTTCATTAGCACCACAACTGACAAATTTACTACCAGCTAAGTGTAAAGAAAATTGCAACACAATAACCTCATAATGTAGCACAGTAACAGCACAGACATTAGAGTTGAACTATCTGAGTTCCAATCTTGTCACTTATTTGCTAGGTGGTCTTGGACAAGTTATCCAAATTCTCCATGACTCTATTTCCTCATCTGTAAATGAGGATAAGAGCAACCTATCTGGTAAAGATTCTTAAAGGTATTAAGTGAGTTAATATTTGTAAAGTGCTTAGAAACTGTGTTTGGTTAATGTAGAGGTCCTTAGAAGATAGATAGACAGATGGATAGATAGGAATTTTAAAGGACCTCTTTTTTAAGACTCTGGGAACATTGCCTTTGGAATTTAAAACAACATAGTATATTTGTGTACCTATGTTTCCTCTCAGGAAATGTTAGACTTCTTCTTTAGTATCTATGGCTTATAATTAAGAGCCATGCTTAAGGCTCCTTGACCCTAACAAAGTAGCTCCTCTGTGAATTTGGTCAATTTGTGTGTGTTAGGGGAAGTGTTTTGAAAAAATACGTACTGGAGCTTCTTAGTCATTTGGATCCCTTCAAGTGCTTAAATGTTTGTTAAAAGCACAAGGCACAGCTCTTGCTAAACTGAGCAAGTGTCACATGCAGCCATCAGTGAAAACCTATTCCAGTACCCATTCACTCTAGCAGCAGCCAAGGAGTCTTAGCCTCTTGGAGATGGAAAACCCAGTGCCTTTTCACCTACATAACAGAGATGCCTCATTTCATCTTTCACATTATTTATTTCTGACAATTAAAAATCACGTATATTTAAGGTGCATGCATATATGCCATGTGATTTCTTATTAACTGTGAAACTGTATTATCTTCCACAGTGGATCTAGCCTAAGACTAGTCTATAGTGTGATCCTGTTCTTTTGTTTTTACCAATACTTCCTTCACTTCCTTTTAAGTGAAAGAGGAATATCCGTTAGGTAAAAAATGGATGCAAAGTACTTTTACAAATCTTGCTGGGATATTTGAATGCTTCTCCACAAAACTATGCTATTCCACCATTCAGAGGATTTATAACGTTTTGGAATCTAGTGTATTTGATGCTAAAAGGTTAACAGTTTAGCCAGTGTTCTCAAATTAAGTCACACATCTTCAGTTCTAAGAACAGGGATCAAAAAGTCACCCAGGGACCTCAAAGAAAGAAATCAACATCTATCTTAGTTTGCCAAATGGAAATCCTATTTTCATATAATAAAGGGTTTTTTTCTCTTTCTTTACAACTATTCAAAGTGGGGTTATGTATCTGGAGAGGTAGGTATGCTTTAGAGCAGGAGTGAATGCTGAAATAGACAAAGAAAAAACTCACTTAAAAAATCAAGGTCTCCCCGTAACACATATCCTGTTTTCTAAGAAAACAAATGTACTATCAGATCCAATAAAACTCTCTTCAGAAAATTTTTTGGAGGCCAGAAGCAAAATTAGAGGAAGGCAGTATTTCCATAGTTAAAGGAAATAGAAGATGTCACCTAGAAGAAACTCAGACTGAGCTGAAGCTATGACAGCCTGAAAAGATACAGAATTGAGCAAATTGACTTCATCTCAAGAGGTTCAAATGGAAACTTGAAGAAAAGTGGTCTCCTTTTTCTATATTCTACTCTAAGAATTGAAGTGGTCTTATATAAGAATGTTGACACTAGCATTTAGCTGTACTTAAAAGAGAAGGGAAATTATGAGGTCCAGGGAAAGCTGCCCTGGAATAACTGTCAGGAGACAAGGGCTCTAGTTTCACTTTGGTCACTTGTCAATGTATGGCAGGTTACTTTCCCTCTCTGAGTTATTAATAACCATGGTGATGGTGGTAGTAGTAGAATCAGTAGCAGCAGCAGCAGTAGTAGTAGTAGCAGTAGCAATAGCAGTAGTAGCAGCACAACAGTAGAAGAGGTAGTAGTAGTAACAGGAGCAGTAGTAGCAGTAGTGGCCTCAGTGGTAGTAGCAGCAGTAGCAGTAATAGTAGGAGCATAGCCTCAGCAGAGGCTGCAACAGCAGTAGCAATAATAGCAAATAGCGCAGCAGTAGCAATAGCAGCAGTAGTAACAGTTTCTATTTATTGAGGGTCTACCGCCATCACTGCAGATGGTGACTGCAGCCATGAAATTAAAAGACACTTACTCCTTGGAAGGAAAGTTATGACCAACCTAGATAGCATATTCAAAAGCAGAGACATTACTTTGCCAACAAAGTTCCGTCTAGCCAAGGCTATGGTTTTTCCAGTGGTCGTATATGGATGTGAGAGTTGGACTGTGAAGAAAGCTGAGCACCGAAGAATTGATGCTTTTGAACTGTGGTGTTGCAGAAGACTCTTGAGAGTCCCTTGGACTGCAAGGAGATCCAACCAGTCCATTCTAAAGGAGATCAGTCCTGGGTGTTCTTTGGAAGGAGTGATGCTAAAGCTGAAACTCCAGTACTTTGGCCACCTCATGTGAAGGGTTGACTCATTGGAAAAGACTCTGATGCTGAGGGGGATTGGGGGCAGGAGGAGAAGGGGACAACCCAGGTTGAGATGGCTGGATGGCATCATTGACTCGATGGATGTGAGTCTGAGTGAACTCCGGGAGTTGGTGATGGACAGGGAGGCCTGGCGTGCTGCAATTCATGGGGTCACAAAGAGTCAGACACGACTGAGTGACTGACTGACCGACCGTCATGTACTTGGCTAGAAACCATACAAAGATTCTTTCCATTTAAACTCCATGGTGAGCTTCCACTATAGGTATCATTACCCCCATTAATTAATGAGGAAACTGAGGACCAGAGAGGTTAAGAGATTTGGTCAAAGTCACTTTGTTAATTAGTGAAAAAATCTGGATTTTGAATCTGCAAGGAGCGTATTCCAAAGGCTTGCCCTTCTCTGGGGGAAAATATGGTATGGAGCAGAGCTTCTCAAACTTCAGTGTGCTTATGAACCATTTGGAGATGGTGTAAAAATAGAGATTCCAATGCAATCAGCCTGGTGTGATGCCTGAGATCCTGCATTTTCCAACTCCCTCCCAGGTGATGCTGCTGATTCTAAGACTCACACTTTGACTTACGTGTAAATGGACAGGGGAAAGAAAATATACTTTCCAGTCTGAATGCATTTCCTTAGTTTACTTATCTGTAGCACTAATGGGTTTGATAAAATGAGTTTCAAGGTACGTTCCAGCTCTGGAATCCCAATATTCACTGTGTACTATTATATTAAGAAACCAGATCACACATGAATGATTCTTAGCCACATGAATTTTTAAACTGGTTTCAGATGAGATTCTGGCTGTGATTTTTGTATCTTTCTGCAGCATCTCTGACAGGTAGGATCAGACTCACTCAAATTACATTATTGTTAAGCTTTAGGCTAAGCTAAATCTTACTGAAAGAGTTCAAAGCACTTCTTTCCATAAGCATCTTTAAAGATTATAAATGTAAAAATAGTTTCTTATGAGAAGCTTAGATGGCAGGGTTTTTCTTTTTAATAACAGAAATGAGAAGTCTCCAAAACCATAATGGTAGCACAATCCATAAAAATATGTTAATGCTTCATCTTAAAGTCTTACAGAAATTGAGGTTTTCTGAGTTAACAAAATAGACTTCATCACAGATGGTATGAATGATAAAAGGAAACAGAACACTAGTGTAGAAGACTAAAAACACTGCTCTTAGCTGAGCATGCTGAAAGCCTTTAAGGAAATCTTTCTGCATATTGCTTTGCTAAGTGTCGAAGGAAAAATGACTTTGATTGGCAAGGGCACTTCAAATGTTTTAGGCAAAGCTTGGGGCCAGATAATGTGCAAGTTTTATGAAGAGGCCATTCCTAAGATGATTTTCTCCTCATCTTGTGCCTAAGACAGGACGGTGGCACCAAGGAAATTGGTTTTGCTCTCTTCCAAGAGCTACAGTCTACATCACCAAGCAAGATGCCATGAGCTCTTTTTCCTGAATTCAAATAAGGGTAGCTGTAGGAATAGAACACAGTCTGCAGTCTTTGTGTCTCTGAGCAAAAAAGAATCTCCCAATGGTGAGGACCATTAGAAACCAGAGTTGGAGTCCTTTATATCAAACGTTTTAGAAATCAGACATAAACACACATCCATCTGGAGGGGCCTATTTGGGTCTAAAGGAATCTGATCAGGGGAGATTTGATGTCATGGTGTTTTTAATGGTCCTCAAATGTGGCCTATATTTATTTATCCAACTCTCGATTACCCATGGCAGTGATAGTCAAGCTTTTTAAAGAGGTGGAGCCACTCTTTTCTAAATGATTTCTCATGAAGAATCCCAAATATAAAATAGATAAACCCAGAGCTACTCCATTTAAAGTTTGGGAAGAAGGGTTGCCCTCAGACTGCAATAGCCACCGCAGATTAGGTTCTAGCTATCCATCACTGCTTAACAAACCATCCCAGAACTTAGTGGTTCAAATAAAACTTTATTTTCTCTCATCATTCTGTGGGTTGACAAGATCATCCAGGAAGTTCTTTCTTGGGGACTCTCATGCAGCTACAGTCACACAGTCTTCTGAAGGCTCTGCTGCACTGGATGCCCAAGATAACACCTTTATTTCCGCATATAGAGTTTCAGTGTCCCTTGATTTTCTCTGTCTTCACATAGCATCTCATCCTTCAGGGCCTTTCAGTGGTGGCTTGGAATTCTCACTGGGTTCAGTTCAGTTCAGTTCAGTTCAGTTGCTCAGTCATGTCTGACTCTTTGTGACCCTATAACTGCAGCACGCCAAGCCTCCCTGTCCACAACCAACTCCCAGAGTTTACCCAAACTTATGTCCATTGAGTCAGTGATGCCATCCAACCATCTCATCCTCTGTCGTCCCCTTTTGCTCCTGCCCTCAATCTTTCCCAGCATCAGGGTCTTTTCAGATGAGTCAGCTCTTGGCATCAGGTGCCCAAAGTATTGGAGTTACAGCTTCAACATCAGTTCTTCCAATGAACACCCAGGACTGATCTCCTTTCAGATGGACTGGTTGGATCTCCTTACAGTCCAAGGGACTCTCAAGAGTCTTCTCCAACACCACATTCAAAAGCATCAATTCTTTGGTGCTTAGCTATTTTTATAGTCCAACTCTCACATCCATACATGACTACTGGAAAACAATAGCCTTGACTGGACAGAACTTTGTTGGCAAAGTAATGTCTCTGCTTTTTAATATGCTGTCTAGGTGGGTCATAACTTTCCTTCCAAGGAGTAAGCATCTTTTAATTTCATGGCTGCAGTCACTATCTGCAGTGATTTTGGAGCCCCCCAAAATAAAGTCAACCACTGTTTCCCCATCTATTCGCCATGAAGTGATGGGACTAGATGCCATGATCTTCGTTTTCTGAATGTTGAGCTTTAAGCCAACTTTTTCACTCTCCTCTTTCACTTTCATCAAGAGGATCTTTAGTTCTCCTTCACTTTCTGCCATAAGGGTGGTGTCATCTGCATATCTGAGGTTATTGATATTTCTCCCGGCAATCTTGATTCCAGCTTGTGCTTCTTCCAGCCCAGCGTTTCTCATGATGTAATCTGCACATAAGTTAAATAAGCAGGGTGACAATATACAGCCTTGACATCCTCCTTTTCCTATTTGGAACCAGTCTGTTGTTCCATGTCCAGTTCTAACTGCTGCTTCCTGACCTGCATACAGGTTTCTCAAGAGGCAGGTCAGGTGGTCTGGTATTCCCATCTCTTTCAGAATTTTCTACAGTTTATTATGATTCACACAGTCAAAGCCTTTGGCATAGAATACACAGAAGAACTGTACAAAAAAGATCTTCATAACCCATATAATCACGATGGTATGATCACTTACCTAGAGCCAGACATCCTGGAATGTGAAGTCAAGTGGGCCTTAGGAAGCATCACTACAAACAAAACTAGTGGAGGTGATAAAATTCCAGTTCAGCTATTTCAAATCATAAAAGATGATGCTGTGAAAGTGCTGCACTCAATTTTGGAGGCAAATTTGGAAAACTGCCAGCAAATTTGGAAGACTCAGCAGTGGCCACAGGACTGGAAAAGGTCAGTTCTCATTCCAGTCCCAAAGAAAGGCAATGCCAAAGAATGCTCAAACTACCACACAATTGCACTCATCTTTCACACCAGTAAAGTAATGCTCAAAATTCTCCAAGCCAGGCTTTAGCAAATCGTGAACTGTGAACTTCCAGATGTTCAAGCTGGTTTTAGAAAAAGCAGAGGAACCAGAGATCAAATTGCCAACATTTGCTGGATCATCAAAAAAGCAAGAGAGTTCTAGAAAAACATCTATTTCTGCTTTATTGACTATGCCAAAACCTCTGACTGTGTGGATCACAATAAACTGTGGAAAATTCTCATTGGGTGGTTTCTAGGTAATCATACTTCTTACATAGCAGCTAGTTTCTGAGAAGCAAGAATTAAACTGCCAGGCCAGTTAGTGGCAAGCCCAGAACTGGAGTCATCACGTCCACTGTATTCTATTGCCAAAGTGATCACAGGGACTCTCCAGATTCAAGAGGGTAGAGGAATAGCGACCTCTCCATGGGAAAGTAGCAATGTCACATGATAGAAGAGCATGTGGGTTGGGAGATACTGTTGCAGTCATCTTTGGAATATGCCATCTGCCA
Source organism: Ovis aries (assembly GCF_016772045.2). Taxonomy (NCBI): domain Eukaryota; kingdom Metazoa; phylum Chordata; class Mammalia; order Artiodactyla; family Bovidae; genus Ovis; species Ovis aries. Next base: position 45,613,106 of record NC_056056.1, read on the forward strand.
TAGTTGAAATGCACTCTGGTAATAATCTGAGATTGTATGGAGAATCAAAATTTTAAAATAGTCTTAGGTATTCTTACAAATCCCTGCTTCTTAGAGATTTCGTTGTGATCTTGTACAAAAATTGGAACTAGTAAGTTTGGTTTTATTTCTGGATCTTCTTTACTGGTGGACTTATTAATGTTACATTCTACTGGAAAGTGTTATGAGTCACTACTTGGGAGAAGGATGTGGAAAAGAGAAGGTAAGGATATGAACAGCATCAAAACATTACCAACTCTCCCCTTGCCTCTTTTCCACATCACAGAAAGTGACTAGGACAGACACAACGTGGCCCTAGAAGACTCATGTTAGAGAGAGACACACAGACAGAAACTGCAATAACACAGCCATTTCTGCTAACTAGTATAGTGGTCAACCAGCATTTTGCAGAGCATTTTGAAAGACAGCAAGTCTTCTATAGAAAACTACTGGTAAAAACTGCCCTTTGAGGAGTGCATACGCAAAGCCTCTAAGCCTGCCACTAGAAATAAGAGTCCTGAAAGAGAAAAATCCCAACCTAGGAAGCTGAGGCAAGAGGATTTCTAAAACCTAGAAGAATCAGAATAGTCCTTTGGCCACACTAATTAGGGGTTTCCTCACTTTCTTAGTCAGTGAAAAAGGCCAACAGACAGCAGAATCAACAATAAAAGATATATTAAATACAAAATACCCTCTACTGTGTATGTGTGTTAATCACCCAGTTGTGTTTGACTAATTGCGACCCTATGGACTATAGCCTGCCAGGCTCCTCTGTCCATGGGATTCTCCAGGCAAGAATACTGGAGTGGTTTGCCATTCCCTTCTCCAGGGGATCTTCCCAACCCAAGGATCAAATCCAGGTCTCTCACACTGCAGGCAGATTCTTTCCCATCTGAGCCAAATTCAGTTACCCATGATAGCATATTTAAAAGTTAAAATTCTCATTTCAGAACGAAGATTTCATTTTCTCAGCAAATCCACTGGTTGCCTTTATAAATTCCAAAATTAAAGAGCCCTTTACAGTTCAAGATATTCATAACCTCAGTTGAAGGCATACTGAGTATTATGGTCAAAATTCTTGTGTCCAGAATGGACAAAATCCTTCACAAGTCTTTCTTCCAAGATTGATCTGTATCTGGATCCACCACATGGTTTCATTAACATATCCATGAGGATAATGGAGAAAGAGTCCAGCATGGTCTGATACTCAGTTTGGGCTCTATGAATTGTCCTTTCTACCCCACTGGAATAACTAGTTTGAACGTATCTGAAGGCCAAGTATGATCAGAAAGACAGGTTTAATATACTTTATCACCAATAAGTAATATTACCAATAAGATCTCCTAGAAACTGCTCAATTTATTATTGGCAAAATCTGCTATTACCAGAGAAGGATCTTCAGAGAATTGTTCTCAAAAAGATAAAGTCTAGTCAGTTTTCATGAGATTACATTGTAAGGTTGCCTACATCCTAATTGTTCAAAAACAACTCCAGTGGGCATGACATATCATGCAGATTTGTGTGTGTGTGTATGCAGGTTATGGTTGGTAGTGAGGAACTGGTGAGGAGAGAATCAGTGATTCCTAAGAGAAGACAGAAGAAAATTGTTGAGCTTTGAAAAATGATCCTATGAGTACTTTTGCATTTTTTTGAGTTTCTGGTGTATAGGAGTTTTATACATAAAACTTACTTTTGAATATGATAGTAGTTTTCTATGTTCAGTTTATTGCAACATGATTCTTCATGGCCAGTCTTCTGCCTCCTGTCTAGTTTTTTTTTTTTTCCCCCTCTCACTAAACTCCACCTTACCAATCCCTACTCCATGTTAAAGGTAAATGGAATGATATTCACTTTCTCAAATATGTCACACTCTGTCCCAGTTTCATGTCTCTGTGTCTTGAGTGCCCTTTCTTGCTTTGACCACCAGACAAATATCTAATTATCTTTTAAGAGTCAGCTCAAATATCACCTCCCTTGTTCAGCCTTTCCTCACTTTGAACCTTATTCCTAATCCTTGCCAGGGACAATTGACCATTCCCTCCTTGGTAATCCCTATTAATCTGAATGTATTTCTATAGTAAAGTTACATAACATATTGCCTCTTTTTAATTAAATGTCTATTTCCTTTCCTCCCACCAAGAAATAAGCCTCCAGAGGGCAGCTGCATGTATTCTTTCAGAGACCTAGGACTTCAGCTTTTCAATCAACTGGGTAAAATTTCTCAGCTCCTTCTGACAAATTCCACTCTTGTGTTCAAGTTAGTGGAAGTCAACTTCTATTTCGTATAGCTACAGAACACTAATGGTTGCAGAAATATACCGAAACTGAACCAACTGTCTGATTAGAAAGGTCTCAAGAAGCTTAGAGCACAGAGAAAAGAAATCCAAAGAATCGGACATTGGCAGGGTCTGTCCAGTGTTCTTCAGAGGAGGGTGTGTCGTCTATGAGAACTCACTCAGTCTGGTGACTAGAAAGGTGTTCTCTACTGTGGGTGGAGGATAATTCTTCAAACCTCTTCATGGCCTGGAGGATATTTCTAGACTTTCTGCTGCTTTTTTTTCTCTGATTCCACACTACCAGCTAACCTTATAATCACAAATTCAATTCCCAGGTTATTATGAGATCAGGAAGGAAGTAACATTGGTAATTGGAAAAGAATATCCCTACTGTAAACATGTGCATAACATCTGTAAGTGAATAATGTTGTACAGCAGTCCCTTCACAGTTTGGACAGTCTCAATCAGTCTGACAAACACCAGAGTCCTAGCAAAGTTGTTTCTCAACCTGTAAGACTCAGACTGGCCTGAGGTGACCTCACCAAGGTAGTGTCATCCTCTGAGGCTCCACTGTTTCTCCAGATTATATTCCTCTTTCCTACCACTTTTTCTTATTTCACTACAATTTTCAATAATACATTCAGTTCAGTTCAGTTCAGTCGCTCAGTTGTGTCCGACTCTTTGTGACCCCATGAATCACAGCACTCCAGGCCTCCCTGTCTATCACCAACTCCTGGAGTTCACTCAGACTCACGTCCATCGAGTCGGTGATGCCATCCAGCCATCTCATCCTCTGTCATCCCCTTCTCCTCCTGTCCCCAATCCCTCCCAGCCTCAGAGTCTTTTCCAATGAGTCAACTCTTCGCATGAGGTGGCCAAAGTACTGGAGTTTCAGCTTCAGCATTATTCCTTCCAAAGAAATCCCAGGGCTGATCTCCTTCAGAATGGACTGATTGGATCTCCTTGCAGTCCAAGGGACTCTCAAGAGTCTTCTCCAACACCACACTTCAAAAGCATCAATTCTTCGGCGCTCAGCTTTCTTCAGTCCAACTCTCACATCCATACATGATCACTGGAAAAACCATAGCCTTGGCTAGACGCACCTTTGTTAGTGGTGGGTAAATCTCTGAGGCCCACATTTTTTGTTGCATATAGGTTTAGACAGTAAGTAAAACATAATTAATTCCAACCATCAGCTATAATTAGAAAGGCAAGTGCACCAATAGTTGAATGAAGAAAGAAGAGGTATATATACACAATAGATTACAACTTGGCCACAAAAAATGAAATAATGCCATTTGCAACAACATGGATGAACCTAGAGATTTTTGTACTAAGTGAAGTCAGAAAGAGAAAGACAGATACCATTTGATTTCACTTATTTGTGGAATCTAAAGTATGACACAAATGAACTTATTCATGAAACAGACTCTCAGAAATAGAAAGCAAATTTATGGTTATCAAAGAGGAAATGGGGTAGAGGAGTGATAAATTAGGACTTTGGGATTAACAGATACAAGCTCCTATATATAAAAAGATAAACAACGAGGTCCTGTTGTGTAGCACTGGGAACCATATTCAACATCCTATAATAAACCATAATGCAAAGAATATGAAAAAGTATATATCTATACACACACACACACACACACACACACACACATATATATGAATCATTTTGCTGTACACCAGAAACTAACACAACATTGCAAATCAACTATACTTCAATTAAAATAGAAAAAAGCCAAGTGAGCAAGGTGTGGTTCTATCTCTGTATAATAAAAGAGTTTGTTAAGAAAACTGACCATGGAAATCAATAGTTTCTCTGTTTTTTTTTCTCTGAAATATAAGAATGGTGTTGGCATGAGCAACACAGCCTATGTGCAATGCATGGCTTCATCTCTGAAATCCCACCCCTGCCTTTTCTCTCAAGAAAACATATTGAAATATATATGTGTGACCATGATATTATTGTGATAACCTTAAGTCTTCCTCCAGTTCAGTTCAGTTCAGTCTCTCAGTCATGTCTGAGTCTTTGCGACCCCATGGACTGCAGCATGCCAGGCCTCCCTGTCCATCACCAACTCCTGGAGTTTACTCAAACTCAAGTCTTCCTTGGTTTATTTTTAAAAGTCAGTCATTTGCAAACTTTCATATTTTTACTATGATTGATATTAGGTTGCTTTTGACATAACACTGTGTCCTGTTGAGACCTGCTGATGTAAATACTTAAGGGAGAACGTTTCAGCTAATTATTAACTAAGTTGTTTAGAAAACTTGTCTAGTGTTTGTAGTATTAACATGCCAACTTTACTCTTTCTTTTTAGTTCTAAGAGGAGGAACAGAACCATAATTCAGTAGTACTGAGAGCCTAGACTGAAGTCACTATATATATGGGAAACCAAGACAAGTGAGCAAGGTTTGGTCACTTCATTATCTAGAAGTTGTTTGTCTTATGTCCCCCTCACAAATTCAGGCTGACCTTCCTATCTGGTCAAACAAACAATATTTTACTGAATACTGAAAGTTTTGAGAAAGTTCATGTTACTTGACACTGATACTTTTTCATTCCAAGATTGTTGATTTAGATCCCTCAGCTCCACAGTGCTTAATCCTTGGCTGCAGGTTGCAAACTACAAATGCTGGGTAATACCTTCCTTAGGCCACTTAGGGATTTATCTAGTACTTGGCCTGCAATTTTTGCCTCTTGAATGACAGAGCTATCTGATAGAATTTACAGAAGCAAGTGATACTTAATGAAAGGTCATAAGGAAATGTTTTTCATAACAATATCACAGAATACATGGGAGTGAGGCCCTAAAGTTTAGAGTATTGTGCTGTGCTGTCTATACCTTATATTGATTGTTCTGGTACTGCAGAGTCTTTTTAAGAAAGACTTTAAGGATGTGAGCCTGCATCCTACATGTGTGGAATTGCCTGGGAACCGAGCAATGAATTAAAGATGGCACAGCTCCCTTTGCTTAATGTTTCCTATTTTTTCAGGGGGTTTGTTTTGCAACTTTAATATTATTAATCTACACAACATTTTACTTTTTATTCAGAATTTATATCAGAATCAAGCTAATAAATTAAAGATGAGTTAGTTCATTGTTGGGTGGTTTAACATGGACCTAGTATGTTAATCCTGATGTGCTTGTTACTAGGATTTAAAATTTTTTTATTATTATTATTTTTTTGCCTCGTAGCTGTGGTTAGGCAGCAGCAATAAATCAGAACAAAAAAATGAAGGTATTGGGGCTTTAGGGAAAACATGTATTAGAAAAAAATTGGCTTGGCACTAAGGGCTATATTGCATTAAGATGGATTTTAGAGATACAGAGGTAAGAGAATGCAGAGAAATAAATTGCATAAATAATCTGAGAAATAACAAGTCTGTACAGACCCTGAGTAACCCTATAAGCTACCATCAACAGGACTTCCTAATTCCTGTTCAAGCAGACCAAACAGGTACACTCTACTTAAACAAATAGCCAGGAGAAATGGGCACCTGCTAATAACTAGGGAAAGTGGGAGGAACAGATAAAGCTCTTTAGAATGGCTCAAAGGATTGGAATAATAGAAGTCAGCGTAGGAGTCTGACATAGCATCTTCTGTGAATAGGGCTTTATTGCCACTCCAGGCAGTGATATTGCAAACACACACTAAGACAACCAGAAACTGGGAGCCTCACAGTGCAACTTGTGCCTGAGAATGCAGTTCTCTGCAGTAGGGAATTTGTGTTGGCAGCCTGAATACAGAGAAGATAGGAAGGAACATTTAGATAAGACAGAGCATGTGAATACAAGACATGGTGTAAAAGGTGGAGTTGATGGGAATAAGATAGGACCATTTCAGGGCCCCAAGGAAGTGCAAGGACACCAGGAAATACCGAACGAACAAACAGAGCAAAAGAGACTTCTAGCAGCCAGAATGGTACCTGAACTGAGAGACCCACATGTTCTGAAATAGATTATTTTCAACTGAAACATGAAAGCTCTGTAGATGTGGAGAGACAGCTTGTTTGAAGCCCTGAACTGGCTTTTGTGGTGCAGATATATCTGTTTTTTATCTGGTTCCTTCATCCAGGCATGCATCAGTATGCAGGGAACAGCCTGGTCCCCATTCTTATCTTTGATGTTCGCCTGGAGCTCTTTTGGTTGGTTCACCGACCAGCTCTTCCCTGGCCCTAAATCCATCCCCTATGTCTGCTTCAGGTCCTGTTCCTCACTGAGCCAGTCTATCTACCTTCTTGACCTTTCTTTCTCCTACCCTTTTTTACTCACCCTTCTTCAGCTTCCCCCACAGGTTGTATCTGACAGGACGTGACTGGTAAACCACTGGTGGTTATCTCCAAGATAATAATAATCAATATTGACCACACTATCCCATGCAGCCTGGTTGAGTTCTGTTAATTGTCATTAAAAATGGGCATATTTCTTTGGCTTCATGGGTTTGCAAGAGCTGAGAGCCCCAGTTCAAATAGAGGTTAACACCTTTTTGACCCCTTTCCCTTCCCTCTTATTCAAATAAGAATAACATGTGGACTAAAGGTCCATATAGTCAAATCTATAGTTTTTCCTTGGAAGGAAAGTTATGACCAACCTAGATAGTATATTCAAAAGCAGAAACATGACTTTGCCAACAAAGTTCCATCTAGTCAAGGCTATGGTTTTTCCTGTGGTCATGTATGGATGTGAGAGTTGGACTGTGAAGAAAGCTGAGTGCCGAAGAATTGATGCTTTTGAAGTGTGGTGTTGGAGAAGACTCTTGAGAGTCCCCTGGACTGCAAGGAGATCCAATCAGTCCATTCTGAAGGAGATCAGCCCTGGGATTTCTTTGGAGGGAATGATGCTGAAGCCGAAACTCCAGTACTTTGGCTACCTCATGCGAAGAGTTGACTCATTGGAAAAGACTCTGATGCTGGGAGGGATTAGGGGCAGGAGGAGAAGGGGATAACAGAGGATGAGATGGCTGGATGGCATCACCGACTCGATGGACGTGAGTCTGAGTGAACTCTGGGAGTTGGTGATAGACAGGGAGGCCTGGAGTGCTGTGATTCATGGGGTCGCAAAGAGTTGGACACAACTGAGCAACTGAATTGAACTGATGGTTTTTCCAGGAGTAATGCATGGATGTGAGAGTTGGGCCATGAAGAAGGCTGAGCGTGAAGAACTGATGCTTTTGAACTGTGGTGTTGGAGAAGACTCTTGAGAGTGTCTTGGATTGTAAGGAGATCAAAGCAGTCAATCTTAAAGGAAATCAGTCCTGAAAACTCATTGGAAGGACTGGAGCCAAAGCTGAAACTCCAATACTTTGGCCACCTGATGCAAAGAACTGACTCATTGGAAAAGATCCTGATGCTGGGAAAGATTGAAGGCAGGAGGAGAAGGGGATGACAGAGGATGAGATGGTTGGATGGCATCACCAACCTGATGGACATGAGTTTGAGCAAGCTCCAGGAATTGGTGATGGACAGAGAAACCTGGTGGGCTGCAGTCCATGGGGTTGCAAAGCATCAGACACAACTGAGAGACTGAACTGAACTGACTTCAAGGAAGTTACAAACTAATATAAATGATTAAAGATAAATGTTGTAAGTTCAATAACAGAAAATAAGTAAATAATTGTTTAAAAAACAGTAAAGGAAAAAGTCATAATTCAGTCATGGTTATATGGCAAATGAATGGGTACGAATTGGTACAAAATTCAAAAGCAAGAAGAAAGACTCCTTTAAGCTGGCAAAGAGTGGGGAACTGCCAGTCTTATCTATCAAGGAAAGTTAAAGGCGTAGGCTAGAGCTCTTCTGGAATCTCTGAGGTTGTAATTGAGGCAAAGGAAAAAAAAGAAAGAGCATTTTGATAGCTTGGGGACCAATGAGCAACTAACAAGAAAGGACATGGACAGATAAATCTCATCCTTTACAGTAAACTTTGACTGCAACCTTTCATGTGTCTTGCCATGAAGACATGTGTATCCTCCTGATCTTGAATCAAGATCTTAGCACATCCAAAACTTGACAATATGTTTCTTGGGAAAGCCTGTGAAGTGTGAATTGACAAGAAAATTCTGTCTGCAGGTCAGCATGTATAGCCTAAGAAGTTTGTGCTCTTCAACCAGCCTGAAGCTAAAACCAGGCTATTTTCACTCTTTGGATAAATGCTAGCTAACTTCATTTTAATACTGCACTGTCAGTATTTTATTTATTTGTCTGGATGCCACATTTCCTCTCCCAAATCTCTCTTGCATAAATGATTTACTATTTGTTCTTAAAGCCGAAGATTTTGTGCCTTGTCTCTTTCCTTCTGATAAGAGGATATTGCAGCAGCTTTCTTTTCATGCTGCGGGTGGTTTTTATTTTGTTAATTCATAGTTCAGCAGAGTAACTAGTTTAGTAAGGCATAGAAAACCAAGAGGTTCAGCCCTTGAAATGACTAAGACAGTAAATCTTCACTGGCCCATTATCGCATAGAACCCTGTTGAATTTGCTTCCCGAAAAAGTAAGTTAACAAAGATTGGTTCTTAAAATAGGTTTTACATTTTCTTAACTCTCCTAAACTAAGCATATTTAACTACAGGACACTTAAGGTCCTTAAGATAAAATTATGAAAAAGCAGTTCTACAATGAAAACCCATATATTTTTTTTTTAAATGGGAGGAATTTTTTTCTGAGTATACCCTCGATAGGTCTTCACATAGGAGTGTAGACTGTGCTGCATTTAACACAGGGATTATGTGATTTTTATAAAAATTCTCTATTTCTTTTAAGGCAGCATTTGGGATGTTATAGTAAGAAAGTTATATATCATAGTTCTTTATGGTGGTGGTCACTAGACTAAGCTGTAAGATGTAAAACAAAAACAAAAATCAACAAACTCACGAAATTAATTCACCAATTCAGTACTGACCTTATTTCCAAACTCATTTTGCTATTTTACAAAATGCAAGTCAATGGAAAGTCTATTCCATACTAAAAATTCTGCAAGTAAAGATCTGACTCCTGGAAATGCCGTGCCTCCCAACTTTCCTCCCTTGAGGTTTGGGGAATAAACTGGTTATAAAGCCCCATATTGCTCTCAGAATGCTTCACCAGTTTCTTGAACTACTTTATTCTTTCAAGATTTCTAGATTGTTGACCTTGAGAAACAAAAAATACTCTATGTTCAGGAAAATTGATGAGAAATAAAGAACAAACTTACTGTTTGAGTATGAGTGGGGTTGGTATAGTAAATGCAAGAAGAAGAAATGGCAAAAATTCATTAGGATGCTTTTGTGATACTATATAAGCAGATTTCTTCAGTTTTAATTAGTTACATTTCTCTTCAGGATCACTGGTTATATATAACATGATTTAGGTCTACATAGCGCTTCTTCTCTCCCAGAAAAACATTGAATAATTCACAATCCAAAATAGAATGTATACTTTAGTACATCTCTCTAAAAATTTGGCAGACTCAGTTGATGAAAGTAAATGAGGATACAGAGCATTGGTTTGACACAGTTACAAACTAAATCTTACCGATATATAGAACTTCATACCAAACGAACAGAAAATACATGTTTTTTTAGATGTCTATGGAACGTTTATAAAAAATTGATCATGTACTAAGTCACAAGGCTAAGTCACTTCAGTCATGTCCGACTCTGTGCGACCCCATAGATGGCAGCCCACCAGGCTCCCCCATCCCTGGGATTCTCCAGGCAAGAACACTGGAGTGGGTTGCCATTTCCTTCTCCAATGCATGAAAGTGAAAAGTGAAACGGAAGTCGCTCAGTCATGTCTGACCCTTAGCATGGATTGCAGCCTACCAGGCTTCTCCATCCATGGGATTTTCCAGGCAAGAGTACTGGAGTGGGGTGCCATTGCCTTCCCCGAAGTCACAAAGACAATCTCAATAAAATTCCCAAAGTTGAAACCATAAATGTTACATTCTCTGAGCATATTGCACTACACACACACACACACACACACACACACACACACACACACAAACACACACTAGCCCCAAGTCTGACAATTTGAACATTTTGAAACAGTTTTCTAAGTGACTCTGTTCTTCTGTTCATGAACAGAAGAGCCTGGAGGGCTACAGTCCATTAGGTCACAGAGAGTCGGATATGACTAAGTCACTGACACACACACAAGTGACTCTGGGAATAAAAATAAAGAAAAATGATGAGATTACAAAACCTTTGGTAATGAGAAACTAAGGCAACTTTCCATATGAAAAGCTATGGAAGTCAGAGAGATGTGGTGTGAGAAATTGCCTTTTGTGGGCTTTGCAGAGCAATGGGGCTGTATACCAAGAAGTTCAGTGGCTTGTTAATTGGCTATACCCCAAATAACAAAAAAAAAAAATTTTTTTAAAGAAGTTCAGTGGTCTGTAGAAGCTTGAAACAACCTCATGTTACACCAAGAAGCAAATGGGGACCTTAGTCCTACAAACACAAGGAATTGTTGAATTTTGCCAACAATCTGAGTGAGCAGGAAACAAATTCTCCACTAGAGCCTCCATAAAAAAAAGCAGCCCTGTAGATACCTTGATTCTATTCCAGTGAGTGTCAGACTTCTAATCTACAGAACTTCAAGATAATAAATTTGTGCTGTTTTAAGTCAAGGGGTTTGTGGTTATTTGTTATGGCAACAGTAGAAAATTAATACAGATTTTGGTACCTAGAAATGAGATGCTGCTGTAACATAATTAAATATGTGAGAGTGGCTTTGGAATTGGGCAGTGGGCATAGGCTGGAAGATTATTAGAGAAGCATGGTAGAAAAAAGTCTAGATTGCATTGAATAGACCATTAGTAGAAATAGGTGCTTTAAGGATTTGTATTCTGTAGTTCTGTGGAAAGCAGAGTTTATAAATTATGAAACTGGACATTCAGCTGGTAGACTTCCAAGCAAAGTGTTGAAGATGCAAATATTTTTCCTCTAGTTGTTTATAGTAAAATGTGACAGAAAACAAATAATGAGAAAAGAACTGTTAAACAAATAGGATCCAGATTTTGATAACCTAGGAAACTCTCAGCCTATCCAGATTAGAAAGGACATGAAAATCAAGAAATTCACTGTCAGCAAAGTGTACTCTAGAGAAAAAATGAAAACTCAGGATGTGGCTGGACAACCTTTTGCTACTAGCTCAGAAAGATCTAAAAGGTCAGAGTATTCAGTCACACAAAAGATTCTTTGAAGAGGTTGTGACTCACCGATCCCCTCAATCAAGCCAGAGAGTTTTTCAGAAGCTTAAAGACTTTGTCCCTCAGCTATCTCAGTGAAATCCAAGAATGGATGGGATTATCTAGGAAAGACCTATGGATGACCCCCTTATAGAATAGAGTGAATTCTTGTGACATACATGGGAGACCTACAAAGTTCTTGAGAATTTTTTATCAGCAGAAACACTGTGAGCTTGGGCTAAGAAAGAAAGAGGATGAAAAGAAAAAAGGCCACAAGAGTCTCACAATTCTACAGGAGGAAAACAGGCTGATAAATTTCGTAGCTGCCAACACATACTTTTTTCCATGAAAAAGAAAAGATGACCCATGCCATACACCATAGAGGATAATTCCCAGACCTTGGAACTTAATGGAGTTCCCCCTGCTGAACTGGTAAAGTGTCTGTCTACAATGCGGGAGACCCGGGTTCGATCCCTGGGTCAGGAAGATCCGCTGGAGAAGGAAATGGCAATCCACTCCAGCACTATTGCCTGGAAAATTCCATGGACAGAGGAGCCTGGTAGGCTACAGTCCATGGGGTCGCAAAGAGTTGGACATTACTGAGCGCCATTCCTTCCTTCCTTCCTTCCTGGGACCAGTCACTCTTTCTTTACCTTCTGTCTTCTCCTTTTTAAGCTGGAACATCTGTAAGTGTTACCCTATGCTTATTCCAACAATGTATTTTGGGGGCAGAAAAATCTGTTATCTAGTTTCACAAGTCACCAAATAGACACAAAGTGTGCCCCAGGATGGAGATAATACCTTTACTTGATTTAGATTAAAAGCAACAGAAAACTAATATAACATGTAAGGAAAATGTAACATACTATACAATTTGGAATTACCTTTTTATTTAATAGGAATTCAACAGACTTTCTTGCATGCTACCTTATTTCAAAACACTGTACTAAAAATAAAGTTATGCTATTTATTTATAGGTAGTAGTTACTACTATGATTTTTAAAGATAAGCATAAATGCAAATCCAAAAATTACCATCTTTATGAAGTCTTATTTTCAGAATAAAAATGAAGATCTCAATAATCTTTTCCAAAAAAAGATTTTGCTGTAATCTCACATTCAACTAAAGTTATTCTTATCACCAATTAGTACAAAGTAATTTACATACACATAAAACATAAAGAGATAAAATCTTAGAGAGACAAAATTATTCTAAAAAATTATCCCATTTCATAGAAGGGAAAACAGATACTTGGTGGAGGAAAAAAAAGCTTGCCTCACTGCAAATTCATGACTGACTTGGAATAGAACACAAGTTCGCTGAGTCTGAACTTTTGACTAGTGGATCAGCTATTACCATATTTTTCTCTCATGACCTTGATTAAGATTATGACTGGCTCTCACCCTAGGGAAATTTGTGTTAATATATTGGCAACTTTTCATTTCATTAGGTACTAAAACTAAAGTTTAAAGTTAAATGATGAAAAACTGAAAGCTTTCCCATTAAGATTAGGAACAATCTAGAATCTCGCCACTTCTATTCAACATAGTACTGAAAGTCCTAGCCAGAGAAATCAGCTAAGAAAAAAGAAATAGACATCCAAACAGGAAAGGAAAATGTAAAATTAACTCTGGTTGCAGATGACATGATCTTTTGTATGCTGCTGCTGCTACTAAGTCACTTCAGTCGTGTCCGACTCTGTGCGACCCCATAGATGGCAGCCCACTAGGCTCCTCTGTCTCTGGTATTCTCCAGGCAAGAATACTGGAGTGGGTTGCCATTTCTTTCTCCAATGCATGAAAGTGAAACACAAAAGTGAAGTTGCTCAGTCATGCCAGACTCTTAGCGACCCCATGGACTGCAGCCTACCAGACTCCTCCTTCCATGGGATTTTCCAGGCAAGAGTACTGGAGTGGGGTGCTATAGAATATCCTAAACATTCTACGTACAAAAAAACCTTTGGGAATTAATAAAGGAATTCAGCAAAGTTCAGGATACAAAATAAACACACAAAAATCAGTTGTAAATCAATATATGAACAATCTGAAAAAGAAATCAAGAAAACAAACTCATTTATAATAGCATCAAAATTAATACAATCCTTAGAATAAACTTAACCAAGGAGGCAAGACTTATACACAGAAAACTATGAAACATTGCTGAAAGAAATTAAAGAAGAAACAAATAAATGAAAAGACATATCATATTAATAGATTGGAAAGCTCAATATTATGAAAATGTCCATATTACACAAATACAGATTTATGTAAGATTTATACAGATTCAATGCAATCCCTATCAAAATTCCAATGATTTTTTTTCAAAAATGGAAAAAAATCATGTTAAAATTCATATGGTATTTCAAAGGACCCATAATAGTTGATTAATCTTGAGAGAGAAAAACAAAGCTACAGGTCTCAGATTTCCTTGTTTAAAAGCACACTACAAAGCTACAGTAATCAAACCATGATACTGGCATAAAAACAGACATATAAACCAACAGAACAGAAGAGAATCCAGAAATAAGACCTAATATATCATATGGGGAGAGAATAGTCTCTTCTACAAATGGTGTCAGGAAAACTAGATAGCCACATGAAAAAGAATGAAGTTGGATGTTCAACTTATACACAAAAATTAACTCAAAATGGATTAAAAACCTAAACATAAGACCTGAAGCAATAAAACTCCTAGAGAAAATATGGGGGAAATCTTCTTGACATTTGATTTGGCAATAATTCCAAGGATGTGACATGAAAAATGCAGGTAGCAAAAGCAAAAATAGACAAATGGGACTACATCAACTTTAAAACTTCTGTGCAGCAAAAGAAATAACCAACAGAGTGAAAAGACTACAGAATGGAAGAAAATATTTCCAAACCATATATCTGATAAAGGATCAATATCCAAAAGGTATAGAGGACTTGTACAACTCAACAGTAAAATTCAGAAATGGGCAGAGAACTTCAACAGATGTTTCTCCAAAGAAGATATACAGACAGCATACAAACATATAAAAAGATTCTCACTATCACTAATTACCAGGGAAATGCAAATCAAAACCACAATGAAATATCATCTGATACCTTTAGAATGGCCACTATAAAAAAAAAAGCAGGAAATAACAAGTGTTAGGAAAGGTGTTGAGAAGTTGGAACACTTGTGCACTGTTGGTGGGAATGTAAAATGGTACATTTTCTATAGAAAACAATAAGAAGTGTCCTCAGAAAATTAAAAATAAAATTACCATATGATCCAGCTACTCCACTTCTGTGTATATCCAAAAGAACTGAAAATAGGGTGTTAAAGTGAAATTTGAAGATCTATGTCTATTGCAGCACTATTTACAATTGCCAACAGGTAGAATCCACTTAAATGTCCATTAACAAATGAATGAGTGAAGAAAATGCTGTATACACATACAATAGAATATTATTCAACCTCAAAAGAAAGGAAATCCTTTCATATGCTACAACATGGATGAACCCTGAAGACAAGATGCTAAGTGAAATAAACTACAAATAAAACATAAAAAGACAAAATCTGCATGATTTCCCCTTTAAGAGGTATCTAAAATAGTCAAACTCTCAGAAACAAAAAAGTAGAATGATGGTTGTCAGGGGCAAGGGGAAGTGACAGATGGGAGTTATTGTTCAATGTGTACAGTTTGAATTTTGCAAGATGGAAAGGTTCGAGAGTTCTTCAGTGTAACTATGTGCATATACTTAACACTATTGTGCATGCATGCTAAGTCACTTCAGTCAGTGTCCGACTCTTTGCCACCCAATGAACTATAGCCCACCAGGCTCCTCAGATCAAACCCGTGTCTCCTGTGGTTCCTGCATTGCAGGTGGATTCTTTTACTGCTGAGCTCCCCAGGAAGCCGGTGTACTTAAAAATGGTACTGCATACTTAAAAATGGTTAAGATGGTAAATTTAATGTTATCCATTTTTACTACAATAAAAAGCTTTATAATTATTATATTGCATTGTATCCACAAATGGCAATACCTAATTTGAGAAGTCCAGAGAATTCACATGTTTAATTGAAATGGAATATTTAAACTAAATGGCGGCAGCACAACTTCAAACTGAAGTACCAATAAATACATTAAAAGATTGTTGAAAAAAGAGTAATTCCTTCTGAAGAATAATTATCCAAAGAATAACATTAGTTCATTTTGCAATATACAGAAAATTCTATTTCAAGCTAATTAAATCAAATGCATTTTCAGAGCAATTAACAATACGTGGTTAATTATTATTATACAGGATCTGGTATGCAGCATTAATTATGATGAACTCATTTCGCTTTTTAAAAAAGAGGAAATGTGTTATTTTGGGAAATAAAATGTTTTTAATAAATGTTTGACTTTAATAAACTTTAGAATTGTAAATGAAAAACAAAGTGTTTTCTAAATAAGTTTTAAAGTTAAGTGAAAAAGATATTTTAGGGAATAATCTTTGTAGATTTGACACCCTTTATAAATAAATTCTCTTCTACATTTAAAACATATATTTGAAGCATCATCTTTATGTTAATCACTGTACTTGGCATTGTGAGAAATATAAAAATGAATTGATCCAATCCCTGGACGCAAGGATCCCATGTTACCAAAGTAATTTAAAGAATTTCTGTTTCCTTAAACAGTGTTCCAATGAATTATTCAACTTTCTAACTCTCCTTGATTCCTCTCTCCCCAAGCAGTTTAAATAGTTTCTTTTCACATCAAGGTGATTCTCAAACTTGGATCAAAGTTGAATCACTGAAGATCTTTTAGAATACACACATGTGAGAACCACATCCCCAGAATTCTGACTTACATAGGAGTCTACAGTGGCACTTGAACATCTGTGTTTTTAAAAATGACCAACTGCCTGGAAGGACTACAAAAGAGTGGAAAGTTTCTTTATAGGGTGATGGAAATATTCTAAAATTAGGTTGTGATGATAGCTGCTCAACTCTATACTTTCATTAGAAATTATTGCATTCTGTGCTTCAATTGAATGAGTTTTATGATAAATAAATTATACCTGAATAAAATAGACAAGAATAAAAAAAAAAGCTCTGGGATATGACCAAAATGTTACTCAGAAACATGTGCAGTCTTTTTAGATCCATCTATTGGTAAGAAAAAGATTGAAAAACAAATAAATAAAATAGAGCATTCAACTTAAGAAACTGGAGAAGGAATGAAAGTTTGGGATTAGTAGAGGCAAACAACTATATATAGGATGGATGAACAACAAGGTCCTACTGTACAGCACAGGGAATTATACTCAATATCCTGTGATAAACTGTGGAACAGAGTATAAAAAAGAATATACACATATAAGTATAACTGAGTCATTTTGCTGTACAGAAAAAAAGAAATTGGAAAAGAACAAAAACAACAAAATAGAAGGGAGGAACTAAGAAAAATAAAAGCAAAAATTTGATGAAAATAAAATCTTCAACTCCAAAACTATTCCTTTAAAAAGCAATTTAATGAGCTAGCCTCTACTAAACTCTAATAAATAAAAAGAGAAAAACCACAATAGTGGTACCAATCATAATAATAGGCAAGTATAACCTTATAGTATACAGATGTTTAAAAGAATAGTATATGCAGCTTAAAACAGTACATTGAGAAACTAGATGAGATGGAAGAATTTATAGGAAAATCTAAATTTGCCAAACTGTATACAAGAAAAGGTAAAAAGAAAAAAAAAGGTCAATATCCTTAAAATAGTTTTAAGTTAGTCTAAAATATTCTCTTCAAAAGTTCCAGACTCAGGTGATTTTGTGAGTAAATTTTCTCAAACCTCCAAGGTACAAATTACTTCTATGTCATTTAAACTGTTTCAGAGAATGTAAAGAGATGAAAATCTGTCAAAAAGAAAACAGAAAATCTGTCAAATTCCTTTTGTAAGTTTAGCATTATGTTTATATCAATGACAACAAAAATTACACAAATGAAAAATGGAAAAAATTGGAGTCTAATCTCATTCACAACGATAGGTGCAAAGAACCTAAATTAAATATTAGCAAACTAAATACAGCAATATATTTAAAAAAAAACAACATATCACTATAAAGTAGAATTTAGAAATGTAAGAATGAGTCAACATCAGAAAATCTAGTACTTTAATTCATGACATTAATATATTAGAGGTTACTTACCTGTTTTGATAGATTGAGAAAAGGCAGTAACAATTCTTTTAATAAGAATTTTAATAAGCTAAGAAATGAACAAACTAATTTGATAAAGAGTATCTATCAGAAGTCAATAGTATACTTAAAATGAAATCTTGAAATGCTAGAGAGATAGTCCCATTGGAATTAGAAACAGGACAAAAATGCTGTCATAATGAATATTGTTCATCAATGTTCTGGAAATCGTAACCAATGCAGTAAGGTAAATAAACTTATTTCATTCTCTTTCTCCACAAATAGATAGACACATATACAGAAAACACACAAGAGGAGAGAAAAATATTAGAAAAGGTTAAACAAAATGCCATGTTTATGTACCTAAAAATGGTACAAAATAATCTATTTTAGTGAAGTGAAGTGGCTCAGTCGTGTCCGACTCTTTGCGACCCCATGGACTGTAGCCTACCAGGCTCCTCCGTCCATGGGATTCTCCAGGCAAGAATACTGGAGCGGGTTGCCAATTCCTTCTCCAGGGGATCTTCCCTATCCAGGGATCGAACCCAGGTCTCCCACGTTGCAGGCAGACGCTTTAACCTCTGAGCCATCAGGGAAGCCCTAATCTATTTTAAGAAGCTATTAAATAAGAGATTATAATAGGGAGTGAAAGTGAAAGTGAAGTCACTCAGTCGTGTCCGACTCTTTGTGACTCCGAGACTGTAGCCTACCAAGCTCCTCTGTTCATGGGATTCTCCAGGCAAGAATCCTGGAGTGGGTTGCCATTTCCTTCTCCAGGGGATCTTCCCAACCCAGGCATCGAACCCAGGTTTCCACAGGGTTGCTAATAGTTTTTGTAGATACCAATAGTAACTAATTAAAAATAATGGATAAAAGACCCCATTAATATCACCAATAAAATTATCAACTACAGGACTTCCTTGATAGTCTAGTGGTTAAGAATCTGCCTGCCAATGCAGCAGACATGGGCTTCATCCCTATCTGGGAAGATTCCACATGCCAAGGGGCGACTAAGCCTGTATACTACAACTGCTGAGGCCCGCACTCTAATGTCTGTGCTCTGCAACAAGAGAAACCACTACAATGAGAAGTCTGCACACCACAACTAGAGTAGTCCCTGCTCGCCACTAGAGAAAGCCCGCATGCATCAAATAAAGACCTAGTACAGCCATAAATTAATTAATTAATTAAAAAACTATAAACTACAATGGAACAATCTTACCTAAAAAAAATACACAAGATGAAGAAAACCATAAAGCTTTCTAGAAAGTATTTGAGACTACTGAGAAAAAGAGAAGAGCATAGTATGATTCTAGGTGGGAAGATGTAATGTTGTGAAGATGAATCACTTCAAATTTGAAAGTTCCGATGGAATTTTTAAATGGGATTTGGCAAAGTAATTCTAAGTTCATTTGGTTAGTAAGTTAGCAACAATTATAAAGCATATTATAAGAATAAAAATGAGAAGGAACTGAATCCTTTAAGTAACAAAGCTTACTATAAAGCTATAGTGATTAAAATAGCATAATATTGGAATGGAAATAGGTTAATTGAATAAAAATTATTCAGAACCATATCTATATACATTTGAAATTTAGTATATAAAAATATGTCATTTCAAACCATTGTGGAAAGAATGGCCTAATGTATAACTAGTTTGGGGTCAACTGTCTATTTAGGGAAAAAACAACAAGAGTTCTCTTCATACCACATATCCGAAAAGCTAAATACCAGAGGTATTAATAAGCAAAATGTAAAAAAGCAAAACTATAAAAGCTCTAGAATAGAATACACGAGATAGTTTATAATCTTGAGGAAAGATCTTCCTAAGTAAGACACAAAACTCAGAAGCCACAAAAGAAAGGAAGGACAGATGACTGCACAAAACTGTAAAATTTCTATAAAATACATTTTTAGCAGAGAATTAATGGCACTAGTATAAAAACAACTCCTATAAATAAATAAACAAACAAAAGGCAAACACCCAATAAGGGCAAAAAATATGAACACGTAGCCCACAAAAGAACAAAATGCTAATACCTAATAAGCATGAAAAGATGTTCAACTTCACTGGCAATTAGAAACATATAAATTCAAAATGAGATCCCATAAACAACCCAATTAAAAAATGAGCAGAGGACCTGAGTAGACATTTTCCAAAGAAGACTTACAGATGGCCAACAGGCATATGAAAAGATGTTCAATATCACTAATTATTAGGTAAATGAAGATCAAAACAAATGAGATACCACCTCACAACTGTTAGAATAGCTATTACAAAAAAGACAAGAAATAACAGTGTTGGAGAGGATGTGGAAAGAAGAGAAGCCTGTGCACTATTGGGAATGTAAATTGGTGTAGGTACTATGGAAAACAGTACAGAGAGTCCTTAAAAATTTGAGGCTAGAACTGCCATATGATCTATTCCACTTATAGGTATTCCCCCACACCATATGAAAATGCTTATTTGAAAAAATATATTCACCCCTATGTTCACTGCAGCATTGTTTACAATAGCCAAAATATGGAAACAACTTGAGTGGGTTGTTTTCAAGATGTATAAAGAAGATGAGGTACATATATACAGTGTATACGATGAACACTATTCAGCCATTGAAAAAGAATGAGACCTTGTCATTTGTGATAGCATGGATGGATCTTGACGGTATTATGCTAAGTGAAAATAACCAAAGAGGGGAAAGACAAGTACAGTATAATTTCATTCATATGTGGAATTTTAAAAAGCAAAGCAAAACAACATTAGATACAGAGAACAGACAGGTAGTTACCGGAGGGGAAGAGGGTTAAGGGGTGGATGAAGTGGATGAAGGGTGTCAATTGTCTGGCAATGAATGGTCACTTGGTGGTTATCATTTTATAGAATTCTAATGCTGTATACCTGAAACTTATATAATAATAAAAAATGGGATCCCACTTTTGTTCATCAAAATTACAAAATATTAAATATACTGATGAAGTCCAGTGCATAGGGAAAAGAAAACATCTATTTCTGGTGCAGGATGAAATGTAACAATTTATTTAGAGTGACGGATAATTCAATAATCATCAGAATGTGATAATAACTCTCAAAGTTAAAAAGATTTGAAACTCATACTTTTAGATTTACATTCTGTGGGAATACTTGCACAAGTGTACAAGGATATATGTATACGGAACATTATTTGTAATAGCTAAAAATATGAGACAACCTAATGGCAACAATAAGAGAATGTTGGATGGATGCTGAAATAGTCATAAATAGATTAGAGGTAAATTGATGAATTATGCTTTTTAACTGAAGTATAGCTGATTTACAATGCTGTGTTAGTTGCTGCTGTACAGCAAAGTGATTCAGTTATACATATGTATACATTCTTTTTTATATTCTTTGCCATTAAGTCTGATGAATTAAGTAAAAAGTTATGTAACAATACGCAAAGTATGATTTCATTTTTGTGAAAACATATGTGTTCCTGAATGTTCTTCAGAAATGTCTGGAAAGATGTCAGAAGTTTGTGTTTGCTTCTTGGGAATGGGTATGGAAAGGGACTGGGGGAATATGTGAGTTAAGAGTTTTTTACTTTCTACTTTACAAACTATTTGTATTATATATGCAATCAACAAATAATTCTATATTAATTAAGTTACAATAAAATGATAAGAATTGAATTAACATAGGCAAAGGGATATAAAAAGACAGTCAACTGTACAAAACACATTTCAAAGGAATTTACAACTTAAAGTTGAGTAGAATGAAAATAAACTGTGACTCCTCTAAATCCTAAACAAGGAATTTGATCCTCAACTCCATTTTTACATTCCTGTTTGAATTGCAAAAACAATAAGAGGTAAGACACTGGTGCCTTATTTCTGGAGTTCATTCAGATTATCATCTATCCTTTCACTCCAGGGAAGCTACTCCTCACTCTCAGTTTACTTGGAGGAAGAAGAGGAGAAGGAGAAGGAGAAAAATGAAGAAGAGGAGGAGGAGGGGAAATGAAGGGAGAAAGGAGATTGACCTGTACAAACCTAAAGCTGAATAATCACTTAACTCTAAAAGCGCACAGGCATAGGCTACAGATCTAGCCTGCAAGTAAACCTGGTCTCAGTTTGGACTCCAGATTAAAATCGAATAAAGTGACTTTTTGCCTTTATATCAGTAGTTTCTTTAAAAGAAAATATACTTTTTCACAGCTAGGTAGATACAAATAAAAGCCAGAATTGAGTACACAGCCATAAAATTTAGTATAATGCCAGGGTTAATGTATTACTAGCCTCTAAAATAGCAGAGATTTGGCATTGCTTTCAGTTTAACAAGCTTTTCTTAAAACTGAGCAACTTGGCTAGAGATTTATTCATTCAAAGTCTGTAATCTAAGGGCAATTGAAGAAACTTGCAGTATGAGTCATGTTCATCAAAATTTATGAATCTCTTTTGTAATTCTGACTTTATTTCTACTGCATAGTCATATAATGTTTAAAAATCTGTGATTCCACTGAGTCAGAGATAGTTCTTCAATGTGAAACAAATAAGAACATCAGGTAATATCTGCAAAATCCACATGGCCAGTTTGAATCTTAACACCTGTACTTCCTTGAACAAGTAAGTGACATATTTTTTTTCCTTCTGCAGCCTTAGGTTCAGTTTCCTCACCTTCTGACATCACATCAGTAAGAAAATACAATCTTGTGAGCCTCGATGGGGAGTCTTAGTTGCATCTCTTAGAGGCATTTAATTCCCAAAGACCAAGAGTCATGAAAACTTAAATTCAAAAAAAATCAAACGGTAAATCAACTCTACCTCAATAAAAAAATAAATAATAAAATAAAAATTAAAGCCACTGCAGTAGATTAAAAAAAAATCAAATGCTTCCTTGACTTTAGCTATTCAACTGCTTTAATATAGACATATGTTGCTTCAAATTCTTTCAAATGTCCCATCCCTTGGCAACAATGAAAGGCATTAACATGAACAAGATTCAGTCTTCCATCACATGAGACAATATTTCATGCTTGATAAGTTCACAGCATTAATTTCCAGTGACTGAAACAAAGGAAAGACTTCCTTTGGATTCAAATAAACTGATGATGGACCCTCTTGTTCCTTCTCTTACAGGTGTGCCATCTGTGCCAGATAAGGCCATTAAGGAAATGGCAACCCACTCCAGTATTCTTGCCTGGAGAATCCCATGGACAGAGGAGCCTGGTAGGCTACAGTCCACGGGGTCACAAAGAGTCGGACACGACTGCGTGACTTCGCTCGCTTTGCTTTAGAACTAAGATGAAGTAACAGAGGTGGGGAGAAAATAGGACAAGAGAGTGTTCTATAAAATAATAGGGTTTATACTTGCCTATGACTGGTGATCGCCACAGGCAGTTATAAAGGAGGATATCTAAAATATTGTATCTGCAATGATCCAATACACTTGTATAAGTGGTCAAACTTTCAAGATGGCTACTTGAAAAGATAATACTCCTCTTGAATAATATAGTTTTTAAAAATAACAGCATCATGATTTTTGCTGGTAAATCCGATTCTTTATATCCTTTAAAACAGCTGATGAAAAAATATCAAAGCCGTATAATGATTATAATTCATTTTTTAAACATTTTTTGAAATAATTATAAATTCATAGGAAGTTACAGCTGTGGTATAAAGAGCCTCATGCACCTTTCATGATGTCATCTCATAGCTATAGTATAAAATCAAACTAGGAAACAGACAGTGGTATATGACTGTTAATGTACCAATCACAGTTGGTGTGGTACTTAGTTGTCACCTTTTTTTAGCCAGCATTCATTTGTGTGTGTATGTGTATATAATTTTATACAGTTTAATCCCATATATATATTCAAGTAACCACCACTACAATCAAGATTCAGCTGTCGCGTTATTGCAAAAGAATTGCCTCCTGCTACTACTTTGAATTAGCACTCACCACCTAGTCCCCCACCCTTGTCATTTGAACCTCTTCTCAGTCTCTGCAGTTATTTCAAAAATATGGTATAAAAGGAATTTTACTGCATTTAACTTTATACGATTGATTATTTTTTCACCAAACATAATGCCCTTGAGGTGCATCCAGGTTGTTCATGTAGTTCATCAGTAGTTCATTCCTTTTTATCGTGGAGTAGCATTCCAATGTGTGGATGCAGAGCTTGTTCAACCATTCAACCACTGAAGGGCTTTTAGGATATTTCCAATATTTTGCCAGTAGAAATGAAGCTACAGTGAATATTGTTGTACAGGTTTTATGTAAACATAAGTTCTCATTTGTCTAAGATAAATGTCCAAGAGTTGATTGCTAGCTGCACGTTTAGTTTTGTAAGAAAATACTAAACCGATTTCTAGATTGCCTGTACCATTTTACACTCCCCCCTGCAATGCATGACAGATCCAATCTCTCTGCATCCTTACCAGCACTTGGTATGATAACTATTTTTAAATTTTAGCCATTCTGATAGGTGTGTAATAATATCTCACTGTGGTTTTAACTTGCATTTTCCTAATGACTAATGCTAATGAACATCTTTCATACCTGCATTTTGACATTCTCGTCTATGAAATCTTTTCATGTATTTTGTCTATTTTATAATTGGATTGTTTCTGTTTTCACTGTTTGACTTTGAGGATTTTTTAAAAAAATACATATTCTAAATGTAAGGTTTTGTTAGATAGGTGCTTTGCAAATATTTTTTCTCATCAATTCATTTTCATAAGACAAAAATCAGAACTGGGTCATAGATTGGAGGATACTTTTTTAAAATTAATTCATTTTTTAATTTAAGGATAATTGCTTTACAGAATTTTCTTGTTTTGTGTCAAATATCAACATGAATCAGCCATAGTGGACATTTGGTTTTATAGATACAGGATTACATTCAAGGCTATGTGACTTCGATTTCACCCATTATTTAAACTCACACTTGGAGACTTTCTTAATACAGTGATGTCCCACTATGCTAAGTAGGATCAAAAGATGACAGTTCACCACTGGTCAGGATTAGTTTATACATTTAAAATGCAAATATATTCTGTATAACATCATATTGCAAAGGGAAGCTCTTATTGCTAATGAGTAGTTCAAGAAAGCAAAAAAGAAATCTATTTTCAGGGAAGTAGAGTGATAGGCAATCCAATTTTTAAATCTTGATTATTTTAGTTCATATTCTAAAAATATATGCTATAAATACTTACAATAAGCTGATTTCAGATCCTAGGATTTTTTTTCTACTGTACCTTGCTTACTCTGGTAATTAGAAAGCTCTAAATTTGAGAGGACAGTTCAAATTTCAAATATTCCAAACCACTACCTCCATAAACCATTAAAATTACTTCCAATACTAGACCATCAAAATCATACCTATTACACTACTCTTTACATCTGACAAAAATCCTTGTTTAATACATTCCAAGTCTTGGAATGTATCCTTCCCTGCTCATACCATCATGCTTTAGTGGTCATACTCTGTATGACATGATCCTGCCCTCTGGCTACAGCTGATCAGATGAAGGAGAGACACTTGACCCAATGCACCCGTCCAAAGGTTATTCAGTGACCCCTGCTTTGGATTTACTGTTTCAGAAGATGAGCTGGGTCAATTATATTCCACTTTAGGAACTCGGAATTGAAAAGCTGAAATGAGGGTAAATAACCATAAGAGCTGGACTGAAAGGTCATGACATGGCCACTATAGGCCATGGGCAAGCTGGAAGCCAGCCTCTGGACAGTGGCATCAGCTGATGCACAGAGGGAAGCAGAGATGCCATGAGTTTGTTGATGGAAAAACTCATGAGGCTCTTGAAAGGCAGGCAGAAGGGGTAACTACTTGCGGACCTGATGGCTTTCTGACTCTGGTTTGGGTTCCCATCTACACATAGCTTTATTCTGCTTTTGAAGTAGCTTGAATGGGTTCTTAGCAGCCAAAAAGTTTCTAATTATGACATGTACCTAGTGGTCTTATTTTTCATTTAGAAGTTATAGTAAATAGCTATAGAAAAATCAGCATAATCTAGTGAGAGCAGCATTCTCCCCAAAAGTTTTCAATTGATATAAAATCTCCCCAGAAAGAGAGAGAACTCCCACATACAACTGGTGGGAGTACACAGTCAACCTTTTTTGAAGGGCAATTAGGCAAACTGGATGTGAAAATAAAAGTATATGTTATAGTTTTTAAAAATATATGCATGGAAAAGAAAACAATACAAAAAGACAGCTCACAAATTGGGAGAAAATATTTGCAAATCATGTGACTGAGACGGAATTAGTCTCCAAAATTTATAAACAGCTTATGATGCTTAACAACATCAAAACAAACTGCCCACTCAAAGTATGGGCAGAAGGCCTGAACAGACATTTTTCCAAAGAGGACATGCAGATGGCCAGTAAGCACATGAAAAGATGTTCAACATTGCTAGTTACTAAAGAAATGCAAATCAAAACTACAGTGAGGTATCACCTCACACCGGTCAGAATGACTATCATCAAAAAATCCACAAACGACAAATGTCAGAGAGAGTGTGGAGAGAAAGGAATCCTGCACTGTTGGTGGGAATGCAAACTGGTATAGTCACTATGAAGAACAGTATTCAGTTCAGTTCAGTTCAGTCGCCCAGTTGTGTCCGACTCTTTGCAACCCCATGAATCGCAGCACGCCAGGCCTCCCTGTCCATCACCATCTCCCGGAGTTCACTCAAACTCACATCCATCGAGTTGGTGATGCCATCCAGCCATCTCATCCTCTGTCATCCCCGTCTCCTCCTGCCCCTAATCCCTCCCAGCATCAGAGTCTTTTCCAATGAGTCAACTCTTCACATTACGGCGGTTCCTTAAAAAACTAATAACAGAGCTACCACATGACCCTGCAATCCCACTCCTGTGCATACATCCAGAGAAAAATATGATTTGAAAGGATACATGCACCCCAGTGTTCATTGCAGCACTGCTTACGATAGCCAAGACACAGAAGCAACCTAAATGTCCATTGACAGAGGACTGGATAAAGAAGATGTGGTACATAGGTACAATGAAATATTCTCGGCCATTAAAAACAGTGAAATAATTGCCATTTGTAGCAACACGGATAGACCTAGAGAGAGTCATACTGAATAAAGTGAGTCAGACAGAGGAGAAGAAATGTATGATATCCTGTATATGTAGAATCTAAAAAGAAGTGTTACAAATGAACTTACAAAACAGAAAGAGACACAGCAAGTGAACTTAAAGTTGCCAGAGCGAAGGGACAGTGAATTCAGGAAGGTCATGTACACACTGCTATATTCAAAATGGATAACTGACAAGGACCTACTGTATAGCACATGGAACTCTACTCAATGTTATGTGTCAGCCTTGATGGGAGGGGGTTTGAGGATAAATGTGTTTGTTAGTTGCTCAGCTGTGTCTGATTCTTTGCAAACCCATGAACTATAGTTCACCAGGCTCCTCTGTCCATGGAATTCTCCAGGCAAGAATACTGGAGTGGGTAGCTGTTCCCTTCTCCAGGGGATTGGATATATGTATATGTATAGCTGAGTTCCTTCGCTGTTCACCTAAAACTACCACAACATTGTTAATTGGCTATAACCAAATAAAATTAAAAAGTCTAAAGTTTGAAAAAATGCATAGAAAAATTTGGAAGTATTATATTAAAATAGCAATAATAGTTATATTTAGATGATAAGATTGTGGATGATTTAAAGGTTCTCCTTTTTCATGAATTTCTATTTCTTATAATTCTTTTCAAAAGCAGATGTTAAAATATAAAGCTAGCTACATGTGCTAGGTGCTTTACAGACATTACCTAGTTTAATTTTAAAAATTATGCAATAAGGTAGGTGCTATTATTTTTATTTTATGATGAGGAGGTTAGACCCTAGAGATGTTTTTAAAAATTTCTTATGTCATGGCCAGTAAGTGGTACTAAAATGTAAAGCCCATGAGACTGGGGAAGTTGTCTCTGTTGTTCATTATGGGATCTGTGGCAACTAGAATTCAGTATTTTTAAATGAATGATAGGCACAGGTAGGTTTTATGACCAAGTATGCCATACTCCAAAACCTCTGCTCCAAATTCTTGCTGTAAAGCAATACTCCAAAGAATCCCTGCTGCAATTTATGATCTTAATTCAGCTTTTAATTACTTTGTTTAAAATAGGAAGAAACCTCAACAATAGAAAAACTAAACAACCCAATTTTAAAAATGAACAGAAGATGTAAATAAACATTTTTCTAAAAAAGACATATAAAGACCTATAGGCATATGAAATATTCAACATCACTAATTATTAGGGAAATACATATCAAAACCAAAATGAGATACTACCTCATACCTGTTAGAATGGCTATTATCAAAAAGATGAGAAATCATAGTGTCAGAGAGGATGTGGAGAAAAGGAAACCTTTGTGTACTGTTGGTGGGAAGGTAAATTGGTACAACCACTCTGGAAAAGAGTATGGAGATCCCTCAAAAAATAAGAAATAGAATTATTATATGATTGAGCTACTCCAATTCTGGGCATTTTTGCAAAAAATACAAAAACAGTAACTTGAAAAGATATGCTCACCCTTATGTTCTTTGTAGCATTATTTGCAATAGCCAAGATATGGAAGCGACCTAAGTGCCCACAGATGGCTGAATGGATAAAGAAGATACGGTGTGTGTATATACAGACAACAGAATCTACTCAGCCATAAGAAAGAATGTAATCTTACTATTTGCAACAACATGGGTATCCAACCTTTAGGATAATAAGTGAAATAAGATGGAGAAAGACAAATAATATATGATTTCACTTTTATGTGGGATCTAAAACAAAACAAATGAACAAACAAAACATCTCTCATCTCTCATAGATGCAGAGATAAGATCAGTGGTTATTGGAGAGGAAGGGGTTGAAGGAGAGGTGAAATGGGTGAAAGGGATCAACTGTCTGGTGAAGCATGGTAACTAGACCTTTGGTGGTGGTCACTCTGTAGGTATACAAATGTCAAATTATAATGTTGTATAACTGTAACATATAATATTATATTCCAATTTTACTTCAATTTAAAAAATTAAATGCAATATTAAAAATGACCAAGAAATATTTATAGAATGTGATGATACTTTAGGAAATGTAAAGTCACATGATAGGTAACTGAGTTGCCCTAGTCAATGAATTAATAAGTCAGTTTACAAATAAATTCAACAAAGCTTTATGTTATATGACATTTATTTAAAGTGGTGTTGGTAGTTATTGCTAGGAAAATTTGGATACTTGACTCTTAGTTTTGAATATAATTCTGGATTTATTATACCATTATTTCTATGGAAAATAAAAACTTGGCTTCTCTTATATAATTTTGACTTCCAGTAACTTATCTAGGAGTGTAACACACTGGAGGAATGAACATTCTTGATATTATTATTCAAAATCATAATTTATTCCTTAGTAGCTACATAGCCTTTTAAATCACATGAAATACTATTTTTGGAGGAAATCTGACATTAAAACTATAATTCTGTGATAGTTATAGCAATGTCAACCCAAAGCATTAGAATAAAACTTCAACTCATGACAAACATATTTCTAGTTCTTGATTCAATTTTAATAATTTAATTTTTAAATAATTTTAAATAACTTTATTTAAAATTTAAAATAATTTTATTTTTTAATAATAATTTTAATAACAGCATCACAATATCATAATTACTAGGCCTTAGCTGAAAGACCAAGGAGCATAAGTCAGTCATAGCTATTAAATTTTTGAAAGGCCAAGTTTTCCATACTACAACATTTGATCTCAAACTTTCTGCCTCTTCCCCCAGTCAGTGTTGTTGATTAGCTGAAGGTGTAAGGAGAAATATTTCAGATGATATTACTAGAGATGTGCTATCATCGTTTTGATTTAATATTGTTTTAGGAGTTCAGCACTATGTAAAAAGATTGAACAAACCCCAGAGAAATAAACAATGGAAGAAACAAAAACATCACTATTTGAAGACAATTGATTATGCATCCATAAACATGACCAAGAATGAGCTAAACTTTTAGACTTACTACAATAATAAATGGCCAGATAAAATCTAGGATATAGAAAAGCCATTAAGATTCTTGAACATCAACTATTACAAACTGCTACTGCTAAGTCACTTCAGTCCTGTCCAACTCTGTGCGACCCCACAGACGGCAGCCCACCAGGCTCCCCCATCCCTGGGATTCTCTAGGCAAGAACACTGGAGTGGGTTGCCATTTCCTTCTCCAATGCACGAAAGTGAAAAGTGAAAGTGAAGTCGCTCAGTCGTGTCCGACCTCAGCGACCCCATGGACTGCAGCCTACCAGGCTTCTCCATCCATGGGATTTTCCAGGCAAGAGTACTGGAGTGGGGTGCCATTGCCTTCTCCAATTACAAACTAGAAAGACCTTATTTTAAAAAAGAGATCCAATTTACAATAGCAATAAAGTATATAAAGAAGAGTAGATTTAATAAGAAGTATTTGGCTATATAAACAAAATAATAAAATTTATTGGGCAATAACATCTAGGATGAATAAAATATTTTAAATATGTCAATGTGTTCTTTTAAAATTTAATGCAATCCCAATCAAAATAAAAATGGAATATATTTTAGGATTTTAAAAGATGCCATAATATTCACTTAAAAGAGCAAAAAGGTGAGAATAACAAAATTTTGTTGAAAAAAGACAGAAGTGAAAGTCAGTGAAACAGAAAAGAAACATCAGAAACAGGTCTCATTACATATATAAGGATTAAAAAATGACCAAAACAATGCAAAACAATAGGAAAGATTTTAAAATACATACTTGTGGGTATCATTCATTAGAAATTTAAATCGAATTATTTTAGGTCAAATACTTCATGTGCTTAGTCATTCAGTCCTGTATGACTCTTTGCAACTCCATGAACTGTAGCCTGCCAGGCTTCTCTGTTTGTGGGGATTCTCCAGGCAAGAATACTGGAGTGGATTGCCATGCCCTCCTTCAGGGGATCTTCCCAATCCATGGATCAAGCCCAGGTCTCCTGCACTTGGAATCCACTGCAGGTGGATTCTTTACCATCTGAGCCACCAGGGAAGCCCCAAATACTTCATACCACCCCCAAAA
This sequence comes from Ovis aries, assembly GCF_016772045.2. Taxonomy (NCBI): domain Eukaryota; kingdom Metazoa; phylum Chordata; class Mammalia; order Artiodactyla; family Bovidae; genus Ovis; species Ovis aries. The sequence goes on from NC_056056.1 coordinate 45,643,830, forward strand.
TATATTCCTAAAGTCTTATGTAACTAAATATCTTTAAACTCAAAATAAGCAAATAAGAGTAAGTGAATGTTAGATCATTAGAAAGATCACGATATTTTTGAGTTTGAAGCAAAGAAGAAATTACAAAGGAAGGGTTCATGGTTTCATACTTAATTGAAAAGAAATATCATTTATTTAACTTAAAAATAGGAAAACTGGATATAAATTAGTGACACACATTAATTTTTTGGTCTACTGGAATTTGTGTGGCCTGTTTTATCCTTTGCACCTTGCACAGTGCTGGGCACATAGCAAATGTTCACACTAGTTATTTGTTGAACAAATACTGCAATAATTAACTAAATAGACTTGGATTAATTATATAAGACAAAGAAGTGACCCTAGGGTCCAATTAGCTAGCTGCAACTAAGAATGATGAGTGAAAACTAATTTCTTTGGCCCAAATGCAAAAGAACCATGCAGGAGGCTGTCTACTCAGTGGTGGGATGGGAAGTGATGGGAACCACAGGTGGGCTGTGTAAGTGCTATCAGACCAAATCATGTCACACTATAAGCATCAGCTGTTAGAGGGTAATAGCAGCCAACAGGCCACCCTGGCCAAGTCGAATGGTTTGACTCAATCAAGAAATCTTGTTCAACCTGGGAGGGCTGGAGATCAGGGTGCTGAATGACAGGGATTATAAACAAGCAGTCTCAGCTGCTAAACAAAGAGCATGATTGTGTTCTGGGAGCAGAGAGACAGAGGACCACTCATTTCTTGTCAGTCTTTTTCTAGGATAAATACTCAATGAATTGAAGCATCTTTAACCACTTAGACTTGATGGTTATTGCATCTTCCATCTGAGACAATCCTCTGACTAGAGGGATTTTAACATCAGTGTATGATTGGGTACAATGTATAGCAAAGGATACATTCATTCCAAATCATTTAGTCATTGGGGAGTCTATGCAGTAATGTGTTTCTGCATTACTTTTGGTCTATTTGTTGCTGATGGCTCACAGCATTCAGTATACTGAATCAGTAAACAAATTGGGCATTATTTCAATAAGTCTAAAAAATAATTATTTTGATTTGTCAACATCTTGTCTTCCAACTTGGTGTTGGGACATAGGAAACTGGTTGAATGTTTGCTAAGGATATGAATGTATGTGTTACCATCTTTTTAGCTATGTTTTCCCAGAGTGATGAAAATAAATATATTAAGGGAAATCAGTAGCGCAGAACTGTACATCTTCACTGCATGTGTGTGCCTGGATCCAGTGTTTCTCTGCTATAATGATGCCCCTGTATGCCTATCTAAAACAATTGTTCCACTTGTCACCTAGACTGGAGGACAGGATCCTTCAGAATGAGTAGAATTTTTTGTTGCGATTGCTGTTATTACTTGGCCATCAGACAGGTTACCGACCAGAATGGGCCAGATTACATTGGCAAACCATTCATTTCCTGGATATACCTATAGAAGCTTGGAAAGTAAAATGAGGAAAGGCTTTTTTTTTTTTTTTAAAGGTTCATTCTTTCATTCAAGGTCAAAACTACCAAATTTGGAGCTATTGGATCATGAAGTGTTTGCTGCCTTATAATCCATTCCATTAGGAGAGCAGATTTAAAAAAAAAAAAAAAGCTATTTGTGAAGTAGTTGGTAATGATAGGCACAGTGCAAAGCTTCTATAAAGTAGATATTTCTACATAGTGGCAGGATGGAAGAAACTGATATGTCAAATATTTTAAAGTCCATGATCAAATTGGAATAATATCAAAAGTGATTGTAATCTGAAGCAGTAGAATTCAATTTTCCTTGCATTATGGAGATTTCTCTGAGCAGACCCAGGTTAAATGACTGCTCTGAGGTTGATGACACACCGATTCCTAGCGCCAACAATGACTTCAGCCTGATGGCAACCTTTACAAATTGCTTCCTGTAAATTCTTTGTGAGAATAACAAGCAATTCATTTCGTTTGAGAGTGACTTTTAGCTAAGGGACTCCACCCAACAATCTGGATTTAATAACACAGAAAACACTTTGGTATTACAAACATCTTTTTTGAGATGCAAGTTCCCCACATAAGGTTTTATAAAAGCAAAGCATTTTCATTTTCTGTTCAGCGAAAGACAGTCAGATCCTTAAGAATGGTCAATGACTATTTAGTTTTTCTGGTGAGTTGGTGGGGAAGAGTGGAAAGAGAGAGGCCATGGAAGAGCCATTTGTGTTTGCATATGCATATAGGATATTTAGGGTAATATTTACAACGACTTTAAAGCTATGGCCAGTGACTTGATGACTCAATCATTTATTCATTCACTTATTCAGCACTCAGTATTTACTAAGTACCAGGCACTGTTGTAAGCTATGGGGACATCAGAGTTGAACAAAACAGACAATACTTTCGCTCTCAAGGAACTCACATTCTGGGGAGAGTAGATGGATCATAAGCCAACCACTATGCACAGAAAAATCTCTTTAAAGAGGACTCTGGATTTAAAAGGCAAGGTAGAGGAATTATCTGCTTACAGAGATTAGGTACTGAGAACATTTATGTCTGTGTGACTGGTAGTAGATAAAATCATACTAGTAAATATTTAAGCTTGGCATTGCTCAAATATCATACATAATTTATGACCTAGTTCCTGAACTCAAACAGCTTACAATTCCAACATGCAAGGTGTTCCAGCATATCATGCATGCAGAGAGGGAAGGAAGAACAACCAAATATTTTGTATATCATGTGAATCAGAGCTGAATCATTGCCTTCAAAGTTATAATAGGGCTGAAAGAGGTTTAGAATCCTTGAATCTTTAGGAATTCAAATAGGAATAGAAGTTCTTTGACATTGTATGTCCTTTCCTAGTTTGTTAAAATTAAAAAAAAATTTTTTTAATGAAGTCATTTGCAGGACAGAGAAACTGTGTTAGAAAGAATGACCAATCCACTTGGCTCATTCCAATGAACCTACTATGATTAAAGGAGATAGAAACACAAAATCTGGCAGCTTTAAAAAAATAACTGTAAAAAAAGGCCTTGGACCTTATGAGGGTAAAGCCATAAGACTTATTTGAGATAACATCTTTGAAACTTCTCTGATTTCCATTCCCACTTACTTGTTTTTTCAACTTTTTTCTTTTCATTATTCTTTGCTAACCGCAGTCATCAATCAGGGTTTAGGATTGTCTTCATCTACAGGTATACTGGCCTCAGAATTCATGAAATCAAAATTACCTTATGCTTCTGGTACTCTTGTGGATTCCCTCACAACTATGCCACTCACCTGCTCAATCTGGGAGAAGAAATGACTTAAGAACAACCCTTTCAATATCCCCAATCACAGTTGCTTGCTCTTGTTCAAAATTGAGCCTTCCAAGTCTTTCCTCCTTCCTCTTATAAGAACACTTATTCATCTAACAAACACATATTGAACATCCACTCTATGGCATTACATGGGGCCACTTGGGCCTACAAAGATGTTGAAAATATATGGTTGCTGCCTTTATAGAGCTTATGGTTAAGAGAGGGGCCAAGCAAACAGGTGGCTATAAAACAAGGTGGAAAAAGGGCAGATACCACAAGAGAGAGATGAATGAAGTACCATGAACTCTGAGGAAGTGTTTCTGGTTGGGGGCCTCAGGACAGCAGCATTGAAGCAAAACTTTGAGGGACTGCTAGAATCACAGCAGATCAGGAAGAGACGAGCAGATGAAAATTTATCTTTTTTATTTATATGTTTTCTCTTCGTACACTATACCATCCTTCCATCTTTATTTATATTCTTCAAATGAGGCTTTCCCAATAAAATCATCTTTTTTTCAATCTCACAAACCTCTCTTCCTTATTTTCTTCCATTAATATTACTTTAAATCTTTAATAAGGTTGCTTTTAATTGGGTATTCAATCAACTTTACAATGAAAGTTTGGAGACAAAAATGGCAACACACTCTAGTATTCTTGCCTAGGGAATCCCATGGACAGAGGAGCCTGGCGGCCTATAGTCCATGGAGTCACAAAGAGTCAGACACAACTGAGCAACAACAGTGAAAGTTAAATAGAAATATCTAAGTACCAAGAGCAACATGAATGTACTAAAAAACTCCTCAAATTTCCATGCTTTCATAAACCCTGAAGACTTTTACTGCTTGCACAAAAACAAATGTGTTAACCATTATGGCCTGTTATTTATCATTCTGAATTATACTTTATCTCATCTGCTATTGTTTTCTATAATCCTTTATCCACTTTTATATGTCTCTCATTTTTATCATTCCTTCCAGCAATGTCACATTTTACTGTATGAATGTATCATATTTGCCATCTTCTATAGGCATGTATGTGGGCTTTTCCTAGTTTTTAGATATGCTAATAATTGCTTCTATACACATTTATATGCCTTTTCTTTCCTTTGTATTATCTCTCTGGTATATGTTACATTTTCCAAAGTTAAATAAATTAATATATAATGTGTGGCTCAAGGTATGAGGACTGGCAAACTGGCTGTGTTTGGATTCTGGCTCTGCCACTTATCTGTGCGAACTTGGACAAACTTCTTACACTCTCTGAGGCAGTTTCCTCATCTAAGAAACAAGCATAATAATGTTAGCCACCTCATATTTTTAGTATGAAAACTATATGAGATAATATATGTGTTAAGCCTTAAAACTGTGATTAACACACTGTAAGTGTCCAATCATGTTAGCTCTTGTTATCTATGATTCTTAGCGTATTATATGTTGTATTCTAAAACTCGATAAGTACTAATATCCTTTTCACCTACCCAAATTACTATAACTTAGACAAAATGTCTGATCATTTCTATTAATCATGGAATTATAAGCTTAGGACTGTACAGAATGTTGAAAGTTTAGTCCCTGATTCATATGATATGTAGAGGCTTCTCAGGGGGCTCAGTGGTCACAGTTTGCAATGCAGGAAACATGGTTTCGCCCTGGAGGAGGAGACGGCAACCTACTCCAGTATTCTTGCCTGGAAAATTCCAAGGGGCTTCCTTAATGGCTCAGCAGGTAAAGAATCTGCCTGCAATGCAGGAGATGCAGGAGATGTGGGTTCGATCCCTGGGTTGGGAAGATCCCAACCCTGGAGGAGGAAACAGCAACCCACTCCAGTACTCTTACCCAGAGAATTCCATGGACAGAGGAGCCTGGTGGGCTACAGTCCATGGGTGGCAACAAGTTAGGCATGACTGAGCATGCACACATATATACATCATGTCATGCATCCAAGATGCTTTCCAGAAAAAGAGCATCAGCTTACAGAATCATCCAGTGTACCCAAACTTTCGTGTTCATGTATTGTTACTCTTATTTTACTGATACAAAACCCCTACTTTACATTTATTTACACTTTGTATTTTTCCATTGTAATAGATGTAGCCCTTGGTTTCAAATGAAAATCCTCAACCTTTTACAGGAAGAAAAGGTGGGAGTATGGCTCAGTTCAATTCAGTTGCTCAATCGTGTCTGACTCTTTGTGACCCCATGGACTGCAGCACGCCGGGCTTCTCTGTCCATCACCAATTACCACAGCTTGCTCACACTCATGTCCGTCGAGTTGCTAATGCCATCCAACCAATCTGGTCCTCTGTCATCCTTTTCCTCCTGCCTTCAATCTTTCCAGCGTCAGGGTCTTTTCCAATGAAAAGGGAGTATGGCTAGGTGCTTATTTCCTCCCTCAGACTCTGGTCTCTGCTTTTTGCAACCTGGCTTCCTTCACATATTTGGAAATCTGGCCACCAGAACTTCGCATGATTCATATTGATGGTGACTGCATGTGCTTACCAACTTTATATTTCCAGGGAAGGAGTCTTATTGGCCTGACTTTGGTCAGTCTCTCACTATTAAACCAATCAACTGTGGCCAGGGAGTTAGGTACTATAATGGGTGGTCCCTGTCAGAGCCATTTATCTGGAGTGGAAGGAAGAGCTTTAACCCAAAGACAGGGTGCCAAAAAGAAGGGCTCTGGTCAGCGAGAATGATAGATTCCACCAAATGGAGTTATTAGAGGAGCCTGATATATTTCACATCTGTTTACTGTTGTTGTGTGAATCTCCTCTTCTTGTGTGAACTATTCATATTTTGATCATTTGTCAAAATATATTTTCCTTATAAATTTATACATGTTCCTAATACCCTTAGAAATACAACTGTGGAACTATTTTAAAGAATTAGGATGGCATCAGCAAACGAATTGAAAAACTACTCTGTTCAAGGACTTGTTCTCAGTGTATGAGAATTCAGTTTCTAATGGGGTTGAACAATATAAATAAAAAATGAAACAACAAAAGGCTGTACAATAGTGACTCCTCAATTATGGAGACTACATTCTTAAGAACTCTGAGACAGAAGGACCTAGGGTTCAAGAACTTAAGTCCTTATGGTAGAAATCATATTAGGGGAAATGTTTGGAGTAAACCTATGAAAATCATTAGAAAATGTTTTCTTGTACTAAAATAAATATGACTTTTATACATCTTACCTTAGTAATGATGACTACCATTTCGTACTCATTTTCATTTTCAGCACCTTCATTTCTGCATTTTCAATAAGATATTTATAAATCATTTTGCAGAATTGCTAAAAAATATCCATGGAGAGAATTCTTTCTGGAGCTGGTCCTCTTCTGAATGCCTAAGGTCTTTCTTATTTTGTGTTTTGGTGGCCTCTAACAGACGCACTATTGCCTGGTCCACAGCGCTCACATGCCAAGAGCTTTCTACTATAAATATCTGCGACTCTGCCTGAAGGCTTTTTCCAGTTGCAGGGCCAGACTTGGTCAGGGGCAGGCTGGAAAGACTGGGGACTTAATGTTTACTGGGGCAAAAGAGAGTTGGTTGGAAAAGCACCAGTTCCTCAGGTGGAACAACTCAGGTGGGGCTGCACAGTGTCCCAAGGTCTCTAAAGGAACTGGGTCCCTGCTAACCACAGCAGCATGTTCATGAACACTTTGTATTGACTTCCTAAGATAATATCTAAGCAAGCTATTTGCCTTAAAATCCTCATTTTAGGGCCTGTTTGGGGGGAGAACAAAGCCTAACATGATATTTGACTTCATCTCCTAGACTCTGCCTCCTAAATACCTGGATCCCTGGAATAATACACAGCTATGTTGGAGGCTTGAGATGGAAAGACCTTTGAGAATTGATCTCTCACAATACCGAGAGTTTTGCAGCCCTGCATCTGCCTACAGTAATTTCATGCCAGCACATGCATTTCTCCCCTTGTACTCCTGAAGAAAACCACAGGAGGTACTTCCAAACCCTGGGATTATTACTGCTTATTTTGCCTGGTCTGCCTCAGTCTTCCTTTCAAAAATCGCAACTTTGTCTCTGCTTTAGTTTCTTTTCAAGTTTCAACCTCCACCTCTCTCTTTCACCAGCTACCCATGGAAGGAGCAGTCTGTAATCTACATATACCAGGACTAAAAACTCTTAGCGACCCCATGGACTGCAGCCTACCAGGCGCCTCTGTCCATGGGATTTTCCAGGCAAGAGTACTGGAGTGGGGTGCCATTGCCTTCTCCAAAAATTATCTATAGTCACTGATAAAATATATATCTGTATATATTGAATAAGAATTATACCAATTGAATATCAACTGCATATCAATAACTTTATTAAAAGGTCAATATAAAACAGAATTACGTCTAAGAGAATGTTATGGTTAGGGAATTTAAATTGGTGTATCATCCTCACATCAGTCAGAATGGCCATCATTAAAAAGTCTACAAATAACAAATGCTGGAGACGGTGCCGAGAAAAGGGAACTGTCCTACACTGTTGATGGGAATGTAAATTGGTACAACCACTATGGAGAATAGTATGGAGTTTCCTAAAAAAAACTAAAAAGAGAGTTGCCATATGATCCAGCAATCCCAATTCTGGGCATATATCCAGAAAAAACCATACTTCAGAAAGATGCATGCATGCATCCACCTCAATGTTCAGAGAAACACTATTCACAATAGTTAAGACATGGAAATAACCTAAATGTCCACCAACATTTCGAATGGATATATTATCCAGGAATGGATAAAGAAGATGTGGTATACATATACAATAGAATACTTCTCAGCCATAAAAAGGAATGAAATAATGCCATTTATAGCAACATTGTAGGACTTCCCTGGTGGCTCAGACGGTAAAGTGTCTGTCTACAATGTGCGAGACCCAGGTTTGATCCCTGGGTCGGGAAGATCCCCTGGAGAAGGAAATGGCAATCCACTCCAGGACTATTGCCTGGAAATCCCATGGACAGAGGAGCCTGGTAGGCTACAGTCCATGGGGTCGCAAAGAGTCGGACACGACTGAGCGACTTCACTTCACTGCACATAGCAACATGGATAAACATAGAGATTACCATACTAAGTGAAATTAAGTCAGCAAGAGAAGGACAAATACCATATGATACCACGTAAATGTGGAATCGAAAATATGACACAAATGAACTTATCTATGAAACAGACTCACAGACGGAGAAGAGACTTGTGGTTGCCAAGGGGAAGGAGGGTAGGGAAGAAATGGATCAGGAGTGTGGGATTAACAGAGGCAAACTATTATATATAGATGGATAAACAACAAGATCCTACTATATAGCACAGGGAACTAAATTCAGTATCTTATAATAACCTATAATGGAAAGGAATCTGAAAAATAATCTGAAAAATAATCTGTAGCACTTTGCTACACAGAGGAAATTAACACATTATAAATCAACTACACTTCATTAAAATAAATTTTTTTAAAATGGTATATTGAAAAATAACTAGAAATACAACCTGAGTAATCATGGAAGGATTCACAGAGAAGGCTGGGACCCTGATCTAGCCCTGTCACCCATTTTACACATGAAGACACTAAGATGTAAGAGATTAAGTGATTGAGTCAGGGGTTCTATAGTTTATGAGTGGTAAGATGCCCCCCAATTTCTACCTCTCAATTCCCTCTGCACTCTAACCCATGTTATTCTCTCCCCATTCATCCAGGGGCAGCCTTACCTTTGTCTCTGCCTTTTGTTGGCTTTGAAATTTGCCATGAGGATGAACAAGTTCTGGAAAAGGATGAGAACAAATAGCATATTCTCCTAAGCACTCTCCACACTGCCCGGTGTCAGTTGTCCAAAGAGGGTTTTGATACGGGTTGAACATTTTGTTTTGTTTTAAATCTTGGAAAAAATTCTAGTTGCATGGAATTTTTTCCCCAGAATTAATCATGAGTAGCATACTCTTTAGCCTTGTTCTTTGGGGAAGCAGAAAACAAAATAGCCATTGTAGGCCCCCTTTGTTTAAAACCAGAGACGAATGACGCTGTTCACCCCTCCCACTGTGCAGCCTTTGGGTACTGGTCTCTCTGGAGAGCACTGAGTACCCTGGGCGCTGAGTAAGCCCTTCCTCAACCCAAACTTGACTCCAAGGAGACAATTCCTATGACTGTCAATATTCTCAACAAGTTCTTCCAATCTGTTTTTAGAATGAAAATAGAAGACCAGCACATTCCTTTTATGTTTGTGCAAATGAAGCAGAGGCAAGAAGCTGGGGAAACTCTAGCAAAAGTCTTCAGTTGTATAACTTGAGTGATTTCCTAATGAAATCCTGAAAGATGAATTAAAACAATAGATTTACTTTGTTTTGCATTTCAAGATTATTTTTCTGGTATTTCCTACCGGTTGTGGAATCAATATTCTAATAACCAGTCTGTCTTTGTCAACCTCCGGTAATAGTGACTCAGACATAATGTTGGGATCCACTAAAATACTTTTTCTTCACAGAGTATGCTTTGTTTTAGAGGGGTCATCATTAGCTCACTTACTGTTCACTGTGGAACATGTTATTCACCACAAAATCATCTAATTAAAAAGATAATTTCCCATAATGTGAAATTTCAGGCAACTCAGCATCAGCTGAGGAATACTGTGGCAGTACTATTATGCACACCGCACTGCACCGATTCATGCTTGACTCAGATTTAATCAGGCATGTCTCAACTACAGAAAACACTGTTTCTCTCAAGACTTTAAGGACCAGGAGCTTGTATTGCTGCAGGGTACGGATGCATGGTACCTACATAAAGCCCCTAACCTGCCTCAAAACCTGCTTTTTACCTAATATATGGGTCCTTAACTAAAAAGTGAAAGTAATCTCTCTTCCATTTCCCTCTCCCTGAGATTGCCTCTGCACCAGGGTCCCTGCTGTTTCTCTTGCAAGAGGATCACTGTAGAAGAATATCAGGGCCTCTAGAAACTTAGGGCTTACCTAAGGGAAGAGAGGGAAGGAATTATATGAAGCAGGAACAGCTTCAGGGAGCTGTTTTCAGGAGCAAAGCCAGTGAGGGGTGGGCCTTCACTTTGGTAAACACGCCTTGGAAACAAATAACAAATATAAAAAAGAGAAGGGAGAAAAAAAAAAATTTCTAGGAAAGTACAGTGATCATCTGTTATTCTTATCTTAGTATGGTTAGGTTCAGCCAGATTGCTTTCCTGCTTATAAATCAGCTGTACCAAGAAGATGGAATTTGTTTGCTGAGGAAAGAAAAGTAGATAATTCTGGAACACAGCACTCTTAGGGAAGTGGGTCATGGGTGTGTGTGGATATCATGAGGGCAAAGGACACTCTGGGAGAGGGAGAAAGAAAGGAGAGAAATGCCCAGATCAAACATCACTGATTTCAGTTTGTGGCCTAAGCAGGGAGTTCATTCTTCTCTTCTCTTTCTCCTTTATCTCCTTCTTTTCATGTTCTTCTTTCTCCTCTCCTCTGAGATTTGAGCCAGTAGCCCTTGCTCCCAGGAGCAAGAATGTAAACCAACATTATTAGTAGGAGAATTTAGCAGCACTATTCATTAAGTTGGCTTTTCTGAGAGTATGCTAGGAACCTGATTGCTATAGTAACTCATTATCATAATAATATTATTAATGCCTAACAATCAATCATTATAATAACTATTACTATCATTCTCTTCCTCCTCCTCATTATCAAGGCTTCTTTGGGGAGTTTTATGCCAAATTTCAAATTTTAAACACTGCAGCTCCCAGGCTGGACAATGAGAAAATTCAAGGATTGTGGGCAAACAGGCAGGGTGCTGGGTATAGAGGTTAAGTTGGGCCCTGAACCTCAGGGTCAGGCCAAGAAGGGAGTGGAGTTGAAATCTGATCTGTGCTCTGCTCTCCAGGCTGAACAACTTGGCTCATAGCAGCATCTGCAAGGAAGATAGTACCTCTTTTCTCATCTGAACACAGTCTATGGGCTGGGTATGGCCCTGAGCCTAGGACAGGTCTAGCACTGATCACCAGAGCCAGGAAAAGCATGCACAGGAGATGCTAAGCCTCTCTAGGGAAGTTTCAAAACCATAAATTGGGGCTGTTAAGGCTAAGCATTTGGGGGAATGGTAGGAAGGAAATACGCAATGAAGTGTTTAGGTTCAGGACTGTGACTTCCTTTCTTGCCACTCTCAGGCAGTTTTCACTACCTCATCTTCATCTCTGGTGTCTTCAAGGTACTGCTCGGCTTGTGCCATTAATACTTTTCCTAAGATTTTTAGAAAATTCAGTTCAGTCATATGCTGGGTCCTAACTGTACTGAATGGGCTTCTCAGGTAGCACAAGCGGTAAAGAACCCGCCTGCCAATGCAGGAGATGTAAGAGACACAGGTTTGATCCCTGGATCGGGAAGATCCTCTGGAGGAGGGCATGGCAACCCACTCTGGTATTCTTGCCTGGAGAATCCCATGGACAGAGGAGCCTGGCAGGCTACAGTCCATGGGGTCACACAGAGATGAACACGACTGAAGCAACTTAGCATGTATGTACACATCTGTATTGAATAAGCTTTTAGAATTTCCCGTTTATCTCCACATGCCTCTTTCATATTCTTATCTTTAATGACTAAAGTAAAGTTTGGTCCTTTAACCAGTAATCGGATTTGCTTGATTCCTGATTTGGCCTGAGACATCTTTAAGCAAAGCTTATTAGAAAGTGAGTTAGAGTGTGGCTCATGAGTCTGGAGGCTGCGAAGGATGTTACAGCTGCTGCAGAGAGACAAGCAGGCTTTGTTTGCACTGAACCAGAGCAGTGTCTCATGCTCTTCCTTGCTCTCTGTTAAGCACTTCATCTTTATCTGCTCTTGAACAAAGCATGGCCTGTGCAGGCAGTCTGTGGCAAGCATAGTGATTCAGCCTATCCTCCCAGAGGGTGGCAACAGTGAAGAATGTCTAAATATTTATTTCAGATATCATCCATCCTATAGTCCTCCACATTCAAAAATTTTCCAGTTTAAAATATCTGTGACCCTGAAATTCAGAAGACTTATGCAATAAAACAGCGAAAGAGTTCATTTTGGGGGGCTCCAAAATCACTGCAGATGGTGACTGCAGCCATGAAATTAAAAGATGCTTGCTCCTTGGAAGAAAAGCTATGACCATCCTAGACAGCATATTAAAAAGCAGAGACATTACTTTGCTAACCAATGTCCGTCTAGTCAAAGCTATGGTGTTTCCAAGAGTCATGTATGAGTATGAGTTGGACCATAAAGAAGGCTGAGCGCCAAAGAATTGATGCTTTTGAACTGTGGTGTTGGAAAAGACTCTGGAGAGTCTCTTGGACTGCAAGGAGATCCAACCAGTCCATCCTAAAGGAAACCAGTCCTGTTTCATTGGAAGGACTGATGCTGAAGCAGAAACTCCAATACTTTGACCACCTGATGTAAAGAACTGACTCCTTGGAAAAGATCCTGATGCTAGGAAAGATTGAAGGCAGGAGGAGAAGGGGCCAACAGAGGATGAGATGGTTGGATGGCATCACCGACTCAATGGACATGAGTTTGAGCAAGCTCCAGGAGTTGGTGATAGACAGGGAAGCCTAGTGTGCTGCAGTCCATGTGGTCACAAAGAGTCAGACATGACTGAGCAACTGAACTGATGCAATAAGAGACCAGGCAAATGGACTCAAGTGTCACAATCATGGCCAGGCTGACGCAGACCACACAGCTGGCCCTCTTTGGAATAGCACCGAGAAGGAAGACTGCTTGGAGCAAGATTGTCACATATGACTGTGCACAGTGGTGAGGGTCCCCTGTGGAGTAGAAGACTATGAATGGAGGTGCAGTTGACAGAAGCAGCTAATTTACCTATAGCAACGAACAGTCCCAAAGTCTCAGTGGCTCAACCCAACAAAAGTTCTTTGCTTGTGCCAAATGTCCAGTATGGGTCAGCAGTGGGATCCAGGCTGAGCTACTCCAACTCAACATGTGCTTCTACAGTGTCCTCAGCAGGAAGAAGAAAATAATGAATCATGCAACTGGCCCTTAAAGCTTCTGAGTGAAAGTGACAACTGTCACTTATGCTTTTATCATTGGCCAAAGCAAGTCCCGTGTACACATCTAATTACGAAGGAAGCAAAGAAATACAATCTACCACATATCCAGAAGGAGAATGGCATGGGAATACTTGGAACAATCTTAATGACGATCACCATGGTCCCATTTGGAAGGGCTCAGTGCTACCTTTGTGTTCAAGTAGCTCTCAACTGAGATCAAGAGAAATGATTTTCACATTTATAAGTCTGATAACCACCTCCTAACTCAAGCACTTTGTTTCTAGACATAGGTCTTCTGGACAATTATCTAGAAAGAAAAGCAGTAAATAACTCCTCCAGCAGGTTCACTATATTTTAATCTATAAAATAAAGAATTGTGGGGCTTCCCTGGTGGCTCAGTGGTAAAGAACACACCTGTCAATGCAAGAAACATGGGATCAATTCCTGGTCCAGGAGAATCTCACATACCACGGAGCAACTAAGCCCATGTGCCACAACTCTTGAGCCTGTGCTCTAGAACCTGGGAGCTGCCACTACTGAAGCCCGTGTGCCCTAGAGTCTGTGCTCCACAACAAGAGAAGCCACTGCAGTGAGAAGCCCATGCACCACAACAGCAGAGGGGGGCCCCACTCTTTGCAACTAGAGAAAAAAGCTGGCACAGCAACAAAGACCAAGCATAGCCAAAACTAAATCAACAGATAAATATTTATAAAGCCAGGTACTTTTTTTAAAAATTAAGAATTCAGTAAACACAGATGCCATTATTGAGAAATAACATAATGGAGAGACTGATTCTTCCAGGTAGTGGACACTAATTAATTGCTTCCCTGGTGGCTCAGACGGCAAAGAATCTGCCTACAATGGAGGAGACTCCGGTTTGATCCCTGGGTTCGGAGGATCTCCTGGAGAAGGAAATGGCTTCCCACCTCAGTACTCTTGCTTGGAGAATTCCATGGACAGAGGAGCCTGGCAGGCTACAGTCCATGGTTTCGCAGAGAGTCGAAGTCGACTGAGCAACTAACGCTTTCTTTCCGAGCAGACACTAATTGTCTGAAGGACCTCCTCCTTCTGAGGACGGCCCCTCCATCCCACATTCAGGTCACATGCTAAAGGTGGTGGGAATCTGGCACCCATTCTGTACAACATGATCGTCCTCACAAAACAGAGCATAGTGGATCAGAGTGGACATATGACCAAAGCTGGGCCAGAGCCTCTTCCCTAGAAATCTGGTGTTTGGTCTAATATAACACTATCAGGAAACAAGGACTTTGACTAATTGGTCTGGGTTATCTGTTGATTAGAGAGATAACTGAGACTGTTAGTGCTAACTATCCATGTGATACTTTCCAGTTTCCAATTCCCCTTGCAGTTAGATGGGGGCCATGGGAATAAGTTCTGGTTAATGGGAAATGGACAGAAGCAATACAAGCCATTTTGGGAGCTTTGCTATTGAAAACAACCTTCATATCACTCTACTCTGTTTCCCCACCACATTGACCTTGGAGGCTACATGTTCCAGATGATGCATAGAAAATCATGACATGAGTGAGGGAAAAACAAAAATCTTTGTGGCTTAGGATTTATTTCTTGCTTCAGCAAAGCCTAGACTATCCTGACTAACACAGAACCAACAAAGGAGTGGCCTCATTCTGCCAGGAAGCAAAGAAAGGTTGATCTGTAAAGCAGAAGAGAAAGGATGTACGTATACATGCAGAGGGAAGCAGAGCTGGGAAAGAGTCACTGGGTCCTTCTAATTCCTGGTTCCAATCCCTTCATGAGGGTAAATCATAGTTTTATCCTTGGCTTCTGTGATCCCTTGTATCCTTATTACAGTAAATTTCCTGCTTTTACTATGCTTCTATCAAAGAATTTCTGCCCTTTGCAACCAAGAAAGAATGTTATAACTAACCTGTCATATCTCAGTGCTTCAGTTCATGTTTTACTCATTCCACCATGAAAATAACTAAGAAGTTAATAGGTATGGTTCTGACTTAGATTTCCATTTCTTTCATGCCAGAAATGCCAAGAACTACAGCATTTAGTCTTTTCCAGATATAATCCATAGCAGCCAATCCTTAAGACACAACTTCCAAACTATGGGTCTTGTTTATTGATCCAAAATTTGAATAATGGTGGGCAATCTCTTCAGTTTTATTGGTTACAAATGACCAGCTGACAAGTTGCTCAACTTCTGCAATTAGAGTAAAATTCTAGAGCGATCAAGAAAGGGTTGCTTGTTCAAGAAGAACAGTTAAGGAATTGACTGGCTCTTCAGAACCTGTGCCAACTTCCTTTCTACAGGTGGGCTGGATAGTGGATACCTTTATGAAAGGAAAACCATCATCTTAGGAAGAAAAACTCTTTCTCTGCCATGAACAAGCTGAATGCAATCACAGAAACTGCAGACAGAAGAGCTTTTGATGACAGATATTATTGATGTCTGATGCCTTCAAAGGCATTCCAGGAAAGGTGAAGGAATAATTATGACTAACAATAGCTCATGCTTCTTCCAGGATGTTACTCACTGGACCAATGGATCACTTGAGAAATGTGTCAGTGAGTCAAGCTCAGTTTGGCGAAAAAGATCCCAGGTCTCTAGGATCTTTACATTGAAATGAGTAAACCTCAAGTGAATATGTACTAGGGGAGAAGTAAAGGCAGAAGAGTTTGATGGTTAAAAAAAAAACCAGAATATGCTCTTTCAGTCTTCCCATCCATCATCTCACCCCATACATCTAAGCAAAATGAAATTATCAAGGCCAGTGAAAAAAATCTTGAGCATACCCTTAAGAAGGATAAAGGACTCAGATGAAGGAGAGGAGGAAACACCAGTAGGAAGTGTAATAACTCACCAAATGTCTGAAACATGAGCCTATAATTTTATATTGCAAGTTATTCAATAATAATGGTGACAAACAAAAAGGAGGTTGGACTGAATGGTGTACGGTATAGCTCAAGGGCCAAATGTGGCATTGATTAAATTTATCCTATGATAATGGCACTAACATTCACTGTTTTATTTTTTGCTGTATCATGCATTCAGAAGAATCTATTAAAATACAGACACAGTTTAAAGAAGAATAAAAAACCAATACCTATGTATTCATCACCTAGCCTAGTTTAAGAATAAAATACAGGAAGTGCCCTACATATGAACCTTCAAGTTGTGTACTTTCAAAGATGCAAATGTGCATTCCATCAACATCAGGTGTGAATGAAATTACAGCTTGCCATCCGTCTTCTATTGCTGAGGATCCTTCAGCTCTACCATCTCTCACCTCTCCCTCCTCCAGTCAGTAATTCTTCTTGCCTGTTCACTTGATGCTGGCCAGTATGTCAGCTGTTATACTATTGCACTTTTCAATGTGCCATATTGTAAGATTTTAAATGTTTTGTGTGTGTGTGTGTGTGTGTATTATTTGTATGAAAAGTATTATAAACCTATTACAGCACAGTACTATGAAGCCGATTGTGTTAGTTGGGTACCTAGGCTAACTTTGTTGGACTTAACGAACAAACTGGACTTACGAATGTGCTCTCGGAACAGAACTCGTACATATGTAGGGGACTTACTGTATACAGGAGAATTGTGCAGCTTATATGCAAATATTACACCATTTTATATAAGGAATTTGAGCATCTGAGGGTTTTAGTGTCCACAGGAGTCCAGTCCAATCCCCTGCTGATGCTCAGTATGAGTGTATGTATGCATTCAACCCACCATCTAAGCTCAGAACACCACAAGCTTTCTTTAAGCAGTCTTTAAAGAACTTGCTGTCACTTGTTTTTACTGACTCAGTTGTACTGATGATGGAGCTGGCGCATTAGCATGGCATTGACAGCTATCTTCAGACCTAAGCATGCAACTTCCCTGGTGCAGTGGATGAAAATCCACTTGCCAATGCAGGGGACATGTGTTGATCCCTGGTCCTGGAAGATTCCATATGCCACAGAGCAACTGAGTATGTGCACTACAATTACTGAAGCCCATATGCCTAGAGCCCGTGCTCTGCAACAAGAGAAGTCACTGTAATGAGAAGCTAGAGCACTGCAAGAGTAGCCCCTGTGCTCACAACAGTTAGAGAAAACCCAAGCAAAGCAACACAGTGCAGCCAAAAACAAACAAATAACATTTTAAAAAATCTAAGCAGAGCTTCTGCTGGTGGCTTGATGTGGGAAACAGCCATAGGATTTTCTGCTCAGTAATTGTTTCTCTTCTCCAGTAGCCCCCCAGCTCCACCACCTCAGGAACAGACATATTCTCATATGATCTCACATGAACACTAGAGTTAATTGACTTAAGGAAAGCCATTACCCAAGTTGGGCCAATGACTCTCTTCTCTGGGATTCTTGGATATCAGCCAAAGAAAACATCATTGGTGGCAAGTTCTAAGAAATAAATTCCTCCTCTCCTACTACCCAGGTTTTGTTATAGGTCAGGTTTACCTGCATCATTCTTTCTTCAAGATCTATTATCTCTTAGAGGGTTCCTCAGGATTCTCTCTCCCCACGTAAGAATAGATACTCAATCCAACCTGTTCATCAGACATCTAAATTCTAGCTTTTAAGTTTAGATTAAAGCTAGGAAATCTCTTCCCACTATATCCATTGTTTCATATCCATAGACTCCTTCAGAAATACTTAACAGAAACAATTTGGCTTTTCTAGCAGTCCCTTCCAGAGACCTGATATACATCAAGGCTAAGGTGACAGAGGGGGCCTTTTATGAAGCAACTCAAACATATACACAAAGGGACATACTAAAATGAGGTTAATCTGAGCACTGTGAGAAGTTAAATTTCTTTGCTTTCCACCATTGCGATTCAAAGCCCCTTCCTCCTGCACATCCTCACATAACGCCATACCTCCAGCATGGAACAGGATCCCAGTGAAGAAATGAAACTCCAGAAGAGAGGGGATTAGTTAGGAGCAAGTGGGAGTTCAGAGCTCTCATCTTCTATAATGCTGATGATTTAGGAGACAGCACAGTTTTTTTCCCACAAGGGAAGTAGGGTTTAAAAGTGTTTTAATATCAAAACGCAAATTTCACCAGTGATTAAAAAAATTTTCCCTTGGGAAACTCTTAGTGAAGTAGAAAAGGTATGACTTTGGATCCAAACAGTTTTGAAACCTATATTCACATACTGTGACCTGGGCAAATTGTTTGATCTCTCTTGCCTCAGTTTCTTCACATGAGAAACAAGGATTAAAGGCATGAGGATTTTGAAAGAGATAGTTTAAAGGGGGCCTGGCATGTGGTTGTGCTCTATAAATGTGTTATACATTCTTTCCTGTTTTTCTCATCTGCTACCAAGGGCACTAAAATATTAGAGCTTGTTCTATATACTAAATATTCCCAAGAGTATTAAAGGAGGAAACATCAGCAAAGGCAAAAAAGATTCACCAGAGGGGAATCTTTGAGAAGGGGACTCCTTACAGATTTATATTTGAAAAGGGAAAAATAACTAATAAGTCAGGCATGGTAGAGGGAGGTTTAACCTGGACTTTTTTTTTTTTTTCCCTCAGAGTGTTTATAATATTAACCACCAAGCCCCTGATCCCAATGCATTAAAAAAAAAAAACAGACATAATACCAATATTAGTTTGGTAACACTTTTTGAGTCACTTGATCCCTTTGACACTTTTCCCCAGAAAACTCACGTGTGTATTTGTACTTAACACAACTCCACACTGGGGTAGTCTCTGCACCCTCTGAAATAATGAACTCTGACCTACATAAGCACTTTGACTTCACTCTGGTCCTTCCCCTCCTCAGCTCCCCACACCACCTGCTTTCAAGTAGAGTCTGGCAAGAAGCACTGGGCTGGCGGAGGGCTGGATGTTAGCAGGATACGTGGAGTGGAGTCAGTGGTGGCGACAGGGTGAAAGTGCAGGGCAGCGTGCCCTCCAGCCGTTCCTGCTCCGGTGTGCCAGGAAAGCGGCAGCAGCAGACGCAGAGAGATGAGCAGAGGCAGAGAGACGAGCAGAGCAGAGAGAGCCACGCAGCAGAAATCTCAGGTCTCAGGGGACCCTCACGAGGCATGGGCAGTGCCTCCCGGCAGGGCAGCTCCCACATAGGATGGGAGAGGCAAGAGGGCAGGGTGAACCCCGCCCTTCTGGAGAACTGAGAGAAGGCAGTCATATAAGTCCCAAGCGCGGGGACAAGAATTTGCACTAGAATCTGGGTGATTTTCTTCCTCCTCGGTGAGAAGGGTCCTGCCATGCCCAGTCTAGGGGTGTCTTGTCTAGGAGTGAGCAGGGACAGAAAAGTAGCTGAGACCCCCTCATATTTGTCAGACATGATGGAGGGAAGTTTAATATGGGCTTTATTTTAAACCAGAAAGTCCCAGACCCCAGTGCATTTGAAATACAACCCCCACAAAACACTGATATTAATTTAGTAACATTCTTTGAGTCAGTGATTTCTTTGCCAAGCTGCTCCACGATGGATAGGACCCGTAAGGCTAGTGGACCTGCTGCAGGGGGTGGGACCATCCCTAACCAAGCGACCTGGAATTACTGCAAACTGTGCTTTCCAGGTGGTGCTAGTGGTAAAGAACCGGCCAATGCAAGACACATAAGAGGAGCGGGTCGACCCCTGGATGGAGAAGATCCCTTGGAGGAGAGCATGGCAACCCACTCCAGTTAGTCTTGCCTGGAGAATCTCATGGACAGAGGAGCCTGGCAGGGGCTACAATCCATAGGGTCACAAAGAGTCGGATATGACTGCAGGGACTTAGCATGAAAGCACATGCACCCGCAGAGTGGGGCAGACTGGCACCCCTCAGAAGCCTTTGAGGCTAGGTTAGAGGGCTTTGAGGGTAGGTTAAGGTAAGTGAGATGCCTCCTGGGGTCAGGAGCTGAGTTGGACTTCTGGGCAGGATTGGTGGGAAGGGTCATCTGCCCCCCTCCTTGCGAGGTAGGAGTCAAAGGGGTGGAAGGGCGGATGGTTATCGTCCCTGGGCATGACCCTTGTCCCCAGATCTAAAGGGAGAACAGGCAGACCAGCTAATCATTCTGTAAACTGTTCAGTGTACAAGGCCTAAAACAGATACCTCAGGCTGCTTGCACTAATAAATAACAACTGCATCCCTCAGTCCTGTGGGGTAGGGAGGTACAAAGTGGAATACTTAAAAACAAGATTAAAAAAATAAAAATCACAGTTGGTCCTTAAAATTAACTCACCTGCCCTCATTTTACCCATTAAAATGGTTGTTTTACTTCCACTTTTACAATGGAAGTAACTGGTGCTGAGAGGTTGCTCAAGGTCACACAGTTAATAATTGACAGAATCAAGATCTGAACTAGGTCTGACCCCAGACAGTGTCCTTAGCTGGGGTGGCAATCCCTCCTCAAAAATGAGGCAGATATACTTCACCAATAGTGGAAAAAACAGCCCCTCTCCAAATAAAGATGCTGGGTACCTGTATCTTGCCGAGGTACCTGGGAAAACTACTGCCTTCCTTTCTTTTCTGACCACAAGAATGTCTTTGCTCGGAGATATTTACACCTTCCCCCTTTTGAGACAGCTTATTTGGTTGCAATCATAGACTGCAGTCTGTGAAGCTCAGTTTTGTTCTTTTTTGAATCTAACTGGACCTATGATGTGGACCTAACTAGCCGGAGTTCGGACCAAATGATCCAACCTGGCATTACTGACAAATGATGCACAGTCCCTTCCAATAAATACAGACTTTCAAACTGCCTTGGTCATGTAGCTATCAATTATCCAACCACTCTACAGATGCTTAATGAGTATCTCTGCCTTTCCCCATGCCAATCTACTCTTTCCTCTGCCAGAAATTTTTTTTTTTTCAAACATGGTTAAGATCCAGTTTCTCCTTTGCTTAAAAGCCCTCAGTGGTTTCCCACCATGTACAGGACGAAGACAAGTCTTGTCACAAGAGCCTTCTGACTGTCCCTGCAGCTCTTAAGTTTGGAGCAAAGACAAAGTGAAACTCCAAAGTGGAGCCAAGTGTTTTAAATAGCTGCAAGAGTACCAATTCTTGTCCTCGGATCCTATGTGAGAATAATCAGAGTGTCAAGTATAAATAGTAAATCAAATCCTTCACTCCTCAGCCCTAGAGTGTTTCTAACAAGGAAATGTGGGCTGCTAGGAGTGATGGATTCTGTTTTGAAATATGAGCCGGGGAAGCTTTGGGAAATAGTTAACTGGAAATAGAAAAACAAGGCCAAAGCAAAAAGGAAATGTAAATATTCTGGGTTTAAAGGTCAATGTCATTGCTGGGTTCATGCTTCAAAGATTACTCTGGATTTCCGGGTAGACAGAGAAAGAAGGCAAGCAGATTACATTCTTTGAATTTTTTTAATATAAAAGAGGAAACTTTCAACTATTGAAACAAGCAGTTATTTTATGTTGTTTTTATCTTTGTCTTCATTAATTTTTATCTTTGTCTTTTTAAATTGTCAAATTAGTGCATGTCTTTTGTAAACAATCCAAATAACACACCCATCTATACAATAGTGAGTGTATGCCCCCTTACTTCCATTACCCTTCTCAAGAAGGAAACCCTAACCCCTGAGACTAGCCATCTATTTCTAGAGGTTTTATGGTTTTTAATTTTGCAATCAGAAGTACTTACATAGCTTTCATAGAATGTGGGGGTTTTGTTCACTTCCTTTAACAATATATATATATCATTTTTACTATGTTCTTTTGTAACTTGCATTTTCACTTAGAGTATGAGGTACATCCATCTTTATCCATACCTATATCTAAATCTATATATGTATCTATAATTTATATATATCTCTTTCATTTTAATGTCAGTAATACTCCATTATATGAAAGTAGCATAATTTATTCAACCATTCCTCTATTAATTTATTTTTATTTTCTAGTCTTATAAATAACGAGCATCCTTGTACATAGATTTTTGTGTGGATATATAAATATTAGTGGAGGACAGGGAAGCATGGCTTGCTGCAGTCCACAGCGTCACAAAAGAATCAGACATGACTTAGTGACTGAATACTGAATAACAACATGAGTATTTCTGTGGAAAGATTTACAGAAGTGGAACTGAGGGATCACATTTAAAATTTTGATCAATTTTCTTAAAAAAGACTGTACTGATCTATACTCTCAGCAATAGTGTTTGAGAGTGCCCATTTCCCTGTTCTCTTGCCAACACTAGATAATATCGACATTTTTCACTTTCTGGCACAAACTTCTAAATGGAATTTCTTCCAGCAAGGTCAATATAATTTAATCAAGAAAGGAGACCAATGATACGGTCTCATTTCTCTTGTTCTAGGGTGTTAGTTTTCAGGCTGTGCTCTGTGGAGCCCCAGGAATTCTAAAGGATGGGTGAGGCGGAGCACAAAAGGAAAAGATTGCCACCCTCTTGACCAGGGAAACTGAG
Source organism: Ovis aries (assembly GCF_016772045.2). Classification (NCBI taxonomy): domain Eukaryota; kingdom Metazoa; phylum Chordata; class Mammalia; order Artiodactyla; family Bovidae; genus Ovis; species Ovis aries. The sequence continues at coordinate 45,666,523 of NC_056056.1, forward strand.
TTTTTTTCTGTTTTACATGTTGCACTTTGGGATAAGATATTATTTGAAGGTAACATTTTGTTATTAAAAACAAGTTTGTAAACCACAGGTCTGGGCCTTGTTTCTTATTGAACCATTAGCAACTTGAAGAAGAATTGAAAATGGGTTCCTTCAAAGAAAAGAAGAAGGAATGTTAAAACAGTGAATCTCTAGCATACTCAAAATATTGTCATTTATAAATTAAGTGTATGGTGTGTGTGCCTGTGTGTGCTCAGTCATGTTTGACTCTTTGTGACCTCAGACTGTGGCCCACCAGGCTCCTCTGTCCAAGGGATTTTCCAGGCAAGAATACTGGAGCGGGTTGTCATTTCCTTCTCCAGGGCATCTTCCCAGTCCAGGAATCGAACTGGAAACTCCTGCTTTTGCAGATGGATTCCTCACTGCTGAGTCACCAGCATGCGCACAGCATTCCTGAGGAGTCAACTTTACTATAGATAGCATCCTGAGAAGGAAGGTAAGAAAAAGAGGGTTTTGAGTCACAAGGATTACAAACAATTTCAAAATGACGCAGTGAGCATCTTGTGTGGCCTAACAGCAGCCCTTCTTTGTCTCACTGGCTCCTCTCTTCTCTCTTTCCACTCTTCATCTTCCTTACTCTACCCCTCAACAGAGCCAAGAACCTTGAAGTATTTTGCTCTATGAAGCATTGCAGTTCAGCTTTTTCCAGCTCTTGCTCTCAAACTCCCAAGGCCAATCCTTTCCTAGTGCTCGTCTCATTTAAGTATCCCATGTAGTAGAATCCACCTTTTCTAGCAGGTAGTTTTCTTGAAAACACAGCATTAGAAATATGTTGTTTTTTTCCTCTACACCTCTGCTATTTCTTCCTAACTGAACACTGTCACTGTATTGCTTTAGTCCTGTTATTATTTTAAAATATATCTGGGCCCTCCAACCAAATGTTAAGCAGCCCACAGACAAGAACTCTGCTTTCTGTAGTTTTTAAATGCTCAGTCTCTGGCACCTGCCTCATAACTGCATAATGAATAACTAACTAATAATTATGAAATTAAAAGGTGAGTAAATGATAAGTGAATATAAGACCACCCCTGGATATTTTGAAAGATGTGACAGATATCTCCGTGCAAAGGCCATAAAATTAGTAATTCTTAGAAAGTTCAGTTAAAACATTTACACTTATTTTCAAGTTGTATTTATCTTTTAGGAGATACATAATGTGAGCTTATCCTACTCAAAATGTCTACTCCTTCACATTTCTTTTTTATGTTGGCCTTTACTCTTCTAAACTTTCTTTCTTACTTCTGCTATGAGCTAGATGTTATTTTTGTTTATTCCCTTCCTGCCTGGCCAGATAGGAAGGAAGCAGAGATGATTATCTATATCAATATAATATCTCCTCTTTCTGGGATCCCAAGAATAAAGAATACTATATAAAGTAGCATGCTATGTAAACCACGGCTTAGAATATCCTGTAGTGAACCATCGTAAAATATTACTTGAAATTCCTACAGGATCTTCTGCCTGCTATATTTAATTCCTAAATCTCATGTTATTAAAAAAAAAAAGTCTGTTTGCTCTTTCATCAATACTCACATTACAGAATTCTTTTCATCAAAACTGGCTTAGTTTGGACTGAGGAAGCAGGAACATATGATAAGTTATAATTTCTTATATTTGACCCTTTGCTACAAATTTAAGCCCATTAATAGCTCAAAGCTCAGACAGTAGACCCAATTCCATTGTGGATATATATAATTGTATACAGAAAGTATAGACTCTGCCCTATTCTGTTTGCTGTGAAGAAAAGTTTCATGCAACTACATGTTGCCTACAAGATACAGATTTAAGCACATACATAGGCTCAAGGGGATATAAGAAAATATTCCATTTAAGTAGAAGCCAGAAGAAAGTAGGTGAACTATATTTATATCAGACAAAATAGACTTCAAGCCAAAAATGGTAAGAGGGGGATCATTTGTCAAGAAGGTATAAAAATTATAAATATATACAACATTGGAATACCTAAATATTTTAAGAAAATAATAACAGATCTGAAGGGAGAAACTGACAACAGTACAATAATAGCAAAGGACTTCAATAGCCCCACTTTCAGCAATGGATAAATCATCTGGATAAAAGCTACAAGGAAATGCTGGACTTCAGTCATACAGTAGACCAAATGAACCTTAGAGACATTTATAAAACATTTCATTCAACAGTAGTAGAATACACATTCTTTGCAAGTGCATGTGGGACATTCTTTAGAATACATTATGTGATAGGCCACAAAGCAAGTCTTAGCAAATTTAAAAATACTAAAATCACACAAATTATTTTTGCCTATGATGATGGTATGAGACTAGAAATCAATAACATAAAGAAAATTCAAAAACTTGCAAGCATGTGGAAACAACCAGACTCGAATTGAAAGAGAAATTTTCAAAACTTAAATAAAAATGGAAAAACAATACATCAAACCCTCCGGATGTTGCAAAAACAATTCTGAGAGTGAATTTATAGCAATAAATACATATAATAAGAAAATAGCAAGATCGAAAATAAAAACCTAACTTTACATCTCTAGGAACTAGAATAAGAACAAAATAAGCTCAAAGTTAGCAGAAGGAGGGAAATTACAAAGATCAGAGCAGAAATGAATGAAATAGAGATCAGAAAAAACAATAGAAAATATTAATAAAACTAGGAGCTGTCTTTTTTGAAAAGATAAACAAAAAGCCTTTAGCTAGACTGACTAAGAAATGAAAAGAACTCAAATTACTAAAATTAGAAATGAAAGAGGAGACATTACAACTGACATCACAGAAATACAAGAGACCACTATGAACAAAATATGCTAACAAATTAGATAAACTAGAAGAAATTGATAAATTCTAAGAAACATCCCACCTACCAAGGCTGAATCAGGAAGAAATAGAAAATCTGAGCAGACCAATAATAAGTAAGGAGATATAATCCATAATCAAAAACCTTCTAACATGGAAAAGCCCAGTACCATATGGCTTCACTGATGAATTCTACCCAACATTTAAAGAATTAACACTGATCTTTCTCAAACTCATCCAAAAAATTGAAGAGGAGAGAACAATTACAAATTCATTTTAAGAGTCCAGCATTAACCTGATACCAAAACCAGATAAGGACATCATAAGAAAATAAAACTATAGACCAAAATCCCTGATGAATATAGATGTAAAACTTCTCAACAAAATATTAACAATTTAACAACACATTAAAAGGATCATACACAATGACCAAGTGAGATTTATCCCTGGGATGCAAGAATGTTTCACTATATACAAAGCAATAAATGCAATATACAATATTAATAGAACAAAATATAAAAATCATGTAATTATCTCAGCAGACACAGAAAAGGCATTTAACAAAATACAACATCCTTTCATGATAAAAGCTCTCAAAAATTAGACATAGAAGGAAAATATATCAACACAATAAAGCTACATACAACTCATGGTTATCATCCTACTCAATAGTGAAAGATTGAAAGGTTTTTCTCTAAGATCAGGAAGAAGACAAGGTTGCCCACTCTGACCACTCTTAATCATCATGGTACTGGAAGTCCTAGAGCAATTAGGCATGACAAAGAAATAATGAGCATCTAAATCAGAAAGGAAGCAGTAAAACTGTTATTATTTGGAGATGATATGATTTTATATATAGAAAATCCTAAAGACTCAACCAAAAATTGTTGGAACTGATAAATGAATTCATTAAATGTGCAGGATATAAAATCAACATATAGAAATCAGTTGTGTTTCTGTACACTCACAACAAATATCTGGGGAAAAACCCTACCCCATTCACAATAGCATCAAATCAAGAAAATATTTATGAATAATTTAACCAAAAATGTGAATGAGCTATACAATGAAAACTATAAGAATTCAGTGAAAGAAATTGAAGAAGACACAAATAAATGGAAAGATATCCCTTGTTCATGGATCAGAAGAATAATATTGTTAAAATGTCCATACTCAAACCACTCTGTAGATTCAACACAATCTATATCAAAATTCCAAGAACACTTTTCACAGAAAAAGAAAAATTAATTCTAAAATTTCTGTAGAACCATATAAGACCTCAAATAGCCAAAGCAATCCTGAGAAAGGACAAAAATGGAAGCATCATATATCCTGGTTTCAAAATATACTACAAAGTTACTGTAATTAAAACAATATGGTACTGGCATAAAAATAGACACAAAGACCAATGAAATAGAATGGAGAGCCCAAAAATACACTCCGGCATATACGGTCAGCTAATACTTGACAAGGGAGCCAACACTCAGTGGAGAAAAGGTAGACCTTTCAACAAATGGTCTTGTGAAAACTGGACAACCATATGCAAAACAATGAAACTGGACCCATGTTTCATACCACTCACAAAAATTAACTTGAAACGAATTACAGAGTTAATCATAAGACGTGATTCTATAAACTCCCCTAGAAGAAAACGTAGGGAAGAAAGCTCCTTGACATTGGTCTTTGCAATGATTTTTTTTACATATGACACCAAAATATCAAGCAATAAAAGCAAAAGTCAGTGAGACTACACTGAACTAAAAAGTTTCTGCACATCAAAACAATCAACAAATGGAAAGGCAACTAAATGAATGGAAGAAAATAGGTCTAAACCATATATTGGATAAGGGGTTAATAGCCAAAATATATAAAGAATTTATACATCTCAGTAATGAAAACAAATGGTCTGATTTTAAAATCAGCATAGGAACTGAATAGACATTTTCCCAAAGAATAATGCAAATGGCCAACAGATACACAAAAGGATGTATCTATACACAGAAGGATATCACTAATCATCAGTGAAATGCAAATAAAACCACAGTGGAATACCACCTCAAACCTGTTAGAATGGCTGTCACCAAGAAGAAAATACCAAATGCTGGTGAGGTTATGGACAAAAAGGAACCTGTGTGTAATGTTAATAGAAATTAAAATTGGTTCAGCCAAATTCATAGAAAACAGTATGGGGATTCCTCAAGAAATTTAAAAAAAGCAACTACCATGTGACCCAGCAATCCCACTTCTGGGTGTATATCCAAAGGGAATGAAAACAGGATGTTGAAAAGATGTTCACTTCAGCGTTATTTGCAACAACCAAGATACGGAAACCTCCTAATGTTCAAAAGATGAAAGGATAATGAAGATGTGATCTGTTACCACATATCACACAAATATACACATGCAAACACACAGTGGAATGCTATTCAGTCATGAGAAACACGGATGGAACTTGAGGGCATTGTGCTAAGTGAGGAAAGTCAAACAGAGAAGGACAAATACTCTATGGTATGTGGAATACTATATGGTATGTTGGAATATAAAAACCTGAACTCATTTAAACAGAGAGTAGAATGGTGTTTATCAGGAGGTGGGTGGGCAGAGGAATGTTGTTTATGGGTACAAACTTAAAACTAGTAGATAAATAAGTTCTGAGGGGTCTAATGCACAGCATAGTGATTACAGCCAACAATAATGTATTATAAACTTCAAAGCTGCCAAGAGAATAGATCTTTAATTGTTCCCACCACAAAAAAGAAATGATAATTATGTGATGTGATAGAGGTGCAAGCTAATGCTAGGATAGTAATCACATTGCTATATATGAACATATCAAATCAACATTTTATATACCTCGAACTTACGCAATGTTATTATCAATTATATTTCAATTTTAAAAGGAAAGAAAAAATTTCTATAATTCAGTAAACTTACTTTGTATCAACAAAGTAAACAACAAAGAATGATCATAACCAGAAAATATTATCCTATCACTCCTAAGTCTAGCAAAAAAGGCTGACCTGATTACTTATTGACATTCAACTCTTATCTTCTATCATTCCAACTGTCCATATAACACAGTTATGGCAGAAAAAAAAGTTTTATAAATCAAAATTATACACAAAAGAAAAAAAGGCAAGCTTATAATTAATATGTGTAGGAAAAATGAGTTATTATTTTAGGTACTTACATTTTCTGTTGTTCTCACAATAAATGTGGCAAAGAGAAAAAGATGGAAGATGGAAGCTGGAAGCAGAATGACTTAAGCCATGGTTTAGGAGTCAGCCACACGTCAGTTTGAATGCTGGTTCTGCCACTAAGCAACTATGACCCTGGGAAAGTTGCTTAACTTCTTTAAATGTTGCTCAGCTCTAAATTAAGACTAGTAATATCTTTCTCATAATTGCCACTGTGAGGACAAAATGGAAAATATGTGCTTAATCAGTGGAGGCTGTTTTGTTGTAATTATCGCAGATGCTTTCCCATATAGCACTTTGCCATGTAAATTAATTTTTGTATTTGTGTCTCCCTTTGAGCTCCTTCAAAACACTTTATATGCATCATTTTATCTGAATCTCCTCACAGCTTATAAGCTAGATATGACAGACATAATTAACCTCACTAGGAAACCAAAAGGAATGCCTTGCCTCAGTCATTCGGCATCTGGTAGAGCTGGGACAAGAATCCATGTCTTATCCTTATCTTTAAGAACAATTCTCCAATCTGTTCTCACACAGCAACCAGAGGAAGCCCTTAAAACAAACAAACAAAAAGCCCCCACCATTTGATAATGTTGGCCCCTGCTTTCTTGTTCCCTTCCCCTCCACTGTTCTCCATGTCTAGCCACTCTCCTTGAAAGTTTCTAGCTTGAGACTGGTCCAGAAAATGAAAGTCCTTACTCCAGCTTTGCTGGTGAATCTCCATATAGGACAGAAAAGCTTAGAGCCCTATGACTCAGTCTAGAGAAATACCAGAAAGGAAAAAGAACAGGTCAACAGTAACCTAACTAAACCACAAGGGAATACTCATGAGCTTTCTCCTGCCTCCTTCCTTCTACCTCATTCTCATTCTGCTCTGGAAAGATCAAGAACACTTCATTTAAAATGCCTCCCTGGTTGCTCAGACAGTAAGAATCAGCCTGCAATGCAGGAGACCCAGGTTCACTCCCTGGATCAGGAAGATCCCCGGGAGAAGGAAACTGCAACCCACTCCAGTATTCTTGTCTGGAAAATCCCACAGACAGAGGAGCCTGGTGGGCTAGAGTCCATGGGATCTCAAAGAGTCGGACACAACTGAGTGACTAACACCAACACTACTAGAAAACAGAAAGAAATATATTGAGAGATAATTTTTTTGTGCAAAAACATTTATATTCATTTTCTTCTCAAAAGTGCCATGGGGAGACAGTTCTGAGAATAAAATACAAAAATACATGAGGCATTGCAAATATGTACCTAATATCCTAATATCAATTTGCTGTAGGTCAATTATTCCTTAACTTTTGAAGAGTTGGAACATTATCCTGTAAAAGTTTCATAATGTTTTGAAAATTAAGTGCAGTACATCAATTTGAATAGCTCTGACATGTCTTTGACTGATATTGCAAGATCATCATTGCTCTATACTTCAATGGAAAAACTTAAGATTTCAAAATTTTTCATTTCAGTATATATTCAGAAAACATGATTGTTTGTGATTAAGGCATTATGAGGATAGCATTGATCAGATTCCTTTTATCCACAGAAGAAGCAGATAGGCATTTGCATTACAAGATACATTGCTAAGTTGAGGGGGGAATTTCCCCTCAAAACCCATCTTCTCCTCTGCTCCTAACTTTGTCACTGATGCTCAGATTTCATTATTAAAGGTTAATTCATTTAGGGAGGCAATATTGTTTGTACCAGGTTTTGTCAAAACAAAGATATAACCAATTGTAAAGTGAAAGTCACTCAGTCACGTTCAACTCTTTGCCACCCCATGGACTACACAGTCCATGGAATTCTCCAAGCCAAAATACTGGAGTGGGTAGCTGTTCCCTTCTCCAGGGGATCTTCCCAACCCAGGTCTCCCGCATTGCAAGAGGATTCTTCACCAGCTGAGCCACTAGGGAAGCCCAAGAATACTGGAGTCTGTAGCCTATCCCTTCTCCAGGGATCTTCCCGACCCAGGAATTACACCAGTGTCTCCTGCCTTGCAGGCAGATTCTTTACCAGCTTAGCCACCAGGGAAGTGCCAACCAATTGTAAATGCACCGCTATTTTACGTGCCACTAAGGAAGAAAAACCAATGCCAACTATAATAAGATATCTCCAGTTGTAAGAGGCATCCCAATTTCAGAGACATGAAAATATGAAAAATGTGAGTCTGAAATTCTATGAAATAATTAAGAGCATGGATCTTAATATCAAACACATCTTGATGGACATCCTGATTCTGCTATTTGATAGATGTCTTGCTTTGGGGATATTACGTAACTCCTTTGACCCTCTATCTTCTCCTCTGTAAAATTAATATATTAATATACTCCTCTGTGGTTAGTAAGAATTACCTACAATGAGGTATAGAAATGTGCTTAGTCAGAGCCCAGCCCTTTGTTAGAACTCCAAAATGAAGAATTTTAATGTTATTAGGGAATAGTCTCTTAAATTAATTACCACTGGGGAGAGTAGCATATTAAGTACCCACTGCTCATGATTCCTTACTTTCAATGAGTTTGTGATATTTTTTTTTAGGTGCAGTAAAAATTCCTCATTTTTTTTATTGGAGTATAATTGCTTTGCAATGTTATATTAGTTTCTGCTGTAAAACAAAGTGAATCAGCTGCATGTACGCATATATTCCCCCTCCTTTTTGAACCTCCCTCTCACCGCCCCCATCCCACCCCTGAGTTTGTGAGATCTGAGATAAAACAGATCTTCACAGATTGAGGCATTTGACAAAACATTTGTTTGTGAGGGAGGACATAAGTCCAGAATTGGGAAGCTTTTAGGAAGGGAAGGCCTGGGGTTTGGAGAGCTGAATCACCACACCAAACAGAATTGTGTCAACTTTGGCTCAGGATTGCTTCTGGTTACAACTTAATTCTACATTTAAAATATAGTCATACCCTTGTATGGAGAAGGCACTAGCAACCCATTCCAGTACTCTTGCCTGGAGAATCCCATGGCCGGAGGAGCCTGGTAGGCTGCAGCCCATCGGGTCGCTAAGAGTAGGACACGACTGAGTGACTTCACTTTCACTTTTCCCTTTCATGCATTGGAGAAGGAAATGGCAAGCAACCCACTCCAGTGTTCTTGCCTGGAGAATCCCAGGGACGGGGGAGCCTGGTGGGTGCTGTGTATGGGGTTGTACAGAGTCAGACACAACCACTCCTGGGTGTTCATTAGAAGGACTGATGTAGAAGCTGAAACTCGAATACTTTGGCCACTTCATGCGAAGAGCTGACTCATTTGAAAATACCCTGATGCTGGGAAAGATTGAGGGCAGGAGGAGAAGGGGACGACAGAGGATGAGATGGCTGGATGGCATCACTGACTCAATGGACATGGGTTTGGGTGAACTCTGGGAGTTGGTGATGGACAGGGAGGCCTGGCGTGCTATGGTTCGTGGGGTCGCAAAGAGTCGGACACGACTGAGCGACTGAACTGAACTGAAAACTGAAGCGACTTAGCAGCAGCAGCAACATACCCTTGTATATACATATACTCGTATGTTAAGTGAAAGAAGCCAGTTAATAAGAGACCACACACTATATGATTTCTTTTATATGAAATGTCTAAGAACAGGCAAATATATAGGAGACAGAAGGAAGATTAGTGGTTTCCAGTGACTAAGGGAAGAGGGTGGGGAGTGGTAGCTAAGGAGGATGGGCTTTTAGTTACAATAAAGTTATATTGTAATGATGATTCCATAACTCTTGAATATGCTACAAACCACTGAATTGTACACTTTAAATGGGTGGATTTCATCATATATAACTTAAACATCAATATCAGTTCAGTTCAGTTCAGTTCAGTTCAGTCGCTCAGTCATGTCCGACTCTTTGCGACCCCGTGAATCACAGCATGCCAGGCCTCCCTGTCCATCACGAACTCCAGGAGTTCACTCAGACTCACGTCCATCGAGTCCGTGATGCCATCCAGCCATCTCATCCTGGGTCAAAAAATTAAAAAGAATGCATTCCTATATTTTTTTATTTTGAAGTCTAAAACTAAACTGTAAAAAAAAAAAAAATCCCTTTACTTTTTAAACAATTAGAAACAACTGAATGCAGAAAACAACTGAACACCTGGGGCTTCCCAGGTGGCACTAGTAGTAAAAAAAGTGGCCTGCCAATGCAGGAGATGCAAGAGATGTGGGCTTGATCCCTAGGTTGGGAAGATTCCCCTGGAGAAGGAAATGGCAACCCACTCCAGTATTCTTGCCTTGAGAATCCCATGAACATAGGAGTTTGGCAGACTACAATCCATAGGGTTGCAAAGAGTTGGACACGACTGAAGCGACTTAGCACAAACAGAAAGAAATGTATCAACTTTACCTTAAATTACATATAAGTCAATAAAACTCACGAAGTTCAGTTAAAGTTTTCACTATATTTCCACCCACTATGTGTACAAATGGTCAATTCTAAATATAGTCTCCAATTTTGTGAACTCCAGAAGATTCAGTCACAGGGATAATGACCTGGCCTCTGTCATGAGCCAACATGTGTTGGGCAGTGAGCATGCAAACAGCTTCTTATAACCAAGGGTAATATTTAAAATATTTAAAAACTGGATTGAGTCAGGCACTGAGTAACCGTTATGGATGCCAGCTGGAGACCTCTTAGTTGCTGGAATTTGAAGATGACTGAGGGTCCAGGAGGAAGGGCCAGGGACATTGAAAGGGGTGGGTTTGGAGCATGAGGTTACTTGGAAGCTCCAGCAGGGTAATTTTAGTGAGTGATCCAAAAGATTTCACTATGTTATCAACAGGTTAGAGCTGTTTCAGGGCATATGTGTTGACATTATCTCTAGTATGCCATCAAAATATTCACCTGGCTCTCCAAATGAGAGCCTTAGAATCTCAGAAGTTTAAAGTTGATCCCATCTCCTCTGGACATTTTACAGATGAGAAAACCAGGGTTGAGGAAATGTGAGTGGCTTACTTACAATGCATGAATAGTAACAGAGTCAAAGAGAGGACCCATGCCTCCAAAATCTCAATCCAGATTAGATGAGGTAGGGAAAGTGGGCAAAGCATGTCACACCAAATTAACTTACCCATTCATCTTCTTTTAACCATTTCCAAATCAGAGCTGCAATTTACTTTCTAGCTATGTGCATAGAAAAAGCATATATATTCTTCATGAGCATAAAAGACCTTGAACATAAAAAACAAAGAGGGAATGGATCCAGACTTGTAGGTAATTATTTTTAAATTATGTTGATGTAACTGTGAAGAAGGCTGAGTGCGGAAGAATTGATGCTTTTGAACTGTGGTGTTGGAGAAGACTCTTGAGAGTCCCTTGGACTACAAGGAGATCCAACCAGTCCATTCTGAAGGAGATCAGCCCTGGGATTTCTTTGGAAGGAATGATGCTGAAGCTGAAACTCCAGTACTTTGGCCACCTCATGCGAAGAGTTGACTCATTGGAAAAGACTCTGATGCTGGGAGGGATTGGGGGCAGGAGGAGAAGGGGATGACAGAGGATGAGATGGCTGGATGGCATCACTGACTCGATGGACATGAGTCTGAGTGAACTCCGGGAGTTGGTGATGGACAGGGAGGCCTGGCGTGCTGCGATTCATGGGGTCGTGAAGAGTCGGACATGACTGAGCAACTGAAATGAACTGAACTGAAAGCATCATGATGCACATGTAGCATTTCTCAATAGAATCCATGCATTATTTCAAAGCAAATTTGAAGAGAATAAATCAAAGGCATTTAAAATGAAATATACTGGCACATAATTTCATTTTGTAGCTTTTATATTTTCAGTTATTAGAAAGATTAGAAAAGAAATAACAAATGATAGACAAAAATGATTACATTCACCTTAAGTTTTATTTAGAGAATTGCCAATAGAATGATGCAGGACAACTTTTTGGAGGCATAGAGTTTTGTATATATTGGGGAAGAAATGAATATATTCATTCATTCATTCATTTATATTTTAATAATAACTGCTGACATATGAATGGCTTTTGACAGTTTTAAATTCCCTGGCAATCTAGTGGTTAAAACTTGGGATTTTCACTGCCATGGGCCAGGGTTCAATCCCTGGTCAGGAAACTAAGATCCTATAAGCCGAGAGGCATGACCAAAAAAAAAAAAAGTGCTTTCCTAAACATGTAATTGAAGACTATTGACATAGGAAATATTTGGCAATATATTGCTAAGCAGAACACAGGTTACAAAAATGTATACAGTTAAAAGGTTATTTTTTGTTTAAAAGGAAAGGTGTCTGTGTATGTATATGTGCCTGGAAGCTCTAAAAAAAGATTGAAGACACTGAAATACTGTCTGTTCTCCTTGGTTAATAAAATTATGGGTACTTCTTTAGTATTTTCCTTTGTCTTTTTCTGTTTTCAAAGTTTCTTGCACTTAACATGTATTAATGTTGTAAAAACATGTTTAAGTGCTTCCATCTAGGCCAATAGGCACATGAAAACATCACTGATTACTAAAGAAAAGTAGATCAAAACCACAACGAGACTATCACCTCACACCAGTCAGAATGACTATCATCAAAAAGTCTTAAAAAAAAAAAGTCTACAAAAAATAAAAACTGGAGGGGGTGTGGAGAAGAGGGAACCCTCCTACACTGTTGGTGGGAATGTAAATTGATGCAGACACTGTGGAAAACAGTATGGAATTTACTTAAAAAACTAAAAATATAACTACCATATGATTCTCCAATCCCACTCCTGGGCATATATCCAGAAAAGATGAAAACTCTAATTTGAAAAGATACATGCAATATATAGAATGGATAAACAACAAGTCTTACTATATGGCACAGGGAACTATATTCAATATCCTGTGATAAACTATAATGGAAAAGAATATGAAAAAGAGTGTATATATATGTATAACTGAGTCTCTTCATTGTACAGCAGTAAAACAACATTGTAATTCAACAGTACTTCAATAAAAATAAATTTTAAAAATAAAATATAAAAACACTTTGTTAGAATAAAAAAAGATACATGCACCCCCATATTCACAGCAGCACTATTTACAATAGCTAATCCATGGAAGCAACCCAGGTATCCATCAACAGACTGCCTTAAGATGTAGTATACATATACAATGGTATATTACTCAGACATAAAGAAGAATGAAACGTTTCCATTTGCAGCAACATGGATGAATTTAGAGAATATTGTAGTAAGTGAGTTAAATCAGACAAAGACAAATATAGTATGATATCACTTACATGTGGCATCTAAAAAACAAGTGAACCTATATTCAAAACAAACAGACTCACAGACATGGAAACCAGACTTACAGTTACCAAAGGGGGGAAGTGGAGGGGATAAATTAGCAGTATGGGGATAACAAATAAATAAATAAAACTGGCAAAAAAGATTTATTGTGTAGCACAGAGAACTATGGATTCCCCCAGTGGCTCAGTGGTAAAGAATCCGCCTGTCAAGCAGGAGACTGGGGTTCAATGCCTGGGCTGGGAAGATCCTGTGGAGAAGGAAATGGCAAACCATTCCAGTATTCTTGCCTGGAGAATCCCATGGACTGGTGGGCTACAGTTCATGAGGTCTCAGAGTAGGACACAACTTACCGACTAAACAACAAATCAGAACAACAGGGAACTATATTCAGTATCTTGTCATACCTATAAGTGCTTCCATCTATAATTTGTATCCATCAAGTCTCATGACAATCATGTGGCATGTAACACCTCATTTGATATAAAAGGAATCTCAGAAGAACTGAGTGACCGGCTACTTGACAGGTAGCAAATATTTAGAGCTTGAGTTTTCATCTTGGTCGTTTGACTCTAAATCTTAGGCTCTTTCCTTTACATCATGATGCTCAGTTCTCAGAGCTGGCTTATGCGACAGCTCAGGGTAGAAAATTCAGAGCTATCTTTATGTTATCTTTGCAGCAGAACATCATCCACCCATTTGTACCTGTAAGTCATTCTGTAGAAACCAGTTTTTCAATTAAAAGAGTAACTGTTCTGGAAGTGGCACCAAAGGCTTGAAGCAATTAATCTCCCACAACAAATTCCTGCAGCTTTATTCATTCGAGTAGCCTTTGTTCCAAAGCAGTACACTATACATCACTCTCAAATCTTAAAAGCTTCCTGGATTCTTTCCTGGACTCTGTCATCTATATTATATGCAATTTCCACTCCTATCAGTTTTTATGAAGTATGTGTTTTTCTGAAACGTTTTTCTTAAAACCTACTTCTTTCTTCCTAATAGACCCAATTTCACTGTGAAAAAGCAAAGAAAATTATGGGGAGGTAGAGCTATGGAGCTAAATGTGACCACAGCTCTGCTGGAAACTTTGAAAATTACCCCATTTCCCCCCGCCTGCACCCCTACCCCATTACCTAACAAGTGAACTGGGAAGGCTGCTGCTTTTGGTTTTCTGGGCATAGAACAATTTCTCAGTGAGTTGAGAGTCCTTGCCTTAGGATTTACTGAATACTGTTTTATTCCTTGACTTTTTACACAAATTTTACAGCATCAGGTAAATGTTCTGCATGAGTGACATTGTCCAGATCAGAAAGATTTGGAATGGAAGCTCTATAACCATGTTGTGAGGTACAAAGGAAATCTGTAGGTTAAGCCAAAATCTTCTGGATTTGGGGTATGTTTGCCATAAACTCCCTTAATCCTTCAGAGATTTGATGTGTGGTTCTGGGCCTAATAGGCCTTCCCTGGTGGCTCAGAGGTTAAAGCATCTGCCTGCAATGCAGGAGACCTGGATTCAATCCCTGGGTTGGGAAGATCCCCTGGAGAAGGAAATGGCAACCCACTCCAGTATTCTTGCCTGGAGAACCCCATGGATGGAGGAGCCTAGTGGGCTACAGTCCATGGGCTCGCAAAGAATCGGAGACAACTGAACGACTTCACTTTCACTTTTCTGGGCCTAATAATGATGCTTTCTAGGTGTTTATTTCTTTATTCTGCTTTTTTAAAACAATGCATATCTTTGGCCAGAGGAGAGGATGCTGATATCTAAGTAATATGACCCAGATATGTTTGGACTTCACAGGCAGCCTTGTCTTAGGTTCACAGATGCTTTGAAGTAGAATTCAGCACTTCTACACTTCTCAACAAGAACAAATTTAACTCCCGTGAGACATTATAAGAAACATAGGTTTTAACATAGATTCCATGGAGAGAGGCATGAAAGGGCCATATTAAGCATTAGGCAAGACAAACCACGGAAATTCCTATTAAGCAACATCTCAGTTCTCCCCAGGAAGTCCCCCTAAGGCTACTTCTTCACTCTTTAATCTTGACTACACATAGGCTCCAGTTTTCCCTGGCTCTGGATCTCACTGCATTGTCCCTTGGTCCTGCTCTCCCCCTTACCTCCTGCAAAAAAATAAATAAATAAAAAGTTTCTAATGCAGAAAAAGTTAGTGAACTTTCTTACACTTGCATCCTCATACCCATCACTCTGTTCAGCAAAGAAATTCCTTTGGAAGCAGTTGGGTATTACCAACTGCAAGCAGTTTTTCCCTGTCACAAATAGTGTCAGCCATCACTAATTATAAGGAAAAGGCAACTCAAAACCATTATATTACCTCATACCTGAAAGAATGAGTATTATCAAAAAGACAAGAAATAAAAATGTGGTGAAAACATGGAGAAAGGGATCCTTGAGCACTGTTGGTAGAAATGTAAGTTGGTAGAGCCATTATGGAAAACATATGCAGTTTCCTCAAAAAATAAAAATAGAACTACCATATGATCCAGCAATGCCACTCCTGGGTTATATCCAAGGTAAAAAAAAAAAAAAATCAGTATCTCAAAGAAATATCTGTACCTGATGTTCACTGCAGCATTATTTACAATAGACAAGACATGGAGACAACCTAAGTGCCCACTGACAGATGACTGAATAAGGAAACTGTGGTGTATATATACATGAGAGAATACTATTCAGCCACAAGAAAGAAGGAAATCTTGCTATTGAGGGCATTATGCTAAGTGAAATAAGACAGACAGAGAAAGACTCACCTATGCTGCTGCTGCTAAGTCGTTTCAGTCATGTCTGACTCTGTGCGACCCCATAGAAGGCAGCCCACCAGGCTCCCCCGTCCCTGGGATTCTCCAGGCAAGAACACTGGAGTGGTTGCCATTTCCTTCTCCAATACATGAAAGTGAAAAGTGAAAGTGAAGTCGCTCAGTCGTGTCTGACTCTTAGCAACCCCATGGACTGCAGCCCTCCAGGCTCCTCTGTCCATGGGATATTCCAGGCAAAAGTACTCGAGTGGGTGCCATTGCCTACTCCGAATCTCACCTATAGGTGGAATCTGAAAAAAACCAAACCCGTAGAAACAAAGATCAGATTTGTAATTATCAGAGGTAGAGGGTAGGAAGCCAGTAGGGGGTTGTACTGAGGGGGATGATGGAATTAGGTGAAGGTGGTCAAAAGGCACAAACTTCCAATTATAGGATAAATAAATTCTGGGAATGTAATATACAATACTGTATTATATATTTGAAAGTTGCTAAGAGAGTGGACTTTAAAAATTCTCATCACAAAGAAAAAATTATAACTGTTTGGAGCTGATGGATATTAACTAATCTTACTGTGGTGATAATTTTGCAACATATACAAAAGTCAAATAATTATGTTGATACCTTAAGCTTATACAATGATATATGTCAATTATATCTCAATAGAACTGGGAGTAAAAACCAATAGTGTTGACTTACCATTCTAATTCCTTCTGAAAACGTAGGTCCAAGTTTCAAGGAGGTTTTCCTCAAAGGTATCTCAAGAAAAACTTGAGTCTTTGTTTAGCAGAGCCAGTTAGCTGGAACATGAAGAGAGAGGGCTTTAAATTGAAGAAAGCTAAGGAATTTAAAGTGAAGAAAAGAGAAATTAAAATTAACTATTGTTCTGGGTTCTTAACATACTTTATTTCATTGTAGCTTCACAACCAAATTTTACAGATGAAGAAAAGTAAGGGCTTCAGTTCAGTTCAGTTCAGTCGTTCAGTCATGTCCAACTCTTTGCAACCCATGGACTGCAGCACGCCAGGCTTCCCTGTTCATCACCAACTCCCAGAGCTTGCTCAAACTCATGTCTATTGAGTCAATGATGCCATCCAACCGTCCCATCCTCTGTCTCTCGTCCTCTTCTCCTCCTACCTTTAATCTTTCCTAGCATCAGGGTCTTTTCCAATGAGTCAGTTCTTCACATCAGATGGCCAAAGTATTGGAACTTTAGCTTCAGCATCAGTCCTTCCAATAAATATTCAGAACTAATTTC
The DNA here is from genome assembly GCF_016772045.2 of Ovis aries. Taxonomy (NCBI): domain Eukaryota; kingdom Metazoa; phylum Chordata; class Mammalia; order Artiodactyla; family Bovidae; genus Ovis; species Ovis aries. Next base: position 45,683,826 of record NC_056056.1, read on the forward strand.
CTTTACTATTGACTGGTTTGATTTCCTTGCAGTCCAAGGGACTCACAAGAGTTTTCTCCAATACCACAGTTCAAAGGCATCAATTCTTTGGTGCTCAGATTTCTTTATGGTCCAACTCTCACATCCATACATGACAACTGAGAAAACCATAGCTTTGACTAGATGGACCTTTGCTGGCAAAGTAATATCTCTGTTTTTTAATATGCTGTCTAGGTTGGTCATAGCTTTTCTTCCAAGGACTCAGTGTCTTTTAATTTCATGGCTGCAGTCACCATCTGCAGAGATTTTGGAGTCCAAGAAAATAAACTCTGTCACTGTTTCCATTGTTTCCCCATCTATTTGCCATGAAGTGATGGGACTGGATGCCATGATCTTGGTTTCTTGAATGTTGAGTTTTAAGCCAGCTTTTCACTCACCTCTTTCACTTTCATCAAGAGGCTCTTTAATTCCTCTTCACTTTTTGCCATAAGGGTGGTGTCATCTGCATATCTGAGGTTATTAATATTTCTCCTGGCAATCTTGATTGCCAGGTTTTACAGATGAAGAAAACTAAGGGCTTAGAGAAGTTAAAATAAATCTGTAAATTCTCATTGCTGCTCAGAAGCACAGTTGGGCTGCTAAGCCAAGTCCATTTACTCCATAGTCCAAGGTCTCTCCTTATATTCCATCACCTACCTTCTGTTCTGGATTTCCAAATATTTAGAGAGCTACCTCCTGTACCATCTCATCAAGGTCCTTGGCAGTTCAGGGGTGCATCTGTCCACAGGAACACTTCCCTTCTTACACTGACCTGGCCCAGGAACAATGTGATTCACTAACCTCTCCTGGCCCATTTTCTCCCTATCCATTGTCAGTCCTATCCAAGCAGCCACATTAATCCCTGACATCTCATTGGAAGGCCAAAGTTTGGTACTCTTGGCAAAGGGAGGATGGATGAACTTGAGTGCTGTATTAGAAAGGACCCTGGACCAAAATGCAGGCTATACAGACTATCACAGAATAAATCCATTCATACCTCCCCATCTTTGATCTCTTTGGAAACAAATATTTGCATAAAATGAAGTGAAACAGGAAATAAAAGAGAATTCATATTTGTGGACTGTTTCTCACAATGTATCTCACACATACAAAAGTAGATCTTTTTCTTTATTTTATATTTGAATGAGAAGAGAGCAACAGGGGATGAGATGGTATCATCAACTCAATGGACATGAGTCTGAGCAAACTCTGGGAGATAGTGAAAGATAGGGAAGCCAGGTATGCTGAAGTCCATGGGGTCACAAAGAGCTGGACATGACTGAGTGACTGAACAACAACAAAAGCTACTTGACATAAACAGATTTAGTCTTGTAGTATAGAATAGGACAGAACATAGTTTAGTTCTTTCTGTCTTCTCTAGGATGCATTATTTTTATAATCCAGGGCGGGCTATATGTAAACCTACTTCAGCTGCCCTCTCAGCGCCTGATGTGTCTCTGCTCAATTACCTCATTTCTTTCCACCCTAATTTCATTGACTAAAAAGAGAAGAAGGTAGGCTAGATAATCCCCAGGTTTCCTTCCAGCCATGTGGTTCACAGAGTTGTGAACTCTGCAAAGAATGACTTCCCTTGTGGGAAACATTACCTCCCATTCTGTGAAAAATCTCAAACTCAACATATTTACCCACAATCGCAGCTCTGTTAAAGTTAAACCCAAAAGTATAGGCAGAAAGGGGAATAAGGGACAGAATGTAAGGAAGGAAGGTGGGAGGTGAAAGTCTGAGCAAAAGATAGCCATGGGTTAACATGACTTTTCAAGGTTTTTCAGGATATGTGTGTAGATTCCATTTACTCTAGTCATTTATCTCCAAATTATATTTATTATATTTTACACAATGCTAACATTATGCTACATTAAAGAGTAGGCCTTGTGGAATTCTTGATTTGGGCTTTGTATTTTCAGAGAAATCACATTAGAGACAGTCTTAGCTACTTGCTCACACATATGGGGGGAGGGATTTTTCAATCATTAGCTATTTGGATTTTAAACTTCTTCGGATATTTACAGAAATTACACATTGATATGGAAATCCACTGAGAATTAAAGGAGCCCTGTCTCCTGGTTATTTTTGTACTGTTATACATGAGGTTTTTTCCTGGATTAGCACAGCAAACTTGTCGACGAGACAGAGATAATCCCAGACAGCTTGTGCATATTGTCACTGACAGAAGGCAGGCCTGCCTTTGGGAGACACTTTTCAGACTGTGACCTGTGCAACATTTAATACTGAATCTCATTCATTCATCCTTGAATCATCCTCTTGATTTCTATGACACCAGATTCTCTTATTTTCCCTCTCTTTGTCCTCTTTTTCTAGCCACCTTTCTAAACCATCCTTCTTTTCACAGCCTACTCAGCCTCCCTAGAAGCTGTCATTCACTCTACTCTCAGGATGTTTGTTGATCGTCATCTCAATCCTGATAAGTTCCACATCTGTATCGCTAGCCCAGACCGTGTCTTGACCTTACATACCTAAACATCCAACTGTCTACTCAACATCTATGCTTAGATGGCCCACGGGGATCTCCAGCTCATGTCCAAAATGAATCTCATCACTTTCTCTCTAAGCTTGACCCTCTCCCCTGAGTTCCCTGTCTCCACAAATACCTCCACTATCCACTTTGTTGCCTGAACCAGAAAACTGAAGAGCATCCTTGATACTCCTTCCTTCCAAACTCAACACCCATCCCATCAATCATCAGACTCAGCAGAATCTAACCCTGCATCATCTCTGGAATCTGGCCACAGCTCTCCTCTTGCACTTTTTCTCACTTAAGCCCTGGGGAGGGCTTTCCTGGTGACTCAGTGGTAAGAATCTACCTGCCAATGCAGGAGATGTGTGTTTGATCCCTGGTTTGGGAACATCCCTTGGAGATAGACATGGCAACCCACTCCAGTATTCTTGCCTGGAGAGTCCCATGAACAGAGAAGTCTGCTGAGCTACAGTCCATGGAGTTACAAAAGAGTCGGACACAACTTAGTGACTAAAGAACAACCCCCCAGGGAATCCCCATTTCTCGTTTGGAACACTCTAACAGCGTCTGAACTGAACAGCGTCTCCTCTGGTTCCCTACTCTGTTCCTCTTCATTCCGCTACTTTACAGCCAGAGTAAGCTTGTAAAAGCAGAAATCTAACCATTTTGCCCCGTTGCTTCCCATGGCTCTTAAGATAAAGCCCATACTCCTTAAGATAGCTTGCAAGCCTTCTCTATTTTGAACTCCACACCTCAGGGTTAACACTTTTCTTTCCCGTTCTTCCAGGGAGTCATCATGTCCCTTACCAACAGGCTCTCACAAATCCAAGTCCCATCTCCTGAACTCCTACTTCCCTACTTCCACTTCATTAACACTCAGAAGCCTTTCTTTACTCCCTCCTCCCAACACACATACCTAGTTATCAACAGTGAATGAAAATTATTTAACTGTCCATCTTTCCACTAGACTACATGATCCATGAAGGCAGGTACCCTGTCTATTTTTAGTTATATTCCAGCACCCAGCACAGTGCCTAGCATATAGGAGAAGTTTAGTAGATGTTTGCAGAATAAATGAATAAAAAATAAACGTGTCACTGCTTTGTACTAACAGCAATATCAGTATCTTAAGCCTACTTATTTGCATGCAGTGTAAGCCCACTACTGAATCAAAAAAAAAAGGGGGGGATTCTAGTTCTGTTTTCTTTTTTTAAACATATCTTTAAGCAGTGGAACCCTTTTTTTCCAAATGAAATATGTGTCAGAGCCCAGTTTATATTAAATTGATAAAAATAGAGCTGTGTATACTGAAACTGGGCTGGAAGGGACCCATGAGGACACTCAGAACTTAGTTTAAAAATCAGTAATCTAACCAATCCTACTGCAAGTAGGCAGTAGGATTCATATCACCTGAGACTTTGGTTTTTAAAATCTGAGAAGCATCCACTAGTATGAGAAGATGCTTGTTTACCTAAAGAAATGAGAAATCGAATATGAGACCATCAAGAAACTATTTCAGCTTTCCCAGTGATCCTTTTCTAACCCAGAATGAAAATGCAAAATGCTCTTTGACAGATTCAGAGGCTCCGAGGACAAAAACTGAACACACTTTACCAAGAACCGTGACATTTGGGGGGTGGTTCAGAGTGAGTGAAAGTGTCAGAGGATTTACACTGATGTCTTTGTTTTGGTTGGAGCCTGAGGTCAATCACACCCATAAAGTTCTGATCCTCATGCAGGTATGCTTTTCCTTATGCTGCTGATACTCAGCATCTAAGTCTAGGATTCTTTTCATCAGGAAACTGTCCTCACAGTGTTTTCTGCCAATGGAAACCAACTTGCTCCATACAGAACAGCATTTAGAAAAGCACAAGAAGAACATTTTTCAGTAGGAAGTCACACAATGAAATGTCACTTGGGCGGATGAGCCGCAGTCGGAAATGGCTGAGAGGAAAGACCAGTCAAGGGATCACACAATACACTGGGGATGGTTGTGGCCTCCCTACCATCCAAGGACTAGGAACACCTAGTGTACCAATGTAAGCTTTAGCCTCAAAACCAGCGAGAGAGAATTTCCTCTAAGTTTCTTGGGCTGAGGGAAAATGGGAACACTTTTATGCCTATAAATGCTGTGTACTTTGTAGGCAAAACTTGAAGTATGAATAAAAATCTGAGTAACTTAATGACTATATGATCAAGAAGTGTGGAACAAACTCTATTAGACAAATCTACAATAAAAGTTTATTTTCTTTCATGGACTATAATGTTAAGAAGAAATCAAGAAAAAGGCTCTATATAATAACAGATAAATTTAGGAGTAGGGGCCATTGGAAGGAGGCTACATCTAACTTTGCTTATGTTTTAAAATATTGTTGGTACTTCCTGGTGGCCCAGTGGCTAAGACTCCATGCTCCCAATGCAGGGGGGCTCGGGTTCAATCCCTGGTCAGGGAAATAGATCCCATATGCCGCACCTAAGTTTGCATGCTAAAACTAAAAGACTGCATGTGCCGCAATGAAGACTGAAGATCTTGTGAGTTGCAGCTAAGACCTAGCACAGCCAAATTAATCAAGATTTTAAAATAATAATAATAAATAAGACACTGTTGACAGTCACTAAATTTGACACAATTGTACTGGAAAAATATATTCTTTGCTGAGCTAAATGAAGCAAATACGTCATTTTCTTCACAGTACAGTCAAAACATAACTACTTAATTGATGTTCAATTCAGCTCTTGACTCAAGAGCTTACAATCCAGTTTTAGTCTCACAAATGGGGAAGTAAGTAAAGAATTACAGAGTATGGCAAATGTTGCAGTAGCCATAAGCAAAGGGAGGACACAGGAGAGGAACCCCCTAACCCAGCACAGGTTCTTGGGGTGGGAGGAAGGGTGGGTGGGACTTTGACAGGAGGTGATAGCTGCACTGCATCTTGAACAGAAATAACTTAGAAAGGAAGGAAAGGGGGAAAGGGTAGTGGAAGTGAGATGGGGAGTCCTAGATGAGAAAGTGACATGTACAAACAGAAGAAAGTGTTGCTTGTTTAGTGGTGTCACATGGTTAGGACATAAAGGGTTTGTGAGGGGATGGCAAGAGATTTGGCTAGAAAAATAGGCAGGACCAAAACCATGAAGGGCATGAAAGTGTCAAGCTAGGGAGCAACATCAGCTGTTCAGGTTACATGGAGCCATTAAGGGAAATAAACACAGAAATAACATGATCAAATAAGCAATTTGGAAAGAATTTATTAGTTGCAGCATGCTGTCAAAGTGTAATTTTCAAAAAGGTTAAAAAATGAGCCTCTTGTTAATATACAATGGACACTGGTTGACAGTTTTTATTTAACTCATTAATAATGAGAGAACCAGTAATTTAGGTAAGCTGGTTCCAAGACACTTGAAGAATAGGTATTTACATAGGCCATCAGGAGAGGAATCAAAATGAGATATGAGTTTCTTATTCTTTTAAGTTAGACACAGATTTGTTTAGTGTTACAGTAATAAAATCTTTGGATTAACTTTTCTAGGGACAAAACTGTTTGTATCTCTACCAGGCAAAAATCTACAAATCAACGTGTAACTGCATAGAATGTGAACACTTATCTTATAAACTTCAGTCATCATATCTTCATTTAAAAAAACTTCAATGGTGGTATGTTCCCTAATGAAATAATTGTTGGGTTGTCATTGTTGGTGAGTCACTAAGTCGTATCCAACTCTTTTGTGACCCCATGGACTACAAGCATGCTAGACTCCTCTGTCCATGGGATTTCCCAGCTACAAATACTGGAATGAGTTGCCATTTCTTTCAATAACATATTGAAAGGATCTACTCATACTGCCTTGGCCTTATTTTCAAGCATTGTTTACTTTTTCTTAATAGTAGGAGGAAGAGAGGATAAGGCAGAAGCTTGGGAAAAAAAAAAAAAAGAAACCCAGTTAAAAGCAAGTGCAATAATTCTAAGAAAAGATAGAAGATGGCAAACATAAACTAAGGCAATAACAGTGAGATGGAGAGCTAGAGCAAATATTTGAGTGATTTTAAGAGAATAGAGTGAATATACCTTGGCTGTTAATGAAATGCTAAAGAAAAGAAAAGATCTAGGGATAATTCTTAGGCATTTGGCTTGGGTGACTGAACAAAGGTATCACTCTTCTAGGCAGGACTAGAGAAGGGAAGTAGATGGGGGGCAGTCGTGTAAGGATGGGGGAGAAACGTTGAGTTCTGTCTAGAGAGTGTAATATGAAGGGAGAATCCACCTATAAGGGGATCTTTAGCATGTGAACCTGGTCTCAGAAGACCAAACTGGAGATACAGAAGAGTTATTTGCAAACAGGTAGTGGAATGCACATGCGCATTTCACTTATGCAAATCCAACTATTGTTGTTTAGTCGTTCGTGTCCAACCCTTTCTGATCCCATGGACTGTAGCCCACCAGGTTCCTCTGTCCACAGGATTTTCCCAGGCAAGAATACTGGAGTTGGTTGCCATTTCTTTCTCCAGGGGATCTTCCGAACCCAGGGATCAAACCTGCATCGCCTGCACTGGCAGTCATATTCTTCACCACTGAGCCACCAGGGAAGCCCAAATCCAACTACACAGCTTTGGTAAAACAAGAAAGAACAAAAGGGATAGAGAAAATCCATAGTTATAATGATACAATAATTTCCCCCACCATTCCTCTAATACAGCCTACCTCCCCAATGAACATGAGAAAAGATATAATACTCTTAGCAAGTTTCCATTTCCCCAGTCTAAACATTCCCCTAGTCTGAGAGTTGGTCTTGTATTTAAAGGTATTGTACCTACTTTTTGTTTTATATGTATGGCCCTAAACCCAAGTCAAATACAGATAACCTGGTGCTCAAATGAAATTCAATAATCTCTTCCAACACCAAAGGAAAAACTATGCTGGCTTATGACAGATGGTGATCTACTGTGTTCATAGACTATTAAAAGGATCTCTAAGGTTAAATTCAGAGAAGGCAATGGCACCCCATTCCAGTACTCTTGCCTGGAAAATCCCATGGATGGAGGAGCCTGATGGGCTACAGTCCATGGGGTCGCTAAGAGTGGGACATGACTGAGCAACTTCACTTTCATGCATTGGAGAAGGAAATGGCAACCCACTCCAGTGTTCTTGCCTGGAGGATCCCAGGGACGGCAGAGCCTGGTGGGCTGCCGTCTATGGGGTCGCACAGAGTCGGACACGACTGAAGCGACTTAGCAGCAGCAGTGAGTCTAAATTATATGCCTTACGTTTGACTTCAGAACCTTCCCTCTTCATCTCCATCCCCCAAACTCCAAGTCTCAAAATGTGATCCTACTATAGATAAAGCTGAGTATTTCAACTATGTCACCCAAACAAACTGAAAAACGGAGAGGAAGACAGAGTCTAGGATGTAACCTCAGAGAACACTGATCTTTAAGGAGGGCCCAGACAATGAATGATCTTAAAGGAATCTGAGAGCTAGCCAGCAGGATAAGAGGAAGGAAAATCAGAAGAGGATGGATGTTAAAGAAAGTTCAAGAAACGGATGGTCTGTAACTTCAAATAACTGCTGGGTAAGATGAAGGTGACCAGGTCTCCTGGGGTTGACTGTTACACAATCTCAACACTTATATGTAGTGACCCTCTTCAAATTGTCCCCTTCCCTTTATAGTTACCCTTTCTGGAAAAAAAGCTGTAAGCTACACTTGCTGTTTCTTTTTCCTTGTCTTCTCTTCTAGCTTCAGCCCCCACTACCTCTCTATAATATGTGTTACTTAGACCAACAGTTTCTTGTGACCAAATCTAATGAATATTTTTCTACCTTTATCTTGAAGTGAAGTGAAGTGAAGCCACTCAGTCATGTCCGACTCTTCATGACCCCATGGGTTGTAGCCTACCAGGCTCCTCTGTCCATGGGATTTTCCAGGCAACAGTACTGGAGTGGATTGCCACTTCACTTCACTTCAAGATAAAGGTAGAAAAATTTCATTAGATTTGGTCATAAGAAACTGTTGGTCTAAGTAACACATATTATAGAGAGGTAGTGGGGGCTGAAGCTAGAAGAGAAGACAAGGAAAAAGAAACAGCAAGTGTAGCTTACAGCTTTTTTCCAGAAAGGGTAACTATAAAGGGAAGGAGACGATTTGAAGAGGATCACTACATATAAGTGTTCAGATTGTGTAACAGTCAACCCCAGGAGACCTGGTCACATTGATTTTATAAACGTTCCTTGCTGGGCACCTCCAGTTCAGGATAGGATGTAGCAGCCTATTTTGAGAGGGACTCTAGATTCAGGAAGTATTGCTTGTTTCTTTGGTTCAGTTCAGTTCAGTTCAGTTGCTCAGTCATGTCCGACTCTTTGTGACCCCATGAATTGCAGCGCACCAGGCCTCCCTGTCCTTCACTAACTCCTGGAGTTTGCCCAAACTCATGTCCATCGAGTCAGTGATGCCATCCAGCCATCTCATCCTCTGTCATCCCCTTCTCCTCCTGCCCCCAATCCCTCCCAGCATCAGGGTCTTTTCCAATGAGTCAAGTCTTCTCATGAGGTGGCCAAAGTACTGGAGTTTCAGCTTCAGCATCAGTCCTTCCAATGAACACCCAGGACTGATCTCCTTTAGGATGGACTGGTTGGATCTCTTTGTAGTCCAAGGGACTCTCAAGAGTCTTCTCCAACACCACACTTCAAAAGCATCAATTCTTCGGCACTCAGCCTTCTTCACAGTCCAACTCTTACATCCATACATGACTACTGAAAAACCATAACCTTGACTAGACGGACCTTTGTTGGCAAAGTAATATCTCTGCTTTTGAATATGCTACCTAGGTTGGTCATAACTTTCATTCCAAGGAGTAAGCATCTTTTAATTTCATGGCTGCAATCAACATCTACAGTGATTTTGGAGCCCAAAAAAGACAAAATCTGACACTGATTCCACTGTTTCCCATCTATTTCCCATGAAGTGATGGGACCAGATGCCATGATCTTCGTTTTCTGAATGTTGAGCTTTAAGCGAACTTTTTCACTCTCTTCTTTCACTTTCATCAAGAGGCTTTTTAGTTCCCCTTCACTTTCTGCCATAAAGTTGGAGTCATCTGCATATCTGAGGTTATTGATATTTCTCCCGGCAATCTTGATTCCAGCTTGTGCTTCTTCCAGCCCTGCGTTTCTCATGATGTACTCTGCATAGAAGTTAAATACGCAGGGTGACAATACACAGCCTTGACATACTCCTTTTCCTATTTGGAACCAGTCTGTTGTTCCATGTCCAGTTCTAACTGTTGCTTCCTGACCTGCATATAGGTTTCTCAAGAGGCAGGTCAGGTGGTCTGGTATTCCCATCTCTTTCAGAATTTTCCACAGTTTATTGTGCTCCACACAGTCAAAGGCTTTGGCATAGTCAATAAAGCAGAAATAGATGTTATATATATGTGTGTGTGTGTGTGTGTGTGTATTTATATATAGGTTGGAAAGTGGTATCATAGAGGAGGAAGTTGTGGTGTCATGTGTGTGCACATGTGTGTGTAACAAGAGAGAGAGAAAGAGGGTGGTTGAGAATGTATAGTTTCTGAATAAGTAGGAGGGGGGTTAATCAGAACACACTGGAGTATTTGATCTTGGAAAGGATGAAGAACACTACTTACAGTGAAACAGAGGAAAGAGTGAGAGAAGATAATTTGATGGTGTTACAAGTCGGGGATTTATCAGGAAGTTGAGGGGTGCATGTGTGTGTGTGAAGTAGTAGAAAAATGCATTTGCTGTTGGATAAAGGGATGGTAGAAAGGGAATTACTTTTAGCCAAATGAAGGGGAAGGCAGCTTGAAGTTTGGATTAACCATGGAAAACAATGAGATGAGGAGATTACTCAGCACCTAAAGAGATGGGTGAAGGGAGTCAAAAGGTACTAACTTCCAGTTAGGAAATAAATAGGTCATGGGGATATAATGTAGAGAATGGTGACTACAGTTGATAATACTATATCGCATGTCTGAAAGTTGCTAAGAGAGTAAAGTTCTCAACATAAGAAAAATAAATTGTGTAACTGTGTATAGTGATGGAGGTTAATTAGACTTATTTGATGATAATTTTGCAATATAGACAAATATCAAATCATTATGCTATATACCTGAAACATAATGTATGTCAATTATATCTCAATTTGAAAAAAATTAGCAAGAATATATGTGGAATTCTGTCATTTTTGCATCTATTGAGGTGATCATATGATTTTGCTTTTAACATATTAATTTATTTCATTAACTGATTATCTAATGGTAATCCAACTGTGCATTTCTAGAGTAAATTCATCCTGGTCATGATTTATTAACTTTCCATACACTTTATGTATGATTTTCTATTATTTTGTCTGGATATTTTGCATCACTGTTCATAAGTGAGACTGACCTCATTATCAGTTATTCTAACTTCATAAAGCAAGCTAAGGAGTGTTTCCTCTTTTTTGTCTTTGGAATAGCTTGTGAAAGATTGAAATTACTTGTCTCCTGAGTATTTGTTAGACCTCAACTGTGAAACTACTTGACCTTGAGGAACTACTGCAGAGGAAGAGGAGGAGGAGGCTCCTGATTTTACCCTGGATTAAAAAAAAAAAACAGGACATTAATGGGAAAACTTGTGATATTCAATTAGTCTGAAAATTAGTTAATACTACTGTACCAAAGTTGACCAAGCAACTGGACACACACACACATACACATCAAAGTTGACTTAAGCTTTGACTAGTTGTCTTGAGATTATATAAAATGTTAACAACAGGGGAAGCTGAGTTAAAGCATATTAGAACTTTTGGTACTATTTTTGGAACATTTAGTAAGGCTACAATTATTTCAAAATAAAAAAAGTTTTTTAAGTGGAGAGGGAAGAGTTTGATGAAAAGCAAAGGAAGACAATCATTGAAGCTGAGTGGTAGATATAGAGGAGCTTGTTTTATGATTCTCTACTTTGTTTTGTATGATTGAAAATTATTACAAAAAATTGTTTAAGGAAATCAACTACAGCAAAAAATTTATCTGCTCTTGACTTTTATTTTATGGGACAATTCTTTTCCTTTTTTAAAAAGCCTTTTTTATTTTGTATTGGGATATAGCTGATTAAGAAACAATGTTGTGATCATTTCAGTTCAGTCACTCAGTCATCTCTGACTCTCTGCAATCCCATGGACTGCAGCATGCCAGGCTTTCCTGTCCATCACCAACCCCCAGAGCTTTCTCAAACTCATGTCCATCAAGTTGGTGATGCCATCCAACCATCTTATCTGCTGTTGTCCACTTCTCCTCCTCCCTTCAATCTTTCCCAGCATCAGGGTCTTTTCTTATGAGTCAGTGCTTCCCATCAGGTTGTGAAAGTTTCAGGTGAACAGCGAAGAGACTCAGCTGTACATATACATGTATCCATTTTCCCCCCAACTCCCCTTCCCATCCAGGCTGCCACAAAACAATGAACAGAGTTTCATGTGCTATACAGTAGGTCCTAGTTGGCTATCCATTTCAAATATAGCAGTATGTACATGTCCATCTCAAATTCCCTAACTATCCCTTCCCTCCATTCTCCATATGGGACAATTTTAAACAACTGATTTATTTTCTTTAAATCTTTTTGACTATAGTTTCCTGTTTGTTCTTGAAGAAGTTTTAGTAGGTTATATTTTTCTAAGAATTTATCCATTTCTCTAAATTTTCCAGTTCATAGCCTTAAAATTCGTAATCCCCCTTATTAATTATTTGTCTGCACTGACTGTAATTATCTCTTTTGTCCTAATATTTATCTGTAAGAGGCTTTTCAAAGAAAGAATCTGGGGACTTGTTAACCTTCTTTTACACTTTTTTTTCTATTTCATTGATTTCTGCTGTTATCTTTACTTTCACATGTTTATTTATTATTTCTTTATTGTTTTTCTAACAACTCATTGTTAGCCTTTCATATTTACTAATAATAGCATTTAAGGATGTAATTTTTCACTAGATCTTACTTTATCTACATTGAATACATCTTGATTATAGTCTAAGTATTTTCTAATTTCTATCATAATTTCCTTTTTGGCCCACAGGTTATTTAGAACAGAACATCTTAATTTTCCACATATGGGTTTCTAGTTATCCTTTTGCTATTGATGTCTAACTTAATTGTATTATGGTCGTAAACTGTGGTAGGTATGATTTCAGTCTTTTGAAAATTGTTGATATTTGTTTTATAAATCAGCGTGTGGTCAGTTTTCAAAAATGCTCCATGTTGGTTGCAAAGAATGTAAATCCTGTAGTTGTTACACATGATATTATCAATGTTTACTCAATTAGAGACAGTTTATTAATTGTGTTGTTCTGATCTTCTCTTTACTGATTTTGTCAGCTTGATTCTAAATACAAGGTTAGAGAACTCTGACATCTTCCTGGAGAATTGAACCTTTTATCCTTTTGAAATGCTTGTTCTTAACATTTTCTGTCTTAAGAACTGTTTAGTCTGATACTAATATAGAAACACCAACTTTCTTGTGGTTATTGTCTGCATGGTGTAGTTTTTTTTTTCACACTCATTCTCAATTTTTCTAAATCCTTATGTTTTAAACATGACTTAAATGGAATATAGCTGAACTTTTAAAAACAGAATATATGCATGTATATGTATACACACACACTCCGAGCCTCCCCATTGGCTCAGCGGTAAAGAATCCGCCTGCAAAGCAGGAGCTGCAAGCGACTCAAGTTCAATCCCTGGGTCAGAAAGATCCCCTGGAGAAGGGAATGGCAACCCACTCCAGTGTTCTTGCCTGGAGAATCCCATGGATGGAGGAGTCTGATGGGCTACAGTCCACATGGTCACAAAGTCCACAGGGATACAACTGAAGCAACTTAGCACACACGCACGCATACACATGTACACACACCCCACCTGTAAATTCTTGCCTAAAATCTTGGGTGCTCAGTTTATTTTTGCTTATTTTAATACCTGAAATACTTAAATTTATTTCTACCATCTTATTTTTTGCTTTCTAATGTGTCTTGAATCTTTAATATTTCTTTTTTTCTCTGTTTTCATGTACTTTCATATTAAATTGTTTCCCTTTCCCATTTTTTTCCTTTATAATTAAGACATTATATACCCTTTTGGTGGTTATTCTAGAAATTTTAACTTGGAAACCTAATATCTTTATCATTCTCCCAAACAATAAAAAGCACAAGATACTTGAAGTCTGATCATTCTTCTCCCAATTTACCTGCTATTCATGCTGTGTATTTTATTTCTAGCTACTTTAAGAAAATCTTTTAAGAGATAATTGTTGTTGTTGTTGTTCTTAGCCCATATTTATTACACTTAAACACGTATTTAGCACTTTCCTTGCTCCTCATTCCTTCATTCATTTCTGACCTTCCATCTGTGTTCACTTTCTTCAGGAAGAATGTGAAAACAGCCTTGAGAATTTCCTTCTGAGGGTTTAAATAGTTGCAAACTCTCAGTTTTTGTTTGCTTATTTTAAGATATTTCTTACGTTTTTCTTTAAAGATAATGTATAAATTTAGTTTGACAATAATTTTCTTTGGATACAGTGGCTTCTGTGGTTGTCAGGTTTAATTGTCATCCTGTTGAAAGTAATCTGCCTTTACTTTCTTTGGCTGCTTTTACATTTTTGTCTTTGTTTATAGTATTCTGCATTTCTCCTGGAATGTGTCTAAGTGTAAATATCCTCTTATTTATCCTTCTTGGGATTGTTGAGGTTTTTGAATCTGTGCTTTGTCATTTCTTGGAAATTCTCAGTTCTTATTTCAATTATTGCTTTCATTACCAGTTCCTTCTCCTACTGTCTGCCTGGAATTCTGATTAGGTAGTTGCCATACTGTTTAACAATATCTCCATGACATATGACTGCTCTTTTATGTTTCCATCTCCTTGGGCTACATTATGAATTTTTGGATCTTTCTTAATATCTTCTCTAGCTTTCTGCCATTAAATTCTGCCACTAAATCCATACATTGTGTTTTTAATTTCAAATATTATATTTTAAATTTCTAGTAGTTTTTTTGAGTCTTCTTCAAGTCTGTTGGCTCATGTTTGATGTGTTTTTTTCAACCCCTTCTTATTTCTTTAAATACATGCAACATACTGATTTTATATGCTGTGCCTGGTAATTTAATAACTAATGCTTTGCAGTCTGATTCTACTGTTGATTATTTCTGCTGGCCCTTGTTCATGGTGTATTCTTTCCTTTTGTATTTTGTGATTTAAACCGTTAGTCCATATTTCTTAGCACTTACTGATGGGAATTCTTTAAGGCTTGTTTTGAAGATGGGTACCCCCAGAACAGATTTGTATCTGTTTCTGAGAGGTGTCTTGGAACTACATGTTGAGGTTTACTTTAAACTTAATTCCTGGCTTGAGGTTGTTTTATTTTTTCCTTTTTGCCTCCCAGGTATAGCATGAATTTGAGCTTCAAGCCTGTGTGAGTGTTGACTATGCTTTAAGTCTTCAGGGATTTCTTTTTCCTCTCCATCCATTTAGAGTCAATCCTCAAGACAGGCAATTTTCCTTGCCATTTTTGGGGGGTGGAGGAAAGGCAGTAGATTTACCTGCAGTTCATCCTAACACAAAAGGGGTAGTCTTTTGAGGCCCCAGCTTTAAGCAGTGGTGGCTGAGTCTACACATAGATTTCTCACTTTGTGCACACCTTAACCAATATATTCACTCATTTGGCAAATGTCCTCAAGCAAAAGACTCTAGGTTTTGCTTATTTCCTAGGTTCGTACTTACATTCCATTCTTGGCCTCCAAGTGTTTTTTTGTTGTTGTTTTTTTTTTTTTTACTTTGCTGCAAGCATAGAATGCATTTCAAAAGATTAGAAAATACTTTGTCAACTATTTTTAGTTGCTTCAATGAGATTATTCTGAATATCTAGTCCATCATATTGCCAGAAATGGAAGTCTATCTGCCTCTGCCTGAATGTTGAGAGTTGATCTGAAGGGTTCCTTCCTAGGTCCTCCTCTCCCCTTATTCTATATATTCTCTTCTCCCCTAGATAATTTTATTCATTCCTACTACTTAGTGCTCCTTACCAATTATTCCCTGAATTATACCTCTTTATTACTTTCCTATGACTGCTGAAACAACTGGACCACGAATTTGGTGTAAAAGAACACGATTATTTTCTTACAGTTCTGGACCCCAGAAATTTGAAATAAGATTCACCAGGATAAAATCCAGATGTCATTGGGACTTTCCTGGTGGTCCAGTGGTTAAGACTCCATGCTTCCACTGCAGGGGACGTGGGTTTAATCCATAGTTGGGGGACTAAGGTCCCACATGCCACACAGTATGGTAAAAAGATAAATAAATGTCACCAAGGCTAATTTCCCTTGGAGGCTATAGGAAAGAAATCTTTCCTTGCTTCTTCCAGCTTCCAGGGGCTTCCTGCATTCCTTGAATTATGACCCTTCCTTGTACCCTCCAGCATCTTGCTTCCATCATTACATCTCCTGTTCCCTCTTTAGTCAAGTCTTCCTCAGTTTCCTTCATATAAGAACACTTGTGATTACATATAAGGTTCACCTGGATACTCCAAGATACTCTCCCTATCTCAATATTCCTAATTTTATCACATCTGTAAAGCCACTTTTGCTTTAATAGAGTAACATTCACAGATTCCAAAGAGTAGCATCTAAATATCATTGGGAACCATTATTCAGCCTCCCCAACTTCTAATCATGATCTCCAGACCGAAATTTTCAGTTTCCTTTTGAATATATATTAGATGTCCCCTAGGCACTTCAAATTCATTTTATGTAAAACTGAATTTAATTCACCAGCTCAGCTAGTGACATCACCATCTTCCCAAGAATTCAATCTTAAAGTCGGTGTACACTGCTTTTCTTCACTCTTTACATGCAATTGGTCACTGAACTCCTGTGTCTCCCTCTCAAAGTTCTCTCAAATCCAGTTCTTTTCCTTATTTCAACTGTCATTTTTTTCAGACCTTGTTGTCCACAGTCATTGTGACCTAACTGAACTCCCTACTTCTACTTTTTTCCCACCTAAAATTACCCTGTTTCCTTGAATTAATTTTCTAAAACCCAAATGACTATGTTGCTCTCCTATTAAAATCTCTTTAATGGTCCTGCCTTTGTCTACTCATTCAAATCCAAATCATTCAAGGCCCTTTGTGATCTGGCCACAATGTGTAAGGCCAGCTTCACCGCTGCCATGCCCTGCCAAGAACCACTGTGCTCTAGCCACCCAAACTACACCCTGTTTCCTGAACAAGCCAGTCTGCTTCTGCCTCAGGACCTTTACATATTCTGTTCCTGCTGCCTCATGAAAGAAATTAAATCTAAAGCAGAACTGGAGAATCTCACACATGGGCCCTTGGGAAAATGATACCTAAGGATTGAGGGACTGGTTTCCAGTAAATGCGTTGATTTACAGAAAACTTAAAGTTATCTCTCAACCAATGAACATCTGCCAAGAACCTGTCACCATCCTCAAGCTAAAGAACTTGCTGCTTGGACTTTAGTTAAATTTCTTGTTCTTTTGAATTCTTTGACCATAAATAGGGCCCTAAACTCTCAACGGAGTTTACCACCTATAGATTGGTACAGTTTGTTTGTCACAAATTTTAATTCCTCTACCATTTCCAAATAGTGGCAGAATTTTTGATGATTTGAGCTTGCCATGCTTTCCTCTTTTATTGAGGTTGATAGCCTGGAAAATCTTTCCCTATCACCAACCTAAAAAAGTCTTTACAATCCTTTAAGAACCAGTTGAATTCTTAATTTTTCCACATATTGTAGAAGTCTACTACACAGTTAGGATTCAGTTCAGTTGCTCAGTCGTGTCTGACTCTTTGCGACCGCATGAATTGCAGCACGCCAGGCCTCCCTGTCCATCACCAGCTCCTGGAGTTCACTCAGACTCATGTCCATCGAGTCGGCGATGCCATCCAGCCATCTCATCCTCTGTCGTCCCCTTCTCCTCCTGCCCCCAATCCCTCCCAGCATCAGAGTCTTTTCCAATGAGTCAACTCTTTGCATGAGGTGGCCAAAGTACTGGAGTTCCAGCTTTAGCATCATTCCTTCCAAAGAAATCCCAGGGCTGATCTCCTTCAGAATGGACTGGTTGGATCTCCTTGCAGTCCAGGGGACTCTCAAGAGTCTTCTCCAACACCACAGTACAAAAGCATCAATTCTTCGGCGCTCAGCCTTTTTCACAGTCCAACTCTCACATCCCTACATGACTACGGGAAAAACCATAGCCTTGACTAGACAGACCTTAGTCGGCAAAGTAATGTCTCTGCTTTTGAATATACTATCTAGGTTGCTCATAACTTTTTTTCCAAGGAGTAAGCGTCTTTTAATTTCATGGCTGCGATAACCATCTGCAGTGATTTTGGAGCCCTCCCAAAAAAAGTCTGACACTGTTTCCACTGTTTCCCCATCTATTTGCCATGAAGTGATTGGGACCGGATGCCATGATCTTCGTTTTCTGAATGTTGAGCTTTAAGCCAACTTTTTCACTCTCTTCTTTCACTTTCATCAAGAGGCTTTTTAGTTCCTCTTCACTGTCTGCCATAAAGGTGGTGTCATCTGCATATCTGAGGTTCCAATCCAGCGTTTCTCATGATGTACTTACTCTGCATAGCAGGGTGACAATATACAGCCTTGATGTACTTCTTTTCCTATTTG
Organism: Ovis aries; assembly: GCF_016772045.2. Classification (NCBI taxonomy): domain Eukaryota; kingdom Metazoa; phylum Chordata; class Mammalia; order Artiodactyla; family Bovidae; genus Ovis; species Ovis aries. The sequence continues at coordinate 45,702,015 of NC_056056.1, forward strand.
GAACCAATCTGTTGTTCCATGTCCAGTTCTAACTGTTGCTTCCTGGCCTGCATACAGATTTCTCAAGAGGCAGGTCAGGTGGTCTGGTATTCCCATCTCTTTCAGAATTTTCCACAGTTTATTGTGATCCACACAGTCAAAGGCTTTGGCATAGTCAATAAAGCAGAAATAGATGTTTTTTTTGGCACTCTCTTGCTTTTTTCATGATCCAGAGGATGTTGGCAATTTGATCTCTGGTTTCTCCGCCTTTTCTAAAACCAGCTTGAACATCAGGAACTTCAAGGTTCATGTATTGCTGAATCCTGGCTTGGAGAATTTTGAGCATTACTTTACTATTAACACTTTAGGTGTTGATTCAATTATTTAACAGTATTTACTGAGAGTCAAATATATCAAGGATACCATGGAAAGCAGTGGGTCTCTAAAATGGTGAAAAATATGTGAATAGATCTTTCTTTTACAGAGTCTTCCAGGCTCTTCTGTCCATGGAACTTTCCAGGCAAAAATACTGGAGTGGGTAGTCATTCCCTTCTCCAGGGGATCTACCTGCCCCAGAGATTGAACCTGGGTCTCCCACACTGCAGACAGATTCTATACTATCTGAGCCACCAGGGAGGCCCCCTAGTAAACAGGCGGTTATGATACCATATAAGCACTCTGGTAGTAAAAGCATAAGATGACATAGGAATAGACTGGAGGGGGAACAAGTTCAGATGTGGAGGATTATCAAGAGATGACAACTAATGTGAAACTAAGTTATGAGTAAGAATTGATGAGGGAAAGGGCAATTAGAGAGAGAAAGTGGTCCATGATGAAGATAGCATTCTATGGTCTGGACGTTTGCACCTACCCACTTTCCTCAAATTCATGTCTTGAAATCTTAACCCAGCAAAGGTGACAATATTAGTAGGTGGGGCCTTTAGGAGGTGATTAGGTCTTGAGGATGGAGCCCTCATGAACAGGATTAGTGATCTTATGAGAGACCCCACAGAGCTCCCTACCCTTTGCTACCATGTGAGGATACAAGGAGAAGTCTGGGATCCTACCTGACCATGCTGGTACAATTACCTTGTACCTTCAGTCTCCAAAACTGTGAGCAATATATTTCTGCTGTTTATAAATCAGCAGTCTGTGGGGTTTTGTTATAGCAACCCACATGAAGTAAGACACAGCATTTTTGAAAACCTAGACATAGAGGAAAACATAGTGCACCCGCCAAACTGAGAAAAGGTCAGCAAGGCTGGATCATAGACAAAGGGGAATGTCAAAAGATGAAGCGGGGTATGAGCTGGAGTCGGATCATGCAGGGCCCTGAGGCCATATTTAGAGCTTGGGTCTTTATTCTAAGAGTGAAGGAGAACCACTAAAGAGTTTTAACCATTCGAGTGACATAATCCAATGAATGTTTTAAGGGATTATTCTGGTTGCAGTGAAAGTAACAGATGTAAATAGGCCAAGAAATGTCAATTAGGAGGTTGGTGCAGAAAGCCAAGTGAGAGTTCATAAATAACTAATCTGTAGCAGTGTGAATGAACACAGTCAGATGGATTTGAAAAAAGACATGAAAAAGAAAGTCAAAGATGCTGCTCAGGTGACTGGTTTGAGCTGCTGAGAAGATGATGGAGCCAGTCCCTAAGAAAAGGAGACAGAAAGAGGGTCACCACTGGGCAGGTAAGTTCAGTTTTAGAATGCTGTGGAGCAAGACTTTTGTGACATGCTTTCCAGCCCATTGGGGTTTCTCTCACAGCTCAGTTGATAAAAATTCCACCTGCAATGCAGGAGATCCCGGTTTGATTCCTGAGTCAGGAAGATCCCCTGGAGAAGGGATAGGCTATGCACTGCAGTATTCTTGGACTTACCTTGTGATTCAGCTGGTAAAGAATCCACCTGCAATGCAGGAGACCTGGATCCAATTCCTGGGTTGGGAAGATCCCCTGGAGAAGGGAAAGGCTACCCCTTCCAGTGTTCTGGCCTGGAGAATTCCATGGACTATATAGTCCATGTGGTCTCAAAGAGTTGGACATGAATGAGCAACTTTCCTTTCTATCCCATTGACTCACTTGATTTCCATGCAGCTGTGGGGCACGGCTCACTGCACCCTGATAGCTTCCTATCAATGCTTTTCTGCCATAGAGCTTGCTCCAGAGCTGGGGAAGTTTATTCAGTCTGGCAAAGGTATGGCCTGGAAGTGCCTCAAGTTACCATTTCCTGCAGGCAGTCTTCAACCAATGTGTGCTGGGAGCTGGTAGGCAATGCCCCAGCCTCCCTCCTTCAGGGAGACAAGTCTGAGTCTCAGTGACAGTGATGGCCAGCCTGTGACCACAATGATTACAGCTCAACAATGTATCGTTTAAGGACCTTTCCTCCTTCTCTTACTATTCTTGCTCCCTCATTCCTGCTTCTCAAATAATCGTCATACATCTAAGCCCTAGTTTGTTCTATGCTCTAGTTTGTTCTTCCCTCTGAAGGAGGGAAGTCCAAACCAAGATAAATTTCTGGAAGACTACAAAGTGAAGACCCATTGTAGACTTTCAGAAGAAGAAATCAGGAGTAAAAGCATAAGTTTATGTTTTTCTTGCAAGAGAGGCTGAAAACACAGAAGTAGATGAAATCGTCCAGTGAGGAGAGAAAGGGACTTATGAAGAAAACCTGAGGAATAGTAACATTTTAGGCACTGGCAGAAGAAGAGACAGGAGACTGATGAAGAAATGACCAGGGAGAGAGGAGAAGGACCAAGAAGGTCAGCAGACATGGAAACCCATGGAAAAAGAAGATTCAAGAAAGGAGTGAATGGGAGTATTAAATGCTGCTGAGAAGACAACAAAGGTACAGATAAGTAACCATCAGATTTAGCAAATAGAGTTCATTAGAGACTCAGTGGGAAAGCAACTCTAAAAGCATGGTGAGGCTGGAGCTAGGTTATCAAAAGTTGAGTGTTTGTGCGAGACGTGAGAATATGAAGAGAGTGAGTACAGAGAACTATTAGGAAGTGTGATTTTAAAGAAGAGGAGAAAAATGACAATATAGCTGGTTGAATGAGGTAGGGTGTGTGTGTATATGTAAGCATGTGTATGTGTATATGTGTGCATGTGTTAAGACGGGAGATACTTGAGCCTGTTCAAACTGCTTAGCTCATAAGAAAACTGGCAGAGAAAAAAGGTTGAAGGTAGGGGAAAGTAAGGAACAATGAAGATAATGAATTTCTGAAAAAGAAAATAAAAGATGAATTCAGGTAGATAGCTTGATTAAGCCTGAGTGAGGGACTTGTCTTCCATTGAAATAATAATTAACCTAGTTCTCTGCCTATTTCACAGATGACACAGGTGTATATTTCCAAAGCATGGTGGCACTAATTGTCTTTATCCAATAAATTTTCATTGAATTTAACCATTGATAGTACTTGATAATAAATACATATAGGTCCATCAACTAATTTATTTGATGTTACCATAATATTGAGATTGTAGTCCCTCAGATGTTACATGAATTTTTGTCTGACAGCCTGGGAAAAACATGTTCTTCTGGTAAGGAAGAGAAAGGGAAGCATTATTAAACTTTAATCTAGTGACCTCATCAGTGTTTTTTAGGAGCATTATGTGACCTCATAGGCCTTTTTTAGGGGAAGTCAGCAAGTCATTTGCTGCTTTGTGGTCTGTTCCTCATTTATAAACTGGGACTCATATAATAGGCATTTATGATCTGATTTATTCCCTGATACTTGCCACAAACTGAACTTCCATAAGTTAAACCTTTAATATCTTTGAAGTTATAAATGAAAATGGTGTCCCTAAAGACCCAATTTATGCTCTAAAATACCAAAATGAATTGTGGAAAGACAACTACATGATTTTACAAAGATTTTCTAGGTTTGTAAAGAAAAAGTCAAAAGTTTAGATCCTTTGAGGAAATTCTTTTTAATCAACTGGCTGAGGCTTCTTAAAATACAGGTCCCAAAGAAATGTTATTTTTCTGATAAGTCTCCCTGAAGCAAGTAAATGCTTCAGTGCTTAAAGATATTCAAACTGTGATCAAAATTAGGGCCATCTGTCTAAAAACTACCATAGTAGATTTGGTGGGGAAGAAATTCTTGGAATGTTCAAGTTTTCCTCATTGCTGTGTTCTCTTCCCCTTCTCCTCCTCCTGCAATCCTCAGTCTATCTCTGTGTCTGATCTTACCATCATTAAACACCCAGAACATATAGTAGCCTTTATCTTTAACAGACTTTGTGGGCACATTATTGATATCAGATGCTATTCTATTGGTTCTTGTGGCTTCTTCCTTGAATAGTAAATGTTTTGCCAACTATTTTCTGAAAGTGATCCAACCAACTTTTACGTGCAGTAAAAACTCCCTTTGACATCTTGGGGTAGCTCTTTTTCAACATAAATGGATGATGCTTTTGCAATAGCATTGCCTAATTCAGATGCATATGGATTTGCTTCACCTGCACCCATCAAATCAAAAGTTGTTCTATATACTTTATTTCTTGCACCAGTTCACATAAAAGTAGCTTCAATTTTCCTGTCACTTATGATGAGAGTCCTGGGAAGATGCATGGTGAGATTTGACCAACACTGGGAGAGTCATATTTATGATAATAAAGGTTGTAACAGCAGGGGTCTAAAGTGAAGCTATTGTGAGTCAAGATCCATCTGTACTCTTCTATCTGTGTTTATTGTGAGGATTAAGCATAAAATGCTTTAAAAACTGTAAAACCTTATACAAGTGGAAGGAATTATTGTAATCCAAACCTGTATAATACACACAAAACCACACAAACCAAATATCACTAATGCGTTGCTCATACAGGTCTGTGTAGTTAGAATTTGAAGCATTTCCTTTCCCTAAAAAGCACTGGGCTTCTTTTTACTGAGTTTAAGAAGGATTTGAGTCACCACAGAAAAGTAATACCCAGTGAACAATTCACTCGTGACTAGGAAAGGAGCCATTCTTCCTGCAGCCTCCTCCTGGTCCCCTCCATCCCTATACATCACCCCGAGGCTCTCTCCCTGGCCTTTTGTGGGGTTCACTGTGTGCCATTCAGGAATGATGTCTCTTGCCTTGGAGTTTTCGGCTTGAAAAATTCTGACAGACACCCATGAAAGCACAAAACAGCACTGTACCATTGAGATCAGAACCAGCCTTCCACCTCAGTGACAGACTGTTAAGTAAAAAAGTTTGTCCCTCACCAAAGCTTTTAAAGGATCTGTGTTTCTTTTATCTAAGGACAAATGGAAGAAAAGAATAACCCAACTAACTTGTTATAAACAAAGCAATTTGAGATTCTAGTCACGTTCTGGAAAAAGTCAAAAGATTGTTTTTCCACAGGACTCCCCTCCTCCCACTCCATAGCCCCACCATCAATGCCTTATGTGACTTTCGGGAAGGCTTCAGGCAACAGAATGCATGAGAAATTCAATCTGGGTTTTGCTGTCCCACATAACCCCTGTAGCGCTGGAGTTCCCTATTGGCTCTGAGAAACAAAGCCTCAAAGCAATTGACCAGCCATGACTCTCTTAAATTTCTAGATATTAACATAACATGGGATGTTGGGTACTTTCATATGTATTAATTTAATAATACTGATTAAGTCCCAACCACACCTTCACACATTTTCCTTTTCTCTTAGCTGCCCATGATTTAGTGTTTCTTACATCACCAGAACAACAGCTATAACAACCACCACAGGAACTTTCACTAGAATAAACATGATCAATAGTCCTTGTAATTCTCCATGAAAGCTAAAAAAGAAAAAATTGAAAAGAGTTACATGAAATATGTTTCCCTGGAGTCTGAAAGTGAAATTTACTCAGTCATGTCCAACTCTTTGTGACCCCCATGGACTATACAGTCCATGGAATTTTCCAGGCCAGACTACTGGAGTGGGTAGCCAGTCCCTTCTCTGGGGGATATTCCTAACCCAGGGATTGAACTCAGGTCTCCCGCATTGCAAGCAGATTCTTTACCAGATGAGCCACCAGGGAAGCTCTGATGTCTACAATGATTCATTTCCATGCTTATTTCCAATGTTAGTCATTTGAAAGATAGTTTGTAGAACTTCTAAGTCTCCATCAAAAATTTGTTGTTGTTTAGTTGCTAAGTCATGTCTGACTCTGTGACCCCATGGACTGTGGTCTGCCAGGCTCTCTGCAAGTGAGATGTCCCAGGCAAGCATACTGGAGTGGGTTGCCATTTCCTTCTCCAGGGGATCTTCCCAAACCAGGGATGGAACCTGCATCCCCTGCATTGGCAGCAGATTCTTTACCATTAAGCTACCTGGGAAGCCCCCATCAAAGATTAAGCTGGGAGAAATGGACCTTTGAACCTGACCTTGGTATAATGTCTCACAGTTTACAGAATACCTCTGTATTCATGATCTCCTCTCATCTGCACAACAGCTGGGTAGGTATTGCTGTAGATGAAGAAACTGAATCTCAGTGAATTCAACTGACACAGGTAGGATGCTCAAATCCAGACCATCTGACTCTCCCTACTACCCCACATTTCCTTTAGGTAGATGAATACAAAGATGGTGGGACATAACAAATGACAATATGAGAAATCTCCAACTATATAGAATACAGAAAAGATTTCAAGTGAGAGGATTAGGAAAAAACACATAAAAAGACAATCCTGATTTGTTTTTTTGCACGCATCAAGGAGATATCACTGTTTGTAATGTTAAATGATAATCTACCTTTCTTCTAACAGGTCTGATTGTGTTAATAAACTGGAAACATAAATTAAAATCATTTTATTAATAATTGTTTCTATTGATTTATTTGTGGTATAGACACTGGGGCTGCTTGTAGGCTATCTTCCCCACATAATAATTATTATTTGCTGATCGCAAAGCTCTGTGGATGTGACTGAAGTGTCAGTGACATAGAGAAAAGCCTGTTTAAATGATCTGCAAAGCAGGGACACAGCTGTAACTTTGCCCTGGCAGAGCCTGTCAAGTAAATAGCATGAGCTTTTCAAACATAGCCATATTATTTTCTTCTTGGCATTTGTAATTTGTTGAAACTCTCAGTGTGCAGGCCTTTCTCCCTAATAACAATGGCAAATGGCCAATCTCTGTACTTATCTCTTGTACACACGTTACTTCTATTTATGTTTGATCTGGCTTATGCCAGATATATTTCTTATATTTTAAGAAATTATATATAGATATTGGAGAATATACCTAGCTGCAAATTTTAAATAAAATTCTGTGACCAATATGATATAACCTCTAACTCAGTGATGTAACACTCAAAAATGCCGAATAAAACAATTTTGTTTTAGATGCTATCAAAGTAGCCCAAGATCAATTGCTGGATCTGCTTAGAAGGAAACACACACACACACACACACACACACACACACACACACACAAAACACCACGATGCTTCAAAACTGCTGATATTTGGTTTTGTAAGACATACTATACACATTTGATATTTATAGTCTTAGTCTTATTGCCAGAGCCCAAGAGCATCTGTCTGGGATCCCAGCCATTGTCTACCAACTTACTTGTACCTTGGTAGATATATGAATATCCAACAGCCTTCTAATTTAGAAGTGATGGGTGGATTTTCAGCAACTTTGATTTTATTCCTAACTTAAAGATTAGGTACTAAAACAGGAGCCACTTCACATCACTGCCAACAAAATTAATCTTTAATATAAATCCCTTCAGGCATGACTTTTCTCTCTGCACAATTATACAATCTCAGGATTTGATGAAATCTTGAAAGTTATGGAAGCCAACCACTCTTTCCAGACAATGTGGTACACTGGTTCAGAATTGAGACTCTGGAAACAGACTGCCCAGGTCTGTTCTCGGGCTTTCCTACTTACCATCTCTGTGATGCCAGGCAGTCCTTTACATTCTCTACACTTGTTTCATTTGTTAAATGGGAATACAATAAAACGTCCCTCATTGTGTTGCCATGATTAAATGAGATAGGGCCTGGCTCAGTACACGGGGTCTCAAGAAACGTGAGCTTTTTCATCCCTATGCCTTAGGGAAGCCTACAGCATTTCCCCAACACATGGTCACTCAGCCTTTGGTTGAAAACCTCTAATAACAAATTTCCTTCTACCTTCTAAGGCATCCCTCTAACAATTTTGAATTACAAACTCTTAAAAGTTCTGCCAGAGCTTCAGTCTCTCTTCCTCTTGCCTCTTAGTGACCCTGATTACACTTCCTTGGGCCTGTCAGAAAAAATAATCACTGTTACACATCATCATTTTTTCTTTAAATAGTTTGTGCTGTGCTTGGTCGCTTAGTCATGTCCGGTTCTTTTTGACCCCGTGGACTGTAGCCTGCCAGGCTCCTCTGCCATAGGGATTCTCCTGGCAAGAAAACTGGAATGAGTTGCCATGCCCTCTTCCAGGGGATCTCCCTAACCCAGGGATTGAACCGAGGTCTCCCGCATAGCAGGCAGATTCTTTACCATCCCTTCTGTGAGTCCTTTCCCCATGTAAAATATTTTCAAATCTTTTCCTTATATGCCATGTTTTTAAAGTCCCCTCTTTGTCACCACCGTGATAATTTCCCTACAAATCTCTTTTGGCTTATGTCCACACAATAGTCTTAAAATGTGATACACAGAGCTAATGAAATAGCCGAGGTGAGGACCATGAAATTAAAAGCATATTAAATTCTGATTCTGAATAGTGGCAATTTTGTTTTTCCCTTTCCAATCCTTACACCTTTTGTTTCTTTTTTCTTGACTGGTTTAGTGTTGAGTGGAAAATAGACTGGGCAGTGATAGGTATCTCTGTCTCCTTGATTTTAAAAGGAAGCCCCACAATATCAAGCAAATTTTGTCAGAACTGAAATGTGGTTACAAGAAGCATAGAAGTTTTCTGAGTTTTAACAGAAGTTAATGCCTGTAATGCTAGTATCAGACAGTTTGAAACAAAAACAAACTATTGAAGCTGTACTTTGTATACCTTGTTTCACTATGAAAACTGTCTGCCTCATCTCAAGAATGAGGAAGTGTTTTTGATTACAGAGATCCCTTAACAATTCTTAAAATATTAGCCAATAAAACAACCTCAACCACATTTAAACCAAATATGCTCTGAAGCTTTGTCAGTGTTACAGGACTATAGTTTTCCTAGTTCTGGACCGTAAGTTTTAACTAATGATGTCCAAGATCCCAACAGATTTTTGGCAGTCAAAGTACACTGATGCTGGCAACCTCAAAGCTCCCCCAACCAGAGGTTATATAATTGGTATTCTGAACCCCAAAGCTGGTCTTTACTCTATTCATATTAAATATTATATGATAGAAGATATAGGCAAATAGTTATATGAGACTCTCTAGTAGGACATAAAAGAACAATTTAAATGATTATTGATTATTGATTTAACTGCTTAAAAGTTAAAGTCTTTTTGTAAAAAAATAAGCTTCATTAGAAAAGAAAGATGACAAACTTGGAAGAAATATTTGTGATATGTATTTCCAGAAAGGATTAATACGCATAATCTATAAAAGGGTTTCCCTGGTGGCTCAGATAGTAAAGAATCTGCCTGCAGTGCAGGAGACCCAGGTTTGATCCCTGGGTCAGGAAGATCCCCTGGAGAAGGAAATGGCAACCCACTCCAGCATTCTTGCCTGGAGAATCCCAGGAACAGAGGAGCCTGGTGGGCTATAGTCCATGGGGTCACAAAGAATCAGACATAACTGAGCAACTAACACACAAACACAATCTATAAAAAGCCCTTAAGAAATGTTAACATACACTCTGTTGTTAAAAAATGAACAAAAGACATGAACATAGATGCTCCAAAACAAGAAATGTAAATAGCCAATATACATGAAACAATGTTCGGCTTTACCAGTATTCAAAGGAAAGCAAAATAAAGCAAGACTGTAATTTGTGCTTATAAAATTGGCAGGAATTTTGAAAATCATAATAGCAATGGTGAAGCCACAAAGAAATGAGCCAAGACTCTCATACATTGCCAGGAGTTTATCAGAAAAAAAATAACTATAACATTTAAATAATACCTACCATAAGAATATTCATGGGAATCTTAATGACATATTCTAATTGTGTAAATAATAGTACAGTCATGCAATTGAGAGAATATTATTTAATTATTTGAAAAATTGATTTTGAAGCAAAACAAAAAAGTTCAGAAAACAATATTACAGCATTTTTTTGAGAGGAGATTGGTTAAATAAATATGATCTCTTAAAACAATATTAGAAAATAATATTTAATAGTTTGGAAATACTTATGATTCTGAAGTGTTAAAGTATTTAGAAAATAGTATTGTTATTGTTCTAATTACATTTTTCATAAAAAACAGAATGTAAAAAAGAGAATAATGTTCTCAGTATTTGGCAATGTGCATGTATTATTTTCAAAATAAAAAAACTTTAATATTATCTTTTTGGACTTGATCATTGTGTTCTAGCTTATAGGATCTCACTAAATTTCCTTAGTAAATTTGATAAGCATCTCCTCAACAAAAAGAGTGATAAAAATGTTAGCTAGAACAAGGTCAAGAGGAGAACTTTACAATAAAAACAAAAACAAAAGCAAAAATAAAGATAAGAACAAAAAACCTCCCTCCAGGCTGAAGCAAGTTAGTTTCTAGTTCACTGATTTACACTCACATTTAGTGAAAATTTCTCAGTCTTGTCCATCAGGTATTATATGTCTTAATGAAGTGCTTTGCTGAAGCTCAGATATACATTCAGCAACATTTCCCTAATATTTTAGTCTCTTGGTTGCAGTGAAGACAGACTCATTTAGGTCAGTATAAGAAATAAGGTTTTTATAAGACTACGTATCTAGTGAAGTGAAGTGAAGTGAAGTGAAGTGAAGTGAAGTGAATGAAGTCGCTCAGTCGTGTCCGACTCTTTGCGACCCCACGGACTGTAGCCTACCAGGCTCCTCCGTCGGTGGGATTTTCCAGGCAAGAGGACTGGAGTGGGTTGCCATTTCCAAAACTAAATAAATCCCAAGTATCAAGGCAGTTTGGAGAAAATATGCTCTTTCCATTCTCCTTTTTCTGACCTACATGGTACCTCCCTCAAGTCCTGGCTTCTGTTTCACAATTTGTTCTGCTCTCCTTTTGAGTGATGAAGCTCCAGTACTTTGGCCACCTGATGCAAAAAGCCAACTCACTGGAAAAGACCTTGATGATGGGAAAGACTGAACGCAGAAGAAGCAGGTGACACAGGATGAGACGGTTGGATGGCATCACCGACTCAATGGACATGAGTTTGAGAAAATTCCAGGAGACAGTGAAGGACAGGGAAGGCTGGCATGCTGCAGTCCATGTGGTCGCAGAGTCAGACATGAGAGTGACTGAACCACTCCTTTTGAAACTGACTAACCAGTTTCTTCTACATTGTCCCATACTCTGCATCACGGAGAAGCTAATCTGATTAGCCATTATTGTACAAAGAGATGTCTAACTCTGCTTAGCCGAGCAGGAGGCTATGCGTGAATTCTTTACATCTAGAACTTAAATACCATTGTGGTAGGCACTGTGACTGATGTGTCTGATGCTACTAATTTGCTAATTCTAGCAAAGAAGAAAAGTGAGGTTAGAATGACATGATATGTTCATAATAAATACACTCTCTCTAATAATCACAAATTTTACTTTTATATATACTCATAGACCAAAGCATGGGGAGAAAAGAAAGATATAGAAAATGGGAAGAAGCAATATTTAAATAGATAAGGCAATCCAAAAATCTGCAAGCAATAAATGCTGGAGAGGATGTGGAGAAAAGGGAACCCTCCTACACTGTTGGTGGGAATGCAAACTAGTACAGCCACTATGGAGAACAGTGTGGAGATTCCTTAAAAAATTGCAAATAGAACTATCTTATGACCCAGCAATCCCACTGCTGGGCATACACACCAAGGAAACCAGAATTGAAAGAGACACATGTACCCCAATGTTCATCGCAGCCCTGTTTATAATAGCCAGGACATGGAAACAACCTAGATGTCCATCAGCAGATGAATGGATAAGAAAGCTGTGGTACATATACACAATGGAGTATTACTCAGCCATTAAAAAGAATTCATTTGAATCAGTTCTGATGAGATGGATGAAACTGGAGCTGATTATACAGAGTGAAGTAAGCCAGAAAGAAAAACACCAATACAGTATACTAACACATATATATGGAATTTAGAAAGATGGCAACGACCCTGTATGCAAGACAGGAAAAAAGACACAGATGTGTATAACGGACTTTTGGACTCAGAGGGAGAGGGAGAGGGTGGGATGATTTGGGAGAATGGCATTGTAACATGTATACTATCATGTAAGAATAGAATCGCCAGTCTATGTCTGATGCAGGATACAGCATGCTTGGGGCTGGTGCATGGGGATGACCCACAGAGATGTTATGGGGAGGGAGGAGGGAGGGGGGTTCATGTTTGGGAACACATGTAAGAATTAAAGATTTTAAAATTTAAAAAATAATAAAAAATAAAAAATAAAAATAAAATAAAAATAAATAAATAAGGCCCAATAATTTTCTAAAAATCCAAAATATACCAGCCACAAGAGGGGATATGAACCTAAAGAGATATGAATTTTAAAAATTAGGAATTCATATCCAAACACATCACAGTCAAGCACTAAAAACCAAATACAAAGTAAAATTTTCAAAGATGCCAGAGAAAAAGGCATAATATCTACAAGGGAACAAGAATAAGACTAATAGTTACCTTATCATCAGAAGTAATGGAAAAGGTGGCAATGGTATGTTTGTCATCTTTAAAGATTCTGCCAACCTAGAATTCTACACCCAGAGTAGCCTTCAAAAATGAAAGCAAAATAAAGACATTCCAGACCAACAAATTCTGAGCAGATTTATTGGTAGAAAACCAATATTGAAAGGAAGAGGAAATACAATCCCAGAGAGAAGCACAGAAGTGCAAGAAGGAATAAAGAACAATAGAATAAATGATTGGGTAGATCTACATGAAAATTAACAAAAAGCAATAATAACATACTGTGGGGTTTTGGTTGTGTGCAGAATTAAAATATGTGAAAACATTAATACAAAAGACAGGACAGGAGCAAGTAGTTTGTTCTAAAGTCCTTAAGTTGTCTGAGAGGTGGTAAAGTAGTAATTTGTATTAGATTCAGGCATGCATTTTTCTCCAGAGTAACCACAAAAGGAGCAATAAAGAATGCATACCTAACAAGCTAATCGAAGGAACCATAAAATAATTTAAAATAAAGCCAAAGAAAGCAAGAAAGGAGATAAAAGAGAGAAATAGAAAATCATAAAGTAAAGGAAAAACATTTCTAGAGTTACAAAACACATTTCATAATGATAAAAAGGTCAATTCACCAGGAAGGCATAATTATTCTAAATTTCTAAGTTTCTGATAAAATAGTTTCAAAGTATCATAAAGAATATCTAAAGAAATAAGGTGAAATCAACAAATTCACAATCAGAATGGTTTTTACCATACCTTCTTCAGTGACTGATAGAACAGACACAAAAATAAAAATATAGCATAGTTAAATAACATTTAATAAACACGACCTGACTTAGGTAGAATGTTTTTACTAGTCAGGGTTCTCTAGAGAAACAAAATGATAATAATAGAAGATAGATAGATAGGGTTTACCCTTGAATAATGTGGACTTGAAGTTCACGGGTCCACTTACATGTGGAATTTTTTCACTAGAAATATTACAGAGTCACATGATCTGAGGTTGGTTAAATCTGAAAATGGGGAATGAGAGACTCTAAGGAACTGCAGAGAAGGAGGGCCAACTAAGTTATGAGTGGATTTTTTACTTTGTGGACAGTCAGCACCCCTAGCCCTCATGTTGTTCAAGGGCCAAATGTGTGTGTGTGTGTGTGTGTGTATACATACATGTATGTATTCATGTTTTTTAAGATAGGAATCGGCTCACTCAGAGTTATTGAGGTAGAGAAGTCCCAGACTGGTGTCTGTAACCAAGAAAATCATGAAAGCCAGTGGTATAATTTAGTCTCAGCCTGAAGGCTTGAAAACGAGGAGCTCTGATGTCTGAGAACAGGAAAACAAGAATGTTCCAGCCCAAGAACAGAGAGAATGAATTCACCCTTCCTTTCCCTTTTTGTTCCATTTGCTCCCCAATGGATGGATGAGGGGGATTTCTTCTCTCAGTCTTCTGAATCAAATGCTAATCTCTTCAAGAAATACCCTCACAGACATACCTAGAAATAAGGTGTAACCAGGTATTACCTAAGTAACATGCTGTCAGTTTGACACATAAAACTAACCATCAAAACTTTGCATTCAACAACTAAAGAAAACACAATATTTTCAAGTATACCTAGATAGTTATTAAAATTGCACATATGCTGGGCAATAATGCGAGTCTCAACAAATATCAAAATATTAGAATAATACTAAATTATCTGACTATAGTGGAACAAAGCCAGAAATCAATTACAAAAAGATAGCTAGAAGTTCCCTAGTGTTTGGAAATAAAAACAATATATTTCTATGTATCCTATGGGTTGGAGAAGAGATCTCATTGGAAATTAGAACATATTTTCAATGAAATGAAAAGAAAAATACTACATATCAAAATTTGTATAGTAATAGCTAAACTTAAAGGAAGTTTTTTCATTCCAATCCCAAAGAAAGGTAATGCCAAAGAATGTTCAAATTACTGCCCTCATTTCACATGCCAGCATAATTATGCTCAAAATCCTTCAAGCTAGGCTTCAGCAGTATGTGAACTGAGAACTTCCAGATATACAAGCTGGATTTAGAAAAGGTAGAGGAACCAGAGATCAAATTGCCAATATACTCTGGCAATTTGAAAAAGCAAGGGAATTTCAAAAACACATCTACTTCTGCTTCATTGACCATGCTAAAGCTCTTGATTGTGTGGATCACAACTGTGGAATACTCTTAATGAGATGGTAATACCAGACCACCTTACCTGCCTTCTGAGAAACCCGTATGCAGGACAGGAAGCAACAGAACTGGGCATGGAATACCAGACTAGTTCAAAATTGGCATAGAAGTACATCAAGGCTGTATATTGTCACCTTGCTTATTTAACTTCTATGCAGAGTACATCATGCAAAATGCCAGACTGGATAAAGCACAAGCTGGAATCAAGATTGCAGGGAGAAATAGAAACAACCTCAGATATGCAGATGATACTACTTTAATGGCAGCAAGCAAAGAGGAATTAAAGAGCCTGTTGATGATGGTGAAAGAAGAGAGTGAAAAAGTTGGCTCAAAACTTGACATTCAGAAAACTAACATGATGGCATCCAGTCTTATCACTTTATGGCAAATAGATGGGGGAAAATGTGGAAACCATCAGATTTCATTTTCTTGGGCTCCAAAATCAATGTAGATGGTGACTGCAGCCATGAAATTAAAAGATGATTGCTCCTTGGAAGAATAGCGATGACAAACCTAGACAGTGTATTACAAAGTAGAGATACTACTTTCCGACAAAGGTCCATCTAGTCAAAGCTATGGTTTTTCCAGTAGTCATGTATGGATGCAAGAGTTGGACCATAAAGAAGGCTGAGTACCGAAGAATTGATGCTTTCAAACTATGGTGCTGGAGAATACTCCCTTGGACAGCAAGGAGATCAAACCAGTCAGTCCTAAAGGAAATCAACCCTGAATATTCATTCGAAGGACTAATTGTGTAGCTGAAGATCCAATCTTTGGCCACCTGATTCGAATAGCTGTCTCATTGGAAAAGACCCTGTTGCTGGGAAAGATTGAGGGCAAGAGAAGTGGGCAAGAGAAGATGAGATGGTGGGACGGCATTACTGACTCAATGGACATGAATTTGAGCAAACTCAGGGAGATGGTGAAAGATAGACAAGCCTGGCGTGCTGCAGTTCATGGAGTCATAGTCAGACACGATTTAGCAACTGAACAACAACAACAGTGCACATTAAAAATAAGCAACCTGAAAACCAGTGATCTGCGTATCTATCTAAAAAATCATATCCAAAGAAAATTAAACCCACAGAAAGAAGTAAGGAAACAGTAACGATTAGAAAAGAAATTAAGAAGCAAGAAAGTATGGAGAAAGTCAAATGCCAGATATTGGTTCTTTGAAAAGACTAATACAATTGCAAACCCTTGAAAACACTGATCAAGGAAAAAAGCTAAGTTACATATAACCAATACCAAGAAGAAAAGTAGAGACATCAGTATAGATCCTATCAGCATTAAAAATATACAATTCACACCTGTCAGAATGGCTGTGATAAAAAAGACAAGCAATAACAAGTGTTGATGAGGATGTGGAAAAAGGGGAACTCTTGTGGACTGCTGGTGGGAATGTAAATTGGTGCAGCCACAATGGAAACCAGAATGGAGGTTCCTCAAAAAATTAAAATTAGAACTATCATCTGATACAGCAATTCTACTTTTCTGTGTGTTTATCCAAGAAAATAAAAACACTAACTCAAAAAGATATATGGATCCCCATGTTCATTGCAGCATTATTTACAAAGCCAAGATGCGGAAACAACCTAAGTGTCTATTGCTAGATGAATGAATAAGAACATTCAGTATATACATACAATGGAATATTATTCAGACATAAAATGAAGAATGAAATCTTGCCTTTTCTGACAACAAAGAAGAACCTTGATGGCATTATGCTAAGTGAAATAAGTCAGAGAGAAAAAGACAAATAAGTGTGACCTTATTTATACACGGAATTTTTTAAAACAAACCAAAAACAAGTCCGTGGGTATAAAGAATAGGTTGGTGGCTACCTGAGGCAAGGGGTGAGGGGGTGATGAAATGAGGGAAGGGAGTCAAAAGGTACAAATTTTCAGTTATAAAATGAATAAGTCATGGAGATGCAATGTACAGCATGGTGACTATTGTTAATAATACTGTACTGGGTTTCTGAAGGTTGCCAAGAGTAAATCTTAAAAGTTCTCATTACAAGTAAAAATGTTTGATACTACGTATGGTGGTAAATATTAATGGGACTTTTTGGGGTGCTAATTTTGTAATATATACAAATATTAAATCATTATGCTGTGTATCTGAAACAAATAATGTTGCATGTCAATTACAACTCATATTTTTAAGAAGAATATAATAAGAGATAATTTTAAACAAGTGCATGCTGTTGAAATGAAAAATTTCTAGAAATATACAATTTAACAGAAGGGTCTAAAAGGAAAGAGCAAATATAAGGAGTTCTATCTATCAAAAAATTAAATTCATGGTGGGTGAGGGATGGAGTAGGAATTTGGGGTTTGCAGATGTAAACTATTACATATAGAATGGATAAACAACAAGGCCCTACTGTGTAGCACAGGGAAATATATTCAATATTTTATGATAAACCATATGGAAAAGAATACAAAAAAGAACATATATATATATACACACATATATATGTAAAACTGAATCACTTTGCTGTACAACAGAAATTAACACATTGTAAATCAACTATATTTCAATTATAAAATGTTTTTTTAATTAAATTCATAATTTTAAACCTTCCCATGAAGAAAATTTCAGTCATAGACGGCTTTTTTGGTGAATTTTTCCAAACACAATGGAAAACCATGAATCTTACAGAAAATCATCCAGAAAACAGAAAAAGAGGGAATATTTCCTATTATTTTATGAGGTCAGTATAACTGTGATACCAAAAGCTGGCAAGAACATCACAAGAAAGGAAAATTACAGGTCAATCTCAGCAACATAGATGTGAAACTCCTAGATAAAATACTTAGCAAGAAAGTCCAGCAGCGCTCTTTGTAATAGCCCGAAACTGGAGGGGAAAAAAAACAAAAAACAATGTGCACTACCATTTAGATGAATAAAATTCATGGTATGTTCAACTAGCAAAGTATTAAGCAGCAATGAAAAGGGATGCTTTCCATTTATTCTATACACAACAACATGGATAAATCTCACAGATGTGATACTGAATGAAAGAAGCAAACACAGAAGGTACATAATATAGGACTTCATTTATGTAAAAATAAAATCAGACAAAATTAACCTGCATATATAGAAATCAAGAGAGCAGTGACTTTAGGAGGAGGAAGATAATGACTGAGAGGGGACATACGGGGGTGTTTTTGGGTGTTGATAGTGTTCTATTTCCTGATTTGTTGCTGGTTACATAGATGGGTACACTTCATCAAAATTCAGGGAGCTCTACACTTAATGATTTGTATGCTTTTTTGTGTGCATGTTGTACCTCAATTAAGAGAAAATAATAAACCCATTGTAATTTCTTTACTTGAATTGCTATCATTCTCACCAGCCTGTCTTACTCAAAACTGATCAAACTGCTCTCCTGTAAAAATTAATAGAACTACATTTGATTTTGTAACTACTTCTGTGAGGACTCACAGTCATTGGGTTACAAATATGAAATGGCTCATTTTTCCAATAATCTCCTCCACTAATTGTACTCTGCCCCTGCCATTTTTTTTTACTGGATGTCAACTCACTTCATCACACTTTCGCTTGATTCCATTTATCAGTCTCTTCAAGTTATTAGGATCATCTCATTCTGGCAAGTAAAGTTCACTTCTGCTCATTTTCTATTAAGCTTCAAACTGAATTAAAACCATTTGTCCTCCCTTCCTTCCAGAGAAAGACAGGCAAGTCTATTTCTAGTGGCTCTAAGGGTGTTGGGGGTGGGAGGAGTCTGAAGGCAGGAGTGCTCTATTCTGTACACCCTCCCTCTTCCTTCTTTCTGGTGCTTCACTTCTAAGGTCAAGGCAAGAGGAGACGTGAGGAAGTGACTACCTAATGTGGCTCTTCTAGAAAAATGGTAATTCCCTCTCTTTTGGATGCTGCTGCTTCTCTAGTTAACCCTGTCAGATTTTCATTGTTCTCTATGCTTCAGCGAATCCAAGTTCAGACTCCCTCATCAGTGAGGCTCCCTGGGGCGCCTCCCTGTTGCCCCATTCCTTGAGGCATAACTTACACCTCCTTTACCTCCTCCACAGGGATCCAGTGAACAGCCTCTTTTGGAGGGGGCAATGTGGACCACCATGGTGCACCTTCTCTCATCTAGGTCATCGCTCTACTGCCCCCTCTCCTTGTCCTAGAACATCAAGCACTCTACTGGTCCTGGAGAGACCAGAGGTGAGAGATAATCACCCGTCTCCAACCGGGGAAGGCTGGGCATCTCTAAACTTTATATGCAATTCTCCTGAATGCTCTTCTCTAGACTTTGAGAGGAAGAAATAGCTCAATCTCCTTTACTGCAGCAGTGAGAATGCAGTTAAGAGAGGGAATAGAGTATCCTTATGAATTCTGAAAGTCCCTTGGATTGTAAGGAGGTCAAACTAGCCAATCCTAAAGAAAATTAACCCTGAATACTCATTGGAAGTATGATGCTGAAGCTCCGATATTTTGGCCACCTGATGCAAAGAGCTGACTCATTGGAAAAGAACCTGATGCTGGGAAAGACTGAAGGCAAAAGAAGAGGGTGACAGAGGATGAGATGGTTAGATAGTATCACTGACTCAATGGACATGAATCAGAGCAAACTCCAGGAGATAGTAAAAGACAGGGAAGCCTGGCATGCTGCAGTCTATGGGTCACAAAGAATCAAACACAACTTAGCAACTGAACAAAAACATGAATATTTTGCTTCAGAAAAAGCTAACCTCCTCTCCATTCACCCTTTCCTTATACCTCAGGGAGTAGGGATGGGGTGATTTGGGGTATGTTTGGTGTTAGGGCTGTTTCCCTGTATTGGCATGTCTTGGCAAGCTGGCCTAACGACAGGTGGTCCCTGAACTTAGAATATGTGAGCTCACCTCCTTCTGTGCACAGCTTTGGAACCTAGCTGGGGCCCAGAGAACATCCCTGTGGACATCCTCTTACACTTATCTCTAGCCACCTGGAATTTGTTAATCTCCACAGCACGTGTTGGAAAAAAGAGAACAATTCTGTATTAACTAAAAATATAATAGGAAAAAAGAATGGGATACAGGGAAAAAATCACAATGATTTTCTACTCTGCAAAACAAGTTTACCTTCAAGAAAATCTGGAGAGCTGTGTTATTTATCTATATAAATACAATAAATCATTCAAATTTATTTTAACTCTTTTACCTATGTGTTTTTAATACTAAGTTATCCATTTATAAGAGTTCTTTTCCTACAACCTTGATGTGATGGAGGATCAAAATTGAATATGACTAAGCAATAGAAGGCAATGGCACCCCACTCCAGTACTCTTGCCTGGAAAATCCCATGGACAGAGGAGCCTGGTAGGGGTCGCTAAGAGTCGGACACGACTGAGCGACTTCACTTTCAATTTTCACTTTCACTCATTGGAGAAGGAAATGGCAACTCACTCCAGTGTTCTTGCCTGGAGAATCCCAGGGACGGGGGAGCCTGGTGGGCTGCCATCTATGGGGTCGCATAGAGTCGGACACGACTGAAGCGACTTAGCGGCAGCAGTAGTAAGCAATGTACAGTCTGTTACTAAAGACAAAGTATCCTGCTTGTTTAAAAACACAATTTAAAACAAGGAAGAGGGAGTGAGATGTATCAATATTTAGTGGAGGGGGAACAATGCTTTATTATAATCAATAAAAGTTAAGGATTCATTTCCTTTTAGAAAGGGGGATATAACGTACATTTTACACAGTGTGGTATAAAAAGTATCATTAGCACAATAGTACTATCACACTAAAAGTGGAATTTATTGCTTATTCAGTAAAGTAGCCACTTGCTTCTAATCAGTATCACAATTCACTTCACAGATCTGAGGTTTCCTTAAAGGTTTTGCTTTACTGATCTTTTCTGGGTTTGTCATTCTCATTTCCCACATAGTTTGACACATGGAACAGCTGCTTGCTATGAGGAGTGTGGTAATCGAACACAAAGAAATGCCACTGAATCAAAAAACTATAATATAAACAGTAGTTTTAAAGTGAGAGAAATTTCTAGTAAAAATGTTCAATGGGGATGTCTTTGAAGACAAAGTACTAAACTCAGCCTTAAAATGTCACTTGATACAATAAGAAAAATTCCTTTCATGAGGTTTGACTTTCTATGTAATTCATAGCCTGTTTCTTACAAACCTTTGAAAAATTCTGTGAATAGAATATATTATACTTGAGATTCCAAAAGCTTTTGATTATTCATTAACAATTTGAGGATTATAAGATTACACTTGAGGTAATTCAGAATAAGATTTTGTAAAACTGAAACTATAGTTGATTTACAATATTGTGTTAGTTTGAAATATACAGCAAAATGATTCAATTATATTTTTCAGATTATTTTCCATTGTAGCTTATTATAAGGTATTGAATATAGTTCCCTGCATTATACACTAAATCTTTGTTGCTTATCTATTTTATGTATAATAGTTTGCATCAGTTAATCACATACTCCTAATTCATCCCTCCTTTTTCCTTTTGATATCCATAAATTTGTGTTCTATGTCTGTGAGTCTGTTTCTGTTCTGTATACAGAATCATTACTATTATTTTTTAGATTCTACAATAAGTGATAAATAATATTTGTCTTTCTCTGATTTACTTCACTTAGTATGATATTCTCTAGGCCCTCTCATGTTGCCGCAAATGGCAATATTTCATCCTTTTTTATGGCTGATATATATATATAAACACACATATATATATATATTCCCATATCTTCTTTATCCATTCACCTGTCGATGGACACAGATTTTTCCATGTCTTTGCTACTACAAATAGTGCTTCTATGAACATTGTGGTGTATGCATCTTTTTTAATTACAGTTTTCATCTTTTCCAGATATATGCCCAGGAGTGGGATTGCTGGATAATATGGTAGCTTTATTTTTAGTTTTTTGATGAAATTCCATACTGTTTTCCATAGTGGCTGCACCAACTTATATTCCCACCAACAATGTAGGAAGGTTCCCTTTTCTCCACACCGTCTCCAGCATTCATTATTTGTAGACTTTTTGGTGATGGCCATTCTGATGAGGATGAGGTGATACCTCACTGCAGCTTTCATTTGTATTTCTCTAGTAATTAGTGATGACTAGCTTTTCATGTGCCTGTTGACCATCTCTATGTTATCTTTTGAAAAATGGCTATTTAGGCTTTTGACATTATTTGATTGGATTATTTATTTTTTGATGTTGAATTGTATAAGCTGTTTGTGTAGTATAAGATTTTTTAAATGTGGATGCTGATGTGGAATCATATCTAAAGATATTGTGTCCATATATCTGTTCAGTTACTCAGTCATGAAAGATATTGTGTCCATATACCAGTTCAGTTACTCAGTCGTGTTCGACTTTTTGTGACCACACGGACTATAGCACGTCAGGATTCCCTGTCCATCACCAACTCTCAGAGCTTACTCAAACTCATGTCCATCGCGTTGGTGATGCCATCCAACCATCTCATCCTCTGTCATCCCCTTCTCCTCCTACCTTGAATCTTTCCCAGCAACAGGTCTTTTCAAATGAGTCAGCTCTTCACATGAGGTGGCCAAGGTATTGGAGCTTCAGCTTCACCATGAGTCCTTTCAATGAATATTCAGAACTGATTTCCTTTAAAATGGACTGGTTGGATCTCCTCGCAGTCCAAGGGACTCTCAAGAGTCTTCTCCAACACCGCAATTCAAAAGCAACAATTCTTTAGCCCTCAGCTTTCCTTATAGTCCAACTCTCACATCCATACATGACCACTGGAAAAACCATAGCCTTGACTAGACGGACCTTTGTTGGCAAAACAATGTCTCTGTTTTTTAATATGCTGTCTAGTTTGATCATTGGAGAAGGCAATGGCACCTCACTCCAGTACTCTTGCCTGGAAAATCCCACGGACAGAGGAGCCTGGTAGGCTGCAGTCCATGGGGTCGCTAAGAGTCAGACACAACTGAACGACTTCACTTTCACTTTTACTTTCATGCATTGGAGAAGGAAATGGCAACCCACTCCAGTGTTCTTGCCTGGAGAATCCCAGGGACGGGGGAGCCTGGTGGGCTGCCGTCCATGGGGTCACACAGAGTGGGGCACGATTGAAGTGACTTAGCAGCAGCAGCAGCAGTAGCAGCAGGTTGGTCATAGCTTTTCTTCCAAGGAGCAAGCATCTTTTAATTTCATAGCTGCAGTCAGCATCAGCAGTGATTTTGGAGCCTCCCAAAATAGTCTGTCACTGTTTACATTGTTTCCCCATCTATTTGCCATGAACTGACAGGACCAGATGCCATGATCTTAGTTTGCTGAATGTGGAGTTTTAAGCCAACTTTTTACTCTCCTCTTTGACTTTCATCAAGAGGCTCTTTAGGTCTTCTTCACTTTCTGCCCAAGGGTGGTGTCAATAATCTGAAGTTATTGATATTTCTCCCAGCAATCTTGATTCCAGCTTGTACCTCATCCAGTCCGACATTTTGCATGATGTAATCTGCATATAAGTTAAATAAGCAGGGTGATAATATACAGCCTTGATGTACTCCTTTCCCTATTTGGAACCAGTCTGTTATTCCTTGTCCAGTTCTAACTGTTGCTTCTTGATCTGCATACAGATTTCTCAGGAAGCAGGTAAGGTGATCTGGTATTCCCATCTCTCTCAGAATTTTCCACAGTTTCTTGTGATCCACACAGTCAAAGGCTTTGGCGTAGTCAATAAAGCAGAAATAGATGTTTTTCTGGAACTCTCTTGCTTTTTCCATGATCCAGTGGATGTTGGCAATTTGATCTCTGGTTCCTCTGCCTTTTTTAAATCCAGCTTGAACATCTGAAAGTTCAAGGTTCACATCTGTTGAAGCTGGGTTGGAGGATTTTGAGCATTACTTTACTAGTGTGTGAGATGAGTACAATTGTGCGGTAATTTGAACATTCTTTGGCTTTGCTTTTCTTTGGGATTGGAATGAAAACTGACCTTTTCCAGTCCTGTGGTCACTGCTGAGTTCTCCAAATTTGCTGACATACTGAGTGCAGCATATTCACAGCAAAGTCAAGTGGGCCTTACTTAGGAAGCATCACTACAAACAAAGCTGTGGAGGTGATGGAATTCCAGTTGAGTTATTTCAAATCCTAAAAGATGATGCTGTGAATGTGCCCATATATAATTTATCTTTAAATTTATCTAAATTCTTATAAATGTCTCAGAGTTCATTTTAAAGCAATAAATCAACATGTTCACTTTAATATAATGTTTAAAACATATTTAAAATATTGTTTCTAAACTATTAGTATAAAGTGGAAATAATTTATACCTTTATTATGGTAAGGGATTATCTTCAATTATTAAATGACTCCCCAAATCAGTTTCTTGTCACAGAGTATTATATGTTATTACCAGACAACTTTGCCTCTTATTAAAGAGAACTAAATCATTGCACAAGTCTCAAAAGTTTTGTGAAAATAAATATTTAGAAAAGTAAACCATAGGTATAATTAAATCCTAATGAAACACATTAATTACTGGAGAAGTAGCTATAACTCTGACCATCAACATTGGTATAAGAAGTAAACAGTTTAACTTTATAGGGTAACTTATTCATCTTGTTGGGAATGATACCTGTGATTTTGAGAATGGAGACTCCATACTTCCCTCTTTAGATCCTAAGTAACCTGGAAAACCCAAATTCTACCAGTTTCTTGATTCTACAAAAGTGGATTTCCTTCTCTGCTCTTCAGTATTTCACCAATGCAATTATTTATGAATATTGTGAAAATCAATTAATGAAGTCATATTTGGAAAGCTTTTGTCTTTTGGACCATTTACATCACTAATGGTAGGATTTTTTTCCAAACCACATGCTTTTCCTCTCAAAATTCTCTATTTTTGTACCATCACTCTCTCTTCCTATATATTTTTAATAAGATCTGTTTCAAACTATGAAACGCATGCTTACTGTAGGAAATTTGAATAACAAATAAAATTAAAGGAAAAATACCCATAATTCCTCCAGAAGTTTTTGAAAATTTTTTTATTTTTACTCCATATGTACAAACTAGATTTAGAAAAGGCAGAGGAATCAGAGCTCAAATTGCCATCATTTGTTGGATCATGAAAAAAGCAAGAGAATTCCAGAAAAACATCTACTTCTGCTCCATTGACTATGCTAAAGCCTTTGACTGTGTGGATCACAACAAACTGTGGAAAATTCTTAAAGAGATAAGAATACCAGACCACCTTACCTGCCTCCTGAGAAACCTGTATGCAGGTCAAGAAGCAACAGTTAGAACTGAACATGGAATACTAGACTGGTTCAAAGTTGGGAAAGGAGTATGTTGAGGCTGTGTATTGTCACTCTGCTTATTTAACGTCTATGCAGAGTACCTCATGCAAAATGTCAGGCTGGATGAAGAACAAGCTGGAATCAAGATTGCTGGGAGAAATATCAATAACCTCAA
Organism: Ovis aries; assembly: GCF_016772045.2. Lineage (NCBI taxonomy): Eukaryota > Metazoa > Chordata > Mammalia > Artiodactyla > Bovidae > Ovis > Ovis aries. Next base: position 45,727,363 of record NC_056056.1, read on the forward strand.
ATATGCAGATGACACCACCCTAATGGCAGAAAGAGAAGAAGAACTAAAGAATCTCTCAGTGAAGGTGAAAGAGGGAAGTGAAAAAGTTGGCTTAAAGCTCCACAATCAAAAAACTAAGATCATGGCATCTGGTCCCATCCTCTCATGGCAAATAGATGGGGGGAAAATGGAAACAGTGATAGATTTTCTTTTTGGGGGCTCCAAAATCACTGTGGATGGTGACTGCAGCTATGAAATTAAAAGATTCTTGCTCTTTGGAAGAAAAGCAATGGAAAATCTAGACGGTGTATTAAAAAGCAGAGACATCACTTTGGGAACAAAGGCTTGTATGGTCAAAGCTATGGTTTTCCAGTAGTCAAGTATGGATGTGAGAGTTGGAGCCTAAAGAAGGCTGAGTACCAAAGAATTGATGCTTTCAAACTATGGTGCTAGAGAAGACTCTTGGGAGTCCCTTGGACAGCAAGGAGATCAAAGCAGTCAATCCTAAAGGAAATCAGTCCTGAACATTCATTGGAAGGCCTGAGGCTAAAGCTGAAGTTCCAATACTTTGGCCACTGGATGCAAAGACCTGACTCATTGGAAAAGACCCTGATACTGGGAAGGATTCAGGGCAGAAGGAGAAGGGTGCAACAGTGGATGAGATGGCTGAATGGCATCATCAACTCAATGGACATGAGACTGACCAAACTCCAGGAGGTAGCAAAGGACAGGGAGGCCTGGCATGCTGCAGTCCATGTTGTCGCAAAGAGTCAGACATGACTGAATGAGTGAACAACAATTGAACAGCAGTTGGTTTCAGAAAATTAAACTCTAGAATTTTTATTTCACTCCATTGTAGGACTTTCTTCTCCACAAATATATATTTTTGAAAAAAATTTAAATATTTGACTGTACTGGTTCTTAATTTCAGCATGCAGGATCTTTAGTTGTACCATGCAAACTCTTAGTTGCAGTATGTGGGATCTAGTTCCCTGACTAGGAATTGAACCTGGGTCACTTGAGTCTTAGCCACTGGACCACCAGGGAAATCATTTTAATAGATGTGTCAATGATAACTATTCCTTATAGAAAGCCTTATCAGGAAGATTACCTGTAGAAAGAATGGCAACTCACTCCAGTATTCTTGCCTGGGAAATCCCATGGACAGAGAAGCCTGGGAGGATACATTTCATGGGGTCACAAAGAGTGGGATTTGACTGAGCAACTAAGCAACAACAACAATAACATTTAAAGATATAATCTTTATACCAACTATAGTAGTAAATTAGCACTAGTCTCAGTTTATAAAGCAAAGGTCTGAAAGCAGAGTTTTTAGGTGGTAATGTGAGAATCTGAGGGATTTTAACCCTGTTCTCTCTGCTTCAAAAGGCATCCTTTCTACCACAGCCCAACACCTCACAATATCAATAATAATATTGGCATTGTTATTTAATATCAATAATATTAGGCAAGAATACTGGAGTGGGTTGCCGTTTCCTTCTCCAAAAGATCTTCCTGACCCAGGGATTGAACCCAGATCTCCCACACTGTAGGCAGATGCTTTACCATCTGAGCCACCAGGGAAGCAACCTATTTAATATCAATAATATTAAAGAGGTAATATCCTAGTATATAAAACTTTGTTTTATGATTATCTTCCCAAAATAGAGTTTAAAATTTGGATAGGTGTTTTAAAGCAATTTGTACATATTGTTGATCGCTTTCCTCAGTGAGATTATTCAAATTATAATTCAGTCTGTGGAGAATGAGACTTCCTGCTCCACTGTTCCCTTTATAAAAATCTTGGTTAATTTAATAGATGAAAACTGATTCTTTGTGGCAAAATTTAAAACTGTTCTGATTGCTATAATTCCCTATGTTTTAATACCTCTATTCTCCATTCTACAGAGTGAAACTGACATGAAGGCTGGCTAAATTTTTGAACTAGAAGTGGGAAAATAGAGGAATGGTCTTTAGACTTTTCGCTTTATTCATTCAGTGGTTATCTAGTTCCTATTCTGGGTCAGGCGTTGTGCTAGTGTTCAGGACATAAAGATGAAAGCCCATCCCTGACCTCAAAGAGCTTGTGAACCAGCAAGAGAAACAGGCATAAATAGACTACAGTATAGACTGACTGGCACTGTGACCAACGTAACACAGAGGAAAATGCTTTGAGAGACACAGAGGAGGGCACTTAAACCGGCTTCCGGGAGGTCCTGGAAGCCTTTTTGGAGATGCTGAGGCCAGAGCTCCACTTTGAAGAGAAGCAGAAGTTAGCCAGCTTTTTCCTGACCTTTCCAACCAGAATTAATCACTGTTCCTTTACTGAAGTGTAGTGTATTTATTTGTTTCCATGTCTCTCACTTGGCTGATCTTCTTGATGGGGAGGGACTATATCCCTAATTAGCCTAGGACAGTGCCCCAAAAGTAGTAAGAATGCAGTTAACATTTGTTGAGTTATTTTGAAATTCTACCCATGTAGGTATTTCCTCTCATACCTTCCTGTTGACATTTATATAAATATGTGTGGTTTTCCTTTATATGTAAAAATAATACTGTTCACCAGATACCCTTCAGAGTGGCTAAAAGAAAGCATGGAAAATGATAAGAGTTGGTGACAGATTTGGAGCCACTGAAATGATCATACATTACTGGAGGTAGTAGAAATTGGTACAGACACTTTGGAAAACTGTTGGCAGTATCTACTAAAGCTGGGCATGTGGGGATTTCACTGTTAGTTTAGTGATTTGCCTTGCAACGCAGGGCATACCAGTTTGATCCCTGGTTGGGGAACTGGGATCTCACATGCCATGGGGCAACTAACTGCATGCTCACAACCACTGAGCCCACATGCTCTCGAACCCGTGCTCCACAATGCAACAGGAGAAGGCCACATACACTGCAACTCGAGAAAGTCCATGCCTCAAGTAGAGAAAGCCTACCCAGAGCAGCCAAAAAAGGAGAATGAAAGAAGAATCACTAAAAAAAAAAAAAAAAAAAAAAAGAGGTGCTGGTTCATGGATGGACCTAGAGATTGTCATACTGAGTAAAGCAAATAATAACACAGGGAATGACAAATATCATCTGATATTGGTTATATATAGAATCTAAAAAATATTATACAAATGAACTTATTTACAAAACAGAAACAAACTCACAGACTTAGAGTATGAACTTACAGTTATCAGGGGAGCAGGGAAGGGACATTTAGAGAGTTTGAGATTGACACGTATGTGCATGCACACGTGCCTGTCTGCATGCTAAGTTGCTTCAGTCCTGTCCAGCTTTGTGCGATCCTATGGACTATAGCCTGCCAGGCCCCTCTGTCCATGGGATTCTCGAGGCAAGAATACTGGGAAGTTCTCCTACTGGAGGGCATAACATGTACACATTGCTATATTTAAAATGGATAACCCAACAAGGATCTACTGCATGGCACAGGGAACTCTGCTAAATATTATGTAACATCTTAAATGAGAAAAGAATTAACAAAGGAGTCCACATTTAAGAGAGACAGAGAGAAATAAAGCTGGGTGGTACCTCTTAAGCCAACAATTTCATTCTTAGGAATAAGTTCAACACAAATGCATCCCTATGTTCACTAAAAGGAATATTTTCACCAAAAGCTGTCCTATTCATAAAGTCTCCAATCTAGAAAACACAGAGATTCTCATCAGCTGTAGAAGGGGTAAACTTATTGTGGTATGGTCCTATCACAAGGAAAAAGAATCTATACTTCACAATATGAAGGAATTTCATAAGAATAATTTTTAAGGCAAAGAGTTTTTTTTAAAGCACTTATTGTATGATTAGTTTTATGTAAAGAATAAAAATGGGCAAAAATCTATGCTCAAGAAGTCAGGAAAGGTCAGTAAGTAGTAGAGGGTTAGTAAGTATGATGGAATAGGCAAGGGGAGCTCCTTGGGTGTGGGTAAGGTTCTGTTTCTTAATCTGGTTCTGATTACCTATATTCAGCTTATGCCCTTTTCTGTATATGTATTATACCTAAATAGTTTTTCTTTAAAAAATACATCTTATTGAGAGAAAGCTGAAAAATACATAAATGTTTTAAAATTTTCAAATCACCCACAATCTGCTACCTACAAATTACTATTAACATTTTGATTATTTCCTGCTAGTCTTTTTCTGAAGCCACAGTGCCCGTGCCATCTCCTCCCACTCTTTGCTCCCCACATATTTACACACACACACATTTTATTAAATTAGATTCACTCGCACTTAGTTCTACATCTAATTTTTTAATTTTTACTGAAAGTTAATCCGGATAATCTAACATTCGTTGCAAGCATGTTTTTAAACTGTTGCAATGTAGTCCATCAAATATAAATATATATATGGTGTGTATGGTGGCTCAGCTGGTAAAGAATCTGCCTGCAATGCAGGAGACCTGGGTTCGATCCCTGGGTTGGGAAGATCCCCTAAAAAAGGGAAAGGCTACCCACTCCAGTATTCTGGCCTAGAGAATTCCATGGACTGTGTGGGGTCACAGAGAGTCGGACATGACTGAGCGACTTTCACTTTCATGGTGTGTATATATAAAATATTCCTAATATATAATATATTCCTAGAAGACCTAGATAGCATATTGAAAAGCAGAGACATTACTTTGCCAACAAAGGTCCGTTTAATCAAGGCTATGGTTTTTCCAGTGGTCATGTATGGATGTGAGAGTTGGATTGTGAAGAAAGCTGAGTGCCGAAGAATTGATGCGTTTGAACTGTGGTGTTGGAGAAGACTCTTGAGAGTTCCTTGGACTGCAAGGAGATCCAAGCAGTCCATTCTGAAGGAGATCAGCCCTGGGTGTTCTTTGGAAGGAATGATGCTAAAGCTGAAACTCCAGTACTTTGGCCACCTCATGCGAAGAGTTGACTCATTGGAAAAGACTTTGATGCTGGTAGGGATTGGGGGCAGGAGGAGAAGGGGACGACAGAGGATGAGATGGCTGGATGGCATCACTGACTTGATGGACGCAAGTTTGAGTGAACTCCGGGAGATGGTGATGGACAGGGAGGCCTGGCGTGCTGCGATTCGTGGGGTGGCAAAGAGTCAGACACAACTGAGCGAGTGAACTGAACTGAGAAGACAGTATGTGTGAATATATAAGTGCATATATATATATATATTGCATAAGTGCATATATATATATGTGTGTGTGTGTGTGTGTGTGTGTGTGTATATATGTGTGTGTGTATATATATATGTGGCATGTGTCGGAGAAGGCAATGGCACCCCCCTCCAGTACTCTTGCCTGGAAAATCCCATGGACGGAGGAGCCTGGAAGGCTGCAGTCCATGGGGTCGCTGAGGGTCGGGCACGACTGAGCGACTTCACTTTCACTTTTCACTTTCCTACATTGGAGAAGGAAATGGCAACCCACTCCAGTGTTCTTGCTTGGAGAATCCCAGGGATGGGGGAGCCTGGTGGGCTGCCCTCTGGGGTCGCACGGAGTCGGACACGACTGAAGCGACTTAGCATGGCATGTGTATATATAAAATATCCCTAGTACATAACAACAGATATTCCTAGAAAAGAGTACGTGTATATACAGATACAGATAAGCTAGTGGGTCATGAATATTCTCTAAGTTCTGCATTCATTCTGTATTTCCTTCCAAAAAGGTTGCATTGACAAGTCGTTAGAGCTCCTATATCAAATCCAACCCCAGGTTGCTTATTATTATTGTTGCTTATTGTTAAAAGGGTGGAACTTAAGACTAAGGAATCTGCGAGTTGCACCCATCTGATGCGCCCCACAGGTATGAGTCCCTCTCCTCTCAGTTCGAGGGGTCCCCGCGCCTCGGCTCCGAAGTGCATCCGCGCGTGCGCCAGAGCCCACAGCACCTCCCACCGCTCGGTTGCCGTGGGAACAGCTGAGTACTGCGAAGACCTAGCAGTGAGTGGTACCGAGGTCCGGGCATGGAGCTGCCGGATCCAGTCCGCCAGCGGCTGGGAAATTTCAGCCGGACCGTGTTCAGCGACTCCAACCGGACCGGGCCGGAGTATAACGAGGGTCCGGGTGAGTGGCCGAGGCCCAGCGCAGGGTGTCTGGCGTGCGGAGGACCTGGCGCGGGGTTTGGAACGGCCAGATTTTGCCCGGACCTAAGATGGTGGTTTGGTCTTCAGCTGGTTCTCCGCAGTGCGGGAAACGCCCTGGAGGAGGGGCCGGGCCGCTGGCTGGGACTGGGACCAGATACCCGAACTCTGATACCCAGCTGGTCCCGGGCTGATCATGCTGCGGCCTAACCGGCCAGTTGCAAAAGGGGCGGCTGAGGTGGCGCTGGCATTCCTCAAAATATAAAAAATTTAAAGCCACCCTCGCAAGCCGCCTCCGGTGCCTTTCGTCCGAGAAGGCCGAGAAGGCCGATTTCTTTGCTTTTCCTCTGCGGCCTCCGCCCTGGCTTTTCTGCCCTGAATGGAGTGAAAAGAGCAATCTCCCCTTCCACTTCCCCCTCCCCGCCGCGTCCCGGTAAAATATCTTTTCCTTTTCTTCTTTCCTAGCAGAACAGGTACTTGCCACAAGTCCATTTTCTGGCAGAAGACATAGGTTTTTTTTAATGAGTTACTTTAAACGTTCTCCAGTCCGGAATGGCAGCTGCCTCACTAGCATCGCCTTTAACAAAACTCGCCCTCTCCCCACTTTCTCCTTCTCCTCCCCTATATATTTATAACTCTTGACCTAAATCAAGTAACACAATACCACGATGCCACATTTGATATGACAAGTGACAACGCAGTTTTCTGCAAAACAGTTTAACCCTCTTAAATCATGATGATAGACAACATACTGTCAACCACACCCAGGCAGCTTTTATCACTGAACTGTGCTGGGAAATAGAAATCTTTTCCTCTTGCATGGTTCAGGGATTTTTCAAAGGGAGCAGAGAAAAGTCATTTCCCACCGTTTCAATTTTTCACCCTAATCACTTGCCTGTCCTCCCAGTTGAGGGCTGGTCATGATTTAGGATGTACAGAGAAAAACATAATGTGAAAAATTAGGTTATTACGTTTCTGGTTTCTAGCACTAAAATCTGATGATGTAAAGTATCAGGAGTTTCTGTAAAGGGCCGGATAGTAAATACTTAATACCGTGCAGGCCATAGGTCTCTGTGGCAGTTATAGATAATGGTAATGGAATAGACATGGCAGAGTTCCAATAAAACTTTATTTATGGACACTAAAGTTGAAATTGCATGATTTTCAGTGTCACAAAATACTACTGATATTTCCCCCAACCATTTAAAAATCTAAAAAAGCCGTTTTTAGCTCACTTGCTGTACAAAAAGTTGGCTGCTAGTTTGCCTACTCCTGATTTATATTACATAGTGTTTTAATTTGAATTCCATTTACAGAACTCAGCTTGTACTTTTGCAAAATTTAATAACTTCATGTCTTGAGCTTTCAAGGTTCATTTACATATTAACTTGATTTTCAGCTGAATGATTATAAGTTTGATCTGCTGAAATATAGACATAGCATAACTCTTTAGATGCTTGTGTACAGAATTCTTAACATAAAAGCTTATTTGCAAAATTTTACTACAGTGCTTGCTCTGAAGGTATTAAAATTTCAATTTATTATTTATCCACCTTTTCTTTGTGGATCTGAAGTACATTTGATTGTTTGTACTGTAATTACAAGGGTATATTCTGACCATGTTCACAGCTGACCAAGAGTTTTACTGTTGTTGTGAAAAAATCCTAGGGGAGTGAGTTACCTTCAGATTTTAAGAATGCATTCCTTTATCAGTGGTAATTTAATAAATAGGTGCAAGCAAAAGTATATCATCATAATCAGGGATTTTCTTGGAACTAAAGGAAAACCCTTGCTGTGAGAGACCATAATAATTTTATATTTTAAAATTGTTAAATGATAGATATACTCAGCTATGGAGAAAAATAATCTGTTTTTAAGAAATTTATCTCAGAGCCTTTGTATATTCTTTCATTTCAAGCAGTAGATTTCAAAATACTTATCTACTCTTAAATTGTTATAATTTAGTCATATTTAGGATGCATTTGTAGGGGTCAGTTTTAAAAATCAAATTCTTAATTTAGAACTTTTCTCTCTTACATGAAAGCAAAAGGTACTATGTAATCAGCCTTCTGTTCAGTTCAGTTCAGTTGCTCATTTGTGTCCAACTTTTTGTGACCACATGGGCTACAGTATAGCAGGCTTCCCTGTCCATCACCAACTCCTGGAGCCTACTTAAACTCATGTCCATCAAGTAGGTGATGCCATCCAACTATCTCATCCTCTGTCATCCGCTTCTCCTCACGCCTTCAATCTTTCCCAGCGTCAGGGTCTTTTCCAGTGAGTCAGCTCTTCGCATCAAGTGGCCAAAGTATTGGAGTTTCAGCTTCAGCATCAGTCCTTCCAATGAATATTCAGGATTGATTTCCTTTAGGATTGACAGGTTGGATCTCCTTGTAGTCCACGGGACTCTCAAGAGTCTTCTCCAACACCACAGTTCAAAAGCATCAATTCTTTGGCGTTCAGCTTTCCTTATAGTCCAGCTGTCACATCCATACATGACTATTGGAAAAACCATAGCTTTGACTAGATGGAACTTTGTTGGCAAAGCAATGTCTCTGCTTTTTAATATGCTATCTAGGTTGGTCATAGCTTTTCTTCAAAGGAGCAAGCATCTTTTAATTTCATAGCTGCAGTCACCATCAGCAGTGATTTTGGAGCCCAAAAAAATCGTCTGTCACCGTTTCCATTGTTTCCCCATCTATTTGCCATGGAGTGATGGGACTGGATACCATGATCTTAGTATTCTGAATGTTGAGCTTAAAGATAAATTTTCACTCTCCTCTTTCACTTTCATCAAGAGGCTCTTTAATTCTTATTCTCTTTCTGCCTTTAGCGTGGTATCATCTGCATATCTGAGATTATTGATATTTCTCCCAGCAATCTTGAGTCCAGCTTGTGCTTCATCCAGCCCGGCATTTCACATGATGTACTCTGCATAGAAGTTAAATAAGCAGAGTGACAATACACAGCTTTGACATACTCCTTTCCCGATTTGGAGCCTGTGTGTTATTCCATGCCCAGTTGTAACTGTTGCTTCTTGACCTGAATACAGATTTCTCAGGAGGCAGTTCAGCCTTAGAGAAATGAAATTCATGTGTCACAAAGGGCTACACTGGCAATGTCCTTGTAAGAATATGTTTTCATTAATTCACTCTTTCTGCTTATTCATATTTGGTATTTACCATTTGTAAAGCAACATGCTAGGTTCTGTGAGGGTCTTAAATTTGGGTAGAATGTGATCTGTGCTTACAGTCAGCCTCTGTATAAATAAAAGAGAAGGAAAGGGACTGATATTTGTCGAGTGCCTACTCAGTGCCAGGCATAGTGCTCGGGTGAAGTAATTTATATTACCTTTAATTCTCAAGCAATCTGTGAGGTAATTTTAATGTTACCATTTTACAGATAAAGAAATTAAGGCTCAAAGAGGTTAAATAATTTATCCTAAGTCTGGCATCCAGAGTTCTGAGGGAGTTTGGGGAGCTCTGGGTTTATCTGGACTCCAAAAGTCATGATTAGACTATGTCTCAAGTGAAGGGAATGTGGTTCTTTGCTAACACTTCTTACACACAGGTTAGCGTGATAAGTACCTAGAGGGGAAGGAGATTTCTGCTGGAGTGGGGAATGTGATCAAGAAAGGACGTATGGAAAAAGTGGCTTTGAATTGGGTGTGAATGAACAGGTGGTATTAGGGTATGCTGAAAGAGATGGGGGAGGGGTTGGTTTTGCATGATTAGTTTATACCTGAGAGATTCAGTTCAGTTCGGTCGCTCAGTTGTGTCTGACTCTTTGCAACCCCATGGACTACAGCATGCCAGGATTCCCTGTCCATCGCCAACTTCCAGAGCTTGCTCAAATTAGGTCCATCCAGTTGGTGATGCCATCCAACCATCTCATCCTCTGTCATCCCCTTCTCCTCCTGCCTTTAATCTTTCCCAGCAACAGGGTCTTTTCCAATGAGTCAGTTCTTTGCATCAGGTGGCCAAAGTATTGGTGTTTCAGCTTCAGCATTAGTCCTTCCAATGAATATTCAGGACTAATTTCCTTTAGGATGGACTGGTCTGATCTCCTTACTGTCCAAGGAACTCTCAAGGGTCTTCTCCAACACCACAGTTCAAAGGCATCAGTTCTTCGGCACTCAGCTTTCTTTATGGTCCAACTTTCACATCTATATATGACTACTGGAAAAACTATAGCTTTGACTAGATGGAGCCTTGTTGGCAAAGTAACATCTCTTCTTTTTAATATGCTGTCTAGGTTAGTCATAGCTTTTCTTCCAAGGAGCAAGCATCTTTTAATTTCATGGCTGCAGTCTTGTTATGTATTTTATATGTTTATTTCATAGGCTCTTTACAGGTGGCTCAGTGGTAAAAGAATCCACCTGCCAATGCAGGAAACTCAGGTTCGATCCCTGGATTGGGATGATCCCCTGGAGAAGGAAATGGCAACCCACTCCAGTATTCTTGTCTGGGAAATCCCATTGACAGAGCCTGGTGGGCTACAGTCCATGAGGTCGGAAAGAGTCAGACACAACTGAGCACAAGCACCACTTACATAGAACTCTTAACAAAGGAGGTAAAGATTATTATTGCTATCTATTCAATAGTATTCATATTGATGTTCTACATTTATACCAGTAGTATGCAAAAACGTCATCAGACAGTAACCGAAGGTGGTAATAGAAAAATATGAAACATGCCCCCAAGTAGCAAATATTGGAACAAAATATTAGTAGTATTATGGCTATTTTCTTTCACTGTCAATGATTATTGTTACTGTGTCCGACTCTTTTGTGACCCCCATGGGCCGTAGTCCACCAGGCCTCTCTGTCCATGGGACTTTCCAGGCAAGAATGCTGGAGTGTGTTGCCGTTTCCTTCTCCAGGGGTCAGTGATTGTAAATAGGCTTACAATTTTGAGTTTTGTTGAGCTGAAACTATAGCTATTAATTCTAAGGAACTAAAGGATGTACAGGGCATAGAGCAGGAGTAAGAGTTTGCTTTCTGTTTTCTTCTGTAGATAATGAAATGGTTTCCAGTTTGGCACTGCAGATGTCGCTTTATTTTAACACTTACTTTTTCCCACTTTGGTGGGTGAGCAGCATTATGATGCTTCAGATGAAGGTAAATACGTGCTTTACTACTTCTCCCTGGCATTGTTACCTCGTCAGTAACACTCAAAGTTCTTCATATTTTTCAAAATCTCAGGTCAGTCTTACTATATGTGAGATTTTTATTTGTTTTTGTTTTTTCAGTATTCCATCTTGCCTGATTACTACAAGTTCATTGTGGTCACCATTATCATTCTAATAACTTTAATTGAAGCTATCAGGTTGTATCTGGGCTACATGGGGAACCTGCAGGAGAAGGTAGGCTCTTCTTTCCTTTCTCTCAGTGCTATACATAAATGCAGTTAAGACTTTGCCAACAAGGAAAGGCAGTGAGATGTGGAAGGAGCAAAGGCCTGTAGGTAAGGCCTAGCTCCAGCTTCACCACGGCTGTCACTGTGGTCTGTTTGTTTACTCTCTTGAACCTTGGTTCCTTCACATATAAAATCGGGGGAATATTCACTTCACAGATTTGTTAGGATTATGTTAAACAATTTATATAAAGCACCTGAACATAGTAAACTCTTAATTAATGATCATTTTCCCTCTTCCCAGTAGTCTTGAACATACTTGGTCATTAAACATGATGATTTGGATTCTGAATAAGAAAATTGGGGAAAATGACAAACCCATCTCCTATGCAAGGCAGATGTTTTCTGAGTCATCATGCTGCCTAAGCATTTACAGTTACCAGAACTGAGTGATAATGCCTAAAGATTTCAGTGTTCTTCCAGGCCCTTCATAATTAAGCCCCACCCAGCCTATCCCACTGTATTTTGTGCTTTTTCCTAACACAGACATCCATTCCAGGCTGATGTGTTGTTTCCCAGTCATATTCTTTCCACATTTTTGCTTATTTAAGTTCTTGCCTTTTCCTCATTCTGCTGCTGCTACTGCTGCTAAGTCACTTCAGTCGTGTCCAGCTCTGTGCAGCCCCATAGGTGGCAGCCCACCAGGCTCCCCTGTCCCTGGGATTCTCCAGGCAAGAACACTAGAGTGGGTTGCCATTTCCTTCTCCAATGCATGAAAGTGAAGTCGCTCAGTCATGTCCGACCCTCAGTGACCCCATGGACTTCAGCCTTCCAGGCTCCTCTGTCCGTGGAGTTTTCCAGGCAAGAGAACTGGAGTGGGGTGCCATTGCCTTCTCCGCTTCCTCATTCTATCTAACTTTAAAAGCCTACCTCCTTGAATTATTTCTTTTACCTACCCTGTTTACTCTGTTAGAGCATTTAGTCTATTACTCTAAGTGGTACGTACGTTTCATTATTCACTTAAGTGTAGTAATGTAGGACTGTCACATAAGGTAGTTTCCTCTTTCAGTCTAGACTGTAAGTTCCCTGAGGATAAGGACCACACTATACTTATTTTGAATTACAGAGCTCAAAATGTAGGTTCACAGTAGTATCACTTGCTTCAGCACAAGCAGAAGATGGTACTTCACTGGTCTGATGTTTGTCGTGTGTATCATTGCAGGTTCCTGAGTTGGCTGGCTTCTGGCTTCTGAGCCTTCTGTTGCAGTTGCCTTTAATTCTTTTCTTGCTCTTCAATGAGGGCCTAACAAATCTGCCCTTGGAGAAAGCAGTACATATCATCTTCACTATATTCCTTACTTTCCAAGTTGTTTCAGCATTTCTTACCTTGAGGAAAATGGTAAATCAGCTGGCAACTCGTTTCCACCTCCAAGACTTTGACCGGCTGTCTGCGAGCCGAGGAGACATGAGAAGAGTGAGGTCCTGTATAGAAGAGATTTGACCCAGTGCTGTTGAATAAGCATCTGGAGGATCATTCTAGAAGACTGCAGGAAAACACCAGAGGGCTAACACAATAAAAGGGACAAAGCAAGTGTTTTGAACTGTATCCTCCCTGGCTCTGAAATTCCAAGGCTGGACACAATGATAAGACTGTACAGCACGTGAAAGCAGTAAATCAACCCTAAAGCCTGCATGTTGTCTACCTGATGTCAAATATCTTAAATTTTTTGTTGTTGTCAATGTTTTCAGGTGTGTAGAGATCTATATTGGTGGCGTTACATCTTTACTGTAATATCTCCAGTTAGTACCTGTAACTAGAAATGTGTATATTTCTTTCACTATTGTTGGCCTATCCATGTCTTGGCAGTACGTATGAAGTATGTGGAGATGCTGGTCAGTATTCTGATGTATTAGACTACATTTGTAAACAGACACCAAATTTTCATGTCTGCTAGGGTCTTAGCTATTATACTGAGGTTAAGAAGAAAGCAGGTAGATTGTGATGATATTTAGGAAATGTTTTTATCCTAAAATTGTTATTTTCATACAGCCATGTTCAGTATTTATGGTGGTGGTGTGCAAAATGTCTTCACAATAAGTTATAAAATATTTATGTTGAGCTATCTTTAGAAATCATTCTTGTCTTTTACAGTTCTTTTGGGCTGTGGGTTTATTTTTATTATAAAGTTAAAAGAGAAAAGTACATGTATTTGAGAGCCTTCTATGTAATTTGCCACTGTCCTGGGTACATTAACCCTTATGATCTTATCTATTAAGTCATTATTCACTGAAGAACTGCTCATACCCAGTAAATTCACATGAAGATTGATCTGATAATCAGGGTGCCTGTTAATATATAGAGTTTGGATGGCCCAAAGGACTCATGATCATAAATGAGCATATTCCCTTGCTAATAGGAGAAACCTATTTAAGGAAATTCTGTTAAGAACAAAGCTTGCTTGGGTATATCTGAACCATTAATTTTAAGTGATAATTGGGTTGTCTTAAGAGATACAATATTTTCTTTCCTAAAGTATTGTATTTTATTGAGAGATAGTTGTAGCTACATTAAAAATCATTTTTTCTATCCTTCCTGTTTTGTGATTCATGCTTATCTTAGGATTTCCACATTATGCCTTATTCATTTTTATGTTGCTTAATTTTGAAAATGTTTTCACTTCCCACTGTTAATCACACCTTACTATTCTGTTTATGCTCTTTTTATTATTTCTGCTTTTTATTATTATATATAATGTTCAGTCAAAGTTTTCTTCCCCTGTACACTAACTAATTAACCTTTGCCCTATACCAAAGCTGTCACTAGGTATATTCCAATACTTTGAAATTCAAAATAGAATTCTGTTTGAATAGTTTAATAAAATGTATTTGTTCACATTTTTTTCCAGATAGATGAGTTTATAAGAAAATATAAAATAAGAACACTAAATCTACATAACAGATAAATTAAGGTGATGATCAAGAAAGACTTTTCTATTTAACAATCATTTCCAGAGTTTTATTTTAAATAGCAGAGCCTCTTGATACATTTAAACTTTAAGGTAAATCACTAAAAGTATAAAGAATAACAATAAAAAAAGTTTAATGGTTAAATGGGGGAATATATGTTTATAAAAATTTTAAAAGTTTTTGTTCTAATAATTATTGCTTAAAATGTAGATATAATGAGGGTAAGAAAAAAGAAACTAAGAAAATCAATTGAGAACATGATCAAGTCATTGGTTTTTCATAAAACAATAGAACCATGATTTTGTGTTAGTCTGAACCAACATTTTCTATTTGGTGTATATACATGGTGCTCTATGTATGCATAGGAAAATTGAGATAGGAAAGACATTTCCATGTCAGCACATTTGGAGTTTAGGCAATCTGTATTTTTATTTTATAAATTTATTCATCCTTACTTACTATTGCATTTCCTCTCCAAGGTTCACAACACTGTTCTGAAGTTTTTCAGTTAGGAGATATTGAGCTTCACAAATACTTTGTCTTTCACATATTTTTTTCTTTCGGGTGTTTTTTTCTAACTACAAAGTAGATGTACATTTTTGTACATATTTTTTTCTTTCGGGTGTTTTTTTCTAACTACAAAGTAGATGTACATTTTTGTACATATTTTTTTCTTTCGGGTGTTTTTTTCTAACTACAAAGTAGATGTACATTTTTGTACATTGGAATGACTTTTAAAAATTGGATTTTAATCAACATATGTTTGAATGCCTACTATGTACAAGGAATAGTGGAGAGTTCACAAATAACTGAGCTCCCTGTTCTCAGGGGTACAGTGTTGCAGGTAAAGTCTCACTTCGTCAGGGAGGTGCATGGAATGAGTTTCTGCCTAATACGTACCTGACAGCAAACAGCCCTTGGCATGCAGGGCATCTCCGCTCTTTGTTCCCAGCACTTAGTGTCCAGGGTTAGCACACTGGCCTTTCATCAACATCATTTAGCTTTCACTACTCCTCTCACTGTCAGAACAGGGAGGAGGGCAGGGGTTGCTATAAAGTATACTCTACTCACATGTACACACTCGCACTTGCCTGTGTACACAATAACAACATGTTTACTGTCTGGTCCAAAAAGCAGATGAGCAGGTCAGAGAGAGCACTGTAGGATCAAAGAGAAGGCATAAAAGATGAGGAATCTGGGAAGCCTTCCAAATAAAATTAACACTTTGAGATTAGAAGACTGAGCAGATATACAGTGTTAGTTTCAGTATTAAGAGACATCTAATAGTGATCTGAGTACTGTTTCAAGTATTACATGTAGTTCGATAAAACTGGTGGGAAGGGTGCGTGAAAACAAAGGCCACAGAATAAGAGAGAACCTCCCAAGGCGCTAGTAAGCTAAAGACTAATACTCTGAATAGTTTAAATGGTAGAATATCACACATATTTAGGTTTCAGAAAAATTTATCTGAAAACTGGAAAATGTACTGCAAATGGTGGGCTAAAGGTAGAACTTGATGAACAACTTCGGGGAGAACTGTCCTAGATAAAGTCAGTGGTGGTAAAATTAACTTGAGTAGAACCTATGAAGATTTTTTAAAATTATATTTTAAAATAGGTATTGAAAAATTTTTCCCATTTTTCTGTCTAAAGATTACACACAATGGTAAACAAAATGACATGCTCGCTGTCTTATCCGCCCCACCTCCCCTGGCCGTCGTTAGATTATTACTAGGCTTAAATAATCCTCTGTCTGAAATAGTCTTTTATAAATTTTATTTTACAAGACATGCCTAAATAGTTCTTAACTTGTACTTGTGAAGATTATTGGAGAAGGCAATGGCACCCCACTCCAGTACTCTTGCCTGGAAAATCCCATGGACGGAGGAGCCTGGTAGGCTGCAGTCCATTGGGGTCACTGAGAGTTGGACATGACTGAGCGACTTCACTGTCACTTTTCACTTTCATGCATTGGAGAAGGAAATGGCAACCCACTCCAGTGTTCTTGCCTGGAGAATCCCAGGGACGGGGGAGCCTGGTGGGCTGCCGTCTATGGGGTTGCACAGAGTCGGACACGACTGAAGCGACTTAGCAGCAGCAGCAGCAGTGAAGATTATACTTTTCAAAAACTTAAATTTTGAAAGAAATTGAGTCAAGATTTTAAGAGAAAAATCATCTATAATTCCACACCCTAAAGTAGCAAGTATAAGCAAAATGTCCTCTTTCCTTGCAGTTTTCCTGTTGTAAATGCTTTTTAAAACATAGTTGTGACCACTAGCACTTGAAACTTTGCACCTTGCTTTTCTGAAAACATAAAATTTTACCCATCTTTTTACATAGTCACGCAACCATCATCTTAAATGATTAATTTATTTAACTTCTCTCCTATTGTTGGATATTTGTATTGTTTTCTTCTTTTGCATTTATATTGTTGAGCCTCAGAGCAGGCTCATTCAAGATATGCTACAATAACATATTGATTATTTTGAATTTAACTTACTTGAGAAACAGCCAGTGGAGGAAAAACTGATATAGAAAAACACTCTGACCCCCTCTTTCCCCTTAAAAGAAGGAAATAATCTCCATGTGAAAGTATCCTCCTTATACCAAGAGGATAGAAAGCATCCTTATTACCAGAGTTAGGAAATTCAAGGCTGAGAAAACTCTGTAGACAAACTTTGTTACCTCTTCATTAGCCTGCTACCCCAAGCACAAGCCCCTTTGTTAAATCTTCACAAATTGTTTCTTTGTCTAAAAATGATATGTAAACAGCCTGCTTTGGTCACTTCGGAGATACCATTTCTATAGATCTCTGTTTATATGAATTAAATTGGGTTTTTCTATTAATCTGCATCAATTTAATTATTAGGCCATCCAAAAGAACTTCCCAACAAGACAACATTGTAACAAACATCTCATGTATACATCTTTTCCCATATCTTAGATGACTCTGTTCTTTAATTAGTAAGCTAGAGTCTCAGAAGTGAAACTGCTGGATCATAGGGTATGAACATTTTGAGGATTCTTGATGCATACTGCTGAATTATATTATCCACTCTCTGTAATTCAAAAGATATTACAACGAAAATTTTGATAGGAACAGACTTAGAGACCTTAGAGACCTATTCATCTTTGTGTTTCTGAGTAGCTATCACAGGAACAGAGTCTCCTGTGGAGGAAAAAAACCTAAAAGCTGTGAAAGGAGAAGTGCAAAGAATTAGAAAAAAAAAGAGTTTTGAATTAAGGGAAAACTGATAAGGGGCAGGCAACGGCTTAGGCGAGCTGGTTGCAGTCAGCAACAGACAGATGTGGCACAATACAAACTGGGTCATTGAGTTGGGACAGCCCTAGGACATAAAAAGACTGAAATGAAGTAAAGCTCTGGATTACTTTGTTCTTGAATATTGAATTTTTTCAGAAGCATGGAGCATGAAATATTACAGTGATAAGCCAAGATTGGAAACATAGCCAAGAAAAAGAGGGTCTTTAAGGGATTGTTTAAAATGTGCTGAAGGAATAATTTGGTTTGGTCTTAAACGGCTCAAGAAGTAAATTGACATAAAGCTTTTGCATAACAAAATAGGCATAAAGGCAGAAAACAATGAGGCTAGTAGAATGGTTTATCCTGTAAATTTGTTATGATGTGAAACATTAGCTTTTTGGTCCTAGAAAAGGTTTGTCAGCAAGCTTTAATGATGTATTTTTTAAGTGCAATTAATACTAATTTGTTATGGGTATACGTTTTATTCTAGTTTGAAGACTGTTAATCTGAGGGTTTTTAGTCAATAACAAAAACTAAATAGTTCATCATTCTAAAACTTATTCTAAGAATCATTCTAACAATCCCCCACCCTCTGTATTCCCCCCACCCTTCACCCTACCACAGTGTTAAGCATTTAAAAATATTCAGGCCCTAGAAAAATCTGTGTAAATTCAGGTTTGACCACAATGTTTAGATTTATCCTGGTGCTTACACAGATGCCCATCTTTCTGCAAATGAGACTAGGGATCAGGCGTGTAATCATTTTAGCAAAAGTCAAGAAAGAACAGAACTCAAAAAACAAGACACAGGCCAGAAGATAGATACAATGTATATTCTATGAAAAATTAAAGACACTTGGAAATTTAGCTTGTCATCTAAACAAGCTCCACAGCCATACATACCCTTGGAAAGGGTTTCCTAACCCAAAGAGGTCTTTACAATCACAGTGTATATATCACTGCTATTTATTTGTCCTTCATTGTTCCTCAGGCCTGTGTTTAGCACTTGGGTACATTAAAAATGTAGATTTTAAAAACAATAATCAACCAAGAATGGCTTTCTCTTTTAATTTTTCAGAACTCTAATAGCACTATATATGGCTGATAGGAAAGTGGTATAATCGATTCATCTCAAAAGGCTTTTAGTTCCTGATCTTGAGTTATTTATATTCTAATCAAAAACACATTGAAGATCCTGCTCAATGTTATAGCTCAAAAGAGAAAAATGTCTGATATTCAAATTCAAAAAATGTTTCATATGCACACTTAATAACTGTTTTATAAGTGCCTAACTCATTAGTACCTAGAAGTAGTAAAATGATCACTAAAGAGAGTGGAAGTTTTGGACTTTGCTTCAGTAGCTTTTCTGGAAAGCATGAAAGCTATTGAAAGTCAAATTTTTTGCTCTTCTGAAAACTAGGGCTCCTGATTGCCAATAAGCCACAGCTAAGGAAGGCAGGAGAACAGTTCACTGTTTATTGGTAATTTACGAAGCAGAACAGCAACGGATATGTTCATGCTTTTTATTTGTAGTATGCTATGATTTTGTTCTGCAAAGTAAACTTAATTTACTTAGCTCCAACAATATGCCATCCACTATGTCTTGATACTCCAGGACAAAAAGATAAATTGGATTGAGTCCCTGCCCTTCCAGCCATGGTCTAGCGGAGGAGACAAATTTTAGGTGATCATCATGGCTTATGATAATGTTTGTAATAGAACTACATAAAATATGAAGATAAGTGAGGAATCCTGACTAGGGGGCAAGATAGCCTTTCAGACAGATGGAACAGCATGAGTAAAGGTATAGACATTTGAAATTATGCGGCCTGAACAAAACTAAAAGTAGTTTGATGTGACTAAAATATAAAGTATGTAGAGAAGGGCCTGAGATGAGCTGGAAAGACTGGCATCGGAATGTTCTCAGTCTTTCAATAAAGAGTTTGAACTGTATACTGTAGGCAATGAATGGTGTTATCTATATTGAAACAGAAATAGAAGACATTGCTACCAAATTTGAAAATGATAGAAAGCTGATAGAGGTAATTTGGTAGATGATAACAATCACATTTCAAAGGAATCTCATAATGGTTGAAATGCTGGTACAAATACATTTTCTACACACGCCCACAGAGACACACATCCTCCAACATAAGCCTCTCAAATCATCTCACTAATAATTAAGGAGTTCATTATGTGCTATTTTTCAAAGGAAAATAGGTAGTCAACAGGAGTATAATGACTAGACTCCAGGAGTTGGTGATGTACAGGGAGGCCTGGTGTACTGTGGTCCAGGGGTTGCAAAGAGTCAGACATGACTGAGCGACTGAACTGAATGACCAGATCACGGAAAGGAACAATCTCACTGTTCTTTCCCATGTCGCAGTAATAAATGTCTCATTTATTGTAAACTTGCCTGCAGTTACATGTATTGAGAAATCTAAAACTAAATCTAATCACACTACTACTCCCCTTAAAATTCCACTAGACTCTCTACTTCCTGCAGCAGAACACCCATGAACCTTAGCCTCTTTCCCACCATTTGGCTCATCTTGCCACCCCTCCAATGCTACACCTGCAGCTCCTCCAGGACACCATTCTTGATTTTGCCTCCAGACTTTTCCCTCCATTCTTCTCTCAGCCTGAAGTAAATTTATCCACATGCTGAAAGTCTGCTTATCTTACAATGCCTGGCTCAACCATCATGTCCTCCATGGAATGTCCCCTTTTCCCCTACCCATTTCCAGGAAACACTTGGGTTCTCTTCTTTGTCTCACTGCTCCTCATATTTTATGACTGCATCTAAAATGATTAATTACATGTATTTTTATATATTAGACCTCTGAAGTGAAGTGAAAGCCACTCAGTCATGTCCGACTCTTGCGACTCCATGAACTATACAGTTCATGAAATTCTCTAGGCCAGAATACTAGAGTGAGTAGTCTTCCCCTTCTCCAGGGGATCCCAACCCAGGAATCGAACCCAGGTCTCCTGCATTGCAGGTGGATTCTTTACCAGCTGAGCCACAAGGGAAGCCCAAGAATACTGGAGTGGGTAGCCTATCCCTTCTCCAGCAGATCTTCCTGACCCAGGAATCAAACCGGGGTCTCCTGCATTGCAAGTGGATTCTTTACCAACTGAGCTATCAGGGAAGCCCATATTAGACCTCTACTAGTACTTAATTTGGAGAAGGCAATGGCACCCCATTCCAGTACTCTTGCCTGGAGAATCCCATGGATGGAGGAGCCTGGTAGGCTGCAGTCCATGGGGTCGCTATGAGTCAGACATGACTGAAGCGACTTAGCAGCAGCCGCAGTACTTAATTGGGGGTTCTCCACTGGCTCAGCAGTAAAGAATCTGCCTGCAATGCAGGAGCTCCAGGAGATACAGTTTTGATCCCTGGGTCAGGAAGATCCCCTGGAGAAGGGGATGGCAACCCACTCCAGTATTCTTGCCTGGAGAATCCCATGGACAGAGAAGCCTGCTGGGCTACAGTCCATGGGGTCTCAGAGTTGGACATGACTGAAGTGGCTTAGCATGCACTAGTGGCTCAGAAGGTAAAGAAAATGGCTGCAATGCGGCAGACCTGGGTTTGATCCCTAGGTTGGGAAGATCCCCTGGAGAAGGGAATGGCAACCCACTCTGGTATTCTTGGCTGGGAAATCCCATGGACAGAGGACCCTGGTAGGCTACCATCCACAGGGTCGCAAAGAATCGGATACAACTTAGCCAATAAACAATAACAACAGTACTTAATTGTAAAGTCTTCATGGTAAGTGTCCTAGTCATCCTTGTATTTCCAGTGCTTAAATTTTGTAAGTGTTTGATAAATATATGGTGATACTGGGGAGCAAAATTTGCCACCCCAAAACATCTCTGGCATGTAGATAATTTCAAACTGAAAACAATCAAGGCCCAAAAGCCTCAGGAAGAAACTTTGACCTTCCCCCAAATGCCTAAAAAGAATTTAGGAGGGCCTGTTCCCAGAGTGGAACAGATATCAGTGGAACAGGTAAGCATCACCAGAGATACTTACCTGCAATGAATATGGGCTGGGTGTGGTGAGGGAAACTCTCAGAGACCAGAGTCCACTCTATGTCCCATTTTCTCTGCATAGCCCAGCAAACATTTACCAAACATTTGCTTTTCCATCTGCATGTTAATTGCCTTCCTCCCCTAATGAAGTCCCAAACCGCTA
Source organism: Ovis aries (assembly GCF_016772045.2). Taxonomy (NCBI): domain Eukaryota; kingdom Metazoa; phylum Chordata; class Mammalia; order Artiodactyla; family Bovidae; genus Ovis; species Ovis aries. The sequence goes on from NC_056056.1 coordinate 45,749,174, forward strand.
ACTGGCAACATCTTCTTTTGTCTTTAGCTGAAAATGGTATTCAAGGTGAGGGTTCCAGCTATTTTGGCAAGTCACACAGTTCTCCTGGGTCTCTCCCACATACATGTGTTATTAAACTTTTGTTTGAATTTCTCCTGTTAAACGTGTCTCATGTCAATTTAATTCTTAGACCCAGCCTGAAAGAAAATTTCCTCCTCATGACAGTGAATAAACAAATGAATGGACTTATTAAGGGGAGTCAGTGTTACACTGTGGTTAAAAGCACAGGCTTTGGAGGCAGATAGATCTATGCACAAGTCTTTGCTCCATTTATCAGCTTGGTTGAGGTATTAAACTTAACAGGTGGCTCAGATGGTAAAGAATTTGCCTGCAATGCAAGTGACCTGGGTTTGATCCCTGGGTAGGGAAGATTCCCTGGAGAAGGCAATGGTTACCCACTCCAGTACTTTTGCCTGGAGAATTCCATGGACAGAGGAGCCTGGCAGGCAATAGTCCATGGGATCACAAAGAGTCGGACATGACTAAGCAACTAACACTTTCATTTTCACTTTTTTTCAATACTTAGTTTATTCATCTTTAAAATGAGTGCTCACAGGGCTTTTGCAAGAATTAAGTGAGATAAATAGAATAAGCATTCATGGGTGCTGAACTGCTTCAGTTATGTTCAACTTTGTTCGACCCTGTGAACCATAGCCTGCCAGGTTCCTCTGTCCATGGGATTCTCCAAGCAAGAATACTGGAGTGGGTTGCTGTGCCTGCCTCCAGGGGATCTTCCTGACCCAAGGATGGAACCCATATCTCTTGTATCTCCTGCATTTACCACTAGTGCCACTTGGGAAGCCCTATGAGCATTTATATATGGTAAATATCCTTATTATGATTTTATATTCTGAATTTCCTGGGCAATTTAAACCCTTCTTGGTCTTTAAACTCTCTTTTGCTTTATGGACCCAGAAACTTGACCCTCAGACTTGATCAGGCAGAGGTTTTGATTACCTCCGTCTAATCTAATTCAGGGATTCCCTGGTGGCTCAGACGGTAAAACGTCTGCCCGCAATGCGGGAGACCCGGGTTCAATCCCCGGGTCGGGAAGATACCGTGGAGAAGGAAATGGCAACCCACTCGAGTATTCTTGCCTAAAAAATCCCATGGATGGAGGAGCCTGGTGGGCTACAGTCCATGGGGTCACAAAGAGTCGGACACGACTGAGCAACTTCATGGATCTAAACTAGTAAGAGACTTACTGATAATGTATAATAGGAGCTATATCTACTCTGAGTCCCCCGCACACCAAAAACAGGCATAATGCTTACACTCCCTGAAGGGCCAGGTCCACTTGGGAGATCAAGTTACAACTGCAGAGTTTGCTTTAAAAGAAGGAAATCAGATACTGTTACAAGGATGTTTTTAACAAGCTAGGGTATATCCACTGGGGACATTTCCACTAGAATAGGTCACATCCAAGGTTTTTTGTTCTTGTTGTTTTGCCTTTCTCTTGAGGCAGTATGATCTTGGAGTTGAAAAGGTCTTTAGAAGTCACTGTTGATACAGAGAGGTAAGATAGATACATTATCACAGACAGACAGCTAATTATTTTGGTGTGGTCTGTGTGGGGTTAGCAGTTTGATCCTTGACTTTTCCATCCAGAAACTCAATTTTGTTAGTATATCCCAAACTAAACAGGCTCAAAAGGAGTGACTACAGTAACTAAACTCATAAAAGACTGATGTACAAACCAGGGTACAAATTCATTCGTGTATAATGCAAAATACAACTTCCAGTATATTTTTTCTATAAGAAATCTATTTTAAAAGCCAAATTATAATCATTAAATTTGCTTGTTATCTGTGAGATCAAAGAAATGGATGTTCATGTCATCCAGCTATAACTTGAGGCACTCATCTCACTGCAGAGATGTGTCTGCCAAGGAACTGACTACTTAAATCCATGCGGATCAGGGCTCCCTCTCTCCAGGACTGGGGGATGCCACCAACAAAGTCAGGGAAGGCAGAAATTTCATTTCATGTTGTGTGTAGGGAATCCCATTCAGTATGTGTAATGTTCAAAGGGTGAGCTGAGAGGAAGAAAGCAGACTGATCAGGCTGAAGAGGTACATGAGACCAGATCATGGAATGTAGAAAATGCTAGAAGGAGTGACCAGGGCAGGGCAAAGAATTAAGTGGTATTGAGAGCTCAGCTGGGTGTAGAAACCATGGATGTGTGCAGCTATTTCAATCAATGCAATTGAGTCATTACCTAGAGCTATTTGGGTACTCTTGGATAGAAGGTAGTTGGTTAAGTTGATCCCGAGTTAGGAGTATAGGAAGCAACTGAGCAAATGCAGTGGAAAGACAACAGTAAGAAGGTTATCAGGGATTGTTTATAGTGGCAAAAGGAATGAACCCTGGGGCTTCTACTAAATGAAATCCTGAAAGACAATCAGAAAAGGGCAGGGCAGAAGTCTTTGTGAGGTAGAAGGCCAGTTTGAGTGTCTGTCTCCCCTATAATCAGTGAGCACCCTGAGCACAGGGACCAGGTCTTATTCAATGTATTCAGTTCAGTTCAGTTGCTCAGTCATGTCCAACACTTTACAACCCCATGAATCGCAGCACTCCAGGCCTCCCTGTCCATCATCAACTCCCGGAGTTCACTCAGACTCACGTCCATCGAGTCAGTGATGCCATCCAGCCATCTCATCCTCTGTCGTCCCCTTCTCCTCCTGCCCCCAACCCCTCCCAGCATCAGAGTCATTTCCAATGAGTCAACTCTTCGCATGAGGTGGCCAAAGTACTGGAGCTTCAGCTTTATCATCAGTCCTTCCAAAGAACACCCAGGACTGATTTTCTTTAGGATGGACTGGTTGGATCTCCTTGCAGTCCAAGGGACTCTCAAGAGTCTTCTCCAACATCACAGTTCAAAAGCATCAATTTTTCGGCACTCAGCCTTCTTCACAGTCCAACTCTCACACCCATACATGACCACTGGAAAAACCATAGCCTTGATTAAACGGACCTTTGTTGGCAAAGTAATGTCTCTGCTTTTGAATATACTATCTAGGTTGGTCATAACTTTCCTTCCAAGGAGTAAGCGTCTTAATTTCATGGCTGCAATCACCATCTGCAGTGATTCTGGAGCCCAAAAAAATAAAGTCTGACACTGTTTCTACTGTTTCCCCATCTATTTGCCATGAAGTGATGGGATCAGATGCCATGATCTTAGTTTTCTGAATGTTGAGCTTTCAGTGTATACCAAGTACCTAAAACCATGCTCGACACATAGCAAGCATTTAAGAATGCTGTCTAAAATGCGCATGCATGCTAAGTTGCATCAGTCGTGTCTGACTCTTTGCGACCCTATGGACCGTAGCCTGCCAGGCTCCTCTGTCCATGGGATTCTCCAGGCAAGAATACTGGAATAGGTTGCCAAGCCCTCCTCCAGGGGATCTTCCTGGCCCAGGGATCAAACCTGAGTCTCTTATGTCTCCTGCATTGGCAGGTGGATTCTTTACCACTAGTGTCAACTGGTAAGCCCACATGAATAAATAAACAAGCCATGTTAGAACTCAGGGCTTCTGTTCTTAATACACAGTAATTTCTCTAATAGATAAGCTCCCTAACAGTAGAATACCACATTTATTCATATCAAAATCTTTTCGCCACAAAAAAATAATCCTAAATTTAAAACCAATAACCACTCTTTTTTTAACTTTACCAAATTCTACTCATTCCTTTATTGTTTTTGTACATTGCTTTTGATTATTATACAATTTTCAGTTCAATCAGTTTATGTATTATCCTGGTGATTGCAAATTTCTTCAGGGCAAGGAATATGTCATTATTAATTTTTATATCCAATAGCACCTATGCCAATAACCACTCTTACATTAAGAGTAAAATTTTAAATTTGACAAGACTACCAAAACAAGTAACAGCCACTACCATTTAACTGAAAGTCAGTCATGTATCAGATGCTGTACTAGGGCTTTATCCTTATCTCATTAGATTTACATGACAATTCTATAAGGCAGGAATTATTTCCATTTTACAGAAATTAAAACTGGGATTTTAATTGAATGTCAGGAACGGTGGCCATAAGGAGATACCCCTCGTCCAAGGTAAGGAGCAACGGCTGTGCTTTGCTGGAGCAGCTGTGAAGAGATACCCCACGCCCAAGGCAAGAGAAACCCAAGTAAGATGTTAGGTGTTGCAAGAGGGCATCAGAGGGCAGACACACTGAAACCATACTCACAGAAAACTAGTCAATCTAATCACACTAGGACCACAGCCTTGTCTAACTCAATGAAACCAAGCCACGCCTGCGGGGCAACTCAAGACGGGTGGGTCATGGTGGAGAGATCTGACAGAATGCGGTCCACTGGAGAAGGGAATGGCAAGCCACTTCAGTATTCTTGCCTTGAGAACCCCATGAACAGTAGGAAAAGGCAAAATGATAGGATACCAAAGAGGAACTCCCCAGGTCATTAGGTGCCCAATATGCTACTGGAGATCAGTGGCGAAATAACTCCAGAAAGAATGAAGGGATGGAGCAAAAGCAAAAACAATACCCAGTTATGGATGTGACTGGTGATAGAAGCAAGGTCCGATGCTGTAAAGAACAATATTGCATAGGAACCTGGAATGTCAGGTCCATGAATCAAGGCAAATTGGAAGTGGTCAAACAAGAGATGGCAAGGGTAAACATCGACATTCTAGGAATCAGCGAACTAAAATGGACTGGAATGGGTGAATTTAACTCATATGACCATTATATCTACCACTATGGGCAGGAATCCCTCAGAAGAAATGGAGTAGCCATCAATGTCAACAAAAGAGTCCGAAATGCAGTACTTGGATGCAATCTCAGAAACGACAGAATGATCTCTGTTCATCTCCAAGGCAAACCATTCAATATCACAGTTATCCAAGTCTATGCCCCAACCAGTAATGCTGAAGAAACTGAAGTTGAACGGTTTTATGAAGACCTACAAGACCTTTTACAACTAACACCCCAAAAAGATGTCCTTTTAATTATAGGGGACTGGAATGCAAAAGTAGGAAGTCAAGAAATACCTGGAGTAACAGGCAAATTTGGCCTTGGAATGTGGAATGAAGCAGGGCAAAGACTAATAGAGTTTTGCCAAGAAAATGCACTGGTCATAGCAAACACCCTCTTCCACAACACAAGAGAAGATTCTACACATGGACATCACCAGATGGTCAACACCGAAATCAGATTGATTATATTCTTTGCAGCCAAAAATGGAGAAGCTCTATACAGTCAACAAAAACAAGACCAGGAGCTGACTGTGGCTCAGATCATGAACTCCTTATTACCAAATTCAGACTCAAATTGAAGAAAATAGGGAAAACCACTAGACCATTAAGGTATGACCTAAATCAAATCCCTTATGATTATACAGTGGAAGTGAGAAATAGATTTAAGGGCTTAGATCTGATAGATAGAGTGCCTGATGAACTATGGAATGAGGTTCGTGACACTGTACAGGAGACAGGGATCAAGACCATCCCCATGGGAAAAAATGCAAAAAAAACAAAAAAAGCTGTCTGGAGAGGCCTTACAAATAGCTGTGAAAAGAAGAGAAGTAAAAAGCCAAGGAGAAAAGGAAAGATATAAGCATCTGAATGCAGAGTTCCAGAGAATAGCAAGAAGAGGTAAGAAAGCCTTCTTCAGCGATCAATGCAAAGAAATAGAGGAAAAGAACAGAATGGGAAAGACTAGAGATCTTTTCAAGAAAGTTAGAGATACCAAGGGAACATTTCATGCAAAGATGGGCTCAATAAAGGACAGAAATGGTATGGACCTAACAGAAGCAGAAGATATTAAGAAGAGGTGGCAAGAATACACGGAAGAACTGTACAAAAAAGATCTTCACGACCCAGATAATCATGATAATGTGATCACTAATCTAGAGCCAGACATCTTGGAATGTGAAGTCAAGGGGGCCTTAGAAAGCATCACTACGAACAAAGCTAGTGGAGGTGATGGAATCCAGTTGAGCTGTTTCAAATCCTGAAAGATGATGCTGTGAAAGTGCTGCACTCAATATGCCAGCAAATTTGGAAAACTCAGCAGTGGCCACAGGACTGGAAAAGGTCAGTTTTCATTCCAATCCCAAAGAAAGGCAATGCCAAAGAATGCTCAAACTACCGCACAATTGCACTCATCTCACATGCTAGAAAAGTAATGCTCAAAATTCTCCAAGTCAGGCATCAGCAATACATGAACCATGAACTTCCTGATGTTCAAGCTGGTTTTAGAAAAGGCAGAGGATCCAGAGATCAAATTGCCAACATCCGCTGGATCATAGAAAAAGCAAGAGAGTTCCAGAAAAACATCAATTTCTTCTTTATTGACTATGCCAAAGCCTTTGACTGTGTGGACCACAAGAAACTGTGGAAAATTCTGAAAGAGATGGGAATACCAGACCACCTAACCTGCCTCTTGAGAAATCTGTATGCAGGTCAGGAAGCAACAGTTACAACTGGACACGGAACAATAGACTGGTTCCAAATAGGAAAAGGAGGATGACAAGGCTGTATATTATCACCCTGCTTATTTAACTTCTATGCAGAGTACATCATGAGAAACACTGGACTGGAAGAAACACAAGCTGGAATCAAGATTGCTGGGAGAAATATCAATAACCTCAGACATGCAGATGACACCACCCTTATGGCAGAAAGTGAAGAGGCGCTAAAAAGCCTCTTGATGAAAGTGAAAGAGGAAAGTGAAAAAGTTGGCTTAAAGCTCAACATTCAGAAAATGAAGACCATGGCATCTGGTCCCATCACTTCATGGGAAATAGACACAGTGGAAACAGTGTCAGACTTGTTTGTTTGGGGAATCACTGCAGATGGTGACTGCAGCCATGAAATTAAAAGATGCTTACTCCTTGGAAGAAAAGTTATGACCAACCTAGATAGTATATTCAAAAGCAGAGAAATTACTTTGCCATCAAAGTTCCATCTAGTCAAGGCTATGGTTTTTCCAGTGGTCATGTATGGGTGTGAGAGTTGGATTGTGAAGAAGGCTGAGCACCGAAGAATTGATGTTTTTGAACTGTGATGTTCACAGAAGACTCTTGAGAGTCCCTTGGACTGCAAGGAGATCCAACCAGTCCATCCTAAAGAAAATCAGTCCTGGGTGTTCTTTGGAAGGACTGATGCTAAAGCTGAAGCTCCAGTACTTTGGCCACCTCATGAGAAGAGTTGACTCATTAGAAAAGACTCTGATGCTGGGAGGGATTGGAGGCAGGAGGAGAAGGGGACAACAGAGGATGAGATGGCTGGATGGCATCACTGACTCGATGGACGTGAGTCTGAGTGAACTCCGGGAGTTGATGATGGACAGGGAGGTCTGGCGTGCTGCGATTCATGGGGTCGCAAAGAGTCGGACACGACTGAGCAACTGAACTGAACTGAAAACTGGGATTTGGGAGAGGTTAAAGAACTTCTCCAGAGTCACACAAGTAAATAGCAACAAGATTTAAACTTAAGTCTGTTTGGCCCTAATGACCACGGTTTTTCACTTGTCCCCAAATATATGTTCCAAAAATGTATTTAGGGGTTGATTTAGACCTGTCCAATCTGGAAGCCAAAGGAAGAACAGTGATGCTATTTCTCCTTTTTGGACCCCAAACCTCTAGAGGTCAAGAAAAACAGTAAAAAAAAAAAAAAAAAAAACAGTAAAAATGGGGTACACTGTTAGAGACCAAACGACGGGCTCTAGGACCTGAGTCATGTTTACCAGAAAGAGACAGGATATGCGCTCATTCTGCCTGGCCAGTCATGTAATGCCAGCTACTCCTGTAACTGAGACAAAGAACTGCCTGTATATAAGCCGCCATACTCCTTTGTTCGGGGCTCTTGTCAGATTCCCTTGTGTGGGATGAGACTTGGGCCCTAGCGCGCTAGGAATAAACAAACTCCCTTCTTGCATTTGCAATACTGTGGTGGACTTGCTCTCTCGGTTGGTTCGGAGATACGGGCTCAGAGCATAACATCTGGGGGCTCGTCTGGGATCTCCATCCCGCCGGGGAGGACAACTCTCCTGGTAGAAGGGAGTAGCCTCGTTAGGAGATAAGAGCTCTGAGCACCGGTGCTAACGTTGCAGAAGCCCAGATTAAGTCCGGGGCCCGGTATTGTACTGGGGGTTTCTGGCTATAAAGTGCAGAGGCAAGTCAGCGTAAGGCTGGGGCCTGGTTTCGTGCTGGGGAGGCAGCTGGCTCTGGTTACTGGATTAAGTCCAGCATAAGGCCGGGGCCCAGTTTCGTGCTGGGGAGGCAGCTGGCTCTGTGAACATCCTGCAGGTAAGACTGAGTGCATTGTCGGTGGCCACCTTGCGTTTGTTATCTGTTTGTCTATTCGTGGTGTCTGCGTTGCTCTTTGTGAGCTCTGTTGGCTCCCAGTGTACTTTTCTGTGATCATGGAACAAACAACTTCTACTCCTTTATCTCTTATGATTAACTACTTCTCTGATTTCAAGTCTAGAGCACAGAATCTATCATTGCTGGTGAAGAAAAGCAAGTTAGTAACTTTTTGTTCTGCCGAGTGGCCTGCTTTTGATGTCAGCTGGCCGCAAGAAGGCACCTTCAGCCTGCCTACTATTCGAGCAGTCAGAGAGAAGGTGCTCGCCCCCTACCCTTCGGGACACCCAGCCAGACCAAACTCCATACATTTTGGTCTGACAGGACCTGGTGGAAAACCCCCTGGCCTGGCTAAAACCTTTTGTTTTTCAGCCCCTCACTTCCCTTCCCTCTTCCCCGCCCTTGCTTCCACAGGTTCCACAGGTTTCATCGGGAGAAGCCAGAAAGAAAACCAAGCCTTCAGCTCCTCCCAGAAAAAGGGGCCCCGCCTAGGAAACTCAGGGAAAGGCAAAAAAAAAAAAAAAAAAAAAAGGCCGGCGTAGCGGAAGAAGACCCGGAGGTTCCCTCCTCCACCATTCATGTGTTTCTGGTCTGGGCGGGGCCAGCCAGAGAGGGTGGAGAACGGACATGTCAGTATTGGCCCTTCTCCACTAGTGATTTGTACAATTGAAAAACCCAGACTCCCTCCTTCTCTGAAAAACCGCAGTGTCTTATTGATCTTTTAGAGTCTATCCTGTTTACTCACAATCCCACTTGGGATGATTGTCAGCAACTGTTACAGGTACTTTTTACTACAGAGGAGCGTGAATGGATCCTGTCAGAAGCCCAGTAAAATGTGCCAGGGGTGGATGGGAGGCCCACAATACAGCCTCACCTCATTGAGGAGGGATTCCCCTTGGTGCGACCCAACTGGGACTTCGAACACGCTGAAGGTAAGGAGCGTCTCTGAGTGTACCATCAGACTCTCATGGCTGGCCTTAGAGCAGCTGCCAAAAAGCCAACTAATTTGGCCAAAATAAATTCAGTGAGACAAGAGCCAAATGAGAGCCCAGCAGCCTTCCTGGAAAGGATAATGGAAGCTTTTAGACAGTATACCCCTATGGACCCACAGGCAGATGAGTCACGAGCGGCAGTTATGTTAGCATTTGTAAATCAAGCAGACCCCGATATTAGGAAAAAGTTACAAAAGATAGAGAGGTTAAATGAACAATCCTTGCAAGATCTAGTGAGGGCAGCCGAGAGAGTTTTTAATCATAGAGAGACCCCAGAAGAGAGAGAGGACTGCATTAGAAGAGAAGAAAGAGAATTTAGAGCTGAAGAAAACCGTAAAAATCAAAAAGAGCTGGCCCAGATATTTTTTGCTGGAGTTGAACCAGAAAGAATTGGACTCAAAAACTGGAAAAAAAAAAAAAAAACGACAAGGCGTAAGCTTGAGAAAAACCAATGTGCGTTTTGTAAAGAGTTTGGACATTGAAAAGATAAATGCCCCAAGAAAAATCTAAAGAGGGGCCCAAGAACCCCAAGAATGAGACTCCCTCTCCAGACAGTCATATCCTCTACGCAGGTGAAGATAGTGACTAGGGGGGTCAGGGCTCGAAGCCCCTCCCCGAGTCCTGGGTAACTATAAATGTGGAGGGAAAACTGGTTGGCTTCATGGTGGACACGGGAGCCCAATACTCAGTCTTAAACCAAAAAGATAGACCCATGTCTAAGAAAAGTAGCTGGGTGCAGGGAGCAACCGGGACTAAACGATATGGATGGACTACAAAACGGCATGTAAACTTGGGGGCCCACCAGGTAACCCATTCTTTTCTGGTGATACCTGAGTGTCCAGCACCCTTGTTGAGAAGAGATTTACTATCTAAAGTAAACGCCCAAATTCATTTCGACCACAGACAAGTGTCGGTTTTAGATGGGACAGGGCATCCTCTTCAGGTCCTGTGTCTGGCATTAAAAGATGAATACAGACTCTACTTGCCAGAGGCCCCAGCGACAATAAGCCCCGAAGTACAACCATGGTTTCAAAGATACCCTCAGGCCTGGGCTGAAACAGCAGGAATGGGACTGGCCAAACAGAGGCCCCCTATCATTGTGGAACTGAAAGCCAGTGCTTCCCCGGTGAGGGTATGGCAGTATCCCATGAGTCAAGAGGCTCGACAAGAAATTACTCCTCATATACAATGCCTCATAGATGCTGGGGTCCTAAAAAGGTGCCAGTCCCCATGGAACACTCCCCTGTTGCCTGTGAAAAAGCCTGGGGGAACTGATTTTAGACCGGTTCAAGATCTACGAGAAGTCAACAAACGGGTGAATGATATTCATCCTATGGTTCCTAACCCTTATACATTGCTAAGCAACTTGCCTCCAAACTACATTTGGTACACTGTTTTAGATTTAAAAGATGCCTTTTTCAGTTTGCCTCTTGCCCCCGCAAGCCAAGAGATCTTTGCCTTCGAATGGCAGGAAGACGGTAGTCAGACCCCTGTGCAGCTGACATGGACTCACTTACCACAGGGTTTCAAAAACTCGCCCACATTATTTAATGAGGCCTTGGACGAAGACCTCTGTGAGCATCAGGTTGAACACCCTACCATTGTTTTATTACAATATGTTGATGACCTTATGCTGGCAGCGGCTACAGAGAAAGAGTGCCAAGAGGCAACAGGTGACCTTCTCCAAACCTTGGGGACTTTAGGTTACAGGGCCAGTGGCAAAAAGGCCCAGATTGCCAAGCAAGAGGTTACATACCTCGGTTATAAGATAAAACAGGGCCAGAGGTGGCTAACACAGGCTATAAAAGAAACCATCCTCCAGATCCCTGAGCCGGCTAACCCTAGACAAGTGAGAGAATTTCTGGGAACTGTGGGATATTGCCGGTTATGGATCTTGGGGTTTGCAAAAAAGGCCAGGCCCCTATATGAAGGGACCAAAGAAAACAAGGACTGGGAATGGACTAAGCCAATAAAAGAGGCCTTCCAAGAGCTCAGGCGAGCCTTGCTAGAAGCTCCTGCCCTTGCCCTCCCTGATCCATCTAAGCCTTTCCAATTATCTGTAGATGAAAAGCGGGGGATAAAAGAAGGGGTACTAACACAGAGATGGGGACCATGGAAGCGACTTGTAGCTTACCTTTCCAAGAGACTGGACCCAGTGGCAGCCGGATGGCCACCTTGCCTCCGTATCATCGCAGCCACCGCGCTCTTAGTCCACGATGCTGATAAACTGACTTATGGACAGAGACTCTTGGTCTACACTCCTCATGCCATAGAGAGAGTTTTAAAGCAACCCCCAGGTAAATGGATTTCTAATGCCCGCTTGACGCACTACCAGGCCTTGCTACTTGACACCCCACGGATTCATTTCCAAATGCCCTGCACTCTAAATCCGGCCACTCTTTTGCCCAATTTGGAGGAAAATAGCCCCCTCCATGATTGTGATGAGATACTGGCCAGGGTAACAGCAATGCGAAAAGACTTAACCGATACTCCACTGGATAACAGTGAGCTAAAATGGTTCACAGATGGCAGCAGTTATATAAAAGATGGACAGAGACGGGCGGGAGCCGCAGTAGTAGATGACTCTGGACAGATGTATGGGCAGAGGCCCTTCCCCCGGATACCTCAGCACAAAAGGCAGAGTTAATTGCCCTGATTCAAGCATTAGAGAGAGCCAAAAGAAAAAAAATAACTATTTTCACTGACAGTCGCTATGCTTTTGGCACGGTACACATCCAGGGCCCGATATATCGGGAACGGGGGTTTTTGACAGCTGAAGGAAAAGAAATTAAAAACTTGCCTGAAATCCGTAGACTTTTAGAGGCTGTACAGATGCCTCGGGCTGTGTCAATAGTACACGTACCTGGACATCAGAAGGGTGACAGCCCCACGGCACGAGGGAATCGTGCCGCAGACCTGGCAGCTCAAAAAGTAGCTGATGAAGATTTCATCACCCCTGTGTTGGCGATCGGACTTCCACCTCCAGGTATGGGAACTCTGCCCCCAACCCCTGAGTATTCATCCACAGACCTTGCTTGGATCCAAAAACACACCAACCTTCAAAAAGATGAAGATGGATGGTACCGAGACTCAGACGGCTACTTGATACTCCCTGCTCAGTTGGGACGGCAACTATGTGAGCATTTGCACTTGTCTACTCATCTGGGAAAAAAAAAGACTCTGATGCTCTTTCAAACTGCGCGCCTGTGATTTCCCCAGCACCAGACAACTGTAAAGAACATAGTGCATGCTTGTAAGGCGTGTCAACAGATGAGGCCAGGAAAAGGACAACATGCAGGACTGAGGTATCGGGGAGAAGGACCAGGGCAACACTGGGAAATAGATTTCACCGAGGTAAGGCCAGGTCGACGGTATCGGGCCTTGGGTGCATTGCAACCACGTACGCCCAGCTGCTTCAGCAGAGCAAGAAGACGCTAAGAAAGAATGGAAAGCATCTCTGCACCCGTCCAACCCCCTGAGGCTAAAGCTTCGAAGGCGCCAACAGGACCAGGACAACTCGGCTGGGCCGTCTTGTGGATGACCCAGTTACTCTGCTCCGGAGTTGCCAGCGTAAACCCGCATCAACCCATCAAAATCACCTAAAAACTGCAAAATAGACTAACACGTGAGATGCTTAACTCCACCACTGCAATACATCCACCAAATACTTGGTGGCCAGACTTATACTTTGACCTTAAGCCGGTGGTAAATATGCCCTGAAAGAGGGGCAAGCTCCGAAATCATGCATTCTGGGCATGTCCAGGTGCGCCCAGGCATAACTAAAAGATCTGTGGGGAGATACAGGGGGGACTCTGTGCTGCCCTAAAAAAAGAGTGTTGTTTTTATGCTGATCACACAAAAATAGTTTAAAAATCTATGGCCAAAATAAGAGAGGGACTAGCCCAATGTAAACGAGAACGTGAGGCTCAACAAAGATGGTTTGAGTCTTGGTTTCAACAATCCCCTTGGTTGACCACCCTAATCTCCACCTTGCTGGGACCCCTGCTAATACTTTTACTAATGCTTACCTTTGGCCCATGTATTATCAATAGACTTGTAGCCTTTGTAAAAAAAAAAAAAAAACGCATAAATACAGTACAGCTGTTTGTGCTTTGACAACAATATCAAACTGTGTCTCAAGACCGAGAGAAAGATTCCTCTATATGATCTAAGGACAGGGGGGAATGTTAGAGACCAAACGACAGGCTCTAGGACCTGAGTCATGTTTACCAGAAAGAGACAGGATATGCACTCATCCTGCCTGGCCAATCATGTAACACCAGCTACTCCTGTAACTGAGACAAAGAACTGCCTGTATATAAGCCGCCATACTCCTTTGTTCGGGGCTCTTGTCAGATTCCCTTGTGTGGGATGAGACTTGGGCCCTAGCACACTAGGAATAAACAAACTCCCTTCTTGCATTTGCAATACTGTGGTGGACTTGCTCTCTCGGTCGGTTCGGAGATACGGGCTTGGAGCATAGCATACACAAGCTATTTTCATTGCTTTTTTTAAAATAGAATATGTTTACCTATGGAAAGGCTGAGTAAGTTTTAGCAAACTAAAAATCTGAGTCTTTTGCTTTTGGTTGGAATTACACTAACTCATAGCATTGACCTTGGTCACTTCAAGTTCACCCAAGTTGACTGACAGTTAAAGAGATATGCATTTGATTAATTTTTTAAATGAGGAAGGCTTTTAACAAACTAATTAAAAGGACTGTTGTTTTCTGAGGCAGTTCCTTGTGAAAAGCTAAATTTTTTCATGCACTATCTTATTTACTCTTCCAAGGAATTCTAATAATTGTATTATTATTAGATTATATTAATATAATACATTACATTAACATCATCAGCTTACAATATGGTTATGTCCCAATAAATCCATGATAAGTTGAAAATATCATACATTGAAAATGCATTTCATACAACTAGCCCACCAAACATCATAGCTTAGCCTCGCCTATCTTAAACATGCTCAGAACACTTCCATTAGCCTACAGTTGGACAAAATCACCCAACACAAAGCCTCTTTTATAATAGAGGATTGACTATCTCATGAAAATGTATTAGATTCTGTACTGAAAGTGAAAAGCAGAATGGTTGTGTGGGTCCAGGGTGGTTTTGGTGTATCAGTTGTTTCCCCTCATGGTCGTGTGGCTGACGGGGATCCACAGCTGCCCTGCCCAGCAGCATGTGAGAGCATCGTGCAACATACTGCCAGACCAAGAACGGGTCCAAATTCAAAATCTGAAGTATGGTTTCTACTGAATGCATGACTTTTGCACCAAAGTCCAAAAGTTGTAAGTAAAACCACTGTAACTCAGGGACATCTATAATCATTATAATAATGTCATTTTCCATTTTACAAATGAGAAAACCTGAGTAACAGAGCTCTAGTAAGTTATCAAGATCACATAGCCCAAAATTGGCACAAATGGGATTCAAACTGAGGTATGTCCAATTCCAAAGCTTAACCACACAGTTCAGTTCTACAGATGAATGGAGGTGCTATTGTTTGCTGGGCACATGGGATTCTATAATAAGATGAGTTAAAATACTGTTCAAGAGACCTACAGTCCAGTACACCTCTCAAAACTTGGGGTGTCAGAGAGTAATAAAGGTGTGCTGGGAAGAACTCTAGGCCCCACTGGCTGGCATTCTGTCCCACTTCAAATAGCCAAGGCTTTCCGAGCATCAACCCACTGTTGGAGGCAGGAAACAGTAGTGCTTTAAAGCAACTTGGCATGCATGCACTCTTGTTTCCTTCTCCTAGAACAAAACCCAAGGCCACATTTTATAATACAAAATTTCTGCAGATACAAATTAATGAAGTACAAACTGAGAGTTCACACAGAAGCTGACAAAAGAGAATAGTGCACAGTCATATGAGGTAGTCAGAGAAGGATTCTGAGAGGCAATTTAAACCCTTAGGGGTTCCATGCCAGTTAATATACCATGCTTTTCTGTTTCTCTTGGTAAAGGGCCTGGTATTAAAATTTTTAAATATAAAAACCTTTCCACAAATGCATAACTTCCTGCATCCTATTAATCTATAACTCGGAGTGTTTCTAAACTTTAATGAAAAGTTGCCTGATCTTTCTCAGTATTTATACCTCAGCATTTATGTAAGGTTTTGTGTTTTCTTTTATATCAGAGTTAAATATTTTCTGAAATCCATTTTTGATCCTGCTGCTGCTGCTGCTAAGTCACTTCAGTCGTGTCCAACTCTGTGTGACCCCATAGATGGCAGCCCACCAGGTTCCCCTGTCCCTGGGATTCTCCAGGCAAGAACACTGGAGTGGGTTGCTATTTCCTTCTCCAATGCATGAAAGTGAAAAATGAAAGTGAAGCGGCTCAGTCATGTCTGACCCTCAGCGACCCCTTGGACTGCAGCCTACCAGACTCCTCCATCCATGGGATTTTCCAGGCAAGAGTACTGGAGTGGGGTGCCATTGCCTTCTCCGATTTTTGGTCCTACAGAAACAAAATGGAATGATTCTGGATTTCATAGATGTAAACACTGTCGAGCTTAAATGTCCAAACTTACCTAATAACATTTTGATGGGAGGTTTTGTTTTGGTTTGGTTTTAAAACTTAAAATAGAGTTAAAAGAGAGGCCCATGTGCAGGGTGTTATTGTGCGGCTCCGTATCACATAAAATCTTAATAACACCTATGGCTTGCCAAATTTCTTTCAAAAACTTCAGTCTTCTAGGTTATAAAAACAGCCCCCAGTAAGCTGCTACCTTTACTGTGTGAAATGGAATAGCCAAATACCTCTTCCCTTTGCAAACAAGCCCACATCAACACATGGATTGAAAACTGAAAAAGACACAACAAAAATACAAGAACAACCAAGCCTCTCATGAAAATGCCCACTCCAATCACAGGGCAATCACAAGGCAATGTGATCCTCACTGAAGACAAAAGCAGTTCACTTAGAGCAAATGCAGCTGTAGTTAACAGCATGAGCAATATCAAGAGCAGATATGAGCACACATGCCAGGTTTTCATGATTCCAGTAGAGAAACTTCCACCTTCTACTTCATTCAGGGCCAAGAGTAAAGTCAAGCAAATGGAAAATATGCTGGAAACTGTGTCAGGACTCTCCAATGAAAACATTCCTTCCCTTTTCAATTTAACTATTTTTGAGATAGCCAAGCTCCAGAGCTAGAAGAGGAAGAATCAGTCACAACTTAGCCTTTGGGCAAACCTGCCCTAGGAGTGTTTTACTATAATTGCTTTCTGAGATGCAGGTTGCTCATAATACAGTTAGCCTTTCCAAGCCTCAGGGTGTCCATGCAGTATACACTGCCAAACTCAATCACCTGGTAAAGGTGTCCATTTGAGGAAGGCATGTTGTTTTCAAGTTTAAGTCCTGCCTTAATAGTAATAAGCTCCTGTATTATTGATGAAAAGATAACCAAATACCCCAAGAGGGTTTTGTGTGTGTGTGTGTATTACTTTTAAATCAGGTCCCTGAGCAAAGACACTGTGCTAAGATTAGGGAAGTCTTTAATTCCACTCTCCAAAAGGAACAGAATAAAACAGAGAAAGAGTGTCAGCAAGAAGGGGCTCAGTATTAGCCTTTTAAATCCAACCTGTTAATAGGTTAGGGACTTCCTGTTTCTTTCTTCATTGATTTCCCTAGATTCAGGATTCCCAGTCAAATTGCAAAGGAAATGTAGCTTTTAGGAGAACTGCATAATTAAGTCCTGTGTATCTGAGTGGCAATCACGGAAAGGCAGGCAGAGTTGCTCCTCACTAGTTGCTTTTCAGTTCAGTTCAGTCACTCAGTCGTGTCCGACTCTTTTCGACCCCATGAATCGCACCACACCAGGCCTCCCTGTCCATCACCAACTCCCGGAGTTTACTCAAACTCATGTCCATTGAGTCAGTGCTGCCATCCAGCCATCTCATCCTCTATCGTTCCCTTCTCCTCCTGCCCCCAATCCCTCCCAGCATCAGGGTCTTTTCCAATGAGTCAACTCTTCGCATGAGGTGGCCAAAGTATTGGAGTTTCAGCTTTAGCATCAGTCCTTACAATGAACACCCAGGACTGATCTCCTTTAGGATGGACTGGTTGGATCTCCTTGCACTCCAAGGGACTCTTGAGTCTTCTCCAACACCACAGTTCAAAACCATCAATTCTTCAGCACTCAGCTTTCTTCATAGTCCAACTCTCACATGCATACATGACCACTGGAAATACCATAGCCTTGACTAGACAGACCTTTGTTGGCAAAGTAATGTCTCTGCTTTTGAATATGCTATCTAGGTTGGTCATAACTTTCCTTCCAAGGAGTAAGTGACTTTTAATTTCATGGCTGCAATCACCATCTGCAGTGATTTTGGAGCCCCCAAAAATAAAGTCTGACACTGTTTCCGCTGTTTCCCCATTTATTTCCCATGAACTGATGGGACCAGATGCCATGATCTTAGTTTTCTGAATGTTGAGCTTTAGGCCAACTTTTTCACTCTCCTCTTTCACTTTCATCAAGAGGCTCTTTAGTTCTTCTTCACTTTGTGCCATAAGGGTGGTGTCATCTGCATATCTGAGGTTATTGATATTTCTCCCAGCATTCTTGATTCCAGCTGTGCTTCTCCCAGCCCAGTGTTTCTCATGATGTACTCTGCATATAAGTTAAATAAGCAGGGTGACAATATACAGCCTTGACGTACTCCGTTTCATATTTGGAAACAGTTTGGTTTTTTTTAGGATTGCTGTAAATATAATTCTAACTATTTTATGAAAAAGCTCATTTGTTATTAAAAAAAAATTTTTGTTCATATCTTGATTGCTTGTTACAGATAGTCTATTCCTTCTTCATGGAAAATTCAACAAGGTCAGTACCAAGGCCATGGCTTTTATTCTCCATGTAGCATCTTTTAATGGCATTCATCTTAATAAATATAAACAGCTTTGCATTTGGGTCATAACTTCCTACAGTAAGGATCTGTGTTTAAGCTATCATCTTGGTCACTTTCAAAGCTACTTGGAAAGGCAAAAACAAGGACTCACAGACTCAGGAAGAGGAAATGACAGAGCAAGCTCAAGTTCATGTGAACACAAAACTTGGATCCAGGTCTGACCATTGGTCCTACAAGGCCATACTTGCCCTACATTCCTCTTTCTGAGATTATTACCTAGAGTTATACCTAGAGTTATAGCCTGGAAATGAATTGAACATCATGACCTGTATCTTAACAATTTTCTCTTTCAAAGTAAACTCAGGGGGTCCCTGGTGGCTCAGTGGTAAAGAATCAGTGTGCCAATGCAGGAGACATAGTTTTAATCCCTGATCTGGAAAGATCCCACATGCCCCGAGTGCCACAGTTATTGAGCCTGTGCTCCAGAGCATGGGAGCTGCAACTACTGAAGTCCACATGCCCTAGTCTGTGCTCTGCAACAAGAGAAGCCATCGCAACTAGAAGCCCACGCTCTGCATCTAGAGGATAGCCACCTGGTCACAACTAGAGAAAAGCCCACGCAGAAAGGAAGATCCAGCACAGCCAAAAATACAAATAAATAAGTAACTCTTTTTTAAACAAAAAGTAAACTCAGGGTGAGATCTGTGCAAGTTTTATTTGCTTACTTTTTTTACTTTTACTTCAGCTTTCTTATTATTAAAAAACATTAATCCCACCCACTCCCCTATCTCAGAAGCATTTTAGACACAAATAAGGTCTATAAAAGGGCTTGGAGAAAGGCAAGGGTTTATGATTAAAGTGAGCAGAACAATGGTCCCCCAAAGACATCCACATCCTAACCCCTAGGACACACGAACATATTAGCTTACATGGCAAAGGTGGTGGGAGGTAAGTTTGCAGATGGAATTCAGGTTGCTAGGCAGCTGGTTTTAACAGAGGGAAATGATCCTGGTTTATTCTGGTGGGTTCAGTGTGATCACGGGGTTCTTAAATGCAGAAGAGGAAAGCAGAAGAGTGTCAAAGGGAAGGAATATGAGAAAGACTCACCCGGCCATTATTGGTTTTGAAGTTGGAAGGAGGCATAAATCAAGCAATGCAGGCAGCCTCTAGAAGACGCAAAAGGTAAGGAAACAGACTGTCTCCTAGGATTGTTCCAGAAAGGAACACAGCCCTGCTTATACCTCAGTGTCAGCCCAGTGAGATCCATTTGTGCTGTTTCAAGCAACTGAATTTGTGGTAATCTGATATGTAGCCATAGGAAACTAATGCAATTATTAAAACAATTGAACATCCACGGACTGAAATAAATTCTTGAAGGATTACAAGAGTTGAATGAAATCCAGTGGAACTGTTCCGTTTTAGCCTGCCTTTTAGCCCCCCCAAACAACTCTTAAGAGAAAGACAGCAACAAGACTGGCAGGAACACACACTCAACAAGGGAGTGAAAAGCCCAGAGGGGAGCTGCCCCCAGGACACCCTGAGTAGGAGCATGTGCTAAAAATGATGAGGTTGATATCCTGCCCCACTGATAGGTGGGAACACCCTCCCCCCACCCCCCTGCTACCACCAAGATGGGCAGGGGATCGTCCCCTTGTTTGTTGTCCCTCCGCTGGAGCTGCCTCCACTTTGGTCTCTCTTTCAGTTCCCCACTCTGCTTTTTAATCCCCTCTGGACTGCTCTCAGCTCACTTCCCAGGCAGCAGGGGTCAGAACACTGTGATCTGCTTTGAGCCAAGTCCCTAGGGACACCTCTGCCATCAGGTTCCAGGCTGAGGAACAGGGCAGAGTAACTGAGCAACTTCATCTTCACTCTATTCTTGTTAGATGATCACTCCTGCTTCACATACATCTCATCAGAGGGCCTCCAGGGACAGAGGCACAGCAAATGTCAGATTTGAAAATTATTTTCCTCCAGCTGTGCATTAATATTTTATTCCAATCTTGCCCCAAAGCCTGCTCAAAATGAAAAGCTTGAGGGGGTTCCAAGGATGGATTGGAGCCAAACTGATTTTTGTCCATATCTCCAGCCCTCCCCTGACCCCACCCCAGCAGCTTTATCATTAAAATGACAATCCTGCCCTGGAGAGTTCTCTATTCCTACCAGATTTACACACACCCAGCACCCCAGCCAGGACTCAGGCTCTTTCTTGATCAGTTTAGCTTCCACAGGAGTGTCCACTCTGACCCACATTCCTGGAACCGTTTCTTTTGCAAATCAGCAGGTTTTAAGCAAACAAGGGCACATTTCAGGACACTGAACTACGCAATTAGCTGAGGGTAAATTTGGCAGAGCATCTGGTCTGCTTACCAAAATGGAAATACACACACAAAAAATGCAGCTTTTAAAATTAAACATTAACTGTGTAAGGCTAATTCTGTGCAAGTCTGCTTGAAGTGGCAGAGAGTAGTAGCACTGACTCCATGCAGGGAGTTGAGGGCCTGGGGCTCTTGCGGCTGCTCAGGAGAATCGTCATTTGATTCGGGCAGATGCTGAGCATGCAGACAAATATAACTCAGCAGTGCCAGAAAACAAGTGTCAATAGCTAGTCATCTTCTGTTGCCATCTCCTAAAGTCAACTTTCAGCAGGCTTTAGCTCTGTGCTAACTGCAAAATAGAACTGTGCATAGGAACTGTTAAAAGGACACAATGGATTAACCGAATTAAAGATACCCTCCCCAATCTCTTGGATCTTAGAACACATATCCTACATTAAAAAAAACCCCTTGTACCACTCTTCCTTGAATAATGCGAGGTCAAAAGCACAGGTCAGTGAAAAACTAAAAGGACAATGAAGAGAAGAAAGTGGTGGTGGCCAATACACTCACTCTCAGACCCTTAGAGCCACTTGCATGTCATGAATATTTTTCTTGAAGTTTTGTAATCTCCCTGCTCTGAGAATCAGCGAGATCAATTTGACATAGTATTTCCAAACACTGGGGTAAAATCACACATGTAGAAAGCAAAAAGATCAGGCAAGGTTTTCAGGGGAAGAAGCAGGAAAGCGTGAAATCAATATTAAATTTTCCCTCTTTTTTGCAGCAATAGACAGCCCCACCAAAGAAATCATGACTCGGGAAAGTCATGACTGCTCTTCTCTTATTGCTCTATCTGAGGAATTCTTATGTAATTATCCACCAGCTGACTTTACAGTATGACCACCCTTTTCGGTCAAAGCCAAACTATTCTAAACAATATGAGAAACAGGGGTAGAAATAGAATTCCAGTAGAGATAAATACAGACTTGGTGACATGAAAGAAATATCAAAGTACTCAAATAGAAGCTGGAAACTAAAAATGTCACACAGAGTAGAGGGTCCTAGTGAACCACTAACTAAACAAAAGTCAGCAGGTCTTTAAAGGACAAAGATAATACTTGGGAGGTCAGAAACAAGATCAAAACATGTATGTGTTATATACAATGGGAGGAGTTAGCTACATGTGGCTATTTAAATTTAAATAAATTAAAATTAAATACAAATTCAAATTCATCAGTCAGCCCAGTCATATTTCAAGTACTCAATAGGCACACATGGCCAGTGGCTACTGTACTGAACAACACAGGTCTAGAACATTCCCATAGGATGCTGCTTCCCTAGAGATAGAGGAGCCCTAGAAATAGTCTGGACAAGTAGCACCAACATCATTGGAAAATAGAACCTTTGAAAGAGGCATTAAGACTAAACTAAGTTTCTTAAACTTTGAAAGGAAAAAGGTAAGGAGTTAATTTGGGCTTTAAAACTATGTTAACTGCTGAGCAAAGACCAGATGTTTTCCACTTGTTTGAAGAGCTCCAACAGGAAGTTTGCAAGTTAGTCATAAAGAACTTCTCATTGTGAGGTGACTGGACACTGGATGAGAATAGGAAGGAACACTGTCAAATTTGCATCCTGGGAAAGATTTAAAAATAGAGTAGCAATGTGACATCTGAACTGACTAGCATGAACTTTGCCTCAATCACCGATTTGGTCAGTTTGAGTTCAGGACATAGAATACTCAAGTGACAGGCACAGTGGAGGTTGGCTGCATGAATCCCAAATCATGGCCTTAGATCTTGATCTCAAATCTGGTTACTTTTAGGGACCTCCCTGGCAGTCCAGTGGTTAGGACTCCATGCTTCCACTGCAGGAGCTGCAGGTTCCATCCCTGGCAGGGAACTAAAATTCTATGTGGTACAACCTGGCTACTTCTTCTTCACCCCTTAGTCTCCTTTGTCTCCAAAGCAAATTAGGAAAGCTCACATCAGGTGTTCCTTTAAGCAAACCATTGAATCTTCTTTGACATGCTAGAGACAGAGCCTGTGGTGACTGACCTCAGAGGCACTAACTAAATGAGTGTGGCTATAGTGTGGGCCAGAGAAGGCAATGGCACTCCACTCCAGTACTCTTGCCTGGAAAATCCCATGGATGGAGGAGCCTGATGGGCTGCAGTCCATGTGGTCCGTGAAGAGTCAGACACGACTGAGCGACTTCACGTTCGCTTTTCACTTTCATGCATTGGAGAAGGAAGTGGCAACCCACTCCAGTGTTCTTGCCTGGAGAATCCCAGGGACGGGGGAGCTTGGTGGGCTGCCATCTAAGGGGTCACACAGAGTCAGACACGACTGAAGCGACGCAGCAGAAGCAGCAGCAGCAGCAGCATAGTGTGGACCAAAGTTAAGGGCCTAGGCTTTGGAACCAGACAACCCTGGATTCAAGTTCTAGCCATTTTCTCTTACTGGCTGGGCAACCCTGGGCCAGTCTTTTAACCTTTGTATTAGACATACTCTCTTCATTACAAGCAACATTTTATTTTTTTAAATAATTGAAAATGTATTGGTTTATATACCCAAGAAACCCACATGTTTGTTCCCCTTGTATAAGAAATCTACATTGTGGGATCTTTCACTTACAATACTCTTTTTTCACCAGTTTTGTTTACTAGTCTCTTCTGGTGACAACTGACAAAACCCCAACCCAAACTATATAACGTAAATAAGGAATGTATAGACTCAGGCAGGCTGGGTGATTTGAGAATACAGCAAACTTTAGACATGGTTGAATCTAGGAACCCATATGATATCTTTCTCTCCATGCTCAGATAAGTTTGTTCTATATGGTGAGTAATATTAGTACAAGAAACCAAGCCCCACACTTAACCTGACAAGCCCCCAAGACACAAAGATCATATTTTCCCTGATAGAAAATTCCCAGGAAAGGTTCTGATTGGCCCATTCTGGGTCAATGTCCATTTATGGGTTAGTCACTGACCAAGAGGATGGGGTGCTCTGATTGGTCAGGTCTGGGTCACATGTTCTTCCCTTTGCCCAAGGGTAGACTGTAAACCCAAACCCAAACTGCACAGGATGAACTCCTCACAGGAAAGAAGAGTCTTGTGTACTGTATGGTCCATAACAATGTGCTCACTGCAACTTCTCAGACTTGGTTTCCTCATCTGTAAAGTGGGGATAGAATACTTTTCTCATAAGACTATCATGAGATTAAATGAAGTAACTTATGCATTTGGCATATTGCTCAAAAGATAGTAGCTAATATTTTTGCCAAACAATAATTTACTATTATTTTGTTTAGAACACTCAGTGTCTTTGTAAACTGACAACTTGGCCAGGCTGAGTTATATCTTCCAGAATTCCCTTTCCTGTGTGTTTCTGGTTAGACTGAATTGTAAGAGAGAGTCCCTTAGAGGTAGAAAGGAGGCAGCAGCCATGTTGAGGCAGCAGCCATGTTGTAGCTCACACACACTGTGACTTAATCTGCTGGCTCACTCTGTTGGTGTGGGGGTAGCAGTCAAGCCTACAACAGTTCCACCTTCCCCTAGAACCTTCTTCAGCTTCTCTGACTTCAGGTGTGTGATTAGTTCTGTGGGCTAATTAGTTCTGAGGGCACCATCTTCTCCCACAGGACACTCATGTCATCAAGTCAGAAGCAGTGAGGACTGACATGGGTTTCAATCCTCCTTGGGCTTCACCTCATTCTTGTGGGTTCCTGCTTGTCCTTGTTCTCTACTTTATACCTATCTTCCCTTCCCAAATACATTCTCTGAAGACTTCAAACCCAAGCATTAGACATGAAAGAAAATAGCCTTATAGCGACTCTTTAACCAGCTCCCATAATTCAGTAGCTAAGTAGCTAAGTCATGTCCAACTCTTTGTGACCCCATGGACTGCAGCATGCCAGGCCTCCCTGTCTTTCAGCTCCTGTAACTGTATAAGGTCAAATCTCTTTGTGGTTCTGTCTCTGTCTCTGTCTCTGTCTCTGTCTCTCTCTCTCTCTGTCTCTAACACAGACATACACATCTCTTAGGTCATTTTACCTCTCTCATTGGATCTTGACCAGAACTGATTTTTTCTAAACTCACCCCAACCTCCCTTTTCAGCTTTAAGGAAAGAAGACTCTTTGGAAATTGTTTCAAGAGAAGCAAAAACTGGAATAAAACTAGAGCTGACAAGGTGTAAGCTGCAAAATAATAATTTTTTAAAAACAAAGAAAGCTAGGAAAAACCCCCACAAAATACCATGGCACTCACCACATTCTAACCACCCCCCAACCCAGATGCACAGTAAATGAAATAAATGGGACCAGTACCCTTTATTATTGATCCTGCATTGGCTTGTACTTGCCCAACATTGTAGCAAAGCCCATACAAGGGGCAATTAAATGTTTGGGCCAAAGGGATGAGTTCAGTTACTTAAATTGAGCAGGGATTCTTTTATGTCCAATTACACATAAGCCTAGGGCCAGTGAACAAGAGTATCTATCACACACACACACACACACACACACACACACACACACACACACACACACATATATATATATATATGCACCATGGGAATTTCATGCCCATGTTCCTTTCTGCACTTGGAAGCTTGGCTGGGTCCCCAGTGGCAGCTGCCCAGGACAGTGTTCTCTGGACTTCCTCATCCCTCCCTTGTCTATTCAGGAAACAGCAAAGCAGTACATGCTGCTCCATTCTCTGCTCTGTAGGGAAATTGTAACAGGCAATGCTGGCTAAGAAAGGAAGTATTCCCATCCCGTCACATGAACCCCCAAAGTGGATTTAGGAAAAAGTGATTTCACTTTGGAGCTCCATCAAGACTTCTTTCAGGACAGGGAGGCTCACTGACTTCTTGACCCTCCCTCCCAGTTTCTCTTGCTTAGATGTGCCCACCTGAAATTTATCACTAGTTTATTGTGGACCCAAGTTGCAACCATATGAATCATCTTTTTGCCTTGTAACAGTAATTAGAGACACTTCTAGTAAGGAGCAAGAGGTTTAATGGCAGCTGGTGGGGCTCTAGGGGCAAGAGTACAGGGTCCAGGCAGTAGTACAAGGGTGCTCTGAGAGAGGCAGTGATGAGTGGGAGTTTCAGGAGCTGCCATGACATGAGTGCCTTGTGTTGCTCTGGTGACAGGCGGGGCTGTCAGTCAGGGGCCCCCTCAAGGTGCGAGAAGGCACATTAAGGGATATAGAAAGGCCCTGAGCTTCCCTCGGCTACAGCCTGGCCTGAGATCACATATCCTGCCTTGTCTCTCAGTCTTTTCATGGGTCACGTCAGGGGCGTCCTCTGTGATGGTAGGTCAGCTCCATCTGGCTTCCTGACCCCAATCCTTGGTCTCATCTCTGATTCCAACCTCAACCTATGCCAGCTAGCCTCACCCTGATAGCAGCTTGTCTCAAGAGCAGACCTGTGTCTCTTGCATCCTCCACTTGAAAATGTCTGTGATGCTGTAGACACTAGTGGGAGCCCCCTTGAATTTACACATGCACAGCCCTGACATGCAGCAGAGTTAATGCCTCCCACAGAACCCTCAATGGGCAACAGAAGCTGATGTATGTCTCCAGCTGATCATCAGGCAGACCAGCCTGGGAGCCGAGCCCGGGTGGGATTAAGCTCCATTTACAGAGCTATGACCTTGATGTGTAGTGGTGTAGTGTTAGTCGCTCAGTTGTGTCCAACTCTGCAACCCCATGGAGTATAGCCAGCCAGGCTTTACTGCCCATGGAATAACTGGAGTGGGTAGCCATTGCCTTCTCCAGGGAATCTTCCCAACCCCAGGATTGAACCCAGGTCTCCTGCATTGCAGGCAGATTCTTTACCATCTGAGCCACCAGGGAAGATGTCTATATTGGCTTTCTTTCCCCTCCCTCCCCCTTTTCCCCATGCCTTGCTTCTGCTCCCTGAAGTCACCTTCCATATCAACTACCCGCACACATACTTTTAGGTTGGGCTCAGCCTTCTAGAGGGTGGACCCAGAATAGGAAACATAATATTTCTGTGTAACCTCAATAAATCCCAGCGCCCCTTGAGGCTCAGTCTTGGCAGGAAGTCCGGCAAACAATAATGGTGTCATACAAAGGAATCTGAACCTTCAGTATCTATAAAGATGCATCAAAGAGGAGCCAGCACTTTCTAAATTCCCTGTGTCTGTGTCCCAAACCATCTTCCAGCTACTTCAGACCCCTTTAGATGCCATTCTTACTGTTCTTCTTTTCCATTCCTTTATTGCATGAATGTAGTTAGCAATGGCCTCCTGATTTCAGCTTCCCTGAAGAGCCAGCAGCAATCTTCTTCAGTGGTGGTGGCAGAATGGGGGACTCTGGCTTCTTCCCAATGTCCTCCTCCTTTGGTTCTGGGATAAAAGTTAGACTGCAAGCTTCTAGGGCACAAACACAGAGCCTGGCTTGCATAGTCCCTACAGCAAACCTGCAGGGAGATGACCTTTTTACTGTCATGGCATACAGGGAAACGGGCATTTTTGTACCATAGACACAATAGCTAAAACTGCCAACCCAAGGGCCAAGGAGCTCCCCATCTTGCTTGGCAGAGCATCCCCATTTGGACACACCAGTGTGTCAGACCACCCTAGTTGGGAAGGTGAGGAACCAGGGCCCCCACGCTGTGGTGGGTCCTGAGAACATGTGGAGAGCTGGCCCTCTCTCGGCTTCTAATGAACAAGAGCACGGCTTGACATTTTCCTGCACATTCTTACATTTCCCACCGCCTCCCTGCCCCCATCCATACATTCCACAACACGGCAATTAATTGTTCTCTGCTGTTCAGCAGCACTGGTGTGAGCAGCCACGCCTGCAGCCTCGCTTTGTTCCCAGTTTAATCAGTGGCTGTCCCTGGCTGTCCCTCAAAAAGCAGACAAAACCAGCCAGCTGCAGACCCAGCTGTCAGCAAGCCCCTACACTGGCATTCAAGTGGCCACAAGAGAACCCACACAGTGCCCGGACAGGGTCCATTCTTCGCCTTTCTCCTCCCCACAATTGACAGGCTCTGAGGAAGGAAACGTGAGTGCTGGGCTTGGCAGCGGGGGCAGGAGGCTCTTGTTAACAGCTTGCCTTCCTGTTTATACGGGGTCTGGCAAAACTGTTAATTTCTCTCACAGAGGTGACAAATGGAAAAACCAGAACGCCAGGGAGTGGCAGCCTGGAAAACAGCCTCGGAACAACTTCTTGAAGCAAAGCAGGAGGCTGTGGGTCAGGGGGAGGACTATCTTGGGTTCCCTGGCCCAACAGAGAGGACCTCATGCGCTTAGCTGTCCCTCCAAAAAGACACAGTGAGCCTCACCATGTGGGTGTGCTTCTCCTGTGCATGCTAAGTCACTCAGTCACGTCTGACTCTGTGACCCTATGGACTGTCGCCTGCCAGGCTCCTCTGTCCATGGGATTCTCCAGGCAAGAATACTGGAGAGGGTTGCCATGCCCTCCTCCAGGGGATCTTCCTGATCCGGGGATCAAACCACGTCTCTACATCCCCTGCATTGGCAGGCAGGTTCTTTACCACTAGCACCACCCGAGAAGCCCCGCATTCTATCTACTTCCCAACAAAGTGGCCCATGACAGAAACTGTAAAGTCCCTGTGGATCTGCATTATTACCTTTGGAGTCTGTCCCCATCATCCATGAGTGATTTCTGATCTGGGTCTGAAGCTGAAACCACTCCAGGAAATAAACCAGGCTTTGGCTTATTTGCTTTATTTAAATAAACCCCTGTGCACTGCTTCCCCCTGGCATCCTGAACCCTGGGCAGTGTTTCTCACCCCAGCTGTACAGCACCTGGGGAGAGCCTGACCTATTACTCTGGGGAGGGTCCTGCGTGCTGACGTGATTTAAAAGCTGCTCAAGGGATTCTAATCAGTAGCCAAAGTGGAGAATGTCAGGGGTAGGAAAATTTTCCTTCACCCTCTTAGATTCAGTACTGAGGGACTTCAGATTTAATGACAAATACAGATCAACAGGAGAAAAGGCATACAAACTTATTAATATTTTACATGCACAGAATTCACAAAAAAGATATGCCCTTAGCAAAGGAGAGAGGGCTTTGGCTCCAAGGGACAATAAATTATGGGCAAGTGACAATGAAATATATGTGGAAAACCAGTGGAAGATAAGGATAATTTTAGTAAGGTTTGCTTATGCAGACTCATCTTGGTGCTGACTCTTGGTGATAAGAGTCGCTCTCCTCTTGCTGGTGTGGGAATGGGTATGTCTTCAAAAGAGAAATTTATGCCTTGCTTTTAGGTGGATAAGGGGAGGGCAGAGAACTCTTCCTGCAATTTTTGCTTCTCAATTGCCTTCAACTTAAAATTATCCATATTCCAAAATGGCATATTTGGAGGGGGCATATGCTGATCCCCTTTAAGAACTACTGGTAAAGAATAAATTACTGTTGCTGTTTTCATTACCAACTATTATTATTTTAAGAGCAATGCGAGCTTATTTCAAAAGGCTGTTTGTAGAGGTGAGGATGGAGGCAAGGAATGAGATGAGGAGTAAGTCAGTTCCAACAGTCACAGCCTCCTACTGGGGTGAACAACAGTCCCTACTTGACAGGAATTGGGGCGTGGGTTTGGGGAAGTGTTCCTGAGATCTAGGACTCGGTGTTAAAACTGGAAAAGTCAGTGCCCCCTCCACTAGCTCTGAGGGTGCCATGGGCTGTCTTTTACCATGTGGGTTCCCCGAGCCCTAAGCCTCTTGAAGAAAGGGATGGAATTATTCATGGTTGTATTTCTCCATATCTGCCATGCTGTAGGTGCTCATTATCCAGTTCCCAAATTTGCTGCCTCCTGTTTAATTCAACTAAGGTCCCTAGCTGGTGATATTTTGTGTAGGAATGTTACCGTGCTTTCCTGGCTTCGAGAAAGACATAGCATTACTTGTTCTAGAGAGAGAAGCAGCTTTGGAGTGGGTGGGTAAGCAGGCTGAAGGCTGAGCTTTGGGAGAGTATTTGCAAGCCTGTGGACACAGAACACCATGGCTGCAAACATCGAAGAGAAATGGAGCTATTCTCACCACAGATATAGAGTTCATTTAAATATCCCTATGCACACAATTCCTATCAAAGGAGCTGGATTGCAAAAAGTAACTATTTTAGAAGTTTCGTCTCTTACAGAGTGAGAATAAAAAGTTTCTCTCTCTTTCTCCTCCTCTGCTTCAGTTTTACATGGAGAGAGTGAAGGAGGATTTGTGGAGATTGCAGCTCTCTGCTTGGACTCTTGGAGGACCCTCAAAGCCCGACAGGCAGGCTGTGACAATGAGGGCCTCCCCACTCCCTCACATTGGCCCCCTCCCATCCTCAGATGGTTCCCTGCATGAACCCGGGGACCGACCAAGGTCCTGCCCAGCACCTGTCTGGGCAGCCCCTACCCTGCCCACTTACTTGTTCTCCTTCTGCAATGGTCAGCTCAAGCCTAGGCTCCTCCAGGAAGTCCTACCTGCCTCTCTCTCTTCTGCAAGTTTCCAAAGAAAGCAGAGTCCATATCACACTGCCCAGCCCAGCCCGCGTAATCCCTCCGAGAAGTCATCAGGTAATTCATTCTGCCAACATATTCTTTGCTGATATGGTCTCTGCCCACCCACCTCAGTCTGGTATTCCTGGGACTGTGTGAAAACCTGGGTGGCTATGGTCTGCCCACCTGCTCACCATGAGGAATTGTCAGAAAAAGTTGGAGGGTGAGGGAGAGAGGGAAAGTGTCATGTTGGCTCTGCTGCCATGAGGCCTGGGTGTCAGTCTGTGTTGGATGTCCCTCCAGAACAGGCTGTCTGCACCTCTGCTTCAGTTCTATTTTGTTCTCAGCTCCCAAATCTTGGCCAGATCCTCAACTCAGCACCACAGGGAGCATCAGAGAACATGATCAAGCACCTAACTCTACAGTCAGCTACCCAGGTTCTGGTTGTGTGCTAGATCCTCCTCATACCTTAGTTTTCCCATCCATAAAATAGGGATAATAGCAGTACTGATCTCACTGCATTATTGGATCAAGTAACCTACTTTTGTTAAAGACGCTAGAACGGTGTCTGAGACAAAGGGAATGCTGGCTAGTATTATTTAGCATTCTTTTAATAGAAGGGAGAGAGGCCACCTGATCTGTATCAGTCCTGTGCCCGGAACTTTTCCCATCTCTGGGTTTGGTTCTTACCATTTGAGGCAGTTCTGGTCTCTCTAGGAACTTTCCTCTGTGGCCACTCCTGGGTCTCCTTCAGTGCTGCACTTTGCCTCCCTGAGAGGCCAGTCAGGGCCAGGTTCCAAAAAGGCAGTCTTTCACTCCCACCCTGATATAGTCTATTTGTGATTGTTTCAAAGGTGTTTGTCTTGATCTCTCAAACCTCTGTGTGCTTCTTGAAGGAAGCACAACAATTCTGTTGTGTGCATTTTCTTTAGCTCCCAACTATGCCTAAAATAGTTCTAGGCACTGGCGGCGTGACACAACAGCACTTGGGAGAACCAAAAGCAATTGTCCAGCTCTCACTGCCTGATGTCCATAACAGCAGAAGTAACACTGGAGGGACCCCCCCCCCCCCCCACCCCCGACCACCCCGCTTTGACCTTGGACCTCTGGTACAGGCAGATCTGCAAATACACTGCCTTGGATTTGGTGAGTTGGGATCATAGAGTGATAACTCACAGGACTTAGAGCCCTGGCCTCTGTCCACTCCCTGAAGCTTGGAGTAAGCCCAAATAGCATTACTGGGAGACAGACAGGGGAGATGCCAGTGAGAGCCAATAAACAGACATCCTCTCTCCCTCGGTTTGACTTCCTCAGCAGTGCACTGAAATAATGCTGAGCCTAAAGTCTGCAGTAATAAAACAGACACAGAAGATGAAGGGGCCATAATTCCAGGCAGGAGGGAAAGTGCCCCGGCTCTGCAGCGGTTTCTCCATGGCCACCCTTATTTTACTGAAAAGGGAGCTGTTTGTGGTGTCTCTAGGGTCCTTCTGGCATTTTACGGCCTTTGTTGGAAAATGCTTTTAGATTAGCATTAAGCCTGTGTTATTCTTGAAAAGACTGGCTGAGTAATAAGTGAGCTAACCTATCCTATTTTCCATAAAGAACTATAAATTCCTCCTGCTTCTCTGAACAAAACATCAGTATTCCCACCCACACTCTCAGCTACCCACTGCAGAGGATGAAACCCCGCCAAGTCCTACTTTAACACTGCTGCTCCTGGGGCTGCAGACCAGTCCCCTCCTTCCAGCCAGAGTCCGCCTCTCTGTGTTTGAGTTTTTGCTCTGCTCCAGTAAAGATAAAGGCATATTCATAGGGCCAAGAGTCCTCTGCCAGATGGGCTGAAACACCACAGCCTTACTGCAGTCAGTAGCCCTTGGAGAAGAGTCCAGACACTAAATACTTTGCTGTCCAGAAACTGTCACAAACAGCAAGGCAGACGGGCCTCTTCTCGCCATGTGTACCCCTTTCCTGCCCCAGTGGCCAGACTCAGCCTGTCCCTTGTCTGAAAGGCCCTCCATTCTCCTAGGCACCTGTCAATGCCACAGGCCTCTCCACCTGCGGGTGTTTGTTCTCTAAGGGCTGCAGTAGCAGGCAGGGGAATTTGGGAAGCAGGAAGTGAGGACTTTGCATGGGAACATTTAGATCATGTCAGAACCTTACTGAATATTTGCTTGTTTTCTTTGTATCAATTTAAATGTCCACTTAATTCTCTCTCCAGAGCTGGCTTCAGTATCCAGTGAGTTGGGAGAGAAGCCTCGGGGCCTTGGAATGAAGTCCCCAGGGGTGGAGGAACAGGGAGGGAAGTGCTCAGAATAGAGAGAGCAAAGGTGCCCCCTTACCCCACAGGCACAGGTGGTCAGTGCGGTGGGATGATGACTAGTGAGGCCTGCTTATGCCAAAGGAAAATAGGAGAACTGTAGGGCCATCTTCCTAGAGCTTGAAGACCTGGAGGAAGGCGGCTTGCTGGCCTCAGAGGTGACCTTACTTTGGAGGCCAGGGAAAAGAGAAGACAAACTCTGAAAGAGTGTTCAAGGCCAGGAGGACATCAAGATACAGAGGTGGAGATGCTGGGGCAGGGAAGGGCTTCCTCAAAGGCAGGGGAAGGGAGAGAGACTGGACAACCTGAGACAAACTGGCAGCCAGCTAGTAGGACCCAGGCCGGCCAGGCAGTGAGGACAAGAGACAGCCCGCTTCTGGGGCACCAGCCATAGCCTCTCCCATAGACCACAGAGCTCCAGCCAACGGAAAAGCCACCTGGGCCTCCTTATACTCTTTCCTACTCAGGAGCCAGGAATGTGCCGCCTCCTTCTGTTGCCCTGACCTCACCGGCTTACATGCAGCAGAACGGCCGGATAGTTTCCAAATGCTATTTGCCTGCCATCACTGGCAACAGGTAACAAGCAAAATGAGAAACTCTTACCTTTATTTTCATTTCTGTTTTCTTGAAATAAAATTTCTTAGAATGAACTCTGAAAGTGAGAAGAAATCCTAATTTGGTAACATCATTGAATGTTTCCATTTTTCAGGGCAAACCAATCTCTGGACTTGGGGTGGTGGGGAGGGCATGCTGTGAGGTATGTGGGATCTTAGTTCCCCCACCAAGGACCCACGTCCCCTGCAGTGGAAGTGTAGTTTTAACCACTGGACCAACAGGTAAATCTCTGGACTTTTCATTTAGAAAACAAACAAAACAGGGTGAGATAAAAAGAATTAACTAAGGAAACCATAAATAAAATGAAAAGACAATCTGTAGAATGGGAGAAAATATTTGCAAACAATATGACCAACAAGGGCTTAATTTCCAAACAGCTCATACAACTCAACAACAAAAAAATCAAATCCAATTTAAAAATGGACAGAAGAATAAACATTTTTCCAGACAAGAAAATGGTCTATTGGCAATTTATATGAATGAAAAGATGCTCAACATTGATAACTGTTCAGTTCAGTTCAGTCACTCAGTCACGGCCGACTCTTTGCGACCCCATGGACCACAGCACGCCAGGCCTCCCTGTCCATCACCAACTCCCAGAGTTTACCCAAACTCATGTCCATTGAGTCAGTGATACCATCCAACCATCTCATCCTCTGTTGTCCCCTTCTCCTCCTGCCTTCAATCTTTCCCAGCATCAGGGTCTTTTGAAATGAGTCAGCTCTTTGCATCGGGTGGCCAAAGTATTGGAGTTTCAGCTTCAACATCAGTCCTTCCAGTGAACACTCAGGACTGATCTCCTTTAGGAAGGACTGTTTGGATCTCCTTGCAGTCCAAGGAACTCTCAAGAGTCTTCTCCAACACCACAGTGCAAAAGCATCAATTCTTTAGCACTCAGCTTTCTTTATGGTCCAACTTTCACATCCATACATGACCACTGGAAAAACCATAGCCTTGACTAGACGGACTTTGTTGGCAAAGTAATGTCTCTGCTTTTAAATATGCTGTCTAGGTTGGTCATAACTTTCCTTCCAAGAAGCAAGCATCTTTTAGTTTCATGGCTGCAGTCACCATCTGCAGTGATTTTGGAGCCCAATAATTGTTAGAGAAGTACAAATCAAAATTACAAGTTTCCACCTCACCCCAGTCAGAATAGCCATCATTAAAAATTATAAATAACAAACGCTGGACAGGATGTAGAGGAAAGAGATGCCCTTACAACTGGTGGGAATATAAGTTGGCACAGCCACTATGGAAAACTAAAAAGAGAATTACTATATGGTCTAGCAATCCCACTCCTAGGCATATATCCAGACAAAACTCCAATTCAAAAAGATACATGCACCCCAGTGTTAACAGCAGCACTATTCACAATAGTCAAGACACGGGAACAGCCTAAATGTCCGTCAACAGATGAATGGGTAAAGAAGATGTGGTTAGTGCATACAATGAAATACTACTCAGCCATAAAAAAATGAAATAATGCCATTTGCAGCAACATGAACGTAACTAAAGATTATTATACTAAGTGAAGTCAGAAAGAGAAAGTCAAATACCATATGATATCACTTATCTGTGGACTCTAATACATGACACAAATAAACCTATTTATGAAACAGAAGACTCACAGACAGAGAGACCAGACTTGAGGTTGCCAAGGGGGAGGGGGCTGGGGGAAGGGGTCGAGTGAAATATTGAGGTTTGCAGATGTAAGCTATTATACATATCCACAAAGAATGGATAAACAACAAGGTTCTACTGTACAGCACAAAGAACTATATTCAATATCCTATGATAAACCACAATGGAGAATATTTTAAATGTATATATATGTGTAACTGAATCACTTTGCTGTACAGCAGAAATTAACACAACATTGTAAATCAACTAGCTTCAATTTAAAAAACAAGAATTGACTGAAAACGATCATAGCAAGAAGCTAAATTAGTCCATGAAGTTTGAAAATGAAGATAAAAGTCTTAGCAAAATTTGCATATCCCCTGGATCACACGTGACAGGGCCAGGTGAATTCCCAGCCTTGCTTACTTCATCAGTACCACCCTGGGCCCATTTAGAAGGAAGAGCTGCGCCCAATCACCTCCACCAGGTCTAACCTGAGGCTGGACTATGCAACTAGCTATTTTCGGAAAGTATATACATTCTTATATATTATACTAAGAGTTGCCTCTATAGCATATAAATTTTCACAAAATAAAAATTATATGTGTGCCTGAAATAACAAGGGCATGTGTACCTTTCTGGGAAAATAAAGGTGGTATTCAGCTTGGCCCTTTGAGGATGACCTGACAGAAGGTAAAAGAGGTGGCTGAGCTTGACATGACTTAGATCTGAGCCAACTCCACGGTGCATATTCAGAGATGGGGTGTGGTGCTCATAAGTTACGTTCCCTGTTCCAAGACCACCACTTAGCTCTGTTGCTCTCCTCCCCACCTCTAGCAAGTCTCCCCTGAACTCCCCAACAGAGATAGTGAATATATATCCTTGAGGTCAGACCTGTCGGCATACAGAAATCTAAGCATCTTTGGGGATCTCCCATGTACCTGCTGTGCCTTTTAGCTAGACAGTGAAGGATCTTACTCTGCCCCCCTCCCTTTTTTCAGAGGTGTGTCTGTGATGGAGACCCAGTTTCTACTCTGACAACCCCACTTTCTCAGCACTCAAATGCATAGCAGTTCTATCCAGCAATCTGGAGATTTCACCAGTAGGTGACAAACACAGGAAGAGCTTGAGTCAGGGCCCCAGTTTTAACTCTCCTGGAAGCTACTGCTTTAAGGTAATGAATATATGAGTGTCCCTGGGACTTCAGGCTAAATGTCAAGTGACGATGTGGGGTCCCTGATCCTTTAATTCTTGGGTGTGGACCCGTGAAGCAGTGTGCTGACATGCCGCCCACCTCCCTGACCCACACATAGCCCTGGCCCCCACAACAGCCTCTCTAGTAGAGCAGGAAGGAGGTGGTGTTGGCTGCCTCTGAAGGATGGCATGGAAGAACACCAGGATCAGGGCCCACCCCAGCTGGAGGGATGACACAGAAGGAAATCTGAAAAGCAGGAGAGGAAACAACTCCAGCCTCTACACATTGACCAAAGCCACTCCAAGCCTGGAAGCTCCCCTCAACTCTGGGGCTGCTATAACCACTAGGGATCCCCGGCCTTGGGGAGTCAGACCCACCTGATCAGGATTCAGTTCCTCCTAAAGAGGTCCTGAGTCAATAACGGCTGTTTCACAGAGAGGATGTGTACTCTGATTAGAAACGCAGACAGACGTGGTGTGTGAGAGGCCAACCGCAGACACCCACATCAGGGTCTGCCACCCAGCCCTCAGAGAGCAGGAACCTCTGTGAACACATGCCTCCATGCCTCTGGAGCTTGGAGGAGCCCCTCGGGCCACCAACTCCCAGCTCTCCCAGCCCTGCATCATCACAGCCCCACCTGGTCCTGCAGTCCCCAAAACAGAAACACTGAATTTCAACCAAAGGACCCGAGAGCTTGAGAGCATTCACAAAGGGCCACCAGTGGGCCATAGTGCTATGAGGCTAAGAAGAACAAAGCCGGATGGAGCTCTGTCAGGAACCAGAAGAAAAGAAACCTTCTGTTGGCACCTGGGGCAGAGGCCCACTCTCCCTTGGGAGGCCTGGGCTTGGTACCAGGGTGAGGCGTCTCAGACGTGCTTTGACAAAGATTCTCTGAAAGTCTCTATGGTGCTTCCAAGTTCACAAGTTTATAGAATGTTAAAGTAGGAAGGGACATTTTGTGGGATTTTTGCAAGGCCTTTCTCCTCTCTGGGCCACAGTTTGCATATCTGTATGAAGAGACTAGACCAGATCTGCAGGCCCCAACCCAGTCTGCACATGGGAACCACCTGGGGATGCCCTGCTGCTTCCAAGTCACCCGGGGGCAGGTTCTGGGGGAGTTGGTGGAGGAACTGCTGCCCTCAGACGGGGCTCCAAGAATTGGAAATTGTTTAAGCAGGGCGATGGGCAAATGGGTTGGGGTTGGTGGGGGCAGGTGTCAAAGAGGAGAGGAAACATTGTTCTGTTCACTTTGTTTTTCAGAATAAAAAGTTAAAAAACTAAAACTACTAATACCCTAAAACTAGCTGTGCCTTGGTCTCACCTGGAACCTATTAAATTGAAATGTCTAGAGAGGCCTTCCCTGGTGGTTCAGACTGCAAAGAATCCGCCTGCAAATTCGGGAGACCTAGGTTCAATCTCTGGGTTGGGAAGACCCCCTGGAGGAGGAAGTTAGGGCAACCCACTCCAGTATTCTTGCCTGGAGAATCATTATGGGCAGAGAAGCCTGGCTGGCTGCAGCCAGGTTGCAAAGAGTCAGACACGACTGAGCAACTAAGAACATGGGGGCTAAGAGGGTGCTGAAGAATTGATTCTTTCCAACTGTGGTGCTGGAGAAGACTCTTGAGAGTCCCTTGGACAGCAAGAAGATCAAATCAGTCAATCCTAAAGGAAATCAACCCTGAATATTCATTGGAAGGAGCGATACTGAAGCTGAAGCTCCAATATTTTGTCCACCTGATGTGAAGAGCCGACTCATTGGTAAAGACCCTGATCCTGGGAAAGACTGAGGGCAGAAGGAGAAGAGAGAAACAAAGGATGAGATAGTTGGATGGCATCACCAATTCAATGGATATGAACTTGAAGAAATTCTGGAGATGGTGATAGACAGGGAAGTCTAGTGTGCTACAGTCCATGGGGTCGCAGAGAGTCAGACACGACTTGACAACTGAACAACAGCAACAAAAGGGGCTGGGACCCTGGCACTGAGGTTTTCAGAAAGGGGTCACCAGGTGATTCTGCTGGGCAGCCAGGATTGAGAACACTGGGCTAGACACTGAGTGGTCCCCACGTGCAACTGAGTGGCTGAGCCACCCACACCTTCCACCCCATATAGCAAGTCACACTCTGGTCCCATGTGCTTTAACTTCATGCTTCAGGAGCCCTTCGTCTCAGACAGAAATGATGGAGCTGCACTTAGAGCAGGTGGTCCCGGTCAGGCCTTCACTCAGGTCCTCTAGTCAGTTCAGTCTGTGCCCCCTCAAATGGGATCCCCTCTTCAGTGATCCCTCAAATGGGCAGCTCCCCAAGGCCTCCAGGGAGGGAGCTCAGCTACAACTCAGGGAGAGAGTGAGCTGCCCCTCCAAGTGTATCAGGAAGCTCCTAGCAGGAACACTCCCTCTCACCCACACAGCAAACCTGAACTCAAGCCTCTTTCACAGTCTCCTCATGTGGCCACGTGCTGTCGGGCCTCCCCACTCTCAGAACACAACAAGTCACATTCCTGTGGCATTTGGGTTGACTTCCCAGCAGACACTGAACGTTCCTGGACTGCTTCCTAGGATCCTTGTTTTCTCTGTTGCCTTTCAGCATCTGGGACCAAGAAGGAGCAAACAGGCTTCGGCTTCTACACAGGATGCTCAGCTTCCCGGGGCCCCAGAGATGTTTGGCCTGCTTTCCCCATCCCCTCAGCTCAGAGCACCAACTGCAGCACCACTCCCACCCCTAACATCTCCCAATGTGATCCTAAACTGTGTGCTGGGTTTTCTTGCTCTCTTGAAGTCGCTCAGTTGTGTCTAGCTCTTTGCGACTCCATGGACTATTGCCCATGAGGCTCCTCCATCCATGGGATTCTCCAAGCAAGAGTACTGGAGTGGGTTGCCATTTCCTTCTCCAGGGGATCTTCCTGACCCAGGGATCAAACCCAGGTCTCCTGCATTGCAGGCAGACGCTTTACCCTCTGAGCCACCAGGGAAGCCCCTTTACAGCCCACACTCCTGGCTAACTCCTCAGAAGGTTCCTTCCCTGTCCAATCCTTTGTCCTTTGTCAATGACTAACCAGCTCCACAAGGCAGTGGGGACCTTTCTGAAATGAAGGAACTTCTTAGGTGACATCACCCCTTTTTCACATAGGTACTTCCTACTGCCTTTCTGGAGCTGAAGTTGGAGGGGCATTTTCAGCTCAAGTGTTGGTCACTCAGTCATTTCCTATTCTTAGTGATCCCATGGACTGTTGCCTGCCAGGCTCCACTATCCATGGAATTCTCCAGGCAAGAATACTGGAGTGGGTTACCTTTCCCTTCTCCAGGGGATCTTCCCCATCCAGGGATCGCAGGTTCTTTACCATCTGTGCCACCAGGGAAGCCCTTTTGAGCTCAAGGGCTCCCCCTGATTTCTAGCATCTCTATGCCTCTACATTTACCTTTATCTATAATTCAACAAATACTCACTGAGTACCTTTATGTGGCAGCAGGGACAGGGGAGCCTGGTGGGCTGCCGTCTATGGGGTCGCAGAGAGTCAGACATGACTGAAGCGACTTAGCAGCAGCAGCAGTGTGCTAACTGCAGGGAAGAAAACTGTGGGCAAAACCAGGGATCCCTGGGACTTCCTGGTGGTCCAGTGGTTAAGAATCTGCCTTTCAATGCAGGTGGTGTCGCTTCAATCACTGGTAGGGAAACTAAGATCCCACGTGCCGAAAGGCAACTACACCCACATTGAGCCTGCACACCACAACTAGGGAGCTTGTGCATCGAAACAA
Organism: Ovis aries; assembly: GCF_016772045.2. NCBI lineage: Eukaryota > Metazoa > Chordata > Mammalia > Artiodactyla > Bovidae > Ovis > Ovis aries. Next base: position 45,788,720 of record NC_056056.1, read on the forward strand.
AGACCCAATGCAGCAAAAACAAAAAATCGGGGTCCCCACGACACATTGAACAGGCGCTGGTTTTGTCTGTCGTGTCTTCCCAGGTCATGGGTGGGGTGATCTAAGCCAGAATAAGAAGGCAAAGTGATAAACACTGAGCGATATCCTCCATAGGCTAGAGAAGGGCGGTGATGGGCTCAAGGCTGCACAGGGCTGCAACTTCAGTCTTTCAATGCTGATTTCAGGGCACATTCATCTTTGTTCACTTTCTGATGCAGGGAACACATGATGGAGGAGCCTAAGAGCCCTGAGGTCTCAGAGTGTTGAGTGTGATGTGGGTGTTTATGAAGATGTGCACACATGTAGGGCCAGAGCTGAGGGCAGGGAGCTGGGCCATAGGGGAGGGTTGGGGGCTGGATGCAGGAGGGGATTATTCATAAGGAAATCATAGGCTGAAAACATAGAATCAGTCTTAGGGGGCCAGTTTCAGGATTCAGTTTCCAATTCCTGGCTTCTCTGTTCCTGCAGCAACTGACAGCCCACTGATCTGGTAGCCAGGGCTGAACGCTCAGGACCTGAACTCCAGGTTTGCACAGTGAAAGGAAGGTAGACGTGAAGAACGGATGCCAAGTGTGATGACCAGCCTTGGACTAGGAGCAGCCTTGGGCTCTCATCCTAGTCTCAGGACAGATCCCTCTGCCAATCAGACTCCAGTCCACTCACTGAATGCAGGGGGCTGACTCAGAGCATTCTCAGTCTGAATCAGCCAGAGAACTTGTGACCTGGAAAATCCCAGGTCCACCCCAGAGATGGGGTGCTGGGGACCTGGAATGAGATTGAGGGACATGTCTGGCTAACCCGTGCTGTAAGGTGACCCTGGGCCATCCTCAATCCTGGGCCACACTTTGACCAAAAATGGACTTGGTCATCTCTGGGGTCCTTCACAGCATTTCCCTGAAAAAGTCAAGTTCCTGGGGCCACATAGAGGGGAGGTCATCACCTTCAGGATGCCCCTGTTTATTGGTAGGTGTGGTCCAGCAGAAGAGGCTGGGTGACCAAGCAAGACACCTGCCCACAGGGAACCAGCACCCAGGCTTAGGGGAGCTGAACTGGAGCCACAGAACCTCCATGCTGTCTGTTCAGGTTTCAAGTCACACTGACCTCCACCTCCCATTCCCTGGGTTGGCCTGGCCACTTCAAATCCTAACCAGGCCAAAGCTCATTTGAACATATTTGTATGTCAGAGAGCAGAGTTCAGGGCATAAGCCCTGGAAGTACTTTGTGTTTTCCAAAATTCCAGAGGTCAACATGTTGATGAGAACTAACAGGCCCAAGGGGCTGCCCAGAGATCCCAGGACCCAGCTCCTCTGCGGGGAATCTGTACTCACCAGTTTATAGCTTTGAATCTCAATTTGTCCCACTCTATTCGCCATCAAAACTCCATCCTTCAAAACCTCCTTACTCCATAAAGCTGTCCCCATCCCCCAACCAAAATTACCTGCTTTTTTTCCCCTACAACACTGTTAACCATTTTAGTGCCCATTTCCTGCCCTACTGGAAGTAGGGATCATCCCATTTTTATTTTCCTGGGAGCTTGGTGCATATGCAGCTGTTCATCAAATTAAAATAGAATTGAATAAGGCAAGGAGGTTAGTCTTCCAGTTCAAAAAGTGAAGCAACGATTGTGCTTTGTTATTATTTCAGAAAAGTCGATATAATCATCTTATAGGTTGCCAGAGTTTATTAAAATAACCATTTTACAAATAACACCCTATAATATTTCCTGGCAATAATAACTACTCATAATTTAGTACTAGGGATATCTAAAGAAGCCCCCAAAATAAGCTGCAAAAGTAGGAATGGCAAGGGACAATACTTAGCATCTATTTTTTTTCTGAGCTTCAAATTGAGTAAATGGTGTTCTACCTTATAAAACAAAAAAGGATGGTACACAGGGAAAAAAATTTTCCCCAGGAAAACACACAGCCCCACAAGACCTGCACGCAGAGCTGGCAATTATGATGGAAGTGTGGCCTAAGAATGAAGGAGTTCCTCTTGACTCTGAGGACTCATATTTATCCCACAAAAGACACAGAGACCATTGGGATCCTTGGTCCAGAAGAGCTGGCGGAAGTAAAAACCTACTGCCTGTCTGGGTCTCAGGTGGCCCCGGGTGGTGAGGGAGGTTTGGGATGACAGCAGGTTCCCCAGGAGCCAGAAAGGCTGAGGAGGAGGTATCTGCAGCCCATATGGAAAGAACTTTCAGAAAACCACTATTCAAGGAAATAACTGGGGGGAAAAAAAAATACAACCTTCAGGACATTATTTGTTTGGGGGTCTGTCTGATGGATTCTGAGCAGCTACTTCTGTGGAAAGTGGATGAAAATGAAAGAAGATGCAGATACTCTAAAACTCAGGTGGGAATCCCAGGCCTAATAACCAACTTCCGGGAGAGGGCATGTAAAGGTGAAATCTTTTATTTAGTAAAACAGAGTTAGGGTTTGTGGCTAAGAGTAGCCAATAGCCCCAAGACATTTATGACAAGCATGTGGCAACACTGGCAGGGAGAAGCCATAAAGCTCACTGAGTCACACCGCAGGGCGTTCGGCCCACTGGCTCCATGATCAGCTCACCTGAGGCAGGAAATTGCAGAAAAGGGAAGGAGGACAGCTAGTCTACTTCATGGAGCCTCAATTTTGTCTCCTGGAAGGTGTGGGCAACAATCATGTTTGTTTATAAGGATTAAATAATATCACCGGAGGGCTAGGAGATGCTTTTCCTGAGACCGGATCCAATCATACCTTGGCCTGGCTAAACAACGTTTAACAGTCTGCACTCTGGTGTAGAAAACAGAGGCACTTAGCAGTTACTCCTATAACTGAACAGGCCATGAACTCCATTCCCTCTTACTTTTAGTTTTTCTTTGTTTTTTTTTGGTTTTAAGACCTGTCCTTATTGCCTTACTTACTGAAGGAAAACCACTTCATCAGGGCCTGAAAAAAGGTAGCACTCAATGTTTACAGCAAGATGATACTTTTTATAATGTTCAATGATATTTGGGCTGATTGTGAATGTCCTTTTTCCCCCTTCTGGTTAGGAACACATGAAAAGTCAATTAAGCAGGACAGTTTGTTTTGTAAGTTAAGTTACTGCATAAGGCAGTTTTGGCACTGTTTATGGAAATTAAAAGTCTTCTCCCTGTTTTGATTCTCTACAGAAGTCTCTTGCTGTGACAGGCAGGAAAATGAACCGGATGAGAAAGTGGGTGCTCCATGTAGGGACTTGGTCAAGAAACTTGGCTAGAAAGCAGAAACATGGCCTTGCATGAATGCTGTGTGTCTGGGACCCAAGGCTGGCCTTCAGTAGAAGTCTTCTTAATTAAGTGATTTTACCTTGAATCAAGCTGACCATAAAGAAGTTCCAAAGAAACAGTCCCTAAGCCCAAGTGGATGTAGATTTCAGTGGGCCACTGAGGGGTCAGGCCAAGGCCCTGCCTCTCTGCAGCCACAGCAGATGCCCTAAGAACAGGCGTGCCCTGGCCTCCCTGAGACAGCATGGAAGGCAACCCCCTCCCAACACACCTGCACACAGATATGCTGCTCATTATTCATGAAAACAATCTATTCCCAGTAACACCTGTGGCATTCTCCCTGTCACCTCTGACTGAGGGCAGCAATTCAACTATCTCACAACTTTTGATCAGAAATTCTACAAGCATGGAAACTATATGACCCCCAAATTGTACTTCTAAACAGTCATCCAAGTGAAGTGAAGTTGTGCATGAACCTTCATAGCAGCTTTATTCATAATAGATTGTCAATCCTCTTTAAAGACTGAAGTGAATTTACTTCTAAACCAGAATTTAGTTTTTCCTTGAACTGTCTACAGGATTCCATATTGACAGTGTCTGAAGGTGTTTCTGGGTGTTCTGAAGGTGTTCTGTCATGCTCACAAGTATCCAGGAACCCTTAAGCACTGTCCTGGCCTGGATTTGCTGCAGACACTAGCTAGCTGACCAGCTCTTTGCAAGAGCCTCTCCAGAAAGCCCAACTATCTTGGATTTTCTACTCAAAACATCTTCTGTTCTTTAGTATTAAAATCCATGTGTTCACCACCTGGGTCATCACTCTGTCCTCTTGAAGGTGAGAGGAATAAGCCATGCAGGAGATGCTGGTCCAAGAAATTAAGGTCTTAGCTCCTTTGCAGCAGAACAGCCATATCTGGGTTCTGTGGCAAAGCAGTGGTGGGACCAGAGGCTGCTGGAGGGCGTGAGCAGGCAGGGCAAAACTTCAGATCAGGCCACAAACAAGAGGGAGAGCAGCCAGTTGGATGAAGGCCTTAATCACAGGCTTGGCTCACAGCCCATAACAAAAGCTTGTTGCTGCCCACTACTCTGCTCCAGGGCTAAAAAAATTCCTACTGGGTAGCCCATCCCCACCCCCACTTTCTGGAGATGGGCACTCACCCACTTGGAACCATGGCGACTTCCTAAGCAGATTAATTTTGGTCAAGAGTCTGGTTGGGAAGCTCTCATGAGCTTAGTGACCAGTTCATTACAAATCTAATACAGATCTTCCTGCACTAATGATGGGGTTAGGTCCTGATAAACCTATTGAAAATATCCTAAGTGGAAAATGAATTTAATATACCTAACTTACCCAACATTACAGCTTAGTCTTGCTTTACACTTACAGTTGGGCAAAATCGTCTACTACAAAGTTTATTTTATAACAAAGTATGAATCATCTCATGTAATTTATTGAATATGGTATCAAAGGTGAAAAACAAATGGTATCCAGATCCAGACGGGTTATGAGTTGTTCACCCTCGTGATGGGGCTGTGCAGAGGACCCTGCCCCATATCTACACATCCCCGGCCCCGGGAGAAAGGTCCAAATTCAAACTTCAAGATCCAGTTTCTACTGAATGCATATCACTACCACACCATCATAAAGTCAAAAAATTGTAAGTTGAACCATCCTACATCAGTTAAAACCGTCTGTAGTTCACTGCTACCAGGAAGTCCTCCCTTGGACATTTCAGGGCGCAAAGAAACTGCAGCCTCCCACCCTTGCGCCCTTCACTCCTCCCGGCACGACCACACCCAGGCACACACTCCTTCCGCTGGCCTTGGGGACACGGCCGTTCTTCCTCCAGGCCCGGCGGAGGAGCAAGCCCCCTCGCTTCAGCCCTCCATCAGCCCACTCGCCGGCTGCTACGCCAAGAGGCGGCTATCTGCCTAGTCTAGGGTGAGATGTCAAGCGGACCGGGGAAAGGCGCGTTCAGGTGAGAACTAAAAACGACGCAAAAGGCCGGGCACCTAAGACCGTGACGCAGCAACACGAACAAAACTGACGGGGGCTGGAAGAAAGGCCGGGAGGAGGCCCACGGAGCGCAGGCAGCCCTTTGCGCGGAGGATGCTGACCCCTGCTGGCCGCGCGCGGGAACGCAGCGTGCCTGCTGCCGAGACTGTGACAGTGGGTCATCCCGCCAGGGGGAAGAGGGCCTGGAGGGGGTGGTGGGGGAAAGGCAGGGACCGGGAGGACGTGAGTATCCGAAGCCCTGAGTTCCAGTCCTGCCCACTCCCCACTCCACCCCCATACACACTACGCGGTAACAGGGTTGGCAGCCTCCCCCAGCTCTCAAATGCCCTCAGCTCCTCATGTCTTAGGAGGCGATAAGCAAGTGGGGAAAGTGGTGGGCTGCCGTCTATGGGGTCGCACAGAGTCGGACACGACTGAAGTGACTTAGCAGCAGCACCAAAGTGAGAGAATTGCAGTATAAACGGCGCTAGAATCCCTCCAGGGCCTACCTGTGCCTCCAAAACGCTTCCCTCATCAGGGTCTTCCTCCGGACCAGCCAACTCCAAGTTCGGAGCTAGTGAGGCCAAGCTGGATGGTTAGTGACTGGTGGGCTGCGTAATGGTTCCCAACCATATCACGGTCCTAATTCCGGGAACCTGTGGATATTCCCTTATAAGGCAGAAGGGACGTAGCAGGTGTGGTTAAGTTAAGGGAATTGCGATGGGGAGATTATCCTGGATTCCTCAGGTAGGTCTTAAATGTTATCACAAGCATCCTCATAAGAGGGGGGGAGAGGGAGCTTTTAGTACAGGAGATTAAAAAAAACCACATTACAAAGGAAGCGGAGAAAGAGATTTAAGATGCTACTCAGCTCATTTTGAAGATGGAGTCATGGGCTAAAGAAAGCAAAAAATGCAGCTTTTCTGCTTTCTTGACTATGCCAAAGCCTTTGACTGTGTGGATCACAAGAAACTGTGGAAAATTCTGAAAGAGATGGAAATACCAGACCACCTAACCTGCCTCTTGAGAAATCTGTATGCAGTTCAGGAAGCAACAGTTAGAACTGGACATGGAACAACAGACTGGTTCCAAATCGGAAAAGGAGGACGACAAGGCTGTATATTGTCACCCTGCTTATTTAACTTCTATGCAGAGTACATCATGAGAAACGCTGGACTGGAAGAAACACAAGCTGGAATCAAGATTGCTGGGAGAAATATCAATAACCTCAGATATGCAGATGACACCACCCTTATGGCAGAAAGTGAAGAGGAGCTAAAAAGCCTCTTGATGAAAGTGAAAGAGGAGAGCGAAAAAGTTGACTTAAAGCTCAACATTCAGAAAACGAAGATCATGGCATCCGGTCCCATCACTTCATGGGAAATAGATGGGGAAACAGTGGAAACAGTGTCAGACTTTATTTTGGGGGGCTCCAAAATCACTGCAGATGGTGACTGCAGCCATGAAATTAAAAGACGCTTACTCCTTGGAAGAAAAGTTATGACCAACCTAGGTAGTATATTCAAAAGCAGAGACAATACTTTGCCGACTAAGGTCTATCTAGTCAAGGGTATGGTTTTTCCAGTGGTCATGTATGGATGTAAGAGTTGGACTATGAAGAAGGCTGAGTGCCAAAGAATTGATGCTTTTGAACTGTGGTGTTGGAGAAGACTCTTGAGAGTCCCTTGGACTGCAAGGAGATCCAACCAGTCCATTCCAAAGGAGATCAACCCTGGGATTTCTTTGGAAGGAATGATGCTGAAGCTGAAGCCCCAGTACTTTGGCCACCTCATGCGAAGAGTTGACTCATTGGAAAAGACTCTGATGCTGGGAGAGATTGGGGGCAGGAGGAGAAGGAAACAACCCAGGATGAGATGGCTGGATGGCATCACAGACTTGATGGACATGAGTCTGAGTGAACTCCGGGAGATGGTGATGGACAGGGAGGCCTGGCGTGCTGTGATTCATGGGGTCGCAAAGAGTCGGACATGACTGAGCGACTGAACTGAACTGAAAAATGGGAAAAGACAAGAAAATGGATTCTTCCATGGAGGCTCTACTGATACCCAGATTTGGCCCCACAAAACTGATGTCAGATGTTGGGTCTGCAAAACTGATGTCAGATTTCAGGTCTGTAAAAGCATGAACACATGCTGTTTTTAAGCCACCAAGTCTGTGGTAATTGGTTACAGCAGCCATCAGAAACGAATACATGAATAGGACAGACCTCTACATCTACCTCTAGGGAAGTTTATAATCTTCTTTTCTTGAGATTTTAAAAAACAGCAATCAAAAAGTCACATATCTCCTGTGGTGAAATATATAACTAACCCAAAAGCACATGGGCTTCCCCAGTGGCTCAGCAGTCAAGAATCCGCCAGCAACGCAGAAGCCACAGGAGACGCAGGTTCAATCTCTGGGTTGGGAAGATCCCCTGGAGAAGGAAATGGCAACCCACTCCAGTATCCTTGCCTGGAGAATCCCACGGATAGAGGAGCCTGGTGGGCTACAGTCCATGGGGTTGCAAAGAGTCAGACATGACTGAAGTGACTTAGCAGGCAAGCATATGGAAGATGCTCAAGATCACTTGCATTAGAGAGGCCAGGGATTATTAAAACCATGGTAAGATACCATGGCACAGCTCCTTGGAGAGCTGTGATAACAGAGACAGTAATAAGCTTTGGCAAGAATATGGAAAAACTGGGAATCCTCGTATTTTACTGATGGGATTGCAAAATGGCGTGACCACTTTGGGAAACAGTTTGCCAGTTTCTTTAAAAAGTTAAACATGAATTACCAGTTGACCCAGTAACTCCACTCCCAGAAACCTACCCAAGAAAAACCTAATATTCATATCCAAAGACATGGACATGAATGTTCACAGCTGTGTTTCTCATAAAAGCCAGAACATGGAAATAGAAGTTCAACAGTGAATGAAAATGTGGTATGCAGGATGAAATACTATATTATTCAGAAAGGGCCAACCAACCCTGTTGACACATTCTACTTTGTCCCCACACAGCTCCAGGCCAGTTTTACACTCATTCACATCTAAAACCAGGAGAAACAGATGGTTCTGGTTAGCCTCACTATCTTGTCCCTTTTGCCACACCAGACTGTTCCAAAGGCTTTTCCTCTGTCCTTCCCTCTCTGGCTGGTCTCCATGCTGCTCCTTGAACACATCAAGCACAACCCTGCTTTGGGGCCACAATACCATCTGGAAGCTTCTTACCCTGATGGCTAAGATGCGTGGCTGTCTCCTATGTCTTCTCAATGAGGCTTTCCCTTACCACCTTTTACAGAACTTAATAACACCACCGCCCCTTTTCTATCCTCCTTTCTCTGATTTTTCTCCATGGAATTTATCAACTAATAGATAGTTGATAAACAATTTTGTCTGTCTTCTGGCTAGACTGTAAAGTCCGTAAGGAAACGGATTAGTCGTTTAGGTCCACTAATGAATCCCCAGGACTATGCCTGATCTGCAGAGAGAATGCAATAAAATATGACATAAATGCATGAATTCATAGTTGACTCTTACTTGGGCTGGGGTACAAGCATAACTTTTCCATGGTGAAGACTGAGAGGAGGCTTGCTCTTCTACAGCACTAAGGACTTGCAGTTCACTTGATGCCTAACCTCCAAGTACAGTAACTACCAACTGCCACCAACAGCCAAAAGACCCATCCAAACCTTTGAGGAAGAGACATCTTTTCTCTGCCTATAGGTTCCTCATGAGGGTCCTTAGCTGGAAAGATAGGAAATTAGGCATACTTACCCTTTAAGACCATAAGTGTAGCCTGAAAACGTATGTGACATTCACAGCATCTCTTCTAGGAGCACTTTGCTGCTGCTGCTGCTGCTTATAAGTCACTTCAGTCGTGTCCAACTCTGTGTGACCCCATAGACGGCAGTCCACCAGGCTCCCCTGTCCCTGGGATTCTCCAGGCAAGAATACTGGAGTGGGTTGCCATTTCCTTCTCCAGTGCATGAAGAAGGGAGAAAAAGGAAACAACCTAAATACCTCTTGGTAGAGAAATGTTAGCTTCTAAAGAATCTAAGGCTAAGCAATATAGTTATGAAACTACATTATGGGCTGTTGAATTCATTCAGCGTCTTATTTAAACTCGTGTCTTTTCCATCAAGGAAGAAGTTTTGGTTTGTGTCTGTAGGAAAGTTCCTCTCTCACATGAAAATTTAGCACAGGAGGTGGTTTTTAGCCACACTCCACCTGGGACATTAGTGATATCAGTTGTTGTGGCCACAGTTCATTGTGTTGTATGTGTACCAGTTACACATAACTAGTAAACAGCTTAGTCTCCCATTTACTACAAGCTAAGGGAAAGCTTTGTCAAGGTCTTGACTGACATCAATTTATAACACTTGATGGGGCTTTTTCCCCTTAATTTGGGTACTTGGACTATAACAGAAATGAATTAGGCTTTTTTCCTTTGCAAATGGAATAACCACACATTAACACATCTTGAATAATAAAACAGCTAAACTTCCAGAACATGTTCTTCTCCATTCCAGTCAGCCTGCCTTCATCATTTGAGGGTGGAGAGAGTCTTTTCTTCCTAACAGCTATAAGCCAAAGTAGAGGTTGTGTGAGAGCACCTTTGCTCTTTATTACACCTGGTCAAGACTCAAACATCCTACCAATTGATTATGGAGGCTGCCTTCAGCCCCAGAACACAAGGGAATGGTGCCCAAAAAAAGACCCAGAGCCCTGCAGCATTAGGTAGATAGCTGCTGCTTATCTCTAACAGGATTGTCTTTTTCCAAACAAACCGTCTTCAAGAATAAAAGTGAAAAGCAGGACTTCCCTCATGGTCCACTGGTTAAGGCTCCACCCTTCCAATGCAGGGACCACAGATTCTATTCCTGGTCAGGGAAGTAATATCCCACAAGCCACACAGCGAAACAAACAAAAAACAGTTTAACAAAATCCCAATTCAAAAGTGAAAGGCAACTAGTTTAAGGCAAGAACTGCTAAGTGACAATTATCATTAAAGTCAAATCTTCAGAAGAAAAGTAAAAAAAAAGAAAAGAATAGTCTTCTGTTCCCATATTTGGCTTTACTTGACCATCTTTAGCCTCTGCTGCAGGTCTCCTCTTTAGTTATGAAAGAAAAAGGAAGACTCACAAAGGCCCACACCCTCCAGTGTGTACATTCATTTTTCACAGAGTGTTCATCGTTGTACTAATGTGCACACAGATTTGTAGATAAAAAAAAAACCCCATCTATTGCTATAGTCTTTTAGCAGCTATACAGGAGTTAGTCATGTAGAAGATACCATGATTTTGACCAATATGATTTCAATGTTCATATTTCTAACTTTTATTATAATAATCCTGTGAGAAATATGTTGGTTTAACAAGTTTAACAAGTAATATCTTTTGGGGATTTGTAGAAGTTGGGTATGTTTGAGAGCCCTTTGTTTTGGGCTTTTAATTTGTGTGTTACCCTGTTTTCCAGAAGGTACATGGCAATTTACAGCCTGATAAGCAATGTCTTACAACCACTAACACTTTGTAACTTGTATAATGTGCCAGGCACTGTTCATATGAACTCATTTAATCTTTATAACAATCTTATGAGGTAAGCACTATTATTGTTCTCATTTTATAGAAGAGGTAGCTGAGGCACAGAAGTTATGGCAGATCTCTTTTTATAGGAGGAAAAAGATTCTAGTTTGAGGACGAATGAATTTTGCCAACTGACGGTAAAGGTTGAAGGGCACTAACAACTCTATCACTATCACTGATGTCTCTTACAGCAAAAGAGATAAGGAGTATGGGATGGGATGGTCCCTCCCCCAGCACAGCTGAGATTTGGCAACAAGGCAGGATGTAGTTCCTTGGCCAATTAGGTCTCAGCCAGTGAGAAACATTTAGAACTAGAACCTTTGTGGTTTTTTTTTTAATTCTTTTTTTTTATTTTTATTTTTACTTTATTTTACTTTACAATACTGTATTGGTTTTGCCATACATTGACATGAATCCACCACGGGTGTACATGCGCTCCCAAACATGAACCCCCCTCCCACCTCCCTCCCCACAACATCCCTCTGGGTTATCACCGTGCACCAGCCCCAAGCATGCTGTATCCTGCGTCGGACATAGACTGGCGATTCGATTCTTACATGACAGTATACATGTTACAATGCCATTCTCCCAAATCATCCCACCCTCTCCCTCTCCCTCTGAGTCCAAAAGTCCATTATACACATCTGTGTCTTTTTTGCTGTCTTGCATACAGGGTCGTCATTGCCATCTTTCTAAATTCCATATATATATGTTAGTATACTGTATTGGTGTTTTTCTTTCTGGCTTACTTCACTCTGTATAATCGGCTCTAGTTTCACCCATCTCATCAGAACTGATTCAAATGTATTCTTTTTAATGGCTGAGTAATACTCCATTGTATATATGTACCACAGCTTTCTTATCCATTCATCTGCTGATGGACATCTAGGTTGTTTCCATGTCCTGGCTATTATAAACAGGGCTGCGATGAACATTGGGGTACATGTGTCTCTTTCAATTCTGGTTTCCTCGGTATGTATGCCCAGCAGTGGGATTTTTGAGTCATAAGGTAGTTCTATTTGCAATTTTTTAAGGTATCTCCACACTGTTCTCCAAAGGGGCTGTACTAGTTTGCATTCCCACCAACAGTGTAGGAGGGTTCCCTTTTCTCCACACCCTCTCCAGCATTTATTGCTTGCAGATTTTTGGATCACAGCCATTCTGCTTGGTGTGAAGTGGTACCTCATTGTGGTTTTGATTTGCATTTCTCTAATAATGAGTGATGTTGAGCATCTTTTCATGTGTTTGTTAGCCATCCGTATGTCTTCTTTGGAGAAATGTCTATTTAGTTCTTTGGCCCATTATTTGATTGGGTCGTTTATTTTTCTGGAATTGAGCTGCAGAAGTTGCTTGTATATTTTTGAGATTAGTTGTTTGTCAGTTGGTTCATTTGCTATCATTTTCTCCCATTCAGAAGGCTGTCTTTTCACTTTGCTTATATTTTCCTTTGTTGTGCAGAAGCTTTTAATTTTAATTAGATCCCATTTTTTAATTTTTGCTTTTATTTCCAGTATTCTGGGAGGTGGGTCATAGAGGATCCTGCTGTGATTTATGTCAGAGAGTGTTTTGCCTATATTCTCCTCTAGGAGTTTTATAGTTTCTGGTCTTACATTTAGATCTTTAATCCACTTTGAGTTTATTTTTGTGTGCGGTGTTAGAAAGTGATCTAGTTTCATTCTTTTACAAGTGGTTGCCCAGTTTTCCCAGCACCACTTGTTAAAGAGATTGTCTTTACTCCATTGTATATTCTTGCCTCCTTTGTCAAAGATAAGGTGTCCATATGTGTGTGGATTTATCTGTGGGCTTTCTATTTTGTTCCATTGATCTATGTAGAACCTTTGTTAAACTCACACATGGGACTTCCCTGGTGGTCCAGTGGTTAGGAATCCACCTGAGAATGCAAGGGGAAGGGATGTGGGTTTGATCCCTGGTCAGGGAACTAAGATCCCACATGTCGTGGGGCAACTAAGCCTGTGGGCCACAACTACTGAGCCTGCATGCCCTAGAGCCCATGCTCCACAGCAAGAGAAGCCGCCACAATGAGAAAGCCACTTAGAGAAAGCCTGCAGGCAGCAGTGAAGACCCAGCGCAGCCAGAAATAAATGCATCCGCACAGGAGGACTTAACAGAACTAAGAAAGCAGATCTGGAATGGAGACTTTGTCCAGAAACCCAGGAGGGGCTCACCTGGTTAGATGATCTGAGCCTAATCACCCCCCATCGTGACTGGTGCCCCTGAGTTGTGCTCCCTCATCCCACCTGGAAGGTGGACCAGCAAGTTAGGATGTAGTGGAAAGTTCTCCACCTGGGTAAGAGCCAAAAGCCAGGAGCAGAGGAGAAGGGGGTGGGGGCGGGGGTAGTAAAGTGGGAAGGGGGAGAAAGAGAGAAGATGAGAATGTCCACTGGGTGGGGATTCCCACCAGGGACTATTGGCCTTGTCACCAGAAGGAGAAATCTGATGGGTCGACAGCCGCTTAGTTCAATCCTCAGCTTACTTCTGGCTTAATTTCTCTCCCCACAGATTTTAACACTGTGGAAGTGTCTCCACTCAAAGGCTCTTTCAGGCAGTCTGACTTAACCATCAACCTAAAACATCAGCAGGGGGGCAGTTGGGGGACATAGCAACAAAACATACTGACAGTGCTTCAATCTCACAAGCCTCTTTGGGAATTGTATCCCCTAAACTGACCTAAAGCTTGTCCTCATTGCTTGCACTGACGTTTGAGTTTATGCTAGACTTGGGAATGGATTCGGAGACAATGGCCCCTGGCTCATGTGGCTATTCAGGTTAAGACAGATAAACAAAACCTTAGACTGTATACTAAATCTATTTAAAATATATGTACTATATATATATACTAGATACTAAAATATACTTTTGAAAATGTTTGTGTATTCATAACAGTGGGGAGGCACATAGCTTGAAGTCCAGATCAGAAAGACTGCTTTTGTCAATTTCTTGATGTGACTAGTGAAGACAATTCTTTGTGGCCTGAACTTACAGGATGAGTTTAGAGGATTCAGGTCTCTAAACACAATTAATGGATTTGGAATGTATCTAGTGCTCTCCAATGATGAAATCTTACTTCCTAGATTATGTTGAAATGCTAGAACAGAGCCATTCCCAGAAAACGAAAAAAATATTGTTATATCTACATGGGAAATAGGAGAAAGTGAAAGAGAAATTTTGTTTTCCTAGTTGTATGAACCGGAGAAGGCAATGGCACCCCACTCCAGTACTCTTGCCTGGAAAATCCCGTGGACGGACAAGCCTGGTAGGCTGCAGTCCATGGGGTCGCAAAGAGTCGGACACGACTGAGCGACTTCACTTTCACTTTTCACTTTCATGCATTGGAGAAAGAAACGGCAACCCACTCCAGTGTTCTTGCCTGGAGAATCCCAGGGACCGGAGGGCCTGGTGGGCTGCCGTCTATGGGGTCGCAGAGTCGGACACGACTGAAGCGACTTAGCAGCAGCAGCAGTTGTATGAACCAAATTCCTATAGTGTTTCAAACTTAGTTCAGACATTGATAATGATTTTAATAATAGATGAACTTATTTAGCTCACATTCTGTGCCAAGGTACTGATGTTCAATATGCTGTCTATAATTAAGTTGGCTAATCCTCACAACCATATGACCTGCTATCATTTCCATTTTGCAGAGGATAAACCAGAGAGGTTAAATGACTTACCTGAGGTCACACAGCTAGAAAACTGCAGAACCAGGGTTCAGACACTAGCTGTCTGGCTCCAGACTCTATACTTAAAGCAAAACACCTTGTAAGATTGTATGTGTGCCTGACTTCCTGCATCCTCAGCCTCAGTTACCTCACCTGTAAAATGGAGTTTCTACCACCAACTTCAAGATCCTCTAGGAATTATCAGCAGCAGAGCATTTGTGAGCAGCAGTATTTTATACAGTGGAGTCTCAACTGGCATTCACTCCCTTTCCCATGAGGAAAGGATTATTTTCATTTCTGAGAAAAAAACGGAATCAGAGAATCATCATGACAGAGTTGGAAAGGGCCCAGGAAGCTGCCTCTTACAACCACCCTTTGTTTGGAGGGTCAAACTGCCTCCTCCAGCTTTCTTTGGTCACGTAGTAATAAGTAGGCTGTTTATCATTCAGTCCAATCCATCTCAATACAGGGAGGTAGGTTCCTCACCCAGTAAAAGGAAAACTTCTGACAGATCTTCAAATACAGCTGCTGCCAAGGTACCCCTTTCAACAAACTTTAAGACTCCTGAATCCCTCTGATAACCCTTCCTGGATCCCAGCTGGACAAAGTTAGTCAAAGCTGCCTTCAAAATTTGATACAGAACAGAAGAACTGTGCCAGGCTGAGTATAACTACAGCAGAATAAAGAAATACGATCCCCTCCTTTCATCTCCATCTTCTACATCTGTGAATGTGACCCAAGTTTGTATTCTCCAAACAGCATTAAAATAGCCACACCTGTAATACCAGATCTCTGGTCTGCTCTTCAACCTCCAAACCTGCCTGTTCATACTGACTGACTACAAAGAGGCCTCTGAGAAAATAAACACTGTGATAGCTCTCCAGGCCCGAGCAGGAGAACAAGGTCATGCAACCAAGCCCTCAAGCCCACTAAACGACTAAAACAAATCTTGAGTCAAAGCCTCAGAACTTTGTGTTGTGAACCATTCTGAAGTGTGAAATGCCAACTCAGTCAACTCCAATTACTAACGTTGGGACTGCTCCCTGTTTCCAGCTCTTCCTCCCACCCAGACACTGTCAGATTGTCCTTCCTGACCCTTCTGTGTTGGGGCTTTCTCATGAGACTACTCCCAGCCAACGAGTTCACCGCTGGGTCACAGCATTTAACTGCCAGTGCGAAGACAGTCCCTCTAGAGCTCTTCCCCTCTTCCCCATCCAGGGACCACTAGCTGGGTACCCAGGGCCTTCTGAGAGCAGAGCCCACCTGCCAAATGGGATGGAGTATAGCCTGAGAGAGAAAAAAATCTTTAAGTCACTGGGATGGTGGTGAGTTTTGCTACCACGATATAACTTCGTGTCTCTGATGGGCTTCCCTGGAGGCTCATTGGTAAAGAATCCACCTGCCAATGCAGGAGACATGGGTTTGATCTCTGGGTCAGGAAGATCCCCTGAAGAAGGAAATGGCAACCCACTCCAGTATTCTTGCCTGGGAAATCCCCTGGACAGAGGAGCCTGGAGGGCCACAGTCCATGGGGTCGCAAGAGTCAGACGTGACTTAGCGACTAAACAAGAACTCTGACTGACACAGCTCGGTGATTAAATTCCTTTAAAGAATGGGGTTTCCCCTCAATATTTCCTAGATCCTTCTCACACCACCTGGCAGACCTCAGAGCTGACAACCATCCAACACTTTTTCCTTCTTCCCCCACCTTTTTTTTTTCCTGATTGGACTTAACAGCTTTCCTTGAAATGAAAATGCTTAGGATTACAAAAGCCCAGAAGTTACTGATAAACCAGGAGAAAGGCCTCCGCCTGAGATCTTAGTCAACAGCTCTTCCAGCAGCTGCAGCAAGAACCCGGACTATGAGCTTCTGCCCTCCAACTTCAGAGGTCCCAGGGCCACCCGCCCTGTGATCCCAGAGCAGGCAGAGAAGGGCAGTGGAAGGGAGGGAGGAAGATACCATCAAGAAGGAGCTGAGGTTTTATGCAGCCTTGTGGCTAAGTTCAAGGTCTCCCTAGGAACGACTCTCTGCTTGGTGAAACTGGTTCATTCCAGGCAGAGCCAACTCGGGAATGAAATTCCGTCAACACCCTCCCAGAATGAGCACCTCTAGCTACGGATGTGCATTCACTGTTCACATACAGGTCCTGACGGGAAATGAATAGTGCTGTCTTATTTTAAACGTTAACTAGTTGCTTTTTGCTCCATGAGTCATGGGGCAATAAAAACCCTACGGAACACTTGGCAGACCCAGAATGTCCAAGTCACAGGGCTGTCGGGCATCTGCCAGGCTTCCTGCCTATTTATGACACAATCACTCCAGTGGAGGGACTCCTGCCTACACCCCCACATTCCAGGGACCCAGGGGACCCAGCACTTACTCACTTAGGGTAAAGTCAGATTCCTGGGCTCCACCAGCCCCAGGAACCCACCAACTTCAGACCATGGGCTTTGGAGAAAGAAGTCTAACTTAAATCTGATGGGATTCTAAAACCTAATGACTTGGCAGAGTTGGATAGAGGGGGTTCAAAAGCTGGAATAAATACATCTATTTTTCTATAAGGTATTTGAGAAAGAATAACTGGTACTCATTCAACTCAGTGGATCCCTACTAATGGAAATAAACAAGGCCCCCTAGAACTGAGAAAATACTTCTAGAGCATTTTTTAAGACCCTTCCGGTTGCTCAAAGCCCTCCCTCATTAGGATTCCATAAAGTCTAAAAGTATAAGCTATTCTTCAATCTTTATCATTGTATTTCCTGAAGTTCCTACAAAAGATACTCCAAGGAGAGGTAGCATTCATGCATCAGATATGAGCTATATGCCCAGAACTTGCTGGGACCTGGGGATACATGAGTGAACAAGTCAGGGCACATGCCTTTGTGACACTTGGATTCCAGTGAGAAAGACAAGAAAACTGCCGATAGCAGTAAGTGCTCTGATAGAATTGAAAAGGGTGATGTGACAGAAACTGTTGGTGGCATCTGAGCTGAGACTTAGAGGATAAAAAGGAGTGAGACAGGGCTTCCCTGGTGGTCCAGTGGTTGGGAATCTACCTTGCAGTGTGGAGGATGCTAGTTCAGTCCCTAGTCTGGGAGGATCTCATGTGCAGCTGAGGAAGAAATCGCTGCAAGTTTTCTTGAATGTACAAAAAACCATGCATCCACAGATTCAAGATGCATAAATTAGTAATTAAAGATAGCCATAGGGACTTCCCTGGTGGTCCAGTGGCTAAGACTCCACACTCCCAGTGCATGGGGCCGGGGGTCGGGAACTGGATCCCACATGCTGCAATGAAGACCCAGCACAGCCAAATAATTAAATAAAGGCCTGTCACCTATGTAGAAAAAGGTGACCATAAAAACTCTGCTACTCCACTCACTGAAAGGTAGAGTCCTATCATCTTCCCCTTGCATCTGCCTGGCTTCAGCAACCAACTTGATCAATGGGGCCACAGAGGAAGTCACACGGCATGCATGACACCTGAAGCTACATCAAGACTATTCAGCTTCTAGCTTGGTCTTTTGGTCTCAGGGGAAATCCAGCAACCTTGTAGAAATCTGACTTAAGAGTTCTCAGGACTATATAAACAAGGTCACGCTGCATCTAGCCCTCCAGCTGTCCCCCTAACATTCATGTTCTGAATGCCTATAAGCAAAGACATCTTGCACCCTTCAGACCAGCCCAAGTTTCAGCTAAACACCACCAAGAAACTGCCGTAAATCCCACATGGAATGCAAGAATCACTCAGCTGAGACCTGCCTAAATTTCTGGCCCACAAAAATGAGATGAAAAAAATGGCTGTTTCTTTCAGTCACTAAGTTTTGGGACAGTTTGCTATGCAACAGAACCAGAAAACTATCTCAGCAGCAACAGGGCACAGAGCGCCATCCAGTCTTCTTCCTTTAAGGAGTCCTGCTGCTTCTGCGCTCTCTCTGCTAGGATGTGGTGGGAAGCAAGTTCCCACTCCTCCTCAAGTAGCGTGGACCAGGCACCGCCCCACTAGAAACTGCTTCCTCAGGCTCAGGCCAGGAAGCACTTACTACACTTCTAGATGGGGGCTTCCTGAGTGGTCTAGTGGTTAAGAAGCCTTCTGCCAATGTAGGGGACACCGGTGCAATCCCTGGCCTGGGAAGATTCCACATGCTGTGAAGCGACAAAGGCCCTGTACCACAACAATTGAGCCTGTGCTCTAGAGCTCAGGAATGCCAGCTATTGAGCCTACACACAGTAGCTACTAAAGCTTGTGTGCCTAGAGCCCATGCTCCACAAAGAGAGAAGCTACCACATGAGAAGCTTGTGCATTGCAATGACGAGTAGCCCCCACTCGCTGCAACTAGAGAAAGTTCATGCGTAGAAACAAAGACCCAATAGCCAAAATAAATTCATTTACTTGAAAAAAACACTGCAAAGAATACTTAACATTGTTTAAAAAATAAACTTATAGATGCCAGCTCTGCTCTGGCCAGACTTGGAGAGGGAGCCAGGAAAACCAGTGAGCTCTACAGAAGGAAAGTGTTAGTTGCAGAAAGCTTGAACGGCAGCTCCCAGGGAACATAGCAGCGAGGCCAGCAGCCACTATGCTCTCTCCTTGATGGGACCAGACCTAGGCTATGGCCGGACTCAGTCTCTATCTGAGACATTTCCAGTCTCAAGGCATCTGAAGGCAACTTTAAACCTGACACTGGCCATGGAGCTGGTCCAGGTGGCCTCCCTGGTATCCCAGAACCTCTGTGGTCGGTGAGGGCAGGAACGCCAGTGAGGGGTAGCGGTGGCTAGAAGAACCTAGTGGGGGGCTGTGGTTAGCGTCACCCTGGCCCAGCCCTCCAGTGGCTCTGTGGCCAGCCCCTCTGGACTCCAGGAAGTGTATATTGGATCTCTTTCTGTAAGATGCCCATGATTCCATGAAGAGACACTCAGGGGCAGGCTGTCTGTCCTGGCTCTGGAAGGTCAAGGCCATCCAAGAGACAAGCTATGACTCTGCCTCAGAGGGAGTCACTTGAAGACCATGGAGAGAGTAGGTGGTAACGACGCTTCACCACCCGGAGATGCAGCCACCTGGAAAGGTGACCCCTGCCTCGCTGGAGATGAGCCCAGCACTTAGCCAAGGCCTCGATGCAGAAGTTGGGGTGTCTGCAGGAACAGCAAGAGTTCCCCAGAGTCAGCCAGACCGCTCTCAGCTTGGGACACACGAGAAGAGGACTTGGCAAGGTGAGAAAGCTGTGTGACGACAGGGAGAGAGATGGCCTGCCCTCCAAGGACTGCTGGGCCTCAGCAGCCATGCTTGCCCTTTATTCCATAGGAAGCATAGTGTTTCACCAGAAAAGACTCTTGTCTGGACAGGCATTTGTTCATTTGCTGGCATCCTCCAGGATTGCTCTTCACCACCTGGAACGGGCTGGGAGGAAGTGGTTGGCTGATCCCATTCTCTGAAGTGCCTTCTAGGCTTCTCCATCCTACAGAGGAGGACCAAACTGCCCGGTGAGTGGCTGCCAGGGAGCTTCCTATAGGAACCACAGTGCTGGAAGGGCTTCACTGGCTGAAGGCCTGGCAAGGCTGTTTTTTCTGGGTTCTCTGGCCACCTCGGATCAGAGACGGCTGTTTCCACTAGGGCTGGAGCAGAGGCTGTTTTTCTAAAATCCTTCACACTTGCTTCTAGTGATGCGGTGACCAGGATGTCATCTTCCGCAGGTTTGCTGAGGAACATGAAGAAGATTATTCTGGATACACCAAGTTTCCTCTCTGTTTGAGTCTATGGCCCAGTGATGCTAGCAGTGGGTTTGGAGGAAAGTCTCTGAAAACGGACAGGAGACCGTGATCGTGAGGCTTCACAATGGGATCTCAGAAGACATAACACTTCCCCTGGAAGTGTCTCCCTCCTCAAGCACAGTGCTGAGACAGTGGGACCACAGGACAGCCAGAGCTTGAGTGACGTCAACATGCACCCTTTTTGTCCAACAGGCAGGAACCAGCTTGCTTTCTGCCATAGGGGAGACCCCTCGAAACACTATCTTATAGGAATTCACCCCACAGTCATCATTTCCTGTGACAATAAAGCCACTGAGATGGACTTTGGGGGACAGCTCAGACGGTCCAGCTGCATCAGATGTTCTGAGGACACTGACTCTGCATCCCCAGGATGGAGAATTCACCCACCTAGCTTCTCAGAACAGTGTGGCATTTCTGTCCAAGAAGCTCCAAGTCCTGCAAGAGAAACGCAACCAGTTAGAGGCACTGGGAAGAAACCCTGTCCAAATGAGTGCTCTGAAGAGCAAAGCTCATAGTTTTCTTTTTCATACTTTTCCTGTGCCTGGCCTAGGAAACTAGCACCTTTAAGCTGTTGAGGGGAAGATGTGAGGAGAGTTTGTTTAAAAGATATGAGCAAAAATACATCACATCCAACTTGTGGGAGTTGATGCTCCCTTCAGCTGGCAGTTAAGACTGATTCCCTCAAAGGGGAGGGACATGGGGGGATTAAGGATGAAGGCACTCACAGGGGAAAAGCATCTTCACAGAAGACACTGCAAAGGCAGCTCTGGTACCTGCTCAGACTAGATGGGTGGGGACAGAGGGACAGGGATGCTCAGCATGAAGACAACCTGAGAAGTTATAAGGGCTACACCAAGCTCAGCCATTTTGCCACCTGTGATATTGTAATTTATAATTGTATATTTAGTCTTCCCCGCTCCTGGCACAGAGCTCCTAAAACCCTGGAGTTTAAGTGAAGAGACTCATACATGTGTCTTTTATGTTAATAACATTTAGAAAGCACCTAAGGATGGGGGCTGGTTTCTAGGGGAAACCGACCAGGTGATTAGAGGAATGGAAATTTCAGTCCCACCACAGGAGCTCTGGGGAAGAAAGAGGGGCTAGAAATTTAGTTACCAGTAACTTAATCATTCATGCTATGTAGTGAAGCCTCCAAGAACATCCAGAAGGGTGGGATGCAGAGAACTTCCAGGGAAAGAGTGCACGGAGGTGCTGGGAGAGTGGCACCCTTAGAGCTGGAAGCTCTGTGCCCCTTGCCCATACCTTGCCCTATGCATTTTTCTCATGCGGCTGTCCCTGAGTTACAGTAACCAGCTTACTGCAATTAGATTACAGCAACCAGTAATCTAATCAGTAGCTTTTTTCTGAGTTCTATAAGCCACTCCAGCAAATTAATCAAACCTGAGTAGGGATCATGGGAACCTCTGGTGTACAGGCTGTAAATCAAAGGCACAAAGAACAACTTGGAGTTGTGCCCTCTAAAGTGAGGGCAGACATGTGGGATGGAGCCCTTAACCAGTGGGATCTGATGCTGTCTCTGGGTAGATAGTTTCAGAATTGAGTTGAATTGTAGGCACTCAGCTGATGTCGAGAATTCTTTGGTGGTGGTAACACACACACACACGACCATCCAAAGCTCCCTAGCAGGCAGGAAGCTCTCTTAAGGGGTAGCTATTACCAGGCTAGTAGCTTCACTCCCTGAATTTCAGTTTCCTTGTCTTTAAGACTGCTGTTTCTGATATCCTATTACATCCCTTATAAGTGGAACCTAAAAATAAATGATACAAATGAACTTAAATTTACAAAAGAGAAAGAAACTCACAGACTAGAGAAGGGAGTTACGCTTCCCCTGGGGAAAGGACAGGGGGAAGGGATAGTAAGGAGTTTGGGATGGACAGGTACACACTGCTACATTTGAAACAGATAACCAATAAGGACCTACTGTATAGCACACGAAACACTGCTCAATGTTATGTGACAGCCTGGATGGGAGGGGCGTTTGGGAGAGAATAGATACATGTGTCAGTTCAGTTCAGTCGCCCAGTCGTGTCCGACTCTTTGGGACCCCATGAATCGCAGCACGCCAGGCCTCCCTGTCCATCACCAACTCCCGGAGTTCACTCAGACTCACGTGTAGGTATGGCTAAGTCCCTTCACTCTTCACCGGAAACTCTCGCAACACTGTTTGTTCATCAGCTATACCCCAATACAAAATAAAAATTTTAAAAAAACAAAAAACAGCTTTAAGACTTTGCAAGAAAAGTAAAACAACAAACCAAAAAAAGACTCCATTTGTGCTTCACAGGGTTTTAGGCAAGGTTTAATCCATAGCATGATTTTCTATGTTCTCACAGCTGTTTTTATTCTATTGGGAGTGAATGGGGTGGGGGCACTCAGAGAAACTTAGCTATAGCCTTGAGAACACAGTTCAGTTATGGGAAAATCATGACATTTATAAGGAAAAAAGCTTATGAGGAAGCCTCTTATGGCCAATGTGGAGTTGAGAGAAGGGAACCCTTCTGGGTTGTTACCATCCTTCCTGCGGGTGTGGAACTGCAGGAGGACAGAGGCCTTTAGACTACAGAAAAGGGGGGCTCCAGTCACCTAAACTCAAGCCGTTGTTGAGCCTTCTCCACCCCAGAGGAATCCATCCACTTGGCCTCCTCTTGCTCCCTCCTTCAAAACCTAGAATCAAACTCCTTTTTGCTTCTACCTCTATACCATATCTCTCACATGGATTATTCCAATACCTTTCTAACTTGCCTCCCTGCTTCTCCTCTTATGGAATGCTCCATTGTTCAGAGTGATTCTTGTTCAGAGAGACACACATCATGCAAACCAACACCCTCCAGCAGGCTGCCCTTGCTCCCAGGCAAGTCACCCGAACAGGATCAGCAAGGCCTTTCTCGATCCAGTCATTGCCTCCCAGCACTGCCTCTCTCCCCATTGCACTGGCTTCCATTCTCTTCTGAGAACATTCTGTTGCTACCTCAGGGACCTCAGGGATTCGACACTTCCATTCCCCCTTCCTGGGGCAATCTCCCTCAAGTTCATGTAGCTTTCTCCCTTATTTCAACCAGCTTTCTGCTTGTGTATCACCTCAGATAAATCTCCTCTAATCACAGTCCAAAAAAGACCCTTCCCCATCACTTCTATTTTTCCTCCTCAAATCTAGAACTACTAAATATTTTTATGCTTAATTGATGGATTGTCCCTCAACTAGAACGCAAGCTTCATGGAAGTACATACCTTGATTTAGCACACCTCTGCATTCCCAGGGCTTAGCATAGAGTAGCACCTAGGAAACGGCAGCTGTTCAATAAATGTTGCCCAAGTACACAACTAAGAGTCTGTTACTTTAAATGTCCATCAACAGAGGAATGGATAAAGAAGATGTGGTACCTAAATACAGTGGAATATTACTCAGCCATGAAACAGAATAAAGTAACGCTTTCATGCACTGGAGAAGGAAATGGCAACCCACTCCAGTGTTCTTGCCTGGAGAATCCCAGGCATGGCAGAGCCTGGTGGGCTGCCATCTATGGGGTCGCACAGAGTCGGACACAACTGAAGCGGCTTAGCAGCAGCAGCAGCAATGCTATTTATAGCAACATGGATGGCTCTAGAGATTATCATACTGAGTGAAGTAAGTCAGAGAAAGACAAATATCACTCATATATGGAAGCTAAGTTTTAAAAAAGATACAACTGAACTTACAGAAGTAGACGTACAGATATTGAAAACAAACTTATGGCTACGGGAGGAGGGATTGAACAGAAACTTGGGATGAACACACACACACACACACACACACTCCTATACATGAGACAGATGATCAACAGGACCTACTGTATAGCACAGGGACCTCTACCCAATATTGTGTGACAACCTCTATCAGAAAAGAATCTAAAAAAGAATGAACTTACGTGTGTGTGTGTGTGTGTGTGTGTAACTAAATCACTTTGCTGTACGCCTAAAACTAGCACAACATTGTTAATCAACTGTACTCCAATAAAATTACAATATTTCTTTTAAAACAAGAGTCTGTCAACTATTCGGCTGTGTATCACTTGGACAGGACAAAAGGTCAGTAATCACCCAACCATAGACCACTGCAAGGGCTGTGACATATCCCGGAATAAACATGCCCCTTGTCTCTGACAATAATAACCAGAGACCACCTAGCAGATAAGGGTGCAGAGTAGGACAGTGGCCTTCAAACAAGTGAGCTTCAGGAGGGCTTGGAAAGGTAGAAATTACTGGACCTCATCCCCAGAGTTTGTTTTGATTCAGTAGTTTGGGGCCTGAGAGTGTGCATGTCTAACAAGTTCTCAGGTAATGCTAATGATTCTGGTCTGGGGACCTCTTTTTTGAGAACTATAAAAAAAATTTTGTTTTCATTTCTGCCCAGAGAATACCAGGGTGGAATTTATTGGAAGAAAGTCAAACATCCTTGCCCCTCATTACACTACATGGATCCTAATAGCTGATCTTTGTTCATAATTTTGTCATCTCTTCTTTCAACATCTACACCCACCTTTGCTAAAGAGTACCCTCTATTGACCCCTTTAGCTAAGTTCTTCCAACTCAAGTCTTACCTCCTCTGTGGAGCCTTTCATGACTGCACTGGTCTCCCCAAAGCCCTTGTCCATGAAGCTTCTTCCACAGTTCAAACACTAGATCTCTTTCTAATTGCTAGTTTTCCTAATGACTGTATATACTTGTCTTACGTCATCTCAAACCAGAAGCAGAAGAGAAAGCCCAAGTTGTGAATATCCATATTAAGAGCTCAGGACTATGGCAGGACCAAGATTCCAGACAGCCTGCTGCTATATAACCCTACCACCAAGAAATGACCCCTAGCTTCAGGAACTCACACCCACTGGGAAACCCTAATGGGTATCTAGTGACTGCCGGGACATGGTATCATCATGGGCCATTAAGATCCCAGATAGACTGGAGAGAGAAGGAGACAGCAGAAAATTCACTCTTCACCTGAAGCTTTTAAATCCTGGCCTGCCAGAAATACACCACCCAATGACATACCAGGAGCAGCATTCTCCTTTGTCCTGTCTCCTTGGGCCAACACAACAGATGTCAAGGCAGAGCATGTGCCAGAAACCAGGCAGATGGGGTTCAACCCCAACAGGGACACCAGGTAGCCAGCCAGGTGTTATGCGGCTCTCACTGCTGATGTCTGCATAGTAATGTCACCTGGCCCCACTCAACACCAAGTCAGTCAGAACCTCTAGGGGTGACACCCAGGCAGGGCCTTGATAATTTTTTTAAGATGTGGGAGTTGGACCATAAAGAAGACTGAGCACCAAAGAATTGATGCTTTCAAACTGTGGTGCTGGAGAAGACTCTTGGAAGTCCCTTGGACAGCAAGGAGATCCAGCCAGTCAAACCTAAAGGAAATCAACCCTGAATATTCATTGGAAGAACTGATGCTGATGCTGAAGCTGAAGCTCCAAAACTTTGGCCACCTGATGCAAAGAGCTGATTCATTGGAAAAGACCCTGATGCTGGGAAAGATTGAGGGCGGGAGGAGCAGGGGACAACAGAGAATGAGATGGTTGGATGGCCTTACTGTCTCAATGGACATGAGTTTGAGCAAACTACAGAAGATACTGAAGGATAGGGAAGCTGGGAGTGCTGCCTTACATGGGGTCAGAGTTGAACATGACTTAGCAACTGAGCAACAACAACTCTGAAAGGACACCTCAACCCTCTGTGTCTGCCACTGCAGGGTCTACTGTAAGTTAAGAAGGGGTCTGCCTTCCTTAGAAATATGTCACCACTGCTTACAATTTCAAGTCAGATTACAGCCCATGGGCTTCATCACTGGATTGGGCTCCGCATTTCCCTGGCTCTCTAAATAGTGTAAACATCTTCTCCTGTCTCTAGAACTTTGAGTGTTGTTCTTAACATATTTCTCGAGGTTCTCGGGATCATACATCCATATAGACACCAAAATGCTGCCCTGTTGAACCCTGGGTGTCTCCCTTGGCTTTGTCTGACTTACCAGTCAGGACTTCAGAATCATTTTCCAGACAGTCTCCTAGCTGGTGCCCTCATTCCAGCTCTAATCCCTCCACACAGCTTCAAGAGGATCATCCAAAGATGCAAGACAGAAGACCTGGCTCACAGACACCAGCCTACCTGTCCCTGGGTCTATCTCAGGCCACTTCTACCCCACAAAAACCCACCCCCCCACAGCTCTCCAAAGGGCCTGCTCAGTGCCACACTCTGGACCAAGCAACTTCCATGCTTGGGAATAATATATTGGGTCAGCCAAAAAGTTCGGGTTTTTCCATAAGCTTTCCATAACCAAATGAATTTTTTGGCTGACCCAATATGTGTGTGTGTGTGTGTATGCTTAGCCACTGAGTCATGTCCAACTCTTTGTGACCCCATGGACTGAAGCCTGACAGGCTCCTCTGTCCATGGATTTTTTCAGGCAAGAATAGTGGAGTGGGTTGCCATTTCCTACTCCACAGGATCTTCCCAAACCAGGAATTGAACCCATGTCTCCAGCATTGGCAGGTGGATTCTTTACCACTGTGCCACCTGGGAAGCCCAATCCTATATCCTACACACACACACACACACACACACACACACACACACATATATATATATATATATATATATTTGGTGACTCAGACACTTAAGAATCTGCCTGCAATGCAGGAGACTGGGCTCAACCCCTGGGTTGGGAAGATCCCCTGGAGAAGGGAATGGCTACCTACTCCAGTATTCTTGCCTAGAGAATCCCATGGACAGGGGAGCCTGGTGGGTTACAGTCCGTGTAGTTGCAAAGTCAGACACGACTCAGCAACTTTCACTTTTCACATATATATATTCCATCTTAACCATTTTTAAATGGTGTACTCTTCATCCAGTTGCATTAAGTACATTTATAATGGAGTGCAACCATCACCCGGAGAAGGCAATGGCAACCCACTCCAGTACTCTTGCCTGGAACGTCCAATGGACAGAGGAGCCTGGTCGGCTGCAGTCCATGGGGTCGCTAGGAGTCAGATACGACTGAGCGACTTCACTTTCACTTTTCATTTTCATGCATTGGTGTAGGAACTGGCAACCCACTCCAGTATTCTTGCCTAGAGAATCTCAGGGATGGGGGAGCCTGGTGGGGTGCTGTCTATGGGGTCGCACAGAGTCGGACACGACTGAAGCAACTTAGCAAAAGCAGCAACCATCACCACCATCAATCTACAGAACTGTTCATCTTGCAAAACTGAGACTATACCCATTAAACACCAACTCCTCATCCCCCTCCTCAGACCCTGATAACCACCCTTCTGCTTCCTGTCTTTTTGAATTTGCCAACTCCAGGGGGTTTGTGTGAGCGGACCCTCTGCAGCCTGCAGAACCTTCTCAGGCCTCGGTACTGGACATTTCCTCTGCCTGCAATGCGCTCTCCTGACTTTCAGATTCCCATTCACCCTGTAAAACCCGGTGTTTCTCTTCCTCTGAAGCATCCCTTGACAACTCAGTCAGGCTCATCCCAAATGCCCTCACTAGGCATTCCCAGCTGTCCTAGCAAAGCCTTCAGTTTGTACACACCAGCAGTTATTTACAAACTCCAAGCTCTGGGAGGCAGGGGCCCTGGGCCTTTATTTTCTCACCAAGGCCTCTATTGGTGCTGGAGAAGACTTGAGAGTCCCTTGGACACCAAGGAGATCAAATCAGTGAATCCTAAAGGAAATCAACCCTGAATATTCACTGGAAGGACTGATGCTGAAGCTCCAATACTTTGGCCACCTGATGTGAAAAGCTGACATATTGGGAAAGACTCTGATGCTGGGAAAGATTGAAGGCAAAAGGAGAAGTGGGTGACAGAGGATGAGATGGTCAGATAGCATCATTGACTCAGTGGACATGAGTTTGAGCAAACTCTGGGAGATGGTGAAGGACAGGGAAGCCTAGCATGCTGCAGTCCACAGGGTCGCAAAGAGTCAGACACAGCTTAGGGACTGAACAACACTATCGTTCAGTCTGCCTGTGCAGTTTGCACACAGTCTGCACTGTGCAGAGCCAGGCTCATTCACTGTCCGATGCCCCCTCCCTCTGTCCCTCAGCCCCAACAATCCAAGACAAGCATGTCCCAGGCTCCGCCCAGCACTCCAAGCGTCTGTTTTTCATTTCATTACAAACAAAAGGCAGTTTAGCCACTTCTTAGGAAAACTGCCACATATCCCAGTAGCTCAGATGGCTTCTTCTCTAACAAGCATCACTGGTGGCCCAAATGTGTCCACTGACCTGGGTCCTGGCCCCACCAGGGAAGTGCAGACAGTGCCCATGCTCAGCTGACCCTGCCAGGACCAGCACGACATCTCTGGCTAGCACAGCTGAGTGGAGAGCAAGCAAAGTAGAAGAGTCACAGTCGTTAACCCTCTCCAAGTAATCATTATGGTTGTGCCTTTGTCTCTGAACACCGTGTGCATGGATGCACCAGAGTGGGTGTGTAGGTGGGAATGGTAGGGGGTGATCTTTGCACGTGAAGGAGGCTATAGTGGAAGATGCAGAGAAGGAGGCAAGAGGGGGGTAAGGAGAAAGAAAGGGGGTCTCCAGCAGGACGGCTGGACAAAGGCAAACCCCAAGCCCATGGCCCTTCAGCCTTCAGGGTCACAGGAAGTATGAAGGCTGAGGAGGGGCCTGCCTGAGGTGTAAGATGACACACCACAGCAGGGCTGGGTATCAGAAACATAATGCTGCAGGAAAAGAAAGCATCACAGAGGAGGAATACATTCTATTTATATGCACTTTTTTCAAAAACTAGCAAAAGTAAATGGCATATTGTGTTGGAATGCATACGAAGGTGGTAACACTGTGAAGGAAAACAAAAGAATGAGGCACTGAAATTCAAGTCTCAGGGAAGATTTATTTCTACTCAAGCCCAGTGTGGAAAGCTCAGGGGGACAGGTCTTCATTAAACACCTAGCTAAGAGAAATGCTTGGAGGTTGAAAATATTTCTGGTCACGCACCCCTGATTCTTGCTGGCATGGTAGCCAGTGTTGGCCAACAGAGGGGCCAGAGATAGTCTACATCAGAATTTCTGGCCCAGTGATTCCCCAGGCTACCTCTCTGAGAGAGGGGACCACAGAGGACTTCAAAGGTAGCAGTAAGTGTCCTAAGAGGTGGGGAGTACTCAAGTATGGTTCTAGGTACATAATACATATTACTTTGCATGTATGATATATTGAGGTTTTTAAACACACATAGGCAATAATGAACAGAATGAATAAAACAAACCACTTGGTCATCGAAATATGAAATACTAGGAAAAGGTGTCACCTGGAATTTGTGGCATGTACAGCTTGAGCAAATAAAATGAAGCCTCACTGACCAAGTAATTATGAATGTTCAGCACTTGTGTGGACTGACTGAACCTCCAGGATAGTAATAGGCAGGTGAATGCCTGGGGACCTGACTGGGAGAGGAAGTACCCTGTCTCATGTCCAGGTCTGAGAGCCACACAGTGGAGGTGGTGGCCAGTGGAGTGAGTGGGCCCAGCTTAGCACCCACCTCCACAGAATTCTCTCTGTTCCAGAAAGGGAAGTGGTTTTGGACCCACTAACAAAGGAAAAAAAAATGCTGTTTCCATTTATAGATGCCTTATTCATTATAGCCTTTGCTAAGGGTCTGGCATTTCCTTAAAAGTTCCTTCAGAGACTTCCCTAGTGGCCCAGTGGCTAAGATGCCACGCTTCCAAAGCAGGAGGCCCAGGTTCGACCCCTGGTCAGGGAACTAGATCCCACATGTTGCAACTAAGACCCAGCACAGCCAAAAAGATAAATAAAATTTTCCTTCAAAGTAAACAGGAAAGGTTTTATCTAAGAAAGATCCTCTGAACTCTCCGACATGAGAGTGCTTCAGTGAACAGTTCAGAATGGGCAAGCCTGCAAACACACTCAGCTCCCTGCCTAGGTGGGGCTGGAAAACCTCCCTATGGGCCGTGCCCATCACACCTCTTCTGTTCCTTGGTGCCAGAATGGGATTTGCCATCACAAGCCAGCACATGAGCCCATCAGTTTCTACTCATTTGTCACTTGACAAGGGTTTCCTTTCAAGTATGGTTTCCTTTCCTAACCCCAGAGTTCACAGAGGCAGCAGCTCCCTGGTTCTCCCCCTCTGGGAGAACCAAGTTCGCATTGCTTTTGCCCCATTTTGTGCAATTCACTGTGCCCTGTTGCAGGACAGTTCTCAGGCTACTGGCCCCTCAGGTTATTTACTTCTCCCTTGCATTATTATTTTCTACTAATAAGAAACCAATAGCCAGCTGTGCCTATGGGCACTTCCTGCAGATTTTTTGTAGGAAAAAGATTGCGTCAGGCCTCCTCCTAGCTCCTCCACCTTCTCCTCCTCAGATGGCTGTTGGTTTACATTATAAAGAGTGATTCCTAAACATTTCTTGTAAAATTACTTTTATTATCATCTTTTTTCTGACTTTTTGAAAAAGAAATTTGTTGTGTAAGTTTCCTATTGCGGCTGTAACCAACTTCCACAGACCTAGAAGATTAAAACAACACAAGTTTACCATCTTAAAGTTTTAGATGTCAGAAGTCCAGAACAGATCTCCCTGGGGTAAAATCAGGGTGTCAGCAGGGCTGAATTCCTTTTCCAGAGGCTCTAGGAGAGAACTCGTTCTCTCACCTTTTCCAGCTTCTGTGAACCACTGGCATTTCTGGGCTCCATGCTCCCTTCAATCGATGATGGAGACTTTCTCCCAAGGCATCTCCCTTCTGCCTTCCTCTTCCACATTTAGAGACCCCTGTGATGACATTGAGCTTCCCAGGTATTTCAGCTGTACCAAATTCACCTGCCAATGCAGGAGATACAGGAGACACAGGTTTGATCCCTGGGTCGGGAAGATCCCCTGGAGGAGGAAATGGCAACCCATTCCAGTATTCAGTCTGGGAAATCCTGTGGACAGAGGAGCCTTGTGGGCTACAGTCCATGGTGTTGCAAAGAGTTGGACATGACTGAGGCAACTGAGCATGCATATAATGACATTGGGCCCACTTGGATTATTCCATCAGCTCTATGCTTCTGCAGGTCAGCTGATTAGCAGTGATGACTTCCTCTGCAAACTTAATTCCCTTTTGCCACGTAAGCTAACATATTCACAGGCTAAGGATTAGAATGTACATATCTCTTGTCACTAATCTTCTACACGTTCATTGTAGAAAATTTAGAAACACAAAAAAAGCATAAAGGAGAATATAGGAACCATTTCTAACCCTACTTCCCAGCGTGCGTGGGGCTCAGTTGCTTCAGTTGTGTCT
The DNA here is from genome assembly GCF_016772045.2 of Ovis aries. Taxonomy (NCBI): domain Eukaryota; kingdom Metazoa; phylum Chordata; class Mammalia; order Artiodactyla; family Bovidae; genus Ovis; species Ovis aries. The sequence goes on from NC_056056.1 coordinate 45,820,354, forward strand.
GACTCTTTGTGACCCTATGGATTGTAGGCCACCAGGCTCCTCTGTCCATGGGATTCTCCAGGCAAGAATACTGGAGTGGGTTGCCATGCCTTCCTGCAGGGGATCTTCCCAACTCAGGGATAAAACCTGGGTCTCTTGCATTGCAGGTGAATTCTTTACCACTGAGCCACCAGGGAAGCCCCCACTTCCCAGAGATAACCACTAGCAATTTAGTATATATTCATTCAATCCTTTGTTAAATGCATATGCTTCTTTTCCTTTGTAAACTAGGTTTGACTGATACGATAACTATATAGATAGATACCTATCTATCTGTATATATATAACATGGTGTTTAGTAATTTTCCTTAATAATATGTAAATATTCTTATGCTATTTACTATTTTGCCACATTTCATTTTTAATGGCTACCTACCTAGCATTCCACTACGGAGAAGGCAATGGCACCCCACTCCAGTACTCTTGCCTGGAAAATCCCATGGGCGGAGGAGCCTAGTAGGCTGCAGCCCATGGGGTCGCCAAGAGTCTGACATGACTAAGCGACTTCACTTTCACTTTTCACTTTCATGCATTGGAGAAGGAAATGGCAACCCACTCCAATGTTCTTGCCTGGAGAATCCCAGGGATGGGGAGCCTGGTGGGCTGCCGTCTATAGGGTTGCACAGAGTCGGACACGACTGAAGTTACTTAGCAGCAGCATTCCACTATGTGAAGGCACTATAATGTACTCAACTAATTAAATTAATTGTTTATTGTATGACACATAATTTATCTATAACTTTTCTTGGTGCCTAGTAGCCCTGTGCTAAACATCTCTGAAGCTACATCTTTGTAAACATTCTTAGGATACTTTTCCCAAAGGTACCCCAAATACTGGGTGGTCACATCACTGATCCCCCAAAGCAGGAAAGTTTTAAGAATGAAAAAGGGCAATCTTAAAACTTAACAGTAATTGATAACTCACAATAAGCCCGAAGGGACCTGGGCATGATACATATCACCAAACTGCCTTCATGAAATCTTGCCGAGGTTCACAGACAACCTGTGGGCAGCACCCCAAGAATCCTGCTCTAAGCCCTTATCAAAGTTTCCAGGCTTCTCTGTGCCCCCACTCCCAGCCTCCATCTTCCTAAAACTGAAAACCACAGAGGTAAATGCTATCCTCACCCTTGCTGGAGAGGTGGCAATGGCAGGGAGGGGATGGCTACGTCCTCCTTTGCCCTGTTTTGTAGCCAATGTTTTGACTCTCACTGAGTCTATTAGAGCTTGTGATCCAGGCCAGACCGGGTTAGCTTCAAGGCAGCAGCGACCAGCCCATCCTCCCTACACACAGGCCCAGGTACAGGCTGAACCAAAGACAAAGTTCCTCACAGGGACTTTCCCAGACCCAGGCAGGTGCCCCTTGTGGAGTGCTGTGACAAGACAGTATTGTCTGAGCAAAGTGAAGTGCAAAACATACCTGAGCAGGAGACACGGACCTTGGAGAGCCCAGAGGAAGAGCTTGGAGCTACAGTCAGCCCAAGTTCCCTAACACGGGGAATGTTACAAGGAGCAATTTACACTTTTCTCTTCAAAGAACTCCTTTTTGGCTAGAACCCTCTGAAACCATCAACTGTCAAGAAAACGCCCAAATAAAACAGTCACCAAAACCACAAAAATGAAAAGACTGAATTCACTGTTTCGTAACATTCCAGTGGGCCTTTGTTTCGTTTTGGTTATTTTATTTTGGTGGCGGTCATTTGATCTGGCCACCACCCAGGCTGTAGAATGCTCTCTGGGAAAAGACTGAGGCCGCTTGCACAGGATTGTGAATGCGAAAGCCGAGAAAAGCTATCAAGTCCTCAGGCTTCTTGTTGCGGGCATTTCGGACCTTCTGAGTCAAAGAACCTGATTAAACCAGTCACCTCATCTACCCAGAGGCCACTCAGGAAGCTCTTGACTCATTCTTGTTGACTCATGTGCTGGTAAAGCCAACCCAAATGGGCTGTGATAACAATCTAGTTTGGAGCAATTTTACTTGTAAGCAACTGGCTCCCTGCCTACAGAGACTATAATGCTTCAAAATCAAGAATAAAAGCCTAGATCCCTCCTCCCTACCCTCAAATAATGTTCCAGGTGATATTTTGTAAGCACACCTGCAAACTGTGCTCTTTTTGTTAGCCTGGAAATGGAGCAAAACACACCTGGACACTGTGTGCCATTTGTGAAATGAGCAAGGGGCAAGAGTAAGCCAGCCTGGAGCACGAACTGGCCAACAAGCAGATCTTGAACACTTGGGCATTCTCTCTGTCTGAAAGATTGCTTTTTTTTTTTTTTTTACCTTTGCATTCTTAATCGGGACATTCAGCTGGACATCTGTGCCGTTTGATATAAGTAAAGGCAGAACTGTGGAATCACCACTGGCTACAATTTTGGGGCCAACAATTTGGGGAAAGAAAACACTGAGCCAGACAGCAAAGCATGTTGGATTTCTTACATCAAAAGTCAACTTCTCAAGCCTGGTGGAAGACGGAGGAAGAGTAAGATGTGGAGATCATCTTCCTCCCCCACAAATACATCAGAATACAGCTGCATGTGTAACTGTTCCTACAGAACACCTCCTGAAGGGTGGCAGAAGACGTCAGACTTCCAAAAAGGCAGGCCTGCCTCCATATAAAGAAGGCTGAGCACCGAAGAATTGATGCTTTTGAACTGTGGTGTTGGAGAAGACTGTCATTGGACTGCAAGAAGATTAAGCCAGTCAATCCTAAAGGAAATTAACCCTGAATATTCCCTGGAAGGACTGATGCTGATGATGAAGCTACAATACTTTGGCCACCTGATGCAAAGAGCTGACTCACTGGAAAAGACCCTGATGCTGGGAAACATTCAAGGCAGGAGGAGAAGGGGACGACAGAGGATGAGATGGTTGGATGGCATCACTGACTCAATGGACTCCGAATTTAAGCAAACTCCAGGAGATGGTGAAGGACAGGGAAGCCTGGCGTGCTGCAGTCCGTGGGGTTGCAAAGAGTCAGACACAACTGAGTGACTGAACAACAATAATCTCTGTAGAAAGTGGTAGGGAAACAGCAATAAGAAAAGAAGAGTTAAAAGAAAACCAGATGGGTCCTGCTCCTCGGGAAGGGAGTGGTAGGAGGAAAAGTTTCTGCACACTCAGAAACCCCTTCTCTGGCAGGGATGGGGGAGCTCCAGAATCTCAAAGGGGAATGCAGCGACAGGTGCTCAGAAGGCAAAACAGAGACTCCACCACAGAGATCATTCCCGACCAGCACTTCCCACCTGAGAAGCAGTTTGCACACCTGCCCAGCAACTGAGGTTTGTGTGCTGAAGCTCAGGCTTTGGAGGCTGGACCCTAGGGGAAGACTGGGGTTGATTGCTGTGAAGATACTCTGAGGGGGCTAGTACAACACAGCCAAGGGAGTCCAGGGAAAAGAGCCTAGGCCTGCCAGAGAGGCAAGAGATCACTGTCATGGGACCCTCTAACTCCAAGGACCCTCTAACTGTGTGCTCCCAGACTGCAGGACCTCACCTTCACAAGGTGGGATGAGCTGGCTGCAGTCTTTGACCCCAGAGGTGGGCACACCTGTGGACCTGCTGCTGCCAAGGCTGACATGAGCACCAGAGGTGAGGGGCAAGATGGAACTGGGGCCTGTGACCCCAGAGGTGGGCATGAGGGCCACCACAGCAGCTGCCAAGCTGTAAGCAGGTGCAGGTCACTACCCACACCCTCCTGTGAGTGTGAGCAGGTTGGCTCTTTCCAGCGACCCACAACTCAGAGCCAATTCCTCTGGGAGATTGTAGCATCACCTACTAGACCTCTACCTCTGCAAGCACTCTGCACATCCCAACTGTGGTTACCATAACCCTCCCTCTCCCAGCCTGACTGAGCAAGTGAGCCCTGGTAAGTCTCAGCCTTCACCCCATTTTGTCTGGGCAGGGAGCAAATACCAGAGGGTAGCCTACAAGCAGAGGTGGAGCCAAAACTAAAGCAGAGCATCAAAGGCAGTGTGACCGAAGAAGAGGAAGGGAAGTCACTCCTACAGCCAGAGGTGCAGCCGAGGAAATCCCTGCAACGAACCGGAGACTGTGGACACTGGGGGCAACTGTGGGCTCTGAGAGCAAGTACAAGCTGGAGCAAGGCCAGATCTGAGACTGAACTGACCCCACAGCTCCCACAGCAGGTCGAGAGCCCATCCTAGAAATATTGGAAGACTTCCTGAGAAGGCAGATTGGCTGGAGCACATTGTGTGGTGACAACTGACATCATAGGGTAATGTTCTTCTTACTATCACTCTATGTACATAGTTTTGTTTTTTCTTTTTCATTTTGTTCTATTGTTGTTCCTTTTTAAAAATAATCCTTTTTATCTTTACTTACTTTTTCCTTTTTTGTTTTACTTTTAAATAAATTCACTTCATTTGTTTCCTAGTTCTATACCACCTTTTTGTTATATTGCATTTTGTCCATGTTTTTGGTTTTGTATTTTTGCTACTCTAGTTTTTAGTGTTTGTTTTCATTTACGGATTTGTTTATTGATTTGATTGCTCTTTTCTTTTTTGATTCCCTCTTATTCTTTTCTTTTTTTTTTCTCTTTGTGAGTGTGAGTTTCTTTGTGTGTTGCTATCTGATTAATGTTGCTTTTACCATTTGTTTTGGGGTTTTGTCTACCTGTTCCTTTTTTGTTTGTAGGTTGATTTGATTTTTTCCCTATTTCTTTCTTTCTTTTCCCTTCTGCACTGTGAGGCTTGTGGAGTCTTGGTGCTCCAGCAAGGGTTCAGGCCTGAACCTCTGAAGTGGTTCCTCAGATCGGCTCTGATACCTGAATCCAGGGTGCTGAACCACCAGAGAACCCCTGATTGCATGGAATACAAATTGGTGGGCGATCTCCCAAAGGCTCAACACTAAGACCTGGCCACATCTAAAGGCCAGCAAGGTCCAGTGCCAGATACTCCATGCCAAACAACTAGCAAAATAGGAACACAGCCCTACCCATTAGCAGACAGGCTGCCCAGTCACAACAAGCTCACAGACACTCCACAAGACACCACTTGGTGTGACATTACCCTTTAGAGAGACAAGATCCAGCTCCCCCCACCAGAACACAGAAACCAGGCCCCCCAACCAAGAAACCTTCATAAGGCACTGGTCCAGTCCCACACACTGGGGACAGTCTCCACAAGTAAGAGGAACTATGACCTTGCAGCCTGAGGAAGAAGACCCCAAACACAATAAATTAAATAAAATGAAAAGACAAAGAAACATGCAACAGATGAAGGAGCATGGTAAAAACCCACCAGACCAAACAAATGAAGGGGAAATAGGCAATCTACCCGAAAAAATATTCAAAGTAATGATAGTAAAGATGACCCGCATCTCGGAAATAAAATGGAGGCACAGATAAATAGACTGGAGGCATGGATGAGAAATAGAGGAAAACAATAGAATGGGCAAGACTAGAAATCTCTTCAAGAAAATTAGAGATACCAAGGGAAATTTTCATGCAAAGATGGGCTCAATAAAGGACAGAAATGGTATGGACTTACAGATGCAGAAGATATTAAGAACAGGTGGCAAGAATACACAGAAGAAAATACATAAAAGATCTTCATGACCCAGGTAATCATGATGGTGTGATCACTCACCTAGAGCCAGACATCCTAGAATGTGAAGTCAAGTGGGCCTTAGGAAGCATCACTACAAAGCTACTAGAGGTGATGGAATTCCAGTTGAGCTATTTCAAGTCCTAAAAGATGATGCTGTGAAAGTGCTGCACTCAATATGCCAGCAAATTTGGAAAACTCAGCAGTGGCCTCAGGACTGGAAAAGGTCAGTTTTCATTCCAATCCCAAAGAAAGGCAATGTCAAAGAATGCTCAAATGACTGCACAGTTGCACTCATCTCACACACTAGAAAAGTAATGCTCAAAATTCTCCAAGCCAGGCTTCAGCAATACGTGAACTATGAACTTCCAGATGTTCAAGCTGGATTTAGAAAAGGCAGAAGAACCAGAGATCAAATTGCCAACATCTGCTGGATCATGGAAAAAGCAAGAGAGTTCCAGAAAAACATCTATTTCTGCTTTATTGACTATGCCAAAGCCTTTGTGTGGATCACAATAAACTGTAGAAAATTCTGAAAGAGATTGGCATATCAGACCACCTGACCTGCCTCTTGAGAAACCTATATGCAGGTCAGGAAGCAAAGGTTAGAACTGGACATGGAACAACAGATTGGTTCCAAAGTCAAGGCTGTATATTGTCACCCTGCTTATTTAACTTCTATGCAGAGTACATCATGAGAAACACTGGGCTGGAAGAAGTACAAGCTGGAATCAAGATTGCTGGGAGAAATATCAATAACCTCAGATATGCAGATGACACCACCCTTATGGCAGAAAGTGAAGAGGAACTAAAAGCCTCTTGATGAAAGTGAAGGAGGAGACTGAAAAAGTTGACTTAAAGCTCAACATTCAGAAAACGAGGATCATGGCATCCGGTCCCATAACTTCATGGCAAATAGATGGGGGAAAAGTGGAAACAGTGTCAGACTTTTTTGGCGGAGGGGCTCCAAAATCACTGCAGATGTTGATTGCAGCCATGAAATTAAAAGATGCTTACTCCTTGGAAGGAAAATTATGACCAACCTAGACAGCATATTAAAAAGCAGAGACATTACTTTGCCAATAAAGGTCCGTCTAGTCAAGGCTATGGTTTTCCAGTGGTCATGTATGGATGTGAGAGTTGGACTGTGAAGAAAGCTGAGTGCTGAAGAATTGATGTTTTTGCACTGTGGTGTTGGAGAAGACTCTTGAGAGTCCCTTGGACTGCAAGGAGATCCAACCAGTCCATTCTAAAGGAGATCAGTCCTGGGTATTCTTTGGAAGGACTGATGTAAAGCTGAAACTCCAATACTTTGCCACCTCATGCGAAGAGTTGACTCATTGGAGAAGCCCCTGATGCTGGGAGGGACTGAGGGCAGGAGGAGAAGGGGACGATAGAGGATGAGATGGCTGGATGGCATCACCAAATCAATGGACATGAGTTTGAGTGAACTCCGGGAGTTGGTGATGGACAGGAAGGCCTGGCGTGCTGCGATTCATGGGGTCGCAGAGTCGGACACAACTGAGCGACTGAACTGAACTGAACAAGGATCTAGACAATCAAGAATGAACAGCATAACAGCTGAAATAAGAAATACACTAGAGGGAAACAATAGTAGAATACTGAGGCAAAAGAACCAATATGTGAGCTGGAAGACAGAATGGTGGAAATAACTAAAGCAGAGCAGAATAGAGAAAAAAGAATTGAAAGAAATGAGGACAATCTCAGAAACCTCTGGGACAACATTAAAGTGCAGCAATATTTGAATTAAAGTGGTCCCAGAAGAAGAATAGAAAAAGAAAGGGTATGAGAAAATATTTGAGGAGATTACAGTTGAAAACTTTCCTAGTATGGGAGAAGAAATAGCCACCCAAGTCCAGGAAGCCCAGAGAGTGCCATATGGGATAGTGGCTCAGCTGGTAAAGAATCCGCCTGCAATGCAGGAGACCTGGGTTCGATCCCTGGGCTGGGAAGAACCCCTGGAGTAGGGAAAGGCCACCTGCTCTAGTATTCTGGCCTGGAGCCTGGTAGGCTGCAGTCCATGGGGTTGCTAAGAGTTGGACACGACTGAGCAACTTCACTTTCACTTTTCACTTTCATGCACTGGAGAAAGAAATGGCATCCCACTCCAATATTCTTTCCTGGAGAATCCCAGGGACAGGGGAGTCTGCTGGGCTGCCATCTATGGGGTTGCACAGAGTCGGACATGACTGAATGACTTTCACTTTCAAAAAGAAACACATCAAGACACAAATTAATCAAATTAACAAAAATTAAACACAAAGAAAAAATCTTAAAAGCTCCAAGGGAAAAGCCACAAGTAACGTATAAAGGAATCCCCATAAGGTTAACAGCTGATCTTTCTGCAAAAACTCTGTAGACAAGAAGGGAGTGGCAGGATACACTTTAAGTGATGAAAGGAAAAAACCTACAGCCAAGATTACTCTACCCAGCAAGGATCTCATTCAGATTTGATGGAGAAATCAAAAGCTTTACAGATAGGCAAAAGTTAAGAGAATTTACAACCACCAAACCAGCTCTACAACAAATGCTAAAAGAACTTCTCTAGACAGGAAACACAAGAGAAAGAAAAGACTACAAAAACAAACCCAAACCTAAAGTAAATAGTAATAGGATCAGACATATCAACAACTGTGAAAGTGAAAGTCAAAGTCTCTCAGTCAGACTCTTTGCTACCCCATGGACTATACAGTCCATGGAATTCTCCAGGCCAGAATACTGGAGTGGGTGGCCTTTCCCTTCTCCAGGGGATCTTCCTGACCCAGGAACTGAACCACTGTCTCCTGCATTGCAGGCGGATTCTTTACCAACTGAGCTATCAGGGAAGCCCTATATCAACAATTACCTTAAATATAAATGAATTAAATGCTCCAACCAAAAGACACAGACTGGCTAAATAGATACAAAGACAGGACCTATATATGCTGTCTACAAGAGACCCACTTCAGACCCAGGGACACATACAGACTGAAATGAGGGGCTGGAAAAAGATATTCTATTGGAGAGGGAAATGGTAACCCACTCCAGTGTTCTTGCCTGGAGAATCCCAGGGATGGCGGAGCCTGGTGGGCTGCCGTCTATGGGGTCGCACAGAGTTGGACATGACTGAAGTGACTTAGCAGTAGCAGTAGCATGCAAATGAAAATCAAAAGAAAATGGGAGTAGCAATACTCATATCAGATAAAATAGATTTAAAAATAAAGACTGTTAAAAGAGACAAAGAAGGACAGTACATAATGATCAAGGGATCAATCCAAGAAGATATAACAATTATAAATATATGTACCCAACAAAGGAGCACCTCAATACATATGGAAAATGCTAACAACTATAAAAGGGGAAATCAACATTGACACAATAGTATTGTGGGACTTTAACACCCCACTAACATCAATGAACAGGTCATCCAAACAGAAAATTAAGAAGGAAACACAAGCCTTAAATTAGGTCTATCTATTGGAAGACCTATAGGACATTCCATCTAAAAATGGCAGACTACACTTTTTTCTCAGGTTCACACAGAACATTCTCTAGGATAGATCACATCTTGGGTCACAAATCAAGCCTTGGTATATTTAAGAAAATTGAAATTGTATCAAGCATTTTTTTCTGACCACAATGCCATAAGATTAGACATCAATTACGGGGGGGGGGGGGGGCGTGGAATCAAAACCTTGTACAAAATAAAACACAAGCATACAGAGGCTAAACAATGTGCTTCTAAATAGCCAAGAGGTTGCTGAAGAAATCAAAGAGGAAATTTAAAAATATCTAGAAACAAATGACAATGAAAACACAACAACTCAAAACCTATGGGATGCAGTGAAAACAGTGCTAAGAGGGAAGTTTATAACAATACAAGCCTACCGCAAAAAATAAGAAAAATACCAAATAAACGGCCAAACCCTACACCTAAAGCAACTAGAAAAAGAAGAACAAAAAAACCCCAAAGTTAGTACAAGCAAAAAAATCATTAAGATCCAGAGCTGAAATAAATTAAAAGGAAATGGAGGAAACAATAGCAAATACCAATAAAACTAAAAGCTGATTCTTTGAGAAGATTAAACAAAATTGACAAGCTGTCAGCCAGACTCATCAGGATAAAAAGGGAGAAAACTCAAATCAATAAGATTAGAAATGAAAAAGAAGTTACAACAAGCAATGCAGAAATACAAAGGATCGTATGAGCAACCATATGCCAATAAAATGGACAACTCGGAAGAAATGGACAAGTTCTTAGAAAAGTACAACCTTCCAAAACTGAACCAGGAAGAAACAGAAAATATGAACAGACCAATCATAAACACTGAAGTTGAAACTCTGATCAAAAATCTTTCAACAAACAAAAGCCCAGGCCAGAGGGCTTCACAGCTGAATTCTACCAAAAGCTCAGAGAAGAGCTAACAACTATCCTGGTCAAACCATTCTCAAAAATTGCAGAGGGAAGAAAATTCCCAAACTCATTTTACGAGGCTACCATCACCCTGATACCAAAACCAAAGATACCACAGAAAAAGCAAATTACAGGCCAATGTCACTGATGAACATAGATGCAAAAATCGTCAACAAAGTTCTAACAAACAGATTCCAGCAACACATTAAAGAATCATACACCATGATAAAATGGAATTTATCTTAGGAATGCAAGGATTCTTCAGTATACACAAATCAATCAATGTTATACACCATATTAACAAATTGAAAGATAAAAACCATATGATCACCACACATTAGATGCAGAGAGAGCTTTCAACAAAATTCAACACTGATTTGTGTTTAAAAAAAAAAAAAAAGCTGCCCATAAAATCAGCAAAGGAACCTGCCTCAACATAATAAAAGCCATATATGACAAACTCATGGCAAGCACTGTTCTCAATGGTGAAAACCTGAAAGTGTTTCCTCTATGATCAGGGACCAGGGTGCCCAGCCTCCTCACTATTATTCGGTATAGTTTTGGAAGTCCTAGCCATGGAAATCAGAGAATAAAAAGAAAGAAAAGGAATCCAGATGGGAAAAGAATAAGTAAAACTCTCACTATTTGCGGATAACACCACCCACGCACACACACAGAAAACCTACTAGAGATAATCAGTGAATTTAGTAAAGTCATAGGATATAAAATTAATACACAGAAATCCCTTGAATTCCTACACACTAACAATGAAAAACCAGAAAGAGAAATTGAGGAAACAATCTCATTTATCATTGCAATAAAACGAATAAAACATCTAAGAATAAACCTACCTAAAGAGACAAAAGACCTATATTCAGGAAACTGTAAGCCACTGATGAACAAAATCAAAGATAACACAAACAGGTAGAGACATACCGTGCTCCTGGATTGGAAAAACCAATGTTACCAAAATGACTATACGACCCCAAAGCAATCTACAGATTCAGTGCAATCCCTATCAAATGACCAATGGCATTGCTCACAGAACTAGAACAAAAAATTTCACAATTTGTATGGAAACACAAAAGACCCCCAAATAGCCAAAGCCGTCTTGAGAAAGAAAAACAGAGCTGGCCCTGGCTTCAAATTATACTATAAAGCTGCAGTCATCAAAACACTATGGTACTGGCACAAAACCAGAAATATAGGCCAATGGAGTAAGAGACAAACCCACGCACCTACGGGCACTGGATCTTTGACAAAGGAGGCAAGAATACACAATGGAGAAAAGACAGCATCTTCAAACAAGTGGAAAACTGGACAGCTACATATAAAAGAATGAAATTAGAACACTTCCTAACACCCTCCTGCTGCTGCTGCTGCTGCTGCTGCTGCTGCTGCTGCTGCTGCTGCTGCTAAGTTGCTTCAGTCGTGTCCAACTCTGTGCGACCCCATAGACGGCAGCCCGCCAGTCTCCCCCATCTCTGGGATTCTCCAGGCAAGAACACTGGAGTGGGTTGTCATTTCCTTCTCCAATGCATGAAAGTGAAAAGTGAAAGTGAAGTCGCTCAGTCGTGTCCAACTCTTAGCGACCCCATGGACTGCAGCCTACCAGGCTCCTCTGTCCATGGGATTTTCCAGGGAAGAGTACTGGAGTGGGGTGCCATTGCCTTCTCCATCCTAACACCCTACACATACACAGAAAAACCTCAAAATGGATAAAGACTTAAATGTAAGGCCAGAAACTATAAATATAGGCAGTACACTCTTTGACATAAATCATAGCATGATTCTCTCTGACCTACCTCCAAGATTAATAGAAATAAAAGCAAAAATAAACAAGTGGGACCTAATTAAACTCAAATGCTTCTGCACAGCAAAAGAAACAATAAACAAGATGAAAACACAACTCTCAGAATGGGAGAAAATAATTGCAAACAAAGTAACTGACAAAGGGTTAATCTCCAAAATATATAAGCAGCTCATACAGTTCAATATCAGAAAAACAAACAACCTAATCAAAAAATGTGCAGAAGATCCAAACAAACATTTCTCCAAAGACTTACAGATGGCCAATAAACCCATGAAAAGATGCTCAATGTTGCTCATTATTAGAGAAATGCAAATCAAAACTACAATGAGGTATCGCCTCACACCAGTCAGAATTGCCATCATCAAAAAATCTGCAAACAATAAATGCTGGAGAGGATGTGGATAAAAAGAAGCCCTCCTGCACTGTTGGTAGGAATATAAACTGATATAGCCATTATGGAAAACAGTATGGAGATTCCTTTAAGAACTAGAAATAAATCTACCATACGACCCAGCAATCCCACTACTGGCATATACCCTGAGAAAACCACAATTCTAAAAGACATATGTACCCCAGTGTTCATTGCAGCAATATTCACAGTAGCCAGGACATAGAAGCAACCTAAATGTCCATGGAAAGATGAATGGATAAAGAAGTTGCGGTACATTTATACAATGGATTATTACTCAGCCATCAAAAGGAACGAATTTGAGTCAGTTGCAATGAGGTGGATGAATCTAGAGCCTCTTACACAGAGTGAAGTAAGTAAAAAAGAGAAAAATAAGTAGTGTGTATTAACATATATATATATGTGTGTGTGTGTGTATATACATACCTGGAAGCTAGAAAAATGGTGCTGATGAACCTCAGAGAACAGACTTGTAGGCACAGCGGGGAAGGTGAGGGTAGGACGAATTGAGAAAGTGGCATTGACATCATCACGTAAAATAGATCGTTAGTGGGAAGTTGCTAAGTAACACAGGGAGCCCAGTCTGGCACTGTGTGACTACCTAAAGGGACACGATGGGGGTAAGCAGGCAAGGTTCAGGAGCGAAGGGATAGCTATATAATTATGACTGATTCACGTTGTTGTATGACAGAAACTAAAACAAAATTATAAAGCAATTTTCCACCAATTAAAAAAAAAAGTCAAATTCTCAAATAGGGGAAGACATACCCAAAAGTACTAGATGTGCTTGCCTCTGGAGAAAGGGGCTAGGAGGTAGGAAGGATGCTCTTTTGTATTACAAACAACCCTAACCCAACACTATTGACTTTTGAACTATGAATACATATTATTTGTTTACAAAAATTAAATGTTGCTAAAAAGGAAATAAGAAAGAAATAAAGCAGAAATGAAGCCCTAAGAAATGGGGTCAGTTCTATTTTTATGGAGTTTTAGGGAAATCTTTGAGACTCTAGAAATTATAATTTTCTTATTGCATGTTAATTAAGTTTCTCCATCCGGAGGAAAAAGTCAGCTTCTGTATTTGGAAGGATGGGAGCCAGAAAATGTCCTGACTGCGCTGACTATGGAGAGCATGGCCTCCCCACACGATCTGTGGGTCCTGAGCAGGTAAATTTCTCTAAAGGTATCTTTGGATGCCAATGACAGGACTGGCCAGAGAAGGGATGCATATGAGATCTATTCTTAGCCCCTGGACTCCAGACCCCTAGATCACCTCCGTGTCATCTCCTACAGCTGCTTCTGCTGGAGCCACAGCCCTGAGAAGAGCCACAAGAGGCTTCAGGACTTTGCATGGCTCAGCCTGCTCCCTCACCTCATTCAGGCCTCTGAGCGATGTCAGCTGCTTATAAAAGTTGTGCCTGGTCAATTACTACCTGAGAACCTGAAATAGCCTTACTAGTCCCTCACTTGATTTCTCTTCCTTACACTTATTACTACTTTCCGTTATGTGATCAATTTATGTGTTCAATAGAGAGAGGCAGATAGATAGAGAAGGAAAGAGGGAGGGAGACAGAGAGACTGTAATTCCTCCTCATGGCCACAAGATGGCACTATTGCTCAGAGGTTTTCCTTTGAAAAGCAAATCAGGTAAGCAAAATCTAAGGCTGCTTTGGAATTCCCAGCTTCCCTCTGTCCATCTATCTGTTTCAGTCTTCCTCCACTCGTTGCTCCCTCTGCGCACTCCCGCCACAATACTGACTTTCTGGTGGGCTGCAGAGGCCCTTTTGCGACGCTCGGAACAGCAAAGATTCCTGAGACTGATGTTTGTCTACACAAAATGCAGTGGTTGGTTCATTCAGTATGACTAGAAAGGCTCAGTCCACCTGCTTTTATTCTCTCTGGCTCTTGCTGATACTGCCCGGGCCCTGGGCCACTGCTTGGCGGCTTCAGGGACGATCTGTTCTCTCACCCTTCCCCTTCTTACCTTGTTCGCCCCACCTCCCAGCACACCCATCTTGCAAGCTCCTGCCCTGAGATCTGGTTCCAGGGGGTCATCGGAATGACTCTAGAGAAGCTATAAACATGTACAGCATGTGTCCTGGTGGGGGTTCTGAATTTTCCTTTGTATTTTAGCCTGAGGAAAAAGCAATTCAGTGGCTTGGAGTGGTGGGTGGAGCTTGCAGTATTTTTCTAGGTTTTTGTAGCTGGGAAATAAATCTCCAGGGATGGGCAGGGTTGCAGGCTAATTCCAGTACAGCAGGATCAGGGCTATGAAAACATGAACACAAAGGAAACTTCAAAGTTCTTCCTCGAATCTGATTGGGAAGGGGCCTTCGAAAGGTCACGTTAACTTTGCACCAAATGCCCTCTTGCTTTCCGATGGCCCTGCACTCTGCAGACATTTCTGGTCCAACCCGCTCAGTGGGGTCAGGATTCAACAAGACCCTGAAGACAAAGACAGGAGGTAAAGCCCAGAAGTTAGGGTCTGGGCCTAACTGTTCTCTGGCCTTAAATGTTGAGGCCCGATTTCCTCTTTGCAGACTGAGCTCCATCACTGAAGGAAATCACTCCCACTTCAAACCAGTCTCTTCCCCAACCCCGGTCAAACCCTGACACAGCTACTTTGCCGGGAGTGGTGAGAATTACAGCAGCTAGGTCATTTAAGGCAATAATTAGAACAATCATTAATTTCTGAGGCCTAAGTGACTCATTTATCTCTGATATGCACAGGGATCAAAGGAGAGTATTTATGACTGAGGAACAAATCTCCCATTCTTTCCCCTGCTATAGTAAATAATGAAGAGCTTCCAAGCCTGCCTTCTTCGCCCATCTCTCCCGGAGATTTTGTCTTTAATGTCTGTATACAAAACCAACCCGCCTCTCCCTTCTCTCCACTCCTCGCTCTTTAAGAACCACAGCATGCCAAGCCGCTCTTTGCCCAGCTCAGACTCTCGGCTGAGAGGAGGGAGGGGTGCTCATCCCTCCATCCCAGCGGAGGGCACCAAGCCTCTGACCTTCGGCAGGCCCAGGGTGAGTATCAGGTGGGCTCTCCCTGGAAATGTGCCATCTTGATTTTGCCGAGTTATGTACACAAGTGCCAGTCGGTCCGCCTGGGTCGGCTGGCAACCTGGCCCCATCAGCTGTTTGCTGTGTGACCTTGACACACAGGTTAAGTTCCTTGACCTCTTTAAGCCTCAGTTTCCCAATCTCTGAAATAAGGATAATAATAGCATCTAAGACTGGCTTATGAAAATTACCTAAGATAAAAGATGCAAAATGCTTGCTTAATACAGAGCCTGATACAAAATCACATTAGCTACATGTCAGTAGCTCAAAATTCTTATTTCCAAGAACTTGTAGCTGCAGTGCAAACCGTCTTTCATGTTCTGATGTGGGCTCTAAGAGATGCTTGCTTGAAGATGCATGTTCTCCCAGCCTCCCCCAGGACCCTGGACCACCACTGTGACAGAAATCAGATCCTCTGTGTGTGTGTGTGTGTGTGTGTGTGTGTATGCACATGTGTGTATATGTGTGTGTGTGTGCATGTGTGTGTGTAGGATCCCCAGCCTTAAGGAGGCTGTGAGATGGGCCCAGATCAGTTTCTCCACCTCAGCACTACTGACTTTTTTTTTGGACCAGGTAATCCTTTTGTTGTGAGACCTCATCCTGTACATTTCAGAACATAATTTAGCACCATCTTCGGCCTCAACTCACTAGGTGCCAGTAGCAGCCTTCTAGTCACAACAATGGAAAATGTCTCTAGACATCACCACATGTCCTTTGGGGGGCAAAACTGCTCTTGGTTGAGGACCACTGGTCTATGCAGATGGGGAAGTGTGGAGGCCTCTCCACAGGTACCTGGCTGAGCCAAGGTGAGGTGGCAGGAATGAGCATGGTCAGAGAGGAGGTCCTCCTGCCTCAGGCGAGGCTCAGGTGGCTTCTAGGGACTGAGTACAGAAGGTAAACCCCTGTGGTTTTCCGTCGTAAGGACATGGCCTGGTTTCCTTAGGAGGCAGTGCCCTGCTTGCATGCGGACCTCTGGATTCCCCATAGCCAGAACTCAAAACTGTAACCCAGTCTGGCCCCAGGAACCCTAGTCAAGAAACAGTGCCCTAGTGCTACAATGGTCACTGAAAGGACAGTTCTCATCTCAGGACAGAGTGCCAGCCAGGCTGACCAGGTGTGAATTCCCACTCTGCTACTACTCACTGTGTGACCTTGGGCAAACTGCTTAACCTCTCTGTGCCTTTAGGATCCTTATCTGTAAAATGAAGACAACAAGGTTGTTATGAGGATTAAAAGACTTAATGCTCATTAAGTACTTAGAGCAGAGCCTAGCACAGAGCAAGCACTAAGAGTTTGCTAAATAAGCCAAAATCTGAAAGGCAGACCAGGAGGTGCAGCTTCTGTAAGTCAGAATTTGCCCCTGCTGTGACCTCAGGGAGAACAGTTGTGTTTCTGGGGGTCCCTGGCCACCTGTGGCAGGGGTGGGGTTGAGAATCCCTGGAGCAGCTCCCCTGCAGAGGTAACTGTTTTTAAGGAAAGTTCATTTGAGCAGAGAGCAAATTCAGTGCAAAGAGTTCCAGAACTTCCCATTCAACAGGTCTGGGGATTAGAGTAATGGGGAAAAAACTTTTCTCTACCAATTTAGGGATTTAGGTTCAAGGGTTGGGGGTTGGGCCAGATTAACAGGAGGAAAGAAGTTTGTGCACACCCTGAGTGCAGTGTAATGAGTAACTCATGAGGAACCAGAGGTAAAGGTTCGTAGACCAACTTAACACAAGTGGGCAGCAGGGGGATGGGTCTGAGTAGGGCTCTTCCCACCAGCAGAAACCTCTCCCCTATTATTCACCCTCTCTTGTTAACTGTTATTTATCCCTTTAGACTCAGCTCAAAGAGGACCACCTCCAAGAAGACCCCCCCATCTGATACATCTCTGAGGTCTCATAAATCCCTACCATGCTTGACCACACTCACTGCTTGCTCCCCACTAGACTTGACTCTCCTTGAGGGCAGGTGACAATCAGATTCAATATGCCTTGTGCACACTCAGCACTGAATGTATGTTTGTAAGAAGAGGTCGGGGAAAGGGAGAGAGAGAAGATAGATGTATTCGGTAGACAGCAAATGACTCATCATCTCTCTTTCTTCCCTTCATTCCCCAAGAGTGAGGCTCCAAGTGGAACCAGAACCACTCTCCTCTGTCCTCCACACCCCAAACAAAACAAGCTGGACATCATATAACTCTCAGAGACATCATGTTTGGTGCTGAAGGGGCACAAAAACAGAGGGTTCATGGGCTGGAAGAGTATGTGTTCCCAGAATATCCTGACTTTGTTGGAGAAATTTAAGGCTGATAACAGATTGAAAACACAGCATGCTTGGGGGAAGGGGGTGGGATGGATTGGGAGATTGGGACTGACATATATATATATATACATATGTATACATATAAAGTAAAGTAAAGTCGCTCAGTCGTGTCTGACTCTTTGCGACCCCATGGACTGTAGCCTACCAGGCTCCTCCCTCCATGGGATTCTCCAGGCAAGAGTATTGGAGTGGGTTGCCATTGCCTTCTCCAGGGGATCTTCCCAACCCAGGGATCGAATCCGGGTCTCCTGCATTCCAGGCAGACGCTTTAACCTCTGAGCCACCAGGGAAGCCCATATATATATATATATATATATATATACACACACTAGTATGTATAAAATAGATAACTAATAAAAACCAACTATATAGCACAGGGCACTCTACTCAGTGCTCTGTAGTGACCTAAATGGGAAGCAAATCTAAGGAAGAGGGGAAGGAAATCCAAGGAAGAGGGGGTATATGTGGATGTGTGGCTGACTGACTTTGCTATACAGCAGAAACTAACAGAACACTGTAAAGCAACTATGTGTGTGCGCTCAGTCACGTCTGACTCTGCAACTCCACGGACTCTAGCCCACAAGCCTCTTCTGTTCATGGGATTCTCCAGGCAAGAATACTGGAGTGGGATGCCATTTCCTCCTTCAGAGGACCTCCCCAACTCTGGGATCAAACCTGTGTCTCTTGAGTCTCCTGCACGGGCAGGTGGATTCTTTACTGCATCACCTAAAGCCAACTAAACTCCAGTTTAAAGAAAGGAGAGGAAAGCAGCCCATGGTGACAGTCTCTGCGGGGAAATCTCAGGATCGAGCAGATTTCCTGAGAGCAGTCAGTAGTGCTGGGAGGAGGCTGAACGTCTGTGATAGAAGCAACTCAAGGCCAAGCTATGAGGTGACCCAGCAGGAGATCAGTTGTGGGAATCTCAGAGCCCGTAGGACTGCTCTGCCACTTCTGGGCACACATCACACCTCCAGTTATTCACAGACTTCTCTTCCCACAGGCATCAGGTTAATATTTTAAACATTAACTCTGTTTGTTTTGCTTCAGTTTTGTTTGCTGAGACCACCTGTGCTCAGGAGGGCTTAGCCATTCATGCGCCATCTTTATTACCATATGCAGAGCTCACTATTGTTTAACTTGATATTTTGACCCCTTCACTCCATCCCCAATCTCATTTTTCTCTTCTATCATTCTTTTTGTCCAGCCAATCTGTATTTCTATTTGTATCTAGGCCCAAGATTAATATTATTTTGTGCGTATCGTTGAAAACATCCTTAAGTGGTCTTTTGGTTTACATGTCATTCTTTTCTCACTTTTTTTTTCCAGTCAATCTTGAGATTTTGAGATGGTTCCAAGTTAATATAAAAGAAAAAATGGACCTTTTATCTGCTGAATGGTATTCATCATTTTCATATAACAATTTATTTATCTACTTTCCTACGAATAAGCTTCTAGGTGTTTCCAAATCTTCACCATTACAAACAATTCTACAAGAACATACCCACACATTTCTTTGGGGGCCTGGGCAAGAATGTCTCTGGGCTCAGCATCCCTGAGTGCAAGGTTGTAGAATTAACTGGTCCATATTCCATTTTATTCCATTTCAATCTGCTTCCCAGAAAGACTATACCCGTTAGCATTCCCATGAGGCTTTCTGTTGGTGGCACTTGACATCAGCCAACGTTTTAACACTTGCCAATCTGGCATGTGTAAGACCCATCTCTCCTTCTTAACCGCATTTACCTCTGGGTTTCCTTCCTGTTGGCCTACTGCTTCCCCTTCCAAAGCCTCACACTGCTCTTTCTCACGGGCTCAGGGAAGGGATGTGACACCGGAAGTACCAGGAGGGACGGAGGAGGGAGAAGTATCTCCTTCTGCTTTTGAGTTTCAAAATCCTTCACTCATGGGGGGACCAAAGACGTTTCAGAGCACAGAAAAAAGATTTAGGAGAAAAATATTATGGAAAAAAGGGGGAAGTCTAGCACTCACTTTGGCCCAGCCTCACCTAAACCATGATGGCTGGGCTGAGTGAAGTAGAATGTCAAACAGGAAGGAAAGAAAAGTTCTGTGGTTTGCAAACCAGACACTGATGTTGAGGCAGCAGCAGAGATACAGGAAATGGGCTTTAAGGGCACTAAGGAGCATCAGGGTCTGCGGTTCCCTGGATGGTGCCTTCATGTAATACTTCTCCATTTGGCTAGTTGTTACGGATAATTTATTATTTTACCAGATAATAATATTACCAGATATTTTCATTCTCCCAAAAGAATCCAAAATTAGAATTTTTATGTGGAAGCTCGCCTTCAAAGAAACAAAAGGTCGCTATGCGAAATTACAAACGTATTTAAAGTTAGGCAAAAAAATTTTAAAAAGTTAGGGAAAATAGTATAGTGAACTTCCTTGTACCCATGACTAAGTTTCAACAATTATCAACTCATGACCAATTTTGTTTCTTCTATAACCCCACCCGTCTCTAGTCCTGGATGAGTTTAAAGTAAATCCCAGACTCATAATTTTCTTTGTAAAGATAAGAACTCACATTTTTTTAAAGCCGTAACACAGTATCATAACTAAATAAACCACAATAATTTTCAAATAGTCTGTCAGTGTTAAACTTTACAGTTTCTCATGGTAGTTATAAAGGTTTATTTTACATTATTTTAATTTTTGTAGTGTGTTTGAAATAGGATCCAAAGTTTACACAGTGCAAGTGATTAATGTTTTTAAGTTTCCTTTAATCTCTGGATTCACTCCCTACCTTTTTGACCCTGGTGATATATCTGTTAATGAAGGCAGGTCCTTTGTTGTATAGAGTGTTCTACAGTCTGGATTTTGTAGTGTTATTTAACATGTTTCCTCTGTCTTCTGCATTTCCTGTAAATTGGTAGCTGGATATAAATGCTAAACCTCTCATTTTAAAAAAAATGTTCATAATCTTTTCAAAAGAATCTTTAAATACTGTCTGAGCCAGATAAAAACCTCTTGGACTGGATCTAGCCTGTAAGCTACTAATTTGCTACCCCTGTCTTAGATGTTAGTAGATCATAGACAAAAAGGTTCAGAGAACTTTGTAATGAGCAGAGCCCCCAGGGAGAGAACAAAATTCTGAATGAGCATGTAGAACAGACCTGTGTCTCATTTTCTGGGCTTCCTAGGTGGCTCAGTGGTGAAGAATCTGCCTGCTAATGCAGGAGACACAGGAGGTGCGAGTTTGATCCCTGGGTTGGGACGATCCCCTGAAGGAGGAAATGGCAACCTGCTCCAGTATTCTTGGCTGGAAAATTCCATGGACAGAGGAGCCTGGCAGGCTACAGTCTATGGGGTCACAAAGAGCAGGACACAACTGAATGAGTGAGCACACGCGCACACCTCATTTTCAGACAGAATCCCATTCAGAGAGTTATCAAGGCCTTGGAGAAGGGAGGTGTGTGCAGCACGTCAAGGCAGACAGAGCCTGGCATGGCCTGGCAGCGTGATCTGCAGGCACGGAAGGGCAGCACAGCTGCAGAAGGATGCCCAGTCCTGAGGGACCCTGTGCCCCCAGAGCCCCTTCATCTCCTGCCATGGGAAGTCCTCCAGAACTAGACACCCCAAGGAAACAGGAGCAGACCCCATGTGGCTGAGATGAAGACTGAGACATTGACGGCCTGGGAAACTGGAACTAGAAGTTCAGTTGTGTCAAGGAAAACTGAGAGGCTTGTATTGTTTCCTCACTTGAGTTTGCGAACTGAGGTTTGTATCCATGACAAGCGGATTCCCGAGAGACCTCTGACAGCGCACCTCAGAGCTGAGGCATTTGAGGGCAGTGGCCTCTTCTCTGTGGGAGAACTGGATTGAGGAAATGAGGGGCCCTCAGAGGCTGCTCCTGATTCTAGAAACCCTCCTTTCTCTTCTTTCTGTGATGGCTCAGAGGGTAAAGAATCTGTCTGCAATGCAGGAGACTAGAGTTCGATCCTTGGGTCTGGAAGATCCCCTGGAGGAGGGCATGGCAACCCACTCCAGTATTCCTGCCTAGCAGATTTCATGAACAGAGGAGTCTGGCATGCTGCAGTCCATGGGTTCACAAAGAGTTGGACACAACTGAGAGACTAACACTTTGATAGAAACATTTTTCTAACTTTCTGGACTTTGTCTTTTAAAAACCTTTGCGTGTACCTCATAATTTACTAGCAGATTTTGTTTTTCAATCTGAACTGGGCACTTTGTTTACAGTAGAAAAATTTTTACTATATTCATTTACTGTCATGTTTAGTCATTTCCTGAGTTTATATTTTATTTTAATTTTTGTATTTCCTTATCACTTTTCCATCAAGTCTTTTGTTTACTTGTATCTTGCAAGTAAGTATATGTGGTAAGTCAATTGTTTTTTAGCAGTACGGGCAATTAACTTAAAACAAACAACAAACATTTTCTTTTCTACCTTTGGTCCTAACTAACAATAATCAGAACTTTAATTCTTTTGTACGAAAAAAAATTTTTTTTGCTTTTCACTGCCTAACAAATGGGCTTCCCAGGTGGCACTAGTGGCAAAAGAACCTGCCTGCCAACGCAGGAGACACAGGAGACATGGGTTTAATCCCTGGGTGGGGAAGATCCCCTAGAGAAGGGAATGGCAACCCACTCCAGTATTCTTGCCTAGAGAATCCCATGGACAGAGGAACCTGGCAGGCTACATTCCATAGAGCTGCAAAGAGTTGGACATGACTGAAACAACTTAGCATGCATGCATGACTACCAAATAAAAGCAAAAAGTATTCAAAAGAATGAAAAAGATCATCATATAGTGGAAAAGACATGTTTAATAATAAAAAATTAAGAACACTGAGTATTTATGACCCTAAAATATAACTATAAAATACAGAAAGGAAAATGGGCATAAATATAAGAAAATTTCATTTTAGAAAAACAATTATAGTAAGAGATTTTACTGTCCTATCCTCAGTGAGGCTCAAATTCAACTGCACAATAAAAGAAATGCAAATATGGCAGCTTAATTAAAGAGAGTACTTTTCCTAACTAAGGGCAAGTCTGGCAGGCCTCCAGAACCAGTAGAGTATGGAAATTATCTCCTCCTAACTTCAGGCTGTGCTCTAGTGTGGTATTCATGACCTTGAAGGATAGCAGAACATGCCACCCTGAAACACACCAGAGATCCACCCCTCTCTCCCTACCCCCTCTTCAGCTTCTCTGCTGGTCTACTGTCAGACCTGCCTCACCATGCAAAGGACACACCATTTCTCCACCTCTCTGGCCTGTCCCACCAGCTCTTCTCTTAACTGCTGCTGCTGCTGCTGCTAAGTCGCTCCAGTCGTGTCCGACTCTGCACGACCCCATAGATGGCAGCCCACCAGGCTCTAGTCCCCTCTATTTCAGCAATATACTCCTAGGCTGTTTGAGTGGTGCCATTCCCAGATAAGCCTGGAATCAGGATACCCCTGTGAATATACCCTTGAATGTTCTTCAACTCTCACTTTAGCCCCTGAGCCTGTCCCAGCCTCGGAGAAAAAAATCTCTTAGAGATATAATTAATAGATATCTTGTACTATGTATAACTTCCAACTGCTCATGGCAATTGCCCATATGGTGTCATACATCACAGGCTAAGCCACAGACATGATCTCTACTAGTTCAAAAAGAACAGAAATGATACGTGCTATGTTCTCAGGCCAAAAGAGGATGAAATGTAAAGTAACAACCAAAATAAATAAAAATAAACCAAGTACTTGGAAACATAAAAATTCTTACTGAGTCAACTGTTGAATTGGAAAGGAAATCAAGAACACATAAAGAGTTTATTCAGAAAACAATGATGTTTAAAACATGCCACAGTAAAATACAAAAAAAAAAAAAAAAACAAGCAAAAAACAAAACAAAACAAAAAATGCCACAGTAATCTCTGTGGAATGCAGTGAAAGCAGTACTTTTAGGAAACTTTATGTTTTAAAATTTTCTTATTTTTGGTGGTTGGTAAAAGGGAACATTTTAGAAAGAATTCAACTGACAATACAAGAAAGGAATAGAGAAGAGAGCCAGACTAAAGAGGAAGAAGAAAATATGACCATAAAAGCGGAAGGACATCATTTTGAAAGTGAAAAATAACTTCTCTGGATCAGTAAATAAAAACAAAAGCTCAGTATTTGAAAAGTAAAGGCATTTCAATAAAATATGAATTGAGAAAGGAGATAATAACCAATATATAAAAATGTTAAATGAAAGTAGAACACAAAAGCATATGCTAATAAAATTTGAACACATGAATGAAAAGTACAATTTTTTTTTACAATATTAAAGTCTACATTTAACCTAGTAAATATTAAACCAATAACTTGGGGAGGGAGAAGGAAATTTAGAAAATTAGAAGGATATTTAGCCTTTTAGTCATGTCCAACTCTTTGTGATCCCATAGACTATGGAATTCTCCAGGCCAGAATACTGGAATGGGTAGCCATCCCCTTTTCCATGGGATCTTCCCAACCCAGGGATTGAATTCAACCCGGGGATTGAACCCAGGTCTCCCACATTACAAGCGGATTCTTTACCAGCTAAGCCACCAGGGAAGACCAAGAATACTGGAGTGGGTAGCCTATCCCTTTTCCAATGGAGCTTTCTGACCCAGGAATCAAATCAGGGTCTCCTGCTTTGCAGGCAGATTCTTTGCCAGCTGAGCTACTAGAGAAGCCCCTAATATTTAAATTTTTAAATAAATATAGAACATAAAACATATGCTAATAAAATTTGAACATATGAAAGAAAAATACAATTTTTTTTACAATATTAAAGTCCATGTTTAACCTAGTAAATATTAAACTAATAACTTGGGGAGGGGGAAGTAAATTTGAAAGTTACTCAACTGGAAGTATACAGGTGTATATATATGTGTATAGCAATGGTGTCTGTTGCTGCATAACAAATTACCACAAATTCAATTACTTAAAATAACACATATTTTTATCCTACAGTTTCTCTGGCTCAGGAGTTCAGGTACAGCTTAGTTGGGTTTCTGGCTCAGAGTTTCACAGGTAATCAAAGCATTATCATCTGGTGACTTAACTAGGGGATCTGCCTGACCCAGAGATTGAACTCATATCTCCTGCACTGGCAGTGGATTCTTCACCAATGTGCCACCTGGGAAGACTCCACTACAAAATGGGTGAATGCTAAATCCTCCCAAACTTTCCAAGACTAATTACCTACTTTGAAAAACAGAAATCAAGGAGTTCTATCCCTTAAAGGCAGGTCTAACTCTTCAAAAGAGACATTCATGCTGTAGGCAATATATTAATACTAAGCCTTTGAGAACACAGCATTACTGGTTGGGGCATAGACTTGGATTACTGTGATATTGAATGGTTTGCCTTGGAAATGAACAGAGATCATTCTGTTGTTCTTGAGATGGCATCCAAGTACTGCATTTCAGACTCTTGTTGACTATGATGACTACTCTATTTCTTCTAAGGGATTCTTGCCCACAGTAGTAGATATAATAGTCATCTGAGTTAAATTCATCCATTCCAGTCCATTTTAGTTTGCTGATTCCTAAAATGTTGATGTTCACTCTTGCCACCTTCTATTTGACCACTTCCATGAGAAATGCTGGACTGGATGAAGCACAAGCTAGAATCAAGATTTCCAGGAGAAATATCAATAACCTCAGATATGCAGAAGACACCACCCGTAAGGCAGAAAATGAAGAAGAACTAAAGAGCCTCTTGATGGAAGTGAAAGAGGAGACTGAAAAAGTTGGCTTAAATCTCAACATTCAGAAAACGAAGATCATGATATCCGGTCCCATCACTTCATGGCAGATTAATGGGCAAACAATGGAAACAGTGAGAGACTGTTTTGGGGGGCTCCAAAATCACTGCAGATGGTGACTGCAGCCATGTAATTAAAAGACGCTTACTCCTTGGAAGGAAAGTTATGACCAACTTAGACAGCATATTAAAAAGCAGAGACACTACTTTGCAAACAAAGGTCTGTCTAGTCAAAGCTATGGTTTTTCCAATAGTCATGTATGGGTGTGAGAATTGGACTATAAGGGAAGTGGAGTGCCAAAGAATTGATACTTTTGAACTGTGGTGTTGGAGATGACTCTTGAGAGTCCCTTGGACTGCAAGGAGATCCAACCAGTCCATCCTAAAGGAAATCAGTCCTGAATATTTGCTGGGGTCCAGCCTCAGCAGAGTCGAGGGATACCCTCAGAATGGACGACGCTGGCGAATGAATGACATAGGGAGACCAAGCTTCAGTGAGCGAGGCCTGTAACTTTATTTTCAAAAGGAGCTTTTATACCCTGACTTGTACATAGAGGGAAATGAAGGATGCAAGGTCATGCAGAATCAGCCCAAACACTCCAGCAGTTTTGCCCTTATTGAAACCAGGATTTTTTCTGCTTACCTTTCCCATAAACAATGTTGTGTACATTATCTCCTGGCCTTGGAGGCCTGTGGACATTTTATGACCCTCTTTTGATAAAAGGCTGCTCAACCAGAAAACTTATTTTCCCTTGAAGTGTTTTTTCTTTATATTTCTAACCTATGTCAGCCTCAGAAAGTATTAAACAGAGTTACATTCTCACAGAGCAAAGGTGCAGTGAGTTACAACAAAGAAAGAACCAATTAGCTCAAAGGTCTGATGTCGTTAATTCCAAGGCTACTACTTGTTTTTCTTACATTCCAACTATGAAGAAAAGTTATGACCAACCTAGATAGTATATTCAAAAGCAGAGACATTACTTTACCAACTAAGGTCCGTCTAGTCAAGGCTATGGTTTTTCCTGTGGTCATGTATGGATGTGAGAGTTGGACTGTGAAGAAGGCTGAGCGCCGCAGAATTGATGCATTTGAACTGTGGTGTTGGAGAGGACTCTTGAGAGTCCCTTGGACTGTAAGGAGATCCAACCAGTCCATTCTGAAGGAGATCAACCCTGGGATTTCTTTGGAAGGAATGATGCGAAAGCTGAAGCTCCAGTACTTTGGACACCTCATGTGAAGAACTGACTCATTGGAAAAGATTCTGATGCTGGGAGGGATTGGGGGCAGGAGGAGAAGGGGACGACCCAGGATGAGATGGCTGGATGGCATCATAGACTCAATGGATGTGAGTCTGAGTGAACTCCAGGAGATGGTGATGGACAGGGAGGCTTGGTGTGCTGCAATTCATGGGGTCACAAAGAGTCGGACACGACTGAGCAACTGAACTGAACTATGTTAACTAATGCACTCCCAGGTGCACAATGGATAAGGGATATGGGAACTTGGCAGCAAGCATTGGCTCAACAGTGAAATCCTACACCAGCACTATTCTAATAGTTTTTAACTCTTCAAAAGGCTCTATATTTTTAGAATATTTTAGGCTTCCCATGCCTCTCACAGTTGGGAGGTTGTGAACAATCACAAGCGTAGCTGCAAGAGTCTGGATAAACCTGCCAAGCAAGCTAGAAAGCCATCAGAGGGGTTTGAATTGAAACACTCCTATCATGTCCAGGAGACTTGTTAACTAAAGCCCTAAGTTGACTTTTTTCAGAGAAAGGTGGTCAGGGATAGCCCCCTGTTAATGTCAGAAGAGTTGGTGAAAGGCACAAAATAGTAAGACAGATTCTGGTTTGGGGGTAGATGCTCGAGCAGGTCCAGGGGGTCCCTCGAGTCCTGATCCGCCTTGCTTATCAGGTCTCCTTCGCATGACCTTGTCATGGGTGGAATCTCCCGTGCTGGCTCCTGGCAAAGATCCATTGGAAGGACTCATGTTGAAGCTGAAACTCCAATCCTTTGGCAACCTGATGTGAAAAATCACCTCATTTGAAAAGATCTTGATGTTGGGAAAGATTGAAGGCAGGAGAACGGGACGACAGAGGATGAGATGGTTGGATGCCATCACTGACTTGATGGACATGAGTTTGAGTAAGCCCCGGGAGTTGGTGATGGACAGGGAAGCCTGACGTTGCAGAGTTGGAGATGACTGAGCAACTGAACTGAACTGAACCAAACTGAGAACACAGCCTTGGGCTCTCATCCATATGTACTTTAATACTTACTGCAGCATCCCAGTCTACAGCTCAGTCTGTGGCTCCAACCTCTGTCCTCCACTTCTCTCCGGGTTCAAACTCTACTGTCAATCTTTGATTTCACTTTCTTGGCCTTATAAGCAGCTTTCCCTATGGAGTCTTGTTCTCTCTGACTGTCATGCTGTCCAGCTAAGGCCATATGCACAATGCATACAGCTTTAGGAATCTAATAACATTCTAGGTCATCACCTCTTGGTTTCCTCTCCTGTCCTATAACCTCTCTTTTCCACTAAGTATTGCAAAGTCTCTGATCCACATGCTAAAGGGCCTGTGATTGACATTGTGAAGAGCTGTGGGCCACAGTTTACAATGTCTTGCCTAGCAAAGGCCTTCTAGGGATGGATTGGAGTGAAATTGGAAAGCCTTGGGGCTGACTTTGTTAGTGATGACAAAGGTCAAATGTATTTCTTGGTCTGTCTTTATCAGGATGTTCACAGGGGAGTTGAGGAACACACTTGGTCTTCACTTAAAGCAGCTCTGCTATTCCATACCTTGTTTCTGAACCTTGAAAGTATGGCCTATTGCATAGTTTATCTCAAGATATAAAAACACACAGGGCTTGATCCTGAAATCTAATAAAGGTAATGTACAAAGAATACTATAGGCCATGTATTCACAATGGAGTGACAGCTCAATGCAATCTGTTGGAGCAATTTGTTTCTTGAGGGGGCTAAAAAATCTTTTTCATTTTTACATAGAAAGTGCAGTTATACAGACAGTATATACACAGATATATAGTATATCTGTGGAATTAAAATTACATGGGAGTCAATTAAGAAAAAAATGTCAAAAATCCTTACTATGGGTACAGTAATGAGGAAAAGGGTAAGAAGCACTGCTTTAGGTGTTGTGGAATCCAGAGTTGCAAAACACACCTCAGAGGACACTCAAGACAGTGGAGTACAGTTTATTATACCAGCAGGTCCAAGGGGAATCAGTTCCCAACAAGGACCCTGATGTTTCTGAGAGGCCCAGTTTTATACCCCGCACTATGTGACTGGTTACATGTTAGCAACCTCTTTCTTGTATATGATTGAGTTCTACAACAAGTAGGTGCTAGGAGAACAAGCAATTAAGGTTAAAGCAATAAAGGGAGACATGATTATACATCAAGGGGGATGTCTCCATGGTTAATCTAACAGGGGCAGCCTGGCCTCAACTATAATCTCCGTTTGTCTTCTGTAGGGAGGGAAGTCTCCAGGAGAGTCTCCAGGAGAGAACAGCATTTATTTCTCCACTAGCAATGGTTTCCTCACTCTTGGGCGGGGTTCAGGCCCAGTTCACATCCTGTCTTTAAAATGGATGGCAGGTGTCAAGATGGGGTCTCTCCTGCTTTCCTCACACTGGCCCCAACATAGGGAATCTTCACCTGATCAAAGCCACCCACAAATCCCACATTAAAATAAACATAGGTTTCACTAATATTTATTTATGGCCAAAGAGGCTTTATCCCAAGAATGATTGAAGTGTTTGACACAGAGGCAATTGTTAGTAATAATTACAATAAAATATCACCCAATTCACTGGATTAAATAATGAAAAATGTGATGACTTCAACAGATACTGAAACAGCACTTGATAAAATTCAATAGTCACTTTTCATGTACAAAAAGAGGAATAGGAATATATTCTAATAACATGGTATAGAGTTACTTAAAACAAAGCTGGTTTTATCTTTAATGTAAAGCAGTCATTAAAAATAGAAGCAAAACAGGAACCCCAGTCACGTAAAATGATCTTCTGGCCACTGCAGTGATATGGAGGCTTCATGTGAATTAACAAAACAGTTGAGTAAAGTGGATGAATATAAGATACAGTGTATATTCAAAACACAATTCCTTTGAGCTAATTAGAAATATTAATTAAAAATGAGATCCTATTCACAACAACAATAAAGAAAATACCAAATTTAGAATTTCAGTCATATTCAGTATGATCTAATTCATGTTTTCAAAAATCATGTAGGTTTCATGTGTTTATAAACGTATTTAAATGAATATTGGAGACACCTGGAAGTCTGAGACCAGTGCTTTTCCCAAAAGAAGGGAAAAGGATGGAAAGAGTAAGGAAGGGCTTGTCAGCATCCTTTGAATTTCTTCTAATGATAATGTATTAACACAGAATTTTTATAATTTTTAAAACTTTACAGAACAGCATTTGTGATTCCATTTTGTCAAATTACACACACATTTGTGTATACTTAGAAAATCTCTCAAAAGATGATCACTCAAACTTAATAGTAGTTACATAGAGATGGTGGGGTTTTCAATGATTTCATTGTGATTTTTGTTTTCAATATTGTTTGATGTTTTACAATGAATATTTGCTATTTTTATAATAAAAAGTCACAAAGATATCTTAATTTTGAAAAGAAACCAACAGAATCTAAGGAGTGCTATTCATGACAAACAAGGACACTTTTAAGACTAAGGAAGCAGAATAATATAAACTAATGGAAAAATAGATCATGTTCCTATTTATAATTTATAGCACACTCACATAAAATATAATACAGATAAATCTTCTCAAGCTATATATAGACTATATAACCAATTATCCTTTCAAGATAAGAAACTTCCTGTTAAATTATTTATCCCACTCTCATTTTATGAAATGCAATGAACAAAGCAAAAGAAATGAAAAATAGAGGGAGACCTCCATTTTCAATGAGACAAGGAAGGACCAAACC
Organism: Ovis aries; assembly: GCF_016772045.2. Taxonomy (NCBI): domain Eukaryota; kingdom Metazoa; phylum Chordata; class Mammalia; order Artiodactyla; family Bovidae; genus Ovis; species Ovis aries. Next base: position 45,850,715 of record NC_056056.1, read on the forward strand.
TGTCAATGAGAAGCTGTTAAGTCAATCTGTTGATTACTGTGGGATCAGAACCAGAACAGGGAAGAGAGATGCCAGGTACCTCCTCAGATCCACGGAAGGACCCAGATATTCTCAAAGGACCATGATGGAAAGTTGGCTGATAACATCTTTATTGCATTTATGAGATATGGTAGCACAGGCTGCCTGTAGAGATTGAAGAATGTCCCATGAAGAGTGGGATCTATACTGCAGAGGGTCAGAAGAGGCAGGGCTGCAGGAGTCACCTGCTGACCTCGCCTCCAGAGTGGGAGACATGTGGCAACAATGCACAGGATGAAATAAGGGGTAGAGGAAGTAGAAGCAAGGGCCACCAGACTGCATTACAGGAAGTTTATGAGTCTAACACAGGTTTCCAGAATACTAAAAGCTAAAAGGAGAAGGTCCCCAAGGGAAAGGAAATAACTGAAAGGGTGTTTGAAAAATAAGAACTGTTGAAGTTGATAAATTCCCTCACCAGCTTCTCTATTTGTCATATTGTTATTCAGCCAGTGCAGACCTTATTCAATGACAAGTAATAATCAAAAAGAAACCACAGGTACCTTCCTGGCAGTCCAGTGGTTAAGATTTCTAGCTTCCAATGCAGGGGCGTGGGTTCAATCCCTGATCAGGGAGTTAAGATCCCGTGTATCTCATGTCCAGAAAACCAAAAACATAAAACAAAGCAATATTATAACTAATTCAATAAAGGCTTAAAAAAATGATCCACACCAAAAAGAAAAAAAAAAACTACTTACAAAAAGAAACATTAATGGGATTTACACATAGGAATTGTAGAGAAAGGGAATACACACAAAAGCTACTTAAAAAAATAAATATCACAAGAGGAATTACCCAAGGAAACAGAAGAGATATTCAGATAAATTTTCTATATTCTCAAAGAAATTTCAGCTAACACATCTTTCTAGAAAAAGACCCCAAAGAAAAGACATAAGAGTTCAAAGAAGTAATTTTAAAAATGAAATAAAAATATTAAAAGCAAGCTAGTAGATGTAGGATAAAAATGGAAGAGTAAGACTCAATAGAGATGGAATCTACATTAGATGCAACAGGACATAGAATGCAAATAACTGACTGAGCAGCTGGAACCACACTGGAAAGAATCCAGGAAATTACACAAAATGAACAACAACAAAAAACATAATTTGTTCATGTTTCTAGAGTAAACTGCTTGTTATAGAAGACCAATAGGGATCCTTAGCATTTCTGAAGAAGGAAAATATAAAGAATTAAATATAAATTATTTTCAAAAATAAAATAGATGAGAACTTCCTTGAAACAAAGATGACTTAAACCTACAAATCAAAAGGGCATATACTGATACATTCCAAGCAAAATTGGTATATACTCTTCAACATCAGAATATATCCTACTGAAGTTATAAAACAGTAGCAATAAAGAAAGTTTCATGTGGATGGTCAGATAGTTAGTAAACCATATAAAGAGAGAAAAATCAAGTTTTTCCAGGCTCCTTCCCCATGCCAAAAGACAGAAGACCAACATCTAGAAAAGTCTGAAGGAAAGAAAATATGATTCAAGGATTGGGAACATGCCAAGTTATCCCTCAGGTAAATTGGGCAATAGACAAACATTCTTAGGCATGCAAAAACTTTAGGGAATAAAGTACTCAGGAAACTTCTAGAAAAACAACTTTTAAATGAAATCTATTCAACCAAGCAATGAGTGAAAATAAATTCTAGAATATAGAACCTAGGAGCATTCGTTTCCTAGGGTTGCCATAACAAAACACCACAAATTGGATGGCTTAGAACAATATTGTTGCACAATTCTGGAGTCTAGAATTCTGAAATCAAGGTGAGGGCCAGGCCATGCTCCCTCTGAAGGAGCTAAGGAAGAATCCTTCCTTGCCTCTTCCAGCTTCTTTTAGTAACAGCCATTCTTTGGTTTGGGTCAGCATAACTCCAATCTTCACATGGTGCTCTCCCTACATCTCTTTACGTAGTCTTCCCTCTGTGTAGGTCTAGGTTCAAATGTCCCCTTGTATAAGGACGCCAGTCATATTGGATTAAAGCCTACTCTAATGACTTCATTTTAATTTGATCACCCCTGTAAGCATTCTATTTTCAAATTGGTCACATGCTGAGGTACTGGGAATTAGGACACAAACATACCTTTTTGGAGAGGACACAATTGAACACATAACAATGGGGTAACATGGAAGGTAGCACTGAGTCCATTAAATATAAAGCCAAAACTAAACAGCAAGAAGTACATTTAGAGAACAAAATTAAGTGAGGTTAACATCAACAAGGGAATATAATAAAGGTCAAGAGATAGAGTTGGATACGGTCTAAAGTGTAAGTGTGGGAAATTCCTCATCATTCAAGCAGAAAGTCAATAGATACTAAATACTTAAAATTGAAACTTCTCTATTTTTTAAAGCATAGCAAATTCAATCTTTTAATGTTTTCCATTCTGTTTTTAATCCTAAGAGAATTAAACTGTTAAGAACTTGTGGTGAAGAAGCAACCAGTTTAGTAATTTCTAAGTTTTGCTTCAATTCCGTCTAACATTAAATTCAAGTAAAACAATACTAAATTTTTTTCATCTAAAATGGTATGCAGAGTATAATCCCATTTTTTAAAATTCTTTTAGTTATTCTCTTTATCCACATACACACAACAGAGTCTCCAAGGATGTTTTGTTTTATATTGGGAATAGTTATAGGATTCATAGTGAGTTGTTTTTTTTTTTTTTTTACTATTTTTATTGTACTTTTTTCTATATTACTTTTTATAATGAATATATGTTATTTTAAACAAAAAACAATAAGATCATTGTTTCACATTATTTTCCCAAAAGCTTGCTTGGTAGGCATTAGGAGTGGGACTCAACCTCAGGTCCTAGGAAGTGGCAGATCCAGGAGGCAGGGGGTGGAATCTCAGGGTGCTGTGACAGCCGACTCAAGGTGACTGGGCTATTAGGAGGCCCTTTTCCAGCTGGGGGTCTGGTTTCACAGCAATTGTGGCAGAAAACTCCTCAAGGGAAAATGCCACCACAGGCATTAAGGACTTCCCACAGTCAGATCCAGTCCCCAAAGACATAGGGCTTTAAGTTCAGCAAAATGAGCCAGGGCTGCCTTCCAATTTTTGATAAAGTCCAAGTTTTCGCTTTATTGTGACACTGAAGAAGCCATTGCCTCCAGTAATCAAACCAGAGGCTGGCTCCATTCTTCTGGACTCCCAGCAAGAGGGCTGCCCATGAGACTGTCCTGTGTGACCACAGGACACAGCTGTGTGGCCAAGTTTCCACTCCATCCTACAAGCTAGACAGGAAGGATTTTTTCAACAGGAAGGGTTTCTGGGCTCATAACAATCATCATGATTTGCATATTAGATTATTACTCTCCTTATGTCTGGTGGTCACCAAATGTTCAACAGGAAATTTTTCTTTGCCTACGTCTCTTCCTGAATTTTAGTGGAGGTTTCCGTGGATACAGCAGGCAGCCAGCTGAGGTTTTGTAAGGCAGAGTACACCCCAAAAAAGTTGTAGGCTTCCAGCCTTACTTCCTGAAAGTTGGTGCTGGCCCTCACATTCCCTGTCTAGCCTACATAACATAACAGATGTCCCCGCAGGAGACACCAGCTCGGTGGCAGCAGCAGGTTCAGGGACAAAGCAGGGGCGCAGAGGCAGGCCATCTGCAGTGGGAACAGGGTCTGACTTCACCAGCAAGTCCTGTGGGGCCTGAGCCCTAGGAGTGCTATCTATGCCTGAATGCAGGCCGAGAGCAGACTGGGTTCTGCTGTTGGGCTGGGGATCACATGCAACTAGTATCTTCAGGGGACAGAATCCCTGGACAGGTTGTCAAAGTAACACAGTCATAGAGGCAGGGGTAGGCCTTCGAGGAGCACAGAGAAACACCGCAGGAGTCTGAGGGCAGCCCCTGCCAGTGGCCTGGAAAAACTTAGAAAATGTTGTCTCTACTCACTTTTTTTAAACCCAGAAAGATAATAAAATTATTTGTTAAAACTCACAGGTAATCAATTTATTTGAAACAAAATAATTTTACAAATCCCATGATGCCTATGTTCTGAATCTAAGTCCTAGAATTGTCTGTTGCGATTTGTCCATCTCCTCTTTGCCCTCTAAGTAAGTATAAGTGTTAGTTGCTCAGTTGTGTCAGACTCTTTGCAACCCCATGGACTGTAGCCTACCAGGCTCCTCTGTCCGTGGGATTTCCCAGAACTTTGTCCTCTAGATACATCTAAGACTAGGGTTGATTATTCAGAGAGGCCAAGTCTCAGAGGTTATTGCATTCAGATGAGACAGCAGAGGCCATCTTACCTTCTGCCCTGACCTTTGGATTACCTGTGGCTCCCTCACTACCCTGTACCCTTCAGTTCCTTGGTTCCTGATCAATTTCTTGTGTGTCACTACCTGGCAAGGCTTTTTCTTCTGATAGCTCTAATTTGGGCAGATGACTTTTGCTCATTTAGCCAAATCTTCTCTATACCAAAATTTATATCTCTAGAGAGCTCCCTCAGTTTATTAAAAACATGATTTTATTCATTGAGTGAAAGTATGTGTGTGCTCAGTCACTTCAGTCGTGTCCGACTCTGTGTGACCCTATGGACTATAAAGCCACCAGGCTCCTCTGGCCATGGGGATTCTTCAGGCAGAATACCGGAGTGGGTTGCCATTTCTTCCTCCAAGAGATTTTCCCAACCTAGGGACTGAACCTGAGTCTCTTGTGTCTCTTGCACTGGTAGGTGGATTCTTTACCACTAGCACCACCTGAGAAGTCTGAGTGAAGGTGGATTTTATGAACAAACAGCAAAGTGAATATGGTCCGTTCACTATAGTCTTCCAGCTACCCACAATAAGAGCTGACAGAAATCTCTGCCCATTCTGGTTTCAAATCTTGAGTGACTCTGTTCAGCCATATTTATGTGAGCCAATTCCTCAGCTCATTCACTCCTCAGCCTGCTCATATTGGCTTCTGCCTCCTCTATCACACTGATATACTCTTTCAAAGACCATCAGTGAGCCCCTATTCGTGCTAAAAATGATTGACATGCTTCAGCTGTCACTTCCCTAATCCACCTGCTCACATGCGAAATTCTATCTTTCTCACATACTTTCTCTCTATCTTTAAACTCCCTTCTCCATTGATTTCTCTCACATTTTTCTCTCTGTCAGTTTTTCTCATCAGCTTCACAATCATTCCTCCCACTCTTCAGTGGGCTTCTATTCCTCTCCAACCCATAAGCTTTCAGAGTTCTATTCTCAATGAGGAAGCTCTTTTATCCTCACATTTTAACTACTAAATATCTCCCAACCCAGACCTCTCCAGAGTTCCATTTCCACTCAGGGGTCCCCAGCCTCTGGGCCATGCAACCTCCTGTCTGATTAGCAGCAGCATTAGATTAAAGGGCACAACAAATGTAATGTGCTTGAATCATTCCAAAACCATCCCCCTTTATCCCTGGTCTGCGGAAAAACTGTCTTCCACGAAACTGGGCCCTGGTGCCAAAACGACTGGGGATCACTGCCATATATCCCCAGTTGAACATCCCATGGTGCCCCCAAAGCTCCCTCTCACTTCCTGGGTTATATTTCTTGCATTGCATTATGCACATTTCTGCAGCCCAGAGATATGCATCCATGAATAAAATCGAAAACCATTCTGGGTCCCTAAAGCAGAAGTGAATCAGAGCCACAATTACTGTTTGATCGGAAACCATGGCCTCCAGGGATTTGGCAGATACTGACTTCATACAGGAAGTTTCATGCTCTTCCTCCTGTGTCTGTGTCCCTTTTGAAGTCTTTATCTTCCGAGGTAGAAAATGGAGAAGAATAACTATGCTTCTCCTTTGCACAAGTGATGTCAGCCTGGAGATGTGTATACGTGAAAACACAGAGTGGGGTGCTCAAGTAGATGAAGAGTGAGCACAGTAGGATTTTCGCCAAAGCTCCAATGTGTCCTAAGAATACAAACTGGCCAACTCATTTAGTCCTGAGCCCTGGAGCTTTAATCTTTCAAGAACATACTTCCTTCCTGTATTTCTAGCAACTACTCTTTGACTTTTCTGGAAATCTTACCAGTTACCCTCTCTCTTCCAAAAGAATTGAGTCACAAAAATAGAACCATGAGAAAACTTAGATTGACCCCTTTGCTTTCTGGAATGTGCTGGGTTGAAAGAGCCTGGGGAATTGGGTTGGGGTGAGGGGCAGGGATGAGGGGCGGGGAGAGTTCTTCCTTAACCAATTCTTCCATCTCAAAGAAAAAATAAATTGAGGGTAAGAATTTGTTTAAAATGCTTTAAATTAGTCATCCACAGGAAAAGAATTTTGTGGGAAAGAATTTATACTTGGACTATTCTAGTATTTAGAGAAGGAATTTTTAACCTGAGATCCTTGAATGGGCTTTATCAGAATATATGATCTTCAAGAAACTGTGTTTCTGTGTCTGTGCATTTTTCTGAGATGGTTCATAGCTCTTATGAGATTCTCAAAGGGGCTCCTGATACCTCACCAAAGAGTAAGAACTACTTACTTAGAGGTTAACTTAGTCGCATTGGTTATCAAATGCTGTATAACAAATTATCCCAAAACTTAGCAGTGTAATGAAGCTAACATTTATCATCTCACAGGTTGAATGGATAAGGAATTGAGGAGAGGTCTACCCAAGTGACTTGGCTCAGGGTCTCTTGTGATTTTGCAGTCAAGAAGTCAGATGGGATACTATCATCTGAAGGCTTGACTAGGGCCAGAGAATCTGCTTCCAATAATTTGGTTTGTTCATACAGCTGTTGGCAGAAGGCCTCACTCCTTGTTGGCTGTCTGCAGGAGGCCTCCATTCCTTGTTATGTGGACCTCTCCATTGGGCTGCCTGAGTGAGTATCCTCACAACATGGCAGCTGGCTTCCTCCAGAGAAAGTGAGCAGGAGAGAGAGCAAGGAAGAAGCCACAATGCCTCTTATAACCTAGTCTCAAGGGTCAAACATTGTCACTCCTGCCATATGCTAGTCCTATAAGCAGGCTAACCCATACTCAAGGGGAGATATTTTGGCTCCACATTTGGAAGGGATTTGTGAATATATGTTTGAACTACCAAACCAGTTAAGAGGCCTTACATTATAGTCTTGCTGAGGAGCAACCCCACCCCCCCCCCCCCCCCCACCCCCACCCCCATACAACCCTTCCCTGTTTTCTACCAGATCATTTTGCAGTGTTTGGGATTCCCCTCAGTGCAGGGCTCCTCCTGTCCCTGGACAAATTACTAAACTTCATTGTGCTGCAATTTTTTCACTGGTTATTGGATATAATAATAGCATTTATAACTACTTTATAGGATTTTCCTATGATGATGAAGAGAAATGCTAGATTAATAAATGCTAAAAAAATGTTATCTATGATAATGGTGCCCCACACTCAGATCTATAGCTTTCCATCTCTACTACCTAGACTCATACATTTATGGATACATCTCCCAGATGGGGAAAGAAGTGATGGTCTACTGAGAATTTATTTGTAGAGCAGGTACTGTAAGGCAGAGAGATACAAAAGAAGCTAAAAATAGACCCTGTCCTTAATAGGTCTGAAATGTAGTTGAGGAGAAAAGATATCTATCCAGAGGAATGTTTTGGGAATCCAGTGACACTCATCTCTTTGAGAATAGGGGACAGTCCCTGCATCGAGTGGAATTTCAAAGATTAAGATTCCAGCCGGAGAGTGAGTAAAACCTTAAGGAACAATGGAGGCTGAAGTCTGAAGGGGAACCACAGGAAGCTTTGTAGGGCAGGAAAAAACAAAGAGGAAAAGAGAAAGATTTAGGAAGTCAAGATTTCACAGAAAAAGGAATGGACTTCAAGAAAAAGGAAAACCACAGGAGATTCTTCTCCAAGGGAAGAATTGGTTTGTGCTGTGGTGATCACAGAAGGAGAGCTTGATATTTATCAATCTATGTATTAAAACAAAAAGATATCCTGTTAACCTTTTAAGGGCAAGGAACATGTCTATAGGCTTCTGTAATCCGGCACAGCATGGAGGATACTTTTAAAAAATACAGATACTGAAAAGCTACTGCTGTGACTAATTCAGATTTGAGATTAAAATATTCACTGGTGGGCATTCCACAGGGCTGGTTCTCTGCAGCCCAGCTTTTCTGTGTGTTTCCTTTTTGGGAGGGTCCAGCCTTATGGGAACTATTTGATTCAGACGTCACAGGCAACCTCCAAGGCTAGGGGAGAGAAGAGAAAAGAGGTGTCTCCAGTCTGGTCTCAAAGGCCCATGGGCGGCAGCAGCGTGGAGGGTATGGGAAGAAAGGATGATAGCATACATTCTCCTGAGGCCTTCAGTTACACCTTTCATCCTGAGATCTGGCTCCATTTTCCTATTGTTGGGAACTGACCTAAGATTGTTTTAGTCCACAAGTAGCCCAAACATTTGGAAGTGTGTGAGAGTCAGCTGCTCATTCATTATTTGGCTATTAAGTTATAATGAAAGCAAATCTCAGACCAAAATGTACCCCCTACATGTATGTGTGTATGCGTGTGCGTTCAGTAGCTCAGTTGTGTCCGACTCTTTGTGACTCCAAGGACTACAGCCTACCAGGCTCCTCTATCAGTGGGATTTTCCAGGCAAGAATACTGGAGTGGGTTGCCATTTCCTCCTCCAGGGAATCTTCCTAACCCAGGGATCAAACCTTCATCTCCTACATTGGCAGGCAGATTCTTTACCACTGAGCCACCTGGGAAGGCCAAACCCCCTTAACCCCCATATAGACATTTGTAAAACAAACATTCACAAACAATTAGGCACAGAATATTTCATGCAACTGGCTCCATGGATTTCATAAAGTTCCAGCTCTTGTCCTTTCAGGCATTCCAACCACTACCTGTCAATTTGTTGGAAGCAGAACCAACAACATTTCAGAGACACGATTTTATTATCTTCATGGTAGCAGCATCACACAACCAGAATCCTCCTACAGCTACATTTGGAGACAGAAACAGCTCAGGACAAAGTATTTGGCACTGGTCTTCACAGGTTTATGCTAGGCTCTTACACTCTGTTCAGGCAAACATGAGGAGCACCTCTAAAATATTTTACCTTATTCACATACCTTGACTATCTTTAACTTTGTCAGTGAGAGTCCTTTTCTATCATTTTTCATGCTAATTACCAAGACACTAATTCCATCACATCAAATCCATTTTGGATATTCACTGTGCTGATTGGCAGTGTCTGCTGCAGATCAAGGTATAAATTACTCCTGCACTCATGGGGGCCACCTTGGTGTGGCCTTTCTGATACAGCGCTAGCTGACACCCTGGGGTACAGACTGCCCCTATAATTGAAGTTTAATCTAACTTGTAAGTACACAGTGTTACACCATCAATGCTGCAGTAGTTTCAAGTAAGTTATTGACATCAAGACACTTGCCTTGGTCTGAAGGAAAAAAAAACAATCATTTTCATAAAGTTCAGTGGAAAGCTAGTCAATACCAGGACCATCAGTTCCAGGTTCTGTGACAAATTTCATCAGTTGTAACTTCTGTCTAGAAAGATGATGATAAATATAAGATATGATTGAAGTCTGTGAGATTGAATTGGAGACTCCAAATTTGTAAGCATTATAATACAGGGAGACACTTGGTACTTCCTTGATGTTATTTAGTCCAAGTAGAAGGAAATGTTATTTCATATGATTCTTATGGAACTGGTTACTCACAAAAGTAGTTCAGGCTATAAACAATTTTTTCTGGGCTAAATCAAAAGTCATAAAGTTTCAGCTCACAAAAATGTTTTATTTGGCCCGAGAATTATGATGAAATTATTTAATTTGATAAATAGCCAATACTTAAAAATCAATTACCATTTCCATTAAAATCTGGATTTTCAGCTTTTCTTGGAGAAAAAAAAAGATCGGTCAACACTTGGTCTGCGTTCCCTGCTGACATCAGGCAGCTGGAATGGAGAACCCAGGTAACAGGCCTTTCCTCTCCAGTTGGCTACAGTCCTCACTGGGTGCTGACAATCCCCATCACTGAGATCCTATCCCAGCTGCCAGTTACACTCTCTCCTCCACTGCCATGCTTCTTATCACAGAGTTAAGAAGACGTCAACTACTTCTTATACCCTGATGACCATTGCAGCATTATAGTTAAAAATGCTAACAGCCCTTAGGATTCTTTTGAATCTTGGCTCTTTTACTTTCTAGTTATGTGACTTTGGGTAAGTTGCTTATGCTCTCCAAACCTAAGATTTCCTTATCTGTAAATGAGTATAATACTGTAACCTACTTCATAGGTTACAGTGGGGGGTTCTTTACTGACTAAGCCATCAGGGAAGCCCATGGGCAGCCTCAAATAAGTGCCTCTGAGAGGACCACACGTCCTACCCAGCCCACTCTAATCTTTTATGTCACTCACCTCGTTCCCTGCAGGCATGAAGTTTGTGATCTCTGGTTTAAATAAATATGTGTATATCATTTCATAATCATGTATGAATGTGAGAGTTGGACTGTGAAGAAAGCTGAGCACTGAAGAATTGATGCTTTTGAACTGTGGTGTTGGAGAAGACTCTTGAGAGTCCCTTGGAATGCAAGGAGATCCAACCAGTCCATTCTAAAGAAGATCAGTCCTGGGTGTTCATTGGAAGGACTGATGCTAAAGCTGAAACTCTAGTACTTTGGCCACCTCGTGCAAAGAGTTGACTCATTGGAAAATACTCTGATGCTGGGAGGGATTGGGGGCAGGAGGAGAAGCGGACTACAGAGGATGAGATGGCTGGATGGCATCACCGACTCAATGGACATGAGTTTGAGTGAACTCCGGGAGTTGGTGATGGACAGGGAGGCCTGCCGTGCTGCAATACATGGGGTCGCAAAGAGTCGGACACGATTGAGCGACTAAACTGAACTGAACTGAATATCATTTCATAATAAATTATGTTAATAATTCAGAGGATGATCCTCTTCATCTTTGAAAATCATTTTATGGAACAGCTCTCTACAATCTGCATCAGCTGAGCCTTGACAAAAAGTAAGAGATCAGGGTCCTATGGGGTTTGTAGCTGCCTCAGAGTAAAGTGATACCCCACCTCAGTAGACACATGTCATCATGAAAACACAAACACAAAGTTGGAGAAGACAATTACAACATATCTAGCTTCAGAGGATTAGTATCCAAAATAATATAAAACATTTTTACATACTAATAATAGAAAGCTCTATGGGAAAATGGGCAAAAAGATGAACAGGCAATTCATGAAGAAACAGAGTAGATTTATAAACATAGGAAAAGATACTGAATTCCATAAGAATCCAGAACATAAAAGTTAAAAATACAATAAAATACCATTTTACACCTGTCATATCAATAAAACTGTTACAGGCTACCAGTACTACCATCACTACCAAGTCTATGCTTTGCTGGTTGAGTATAGATTGGCCTGACCTCTTTGAAGAGCAGTTTGGAACTCTCTGAAGAAGCTGGTTATCCAAGATCCCCAGGGTTTCACTCCTAGGAAATCAGTTCCAGAGAAACCCTTGCAGAAGTGCACCAAAACACAGGCACAAAAGTGTTTATGGCCACATTGTTTGTAATAGCTGAAACTGATAACAACTGAAATGCTTATCAGCAGAATAAATTATAACCTATTCATACAATAGGGTAATATGCAATCACTACATCCGTCAACCAAAACAGTTCTCAAAACATGTTAGATACAAAAAGTAAGTTGCTTAAGAATACAAGCATTATGATGTCATGTACGTAAAATAGCATGCAAAGCAGTGCTATATATAGTGTTTGGAGACGCAGGTGCAAAAAAATGTATGGGGATAATAAATACCAATTTTAGGATATTGATTACCTCTGGAAGGAAGAGAGGGAAATGAGATTCAGATTTTGTGGATCTGCAAGGGGCTTCAGCTGTATGAAAACTGTTTGATTTCTTCAGTTAGGTAAGTATATCTGGTTGTGTGTTATATTTACTCTATACATTTTTAAATATATTAAATAATATAAAATAAAATTTTCAATAAAATGTGTGTGTGCTCAGTTGTGTCCAACTATTTTGTAACCCCATGGACTATATAGCCTGTCAGGCTCCCCTGTCGGTGGGATTTTACAGGCAAGAATACTGGAATGGGTTGCCATTTCCTTCTCCAGGAGATCTTCCCAATCCAGTAATCAAATTCATGTCCCTTGAATCTCGGCATTGGCAGGTGACTTCTTTACCACTAGAGTCACCTGGGAAGCCCTTTAAATAAATAACATTTCTTAATTTCTATCATGCAGCTTTTTTTATTTTGGAATTACAACTTTATCCAGCCTACATCAGTTCCCTTTTGCTGTTTGGTACTTTTTTAAATATTTATTTATTTGTTATTTGGCTGCATCAGGTCCTGTTGCAGCACACAGGCTTCTCTTTAGACGAGGCACATGGGCTTAGTTGCCCCGTGGCATGTGGGATCTTAGTTCCCAGGGATCAAACTCGCATTCTCTGCATTGACAGGTGGTTCCTAACTACTGGACTACCAGGGAAGTCCCCCTGTTGCTGTTTTAACAAATTACCATTAATTTAGTCCAAAAGTCCATTCTATACATTTGTGTTAGTATACTGTATTGGTGTTTTTCTTTCTGGCTTCACTCTGTATAATAGGCTCCAGTTTCATCCACCTCATTAGAACTGATTCAAATGTATTCTTTTTAATGGGAGAGGGTGGGATGATTTGGGAGAATGGCATTGAAACATGTATACTATCATGTAAGAAACGAATCGCCAGTCTATGTTCGATACAGGATACAGGATGCTTGGGGCTGGTGCACGGGGATGATCCAGAGAGATGATATGGAGTGGGAGTTGGGAGGGGGGTTCAGGATCGGGAACTCATGTACACCCATGGCTGATTCATGTCAATGTATGGCAAAACCAATATAGTATTGTAAAGCAAAATAAAGTAAAAATAAAAATTTTTTTAATTAAGAAAAATTACCATTAATTTAGTAGTATACACATTCATTATTTTAGAGTTTTGGTCCCCTTCCTCCATCCTCAAAGCCGGCAGTTTAGCCTCTTCAAATCTCTCCGTGGCCTCTGTCTTTGGTACCACGTGTCTGAACCTGACCCTCTTGCTCCTCTTAAGGACCTTTGTATTTCACCAGTTCATTCAAACAACCCAGGATAATCTTCCCATTTCAAGTTCCTTATCTTGATCACAATCTGTTTTGCCATATTCGGTAACACATTCACTGGTTTGGGAATTAGAACACAAACATTTTGGGGGACATTTTCTGTCTGCCACACAGGCCTTAAACATTTTATAGTCTCTAGGGCAGCACCTATAATGCCTGGTGGAAAGCCCCTGGCCTGCTCAGTTCCTAAGTTCTGAATTGGTTTCCCTGCCGTGGTAAAGACCCAGATGGCTACAAGGCAGTTAAAGTTAAGCCCTCACGGAGGGGATTCACAGAGGCTGGAAATTCCCAAGCTAAAGAATGAATGGGTTTAAAACTATCAATACTTTCCTTGGAACAGCCAGAGTGATTGCTTTAAAACATAAATTTGATCCTGTCCCTCTCCAGTGTGAAATCCCATCATGGCTTCCCCCTGGCTTTAGAATAAAGAACTAAGCCCTTGAAGTGGTCCCACACAAAGATTTCTGAAGCTCAGTATTACTGACATTTTGGACTGGGTCATTCTTTGTTGCTGGGGCATCCTGTGCACTGTAGGACATTTACCAGGATCTGGGTTTCCACCCACGAGATGCCAATAGTGGTGGCTCAGATGGTAAAGCATCTTCCTGGAATGAGGGAGACCTGGGTTCAGCCCCTAGGTTGGGAAGATCCCCTGGCAAAAGAAATGGCAACCCACTCCAGTACTCTTGCCTGGAAAATTCCATGGATTGAGGAGCCTGGTAGGCCACAGTCCATGGGGTCGCAAAGAGTCGGACACGACTGAGCAACTTCACTGGTTCCCCAGCTCCATCCCTCTCCACACACACACTTGTGATAAGTTATGACAACCTTGCTAAATGTCCCTGGGGGACAAAAGCATCCCACCCACATTAAGCACCACTGTTCAAAAAGGTCCTGTAGGATCTGGGCCCTGCTCATTTCCCCACCCTTGTCTCTCCTCTTTAGCCACTTAAAGGGCATCCCCCAGCTGAACACAGCAGGGTCCCTCTGGCCTCTGGATCTCTCCACACACTATTCCTTCTTCCTGGATTGCCCCTCCCCACATCTCCTCATCTGGCAAACTCTTTCTATGTGTCTCTGTCTAACTGTCTCCTGCCCTGTCTTAGACGTAAGGGCTGAGTGCTGACCGCGGCTGCCCACCCCCTCATCCTGCAAACCCTCTCCACACCTCCATCCTTTGCCTGCCTTCTCCATCGGACTGCCGCCTCCAGGGGAGCAGGACCTGTGACTGTCTCGTCACGATGAATGCAGTGCTTACTGACTAGTGGCCATGTGGTCTGTTCCATAATCAGAGGCCCCGGAATCAGACCATGAAGCCAGGTAAATCCCGGGTAGATCTGGGATTAATTATCTGCTCCGTGTTGTGTCTGGATTCTGTCAACCCCATTAAAGATTAAATAGTAACTCTGGATGTGATCTGGAAAAGAGCCTTTTCCTGAGAGCAGTGAACTGAGGAGTCAGAGGGCTGTGTCACAGGAATCCTTTGCCCCAGGGGCTCCTGTTACACTGGGGAAGGGTGGCCCTGTGCCCTGGCACAGGCTGCCAGGACTCTCTGGGAAGAGAGCCAGACAGTGGTCACCACAGACGGGGAGCAGCCCAGCAGAGAGAATGCTGTCACTTGTCAGCTCTGGTACAAGGACCACTCAAAGGACAGCATTCCCAAATAAGAGATGTTTAGACCCCGCCAGGTTCCCTTTGTCCACCCCAACCTGGGGCATGTACTTGGCCTCATCTCCCCAATGATCAGTGCTTTACATGATTCAAAACTTGTAAATGAGTCTCTGAAACAGAATCCTCTGAACAATGCTGAAGGGACAAAGCCTAGCCCTAGGGCAGTAGGCACCTGAATTTCCCCAAGAGGAAGGCTGTCCTTGTCCTCTGTTCAGTCAGCTCCTCCCTCTTCTTCAGTCTTCCAGAGGGAGCCCTACCCTGGCTGTCAACTATGTCGCCAAACCCATAGTCCTTGTGTTATTCTACACTTAACGTGTTCCTTTTTAAACATTCATTCCTTCTTCCTTAACAAAACTAGTTATTTTCTGATTATGTAAAGAATGTATGCCCATTGTAAAAAATGCAAACTACAAAGTTTAAGGAAGACAAAAAAAAACATGAGATCACCACCATCAACATACCTCTCTTTATCCAAATACACACAGAAATGTGACTTTATTTATCTAGGTGAAATTCTGTGCTCAGAATACGTGTATCAGAAAAGGAAACTTTCTGTAAGCATCACTAACAGCAAACTGCCATCACTTGCCAGAATAGAAGACAGCCCTCCCAATATAAATACAGTGAAAACAAAAGTGTGATTAACTATCTAGTCAGATAAGGAGAGTGAAGTCGCTCAGTCGTGTCCTACTCTTTGCGACCCCATGGACTGTAGCCCACCAGGCTTCTCCATCCATGGAATTTTCCAGGCATGAGTACTGGAGTGGGTTGCCATTTCCTTCTCCAGAGGATCTTCCTGACTCAGGGATTGAGCCTGGGTCTCCCACATTGCAGGCAGACGCTTTACCATCTGAGCCACCAGGGAGAAGGAGGTGACAGAAGATGAGATGGTTGGATGGTATCACTGACTCAATGGACATGAGTTTGCACAAACTCTGGGAGATAGTGAAGGACAGGCAAGCCTGGCATGCTGCATTCCATGGGGTCACAAAAAGCTGGACATGACTGAGCGACTGAACAACAGATACCATAGCTACCAAGGCTGCAAAGCCTGAGGTCCAGCCTCAGGAATTAAAAGAGGGGATTAGCAAGTATTAGACAAGTCAGACCAAAGGGAGACTCTCTCCTGGATACAATTAGAAGGATTGAAAGAGAATTGAAAGAAAAAAGTCTTTCTCTATTCTGTTATCTGTTACAAGTCTATGCAGTAATTTAAACCTCTGGGTGCCCTCAAGACCTCCCACACTCTATGGAGAAGGCATGGGTGGGACCCACAGCACTGACCCTGCAGGGTTCACTCAAGACCTCACAGAGGGGAAAGGCTTCTATGCACCAGCCACTTGCCCGGAAGCCTCAGAAAACAGCACTTCCGGGGCTCTAGCCCCAGCACTCCAGTCCCAGACATCCCTCCTTCCCCAGCTGGAGATTACAGGGCTCCTTTCCCTCCCTCTTCACAAAGACGCTTCTGCCTGGAGAACCAATATTCCTGGGCAGGAGACCCAAAATCCTGGTGCATATTATCAGGACAAGCCTTCCTGCCACAGGCTGGGTCCTCTGGAGGGAAGGGGAGAGCGACCTCAGGGCCTGAATAGGGTGAGGCAAGCAAGGCGCCCAGGACACAAAATTGAAGAAAGGGCTCACTCTGTGCTGCAGACCCTCATCCATCTGAGAGTGGGCACCTGCTTACATCACCCTCTCCCAGGTGGGGCACGAGCACTGAGCCTTGAACCACTCACTATGTGGTACTGGACAAGTTGGTATCCCTTTGAAAGAGAGAAAATTGGAGCCAATCTGATTCTTCCTTATCTTACACCATATAAAAAATAAATTTAGTATGCAAAGACCTAAAGATGAAAGGAAAACATGAACACTTTTAGAGGAGAAATCAAACATAGCTTTATGATTTGAGAGCAAGAAGGATTTCTTAAAGTAATAACAAAGAATAAACATAAGTATAATAAAAATGTTGATAAATTCACCTATGTTACAATTATCTGCTTGCTTTTCTAAAGTCACCATTGACAAAGTTAAAAGGCCAACTACAATCTGGGAAAATACATTTGCACTGCATGTAACTGATGAAAGATTAGTAACCAGAATCTATGGTGGGGGCAGGGGAGTGGATTTTTTAACAACATAAGAAAAAACAGACAAACTCACAGAAGAGGGAACGTAACTATCCAATTAATATACAAAGAGATGTTCAACCACACTACTAACCAGGACAATGCAAATTAAAATTACAGTGAAATATCAATTCATACCCATTTAGTTGGCAAAAATGCAGAGGTCTGATAATGCCAAATGATTGTGAGATTATGACCAAACCAAGGTTATGATGGAACCAAGCAATGGTGAGATTATGACAGAATGAGAACTCAGCCTGCTGGTTGTGAATTAGGACCATCCTTAGGAAGGCAGCGGAGCTGTCCAAGGGCAAAGACATCTGGGCCTAGCCCCACAACTGGCTTTTTTTATTCTCAGTTCTGAAACTTAGCATTCTACTTCATCTAAGGTTCAACTTTGAACATAACCCTATCCCCTTAAGATGCCTTCAGTGGTCCCCCATAGCCAACAAAAAAGCATCAGATTCTTTATGACATTTTTGTGATGTGACCAACTGACCATCTGGGGTATATCCCACTCGGCCCTACATTCTTAATGGTCCTCCTGACGTTTTTGTGATGTGACCAACACACCATTCAGGGTATATCCCACTCTGTGCTACATTCTTAATGATCCTCCTGTACAACTAACTGCACAGGCTGAAATCTCTCTCAATCTTTCATCATATGAATCATACAAAATGTATAAATATGAAAGAGGTGGACCTGGGGCATAATCTCATTGAATATGAATATGATATATTCATAATAAATATGAATAAATATGATTCAATTATTATAATTGAATATGAGATTCCCTCCATGTTACAGATGGGAATACTGAGGCCAGGCAGGCTGAATGTATGAGAGGAGGCCACCCCGTGAGACAGAGAATCAGAGGAGACACCAGCTTTTCTGAGTCCCTGATCAAGGATCTTATCATTGTCAGTCTCCTCTTGGGTTGATGCATCTCAGGCTTGGTGATGGGAGTGTGGGGAGCCCAACCCCCTCAGCTCCCTCCACATCACCCTCCCTGACACAGCTGAACAGTGACAGCCACCATTTGTCAAGAAGTAAAAATATGCCAGGAAGCTGGACAGGCAAGTACTTGCTGTGCTAGCAGCTCACCGGTCCTGAAGCATTACATCTCTGAATTGGGATGCCCTTGTGTTCCCCTTGTCAGCAGGGAGCAGCCAGATCTCTCTTTTTACTGTAATTGGGTTAGTCTTGTGGGTTTGCCCTCCTCCCAGCTGTCAAAAGAGATTATACAGAAATGTACTGCAGCATCGACCACAGTTCAGGTGCCAGCTGAGGCCGAAGCAGGAGGAAATTTCCAAATGCATTCATTAATCACCCTAAGTACCCCAGGGGCTGCTGGCTGCACTGCCTTCTTCCAGCTGCAATCACTTTTGCTCCAGCCAGAGCTCAGCAGTCTCCCCATCAGCTGCAGTGCCCTCCGCAGGGGCCTGGGCATGGGCTCAGCAAGGGTGGGGGTTGAGACAGAGCCCCAGAAGCCTGTGAGGGTCTGTCCCCTTCCTGAGATGGCATGACACTAAATAGCAACTTTTAAAACACATGATGAGACAAGAAGAAGACCACAGAGAAAAGAAAAAGGCTTTCCTCCTGCCTTTTGAACAAGGCACCCTGCATTTTCATTTTGCACTGGATGGCCCTGCCCCCTAGACCAGTGGTATCTTCATCTGTTTGAGCTGCTATAACAAAATAGAACACAGTGGGTACCTTAGGAACAACAGAAATTTTCATGTTACAGTTCTGGAGGCTGGAAGTCTGAGATCAGGGAGTCAGCATGGCTGGGTGAGGGCCACAGACTTATGGTCTCCTCTCCAGGTGAAGACAGCAGGGAGCCTCCTGTATAAAAACCACTAATCCTACTCAAGACGGCCCCACCCTCAAAACTGACGCACCTGAGCAAAGCCCCACCTCCTAATACCATCACTTTGTGGGTTAGGATTTCAATGTACAAATTTGGGGAGACACAAGCATTCAGAGCATAACAAGCAGTCTCTAACAACAGAAGTGAAACATCTGACTCCTCAGAAACCCATCAGTTCTGCTGTGTTGGGGGGCCCAGCCCTCATACCTCTTGCATCAGTACCTGGACAAGGGTGAGTCAGGGGAGTCTGTGGAGCCAGGTCTCTGAAGACCTCCTACAGTCTATCTCAGTGATCCTCAAACTGTTGGATGGAAAGTCACCTAGCAAATGTGTTAGGCAAATTCTCAGGCCCCAGCTCTAGAGATTCTGACTCAGTAAGTCGGGGGTGGGGCCTGAGATTTTGCCCTGCAAACAGGCTCCAGGTGATGCTGAGGCAGCAGGCCTGTGGTCCACACTTGGAGGGACAGCAGTAACCGCTCCACTTCACAGAGGAAGCAGCAGAGACGGGGTGCCCTGCCTGATGCACACTCCTGAAGGGCAGACACCACAGAACCCAGACCTCCACACTTCTGACACATCATCGTGGCTCTCAGAGTCTGAGGAAGGAGGACGTGAGTTACGACCAGGCTCTGAAAGTTTCTATCAGTGCTTATCGAGCAAACTAGAATATCAGCAACTGAATAAATTCACTTCTCCCTTCCATCTATGAGGCAAGGCAGGGAAAGACCCTAATGCTGGGAAAGATTTAAGGCAGGAGGAGAAGGGATGATAGAGAATGAAGATAGTCGGATGGCATCACCAACTCAATGGACATGAGTCTGCATAAACTCTGGGAGACAGTGAAGGACAGGGAAGCCTGGCATGCTGCAGTTCATGGGGTCACAAACAGTCAGACACAACTTAGCAATGGAACAACAAACAACACAACCAATGTATAGAGGCAGAATTTTAACAGATGTGCTCTGAGATACAGGCAAACTCCTCACCATCCTACCCTAAAGAAACCACCCTGTTGGGGAACAAAAACTCAATGCCAGCTGCTTTGCTGGAAGCCATCCCACCTTTATGGTCCAGCTCAACCACAGCTCCCTTTGAAGACTTCCCTCAGAGGTGGGGTGGCTCTGCTCATTTACACTCCATGGGCAGCACTCTGGGTCTAATCCAACCCACCTGGCCCTCAGCCAGGGCTTCTTATGAAGGCAGTGCTGGCCTTATAGGAGGTGAGAATGGCCCCTGGCCCTGCCCTGGGCTTTGGAGAGCCTTACTCTGCGATTTTTCTAGCCATGCCCTTTCCAGTGGGTTGGGAGCCTGAGAAGAGAGGGCAAGGACCTGGATCCCCTCTTATAGAATGTTCTGAGTACCTGGGAGTACTTGAGAATCCCTTGGACTGCAAGGAGATACAACCAGTCCATCCTAAAGGAAATCAGTCCTGAATACTCATTGGAAGGACTGATGCTGAAGCTGAAACTCTAATCCTTTGGCCACCTGACACGAAGAACTGACTCCTTGGAAAAGACCCTGATGCTGGGAAAGATTGAAGGCAGGGGACAAGACTGGGGAAAGATTGAAGGGGACAACAGAGGATGAGATGGTTGGATGAAATCACCAACTCAATGGACATGAATTTGAGTAAACTCCGGGAGTTGGTGATGGAGAGAGGCCTGGCATGCTGCAGTCCATGGGGTCACAAAGAGTCAGACACGACTGAGCAACTGAAATGAACTGAGTAGCTGGGACCCTGGAATTCCCTGCATGAATGGTCCTGCCATCATCCCCTGCCCCACTCTTCCAAGGGCAGCACTGCTCCCATGGGTTACACCAGCTAAGGATGTGCCCTCCCTCTAGGCCTGAAGGATGTCTAGAAGTGGGAAGCAGGGGAGACAGAACTGACATGAAAAGTGGGTGTCTATAAGAATGAACACAAAGTCCCTCAAGACTCAAAATAAAGAGGGGGTGGGAAGAGAATGTGAATAACTAGCTGGGGGCTGGGACTGCGGGCCAACTCTCCCAGCAGTGTCATTGTATTCATTTTCTGTTGTTGTGTAACAAATTACTGAAAACTTAGTGAGTTAATACATATTTATTATCTCACAATTGCTGTGAGTTAGGAATCTGGGCAGAGCTTAGCTGGGTACTCTATTTCGGGGGTCTCTCATGGGGTGCTGTCCAGGGCTGAGGTCTTACCTGAAGGCTTGTTTGGGAAAGGATCTGCTTCTAAGATTGTAGCTACTGGCAGAATTTCAGTTCCTCTAGGGTCATTGGACTGCAAGCGCTAGCTCCTTGCTGGCTGTTGGACAAGACCACCCTTGTGTACTTGTCACACAGGCCTTTCCACACAGAAACTTGCTTCATCAAAACCTGGAAGGGAAAGAGTCTACTAGCAAGAGAAAAACCACTATCTTGTATAACCTAATCATAGATGTGATATCCCATCCCATTTAATACATTCTATTGGTTAGAAGCAATTCATGGAAAAACCACTATACTTCAATTAAAAATTAAATAAATGTGGACTTTCCAGTGGTTAAGAATCTGCCTGCCAGATTCTTCCCTGGTGGTCCAGTGGCTAAGATCTCAGCTCCCAATGCAGGGGGCCAGGGGTTCTATTGCTAGCCAGGGAACTAGATCCCACATGCCACAACTAAAGATCCCATGAGCTGCAACTAAGACCCAGCAAAGTCAAATAAATAAATATTTAACAACAACAACAACAACAAAAGAATCTGCCTGCCAATGTAGGGGACACAATTCAATCCCTGGTCCAGGAAGATCCCACAAGCAGTGAGGCAATTAAGCCCACCCGCCACAACTACTGAAGCCTGAGCCCACACTCTGCAACAAGAGAATTCACCACGAGGAGAAGCCTGTGCACCAAACTAGAGAGCAGCCCCTGCTTGCTGCTACTAGAGAAAAGCCTGCTTGCAGCAAAGAAGACCCAGCACAGTCAATAAATAAGTAAAGAAATTAACAAACAAATAGAGAAGTGGTGGTTCATGTCCATACTCAAGAGGAGGGGATTACACAAGAGCGTAAGAGATGGAGCTCACTGGGCACCATCTGAGAAGCTGCCTGCCACAGCCTTATCCAAACACAGAACTCCAAGGAATCACAGAGGGAACTCTACATTCAAACCTGGCCTTCTCTGGGGCTTCAAAATTATGTTTATTACAGGAGGAGAACAGATAATATTTTAGTCAACAGTGTGGTAGCTTGAGTTACAACTTTTAAATCTTTAGACACATGGGATGTGGGCCTCTATTAATACTCTCATCCTGGCCTCATAAATATTAGGACAGGCCTGCTTCTGTGCATTCGTCCTGGCTGCCACTTCACACAGGCAAGGCCTTGTTGGCAGAGTCCCGTCTCCTGATCATTTTTCCCACACACAACCTAGCATGCTGTTGTGTGGGAGGCACTCAATGAAGTCTGTCTGGGAATCTGCTGGCAGCTGCCCAGCTCCAGGGGTGGCCCTCCTCCAGCCATGGCCTTGAGGTAGCTGGGCTGATTTTGAAACCTCAGGGGTTGGGCTTCCTCATGAGCAAGAAGAGAGGATCCCAAGAAGAGAGGATCCCACAAGGCACAGGATGAAAGGGAGAGGAGCAAAAGCCACCACATCAGCAAGGCAAAGCTGACTCCTTCCAGAGGAGCAAAAGCTCCACCTTTAGAGTAACACCTGATTATCAAGTTTCTTTTCCCTTTTTATTACAAAAATAATAAATATGGTTTACATATTTTTTAATCTAAGAGACAAAAGCACTATAATTCTATCAGTAAACTCCCTTTGGTGTTGCCTGAGCACATAACATACACATATATATGTACATGAGCTCCAAGGAGGCTAGTAGGCTACAGTCCATGGGGTCCCAGATAGTCGGACACGAATGAGCAACTTCACTTTTCCTAGGTGGTGCTGGGGGTAAAGAACCCACCTGCCAATGCAGGAGACATAAGAGACATGGGTGCAATCCCTGGGTTGGGAAGATTCCGTGGAGGAGGGCATGGCAACCCCCTCTAGTATTCTTGCCTAGAGAATCTCAATGGACAGAGGAGCCTGGCAGGCTACAGTCCTTGGGGTCACAAAGAGTTGGGCACAATGAATGAGACTTAACACACAAACACACACGTACATATATATTCATGTATATTTATAAATATGTATTTTAATTTTATAATGTATTACATTAACATAATTTTGTATTTAATGTATTTTACATTTCCTTCCTCAGAAAGTTTTTATGCGTAACTACTGTTGCTAGTGGTGGTGGTGTTAAATTTGTGTGGTTTGAGGGCTTTAAAGAAAAAAAAGATTGAACTGTCTATTCATTTATATATCTACTTTTTCAGGACAGTGAATGTTTTTTTCCAGATTAAAGAGACAGAATTTAAAAATAACTTAAAAATAAATGATAGTTTCACAAGTTCAGAAAAGTACACAGTGAAAAGTTTCCCTCCCTATTCCCAGTTGATACCCCTGGCAGTAACCAATGTTAACAGATCCTTCTATGTTATTCCAAAGATAGTTTTATATACAAAGCAAATATACAAATTTTTTTTATTCTGTCAGGCGAGTATATGCTTCTCGGTTCTTGACTCATCACAACAACGATTTGGAGCAACAGACATTAAAGCCCTCGGCACGTCACAGCTCTCGAGTCTTGAACAAACCATGTCATAGTTCTTAGACAAATTAGTGTTACAGCTCTATTTTATTTAGAAGCTAGCAGGAGAATCCATCCTCAAAGGAGAGAAGAGAGTGGAGGAGTGTGCCAATGCGTGCACGGAGGTGGGGCGGGGTTGGGGGGTGTAGAGAGAGAAAGAGAGAGAGAGTCCTTTGACTCCTCTTTTTATGTTTTTTTCTTCCCCCTGGGCCTGCCCTATGCAAATTGGGCTTAGTCAGGAGTGCTGTTCTACCTGAAGTCCTCACTCCGGTCCTCGGACCTTCCTGTGACCTTCCTCTGTTCTATTTTTGCGGGCTTTTCCCTTCCTTGTCTTTTAGCCACCACCATTTTGGACTCCTTTCCCCTATTCTAACTACCTAATAATTCCATCTTACACATAGTGGTAGTATATTACGCACACCATGCTGCACTCAATATATCTTGGAGATAGTTCCCTATCTCTGCACATCAATGGTTCTCAACCTTGGTTGAACATTAGAACTGAGTAGCTTTAAAAAGTTCTGAACGCCCAAGCCACATCCAAACCAATTAAATTAGAATCTATGGGGGTGGGCACAGGCATCAGGATTTTTTAAACTCCTTTAGATGCCACCAAGGTTGCATACCATTGTTATAGAAAAAGCTTCCTGATAAAGGAAGTGAAAGGAAGAGAAAATATGGTAATTCCATTATTGCTTATAAAAGAAAACTAGGGTAACCAACTCTCCTGGTTTTCCAGGGATTGAGAGCTTCCTAGGACATGGGGCTTTCAGTGCTAAAACCAGGATGAGCTTCTACAAAGAAAATTCATAGAACTTCAATTCAATGCAGTACTAGATGTCTTAGCCAGAGTGAAAAAGAAATAAAATGCATTCAAACCAAATTAGGAAAAAGGAAGCAAAATTATTTCTGATTACAGATGACATGATCTTATATATGGAAAATTTGGTGAGGGGTAAGGTATATAAGACTGTCTTGTTATGTAGTTAAGAGTCTCAGATGATAAGCACTGTCTCTAAAGTAGCTTTCTTCTTAGTATGGAGACATCTTCACAAATGGAAATTTCCTTCATAACTGTACATTTCCTCTACATAAGGGGGAATCCTTTATTTTTAGGCAAGTGGAGAAGGTAAAGAGTTTTTTCTGTGTCTTCTGGTTCTCAATTGCCTCTCAATTAGCTCAAAATAATCTGTATGTGCCAAAGTGGCATATTTTGGGGTAATATTCTGATACCTTCCATAATTCTTCAATAAGAATTTATTGAAAATATCAATAAATCCCCAAAAGTCTATAGATACCATTCTCTAATCATAATGTAGCAAAACTAGAAATTATAGAGCCAGAAAATAATAAGACCTTATCACTTGGATATTTATAACTATCTCTCAACTCAAAAAGCCCAAAACCCTCTTTCCTTTGTTTAGCCTAAGATGAAATATAAGCCTCATCTTCTGGCCTCCTTCTTGAGTCTCGTATCTTTGTTAAATGCCCTCTGTGCATTAAATCTAGGAGGGTGAAGGAAAAAAGAGAAATGCCAGTCAAAATCACAATGAGATTCAACTTCATGTCCACTAGCATAGCTGTAATAAGTAAAATAGTATTGGCAAGGATGTGGAGAAATTGGAACCCTCCTACATTGTTGCTAGGAATGTAAAAATGGTGTACCACTATGGAAAACACTTTGGCAGTTCTAAACATAGAGTTACCATCAGACCTAGGTACAGAGCCAAAAGAATAAAAAACATACACTCACATAAATATGTGTACCCAAATGTTCACAACAGCATTATTCATAATAGCCAAAAAATGGAAAAAATACAGATGATGAATAGGTAAATAAAATGTGACATACAGTTGAATATTATTAAGCAATAAAACGGAGAAGGCAATGGCAACCCACTCCAGTACTCTTGCCGGGAAGGTCCCATGGATGGAGGAGCCTGGTAGGCTGCAGTCCACGGGATCACTAGGAGTTGGACACGATTTCACTTTCACTTTCATGCGTTGCAGAAGGAAATGCAACCCACTCCAGTGTTCTTGCCTGGAGAATCCCAGGGACGGGAGAGCCGGGTGGGCTGCCATCTATGGGGTCACACAGAGTCGGACACGACTGAAGCGACTTAGCAGCAGCAGGCAATAAAAAAAAGTGCTAATGCATGCTACCACATGAAAGTTGAAAACATTATGCTAAATGAAAGAAGCCAGTCACAAAAGACCACGTATTGTATGATTCCATTTATAATAAATGTCCAGAACAGGTAAATCTATAAAGGCAGGAAGTAAAGTAAGAGTTGCTTAGGACTGGGCAGTGGGAAATAGAGAGTGTCTGCTAATGGACCCAGGGTTTCTTTTTGGAGTGGTGAAAACATTCTAAAATTGACTGTGATGAGGGTTGCACAACTTTGTGAATATACGAAAAACCAGGGACTAGTTCACTGGAAATGAGTGTACAGTTCTAAGATAAGAACCGCTCTTATCTAAGATAAGAACCACCTCTGCTCTTCCCCCATGACTCCTTTGCTTTAGAAAGCCAAAAGGTTTCTTCTTCTTTGAGACCTCTCTCCTTCATGAACATTTCCCCTATTGCCCTAGCCTAAAAAAGATGATCTCCTTAACTGTCATGTGCATTTTGCCCTAGAAAGTATTTAGTCATAGGGAGCTCTTTGCAAGGACTGATTAGATATTGTAACCTAGAGAATCCATGGAAGTGCCAGTGATCTTATCTTGGACTTCTGGGTCTGAACAAACTGGTACTGCCTGTTTGTGCTTTGACAGTGTGTGAAGCACATCATGGCTCAGTCCAGCAGAGTACATCTGTTCTGTGAGTCAGGACAAGTTGTGGTTTCTGCTTTCATTCTCAGTGATGTGCATTTATCTGGTCCCTGGTAAGAGCTCAATAAATATTTGTTGAATACTAAAAAAATCAATATGTTGTTAGCACTGGGGCAAATATAGTACAATTTCTTTGTTGGTTCCAGCCTGGCAAAATCTGTAAAAATTACAAATACACACCGCCTTGTCCTCCTAGCAATTCCACTTCTAGGAATTAATCCTGCAGACAACTAAACTTCCACACGTGCAAAGGGTCCCTTGATAAGGTTATCCATTGCAATCACAAGAGACTGAAAGTCTCCGAAATTTCCAGAGACTCCTTAATTAAACTATGACACATACATACACACGCACATGCACACACACACAATGGAACCAAACGCAGATGTGAAAAATAATGAGAAATAACGATACAGAATATCTGAGACGTAGTCACTCAGTTCCAGCTACAATGGCCACCTTGTTGCTCTTTATGCAAGTTCCCTCCTCCCTTGGGGACTTAGCATGGGAAGTTCCCTCTGCCTCCAACCTTCAACTCCAGACTCACGCATGGGTCACTCCCTCATTTCTTCAGGCCCTGGCTCAAATATCACTTAATCTGCAAGGCTTTTGCTGATTACCCCATGTAAAATAGCAACAGTCCCCCCAGAAATACACTGAGACACACACATACTACCTATCCCCTTATCCTGCTTTTTTGCATAGCACTTACCACAAATCACTTTATACTTATTTATTTATGGCCCACAAAAATACAAGCTTCATGAAGGGAAGAAATGTTTTAGTCACTACCAAATTCCAAATAACTAAAAGAGTGCTTGGCACATAGTAGGTACTCAGTAAATATTTATTGAATAAATGAATGTATTATGTGAAAAAAGATGTGGTGAATGTTTTTCTTTTAAAGACTATTCATGTATATGCTTCTATGTGCATGAAATATCTTTTAAAGGATTACATAAGGAGTAAGCCAAGCTCATCAATGCAGGAAGGTGAACTTGGTGGCTGGGAGACAAAATGGGAAGGTGTAGATTATTAGCTAGCTAAAGACTTTAAAAAGGAAAGTTCTTGTATCGTTTCTTTTTTTAATGGCTCTGGAGTAGGCTGCTGTGTGTTTGTAGGATAAGCCATTTCATCAGTCCACTTTTGATGGACAATTAAGCTTATTTCCAAACTTCTGCTATTAAAAATCAGGGAGTCTGGGACTTCCCTGTTGGTCCAGTGGCTAAGACTCCATGTTCCTAATGCAGGGATCCTGGGTTTGATCCCTGGTCATGGAACCAGATCCCACATGCCACAACTAAGAGTTTGCATGCCACAACCAAGACCCAGTGCAGCTAAACACATATTTTTAATTTAAAAAAAAAAAAACACATCAGGGAGTCTGGATACTTTTCAAATGTCATAAGAAAAAGGGTGCTGAGGTCATTTAATGACTCCCTAACTTTGGTTCAAAATTTACACAATTGAAAGTGTAACCCACATCCCAGACTGAGCAAAAGTCTCCTACAGGGTTTAATGACTGGATGTGGGATGGCTTCAGGAAGCAGAGGGTCCTAGAAAAGGGAGAATGTCATTATATTTATTTAACATTTTTATATTCTAATCCATAGATTTACCCAAATCCCTGAGTCCGTGGACGTTTACTAATTACCAAGATAGAGTTGTCTTATGAAAAAGGGAAAAACCAAAACAACAAGCTTTTACCAAGATGTGAGGACAGCTCAGTAGTCCTAATTCACACAATGGAAGAGTCTGAACTGGACACTGACAGTCTTAGTTCTGCTGCTGAAGAGCTATGTGATCTTGAAGAAACCTCTTCCCACTCTGGGCCTCCATTGCCTCAGCCCAGGGATGCGGAACCTGTTCTACTTCCTCCCTTGGCACCGATGCTCCAACACTATACTGAGTGACTTGTGGCAGCTGTTAGAGGTACCAGATCAGACAGGGACTGTCACTTTGCGGTGGTTCCTGTGGGTAAATAGGGCTCTGGGCTGCCTGTGTTAGGAGAAAAGTGGAAACAGAAAAGCAGCTGCCTTCATGTCCAGAGGTGACACCGGTACCTACTCCAGATGACAGGGGTGCAGTGTAGGTAGGGGGCAGGAGCGTCAGACATGGGAACATCAGGACCCACCCTCTGGCAGGAGTCTGCATGGTTCTTTCTCCAGCCCCACCAGGAGCCCAGTGTCCCAGGAAGCGCATCCCTCCTGAAGAGTCTGATAAGCAGAGACTTCCAGGAATGACTCTGCCCTGTTCTCCTGCCTCATCTGGGAACAGACTCTGGAGAGAGGCTAACGGGCACATTTTCACCACCCACCCCTAAGTCTTTCAAGTGCAAATGGAGGCCAAGTACATTCTCATTCTGTAAGTAAATCTTCATTCAGTAAAAAATATAAAGTTGCAAGGATTTCATTCAACTTGTTCAAGTCATTAATTTTTTTAAAATGTATTTGAATGTGCTGGGTCTTAATTGTGGCAAGGGGGATCTAATTTCCTGGCCAGGGATCAAACCTGGGTCCCTTGCATTGGGAGTATGGAACCAGCCACTGAACCACCAAGGAAGTCCCTCAAGTCGTGAATTTGATGAGAATATTTTCCCTGTTCATTTTCAGTTTTTAATCAGCAATAAAAAGTGTGCTTAGTCACTCAGTCGTGTCTAACTCTTTGCAACCCCCATGGACTGGATAATAATAATAAAAAGTACATTAGATAATTCGTGAAGTTCTCTGCTCACATATTTTATGAGAAACCGCCTCAACAGAAAATTGCTCATGTTCAGTGTTTTTGGTTTGTAAAAATTTAAGCAGATTACCTTTTGGACTTTCCTTTTCTGGCTTTGTCTTTTTTTAGTTGCACTGTCATATTTTCTAAATTGATCCCAACTCAATTTTGTATTCATTCCCAGTGATCTAAGAATTTACAAAATAAAACCACTCTTCTAAAACATTCAAATTTATTAATATTACAAAGCAAAACACAACTTTAATAAATATAAAATTTTAAAATCAAAAGTATTTAAATAAAGATGAATTATTAATTTATATATTTTACTTTTCAATTAAATCATATTAAATATTATTATAAAAATAAAACTTCAGGAACTTCCCTGGTGGTCCAGCGGCTAAGGCTCTGTGTACCCAATGTAAGGAGCCCAGGTTTACTCTCTGGTCGTGGAACTAGATCCCACATGCTGCAACGAAGATCGAAGACTCCGTGTGTGGCAGCTAAGACCTGGTGCAGCCAAATAAGCAAATAAAAATATTAAAAAAAAAAAAAACAAAAAACTCAGAATTTTCCAACGGCAGCTAGTCAAATAGGACAAGATGGTCCTCACAGGGCCCACCAGGAAACTCAGTCATCAGCTGGCCAAGATCAGAGAATATGATCTCAAGAATATTCTCTGCAAAACTGAGCAAACTTAATCTGCTATGATACTCTGGCCCAGGAGAGGTACTTTTTCTCCATTTGCTGGAATGATTCAATTTTCTACCTGTTCCAATGAAAGAAGAGGTTCTGAGTCTGTTGAACAGATTGGTCTTAAGAATCCCTCAGCAGTCTAGCATTTAGTTGATCTCGGTCCAGTCAAATTCTTATCTAAACTTCATTCTAAGGTGGAGTTGAATCTACAGGATGAAATTGATGGCATTTTGGATGGACTTTTTATTTTTTCTTCAAAAGTTCCTGAACTATATTCTGCATCTTACTAAATCAGTCAGAGTGGTAACTCTTTGAAATCAATCAGTTAAAATGTATTAATAAATATATTGGTTTTACTGGTTAATTCTAATGAAAGGGACCTTAGATTTTAAAAAAGAACTCCCCTCCCTCTACCCCGCAACATGTTTTTCTTATGTTAACTTACATGAATTTGACCTTAATTCTCTTTCTCCACTGTTATAGAGAGGAGGACACTTGTGTATTTCTGCTTTTTTGGTCAAGGAGCATAAAAGATGCAAATGACTTTCTTTTTTTGAGACTAGTTTGAAAGACTATTTTTTTTTTAACAATAACAGCAATTTTTATTGAGCACCCATTCAATTCAGTTTAGTTCAGTGGCTCAGTCATGTCTGACTCTGCGACCCCATGGACTGCAGCACACCAGGCCTCCCTGTCCATTACCAGCTCCCAGAGTCTACTCAAACTCATGTCCATTGAGTTGGTGATGCTATCCAATCATTTCATCCTCTGTTGTCCCCTTCTCCTCCTGCCCTCAATCTTTCCCAGCATCAGGGTCTTTTCAAACGAGTTAGTTCTTCTCATCAAGTGGCCAAAGTATTGGAGTTTCAACATCAGTCCTTCCAATGAATGCTCAGGACTGATTTCCTTTAGGATGGACTGGCTGGATCTCCTTGCAGTCCAAGGGACTCTCAAGAGTCTTCTCCAACATCACAGTTCAAAAGCATCAACTCTCACATCCATACATGACCACTGGAAATACCATAGCCTTGACTAGACGGACCTTTGTTGACAAGGTCTCTGCTTTTTAATATGCTGTCTAGGTTGGTCATAACTTTTTTTCCAACTTTTTTTTTTAATTTCATGGCTGCAGTCACCATCTGCAGTGATTTTGGAGGCCCCAAAAATAAAGTCAGCCACTATTTCCACTGTTTCCCCATCTATTTGCCATAAAGTGATGGGACCAGATGCCATGATCTTAGTTTTCTGAATGTTGAGTTTTAAGCCAACTTTTTCATTCTCCTCTTTCACTTTCATCAAGAGGCTCTTTAGTTCTTTTTCACTTTCTGCCATAAGGGTGGTGTCATCTGCATATCTGCGGTTATTGATATTTCTCTCGGCAATCTTGATTCCAGTCGTGCTTCTTCCAGCCCAGCGTTTCTCAAAATGTACTCTGCATAGAACTATTGAAAAATAGTATTTGGTTACGGTAGGACCTACTGAACCCATACTGAGAGGAGGGACACAACAAATGAGTCTTTTATCTACAATATCAGCCCAATAAATTCTTTCTGCCTCCAAAGTAGTGACTGTCTCCTAGGTCAGCAGCGGTACAACCCACAAGACTTCACAGCATTTGGACTCAGAAGTTTTCTGTTTCAAGAAAATTGGAGGAAATGTGGAGATGGTGTTAATCACGAGCTTTCATGTTCAGGGTTGCAGGTCACACTGTGCCAACCCAGTGCTCGATGCAGGATCCCAAGTGAGAAAAAGTCCTGTGTGGTCATTAATAAACTTGATTTTTTGTCTTTGTGACATACAAAGCCCTCTAAAGTGTATAGGCCTAGGACAGAGCCCCCTTTTCCTGACCTAAGGGCAATCTTACCCTGGCTTCAGTTTGGGGAAAGGATTGAGGACTTTTTTTTCAGGATTTGCCTATGAACTGTGACTAAGGAAAATTGGTAATGGCTATCAAATGTAAAATATGCCTGTCTCTTGATACATCAGCCCAGCTTTAGGGAAAATATCCTATAGAATTAAAAGAACCAATATATTAAAGTGGT
Organism: Ovis aries; assembly: GCF_016772045.2. NCBI lineage: Eukaryota > Metazoa > Chordata > Mammalia > Artiodactyla > Bovidae > Ovis > Ovis aries. Next base: position 45,882,535 of record NC_056056.1, read on the forward strand.
GAGTGTTAGTCACTCTGTCATGTCCAGCTCTTTGCGACCCCATGGACTCAGGAGCTGGCCTGGACTCAGGACCCCAGAGGAGCTGGCCAGTCTCCTCTATCCATGGGATTCTCCAGGCAAGAATAATGGAGTGGGTAACCATTTCCTTTTCTAGGGGATCTTCCCGACCCAGGGATCGAATCCATGTCTTTTATGTCTCTTGCCTTACAGGCAGATTCCTTACCATCTGAGCCAATAGGGAAGCCCCATAATTAAAGTAGCTATGCAAAAATGTTTATCACATATATTGTTTAAAGTAAGAAAAAATAGAAAAACATCATTGATAATGCCTGGTTAAGTGAATCATGGTCTGTCAATATTAGCAAATGCTATGCAACTGTTGAAAAGGTTGTTACATCTATTGACTTGGAGAGATTTATTCATATTGTCATTCATTAAACATTTACCAAGCATCAGCCATAAACCTGGTAGTCTTCTAAGTACTAGGGATACAGCAGGGAACAGGACAAGGTTTATTGCTTATGAAATCCACATCTTAATGAGGAAAGACAGACCATAAACAAATAATGAAGTAATATGTCAGATGGTGGCTAGTGCTATAAAGAATGATAAAGGTGGGACAGGAGACAGAGTCTGGAAGGAAGGGAGGGAAGGGGCTCTATGGCAACCTGGAGGAAAGGCAGCCAAGGCTGAGGAAATAGCAAGTGCAAAGACCTGCTTTGGGAGTGTGCTTGATGGCAACAGAGAGCTCAAGTAGGCCAGGGTGGAGCAAGTGAGATGAGAGAAAAGAGAGGTACAGTTGGTGTGAGTCTGTGTGTGTGTATGTATGCCCAGATCACATAGGGTCTTGTGGCCCCTGGTGAGAATTTTGGTTTTACTCTGCATGGGGTGAGAAGCCACTGGAGGGCTTTGAGCTGCGGAGCAACAGGGCCTGGCTTAGGGTCGTTTTGGTTTTTTTTAATTAAATTAAAAAAATTTTGGCTGCACTGGGTCTTCATTGCTGCACACGGGCTTTCTCGAGTCGTGGCAAGCAGGAGCTACTGTTTAGTTCTGGTGCATGAGCTTCTCAATGCAGTGGCTTCTCTTGCGGAGCATGGGTTCTGAGTGCACGGGCTTCAGTAGCTGCGGCTCGTGGGCTCTAGAGCACGGACTCAATAGCTCACTGGGCTTAGCTGCCCCATGGCATGTAGGATCTGTCCTTGCATTGGCAGGTGGATTCTTAACCACTGGATCACCAGGGAAGTCCCCTGACTTACAGTTTTAAAGGATCCCTCTGGCTACTGTGAGGACAGTAGACCAAAGAGGGCAAGACTGGAAGCAGATAAGAGTGAAAAGGCTGCTGCCCTGAGAGAGAGAGGGTGGCACTTACACCAAGGTGGAAGCAGCCAACTGGGAGAAGCAAAGGGATTCTGGACAGGTTTTGAAGAGGAATGGGGGCTGTGGGTGCCATAATGGGATCAGAGGTGGGTGTGAGCAAGGAGCCAGATGGCCTTTACATTGTGTTAATGAGAAAAGCTAGTTCCACAGTAATATAATTATAGGATGATCCCATTTCTGCTCAAATAATCAACAAATAAAACACTCTCTCTGTGTGGAGAGAAGGGAATCCTCCTGCACTGTTGATGGGAATGTAAATTGGTACAGCCACTGTGGAGAACACTATGGAGGTTCCTTGAAAAACTAAAAATAGAGCTACCATATGACCCTGCAATCCCACTCCTGGGCCTTTATCCAGAGAAAAACATGGCTCGAAAATATACATGCACCACAATATTCATTGCAACACTTTACAACAGATAAGACATGGAGACAACCTAAATGTCCATCAACAGAGGAATGGAGGGCTTCCCTGGTGGCTCAGAGGTTAAAGCGTCTGCTTCCAATGAGGGAGACCCGGGTTCAATCCCCGGGTAGGGAAGATCCCCTGGAGAAGGAAATGGCAACCCACTCCAGTATTCTTGCCTGGAGAATCCCATGGACTGAGGAGCCTGGTGGGCTGCAGTCCACAGGGTCACATAGAGTCAGACACGACTGAGTGACTTGACTTTGACACATATACGATGGAATATTACTCAGCCATTAAAAAGAATGAAATAAGACCATTTGCAGCAACATGGATGGACCTAGAGAATGTCATACTGAGTGAAGTAAGTCAGACAGAAAAGGAGAAATATCACACAACATTCCTTATATCTGGAATCTAAAAAGAAATGATACAAATGAACTTACTTACAAAACAGAAAGAGACTCACAGACTTGGAAAATGAACTCATGGTTGCCAGTAGCGGGGAGGGATGGTTGAGGACTTTGGGAAGGTCATGTACACACTGCTATATTTAAAATGGATAACCAACAAAAACCTACCCTATATAGCATGTGGAACTCTGCTCAATGTTATGTGCCACCTGGATGGGAGAGGATTTGGGGGAGAACGAATATATGTAAATGTATGGCTGAGTCCCTTCACTGTTCACCTGAAACTGTCACAACATTGTTAATTGGCTACACCCCAATGCAAAATGTGTTTGATGTTAAAAAAATTAAAAAGCTCTCCTCCTTGTGCCTGGATCTTTTCATCCAGCCCTAGGAGTGTATTAGTCTCCTAGGGCTGCCATAACAAATTGCTACAAACTGGGTAGCTTAAACAACAGAAATGCAGTTCTGGAGGCCAGAAGTCCAAGACAAAGATGACATCAGGGTTGTTTGTCGTGAGGCCTCTCTTCCTGGCTTGTAGATAGCTGTCTTCTCACACGGCCTCTGCTCTGGAAGACTCCATTCTCAAACCCTCACTGAACCTTTATTACTTCCTTATAGACTCCATCTCCAAATAAACACACTGGGGGTTAGGGACAAATTGGGGCAGTGGGCACAATTCAGTCCATAACAATGAGTATAGGGAAAGTTTTGAAAGGTGACCACAAGCAGTTAACAATGATCATCTGAGGGACAGTGGATCAGGTGAGGGTGGTTTTAGTTTGTTGTGTTTTTTTTTTTTTCCTTTGAATAGTTTCATTGGGTACATGTCCATTTTTAAAATTTTTTGAGAAGGTATTTAATAAAGAATGACTTTAAGAGAGGGGAAAAAAGCTACCTTGGCTTAGAATTCATTCCTGCGCATATTTTTAAGGCCACCACTGGCCTCTGGCTCTGAGCCTCTGTGCTTAGCCCCTGGTTCACTCCTGCCCTTGGCCAGGGAGCAAGGATACTCAGGCAAGCTCAACACTTGATCAGAAGGTTAAGGAACCCAGGAGAAAGGAAGAGGACATGACTGCCCTACCTGAACAGATGTGGGGTATCCATGACAGGACCCCTCCCTAGCCCTGCAGGTACCTTAGGGCAGAGGGTCTGAGATGACAGTGACTGTGAGGAAGGAAGGCATAGTGAGGTCAGTGTAACATCCCTCCTCTGAAGCTTTCGGTGGTCCTACCCACCTCTGCCCTACCCCATGCAAGTGACTCAGAGCTAGCTCCAGCTGGCACCTTCTGTACTCAGTGACCTTGGCCAAGCTGCTTGACTTTGCTCATCCTCAGCTGATAGTTGGTGAACATTCAGTGAAACAATACGAGGACCATTTACCTGTTTCTTCCTCTATCGAATGGGACCTGTCTCATCACGCTCTCACGGCAGCAACACCTTAGCTTGTAGCAGAACCTGCTGTGTGCTGGCACCCCAACGGTATTCCACATACAGGTTCTCTGGATCCTTATGGAGACCAGGATCCCATCTTACAGTTGAAGACAAGCAAGGCTCAGAGAAGAGAGGTAACATTCACGAGATCACGCTGCTTACAAGGAGAGCTGGGATTGGGGCCCAGCTGTCCCCACCCCAAGGCCCGAGCTCTTTCACCCCATCATGTAGTCCTCACAGGGCTGCAGAGAAGTCTACATGATTTAATTTATATGAAACCACCTTGAGAAGCACAAAGTCCTGGGTAAACATGAGGTAATAGCTCAGCGCCAGGTCCAGAACACCCAGTGACTGCTCATGAACTCACCAGTTACCTGCTTTTACCCATCACTGAGTTGAGAGTCCAGCCATGTGGCTCGGTCGGTGAAGGCATATTGGGCCTTTGCTCTTGCGTCCCAGGTGTGCTCTGGGGAGGCTTCACAGTGAGGAGGGCTGCAGGGCCCCACAGAGGGCACAGCTGTAAAATAAAGTGGAACCTGTCACTGCTTAGGGTCATTCCAGCTGCAAACCTTTGCAATCCACAGAGAAGCTGCCTTGGTCTTCCTCATCTGGGAGTGGAAGCCTCACAGAAATCATGAGGCTCGTGGCTTCTAAAAAGCTCACCACAAAATACCAGAGCTCACAAATCCTGCCACGATCTCCCAAACCCAGCTCATGGTCTGACCTGCCTTCCTGTTCCGAATCTACCCTTACTTCTCTTCCTGTTCCTTATATTCTGGGAAGAAAGCCCTTCCCGCTCCAGGGACTCTGCCCACAGTCCCTCTGCCTAGAACACCTTCTGACTCAGGGGTATGAGGCCAGCTCCTCCTTGCCCTTTGAGATTCCACCTTCATGGTGAAGGGGTCTGGAATATACCATGCTGAAAATCTTTTTCCCTGAACTCCTTTTTTCTTCCTAAAAGAAGAGCCTCCCCAAAGAATTCAATTGTCATATGACTGATTCATGTTGAGGTCTGACAGAAAACAACAAAATTCTGTAAAGCAATTATCCTTCAATTAAAAAATTAATTAATTTAAAAAAAAAAAAACAGAACTCAACTGTCAATCTTCTCCCTAAGACTTTTGCACCAGGAAAGACTGACTTCTTTCACTCAGACAGAAGTTGCAAGGCGACAAGAAATCTCTTAGACCTTGTCACAAAACTATATCACCTCTCCCATCCGTTCTCCTGAGGGCCATATATCTTTTCTAAAAGTCATATCTTTTCCCATAAGTGCTTTTCTCCCTCTTTCCTTCCTCTATTAAGATAGTATATAGGTCTTAAATTGTAACAGCCTCTTTGAGTCACATTTTTCTGTGAACTCCTACATACACACAAGAATAAAATTCTGTCTTTTCTCTCACTAATTTTTTTTTTTTTTTTTGGTCACTTTAATTCATAGGCCCCTATTACTAAACCCAAGAGGGGAGAGGAAAAGTTTTTCCTCCCTGACAGTTGTCACCACCTAAGAGGGGTGTTCCCTAACCATTTTATCTCTGCCACTTTTCATAGCATTTATCATAACTTATGACTTTATTTATTTGTCTGCTTATTAAGTTTTTGTCTGAACTTCCATTAGAGTATAAGGTGTATGGAGGCAGGGACAGCACCTGTCTCATTCATCACTGAATACTCCTGGCCTACTATAATATTTGGCACAGTGGCACCCCACTCCAGTACTCTTGCCTGAAAAATCCATGGATGGAGGAGCCTGGTAGGCTGCAGTCCATGGGGTCGTGAAGAGTCAGATATGACTGAGTGACTTCACTTTCACTTTTCACTTTCATGCATTGGAGAAGGAAATGGCAACCCACTCCAGTGTTCTTGCCTGGAGAATCCCAGGGACGGGGGAGCCTGGTGGGCTGCCGTCTATGGGGTCGCACAGAGTCGGACATGACTGAAGTGACTTAGCAGCAGTAGCAGCAGTAGTTCATTAAATACTCAGTGAAGGAATGAATGAAGAACTCCATTCACAGCTCAGGTATGTTGAGTCTAAAGCTCGTCTCAGTTCCATACTCACTCACTGAGAACTTATTAGGTGCCATGATAGTGCTCAGTGTTAGCAAGCCACAAAGATCTGCTCCCTGTCACTGGGGAAGTGAAATGAAGTGAAAGTCGCTCAGCCGTGTCCAAATCTTTGCAACCCCATGGACTATACAGTCCATGGAATTCTCAGACCAGAATATTGGAGTGGGTAGCCTTTCCCTTCTCCAGGAGATCTTCTCAACCCAGGGATCAAACCCAGGCCTCCTGTATTGCAGGCGGATTCTTTACTAGCTGAGCCAAAAGGGAAGCCTGTCATTGGGAAGCTTACAAGAAAATATGCATCTGTGCTGGGTCCTATGTGGGGCAGATATGAGAAAAGAGACACAATTCCTCCCTGGAGAAGTCTCCTGATGGAGTAGGGGGAAGAGAGAATGGAAAACATGTGAAAATGAACTTGGAAACAAATACATCTCCAAGTACACTTACTTAGTACATAGATAAAACAGATTGTTTAGCTGTTCTCTTGGCCTTCGTTTAGAAAATAATTTGTGTCATCCTGCTAATTACAATGGATGGAGCTCATGCTACTTCTCTTCATTTATACACCTGAGCCTGAGGAGTGCCTGTGTCCCAAGCTCTCAGACCCACTGACAGGCATCACTGGTCCCCGCTTCACAGCTCCTAGGACAGACATGGAGATTCTAAAAAGCCTTGCAGAACAGCCTCTGTGCCTCAGTCAGGACCCCTTATGCCAGAAGGGCCGAAAGCATACTGAAGTTAACTCCTTCACCCTCCAAAAAGTAAATAAATAAGAGGGAGAGTTTATTGCAATTTTTCAGTGCACAGGAACCCAAGGGAACCCGACAGCAAGGCGAGGCCTGGTGCATGGTCTCAAGTCTTTAGATTCCCAAGCTCAGATTTCCATTCTCTCATCCTTCCACATTTGACCTCGACTCCTATATGTGGCTGACCTGTGGGCAGAAAGCCCTGGGTCAGGTGTCCATAGCCTGGTGCAATTAGTCTACCTCTGGGCAAGGACGCGGGTAGCAGACCAGGCCCCTAGACCAGAGGAGACAACCCCAGAAGAGGACTGAGGTAGGTAGAGTGGTCAACCTTTGTCCAGGACTGAGAGAGTTCAATGAAGATGACTCCAGACTAAAGCCAGGAAAGTTCCAGGCAAATCCGGGTGAATTGATCACCAGTGCAGCCAACAGCACATCTGTTTCATGCCCATAAATACTATTAATTCTGAGGAGCACGCTTCTGCACATTTAACATCACTGAAATTGGGATGTGTCTTAAAATCGATGGTATCCTACGACAGCTGTCAGCCAGGAAAGCAGCCAGGTTCTCCAGGAGAGGATGTGTGTTTGGCAGTCACTTCTGAGGCACTACCAACAGGAAATGACCTTAATTTTCTGCTTGACTTTTCTAGAACATGTGTTGTTGTTTTTCAGTCACTCACGTCCATCTCTTTGTGACTCCATGGACTGCAGCATGCCAGGCTTCCCTATCCTTCACTATCTCCTGGAGTTTGCTCAAACTCATGACCATTGAGTTGGTGATGCCATCCAACCATCTCATCCTCTCTCGTCCCCATCTCCTCCTACCTTCAATTTTTCCCAGCATCTGGGTGTTTTCCAAGGAGTCGGCTCTCTGCATCAAGTGACCAAAGTATTGGAATATTTTTAGAACATACTTAAGAATGAAATCAAACCTGCATGAGGACAGACTTGTGGTTCAGATTCTCAGAATTATTTTTTCTCCTTCCACATAGTACCAGGATTAAGACATGCATGTTTGCAGCCAGTCTCTTCTTTGGGAAAATTTCTTAATCTCTGGTGTCCCAGCTCTGATGCGGAGTCTCCCTCTTCAGCGGTTTTTCTTGCTTAGCCATACATAAAAAATGGTACAGTTTACAGCTGATGATATCTCAAACTGGATGAAATATGAGCAATCAAAACCCAAAAGTCTGCATGGGAGTGGGTGGGTGGTCATTGCTGGTGCTAGAAGGAGGCACAGTGCTGGATGCCCTGGGCACTCAGGGCTGCATCCAGAGACTGTAGAAACCATCCCCTCCACCCATCCAGGCCTCTTGGTCCTCATGAGCCTTGTTCTAAGCTCAGGGGTCCCTTCATGGACCTGTACAGCCCAGCCTCTCATTCAAAAAACTCTTATTCAAATCTGTTTCTCCAGACAGGTTGGTGTTTGAAAACATCAATAGCTTTCCCTACATCAATGAGTGGAAAATTTCCCCCTACCCCTCTTAGTTCTTTTGGCTAGTGCAATAATTAAAGTGACACAAGGCAGGTTAATAGGAAGAAAAAACAAATTTAACTTCATATGTACAGAGATCACAATATACATGGCTATGAGACCCAAGAAGTGACCAAAGCAAGCTGCTTATATACCTTTTAGACAAAGAAACAGTAAGTCTGTAAAGAAATGACAAGACAAACAAACTTAGGTTTATGTACTAAGTAGTGAAGAAATGCGGAGAAGGCAATGGCACCCCACTCCAGTACTCTTGACTGAAAATCCCATGGACGGAGGAGCCTGGTAGGCTGCAGTCCATCGGGTGGCTAAGAGTTGGACACGACTGAGCAACTTCACCTTCACTTTTCACTTTCATGCATTGGAGAAGGAAATGGCAACCCACTCCAGGGTTCTTGCCTGGAGAATCCCAGGGATGGGGGAGCCTGGTGGGCTGCTTTCCTGCTTTCAAGGGGACAGAGGAAGAACTATATCTTTCTTTGCATGGGCTGTTTCTTAAGTAACTTTAAAATCATCAATATGCCAATACTGATCACCTATCAGGAGATCCATCAGTTCCCTCTTCTGAAATATCTCTGGAAGTTTCATAATTAAAAGCTGACTTGATTGTAGAGAGTAGAATAGATTAATAGCTGAATGGTAGATTGTTCCATATCTCAATAAATCAGTTTCTCAGCCCTGAGAATAGGTCAGATCAGCTAAACTCAATTTAGGAGGCAATGATGCAGGTGGGCTCCCAAGTTTAGGCCTACAATTGGATGATCAACCAGGTATTTAATAAGAGGCATTTACATGGAAACAAAAGAAAAACAATGGCTAATAATTGGAGCAAACTGTGAATGAGTTTTTGACTTCTGAAGATAGCCAGTCAAGATGATTTCTAGATGTTAGGTTTGAAGCATCTTTAGATGGAGTGACAGCAAGCAGTTGTAATCTGATAGGTTCTCTGGTTTGCAGTTTGAATGCCTCATGTTCTTTCTGAGGGGCCACATAGCAACAGGCATGAAGACTGTCCACACACAAGCTGCTGGACTGTTTTCTCCAAAGTTTACATCACATTGTCCAACCTTAATTTACATGGCTTCAGAAAAAGGGTGGTGTTAGTTCTCATAAGTCAGAAGGGTGGGAGATAAATTGGAAATGTTAGTTTGGAAAGTTGTAGCCAGATATTGGAAGAAACTAGAATTTTAAGATCTAGTCAGTTTACAGGTAGAAAACAAAGCTGAAACAATTAACAGAACTAGAATTTAATATTCATAAGTATATATTATAGCTTCTACTGAAAAAATCTTTCTCTTATAATTACCCTCATTTTTTATCAAAAATAACCATAAGACTACAGTAAGTACACGAACCTTCAAATTTCAAACTTTCAAAGATCCAAATAATAAATGTATTTAGTCTTATTCAGCTTGATTGCACATAAAATTCTTTTTTCAAGATTCCATTTTTACAAACTTATCCTTTAAAAATTTTATTTCTTTTATATTGGAAAATAGTTGATTTACATTGTTAGCCTCAGGTGTATGCTGCTGCTGCTGCTGCTGCTAAGTAACTTCAGTTGTGTCCAACTCTGCAACCCCATGGACGGCAGCCAACCAGGCTCCCCTTCCCCCGGATTCTCCAGGCATGAACACTGGAGTGGGTCGCCATTTCTTTCTCCAATGCGTGCAAGTGAAGTCACTCAGTCGTGTCTGACTCATAGCGACCCCATGGACTGCAGCCGACCAGGCTTCGCCATCCATAGCATTTTCCAGGCAAGAGTACTGGAGTGCGGTGCCATTATAGCAAAGTGATTCAGTTTTATATATACATATGTCTATTCTTTTTCAGACCCTTTTCCCATTATAAGTTATTACAGAGTCTAGAATTTAGTTCCCCATTCTATATAGTAGATCCTTGATCTATTTTATATATAGAAGTGTGTATATGCTATTCCCAGCTTCCTGATTTATCCCGCATGTCTCTCCTTCGGTAATCGTAGTTTGTTTTCTAATTCTGTGACTCTCTGTTTTGTAAATAGACTCATTTGTATCATTTTTTTTAAAACTCCACATATAAATGATATTTTTCTTTCTCTGATTTACTTCAGTTAGTATGACAATCTCTGCATCCATCCATGTTGCCACAAATGGCATTATTTCAGTCTTTTTCATAACCGAGTAGTATTCTATTGTATATATGTACCATATTTTCTTTATCCATTCCTCTGAGATGGACATTTAGGTTCCTTGTTTGTCTGGGCTATTGTAAATAGTACTGCAATGAACACTGGAGCACATGTTTCTTTTCGAATTATTATTTTCTCTATAAATACTCCCAGTTGTATAATTGCTGGATCATATGGTAACTATTTTTAGTTTTTTAAGGAGCCTCCATACTGTTCTCCATAGTGGCTGTACCAATTTACATTCTCACCAACAGTGCAGGAGAGTTCCCTTTTCTCCACACCCTCTTCAATATGTATTGCTTACAGACTTTTAATGAAGGCCATTTTGACTATTGTGAGGCGATACCTCATTGTAGTTTTGATTTGCATTTCTCTAATAGTGATGTTGGGCATCTTTTCATGTGATTTTTGGCCATCTGTATGTCTTCTTTGGAGAAATGTCTGTTTTGATCTACCTATTTTTTGATTGGGCTGTTTTGTTTTTTGATATTGAGCTGCATGAGCTATTTGTGTATATTGGAGATTAGTCCCTTGTTCGTCTCATCATTTGCAAATATTTTCTCCCATTCTGCAGGCTGTCTTTTCATTTTGTCTATGGTTTTCTTTGCTGTGCAAAAGCTTTTAAGTTTAACTTGGTCCCATTTGTTCACTGTTGTTTTTATTTTCATTATTCTAGAATATGGATTCAAAAAGATACTGCTGCAATTTATGTCAAAGAGTATTCTGCCTATGTTTCCCTCTAATAATTTTATAGCATCCAGTCTCACATTTAGGTCTTTAACCCACTTTAAGTTCTGGTATATCGTGTAAGAGAATGTTCTAATTTCATTCTTTTACCTGTGGTTGTCCAGTTTTCCCAGAACCACTTACTGAAGAGACAATCTTCTCTCCATTGTATATTCTTGCCTCTTTGTCATAAATTGACTACAGGTGTGAGGCTTTGTTTCTGGGCTTTCTATTCTGTTTCATTGATCTATGTTTGTCTTTGTGCTGATACCATTGTTTTAGTTTTTTGTTGTTTTTTTGTTAAGGAAAGGGAAATTAAAAAAAAAATTATTTTAGCTGTTCCAGGTCTTCATTGCGGCATGCGGGATCTTTAGTTGTGGCATGTAGGGTTTTTAGTTGCAGCATGTGGGATCTAGTTCCCAGATCAGGGATCAAATCCAGGCCCCCTGCATTGGGATCACAGAGTCTTAACACCAGGGCAGTCCTAAGTACCATGTTGTTTTGATTACTGTTGTAGCTTTACAGTATAGTCTGAAGTCAGGAAACGATTCCTGTTTTTCTTTCTCAAGATTGCTTTGACTATTCGAGGTCTTTTGTGTTTCCATACAAAGACCATTGGTAATTTGATAGGGATTGCATCGAATCTGTATATTGTCTTGGATAATATAGTCATTTTGACAATATTGATTCTTCCTAAAACTTCTATACATTTCAATGCCTATTTTAGTTTGTCAGTTGTTCTCTTTTGCATTGAGAAATAATCAGCATTACTTTAAAATAAAATTACTTTCTTTTCCTTCAATAAAAATGCATCTCCATCCCTCATACCATTTTTTAACCAAAATGAACATATTCTACTTCTCTTCAATAACCTCAGATATGCAGATGACACCACCCTTATGGCAGAAAGTGAAGAAGAACTAAAGAGCCTCTTGATGAAAGTGAAAGAGAAGAGTGAAAAAGTTGGCTTAAAGCTCAACATTTAGAAAACTAAGATCATGGCATCCAGTCTCATCGCTTCATGGCAAATAGATAAGGAAATAGTGGAAACAGTGGCTGACTTCATTTTTCTCAGCTCCAAAATCACTGCAGATGGTGATTGCAGCCATGAAATTAAAAGATGCTTACTCCTTGGAAGGAAAGTTATGACCAACCTAGACAGCATATTAAAAAGCAGAGACATTACTTTGTCAACAAAGGTCAGTCTAGTCAAGGCTATGGTTTTTCCAGTGGTCATGTATGGATGTGAGAGTTGGACTATAAAGAAAGCTGAGCACCAAAGAATTGATGCTTTTGAACTGTGGTGTTGGAGAAGACTCTTGAGGGTCCCTTGAACTTCACAGAGATCCAACCAGTCTATCCTAAAGAAGATCAGTCCTCAGTGTTCACTGGAAGGACTGATGTTGAAGCTGAAACTCCAATACTTTGGCCACCTGATGTGAAGAGCTGACTCATTTGAAAAGACTCTGATGCTGGGAAAGATTGAGGGCAGGAGGAGAAGGGGACGACAGAGAATGAGATGGTTGGATGGCATCATCAACTCAATGGACATGGGTTTGGTGGACTCCAGGAGTTGATGATTGGAGAAGGCAATGGAACCCCACTCCAGTACTCTTGCCTGGAGAATCCCATGGACGGAGGAGCCTGGTGTGCTGCAGTCCATGGGGTTGCTGAGAGTCAGACACGACTGAAGTGACTTAGCAGCAGCAGCAGCAGCAGGAGTTGATGAGGGACAGGGAGGCCTGGCGTGCTGCGGTTCATGGTGTTGCAAAGAGTCGGACACAACTGAGTGACTAAACTGAACTTTTCTTCCATACAGAATTGTTTCCCTTATTATTTTTAGTAGCTTTAATTACATATACAGGCCTACCTCATTTTATTGCATTGCACAGGTTTATTGTGTTTTCTACAAATTGAAGGTTTATGGCAACTCTGTACCAATTAATCTGTCAGTGCCATTTTTCCAAGAGCAATTGCTCATTTCATGACTTTGTGTCACATTTTGGTGATTCTCACAACCTTTCAAACTTTTTCATTTAATAAATATTTGTTATGATCTGTGATCAGCGGTTTTTGATGCTACTATTGCGACTGCTTTAGGGCACCACAAACCATGCTCATATAAGACATGAACTTAATCGATAAATGTTGTGTGTGTTCTGACTGCTTTACCAACTGAATGTCCCCCATTTCTCTCCTCAGACCTCTCTGTTCTCTGAGACACAGCAATACTGAAATAAGGCAAATTAATAACCCTACAATGGCCTTTAAGTGTTCAAGTGAAAAGAAGAGTTGTATGTCTCTCACTTTAAATCAGAAGCTAGAAATAAGCTTAGTGAGAAAGGCATATTGAAAGCCAAAATAAACTGAAAGTGAATCTTCTTATGCCAGTTAGCCAAGTCGCAAATGCAAAGGAAGTTTTTGAAGGAAATTAAAAGTGCTATTCCACTGAACACACGAATGATAAGTAAGCAAATTAGCCTCACTGCTAATATGGAGAAAGTTTTAGTGGCTTGGGTAGAAGACCAAACCAGTCACAATGTTCCCTTAAACCAGAACCTAATCCAGAGTAAAACCCCACTCTCTTCAATTTTATGAAGGCTGAAAGGAACAAGAAAGATGCAGAAGAAAGGTTTGAAGCTAGCAGAGGTTTTTCATGAGCTTTAAGGAAAGAAGCCATCTCCACAACATAGAGGTACAAGGGGGAAAGAGTAAGTCCTGATATGAAAGCTGCAGCAAGTTATCCAGCTCTAGCTAAGATAATTGATGAAGGTGGCTATGCTAAAACAAAGATTTTCAATGTAGACAAAATAGCTTCCTATTGGAAGAAGATGCCATCTAGGACTTTCATAACTAGAGAGAAGTCAGTGCCTGCCTCAAAGGATATACTGACCCTTTTGTTAGGGGCTAATGCAGCTGGTGACATTAAAGTTGAACCCAATGCTCATTTACCATTCCAAAAACCCTACAGCCCTTAAGGATTTTGCTAAATCTGCTTTGCCTGTGGTCTATAAGTGGAACAATAAAGCCTGGATAACAGCACATCTGTTTTCCACATGGTTTCAATGAATATTTTAAGACTACTGTTGAGATCTACTGCTCAGAAAAAGAAATTCCTTTTAAAATGCTACACTGGCAATGTAACAGGTCATCCAAGAGCTCTGATGAAGATGTACAATGAGATTAATATTGTTTTCATGCCTGCTAACACAACATCCATGCTGCAGCCTGTGGACCAAGGACTCTTTAAACTTTCAAGTCTTATTATTTAAGGAATACACTTCGCAAAATGACAGCTGCTGCAGATAGTAATTTCTCTGATGGATCTGGGCAAAGTAAATTGAAAATCTTCTGAAAAAGATTCACCACTCTTGATGTCGTTAAAAACATTCACGATTCATGGGAAGAATCAAAATATCAACATCAACAGGAGTTTGGAAGAAGTTGATTCCAATGCCCACGGATGACTTTGAAAAGGTTCAAGATTTCAGCGGAGGAAGGAAGTACAGATGTGGTAGAAACAGCAAAAGAACTAGAAGTGGAACCTGAAGATGGGACTAAATTGCTATAATCTCCTGATAAAACTTTAAAAGATGAGGGGTTGCTTCTTATGAATGAGCAAAGAAAGTGGTTTATTGAGGTGTAATCTACTCCTGGTAAAGATGCTGTGATAACTGCTAAAATAACAGCAAAGCACTGAGATTATATAAACAGCAGTATGGTTTGAAAGCTTTGACTCTAATTTTGACCGAAGTTCTACTCTGGGGAAAATGCTATCAAACAACATTGCATGCTACAGAGAAATGGTTTGTGAAAAGAAGAGTCAGTTGATGTGGCAAACTTTATTGTCATATTTTAAGAAATTGCCATAGCAACCACCACACTGATCAGACAGTAGCCATCAACATTGAGGCAAGACCCTCTACCAGCAAGAAAACTATGACTTTCTCAAGGTTCAGATGATAGCATATTTTAGCAATAAAGCATTTTTAATTAAGGCAGGTACACTGGCTTCCCAGGTGGCACTAGTGGTAAAGAACCCTCCTGCAATGCAGGAGATGCAGGAGACATGGGTTCCATCCCTGGGTCAGGGACAATCCCCTGGAGCAGGGCATGACAACCCACTCCAGTAATCTTGCTGGGAAAATCCCATGGACAGAGTAGCCTGGCGGGCTGCAGTCCATGGGGTTGTGAAGAGTTGGACACAACTGAAGTGACTGAGCACACACATGTACAGTGTTTCTTTAGACATAATGCTATTGCATATTTAATAGACTATACAGTATAGTGTAAATATTACTTTCATAAGCCCTGAGAAACCAAAAAATTCTTGTGTCTTACTTTATTGCAATACTTGCCTTATTGCAGTGGTCTAGAACCAAATTCAAAGGTATGCCTGTATTTACTTGAATTCTCAATCCTTAAAAGCCTTAATTTCTAGTGAAAAATAAGTAAGCAATTGTGAATTGCCTGTTATACAAGCATATCTTAGTTGGGCAAATTTATGAATAGATTTAATAATTTCTTAAAACATACATTTTCTCGTAGCTCAATTTTTCAGTGTGGCACAAAACATGTTTACTAATATGTTTACTACATGTTTACTCAAATATCTTTAGTCTCCATAATAAAAGGTCAAAGTAGATAAACTTAGATTGGTTTAGCAATTAATGTTTCAGCATTCTATCTTATTTGAAAATGATACAGACATACAATGAATTCTCAGCATTTAATTTAGCTTAGCAAAATTCTAAAGTAACCAAAGAGATATGGGAAGCTAAGTAGACTTATCACCAAGCAACCATGGCTAAAAAGTTTACCTAAAACACCTCATTAACATCTCTCTAATTAATTTATTCTTGACAATTATACTCATGAAATGCTCATGATACATTAAAATGGGTAATCATCACATTAAGTTATTTTCTTGCTGAAAACTTTTATAACAGAGATAACATGATCTTATTTCACTTAGGTAAATTAAAAATATTATACTTAATGCTGATTACTGTAAAACACACCTGAATTATCTAAGTCAATAAACCTAAACTACTTTTTATTTACTGAAAATTATCCTTGATCATGTGCACTTGAAAAATATCTGTATTTGTTTCTATTTTTGAGACTTACAGATAATAAGTGCTTATTAAGCCAATTAAATAGAGCTCTTTAACAAATTAAGTGTGGCAGTGCTATTCAAAAGTAGAAAAATACTATATCTATAATGCACCTACATAGACATACATAAAAACAAACACAGAGATGTTCACTTTAAAATGTTAGCCATAAATCAAGTATATTGATTCAAGTATCAACAGTATATTCTAAGTGAATTTATAAATAACAGTTGGAGAAAGTTGAGTTTATCCGTTCAGACAGCTAAAGCTTTCTACTATTTGTGGAGATAACTTTTAATATTTGTATTTGTCTTTGACAAGTAATCTTAGAGGCTGTGGTCTAGGATTTGGGCAAGAGAGCCCTTTTAGCAGTTTGTATTTTTGAAAGACCTACTTGCTCCTTTTAAATATTTTTTCCTTTAGTCTCCAGGCAATGAGGGCTGTATTTACTTTTCAAAGACATGATAAGATTTACAACTTTAAGAGACAGAGAAAGAATGTAAATTTCCTCTTAGGAATTTGGGGTTTATTTTTCTATTACCAGTAGTTTAGAATATTTACAATCTTAAATTTTCCTTCCATTTTTCAAGTGCAGGACAACTGCATTTCCAATGTCCTGTTTTTTCACAGTATCTGCAAATATCTGAAGGCAATTAGGAAGAGATATGCTTGGAGCTGCTTTTCAAGTTATGCTTTTGTTTTTGTAAAGAGTC
The DNA here is from genome assembly GCF_016772045.2 of Ovis aries. NCBI lineage: Eukaryota > Metazoa > Chordata > Mammalia > Artiodactyla > Bovidae > Ovis > Ovis aries. The sequence goes on from NC_056056.1 coordinate 45,899,187, forward strand.
AAGTTGTTGATTTTAATTCTTTTTTTCATCTGCATTCCTGCAAGCTACCTTCAAAGAACTGGGGAGGCTTTTCCATCATAATGTTTAGAAGCTGATTTGCCCACTCAGTCATACTATCTTGTTTTCGCCTTTTTATACCACAGAGAAAATTTCCAGCTAAATGGAAATAAAAGATTTCTATGCTCTGTGGACCAGGAGACATAACGTCTTCAGGTGGAGATCTAGAATATATCTGCAAAGGACATAGCATAGGAAGGCCCAAAGCCTGATTATGGAGCTGAGCAAAATGAGACTTATTGTCCATCCCAGATGCTTCTGCTAAATTTATTTCCTTGCTTTTAGCATTTATACAAGTTATTTGTAAACGCTGGGCCTAGAGATTAGGCTGGAGGGCTCTCTGTAAATCTTGTAGGCAAAGGGAAGTTAAACAAGCAGCTGAGTGTTTCAGGGATTTTCTGGGGAAGGTAGAGGAGTTTGAGGAGTCAGAGGAATTTGCTGAGAAGATGGGGTCAGATTTTTAAGAAGGTGAATGTAGGTAGAATGGGAACTAATTTTTTCTAAGTTTAAATTCTATTCTTCCATCTTCTTACTAGAGTTGCTAAACTAGATGTTATATTTCTCTGTCAGTTTAGTCGCTCAGTCGTGTCCAACTCTTTGCGACCACATGAACCACAGCATGCCAGGCCTCCCTCCATCACCAACTCCCAGAGTTTAACCAAACTCATGTCTGTTGAGTCCGTGATGCCATCCAACCATCTCATCTTCTGTCATCTCCTTCTTCTCCTGCCCTCAATCTTTTCCAAATAAGTCAGCTCTTCGCATCAGGTGGCCAAAGTATTGGAGTTTCAGCTTCAACATCAGTCCTTCTAATGAACACCCAGGATTGATCTCCTTTAGAATGGTTGGATCTCCTTGCAGTCCAAGAGATTCCCAAGAGTCTTCTCCAACACCACAGTTCAAAAGCATCAGTTTTTCAGCACTCAGCCCTCTTTATAGTCCAATTCTCACATCCACACATGACCACTGGAAAAACCATAGCCTTGACTAGATGGACCTTTGTAGGAAAAGTAATGTCTCTGCTTTTTAATACACTCTCTAAGTTGGTCATAACTTTCCTTCTAAGGAGTAAGCATCTTTTAATTTCATGGCTGCAATCACCATCTGTAGTGATTTTGGAGCCAAGAAAAATAAAGTAAGCCCCTGTCTTCACTGTTTCCCTATTTGCCATGAAGTGATGGGACTGGACGTAATGATCTTAGTTTTCTGAATGTTGAGCTTTAAGCCAACCTTTTCACTCTCCTCTTTCACTTTCATCAAGAGGCTTTTGAGTTCCTCTTCACTTTCTGCCATAAGAGTGGTGTCATCTGCATATCTGAAGTTATTGATATTTTTCCCGGCAATCTTGATTCCAGCTTGTGCTTCTTCCAGTCCAGCATTTCTCATGATGTACTCTGCATATAAGTTAAATAAGCAGGGTGACAATTTACAGCCTTGATGCACTCCTTTTCCTATTTGGAACCAGTCTGTTGTTCCATGTCCAGTTCTAACCATTGCTTCCTGACCTGCATATAGGTTTCTCAAGAGGCAGGTCAGGTGGTCTGATATTCCAATCTCTTCCAGAATTTTCCACAGTTTATTGTGGTCCACACAGTCAAAGGCTTTAGCATAGTCAATAAAGCAGACATAGATGTTGTTCTGGAACTCTCTTGCTTTTTCCATGATCCAGTGGATGTTGGCAATTTGATCTCTGGTTCTGCCTTTTCTAAAACCAGCTTGAACATCTGGAAGTTCACAGTTCATGTATTGCTGAAGCCTGGCTTGGAGAATTTTGAGCATTACTTTACTAGCGTGTGAGATGAGTGCAATTGTGCGGTAGTTTGAGCATTCTTTGGCATTGCCTTTCTTTGGGATTGGAATGAAAACTGACCTTTTCCAGTCCTGTGGCTACTGCTGAGTTTTCCAAATTTGCTGGCATATTGAGTGCAGCACTTTCACAGCATCATCTTTTAGGATTTGAAATAGCTCAACTGGAATTCCATCACCTCTAGTAGCTTTGTTTGTAGTGATGCTTCCTAAGGCCTACTTGACTTCACATTCTAGGATGTCTGGCTCTAGGTGAGTGATCACACCATCGTGATTACCTGGGTCATGAAGATCTTTTATGTATAGTTCTTCTGTGTATTCTTGCCACCTGTTCTTAATATCTTCTGCATCTGTTAGGTCCATACCATTTCTGTCCCTTATTGAGCCCATCTTTGCATGAAATATTCCCTTGGTATCTCTAATTTTCTTGAAGAGATCTCTAATCTTTCTCTTTCTATTGTTTTCCTCTATTTCTTTGCATTGATCACTGAGGAAGGCTATTTTCTCTGTATTAGCCTTTTAATTTGGTCTTTAAAAAAATAGGAACAAATAAAATGATTAACAATTCTCCAAAAAAATTTTTTTTCAAATATAGAATCTTTTCCACTCTAAAAGAGTCATCATCTAGCCATTGATGAGTAGTATCTATTAATCTCAATGACAATTCAAACCTATAAACCTTTTTATAGCTTAACCAAGAACATAAGAAACTTCCACAAAAGGCTGCAAAAGAGATACAACCCTCACGAGATCCAGAAAGTTCACTCTCAGGTAGCCTAAGAAAGCAAAGGCCTTTGTTACACAGGTGGTAAGGATGGTGAGGTGACAATGGGGAATATGAAAAACCTCCATGACAGACTCACTAATCTGTGACACCAGACAGGCACTACTGGAATGGGACTTTTCCAGTACTAACCAAAAACAAGAAAGGTGGAGACGACAAAGTCCTCTTATGGACTGGGACCCTTTATGACAAAGTTCCTTGAATGCTAGCATGGCTGCTTGTGAGTTCATGCTTTGGAACCCCAGTCTATTAAACTGACCACCAAGGGGCACCCTAGACAGAATAGGAAAGACCAGACAGAATACTCTCACTGGTCAAAAAACCAAGCTTTCAGAACACAGAACAAGACAAACGGAAAAACCTCATCTGGTTTTTACATAAGGGACCCACAGTACGGTTGGTCTAAACAGACACCAGTCTGGTAAGAACCACGAACTTGGCAGTCTGTGAGACCAACTCCAACAGCAGGCTTATAAGGCCCATGCCTGTGTTCTGCCCTAAGAGACAAAGAAAAACAGTGACCAGTTCTGGGAGGAAAGGGCTTCCCACGTGGCGCAAGTGGTAAAGAATGCACTTGCCGGGGCAGGAGACACAAGAGACTAGTCAGATCCCTGGGTCCGGAAGATCCCCTGGAGGAGGGAGTGTGTGGCAACCCACTCCAGTACTCTTATCTGGAGAATCCCATGGACAGAGGAGCCTGGCGGGCTACAAACCACAGGGTCTCAAAGAGTCGGACACAACTAGAGCAACTCGGCATGCACACACTGGGAGGGAAAGGATCAATTAAACCAAGAGTACTCATTTATCAAATATTTACTAGAATTCCTGTAGACAAGGACTAATTCCACAAATATTTTCTTCTGCTAGTTTAAATTTTTTAAATGAGGAAAAGAAAGAAAGAGAAATAGAGGAAAAGGACTCATACCCCTTCACTTCCATCAGACGCCACAGATCCAAGAGGCTGAAGTGGTAAGAATTCTCAGTTTCTGCCAGGTTCGTGTCAGAGGTTCTAGGATTTCTTTATTGCAACAGTCCCAGGAGCAGGCAGTACCCAAGCAGTATTCAACCAATTGGACCAAAATGATCAGGGAGGGGAAAACTTCCCCCTACTCCTCTTGGCTCTTTTGGCTTGTTGTTTTTCAGTCACTAAGTTGTGTCCGACTCTGCAACCCCATGGACTGCAGCATGCCAGGCTTCCCTGTCCTTCACTATCTCCCAGAGTTTGCTCAAACTCATCCAACCATCTCATCCTCTGTTACCCCTCTTCTCCTACCCTCAATCTTTCCCAGCATCAAGATCTTTTCCAAGGAGCTGGCTCTTTGCATCAGGTGGCCAAAGTATTGGAGTTCTGGCTTCAGCATTAGTCCTTCCAAGGAGATCAGTTCTGGGTGTTCATTGGAAGGACTGATGTTGAAGCTGACACTCCAATACTTTGGCCTCCTGATGGGAAGAGCTGACTCATTTGAAAAGACCCTGATGCTGGGAAAGATTGAGGGCAGGAGGAGAAGGGAACGACAGAGGATGAGATGGCTGGATGGCATCACTGACTCAATGGACATGAGTTTGGGTAAATTCCGGGAGTTGGTGATGGACAGGGAGGCCTGGCGTGGTGCAGTTCATGGGGTCGCAAAGAGTTGGACACAACTGAGCGACTGAACTGAACTGAACTGATGAATATTTGGCTGGTCTAATAATTACATTGACACAAGGCAGCTTAACAGAAGGGAAAAGAAATTAACTTTGTACATGCAAATGTCTCATAGCTATAGGACCCAATAAGGAGTCAAAGCAGTCTGTTTATATACCTTTTATACAAAAAGCAATAAATATGTAAGGAACTACCAAGACAAACAAACTTAGGTTTATGTACTAAGTGGTGAAGAAACGAAAAAGAGTTTGTTTACAAGACTTCTGGCCCTGAACTCCCTGTCTCTGATGATAAGGCTGTCTCTCTACCTCCTGCTGCAGGGAGGATACCTTTCACATGGAGGATGTATTTCCTGCTTTCAAGATGATGGAGGAAGGTTATAGCGTCCTCCTTGCACAGGCTGTTTCTCAAATAACTTTAATTCTAATTAATCGATACGCCAGAGTGATGGCATATCCTGAGCCCCATCACCTACACAGAGTCCAAGTGTTCGAAATGTTGGTAAACCCCTCCCAATTGCTGCCCTATGTAGAAAACCCAAGGAAGAAGAATCATCAAAGAGAGAAAGAGGAAGAGGCAGTGTTTAAACTTGGAAACCAGTATCCACATCTTCTGTCCCCAGATTTTCTTTCATTTACCCAGGCCTGCTCAGCATTTCCTGGTTCTGTGATGTCTGGTTTCTTTTATTAGTTCAGTGAGTTGACATTTCCTGAGGGCCTGCTCCGCCCAAAGCACCTTGTCCTCAGGGTCAGCTCACCCCTCCTCTGAGATTGTCTTTCATAGTATCATTTCTCAGCTTCCTGCACTAAGAAACTTCCACTCCAGCCCAAGGCAGGGACTATGACCTCCTGCTCTGCTCAGAGGCCACAGTTTGAAGGCCTGAGGCGGGTGCTAGGGCCCCATGCCCTGGGGACAAATGCACCTTAACCTTCCAAAGGCCTTGCTAGCTCTGCTCAGCAACCTGGTCTAGGGGAAGAGGAGGAGGACAGGTATGCCAACTTCAGGCTGACAAAGAGGATATGAAGTATGAGATTTCTGTGAGCACTGGGAATCCAACATACACGAAAAAGAGCTTACATTGTCTAGCTTAACCTAAACCCATACCATAAGAGTTAAGAGTGTTGTATACAGTGAGACTAATGTTAAGGAACTGTTGCAGGAAAAAGAATCGGGCGTGGGAGGATGGGCACATCTTAGGTCACATCTGAGTCCCTGGGATGGCAGCCAAGTGTGGGTGCTTGGCTTCTCACAGGAAAGAATTCAAAAGCAAGACATAGTCCAGTGAAAGAAGGTTTACTCAAGAAGGAAGCACACCCGTAAACATAGTGTGGGCCATCTCAGGAAGCAAGAGAGGCATTAGGGTCCAGGGTTGTCAGATTTTATAGGGGTGGGTAATTTCATAGGTCAGTGAGTGGGAGGAGTACTCCAGCTATTTGGGGAAAGGGGTGGGGGTTTTTAAGAACTGAGCCACCACCCACTTTTTGACCTTTTGTGGTCATCCCTGGGACCATCATGGCACCTGGGATGGGTCATTTAGTGTTTTGATGTGTTACTGTTGTTGTTTAGTCGCTAAGCTGTGTCCGATTCTTTGAGAGCCCCCCCCCCCCCCCCCCCCCCCCCCCCCCCCGCAGTGGACTATAGCCCTCTGTCCATGGGATTTCCCAAGCAAGAAACTGGAGTAGGTTGCCATTTCCTTCTTCAGGGGATCTTCCCAACTCAGGGACTGAAACTACATCTCCTGCATTGGCAGGCAGATTCTTCACCATTCAGTCATCTGGGAAGCCCTTTGATGTATTACAGTAAGCATATACTGAAGCTGGAGGTCAAGCAGAAGTCAACTAGTCTGCCATCTTGGACCTAGCTGGTTCTGATGAGTTTATATCCCATCCTTGGGCTATGTCATTCTTTTAAAGGTTGTACCTGCTCACTTCCTGTCTCAGAATGATTGACCGAAACTGCCCGCCTTGGCTAGGCACAAGAAAAACAGCTTGCATGAGTTGTCTCATAACAGGAGGTCCCAATAAGGAACACAGTGCTGCCACCAAAAATAACCAGGAGAATTCAGGAGGGGCCAAAAGGAGGGAGGAGACACCAGCCCATAATATGTCCTGCCAACCTCCCAGAAATCCTCACACTAAAAATCCATTTTGGCTGAGAGATGCACAAGACACCAGGAAGGATCCTGAGTCAGACCAAATATGGGCACAAGCAAGATGACAGGCCAGAGACAATCTGGAAACTAACTTCATTACCATAAAACCTGAGACTGAAAGTCATGTGGCAAAGCACTTCTGGGTTCCCTTACCCTGCTGCTTTCCACCAGGTGTCCCTTGCCAATAGTCTTTTTTTAGTCAGCAAGAGTGTCTCCTCAGACAATTCATTTCTGAGTGTTAGACAACAGCCCACTCTCAAGCCCTGGAAGGGGTCCCCCTTCTGGTAACACTAGGGGTCTGGTTTGAATGTAAACACTAGATTTTGAAGGAGTCTTTTGGGCCTAGAAAAGAAAACAGTCTCAAAGGCCCTTGCTGAATCATCTAACTTCGGAGAAAACAAAACAGAACTTTAGGTCCCGCCCTGATGCTCCAGGTGGGTTGCATCCATAGGGAGCTATCACCCCCTGTCCAGAAATCTTCCACCCCCTATGCCTGCCCAGAAGACTTATCACCCCCTGCCCAACTACAAATGCCATCTCAACTAAAGAATACCCAAAACATCCCACCTGATTAGCGTTTCCCTTATTGCTTCCACAAACCTCCCTATAAATATGGAGCCTCCCTGATCCCTCTCCGCAGTTCAGCCTGGTTTTTAGGCCGACTGTCACCCCTCCTTGCCTGAACAAAGGTTACCTACTTCTGTTGAGGTTGCCTTTCCTTTTTCTGCCTTGGCCCGAACTATACCTTACAGATTTAGATTCACTGATTTGCATCCACAGTCTTCCCTTTCTGGTCACAAAACTGAGCAAAGCTCCTTTAACAGTTTAGACCTCGGTTCCCCCATCTGTAAAAAGGGAGTTATTCTTCCCATTTTAGGCTTGTGTGAGGATTAAGTGGGATAAGCGATGCTTTAAAACCTGCTTTGCAAACATTAGAGCATTACACAAATGCTTATCTTATGCTTGGGAGGGGAGAGAAGGGGCTATTCTGTTTAGCGCAGTGCTTTTAGAAGAGCAGGTTGTGAGTCATCAGTAGGTTATGAAAAAACTGTAGTGGGTCCTGATCACCATTTGAAAATTTTAGGAGAATAGAAAGTGTCAATAGGCATCCCAAGTATTAAGTATAGGTATTGTTTCTTTTGATTTATGTTGCGTGAGGGTGTGTCTTAATTAGTATATGTTGTGATGTGAAATCTGAGTCTTTTACAAAACAACACACATGCTAGCACTTTATTTCTGTTGTAAACAATGGAACTGGAAATAAAAGGAGCTGTTTGTGCTTTGTTATATTTTTTTAACTGCAGTATTTCCACATTCCAAGAGTAGGAGAGGAATTCTTCTTGGCAAAGAATCTTATCTTTTGTTTGGAAAACACTTTAATGGGCCCTTCAGTTATGCAAAGGTAAGCCCCTGGGGCCAGGTTGAAGTGAACCGTGGCTAAATGGTTCACCATAATAAAGTCAACATTGAAGGGCTTCTTTTTCCTTTGATGATCCTGGAAGCAGCAATTTGGGCCTGGAGTCTCAGAGAAGACTGGGTTTGAGCAGGGTCAGAGAGAAACCCTGAATAAAGGCCTCAACACAGTATGACCAGAGGATTTGGGGGCTCTCTGTGCCGAGTACTAGGTAGAATTCTCCTGACCTGTGTTGTTAAAACCCTTACAAGGGTGATTAAGCATCCTAAAACCTGGTTCTCTCCAGATAGCTCTGCCTCAGAAATAATGGGCATGTCCCTGTCTGAAAGCAAAGCAGTTCAGGGGGAATGAGCTGTATATAGAACCTGTGATGGGGGAGCAGAATGGAGTGAGAGAAGACAGACCATGAGTGCAGATGCGCATCCGAGAATCCCTAGCAATATTTGAGAGGGGACTGACTTCCTCTGATCTCAGAGCATGAGCTATTTTCTTTGAATATTTAAGTAAAAGGTAGTTCTGGAAGACTAGAAAATGTGGGACACCAGCCACTGGGTTGACAAAGCTTGTCAACTACAAATTGGCACTTGCCAAGAGTTGCCAGCAACTGACCAACAGCAAGGGCATTTGCCATCTGCCTCTGGTGGCTCAGACAGTAAAAGAATCTGCCTGCAATGCGAGAGACATGGGTTCAATCCCCAAGTTGGAAGGATCCTCTGGAGGAGGGCATGGCAACCCAGTCCAGTATTCTTGCCTGGAGAATCACCATGGACAGAAGAGCCTGGTGGGCTGCAGTCCATGGGGTTGCAGAGTTGGACAGAACTAAGCGACCAAGCACGGCACATCAGAGCTCTGTGGAGATTGCACCTTGTGTTGCTGCAGCTGTCAACCTTTAACAACCCCTGAGAGGAACTGGACATGGAACAACAGACGGGTTCCAAATAGGAAGGCTGTATATTGTCACCCTGCTTATTTAACTTCTATGCAGAGTACATCATGAGAAACGCTGGACTGGAAGAAACACAAGCTGGAATCAAGATTGCTGGGAGAAATATCAATCACCTCAGATATGCAGATGACACCACCCTTATGGCAGAAAGTGAAGAGGAACTCAAAAGCCTCTTGATGAAAGTGAAAGAAGAGAGTGAAAAAGTTGGCCTAAAGCTCAACATTCAGAAAACGAAGATCATGGCATCCAGTCCTATCACTTCATGAGAAATAGATGGGGAAACAGTGGAAACAGTGTCAGACTTTATTTTGGGGGGCTCCAAAATCACTGCAGATGGTGACTGCAGCCATGAAATTAAAAGATGCTTACTCCTTGGAAGAAAAGTTATGACCAACCTAGATAGTATATTCAAAAGCAGAGACATTACTTTGCTCACTAAGGTCCGTCTAGTCAAGGCTATGATTTTTCCAGTAGTCATGTGTGGATGTGAGAGTTGAACTGTGAAGAAAGCTGAGCGCCGAAGGATTGATGCTTTTGAACTATGGTCTTGGAGAAGACTCTTGAGAGTTCCTTGGATTGCAAGGAGATCCAACCAGTCCATTCTGAAGGAGATCAGCCCTGGGATTTCTTTGGAAGGAATGATGCTGAAGCTGAAGCCCCAGTACTTTGGCCACCTCATGCGAAGAGTTGACTCACTGGAAAAGACTCTGATGCTGGGAGGGATTGGGGGCAGGAGGAGAAGGGGAGGACAGAGGATGAGATGGCTGGATGGCATCACTGACTCGATGAACATGAATCTGAGTGAACTCTGGGAGTTGGTGACGGACAGGGAGGCCTGGCGTGCTGTGATTCATGGGGTCGCAAAGAGTCAGACATGACTGAGCGACTGAACTGAACTGAGAGGAATTCAGGGTGGAGAGTGAGGCATTCTGTGCTACATGGAAACTGGTGGAACAGGTCTTTAGATAGATATTTTCAGGAACCGATTTCATGATCCCAATCCTTGCATCTCTTCATTCCTCGCAAAGCACTAAATCCCTTCAGGTGACATCGGCTCCTCATGACTAGCGCTTGATTGCATCTGAACTCCCCATTCACCAAAATCTTATTTATTTACCTTTCCCCAATACCTCTTTGAAGCAGTCTCTTAGGGCTATCTTGGGTGCTATCTCCCAGGCTGTAGTCCTCATTTTGCCTGAAATAAAACTTTACTCACAACTCTTGCATTGTGCATCTTTTTAGTCGACAGCATCCTATCACCAGAACTTGTGAATATGTTAGCATAGGCAACAAGGGGAAATTAAGGGTGTGGGAAAATTAAGGTTGGTAATCAGTCAGCCTCAAAGTGCGGGAGAGAATACTGGATATCCAAGTGGGCCCAGTGTAATCACAAGGATGAGAAAGGCAGAAGAGTGAGTCTTAAAGGGATGAAAAAACTTCACCAGCCACTGCCAGCTTTGAAGATGACCATGAGTCAAGGAATTCGGGCAGCTTCTAGAAGCTACAAAAGGCAAAAAAAAAAAAAAAACCTTTTCTGGAGCCCCCAGAAAAGAATAGACCCCTGCTGACATCTTGGTTTTAGTCCAAAGAGGTTCTAATCTCCAGATTGTTACATAACAAATTTTTGGTTTTGTTTTTCAAGACTTTTTTTTTTAAAGAATGATTTTAGGGGGGTTGGTCCCTAGTTGGGGAAACTAAATCCCGAGTGCCACAACTAAGACACTGAGCAGCCAAATAAATAAACATTAAAAAAAAAAAAAAGGAATGGTTTTAGGTTCAAAGCAAAACTGTCAGGAGGGTACAAGGAGTTCCCATATACCCCATGCTCTCACACAGGAATACCCTTCCCCATTACCAACATCCCTCAGCAAAGTAGTACATTTGTTACAATGATCCTACACCAACACAGCACCATCACCCCAAGTCCACAGTTCATGTTAGGCTTCACTCTTGGTGTTGTACATTTGCTGGGTTCTGACAGATGTATCATGACGTGATTCATCATTACAGTCTCATACAATGTATTTTCACTGCCCTAAAAATCCTCTGTGCTCTGCCTATTCACCTCCCTGCCCAACCCCCAGGAAACAACCTTATGTTTTTACTGTCTCCATATAAACTTTTCCTTTTCCAGAACATCAAATAGTTGGAATTACACAGGATGTAGCCTTATCTGATTGACTTCTTTCACTCTGTAATGTACATTTAAGCTCCCTCCCCTGCTTTTTATGGCTTTGATAGCGCATTTCTACTTAGTGCTTAATAATATTCCATTGTCTGGAGGTATCACATTTAATTTATCCATTTACCTATTGAGGATCTTAGTTGCTTCCAAGTTTAGGCAAGTATGAATAAAGATACTATAAACATCTGTGCACAGGTTTTTCTGTAGACATAAGTTTTCAAATCCTTTGGGTGAATACCAAGGAGTATGATTTCTGGATTATGTAGTAAGGGTACATTTAGTTTTATAAGAAACTGCCAAACTATCTTCCAAAGTGGCTGTACCATTTTGCATTCCTACCCACAATCAATGATTTCCTGTTGCTCTATATCCTCACTTGCATTTGGTGTGGATAGTTTTTCAGACTCTCGTAGTGGTTATCTCAGTGTTTAAGTGGTTTTCATTAATTTGTGTTGTTTTAAGCCACTAAATTTATGGTAATTTTTATAACAGCAACAGAAAACTAATATAATGACATCTTGCAAGGAGGTGACAAAAGGACCAGGAGATAGGAGGCCTGACTCAGGGCCGCCACCAGCTGTGTTTCCTTGTGGAGGTTACGTTTACCTTACTCTTCTGGGCTTGCGACACCTCATGACTAAACCAGGAGCAATAATCCCTGCCCTAGCTACAGCAGGAAGCAGTGAGTCAATCTGGGGTATGATGGCTATAGTAGCAGTAACATGGGAAGCTGCCAGTGAAGAAAGCTGGGAAGGTCAAGGGGTTGGTTCTGTGGCTCCATCAGTATTTGGTGCTTTGGTGGGTTCAGCCTCTTGGGGAGGCTACGAGCCCATGTCATGACTTAGCCCGTGATGACTCAGCACTTGTGTAGAGAAGCAAGTAGGGACAGGAGCTGGCCCTACTGGAAAGTCCAGGCAAGACATGAGTCAGGCATGGTGTGTACATGGATGAGGTTGGGCAAGGCTTCCACCCAGACTTCCTTTCTAGAGTAGGAACTGCTCGAGGGCAAGGCCTTGCCGACATCTGGATTTGGTACAACTTGAATTCCTGACAGACCATGCCTACTCACTGAAAATATGTAGTGCTCAGCAGGACTTGAGCCAAACATAGACTCATAGGAAGCATCATTTAATAACAATGGCCAGGTGTTCTCCACTCACGGTCCCTAATCCTCCCAAGAAGCCTGCCTATGTATTCACCTTTGACAGAGGTGTGAACAGGTTCTAGAATTGACATAAGGCCACGCAACCATTGAGAGGCAGAACCAGCCGTGAATTCAGATCTGCTTGGCCACAGGTATCCAGCATAGTGTGTACTGAGCTGGACGAGAGCGCGATATCAATAAGTCCTGGACCTCATTTTACAAATGAAGAAGAGAAATGACTTGTCCAAGTTTGGCAGTTAGAGGCAGCCAAAGTTAGGACTCAGTTCTTGACTACTGGTTCATTACTCTTTTCAGTGACTTCTGGGGGTCATAGACTTCTTTGATAAGCTAGTACAAACTGTACCCTTCCTCTCCCAAAATGAACATCTACACACATTTTGCCTACAATTTAGGGGTGAGTTTGTAAATCATCTCCCTCTATCTAGGAAAAGTGAAAGTGTTAGTTGCTTAGTCAGATCCAACTCTTTGCAACCCTATGGACTGTAGCCCACCAGGCTCCTCTAGGCAAGAATACTGGAGTGGGTTACCATTTCCTTCTCCACGGGATCTTCTTATCCCAGGGACCAAACCTGGGTCTTCTGCATTGCAGGAACATTCTTTATTGTCTGAGCCTATCTATGGACCTAAGTTAAGTGCCCCTGCATTACTTCCTCTGCCTCTCTTGAGTACAGGGCTATGGATGGGGTGGGAAATATAGGGTGCCTGTTATTAACCAACCTTGCAAAAGAGATTTATTCTCCCTGTATGTCATATACCAACCCCACCCTTTTTCACCAACCTTTAATTTTTTATAACAGCTTCATATATATTGTAATTGAGCAATACTCTATGGAGTCTTCCCAGGGCAGGGCTTCTCCCACATTTCCTGAGTTGTTTTATAGATGTGAACACCCACCACCACCACCACCACCACCAAAGATTTCCCCGCCAGTCCAGTGGTTAAGACTCTGTGCTTCCATTGCAGGGAACACAGGTTAGATTCCTGCTTGGGGAACTAAGATCCCTTATGCAGAATGGCAGAAAATGTTAACTACTTGATGACCATAAGCACACAGACCTAGGCTTTCTGGTGTCTAAGGACTGATAATGTTAATTCCTATAACACAGCCCTATTACCTCACCATCAACCAATCAGAGAATTGTGTAAGAGCTGATCACAGATCCTGTGACTCCTTTCCTTCACCTGACCTTTGAAAATGCTTTGTAGAAACTGGAAACTCAGGGGGTTTTCGAGGGCCTGAACCACCATCTCCTTGCATGGCCCTGCAAGAAACCTTTCTTTGCTCCAAACTCTGATGTTTTGGTTTGTTTGGCCTCACTATGCATCAGGGACAGAGATTTGCACTAACAATATAACAAGTTCTGCTGTTGCTGTTGCCTCTATACATCTGGACAATGAGGACAACTCCACAACTCTTTGCATCATCAAATTGCTAAGAAAACCTATACAGTCATTTGTATGTGATATTCATTAGTGCTTTTTCCAGTCATTGGGCACATTTTAGGATTATACTTCTTGGTGTCCTTGTGGCCAGTTCCAACAGATGATTTCCTTCAGCTGATGAATTTTGAGCAGAAGGAATACGTGTCACGTGTGGGCCAAATATTTAATTTCCGAGTGAGACCTCTGTGACATTACCATGATCCTAGCAATGTTCTGAATAGTGGCTGCTCCACTGTCCTAGGTCTTAGAGGAGGCAAAAGGCAAGGGAACAGAGTACCTAATACATCTGCAGGAAACGTGCTGTGAGAAATGAACCTCTGCTGTTTCAATGTACAGGAAATTTTTTTCTTTTTTTAAAGTATAACCCAGCCTATCCTGACGGATAAAATGTATAACTGTACTTTAAAAGCTACAGGACACACATATAAGGGGTATTTATTACCCCTAAATGTACCCTCACTGACGTTTTTCCTGAATTGCCAAAGTCATCACATTAGGACAATGTAAACTCTGTCTAAATGGATGACTGTTCATCAGTGCCCTAAGGATCAAAGTACTGTTTGCCACGGTCCCCAGAGTAGAGCTAAAAGGGGAACATTTTAGACTCCTTAGGGGAAGGCAGCAGTACTGACCAGTCACTAAAGAAACATCCGTTGATTTGAAGAAAACTTGGGTGATTTCATCCTACAAATACAGTCCCAGAAGGAGTTTGGGGTAGCTGTGCTTCTCATTTTACCTGATCCCTTCTATCTAAACTCAACCAAAATACTCCTGGCAACAGTTAAAACAGGTCATTCTAGAGACATTCTATGCTAAAGAGCCAGAATAACCAATAAGGTAGAGAATGATACAGAAAAACAAGTTTTGGGGTCAAATGGACCCCTTTGGTTCAGATCTCAATTTTGTTGCATGCTGGCACCATCATCTTGGACACATTACATCAAAGCCTTGATTTCCGAGTCTGTAAAGACACCCTCCACTCCACAGTGAACCTTCCCTCTTCACAGTATCCACAGTCTTCTGTGGTTCCTTCCCACGTTGAACAGGGCTTCATATAATGACCAACAGGGTGCAGCAAAAGTGATGCTGGGTCATAAGAAGCCTTGGTCCCTTGGAACACTAGCTCTGGAGAAGGCAGTGGTCATGTGGGTCCAACTACCTGATACTATAATGTTGGGAGGAAGCCCAACAGGGAGAGACTATGTAAAGACAGGGATGCTCAGCCAGCCTCCAACCACTTCCATCATCACAGGTAGGGCATCAGACATGTGAGTGAAGAAGGCAGCTTAGACATCCAGCCTCATCGATTCCAGGTCGCGACACACAGTTTGAGGGCATTTGTCCACTGTGGTCCCCCTTTGTCTGGCAAAACAACAAAGCTATTCTTTTCACTTCACCCAAAACTCTGAGATTCAATTCAGTACTGGTGTACAGAGGCTGAATTTTGGCTACAATGGCAACCATGTGTGACGATTCAAGAGTGAACCACCCAGCTGAACCCAGCCAGCTAATAAAAGTTTGAGCATAGGACTATATTGAGTTATTTTAATCCATCAGATGTGGGGATGATTGTTACAGATAATCAGAATGTCATCTGAGAAATGAGAATAATAATCTCAAACTAAAAATGCGTCTAAAATGCCTAACACAATGCTTTTGCATTTAATAGCAGCTATTTGTATTAAAAATAGCATGTCTGCATAAACACAACCAAATAAGGCAATTTTTATAGTTGAAAAACACTGACATCCATTGTGAGGTCATTCTTGTAATAAATACACACATGGCAGGAGAAGAAGCTAGAAACAGGTACAGCTGGGGAAAGACCGGGGCTTTTGAAGGTCACAGCAGAGCAAAGGAGCTATGGGTCAAGATATATTTGGAGATGGAGAGTGAGACACCTGAGGGAACTCTGAGTCTTGGGCATATATTCCCTGCATATCAATAATATGAGGGGGGAAAATACAATACTTCTTTTTATTACATTCTCTGTAAAATATGGCCATTTAAACTTTAAGTTAGTTCTCCGGATTAATGAAAAAAGCATTTATATTCTAAGTGAACCTTCTGCTGCTGTATAACTGGAGAACAGAAATGAGAAATAACCCTACAATGGATTCTAAACAGCTCAAGTTCAGCAAGGTCTGTCAGCCTCTTAAGAGCTGCTCCAGATAAGGTTCACGCTTTCAAATGTCAAGGACACTGCTGACCCAGGAGCTCCACAATTAAAATTCAGATTTTTTTTTTTTTCTGAGCTAAAAGTCACATTTCACTATGCTCTCAGTTTGAGAAATGTCATAAGTAGCAGCTGCTTGTCTCAGGAATTATGCTGAAAGAAAAAGGAATGCTTTGTCCCATCACCCATGATACTACAATGTAAATGTAGGTATGGAGACACCATGGGGAAGGATGGGTGGGAAAGAGGATAGGAAGGGCTGGGGGTGAGACTGATCAGTGGGCTTGAGGAGGAGCAGCACTGCACCCTGAGTATCTCCTGGGTCCTTCCTCCACCCCTCTCCCTCTCTTTGAACTCATGCTCTGTCCTGTATATTCCTTATTAAAGCTCTTCTCAGGATGGAATTTAACAAGCACACTTGTGCTGAGTGGATGGTATCCCCATAGTTTAAAATAAAGACTTTTTCAAGACCTAGGAGATCTTTGAGTACAGAACAAAGCCTCAGAGCAAAGCACTCGTTTCTCATCTTGATTTAAAGATCAGTGAGCAGACAGGAGAAGTGTTCTCAGAGGGGCATTTGGTATGCCTGAAATGGTCCTTCCCATCCAACCCACCAAGAGCTGGTCTCATTCTCACTCACTCTATTCACAGGTTGCCTAGTTACATTACTGTAATTGAGTTTAATAAAATCTTCTATTCCTCTAGGATTTTATTTATTTATCTTTGGCCTGCTTGATTCTTAGTATAAAGAAATGTTATTAAATCTCTCACCATAATTATAAATCCAAACTTAGAGGATAAATTACTAGTCACTCTATCATTATTCACTTAGATTTAGGTATACAAAGGCATAGACTTGCCAAGTGGCGCAGCAGTAAAGAATCTGCCTGCCAATGCAGGAGACACAGGAGATGCGGGTTTGATCCCTGGGTTGGGAAGATATTCTGGAGAAGGAAATGGTAACCTACTCCAGTACTCTTGCCTAAAAAATTCCATGGATGGAGGAGCGTGGTATGCTACAGTCCATGGGGTCAGAAAGAGTCAGGCATGACTGAGTGACTTCACTTTCTTTCTTGTGACTGAGTACACACAAAAGCACAGCAGGCTTATTTCTCACTATTACTGATCCCTCTCTTCTTCATCTTCCCCTATCCTGAGATGTTTGCTTTGATTCATTTGTTGCTTCAAACAGGGCTCTTCATTTCAACAAATTGCTTAAATGACACATGTGGGTGATATACTCTCTGCAGCCCACCACATCCACCCTAACAGGAAAGACTGCCGGGTGAGGTTACAGAATTCTTAGGTCAAGGTCCTCTTCTTTCATTAGATGTTACTAATAGTCTTCTGATGTCCAGCATGGCAGATGAAAAACTTGATGACAGTCTGATTCTTTATTATAAGTGATTTATTCTTTCTTTCTGGAAGCTTATAGAGATTTCTTTTTATCCTGGGAGCTGAGGAATTTTACAGGCTATTACTACATGTGTGCTTTTTCCCTCAATTCCAGCCTGGAGTTCACTGAGCCCTTTCCTTTTATTTATTTTTGTGTGTGTTTTTTTTTTTTTTTTTTGTCTAATTCATTTATTTTAATTGGAGGCTAATTACTTTACAGTATTGCAGTGGTTTTTGCCATACATTCACACGAATCAGCCATCGATGTACATGTGTTCCCCATCCTGAACCCTTTTCCCACCTCCCTCCCCATCCCATCCCTCAGGGTCATCCCAGTGCACCAGTCCTGAGCACCCTGTCTCATGCATCGAACCTGGGCTGGCGATCTGTTTCACATACGATAATATACATGTTTCAATGCTATTCTCTCAAATCATCCCACCCTCATCTTCTCCCACAGAGTCCAAGTCTGTTCTTTACATCTGTGTCCCTTTCGCTGTCTCACATATAGGGTCATTGTTACCATCTTTCTAAATTTCATATTTATGCATTAATATACTGTATTGGTGTTTTTCTTTCTGACTTACTTCACTCTGTATAATAGGCTCCAGTTTCATCCACCTCATTAGAACTGATTCAAGTGCATTCTTTTTAATGGCTGAGTGATATTACATTGTGGATATGTACCACAGCTTTCTTATCCATTTGTCTGCCGATGGACATCTAGGTGGCTTCCATGTCCTGGCTATTGTAAACAGTGCTGTGATGAACACTGGGGTACACGTGTCTCTTTCAATTCTAGTTTCCTTGGTGTGTATGCCCAGCAGTGGGATTGCTGGGTCATATGGCAGTTCTATTTCTAGTTTTTTAAGAAATCTCCACACTGTTCTCCATAGTGGTCATTGAGCTCTTTTAAATTGCAAATCTTTCTTAAACTCAGAGGCATTTTCCTATATCATTTATTTAATTCCTACACCTCCTCCAACAATTCCTGTTCTCCCTCTTAAATTTCTTTTTCTCATATTAGGTATCTTGGATCTGTCCCCGTACTTGTTTATCCTGGCAGAATAGCATGTCTGTTAAGAAGCAGCAAATATGATTAAGAACCGTCCCTAACAGCACAGTCACTGAAGCCAGACTTTACCTGGGACTGAATACCAGCTCTGCCACAGCTGAGTGACCTTGGGATAATTCCTTAACACTTCCGGGCCTCAATTTCCTCAGCTGTACTATGGGTCGAAAAACAATAGTAGCTAACACACACTTTTTCCATTTTGCCCATGCAAGTTTCAAATTAATCTACTGAGTTTTTCATTATAAAATCACCATCTTAGTTCCAGAAAAAAAAGCACTGATGCCTCTTAAGTCTTAAATGCTCTGAGCTTGATCTTTTCACAGTTCCCAACCATTTTCCCTCCTCTGTGAGATGTCTGTTATTTTCTACTTCATTGACGTCGTGTTTGGAAGACAACTTGCTTTAGCCAATGAAATGTGAGTGGAAGATGCACAGGCCACTTCTGAAAAGAAATTTTAAGAGACTTCACATGGTTCTGTCATCTCATTTCCCTCCTCCATAAGCTGGGACATTCCAGGTAGGGGCTGTTCCTTTGACTCCAAAATGAAAAAGGTATAGGCAGAGTCAGAGCCAGCTCACAAAGGAGAGGTGTTACAACCGAGAAGCAAACCTTTCTTTTCCTAAGCCATGGCATTTCTGGGGTTGGTTGTTATCACAGCATCACCCAGAAAAAGCCTACTAATACTGGTGAAGGTTAATTTTTGTTCAAACATTGCATGTATCCTTCAGCAGTTATACTTGGCTCAGAGCCATTTATTCTGAGTCCTCTCCGAGATTTCATTTTCCTGGTTGCTGGGTCTCTCTGAGTGTATTATTCTTATTTGCTTACATGGCTCTAGCCACCTTTAGGGCTCAGGTCCACCTGGCTAGGATTCCTTAGGTGTAGCACACTTGCAGTCTCCACTACCTCTATCGAGAGGTCGTCCCCTGGCCAGGCAACAGGCTCTGACACTAAAGGTAGATTTTTCTCTCCCTGTTCTTTTCTTCCACAAAGCCCAGTGCTCACCCAGCCTCATAGGTAAGGAGGAGTCTGCTTCCTATTTAGCTTCACCCAACACAGAGCCAGATACCACCATCTCTTCCTCTGGATTCCAGTCAGTTGCATTTTAGACCCTTTGATAGTGTCTCACAACTCTCTGTTTTTTTGTTTTTTGTTTTTTTAACAAACAGCCCTTTTTAGCATTTTATTTTTTAATTTTCTTGGCTGCAGCATGCGGGACCTTAGTTCCCTGACCAGGGATCTAACCCACATGCCTTGCATTGGGAGCTCGAAGTCTTAACCACTGGACCACCAGAAATGTCCCCTTATGACTCTTCAATACTCTGGTTTTCACTCTTTATTCCGTGTTTCATTTTGGATACTTTCTACTGGTGTATATTCAAGTTCACTGTTTCTATCCTCAGCTATGTGGTGTACTTATCAGAGGCATTCTTTGGCATTCAGCTCATTTTGATTGCCTTGTGACCTTGGTTCTCTCTGGTGGATTCAGGAAGACTTATGATGTGTAGACTTTTTCCTCATTGTTTGGGTAGGGGCTATGTTCTTTATTCTCTTACAGCTTTCTACATCCTAAGTAGAAATGGAACGTTTTCTGTTAGAATTTATGTGGGGCCTGGAAGGGAGGTAAGAAAAAGCTGTGTTTGGCTAGATTCCCAGCCAGGGGGTAAGTTCCTGGTGGACAAGTGATTATCTCTGGGAGCTGTGACTCTTGTTCTCCTTTTAATTTGATTGTAATTTCCCAAATTGTTTTTACAGTGAGCCTACCTGACAAAAACCAGAACACTAAACTTTGAAGCAGTTCTTTTAAACAATTGTTTTAAATGACAGTGAAACAATTCCTGAGCACTCCTTTCCTGGACTCACCAGAGAAAACAGTATACTCAGAGGCACCATGGGTTACTGTGCAGAAGGTACAGACACCAAGGAAATAGAGCTCTGCTGCTCAAGGACCCAGCTCCCTCAGCCCCCACCTAGGCTCAGAAGGCAATTCCGGGTATTTCCTTTCAGAGCCACCACTTCCCCGCAGCTGGGGAGGAGGCTAGGATGCCACCCCTGTTCCTTCGCTCCTATTCTGCCCAGTGGGAAAGGGCCAGATGCCAGCCCAAGGGGTAGGGGCTGTCCCGTGCTTTTCTAGCACCCTCTCTGGCAACTGCCAAGATCTTGGTGATAAAACCACAGCATGATGTAAGAAAGCTACTCAGAGAGTCAAAGTCTTACTCTCCGCTCTGCCACTGAGTCTGTGACTTTGACCAGTCCCTGAGCCACTCTGAGCCTCAGTTTCCTCACTTGTAAAATAAAGGTCACAATCACAACCACCTCACAGGACTTCATTTTAGGAGGATCAAATGAGATGATGTTACCCAGAGCATTTTGTAAACTCTAAAGAACCATCATCGTTCATTTTGTTAAGTAAATTAGGCCTGGGAGTAGAATAGGGTGGGAGAAAATAGGCTCCCAGAGTCACTTGCAAATCTCACAGTCTGGGGCCAAATTTGGAGATACAAATAACCTCTCTCTGTTCTCTCGTCTCTTAACCACCTGCTCCCCACCCTCCTTCTGTGGACTCTGTGTGTGTGTGTGTGGTTGCAGCTGCAGGTACCCCTGTAATCACAATACTCAGGGGGCCTCCTTCCTTCCTGTCACCTCTACCCTGGTTCAGGGGTATGTGTGCCACAGGAAAGTATATTAGAGCGAGAGGAAATGATGAAGT
This sequence comes from Ovis aries, assembly GCF_016772045.2. NCBI lineage: Eukaryota > Metazoa > Chordata > Mammalia > Artiodactyla > Bovidae > Ovis > Ovis aries. The sequence continues at coordinate 45,920,145 of NC_056056.1, forward strand.
ACCCCGCAAGTGCTTCTCTGCCGGCCCATCACTAATCCTTTAATTGAAAAGGAGGGCCACCTTAGTAACAATGGTGTGACATCTCTGTCTCTGCCATTGTGTGCAGTGAAGATGCTGCCCAGCTGATTTCTCTGGAAGGAGGGGGAGCTCCTCCCCCTCACACCAGGTGTGCTCCAGGCCCCAGGCCACAGAAACACCCTCCCTCTGCAGCTCAACCAAATATGGACTCCCAGATGGCACTGCCCAAGAGAGGGAGGAAACACAGCCGGGTTATGTTGTGATGGGAGCTATCTGAGGGACGGCTGAGCCAGGGATAGAGCTGACACCACTGGCTGGTGGGTGATAGAGCACATTTTTTTTTTCAAGTATTTATTTCTTTTTACTTATCTGCCAGGTCTTCTTTGCAGCATGTGGAATTCTAGTTCCCTGATCAGGGATCAAACACAGGTCCCCCACCTTGCGAGCTTGGTGTCTTACCAGTGGACCACCAGGGAAGTCCCAATAGAGCACATTTTTTAAAAAGCTTCCCTTTCATTAATTTTTCTTGGTCATAGAATCTGACCACTCGATCATTGGCACATACTACCCTTTTTCTTTTTAGCATGAGAAAAGGCTTTTTAAAACCTTAATTTATTAATTCATTTCAAAACTATACATATTTGAACATCTGTAAACATGTCTCAACCCAAGATATATAATATTAACAGTAAGTTACTTTATCTATATGTTTCTCTTTTGGGTTGTAGTTTCCATGAATCATGAGACCAAGATGGAATCATGAGGTCAGGAGGCAGGACCATGCTGCCCTTCAATGAAGAGGACCAGGCAGAAGTTTTACTGACACATCTGCCCAGCTACAGGTAGAAACAGAGTCAACAGTCCTGACACACGAGCCTAAGGTTTGGTCTAGTAGTGCAACATTCTGAAGCTCAACGCTGAAACCTCTCTTGCGGGAATTCCCCCTCCACAACCCAGAGGATGGAGAAGTGATGTCCTTAGAAACATGTTTTCCGTGGAAGATAAGTTCATAGAAAAGAACTACAAAACCTACAAGGAAGACCAACAACACTAAAGTCTTTAGACCCCCAAAATAAAATTTAATCTTGTATAATATCCCACTGCACAAGTATCAGTTTATTTATCCATTTACCTGTCAGTGGGCATTCTAAGATATTTCTGGGTTTGTTTTTTATTATTATGTAAGGCCTGGAAAATCCCATGGATGGAGGAGACTGGTGGGCTGCAGTCCACGGGGTTGCAAACTGCAAACAGTTGGACATGACTGAGCATCTTCCCTTTCACGCATTGGAGAAGGAAATGGCAACCCACTGCAGCATTCTTGCCTGGAGAATCCCAGGGACGGAGGAGCCTGGTGGGCTGCTGTCTATGGGGTCACACAGAGTTGGACACGACTGAAGCAACTTAGCAATAGCAGCAGCAAGGACCTATTAAGAATATTCTTTTATGTGTATCCTGATGTACACATTGACTCATGGAGAATGAATATTCAGTTTTATAATATATTTAACCAGATCAAATTTATCAATCTTTCCTCTTTTTGGCTGGTGCTTTTTTGCACTTTATGAGAGTTGGACTGTGAAGAAAGCTGAGCACTGAAGAATTGATGCTTTTGAACAGTGGTGTTGGAGAAGACTCTTGAGAGTCCCTTCGACTGCAAGGAGATCCAACCAGTCCATTCTAAAGGAGATCAGTCCTGGGTGTTCTTTGGAAGGACTGATGCTAAAGCTGAAACTCCAGTACTTTGGCCACCTCATGCGAAGAGTCAACTCATTGGAAAAGACTCTGATGCTGGGAGGGATTGGGAGCAGGAGGAGAAGGGGATGACAGAGGATGAGACGGCTGGATGGCATCACCGACTCGATGGACGTGAGTTTGAGTGAACTCCAGGAGTTGGTGATAGACAGGGAGGCCTGGCGTGCTGCAATTCACGGGATCACAAAGAGTCGGACATGACTGAGCGACTGAACTGAACTGAACTGAACGAAAGAAATTACTCCTTTCCCTAGTGCAAAAAAAAATAGTTATTTATGTTTTCTGCCAAGATGAACTTATGAAGACATGCTTTGATGCTATCCTTGATCCATTTAGTGTTGATTTCATATATGTGGTGTTAGGTGGGTATCCTGTTGCAGTTTTATCCATGTGAATGTTTTTCTAGCTTCAGTTATTGAATACTCTTTTCCCACTGATATAACTATTAATATTATATTTCATACTGATTCTTCACAGGAGAAATAATTTTTACTCATAGTCTTAGGAAAACATTATGGCAACATATTACCATTTTAAAAAGTGGTTGAAAAATCATAAGTTCCAGAAAATGTACTCCCCACTAGCTATGCTTCCAGTCCTTCCCTCACAGCATCAGGCAAGCACCTGCTCGGTCCATCTCTCTTCAGTGCGGTGCTGAGGGCATGAAGCCAGAAGAAGGTTCTGCTGTAGGGCGGCAGAGGACTCTGGTTTGCCTGAACAGAGACAGAAACAATTTACAGGCCTGAGGGAACCAGGTCTGGGGACAGGAATGGGCTAGCTCAGAATAATTCTGAACAATAAGGCACTGTTATGAGCTGGGTTGAATTGTCTTCCCTCCAAAGATACGCCCTAGCCTCTGAACCTGTGGACAAGAACCTATTTAGAAACAGCATCTTTGGCGATGTAATCAAGTTAAGATGAGGTCATACTGGATCAGGGTGGACCCTAATTCAGTGACTGGTGTCCTTACAGGAAGAGGGAAGTCTGAGCACAAACACACGTGGGAGAAGACACGCGATGACGGAGTCTGAGATACCAGTGATGAGTCTACAAGCCGAGAAGTGCCAGAGACTGCCAGCAACCATGAGACAGTGGGAGGAGGCAAGGGAGGATCCTCCCCTACGCCTTCAGACAGGACGTGGTCCTCTCAACACCTTGATTTCTGACTCGTAGCCTCCAGAACTGTGAGGGAATCCACTTCTGCTGTTTTGAGGTGCCCAAAGCTTGTGGTACTTTGTTAGAGCAGTGCTAGGAAATGGACACAGGCACCTTGTCCCTTACCAAGCAAGGGCCAGGCAGTGTGAGGGAACACAAGGCTGATGGGTCCCAGCCTTTCCCATCCCCAGGAAAGGTGACTCCATACCCCTCCATCTCCTCTGGACCCCATCCTCCAAGGGAAGGAGCCTGGCTCTGCCAGTCATTCTTAACATAAAAATCCAGGGAAGGAAGGAAACAGCCAGGGGAGGATCTGAGAGCCAGGAAGAGGGCAGGGACACCTGCAGGGAGAGCAGTGGGGGCAGGGCTGGGGGAAGTGAGAGAAGCTCTGTGAGTCTTTCATTTCATTTAGCCGTATAGGAGAAATGCGAGTGAAAGCCAAGTTGTTTTTAAATGACTTTTCGTTTCATGACCTCTTGGCTGTGCTGGGGCCCCTAGCATGGAGGTGAGTCCCGCAGCAGAAGCTCTGGGAGCTTTGGGGCTGAAAGCTTGGTGGACACTCTTCTCTTGCTCCAGTAGCACTCTGAGGAGGGCGCTGACCTCCGTGATAAAACTGAGGCTGTGGAGCCTCTGCTCAATGGCCAAATTCACACAGCTCAGATGGCCCTGTGCCTAGCTCAGACCTGGAAATGGCCGGGAGCCTTGAGGAAGCTCGAGGCCAGCCCTACCACTGGTCTGCACCCTCGGCACAGCCTTACCTCCTACAAGGATGGCAACTTGGTTTCCCTTGAGGAGAATGAATGAACGTGTGTTTCTGGCACTGAGGAGGCCACCAAAGGGGCTCTAGAGCCAAACTGCCAGGGTTCTCCCCAGCTCTGCCTCTCCCTAGCCACATGAGCATGTTATCCAACTGCCTGGGCCTCTGTTGCCTTACCTGTAAAACGGACATGATACTAGTTCTCACTTCAGGGAGACTGAGTTAATACAGAAAATGATGCGCTGGGAACAGTACTGGCACAGAATAAACACTTGATCAAATCCAGCTCTCAAGTGTTAAAAGCATGATGCTCTTGTCAGATCTGACCAGACCTTAGCTACAAATAATATATATTATGAAGAAGAAGACTTTGATAGGTTGATTCCATTTGGTGTAAGAATAAATTTCTCCCTAATTATACATGTTATACCATAAACTGTACATATATATATCTTAAATTGTACCTTAAAATATTAGCTAACTGTAACATTACATGTATATTTAAAAATACAAACACTGACAAATCTCTCCATGCCAGAGAATTTCAAATAATTTATGCAGATACTTCACCCTGGAGGGGAACGTAACTCCTTAAGAGTCGCTAAAGGGCTGCACATAGTGATTTCCTTCCAAAGAATACAGTATGGAAGAGAGTGGAGGTAATTTCACAGTGGAAAAACCTGCCCAGCATTACCTCAAGCAGAGGTCAACCCAAGGTCAGCACCAACAGTGATAAGTCACATTGATGGATATACCCTCGACCTGATGTGATGAGATAATGCTTTACCTCTGTGTTCTTCTCCCCAGAATCCTAAACACCAGTTTTCAATGAGAAAAAGCTCAGATAAATCCCAGGTGAGGAACAGAAGCAGTCTACAAAATAGCTGCCCAGTACCCCTTGTAACTGCCAAGGTCATCTAAAACAAAGTCCGAGAAGCTGGCACAGTCAAGAGAAGCCTGAGGAGACACAACAACTAAATGTAATGTGGTGTCCAGATGAGACCCCAGAACGGAAAAAGGAAATTTGGTAAAAATCAAGGAACTATGAATAAAGTATGCTGCTGCTGCTAAGTCACTTCAGTCGTGTCCGACTCTGTACAACCCCATAGACAGCAGCCCACCAGGCTCCCCCATCCCTAGCATTCTCCAGGCAAGAACACTGGAGTGGGTTGCCATTTCCTTCTCCAGTGCATGAAAGTGAAAAGTGAAAGTGAAGTCGCTCAGTCATATCCGACTCTTCACGACCCCATGGACTGCAGCCCACCAGGCTCCTCCATCCATGGGATTTTCCAGGCCAGAGTACTGGAGCGGGTGCCACTGCCTTCTCCAGAATAAAGTATGAACTGTAGTTAATAATACTGTGTCAACATTGATTTGTTAATTGGGACAAATGTGTCATACTAAGGTAAGATGTTAGTAAAAAGGGAAACTGTTTTCCTTTTTCATATGGGAGTTTCATATGGGAACTCTGTGTGGTGTTGACAAAAATTCTGTAAATCTAAAACTGCTCTGAAAACCAAAGTCTGTTTAATGAAAATATTGGGAACACATGCCTTTGATGATTGATAGGATGTTTCAAAGTCTACATCACTCATTTGTAACCCACACCGCCACATGGTCTCTCCTATGGTTTTGTCATGTGGCCATTTAACATGGGAAACCTGGCACAGGGTTGGCTGTTTGGAGCTGACTGTGCCATAGTCTGTAGCTGTGTGACCTTGGGCATGTTCCTAATCCTGAACCTCCCCTTCCGCCTGTGAAGTGAAGGAGGTATGCCAGACAGCAATGATGATATGAACAATAATTAACAATTTACTCAGCGTTTTCTAGTTCAAAATGCTTCACCTGAATTAATTCATTGAATCCTTACAATGATCTATGAGAAAGGTATTAGCAGGATCCCCATTTTTCAGAGGAGGAAATGGACTTCATTCTATGGAAAAGGACTTCATAAAGTCCTTCCAGCTCATATGAACCACAAAGCTTTGGTCCCTTTCTCTGAAGACATTTCTCAAGGCAAATCACATGAGCTCTGGAGTGTGGCCAGCACCAGCTGAGGGACAATCAGCACAGTCCCCACCCCTCCAATCGCAGTTTCTGCTTCTGTTGACTGGGGACTGCATTCCACCTACATCTACAGAGATTTCTGGGAGCTTGAGAATACAACACAGAACTCACAGCAGTTGATGAATACATTTACCTCCTTTGTTTAAAATGGCCAAGCTCATATACCGCCAAAATAGGTGCAGGAGTGTGGAGACAACTAGTAAATGTGGTAGGAACAGGTGGCCTGAGTCCAAGGCCAGCCAGGAGAGGGTTACTGTCCACCAGCTGCGTGGCAGTCTGGGATGGCTATAGGGACATTGTGGCTGATTCCTAACCAGCCTGCTAACCAAAGAGCTGGACCAACCCAGCTTTGCTGCAGCGGGTGGTGGGGCTTTTCCCCGCACCAACAAGCAATTTTCTGACTCCCACTGGGTGTCCTACAAATCAACTCCCTTCTGACACTATCTACCTGAAGACGGTGTCAGGTCCTAGAGGTTAAGGACTCAGCCCCACAAGACTGCCCTCATCTTCCCTCAACTTCAGATGCCAAATGCAAGCCCAGACTGTCACCTGTGCTTCTGACCAACTGGCTCTAGATTAGAGGTTAATTGAAACCCCTCTTTGGGTTTGATTAATTTGCTAGAGTGATTCACAGAACTCAGGAAATCCATTTACTCACTTAGATTACAGGTTTATTTTAAGAGGATATAATTCAGGAACAGCCAGATGGAAGAGATGCGCAGAGCAAGGTACAGGGCCCTCTCTGAGTGCCCACTCTCTTCAGTGTTCACCAGAAGTGCTCGATTCATTTTTGTTATATGAGTTTCACAGCTAATGATTATAGGAAACATGAGATGGTAAAAATAGCAAACCTGGAGAAGTTGCAAAGTCCTCCCTGGCTGGGCCTTGATTTTCTGTAAATAGGAAGTATCACTCCTGAAGACTGTGGCAACTCCCAGGATGTCTGCATTCAACATGAGACCCAAACACAGAGGAGTGGGTCACTGACAGAGAAATTTCAGCCAGTGCCAGCTGCCTGCAAGGAAAGACAGAAGGGAGGCAAATGGCTTTCACTCTTCATGAAGGACACGGAATGAATTCCATATTATAGAAATGCCCAAACACTCTCAGTTCCTGGCTGAAGGCAGCCCAGGCAAATGGTGGTCTCAGGTACCCTGGCCTCTTCCTCAAGGACAGCAGGCTGGACACCGAAGGAAGACTTATTGCCTAGCGCAAAGCTGGGGGAGCAGAAAACTAAGCCAAGGAGTGCTGTGCTTAGTCACTCAGTCGTGTCTGACTCTTTGCAACCCCTGGACAACCTGCCAGGCTCCTCTGTCCATGGGGATTCTCCAGGCAAGAATACTGGAGTGGGTTGCCATACTCTCCTCCAGGGCATCTTCCCAACCCAGGGATCGAAGCCAGGTCTCCCACACTGCAAGAGGAGTCTTTACCATCTGTGCCACCAGGGAAGCCCAAGAATACCGGAGTGGGTAGCCTATCCCTTCTCCAGGGGCTCCTCCCAACCTAGGAATCAAACCCAGGTCTCCCTCATTGCAGGCAGATTCTTTACCAGCTGAGCTGCCAGTATCTTCCCCGAAAGTGTTTACTTGAAATATTCACCAAAATGAGTCACAAAAGAAAACAGAGAAACCAGTGAGATGTGTAACCAGGCTCTCCTTTCTGTTCCACGAACCAGGGAGAAGTGATGGCAAGAATACTAGTGAGCAGAGCCTACTCTGCAGAGGTCTCAGCTTGAGAAACCTGCACACCCCCACACTTCCGGCCTTGGACCAAGATTAAGAGGGGAAACCGAAACTGTGCCCAGGCAGAAAAGCCCCCACAGGAAACCAGCCATTGGTCCAGAGAACCACAGCTGCTGGCCAGCCAGTGCTCTCCTCCCTTGAGAGAGAACGGGCTTGTAGAGGCCACATGTGTCCTGCTCCCTATTCCCAAATAAAAGGCCTTGACCTTTGACAGCATCAAAAAACAGCACTTCCTGAGCATTCCCAGCTCATTTAATCCACCTCTCAAGGGAGTTAGATCCAGGGTGTTTGTATCTGACAGGTCAGGAAACTGAGGGTTGGAGACATGAAGTACCTGGCCTAAATTTACATGACCAAGAAGTAGCTCAGATCCAACCTGGGACTTTAAACACCAAGTCCGGGATGTATCCTCTTGTGCTGCTACTGTTGAATCAGTAGCCAGTGGCTTTTTCAAGGGTTCTCACATCCTTGAGCTTATACATTCTGGGTGAGAAATACCAGGCGTGGATCACTCCGCCTTCATCTCCCACAGCACAGCTGAGAAAAGAGCCTGCCAGGAGGTGGGACTGCCAGCAGCTGCAGTCTGCGTGGTTAGGTTAGCCAGCCTCTGCGCCTGCAAGTGTGCTCAGCCGTGTCCAACTCTCTGCAACCCCAAGGACTGTAACCCGCCAGGCTCCTCCTCACAGTGAGTTGCCAGTTCCTCCTCCAGAGGATCTTCCCGACCCAGGGATCAAACCTGCATCTCCCAAGTCTCCTGCATTCCAGGCGGATTCTTCACCAGTACGCCACCTTGGAAGCCCATCCAGCCTCTGAGCAAGACTCAGATCCAGGGTTTTTTCCATGATACCAGCTGGCTGCCTCCTCCCCATCCCACCCATGACCCCCACCAGTCCTTTCCCACCACCACATCTGGAAAATTGACTCAGGTGACAGTGGGCTCCTCATCCCCATGTTGGAAGATGCCATGACATTTATGAGGCTCTTCAAAGTGGGAACACTTGTCCTGGCTTTTCCCCAGCCCTGTGTTAAGTAAAGGTCATGATGTTTGTTAAAATGTGAGCACACGGGTGCCTCGCTCACAGGAAAGTGTTTTCAGAGGCTGTGCCTTAGATAAGGCTGACTCCTGCAGGCTTTGCCACAGATAGGCACAACTCCCCCAGACCCTCACCCTTTGTTAGAGAATAATCCTGCTCAGTCCTCTTGCTAGACTTTGGGGAGCCCTAAGTCTGATGGGACTGCCCCTTTTCTCACCCACCTGAGGTCTGTGCTGCGGAACATTCTAACCACTCAAGAAAGGCAGGAACAACGAGGGGTTCAAGCGCAAAGATGGTTTCCAGTCTCCCTCTGGAAGAGCAGTTTTTCTGGCTATGAAGAAAGTTTTCAATCCATCTCCGCAGAGGATCCTAAAGTCATTCCTCATTCTGTGAGGCGCTTGATTGCAGACCCAGGGCCCCAAGGATGCCTGAAGCCCTCACTTGGTCACTGCACTAAGACATGGTTCATGTATTTGCCCAGCACAGAGGTCAGGACAGCCGCAGCAGCCTCTCCAAGGTAGTAACTGGAAATGATCCTCCCAGCGAACCCCTTCCTCCACTCCTGTCCCAGCAGGTGAAAATCACAGAGGTGCTAACAAATAGCGGGGAGTGAAGTGGAGCTGGAGCTTTAATTGGCCTTGAAACATCCACTGCTCCTGCCTTTCTTGAAGTGGTTGGAATGTTCTACAGCACAGACCCCAGGTGGGTGAGAAAAGGGGCAGTCTTGTCAGACTGCTCACAGAAGCCAGCCAGGCAGGAAGGACCAAGCTGGAGTTCTGAGACTTGCTATCCAATAAGAAGTCAGGGTCCGGGGGAGTTGTGCCTGTTTGCAGAGGGGCTTCCAGAAGGCAGCCTTATCTCAGGCATGACCTCTGAAACTTTTTCCTGTAAGCCAGACACCAGGATGCTGAAAAACAAAAACAATTTTTTTAAGGCATTTATTAAGAGCCGTTTTAGGTTCACAGCAAAATTGAGGGGCAGATAGAGACTTGCCATATATGCCCTGCCCCCATATATGCATGGCCTTCCCATCAACATCCCCCACCAGAGGGGTATGTTTGTCACAAATAACGGACCTCCACAGATCTATTGTAATTACCCAAAGTCCATAGTTTACTTTAGGGTTCACTCTTGGTGTTGTCTAGTTTTAATCATGTCAAACAGCACTTGCAATCAACCAGATATGAGGCAAGCAGCCACAGTTGTTCTGGAGGAAACCCAGATAGGATGCTCTGATCCAAGATGTGATAGGTCCTACTTGGGAACACACATTGAGCATAGGAGCAGAACTGGCCCAGACAAATTAGACACATGTTTTAGTTTCCCTCTTTCCTTAAATACAGGTGTAGACTGCTCTGTGGCTGAAAATAACTGTTGGTTCCTTGGAGATGTAGCTTTTGAATTGTTCAAGAAGTGTCTGTGGGAGATGAGGTGGCCATAGGGTGGCAGACTGACCCTCTCCACAGCCCACGAGAGAGAAAAGGCTGTGGCAATGCACTGGACAGAGACTGCTGCTTCTTGGACTGGCCTGTGGCTGGGACCAGGACCTTCAGACTGGAGACTATTACGGTCATCTTCTCTGAGCCAAGGAGATCAGGCCGCACCTTTACCTATGCGGCGGGAGTGTGTTCTCACAGTCATTCATCCCGGGGCAGGCACGGGAGGATGCCTTAGGCTAGGGGAGGAAAGGATTTCCCCTCCTCTCTGTCTGGTAAGTGGGCTTGGAGACTGCTGTTGGTAGGCCCTTGTGGGTACCAGACACTCCTAAGGCGGATGGAAAGTACTCTCAGGAGCCTGTTGTCAGAGAAGCTGTAGGGCTGACAGCAGGGCCATGTCCTCTCCCCTGGGCTTGGCAGAGTCACCAAGAGACCAGTCTCATGAGCACAGAGGCAGAATCAAGGCAGCAAGGTGAGAAGGCTGGATGAGAAAGGTTTTGTGGAGCTCACGCCAGGCTGTGCCTCAGGAAATTCTCAGAAATCCTGGAGAAGGAAACTCGACGTTTTGGATGTAGGAAGGAAGTATAATTTCATTTTGGATACAGTGAAATTTAATGAAAGGTGAACAGCATAATACAACACACTCACTTCACAGATGAAGAAAGCAGGGGTCAAAGGGCCTGAGAGAAAGACTGAGAGAGTCTGCTGTCCGAGGAGAATGAATCAAGTCTCCGACGGTAGCAATAACCCAGGAGTTCCTGGGATCCTGTGCGGCATTCTCGACAGCTGCAGCTGCTTAGACTTTGGGTAAGGGTGTACAAATGATGCCAGATCGCACAACCTCCTTCTATTTCACTCATTTTTGCTAAGTCACTTCAGTCGTGTCCGACTCTGTGCGACCCCATAGACGGCAGCCCACCAGGCTCCCCCGTCCCTGGGATTCTCCAGGCAAGAACACTGGAGTGGGGTGCCATTTCCTTCTCCAGTGATTGAAAAATAATTTGGGGGTGCGGGGGAAGCCAAACATTAGTCAGAGTCAATCAAATATGGAAAATAGTACAACCTTATTAGACTGAAAATGTGTCAAGAGAAATGAAACAGAGAATTCTAGAATGGAATGTTAGTTGCCACTCTCCCTCCACACCCCTGGCACTGAATGAGAAGAGGTTAGAGAATAAGACCCCAAGGAGTATCACCAGCACCTCATGATTTAGCATAGAGAGGGCTGAGAGGGTGAAAGTCAACCTGGGGAAAGTTGAGGAGAAATCCCAGCGAAAAACCCATCAGGGAGGCCAACAGGAGCTGGAGGAGCAGCTGCACTTGGCCTTTTTTTACGGCTCTGTGCTCCCTTCCAGGAATGAGCCAAAGCCCCAGGAAGAGACCACATCCCTGCTAAGTGAAGAGGACCCTGGTGTGGGGCACTGAGCGCATTTCAGGAAAGAGAGCCGAGCCCAGATCTGTCATCCACCTGTCGCTGTAACACTCAGACCTCAGTGAAGCAGGAAGTACTCTCATCCTCCAAACTCTAGGGTCAAAGGAATGACAGGTAGGTAGAAAGGTGTCATGAGGGCCCTCACACTTTCAGAGCATTGCATGGTCTGGCCAGACTTACTCATGCAAAATTAAAAGAAATGTTAGGGAAGCTAAGCCAACATGCTAGATGTTTGTAAGGAACAAAAAGAAGGCAGAGGAGGGGAAGAGAAAAAAATAAGAAACAGAATATGAAAACATAAACAAAGCAAGTCTAGAGGTAATCACTGTCCCTATTATAGAAGAAACCTCCTGAGTGCTTCATACTATAGAACCAATATGAATATTTAATTATATTAATTTAATAGTTAATCACATTAATTCAACATTTAATAAATTATATCCATTTAGTGTATAAACATATTTGGTATGTTTTTGAAACAATAAAAAAAGAGCCCAAGGATGAGTGGATAAATCAACTAAATAAAAAGGCAATTGGAGTGAAGGCAAAAAATTAAGGACAAAAACAAGAAATTTATAGATCTATTAGATAAGTTAGAAACATCAAAGAAGCTAACAAATTTTCTGGCTCAGAGGGAAAGCTTGAGATAATTACAGTGAACATGGAGGAAAATGACAAAGCAACTAAAACAATTAAGAACATGTTGTTCTATAGAAGACAAGCAAAACCATCCAACACAGGGATAACTGGTATTGAATTTAAGGTCAAATTGATGAGCACTAGTCCCCTACAGCCCTAACTTCCTTTTGCAAATACATAGAAAAGCTTGATTTTAAAATACAAAAACACCATTTTAAAATGTTATCTCCAAGCTCCAAGCAAGCAAGGCAAATCTTTAAGGACAGAGTAGGAATGTTACCAAACGGAATCTGGATGTGCTCGTCTGACACACAGCAAAGGCAATTCACTGACAGCAGGTTGTGGTGAAAGCAAGTGCAGCTTTTATTATAGGGCACCAAGCAAGGAGAACTGGCAGCTCGTGTTCAGAAGACCCAAACTCCCCAGTCCCTTCCAGGGAAGGGTTTGTAAAGACATTATGAAGCGTAGGGCTGTAGGATGTGTGATCAGCCCAGGCACAATTCCCTGGCTGATGGTGATGCTTTGGGAATCTCAGTTATCAGTTTTCTGGCTCCAGCTAGTCTGGGGTCCATGTGATGATGGTCAGCATGTAGTTAACTTTTTCCTCCTGGTGGGTGTTCTAGTATTTGCAAAACATCCAAAGATATGGCTTAGGATATTATTTATAGCCCTTGAGGGGGAACTAAAGGTCCTTGACTTTGTTTTATGGCCAAACTAGCATTTCATCTTGCTTGACTGTTTTTATTTGTTTCTGTATTTTCTCATGTCTTTAATTAAAATTGCTCTTTGTAACTCAAGCAAGGCCTAGGAGGCTAAAGCTTTTCTACAAACAACAGGCAAGGGACCCAGGGGAAGGGGGTGGTCTGTCCCTGGGAAGGTCCCACAGGGTCGTGCTCAGTGTCAGGAACAAAGATGTAAATAAGAGCTGATGTAGCAAGACCCACAGGGGACTCAGACTGGGTGACTGCGGTTGTGATTTCAGTGAGTCATGAGCCCCAGATGTAGCAGAATCTTGAGGTCAGGAGATAGGACCATACTGCCTTTCAGTGAACAGGACCATTCAGTACAGTACAGGCTGTACTGAATACACCTATCAGCCTAGCTATGGGTAGAAACAGTCCTGATCCACTAGCCTAAGATTTGGTCCAGCAGTGCTATGCCCTAAAGGACAACACTGAAACCTCCCTTGCGAGAATCCTCCCTCTGTAACCCAGAAAACACAGGAGAGATGTCCTTGGAAAGATGAGTTCCATGGAAGATGAGCTCATAGACAAGAATTACAGAGTCTTCATAGACAAGAATTACAGAGTCTACAAGGAAGACCAACAAAGCTAAAGTCTTTAGACTCCCAACACAAAAAGATTTACACTGGAGATAATATGTAAAACCTTGAAGAGGTTTTTAAAATGTATATAAAACTTCAGAGAACTAAATGAATTAATAGCCACCACCATAATTAGGAACAGACGGTTATGAAATAAAAACAGACAAACATTCTACACAGTTAAAACTATTAAAAACTAATAATGTAGTTATTGAGATATCTAGACATAACCTTCTTTGTGTTCTATAGGTATGTGAGTGCTTTTTATACACAAGCATTAACAAGTCCATACATAGAAGATTTGGAAGAATGTATACATCAAGTTGTGAATAATGGTTAACTCTGAAAATGGAACTGTGGTATTTTTAATTTTCTTCTTTTTGCCCATCTGTATCTTTTAACTTTTTTTTTTTACAGTGAATGTGTAATATTTTATCAAAAGAAAAATCAATAAGGGAGATATTTTAATCTTAAAAAGATAGGGGGAGGTTTGCAGGGCTTCTGAATCAGCCCAAAATCATGAGTTAAACTGTGAGAAGTTAATACAATTGTATTATCACATGAAAACAGCTGAATAATTTCTGAGCAAATGTTTGGAGTATATTCACTATTGTCTAACATTATTTATAGACTAAGTTTTATGTCCAAAATAATTCACTTCAAGGAGAAATAGGCAGGCATCTTCCAGAGGGGCTATAGCTGAGGTCCACTGAGGGGCTGGTATGACTGCAGAGAAGGGGGACCTCCCCTGTAGAATCAGACCCTGTGGACAAAGAAAGCAAGTTTTGAGTGTGAGCCAAGCATCTGAAGTCATGAGAGCAGGTGCTCAGAATTCCGGACACTGATTGGGGTTCAACCTGCTTTTCACATGGGAAACTGATAACGTCCGGGTGAGGAGGAACAAAGATTATTCGTTTAATGACGAAGGGTGAGTCTCCCTGAGGAACAGGTAAGGCCACCAATAGTAAATTTACATTATTTCAAGAACATGGCCTTTAAAACAGCTTTTCTAACCCCAGTGCACTATGTTCTCCCCAGACACAGAGTCCTAAAGGAACGGGTCACACCTGCAGTGTGGCAGAAATATCTTTGACTCTAGTCCCCACTCTGTCCTTCCACAGGCAGGACTTCAGTATCTTATCGACATCACCGCAACAAATAAAGCCTTTCTGTACTTCTCTTTGGTGCCATTCTCCTCTCTGCTTCAGTAGGATTTGCTGGGGCTTTTGCCATGATTGCCAACCTAGCCATCACCAAGGTCAGTGACGTGGACTCCATACATCACTGCGGTGTTGGCCATTAACCACACAGCACCCAGGTTTTTGTTGTCATTGTCACTGCCCAGTAAGGATGTCGTCACCCTGTTCTCTGATCGTGGCCACCACTGCTCCATACTGTGCCTCTGAGCCGCTTAGACCAAAAGATGCCCTTTCTCAAGATGCCCAGTGTCTTCCTCTACCAGGAACTGTCATAATCTCCTGATTTTGTTGGGATGCACACCTGACTGCCATTTGCTGTTAAGATTTGTCCGCAGTGTCCATTACATGAATGTGCTTCCTTCAGTGTGGCAGAGCACAGACTGCACAGCCCTCTGACCGCCCTCAGAAGAGGTGTGTCTCCTCACAGTATTCACAGCTTCTTTGTAAGACTCCAAAAGGAAAGCCCCAGCTATATTCATTTACTTATGGCCTCCTGGCCTCTTCTACCCAGAGCTGGGTCAGAGGTCCTCAACCATCAAACACCCAAGGGTACATTCAAGAGAATCCTCCCCATCAAGTTCAAGCCAGAGCCTTCAACATCGGAGTGAACTCTTTGTCGATGTGGGCATACTCTTCAAAGGTCAAGGTTACCGTTATTTTTTCCCTAGAGATGTCAACCTGCTCTCCTAGGATCCAGCAGTTAAGACTTAAAGGTTCTTTTCATTTCTTCCAGCAGCCCTAGCAGGTTGCTAGGTCTATGCAAAGCAGAGACCTGAAATCCCACTTGGATATCCCACAAATACACCTTCCCTTGCATACAGCTGTGGTCCCAGGGGATTCTGCCACACGATTGTGACTTGTCAGAAATGCCCTATGCTCAACAGCCCAATCCTGAAAGGGTCCACTTCCCATTATGGGGGCCCTGCTGTCTCTTTGTTTATTCACAACTCTTAACAACCAAAGCCAACCCAATCTACATTAAGGTATTTGAACTAAACCGAGAAGTCTCTCCCTCTAAATTTGCCCTGAGTTAGATTTCCTGGGAGGTGGACACCAGTCAGTGTTCACTGAGCATCCCTGTGAATTTAAAGCTCTGGGCTGGATACAGATGGGACTCTAAGATGGATAGACAAGGTTTCTTCATGGAAGAAGCTCCCAGTTTATGAATAGTCCCAGTATAATCAGTATTTGCATCCCCTTTCACTCTTAAAAATGTCACCGTTTGGAGGCTAAAAGTTTCACAGTCACCCTAGAGATGAAGCACAGTCACCCTAGAGATGAAGCACAGTTATATGAAGAGGACTTAGAAATCCAGAGTGGAAATACCACCAAATGTTGGGTAAAGAGTTGTTATAGTTTCTCAGAAGGGAAACTGAGGCTCTGGGTATTTAAGTGGCTCCCCAGGACCATGAGGCCTTTGGGCATCACTGGAACCAGTATCTGAGGTTCCTTCCCTTACCAGCCCCATCACACATCTCTCCCCATGGGGAAAATGAGGCTTCCAGAGAGGGAGAGAGATACCCAGCAGTAGAGAGCACATCCCAAGAAAGAAAGTCTGCTTTCATTGCTCATAAAGACAAACAAAAGGTTCAAAAACATTTTAAGGGGGCACTAGGGAGAGTTATGGATTTCAGACTTGTGGAAACTACTTGGCATTTACACACACCACAGTTTCTGAATGCTGAATGGAATAGAGTTCAGGGTCTGTGTGTGTGTGCTGCACAAGGGGAGGGGGCAAGAATGTGTCTAGCTGACTGCCTTTTAGAGGCTCAAGTATATCATTAGAGGTTTTGTCTGGGGCCCTGGCCCTGCACTGGCCCTGCGTCTCACACACAGGCTCATTCCCAGGCCTGCCAAGCTCCTCCTGTACCCACCTTCCTGATTCTCCTTGTTGAGGAGGAAACAGATGAAGTCTCTCTTATTGTCAATGTCTTTTGCCTTTGTCTGAAGAAAGGAGCTAATTGAGGGACGTCTGGCTTGGGTGCCCATGTTTGGTTTAATTATTTACCCTTTGTGTGGCTAACCCCACCACCCACACCTGGAGATGTCCCAAAGCACCCTGCTGATCGGGGAGTTTTCTTCTGTTGAGTTTAAGTGCAGCCTGCAAGGGAGGGCAAAGCAGTGGGGCAAGCAGAACAGAGACCACTCTGAAACCCCAAGTCTTTCCCCAGGCTTGACAGAGGGGGCAGAGAGGGAATCCCCACAGCCTGCGGGACTGACAAAGACAAGCCAGCAACATCCCAGTCACTGACATCTTTCTGCATCTTGTCAAAGAATAATTTTCAAAACATCGAAAACATGGTTCAACACAGATGACCCTCGAGAACATTATGCTAAGTGAAATAAGCCAGTCATAAAAGGACAAACACTGCAATGATTCCATTTAAGTGATGTGTCTGAAATAGTCAGATTCACAGATCTAGAAAGTAGAATGGTGGTTGCCGGGGGCTGCTGGGAGACGGTAGAGAGAAGTCATTGTTTAAGGGGCTGCTGGGAAGGGGCAGAGAGAAGTATTGTTTAAGGGGTATAAACTTTCAGTTCTGCAAGATGAAGGGGTTCCAGAGATCTGTTTTACAATGTAGATATCCTTAACGCTACTGAACTGTACACTTAAAAATGCTTGAATTTGATGATTTTTTTTTCCCCCTTTTAACCATCAACACAAACACACACAAAGTCAAAAACATGACTGTAGGGATGGCACAGGGAGTGTCTCAGGGAGGATGAAACTATTCTGTATCCTGCATGTGGTAGTGGTTTCAGTCTTTAAATGGGTTAAAGTACATAGAACTGCATATGAAAAAATTACCATGTACCATTTTCCTATATGGTAATTTTTTCATTAAAAAATTTTAAACATAGCTTTTATACAAATGTAGCATGAACCTATAACAAAAATGTATTTCATTAATTAATGAGAGAACCAGAAGGAGGGTTCAAAATACGACAGGAGACACTGAAATATTTATAATAACTGAAGAGTATTGAAATGATTGCTAAATTATGGTACATACGATAAAACCTTGGTCATTTGATTAAAATATTATCTGCATCACTGTTTAACAGTCCTGCATTGCTATTAGTTTTCTACACTTTCCTTATAAAGTTGTAAAATACCCTAATCAATAGTAAACACAAGTTAGACAAAGGTCTGTGGTGGTGATTTAGTTACTAAAATCATGTCCTCTGTAACCCTGTGGACTGTAGCCCACCAGGCTCCTCTGCCCATGGGATTTTGCAGATAAGAATAAAGGTCTGCTCCTGCAGACAACATTGTAACTCCGATGGTAAAGTATCTGACTGCAATGCAGGAGACCCATGTTCGATCCCTGAGTAGGGAAGATCCCCTGGAGTAGGAAATGGCAACCCACTCCAGTATTTTTGCCTGGGAAGTCCCATGGACAGAGGAGTTTGGCAGGCTACTGTCCACTGGGTCACAAAGAGTCGGACACGACCGAGCAACTGACACTCTCACTTTGTTTCCCGTAGACAACCAGATAACCCACCTAGGGCAGCCCTGCTGGGTACTCCCACACCCAGCGTGACTCCAGGGCTTGCAGGAATCCCTCTGGTCCCATCCACTGCTGCTGCTGCTGCTAAGTTGCTTCAGTCATGTCCGACTTTGTGCGACCCCATAGACGGCAGCCCACCAGGCTCCTCCATCCCTGGGATTCTCCAGGCAAGAACACTGGAGTGAGTTGCCATGTCCTTCTCCAGTGTGTGAAAGTGAAGTCACTCAGTCATGTCCAACTCTTAGCGACCTCATGGACTGTAGCCTATCAGGCTCCTCCACCCATGGGATTTTCCAGGCAAGAGCACTGGAGCGGGTCGCCATTGCCCTCTAGTCTTGGCCAATTTTTCCTAACTGTCTAGATGAAGGGAAGCAGGGGGCTATCAGGCCCAGGGAGAAAAGAGTGAGTGGTGCTATCAAAGAAGTGAGGGCCAGAGATACTGCCCCAGCTGGTCCTCGTCTTAGCAGATTATCAGTTTTCAGGAATATGGGCATTGAGAGGAAGGACTATAGGAAAGAAAACCAGGAAGTGGTTGTTAGCTCCCAGAACCACCAGATCACCCTCAGGCCCACCAGACGCATTCTTGCCCAGGATTCTAGACCCAAGACAGAGCGGCTTCAGCTTGGGCATGGCCTCTCTCCCTCCAGGTTTCACAGGCACCATCTGCCCTTGACTTAGGGTGGATCCCTCTGCCTCCTTCCCCAGGCACTGGAGGTAGGACTGTTATGGGGCTTCCCTAACCCTAGCCGCTCAGAGGGCAATGCCAGAGTAAGGCCATAGAAGACCTGGGAGGATCTGGCCTCCCTGCTACACCTCCGGCCGAATGGAGGTCAAGGTGGGAGGGGTGGTCTTGAAGCCAGCCCCAAGCTGACACCTGAGTGCAGGTGGACCCGGGAGACTCCATGGCCCCTGGTGGCTGCAGGGCCTTCCTTTGCAGAGAAGGGCGACGCGGAATATGTGTGTGGCAAAGGTCAACTGGAGCCTGTAAACAAAAGGCTTCAAGAAACCTGGGGCCTGGTGACAGGACCGCCTCGGCCAGGGTCCCTCCAAGGCCAGCCAAGTGCCATTTTACAACTCTGGTCACAGCGGGGCAGCCAGCCCTGGAAGCAGCTGAATTCTTCGCCTCCCCGGGACTGTAAACAGAGGCGATAAGCTCCCCTCAGCACTAATCCCAGTGGCCTTTCTCCCAAGGGCTTAATAATTCAGGCCTCTCAACCTAGCGGGCCCCGCCTACACCCAGGCTGTGAGCCGAGGCCATGGTGTCCATTTCCCCAGATCCTCCTGCACACAATCCCAAAGCCAGCTTCCCTCATCTGAGTTTATGGGGGCAGGGGGAGGGGGCAGGGAGGTCTTAGGCCAACTCTGTCACTGATAAGGCCCTCCTTAGCCCCATCCGCCAGCCCTAGTCATCCTGGCCTACCTTCAGTCTTGGTCTCAGCTGCTGCCCACTGGGCCCTGGGGGCCTTCCTAGGTCTGGTTCTGTTCTCAGGCAGCCGCTCAACCCCTCCCCTGGGAGGCTGCAATCACACCTCAGTGGACACAGTTCAAAGAAGGGACGGTCTCATTGCCCTCCCTCCCTGCCCTTCTCCTCGGCTCCCCACCCTGTCCTACTGCCCCCCCAACACACCCCACAAGCCGCAGCCCTGCCTCATCCCAGCCCCTGTTGTTGCCAGACCTGAGCTCACTGCTGTGGAGGAGGACCTGCATAATGGCAGGTCTCTGGCCCTCCCCTCACTTGAGCCCCAGACTCTGTTCTGCAGCTGTTGAGAAAGCCCCAGACCACGGAGGGAGAGTGGAGCTGGGGTGACAGCTCTGTGGCCTGAGTGTGGGCCAACAGGGAGGGATCCTGTGGACGTCAATCCCTCAGGGAGGGCAGAGGGAGGAGTGGGTTCCTGGCAATCCTGTCAGGGGCCTGAGACAGGAAAAGTGGTCACTGAAGGAGCGTCCACCCCAGACACAGGCTGGTGGGGAGTAGGGCCCATCACTGATCTGGGTACTGGGCCTCCCCACCCCCACCACCAAGCAGGGGTGTTAACAGACGGAAAGGATCCCTGGGGGGTGGAACTGAACAGAGGTTTTGCTGTAGCATTAACAAAAAAACAGTCAGCTCACTCACGTGGACCAGGTAAGAAGCCTTTTGCCTTGGCACGTGCAGCTGCCAGCAGAGGTCCTGGCAGGGGCAGTTCAGGGCTTGCAGAGAGATTGGGAGGGACCTGGGTGGCAACCAGGAGAAATCTAGGAATGCAGAGAGGGGACGGGGTCCCTAGAGGACCCCCAGAAAACCTCTTCTCTCCGGGAGAGCAGGAGCTGTCTGGGTGGGGCGGGGCTGAAAGTTTCTGTGCCTCTTCGGTGAGAAAGAGCAGAGCGCTGCTTTGCTGACTTTGGCACCCAGACAGGGCCTGCTGAATGAGAGGCAGGGGAAATACCTCTTACACAACCTTAGTTCACAGTTGAATTTTGGGAATGCCACAGCATGCCACCAATTCCTAATAAGATCACTTTGATCTGAGGCTGCTCCACAGTTGATCTTATCACTAAGCCTTCTTTTCACTACAGAGAGTCCCCACCCCTGACCAGCGGGGGTGCCAGGCCTAGGCTGGCCCTTCACATTCTCACTGCTGCCTTGTGAATGGGGGAATTAGCACCCTGAGACAAGGGAGGCTCCAAGGTCAAGTTACAATTCATGTAATCTGTGCCCATCTTGAGTTTCTGCCAAGCACGTTTTGGACCCAGATGTAGGTTGTCACACTTCTATTCCATTCATATGAAATGTCCAGAATTGGCAAACCTATAGAGACAGGAAGCAGATTAGTGGTTGCCTGGGGCTAGGGGAGGAATGAAAGGATGGGGCCCTGAAAGGCCCAGGATTTCTTTTTCGGATGAAAATGGTGTAAAGTAGATTGTGAAGATGGTTGCACAACTCTGTGAGTATCATAAAAGCCATGAATTGTATAGTTTAGATGGGTGAGTTGTATGGTGTGTGAATGATATCTCAATAAGATAGTTCGAAAAAAAATTAATCTTGGCAGATTCTGACTCAAAAGATGATCTGTCATTTGGCAATGGTACAAAGGGCTACTGTCACTCACCCTCACCCTCTGCCCTGTACTCATGACCCTCACAAGAGCCAAGCCTTGGCTGCAGCAGGGCCCCAAGGAGCCCCATCGATGATGCCATGTTTACTCAGGTGGAGAAGGTTACAAAGGCCCAACCTGCCTGTGCTGCCTGTGAGCATGGAAGAAAAGTGAGCTGTTTGGGTTAAGAATGTGACAGGAAGAGAAGATGAGAGGCTCCAGTTGGAGGGAGGACGGAACTGCGGAAGATGCCCTTGTGCCACCCCAGGCTTGGCACCCAGTGCTCTGGGCTTGCACTAGGCTGGTGGTAAACAAGGCCTTCCTTCATTTCCAAAGAGAAGTCAACAGAGGGCCTCTCAGAGATGCACCTGCTTCTGTCTCAGGGTGGGTGCAAGGCCTTCGCATGGTCTCCTTAGAGGATAATGAGCCTTCAGATACTGATTCCCTGGATTTCCCTGGTGGTACAGTGGATAAGAATTCGCCTGCTAATACAGAGGACATGGGTTTGATTTCTGGTCCCAGAAGATTCCACATTCCTCAGGGCAACTGAACCGGTGCACCACAACTCTTGAAGCCCGCAAGCTGCAACTACTGAAGCCCTTGTTCCCTAGAGCCCATGCTCTGCAACAAGAAGTCACCACACTGAGAAGCCTGCGTTCATGGCCACTAGAGAAAGCTTGCACGCAGCAAGGAAAACCAAGCTCAACCAAAAATAAAAGATTAAATTAAAAATAATTTTTTTGTAAAGATTGGCTGCAGCCTGGGATGGCCACAGCTCCTGGGCAAGTAACCTCAGGCTGTCAAAACCCTGGGCCAGGGCTCCAAATTTCCTGTAGTTCACCCCAGTGACTGAACCAGGTTGCGTCAAGAGGTAAAAATGGTTGGGTGAAATGGCTGCCTGGACCAGGGGTTCTCAAAGTGTTATTCCAGGTCTAGCAGCATCAGCATCATGTGGGGACTGAGGAATGCAAATTCTCAGGCCATCCCAGACCTATCAAATTGGAAACTCCAGGGATGAGGCCTAGCGATCTGTGTTCTAACAAGCCATCGGGGGGAAGTCTGATGTGCATTAAAGTTTGAGAACCGTGACATAGATTCCAAGGTCCATGAGGTAGAGGGATGTGTGCCTTGTACTGGAGTGTATCCTCAGCTCCTCACTAGGTCTGCTGGTATAGTTAACAGTCATGACATTTTTACTGAATGAATGAATGGTTTTAGCTCCACTTGTCACTAACTGCTTCTCTCCAACCATGTGCCAACCAGGACATTTGCAAGCTGATAAGAGAAGGGTGTGGGTATATCTGATGATTCACTCTACCTTCTTGTTATTTCAGTTTGGTCTTTGAATTATTAAGGAGGACTCGCAGCCCATTTCACGTTTTCTTTTTACAGACGAGGCCTTGGCTCTTTGACAGTTTTTTTTTTCCCCCTAATGTCCAGAAACAAAAGCACTTTCCATTTGACTTCAGAACCAAGCTCTCCCCCTACATTATCCTGATTCTGAAGGAAAAGGAGGATATAGCCAGAAGGATATTTTTACCTTTTCAAGTTAAAATGTACCCATGTAATTTTACATCTGGTCCCAGAAGAACCAAGAAATAGAGACCAAGTATTTCTTAGAAATCTTGGCGTGGGCAGGCTGCACAAAAGAAGCCGATCTGCTTCTCTTCAGCGCTCAGTAGGTGGTCAGAGGCTGGGTGGGGTCTGTGCCTTCCCTCATCTGATTCCGAATCACCAGCCAACTTTCAAACTCTCTGCTACTGTAACCTCCTCCTACTGCCTCAAGGCCTGGATTTCTCTGGGCTCAGACCTCCTGAAACCACCCACTTTGTCACCCAGTCCAGTTCCCTTTCACCTGTAACCACACATATTTCAACTGGCAAGATGCTGACCTCAGACCAGCCAGGCACAGTGCCAGGGACGCTGAGATGCTGTCTGTTTCCAGAGCTGTGGCTATCTGCCACTGGCCCTCCCCTTACCAGGTTACACCACACTTGACTGACACACCCTGACCACTGTCTGGGCCATCCACTAGACATCCAGCACCTTCTCTGTTTTGTAAACAAGACCTCTGCAGCTGTGTATAACAGCCAACCATGTTGAGAAACTAACTGGCCCTTGTTTTTGGCCAGCTCTAGGCTCTTAAGAAAAAAAATCAAGTACCCCCCTTCCTCCTAATGGATAACCCGTGCTTAAGTCCTGGGCTCCAAGTTTCCCTTGCCCAGAGAGGTGAGTCTTTGCTCTTATCAAGTGGCTAACGAGCTGGTGGGAGGACTTGCAAGGCAGCTGGGGAGGGAACGGCCCATAGTGCAGAGGGGGAAAGGGGCCTGAGTCATCATCAGGTGCTCCTGACACATAGGCAGCAGCACCCCAGGAGAGGTGGTGCCTTGAGGATGAGAGAGGGTGGCACCAGGGGCAGTGGCCGGAGATCCTCCAACAAGCTGCGTCCTCACTTAGTTCAAAAGACAGGGAGCCAAGAGCCCAGAGGAGATCGTGAGGGCTGTGGAAAGAGGGCACTCAGAGGAGCCACCAATGTCAGCCTGAGACAGGGACTCTTCTCAGGCCTGTGCAAGCCTCTGGTTCCTCTGCACTCCCACAGGCTGGGTGGAGAATGGAGGGAACCTCAATAAAAGACAGAGACTGTCCTTCCTACCAAGCCTAGCAGGTGGGGCCAGGTGAGATGTTAATCATTTCTCACACTGGAGCGGGGGTGGGGATCTCGAAGAAAATTTCACCTCTCCAATAGACGATGAGCTCCTAGAGACAGGGGTCACTTAACACCACCCCAGTACATAACAGTGACAGGCATCCATATTATCGAGCAATCCCACTCCTGGGCATATACCCAGACAAAACTATAATTCAAAACGATATACATACCCTTATGTTCACAGCAGCACTATTTACAATAGCCAAGACATGAAAGCAACCTAAATGTTCACTGAAGATGAACGGATAAAGAAGATATAGTGTGTGTGTGTGTGTATATACACACGTATATATACAATGAAATATTAATCAGCCATCAGAAAGAATGAAATAATGCCATTTGCAGCAACATGGATGAACCTAGAGATTATCAGACTAAGTGAATTAAGTCAGAAAAAGAAAAACAAATACTATATAAATCACTTATATTTGGATTCTAAAATATAACATGAAAAGAATCTTTTTTTAAAAAGTGGGTATATGCATATGTATAACTGATACTTTGCTGGACACCTGAGACTAACACAACATTGTAAATCAACTATACTCCAATAATTTTTTTTTAATGTACACGAATGAACATATCTATAAAACAGAAACAAACTCATGGACACAGAGAACAGACTTATGGTCCCAAAGGGGTCGGGTGTCTGGAAGGGAAGGAATGGGAATGAGATTAGCAGAGGCAAACTCTTATATAGAATGGATAAACAGCAAGGTCCTACTGCATAGCACAGGGAACTATATTCAATATCCTGCGACAAACCACAATGGAAGAGAGTATGAAACAGAATATATATATATGTACAATATATAGATATATATGTAGTATGTATAACTGAGTTACTGTGCTGTACAGAAGACATTAACACAACATTGTAAATTAACTATACTTCAAAAAAAAAAAAAACAGTGACAGGCACAAGGCAGGGGATGAGGGAGCTGGGAGTATGATATGTCTGTGTACTAGTTTTCTTCCTCCTCCTTCTCCTTTCCTCCCTCCCCCTCCTCCCCTTCTTTGCTTCTTCCTCTTTATCCCCTTTCTCGTCCCTTCAGTCCTCCTTTTTCCCTTTTCCTTCTTTTTGTTATCCCAAAGATCTCTCCTTTTCTTCCACTTCTCTTCAAAGCAACTTGTTACGTGTAACTTACACACATTGAAATGTACCCTTTTTAGTGTACCATTCTATTGGGTTTTTTAGCTTATAAACATTTATTAAAGTTGAAAGCTGAATTCCCTAGCAGTCCAGTGGCTAGGGCTCTGCGCTTCCACTGCTGGGGGCACAGATTCAATCCCTGGTCGTGGAACTAAGATCCTATATGGTGCATGCAAAATAGACTTCTATTGATTTTTATAGACCCATCACAATCAAGTTACAGAACATTCCCACCATCCCCAAAGGTTTCCTTATGCCCCTTTGCAGTCAGTGCCTTCCCAAACATGCAGTATCGCTGTTTTTCTGACAGCTTACTGGAAAATATGTATGTATATGGTGGACTTTGGTTTCAGACCTGTTTCCAGCATTGGTGTAAACTATTAAGGATCCCAAAGCAACCAAAAGAACCTAAGACTTGCTGAATGGTCACATCAGTTTCTGTGTGTCCCCATAGGAAGGAAAAGAAAGGAACCACTCCAGGCAAACTATACAGAATTATTGTGTGGATGTCTCCAAACAAGAATTCTAACTGAAGGAAAGATGCCTTCTCTGTTTTGGAGGGCACGACCCACATCAGGCCCCAGGTAGGCTGAAGCTCTGCACAGACTCAGTGATGAGGACCCTTAGTTTCAGAACTTCTTCTCCATGGCAGCACCTGGCCCCACTGCTGAGACTCTCCCAGGCCTGCCTCTGTTCCACCTGCAACGAGGAATCCTACCTTAGACTTGAATTTTCCCTCTATAATCAGGACCCTGATTCTTTTACTTCTGATAATGTGCCCCTTAGCCAGGGCCAGAAGGATCTCTGCCACTCCAGGAGAGTCACACCTGGCCAAGTGGGTGAGTCCTGCCAAGAATTCACCTGCCAAGGAGCCAACACCACAATAGTGGCTCTGCCTTCAAAGGGCTCCAAAGAGGCCTCTGTGGGCCACATCCAGCCTTTATCTTGATTCTTTCATTCATTATTACACAAGCAGCCCTTGTCATTACAAATAAATCAGAAATATGGAAAAACAAAATGAAAGCAAACAAAATCCCACCAAGTGGCAAAGGACATAAACAGACATTTCTCCAAAGAAGATACATAAATGAACAAGTACAAAGATTGTTCAACATCATTAGTCATTCAGGAAATGAAATTCAAAGCCACAATGAGGCATCACTTCATACCCATTAGTATGGTTGTTACCAAAAAAAAGAAATTAACAAGTGTTGGGACTTCCCTGGTGGTCCAGGGGTTAAGACTCCATGCTTCCACTGCAGGGGCCATGGGTTTGATCCCTGGTTGGGGAAGATCCCCCATGCCTCATGGAGTGGCCAAAAAAAAAAAAAAAAGGAAGAAAAAGAAAGAAAGAAATTACAAGTGTTGGTGAGGATGTGGAGAAACGGAAACCTCATATATTGCTGGTAGAAATGTAAAATGGTGCAACTGCTGTCTAAAATAGTTTGACAGTTATTCCAAAAGTTAAATATAGAATTTTAAAAAGTGAAAGTGTTAGCCGCTCAGTCGTGTCTGACTCTTTGTGATCCCATGGACAGTAGCCCGCCAGTGTCCTCTGTCCATGGAATTTTCCAGGCAAGATACTTGTGGGTTGCCATGCCCTCCTCCAAGGGGTCTTCCTGACCAGGGATTAAACCCACGTTTCCTGCAGCTTCTGTATCGTGGGTGGATTCTTTACCACTGAGCCACTGGGGAAGCCCCAGGGAAGCCCAGCAATTTCACTCCTTGGCACATAACCAGAAGAATTGAAAATAAGTGCACACAGAATAATTTCACTCAAATATTCATAGCAACATTATTCACGATGGCCAAAAGGCAAAAATAACCCAAATTTCCATCAATTGTCCCATAAACAAAATTTGGCATATCTGCACAACATAATCTTATTTGGCAATATAAAGGAATGAAGTATTGACACACACTACAACATGGCCAGACCTTGGAGATACTATGCTAAGAAGCCAGACACAAAAGGTCACCTATTGTTTGATTCCATTTATAGAAAATGTCCAGAATAGGCAAATCCATAGAAACGGAAAAGATTATTTGTTGCCAAGGGCTGGGGAGAGGAGTAACTGCTAATGGCTACAGGATTTCTTTTTCAGGTAATGAAAATGTTTTGGGATTAGACACTGGTGATGCCCAACTCTGTGAATATACCAAAAACTACTGAATTTGACACTTGAAAATGGTGAAGTTTTATAGTGAATATTGAAGTTTATAGTATGTGAATTATATAACCATAAGCATTGAATACTTAGCTTTCCAGCTCTATATTACACATATATGTACTTTTCACAAAGAGATTATAATATTTACATTATTTGTTACCTTGCTTTTGTCACATAACATTTTTGGAATATCTGTCAATAAACTGTCTACTTTTATGGCAACATATATACTGTCATATGGTTAAAACAATTATTTAGCCTATCTCTTATTGTGAGATATTTAGGCTGTTTCCAGTTTTTAACTATGTATCAACAGCTCCTTAAATATACCTCTTGATTTAGATTTCTAATTATTCTCTTAAGATAAATTTCCAGAGGGAGGACCACTGGAATCTCAAGATGTTGAAAGAGTAACTTGCCACCCAGAATTTTGGTGATTTGTGGGCCTATTCAGAAAGCCTTCAGATCTTCCTCAATGCTAGGCACTTTTATTCACTCATCTTTGCTTATTCATAGGTGGAAAAGTTGGAGAAGGCAATGGCACCCCACTCCAGTACTCTTGCCTGGAATATCCCATGGATGGAGGAGCCTGGTGGGCTGCAGTCCATGGGGTCGCTAAGAGTCAGACACGACTGAAGCGACTTAGCAGCAGCAGCAGCAGGTGGAAAAGTGGTACCACATTCCTGCTGGATTTCTAACCACTTTTGCTGCCTGCCCCTTTCTTGCACCAAGACAATTTGCTGCTAAGTTGTCACATTTCATTTTCTAGACTTCCAACCCTCCTAAGCCATCTTCTCTTTGGTGGGATATCTGTATTTATCCAATATCTATACATTTATTCAATACCTTTTTACTGGATGTGTATTTGCTTTATTTTCTTATTAGATATCTTTATACTCACTTTGTTAATATTTATTTATTTGGCTGCTGAGCATGCACACATGCACACATTTAGCTGCACCAAGTCTTGGTCACAACAGGTTGGCTCTCTTTTATTTTTATTTTTTAGTTACTTCATGTGAACTCTTAGTTGTGGCCTGTGGGATCTAGTTCCCAGATCAGGAATCAAACCTGGTCCTCCTGCATTGGGAGCCTGGAGTTTTAGCCACAGGGCCACCAGGGAAGTCTCTGTTCCCTTTGAGTTGCTGTTGTTCAGTCAACAAGTCACGTCTGACTATTTGTGATCCCTTGAATTGCAAGATGCCAGGCTTCCCTGTCCTTCACTATCTCCCTGAGTTTGCTCAAACTCATGTCCATTGAGTCAGTGATGCCATCCAACCATCTCATCCTCTGTTGCCCCCTTCTCCTCCTGCCCTCCATCTTTCCCAGCATCAGAGTCAGCTCTTCACATCAGGTGGCCAAAGTATTGGAGCTTCAGCTTCAGCATCAGTCCTTCCAATGAATATTCAGGGTTGATTTCCTTTAGAATTGACTGGTTTGATCTCCTTGCTGTCCAAGGGACTCTTCTCCAGCACCACAATTTCAAAGCATCAATTCTTTAGCAATCAGCCTTCCCTATTCACTTTAATATTGATCACGTATCTCTTTTGTTGTGTCCTAATTTACTCTTCACACACCCTTGGATGTAGGTAGTACATCTTCTTCACAGATGACTGAGGCTCAGAAATCATTGACCCTACAAGTGACAGAGCCAAGACTCAAACCCACCACTGTCTCATTCATCCATGACTGTCTTATCCGCAACTGGGATCATGCCCACCCCTCCCTGAACTTCTTTGAAATCTCTATTCCTAAGACTTAGAGTGCATTGACTGTACACATGTCACCTGCTCCTCCCGAGGTTTCAAACATTCCCAGCAACAATTCCCTTGATGTCCCCACATCTGAGAGGGCAGGAGACCCCACCCTCAGATGCCCAGGCCCTGAAACAAGGCCTTATACCCTAAGTCCACCTGGATGATCATCATTGGAAGTCAACTTCCTCAAAGTATACAGCTCAGAGCTCAAAGCCCCACAGAAACTGAGCCCCAGGATACCCACAAAAACAAGGAGCATTTTTGTAAGAATGAGGTTTCATCTAAACTGTGCCCAAAATGTTGATACTTCTGGCACAGTGGGCAGTTTTCCACAGAAACTCAATTCAAGACCAGTGTGTATTTTATAAGAACTTGGCTCCTAAGACACAGAGTTCCTGTAAGTGAAACGGGAGTCACTGCAGTCAGTTTGCAAAGCTCTGCAGAGCAGGTAGATGAGGAATCCATCTCAGGGTGAGGAGCGAACCATATGCCTAATGACACCTGATGTTCTGACAACATGCTAGGTCAGCTGGGGTCACTCACTGCAGTCCCACTGTATAGACTAAAAAATCAAGGCTCCCAAATTAAACGTGACTTGGGATGTCAAGTAGGGCCTGGACAGTGGCAGGGCTTCAGCCCCCACGTCCCAAACCTTCCCGGGACACCAGGAACTGAAGGATGCTATTAAACTACAGATCACTGACCCCTCGCCCAGTTCGTGGGCCTTGGTTACCATCCCTGGGCTGTTCTATTCATCAGTTTATTTTTGGGCCCCAACCTTTGGGTTTAGAAATCTCCTCTAGCTTCTTCTTGGCATATTTCACATCCTTCTGATTACTTTTTGTTGTATAACAAATCATCCAGACCTAAAAACATAAAAACAAACTTTTTATTATGCTTCCAGATTCTGTGGGTTAGCATTCAGGTGTGGTTAGGGCACTGTTTGGCTGTCTTTTCTCCGCACCATAATACCTGAAGCCTTACCTAGGAAGACTGAAACAGGTAGGGGCAATTCCAAGGGCTGGTTACTGAAATCATTTGGAACTGCAGAGTCCAGTAGTAGCTACAGGTGACTACTCAAATGTACATTTACATTAAAATCCAATAAAATTTAAAATTCAGCGGCTCAGCGGCACTAGCCACATTTTAAGGCTCAAAACCTACCTGTGGCTAGTAGCTACCATACTGGACAGTATAGACAAAGAACACTTCCATTATCTTAGAAAGTTCCGTTGGAAGCCTGCTCTGGAGGCATCTTCCCTTACATGCTGGGCGCCTGGGCTGGGATCTTTGAGTGGAGCATCTCCCTATATGAGGCTTGGGCTTCTCACAGCATGGCTGCTGGTTTCCAAGTGGGCCGGTTTCCTTGAGGGGCAGCATCTGTAGAACAAGCATTCCAAGAGATCAAGGCAGAGGCTGCAAAGCTTCCTTCAGCCTAGCCTCAGAAGTCACATGCATCTTTCTGTCATATTCTATCGGTCCCATGAGAGGATGGTTGCCAGATAAAATACAACTATGCATGGGACATACTTATATTTGTAAAAAATCATTGTTTATCTGATATTCAAATTTAACTGAGCATCTTGCACTTTTATGGGCTAAATCTAACAATCTTACATAGGAGTCACTAGGGTCAGCCAGATTCAAGGTGAGGAGAGTGAGACCTACTTCTTGATGAGGGAGTGGTTAGGTCACATTACAGAGAGCATGTGGGTTGGGAGATATTATTGTGGTTATCTTCAGAAAATTCAGTCTGCCACGTGCTTCCAGGTTCAGTTCAGTCGCTCAGTCATGTCCAACTCTTTACGACTCCATGAATTCCAGCACACCAGGCCTCCCTGTCCATCACCAACTCTCGGAGTTCACTCAAACTCACATCCATCAAGTCCGTGATGCCATCCAGCCATCTCATCCTCTGTCGTCCCCTTTTTCTCCTGCCCTGAATCCTTCCCAGCATCAGAGTTTCTTCCAATGAGTCAACTCACTCTTCACATGAGGTGGCCAAAATACTGGAGTTTCAGCTGTAGCATCATTCCTTCCAAAAGAAATCCCAGGGCTGATCTCCATTAGAATGGACTGATTGGATCTCCTTGCAGTTCAAGGGACTCTCAAGAGTCTTCTCCAACACCACAGTTCAAAAGCATCAATTGTTCGCTGCTCAGCCTTCTTCACAGTCCAACTCTCACATCCATACATGACCACTGGAAAAACCATAGCCTTGACTAGATGGACCTTTGTTGACAGAGTAATGTCTCTGCTTTTGAATATACTATCTAGCTTGGTCATAACTTTTCTTCCAAGGAGTAAGCGTCTTTTAATTTCATGGCTGCAATCACCATCTGCAGTGATTTTGGAGCCCAGAAAAATAGAGTTAGCCACTGTTTCCACTGTTTCTCCATCTAGTTCCCATGAAGTGATGGGACCAGATGCCATGATCTTTGTTTTCTGAATGTTGAGCTTTAAGCCAACTTTTTCACTCTCCTCTTTCACTTTCATCAAGAGGCTTTTTAGTTCCTCTTCACTTTCTGCCATAAGGGTGGTGTCATCTGCATATCTGAGGTTATTGATATTTCTCCCGGCAATCTTGATTCCAGCTTATGCTTCTTCCAGCCCAGTGTTTCTCATGATGTATTCTGCATATAAATTAAATAAGCAGGGTGACAATATACAGCCTTGATGCACTCCTTTTCCTATTTGGAACCAGTCTGTTGTTCCATGTCCAGTTCTAACTGCTGCTTCCTGACCTGCATATAGGTTTCTCAAAAGGCAGGTCAGGTGGTCTGGTATTCCCATCTCTTTCAGAATTTTCCACAGTTTATTGTGATCCACACAGTCAAAGCCTTTGGCATGGTCAATAAAGCAGAAATAGATGTTTTTCTAGAACTCTCTTGCTTTTCCATGATCCAGCGAATGTTGGCAATTTGATCTCTGGTTCCTCTGCCTTTTCTAAAACCAGCTTGAACATCTGGAATTTCATGGTTCACATATTGCTGAAGCCTGGCTTGGAGAATTTTGAGCATTATTTTACTAGCGTGTGAGATGAGTGCAATTGTGCGGTAGTTTGAGCATTCTTTGGCATTGCCTTTCTTTGGGATTGGAATGCAAACTGACTTTTTCCAGTCCTGTGGCCACTGCTGAGTTTTCCAAATTTGCTAGGTCCTCATAGAGTTCAGTTATGAGATCTTCATGGCTCTCCATCACCTAAAACATGATATTTAAGTTTTGTGGCCTGGGTTGATAGAATTGGGAGAAGGGATCCTCCTTCACCTGTTTTCCCTTTCACTCTGAGCTTTGAGGACAGCTATCCTCAGATAGTAGCTCCAAGTCATATGGACAACAGGCATTGGTCTCTGCTGACATCACGATCAAAGTTACAAATAATGCTAACAGATACTCCATAGCACCACTGTAGACAATGTTTTTGCTAAACCAAGGCTCCTCTGAGGTGCAAAGTGCTGTGGACACATTGAGTAATCAGGGAACTTTGTTAGGGACAAATGGCTTTTCATTCAGAGCTCACAAAGGTTCAGTTCAGCAGAAGACAGTTTTCTGTCCTCACTTGCCTGTGGTCAACATAATGCCACACTTGGTGAAGGTATGAGCAAAGCTCTGTGGAGACAGAGATTATCCCTCTCACCAACACCAGCTGTGCCTGTTCCTTGCACAACAGTTGGTGCTATCGGGTCATCTAGAAATACAGGTGTCCTGTGGAGGCCTGCAAGGAAGAGGCCAGGACTTTCTAAGACAGTAGGGGCACTCCCAGTGTTAAGCCCAAGTCTGTCTGAAGACTGTATTCTTGCTCTTTTTATTTTTTCCTATCTCTCTCTTTTTCTTTCTCTCCCTCTAAGTGTCCTGATGTCCTGGGAGTCTGAGTGGGACCCCCATGTGGAGAACAGTTAGGAGCTAGGAAGGTAGGACCTTCCCAAATTAAAGGTGACTTTTATCTCATTAATCACTTTATGGAGACTCAACATGTATCCTGTGCTTCTTTGCCTTTCACTTGGACATGTGTGGAGAGAGGCTGGGACCAAAAGGGGAACAGCAAGTTCATCATAAAAATATTAAGTGTTAAAAAACTGGAAACAGAACTGTCATACACCCCAGCAATCCCACTGCTGGGCATGTACACTGAGGAAAACAGAACTGAAAGAGACACGTGTACCCCAGTGGTCATCACAGCACTGTTCACAATAGCTAGGACATGAAAGCAACCTAGATATCCATCGGCAGGCAAATGGATAAGAAAGCTGTGGTACATGTACACAATGGAATATTTCTCAGCTATTAAAAAGAATACATTTGAATCAGCTCTAATGAAGTGGATGAAACTGGAGCCTATTATACAGAGTGAAGTGAGTCAGAAAGAAAAACACCAATACAGTATATTAACACATATAAATGGAATTTAGAAAGATGGTAACGATGACCCTATATGCAAGATAGCAAAAGAGACACAGATGTAAAGAACAGACTTTTAGACTCTGTGGGAGAAAGCGAGGGTGGGATGATTTGAGAGAATAGCACTGAAACATGTATATTACCATACGTGAAACAGATGACCAGTCCAAGTTCAATGCATGAAACAGGGCACTCAAAGCCGATGCAATGGGACAACCCAGAGGGATGGGATGGGGAGGAAGGTGGGAGAGGGGTTCAGAATGGGGGACACATGTACACCGTGGCTGATTCATGTCAATGTATTCATGTCAAAAACCACCACAATGCTGTAAAGTAATTGCCCTCCAATTAAAATTAATTAATTAATTTTAAAAATGTTAAGTGCAAATAGGAAGGATTGTAAGCTAAATTGTATACAATACAGTCTCAATTTTGTGTTTATATATATATATATATATATACCCATATATCGCAGAAGGCAATGGCACCCCACTCTAGTACTCTTGCCTGGAAAATCCCATGGACGGAGGAGCCTGGTAGGTTGCAGTCCATGGGGTCACTGAGGGTTGGACATGACTGAGCGACTTCACTTTCACTTTTCACTTTCATGCATTGGAGAAGGAAAAGGCAACCCACTCCAGTGTTCTTGCCTGGAGAATCCCAGGGACGGGGGAGCCTGGTGGGCTGCCGTCTATGGGGTCTCACAGAGTTGGACACGACTGATGCGACTTAGCAGCAGCAGCAGCATACCCATACATATATACATCTATTGATTTTTATTTTCTTCTATGTATTCTATATTTTCCTCAATGTGCAATCAGCATATAGTATTTTTATAAGAAACACACAGACATTATTTTTAAAAAAGAACAGACTGTTGGCAGAATTCCAATTTTAAAACAACACTAACAAAAGAGCTGAGTGGCAGTCAGAGATGATTGCTTACTCAGCTGCCCTTTCCTCTCCTTTCCTATTAACAAAAACCTCTTTTGATTCAGGGTAGGTATGCCCAATTGAAGAAGGTTAATTATAATTGATCCAAAGCTCTTCCTCTTTGTTAGTAATTGGCCTAAGGATGACTGGTACATAACCCAGTTCTGGTCAACAAAGCATAAGTGGAAGTCTGTCTATGGTATGGTAAGGAAGATGTTACTCTTTGGTTAAAAATAGTAGAATCACAGGAGGGGAAAAAAACCCTATTTCTCCTTCTTAACCTTCCTGTTAAGATGCTGTCATCTGAAGACAATAGTTGGTGCTATGGCAGCTATGCTGTGACCAAGAGGAAAGACACTGACCACATGTTGAGAGGGCAGAAAGAAAAGACTCTAGGTCTTTGATGACATCATTGAGCCACCAAATTGGCTCTGAAACTACCGATTCTCAGACTCATTATGTAAAATCATTGTCTGTATTGTTGAAACTATTTTAGCTAATATTCTACTATCTGCTACCAAATAAATCCTAAAAAATATTCAGTATCAGGAGATAAGTTTAGAAACCAGGAGTTAAGAGTATATTCAGATGGTTAAAACTACTAGAAGAGCTAGGGAAAGGCCATGTTGAGTGGGACAGGTCAGAGATGTATTCAAAATATTTAATAAAATAATTAAATATTAATGTTTAATAAATATTTGATTATTTAATAATAATTAAATAAAATAGTTAATAACAGTTAATAACTGTTTTATGAACACAAAACAATATGAAAGAACACTGGCCCAATCAGAATGGACACCAGCCATGAACAATAGATACATCCAGGCCAGCGTGTCCCAGGTGAATATCAGTCCCAGAATAGTTACAAAGGGCAAATCAGGGGACTCAATCGGATCTATGCGTAGTAATGAATTTGCTTGGACCAGACTCTGCCCACAGTGTGCCTCTTGAAAGTCCTGGCTCTACCTTCCAAAGCTAAGCCTTCAATCAGCTCAGAATGAATCAATGGCTAGTTCAGGTCCAAAGATGGTGCCCAGAAGTCGTCAGCTCATACACTGAAGTGCTATTAATGTTGCTGCGGTGATGGTGGTTTTGCACTGTTGGTTTTTTGGTAGTTGTTTGTTTTTAATTGAAAAAGTAACACCTGATCTTGGTATAAAAGAATACAAATTCATAATAATAATAAAAAGTGAGTTTCCTTTCTATCCTGGAACTCCCAGAGAGACATTATTAACAAATTGCTGCATACATTTGTATAAATCATACAAATATATATGTGTGAATATATTTATGTCCATTTTTTTTAGCACAGATATGCACTTGCATTTTGTTATTCCCACTATCTCTTAGAGCTCATTCCATATCTGCATATAAATCTACTTCCTTTTCACAATTGTGTAGAATCCATTGTATGGATGTTTCATAACTTATTTAGTGAATGCTCAGTTGATTAACATTTAGGGTGCTTGCCATTACAAACATTGCTGCAATAAACACTGTGTCAGCGTGGTTCAGGATGAAAGGAACAGAATATAGAACTAAAAGTAGCTTAAACCATAAGGATTTATTATTTTACATCACAAGAGATCTAGAGCTAAGTGGTCCCAGTGTGGGTTATGTCAGTGGCCCAACAATGCCATTAAGACAGCAAGTACCTTCCCTATTTCTCTTGCCATGCTCAGAGTGTGGCATTTTGACCCCCAGGTTTGGGAATAAGAGGGCTGCCACTGGCCCAGACAGCCTAGCATCATCCAACTCTGTTCAAAGAGAAGTTAATTTCTCCTTATACATCTCATTTTCTCCAGGAGAAAAACATGTCCCAGAAGCCCTTGTGCCGACTCCCCCCAACACATCATTGGCTAGAACGTGCCCATCCATGAACATGCCCATCCATAAACAGTTACTGGCAGTGACTTCCCTGGTGGTCCAGTGCTTAAGACTCTGCACTCCCAGTACGGGGGGGCATGAGTTCAATCCCTGGTCAAGGACCTATAATCCCACACACCACAGAGCGTGGTCTAAAAAGCAAAGCAAAAACAATCATGGGTCCTTCCCTAGTGGTCCAGTGGTTAAGAATTCACCTGCTAATGCTGGGGATATGGCTCAATCCCTGCTCTGGGAAGATCCCACATGCCCCGGGGAAACTAAGCCCATGTACCACAATTACTGAGCTAGCCTTCCAGAGCCAGACATCTGCAACTACTGAAGCCTGTGTGCCCTAGAGCTTGTGCTTTGCAACAAGAGAAGTCACCCGGGAGCAACAACAAAGACCCAGTATAGCCATAAACAAATAAATAAATAAAATGTTAATAAAAATAATCACTGGAAAAGGGGAATAGAATTATTGGCTCATATCAGTTGAGATTCATCACCCAGTGCCATGGAAGGACATGTTTTCCCTGAGCACAATGTGGCCTGGAACCTGAATCAACTCAAGGTTCCTACTAGAAAGTTTTTCTTTTTCTTTCTTAAGCCTTTTTTAGGCTGAAATATTTACTGCGTGGCAAGCCAGAGTGTCCTCCACTAACACTCTGGCATATCCATCTATGTGTATATATGCAAGTATATTCATGGGTCAAAGTCTTTGCAATAATCTTGTTGGGTCAAAAGTGTTTGTTCATTGAAAATGTGGATAGACATTCGTAGATAAGTAGATAAACAAAATGCAGCATATATAAAAAATGCAATATTATTCAGCCTTGAAAGGGAGTGAAATTCTGAAATATACTATGACACAGACAGACCTTAAAGACACTATGTGACATGAAATAGACCAGATACAAAAAAGACAACTATTGTAATTCCCCTTATCTGAGGTACCTAAAATAGCCAAATTTACAGAGAAAGAAGGGCTTCCCAGGTGGTGCTAGCATTAAAGAACCTGCCTGTCAATGCAGGAAAAGTAAAAGTTCAATCCCTAAATTGAGAAGATCCCCTGGAGGAGGGCATGGCAACCCACTCTAGTACTCTTGTCTGAAGAACCCCACAGACAGGGGAGCCTGGTGGGCTACAGTCCATACGGTTGCAAAGAATCAGACATGATTGAAGTGACCTAACATGCACACAGAAAGGAGAATGATAGCCTTGCCCAGTGGTCTAGTGGTTAAGAATCCTCCTGTTGATGTAAGAGACACAGGTTTGATCCCTGGTCCAGGAAGACCTCACATGTCACTGAGCAACTGAGACCCTGTGCCACAACTCCTGAAGCCTTAGCGCCTGGAGCCCATGCTCAGCAACAAGAAAAACCACTGCAATAAAAAGCCCGCATGGCAATGAAGAGTAGACCCTGCTCGTCCCACCCGAAAAAGCCCGTGGGCAGCAATGAAGATCTAGCACAGCCAAAAATAAATAAACACGTTTTTAAAAGAAAGGAGAATGGTGATTACCAGGGTCTGGGGGAAGGGGGAATGGGAAGTTATTGTTGGAATTTCAGTGTTGAAAGAGTAAAAGAATGCTGGAGAAGGATAGGGGTAATGGTTGTACAACCATGTGAATGGACTTAGTAGCATTGGACTGTACACTTAAATTGGTTATGATGGTAAATTGTATATTTTATTACAATTTTTTTAAAATGCTAGATACTAAATAAATAAAATGCTAGATACTATCCAACTGTCTTCAAAGTGGCTTTAGCATTTAACTCCCCCACCCCTCATACATAAGGCAGTGCTGGTGTTGCCTATAATTGGTTGAGACCAGTGCTAGGTCAAGGGTTCCCAAGTAGTGGCACAGAAGGTCTTGGTGGATATATACAGACCAGCAGTACCTTTATAGGATCCGTAGCAGAAAGGTCTGGTTTTAGAAACAGAAGGAGAATCCCCAGGAGGGAGGGCTAAATAGCCATTCCCTCATCTTCCTGGAGTTTCAGCCACCTTGGGGCTTCCTGTCCTGTGTCAGTCACTTCAACCCCATCATCATGCCTCAGGACCCTGCTGCTCCTCTTCAGTTGTCTGACCTAAGTGAGGACAAAGGTCTAGGGCCCCGCTTCCCCTTAAGATGATCCAAAAATTGGAAATTCAGCAGAAAGTTTACTGTATGACGTTTCAAAGCCACATGATTCTGTGTAACCACCTGCTTGTGAGTCATCTGATTTTTCCAAGGGATGTAACTTGTTTGACCTTCAATTTACAACTGATTAGGCCAGGCTCTGTGAAGTTATACCTAGTGTGAAAGAATATGTTTTGCAAATAACCCTTTCCAGTAAAGATGTAAATGACGCCTGTCTGGTAGAAAAGATAGGCCCAAAGTTTGACTACACTATGAGGACATTAACCTGCTTTGTGCCTAACTCAGCCGTCTTATTTCAGCATTTTTCTTTTCCCTGGCTGTATATACTTCAGTTTATCCTCCTTTGGACTAGCTTTGCCATCACGCTGGTTTCATCCTTCATGAGCTAGATAAACATTCACCAAGGCTCACCGTATGCTCGATGAAGAGCTGTTCCTAACTTTTTAAAAATCATACTTTGACATTCTTAGCCCAGCTGTAGCAGGCTTCCATGATGACTTTGCCAAACATGAAAGAAAGAAACAAGACAAAACAACCTGGCTTCTGGTCTTACATCTGCTTCATGATTTGCCTTGTCCCCAAAGACAACAAGTGGTTGCTGCAATAGGCCACAGTGACCCACCTGCGATTCCATCCCAGCTCCTTACCATCTGAACAGAGAGGAACATCTGACCAGCTGCCAACTCCAGCCCCTTTGGTAGCTCCAACATTAGACCACGAAGAGTGTCAAAGTCTACCACCCAGGTTGGGACGCCATTTTGAGATCTGGGGCTCAACTCTTTCTCAGATGATGAGCAGCACTGTGAAGACTGATCCTGGCTGGGTCCTCCCTCCTCTGAACTCTGGCTGGGACTCTCCCAGCACCCAGCAGTAAAACCACATCCTCATTCACCTGACTTAAACGTGGGCTAGGACATCCTCCACCTCAGAGAGTGGCCTTGTCCTTAACCTTTGCATCTCGGTGGTTCACCCTGTGCCTTCCCAGAGTTTTATTCCCTCTCCTGACCTCATTCCAGTTTCCTATTTCCACTGAACACCTTATGTCATGTGCCACAGTTGTCCCATTCTCTGGGTCCTACCCCTGGAACCCAGCTCCCTGTTGATTTTGAAGAGGTATCACTTGCCCAAGGCAGCTGTATGCATCTGCATGCATGCTAAGTCACTTCAGTTGTGTCCGACTCTTTGTGACCCTATGGATCATACCCCACCAGGCTCCTCTGTCCATGGGATCCTCCAGGCAAGAATACTGCAACCTAATACATGGGCTGACATGGCCTCCTCAAGGGGATCTTCCCCACTCAGGGAGTGAACCCACGTTTCTTACGTCTCCTGCATTAGCAGGTGGGTTCTTTATCTCTAGTGCCACCTGGGAAGCTGAATGCACAGGCCTTTATATAGGCTGGGGAGGGGTCACCACGTTCACATCTGCTAGTCGAGTTGGTGAGTATTCCTGCGCTTTTGAGTGTTTTGCTGACTTCTGCTTCCCAGGCCTCACTCTGTGCTCTCTGGACATTAAGTCCTCCATTCTCCTTTCTCTAAAACTCTCTGCCTTCCCTCCCTTCTCTTCTCTGCCCCTCAGCCCCTCCTCCAAGGCTGCCTCTAGGGATTCAAAGTCCTTCCCACCCCACTGGGGAAGGCGTGGCCCCACGCATTTAGCCTGGACCGGAGTGAATGCCCACCATGAACACCGAGGCCATCCAGGGACTCACCCAGACTGAGAACTAATTCCCTCTCAGACAATAAGACATATTTCTCAAGAATGAGAAGGTGGTAGCAGTTGTTTCTTGTTCTAAAAAGCAAAATTTTTGTCTCCCACCACACAAACAGAAAAATGGAAGAAGGGAAGAAGAAATTTTTTTGGCTCTCAGGGAAATTACTCTTTAATTTGCCATATTTAGATATGCCGAGGAAATCTGAGGTCATTCGTATCCTACCCCAGGCACGTGGACTTTAGTCTTTAGCTGAACCAGGGGACCCTTATTCTGAGAAGCTGCTGAAGCAGTCAATACCCACAAAGCAGTGTGAAACCTGCTAAAACAGCAAAATATCCTGCCCTGGGTATGGCCTCATCATCTCCATCTTTTAGCCAGCAAACATATCAAGGAACACTCAAGCAGCATGTTGCAATTTCTTAAAACTAATTCTGCATTTCATCAAGGCTTCATTTGCAATACAGGCATACCTCATTTTATTGCGTTTTATTGTACTTCGCAGATACTCTGTTGTTTACAAATTGAAGGTTTGTAGCAATCCTGCCTTAAGCAAGACTGTCTGATCCATATTTCCGATAGTATTTTCTCACTTCCGTTCTCTATGTCACATTTTGGCAATTCTCCCAATCTTTCAAACATTTTCACAGTTATTATGCTTGTTATAGTGATCTGTGATCAGCGACCTTTGATGTTATTACTGTCATTTCCTGAAGACTCAGGTCATAGTTAGCATTTATTACTAATTAAGAATCTCTAAAACAACAAAATTCTGTAAAACAATTATCCTCCAATTAATAAATAAAGAATTTCTAAATTAATTTATGTACTTTTTTAAAGATATAATGCTATAGCACACTTAATAGACTACAGTATAGTTTAAATATAGTTTTATATGTGCTGGAAAATAAGAAAAACTCATGTGACTCTCTTTATTGTGGTGATTTGGAAACCAACCTAGAGTATCTCCAAGATATGCCTATATTACACATGTATTCTTTACTACTTACATTGTCAAATCTTTCAAAAAGGAGACTTACTTCCCTTGCATGGAGAGGCTGGCCTAAGAAAGCTCCATGTTAACCTTCCTGCTGATTTTAAATATGGGAGAAACCAGACCATATTAGTTTACTTGGGCTCCATAACAGAATACCATAGGTTGAGTGACTTAAACAGAAATTTTCTTCTCACTATTCTGGAGGCTGGAAAGCTCAAGACCAAAGTGCTGGCAAAGCAAGGTTCATTCTGAGCTCCTTCTCTTGCCCTGTCACTGGCCAAGATGTTTTCTCTTCTTTTTGAATTTCTACCACTATGTTCTCTCTTCTTTCTGTGCACACAGGGAGAGAGAGTTCTCTGGTTTCTCTTACAAGAGCACTAATCCCATCATGAGGGCCCACTCTCATGACATCATCTAACTATAACCACCTCCTGAAGGCCCCATCTCTAAATATCATCAGGCTAGGGGATAGGGCTTTAACCCATGAATTTGGTCGGGGGGCACAATTCAGTCTATAGCAGGGTCTCAGCCTTTAATGCAGTCTCTTCAATTCTCAATCACATGATATGAAATGAAAGCCAAGACCATGGGTTGCATTTTAAATCACATGATTAGAAATGGTACAGCATCTTAAATATTATTACCCTATCTTCCAAAGGTTTTTTTTATAGTTCTCTTAGGGTACTTCATTAGAATAATAGGTAGTAGTATTCCTTTGAATTTCAAAAGGTCTGCCAAACGGCCTTCTTCTGAGAAAAAGCAATTTATGCTAGCAACAGGAAGATGACAGTAAGTTCCTCTCTGTGATGATCTAAAAATATCGCATAACGCTACATGTTAACATGCACTAAAAAAGTGCAGTGACTTTCTTTTCACCCTTTTATATCTCCATTTATAGACTGTGATTCATAAGAATGCTCTGTCACTATAAAAGTGTAAAAATCAAATTTCAGTGTGACATTTTTATGATCTTTACCAGGAAAATAGGTAAAGGTAAGACAGTAGGTGATTCTTTATCTTTGGTCTGTTTTTTCTTTTGTTTGCGGTTACAATGTTGACTGCACAAATCATTTATAGAATGAATGAGTGACTGAGTGGCTCAGTCGTGTCTGTCTCTTTGTGACCCTATGGACTATACAGTCTATGGCATTCTCTAGGCCAGAATACTTGAGTGGGTAGGTTTTCCCTTCTCCAGGAGATCTTCC
Source organism: Ovis aries (assembly GCF_016772045.2). Classification (NCBI taxonomy): domain Eukaryota; kingdom Metazoa; phylum Chordata; class Mammalia; order Artiodactyla; family Bovidae; genus Ovis; species Ovis aries. The sequence continues at coordinate 45,962,333 of NC_056056.1, forward strand.
CAGCCCAGAGATTGAACCCAGGTCTCCCACACTACAGGCAGATTCTTTACCAGCTGAGTCACAAGGGAAGCCCAAGAATACTGGAGTGGGTAGCCTATCCCTTCTCCAGCGGATCTTCCCAACCAAGGAATAAAACAGGGGTCTCCTGAATTGCAGGTGGATTCTTTACCAACTGAGCTATCAGAGAAGCACATTTATAATAAGAGTAAATAATGATAGCTGACATTGATTGAATTATTAATAGCAACTTATCAAGTGTCTGCATTCCCTATCTCTTCTAATCCTCACAAAGCCTCCTGAGGTAAAAGGTATTATTATCTATTAAACCACACACAAAAAATTAAGTGTTAAGTATTTATAATTGCCTCCTTGCTCTTTGCCTTCTACGAAGGTACATTATTTGGCTGCTCTTGGGAACAGGAAATAGAGAAGCCGAGAGAGGGCTAAATTGGAATAAAAATATGGAGACTCTGAGAGGCTGTAGGGAGCTGAAGATTAAGAGGGGAAGGAGAAATTGAGAACAGCAATTAGGGGCTAGAAGAAGCCTGGCAGGGGCTGATAGGTTGGAGAGAAGGCTAAAGATAAAAGAAGAAAGTGTCAGGTCACTACCTATCAAGGGGAGGAGAATTTGGGGAAAGAATGGGATATTTGGAGAGGATTTCTCAAAGTTCTAGTACATGAAGTATAACCTATTCCTTTTTCTATAGCTTCAGGAAAACCTCAGAACACAGAATCTGCCAGATTTCATCTAATCTAAGACACCACTGACTATCACATGTAATCAATGGCAACATACATCATTCATGTGCTAGGAAGGAAGGAAGGAAAGCTATCAATTACAAGTTCCCATGTGTTGAAAACACGTCCCAATTTCTAAGAAAATGGTAAATTATTCTTTAATCCTTTTACAGTCAGATTTAAGTGGTTTTTCCCCTTGTTTTTCTAATGTGCCATTATTTGATGAGGCCAGATCTGAGCTTCCCAGGAAGGCTTGGTTATATTTTAGTGAGATCTATTTCTCAGATGAGAAAATTGAGCCTCAGAAAAGCTGAATTTACATACCCTCAAGTTCATGACTCATAAATAGAGAGCCAAGATTATAACCCAAGTCAGCTTGACTCTGAAAACTGTGCTCTCTGGTTTTCAAGAACAGTCAATAGTTGGCCAGCATTTTATTAAATCTGTAGTTGTTGTTTTCAGTCACTCAGTTGTGCCTAGGTCTTTGTGACCCCATGGACTGCAGCACACCAGGCTTCCCTGTTCCTCAGCACCTCCCAGAGCTTGCTCGAACTCATGTCCATTGAGTTGGTGATGTTGACTCAAATCTCCAGTTAGTAACAAAAATAACTTTTTAATGAAAAAATAACAACTTCATATAACATCTTTTACACATTGCTGTAATTCATAACCTCCTGCCCCATCTGGAGCAAATTTGAGAAACCGTGATTTGGGTTTTGTGGCTCAAGAATTTCTTCTCTTCTTTTCAAATTGTTGTTGTTGTTGTTTAGTCGCTAAGTCATGTCCAACTCTTCTGTCACTCCATGGACTGTAGCTGCCAGGCTCCTCTGCTCATGGGATTTTCCCAGGCAAGAATACTGGAGTAGGTTACCCTGCCCTGTTCCAAGGGATCTTCCCGACCCAGGGATCAAACCCACGTCTCCTGCACTGGCAGGTGGTTTCTTTACCACTGAGTCACCAAGGAAGCCCCTCTTTTCAAATTATCTTGAATCAAATAAGCATAGGATGGTTAAATGTCCACATAGCCATCAGGAGGTTCGAAAATCAAAGAAGATTCTGTACCTCTACTATGCGAGCATTTTCTTTCCAAGATAATGAAAGGAAAGCCTTTATGTGATTCACAGAAATGGAAGAACATCAAGCTCTAGGGCTAAGATCTAAGGACGAGTTCTAAGTCCAAGACCAAACATATAAAATGTCAATAGATGAACAGACCATGAACACGGGGAAAACTGTTCAATCACACCAATAATTACAAAACTCTTGACCTCTCCACTTCCAAAGCAGGCACTTGACAACATGGTTTTCCAACACTAACTGGTGCTTTTAGTAATTTGTGGATCTTTGCTCACTTTCATCTTCCATCCAAGCATGCAATACATTCTCCTTATTAAAATCCTTCAAGGTGGGATCAAAAGCTGCCTTTTGTGAAAGTGAAAGTGAAGTCACTCAGTCGTGTCTGACTCTTTGCGATCCCATGGACTGTGGTCTACCAGGCTTCTCTGTCCATGGGATTTTCCAGGCAAGAGTACTGGTGTGGGGTGCCATTTCCGAGTCCCTCCCAAATGCTCCAACAAGATTGATGGCTCCTTTTAGAAACTCTTGTCATGATTCTGATACTCTTCCTCTTTGTTTTACAGGGAGTTGATGAAAGACCTATATCTCTCAAGTAGATTATTAACTCTCTGAAGGCAGGTCTGAAGAATCACTTCCATGTTTGTTGGCATGTTTTTAATAATTTCATGTTTATAAAGCTTGAACACAGTGACTACTGAGTCATAGGGGAGCTGACTGGGGTACAGAGCAGGGGCCACAGTAAGAGACTGCAACAGTTCAGTTCAGTCGCTCAGTCGTGTCCGACTCTTTGCGACCCTATGAATCGCAGCACACCAGGCCTCCCTGTCCATCACCAACTCCCAGAGTTCACCCAAACTCATGTCCATTGAGTCGGTGATACCATCCAGCCATCTCATCCTCTGTCGTCCCCTTTTCCTCCTGACCTCAATCCCTCCCAACATCAGGGTCTTTTCCAATGAGTCAACTCTTCACATGAGGTGGCCAAAGTATTGGAGTTTCAGCTTCAACATCAGTCTTTCTAATGAACACCCAGGACTGATCTCCTTCAGAATGGACTGGTTGGATCTCCTTGCAGTCCAAGGGATTCTCAAGAGTCCTCTCCAACACCACAGTTCAAAAGCATCAATTCTTCAGTGCTCAGCTTTCTTCACAGTCCAACTCTCACAACCATACATGACCACTGGAAAAACCATAGCATTGACTAGATGGACCTTTGTTGGCAAAGTAATGTCTCTGATTTTGAATATGCTATCTAGCTTGGTCATAACTTTCCTTCCAAGGAGTAAGTGTCTTTTAATTTCATGGCTGCAGTCACCATCTGCAGTGATTTTGGAGCCCCCAAAAATGAAGTCTGACACTGTTTCCACTGTTTCCCCATCTAGTTCCCAAGAAGTGATAGGACCAGATGCCATGATCTTAGTTTTCTGAATGTTGAGCCTTAAGCCAACTTTTTCACTCTCCTCTTTCACTTTCATTAAGAGACTCTTTAGTTCCTCTTCACTTTCTGCCATAAGGGTGGTGTCATCTGCATATCTGAGGTTATTGATATTTCTCCCGGCAATCTTGATTCCAGCTTGTGCTTCTTCCAGTCCAGCATTTCACATGATGTGCTCTGCATATAAGTTAAATAAGCAGGGTGACAATATACAGCCTTGACGTACTCCTTTTCCTATTTGGAACCAGTCTGTTGTTCCATGTCCAGTTCTAACTGCTGCTTCCTGACCTGCATATAGGTTTCTCAAAGAGGCAGGTTAGGTGCTCTGGTATCCCATCTCTTTCAGAATTTTCCACAGTTTATTGTGATCCACACAGTCAAAGGCTTTGGCACAGTCAACAAAGCAGAAATAGATGTTTTTCTGGAACTCTCTTGCTTTTTCCATGATCCAGCGGATGTTGGCAATTTGATCTCTGGTTCCTCTGTGTTTTCTAAAACCAGATGAACATCTGGAAGTTCACAGTTCACGTACTGCTGAAGCCTGGCTTGGAGAATTTTGAGCATTATTTTACTAGCATGTGAGATGAGTGCAATTGTGCGGTAGTTTGAGCATTCTTTGGCATTGCCTTTCTTTGGGATTGGAATGCAAACTGACCTTTTTCCACTCCTGTGGCCACTGATGAGTTTTCCAAATTTGCTGGCATACTGAGTGCAGCACTTTCACAGCATCATCTTTCAGGATTTGAAACAGCTCAACTGGAATTCCATCACCTCCACTAGCTTTGTTCGTAGTGATGCTTTCTAAGGCCCACTTGACTTCACATTCCAGGATGTCTGGCTCTAGGTGAGTGATCACACCATCGTGATTATCTGGGTCATGAAGATCTTTTTTGTACAGTTCTTCTGTGTATTCTTGCCACCTCTTCTTAATATCTTCTGCTTCTGTTAGGTCCATACCATTTCTGTCCTTTATCGAGCCCATCTTTGCATGAAGTGTTCCCTTGGTATCTTAATTTTCTTGAAGAGATGTCTAGTCTTTCCCATTCTGTTGTTTTCCTCTATTTCTTTGCATTGATCACTGAGGAAGGCTTTCTTATTTCTCCTTGCTATTCTTTGGAACTCTGCATTCAGATGCTTATATCTTTCCTTTTCTCCTTTGCTTTTCGCTTCTCTTCTTTTCACAGCTATTTGTAAGGCCTCTTCAGACAGTTATTTTGCTTCTTTGCATTTCTTTTCCATGGGGATGGTCTTGATCCCTGTGTCCTGTACAATGCCACGAACCTCGGTCCATAGTTCATCAGGCACTCTGTCTATCAGATCTAGTCCCTTAAAGCTATTTCTCACTTCCACTGTATAATCATAAGGGATTTGATTTAGGTCATACCTGAATGGGCTAGTGGTTTTCCCCACTTTCTTCAATTTAAGTCTGAATTTGGCAATAAGGAGTTCACGATCTGAGTCACAGTCAGCTCCCGGTCTTATTTTTGCTGACTGTATAGAGCTTCTCCATTTTTGGCTGCAAAGAATATAATTAATCTGATTTTGGTGTTGACCATCTGGTGACATCCATGTGTAGAGTCTAGATGAGCTACCGCATGCCCGAGGTCAGGGGAGGTGGCCAAGAGAAGCAACCCCACGTCCAAGGAGTGGTGGCTGTGCAGGTGCAGGAGGGCCAAGAGGAGCTACTCCACGTTCAAGGTCAGGAGGGGCAGCCATGAGGAGATACCCCACATCCAAGGTAAGAGAAATCCAAGTAAGACGGTAGGTGTTGTGAGAGGGCATCAGAGGGCAGACACAATGAAACCATAATCACAGAAAATAGCCAATCTGATCACACGGACCACAGGCTTGCCTAACTCAATGAAACTAAGCCATGCCGTGTGGGGCCACCCAAAATGGACAGGTCATGGTGGAGAGGTATGACAGAATGTGGTCCACTGGAGAAGGGATAGGCAAACCACTTCAGTATTCTTGCCTTGAGAACCCCATGAACAATATGAAAAAGCAAAATGATAGGATACTGAAAGAGGTACTCCCCAGGTCACTAGGTGCCCAATATGCTACTGGAGATCAGTGGAGAAATAACTCCAGAAAGAATGAAGGGATGGAGCCAAAGCAAAAATAATACCCAGTTGTGGATGTGACTGGTGATAGAAGCAAGGTCCGATGCTGTAAAGAGCAATATTGCATAGGAACCTGGAATGTCAGGTCCATGAATCAAGGCAAATTGGAAGTGGTCAAACAGGAGATGGCAAGAGTAAACGTTGACATTCTAGGAATCAGTGAACTAAAATGGATTGGAATGGGTGAATTTAACTCAGATGACCATTATATCTACTAATGTGGACAGGAATCCCTTAGAAGAAATGGAGTAGCCATCATGGTCAACAAAAGAGTCCAAAATGCAGTACTTGGATACAATCTCAAAAATGACAGAATGATCTCTGTACATTTCCAAGGCAAACCATTCAATATTACACTGTCAATATTACACTGTCAATATTACAGTGATCCAAGCCTATGTCCCAACCAGTAATGCTGAAGAAGCTGACGTTGAACGGTTCTATGAAGACCTACAAGACCTTTTAGAATTAACACCCCCAAAAGATGTCCTTTTCATTATAGGGGACTGGAATGCAAAAGTAGGACGTCAAGACACACCTGGAGTAACAGGCTAATTTGGCCTTGGAGTATGGAATGAAGCAGGGCAAAGGCTAATAAAGTTTTCTCAAGAGACTACAACATGCCACCCCAAATTATGCCTCTGTGGTTTAAGGATTACTTTGAGAAAAAGCAGACAGAAGAGACGCACTGAAAACAGAGTAGAAGTTGCCCTTTCATAAGAGAAATTAATGTCTATAAAGGAACTCTCTCCATTCGTACAGGTGTCTTCCTCTCCATAAAGAGGAAGAGGGCACCCGCCAGGAAAGAGGGTAGACATAGATCACAGGACACTTATCTGTGAAGAAGGCACAGACTCGAATCTGCATGAAAAACCTTACCCTTATTTACTTACCTTTCCTGGCCACTTCCCCATAATTTGCTTCCTCCACAGTTTTATTCCTCTGTTTTAGCTTAAGATGGTATTTATGCTCAAGTTCTAGCTATCTCTTTGAGTTACTCTTTCCTGACTTACTCTTCCTATATATATGAGATACATGTTAAGAAACTTCTGTTTCTCCTGTTAACCTGTCTTTTTTAGCAGAGGCCCAGCTCAAAACCTAGAAGAGTATTAGAAAAAGGTGTCTGTCCCCGCCCATACTACCCAGTTAATGGTAGAATCAGCCAAAGCAGAGAACTGTTACCCAGTCTTCCGTGGAGCACCAACTCCAGATGCCGCCCCTTGGGTGCTCCAAGAGCTATTCTTGCTAGCAGTCATGACAACAAATACATAAAACACCCCAAAACTTAGTACATGAGGAATAAGAGGAAACGTTGAGAGGAGCAATACTCTAGTTCCTTTTTTTTTCAAAAATTTTTATTGAAATTATCAACCTATCGGTTGAAATGGATAATAGAATGAAATCAGTTGCTAACATTTTGGCCCTTTTTTGGAGGGGCTGAATAATTTGAAAATAAATTGCACATCAAAACATTCTATCACTAATTATTTCATCATGCACCTCCTAAAAATAAGGACATTTGCCTGTATAACCATAATAATATTATCAGTAATAATAGGGAGGGGATACCTATATAATTATGACTGATTCCCATTGTTGTTTGCCAGAAACCAACACAACAGTATAAAGTAATTATACTCCAATTTTTAAAATTTTAAAGAAAATTTGGTAATAATAAAAATAAATAATAGTGATTTCCTAACATCATCTAACATCCAGTTCAAATTCGAATTTTCCCCAATTGTCCCTCAACCTGCCTTTCACGGTTAGGTTTTGTTTCATTTTTTCCAACTAGGATCTAACCAAGGTTTATACCTTGCATTCGGTTCTTTAGCTTCTTTTAATATAGAATGATCTTCATTGTTTTATTACATGTGACACTGACTTTTTGAAAGGTCATGTGTCCTACAGAATGCCCCCCTGTCTCTGTGTGAATGATACAGTTTAACCTGTTCCTTTATCACCTCTGTTTCCTGTTGAATATAGGTTGAGTGACTTGGTTAAGCCATTTTTGGTAAAACTGTCTCACAGGTGCTGCTTTAGATTTCAGAGAATCTGCCAGAATGCAAATGTCAGGTGTCCCAATCTTGGTGACTAGTTTGGAATGCAAGGCTGAGTCCTGATCAGCAGATACCTACCTTGCTTTGCAATGAATAAGTATCTTGTGGAGTGAGTGACACCTTGTTCTACCTTGTTCATTTCCTGTGGTTCTCAGTTCCTAGCACAGGCCACACCCAGCAGATGGATGAGTTCTACCTTGGTCCTACAAACTACCATTGAGCCCAAGCACCCAAATCTCATCAAAGGCATCTCCTTAAAGGATTATTCTGGAGTAAAGGAGACCCTGCAGCCCTGAGGGAAGGCAGGAGAGAACTCTGGAGCAGGTGCTGAGGGCTAACAAAGTTTCTTCTGCCAAGGCCTTGGGCTGGGTTCCCAGACCCAGCTAAGAGCGTGGGAGGAGCTGCCTTCTTTCAGAGACTGCTGGGGGAGGCCACCCAGAGCTTGGGAGAAGACAGAAAAACAAAGATCTAAAAGCTGGGATTTCAAAGTTGGGAATAGCTTTCTATCCGCAATAAGTAGACTTGGAATCTCCCCTTTTTCTTGGAAAACCACCTGCCTCAATCATTAACGTTATGCAAATGCTAAGCAGGAAATGTCGGTGATAAATTACTTATCATAATGTAAAAGGATGTCTCTGCTTTTGCAGAGTCAAATTTCTTCAGAGCTTGTTCCCTTAGGAGAAATACCATTTTGTTGTTGTTCTAGGGTGTGGATGTGTACGCCTCTGTGCTGTTGCCTACGTATGGTCTGAAAATCCTCTGTACCTTAGAGTGAATCTTTCACAGTGGTGAACACATTATCCAAAAGTTTCTTGGTTCCTGGAATTCCTAAATACCTTAAACCTCTTAGCAATAAGGATGGGGAACGGCCCACCAGTCTCTACTTATCTTAAACAACCATAGGTCCCTCCCCAAGTTCCCAGGGACAGACAATGCATGTAAGGATTTGCCCTGTGTGGGATCTGGGGAAGCACTGGGACTGATTCTGCATGGAAAGGTGTGGTTATAACCCAGGGCCCTAGACCTCAAAGTTTTGTCTCTCTTGTCATCTTTATTAATTAAATATTTTTGCCTTGAAAGATTATCTATTGCAAACTAAAATATTTACTGCCACATCAGTAAACAAAGGTGGTTTGCAGCCATCAAGCCACTGCCCTAAAAGAACTCAGGTAGAAACCAGATGCCCACCATCCACAGCCAACCGCTGCAGCCACCCCCCTATGCCACCTGATGGTGCACCTGAGGAGAAAGCACAGGATACTGGCCCCAGATAGCTCAGGTGAATATCAAAGGAATGATTTCAGTGAGTCCAGATGCTTGCATTTTTCCATACATAGAAAAGCACTAAAGTCCTTAAGATATCTGGTTTTGGGGTTTCTTTCCCTTCTTTTTTAGCCTCACTCCAGGGCCTGTGGGATCATAGTTCTCCTGACCAGGGACTGAACCCACACGCCCTGCAGTAGAAATTTGGAGTTCTAACCACTGGACTACTAGGGAAGTCCCTCTGGTTTTCTTTAATTAACAATAATCTTTTGATGTTCCAATTATATGGTCTTCTGTTGCAAAAAATCCAATATATCCTGGCTCTCCCCCTCGCTTCTTCGGAGCAGTCTCTCTGAAATATCTGAGATGCTGTGTCCTAAACTTAAGTCCTCAATTTTGTCCACCAAATAAAACATAACTCTTAACTTCCGGGTTGTGCATTTTTTTCAGTCAACACTATTAAGATAATCATATAGCTCTTTTGCTTGAATTTGTTAATATGGTGACTTAAATTGACTCATTTTTCAAATGTTAAATTAATATTGCAATGCTTGGATAAACCCTACCTGGTTGTAATTATCCTTTTCAGATACTGTTGGATTTCAATTTGTTAAAATTTTGTTTAGAATTTTTGTACCAATGATTATGATAAATAGTGGTCTGTGGTTTTCTTGCAGTGTCTGCCCAGTTTTGATATTAGAACAATGCTAACCTTACAAAATGAAATGGAAAATGCGCCTTCCTCTTCAATTTCCTTGAAGAGTTTATGTGGAACCAATATTATTTCTTCCTTAAATGTTTGGTAGAATTTACCAGTAAAGCCATTCAGCCCTGAATCTTTCTTTGTGGAAAAGGTTTTTAACTACAAATGCCATTTCTTTAGAGAGCTTTTAGGGTTGTCTATTTTTTTTCTCGAGAGAACTTTTGTAGTTTGGGTCTTTCCAGGAATTTGTCCTTTTCATCTGAGTTGTCAAACTTGTTGGCATAAACTTGTTCGTAATGTTTTCTATGTTCCTGCTAATATCTGTGGAATCTAGTGATGTTATCTCTTTCATTTCTGATTGGTAATTTATGCTTTATTTTCCTTATGGCCTGGTAGGATGTTTATCAATTGTATTGATCTTCTTAAATAACCAGGTTTTGGCTCATTAGTTTTCTCTCTTATTTTCTGTTTCATTAATTTCTGCATTGATCTTCATCATTTCCTTTCTGTTAGTCATTCCGGCTTAGTCTCCCTTTTCCAGTTTCTTACTGTGGAAGCTGGGGTCACTGACCTGAGACCTTTTTTTCTGAAATGAGCATTTAGGGCTCCAGATACTGCCCTCCCAGAGCGCTGCTTTCACAGTGGCCCACACATTCTGATAGGCCACGTTTTCATTTTCATCCAGTTCAAAGACTTTCTAATGTCCCTTTTGATTTCTTCTATTACCTATGTCTTATTTAGAAGTGTGCTATTAAGTACTGGGGGTTTTCCAGAGGTCTGATATTGATTTCCAATTTAATACCATTATGGCCAGTGAAGATACCTAGTATTTTTAAAAAATATTTATTTGGCTGCACCAGGTTTTAGTTGCCGCATGTATGATCTTCGATCTTCCTTGTGACAGGCAGGATCCTTTTTCAGTTGTGGCAAGTGGAATCTTTATTTCCGGCATGCGAACTCTTAGTTGCGACATGTGGGATCTAGTTCCCCGACCAGGGATTGAACCCAGGTCCCCTGCATTAAGAAGTTGGAGTCTTAGTCACTGGACCACCAAGGAAATCTTGATACCTAGTATGATTTTAATCTTGTAAAATCTGAGACTTTCTTCATGGCCTAGAATATGGTCTATGTTGATAAATATGACATTATCACTTGAAAATGTATGTTCTGCTGTTATTGAGCAGAATGTTTTACATAAAATTGGTTGATAATGTTGTTCAAATCATCTATATCCTTAATAATGTTCTATCTTTGTACGTACGCTTAGTCGCTCAGTTGTATCTGACTCTTTGTGACCTCATGAACTGTAGCCTGCCAAGTTCCTCTGTCCATGGGATTTTTCAGGCAAGAATACTGGAGTAGGTTGGATCTTCTTGTCCCATCAATTATTGAAGGGAGAGTACTGAAACTTCCAACCATAATTGTGGATTTGTCTGTCTCTCTTTGCTGTTTTACCTGCTTTTGCTTCATGTATTTTAAAGATCTGTCAAGTACATAAATATTTAGAATTTTTATATCTTCTTGATGAATTGACCCCTTTGTCATCATGAAGTGACTTTATTTCTATGAAATCAACTTTGTCTAATATTAATATAGCCACTCCAGCTTTCTTTAGTGCATGCGTGTATATTTTTTCCATTCATTTTTACTTTTACCTTATTACCTAGACATTTAAGTGTGTTTCATACAAGGCAGCATATAGTTCAATCTTGATAATCTGGTAAGATTGAACTGATAAAGTTGAATCTTTGAAAATCAATCTGACATCCTTTATCTTTCAATTGGGTGTGTTTAGACCATTTTCTCTTAAAGGAAATCGGTCCTGAATATTCATTGGAAGGACTGATGCTGAAGCTGAAACTCCAATACTTTGGCCACCTGATGTGAAGAGCTGACTCATTTGAAAAGACCCTCATGCTGGGAAAGATTGAAGACAGGAGGAGAAGGGGACAAGAGAGGATGAGATGGTTGGATGGCATCACTGACTCAATGGACATGAGTTTGAGTAAACTCTGGGAGTTGGTGATAGACAGGGGGCCTGGTGTGCTGCAGTCCATGGGGACATGACTGAGCGACTGAACTGAACTGAACTGACTGAGACCATTTTCATTTAATGTGATTATTGACATAATTAGGCTTTAAGTCTATCATCTTGCTATTTGTTTTCTATTGTTTCCTTTTTCTTCTTTTTCTGCCTTGCTGTAAATTAATTGAGCATATTTTATTATTCCATTTTGCCTTCTTTATTGGCTTATTAGCTATAATTCTGTTTCTTTAATGGTTACTTTAGGGTTTATAGTGCATGAGTACATGCTCCGTTGCTCAGTCATGTCCAACTCTGTGCAGTTCTATGAACTGCAGCCCGCCAGGCTCCTCCATGCATGAGATTATTCAGGCAAGAACATTGGAGTGGGTTGCCATTTCCTTGTTGTTGATCAGTCGTGCAGTCATGTCTGACTCTGCAACCCCATGGACTGCAGCAGGCCAGTTTTCCCTGTCCTTCTCTATCTCCTGGAGTTTGCTCAAACTCAAGTCCATTGAGTCGATGATGTCATCCAACCATCTCATCCTCTTTCGTCCTCTACTCCTGCCCTTAATCTTCCCCAGTATCAGGGCCCTTTCCAATGAATCTGCCCTTCATATCAAGTGGCCAAAGTATTCGAGGTTCAGCATCAGTCCTTCCAATGAATATTCAGGGTTGATTTCCTTTAGGACAGACTGGTCTGATCTCCTTGCTGTCCAAGGGACTCTCAAGAGTCTTCTCCAGCACCACAATTTGAAAGCATCAATTCTTCGGCATTCAACCTCCATTATGGTTCAACTCTCACATTCGTACATGATTACTGGAAAAACCATAGCTTTGACTATATGGACCTTTGTCAGCAAAGTGATGTCTCTGCTTTAATACACTCTCTTGGTTTGTCACAGCTTTTCTCCAAGGAGCAAGCATCTTTTAATTTCATAGTTGCCATTTCCTACTCCAGGGGATCTTCCTGACCCAGGGTTTATATCTTTAACTTATCACAAGCTACCGTCAAGTGACATTATATCATTTCACGTATCATATAAAAACTTTACAATAGTACACTCTTTTCTCTCTGTTTCCAGGCTTTATGCAATGGTTTTCATGCATTTTACTCTTACATATGTATAAACCTACAACAGATTGATACTGTTTTTGTTTAGCAGATCATCTTTTGAGATGTTAAGGCATACAGCCCTGCTAAAAGAGACTTTCTCAGCCTGTGATCTGCAATCTATATTGGGACTGACAGGAAATGACTGAGGCCTCAAGCCTTTCTCAAGAGCTTCCTTTTGATATTTCTCAGACAATATGAAAAGCTTGAGAGGCAGCATCATCAAAAAGATCAGATTAAGGACACTACCTTTCTCTTCAGTCTATTGTTTCTGATGGTCTCAAGTAGCTGCCCTTATGCTAAGGAAGAGAGAACTGCAGAGAACATCAACAGGTAAATGAGATTTTAGAATTTTTAGCTGTATTTAAATGACGTGAGATATTTCACTGTGGTTACTTGCTCATATAGCTGACTTGAATTGCCAATGAGACCACAAGTCAGGCCTGCAAGCTGGTCTTGAACCAGGGGATTCCATCTGATTCTCCCAAAGTCTGGCATTTGACCTTGTTTCCTTCAGCACTATCCCCTCCCCCAGGCTGGGCTTCTGATTTGCTTAGAGCCCAACATCTGTCACACTAACCTGCTCAGCCCTCCTCTCACCAGTCTCCTATTCCAAAGCTCCAAATATTCCTCCACCACTCCTAACAAGGTCTTCTTGACACCATTCTTGGGCCCAGAGGTCTACCTGCTGGACTAGACTTACAATAGGATCTGTGCCCCAGAGTCCACCCTGCCCCAAGGCCAAGTCCAATCTCCAGGTACCAGCTCCTCTAGTCAGGCCTGAACTGCCACCCTCAGCATCCAGGTGTTGAAAGAGGAGACTTCAGGTGTCATGGAGTCCATCTTGCCTGGCCAGGTAGGGTCCTCAACATATGGTCAACTATTAGAAAGGTACTTCTCACAATTAACTGAAGTGTCTCTGGTACAACTTCCACCTGAGATTCTGATTCTGCCATCTTCTCCGTTTAAAGGGAACTTCCCTCTTTCCTACTCTACCTGATCACCTTACAGACAGAAGATCCCTTTCATCACCCGTTCCTTTTGCCTGCTCTTCTCAAAACCAAAGCACTTTTAGTTGAATTAAATTTAGAAAAATATATATATATATTGCCCTTCTAAGGATACGTAAGATACAGTTGGACTCAGAGCAGGGAGAGTAGAAAGAAATAATTTCAATCTTTCCATCAAGAAATTCTCTGTCCTACTTGATGGGAACAGGAGCAGAGCCAAACTTTCTAAACCCTGAAGCTGCTGCAATTTTGTGACCATCTTAAAAGAGAGAACACAAAACATCAAATACACACACACACAATTTCTTGAAATAAGAAAATTTCAACGAATTTAAAAATTGTATATAGCTTAGAAATAAAAGGATCATAACATCCCCCCAAATTACATACTTTTATAAATTGCCTGAGACACCTCTATCGTACATTTTCCCTGTATTTTTTGGTCTGTACACTCTGATCATACGTCACAGAATAATAATTTTGTGAAATGATTTTTTATAGAGAGAACAGAAGGATAACTCAGTCAGTCTTTCTTAGCATGTTTGATGAAAACTTGCTTTATATTGATAGTTTACAAAAGTCTCTCCATAATGCTATGTATATAGTTCGATTTTTTTCCCAAATGTGGGGAAAATTATCAAGTTCCTTTTATATAGGAGCTAAACTAATTCCAGGGACTTTCAAGTTTTCTTGTTCAGTGACTCATTTTATGTTTGGAATTGACTACATTCATCATCCATTTTGCTATCAATATCTTCATAGAGGCTCAATATGAGTTTCATGTTAATGTCAGTTTTTCATAGCAAGACAGCCAAAACTTAGAAGACTATATAGGTGTGTTTAGGAGAGGTCAGTTCAGGCTGAGGGAGAAGTATGAGCACAGGCAGGCCCAGCAAAGAGAAGTTCCATGGATCATGCAAAGGGATCAGGGATGATGTCAACGAGTGATAAGACCAGGCTGTTAGACCAGGTTGGAAGGTAGAGAATAGTGTCAAATATAGCAAGTATCTGAAGGCAGATTCTCATGCCTTTAAGAAATCAAGTCATTGATGAACCACTGAGAATATGAAAATCAACCTAGTCTAGCATTAAATCCATGAGATGAACCTCAGATTGAATCCTAACTCTGCCAAGCACCAGCCTGTGAAACCTTGCCAGCAACATGGCTTGACACAGAAGGGACTGCAAGTCACATGCATGGACATCCCCAAGTCTCACAAAATGTATCTTCAAATCAAATTTCCCTTAGTCAGTCCTCAAAACGTCCTCACTTATAGCCACACAGCCAGGCTCAAGAGGAAGGCTGAAGCAGGAAGAAGCCCCAGCCCTAACTGACTGCTGTTAAAATACTTCCTAAACTTTACAAAAACATGACTGTGTGAACACATGGCTAGCAGCAATCCCAGGGCTGTGCAAGTGAGGAGCCCACAAACTCAAATTTCACTAGCTTCCTAGTAAATGTATCTCTTGGTGGAGAGCATAAAACAAAACACAAACACAGTTATCACCTGTAGAATAACAAATTACACCAAAACTTAGTGCTTTCACATACACTTATTATCTTAGAGTTACTGAGGGAGAGGAATCAAGGCTGCAACCATAATGTGTTGGCCTGGGGTCTGTAGTCTTATATGGAGGCTCAACTGGGGAAGGAGCCAGTTCTAAGCCCATGCATGTAGTTGTTGGCAGGATTCACTTCCGTGAGGGTTTTTAGACTAATGGCTCCATTTCCCAGTTGGCAGACAGGCCACTCTCAGTTTTTTGCCACATAGGCCTTTCCAACACAACTTGTTCCATTAAAACTACCAAAAGGAGGACATCCCTAGTGGTCCAGTGGTTAAGAATCTACCTGCCAATGCAGGGAACATGGGTTTGATGGTATTGGAAGATCCTACATGCCAAGGGACAACTAAGCCTGAGGGCCACAACGACTCAGCCCACTTGCTGTAGCTCCTGAACCCACGTGCCCTAGAGCCCATGCTCTGCAACAAGAGAAACCCACAGACTGCATGCAACTGGAGAGTACCCCCAACTCGCTGCAACTAGAGAAATCTCTAGTGAGGCCAGAAAGACCCACTGCAGTCAAAAATTAATAAATAATTTTAAAATACATCTTTCCTTTAAAAAAAGAAAAGCTATTGAAAGGAAGGTTTGCTAACAGGAAATCATTTATAATCTAATCATGAAAGTGACATCTCCATATCTTTGTCACAGTCTATTAGTTAGAAGCAAGTCACTAAGTTCAGACACTTGGAGGCCCCAAGAAGCAGCTGGTCTCTAGAATAATTTTCTATCTCCCTCCACTGACAGGGACACTGGACAGGACACAACATGGCTGGTTGGCCTACAGGCTGGGGCAAAAATTAGAAGTGTCTCATCCACTGTGACCATAGGCAGGGTTGGAGACTGAATGCCAGACCCCAGTCAAATGCCCCAGGCTAAGATTCAGGTCTCAAAATGAGTCATTAAATGCAGGACTGGGACAGATATCAAAGCTAAGAGCTGAGGCAAATGGGAGCTGGAAGACTGGACAAGAAGTGATACAGGTAGTCAAGGTAAGCGACTGGCACCTACGGCCAGGTGTTTATTATCTTCAGGTTATCCTTGTGCAGGCAGCTTGAGTCCATGGAAGGGGCCAGGATGGGCTTCCCTGGTGGCTCAGGTGGGATGGTAAAGAATCCGACTGCAATGTGGGAGACCTGGGTTCGATCCCTGGGTCAAGAAGATCCCCTGGAGAAAGGAATGGCAACCCACTCCAGTATTCTTGCTTGGAGAATTCCATGGACAGAGGACCCTGGTGGGCTGAAGTCCATGTGGTTGCAAAGACTCAGGATTGAACAACTAACATTTCACTTTCAAGGGGCCAAAATAGGACAGATGGAGAGGACACAATAAAGAGTTAGCCAGGGGGAAAGGAGTGGGGGAACGAGTGAAATAGGTGAGACAGTGGACAGATAAGAAGCACAAACTTCAAACTAAAAAGAGAATGAGTCATGAAATGTCTAGTGTAGGAATACAGTTCATATGATGATGTAATATCTTTATATGGTGAAAGATGGTAACTAGATTTACGTAATGTATAGAAACAGCCAATTACTATGTTGTGCATCAGGAACAAATATAGTGTTCTAGTTCAATTATACTTCAAAAAACAAAGACACAAATAAACTCAGAAAAAGGGATCGAATCTGTGGTTACCAGAGGTAGGGGGTGGGGAAAAAGGGAGCTGGATGAGGTGGTCAAAAGGTATAAACTTCCAGTTATAAGATAAATAAGTACGAGGGGTATAATGTACAACATAATTTTTATAATTAACTGCTCTATGTTATATATGAAAAAATTTTTTTTAATTTTTATTTTTACTTTATTTTACTTTACAATACTGTATTGGTTTTGCCATACATTGACATGAATCCACCACAGGTGTACATGCGATCCCAAACATGAACCCTCCTCCCACCTCCCTCCCCACAACATCCCTCTGGGTCATCCCCGTGCACCGAAAATTTTTAAGAGAGTAAATTCTAAGAGTTTTCATCACAAGGAAAAATATTTTTTTCTTTTTCTTTTCTTTTTTGTATATATGAGGTGATGAATAGTCAGTAAACTTGTTGTAGTAATCATTTCATGATGTATGTAAATCAAATCATTATGCTGTACACCTTAAATTTATATGGGGCTGTATGTTAACTATGGGGCTTCCCTGATAGCTCAGTTGGTAAAGAATCTGCCTGCACAGGAGACTCTGGTTCAATTCCTGGGTCTGAAAGATCCACTGGGGAAGGCATAGGCTACCCACTCCAGTGTTCTTGGGCTTCCCTTGTGGCTTAGCTGGTAAAGAATCCGCCTGCAATGTGGGAGACGTGGACTTGATCCCTGCGTTGGGAAGATCCCCTGGAGAAGGGAAAGGTACCCACACTCCAGTATTCTGACCTGGAGAATTCCATGGACTATACAGTCCATGGGGTCACAAAGAGTCAGACACGACTGAGCGACTTTCACTATGTCAATTATATCTCAACAAAACTGGGGAAAAGTCAAGTGCCACCCCCTCCCAAATAAAATAAAAAATGAAGAGTCAGCAACTGTGTGGAAAGAGAAAGGCAAATACCACAAGACAGCACTTATAATGTGGAATTTAAAATACGATGCAAATAAACTTTTTGGTAAAACAGTAACAGGCTCACAGAGATAGAAAACAAATTCATAATTTCTAAAGGGGAAAGAGGGTGGGGTGATAAATTAGGAATTTAGGATTGGCAGAGACAAACTCTCCTATACATTAAAATAAACATCAAAGTCCTACTTACAGTATAGGGAACTATATTCAGTATTGTGTAATAATCCACAATGGAAAAGAATATGAAAAAGAATAAAAGTATATATATGTGTGTACATTATGTATGTATATGTGCTGTGTGTGGTTAGTCACTCAGTTGGGTCCAACTCTTTGTGACCCCATGGACTGTAGCCTACCAGGTTCGTCCGTCCATGGGGATTCTTCAGGCAAGAATACTGGAGTGGGTTGTCATGCCCTCCTCCAGGGGATCTTCCCAACCCTGGGATCAAACCCAGGTCTCCCACATTGCAGGTGGATTTTTTACTATCTGAGCCACCAAGGAAGCCCAATATGTGTGTGTGTGTGTGTGTGTGTGTGTGTGTGTGTGTGTATGTATAACTGAATCACTTTGCTATACACCAAACACTAACACAACATTGTCAATCGACTATATTTCAACTTAAAAAAAAAAAAGTTAGCGACTGTGTGGAATAAACACTTCCCTATTCTTTCTTCCTTTCCTCTCTGGAGACTTTTTGCTTGTCTCGTTACCTTTTCCTCCTTCAACAAATATTACCTGTTCATCTCTTCATTTATTCGACGACTCTATTAAGCTCCTATTATAGACAAGATACACAAGTAAACACAACAGAGATCTGCCTCATAAAGCTTTGTACTTACTTTCACTAGAAAACTAAGGGGAAGAGAACAAAGACTGAACTCAAATCAATCAATCTGGGTAGTAAAAAAAAAAACTTAGGATAAACACTTGGGAATCTGAAACTATTACCTATGCACTCACATACGTCTTCCTTCAGCAAATATTAGTTTGCATATTCATTCATCCAGCATCCGCCTCTTGAACTGCAGTTATGTGCAGGTTCAGAGGCAATTAGGATGGACACACCTCTGTCCTGTGGGTGTGTATGGGAGACAACGTGCAGACAAAGAAACCAGTTCTCCAAAGTCAGTAAAGGGGAGGAACGGGACGGCCGGCGCTCGAGACTCCTGGACAAACAAGCCAGCGCCAGCCTCCTCCTGGGTGAGCACCTAGTCTAACAGGAGGAAGGACACGAGGTCAGCAAAGCGACTGAGCCCAGAGGCCGACGGCCTTTGCCCTGACTGTACCCCTGATTCCAAGCAACCAGCTCATGGAAAGACAGGGACCTCATGGCCTCATGAAAGCAGAATTATAGAATTTCAGGATCAGAAAAAGTCTTAGGCCTTGGTCTGCAGAATCGGGAAGGAGTGTATGGACAACTGGGGTGCGTTCGCATGCTCACACCACTCAGTCATGTATGATTCTTAGAGACCCATTGGACTGTAGCCCACCAGACTCCTCTGTCTCTGGCATTTTTCAGGCAAGAATACTGGAGTGGGTTGCCATTTCCTTCTCCCCAGTGGCTCAGTGGTAATGAACCCGCCTGCAGTTTAGGAGCAGCTGGAGATGTGGGTTCAATCCATGGATCAGGAAGATCCCCTGGAGGAGGAAATGGCAACCCAGTTCAGTATTCTTGCCTAGAGTCGCAAAGAGTTTAGGTGTGACTAAGCATGCATAGGTGTTAAGAGCCCAGTGGACAAGTGGGCAGGAAGCATTAAAAGGATACACCTAATAGGCAGTAACAATCATAGAGTCTAACGTGTCCGATACTAGTATTAGGGAAACAGTCTGAATCAACTGATTTGCTCTGTTTCTGTGCAAGATTTGGAACCATTTTTTTTTGGGGGGGGGGGAACCTTACCTTTTTTTCCCCCTTAGATTTGGTAAAATTTAATTTTTTTTAGCAGCAATGCTATTGTGATATAACTCACATGCCACACATTTCACCTTTCTGAAGTGTGCAATTCAGTGGTTTTAGTATATTCACTGAGTTGTGCAACCATCACCACAATGAATTTGATGGTTTTCATCTAAAGAAATCGTATACTCCTTAATAGTCACTGCCCGGTTCCCCGTTCCATCACCTCTAAGCCCCAGGCAGTCACTAACCTGTGTGGCCTTTTAACTACCTATTTGAAATGAAAAGGTCACATGCTCTATGAGCCTCAGTTTTCTCCTCAACTAACACATCTTCATCAACAATCACTATGGGTCTTCAAGTAGAGCCCCAGTACCTGCACAGCGGGAGACCAGGGTGGGGCTGTGTCAGACCCTCAGACCACAAACCTGAGCACAGAGGCTGACGAGAGGGAACCTCTGGACAGAGGCGTTAAAGTTCAAAGGGTAAAGAGAAGCTCCTCCAGGCTGGGGACCTAGACAGGGGTGTCACAGCGCTGGTGGCATTTGCTGGGGACAGTGATAGCCTTACACATGCTCCTCTGGAAGGCCCAGGGAGACAGTCTCACAGCACAGTAAAGCCCTTACACTTTGAAGTCAGATACCCCAGGCATAAGTTCTGGGTCCCGAACTTGGGTTGACATAACTTCTTAAGCCTCACTTTCCTCATCTGCAAAATGAAGGAGGAAACCAGGACTCAATGGAGGATCAATGGATCCATGGCTCAATGGATTACATCCCACTCAATGGGCTCAAAGTATCATATCCCACAGACGCACCGAACTTCCCTCCCTGCAGCCAGAGTGCTCCCCACAAAACCAGACTCCTAACACTCCCTCCAGCAAGACCTGGAGGTCTCACCTCCCCACATCTGACAACACCAAGCATGCTTTCAAGAATGATCACATCGATTGGAACAATCGATTATTCCAACCTCAGCAGCTGAGACTCTGCTCACTCAGTCCCGGAAAGCCCCGTGCAGCTTGGAGCACAGAACTTCCTAACGAGCACCCATCCACCTTCTCCTCCCAGCTGGACCCAGCTGCTTGCTAACCCCTATAGAGCTGCCAGGGTCTCCCTCCGTTGACTGAGAGCCCGACAGGGGACCTGCATCCCACGCCCTGGTTGTAGAGGCAGTAAGCACCTCCCCCTCCTCAATCTTCTCCCAGCCCACTAGCATCTTCTCACAAGGAACTCAATTTTACACATGCAAACACACATGCTTGCTCACACACATCTCTCCCTTTTATTTTTCTGGCTCTTCACATGTCACCAGACCTCTCACTTAAAAACTGAGCTGTTAAACTTGACCCTGAAAGAGAAGTTATAAACTGTCTCATCCAGGGATCTCCAGACTGATGCTGAACACATCCTGGGAGAAAAGAAAGATTACTTCCTATTCCCCACTGCCTGATTCCTAAATTTTTTCACCCAGATTCTTTGGCCTAAGACAAGGACATCAACTCCCACCCCCAGCTGCCTCCTGGGAGCCATCGACTTGCCATTGGGAGGCATGGACTTGCCTTGGAGTAAGCACCTGGAGGCATCCACAGCTGGACTCAACCTAGAACTCAGGGAAGGAACTAGCCTTCATCGTTATCAACCTTGACCATGAAACCCAACTCCAGTGAGCTTGAGAGGAAAGGGAATGCACTGGCTCGCAGAGCCAGGGAAGCCAGTGGTGGGTGAGACCCGTGGCTCAAAGTCTCCCGGGTGTCACCATCACTCCCTCCACACATCTTCCTGCTTCACACAAGTCTCCCTTACCCTTTTCCTCTACTGATGGAAAGATTCCAGGGGAGTCAGGGAGCCAGCCAGGCAACTCCACTAGCCATGA
This sequence comes from Ovis aries, assembly GCF_016772045.2. Classification (NCBI taxonomy): domain Eukaryota; kingdom Metazoa; phylum Chordata; class Mammalia; order Artiodactyla; family Bovidae; genus Ovis; species Ovis aries. The sequence continues at coordinate 45,983,772 of NC_056056.1, forward strand.
AGAAGATTCTCCCAGTCCAGGGAGGATGCCCACGGGACCTGATTGGCCATGTGCTCAACACTCCAGTCCTGGGGCTCAGCCTGGCTCCAAAAAGAGGAGAATGGAGGAAAGCGTGCTACAGACAAAAACAGTAGTTACAACATCCTCCACATGGCAGCTATTCTCAAACATGGAAACTTCATCTCTGCATCAAAATAGAGTTCAAGTGGGGACTAAAGTAGGGGAAGAGTCTGGGAGGTCCAGAAGACTGCCAAGGAAAGCCATTCTGTAAACAAAGCTCTGTGTGTTAGGACAAAGAACTTCTGGGACAGCACTTTGTAGCAGGCAACCTTGAGCACATTGGCATCTCCTGACCTTGGCCAAGGACCCCCTGCTTTCATGCAGTGGGAACCAGCATTGCTTTACTTGGGCATCCTTGTCCCATGCAGGAAGGGAGGGTTGCTCAGGGCTCCCTCCACCCCTGACCAGACCGTCCACTCTGGGATGACCCTTGAAGATGGCTCAGTGCAGCAACCCACTGCCTTACTGGAGTAAACTTCACTGACTTCTTTGAAGGAATTTACTTCTAGCTCACTCCTATTTTGGGCTTCCCTGATGGCTCAGAGGGTAAAGCGTCTGCCTGCAATGTGGGAGACCTGGGTTCAATCCCTGGGTCAGGAAGATTCCCCTGGAGAAGGAAATGGCAACCCACTCCAGTATTCTTGCCTGGAGAATTCCATGGATGGAGGAACCTGGTGGGCTACAGTCCACAGGGTTGCAAAGAGTCGGACACGACTGAGCGACTTCACTTTCACTTTTCACTTTCACTCCTATTTCAAGCCTCTGCCAGGTGGGCCCTCCATATCCTGTCCCTCCAGGTCCACAAGGAGTGTGACCGTGGATCTTCAGGTCCTGGCCAAGACCTCTACCATGAGGGACATGGGCCAGCTGAGCAGCCCCCAGCCAAGGCCACTTCTATAAGCACATATTATAGAACATTCCATAAGTTCTGTAAGCACATCCCATAAAGAGAGATACACTTTCCTGTTAGTAAGGCTTTCCCCTTGCCCTGGAGTAACAAGAGGCTCTTGCATCACCCCAACCCCGTGAGCCAAGACACTGCTAGCTCTTCCCTGCCACAGATATTTTGAGAGCCAGCCCCAGTGTGAGGAAGTAACCAGTGTGGGTTGGATCGGCAGGGGATGCAGAGGATAATGAAGGGAACAGTAAAGGTAGCCAAGACCAGAGGAAAACCAGGGATAGACCTGGGACAGAGGCAGCAATAATAGTGATGATGAAAAACCCAGCTATCTTCATTAAGCACTTACTGCACACCAGGCTTTAAGTGCTTTATATGCATTAACTCAGATATTTGTTAATTTTAAACATAGAAACTTTTCAATGTACAAATGTCCTCCAAGGCATTTCTTAACTACAAAGATAAAGAACCTTATAGAGAAGAAATCCAGTGAACAAGGTTAAAATTGCCAGGAATGGGACATCTTGACACCAGGAGCCCCAGCAGGATGCACTGAGGACGGAACAGCACTTCTGTGGTGTTATTGCCAAAAATGCAAAACCTCATGCTAATCGTGAGTAAACAATCACGAGACAAGTCCAAGCTGAAGGTCACTGTACAAATATCAAGTACTCTTCAAAAGGATTTAAGTCAGGAAAGTCAAGGAGAGGTTTAGAAACTAATAGATTGGAGAAGGTCAAAGAAAAATAACAAAATATAATGTGGGCCCCTGAATAGGACCCCAGTGGACATTAGTGGAAACAACTGGTAAAGTTCCCATAAGGTCTGTAGCGTAGGAAATAGAATTAGAGCAGTGTGGATTTCCTGTTGTTGGCTGGCTCAGTGTTCATTTTGATCATTCTGATGTAGTCATGTCAGAAGCTGGGCTTCCCTGGTGGCTCAGATGGTAAAGAAACTGCCTACAATGTGCGAGACCTGGGTTTGATCCCTGGGTTGGGAAAAACTAGAGAAGGGAATAGCTACCCACTGCTCCCTGGTGGCTCAGACGGTAAAGCGTCTGTCTACAATGCGGGAGACCTGGGTTCGATCCCTGGGTCGGGAAGATCCGCTGGCAAAGGAAATGGCAATCCACTCCAGTGCTATTGCCTGGAAAATCCTATGGATAGAGGAGCCTGGTAGGTTACAGTCCATGGGGTCGCAAAGAGTCGGACACGACTGAGCGACTTCACTTCACTTCACTTCACCCACTGCAGTATCTTGCCTGAAGAATCCCCATCAACAGAGGAGCCTAGTGGGCTGCAGTCCATGGGGTCCCAAAGAGTTGGGCACAACTGAGCCATTAACACACACACACACACCCAAGATGTTAACATTATGGAAAGTTGGGTGGAAATGTACAGGTACTCTCTGCTCTACGTTTCTGTAAATAAAAAATTAATTCAAATTTTTAATTTTAAAATTATTTTTGAATTTGATGTCTTCTAAGTGCAAGAGTCTCCAAACAAATCAATCCCATCTCAGAAGAGTAACTTATGGGGTTGGTCTAGCAGCAGTGAAAAATGCCCATGCTTTGAATAAAGCAGACATTATTTTGTTTGCAATATTATTAAAAATCTGCCACAGCTGGGGATTTTAGGGCTCTAATAGGCCCTCTTTGTTGAACAAGTACTCAGTTGCACGGACCATGCCAGCTCATTCCGCAGTTTCTGGAGGTGTGACCAGCAAGACAGAACGTGAATCGTCCCTCTCCGCCTCACAGGCCAATGGGCTCTCCACGGGGTTGTTCTGCATCTTTCTGTTCATCTTGTTCTTCAATCTAGCAGGGCTCAGTGAGAGAGAAGTTTCTCTAGCTTTTCTGACTGTGCATCACACCGCCTCCTTCTTCATTCCTTCCACAATGACTCACTCTGGGAAGCTTTTGCAATCAAATGAAAAAGGCATTTCCCACCAACTTTAAATGCGACAACTCTACCCCTCAATACTCATGTCTCACATCCCACAAGAGCAGACACACGTGAGATCACTGCTATTTAAGAGGTTCAGGTTTGTCCAGGTTTGATCACTTTCTTGGTTCTTTTCTCTTTGTGCCTCTCGGGGGTTCTCCCATCTTGCTGGCCGGGAGGATAAGAGCAGATCTGAGGCTGGGGAATCTGGGGCTCTGGCTTCTGGCTGCTTGCTGCTCCAGGTATGCTGGGCCTCAAGGTTTCAACGGGGCAGAACAGGCAGGACTTAAGCCTGGTTGCTCATCTGGACCTCGGTACCTGTTGTCTGACCCTGCGCTTCTGCACAGTGAAGTTCCTGCCAGGCCCCTCCAAGGCTCCCCGAGGCTAACTCTTCAATGTGCCAACAAAGTTCAATGTTTCCATTCTCTCCTCTAACCGCAGACTGGAAAGAAATCACCCAATGATTAGTTAACGTCTCATGACTGTATCCCATTTTGCAATGAGGTAGGACAAGTGGGAAAAGGCATTCTGAACCCAAGGCCTTGAACCCTTGAACAAGAGGAAGAGTCCAGAGTGCCACTGATGCAGAGGAGGTGGGGGCCAGGTCTTTGTCCAGGGAGATCTTGATTAGGGCCAGAGCAAGCTGGGGAAGGCCTAGCCACTTCTCCCCTACCCAGGAATTTCTGGCAGCTGAGGGGGTGCTGTCTGTGCAGGGTCGGGTGTCTGTGAACAAGCCCCCTTCCCCAGGTCACCCCCACCCCCACCCCACCCCTCAGCAGCTTCAAGGGACAGTGTGGAGGACAGAGCAGGGGGAGACAGCTCTGTCCCAGACCCTCTCAGGCCAGTTCCAGTTGTGACCCTCAGGAGAATACAGACAAACAAAGGAGGGAAGGCGAGGCCTGCCATGAAGGCAGTTGGGGGTGCTCTGAAGGGAGCACAGGGCAGATATCAACAGACAGGGCAAGGCAAGTGCTCTGACCCCAACAACAAAGGAACTGACCTTCCATACTGATCTTCTTGATCCCAGGGGCATTCACAAGTCTACCACACTCGTGGGCAACTGAAGGTCTCTGCACCCCACACTACCTGCCCCAGACGTAACAGCATTCAGAGATCAGAAGCCAGGGCATAGTCCTTTAAATCTGGGGGATATTCACCTTAGAAACCATAAAATGGAATGCCTTCCACTTCATAAGGCCTCTTCCAGACCTGACAACCCTTTCCCTAGGATGGCAGTGGGTTCCAGGAGGACATTTGTGGGGCCTGACTGTGACCCTAAGTCTACAAAGTTGGCAAGTGTGACCCCGAGAGTCTGTGCCAGGTCTCAAGGCAGATCTGTCCCTACAGGGAGAAACAAGGGATGCAGGTTCTGCAGAGGAAGGAGAGAAGGAGAGGAGGGTGGAAGAGGAAGGTGGCAGAGGAGAGGTGGATAAGAAATCAACTTGGAAAGGTTTCCCACTGGTTTCTTCACTAGACTGAGGAGTGGGGCTTAGTGATGGAAATACTGGGGAGGGGGACAGAAGGGAGGAGGCTGTGGGGGCAGTATGGGAAGCTCAGAACCAGGGAGCTGGCAGCACTAAGGGGCAGGAGGATTTCATGATGGCACACATGGGTGAGGAGCACCTGTTGCACAGGACGGGAGGGACAGTGTGGAGTGAGATGCTGCAGAGGTTGGGGAGGGGAGGGACAGTCAGAGGACCCTGGTTCAGAATAGCGCACAGGCAGAAGTGTTAGCCTCCTCCCACTACTAAAATCACCTTGAAATGACAATCAGGGAGACAAAAGGGAAGAAAGAAACCCCACCAGCAAAGAAGAGAAAGTTTTCATCTCTGAAAAAATAGAAAATATACAGAATTGTATTAGCAAGCAAACCAGGAGAGCAGAGTCCAGAACATGAATAACAAAGACTCAGGGGATGTGTGGCCGGCCTTCCCAAGGGAGCCCCGTAGAAGCTCCCAGCATGGAAGAGGGAATGGGGGTGATCTGACTGAGGGACTGGCTGTATAACAGCTGGATCAACATCGCCCCACAACCACAAGCATAACTACACACAAAACAAGTTCAGTGAGCATGAGCTCAGCTTACAGGCTAGGAAATGGTCCCTAAACTGAGCAGAGATGCAGGAAAGGCAGCTTCAGCATCTAGGGTCAAATCTTCTGCTTCCCACCTGAAAGGACATCAGCCTAAACTGGGACACACACTTATTATAGATCCTCACTCCAAATGCAGGGAAGTGGCCTTTTGGATGAATAGCCCTGAACAAGACATCCTTCTCAGGAACTTATACAAGTCAGTTCAGTCCTTCATTCATAAAAATGGCAAGTAATCACTTTACTATTCTCTTCATTACCAAGCCCTGAGAAAATCCATGAATTATCAAAATAAATGTCTATTTTCTTATAAGAAGTCATTGCATCCGTAAAGACAGGCGGCTACAGAAAGACGAGTAATTAGAGAAAAAGATACTGTTTTGGAAATTTAAGGAAAAGAAAAAATACACAGCCAAAATTTAAACATTCTATAAAGGGCTAAGTAATAGAATGGTTACCACTGAAAACCTAACTGTTTCCATCCCGGACCATGCTGATAGTTACAGCACAACCCTACTCAAAATCACTGTACGCTTGAATGTCTCAACAGAGCTGTTACCGAAAGATAGCCGAGCCCCCTCAAGCCTGAGAAGTGATCCTGCAGAGGCACGCTTTCTGGACTATTCTTTAGAGATGCCCCAGGGACTTAACTCCAGTTCTGTGGTGCCAGTTGGCTTAACACACACTACTGTTGGCTGTCTGCCTCCCCAGCATCACTTCACCATGAACCATGCACCTACACTTCCCTACACAACTTGAGCTGGAATCCTCCTAAGATCTGTTTCTGGAAGAGCCCCAACCAAGAGCAGGATAATACTTTTTTCATTTTGATAAAATTATTTTAAAAGAAGAGGTGGTTGCAGTTGGTACCAGGATCAGGGTTACTGATGACCTTTCAACAGAGTGGTCAGGGAAGCCAAGCTGGGGGAGGACTTGGATGATGAGATGAAGCGTCAGTTGAAGACAGGCTAGGGGTGGGCTCTATACAAGATGGTAGGATTCCAGAGTCATGAGCAAGCCCACGCTGACACTGAGGATGCAAGCTCCTGGTGCAGTCCGCTTACTTCTTGTGTAAGATGAAAGAGCATTTCCCTGATACAGGGCAGCTGTCGGGAAGCTGCAAGCACCATTGTTCAACCGCCTGGCCCCTGACTTCAAAATAAGCCCTTGGATTACAATCAAATTAAAAACTCTACTTCTGCTTCTTCAGCACAATCAATACATCCCCTTTCACAATGCACAATGGACAGGAAGAAAACAACTGCCAAAGCTCAGAAGCCACTACTATGATTGCTTGGGTGAAAATTCCTAAACACAGATCAAAGTGAGAGAAGCAGGAAATAAACCTAAATGGGCTCCACCTTTCAAATAAACCTAAACAAGGCTCCATCTTTCAATTTAAGGGCACACACATACACACTAATGCGGTACTTCAGTTATCCTAAAATGTAGTATTTCACATTTTAACACCTCCCACAACTGAGGCATATCCTACAATTGATACAAATCACATTGGGTTTTTTAGTGGTGTATAAATAGTACTGCACCTTATAATTAATAAATATGGAATTTCATATGTAATGTGAACAAATAAGATTTTAGGGACTCCTTAAAGACAAAAGGGCCCAATTTTTGGCCTCTACCTTCCGAGATGATATTAAGGGGGGAAAAAAACTTTCCTTTCAAATTACTTTGAGACCTGAATACATCATGATAAATATTTTAATTTTTCACATTTACTGTTAACGCTAATTAGGTTAAGTTTGGTTTCAAAGTTATTTGGCAGGTGACCCAGGCATCAGAAAAGTAAAGCCAATACAGAATTAACATAACAGAAAAATCAATGTATCCTATACTCTACACAGTCCAGCACATGAACTATTTATTTTCCTGGTCTAAACAAGAATTGTTACTTCATCTGACATTTTTCTCAAGGCAAATCACAGAGAAGTTAACTTTTAGCCCAAATAAAGACTTCATTTCAGCTTTCCTTACAGATGCATCTGAGAGAAAACAAGATAACCCAGTACATATCAGACATTCCAGACCATACCAATCACGGGTAGAAAAGTAGGAGGTGGTCACACTTTGGGTGCCTTTATTTCTGGATTCAACTTCAAGCATGACTCAAACTTCCTGCCCTTCTTTTCTATTCTCCCCTCAACCAACTCAAGACAGGAAACCAGAGTCAGGGATGGAAACGAGCCATTCTGGTCTCCTTCATCCTTTTCCTCTTAAAACCTGGTTGGGTTGATGAAAAGCCCAAACTCTGGCAATGCTCATTTAGCCTTTTTGACCTTCAAACTCAAAATCATCATGACTTGTGAATAAGCATGAAAAAGGTTCAAATACCAGTTTCCTCTGAAGCCTCAGTTATTGAATGTTTCCCTAAGAATGAATTAGATCTAATACTTACACCTGAGATGGACACTCAGGTAAGAATCTATCTCAAGGGCACCAAAAGTGCTTCCTGAGTTTAGAATCAGCCAGTACCAATGGTGAGCCCAATACTTAGGATCCCTTTGCTGAAAAAGGGTCATCCCATGAGGTCAATGACCTGTGTTGTGGACTCAGGTAATGACTGCATGAGAACCTTGGCCAAATAAAGATCTGGAGAGCATCTCACCTACCAAACATCATCAAGCACCAAGGACTGATGTTCAAACGAAGCTACATGTGATGAGGAGGCTCACCAAAGGCCCTCCGTGGCTTTTCAACACATGCTTCAAAACTTTCTGCATCTCTTCTTTCTCTGCAGACTTGAAATCTCAGTGAAGGAGAATCCCTAAAAGAAACAAAATTAAAAGATATCTTCCTCAGGAGAGAAATCTGCTACTTGAGAGCACATGGTCACGGAAGCACATGCTTGTAAATGGACACAAGCAATTTGTGAACCAACTGCATATGAATGTTCTGAGAGCTTCATCATTCTTCTCTAAACCTGACATGGTGGTGTGGGCCACTACCCTTTACTCACAAGCACTGGAGCCGAGAGGTCAGACGCCAGCACATGAGCCCTTGAGAAGCACCAAACTTACAAGCCTTCAAAGCCCACAGTGAGTGAGTATCTGTGTCCTCACATCCACTCACATGTATGGCCTCAGCATTCCCAGTGGGAGAGGACAGTGTGCTATGTGTTCTCACAATAAGCCTTCTGTTTTTTGACTTTCATCCAATGCCTACTTGTTTTTAACTGAACGTTAGCAGTTTCTTCTCAACACAAGTCCAGGAAAATAATGGGTGGTCAAGGCTGCTCTGTTTCATCACAGATGGAACATACATCTATGTTTCACAGAAACACACAAACCCCAAAATGGATATGGCTTAGGATGATACAATGTTTAAGATGCTGCTCCATCTCCTAGTTAAATTCTTCATACTACCAGGAAGTGGAAGCATAAATAAGTACTCATGCTCCTCTCTAAAGATGCTACATGGGGAAGCACTTTTAAAAATATTAAATGCAAAGACAAATGACCCAAGGAGACAGAGAAAACAGTATAGCTCAGTGTTACTACTGTAGTCAATAGTTTCTGGGGGGAAACAGTGGCCTTTTTGGGAAAGGTCTTTTGGAGAAAATGTAATTAAATACAGGAAACAGAGATTATAGATGACACGTTACACATGACAATTAAAAATATGGTGACTTTATTTCTATCTCCTTACAGTCCCTACTATCACATCTGTAAGAATCTTCATCTCTATAACACAAAAATATCTCAAGAGAGCATGTCACAAGATAGTATATATAAGCAACAGTTTGGCAGAATTATAGTTTATATTCCCCCAAAAAAGAAGATTTTAAAATTCAAAAATAACCATTAGTTTTATTTAACATGTTACTTTACTATTTAAAATACCATGCTCTAGTTAAATAAGTCAACAACACTGTATACAAATAAAATATTACACAAAATATATTTAAGAAAATGTTTGGTATTTGATCTGAACAATAAATAAAAACACAGGTACTTCTACACTGAAACAGGAAAGCAGTCACTACTTAGGATAATAATTTTGTATAAGTAATATGTAACCATACGGCAAGAATAGAATCCTGCAGTTTCAAACTGACAAACCATTCATGACAAGGTCTGCAATTTCAATCTTTTCACTTAAAGTTCAAAAATTACATATGCTTTCCTGGTCCACAATGAAAAATTATAAATACAATATGGTTGCCAGGGACAATTCAATCTTCAGTTTGAAGATTATGGAATCATACTCATTATTTTCAAATACTAAAAAAGAGAACTATCATGATACCACACAGGAGACCAAATGCAAGATAGTTAAGCTTTCTCATGATGATCGTAAGACCACAACATGATACACTGGTTGAATGTCATCCAGCGATGCTCATTTTGCAGAACTGATTGATTTGGTTAACACAAAGAAATACTGTTGGGGTGGCAGGGCAATTCTGACAAAAGTCAATTTTTTCTAGATGATTTTAAAACTTCATCTAAATTTCATGAAAACAAATGTAATTGCATTTCACTAAAACCACTGAGTCATATAGAGCAATGTCTCTTTTGCCAATAGGTTTATGAATACCTAAACTGATAATTTACTCATTATAATGGGAAATAGGATTATCATCATATGAGGGCAAAACAAAAATATGGTCAAATTCTAGAAACATGATTTCAGATGATGAGGGGGACAAGTTAGAAAATAATGACCACTGGCTAACAGGAAGGGTCAGAACCATTCACTTTGTCTTATTCTACATAAAAAATTAGCATCTTCTGCTTTCCCTCTTCAGGAAGTACCACACTGAAGAGTTTAGGGGCCGTCAAATGGACATGACCCATAAAGGCAATTTTGATGATTTTACATAGAAATGACCTCTAATGGAAGAGAACACAAATGGGAACTATTTGAGATACATTTCTATGTAAAATGTAGTTTGCACATAATTCAGCATTTTAAATGAGCACTCCGCAACCGAGACCAAATATCAATCATCTCTTGAGGTTTTCTACTATGTACCAACATCAAATCTACATAGGAACAAATGTTACTCCTGCTTTTCTCTTCTATATCAAATGTCCTGAAGCCTTTGTGTCTTTCTGGAGCGAGGCCGAGTTTCTGAAGGCACATTCCAGTATAAACATCATCAATGGGGTAGAGAAGGACCCGGTCAGTTACATTGTACAGTCTCAGGGCCAGGTGGCCGGAGTACAGGAATCCGCCTCCTCCTGCGTAAGGCGGGTAGACACCAGTGTAAACAACTTCCGGGATGTAGTACTTGAGTTTCTTATCCCGATGAGGTCCAGCATTATGAATCACGTCACCAATAAACAAATCTTTGGCTTTGTTCCCGGATAAGCTATTCAAGTAATTCAGGAGATGATGGGTGTTCACAAAAACATCATCATCGCCCTTGAACACGAACTCGGCATTTGGGCAGGAAGTGCTCACCCACCTGAGAAAGAGTACTTCTTTCAGAGACAAGTTGAAGAATGTATCTCTGTAGTTCCACAAAAGAATGTCTTGGTGCTTCTCACTCTCAAATTTCAGCATATCTGAAAGGTCAGGATGGTTGTCCTCTGCGGGGGTCTGGCCCAGTAAGAAAACTCGCACCACCGTTTGGTTCCCCACATTGGTTTCTTTGCCCCAAGATTCCCGAATCGCTTGCCTTCTATCGAAATGTGAAGTTAGGGACTTAATCGCCAGCAATAAGAAGGGCTTCTTTGCACACTTATCTGGTTGGTCTATAAGCAGTGAATAATTTCGACATCTCAAATATAGCAGAAAATCTTTAAATCTGTCTGGCAAACTGTTGAAATCTGAAACTGCTGACATGACCCTCAGGTCAGGTTCACAGTAATTTAGATGGCTTATATTGGAGAATCCATATGCTTCTCCTGTCTGGTTGGCTAACGTGTTCAAAATGGGATTGAACCTCCTGTTCAGCTTTTCTTGTTCCTTGTTCCAATATGCCCGAGGAGGGTCAGATATCTTCCAGAACCTTTCCTTAGGTATTATTACTTCCCCCTTTGCATTTTTTTCTTGGCTATTGCTTTTGGAGACTTCCAGGATCAAATAAATGAAGACATTTACCATCATCAGGATTCCCAACAACTTTATTCTTCGACGTCCAACACTCATTTCTCATATCTGAAATAAAAGAGAGGACCATGGTACTGATTAGATTATTATTCACTGCATTTGCTCAAATGTCACTTGTCTCTTTCATGTCCCCCAGAACAGTGGTTTAGAGCACAGATTCAAGACCTGCAGTACCTGGGTTCAAATCATGACTCTACCATCCTCGATTTGAGCTCTGTGACCTCCAGCAAGTTGTATAACAACTGATGTCTCAGCGGCTTCTCCATTTATAAAATGGTGATAATAACCCACTTAAGTCAGGAAGCAACAGTTAGAACTGGACATGGAACAACAGACTGGTTACAAATAGGAAAAAGAGTACGTCAAGGCTGTATATTGTCACCCTGCTTATTTAACTTATATGAAGAGTACATCATGAGAAACGCTGGGCTGGAGGAAGCACAAGCTAGAATCAAGATTGCCCGGAGAAATATCAATAACCTCAGATATGCAGATGACACCACCCTTATGGCAGAAGTGAAGAAGAACTAAAGAGGCTCTTGATGAAAGTGAAAGAGGAGAGTGAAAAAGTTGGCTTAAAGCTCAACATTCAGAAAACTAAGATCATGGCATCTGGTCCCATCACTTCATGCCAAATTAGATGGAGAAACAGTGGAAACTGGCTGACTTTATTTTGGGGGGCTCCAAAATCACTGCAGATGGTGACTGCAGCCATGAAATTAAAAGATACTTACTCCTTGGAAGGAAAGTTATGACCAACCTAGACTATATATTAAAAAGCAGAGACATTACTTTGCCAACAAAGGTCTGTCTAGTCAAAGCTACGGTTTTTCCAGTGGTCATGTATGGATGTGAGAGTTGGACTATAAAGAGGGCTGAGCACAGAAGAACTGATGCTTTTGAACTGTGGTGTTGGAGAAGACTCTTGAGAGTCCCTTGGACTGCAAGGAGATCCAACCAGTCCATCCTAAAGGAGATCAGTCCTGGGTGTTCGTTGGAAGGACTGATGTTGAAGCTGAAACTCCAATACTTTGTCCATCTGATGTGAAGAGCTGACTCATTTGAAAAGACCCTGATGCTGGGAAAGATTGAGGGCAGGAGGAGAAGGGGATGACAGAAGATGAGATGGTTGGACGGCATCACTGACTCAATGGACATGGGTTTGGGTAAACTCCGGGAGTTGGTGATGAACAGGGAGGCCTGGCATGCTGCAGTTCGTGGGGTCACAGAGTTGGATGCGACTGAACTGAACTGAATAGGAAACTTTCAAGGGCTGTAAGCTTTTAAAGTACTGGCTGGTCCACAGTGAGGTGTGAGTAAGTGATCCTTAACACTGTGGCTGTTTTAGATACCTGAGGGCAGAGATACACATTAACTAGACAACTCACAGCTTAAACTTCCTTGCTTATACAAGGACATATACAAACTAGTGTGCTGCAAACAGATGTGCTCACAATTCAAAATGACAAAAACAATCTATATTTGTTATCATGTACATACCTGTATACACATAGCTATTCATATGTGGGCTGCAGTGTGTGCAGTTCCATGTCATCCACCGTAATCACCTATTTTATTCTATTTCCTTTTTTTTTTTTTAATAAAAAATGGTGGCCACGACTTTGAATTATTTCCCAACCTACCATTTCACAGATGAAGAAACCAAGGCAGAAAGACTAAGACACTTGCCCAAGGCTGCAGGGCTAAGAGGAGACATTAACCACACCGAGTATTCAGAGAGATAAAAAGACACACACCAGCTTCATCCGAATCGCCCACAAATGAGACCAACCCAAATGCCATCGAGAGAAGAATGGATTATAAAACTGTGGTACATTCATACACTGGAACAACTCCCAGCTATAAAAAGGAAAACTACTGCTAGAGCAAAAATAGTATAGTGAGGGAGAAGACAGGCCTCATACTCCCTTTATGTTAGTTTAAGAAGGCAAAAATTAATTTAGACCCTAGAAATCTGAAAGTGATAGGGGTGGGGGTTTGGAATGGAGAGGGTCAGGAGGGGCTTTCTGGGGTACAGAAATGTACTTTGTATATCTTAATCTAGATGATGGTTTCATGCATGTATACATTTGTCAAAACTCAAACTGTATCCTTGAGAACTCTGCTATTTATAGCAAGAAGGAAAAGAGAAATGAAAATGACATTTTAGTGAAATATCAAAGGCCAAGAACAGACTTCAGGCTGTGGGCAACGCAAGAAAGAGAGAGTAATGAGACAGGTTGCTGGTGCTATAACTGCAGAGTTCTAACACTACTGAGATGGATGACCACCCAAGAACAACCGGTTAGATACGCCTGACATTAAGAGACAATCCTCAAAAGTGGAACGGCAATAACCGGTAAAGAATTTTCTTATCAGGTTAATTCTAGAGCTGAGAACTCATCCTTGAAAAGAATCCTGAAGGATTGCTTCTCAGGTGCCAGTGCATTATCTTGTTACAATGAACCTCTGAAGTAGATACTGTTACTTTTATTCCCATTTTATACTTGAGGAAACAGATTTAAAGAAGTAACTATGTTAAGGGCAGAGCTGGAATCCTAACCACGGTGATGGGGTTTCAAGACCACTATGGCAAATGGTAGCCACTCTTCTCTGACCTCTAGAACAAAGTGGGTTTGGGCCGGGGGCAGAGGGGTGGGTGGGTGGCAGGTTGCAGTTAATAAAGATTGATTCTTCTAAAATTTCAATACGAAACATGGAAGTTCAAAAAGAATGACGTAGGACTTCCCTGATGGTCCAGTGGTTGGGAGGCTGCCTGTCAATGAGAGGAAACACAGGTTCGATCCCTGGCCCAGAAGAATTCCGTTAAGTCATGGGGCAACTAAGCCCGCATGCCGCAACTACTGGGCCCAGGATCTACAGTCCATGTTCCACAACAAGAGAGCCCACCACAGTGAGAAGCCCAGTCGCCACAACTAGAGAGTAGCCCCCACTTACTACAACTAGAGAAAAGCCCGCACATAGCAGCAAAGACCCAGCACAACCAGAACCGAAAACCTAAAAACTAAACTAGTAATAAAAAAAGAATGGTGTAAAGGAAACAAGCTTGGTATTATTGGAGGAGCACTGGATTTTGTTTTTTTAACTGAAACATAGTTGACTTATAATGTATTGGTTTCAGATATACAGCATAGTGATTTGATATTTTTATAGATCATACTACATACAAAGTTACAATAAAATATTGACTATATTCCTTGTGCTGTACATTACATCTTTGTAACTTACTTATTAATTATTATATATTTTAATCAAGAGTAGTATTTACTTTTTACTGTAAGATTTTAAGATTCCCTTGTTCTAACAAATAAGCCCCACGGTAGAAGAGGTATTTGTCATGCTGAGAATTCACAAACTTTTTGTGTCTCTTAAAAGTCTGTCCAGTAGATTCTAATCTAGTTGTTTGTATTTATTACTGCTGGATGGTTCTGGCTAAGGACATATAAGTGAAAGATGTTTTCACAAAGCCAGTCACTATGTCATACCTTCACTCCCCCAGAGCTTTTACACACCTAGAGAACGCAGCAGATACAAAGGTATGTGCGTGGTCTCAGCTCACCTGGTAAGCAGTGTCCCATCACCTCATTCTTCCCTCCCTTCTCAACCACTACCCGCCCTCCAGCCCTCAAGAATCCCACTACTGAGCTACCAAGGGCCTTCTTAAACTTCCTTCAAAGAAAGTGACAAAAAAAAAAAAAAAAAAAAACCATAAGGTATTTCCTACTCCTTAATTATAGTTTCAAAGGGCACCAAGCCACATACAACCTGAATAATTCAAAATGTCCACACTAAGTCTAAGGGCCATGCCCTCCTCCTTAGGTCAGCTCCTTTCAAAGAGCCTTTGAACATACCTATGAGCAAACTGAAGGTCTCAGCCCAGCACATCTTTGGCAACCTAAACCTCTTTGCTATGGGACTGACTTGCAAGGACAGGAGAGCGTGAATGTGTCTGTGTGGGTGGGTACCTGATACAGTTAAAGAATCAGTCATCCTATTAGTAAATAAATCATGGTCTCATTCTGTTTTTCTTTTTTTTTTTTTTTTGATCTCCAGATTCCAGACAATATGCTTTCTAAAAACAAACCTTTCCTCTAAGTCAGGATAACTCTCCTAAAGTTAAAGTAGCACTTGACCCAGTATCACTGATCTGGAGGTCTTGCCCTTCACGTGGACAGGCTGAAAGGAGGACAAGGAAAGGTATGAGGGGGAACAGAGAAAGCCTACAGTGAGGAAGATCTGGAAGGAAAACAGCACATGCTACAAACAGCTAACTACTTGACAAAAATTTTCAACTCAGAAAAGGAATATGGATATTCCTGAAATTCCTAGAGTAGAAGAGGACAGCTTAAGGAAGGAAAAAAGAGAAGCACAGTACTTTCTGCACAGACTGTGAACCTCTAAGTTAATTTTCCTAGAAAAAGATTCAGGGTGAATAATATGATTTCAAATAAAAAAGCCAGTTATGCATCCTGACCTACGGATACCTGCAATTCAACTAGAACCATCTGAAGTGATGATGTGGAGTTTCTTATCACAGAAAGTACCAATACTTCTTTCGGGAATACTCTGAGGAATACTGATCCTGGCCAAGGTTTCCAGCTTCACTGATGCAATTCAGGCTTTTCCATCCGTGATCAAGAACCAGGCAGGCAGGACGTCCTATCCCCTCAGCCAAGACAGGGCTTCATGGCTCTCAAAGGAACACCATCCTCCCCTTGTTTCAAGGATTCCAGAACATTTTCCTGTCCATTTCTCATTTGTGCTCCCTAAGGAAAGCTGAGAGGATACCACTTTTCCAGGGAGAAAAATGGGAGCTCAGAGAGGGTTAACTGGGCAAATGAGGGCTTCCCAGGTGGTGACGTAGTAAAGAATTTGCCTGCAAGGCAGGAGACGTGGATTTGACCTCTGGGTCAAGAAGATTCCCTGGAGAAGGAAATGGCAGAACACTTTATTCTTACCTGAAAAATTCCATGAACAGAGGAGCCTGGCAGGCTACAGTACACGGAGTCACAGAGTCAGACACGACTGAGCACACAAATGTCACAGGGTTAGGTGATAAGGCTGAGATGAAACAGATTTCTGGCTCCCAGCCAGGGCTCTTTGGAGCTCCTCCTTTTTCTATAAGGCATGCCCACAGTATTGTAACTGGTTGAATTGGTTCAGTTCAACAGTGAAGTCTCAAAGGCTGGCTCAAGACTGAAAAGACCCAAGGCACCGGATCGTGGTACATTTGGTGGTTACCAAGACTTTCCAAAGAAAGGGAAATGGGAGCCTAGAAATGCCCAGCCCTGCTTCTGACAAGCGGCCAGTCTTCCTTTCCTAAATTCCCCAAAGTGCAGCTTGGGCCAACTCTTACCATTATTTCTAAAGGGCATTTATTCCAAACCAACCTGGGCAGGAAGGGTAGGAAAACCACCCAGATTCCCAGCTTGACATTTCTATCAAGTTTAAATGTCATCTTTCATTTGTGACCAAGGCACAGTCCCTCGCATGAGAACTAGACTATTACAACAAACCAAAGTTCATGGAAAGGAGGAAAAAGCAGTGACCTCCATAAAAATATCTGTGGGAAAAAGCTCTCTGAATATCTGACTAAATATTCCCATTACAGACATAAAACCAATTCCGTGTCCTTTTTCAAGCAGGAAGTTACACTGCTCAAAAAGAATTTGAGTAAGAAAATCTACCCTGCAGCTAGGGAAGATGTTATACAACCCTCACTGTGACACACAGAATTTTTACTGTGAGTAACAGAAACAGAAAATCCCATGTGCAAACAAAGAACCACCTTAGCTTTCACCTTGTACTTGGGAGTAAATTCTCCCCAACAAAGACTGAACAGTCTTGAAACTTCTAAAACACTACAGCTGATTTTGTTTGGTAACCACTTCCTTCTTTGCTTCCCTTGTGGCTCAGCTGGCAAAGAATCTGCCTGCAATGTGGGAGATCTGGGTTCGATCCCCGGGTTGGGAAGATCCCCTGGAGAAGGGAAAGGCTACCCAATCCAGTATTCTGGCCTGGAGAATTCCATGGACTGTATAGTCCATGGGGTCACAAAGAGTCAAGCACGACTGAGCGACTTTCACTTCCACTTTCCTTTATTTTGCAGTTAGAATATTTAGAAAGGTAGAGACACACACACAAATTTATGTTAGCTGAAGATGGACTACAAAATAGTACAGATGCCACGCTTAAACTATGTGAAAATCCAGATAAAATACCACACAAAACCAAAACCAGTGTAATCAGAGTGGCAGGATTATAGGTTATTTAATTCTTTAATGCTGCCGCACCATCTTTTCCCTTCAACATCCTCTACTGCACACATCCAGACTGATGGGATGGGCGTAGGGAACATGTCACACACAAATCCTATTATGAGGTCCCCATTTTTGCAGCCCACATCACTAGCGTGGGCCATGGTCCCACAGTCCCAGACACTCCAACCCTGTCCTGGACCCTGCAGTATTCTGCACAAGTTCTGTCACGACATCCACCCCTAGATCATTGCACATCCTTCCCAGGGTCCGTGCTCTCTGCCTGAAGCCATGTATTAGAGAGGACTCTTGAAAATAACAGTAAAATATGAACATATCGGCTTTAATAAATACTTAGGTACCACTGGCTATATGCTAGGCACCAGTGATGTTATGAGGCAGATACTCAGAGAGGTGACTGAACTTGTCCAAGGTCACACAGCTGGCAGATGGCAGAACCAGGATTCAAATCTAAGCAGTTCAGCTCCATTATCTGAGTTTTAAACCATGATACAAACGAACACTGCAGCACAGGCTTATGACGAAAGGGACTAAAAAGATGATGGTCTGGTTTTCAATGGTTTATCTTCTTAAAAAATTATTTTAAAATGTTAAAGCTTTATATGTATACATTTGAACCCTCAAAACTACCATCAGACAAAGTCAGATATGGGAGGTAGGGTGGGGTCATAAGTAACCCTTACTGAATGATTATGCTATAGACATTTTATTCCCCTATAAGCAGTTTAAATAATCCCAGTGTTTCATTCCTGGATGCCAGACTGGCACCACAAAAGAGGATGATTCTAAAAGGTTCCCTCCAGTTCTAAAAGCAAAGCACTGGCCAGAAGACATTTTAATGTGGCCATTGCCAGACACAAGGACCTATTCTTACAAAACTCTAAGTCAGGGACTCACTCACCCATCCCAAGGGGCTCAGGTATGTTAGGTAGATGGTCACCAACAGCTAGTCAGGGACAGAGCCAGCAACCACACTGAGACCAAATCCAAAACCTATGCCTATGCTCCCCCATCCCTAGAACCAATGTTAAGGATAAAAGAAAGGCAGGACCTTCTTGTAATCATGAAATGAAACGACCAGCCATTCAATCCAATCAGGCTGAGGCTTGGAGGCTGGAAATCCAAGTTGCTGATTCAGTCACAAAAGTTTGGGCTAGCAGCCTCCGTGTCCAGGGAGGATCCTGCTTCCTGCTCATTCTCTTCCCCAAACAGGATACACAAATCCTTCAAGGATCTAGAGCCCAAGCCTGCTGCCATATCACACGGAGACAGGGGACTTGGACGTCAATCAGCCTGCCCAACCTCCTCCGTCCTCACTCCAGAACCCCGGCGAGAGTGACTTTCCTAAATCCTTACCTCCCAGGCTGCTAACATTTGTTGCTTGGTCCTTGCCAGACCTTTTCAGGTTCTGCTCAGACAGAGAGAGGGACAGCTTGCAGCTAAGTGGTTCTGCGGGAGACAGGGAATACCTTCCAGTGCTCAGGGCAGACGGCTGAGTGATAAGGGTATAAGTGCGGCATCTTGCTGGGGCCAGAGGAGTGGGCCCGTACCTAGAGCTTGTTCCTTAATGGAAGCAAGAAGCCTGGCCGCAGTTCTTGTCAGGACTGGAGCTGGGGTGCCCCAAGATGCCCTCAACACCCTCACCTAGCGAGAACATATGTCTGACATTTTCTGGTCTGTAAGTCAGAACAACGATCAACTGAATTCAAGGAATCTGGTTCATAAGTCAGCAGTAGTAGCTTCACATTCAAAATTTGAAGGGAAAAGTATACATGATGAATCTATTCACCTATATGTCCCCACAAGCGACATTATACATCTAAGTGTCTACAGGACAAGTTCTGATCCCCACTGATTACAGTTCTCCCAAAGCCCAATGTGGCTGATTTTCTCAAATGGTGTGTATTTAGCCGCTCAGTAATGTCTAACTCTTTGTGACCCCACAGACCGTAGCCCATCAGGCTCCTCTACCCATGAAATTCTCCAGGCAAAAGAACTGGAGTGGATAGCCATGCTCTTCTCCAGGGGATCTTCCTGACCCGGGGATCAAACCCAGGTCTTCCACATTCCAGGCAGATTCTTTACCGTCTAAGCCACCAGGGAAGCCCCAGGGAAGTCTCAAGTGGTACTTACCATTTAAAATAAAATCAAACACTAAGATCATTCTTCACATAAACATGTTCAGATTTTCAGAAAAGGAGAAAGAAGAAAATTTAGTAAACAATGATAGGGATTAACCTTCCCACAGGCCATCTTGCCCCTGCCTTTACTAAAACTGGTAAGGGTTCACGATCTTCAGTGTACAAGATTGTGTCATTATAAAACAAAGCTAGTAGATGTTTGAGGACAGGTATGTTCCAGACCCACCTGCACTTTGGAAAATTAGTATGGCACCTGGAGCCAAACAACCCAGAGTTAAATTCTGGTACTGCTACCCTACTATTAGCTGTGTGACCTAGAAGTTACTTGACTTGTCTGAGCCTCAGTTTCCTCACCTGTGAAGTGATGATATAACCTGCCATATCAGGGTGTTGTCTAGTGTAAAACAGGCATTCAATAGTTTTCTTTGGTGGGTTTGGTTCCTCCACCTAACACTAAGCACATTTCTCAAGTTCTGTTGTTCACTGCTTCTTTATAAATATTCTCCCTCTAGAAACCGTTCTATCCATCACCTTAAATGTCACTCCAAAAGGAGGACCCCCCCCCAAAAAAACCCAAACCAACAGGGCTTCCCTGTTGGCTCAGTAGTAAAGAATCCGTCGGCCAGTGCAGGAGAGACACAGGTTCGACCCCTGATCCAGGAAGATCCCATGTTCCATGGAGTGACCGAGCTTGTGTGCCACAACTGCTGAAGCCTGTGCACCCTAGAGCCTGTGCTCCGCCAAAGGGGCCACTGCAGTGAGAGGCCCACACACTGCACTGAAGAGTACCCCACACTGGCCACAACTAGAGAAAAGCAACAGCAACGAAGACCCAGCACAGCCAAAAATAAGTAAAGACAGCAGCAGCAAAACAAGAAACCACGGGTCGCATGTTGAGCCAGCTAACTCCAGATACTCAGTGTGTGTGCAGTCCCTCTTCCAGGGTCCTGCATTCACCATGGACCGACTGCCCAGGTGCACACCCCAGCAGCAGTGAGCTCCTTCTTCCTTTGCTCTCCACATCTGTGTTCCCACCTCAGTAATGTCACCGCCTTCTCAGCTCTCCTCTATTCCAATCAGGCTCTGCGGCTGGTGACTGTAGGAGCCCAAGGCCTTATTCCCCGCAGCTCCCAAATATCCCGGTTTCCCAACAACTCAGTCTTCAGCCTTTGCACATGCACCCACCCCTGCTCCTGCTGTTCCTGGTGTGGTCACCGCCACCACCGTGTCACTGCATCCCCACAGCCTAAATATAACTGTGCTGTCTTCTAAAACGCCTCTTTCCTCCACTCCCAGAGCTCAGGGCCGCATGGCCTCTGCCCCTCTTCTGTAAGACCTCTTGCCCAAGGATATGCCCCAGCCTCAACACCAGCCTCACCCCTCCATCTTCTCACTCACATGCCCTCTAGTCCCTTTATGATGCTCTGTGCTTCCTCCGCAGCCCCTCCTGCCAGCATCCCCCACCGCCACACCATGGACACTTTCACCTCCAACCACAGCAAACACAGTCTCTTCCAGACAGTCCCAGTTTCCCTCTGCCATCCACAGAGTGCCCTCTGTCTGCCATGCCTTCCTGAAGAGCTTCTTCTACTCCTCAATTCGGTCAAGTGTCACTCCTGAAGCATCCAGGAGCGAGGGTACCCTCTGTGGTCAAGGTCTTCACCCTGCAAAGCCACTACCCCAGGTTGTAGCATCTAAGAGTTATTCTGCATTTGTTGAACAAACAGGTATTTTGGTCATCTGGTTGAGTTCACTGAATATAGCTGTTTCAGTAGAAATTAGATTAAATAAATATACATGACCCTTCTCCAAAGGGATGACACTGGGAACTATATTTGTGCTGCTCAATGACCTATGTATTTATAAAACCTGTCTCACTTTTTTAAGTACTAGAGTAGAAAAAATGTAAAGGCTTTTCTAGAGTTATAGGCGATAAGACTATTAGTAGTGAGTCCATATTAGACCTGGGAGGGTAGGGGCTAGATCTGAAGAGGTAAACTGTGGTGAAAGCCCCAGCCAGGCCCACAGGCAGCCCTGCACCCACCTGAGTGGGAATGCAGGCATGTGGGGTCCAGCAGAGAGTCTATGAAGGCTTCATCCCTCCACTAGCAGAGCATCCAGGCAATCCCTCCATTCCAGCCCCAGAGGGACCCCCACACTCCTTTCTGATAGGGGGGTGGACCTCCAGCAATAATTGCTAGTTCCACCAAGGCCATAATAGCTGAGGGACAAAGTGAACATGCCTAAACAAAGGCCCCTGGTACAGACTGAAAGATTGGAGGCACCTATTTACCCAGGCGGGAAACCATTAGAAAAGAAATGTTGCAATGCAGGCAGTCACTTCCTGGGGCACTTAACATGTTTCAGAAGTCCTTGTTAAAGAGCCTGTACATGGGTATGGCTTGGGAAGTTTTTCCACGTCAAGCTCTAGAACCTATGTACAAACCAGCATAGTCTGGCAGGCTCTCAACAAGTCCTCAGAGAAATTCCTAGACTTCTCTCTGGCTCATCCATATGTTTGCTCAGTTGGGTTACATGGGATGTATTTCAGTCTGGGTCCAACCAGGAGGCAGAAACCCCACCATAATTCAAGCAGGGGAAGTTTAAAAATATGATAATTGAGCAACTATAAAGACAGAACTATAAAATATTATAATTGATAACTCTAAAGGGCCTCCCTGGTGGCTCAGTGGTAACGAATCTCCTGCCAATGCAGGAGAGGCAGAAGACGAGGGTTCAATCCCCGGGTTGGGAAGATCCCCTGGAAGAGGGCATGGCAATCCACTCCAGTATTTTTGCCTGGAGAATCCCATGGAGAGAGAAGCCTGATGGGCTATAGTCCATAAGGTTGCAAAAAAGTCAGACATGATTTAGTGATTAAACAACAAAGATTGAATAGAACTCTACAGGTTGCCTTATACTAGATGAAAGGTACCCCAAACAGGACAAACATGGAAGCAAGGTTTGTATCTTGTTGAAGAAGGTACAGGGGGCAGTTTCTGGGTGCCCAGGATGGTCCAGTCACCAGAAAAGCAGGAATAACCCTCTAGGGTGCCGGTACAAAGCCTGAAATACAGGAATCCCCATGCGGAGGGAGACAGGAAGCAAACTTTGGAGACTACTGGGAGCTAGGCGGAGAAAACAAGGGTGCAGAGGGAGTCCTGTCCACACAGGAAGTCCGGCTACCACTGGACCCAGGAGCTGGAGAGACCTCCGTCTGCAGGAGCTTAGCATGACAATGCATGGCCTGGACAGGAAGTGCTCAGGGCCACTGCTCAGGACAAACATACGTGGCCAGCTCTCTAGATGGTCAGGACCACCAGGCTCCCATATATACATGTGGGGACTGAGGAGAAGCAGCAACCTGAGCTGGGCTCAGGCTCCCCAGTCTATCACAGTCATGAGAGCTGCAGACAGGACAAGGCGGGCGCACACTGCAGAAAGCTGCAGCCTGCAAGCCCACGGGAAAACCAGCAGGCTCTGTAGGAGCCTGGTTTTACACTCTGGAGAGCAGGAAGGAAAACCTCCTTCTCCTGCATCATCCTCTTCAGAGCCCTCAACTTGAGAGAAGGCAAAGGAAAAATATCTGAAGAGCTCTGATCCATTTTCATAGATCAGACAACAAAGGGTGGACTGGGAGCTGACAGACAATAGTTAAAAACTGGTACAAGTTAGAGATCTCTCTATCACCCACCTGAAGTCATTTCCAACCATGAACATCATTATTTGAGTCTTAAGTTAGGTGGAAAGTGTATAAAACATGGGTCCCATACAGCAAACTAATAACTAAGTAACAAATACATGACAGTACATTTGTCAACAGCAGAGGATGAGGCAGGACCCGAGTGGAGCTTTAAACAGGGTAGATTTCAGAGAAGTGACG
Organism: Ovis aries; assembly: GCF_016772045.2. NCBI lineage: Eukaryota > Metazoa > Chordata > Mammalia > Artiodactyla > Bovidae > Ovis > Ovis aries. The sequence goes on from NC_056056.1 coordinate 46,007,164, forward strand.
AGAAGCAGGGCAGGCAAGCGGTGCGGTGGGGCTACAGAGTGTCTGCTAGTAAAGCAGCAGCCAGTCTGTGGCCAGATAAGTTCTGAGGCGACTGGAGAAAGCAGATAAGCCCAAGGGCTTTCCATGGGATAAGCATGCACCATGCCTATATCTAAGTAACAAGTGCTGTTGCCAGAGAGAGAGCCACCATGTGCTTTCACAGCCCCTCTATCTAAAAAAAAAAAGCCTGACTAAATCACACAGGAATATGAAATAAGGGAAAAAATGAAGAACAGCTCCAAATTTGACCTCCAAGTCCATTACAAAGACAACTGGCTATTGTGTTCAGAGATTTAATTTTTGTAAAGCAGATCTGGACAGGCGAAGGCAGCATGATCTGAGTGACTCACCTTCTATCATGCATGCATGCTTAGTTGCTTCAGTCATGTCCGACTCTTTGTGATCCCATGGACTGTAGCCTGCCAGGCTCCTGTGTCCATGGGATTCTCCAGGCAAGAATACCTGAGTGGGTTGCCATGCCCTCCTCCAGGGGATCTTCCCGACCCAGAGATTAAACCTGCATCTCCTGCACTGCAGGCAGATTCTTTACCCACTAAGCCACCAACAGATCTCTAAAGTACCTCTGACAGAGTACAGGCATTTGACCTGTCTTCCCTGTAGCTCAAATGGTAAAGAATCTGCCTGCAACGCAGGAGACCCAGGTTCTATCCCTGCGTCAGGAAGATCCCCTGGCGGAGGGCATGGAAATCCACTCCAGTCAGTATTCTTGCCTGAGAATCCCATGGACAGAGGAGCCTGGCAGGCTACAGACCATGGGATTGCAAAGTCAGATACAACCGAGCGAGTAACACTACTGCTACCCAATCACTAACCCATGAGTTGTTTCTGACTTTCCCTGCTGCTGCTGCTGCTGCTAAGTCACTTCAGTCGTGTCCTCGACTCTGTGCAACCCCACAGACGGCAGCCCACCAGTCTCCCGTGTCCCTGGGATTCTCCAAGCAAGAACACTGGAATGGGTTGCCATTTCCTTCTCCAATGCATGAAAGTGAAAAGTGAAAGTGAAGTTACTCAGTTGTGTCCAACTCTTAGCGACCCCATGGACTGCAGCCCACCAGGCTCCTCCATCCATGGGATTGTCCAGGCAAGAGTACTGGAGTGGGGTGCCACTGCCTTCTCTGGACTTTCCCTATAATTGGGAGAAAAAAAAAATCTGATGAACAACCTCATTTGTGCGTCTTTGTACACTGTCTATTATTTCCTTTGAAAAAAATTACAAAGAGAACAATCAAGTTATTCCATGTCCTTCCTCATCAAAAAAAAAAAAGCCAGACTGTACAACCCCAGAGAGCACAGAGATCTCCACACTGCCTGTGGACCTTGTCCTTTTTTTTAATCTTCACACAAAAACAACCTCTGCCTGTTTTAACTGTACTTCCCTCCTGACTTCCCACTCCTCACACCCTTTGCCCATTTTTTACATCAGGATTTTCTCAACTAACCGTCACAAGCTCAAAAATATGAAACCATTAGCCTGAGGTTACAAAGCTAATCTGAGTAGAACCAGGACTTGGACCTTGGACCCTGACCCCAAGTCTAAACTCTTACTCCTACCACACAACCTTGTTGCTCAGAAGATTTCAAGAATCCTCAAATAAAGCTGCAATTAAAAAAAAAAAAAAAAAAAGACTTAGGAAGTGAAGTCACTGCATTTGTGGATACCCGGGAACATGCAGGTAGTTCCAAAGAAAGCCAGGCAGTCGAGTTTCTTGAGAAGCATGAGAAAGGAATAATGTAGACAAAATCTCCAGCTGGGAGCCGGTCCCTAGTTCAAGGTGCCCAGACATCCTGGTCCGCTCGGGCGGGCAGTGCCCCTGCTGAGGGTGGAGTCCCTGCGGCTTCCACGGCAGGTGTTAATCACACTGAGGAATGAGAGACTGGCAGTGTTTGCACCGGCCTAGTCTAACAAACCTGTTGGGCAAACCCTTTTGTCAAGAGCTTTTACAAAGAGAAAATTCTGCCTTTCCTCGCCCTTCACTCTGGCACCACAGCCAGAAACAGCAGGGATTCCAGCCTGGTCCTCCCACCGGCCACCTGCCAGAGGTGAGCTCCCAGCCGGCCAGCAGCCCAGCTCCCCAGGCTCTGTGAGGAACGGACACTAGTCTGCATCAAAGAAAAAAAAAAAAAGGTGATGGAAGAGCAATGTTGGCCACAAACTGCACCCTCTCTCCAGAACATGCACATGCACTCCGCACAGACCCTATCCTGAGTTTGTTGCCCACAGAAGCTATAAGGATTTCTTTCCCAGGGCCTTAGACCTCAGGGACTCCAACCTTCTCCTGCAGAGAAGAGGAAACCAAGGCACCGGAAGGCGCAGAGCCTCGCCCGAGGTCAGCACAGGGAGGAGGCCAGCACTGAGAATCACCATCACTGACAAAGTCGTCTTCTCACTGCTTTGATTCTGGGCTATCAACATAAAAAACACGGGCAGCACCACCTCCTGTGGTGCCTTCCCTGATCAGAAACACCCCCACACCCCACACCCCCGCCTCCCCCGCCCTCCGCCTGTGGTTTTCTTACTTCCTCTTTGCGTCTTCACACTAAATACACCTTTATTTGACTTATCACATCTCGTGGGGAAGGAGTCTGACACACCTTACAGGGCACTAAGAGCAGGAGCTGGGCCGTTCCATTTCTGTCTAGCGTCTGGCTGACGACAGTAAAACTTGAGGACCAGAAGGACGTGACCAGGAGGGGCAGTAAAGGAACAAGGACTAAATAAGAGCTTTATTCTTTCACCATTTTCCTCTTTTGCTCCACACAAAGCATTGCTGAGTCATTTCACACACAGGCCCCATATCTCCAGGTCCCCCAGAGAGCCTCCCTGGCCCCTGACTGTCTGTGTGTCAGGCCAGGCCACTTTTCTTCACAACTATCATCCTGGGGTTTCCCCTCCGTGCCTCGTCCACGAGGACAACATCACTGCGTGTCATCTCGACACAAGACATCACCTAAAAATCCCAGGAGGACTTCCCTGGAGGGCCAGCCATTAGGAATCCACCTGCCAAGGCGGGGACATGGATTCGATCCCTAGTCCAGGAAGATTCTACATGCCGCGGGGCAAGTAAGCCCAAGTGCCACAATTACTGAGCCTACGAGCCCTGGAGTTTGTGCTCTGCAACAAGAGAAGCCACCACAATGAGAAGCCCGTGCACGCAGCTATAGAGTAGCCCCGGCTCACCCCAGCTACAGGAAGGCCACACATAGCAACAAAGACCCAATGTAGTCAAAAGTAAATGAATAATCATTTTAAAATTGTTTTTAATTTTTAAAAAAGTCTCTGGAAACATTTGTCTCATACGATTAAACAAATCTGTAAACAAACACAGGTCCAAGGGATGGAAGATGGGGAAAAGGTAATTAATAAAAATTAATAAAAATACTGGACTGGAAACTAAGTTATCATTATTTAATATAAGGTATATAAACTAAGTTATCAATCTGACCTTGTATAAGTGCTTCTGGAAACAAGCAAGCTGTCAGCCATGGCCTGGTGATCTAGGTGGACAGAGATGGGGTGGGGGAGAGAATCTGGTGCTTGCTATGTGGGCTCCTGTCTACAGGTATGTATAGAGAAAAGCTGATGAAATCAACTGAGAAAGAATATTTTCACCTATCACTGAAAAGAGATCATTGTCATTTTACGTAGTAAAATGCATGAACAACTCAAAGACTAATTTAACAAAATCAAAAACTGACTCTCCTCAAAGTTTCTGGACTGACTTTCAAATTCCTCACCACTTAATTTCACGGACAGCAGTAAATGACCATAAAGTAAAACTTTTAGATTTTTAAGACAATCACTTTAATGTTAAGCATTTGAGCAGCCAAATTCAATCTACCACCATCACAGAGATTCACCTATATCACTTACAAAAGGTACGCTGTGCTGTGCTGTGCTGAGTCGCTCAGTCGTGTCTGACTTTTTGCAGCCCCATAGACTGCAGCCAGCCAGGCTCTTTGGTCCACTGGGATGCTCCAGACAAGAATACTGGAGTGGGTTGCCATGCTCTCCCCCAGGCAAAAGGTACTCTACAAACTTTCAAATCAACCAATGCCCTTCCCAATTCTATTAAATTTGGTAATTCTTGCCCCCATGAATTGTAGGGTTTGAAAGCATCTCCATCAACTCATGCAAAACCAAAGTTTACATCTGTTTACATTTATTTCCAAAATAAAAATATAATCTCCCAAAATAAATATTGTTTGAACATGCTTCAAGTTGGGACTGCATTAATACTAGTGACATTCACTGTGTTTAACTTAAGTAATTTAATAAATTGCCTTGGGAAGTCTCAATATCTTGGCTGTTTGTATGAAGGTTTCCCAGTGACAAATTTCCTTAAACAGTATTTCCCCTTGGGCACAATGAAGGGGACACCAATGAGCATAAAGTACCATGCTTCAGGCTCCAGGACTCCCTGCTTAAACATTTGGAGTCTCTTAAAGAAGCAGCTTTGAGATAACTGCCTGAATCACTCAGAATTGCGATTGCCATGTAGTGAACAGTAGGAGCTTGAACTCAGTAACACTGGTCCATTTGCCTGGAAGTGTGCCCAAGGCCCAAGAGTAAGACACAACTTTGCAACTAAACCACAACAAAAAGAATGTTGCCTATAGCCTGAAATACACAGGAGAGCCTATTCTCAAAGCTCTAACCCTTAAAGGCATAACACTTCCTAATCATACAAAGATAAAAAGTTTCAGTACAGAGAATACATTTGTCTTGCTGAAGGTTTGCAGAAGCATCATGAACTTCAAGACACCTATGTGGACAGCTGCACGAACAAAGGATTCTGACACCATGAAGTCTGCAATAACCTGCCACATCCTCTTCCCTTTTACTATGAAAGAAGCCCAAATTCTAACTTGGGTAAGACGATTCTCTGGGACACTAGCCCACCATCTTCTCTATCTGCTGACTTTCCATATAAAGTCACTACCCCTTGCCTCAGCATCTTGTCTCTCAACTGACTGCCTTGTCATGTAGTGAACAGTACAAGCTTGGACTCAGTAACACTGGTCCATGTGCCTGGATGTATGCCAAAGACCCAAGGGGATATACAATGGTTACTGAGGTATCCTTATTTTACAGATAAATGATCTGCTTCCAGAAACTTATTCAAGGTTCCCAAGATAGAGAGTAGAGGGAGGGGGCATAAACAGGGACCCCAGATGGGCTGCTCCCAGCCTGCAAGTCCATCTAAGCTACTGCCAAACTTGAATTCAGGCACAGAGCTGCAGGGTTGGCACAGCCAGGACGGAGGAGCGTGACGCAGCCCTTCTTCCTTAAGCACTCTCACAAAGACCCCATCCGAGACCCAAGCATGCCATCCTCAAAACCTCCTGGGACACAGCACCCCTTAAAAACAATTGTGGTCCTCATCCACACCACAGCTCATGCTGGCTTCTCCCAGCCGGAAACATCCATTCTCTTACTTCTCAATCCTTCCCCCAAGCTTAAAAGTACAGGTTCAAATCCCACCTCCTCTTCCACGAGGACAGGCTCAGTTCCCCCAGTGCACTGTATTTAATCTACTCTCCTTCTAGCATTTGGGATTCCCCAAAACTGAAGCCCCTCAAACGGAGTACCAAGAGCTAGTTGTCCAGAACCACCCCACCTCCAATAACATGTCCCAACCTGAACAGTGCCAGGTGAGCTGAGAGCCATTCTCCTCAACCCTGAGGGAGGCATGAACAAGAGGCTCCCCAACCTACAAGCTGTAACTGTGAGGTCAAAGCACCCCAAATGGTGAGTGCCAGGCTCTGCCACTTGCACACAGCACATCCAATTAAAATGCAAGCCCCCTGGGATTCCACTTCTGAGTCAGGGGCAGTCTCGTCCCAGAAGACAACCTTTCTAGTGGTAAGTGGCCCTCGGGTGGCAACTTCAGGACAGGATACCAAACAAGCACAGTGGTTTCCCCTCTCTTCTAGCCTCCATCTCCCAGATTTCTTTCCTGCCTCTTCTCTGTTTCTCAAATGTTGGTTAATTGTCAACAAGTTACTAACAGGTGCCTGAGAACTGTTTTTAGGTTTTTTAAGTATCAAAATAAATCACACAGATTTAAAATATACATCCTCAAAACAGTGACATTTTGGCCTTTTGTCCAAATGTTCTATTAAAGGAAAAGCCGTTCAACCAAGACTTAATGTGTACATATTTAAAGAAGGGATGAAATAGTAACATCGCTTTCTCTGGCCACCTGCCAAGAAAAATTTGTGTTGCCAAAATAAAAGAGAACATGTTGTTTGCTCAGTATATGAGCACGCTGCTGAGCAGCTTAGAAATTGGGCCTCTTTAACCAAGCAGTTTAAATCACTCAGTTTTATTGTATTTTTACTGGAATATAGTTGATTTACAATGTTGTGTTAGTTTCAGGTATACAGTAAGGAGAATCAGGTATGCATATATCCACTCTTTTCTTATATTCCTTTCCCCTATAGGTCATCACAGAGTATCAAATAGAGCTCCCTGCGCTATACACAGTAGGTCCATCTATTTTGTATCTGCTGCTGCTGCTGCTAAGTCGCTTCAGTCGTGTCCGACTCTATGCGACCCCATAGACAGCAGCCCACCAGGCTCCCCCGTCCCTGGGATTCTCCAGGCAAGAACACCGGACTGGGTCGCCATTTCCTTCTAGTAGTGTGTATATTATTTCCCTGTAGCTCAAATGGTAAAGAATCTGCCTGTGATGCAGGAGATGAGGGTTCAATCCCCGGGTCAGGAAGATCCCCTGGAGAAGGGCATGGCAACCCACTCCAGTATTCTTGCCTGGAGAACTCCATGGACAGAGGAGCCTGGCGGGCTACGGTCCGTGGGGTCGCCAAGAGTCAGACCCAACTGAGTGACTACACACACACACACAGTGTGTATATGTCAATCCTGATCTCGCAGTTTATCCCTCCACCCCCTGACCCCTTGGGAACCATAAGTTTGTTTTCTTAAATCACCTAATCACCTAATTTTAAGTGTCTCTGTGAATGTCACCTTCATATACCATAGATTACCACCACCTCCTTGAAAACATCTTGGACACAGCAATCCAGGCATTTCTCAGTGCCATATGTACACTTTCCTCACTCCTTTCTCTCTCGAGGTGTCCAGTCACTCCCAGAACGTCCACCACCCCCACACCGATGACTCCCAATTCCACCATCCCGACACCAGTGACTCCCACACCCACACCTGGAGGGCCACAGGAGCTTGCCCTCTTTCTCTCAGTGGTGCCCACACAGCATCTCAGTCGCCTATGGGGCAGGGACCAAAAAGGGGAGACCATCTTGCTGAAACCAGTGATGGCTCCCTGGAGCTTCATTATGTCACTCTCTGTATCTGCACCTGTTTAAAAATTTCTATTTTAAAGAGGCTTTTTTTTTTTTAAAGAGGATCCATCAGAACCTTGAAAAAATTCAAAAGAGAGAAGCAATCAGTTAAAAATAGGAGTATTCATGAGAGATATTTTAAGTTCATTTGAAGAAAAATAACTCCTTATGTCATGAAGGGAGAAGAAGAATAAAAGGGATGCATATCATTTACTTTAAAGAATAAAACCTACATTAAGTTCCTTATAAACAAGCATCAAATTTAGCCATAAAATAAAAAATGTAAAATACATGTTATTAGTTCCAAACGTTAAATAATAGAGTGAGGATGGTATTTGTAACAAACCCACTTTGACCCTTTCATTGTTAGGTACACAGACTTGATCCTGAAAACAACACCAGGCTTCCCACTGAACAATCTACACCCAGACATGAAGCTGGTTTTTGTTTTTCCTTTTTTAAAAAACAACTGTGTTACTCTGATCAGGATTCAAAAAAACAAGAAGCACTTTAAGAAGCATTTGGATGTTAAGTGCTTTTCAAAGAAAATAAACAACAACAGAATTCTGAAGCACAAATTATAAGCCTTAGCAAGTTTATGGTCCATGGAAATAACCTTACTGGAGTGTTAACACTTTCATATTGGTGGCTGCATAGGATTCAAACAATCCACACATAAGCCTGGCTGCGCAGGTTTTCTCTTATTATGCAGGAGGTGGGGATGAGGAGGGAACAAGCTAAGTAGGTTGCCATGGATACAAAGATACTTAATATCAGCTCAGGGACCAAGACCTACTTCTTGTTCTCCACATGGACCAGTCTCCCTTTTCAGTAAGTCGCTCCCCAGCCCCCACAAGACCGCCCTCCCCTGCGACAGCCCTTGCTGCTGCCTGGCTCCTGTATCAACGACAATCTCCACTTCATCCCCCACCTCAACGTGCTCCCTCTCCAGTGGCTCCAGGCACAGGCTGCGCTTTCCTTTCTCCATCAACTTCCAGAAAATGTTCTCCGCCTCACCACACCCCTTTGTTGTGCCTCGACTTTCCCATCCCCTTCACCCTCTAGAAACTTCAGAGTCCACAGCCTCTCCTGACTTCCCAGAGCACCTAACACTGCTGGCCACCACTCCTACCCCACCACAAGTTCAAGACCATCTCCTATCCCCAATTCTCTACTGGTTCTTGTGCATCTTGGCAGCCTCTGATCCTGGCCCCATCGCCCCAAGTGGGTCCTCTCCACAGCTCTGGGCTCAGGCCTACGCTGGTCTTCCTTCACCTTACACTCCTGTCCTCCAGGCCCTCTGCCACACACTACAGCCTCCAGTGTCCCGCTAGGAAACGTCCAGATGTACTCGGGTGTGGAGCCCACTTCCTTCACACCTGCCTTCCAAATCTCCAGCCATCCACTATGAGAATCTTCTCTCTCACTTTCAAATAAATCACACACACACACACACACACACACACACTTTAATACTGTACCATCCCTGACCTGGTTTGGGCCCTCAGTCTTCCCCCAGCAAGACTGATGAAGTGACCTAATTCAACATATATCAAGCACCTAGTTAAACCAAGCAATGTTTCAAACAGACCAAGAAGAATGAAGTTATGTGGCTGATTATCAGAAGGTTGATAGTGCTTAGACGAAATAGAAGGCACAGTACGGGGGAAAGGAAGGAAAGGGTTAGAGATAGCCTCTCTTTTCAGAGAGTAGGTTGCGGGGCAGGAGCAAGGGGAGGCAATTCCAAGAAGAGGGGACAGCCGATGTAAAGGCCAGACAGGAGAGCCCGAAGGCCAGTTGCGGGACAGCTAACGTCACCAGGTCCAAGCTTGTTCTCCTTGCCACCACACAGGCCAATAAATCCAAGAGACGAGGTGTTGGGCCAAGGAACACGACTTTATTCCGAGAGCCGGCTGACCAAGACGGCAGACTAAAGTCTCAAACAACCATCTTGTCAGGTTTGGATGCCAGGTTCTTTTATGCATCCGAGATGGGGGGAGGGAGGGGAGGAAACAAAGTAGAAAGGCAAACATCTTCTAGAATGGCAAGCCTCCGACAGGGGGATGTGTTAATTTCTTTCTTTCCGCCATCTCCAGGTGGACAGGGTTCTGAACAAAGGCACTTTAGCTTAACAGTCAGGCAGAGGGGCAGGTTTCTCTGAGACAGGCCATCATGTATGATTACAATAACAAAAGCAACGGAAAGCAAGTCAAAGAAACAGTTTCAACTGACTTCCAGCTGCAACGCTAGAAGAGGAGGTGAACTGAACCAAGGGCCCAACAGGTGGCAGAGTGTTGGCTTTACTCTGAGGGGGACCTGGGGCCACCGGAGGCTTCCAAGTAAAAGTTATGTAATACAGTTTCAGTTTTTAAAGATGCCCCCAGCTTCTTCCTGAAAACAGACTGTTGTGGGGCAAACGGGAAGCAGGGAGCCCCATTAGGAGACCATGAAATGACCTGGGCCCACAGTCACAACTCCCTCACACCCACCTCTCTGGCTCAAGCTCATCTTCCTGATAAACACACGCCTTACCATGACATGTCCTCGTGTCCTCTCTGCAAGGACTTTCCATGGCTCCCCACAACGTCCCTGACCAGGCACCGCTTCTTCACACTGTCATCAAGGCTGCATGGTGTCCTATGACCTCTCCCTAAAGGACCCTGACCTCCAAACCCACGGGATCACCCACTACTTCCCTGAAAAACGGCCACAAGCCTGCGATCCCCACCGCCTCTGCCCTCGTTTCTCTGCCCCTAAGTTATTTACTCATCCATCAAGGCTAAGCCCCAACTCAACCTCCTTCGGAGCCTTTCTTGGCCGCCCCCAATTCTGCACTCTTCTCGCACCTCTCTCTGTCAGAGTGCTCCTTCAACAGTTTCTGGTTAGAGTTCCAACCAGATTGCTAACTCCTTGATGGCAAGCATTGTGCCTGGCCCATTGAGGAATATACAAGGAGCCAGACACCGTGCTAGGCATCCACTAAGTGCTCACTGCATGCTGGCTAAGTGAACGAAGTGACCCTTTTGTTATAGATTATCTTGAGATCGTGGGTGGTAGGTGGTGGGACTGTCCAAGGACAGGTTTTCCCCTTTGGCCACTGTACTCTGGAGACCAGGAGTCTCCATGATGGAGCCTCTGGGGACTGCATGGTCCAGACACAAGTAGGGCCAGAGTGAGGATGGATCTGAATCCAAGCCTTCAAAACTTCTGTCCTCTCAGCCAGGCACCTGCTTTATATTTGACTAAAGCATTGGCAACGGGCTATTCCTAGTCTCATTCTGCAAGTATACAGATGTAGGAAAAAAACACCTAGAAGGATCTCAACCAACTAACAGCAATTAACAGTATTAAGAGATGGAATTAACTTCATTCTCTTCACTTGATCTTGATTGCTTCCCTAAATAAACATAACAAAAAAAGTCTTTTAGAAAGAATGCCATAGTACCATCAAGATACACTTTAAAAATGGTTCCAAAAATACAAAATATATATATATATTTTTAAAAAGCACAAACACTGGCAACATGAGACCATTGAATATACAATATCACTCATAAAGGAAGACTATAAAACTTGAAACTGTTTTAAATGGGTTGTCTGAAGCATGCAATTAACAACTGGCCCCGTGCTTTCACTCTGAAATAATTATTTTACAAAACATAAGGCAGTAAAATATTGTTCTGGATACCCTGGGCACTTAATGATGTCTCTTATCTAAATCAAACTCTTCCACGGGTTTCACAGACATGTGTGAACCAGCTGTCATCACTGCATCTTAGCTCACAGCACACAGGTGACTAATCAGCTCTAAAAGAGACATTTCAACGACTGTTATTTTATGACTTACAGAGGAAATATCAAAAATGATAGGTGATCAACTATTAACAAATAATAGGTTCCATTTAAGCTGAATGCTACAACACCAATGTGTTGACTCAACAAAGATCTGACTTCTAATTTTCAATAGAAGACCTACACAGCTTTTATTTAGTGAAACAGTATATTAAAATACAGAAGATATAGTTGCTTTAGTTACCATCTTTTTAAAGAAATAAAAGGAGGACAAAGAAAACTATGTCAGGCACAGTGCTAGGTATTTTAAGTGCATCATCAAATTAATTTTCTTAGCAAATCTGAGGTAATCTCCCCTATTTCTCTAAAGAGGAAACTGAGGCTTAGAGTAATTATCACACAGTAATCACATCAGAGTAAGTGGCAAAAAATGAAACTCAAATCCAGGTCTGTCTCACAAGACTACACACTGTGTCAGTCTGGAAAAGCCACTTAAGTGGAGTTTAAGAACAGGCAAAACCAACATATGATGATATGTATCACATCTAAGATGATGTAAGTCAGAATAATGGTTCCCTCTAGGGGCTGGAGACTGACTAGAAAGTGGCACAGGGACCTTCTGGGGTACTGAAATAATTTTCTTGATTTAGCAGTGGACACATATGAGCTGCACACTTATTAGAGCACTTTACATACTTAAGGGTTTCCCAGGTGGCTCAGCAGTAAAGAATCCATCTGTCAATGCAGGAGACACGGGTTCAATCCCTGAGTGGGGAAGATCCCCTGGAGACAGAAATGGCAATCCATTCCAGTATTCTTGTCTGGGAAATCCCATGGACAGAGGAGCCTGGAGGGCTACAGTCCATGGGGTCCCAGAAAGTTGCACATGACTTAGCAACTAAACATCACCACTACCTCCAAGTTCATGCCCTTTAAACACTAAATATCACACAACCACTTGACAGAACTGACCACACTCTAGAATTGACTCCCTTGGACAGTCGGTTTTTCAAAACATTTTGGTAAATGAAGTACATCCTAATTCCACCAGAGTGGAGGCATTAGACAATAAATCTATTTTTAAATGTTACATAATGAAAAGTAGAAAGTATCAATTTCCTTACTACTGGGAATTTCCCCTCTGTAGCCACATCAGAATGAAAATAATTTTAAACCTTGCTCTAAAGGAATGTTCATAGATGCAGAGAAAGTAATTTGTAACAAAATCCTTAGAGTTATCTATGCTGCTACTGCTGCTGCTAAGTCGCTTCAGTCTTCAGTCGTGTCCGACTCTGTGCGACGCCATAGACGGCCTCCTACCATGGAAGTACCTAAATAAAACTACACAAAATATTTCAAGACATATGTTGTAACTTTATCAACAGTGCTGACCCCCAAGAGAAGTTTGGATTTTGTTACAAAAACTAAGACAAGGCAAGAAGACAAAGTTGGTGGGCAAAGAGCATAAAACTCACAGTAGGGGCATTAAGGCAGTGAGTGTAAAATCTCAATGCAAGTTGTAACAGAAAACTCAAACCACTTTTCCCAGCAGTAAAGTCATTGTGTCGCGTATGTCCGATTAATAAACTCTCCATCAAGTAACAAGTTCTTCCCACTAAAGCTTTGTTCAGACTAGCAAAGTCTCATCATCAGCTGGTGATGATGAAACTGTTACATCAATTTGCTCCAAGCCTTACCCCACACATCCATGTTCCTCTTTAGTCAAGAGGTAATTGCCTCTCCTGAGAGAGGAATTTATTCACCCACAATTTGGAGACAGTTTGGCAAGCGTCTAGTTACAGTTATCCCATCTCGGGGGAAGTGGGGAGGGACAGCTGACTCCGCACGTGTTGGGTGTATGTCTTTACTAGGTGCCATGGATTATGCAAGCCAGGAAACCCAACCTTCAAATTCAGATCCCAGCTTAATTCATGTTTTAAGAAGCTGTACACACCAAAAAGGCCAGGCAATTGACTGAAATGATTTTAATTCCTCCTGAGTATTTGTAAATAAGACCAAAAGGACTTTATGAGAATTTTTCAGCATTGGTAACTCATGCATCACTGTTGGGCACGCTGCAAGATTACATAACCCAATATTATCCCAGATGCAAGAACTGCAACATTTCTAAAAGTAACCATTTGCATGTATTAATTTTTCAAGTCTTTAAGAACCTGCCTAATAAAACTGTTAAAAAAGAAAAGAAAACCTAAGTAGAGCCAAATATGGCCAATTAAGCCTGAGTTCGATGCCTGAGTTGGGAGGATACCCTGGAAGAGGGCAAGGCAACCCACTCCAGTATTCTACCTGGAGAATTCCTGGGACAGAGGAGTCTGGTGGGCTGCAGTTCATGGGGTCGCAGAGAGTTGTAAACTGAGCGACTAGGCACAGCCAACAGGCCAGCTATATTGAATGAAAAGCACTGACCCAGTATGTTATGAACAGGGTGTACATTCGCAGCCCTGGTTCAGCATTCCTAAATTATGCAGTTCATGGGGTCCCAAAGAGTCGGACACGACTGAGCGACTGAACTGAAATTATGGTTGGGGGGAAAAACCAAACAAAAAACACAGCAGTCAGCAAACATTAAAACTTTGAAGTTTTGAAGGGGAACAGAATATGCCACCCTTAAATATGTCAGTTTGACACAATGATTATTTTGAATTAAAGTTACTTGAGAGACCAGCCAGTGTAAGGACATACTGACTCCCTCTGTTCCCCTGAAAGCAGATCAGTCTTCCATAAGAAGGTCCCCTCCCTGCACTAGGAGGGTAGAAGGCATCTTTGTCACCAGAGATAGGGAATTTAGGGCTGAGAAGGTTGTACAAACAAACCTTGTTACTCCTTTGCTGATTAGTTACCCTAAACCCAAACCCCTTTATTTTGTCAATTCTTCACAAATTTGTTTCCTTATTGAAAAGGTATGAAAGCTGCCTGCTGTGGTCACTTCTTTGGGTCCCATGTTTTTAATCCCCATACATAGAAATGTTTTTCTCCAATTAATCTGTGCGAGATCAATTTAATTATTAGATCAGCCAAAGAACTTAGAAGGGAAAAAAAAATTTTCCTCTCCCACAGTTTCCAAGTTTGTGAAACAAAGGATTCACCTTTTCACTTAACCCTGTATCAGCTGAAAAAGTGCCACACACTTCTACCCAGAACATCTTAGTTTTATACCAACAATGCATCAGGTAAGATAAAGCAAAATGATTATTAACTTTTTTGGATTCTCATTCATTTCCTAGTGTAACCTTAAAAAAAAAAATAGCCACACATCTGAGTAAACTGTACAATGAAAAATCAACCATGAATTATCAGTTTCACTTTCTTATTTTTAGCAAACCTTTAGCATCTCAAAGAAATCTAAACTGTGGGCTTTAAAAAGCAAAAACAAAGAAATCTTCAAAATTACAAGCCACCTATGTACACTCAACTCTCCCATCAGAAACCCAGAAAAAAATTTATAACTTTTACAAGCGTATTATGCTTATTTTCCTCAAAAGATTACCTCATTCCCTGGATTTCAAAAACTATTTGCCATCTGCCAAATTTGGCTGATTTCAGTCTCCAACAAATCTAAATGGTTACTGTTTTTGTTAAGGGGAAGTTGGCGCCTGGAGAAACTTCTGTACTGATTATACAATGACCACCACTTACTAAGCATTTCTTAACCCCCCATGATGGGTTTCCCAAGTGGCTCAGTGATAAAAGAATCCGCCTGCCAATGCAGAAGCCACAGGAGACATAGGTTGGATCCTTGGGTTGGAAGGATCACTTGAAGGAGGAAATGGCAACCCAATCCAGTATTTTTGCTGGGATACTCCCATGGACAGAGGAGCCTGGTGGGCTACATGCAGTCCATGGCTTCCATTGACTCTCACAAAGAATCAGACAAAACTGAGCAACTGAGAACACACAACACACCCCCATGATGTAGAGCGAGGAGTCTGGCAAACATCATCCTGTTGTTGTTTAGTTGCTAAATTGTGTGGGCCTCTTCCCTGGTCTTAAAATCTAATCTGGTTTAAGAGCCCTGGGACTCTGTGTGACACTCTCCCAAATTCCACCAAGCTTATTAATAACTTCTATTCAAAAGAAGGTGGCTTCCCTGGTGGCTCAGACGGTGAAGAATCTGCCTGCAATTCAAAGGAAACAGAAGAGGGAACTAGGACTGAGGGAAGAAGTGACGGCCCTACCCTCCCTCCTGGTCAGCCGTCAGATCCACAGGGGAGAAACCATGAGACCTCAGGGCTGAGCTGGGCTGGGTCTCCGCCTTCCTAGTTCCAGTCCAGGACCTATCGGCCACCTCTTTAACTATCCCCTTACCTCCTGGGGCTACATTACACTGGAAGGATTTGTTATAACAAGTAGAAGCCCATATTCAACAACTGCCTTTGCAATCTGAAAATCTACAGCAAGGCTACAACAAGAGAGCGGCAGGAGACTGGTAGAATTGTTCCAAACTACCGTTCTGCGAAGTTAGGGAGATTCAGGAGGCCATAGCTGGAGAGCAGGGGAGAAAAGACAAACCACCCCTCTGTTTTAAGGAAAGGAGCCTCCTCTTCAGTCCAGGTTTAAAATATATACATTATTTTCAGAGATGTGCTTTCATGTCGTGACACTCGTGCTGAGTATCTCGGCCGCTCCTCCTCACTTGATGGGGAGAAAGTGGGTTCTGGGGCTCCCCAGCCCTGAGTGGAAAATCCCGTGGCCTGGAAATTAAGGTGACTCGGTTTTACAGGCTCCGGAAGGGTCCGCCTGCCGTCGTGGGGCAGCCTCCAGGACCTGCAGTCGCGGCCTTCAGAGTCCGCACCCCTCCACGCCCACACCCCCACGCAAGGTGGTTCGCAGAGGCCGGCTAGACCCGCTCCCGCAGCACCCACCCTTCCCCCCCACCCCAGCCCCCCCATCCCAGGCTTCGGTCAAGTAGCCTGGTTAATCATTCGCCGGCGGCGTGGAATATTTCTGTAGAGGTCAACGCGAAAGGTTTCTCCTAAGTTTCACAGAAACCAGCCTTTAGGGACCAGAGGTTGACCGTGGCGGGTGGATGGGGGTGGGGAACGACTGCTCGCGGCTCTCGGAACACCTGATCTTCCCATGCGGCACGGGAGGCAGCGCAGTACGAGGGTGGGGTGCGGGGGTGCAGCGTGAGATCAAGCAGGGACCCCTCCCCAAAACACCTGTGCAACCCAGATGAGGACGCCAGGGCCTCTGACGCCCCCCTTTCCCAACGCCTGCATCACCCCGGCGAGGGCTCCCCCGGAAGTTGGGGTGCAGCGGGGAGGAGCGGGGGATGTTCCCGAGTCCTAGGAGGGGAGGTGTGGAATGGGGCAAGAGGCTCGAAAGACACGCTGCCGCGGGTTTCGTTAACCTCTTCCTCTAGTACCAGGAAGGTAGCAGGAGAGGGGGGGACGAGGGGGAGGACCGGGACGCCAAGATGCGGCAGGAAGACAGCTAGAGTCTGATTCCTCCGCTGGGGCGCCAGTGCGAAGCCGGCACCCTCGAGGAAGCAGATGGTGGAGGGAGAGAGGAGGGTCCCGTGGCGGGGAAGCCGGGGACCACAGAGAGAGGAGGGCGCGCGGCCGGCCTGCGGAGGTGAAGCGTGCACACCCGCCCGGCCCTACCTTGTCCGGGAGCAGCTCCTGCTCGGCGGGGCGGGGGCGGGAGATCGCGGCTGCATCCACGTCCCGGCCGCTCCGAGCGGCTCAGCCCGGCGACCACCGCCGCTCTCGCTCCATGCGTGGCGCCCGCTATGGGGCAGCCCGGCGGCGGGGTGGCTCCGCCTCTGCTCGGCTCGGCCCCAGCCTCGGCTCAGCTCCGGCACTTGTTGCCGCCTCTGCCGCCGTCTGGCTCCCGGCTCCGGCCCCGGCTCCCGGCTCCGTCGCCGCCGCAGCGGAGCTCTCCTGGCCCCACCCCCACCCGACGCACCAATCAGGCCCGGCACCGCCCCTCACGTCGCCGCCCCGCCCGGCCCGAGGCCCGGCGCCCGGAGTTTGGGTACGGCTCAGCTCCAGCCTGTCTAGCTGTGCGCGCCCACGATCAGCCGGAGCTCCGAGTTCCTCCTGATTTCCGGGGAGCCTCGGCGCCCTCACCTGGAAAGCAGTCTTAAGCTGGGGGGAAGGAGACTCCGCCTCCGCCCCCGCCAAGAACTAGACCCTCGGTGGGGAAAGGGCAGCTCTCAGTTCAAAAGAACTATTTTCCTACTCCAGTCTAACCCAAATGCCTCGTGTTGTCGCCCCTGTTGTAATACATCCGGTGTTGGGAAACTAAGCGCCTGAGCGAGGACTCTAGTGGCGTCTTCTGGCCGGAGTCAGTTCGTGACAGGTCCTAGACCGAACCCCGGCGGCCCAAACGCCTGGGCTGAACTTGGGGTTCCACTATGGAAGATGGGGGTAGGGAGAAACAAGGCCAAAAGGAGACTTGACAATTGCTCTCTGCCCATCCAGTACCTGCCACTAACTCTTAGGCGCCCGAATGACGCCTACTTGGCACCGGCACCGGATCTTCGGTTTTATGAAAGCCGCCCAGGACGTGGGGAGAGGAGTTTTGGTGTTTCCTCCAGGTCCCATGGGAGACTTGGGAAGCCAGAGACACAAGATGTCCAGACGCTGTGCCTCGAACCCGCGCCGCGGCCCCAGGGGGCAGGCCGGACACCTAGGTGCAGCCTTAATGGCTGAACTGTGACACACATCCCTCCGGCAAGATGGGGACTTGGCGCTAACCGCAAGCACCCGCCGGAATTCCGGGGACCACTGACCCACCCTCCTATCCCAGCGCCCCCGCCGGCTTGTCAGCGCACTGTATTCTTAAGTGAGTCTAAGTTGCTATTGACACAAGTTTGAGGGCCCCAGATAAACCCGGCGCGACCGGATGGAGAGGTTGCGCTGGTTTGAAAGGGCCAGCACAGGCAACTGGTCCCCTTGCACACCGCCGGGAGGTAAGCCTGGCCAGAGGCGCACCTGAAAGCGCCCTCCTCCCCCCAAGTATTTATCTCTCCAGAAAGAAAGCAATCCCCCTTAGATAATCAGACTAAGAACACCACACCCGCAATTATGTGCATTTTCCAGGAGGCCTTCGGAAGCTAAATTACCTGAAAGTGAAGGAACTGCGGGAGTAGTCATTTCAGGCACCTTTGAGCTCGGCCAGCTCAACGGTGGGCCCTTACTCTTAATCCAAACTCAGAGCAAAAGGGCAGCTGGTTGCTGCTGGATGCACTGAGGCTCACCTCATGGGTGCGGTCCTCCACAAACAGGAATTCTGAGTTAGATCTGGGAAAGCTTTGATTTGCAGCCTTCGGTCCTTTTTGCTTTTACGTTGATCACATGATTCTTCTAAGACTGGGACATAAAGTCCAAACAATCAGACTTTTGATAATTCATAGAAAAACATCTGGAAGCATGCAGACGAGCTGTCAATATACCCCAGATGTGGGGTTGAGGTGTCAGAAGGAAGGGAGATGAGTTCTATAACCTTACTGACTCTGAATTTTTTTTTCCAGTTATATTAACTTTCATGGGGTTTCCCTGGTGGTAAAGAATCTGCCTTCAATGTGTAAGACCCAGGTTCAATCCCTGGGTTGGGAAGATCCCCTGGAGAAGGAAATGGCAACCCACTCCAGTTTTCTTACATGGAGAATCTCATGGACAGAGGAGCCTGGTGGACTACAGTCCACGGGGTTGAAATGAGTCACGCATGACTAAGGGACTAACACACATATTAACTTTCATAATTTAGAAAACTAATAAAACATTTTTAAAGAATTCAAGATATTAGAAAAAATTTAAGAGCTCTACAGAATATATAAATTAATAAACAAACGAGCCTGTGTCTTTCTCTCTGTGTCAAAATACTAAATTCCAAGTCCATGTTCCTGGGAAAGAAATATGTTAAGGCTGTCTATTGTCACCCTGTTTATCTAACTTCTGTGCAGAGTACATCATGAGAAATGCTGGGCTAGATAACTCACAAGCTGGAATCAAGATAGCCCGGAGAAATATCAACTACCTCAGAGATGCAGATACCGCTTTAATAGCAGAAACTGAATTGGAACTAAAGCGCCTCTTGATGAAAGTGAAAGAGGAGAGGCGAAAAGCTGGTTTAAAACTTAACATTCAAAAAACTAAGCTCATGGCATCTGGTCCCATCACTTCATGGCAAATAGATGGGGGGAAAGTGGAAACTGTGACAAGTTTTATTTTCTTGGGCTCCAAAATCACTATGGATGATGACTGCAGCCATGAAATTAAAAGACAATTGCTCCTTGGAAGAAAAGCTATGACAAACCTAGAGAGCATATTAAAAAGCAGAGACTTCTCTTTGCAGACAAAGGGCTATAGTCAAAGCTCAAAAGCTATGGTTTTTCCAGCAGTCATGTATGGATGTGAGAGGTGGACCATAAAGAAGGCTGAGCACCGAAGAATTGATGCTTTTTGTGGTGCTGGAGAAGACTCCTGAGAGTCCCTTGGACAGCAAGGAGAGCAAACCAGTCAATCCTAAAGGAGAGCAGCCCTGAGTATTCATTGGAAGGACTGATGCTGAAGCTGAATCTCCAATACTTTGGCCATCTGATGTGAAGAGCTGACTCATTGGAAGAGACCCTGATGCTGGGAAAGATTGAGGGCAGAAGGAGAAGAGGGCAGCAGAGAATGAAATGGTTGGATGGTATCACTGACTCAATGCACATGAGTTTGAGCAAACTCCAGGAGATAGTGAAGGATAGGGAAGCCTGGTGTCCTGCAGTTCATGTAGTCACAAAGAGTCAGACACATCTTAGCGACTGAACAACAACCGTGTTTATTGGTTTAGATAAAAATATCTCTATGCTGCTTTTCTGATCTTTAAAGGCTGTGATGGGATAAGACTGACGTTTGAACATTTTTTTCTGCCATCAGATCATTATATTGTTTCTACACATATGCCTTCCCTTTAAATGCACCCTTAGTAGTCACAAACGTATTTCCAGGGACTGTCAGCCAAGGGGTTTTAGTAAAGGAGCTACTACAATGTCAGCTGGCAACCAACAGGAAATTAAGCAGTATCCTCTGCAGCTGCCAAAAGCTGCCCAGGCCCTGAAATTTAAAAAATAAGCACATTCTCTCCATAGTGCCATTAATTAACGCAGCTGGGAATGTATCTGTAACTATTATACTGTGTCTTGGGGGAAATTACTCAATGCTGAATTCTACTCTTCCGCTAAATTACTCAATGCTAAATGCCCATTTGGCTGCAGTCTCTGCCCTAGGGTTGGGGCTTGGGTCCATCATGAGTAGGTAAATATGTATTATTCATTTATTTAACAAATATGAGCTGACCATCTACCAGGTGCATGACACAGGGCTAGTCACTGTGTGACTAGCAGAACACAGACACAGTCTTCCCTTTTGGAGCTCACAGTCTAGCAGGAGAGAGAGGAACTTAACAATTAAGTGCACTACCAATTGTATGATTACAATGGTAATATTGGTCAAAGAGAGTGCAAGGTGGAGGGACCATTTGTCTGGGGAACCCAAAAGGAGGTAATATTTGAGTTGAGCTCTGAAGGGTGAGCTGGATTTACTCAGGCAAAGAGGAGAGGAGAGTGGAGAAGAGTTCCTGGCAGGTTCAGGCTACAAAAGGGGGTGTGGTTGAGGAGGAGGCTCGAGGCGTAAGCAGAGACTAGTAGACAGATCATCCAGGGCCTTCTATACCATTTTCAGTGGGATCACTCTGACTTAGATGTGAAGAAGGAGCAGGGAAGAGGGAGAAGTTCTGTGGAGGAACAGTTCAGGGGCTGCTGCTATAAAGCAAAGGGCTGTTTGTGCCAGAGAACAAAGAAAAAGAAGTAGATAACAGACAAGACCACAAGACGTGGCAACTGCTCAGCTAGGGAAGAAGCAAGAAGTTCCAGGTCTCTGCTTCTTCAGCCAGATGGGTGGTGGTGCCATGTTCTGAGTTGGGGGACCTTTGGGAAAGGAGGATTGAGAAAACCTTCCAAAGGTTCACATTTGGTCAAGCTGGGTTTGAGGTTCCTATAAGATGTCCAAGTGGAGATGTTGAGTAGGTGCTTGGCTGTAGGGTCCGGTTCTCCGTGGAGAGGCTGGGAATGAAATGGCTGTTATAGAGGTGGCAGTGAAGTCCCAAGAGTGAGATGGCATCCTGGAAATGTGTAGAGCCTACCAGAAGAGGACCTACAACAGAGCCTGAGAAACCCTTATCTAAAGGCTCGTGCGCATGCTCAGTCGTTAAGTCATGTCCAACTCTTTGCAACTCCGTAGACTGTAGCCTGCCAGACTCCTCTGTCCGTGGGATTTTCCAGGCAAGAATACTGGAGTGGGTTGCCATTTCCTTCTCCAAGGGATCTTCCCAACCCAGGGATCACAACCACATCTCCTGCATTAGTAGGTGGATTCTTTACCACTGAGCCACCAGGGCTTCCCTGTCTAAAGGCTGGCCAGAGGCAAACTATCTGGCAGAGGTGGAGGAGCACCCGGAGAGGCAGGGGAAAAAAAAAATAGGAGTTTGCAGAAGTGGGGCCATGGAGC
Organism: Ovis aries; assembly: GCF_016772045.2. Taxonomy (NCBI): domain Eukaryota; kingdom Metazoa; phylum Chordata; class Mammalia; order Artiodactyla; family Bovidae; genus Ovis; species Ovis aries. The sequence goes on from NC_056056.1 coordinate 46,028,859, forward strand.
CCAAGGAAAGAACGTGTCATAAAGAGGCAGTAGCCAGCAACACTCAAAATGGCTGAGAGACCCAAGGGAAGTGAAACCTGAATACATCCACTGGATTGAGTGTCCTTGGTGTCACTGGGACTTTTACAAGCAATGACTGGTAGGGTGAAGGGATGAGAGATAAACTGGAGTGGATTGAGAAGTGAGTGAGAGGTGAAGAAATGGAGAAAGGGGCTAACTACAGGCAAATCTTTAAAGGTTTAACTGTGAAGGTTCAGAGATAGAAATAGCTGGGAAAGAATGTTATGCCAGCAATGGGTTTATTTTAGTTTATTTTAGGGTAGAATAAATTGAATGTGTTTAAATGCTGATGGGAAAGACCTTATAGAGAAGAAGATGAAGGTACAGCAGAGAAAGGACAATGAATGAAGGTGGTCCCTGTGACCATGGGCCAGGGTGAAACAGTCTGAGTGGAAAGGCTGACCTCATGCAGGAGGCTGCCTCCTCTGTTATAACAGGAGCAGGGAGGCTGGAGATCAACTGGACCAGCAGGTTCGGTATATGACGATGCATCTTTCCACCACATACCTTTCTCTCAGTTTGGGAGGAGGTTGGGAGCAGAGCAAGGAGGGATCTGAAGAGAGTAGAAAACATTTGACACTGTGCAGAAGGTGGGAGGGCTGAAGTGACCAGAGATACCGCTGGATGGCAAGGGAGCATGGCAACCCTCCTAAGATTGGTGGTTTGAACTTGTAAGGCACCGTTTGGCCCTCCTCTGTGATTTCCTCCAGCAGAGCTCAGCTGTCTGCTCTGGTGCAGGCTCACGTAAAGGAACTGCTAGCGCAGAGGAGCAAATTCTTTTTGCCAAGGAATTGAGAACCTTGGCAACAGTAGGGCTGACCTGATGTGTGACCAGAGAGAAAGGACAGAAGTGAATGCGCTGGAAGGACCAAAGCAGCCAAGGCTCAGGCATGCTAGAACAAGAGGGGATGGAATCAGAGCTTTGGATGCTTAGGTTTGTGGTTCAGAAGGTAGAGAAGTTTAGGATGATGACAAAGCCAGGATGTGATGGGGAAGAGTAGAGGAGAAAGTCACTGGAGAATATAAGGTCAAGAGATTGAGAGGCAGGGTATTGGGTGCGTCCTCTGGGCGGATAGTGAAGCCATCCAGGAAGCTGTGGGCAAGAACTGGGGTCAGGGTCATGGTGTGAAAGACCACGGAGCCAGGAGCTGAAGTCTTAAGAGAGTGAGGAAGAAGGAGTGACCAGTTCAGAAGATGGGAAACTTTCCCAGAAAGGGGAGGGCACTGTGGGTTGATGGCAGCATGGAGGAGCTGGGGGTAGGGTGGGGTGGCATGGCGGTGGGAAAGTGGTAGGGGGGAAGGTGCGGGCATGAAAGCAGACAATGGGTCCAGTTGGGGTTGCCCTAGTTGTCTCTATGAAGCCTCACAGGAGCCCTGAAAGCCAGGGCCATCCCCTCCTTTCTTTCTCCTCCCCGAGATTCCCACCAGGGAGAACGGCCTGTGGAGGCCTCCCTTCTTCCTCCCCCTCTTCTCCACTGGGGGCTTTTTTGTCCAGCAAAAGAACCCCTATGAGGCACTGGCTGTAAATCAGGAATCCCAGGCTTGCCTCACCTCTGCTGCATATGTTCTCTCTTCAGGGCAATTGTAAGGAATAGAGGAGACAACTTAACTAAATAACTTTCTAAACAGCAAAGCGCTATAGGAATGTGAGTGATTTCACTCCTTCAGAAGCCCCTTATATGCACCCACACCTCTCCCAGGAGCTCTTTCCCAAAGATTGTGAGTCCCTACCCCAGAGGAAGCTGTAATCTTGCCCCGGAGACAGGACAAACACACCCAAAACAATTAGAGAGGAATGCACAGCTGTGTCTGATTAAGTGCTAAACTGTAGGGTGCAGACAAGAAGAGCTCAGACAAGGGAACAATTAACCAGAGCTGGGGAAAGTCTGGGAGCCTTCCTGGAGAAGGTGGGGTGGAAGGGGCTCAGACTGTTCATTTATCCTGAGGAGAATAGTTGCAAATATGTCCATTCCTTTGCGGCTGCAAAGTTGTCAGTCTGACATGGGTCTACAGAAAGTTTCCAGGTCGACAGTTCTCTCTTGGCGCCCCTGCTTCTGTTATCACCCCTGTCGTTCATAAATCCCAGGCTCCCTCGAGCTGGCTGGGTAGCCTGGGGACTACACAGTGTATCCCATGCTTTGCCCTGGGCCTCTCGTGTTTGGGTCTCTCATGTCACCCATTTCCTGGTGGAGAAACAGTGGTTGATCTTCAACAAGTTTCCTGTGCCCTTTGGTGCCAGCACACACAAGGTATTTTTGCCTAGCCAGACTGTGGGCTTTTAACCATAGAGTCCTGGGTGCCCCTCCTTCTGCCATCTGCCTAGGACACCTGCATGTCCATAAAAAATGCCTTGAGCCCATTCTCACACCTGCCTCCTTTACTCTTTTCTGCCCTTACCTATCATGCCCCAGAAGCATTCAGCCACCTGCTGTTCAGATAGAGGCCCCATGAAACTGCCCAAGAAGCCAAAACCTGCAGCCCCAGGGCTGGCTTCCACCCACTTGGTTATATGGAAGCCAACTCCTGCAGCTCTGTGGACACTGTTCATAATGAGGGCCTTCTTGCTTGGTGGCTAGCCCCCATGCCCTGGTTGGTGCCTCTGTCCTGGGCCTCCCTCCTCCCTTCACTGCAGGCCTGGGAAAGATCCCTTCATGCCACAGAGCCAAGCACACATGTGTAGCATCAGAAGCAGAAATCCCCAGATCTCATATATCCTCTGGACAAAGGTTTCTCCAGAAAGACAGCAGTGAGTTGCTAGCCTGTTAATCAGTTCCAGCTGGGGCCATGAAAACAATAGCCACCTCCTGTCAATAGCTAAATATATGAATTCCTGATGGCAAGTGTGAAGTTCTTAGAATTCTAGTCCAAACTGCCTGGAACTTAGACTGAGAACATGAAGGTCCCAGAAGTAGTTTTCTAGAGGCCAAACACATGATACTAGAGATAATATCTTGAATGTTGACAACTAAGTCACATGTTAAAAATCACCTGACTCCTAAAGCAGACCCTCTCTCCCAAGGTTACTTTGACTTTGCAACAGCAGAAAAACATAAAGCCTCTTTATCAGATGCAGATGCTAGAAACCAATGTCATGATTCCCAGGGGGTTTGTTCCATAGCCCACAAGAGCCCTGATGCTGGAAGAACTCCGAATTCCGAGGTGAGTAAGTCTAGTTTGTTCATGACATTGTGGTGAGGTACACGGTCAGCAGTTTGAAAGGGCATGAACAATCATCTCTGTTAGGGTCACCATGTTGCTTTAGGGAATAGAACTCTTGTTACAGAGAAATGCAAAATCATATTCTCAATTATTATCAAACTCCAAAATTACACTCAAGAGGAGAGGCCCATAATTGCAGCATCAAGCAAGAGACAGTGCCATTAATACGATTATCAGGGCATAAGCTTATTAGAGGACTTAATGCCTCTTTGCTGGCATCATCCTTTCTAAAGCTTCCCCGGGTCTGGAAACCATCTCAATTGGAAACACAGCTGTTACACAACAGTGATTTCCAAGGGACATAACAAAGATATGCTGGCCTTTACCAAAGGTCAGAGCTGCCTGGCTAAGAAGAGCTGAGAACACTTTCAAAAAGGAAGACTCACCTGCACATTCCAGTGGGCATTACTGAGAAAGGAAGTACATCCAGCCCTGAGTCCTCCCCAGCCCTGCAGCAAACCAGCCATGGGCAAAACTGTCCCTGGTGACATGCATGTGCCACCTCAAATGGACACAGAAACTTACATTTTGGCTGCTGCTGGTGAAGAATTACGATACGGAGTCCTGCAAACCCAGGTTCAAGACCTAATTCAGATTTAGCCCTGTGCATCCTCGTGAGTATAGTAAGACCTGTCTCAAAGAGTTCCCAGGAAGGGAAGTTAAGATCACTTATGACCAAGTGCCTTTAAGCACATGGTACTTAATAAATGTTCATTTTTCCCGTGCCCTTGGCAGTGGTACTAAGGTCACGACTCACCAGGTCAAAATTCAGGTAGTATCTTGGCATAGAATCTTGGGAATTATCAACCTTTGTCCTGGGAGCCCACAGAAGGAATTGCTGTCTGTCCTCACTTCAAAGAATTCGACATCAGCTGTCATTATCTCCGTGTAGCATGGAAAGATTATTTGACTGTCCCTGGAAGAAACCACCTGCTTGGTCTTCAGGAACCAGCGACTTACGAAACTCACTTGGCAAACTGTCTCACAATAAAACCACCACCAGCACGGGTAGGATCTCCTCCTTAAACATGACAGAGAAATCCAAGAGCAGTGGACGCCATGTAAAAAGTGAAAGCATTAGTCACTCATTCGTGTCCAATTCTTTGCAACCCCATGGACTGTAGCCCACAAGGCTCCTCTGTCCATGGGATTCTCCAGGCAAGAATACTGGAGTGGGTTGCCATTCCCTTCTCCAGGGGATCTTCCAGAACCTGGGTGTCCCACATTGCAGGCAGATTCTTTACCATCTGAGCCATGAGGGAAGCCCCAGTGGACCCCATGGATAGTCTCTAAAAGTGAAGCAGGATACATGCAACAATGTGGGTGAATCTCAAAACCACATCTTTCATGTTGAATGAAAGAAGTCATACACCAAAGAATATACATGAAGTACAAGAAGACGCGAAGACTAACCTATAGGGACAGAAATCAAAATGCTTATTGCCTTGGGGACAAGGAGACAAATAACTGGAAAGAGACTTGAGGGGACTTTCTGAGATGAGAAGAATATTTCATCTGTTGATTGGAATGATGATTACATACCATTGTCAAAACTCATCACACTGTATACTTTGCATTTGTGCGCTTCATTGGTTATAGATTAAACCTCAACCAGCAAAAAAAAAAAAAAAGGGGGAAGCAGATTTTAAGCAGAGGCTTTCTTGGTGGCTCAGTTGGTAAAGAACCTGCCTGCAATGCGGGAGACTCAGGTTCAATCCCTGGGTGGAGAATATCCCCTGGAGAAGCGAATAGCAACCCACTCTGGTATTCTTGCCTGGGAAATCCCATAGACAGAGGAACCTGAAGAACTATAGTTCATGGGGTCATAAAGAGTTAGGACTGAGTAACTAACATTGTTTCAGAGTTTAGGCAGAGGGGAGTACAGGCAAGTAGGAGAAAGAAGGAGGGGCTCCCCACCATCAGTCCCACTACTGTGCTGGGCAATTTCTCCAGCATCAAACTCTAGGGCAGCTATGAACTGACTTGTCAAAATAAATGCCAGATCAGAGAGGATACTCGTTCCTAAAAATGAATACCCTATTCTGAGCCAAAGGTTCAAGCCATTAGGTTCAAGCCCTTGCTCCTCTACAATTTGAAAACCTTTCCATCACTATTTCCTACTTTTCTCATCAAAAGTCATCCCAGGACATAGTTTTCTAGACTCAGCTTCTTTTAGAGGTCACCCTCTCTCCACCCCTAGCTGTACATACACATTAATGCATAACATTATAACATTAACTCTATAAATCCCAAGCCCATAATGCCATAGAAAAAAGAGGCAGAATTTAATTAATCAACCAAAGTCAAATTACTGCTCACCAGAAGTCAGGAAAAAAGAGAGTTTAGGTTATCAAGAAACTTCCAAGAGAAAGAATCCTGACAAATATTTAAAAAAGCAAAATCCTCAAAGGGTGGGAAAATGGAATCAGACAACTGGAACAAAAATCACAGATTGTAGAGCCAACTCCATCATTAAGTTCTTGTGTGACAAATCCCTCCTGTTCTGTCAATGGGGATTTATCACAGATGACCAAAAGATCCTAAGCAGGGTGGCCTCTTCTTCAGTTTGATTTCTCTGGTATTTTCTTGGCTCCACCTTCTTCCCAACTCTGTTCTTTTCTACAAGCATCTCATTCAGATAGAAAACAGTCTCTTCTTCTCCTTTTCTCTTTTATGATTCAGGAATACTTTCCCAGGAGGTTCCCCTTTCCAACTCGTTTGCGGGGATGGAGTTCTACGCCAATCACTGGCTAAGTAAATGGAACCCCCTTGACTAGTTTAAATTAATTATGGTTTACTGCTGAATCTTCACATGAAGAAGAACAGTCACTGCTACCAACCAGGACAAAGCAGATGTTACAGGTAGGGTTTCCCTGGCCCTGTATGTAGGAAGTTTATTGGAGAGTACTCTCAGCATCAACAATGGGGAGAAGTGAAGTTAGCAGGAATGCACAAAGGGAGAAGTTGAGCTACAATGAAATCACAAGAAAAACCTTAGCTAATCCTTCAGGGGAAGGGATAGTTAGTTTGGGTTCGACATATCCACACTGCTGTATTTAAAATGGACAATCAACAAGGCCTACTGTATAGCAGAGGGAACTCTGCTCAATATTATGTGGCAGCCTGGATGGGAGGGGAGTTTGGGAGAGAATGGATACATGCATATATATGGCTAAGTCCCCTTACTGTACACCTGAAACTATTACAAGATAATTAATGAGCTATACTCCAATATATAACTAAAAGTTAAAATGTTTCCAAAAATAAAGGGAGAGATTAATTTACTAAAAAAAAGTAAATCATTTGGAAAAAATAAAAACAAACCTTAGCTGATCTTTTAGACAGCTCTGGGGCTGGGATGGCTCAGAGTTGTCTCAACTGAGGTAAGGGAGCTGGATCTTTTTACTCCTGCACAGATCAGACATTAGATGTGGGCTGCCTCTGGCAAGGGACACTACCATGGACAAGGTGACTCTTTTCAGCCTCTCAGCTAATGGCTGCTGTCATCCCTCCCAAGAGATGGGGAAATGAGTGCTTCAGTCTTGGAGTGGGGATCTGGGTGGCTCTGTAAGAATGATGGATGTTGCAATACCTCAGGCCTCCTAGAAACCAATGAGGAGTCCACACTCATGTCTAGAGAAAGCCTTATATGTCAGCCTTTACCTGAATCACCTCTGGAACCCAATTACCTCATTACCCTTCCACTTCCTTAGGCAGAGGTGACAGAGGAGCCTCCAACTGTCAGCTACCATCCTGGTTTTAAGAGGAGGGCAGCAGGGACATGGCTATGGGCACTGAGTCTGGGTGGGACCCAAGCCCTCAGACTTGAGGAGCTTGATGCCCACAAGAATGAAAATCCACAGGAACAGCCTTGAATAAGCTGGGAGCCTGCTAAGCCCTGGCATCCGCTGAACTTCCCAAATTACACACATTAAGCTGTTCAGCTCCACATTTCCATAGTGTGCTTCCTGCCAAGCTTCGTAGCACCATCTACACAATGGGAAAATCAAAACGAACAGTTAGGCCAATTACGGATACGACAGGTCAAACAAATAAGCTTTTATCTAGGACTTAAGCAGACATAGTCAACAGGGGTCTAATCCAAAAATTGAGATTTGGACAAAGAAAGGCTTTCTAAAACAAAGAGGGAGGTGTGGTGAGAGCAGAGATATTTGCATGAATTTTTCCTCTGTCTCAATGAAAATACTAAAATAACATTTTATCCTGCCTTTCTATGCTGCCCTGTGGCCCTACCCCCATCCCTAGCCTCTTGAACATTCTCTGGGTCTGTTACTCATCTGGCTTTAGAGCCAACCCACAGAAAAGTTTTAAACTAGGGTGTGAAAACAGCTGTCATTGAATTGAAAGGAGCTGGAGAATTTACTTCGTTAATTATTATGTATCTAGTTAAATGCCCAAGAATTAAAGTCAATCACAGGTATGATTGTGTGTATGTGCAGGAAGTACAGAGACTGTGTATTACAGAAACCCCAAGCATTTCAGCTAAGTGAGAAACTCTAGGTGGAGCGAAGGACTTGCATCCGATAATGCTACTATTACAGTAGAGGGCCAGATATGATAGAACTTTATTATCTTACTACTTTAACAAGAAAAACTGTTTACAAGTTTTTGGTCACTTTCATTCCAGCAGGAAAGACCTCAAGTCTTATGGATACTCATTGTTCTAAGGAAAGGAAAATGCAGAATAGTTTTCTTTATCCTTTTTCCCCCTCTGGACTAACAAAGGCCACTCATTCCTTTTCATACAGGCCCATAATCTTCTTTGCAATTCCGAAATCCATAAAGCTTTGGAAAAGGAAAAGAATTTTTTTCATAGTGGTGTTACAACTAACTTGGTTAGTTTGGCAGCAAAACCTGACTGGAATTTATAGGCAGGGGTAGTTACAGTTTTCATTTTTTCCCATATTTCACCACAAGTATGTTAATGTGTTTGATCACAGGCACTGCCCCAGGCATATTAATATATCGGAATGAAGACACATATTTCAGGGAATTATCAGCATACAGATGGTATCTGAAGTCATGGGAATGGTTGAAACGGTCCAGGGAATGAAAAGAAAGAGAGAAGTGAAGAAGGCTGAGGACCAAATTTAGTGAATGGGCCCGAAGGAGGATCAGGAAGCCAGGAAGAAGTGAGAGAGAATGTGTAAGCAGCTCCTTTGCCCCCATTCTATTTGCCTATTTCTTTTTCCCTCAAACTGTAAAAACTCAGTACAGATGTGAGATTACTAGGCAATATTTAACCTAACCCCTATAGCATGTACTCCATGCCTCACTAATCAGATAGTTTTGTAATCCCTGATCACACAATGTCTTGCCTAAATGTAGATTCTCTCCTTAAAGATGTAGAAATGAAGACTAAGTAATTAACAGATAACTAGATCTTTCCCCCAGCTCCCCCTGCAGTAATCCCATGAGCAAACTCTGTGAACAAGGTAGAGTCTAAAGAAAGGTCACGAAGAATCAACAAGTCTGCACATAGTGAAAGATGATGAAGACAATGACCCCTCGTCAAACGATCAACTGAGACTAGCTAAGAGTGGGACTCAACTAAGCGACTTCACTTTCACTTTCATCCACTGGAGAAGGAAATGGCAACCCACTCCAGTGTTCTTGCCAGGAGAATCCCAGGGAAGGGGGAGCCCGGTGGGCTGCCGTCTATGGGGTCGCACAGAGTCGGACATGACTGAAGCGACTTAGCAGCAGCAGCAGCAGCTTCCTTTTTTGCCCTTTAAAAACTCACATGGCCAAGCAGAATGTTTGGAATTGGTTCTGGGACATGAGTCTACCTTCTCCTTAGGTTGCCAGTCTCCCAGATAAATAATCTGTCCTTTGCCAACCAATACTTGTCTCTTGAGCACTGGCTTTTGGGAGTTAGCAGTTGAATTTGAGTTTAGAAACAGAAGGCAGAAAACAGGTTGTGGAGATGCACCAGCCCATGGAAGAGAAGGCTTCAGCATGACAGGTGGCCATCAGGGTTGGCTGCGTGGAAGTCAGCAGAAGACCAGAACACAGCAACGGGCTTTGTGGCCTCAGAGCTCTTGTCTCCTGGAAGGCTGAGGCTGAGGCTATCTTAAACCTATTTTGTGTTTTTAAGAGTGCCAAACTCTGCTACGTTCATTGTAGGTGTATATTAAAGATGTCTTAATTAACTGAATATGTCAATTAAAGCCATTGATTAGAGGGGCAAGCCTGCTTTTGTGTGGTCTCATTTGGAATAAAAGGCTAGGAACACAACAGATGTATTGGGTGGGGAACAGTTTATTCTCTTTTCTAAATGGTATTTATTACTTTCATAATCAGAACACATTCCTTAAAAACAACAACAACAACAACAACAACAACTTTTTTCAGTGAGAGTGGACAGTTGGGGTGAAAGCATTAGGGTGAAAAAAGCTTTTTGCCAGTGTGACCAGCAACCTCTTAGAACCAAGTTGTGCCAGAAGACAACAAGGCAGGGCTCAAGGGAAACAAATTTTATTTCTCTTCCCTCTTATTCTCTTTTGGTTTGATTGGCAGGTGAACTATGGTGCAAGTCAGCAACTTGCATAGGGAAGACCATGAATGTATTTTCTTGACTTGGTGAGACAGGAGATAAGTTATAGGAGGGAAAGGGGAAGAAAACAGACACTGGATAATGGAAAAAGCTGTGACTTTGGGAGGACCATTTCAGCGAAATAGTACGTGAACGTCTGTTACAAGCAAGACCAAGGAGGATGAAACATGGTCCTTGCCCTTAAAATGTGTGACTGTGCTGCTCTTTCCACCAGTACTGATGGTCCTGATGGACAAAGGGGGCTCAACCAACCTCCCATGAATGAGGGAATCAGATATCCACTCGTGAAAAGATGTAGCTCATCCTTTAGGTGGAGAAAAAAATTCCATTTCTTTATTTTTTTGGATCCACTAGTCCAAACAGGTACCCTCTGCTTCAAGATGTCAGGAAAACCAGGCCTTAGGATACTTAAGGGCCAACCGTTCCCCCTTTCTTGGATTTCAACACTGCATGGCTGGCTATTCATTTTTTGCCAGCTGCCCCTTAGAGTTGCAGATATTGGGAGAAGACCCAGACCCTAGCAGAGTCTGCTCCAAGGCTGCCAAGTCCTCATGACATTCTGGCCCCAAGGAGACCCCAGAGACAGTTTTTCCCCTTTTAGTGGCAAGATCCAGCCCTGGCTGATGTGCTGTGATATTGGGGTCCAAAAGCTGTTCCTATTTTGCTTCCAAAAGTCACTTTCGGATGCCAGAAAAAGGAAAGTTTTAATCTCTAAAGCCTGGAACACAACATTCCAAAACAGCTGGAAAGGCCTTGGAAACTTCTCAGATGAAGTTAATTAAAACCTTCCTCTGCCCTAAGGGTCAAATTCTGTTGTTCATGGATAACCTTCAAGTTGTTGTCCAGCTTAGTTTCCGGATGAGCAAGTCTCCTGAGGACTTCAGTATTTTGTCTGGAAAGCTGTGTCCTGTAGAAAGGGCCAGCTGTTTCTGCAAGGGAAACTGTTGTTTTCTGCCTCAGAGGTTCTCAGCCAGAAATGTAAGGAGAGCCCAAAGACATTTCTGCTAGCAGTTTCTGGTATCATTCATATCCCATTTTTCAGCCAAAAGAAATCTATCCCTCGTATCCACCCAGGAAGAAAATATCCTCATGATGCACAACACTGAGGCTGAGAAATGGAATATTCCCTACCATGTCAGTAAACAATGATGTCACAGTCATCAGGAACTGCAGCCCTCCAATGTGAGCTGGTGAGTCCTAAGGGCACTCAGGAAGGAGAAGAATACTTGCTATCACAGAGTCGGACACAACTGAAGTGACTTAGCAGCAGCAGCAGCAGCAGCCATCTGACTGGTACAGTCACTCCCTACAGTGAGCCCCAAGGAAGCTCAGGATGTGAAAAACACAGGATACTAGCCCCATAGTTGAGATGCATATGAAAGGAATGATTTAAGTTAGCCCAAACTTGCAGCTCCCCATATATAGAAAAGTACTGAATTCCTTAACTTGGAATATCTAGTTTTCTTTCTTTTCTTAAAATTTATGTATTTGGCTATGCTAGGTCTTAGTTGAAGCATGTGGGATCTAGTTCCCTGACCAGGGATTGAATTCAGGGCCCCTGCATTGGGAGCATGGAGTCCTAACCACTGGATCACTGGGGAATCCCGGAAAACCTGGTTTTCTTTAATTAGCAATAATCATTTGATGTTCAGACTACCTGCCCTTTGTTGCAAAATTTCTATAGAACCTGGTTCCTCCCCTTGCCTCCATGGAGCAATTCTCTCAGGGCTATTTGAGATGCTGCCTCCCGGGCTTAAGTCCCAAAAACTTTCCACTGAATAAAACATAACTCTCAACTTTTGTGCTCAGTTGCTCGGTTGTGTCCAACTCTTTGTAACCCCATGGACTGCAGCCTGCCAGGCACCTCTGTCAATGGAATTTTCCAGGCAAGAATACTGGAGTGGGTTGCCATTTCCAATTCCAGGGGATCTTCCTCACTCAGGGGTTGAACCCCCATCTCCTCTGTCTCCTGCACTGGCAGGCAGATTCTTTACCACCAAGCCACCAGGGAAGCCCTCTCAACTTTTAGGTTGTGACTATTTTTTAAGTCGACAAGGCCCATGCTCACCATCAGAAAGGCCATCTTTGCTCTGGGAAGAACTGATGGTGTCTGTCTCTCTGCACAAGGTCAATAACTTGTATCACTGAAATGAAATAAGAGGATTACCATAGCAGGAAGCAGTGCCTCACTTTCTCTCCTGCTGCTGTGAGAAACAGTGCAAGAAACTGAGCCTAGCCCTGGCTTGGCCACACACAGCTGGCAGGCATTTCAGGAAAAAGGGAGCCATTGTCCCCAACAGGATACATGCTTTGCCAGCATGTCTTTTCATGAGCCCAACACAGGTCACCTTCTCTGCCTGCGGATCAACAAAGTCCTTCTCAACAAATATCATATGTCTTTGTGTGTTAAAAGATCTCCAAGAACAGATGTGGTTAAGGTATCCGATTGTAAGTCAAGGGTTATTTTTTGCCCAGTCTAATTCAGTAAATATTGACTAATAAGCTGACTTAAAAGAAACAGTGCCATGGGCTACTGGAAAACCAATGTAAGACCCAGGTCCCTGACCTCTGACTTCCAGGAGCTTTTCATATGAGGCTTATCTGCTGTGCGTTCTACCACACTCAATATCTCCTATAGAAGGGGAGCCTCCCCTAGCCAGAGCCCCCTGCTCAGAAAAATAGCACCAACTGTTCTATGTCCAATAATGGCCACTAATTGCCCAGGACCATGGCCTAGCCCAAGGGCCATGCAGATAGCAAGGCAGTGGCCTGGAGTGAACTGGCATGGAAAGACTGCAGAATCTATAGAAGCCGGTGTATGTGGAGGAAGCAGAGTACACAACTGTAGATAGAAGCTCGGTCCTTAAAGACCACGTCCGGGAGTAAAGCTCCTTTGACTCAGCTCTACCACTATTCCTCCCTTTCCCGATGCCCAACTATTTTCCTTTTTCTGAGCTCCTCTGTATATGTACCTTTCAATATCCATACCTTAGCACACACACCTACACATACATACTCTCGTTACCACCGCTACTTATAGTAACAAGAGAATTTCTATTCCTGACCAAGAGGGAAGAGAAGAAAGAGAAGTCATGCAGTCACCATGGTAGGAGTTGGAGGGCTTGTGTGACCTCAGACCTTTAGTGATGGAGATGATGTAGTTTGAAGCTTGCCCAGGCCTGACACCGCCACAGGGATCATAAGCTCCAGAAGGGCTGCCGTGTTTGCTGCTGTATCTCCTAGCTCTGTGCCTGTACAAAGCTGGAGATCAGTAATGCTGGCTGAATGAATGATTGAAAAGACTGGGAACCAGAGGGATTAATGAAGGCTTAACCTTGGTTGTCTTTCATGTCACAGTCTCTCTCCCCATGCTCCATACCTGGGAGGCTGATCAATACTGACTACATTCAAACACTTCCTTATCCCCTGACTTCCAGTGGGGTTCAGCCAAATGGAGAACCCTAGCCAGAGATCAGAGACAAGGAGGCAAGCGATACCAGGGAATACATACCCCCAAGAGGGCTACATTCTTATAAGGAGGCCCCCTCCCTACCATTGCTCTGCTTCCCAATTCTCTCTCTTCTTCAGGCCTTAGACCTGTAATGTCTCCCAACCCAATGCTACCATCCCCAGGTAACACCAATCCTTTATGGTTCCCCCACCAACCCTTGTAAATAATGCCTTTGTTAAACATTCCTCAAAGCACCCGGTTTGAATGTAGCATCTATTTCCTGCTGAGACTGCAAGTGATAGAGGCTCCAAAGATCAAGTGCACCCTTTTTGCTATCTTGTTTTCTCCACGTTCTAGTACATTCTGCTCAACTCAATCAGCAAACATTCATCACTTTACAGAGGCAAGCTGGTTGGGAGGGTGTTTGCTCAGAGTGACCCAGTATGAGCTGAGGGGGTGGGTGGAAGAGGGAAAGCAAGAAAGGGTCCTGGTTCAAGGCTAGTAAATAAATATACTGCATAAACAGTTAGTGAGGAAGACACCTATCTTTGCAGCAGGAAGTTAGAGTCAGACCTTCCATTCAGGAAGAAAGTTTTCCTTCTCTAATAACATTAGTTTCTTTGGCTAAAAATGTTTTGTTTTGAGATATATTTTATTGTACAACCATATAATAATAATCCAAAATGTTCTTTTGAGGAGAAGAATATTGCTCAGCTCTAACCACATAGTTAATTAACCCAAATTAATGCAGTGGACGGAGAAGGCAATGGCACCCCACTAGTACTCTTGCCTGGAAAATCTCATGGACGGAGGAGCCTGGTGGGCTGCAGTCCTTGGGGTCGCTAAGAGTTGGACACCACTGAGCGACTTCACTTTCACTTTTCACTTTCATGCATTGGAGAAGGAAATGGCAACCCACTCCAGTATTCTCGCCTGGAGAATCCCAGGGATGGGGAGCCTGGTGGGCCGTCTATGGGGTCGCACAGAGTTGGACACGACTGAAGCGACTTAGCAGCAGCAGCAGCAATGCAGTGGAAGCAGAGTGGGGGTGGAATCATCTTTTCTGTGTCATTTATGCCTTTTTAATATTGATAAGTTCTCAAAAAGCAAGGTTTACTGAGCATATCAAGCTGTGCCCCTCTTTCAGCCTTTAGAGTGGAGTTAGGGAGAGTGGGTGGAGGCAATAGGGATATTTTAGTTTTATGATAATGTGCCCTCTCTGAACATACCAAGAGAGAAAGGTACATTTAAAATTTTCTGAGAAGGGTCTCATGTGATCTGAAGCTTTGTCTCACCTCTAAATCAAAACTACCTTTCCATGGTTCTCTGATGTATATTATCTCATCTACTTGGGATCTACTATTAAAGCAGGTTTCCTACCAGGCAGATTCAACAGCAGTTTAAGATGCCCGATTTCCTACCTAAGATGCAAATGGAAAAACACAGCCTCTGAATATACTTGTTCTGTTTCCCCCGCCCTCCTCCTCCTCACCTCTTTTAAAAGAAGGATATATTGGTTTCTTCAGTTCTCAGTCTTTTGGCAGCAGCCATTTAAAAGAAAGAATCATGCGGTAATTATTAATTTTGCATGGGATCAACTCTGGCCTCAGCTTTCATTTGAGATGCAGTTACATGAAAAACAGACTGCGTTAATTTCATCCTCTCTGGGGTTGCTTAGCAACAAGGCCTTGTTCCAGATCATTTCTTCTTCTTGGCCCAGAGTGCTCTCTTTGGGGCATCGCTCATGCTAAGGCAATCATCATCCTGTTGCTGTCCCTTCTGAATGTGTCCCTGTGGTCCTGATGGCCCACGGGGTTGGTGGCTTCGCTCCAGTCACACTGGCTGGGGTCTGTAAAAGCCCTGAGCTTGTCAGCACAGAGAATGAACTATGCTTGGGGAACTGGGGATTTAAACAATAGAGGTTAGACAGGAAAGTGAGCGAGGAAGCAAGAAGTAGGTCTAAAGCGATGCTGGAAGACAGTGGGGCAAAGATGAGAGAAATACTGAAGTCCTTTTCAATTAAAAAAATAGCATTACTATGTTCTAATTTGAAAATATTTCTAAGCTATATTGTTAAATGATAAATGTGAGATCCAGAACAGTATGCATAGAATACTGTTTTTGGATGGGAAAGAGAAGAAGAGGAGATATGAAAATATTTTTATTACTTTTGCTCAAAGAATACGGATGGGAATTCTCTGGCGGTCCAGTGGCTAGCGTGTCATACTTTCACTGTCCAGGGCCCGGGTTCAGTACCTGGTCAGGGAACTAAGATCCCACAAGCTGTGCAGCACAACCAAAAAAAAAAAGAAAAAAATACAGATGATTATGAGTGTTTGTGAGGGATAAGACTGATGCAGTAGAAGGGCAAGGGCAAAAACAAGATTTTTCACCTATGTACCTCTTTATATTGTTTTGCTTTATAAACTAAAAGAATGTATTACTTAGTCTAAAATTTTTTTTTTTAGTAAACATTAAAAGGAGTTAGGAATCCAATGTAAGTTGTTAACCTTTGGGACAGTAAGGAAAGTTGGGTGAAGGGTATCTGGAGTTCTGTTAACTGTTTTTGCAACTATTTTTGGTGAATCTGCAATTGTTTAAAAATTTAAAGAAATTTTTAAATATATCAGCAACCCCAACAAATTTTCTAGTTTTTCCTTCCTGTTTTTTAAAGGCAGTCAGTCTGCCCATGCTAAACACTTTGAGTGACTTGGTAGGAGATGGGGATATCTTTGAGCATTCTGAGCTTCAGAGAAAAAGACCTCAGGTGGGAACATTAGCCTTAATCAGAGTGTGGTTCCATCCCTGCCCCAAATGGCTTCAGCTGTGGTCCCTAGATTGACAAGAAATAAGTGCCAGTCTCCTTAGGAACTGGTCTCTCTGAGTATGAAACTCCCGTGATAAGAGCATCACTCTCCAGTTCATATAAGCCCTCAGTTGTGCCTGCGTGGTTTCCCTGGACATCCGTCAGTGTTTTTCATCTCTGCAGCCGTCTCATCTTTTAAATCACTCTATGTGTATCTTTCTCCACTAATCTCCTTGAGGCTATGGGCAATGACTGAGTCATTCTCACACACAACTCTTCTGGCAGAGCATACTTTTTTCCTTATGTTTTTATTTAAAATAAAAACTTGAAATAATTATGGGTTCACAGGAAACTGCAAAAGAATATGCAAAGAAGTTATAAATGCTTCTCTTTAAAAAGAAAAATCTTAAATCAATAACCTAACTTTTCACCCAAAGTAACTAGAAAAAGAAGAGCAAACTAGATTCAAAGCAAGTGAAGAAAGGGAGAAAAAAAGATTAGAAAGGAAATAAACAAAACAGACTAGAAAAACAATGGAGAAAATAAACAAAACCAAAAGTTGGTTCATTGTCAAGATCAATAAAACTGACAAACATTTAGCTAGACTGAAAGAGATAAAAGAAGACTCAAAATGACTAAAATCAGCAATGAAACAGTAAACATTATTATTAACCTTGCAAAAAGAGAAAGGACTATAAGGGGAAATTATGAATGATTATATGCCAACAAATTAGATAACATAGATGAAATAGACAAATTCCTAGGAAGACAAAGCCTACTGAAACTGAGTCAATAAGAAATAGAAAATCAAAACCACAATAAGATATCAGTTTACACCCACTTGAATGGCTATCATCAAAGAAACAGACAATAACATGTATTAGTAAGGATGCGGAAAAATTGAACCTTTCATACACTGATGGTGGTGGGAAAGCAAAATGGCACAGCCTCTTGGAAACTGTTTCAGTCCTTCAAAAAGTTAAACATAGAGTTACCACATGATCCCAAAATTCCACTTGTAGGTATGTCTTCAAGAAAATGAAAAATGTATGTTTTTTAAAAAAAGATTATACAGAAGTATTCATAGCAGCATTATTCATAATAGTCAAAAAGTAGAAAAAATCTATACGTTTATCAGTGAATGAATAAATAAAATTTGGCATATCTATATAATGGAATATTATTCAACCACAGAAAGGAATAAAGTACTGATATATGCTCCAAGATGGATGATTCTGGAAAACATGCTAGACAAAAGGAGATAGACACAAAAGAACACATATTGTATAATTCTACATATATGAAATATCAAGAATAAGCAAATCTACTGATACAGAATATAGATGAATAGTTTTTAGAGGATGGGGGTGGAGAATGGGGAGCAACTACTAATGGATTTGGGGTTTCTTTCGGAGAAATGAAAGTGCTCTGGAATTAGCGGTGATAGTTACAAACACTAAGAACCATTGAACTATAAGCTTTAAACGGTGAGTTTTCTAGTATAAAAATTATGTCAATTTTTTTAGAAGGATAAGTAAAAACAATAGTTATTGCCTTTATAAAATGTAATGAGAGGGATTTCCCTGGTAGTCAAATGGTTGAGAATCCACATTCCAATGCAGGGAATGCAGGTTTGATCTCTGATCTGGGAACAAGATCCCACATGCTGCAGAGCAACTAAGCCTGCACGCTGCAAACTACAGAATCCATGTGCTCCAGAGCCCATGCTCCGCAACAAAGAGCCCGCATGCTGCAACTAAGACTGGATGCAGCCACAAATTGATAAATAAAAATAAATGCAGTTCTGAAAATGTAATGAGAGATTCTATTTCCCCTTTACTCATTTACTCTTGACCCATATACCCCAGTGGTAGCATCTTGCATGACTTTAGCACCATATCACAACCAGGAAGATGACTTTACAACAACCCACAAAGCTTATTCCAGTTTCATTGGGTTAACATGCACTGGTGCATATGTGCGTGCACACAGATGGATGTATTATTAATTCTATGCAATTTTACCATATGTATGTTCATATAACTACTACCACAGTCAAGATACAGAATTGTTTCATGATCACAAGGACCATTCCAGCTCCCTGTTGGCACTCATGCTTTTCCTCTCTCTCCATCTCTAGAACCCCTGCTGCTGCTGCTGCTAAGTCGCTTCAGTCGTGTCCAACTCTGTGCGACCCCATAGACCTACCAGGCTCCCCTGTCCCTGGGATTCGCCAGGCAAGAACGCTGGAGTGGATTGCCATTTCCTTCTCCAATGCATGAAAGTGAAAAGTGAAAGTGAATTCACTCAGTCTGTCCGACTCTTAGCAATCCCATGGACTACAGCCCACCAGGCTCCTCAGTCCATGGGATTTTCCAGACAAGAGTACCTAGCAAATATCAATTTATGCTCATCTCTATAATTTTGTTATTAAAAATTTTTAATATAAATTGCTATATGTCATACAAAATGCTATGTAAATGTAATATTTTGCGTTTGACTTTTTCCACTCAACCTAATTTGAGATCCATCCAAGTTGTTGGGTGTATCAATAGTTCATTCCTTTTATCTTCAATTTTATTTATTTATGTTCAAAATAATTAATATATAAGAACATTTACAATATTGATAGAACTTAATCTGAGAAGTTCAGCTCACTTTTTTTACATATCAATACTGGGTATTAATAGAAGACAGAGTGAAAATAATTGTGGTCAAAATGACTATCTCAAGAACATAAATGCCTGGTGTTAGTATGCCTACATATAACTAAGTTTGGAGTATTAAGTTTTTTGGCTGCAAGAAAGAACTACAAGAGGGATATCTCGTAACACTGGGATGACTTCTCTTGGTATTTGTTCTGCTGTGATTTTTAGCATGTGAAAGTGAAAGTGAAGTTGCTCAGTCATGTCCAACTCTTTGCGACCCCATGGACTGTAGCCTACCAGGCTCCTCAGTCCATGGAATTTTCCAGGCAAGAGTACTGGAGTGGGTTGCCATTTCCTTCTCCGGGGATCTTCCCGACCTAGGGATCAAACCCGGGTCTCCCGCATTGCAGGAAGACTCTTTACCATCTGAGCCACCAGGGAATAGTTATCTGTAATTGTATGAGCTCCAGATAAGAGTTAGCAGGTTACTGTAGCTCCTTACTATAGAAATAGGAAGTGGACAGATAATGTAACTGTCCAGTGTTTTTGAGGCCAAAAGCTTAAGCCTGAGGAGTTTAGCCAAGATTCAGAAATAAAAGCCCACAGGAGATAAGAGTGTGAAGCCAAATTGGGAACTTAAGAATAAAGCCATAAATTGCTTTTTCTGGCAACGATGATGGTGAATTTCCCACCATTTTCCCAGTGGCTTTAGGCAGTCTCAGAACTGAATCCTCTGCACAAGCAGCGCAGAGGGAAAGGGGGAAAGAGAAAAAACTGAAGCAGAGACCAAGAAGTGATGTTGCACCCAGCCTGGGCATAGGTGCACTGGGACCTTCTCCAGGGTGGCACAAGAACCACACCAGTTCCTGTTATTTCAAAATAAGTTTTTATTTTTAGAACACTTTTAAATGTACAGAATTATTATGAAAATAGTACAGAGAGTTCTCATATACTCCATGTCCTATTTCCCCTATCAGCATTTCACAATTAAGGGCCAATCTTGATACTTTCTTACTAACTAAAGCTCATACTTGGGATTTCCTCATTTTACCCTAATGTCCCTTTTGTGTATCAAGATCGCACCTGGGATACCCTGTGGCTCAGAAGGTAAAAGAATCTGCCTGCAATGCAGGAGACCCAGATTCTACCCCTGGGTCAGGAAGATCCCCTGCAGAAGGGAATGGAATGGCACCCCACTCTAGTATTCTTGCCTCGATAATTCCACGGACAAAGGAGCCTGGCGGGTTACAGTCCATGGGGTTGCAAAGAGTTGGACACAACTGAGTGGCTCATAGCCTACGTCCTTAGATTCCTCTTGGCTGTGACTGTTTCTTGGACTTTTCTTTTTTTGCTGTTGTTATCGTTCTTGTTTTCTGATGACCCATAAGAGTTTTAAGGGGTCCTGGTCTAATATTTAGGACTTCCTGGTCTAATATTTTGCAGGATATCTGTTAGTTGTGGCTTGTCCCATGTTTTCCCCACAGTGAGACTGGTGTAATGTGTTTTGGGGAGGAAGACCACAGTGGTAAAGTGCTGCCCTCATCACATCTAGTATGGACTGGAACATAACTAACAATATGATTTATCACTGCTGATGTTACCTTTGCTCACCTGGTTGAGACAGTGTTTGTCAGGCTTTTCTTCTATAAAACTAGGGGCTTCCCTCCCTAGTGGCTCAGATGGTAAAGAATTTGTCAGCAATGCAGGAGACCTGGGTTCAGTCCCTGGGTTGGGAAGATCCCCTGGAGAAGGAAATGGCAATACACTCCAGAATTCTTGCCTGGAGAATCCCACGGACAGAGGAACCTGGGGGGTTACTATCCATGGGGACGCAAAGAGTCAGACATGAATAACACTTTCACTCTCTACTGTAAAGCTACTCTTTTTTTCTCTATTTCCATACTATACTCTTTGGAAGAAAGTCACCACGTACAAACCATATTTAAGGAGTGGAAAATTATGTTCTATCCTCTTAAGGGCAGAAAACCTACATCAGTTATTTGCATGGGAGATATATCTAGTCTCCCCAGTTTATTTATTTATTCCATCATTTATTGATACCAGATGGAATCATGAATATTTATTTTATGCTATGGCTATAATATAATACTACAATACTTTATTAATTTTGTTGCTCAAATTGTTCCAGCTTTGGCCATTAAGAACTCTATTCCATTGGCTCCAATATTCCTTTGACATATGACCGTCACTGTGGGTTTTTTTGATTTTTGTTTTTGTGAGAGTGATGGATGTTCATATGCAAAAAAATGAACCTAGACACAGACCTTACACCTTATATAAAAAGTAACCCAAAATGGACCATAGGCCTAAATGTAAGATGCAAAACTACAAAACTTCTTGAAGAAAAAATAGGAGAAAATCTGCATGACCTTGGGTCTGATAATGAGTTTTTCAATATAAAATCAACAGCATGATGCAGGAAAGAAACAAGCTTGATCTTATTAAAATTAAATTTCTTTTTTAAAGACATCATTAAAATATGAAAAGACAAGTCAAGTCTTTATTTGGAGAAAACATTTGCAGAACACATATCTGACACAGTATTTGTATATAATATACAAAGTCTCAGAACTCAACAATAAGATAATAAACTACCCAATTTAAAAATGCACAAAAGATCTGAACACATACTTCACCAAAGAAGATCTGCAAATGGTTATTAAGCACATGAAGAGGTGCACCGTATCATTTGTCTTAGGGAACTGCAAATTACAACAACGTGATACCACTACATACCTGTGAGAATGACACACACACAAAAGAAACCCTAAATACCAACTGCTGGGGAGGACAAGCGTGCTCTTTATCATTCCGAGGACGTCTCCCTCTATTCCCAGTTTGCTGAGTTTTGTTTTGTTTTGTTTTAATTTGCATGGCTGCTGAAATTTTATTAAGTGTGTATTCACATGCAGTTGTAAGAAAGAATATAGAGAGATCTATATACTGTTCACCCTATTTCCCCGAATGCTGCGTGCTTGCTCAGTTGTGTCTGACTCTTTGTGACCCCACGGACTGTACCCTGCCAGGCTCCTCTGTCCATGGAATTTTCCAGGCAAGAAATACTGGAGCGGGTTGCCATTTCCTACTCCAGGAGATCTTCCCAACTCAAGGATCAAATGCATGTCTTTTGCATCTCTGGCACTGGCAGATGGATTCTTTACCACTGGGCCACCTGGGAAGCCTCCCCTCCCAATACCCCCTTATGCTGCTGCTGCTGCTGCTGCTGCTGCTAAGTCGCTTCAGTAGTGTCCGACTCTGTGCGACCCCATAGACGGCAGCCCACCAGGCTTCCCCTTATGCTAACAGTTCTCAAAACACTAAAACAGGGCTTCCCCAGTGGCTCAGGGGTAAAGAATTTGCCCACGAATGCAGGAGACTCGAGTTCGATCCCTGACCCAGGAAGACCCCATGTGCCACGGAGCAACTCAGCCTGCTGGCCACAACTGTTGAGCTTGTGCCCTAGAGCCTGGGAGCCACCACTACTGAGCCCATGAGCCGCAACTACTGAAGCTCAGAGCCCTTGAGCCTGTGCTCCACAACAAAAGAAGCCACTGAAATAAGAAGCCTGTGCAACGCAATGAAGAGGCTCACTGCAACTAGAGAAAACTGCAACTAGTTTTCTCTAGAAAACTAGAGAAAAGCCTGAGCAGCAACAAAGACCCAGCACAGCCAAAAATAAATAAGTTTAAAAAAAAAAAAACACAAAAAGCCACTAATACAACTAAAATACTGGCATTAGTATAATCCACCTGTTCTATTTATATTTTAGTTTAACGTGTACTCATGTATGTGTCTACACAATTTAATCATGATTAGGTTTGTATATCCACTATCCCAATCAAAATACAGAACAATTACATAACCACAGGATCTCTCTAGTTACCTTTCAGAACTGTATCCATTGTCCTGCTCCTTCTCCTTATAATCCTAATCCCAGACAACCACTAATCTGTTCTCCATTTCTAAAATCTTGCTATTTTATGAATGTTCTATAAATGGAATCATACGATGTGTCTTCTTGAATGGGCTTTTAAAAAAAATCAATAACTCATTCCTTTTAATTGCTGTATAGTATTCTGCGGTATAGAAGTACCAAAGTTTGGGGAATTTCCTGGTGGTCCAGTGGTTAGGACTCTGGGCTCCCACTGCAGGGCACACAGGTTCAATCCTGGGCAGAGGAACTAAGACCGCGCATGCCACACAGCGTGGCCAATAAATAAGTAAATAAACAGAAGTACCAAAGTTTAGCCATTCACCTACTGTTGAAGAACATCTTGGTTATTTCTGCTTTTTGGGTATTATGAATAAAACTGCTATAAACATTCGTGAATAGGTTTCTGTGTGAGCATAGGATTTTATTACTCTAGGATAAATATCCAAGGAACGAAACTGCTGGGTCATTTGGTAAGTACATGTTAGGTTTGTAAAAAACTGTCAAACTGTTTTCCAGAGTGGCTGTACCACCTTACATTCTTATCAGCAGTGTATGAGTGATCCAGTTTCTCTGCATCCTTGCTAGCATTTGGTATTGTTTCTAATTTTGCTTTAGCCATTCTAATAGATGTGTACATACCCTCTTTAAGAAAGCTAATAAACACCTTAAAACAATCGAGCCGACGCTAACTAGTTTCATCTATATGTCTGGCTCCAAGTTAGTCTCTCTGAATGTGGAGGAGACTCAGCTCCCACAAATGAGAAACTGTGGAAGCAAGATGAGAGCATGAGGAAGCCAGTTCCTCCAAAGTCAATCCTATGAGCCACCAGTAACAGGCTCACCAGCAATTATGTGTGAACACAGAAACCTGTGTCAGGGAAATGCCTGTTTTGTGCTCAGAGGGGGAAAAAACTCCATAACTCTGTGGAAGGGTTAGAGGAAGTCACTGTCTGGATCCAGCAGAGGCTCAAAGTTGGCTGCTTGAAACTCCAGGTGAAAGAAATGGCATTTATTCTTTGGATCTCCAAACAGGGCTTCAGATTCTGCCTGTGCTTTGCAAAGAAACAAGACAAAGTTAACAAAAATTCCTACCTGATTTTCAACCTGAGAGAGCACCTTATCCTCTTCTAGTAGATTCTGTTAAGGAAGATTCCTGTATTATCGTCCCAGTTCAAGTCTCTCATTTTCCTCGACTTCTGTCCATTGCATGGAGGTTGGGAACATGGATAAAATTACATAGTAACATAGTTACTGTTACAGTTACTGGATCTCAGTTATCTAAGGAGTAGAGGGCCTTGATGTACCAAAAATGTTTGGTTTTAAAAACTCTTTAAACAAAGGTCAGTTTTGTCTGGACTGACCTAGAACACTGTGCTCAGGACCTCATAGAGGCATAATGCTATCAGGGGACTTTCTGTCCTTGCTGGCATACCTGTCTCCACCCTGCCCTTCCTGACTTTCATCCCAGGGGACATCTATTGTCCACACGTTGTTCTGATTTTTCAAAAAAGTATTTATTTATACCCCACCCTATGCCGAATAGACTTTGAAGAAATTTTAAATTTAAAATATTTTATGTAAAACAGAATAACAAAAAGGAAAACACAACTAAAATTAGTTAAAAGGAAAAATAGATGTGGCCAAATTCGTATTTATCATCCGCAATGACTATATCTTGCTTTAAAGAATGCTTTTAGCTTCTAAGACCCAAATGCAATAACATTCTTTTAGAAAGCCATCATTCAGCTTTTCCCATTTGTCTTCAAAAGTTTTAGGTTCACTTTATTCACCTGTGTTTTCCATTTCACTTTTTTGCTCTTCAATGACTGAGCTTTTAGTGGCTTATCCACTTAAATAAACACTTTAAGAAGGATTTTCTCTATAGCCTCTGACTCCAGCTGATGGTTAATAACCCTTCTATTAATAGAAAACTCAACAGACAACCCCTCTGTTGCTCTCATTGACTAGTATTATTCAACTTGAAACCTTTCTGATGATAACAAGCAAAGATGTGATAAAGCCAGTTTCTCAACAGAGAAAATTCAGCTGTTGAATAAACATTATTGTTAATATATGATGTCTGAGATTAGAGGTCTAGTCTCTCTTGTCCACTAGTGTGCCTCATGGAGTGCCTGAGGCAGTTTAGATTCAAATATTTACTGAAAACTGTTGCGTGCCCTCTCAGAGCAGGATACACTTTTCAGACATTCTGGGAAAATGCAGAAATAAAGGATTCAGGGGTTCATGACCAGCACCCTCCCATGTACCCACCCTAGGCCCATCATGGTATATGGAAAGCGAAGAAGAACTAAAGAGCCTCTTGATGAAAGTGAAAGAGGAGAATGAAAAAGTTGACTTAAAGCTCAACATTTAGAAAACTAAGATCATGGTATTCGGTCCCATCACTTCATGGCAAATAGATAGGGAAACAGTGGAAACAGTGGCTGACTTTATTTTGGGGGGCTCCAAAATCACTGCAGATGGTAATTGCAGCCATGAAATTAAAGACACTTACTCCTTGGAAGGAAAGTTATGACCAACCTAGACAGCATATTAAAAAGCAGAGACATTACTTTGTCAACAAAGTTTCATCTAGTCAAGGCTATGGTTTTTCCAGTGGTCATGTATGGATGTGAGACTTGGACTATAAAGAGGGCTGAGCACAGAAGAATTGATGCTTTTGAACTGTGGTGTTGGAGAAGACTCTTGAGAGTCCCTTGGACAGCAAGGAGATCCAACCAGTCCATCCTAAGGGAAATCAGTCCTGGGTGTTCATTGGAAGGACTGATGTTGAAGCTGAAACTCCAGTATTTTGGCCACCTGATGTGAAGAGCTGACTCATTTGAAAAGACCCTGGTGCTGGAAAAGATTGAAGGCAGGAGAAGAAGGCGATGACAGAGGATGAGATGGTTGGATGGCATCACCGACTCAATGGACATGAGTTTGGGTAAACTCCGGGAGTTGGTGATGCACAGGGAGGCCTGGAGTGCTGCGGTTCATGGGGTTGCAAAGAGTTGGACACAATTGAGTGACTGAACTGAACTGAACTGAACTGATACATACATATATATGTACATATGTGTATATATATGTATATATATATATATATATATATGTAATGGTGGATGAAAGCTTCAACTGCCTGAACAAAGGCCTTTCAGAGGACCCAAGATTCCCTTTGTGGTTCCTATCTTCTCTAGAGACCATGGAAACCCTACACAGGTCCCTCATGTGGCACTGGGAGGGCATATCCACTGAAAAGTTGGATGCCAAGATATCCTAGCATGCAGTCACCCTGACAACCCCAACCTCTTGGAATGGCCACAGTGACAGCATTTCATGAGGGAACCAAAGTAGCAAGAAGTCATGTATGAAATTACCTCTTGGATCCTTTAAGCCCTATGGCTGTGGTCTATCTCAGTGCCATGATAAAGCAGCCTCAAACTGGGACCAGATTTCCCAATTCACCGGCTTCACTGTCCCCTGGGCCTTGTTAATGCTGCCACTTGACTCCCCAGTTACTGCCCTATCGTCTTTTCCAAATTCTTAAGTGCCCATTCATTTACAATGTTGCTCAGATGCTGCAGCATTTTCTGTCTGGCTCCTGCCCTCATAGGGAAAAGGTAAATGTTTAGGGTAGGGAACCAACTGAAAGACCAAATAATAAATCATATGCACACTCCACACTCCAAAGCTCTTGTTGTCCTGTAGTCACTCAGTCGTGTCTGACTCTTTGAGACCCCGTGGCCTGTAGCCCACCAGGTTCCTCTGTCCATGGGATTTCCCAAGCAATACTACTAGAGTGGGTTGTCATTTCTTTCTCTAGTGGATCTTACTGACCCAGTGATTGAACCCACGTCTCCCGCATCGCCGGCAGATTCTTTACCACTGAGGCACTAGGGAAGCCTGAAAGCTCTAATCTGAGAATAAAATCCCCACTCTGTTTAACAAGACCACAATATTTCTTTTTTTTTGATAAACAGACTGAGTACAACTGGTTTCTCAGTCTTGGCACTACTAGTGTTTTGGTCCAGATAAGTTTGGTTGGGAGGGCTGCCCTGTGCTGTCGGATGTTTCCCAGCCTCCCTGGCCTCTGTTCACTGAATGCCAGTAGCAGCTGCCTCCAAGACGTCTCCAAACAGTGCCAGGTGGCTCTACTGCAAACTCTGGAGTAGAGTAAGGAACACAATCTGAAACCCAGGCCTACAAAAAAAAAAAACAAAACTACATTAGCCCAAAGCCAAGGGAATTTGACCTTAAAAATAGGCAAAATGTCAGTGGTGGGTGAATCTTACAACTTTTTGTGACTTAAAAAATTTTTCCGAATAAAAAATTTAAAAAAGAGTATGAAAGAGATAGCTTGAATTCAAGCTTTTTTCTTGTTTTAGCTTTATTGACATATAATTCGCATACCATACTATTTGCCTTTTTAAAGGGTAAAAGTCAATGTTCTTTAGTAAGTTTACAGGTTTGAGCAAACATCACCACAATCTAATTTTAGACATTTTCATTTTCCTCCAAAGAAATACTATACTCATTAGCAGTCACCCAGGTTGCCCCCAGGCAACCACAAATCTACTTTGTCTCTATAGATTTACCTATTCTGGACATTTGATATAATATAATTGTAAATGTAACATGTGGTCTTTTGCAATTGACTTCTTTGACTTAAAATGTTTTCAAGGATCATCCATCTTGTAGCATGTATCAGTAATTCCTTTTTATCGTTGAAAAACAGTTTTTGATAAATATATATTTTCATTTCTTTTGGATGTTTACTTAAGATTAAAATTACTTGGTCAATGGTAACTATGTTTATGATTTTGAAGAACTGTTTTCAAAATTGACTGCATCATTTTACATTCCACTAGCAATGTATTAGGGTTTTAATTTCTCTGCATCCTCCTAACCAATTGTTATTGTCTTGCTTTTAGTTTTAGCTATACTATTTTACTGTGGTTTTGATTTGCATTTCTCTAATGTTGAGCATCTTTTCATGTACTTATTAGCCATCTGTACATCTTTTGACAAATGTCTATGTCTATTCAAATCCTTTTCATTTTTTTAAAATTAAGTTTATTTTGATGTAATTGCAGATTTATACATACCTGTAAGAAATAATATAGAGATCAAAAAATCCTTTACAACTTTTCCCATGTAACATCTTGTGAAACTACAGTACAATATCACAATCAGGATACTGACACTGCTACAGTCAAGACACAGAACATTTCTATCATCACTAAGATCTCCTATGTTATATATATATTTTTCTTTTTTGGCTACACCCCACGGCATGTGGGATCTTAGCTCCCCAACCAGGGATTCCAGTGCAAATCTGGTGTTTTAACCACTGGATCGCCAGGGAAGTCCCTATGTTTTCCTTTCATAGCCACACACATTTCTCTCCAGCCCCAACTCCTCCTTATCCCTGGCAACTATAATCTCCACCTCATTTCTATAATTTTTCTATTTAGAAAATGTTATATAAATAGATAATATGGTATATAACCTTTTGGGATTTTTTTTCCACTCAGCATAATTCTCTAGAGATTCATCCAGGTTATTTCATGATTAATAGTTTCTTTTTATGGCTGAGGAGTATTCCATCTTATAGATGTATCAATTTGTTTAACCATTCACCTGTTGAAGGATGTTTGGGTTGTTTCCAATTTTGAGCTATTATAAATAAAGCTGCTATAAACATATGTGTATAGATTTTGGTTTGAACATATGTCTTCATTTCTCTGGGATAAATGCCCAGGATTGCAATTGCTGGGTTGTATGGTAGTTGTATATTTAGGTTTTTAAGAAACTGCCAAACTGATTTCCAGAGTAGCGGTACCATTTGACATTCCTCCCGGCAATGTATGAGTGATCCAGTTTCTATGAGTGAAGACTGGGTTGGGGAAGGGAGACCTGGTCCACTTTGCTGTGCTTGCCTGCAATAGAGCTTTTGCAATAAGGGGTATGAAAGGGGAGAGTTTAACCCCAGGGGAGCCTGTCCCTCCAGGGGTTAAACTGTAATCCCAGACTGGGAGATACTGGGAAGGAGCTCATGTCTTCTTGGCTGTACTTGTATGGAGCAGAATGCGTGGGGTGAATAACAGGGGACAGGAGTAAAGGAGCTTGTCCCTGTCTCAAATGCCATGTTGTTTGTTTAGTTCCTAAGTCCTGTCTAACTCTGTTGCGACCCCATGGACTATAGCCTGCCAGGCTCCTCTGTCCATAGGATTACCCTGAAAAGAATACTGGAGCGGACTGTCATTTCCTTCCCCTGGGGATCTTCCTGACCCAGGGATTGAAGCCCTGTCTGTTGCACTGGCAGGGTGATTCTTACCACTGAGCCACCAGGGAAACCCCTCAAATGCCTTAGCCCCACCCTGTTCTTACTGAAATTAGTAGATTTTTTTGAATGTTTCTTCACTTGCGGTATGCTCTTAGGACAGTTCTCAGAGACTAATATTTCACCAAGCTGTTGTTTGTCAGAGATGTCTGCTGAGCTCCTTACTCTGCCATTCTGGAAGTCCCCACCCCTCTAGCTTGTTTCTTGATATGATAGGGGAATAAGAATTTGATTTCTAAGAATCAAATTGGTTCTAATCAAATTTGGTTTCTAAGAATCTGACAGGGGAAAAAAAACCCATCCTGCCCCCAAACTCTGCATTCTTGGAACAGTGGATCATCCCCAATCCTCCCCTGGCTGATGAGACTGAGGGTGCTGTCGCCTCCCTGCAACCTCAGATACCTATGAGGCTGGCTGAGATGCACTGCAGGGAGAACAGGGCTGGGCTGCCTTGACAAGGAAAACGCAGCTGTTTTTTTCCCTGAAGGACATGGGGTGTGTCTCTACACATTATGTTAGTGTAACGTAAATGGATTCATGCTGGAAGACGGAAGCTAGTACACAAATTTGACACCAAAATGCTGCCAGTTTCAGAAGTGTGATGTCTTGATGCACTCAGCTGAGTGGTGGATGAGTGGTTTTTAAGCTGCTCACTGATAGAGGAATCAGCAGATCAGCCCAAAGAAAGAAGGCAGGGACAAGCTCTTTCTTTAATGGATAATATAGTAACGTGGTTTGTAGAATGGTATACTGTGGGAAACATTCCTGCCACTGCTGTCTCTCTGCCACCCAGTTCTTTTATCCCAACAGGCCATCCATGAGATTAGTTTCTTATATATCTTTCTAGGAATATTCTATAAAAGCAGCTTAAACATTCTATTTTTCTCAGAAGACCTGGGTTTGAATCCAGTTTTGCCCTTCTCAAAACATCAGCTATGTAAACATGGATATGCGACTTGACCTTTTGAGCCTCAGATTCCTCACCTGAAAACTGGGAGTAGGTACAATTACTCATAAGGATACTCACAAGGTTAGGATGAGCATTAAGTAAGACTGTATTCAACCATGCTTTCTAAATAGAAAAGTACTATACCAACATCAGCGGTTGTTCTAATGGGAGCAGCAGCCAAGTACTAACTGTGGCAGAGGTTGTCTATACTCAGCAGGAGCTCTGGGATCAGCAGCTGGTGACACTGGGGAAGCATCTGAGGCTGATTGAGGGAGAGAGAACATGGGCCACAGGGTCCCCTGTGGAACGCCAATATGGCCGAATTAGGCATGAAATGAGTCTGACTGGTTTGCAAAGTCTGAACTTTGGGAAGTTAATGACACACAAAACCCACCACATTACCCATGTGCTGAAGGCAGTCAACAGGGTTCAAAGTTAGCTGTGACTCTGATAGAGGCACCTTCTCCTAGAAGGAAACCTACTTTTGGACAAGTGACAATGCTGGGTTTAATCCAAAACAGACTTGGGCAGATTAGAATATTCCAAAGACCATCCAGACTATAACTTAGGACAACGCTGATAACTCAGGACATATGACACAGGCTCAGGCCAGGAATCAGAAAATTAGGACCCCAGTTGAATTAAGCTTCCATGTGTTTGCAACTAGTTCCTTTTTGGCAGAATGAGTGTAACAGCAGAGAAAGCAAGATAAATCAAAGGGTCATCACAAAGAGTCCAAAAAATGTCTTAGGTCTTCCTCTGTCTGGGTTACCACCTTGAAAACAATCTACAGGGAGTTTAACCTAGGTTCTTATTGTCCCTTCAAACCTGCTTCAAAGTATCATACAGAGGGTGGAATGAGGGAGACACCACTAGTATCTGAATAGAATGTGATGGACAAAGCCCTGCCCAGGAGAGATGAGACAGATGTGTACAGCAGGAAAACAGCTGGTAGAAGGTAGACAGGAAGCCAGTTCACTGACTGGAATTCCTTTTGCTCATCTTCTGGTTTTGGAGAACTTCTATAGGCAACAAGATGACCAGTTTCCTACCATGCTGAGGACTACCTCTCGGGCCACAGATTACGTAGCTTCAGCAAGCCTCTCACCAGGCCTGGCAATGGCCTGCTATTCGTCAACGACTGAGGGAGCACAAGTCAGGCTCCAGAGATCTGAACAATCTCTCTGCAGTCTCAGGGGCTTCCCTGGTGCCTCAGTTGTAAAGAATCCTCCTGCCAGATGCAGGAGACATGGGTTCAATCCCTGGGTCGGAAAGATCCCCTGAAGGAGGGCATGGCAATCCACTCCAGTATTCTTGCCTGGAAGATCCCATGGACAGAGGAGCCTGGAGGGCTACAGTCCATAGGTTCAAAAAGAGTTGGACACAACTGAAGTAACTTAGCACACACTCATGGGTGTTCATTTCACAGCCAAAATCAACTCCAGTTCCTGAAGCTGAGGAGTCTGGGTCACTACCACTCCAGTCTCAGGGGAACTTCTAAGAATAGGTCCAAAACTCCCCATCATGAGTGCTGAAATGTTCCAAAATCACATTTTCCTCTCTGTCTCTCCCTCCTACTCTCTCTTATTCTCTTGAGATTGATTAAACAAGGAATTGAGGAAGAAACAGTAGGGTTGAAAGGGACTGAATCTGTGGAGGACTAAAGGGTGAAAAAAAGCCAGATTGGAGAGTTTTTTTAAAAAGGACTTTATCTTGTATTGCTTGCCTCTTAATAACTGTTTGCTTCTTTTTTAAAAAATAGCTGTCTCTGCCTTCTTTTCTTCCCCAACTTTTTATTGTGAAAGTTTCATTTCTTCCCTTATAGCTCAGTTGGTAAAGAATCTGCCTGCAATGCAGGAGACCCCAGTTTGATTCCTGGGTTGGGAAGATCCACGGGAAAAGGAATAGGCTACCCACTCCAGTATTTTTGGACTTCCCTTACGGCTCAGACTGTAAAGAATCTGCCTGCAATGTGGAAGACCTGGGTTTGATCTCTGGGTTGGGAAGATCCAGAAGATGGATCTCCTGGGTTGGAAAAAGGAAAGGCTACCCACTCCAGTATTCTAGATTGGAGAATTCCATGGACCATTCAGTCCATGGGGTCGCAAAGAGTCAGACACGACTGAGCGAACTTCACTGACTTTTTTCATTTCTTCAGCAGCCACCCCCCAAAAAAGAAAAAGTTCAAACTCACAGAAAAACTGAAAAACATGTACAATAATATCCAAAGATCAGCCCATAAAAATAAAATGGACTTTATCAAAATTAAGTTTCTCCTCTTGAAGGACACTATTAAGAAAAAGACAAGGTAAGCCACAGATTGGGAGAAAGTATTTTAAAAACACATATCTACTAAAGGACTTATATATAGAATATAGAGAGAATTCACACAACAAATAACCTAATAAAAATAGGCAAAATATTTGACCAGATATTTTACCAAAGAAGGTACCAAAATGGCAGATAAGCATGTGAAAAGATGCTTAATATTCTAAGTCATTGTTGTTGTTGTTGTTGTTATTTAGTCAGTAAGTCATGTCCAACTCTTTGAAACACCATGAACTGCAGCCTGCCAGGCTCCTCTGTCCATGGGATTTCCCGGGTAAGAATACTGGAGTGGATTGCTGTTTCCTTCTCCAGGGGACCTGCTTGACCCAGGGATCAAACCCATGTCTCCTGCTTGGCAGGTGGATTCTTTACTACTGAGCCATCTGGGAAGCCCTCATAAGTCATTAGGGGAATGCACACTGAAACCAAAGTGAAATACCACTAAATATGCATTGAAATGGCTGAAATCAGAAAAACTTAGAATGTCAAGTGTTAATGAAAATGTAGAAGGCCTATACTGTTGATGGGAATGGAAAATAGTACCACCACTTGGGAAAAGTCTAGAAGTTTCTCTAGAGATAATCATCCCACTCCTTGATATTTACCCAAGATAAGTGAAAATTTCTGTTCACACAAAAATCTATATGCAAATGCCTACAGTAGCAGTATTTATTAATAATTATAATGCTACATTTAATACTGTGGTCATAATCCAGTGTTATATAAGTATAAATTATATTTATAGTGTTTATTCATAATTGGCTAACACGGTAAACAATCCAAATGTCTTTCAGCTGATAAATGGACAAACAAAATGTGGTATATCCTTTTTTCACTCAGATTGTTTGTTTTTCTGATATTGAGTTGTATGAGCTGTTTATATATTTTAGATATTAACCCCATCAGTCATATCACTTGACTATATCAAATATTTCCTCCCATTCAGAATGTTGTTTTTTTGTCTTGTCAATGGTTTGTCTTGCTGTGCAAAAGCTTTTAAGTTTAATTAGGTTCCATTTTTTTTTTTTTTTTTTACTTTATTTTACTTTACAATACTGTATTGGTTTTGCCATACATTGACATGAATCCACCATGGGTGTACATGCATTCCCAAACATGAACCCCCCTCCCATCTCCCTCCCCATAACATCTCTCTGGGTCATCACCATGCACCAGCCCCAAGCATGCTGTATCCTGCGTTGGACGTAGACTGGCGGTTCGATTCTTACATGACAGTATACATGTTTCAATGCCATTCTCCCAAATCATCCCACCCTCTCCCTCTCCCTCTGAGTCCAAAAGTCCAAATTAGGTTCCATTTATTTTTGTTTTTATTTCCTTTGCCCTGGGAGACTGATCTAAAATAATTTTGCTATGATTTATGTCAAAGAATGTTCTGCTTCTGCTCTCTTCTAGGAGTTTTATGGTTTCAGGTCTTACATTTAGGCCTTTAATCCATTTGAATTTATTTTTGCATATGGTGAGGAACTGTTTTAATCTCATTCTGCAGCTGTCCACTTTTCCTTGCACCACTTATTGAAGAAATTGTCCTTTTCTCCATTTTATAGTCTTGCCTCCTTTGTCATAGATTAATTGGCCATAGGTACATGAGTTTATTTCTGGACTCTCTGTTCTGTTCTATTGATCAAAGTGTCCGTTTGGAAGCTAGTATCATGCTGTTTTTATTACTGTAGCTTTGTAATATAGTCTGAAGTCAAGGAGCATGATATCTCTACTTGCTTCTTTTTTCTCAAGTTTGCTTGGCAATTTGGGGTCTTTTATGGTTTCACATAAATTTTAAGATTACTTCTAGTTCTGTGAAAAATGTCATGGTATTTTGATAGGGATTACGTTAAATCTGCATATTATTTTGGGTAATGTAGATGTTTTAACAATATTAATTCTTCCAGACTTCCCTTTTGGTACAATGGATAAGAATCCACCTGCTGATGCAGGGGACAGGGGTTTGGTCCCCGGTCCAGGAAAATTCCATATGCCACAGAGCAACCAAGCTGGTGTGCCACAACTACTTAGCCCATGCTCTAGAGCCCATGAGCCATAACTACTGTTGGTGAGGATGTAGAGAAAGGGAAACCCTTGTACACTTTTGGTGGCATTAAATTGGTGCAGCCACTGTGGTAAACTATGAATTTTCCTCAAAAAAGCTACATTAATTCAGAAAGATACATGTACCCCAATGTTCACAGCAGCATTATTTACAGTAGCCAAGATACAGAAGCAACCCAAGTATCTATCAACAGATGAATGGACAATTATATATATATAACAGGCTATTAGAGTCATAAAAAACAATGACATTCTGCCATTTGCAACAATATAATGGACCTAGAGAGTATTATGTTTAGTGAAATAAATCAAAGGACAACAAATACTGTATGTTATCATTTATATGTGGAATCTAAAAATACAACAAATGAATGTATATTCAAAAACAGAACAAACGCACAGATATAGAAAACTAACTAGGATTACCGGTGGAGAAAGAGAAGGGGGGAAGGGCAAGAGAAGGGTAGGGGATTAAGAGATACAAAATACTAGGTATAAAATAGATAAGGAACAAGAAAATATAGCAATTATTGTATAATAACTTTAAACAGTGTATACTCAATAAAAATACTGAATCACTCTGCTGTAACACTTGAAACTAATATAATATTGTAAGTCAACCGTACTTCAATAAAAACAAGCATGATATATCCACACAATAGGATACTACACGTTGATAACTCCTGAAACATGTGAAAACATACGTGAATCTCAAATGTATCATGCTAAGTCTCATAGGTTCAATGGTATCTCCCCTCCAAAAAATATGAAATCCTAAACCCCAGCATCACAAAATGTGCCCTTACTTAGACATAGGATCATTGCAGATAAAATTGGCTAAGATGAGGTCATGTATTTGAATAGGGTGAGCCCTTACTTCAATACCACTGGTAACTAACACAATGACAGGCAACACACAGGGAGAACACCATGCAATGTCAAGGCAGAGACTGCAGTTATGCCGCTGTGAGATACAGAGCACCAAGGATTGCTGGTGACACCAGAAGCGAAGAGAAAGGCATGAGCAGATTCTCCTCAAGGGCCATCCAGAGAGCGTGAACCTCCTGACAAATTGATTTTGGACTTCTAGCATCCAGAACTGAGACAATAAATTTCTGTTGCTTTAAGCCACTTGGTTTGTGGTACTTTGTTAGAGCAGCCCTAGAAAACTAGCATACTAAGTCTAAAAAGCCAGACTTAAAATGCATTTATATCACATTCTGGAAAAGACAAAATTATAGAGTTGGAGAATAGATCAGTGTTGCCAAAGGTTGGGGGTACAGGATGAGGGAATGACTATAAAGAGACAAGGAGAGCTTTGAAAGCAATAGATAAATTCTAGATCTTGACCATGATGGTAGTTACACTATTGCATGTGTTTGTCAAAATAAAACTTTACACTATGTAAATTTAAAATTTTTGAATTTTACTCTATGTAAATTAAACCTGACTCCCTCAATCCAAAAACCATAAACAAATGAAAAAACCTTCCACAGTAATCCTCTGTATACTTTTCACCCAAATTCAATTCAATGATTGTTAATATTTGCCCATATTTGCTTAATCTATACATGTATTTTATTGTTGTTGAATCATCTATGTTGTAGACATCATGACACTCCACCCTAAATATTTTATCATACATCTTCTAAGAATAAGGACATTTTTTGTGTATAAGATATATAAGAAACATAACAATTTCAAAGTGTCATCTAATATAGAGTCCGTATTCCAGCTTCTCAAATTGCAGTTAAGATGTCTTTTGTAATTGCCTTTTTACAACCAGGAACCAAATCGAGGTTCACATAATGCATTTGGATATTATGCCTGTTTAAACTTTTAATTTAGAATAATCTTCCAACTTTTTCTTGTCACAACCTTTGTGTAGAACAGTTGTCTTGCAGAATGTTTTAAATTTTCTGGATTTGCTTGATTGCTTCCTTGCAATCAATGCTGTTGTTATCAAATATTCTTCTATCTCTTTATTTCTTGTAAAATAGAAGCTAGGTCTAAAGTCTTGATTAGGTTCAGGTTTAACTTTTGATAGGAATAGTTCACCAGACTTCCTTGGTGGTACACCTGCAAATGCAGTGCACATGGGTTCTATCCCTGGTCCAGGAAGACCCCACATGCTGCAGAGCAACTAAACCCATGAGCTGCAACTACTGAGCCTGGCTGCTGCAATTACTAAAGCCTGCATGCCCTAAAGCCCATGATCTGCAACAAGAGAAGCCACTGCAATGAGAAGCCCGATCACAAGGAAGAGTAGCCCCTACTTGCCCCAACTAGAGAAAGCCCGCCTGCAGCAATGAAGACAGTGCAGCCAGAAATAAATTTTTTAAAAAAGATGATAGTTTCCTATCTTCTTTGCTCCTTGCAGACCTATTTTTCTGCCTTTCTCTCTCATACCATAAATGGCTTGTATGCCCGTGGTCTGTAAAGACCACAAATATCAAGACAGTTTGTCCTAAGGGGGATGAATGAATGAAACAGCATCCTCTATCAGCAAGTAAATACTTAGTAACTGCTACAAGGAGCCAGGTGCCATGCTAGGTGCTGAGGACACAGTAGTAAGCTATATGCAAACATGGTCCTGCTTCTAAGGAGTTTGTAGTCTAATAAGAGAGACAGAAATTCATGAAAATAAAAAAAAATGACTAGTGATAAATGCCATGAGAGAAAAAACACAGGAAATTATAGCTCTCTATAATGGGGAAATCTTCCATAGCGGGTATACATGGGGACATCTTCCATAGCAGGTATACCGTTTGATCTGAGGACTGAAGGATGGGCAGGTGTCAAGGAGGTGAAAGTCAGGGGGGACTGGGGAAGATAGGGTAGAGGGCTATAAGAAGTTCATTGATTGGTAGGACATCTAGGTACACTCACAGGCAATTACAATCCTCTTCAGTGAAGCTATGAATGGGGTCCATGCAACAGACTTGGAGGAATGGAGGCAGCATCCCTAAGAGAGTGATGTCTGAGCTTAGGGTGACAAGTCAGTGGAGATAAACAGAAGAAAGTTGGGGAAACAAACAGCTACTTAGTTAGTTGTTAGAATGAAATCTCTGTAGGAATTTAGGTTCAAAAGAATGTTCATATTCTAGACAAAATTTTAATCTGAGCTACTGAAGATTCTAGACTTAATTTCTGGTTTATAGGAAGTAAATTTTAAATCACAGAGGGACTTCTTAAAAATTAATTTTACCTTTTACAATTTATTATTTTTTTACTTAAAATTTTTTTTTTAGCCACGTGGAATGTGGTTTGTGGAATCTTAATTTCCAGACCAGGGAACTAACCTTGCATCCCCTGCAGTGGAAGCTCAAAGTCTTAGCCACTGGGAGCCAGGGAAGTCCCAATCACAGAGGAGTTTTAAATCACATTGCCTTAAATTAAAACACCCTAACCAGCAAAGTTCAGAACTAGAGTCAGACTAAACCAGTGATCTTCTACTGTCAAACAAAACAACTGTGGAATCCTGGAAGAAAAGATGGCCTGGTAAAGCCTTTTACTCCATTTCACTTTCTTGAATAGTCAGGTTAGGCAATGGCTCAAACTCATTTTCCCCTAGAATAAATAGCCCTGATATTATTGCTTCTAATATCAATTCTGATAATTTTTAAAAGTTATGTTTTCCCTAAGCCACACAACTAACAAGTAGCAGAGTCAGAATTCAATCCGAAGTTTCTGGCTATGAAGTACCTGCACTTAACCATCATACAACAGTGCCCCCAGCAATAAAGGTACTGATACCTACTAAGGCGAAGGTGAGAGAAAGGCGCTTTCTGTAATACGGGAAAGAAGGAACAGATACTCTTTTAGCACAATAAGGACACAGCAGAAACGCCAGCAGGAGGTAAACTGGCCCAGTATGAATGGTCTGGTTATTTTTAGATGCTTGAACAGGAGGCCAGACCACAGTGGCCAGAAATTTCCATCCCCCACTCTGCTTCAGGAACAGAAAATGACTGTGCTTTTAAGAAATAAAAATCAGTTGGGATCTTTGGAGGAAGAAATAGAGAAAAGGACTCTGGGGAAGGGGAACATGAGACGAGATAGGAAGGAGAGGTTGGGGCCACAATGTACTCTATATCAGTTAGAATATGATTCATGATCCTGAATAAAAAGATTCACTCACCACACTCCACAATTTGTGCGTTCTTCAACAGCCAACTGGAAGATAGTTTTGTTAGGAACTGTTTCATGATGGGATCCCATTAATTTCTGTTAATGTCAGGCACGGTACCAGGTGCTTCAGATACATTCATTACCTCTAATCATCTCAATAACCTACCAGACCTACCAGAAGGGGCACACTGAGTTTTAGTTACTCGTATAAGATCACAAAACTGCCAAACCAGAGAAGTTTTGAAATTTCCAAGCTATCACACTCTGATAATTTCGTAAGATAACATAATTTTGTAAAACACAAAATGAAATGTTAAAGATATACACAATACAGGCATACCTTGTTTTATTGCACTTCACAGATACTGCAATTTTTCATAAATTGAAGGTTTATGGAAATCCTGTGTTGTCAGACAGTGGTCAGCTTTTATCAGTAAAGTATTTTTTAATTAAGGTATATATGTTTTTTTAGACATAATGCTATTGCACGCTTAGACCATAGTATCGTGTAAACATAACCCTTGTATGCACTGGCAAACAAAAAAACTCATGTGATTCACTTTACTTTGGTATTTGCTTTATTGTGGTATTTGCTTTATTGTGGTATTGGATTGAGCAAGTAGTTCATTCAAGTTTTTCTATAACATTGTTCAGAAAACCCGAACGAAGTTTTTGGTCAACCCATATTTGCTTTATTGTGGTGGTCTGGAACCAAACTAGCAATATGCCAGTATATGCTCAACCTTCTTATTACATTCAACAGACATTGCTGTAAATGTTTCTAACACTTTTTCTGAATGTCTGTACCAATCTTGTCACAGAATGTCACTAGTAGGGATTAATTTCCAAAAATACAAACAGGTCATATAGTTCAACATCAAAACAGACAGACAAACAACCCAATCAAAAAGTGGGTTCAATTCAGTTCAGTTCAGTTGCTCAGTCATGTCCAACTCTATGAGACCCCATGGACTGCAGCATGCCAGGTTTTCCATCCATCACCAATGGGTAGAAATCTAAATACAAATCAAAACTATAATGAGGGGCCTCCCTGGTGGCTCAGTGGTGAAGATTCTGCTGGCCAGTGCAGGAGACATGGGCTCAATCCCTGATCTGGGAAGATCTCACATGCCTCAGAGCACCAATTCTTTAGTGCTCAGCTTTCTTTATAGTTCAACTCTCACATCATATCCATGAAGATAGGTAAAAATCATTTTTTAAAAAATGGAATGAGATACACTCAAAATGACCACAGAGGTAATTTCTGGGAAAGAGGAGGAGAAATCAGGATGGATGGTTGGCATTGGTCATAGGAGACTTTAGCCTTAATTGTAGGGTTTAAGTGTTTCTCAAGGACAATCTGTCCACGTATTATTTGTGTAAAGTTAAAATCAAAACAAAAGAGCTCCTTGAAGACAGAAATGTTCATAGACTTTCACCCAGTGGCCCAGGTCCAAGTTCTGAGCTCCTGGAATGGGAAATACCCTCTTATTCTTGAATACAATCAATCTCTCTTCCAGTGGCCTGGGCCTCTTGGGCAGCCCTACACTGATCCCACAGGGCACTCTGGAACTTTGTGGTATATCAGGCATGATTAAGACTCTTAACAGACCCTGAAAAAAAGTCTCCTCCCTTCTTTGCATTTACAATTAAAAATAAAAAACCTATGAAAGCAAAGAAATCCTACAAAGACTTGATTTTTGCTATGATTATGGTGGTACTTTTGATAGTTGAAAAAAATTAAATCTCTCAAAAAACTTTTGACTTAGCTGGAAGCATGCACTTAATTCTGTCTGAAGGATTTATTGTTGTTCAGTCTCTCAGTCATGCCTGACTCTTTGTGACCCCATGGACTACAGTGTGCCAGACTTCCTTGTCCTTCACTATCTTAAGAAGTCTACTCAAAATCATGTCCATTGAGTTAGTGACACTATATGAACATCTCATCCTCTGTCTCCCCTTCTCCTCCTGCCCTTAATATTTCCTAGCACCAGGGTCTTTCCAATGAACTGGCTCTTCATATCAGTTCAGTTCAGTTCAGTTCAGTCACTCAGTCATGTCTGACTCTTTGCGACCCCATGAACCGCAGCACGCCAGGCCTCCCGGTCCATCACCGACTCCCAGAGTTTACTCAAACTCATGTCCATCGAGTTACTGATGCCATCCAGCCATCTCATCCTCTGTCGTCCCCTTCTCCTCCTGCCCCTAGTCTCTCCCAGCATCAGAGTCTTTTCCAATGAATCAACTCTTCACATGAGGTGTCCAAAGTACTGGAGTTTCAGCTTTAGCATCATTACTTCCAAAGAAATACCAGGGCTGATCTCCTTCAGAATGGACTGGTTGGATCTCCTTGCAGTCCAAGGGACTCTCAAGAGTCTTCTCCAACACCACAGTTCAAAAGCATCAATTCTTCCGTGCTCAGCTTTCTTCACAGTCCAACTCTCCATACATGACTACTGGAAAAACCATAGCCTTGACTAGACAGATATTTGTTGGCAAAGTAATGTCTCTACTTTTTAATATGCTATCTAGGTTGGTCATAACTTTTCTTCCAAGGAGTAAGCATTTTTTAATATAGGCAGGTCAGGAAGCAACAGTTAGAACTGGACATGGAACAACAGACTGGTTCCAAATAAGAAAAGGAGTACGTCAAGGCTGTATATTGTCACCCTGCTTATTTAACTTCTATGCAGAGGACATCTTGAGAAACGCTGGGCTGGAAGAAGCACAAGCTGGAATCACGATTGCTGGGAGAAATATCAATAACCTCAGATATGCAGATGACACCACCCTTATGGCAGAAAGTGAAGAGGAACTAAAAGCCTCTTGATGAAAGTGAAAGAGGAGAGTGAAAAAGTTGGCGTAAAGCTCAACATTCAGAAAACTAAGATCATGGCAACTGGTCCCATCACTTCATGGCAAATAGATGGGGAAACAGTGGAAACAGTGTCAGACTATAGTTTTTTGGGCTCCCAAATCACTGCAGATAGTGATTGCAACCATGAAATTAAAAGACGCTTATTCCTTGGAAGGAGAGTTATGACCAACCTAGATAGCACATTCACATCAGGTGGCCAAAATACTGGAGCTTCAGCTTCAGCATCAGTCCTCCCAATGACCATTCAGGGTTGATTTTTCTTAGGATTGACTGATTTAATCTTGCAGTTCAAGGGACTCTCAAGAGTCTTCTTGAGCACTACAATTGGAAAGCATCAATTCTTCAGCACCCAGCCTTCTTTATGGTTCAACTCTCACATCCGTTCATGCTGCTGCTGCTAAGTTGCTTCAGTCATTTCCCCGACTCTGTGTAACCCCATAGGCGGCAGCTCACCAGGCTCCCCCGTCCCTGGGATTCTCCAGGCAAGAACACTGGAGTGGGTTGCCATTTCCTTCTCCAATGCACAAAACTGAAAAGTAAAAGTGACGTCGCTCAGTCGTGTCCGACTCTTCGCAACCCCATGGACTGCAGCCTACCAGGCTCCTTCATCCATGGGATTTTCCAGTCAAGAGTACTGGAGTGGGGTGCCACTACCTTCTAATCCATTCATGACTATTAGAAAAACCACAGCTTTGACCATATGGACCTTTGTTAGCAAAGTGATGTCTCTACTTTTTAATACACTGTCTAGGTTTGTCATAGTTTTCCTTCCAAGGAAGGAATTTCTTTGAATTTCTTGGCTACAGTCATTTTCCACAAAGATTTTGAAGCCCAAGAAGATAAAATCTGCCACTACTTCCACTTTTTCCCCTTCTGTTTGTCATAGTGATGGGACTGGATGCCATGATCTTAGTTTTTTTACTGTTGCATTTCAAGCCAGCCTTTTCCCTCTTTTCTTTTACCCTCATCAAGAGGCTCTTTAGTTCCTCTTCTCTTTCTGCTACTAGAGTGGCATTATCTGCATATCTGAGGTTGCTGAAATGTCTCCCAGCAATCTTGATTCCAGCTTGAGATTCATCCAGCCCAGTATTTCTCATGATGTACTCTACATATAAGTTTAATAGGCAGAGTGGCAATATACAGCCTTGTCATACTCCTTTTTCAATTCTGAACCAGTCTGTTGTTGTTCCATGTTGGATTCTAACTGTTGCTTCTTGATCTGGATACAGTTTTCTCAGGAGACAGGTTAAGTGGGTCTGGTATTCCTATCTCTTTAAGAATTTTCCAGTTTGCTGTGATCCACACAGTCAAAGGCTTTAGCATAGTCAATGAAGCAGATGTTTTTCTGGAATTTTCTTGCTTTCTCTATGATCCAACTAATGTTGGCAATTTGAACTCTGGTTCCTCTGCCTTTTCTAAACCCAGTTTGTGTATCTGGAAGTACTTGGTTCATGTACTGCAAAGACTAGCTTGAACGATTTTGAGCATAACCTTGCTAGCATGTGAAATGAGTGCAATTATGGTGGTTTGAACATTCTTTGGCATTGCCCTTCTTTGGGATTGGAATCAAATAAGAGTGAGAAATGGAATAAGTCTCCAGCAATCTTCAGTCTTTCTCTAGGATAAGGATAAAATAACAAAATGGAAGAAAAGAATGAGACTTTAATCCCTCCTCATACCAGATCCTTAACAAACCACAGTTAGTTCAGTTCAGTTTAGCCACTCAGTCATGTGCGACTCGTTGCGACCCCATGAACCACAGCACGCCAGGCTTCCCTGTCCATCACCAACTCCCGGAGTTTACCCAAACTCATGTCCATTGAGTTGGTGATGCCATTCAACCATCTCATCCTCTGTCATCCCCTTCTCCTTCTGCTGTCAACCTTTCCCAGCATCAGGGTCTTTTCAAATGAGTCAGCTCTTCACATCAGGCTGGCCAAAGTACTGAAGTTTCAGCTTCAACATTAGTCCTTTCAATGAATACTCAGGACTGATCTCCTCTAGGGTGGACTGGCTGGATCTCCTTGCAGTCCAAGGGGCTCTCAAGAATCTTCTCCAACACCACAGTACAAAAGCATCAAGTCTTCTGTGCTCAGCCCTCTTTATAGTCCAACTCTCACATCCATACATGACTACTGGAAAAACCATAGCCTTGACTAGATGGACCTTTGTTGACAAACTAATGTCTCTGCTTTTTAATATGCTGTCTACGTTAGTCA
Source organism: Ovis aries (assembly GCF_016772045.2). Taxonomy (NCBI): domain Eukaryota; kingdom Metazoa; phylum Chordata; class Mammalia; order Artiodactyla; family Bovidae; genus Ovis; species Ovis aries. Next base: position 46,072,493 of record NC_056056.1, read on the forward strand.
TAACTTTCCTTCCAAGGAGTAAGCTTCTTTTAATTTCATGGCTGCAGTCACCGTCTGCAGTGATTTTGGAGCCCAGAAAAATAGAGTTAGCCACTGTTTCCATTGTTTCTCCATCTATTTGTCATGAACTGTTAGGACCAGATGCCATGATCTTTGTTTTCTGAATGTTGAGCTTTACGCCAACTTTTTCACTCTCCTCTTTCACTTTCATCAAAAGGCTCTTTAGTTCTTCACTTTCTGCCATAAGGTGTCATTGCATATCTGAGGTTATTGATATTTCTCCTGGCAATCTTGATTCCAGCTTGTGCTTCTTTCAGTCTAGTGTTTCTCATGATGTCCTCTGCATAGAAGTTAAATAAGCAGGGTGACAATATACAGCCTTGACGTACTCCTTTTCCTATTTGGAACCAGTCTGTTGTTTCATGTCCAGTTCTAACTGTTGCTTCCTGACCTACATATAGGTTTCTCAAGAGGCAGGTCAGGTGGTCTGGTATTCCCATCTCTTGAAGAATTTTCCACAGTTTATTGTGATCCGCACAGTCAAAGGCTTTGGCATAGTCAATAAAGCAGAAATAGATGTTTTTCTGGAACTCTCTTGCTTTTTCCATGATCCAGTGGATGTTGGCAATTTGATCTCTGGTTCCTCTGCCTTTTCTAAAACCAGCTTGGACATCTGGAAGTTCACAGTTGTTTGTTAATTGCTAAGCTTCTAGGTACAAAACTAGGTGTGGTGTTCCACCGACAAAGAATGGCCCAGCTGTTATGCAGCAACCACTGCTCCCCAGGGGACTCACACAGGGCAACAGGGAACCAGCTGGGTCTTGCCCCTCGAGCAGTGATTCCCAGGTTTCTTGCCCACAGGAGCTGCACGTTGATTCTCCCAGGGTCAAGTCCCCAGTGAGGTTTCTCCAGCTCTTCAGGGAACTTCTGAATCAAATTCCCTTAGCTTTTTGCTCAACTGCTCCCTATATGTACAGGGAGAGGAAAGGAGCTGTTTATTAAACCTTTGCCTTACCTTTCCCCCTTTATTAAAATCATACACATAAGCACAAATGAAGAGAAGGATCAGCTTTTCCCACCTGTCTCAGTAAGGGAATTGGGTGGGTCTGATAACTTGCCCATTGGATACTCCTCAGCTTGAATTATCTGGATAGTTATTACTTCCTTATTTACTATTTATTTTACTTACTTCATGATTGGAAGGGAGGTTTTTCTCTAAATTGCCTATGGACCATATTAGAGGTGGTGGTACACTATCTAGCAAAAGGTTACATCTACACTTTGTTGGATCACACAATAAGTAACTCACAAAGTGATTTGCTTTCTTCCACCTCAGAGGGGATCTGGAGAAAGGTACCTCCTTGATCTGAGGTCCAAAGCCAGGTGGACCTTCACTCCCCAGAGGATCTAGCACCTCATCTCTAGCCCCTACCTGGGCTAGTCACTCCAGGTTAGGCTGGGGTTTCAGGGAAGAGTGAATGTTACCTGTCGCACCCGCTTTCCTGGGTGCCACTCTGGCTGATGTTGGTTGATAGCAAATACAAACCCTCTGGGCAAAGTTCAGTTTGCAAAGTAACAACCTTCACCCCCTTTAAGTCACCACAATGTAACGCTGCTTTGAGGGAAAGAGCAGGTAGTATTTTTTTTTTTTAAAGAACCCTCATTCCTTCCTGCACACTGCTTGGGGAACATGAATATGAATATTATGGACAAACAAGACAAAGTCTCTTTTTATGTTTTCCTTGTTTTCCCTTCCCTTTCCAGAATCTAGGCCCTGGGGATTCTCTTCAGGAGGTAGATCACCCTTGAGAGAACATCAGACCTCACCTTCCTTCCCAGTCGAGCCAGAATGGGCACACAGTTCAGCTGCAGAAACTGCTTGTGGCCTCATCTCCTCAGGGAGGGAGGGAGCCCTGGGCTTTGTTAGGTTGTGCAGTCCCACGTCTGTTGGCAGTCACAGGTTTTCTGACTCCAGCTATGTTTAGCTTTGTTTGTCTTCCATGGGAACACCACTGATTGAGTCTCCCTTTTCTCAGCTCTTCATTTGCAACAACTCATCACCTAGATCCTGAGTCCCAGATGTTCAGCCAGATATGATTCAGATTTGTAAACATCCACACCAAGAGGAAAGGCAGGACCCTTCCATGAAGAGGAGTGAGTCTACCCATTCCTGGACTTGTGTTCCCTTTACGCCTCCAGATCAAAAGACGTACCTCTTCAGTCTCCACAATTTCACCTGATTTTAAAAAGTTTTGGCTTAAACCTTTCCTGCTGACTCCAGCCCCCTCCGACCTTTCTCTTTGCTGAAACTTTCATAGCAATTGTGTTAGCACCATTCAATTTAGCACTTAATTGGCTACTGACATGAACTACTTGTAAACTGCTTCATGGTTATTGGTTTTCAGCTTCCTGAGGCATTCCTAACAGTAATAATAATGATAATAGTAATAGTAGCAGCAAACATATGTGCCAACTCGATGCAGATATTATTCCAGGGGTTTTCTACATATTGTGCTCAGTCACGTCACACTCTTGTGACCCTATGGACTGTAGCCCTCAAGGCTCCTCTGCCCATGGAAGTTTCCAGGCAAGAACATTGGAGTGGGGTGCCATTTCTTACTCTTGGGGATCTTCCTGACCCAGGGATTGAAGCTGCATCTCTGCAGGTCTCCTGCATTAGCAGGCAGATTCTTTACCTCTGGTACCACTTGAGAAGTCTTTTCTACCTAACTCATTTTATTCTCCCAATATGCCAAATGAGATAGGTATTACTGTATTATTATTCCATTTTTACAAATGAAGAAACTGGAACACAGAGATGGTAAATAAGTTGCTCTAGCTTGCACTACTTGTAAATAAAAGAGCCAGGATCTGACCCAGGTCAATGAGCCCTTGGGTCTCTAAAAGACATTTTTTAGATTATCTCCTAAGTTCTATTTACCCAATAGTATATAACCCTGTGAATGTGATTTATCATCCATTTTATATATTAAAAAAAAAGTTCTCCCTATTTTCAGATGAGAAAACTAAACTTGCCTGAGGTCACAGTCAGGCCTGTGTTGAGCTGTGATTCAAACCTAGATCTCTCTGACTAATACTTTCTTTTCCCCTACTACATGGAAGCCATGGATTTGATTAATACTCAGCTGGATCATCACACCTCTGATGTGCTTTCATCTCAAGCACAATTGTGGAGACTCTTGCAGGCAGGGGAGGGGGAAGGATACAAAGATGATGGGATAAGGTCCCTCCCTCAAGGAATTCACAGCCTCTGGGGTGGAGGTGGGGGAGATACAGGTGCAGACAAGGAGGTGTATTAAAATGCCACAGGTGCTGTGACAGCAGGTGTGAGAGTTCCGCAGGCACAAAGTGATGAGGGTGGAATACTGAGGGAGCCCTGGCTATCACACAGGTGAGTGAACTCAGACTTGTTATATAGTTTTTCACTGAAAGTTTTGTGATGGTAAAAGATTTTGTGATAAACTCTGTTGACCAGAAAATTCAACTAAGGGTATCCTGAGCATACTGATTCATGAGACTTCTGCTATAAATAATAATCCTTCCCAAATCCACTATAATTTGCTGCTGTTCTCTTGGTTGTCCCTGGCTCCATAAGCCTCAGGGAGTTGGTAGAGGAGCCCCTTCCCTAGTGGCTCAGACAGTAAAGAATCTGCTTGCAATGCAAGAGAGCCGGGTTCAATCCCTGAGTCAGATCTTCTGGAAAAGAGAATGGCAACCCACTCCAGTATTCTTGCCTGGAGAATTCCATGGACAGAGGAGCCTGGCAGGCTACAGTCCATGGAGTCGCAGAGTCGAACACTGAGCAACTTTCACTCACTCAGAGGTGGCAGCAGATTGCCTTCTGGGAATTCATAAACCTGAGACTGAAAGAAAAATTCAGTGAACATATATATGCATGTCTTTTTCCGGGAGAGAGGAACCATAGCTCTCATTGTTCTTTAAGACACCATGTGTTCTCCAAACGTTAAGAGCCTAACTAAAATGCATCTAAAATGATGCTTTGAAGGAATCTGAACATATAACTATATAAACATATATAAAGAGACAGCATATGTGTGTATGTATGTTTATACCCCTTACTCCGACATGCATAGAAAGTGTCTGGAAGGCAACACACATTCTAGACTATTAACAGTAACTACTTCAGAGGAGAGATTTTTTTTTTTTTTAAGCAAAAGACAAGGGAGATGGAATTTTGGTTCTATATAATTCTATGCTGATTTAAAAATTAAATAATCTTTAATAATTTTTAAAGAGCATGGGCTACTTTTTTTGCAGTATAATAGGAGCATTAAGGATTTTTTTACCTATTTTCATTATTCACTCTAAATACCTTTTAAACTAGTAGTTTAATCTCTTCTTCCACTCGTACAATTGAATCTGCATTTTCTCCCTTTCCATTTCTCCCCCGCCTGCATACTGTCGATCAACAGAACTTGAAACACTACACCAGCAGGAAACAGAAAACAAGCCAAGAGCAGGTAAGACAGAAAAAGTCTGCTTATTCTCCTCGGTGAGCAAAACATATAAATACTCATATTTTACTATCTTCTCCTGCAGAGATTTAGTATTTTATTCTGATAATACATGTACTAAACTTGTCAGTTATTACACCATTTATCTAACAGGAAGCAGGATGAGGCAGATTCTTTTGCAACAAAGGCTAGTGAGTGTGGTATGCAGTTGTGATGCGGTGAGAGATGATTATAGCTGTCCCAGATAAGGGAGAACTGACTCCACTTACATATAAATTGATATTTCTCAGATTTTGATATAAAAATCTAAACACTTTGCATCTAGTTTTCCCTTCTGCTAGCTACATCACCATCTAAGATTTTGAAAACCTTGACTGGGAAGTTAGACAGTTAAGAATTATGAAGTGGCAACTAGCATCTTGCTCTTTCAGGAAAATATCCAATCATTTCTGAGCTGACTCTGGAAGCCTTCCTTCTTTACAAGGTCCCTTCGGTGGTTTAGATATTTATTGTGTATTAATCTTTTCTAACATTTGTTTAATGTTTATTTTCCTTTCAGTTCAGTTCAGTCGCTCAGTTGTGTCCACCTCTTTGTGACCCCATGAATTGCACGTGTCAAGCCTTGCTGTCCATCATCCAAACTCATGTCCATCGAGTTGGTGATGCAATCCAGCCGTCTCATCCTCTGTCATCCCCTTCTCCTCCTGCCCCCAACCCCTCCCAGCATCAGAGTCTTTTCCAATGAGTCAATTCTTCGCATGAGGTGGGCAAAGTACTGGAGTTTCAGCTTTAGCATCAGTCCTTCCAAAGAACACCCAGGAATGATCTCCTTTAGAATGGACTGGTTGGATCTCCTTGCAGTCCAAGGGACTCTCGAGTCTTCTCCAACAACAGAGTTCAAAAGCATCATTCTTTGGCGCTCAGCTTTCTTCACAGTCCAACTCTCACATCCATACATGACCACAGGATAAACCATAGCCTTGACTAGACGGAACTTTGATGGCAAAGTAATGTCTCTGCTTTTGCATAAGCTGTCTAGGTTGGTCATAACCTTATTTCCAAGGAGTAAGCATCCTTTAATTTCATGGCTGCAATCACCATCTGCAGTGATTTTGGAGCCCCAAAAAATAAAGTCTGACACTGTTTCCCCATATAGTTGCCATGAAGTGATGGGACCAGATGCCACGATCTTAGTTTTCTCAATGTTGAGCTTTATGCCAATTTTTCACTCTCCTCTTTCACTATCATCAGGAGGCTCTTTAGTTCCTCTTCACTTTCTGCCTTAAGGGTGGTATCATCTGCATATCTGAGGTTATTGATATTTCTCCCAGCAATCTTGATTCTAGCTTGTGCTTCTTCTAGCCCAGCGTTTCTCATGATGTCCTCTGAATATAAGTTGAATAAACAGGGTGACAATATACAGCCTTGACGTACTCCCTATACTATTTGGAACCAGTCTGTTGTTCCATGACCAGTTCTAACTGTTGCTTCCTGACCTGCATACAGGTTTCTCAAGAGGCAGGTCAGGTGGTCTGGTATTCCCATCTCTTTCAGAATGTTCCAGTTTATTGTGATCCACACAGTCAAAAGCTTTGGCATAGTCAATAAAGCAGAAATAGATGTTTTTCTGGAACTCTCTTGCTTTTCTGATGATCCAGCAGATGTTGGCAATTTGATCTCTGGTTCCTCTGTGTTTTCTAAAACCAGCTTGAACATCTGAAGTTCACGGTTCACGTACTGCTGAAGCCTGGCTTGGAGAATTTTGAGCGTGCTTTACTGGCATGTGAGATGAGTGCAATTGTGCAGTAGTTTGAGCATTTTTTGGCATTGCCTTTCTTTGGGATTGGAATGAAAACTGACCTTTTCCAGTCCTGTGGCCACTGCTGAGTTTTCCAAATTTGCTGGCATATTGAGTGCAGCACTTTCACAGCATCATCTTTCAGGATTTGAAATAGCTCAACTGGAATTCCATCACCTCCACTAGCTTTGTTCGTAGTGATGCTTTCTAAGGCCCACTTGGTTTCACATTCCAGGATGTCTGGCTCTAGGTGAGTGATCACACCATCGTAATTATCTGGGTTGTGAAGACCTTTTTTGCACAGTTCTTCTGTGTATTCTTGCCACCTCTTCTTAATATCTTCTGCTTCTGTTAGGTCCAGACCATTTCTGTCCTTTATCGAGCCCATCTTTGCATGAAATGTTCCCTTGGTATCTCTAATTTTCTTGAAGAGATCTCTAGTCTTTCCCATTCTGTTGTTTTCCTCCATTTCTTTGCACTGATCACTGAGGAAGGCTTTCTTATCTCTCCTTGCTATTCTTTGGAACTCTGCATTCAGATGCTTATATCTTTCCTTTTCTCCTTGGCTTTTCGCTTCTTTTCACAGCTATTTGTAAGACCTCCCCAGACAGCCATTTTGTTTTTTTGCATTTCTTTTCCGTGGGGATGGTCTTGATCCCTGTCTTCTGTACAATGTCATGAACCTCTGACAATAGTTCATCAGGCACTCTATCAGATCTAGTCCCTTAAATCTATTTCTTACTTCCACTGTATAATCATAAGGAATTTGATTAGGTCATACCTAAATTTCCTTGAATAGCTATTATATTCTGTTTTCTAAATTTTCACTCATGTCTAAAAAAAGAATTTCAAGAACTACTAGCTTGACACAATGTCAGCACTCAAGATTTCATATCCTCAATGTCATCCTTGGTTTCTCACTACCTGCTTGCATATCCCTCATCCAAGGTAAGGAGCAGCGGCTGCGCTTTGCTGGAGCAGCCATGAAGAGATACCCCAAGTCCAAGGTAAGAGGAACCCAAGTAAGATGGTAGGTTTTGTGAGAGGGCATCAGAGAACAGACACACTGAAACCATACTCACAGAAAACTAGTCAATCTAATATCACGGATCACAGCCTTGTCTAACTCAATGAAACGAAGCCATGCCATGTGGGGCCACCCAAGATGGGTGGGTCATGGTGGAGAGGTCTGACAGAATATGGTCCACTGGAGAAGGGAATGGCAAACCACTTCAGTATTCTTGCCTTGAGAACCCCATGAACAGTATGAAAAGGCAAAATGGTAGGATACTGAAAGAGGTACTCCCCAGGTCACTAGGTGCCCAATATGCTACTGGAGATCAGTGGAGAAATACCTCCAGAGAGAATGAAGGGATGGAGCCAAAGCAAAAACAATACCCAGGTGTGGATGTGACTGGTGATAGAAGCAAGGTCCGATGCTGTCAAGAGCAATACTGCATAGGAACCTGGAATGTCAGGTCCATGAATCAAGGCAAATTAGAAGTGGTCAAACAGGAGATGGCAAGAGTGAACGTCCACATCCTAGGAATCAGCGAACTAAAATGGACTGGAATGGGTGAATTTAACTCAGATGACCATTATATCTACTACTCTGGACTAGAATCCCTTAGAAGAAATGGAGTAGCCATCATGGTCAACAAATGAGTCCAAACTGCAGTACTTGGATGCAATCTCAAAAACAACAGAATGATCTCTGTTAACAAACATTCAAGGCAAACCATTCAGTATCACAGTAATCTAAGTCTATGCCCCAACCAGTAACGCTGAAGAAGCTGAAGTTGAATGGTTTTATGAAGACCTACAAGACCTTTTAGAACTAACACCCAAAAAAGATGTCCTTTTCATTATAGGGGACTGGAATGCATAAGTAGGAAGTCAAGAAACACCTGGAGTAACAGGCAAATTTGGCCTTGGAATGCAGAATGAAGCAGGGCAAGAGTTTGCCAAGAGAACGTACTGATCATAGCAAACACCCTCTTCCAGCAACACAAGAGAAGACTCTACACATGGACATCACCGGATGGTCAACACCAAAATCAGATTGATTATATCCTTTGCAGCCAAAGATGAAGAAGCCCTATACAGTCAGCAAAAACAAGACCAGGAGCTGACTGTGGCTCAGATCATGAAGTCCTTTAGCCAAATTCAGACTTAAATTTAAGAAAGTAGGGAAAACCACTAGACCATTCAGGTATGACCTAAATCAAATCCCTTATGATTATACAGTGGAAGTGAGAAATAGATTTAAGGGACTAGATCTGATAGACAGAGTGCCTGATGAACTATTGTCGGAGATTCGTGGCATTGTACAGGAGACAGGGATCAAGACCATCCCCATGGAAAAGAAATGCAAAAAAGCAAAATGGCTGTCTGGGGAGGCCTTACAAATAGCTGTGAAAAGAAGAGAAGCAAAAAGCCAAGGAGAAAAGGAAAGATATAAGCCTCTGAATGCAGAGTTCCAAAGAATAGCAAGAAGAGATAAGAAAGCCTTCCTCAGCGATCAGTGCAAAGAAATAGAGGAAAACAACAGAATGGGAAAGACTAGAGATCTCTTCAAGAAAATCAGAGATACCAAGGGAACATTTCATGCAAAGATGGGCTCGATAAAGGACAAAATGATCTGGACCTAACAGAAGCAGAAGATATTAAGAAGAGGTGGCAAGAATACACAGAAGAACTGTACAAAAAAGATCTTCATGACCCTGATAATCACAATGGTGTGATCACTCACCTAGAGCCAGACATCCTGGAATGTGAAATCAAGTGGGCCTTAGAAAGCATCACTACGAACAAAGCTAGTGGAGGTGATGGAATTCCAGTTGAGCTATTTCAAATCCTGAAAGATAATGCTGTGAAAGTGCTGCACTCAATATGCCAGCAAATTTGGGAAACTCAGCAGTGGCCACAGGACTGGAAAAGGTCAGTTTTCATTCCAATCCCAAAGAAAGGCAATGCCAAAGAATGCTCAAACTACCTCACAATTGCACTCATCTCACATGCCAGTAAAGCAACACTCAAAATTCTCCAAGCCAGGCTTCAGCAGTACGTGAACCGTGAACTTCAGATGTTCAAGCTGGTTTTAGAAAACACAGAGGAACCAGAGATCAAATTGCCAACATCTGCTGGATCATCAAAAAAGCAAGAGAGTTCCAGAAAAACATCTATTTCTGCCTTATTGACTATGCCAATACCTTTGACTGTGTGGATCACAATAAACTGTGGGAAATTCTGAAAGAGATGGGAATACCAGACCATCTGACTGCCTCTTGAGAAACCTGTTTGCAGGTCAGGAAGCAACAGTTAGAACTGGACATGGAACAACAGACTGGTTCCAAATAGTATAGGGAGTACGTCAAGGCTGTATATTGTCACCCTGTTTATTCAACTTATATTCAGAGGACATCATGAGAAACGCTGGGCTAGAAGAAGCACAAGCTAGAATCAAGATTGCTGGGAGAAATATCAATAACCTCAGATATGCAGATGACACCACCCTTAAGGCAGAAAGTGAGGAGGAACTAAAAAGCCTCTTGATGACAGTGAAAGAGGAGGATTAAAAAGTTGGCGTAAAGCTCAACATTGAGAAAACGAAGATCATGGCATCTGGTCCCATCACTTCATGACAAATAGATGGGGAAACAGTGTCAGACTTTATTTTTTGGGGCTCCAAAATCACTGCAGATGGTGATTGCAGCCATGAAATTAAAAGATGCTTACTCCTTGGAAGGAAAGTTATAACCAACCTAGATAGCATATTCAAAAGCAGAGACATTACTTTGCCAACAAAGTTCCGTCTAGTTCAGGCTATGGTTTTTTCCGTAGTCATGTATGGATGTGAGAGTTGGACTGTGAAGAAGGCTGAGCACCAAAGAATTGATGATTTTGAACTGTGGTGTTGGAGAAGACTCATGAGAGTCCCTTGGACTGCAAGGAGATCCAACCAGTCCATTCTGAAGGAGATCAGTCCTGGGTGTTCTTTGGAAGGAATGATGCCAAAGGTCAAACTCCTGTACTTTGGCCACCTCATGAGGAGTTGACTCATTGGAAAAGACTCTGATGCTGGGAGGGATTGGGGGCTGGAGGAGAAGGGGGCGACCGAGGATGAGATGGCTGATGGCATCACCGACTCAATGGACATGAGTTTGGGTGAACTCTGGGAGTTGGTAATGGACAGGGAGGCCTGGCGTGCTGCAATTCATGGGTCACAAAGAGTCAGACACGACTGAGCGACTGAACTGAAGTTAAAGTAGGGGCTTCCCTGATAGCTCAGTTGGTAAAGAATCCACGTGCATTGCAGGAGACCCTGCTTTGATTCCTGGGTTGGGACGATCTGCTGGAGAAGGGGTAGACCACCCACTCCAGTATTCATAGGCTTCCCTTGCGGCTCAGCTGGTAAAGAATTGCTAAGCTTTAAAATGCTGTGATTTATTCTGAATCATCATTAGAATAACACCTTGGAAGACAGGTTCTATAAAAGAAAGAGGAGACTGTAATGGTTGAATTGAAGCCTCCAATGATTAAGCCACTGGCAACCAGAGCTTCCAAGATAAGGCAGTCCTGAGAACAAGACCAAGGCTTTTGCTCCTTAGCAACATGAAACTACTGAATCTGAAGCTTCTTTTGAGTGCAGTGTTTGGCCTTTCTATACTGTTTCTAAACAGACTGGAAGTTACAGTGCTTATGATTTACCAATGGACAATTTCTGCGAGGCCCATTTCACGCTGAGGGTTGTTTTTATTTTGCCCCACACTTCCTGAACTCTAAGGTGATTTTAATCTAGGATTAAAGAAGTAGGCAACCTAGTGGGGTCTGCTAGGACCTTTCTGACAGTTTTCTCCTTCTCTGGTCCTTTCTGCACTATCCCCAGGAAGATGTCCTAGTACAAGAAAGTTCCCCTTACAAAAATTTACAAAAATAGGTTAGTACCAGAAAACACAGAAATTTCTCTGGTGGCTCAGATGGTAAAGAATCTGCCTGCAACGCAGGAGACCTGGGTTTGATCCCTGGGTTGGGAAGACCCCCTGGAGAAGGAAATGGCAAACCACTCCAGTATTCTTGCCTGGAAAATTCCATGACAGAGGAGCCTGGTGGGCTACAGTCCATGGTGTTACAGTGTTGGACACAACTGAGCGATTTTCACTCCCTCACTCACCAGAAAATACAAAATCCAGATAACATCCAATAGTCAAGGAAGGGAATGATTAAGTCTCATATATTCTTAGAGGTAACACAAACTGATTTTTAACCTGATATTAACTGAAAAGGAATTTGTAATGTTTAGTAAAGTCTTAAAAACTGCACTCTGTACATCAATCATACCTCAGAGAAAACAAAAAAACAAAACCTGGGAAAAAACCTATGTGCTCCACTTTCAGGAATTTATTCAGGGAAAAATCAACTCTCTTTCTAGTCCTAGCCTTCTTTTTGTTATCTGTGTTTATTAGGTTGATGGATCATTTAACTCTTCTTACTGTGTTTTATATTTTCACAAGACTATAACAAACATATACACCTTTGGCAATCAGAAAGTAAAGTATCAGCAGTAAACATAAAACACACATAAACACAGCCTGTCTAAAGCCACTTGCACTCAAAAGTGTTTAGTGTTAAATGTGGGACCCACCTTCAGCAACCAGTTTCTTTTGTTATTATTCTGAAAAATTCAGTATACATTAATAGTTTTTCCAAAGACTCAGGGCTTAATGATATAATGACCAAGCCTATGTCCACTTCTGTGGCTGTTACTTTCACTAAATAGAGCTTCAAACCACGACAATGATGTCTTCTCCCTGTGGACCCACGGGCTGTTCCTTCAGGCTGGAAATGTGATCCAAGACTAACATGGTAGGTACAGTTCTCCCTTCCAGTGATATCTGGAATTCCATTATCTGATGAGATACTCTTTTCCTTCATTTTACAACAGGAGACATTATCTAAATTCTCCTGGATCAACTGACAGTAGCCCTGAGAACAGAAAGCAAGTTTTAATAGCTCTTTCACCAAACCACATGACTTCTCTGATTCTGTTTACCATACTGTTTGAAGATGTTTTCTGAAGGGTCCACAGAGGCTACATTCAAAACCTTCTGGTCATTGTTTGCTAACTGCTGGGATGGTCTTAATCAGAGAAGAAACCAAATTTTCTGCTTCGGTTTTGGAAAAGCTCCTAAAATGTCTTTAAATTGATTTAGGAGAAAATGCTTAACAGAAGAATTATTACTGCCCTGGAATAAATTCATTAGAACTGACATATGTTGTAACCACAGACCAAGAGTACTACATTCTGGGGACACATTACATCCCAAAGACAACTGAAGTTTCTGAATGCTATCATTATCAGACGATAAAAGCTGTTCAGCAAGGACCACAGCCTTAACGTTCTGGTTAACAATTTATATTCTTAGAATGTTCTTGGTGTTTGGTATAACCTCTCTAACAGGACCTAGTTTTCTCAAAGAAATTTTCTTCAAGAGGTTTTACGTGATAACTCAAAATTTCTAAGGTAAAAGACGTCCCATCACTCCAGTAGATGTTTTCCCTTCCCACAATCCTGACCTGAACTAAGTGAAGGGAGTCCCTGAATGATGAGGCAATTTAGTTCTAGGTTTCAGAAAAGTCCAAGTTTCCCAGTAGCTCAGATCAAACCAGACCACCACCCTGCCCCCCGCCCTCCCGCCCCCGCCGCCACCCACTCCCAGCCCTTAGATTTAGGCAGAACTAATACAAGTGCCTGAATCAGTTCCAGAAGCATCTCATGTGTTACTAAGGTCAGTAAACCTCTTGTAGGGAAGGCAGGCTCCTCAGGCCTCAGTTCAGGCCACATTTGGTCAGTCTGTATTTGCATGACTAAAATGTTTTCTCCCTTTTTAAAAATTCTTACATGATTGATCATGTATAAATTCCTATAATCCTACCCAGGAATAACCCACCATAGCAAAGGTTTCTAAAGTTGATCCCACCCTAGTCTGAGGGGGGATTCAAATCTCTGAGGATAGGGTCCTTAAGTCCTTTTTAAAAAATGCTCTTATGAATGCCTCTGTGTGCTGAAAGGTAAGGACTTCTGCAGGAGATCAACTGTAAGAGTAACTGAAAGGGAGACAGAGAAATCACAGCAAGGAGAGGCAGGCAAGATTTGAACTTGAGGATTTAATACTATTAGGGGAATACGATTTTTCTTTGTTTAAAAAAGCAGGCCTCTGGGGTGGGATCACGAACACCTCTGCTTCAACATCTCCATCTTCAGCTAGGCTGGTTGCATCAGTGTGCTGATACTTTCTTCTACCTCTGAGAGCTTCTTCAGGACTTGACTGACCTTGACCTCATCAAATTCCAAACACAGAAATTCAGATTCCTGGAAAACATAAAAGGACATTTTAGACAAGATCCCCAAAACTATCCAAAGCTCTGCTTCTGGTATGACCTAGCTCCAAAGGCCAGGGCCTCTACCCAGCAAGCCTGACTTAAGTCTCAAAACCTAAATGATATTTTACCCACACAATCCCCTAAATGAAACTACCTCTATGAGATATTTCATAAATGCTAAAGAGAGATACAAAATAATTTTTAAAGTAAGTACTTAAGTATTGGGTTTCCCTGGTGGCTCAGTGGTAAAGAACCTGCCTGTCAATGCAGGATATGTGGGTTCGATCCCTGGGTCGGGAAGATCCCCTGGAGTAGGAGATGGCAACTGACTCCATTTTTGCCTGGGAAATTCCATGGACCGAGGAGCCTGGTGGGCTATAGTCCATGGGGTTGCAGAGCTGGACATGACTGAGCAACCAAACGACTTAAGTATTGCTGTTTTATAGATGAAGACTCTGGGACATGGGAAGGTTAACATGTATCACAAAACCAGAAAAAGGCAGAGCCAGATTGTGAACTCCCTGCTCTGGCTGACTCCAAAGTCCATGCGGTCTCCATAGCACCCTGTAATAAAAACAATGGAGAGAGGATTTGGCTTGACTCTCTGTTTGCCTGGGAATTACGCTCTTCGATTTAGCGGTTATATTAGAAATTATGACAAGCTATGAACAAGTTGCTTGGGAAACATCAACCAGATAACTGAAAGATAACCAGATCTTGAAAACAGCCTTAAACATTTCTGAGGCCTTTCCACTTGCTGCAAGCCAATTCTCCTAAGATTCCCTCACACACATTCCTTTTAATCACTGTTAGGATCAATCTACCCTGAATTAGGTAGATTTTAGAGAAAAGCATGATGACACTTTGAAGCATGTGACAGAAGTCTCATGTACACTGGACAAGTTCTAGGTCCACTTTGACTTCAGAGACAAGGGAGAAGTATGGTTCCGAGTGACCATATTCAAGGTCCTCAAGATCAATAACCATGTAATTTTACGGCAGTATGAATTTTTAGAGACCAGCTACCTTTTTAGGTAAACAACTGAGGCTTCAGGCATGTTAAATGACATACCTATTACCCTTCTGTTTGTTGATGGCATAGCCATTGGGTCAATGTTCTTTTCTTTATATTTTCCTTTCTCAAAAAATGGCATTTCCCAACCCTGTCCAAAGTGGCAGGGATCCCTCCCTTCAAAGAGAGGGATTCACTCTGTCATCAGCTAGAAGAACCCTCAGGATTTGATTTTGTAAAAGTGCCTTTGCTGTTGGTGAGCAGCTGTGCTGTGTCCATATTAATGGCACTGAACATCCCCTAGGAGAAACAAGTACAGAGGGAAGGAAGGATGAGAGTTTTTCAAAGGGAGGAAAGGCAGCTTTCCTTGACCACAAGGAACTTTTCCTCAAACATGTATTTAAATAGGAAAGGGGTATAGTCTCATATGTGAGCTTAGAAACTGCTAGGTTTTCATTTAGTTGAATTTAAAGAACAAGAAAGATGCTCCCTGTGTTTGAGCTACAGGCAGGGTTATCTCCTTGTGGAAATAAAAGCAGACGTATGGCAAATTAGGTACCTGGCTAAATTAAGGACAGGTCTCAGATTTGAAAGCCTCTTATTCTTCATTCACTTTTATGAGAACTTTATTGTTTTTGTTCAGCCACTAAGTCATGTCTGACTCTTTGTAACCCCACGGATTGCAGCACACCAGGCTCCTCTGTCCTCCACTGTCTCCCAGAGTTTGCTCAAACTCATGTCCATTGAGTCAGTGGTGCTATCTAACCATCTCATCCTTTGCCGCTCCCTTCTCTTCCTGTCTTCAATTTTTCCCAGCATCAGGGTTTTTTCCAATGAGTTGCTCTACACATCGGGTGGCCAAAGTATTGGAGCTTCAGCTACACAATCAGTCCTTCCAGTGGATGTTCAAGGTTGATTTCCTTTAGGATTGACTGGTTTGACCTTGTTACTGTCCAAAGGACTCTCAAGAGTCTTCTCCAAAATCACAATTCTAGAGCATCAACTTTTGGGTGCTCAGTTTTCTTTATGGTTCAACTTTCACATCTGAACATGACTAATGGTTATAGCTTTGACTATACAGACTTTTGTCAGCAAAGAGATGTCTCTGCTTTTTAATATGCTGTCTAGGTTTTGCCATAGCTTTCCTTCCAAGGAGCAAGTGTCTTTTAATTTCATGGCCATAGTCACCATCCACAGTGATTTTAGAGCCCAAGAAAAGAAAACCTGTCACTGTTTCCACTTTTTCCTCTTCTATTTGCCGTGAAGTCATGGGACCAGATGCCACGATCTTAGTTTTTTGAATGTTGAGTTTCAAGCCAGCCTTTTCACTTTCCTCTTTCATTCTCATCAAGAGGCTCTTTAGTTCCTCTTCACTTTCTGCCATTAGAGGGGTATCATCTGCATATCTGAGGTTGTTGATATTTCTCCTGGTAATCTTGATTTCAGCTTGTCATTCATCCAGCCCAGCATTTCCCATGATGTATTCTGCACAGAAGTTAAATAAGCATGGTGACAATATACAGCCTTGACATACTCCTTTCCCAATTTTGAACCAGTCCATTGTCCATGTCAGGTCTTTAGCCTGACTTTAAAACGTTTAAAAATATTTGGTCTTTGAAACAATTGTCTAGGAACTAATAATTACCAGAGTCCAACATATATATTTAGGAACTGGCAGAAAAGATGATGTAACCCATGTTTCACCTCAGTGAGATAAAGCCTGCTACAATAATAAAACACCTGGTTTTCCATTTATATGGGAAGAGCTTATCAAGGACAATGTTCCTAGAGATAGGAAAATCTGAACAAAGTTTAATAAATAGCCAGGATGTCTTCTGACTAAAGATCATTTATTTGTTGTAATTTTCAGTATTCAAATGATCTTTGATTGGACCTCTAAGTATTCATGAAGCTCAGTTCACTTCTGAGGGAAATCAAATATCAGAGAGAAGAAGCAGGTTAAACAGAGTCCAAAGTTAAACAAATATTTCCCATGCACTCTCAAACTTCACCTCTCTCCTCTGGAAACAACAGAGACTAACAGTCTTAAAAAGACACCTATAACCATACATGACTCTTGAAGAAACAGCTTACTTGAAACTGCATTATCAAGGCCTGGCTTCATCTAGTTATGCTACCAAAATATTTTATCAGGAAATCAGGAGCCTTTAAACTGGGGCTTATCAAATGGAGCTTTGTCCAAATTTTGCATTTGGCTGGGATGCCTTGCAGAAAATACATCTAAAGCACTTGAAAAATATCTTTAGAAATGCAAATGATGCTTTTCACCAGATGCAAGAAGTAAAACAGCAGTTGGAAACACTTGATTTTTCCTCAGTCATCCATCTTGATCTGGGCCTAACTAGTCATAATAATGAAAGATGATAAGACTAAATTCCTATATTTAAGTATCTGAATCAAATGTAGAACTTACTTCTTAGTAGAGTGTAGATACATCATCAGATAGAGTCAGAAAATGGTTCAGTTCAGTTCAGTTCACTTAGTCGTATCCGACTCTTTGCAGCACTCCAGGCTTCCCTGTCCATCACCAACTCCCACAGTTTACTCAAACTCATGTCCATCAAGTCAGTGATGCCATCCTACCATCTCATCCTCTGTTGTCCCCTTTTCCTCCTGCCTTCCATCTTTCCCATCATCAGGGTCTTTTCCAATGAGTTAGTTCTTTGCAATAGGTGGCCAAAGTATTGGAGTTTCCGCTTCAGCATCAGTCCTTCCAATGAATATTCAGGACTGATTTCTAGGATTGACTAGTTTGATCTCCTTGCAGTCCAAGGGTTAATGGTTAGCAGGTGAATGAGCAGATGCATCATTAAGAATATGTACTCTGATCACGAGTACAGCAATGCATTAGACACAAGGGTTCTATTCCAAATTAGACAAGAAAGCAAAGGTAACCTATTCAAATATTCTTTCCAAGTACAAAAGCTAAAAAGTCATAAAATCCTAACAAGAGATCCTTGAGGGGCTACTCTCTCCAAACTAACAACAACAAAAAAAAACAAGCTAGCTTTTAATGACATCTAGAAAAGGACATCTTACATGTTCCTAAGGAACTCCTTTCCCAGATAACTATTCTTTTTTTCAGGAAAGTCTTATGTGTCAAGCCTAAATCTTTACTTTTTTAGCTTAAACTCATTTCCCAGCAAGGTCAGAGAATATAACTGATTATTTGTTTATATAATAATTAAAGGCTGTTATTAAGCAAGTGTTTGGTTTCTCAATCTACATACTAAATAACCTTTTTGTTTGTACTATCATTTAAAAGACCTTTTTATCTAGGTCCAGCAGCATACCCTGATGAATTCTTTGGCAAAACAATACTATAGTGACAAAAAGTGACTTATTAAAAACCTGTGTGCTCATTTGCTTCAGCCATGTCTGACTCCTTGTGACCCTATGGACTGTAGCCCACCAGGCTCCTCTGTCCATGGGATTTTCCAGGCAAGAATACTGGATTGGACTGCCATGCCCTATTAAAAATCTAAGTGGAACCATTTAGAATAAATTCAACATAAAACAGAAATCTTATAGCCTATATCTTCTATATTATTTCCTGTGCAAAGTCTCCACAAAGATCTATCCCAATTTATTGGTCATATTTAACATTATAATACAACTTTGGCAAATTCTAACATGTTCCAAATTTGGACAATGGAGGAGGAAAGGGTGCCTTAAGATCCCACTAACCAATACTAATTCAGAAGGCCACATTTGGTGACCAGTTTTCATAAAGCTATTCCCCAATTTTTCTTTTGGCTGCATTTACTGACACAAAGAGACTCTTAACTGAGCAAAAAGTTTAAGCCATGAAACCTATTCCTCTGTTTAGGCTGTCCTTTCCTAAACTGAAATTAATCCTCTGAGCTGCAGCTCTGCCACTATGAGTCTTCTGGAAAGAGAAAGAACATTTGGCAAAGGTCAACATTGGCAATGGTGTCTTGAAAAGGAATTAGATAATAAATAAGGTAGCCAGGGCTTTGAATACTGCCCACCAGAGAAGTTTAAAACAGCTTCATAGGTAAATCTGTGTTCACCACTCATTCCCATACTTTCTGCGGCTTTCTCAGAATTATACCAATACTGCTCCCAACTCCTTCAGGAGACCTGGAAATAGCTTCTCTGTAGCAAAGAATCCTCCATGTTACTTCATAAGGAATCACTTATCCAAAATTAAATTTTATAGTTCTCTGAAAACTGTGCTGATTATTCTCCACTTGTCCTTTTGATGTAGGAGGTAGATGGGCTCCAGGTTAGACATTTATAACTGGCCTCCTGTTTATAGTTCACTGGACACAAAGAAGTGGGCTTCTGGCTGGATACTTAACAACTGTTACCATTTCTTGAGACAAGAAATAGGTGGGCTCCAGTTAAGTAAGTCATTTACAATCAGCCTTCTGTTTGCTCTCTGAAATGTAAACAGCCAGGTAAATAGCCAGGGTTTGTTTCTTGTAAACATCTTAAGGTCATAGTCATGGCAAAGACAAAGAGAGGCAAAACTCTGTTTGAGTAAAGGATTAAGGGATCTCTACTTCCCCTTCTTTTGGGACAAGGGAGACACT
Source organism: Ovis aries (assembly GCF_016772045.2). Lineage (NCBI taxonomy): Eukaryota > Metazoa > Chordata > Mammalia > Artiodactyla > Bovidae > Ovis > Ovis aries. Next base: position 46,091,762 of record NC_056056.1, read on the forward strand.
ACACATGAACAGAAAAGCTCCTGTGAGTCAAAAGTCAAGAGATAAAGCCAGGCCATAACTGGTCTTGCTCCTCCCAGAAGCCTTCACTTTGAGATCCATCTTGGCTGAGGGGTGCATACGCAACCCAGGGAAGGATCCCAGGGTAGGTCAGGTGTGGAAAAAGAAACCAGATAATGGGCCCGAAGGAAGACAAAGAACGGAAGAACTGACCTATGTAGGTAGCTTCATCACCTCTTTACTGAGCTCCTCCTCACTAAGGGGAACACCCACACCCTTTCTCTCTGGGTGTGCATCTCTGCCTTTTTCTGTCTTAACTAAAAAACTATTTCTCTATATGCTCTCCCACTCGTGCTATGTCTCTAATAATCAACTTTGTACCTACATTCACAGTTTCTGCTTCCGTGATAAATGCATTCTTCACTGGGGGCAAAGATCCAGGGGAAAATGACTCCTAGCCTCTAGCCCTTGCTGGTCTGGTGGCTAGCATTCCTGGTTCTCATTCAGGCTGCTGCTGCTGCTGCTAAGTCACTTCAGTCGTGTCTGACTCTGTGTGACCCCATAGACGGCAGCCCACCAGGCTCCTCTGTCCATGGGATTTTCCAGGCAAGAGTACTGGAGTGGGGTGCCATTGCCTTCTCCACTCATCCAGGCTACCCAGGTTCAATTCCTGGGCAGGGAATTAAGATCTCGCGTCACTCCACGGCTTGCTACTGCCTCGCCGAGATCACTTTCATACCATTCCCCATCTTTCTCTGCCTTGTTTGAAGTTCTCTAAGATTGTGTCACTCTCTTGTTCTCTGGTTTATAGTGGGGTTTTGGCAAGAGAAGAAAGAGGTCAGGATTTTATTCCCCTACTCCCAACTTCTTCTCCTCTGCTATTTCCAGTATTTTCTATGTGTGGGTATTGTTTCTTTATCTCCCACTTTACTTTCTGGCCTTAATCACTGCTTCAGTATAGACATTAAGAAGATTTTCTTCAGACTGTGAAAGTACATAACCACCAAATACAAACTCCAAAGACGAGCAGGGCAAGAATTTTTATCATGCCTAAGTTGGTAGAAAGGCTGCCCTCCAAGTGATAAATGACAGTATGAACCAGCATCAGTATTTAATTTTTTTCTATTGTAATTTGATATTAAATTTTATATAATAGCACTTTGATATTAAAAAAGAAGAAAAACAACAATAGTAGTAACAACTGTGCAAGGTGACATTTCATTAAGAATCTGCATCAAAGGTCTTGATACCAGACTAATGCCCTCATCTTTACAACCTGTCCTTATGCCCTAAATCTAAAGCAATGGATAGCTTAGGCGGTAGCTTAAAACAATACTTTCCAAAAGAACATTTGTGATTTATAATGTTTTTGAATCTTTCAACACAGATTTTTAGCAATACATCTTATTAATATAACCAATGGTCCTTACTCAGGCCATTTTTAATCCTGAGGAAATCCTAATTTCAAATATGACAGCTGACAAGTCCTACATTTACTGTGTAAAAAGCAAGCTTTAGCAATTTTCCAAAAGGGAAAAACATTATACTATAAAGTACAAAGCAAATTATTCTATTGAAGATCAGAAAAGACTAAAGTCAGAGTCTTTTGGAAGCTAAGACTGAAACTTAATGACAGAACAACTAAACTGAAATGATTTACCCCAAAACTCAATAGATGTCCCCATGTGCCAAGATCAACTATGGGACTAAGATAATGGTAGTTTCAGAACCAGAGCAGCTCCTACAGGAAGCATTTATCCACACTCCCTCAGTCTCCTAGAAGAGGAGAGAGTATTCTTGGTGTAGTATAGAAGCATTAACCATCACTGGATAACATTACTGAGTTTTCTGATGATATTATTCAGGCATTTCAAAGGACTTCTGTGAGGACAACTTGACAACAGGAGTTTAAAGTGCTTAAAAATTTAAAAGTCTGCACTCTCACAAATTCTACTACATTAAAAGATAAATTCTATGAGAAAACATGAATTTTTAATTAGTTAACTAGAAACTCAAGAGAGAAGAGAGACATCGGGTATCCAGGGAGTTTCAGATCTACCAACAATGTAAGCTACTGCTAAACAAATCTAAGGCACCTAATTTCAGCCTTTCAAGTAGTGCATGTGGGTTTTACATAAAGTGGCACAATTTTTAAATAAAATAACATCAGATCTTCATTATTCAGAAACTGATTATCTGGGTCTCTGCTGCTTGACTTCCTCCTCCTTTTGGGGGCCATCTTTTAAGTATTTCTACAAAATGGGAAAAGGAAGTGAAACTTAAACTGGGTAATATGACCAAATCATAGCAGCTCTGCAGACGGTTTTTTAGAAATGGATATTAGAGCTATTAGAAGGAACTTTGTGACTTCACATAACTACTTTGGAAAATTATACTCATAAGGTTGTAATTTAAGCCAGAAAGATCTTCTTATCCCAAATATTTCCCTTCCTTTAGTAACCAGGACTACTGTTCTTAGCTTAATGTCTTTAATACAGAAATACTCCCAGGAGAGGTAATACAAAAAAGTCACTTACACCTTTCTATCACTTAAATTGGGAGATTTATTTTCCTCCAGGAAGAATGAACCCAAGTAGCCTGCCTTAAAACACATGGTACCTACCATTAAGAGGAACTGAGGAAAGTGGGACAAATAGGTAGGGCATGAAACATAAAATCAGGAAAATACCAGAAGCAAATCCTTCTCATATCAGATGCACAGATCCACAGATGAAGGATCTTAAGCTAGTCTTACCCTAGATACATCCTCTCCATGGCTTTCTAATCACCTGATCACCAGGAAAACCTAGAGAATTTTTATAGGGGGCAGTGTACTTGCCTGGAGAATCCCAGGGACAGAGGAGCCTGGTAGGAGCCTGGGGTCACACAGAGTTGGACGAAGTGACTTAGCAGCAGCAGCAGCAAGATAATCACAATGAAAACCAAAGGCTGAATTTACACACACACACACACACACACACACACACACACACACACACGTGGGGTGCTTTCATTTTCATCTGCAAGCTCAGGGCCTGTGACCCAACAAGGCAATGAGATTCCAAGAACACTGTCCACTCAAAGCTGTTTGAATTTCTAAGAAGAGAGAAAGAAGGAGTATACCAAGAATAGGACCCTAAAATTCTTTTGGTTATAGATTTCTTAGCTGGAAAAAAATCTAGAGTTATGACCTAGAAGAAAACTGGACTGTCCCTGCCAATGTGTGGTCAAATGGAGCATGTATTTTGACCCAGGAAACCTGACTTGTTTCTGAAAGGGAGAAAATAGTTTTGACCTTATAAGAATGAGAGGTTCTTTCACTGGCCAAATTCTGTACTGCTAAACCAAGACTATCATTATTCATCTTCCCCCAAGATTTCTGAGCAATCTGACACTTATCTGCTCACCATCAGTGTATGTGCTTGTGCTCAGTCACATCCAACTCCTTCATGACTCTATGGACCACAGCCTGCCAGGCTCCTCTGTCCATGGGATTTTTCCAGGCTAGAATACTAGAGTGGGTTTCCATTTCCTCCTCCAAGGGATCTTCCCGACCCAGGGATTGAGCCTGCATCTCCTGCACTGGCAGGTGGATTCTTTACCACTGAGCCACCTTGGGACACCTCCATCAGTGTACAGTGAAAGGTAAAGGTACATCAATCTTCATTTTACCACAAAAAAAAACAAAAACAAAAGAAATCCAAAGACTAGCCTCACTTACATGAAGCCTGAAATTCCCAGCTCTTTGATTCAACCCACTGCCAACTGACACCTACATTTGACCCTCAATTTGGACTCTTTCAAACCTGATTAATGTACATTTACAGATTAGACTGGGAACTAATTAGGCAGACCCAATTTTGTACTGATCTACATAAATACTAAACAACACTTAGTATTTTAGAAACACCCAACAAAAGAAAATCAATTTGCTGTATGACTCAGGGAACTCAAAAGAGGGCTCTGTAATAATCTAGAGGGGTGGGGATCGGTGGGAGGCGGGAAGGAAATTCAAGAGGGAGGGGACATATGTACACCTATGGTTGATTCAGGCTGATGTATAACAGAAATCAAATGAATATTGTAAACCAATCATAAATAAATATTAAAAAATCAATGGAACCAAGTTATATAAATAATAAAAGCTCAACACAATGAGATTATTGGATGATTTCTACAAAGCACTGTGCTCTACTTCATTTTATAACTTCATTTTCAGCAGGATTTAATACTTAGCTGTTAAGATTTTCTGTATTTTGAAATACTGTGGCTGAAATATATATTGGTAAAAAACTATTACAAGGTGCTCTTGTTTGATCTTCAGGAAATAATACAGAGTTTTGGCTAAGGAGAACTAGTTCTCATGTGACAATGGACAAAGGACCAAAGGATCAACTGTGAAACAGCTAAAAAGGCAAATCACACTGAGGGAAGGAGAAATTTCACTTAAATCTTAGATAAACCAAATGACAAAACTCTTTAGCACATGAGAAACAGTGTTGTTAATTTTACTTTGAAGTTCAACTTGGGGTGTCTCATCATTCCTGATGAGGTACCTTCCAGAGCAAACTCATTTGCAAACAGCTTTGACAAACAAACTAAAATATATTTACATGAAAGGAATAGAGAAGATTTAAAAAAACACCTCATCAAGAGTAGTTTGTTTAGGCGATACCATTAATTAGGCAGGAACAAAGTAGGCAATGGCACTTGCTTTCTAAGGGGCTCTTGAAACTTAGAGATTATGATGGGAGAAACACCTTAATACAACCAATAAAAAGACAAGCGTGAAGCAGTGAATGACAAACTCCTTGGCAGGAGGAAGACAACTAGAAGATGTCCAATTAGAGCCCAGCTCCACTGCTCTGCCAACAGCACCACCTATCTATTCCCAGCTTCCTCAGTGTGGTTTCTTTTAAGTCATGTATGACAGCATGATTAAGCAGAAATAGGCATAGTTGAAAGCAGCATTTCCCTTCCATTTAGAGGAAGCAAGTGAAGCTATGCAAGGAGGGCAAAGGATGAAATGATGAAGAATAAGGGGACTTTTGAATTCAGAAAACACTGATTTGGGGAGAAAGAGTTTGGGATGCGTTTTTTTTTTTTTTTTTTTTCCTGGCAAGGCTGTGGAGTGTGGGGACTAATTTTGTTGGGCTTCCAACCAACTCCAAATACAGTAACATTCTGAGGCACTGTAGGCTGGAACTGTCATTCTAACATTTGAATTTGTGGGGGACACAATTCACTCCATAGTAATCCCCAATGCTTGGAGTGCACTGTGTTATCAGGCATCACCTAAGTGTTTGCAGTTATGATGATGATGATAAGCTCATATGAGTCTAGGCTTGCTATTCACACTTTACAGAAAAGAATTTCTAATAGTCTAGAAATAAGAAAGACACACGCAAACACACAAAAGCTATCTTCTGACTGCTCAGGTCTGCCAGCCCAGTGTGGCAGAAGCCATATCTGGCCTCATCCTTACCGGACTTGAGTTTGAAATGTCATTTAATCAATAAGGGCTGCCAGGATAAGGGCTGGAAAATGGCACCAAAGAAATCTTTCCTAATCCTCACTCCCAGTCCCCATTTAGTACCTCACTGCCATTCTGTGTCCCAAAGTCCAGCCCTGAAGACTGACTTGGAATCTGACACAACATTCTGTCAGAGAATACTAGGATGAAGGAAGAAGACAGGCCTTGCAGTCACTGAATGAAGTTAGTCACTACTCTCTAGCTCAAAGAGTTTACTGTGAATTTCTGGAGCTAGCAGAAAGACAGGAGATTGCATCTTTATTGTCGAGGTTGAATCCTGGCATCACTTAGGTTGCTGGGGCCTTTGTCCGTAGGTAATAATCACCCCTCCCATTACCATTGTGTTTACAGTTTAGAAAGCTGTTTCCCACACATGACCTACCTCATTTGACCCTTAGAAATGCCCTGTTACTAGGAAGAAGCCAAGCCAGAGGAAAGGTACTTTGGACTAGAACAGACAGACCTTGTCCATCTAATCCCAAATCAGATCTTTTCAGCTATATTTGGAAGATTTCATCAGATAATGCAATGGATTTTATGGGTTTTGATATACTTCTGATCCAATTTATGGAGGAAAAGAAAGTAAGGCCTCATTTACTTATTACTGCCCACAGTTTTAGAAACTAGGATTATAAATTCAATCCTTTGCGAAAGACAGAACAGGCAGTCAGGTCCTAACTGGTGAAGAAAAAGAATTTCTTTCTTTGTCACCATTCATTCAGCAGGTTTCGGAAGTAATGGAAGGAATAGAAAACCTTGAGGGAGGTTCAGGATGATCTCTGAACCCTGGGGGAAAATGAAATGCCTAAAGAAATGAAATGCCTCAATTAAAAAGAAGTCAGCCTGGAAGGCAGAAGTAGGAGAGACTGTGGGAAAAGTATGACAAATCTGAAGACTTAAGCAAATGCAAGAAATGTCATTAGAAATGACACTAATGATGATACTAATAGGAGTGATAACTAACAATAGCTAACATTTGTCGAAGACATGCAAAATGCCAGGTATGACACTAAGTGCTTTACATGTATTATTTCACATTGGTGAAAATTTTACCCCATTTTACAGATAAGGAAAGATGAACAATTTGTTTAAGACCACACAGGTAGTAAGTGGTAGAACTAGTTTTTAAAAAACCCAAGTCTGGCTTCAGAGTCCAAGTACTTAACCATTTCATGATCCTGACTCACATTCATATATAATAACATAAAAACTAAGTACCCAAGATTCAAAAGGAAGCTGGGCGTTGACAGTATGATAACCCAAGGTTAATATGCAGAGATGCATTACAGAGACTAAGTTCTTATTCTGGGGCAAGATGGCCTTTTATTCCCTTTCTCTATCTGTGAATGTGTGGCTGTGAGGGGAGGCAGAGAGGATTGAGTTATATATATAGCTATTTGTCCCCATCACCGGGTGTTGGAGGCAATATTTATTTTTGCTATTCTACTGACTTACGTATGGAGCTCCCTGAGACTCCTCCTAGATCACAATCAGTTGAACCAAAATACTTGCTTAAATCTGGGGTTCTTTCCATCTACAATTAGAAGGAATTCCCAATTCTGGCTTGTTATCTAATCCATGAATACCAAATCATTCATCTTGAAAAAAATCACATCAGCATTTACAGGCACTTTTAGAATACACAAAGATAAATATGATCATTTTGCAATACATAAAAATATCAAATCATTATGTTGTACATCTGAAACTGATATAGTGTTATATGGCAGTTATAATCTCATTTTTTTTAAAAAGGAAACAGAACGAAAAAGTATTGGAAAAAAAGAAAAACATGTTAAATCATGAAGTTAAACCTTTAACATCCTTCATATTTTGTTTTCGGTCAGTTGCTAAGTTGTATCTGACTCTTTGCAACTCCATGAACCGCAGCACAGCAGGCTTCCCCGTCCTTCATTATTTCTCGGAGTTTGCTTAAACTCACGTCCATTGAGTCAGTGATGCCATCCAACCATCTCATCCTCTGCCACTCCCATCTCTTCCTCCTCTCAATCTTTCTTAGCATCAGGGTCCCCTTCGGTGAGTCAACCCCTGGGAGTCCCTTGGACAGCAAGGAGATCAAGCCAATCAATCCTAAAGGAAATCAACTCTGAATATTCACTGGAAGGACTGATGCTAAAGCTGAAGCTCTAATACTTTGAAAGTGAAAGTTGCTCAGTCATGTCTGACTCTTTGTGACCCCATGGACTATATAGTCCATGGAGTTCTCCAGACCAGAATACCAGAGTGGATAGCTTTTCCCTTCTCCAGGGGATCTTCCCAACCCAGGAACTAAACCAGGGTCTCCTGCACTGTCGGCGGACTCTCTACCAACTGAGCCATCAGGGAAGCCCCCATACTTTGGCTACCTTCATAGCTGTCCCACATCTGTTCTCTGGTGGCTCAGAGGTTAAAGCGTCTGTCTGCAATGCGGGAGACCTGGGTTCGATCCCTGGGTAGGGAAGATTCCCCTGGAGAAGGAAATGGCAACCCACTCCAGTATTCTTGCCTGGAGAATCCCATGGATGGAGGAGCCTGGTGGGCTACAGTCCATGGGGTTGCAAAGAGTCAGACACGACTGAGCGACTTTACTCATTCTCTGGCCAAGGCAAGGGTAAACAGGACTGCTGGAGTGAAGAAAAACAGTAACCTTGATAATGCACAAAATAGCGTAATTCACTCGTACATAATCGAGGTTTGACTGACAACCACCTAAAACAGAGACAGTATATGTGGTATTCAGTTCAGTTCAGTTCAGTTCAGTCACTCAATTGTGTCCGACTCTTTGTGACCCCATGAATCGCAGCACGCCAGGCCTCCCCGTCCATCAACAACTCCCGGAGTTCACTCAGACTTGCGTCCATTGAGTCAGTGATGCCATCCAGCCATCTCATCCTCTATCGTCCCCTTCTCCTCCTGCTCCCAATCCCTCCCAGCATCAGAGTCTAAGAAAATTAACCAACAGTAGTAAAAACAATTTTTATTCTACTTTGTAGTTTATTTCATTAAAAAGAATACATTTACCACTCCGTCCAAGATTATGTTAGCAAGTCAGAAATAAGAACTATCTAAGAGGGGCCCAAGAAATAAGACAAAAATATTAATGAAAACAACCAACTATTCTGAAGAAAAGAGAGATGTCCCCAAAGGAGGTATAAGAAAAACATCTTGACTTATGTTTCCTCTTTAAAATAACAGTCTATGTTTATCTTCTTAACTTGCTTTGGCAAATTCTTTGCCAGCAGAGGAAGCATGAATGGTCCTCGTCTCCTGGCCTAAGTTCTGTTTTGCAGGTTCCTAAAGAATTCTAGCCACATTTATAGAACATAAGGCATTTAAAATTTTTCATTACATAATTTCAAGTATATAAAAAACATGATAAAAATACGACTCTCCTACACTCTTTCCCCAGATTTACCATTTATTCAATTATTTATACTTTGCCACATTTGCTTTGTCATTTTCTCTCTCTCACAAACCCCTTGAGAGTAAGTAGGGGATGATCAGGGCCTTTTATCCCTAAAATTTTTAGTATATATTTCCTAAAGAAAAGACATTTTCATACATAGTCATGGTTATATAATACTGAGAAACACTATTTAACCCATTCTGTATTCAAATTTTATCAAATACCTCATAATGTCCTCTATGAAGTTTTTTTTTCCCCTGTTCCCAAATCAAACCCAGTCACACACTGATTGCATTTAGATGTCATGCGTTTTTAGTCTCCTTTAACCTAGATTAGTTTTTCAGTCAACCTTTCCTGTGTTTCTTGATCTCAATATTTTCGAAGGATATAAGCTAGTTATTTCATGGAATGTCAATTTGTGTTTGTCCGATTTCTTCATCTTTCTTCATGATGAGATTCTGTGTATGTGCAAATACCTATCTATTTCCCAGTTTTCTCCAGTGATTAGTGAACATGGGTTCTGAAGTTATAGAAACCTAAATCCAAACCTAAATTAAAACTTCACTACTTTCTAACTGTGTGGCTGGCTAAGTCTTAAATTCCTAAACTGTAAAATGATGATTCTTAACAGATTTAATGGACCAGGTTGCTGTGAAGGTTGAATGAGATAACATATCCAAAGCAAAGTAACACAGTTTGGAGTGGGATAAACTGAATATTACACTTCTCTGATTTTACCACAGTATCTCATACCCCAGGAACATTAAAATAATATTGGTTGATTAAGCAGCATCTCTATCAACTCCAGGTTACAGCTGCCAAAAATGTGAATTTGTTTAGGGGACTGCTAGTGAATACTGCTGGAGAAGGCAATGGCAACCCACTCCAGTGTTCTTGCCTGGAGAATCCCAGGGACAGCGGAGCCTGGTGGGCTGCCCTCTATGGGGTCGCACAGAGTCGGACATGACTGAAGCGACTTAGCAGCAGCAGCAGCAGCAGTGAATACTGTGACTAAAAGCAGTGTCAGGAGCTCAGGTTCAAGTCTATCCCTTCCTGTCAATTTGTCTCTGTCAATTCTAAGAAAAAGTAGAATACCCAAATCAAGTAATTTTCTTATAGTCAAATTGAGAGATAATTTTAATATTCAACAATAACACTGAAAATCAGGAAGTCCACAGTTAAGATGCCATTCTTACTTCATTTCCATAATTCCCTTGCCCAGAGCGAGATGGTAAGGGAGCTTGAGTACAGAGTATTTCCAATCTATTGGTTCAGCAAGATGATCTCACCCTCCCCACTTTCTCTTAGAAGACAAAAAAATTATTCTATTTATGTTAAATCACTCCTCTATGTCAGAGATTAAAACCAGACCAAACAAACAGACAAAAAGGAGTATAGTAGCTGAACCAATTCTTCAAAGTATTGAAGATACAGATATACAAATCCACTTTTGAGATTTGGAATCAAATTTAAATGTTATTTTTCTAGGTTATTATCTCAAATATATCTCCATTTTTATGTTTTCCTCTCAATTAGAAATTCAGATGCAAGTTAAATGATCCCTAGGGGGGAAAATAAAATGAAGCAAACAAGAAAATTCCTGTGTCTTACATTTCAAACTGTGAGAAGGGGCCTCCAGCAAAGCAAAAGGAAAATTTTATGATCTCATCACCATGCTGAAATGAGAGCTTATATCTGTAGTCTGAAAGGACAAGAGAAAATTTTTATGTGAAGCCTTTATCTTCATCAGTGAAGAGTAAAAATACTATAGTATGAACACAGAACTTCCAATAATTCTCTTTTATTGGACAGAGACCTTAAGTCTGAGTCTGCCTTCAAGAAATACTCAGATTAAAGTGAACTGTTTCAGAAATGGGAATTCTCAACTGGAGGTTAAGTCTAAATATAAGACAATGATGATGCTATATACCCTTAAGGTCACTATTAACCTCTGTTCTTTAGGACATAATGGCTCATAACTGGACATTTCCAGAAAGTGATAAACACTTTTGTAAACATCTTTAGAGAGAAAAGCACTTGTCAGCCACTCTGCTGCATCACCCATTAAGATCCTGCTGCTGCTGCTGCTAAGTCGCTTCAGTAGTGTCGACTCTGTGCGACGCCACCGACGGCAGCCCACCAGGCTCCCCCGTCCCCGGCATTCTTCAGGCAAGAACACTAGAGTGGGTTGCCACTTCCTTCTCCAAGGCATGAAAGTGAAAAGTGAAAGTGAAGTCACTCAGTCATGTCCTACTCTTGGCGACCCCATGGACTGCAGCCTACCAGGCTCCTCCATCCATGGGATTTTCCAGGCAAGAGTACCGGAGTGGGGTGCCATTGCCTTCTCCAATTAAGATCCTACTCAGTGTTATGTTTAAAAGTTCAGTATATTTAAGACATTTTGAAGGTTAGGGTCAGAAAGGAGTATGTAAATACATGTAAACTCTGCTATTTCATACTCTGCTTCTGTCACCCCCTATAGGAAGATCAAGAAATGAGACCTCTCCATGATTACACATGAAGCCCAAAGCAATATTATGAAGGGAAAAAATCACTGGTTTGAGAGTTAGACAACTTGCATTTAGACATGACTCCACTATTAACAGCTGGGTGACCCTGGGAAAGTTATCTGATTTTCTAAAGCTTAGGTTTCCAAATCTAGAAAATGGAAAAATAATAGCTATCTTATAAGGACTCTTATAAAGACTAAATTAGATAGCACATATGCAAGCACCCAGCACCGTCTAGTGTGAAACAGGCCCTCAGTAAATGTTGGTCTTGGACTTCTCTGGTAGTTCAGCAGTGAAGAATCTGCCTGCCAATGCAGGGATACAGATTCAATCCAAGAGGATTCTACATGTCAAGGGGCAACCGAGTCCGTGCGCCATGGCTACTGAAGACTATGCGCCTGGAGCTCTTGCTTTGCAACGAGAAGCCATCACAATGAAAAGCCCCAGCACGGCATCTAGAGAGTAGACCCTGCTTGCTGCAACTAGAGAAAAGCCTGCACACAGCAACAAAGATCCAGAGAAGCCAAAAATAAATTTAAGTAAATTTAAAACTTTAAAACTGTAAACAAACAAAAAAATGTTAGTGTTTCTTTCTATTGTGTTACATACATCCTGCCCTCTGACACTTTTTCAAAGGAGTTCTGCTGAACACTTTAGTTACAGCCCTGTTTTCCTCAGAACAGACACTTCTCTCTCAATAGTGACAAACGGTCTTGTGAAAGACTGCTAGGACCTAACACTCTCCTGGAGAAACAAAAAAGTTCTCACAGTGGGAAATAGCACCAACGGCTTCAGGCTATGTCAAGCCCCAAACAGTAAATCAACTTCTGCATGTTTTTACAGTGTTACTTAACATCCTGAGAGGCTTGTGCTCTTTCAACAGTCTTTGCTCCCTGCAAGGATCAGGCACATGATTTGTCCTCTTTTGCCTTCTTAATAGAGGTCTTTATTCAACATGACCACCCAATGGATTCAAATATTAGGAATTAGCAAAAGCCAAGCTCAACCATGAAGAAACTGGCAAAGCCTCAGGACTAAACAGTAAGCCCTTCTTAACTTTTCAGAATCTCAACTTTTATGCTCTCTGTTTTTGGAAATAGCAGACTTGCTGATGCACTGGTTCAAACATGTCTGTGTATTTCCCTCGCCTGCATTATCACAAAACTCTTACTATGTAGAAGACTTCCTGCTAAAGTTCAGAACCTTAAAATCTGCTTGTAATCCAATAAAGCAACACTCCCCAGCCTCTCCTGCTTCATAGCAATAGACAGACCTTAACACAGGACACTTCTGAACTAAAGGGACCTGAAAGTATTGATGGCCCCAAAGGGCCAAATACAAGCAGCACTGAGAAAAAAGGTATACAAATATAAACCTGTTTGCCACTTGACTCTTTCCCCTGGAGGAGGAAATGGCAAACCACTCCAGTATTCTTGCCTGGAAAATTCCATGGACAGAGGAGCCTGGTGGGCTGCAGTCCATGGGGCTGCCAAGAGTCAGACATGATTGAGCAACTGAGTGCACGAGCGCACGCACACACACACACACACACACACACACACACACACACACACACACACACACACACACACACACCACACACACACACAGACTTTTATCACATAAAATTCTTCCTTTTAACTCCAAGCTGCTCTAGGTCAATGTCCACAATCCTTCATAAGGCTGACCACCCATGTTAGACCTAAAGGATAAAGTAAATGTCAGAAAAAAAACTAACATTTGAAGCGGGGCAGCAGGTTCTGAATGTAAAGATCATAAAACACTAAGGGAGGTGAATCAGACATCAGATACTTATTAACTGTCTCATATCTGCTAGGTATAGTTCTAAACAGAGGAGTCAATGGTAAGCCAGATGGAACCTCTGCCCTTGAAGAGCTAACATTCTAACAGGAAAAGAGGCAATAAATTAAAACAATTTAAAAAGCAATTTCACCAGATCATATAGGTCAATGTTTTTGATGTACAACAGACACGTAGATCAAGACTTCTGACATTCAAAATTCCCCGGAGGTCCAGTGGTTAGGACTCCATGCTTTCACTTCAGAGGGTCCCAGTTCAATCCTGGGTTGGGAAATTAAGATCCCCCAAGCCATGAGGTGTGTGGGCGCAGGAAGGCCTAGAGGAGCCATCCCATGTTGAAGGTCAGGAAGGGCAGCGGGAGGAGATATCCCTCATCCAAGGTAAGGAGCAGCGGCTGTGCTTTGCTGAAGCAGCTGGGAAGAGATACCCCATGCCCAAGGTAAGATAAACCCAAGTAAGATGGTAGGTGTTGCAAGAGGGCATCAGAGGGCAGACAAACTGAAACCATACTCACAGAAAACTAGTCATTCTAATCACACTAGGACCACAGCCTTGTCTAACTCAATGAAACTAAGCCATGCCCCTGGGGCAACCCAAGATGGGCGGGTCATGGTGGGCAGAGCTGACAGAATGTGGTCCACTGGAGAAGGGAATGGCAAACCACTTCAGTATTCTTGCCTTGAGAACCCCATAAACAGTATGAAAAGGCAAAATGGTAGGATACTGAAAGAGGAACTCCCCAGGTCACTAGGTACCCAACATGCTACTGGAGGTCAGTGGAGAAATAACTCCAGAAAGAATGAAGGGATGGAGCCAAAGCAAAAACAATCCCCAGCTGTGGATGTGACTGGTGATAGAAGCAAGGTCCGATGCTGTAAAGAGCAATATTGCATAGGAACCTGGAATGTCAGGTCCATGAATCAAGGCAAATTGGAGGTGGTCAAATAGGAGATGGCAAGAGTGAACGTCCACATTCTAGGAATCAGCAAACTAAAATGGACTGGAATGGGTGAATTTAACTCAGATGACCATTATATCTATTACTGCGGGCAGGAATCCCTCAGAAGAAATGGAGTAGCCATCATGGTCAACAAAAGAGTCCAAAATGCAGTACTTGGATGCAGTCTCAAAAACAACAGAATGATCTCTGATCGTTTAAGGCAAACCATTCAATATCACAGTAATCCAAGTCTATGTCCCAACCAGTAATGCTGAAGAAGCTGAAGTTGAATGGTTCTATGAAGACATACAAGACCTTTTAGAACTAACACCCAAAAAAGATGTCCTTTTCATTATAGGGGACTGGAATGCAAAAGTAGGAAGTCAAGAAACACCTGGAGTAACAGGCACATTTGGCCTTGGAATGCGGAATGAAGCAGGGCAAAGACTAATAGAATTCTGCCTAGAAAATGTGCTGGTCATACCAAACACCCTCTTCCAACAACACAAGAGAAGACTCTACACATGGACATCACCAGATGGTCAACACCGAAATCAGACTGATTATATTCTTTGCAGCAAAAGATGGAGAAGCTCTATACAGTCAATAAAAACAAGACCAGGAGCTGACTGTGGCTCAGATCATGAACTCCTTATTACCAAATTCAGACTGAAATTGAAGAAAGCAGGGAAAACCACTAGACCATTCAGGTATGACCTAAATCAAATCCCTTATGATTATACAGTGGAAGTGAGAAATAGATTTAAGGGCCTAGATCTGACAGATAGAGTGCCTGATGAATTATGGAATGAGGTTTGTGACATTGTACAAGAGACAGGGATCAAGACCATCCCCATGGAAAAGAAATGCAAAAAAGCAAAATGCTGTCCGGGGAAGCCTTACAAATAGCTGTGAAAAGAAGAGAAGCAAAAAGCCAAGGAGAAAAGGAAAGATATAAGCCTCTGAATGCAGAGTTCCAAAGAATAGCAAGAAGAGATAAGAAAGCCTTCCTCAGCGATCAGTGCAAAGAAATAGAGGGAAAGAACAGAATGGGAAAGACTAGAGATCTCTTCAAGAAAATCAGAGATACCAAGGGAACATTTCATGCAAAGATGGGCTCGATAAAGGACAGAAATGGTCTGGACCTAACAGAAGCAGAAGATATTAAGAAGAGGTGGCAAGAATACACAGAAGAACTGTACAAAAAAGATCTTCACGACCCGGATAATCATGATGGTGTGATCACTCACCTAGAGCCAGACATCCTGGAATGTGAAATCAAGTGGGCCTTAGAAAGCATCACTACGAGCAAAGCTAGTGGAGGTGATGGAATTCCAGTTGAGCTATTTCAAATCCTGAAAGATGATGGTGTGAAAGTGCTGCACTCAATATGCCAGCAAATTTGGAAAACTCAGCAGTGGCCACAGGACTGGAAAAGGTCAGATTTCATTCCAATCTCAAAGAAAGGCAATGCCAAAGAATGCTCAAACTACCAAACAATTGCACTCATCTCACATGCTAGTAAAGTAATGCTTAAAGTTCTCCAAGCCAGGCTTCAGTAATACACGAACCGTGAAGTTCCTGATGTTCAAGCTGGTATTAGAAAAAGCAGAGGAACCAGAGATCAAATTGCCAACATCTGCTGGATCATAGAAAAAGCAAGAGAGTTCCAGAAAAACATCTATTTCTGCTTTATTGACTATGCCAAAGCCTTGGAACAACAGACTGGTTCCAAATAGGAAAAGGAGTACGTCAAGGCTGTATATTGTCACCCTGCTTATTTAACTTACATGCAGAGTACATAATGAGAAACGCTGGACTGGAAGAAACACAAGCTGGAATCAAGATTGCTGGGAGAAATATCAATAACCTCAGATATGCAGATGACACCACCCTTATGGCAGAAAGTGAAGAGGAACTAAAAAGCCTCCTGATGAAAGTAAAAGAGAGTGAAAAAGTTGGCATAAAGCTCAATATTCAGTCCATTCTGAAGGAGATCAACCCTGGGATTTCTTTGGAAGGAATGATGCTAAAGCTGAAACTCCAGTACTTTGGCCACTTCATGGGAAGAGTTGACTCATTGGAAAAGACTTTGATGCTGGGAGGGATTGGGGGCAGGAGGAGAAGGGGACGACCGAGGATGAGACGGCTGAGTGGCATCACTGACTCGATGGACGAAAGTCTGAGTGAACTCCGGGAGTTGGTGATGGACAGGGAGGCCTGGCGTGCTGCTATTCATGGGGTCGCAGAGTCAGACACGACTGAGCGAATGAACTGAACTGAAGCTGTGCGGTGTAGGGGGAAAAGAAAAACTCTTGGCGTTCTGAGAAAACTGCTAGCCACTTTCCAGGTAGTTTACTCAAGGAAGAAAGAAGACTGAATAAATTATAAGATGCTGATGCTGTACTGTACTGTGCTCAGTCGCGTCTGACTCCTTGCAACCCCATGTACTGTAGCTTGCCAGGCTCCTCTGTACATGGAATTTTCCAGGCAAGAATAATGAAATGGGTTGCCATTTCCTTCTCCAGGGGATATTCCTGACCCAGAGATCAAACCAGCGTCTCCTGCGTCTCCTCTATCGGCAGGCAGATTCTCTACCACTGTGTCACCTGGGAAGCCCATAAGACACTGACCCAGTTCTAAAATGCAATTCTCACATTACTGTCTCCTTGCTATGGACTTGGCATCATTGCCCTTGTCCTTTGGTAACACATATAAAAGCAGGATGAGATCATTCATAGCAAGATAATGAAGGCCCAGGCAATATAAAATTATAGAGAACAAGGCCAGAAATCTCAAGATCAAGGATCTAGTTCCAAGTCTATCACTTAACATTCATATGAACTTAGGTAATTCACTCAAACTTCCAGAGCTTGACGTTCTTCATTTATTGTATCCCACTGTGTAAGGGTTTCAGGAAATTTAAATGAGGTAATATGATAAAAGGACTTATTTAAAACATTGGACAAATATAATTTATTATTGTGTAATCAAAATGTTTACAGGAAGGCGATGAGAAAAGGAACAGTAACTATATTCAAGACCAAATGAATCCCCGCTGCTGTTGCTGCTGCTAAGTCGCTTCAGTCGTGTCTGACTCTCTGCGACCCCATAGACGGCAGCCCACCAGGCTCCCCCGTCTCTGGGATTCTCCAGGCAAGAACACTGGAGTGGGTCGCCACTTCCTTCTCCAAGGCATGAAAGTGAAAAGTGAAAGTGAAGTTGCTCAGTTGAATCCGACTCTTAGCAACCCCATGGACAGCAGCCTACCAGTCTCCTCAGCCCATGGGATTTTCCAGGCAAGAGTACTGGAGTGGGGTGCCATTGCCTTCTCCGAAATGAATCCCTACTCCTGTATATTAGCTGTTCTGAAATCTTTGCTTCCACTGTTGTCCCAAAGGGCTCACCTTTTGGAGGTAACAGATCCTAAAAAGCAATGTGAAGTCTCAAGACAGCCTTCTTAGTGATTATTCCTTACTCTAAGCTAAGATCAGAACATTACTTTCTGAAGGGTATTTCATTTCTTCATAATTTACCCCTTGATTAAACATCCTTACTTTATGAGTTATTTTCACTATTATCAATTAGGAGGTAAGAAATAAATATGAAGTCACCTCTCTTAGCTGTTAAGACAAAGACTATCAAAGACCTTGATAATCTTTCTTTTCTTTTTGGAATACTACACTTGGGTATCTCCATAACCATTATCTTAAATTCAATTGCCTACGGGGCAGAGGGCCAAGTAGAGAGCCAAAGGAGCCTAGGGCAATATGGGGAGAGAATGAGGAGTGGTAGGATCAAACTGGTAAATACAAGTATCATTTAAAAGGATAATAATTTCTCAGCTTTAACCTATTATTTGTAGAAAAGTGGGTCCACTGTAGACCAGTCTTTGTTATTTCAAACAATTTAAGAAATTACATTTTTGTGTGATGCTCCTGAGATTTTTACTTGCAAACTGCTCAGTCAGCTGGGGTAACTATAAATTCATAGTGTATATGCCTTCTGCCAGTAAAAGGATGAGTCATTTATTTTAAAAGTATTTATTGATGCTGATATATAATTTACATTATTTTGATTTGAGGAAGTAAATATTAAGCTGGGCCTTGCCAGTTAGCGATAGGAGAGAGGACATTTCAAGCCAGGCAAACATTATATGCAGAAACACTGAGGGAGAAATATGCCTGGCATGTTGTGGGGAGGAAAGAGAATGGACAGACTTGCTCAGCTAAAAAACAGAATTCCTTTACTGAACGAACAAGATGCAGATGGGAGAAGACTGAGAAAATCTTGAATTCTGGAGTAAAAAGTTAAGATTTTAATAGATAACCTTTAAAAGATAAAGGCCATGACAAGGAGGGGAAATCATTGTACTTTGTATCTTGCTAAAAGTTATATGTTTCTATCTTTACTAACTTTTACAAAATAGAGGATAAGGCTGAATGCTGACCCATACAACTTGGGAGTCCTGAAAAATTCCCAAATGAATGCCAGTTTAACCAACCACACTATAAATCAATTCTGTTGGCACTGAATTGTTGGTCAAAGCTTTCAAAGCAAAAATTAAATGATCTCTGAAGGGTTATTTCTTTCTGATCAATAAAAACATTTAGAATTTAAAATGGAAAATAAGGGTTACTGGACACTTTGGCAACATTGTCAGGTTAATGATCAGACAAAGCTCTCATTAGACTTGCCTGTCATCTGGCAAGAAGCTGGATAGGGGAGCCGGGGCTCACAGTTTCCCACCAGGAGCCTTAGGCCCTGAACGCACCACTATTCATTTACATTCAACATATAGAGAGACGTCTTTGGCAGCTCATGTTTCAGCCTCAGACCCATTTGCCTTTTCTTATGCAACAAATGATTATGGGGCTCCCAGTCTAACTGATATTATCAGTACAGTTCCTGGAGACAAATGGCCACAAGAATAGAACTATAGACTTGTACCACGATCTCAGATACTAAAATACCAAACTAATAGGCTTTGTTCTTTTGGACAAAACATCCTGGAAAACAGTTGAAAAAGATCATATACATATAATGAAGGAAACTAAACTTTATCACAAAGGTAACATGGGAACCATTAATGATTTTTGGTCAAATAAATATCATTATTAGAAAATTTTAAGGAACACTAACCTGGTGGTCTGATCTGAAGAGAAACCAGAGTATTTTACTTTGTCAACAAAGGTCTGTCTAGTCAAGGCTATGGTTTTTCCAGTGGTCATGTATGGATGTGAGAGTTGGACTATAAAGAAAGCTGAGTGCCAAAGAATTGATGCTTTTGAACTGTGGTGTTGGAGAAGACTCTTGAGAGTCCCTTGGATGCAAGGAGATCCAACCAGTCCATCCTAAAGGAGATCAGTCCTAGGTGTTCATTGGAGGAACTGATGTTGAAGCTGAAACTCCAATACTTTGGCCACCTGATACAAAGAGTTGACTTTTTGGAAAAGACTCTGATGCTGGGAGGGATTGAGGGCAGGAGGAGAAGGGGACGACAGAGGACGAGATGGTTGGATGGTATCACCACTCAATGGATATGGGTTTGGGTGGACTCTGGGAGCTGGTGATGGACAGAGAGGCCTGGCTTGCTTCGGTTCATGGGGTTGCAAAGAGTCAGACACGACTGAGCGACTGAACTGAACTGAATTGAACCTGGTGGTACTATTCAAGGTGACCTGAAGTGGGGAGAAAGACCAAAAATAGGTAGACTAACATATGCAAATACACAGAGTTGGGAATGAGCATGGTAGGTCTGTAGGACAGTGAGGAAACCAGATTGGGCCTCTCAACATTTATGAGACCATCAGGAACAGTTATTATTCTCTCACATACACGCAAACTCACACACAGACCCATGCACACATCACCACCCCTCCCAAACACACAAACATCTTAGTTCTATTCTCTTCTTTCCAAAAAATAATCCTGCAGTATACATATGACTAATAATTAATATCCTAACACAAGTTCTAGGTGACCTCTCAGCTACAATGCTTATCACCATCTGGTAGCTTCTCTACACCAATAGGTTGAAAATTCTGAAAAGAGCCTATCTCAACCCAAAACCATGGCTCAGGAACAGCCTGTTACACCAAACCATGTCACAAATACCTGTTTAGGGTTCCGTCTGATCTAATTAACTGAGGGTCAGTGGGTAGGGATGAAAAGCTGGCATGGTTTACTACTCACACAGCAGTGACTACAGGAAAAGTAGTTTCTCTTAGGTTAGCTGGCAGGGTAGCACAGACAATGATAGACGCATTTTGCTATAGCTTAGGAAGAGTGGACAATAAGCTACCCTAGGGAAAGCACAGACAACTTTTAAAGCCAAGTGGATGTGATGGACATTTAAGATTAGCAAACATGTAAGATTAACTGGTACCCAATGGAAACAAATTGTTCATATGACTAAATATGATGCCTGTGTATGTGTGCACCACGATTCAAGCATACTACCATTCACATAAAAAAACACTTTCACACAAGTGAAAAATGATTGTTCATTTTCTAAAGTTTTTAAAATTAGCATTTAAATATAATCCCCTAATGCTGAAAAATTATTAAAATTTGATGTTTATGATTTCCTAAGAACTTATATGATTTATCATGAAAAACATTTATTTCTAAAATTATATCTAAGTTTAATAAATTCTACATATTAGTATGTAATCTGGAACCCAAAATACAAACCTAAACAAAATTAGCATGGGCAAGGAAAGTGACAGACGAGCAAAGATTTACATATAAATTTAGATTCAAAGCAAGCAATTTAGCCCAGTCAAATAGAGATAGATTTTCTGTATTTCTTAGCATTTCGTACAATTCTTAATCTGCTGTAGTGTATATATTTGCTTTCTTTATATGACTTTATGCGACAGAGGATGAAATGGTTGGATGGCATCACTGACTCAATGGACATGAGTTTAAGCAAGCTCCAGGAGATAGTGAAAGACAGAGAAGCCTGGCGTGCTGCAGTCCATGGCGGGGGGGGGGGGGGGGGAAGAGTCAGACGTGACTGAGCGACTGAACAACACAACATGAACACTTCCTGAAACCAGAAAAGAGACTATGTTTGGTTTTACAGTTGTATCTCTAGCACCTAGAACTGTCCCTGGCACAGTGCAGGCACTTACTTCTAAACTATGAAGGGCAGCTGGTAAGAAGAACAGAGGAATGGAACAAGTGAGGGTAAACTGTGAATTCTGTCAGCCTGTATTAATGTCCTACAGCAATTTCATAGAAATGAATACAGTGGAACACATGCTTTAAAATTTTAAGTGTTTAGGGTAGTTTACTATGGACAAAAGAAGAATCCATTTCTAGCTATTAGGCTGGCTCCACAACATCTTCCGGAAAAACCTGTATGAACTTGTTGACCAAACCAATATATTGGTGATTTCAAGAAACATGTCCAAAGATGGCAATTTTTTTCTGGATTTTTAACACCTGTGAAAAAAATTATTCTTTCTAGCCAATTTTTAGGAGTAGTAGGAAGATGAATCAATCTGTGAAATTGATCTACTCAACAGTTCAGTTCAGTTCAGTTCAGTCGCTGAGTCGTGTCCAACTCTTTGCGACCCCATGAATCGCAGCACGCCAGGCCTCCCTGTCCATCACCAACTCCTAGAGTTCACTCAGACTCGCGTCCATCGAGTCAGTGATGCCATCCAGCCATCTCATCCTCTGTCGTCCCTTTCTCTTCCTGCCCCCAATCCCTCCCAGCATCAGAGTCTTTTCCAGTGAGTCAACTCTTCGCATGAGGTGGCCAAAGTACTGGAGTTTCAGCTTTAGCATCATTCCTTCCTTAGCCCAGGTATTACAAATGCATTGGGCTGGCCAAAAAGTTCTTTTGGGTTTCCCATAACATCTTACAGAAAAATCTGAAAGAACCTTTTGGCCAACTCAATATATACAGGAGGGTATTACATCTCACTGAAAGAATTAAGGAGATTCATGAAGGAAATGACTTGGGTATTTAGATTTCTATAGGAAGAAACAGTTATATTTCGAAGTAGCATGCGTGCTTGTATGCCTGCATGCTCAGTCACTTCAGTTGTGTCCGACTCTGTAGCCTGCCAGGCTCCTCTGTCCATGGGATTCTTCAGGCAAGAATACTGGAGTGGGTTGCCATACCCTCCTTCAGGGGATCTTCCTGACCCAGGGATCAAACCCACGTCTCCTGGGTCTCCTACATTGCAGGTGAATTCTTTACCACTGAGACACAGGGTAAGCCCATTTTGAAGAAAAGGGAACAGCAAAAGTACAAAAATAGGGGGGAGTTTTCGCATAAAGTTTTAAAGTCTAGTCTGATGGAACAAGAATTAGGAAGGGATACAGCCATGAGATTTCATAGTAAGGCATATGGACTTAATGCCTAACTCCATCAGGAA
This sequence comes from Ovis aries, assembly GCF_016772045.2. Classification (NCBI taxonomy): domain Eukaryota; kingdom Metazoa; phylum Chordata; class Mammalia; order Artiodactyla; family Bovidae; genus Ovis; species Ovis aries. Next base: position 46,114,365 of record NC_056056.1, read on the forward strand.
TGAAAGCCATTCAAGAGGAGTTAAATGGTCAAACGTATATTTTAAGAAGCAGTGTGAAAGACTAAGATGCAAGAGATTAGAGATGAGTAAAAAGCCTAAGCTAAGACAATGCCCATGGGAATAAACGGATAGATGGGTACACAAAAAACCTGCAGACATAAAGGACTAGGTAACCAAATGGACTGGAGGCAAGGGAGAGAAAAGAAATGACAATCAGTAATATTTCCAGTGTGATTTGTGTGATGGTGATGCCATTAACTGAAATGGGAAATGAGAAATATGTTTCAAGTAAGAATAACACACATTCATGTATAGAAATTTCTCTATTCAAAAGTTAGTAATAATCCACACCCCAAATGGATTTTGGATACTAGATACACTATACAGCCTAGAGAACATTTAAGAACAAAATGTTACACTGAGGACATTTAAGTGATAAATATGAAATGACAGGATGTCCATCGTTCTTTGTAATGCCTTAAATGTTTTTGATAAGAGGGACCATCTTTAACTACTTACTAAGCACCCAACAGGAATATTTAAGTTGAGTATGAAATGGACTAACCAGAAGAGACAAAAATTTTCATATCAGGTTTTTATCTTTTGACTAGAAAAAATTTCAAACTATATTACAACAAAGGACAGAAATGTTATGGACCAAACAGAAGCAGAAGATATTAAGAAGAGGTGGCAAGAATACACAGAAGAACTATACAAAAAAGATCTTCAAGACCCAGATAATCACAATGGTGTGATCACTCACACTCACCTAGAACCAGACATCTTGGAATGTGAGGTCAAGAGGGCCTTGGGAAGCATCACTACAAACAAAGCTAGTGGAGGTGATAGAATTCCAGTTGACCTATTTCAAATCCTAAAAGATGATGCTGTGAAAGTGCTACACTCAATATGTGAGCAAATTTGAAAAACCCTGCAGTGGCCTCAGGACTGGAAAAGGTCAGTTTTCCTTCCAATTCCAAAGAAAGGCAATGCCAAAGAATGCTCAAATGACAGTACAACTGTACTCATCTCACACGCTAGTAAAGTACTGCTTAAAATTCTCCAAGCCAGGCTTCAGCAATACATGAACAGTGAAGTTACAGATGTTCAAGCTGGTTTTAGAAAACGCAGAGGAACCAAAGATCAAACTGCCAACATCCGCTGGATCATGGAAAAAGCAAGAGAGTTCCAGAAAAACATCTATTTCTGCTTTATTGACTATGCCAAAGCCTTTGACTGTGTGGATCACAATAAACTGTGGAAAATTCTGAAAGAGATGGGAATACCAGACCACCTGACCTGCCTCTTTGAGAAACCTATATGCAGGTCAGGAAGCAATAGTTAGAACTGGACATGGAACAACAAACTGGTTCCAAATAGGAAAAGGAGTACGTCAAGGCTGTATATTGTCACCCTGCTTATTTAACTTATACACAGAGGACATCATGAGAAACGCTGGGCTGCAAGAAGCACAAGCTGCAATCAAGAGTGCCAGGAGAAATATCAATAACCTCAGATATGCAGATAACACCACCCCTATGGCAGAAAGTGAAGAAGAACTAAAGAGCCTCTTGAGAAAGTGAAAGAGGAAAGTGGAAAAGTTGGCGTAAAGCTCAACATTCAGAAAACGAAGATCATGGCATCCGGTCCCATCACTTCATGGCAAATAGATGGTGAAACAGTGGAAACATTGGCTGACTTTACTTTTCTGGGCTCCAAAGTCACTGTAGATGGTGACTGCAGCCATGAAATTAAACGATGCTTACTTCTTGTAAGGTAAATTATGACCAACCTAGACAGCATATTCAAAAGCAGAGACACTACTTTGCCAACAAAGGTCTGTCTAGTCAAGGCTATGGTTTTTCCAGTGGTCACGTATGGATGTGAGAGTTGGACTATAAAGAAAGCTGAGAGCCAAAGAATTGATGCTTTTGAAGTGTGGTGTTGGAGAAGACTCTTGAGAGTCCCTTAGACAGCAAGGAGCAAGGAAATCCAACAAGATCCATCCTAAAAGATATCAGTCCTGGGTGTTCACTGGAAGGACTGATGTTGAAGCTGAAACTCCAATACTTTGGCCACCTGAGGCAAAGAGCTGACTCATTTGAAAAGACCCTGATGCCGGGAAAGATTGAGGGCAGAAGGAGAAGGGGACGACAAAGGATGAGATGGTTGGATGGCATCACTGACTCAATGGACATGGGTTTGGGTGAACTCTGGGAGTTGGTGATGGGCAGGGAGGCCTGTCATGCTGCGGTTCATGAGGTCACAAAGAGTCAGACACGACTGAGCAACTGAACTGGAACATTATAATAATCTTTACAGTTCTGAAAAGAACAATTGTGGGCTTAGAGTGCTCTCAAAATATTAAAAAACAGTTTTTAAAATTCATCCCTACTTTGCCTTTAGCTCCACGTGGAGCACCTCACTAACCTTTCAAAGATCATACACTATCAATACATTCGTAAGTCAGGGTAATAGTATTTGCCCTCCTACTTCAGAGAACATTTCAGAATTATGAGATAATGTTCCCATAGCTCTCTGAACTGCTCAGATCAAAGGCTTTCATTATCAATGATCAGTGGGGTTATTCTGGTATCATTTTTCCTACCTCAGGTTTACCTAAAGTTTGTGCTTATTTAGGAGAGAAGAGATACTCAATTAAATTTCAAAAGTCGGAATTTCAGTAGCCAATCTAAGGGAATACTTTGAGTGCAATGTGTCCACTAATGAATGATCAACAGATAGGTACGGCTTCATGAAAACTAATAACTTCTTTGTCTCCAGTACCTAGAGCTATTCTGTCACTCCTTCCTTTCTGGCCATACTTTCTCAAGATGCTAGATCATTCCATAACACCCTATGCCCTAAAAAGCATCTCTCTTTCCTCTCCGCAAAATTTGTTTAAAACTCACCTATGATCTTGACAAAAATGTCTAATCTAAATCTAATCAAATCTTGAGATTTTAATTATCATTTTACAGGAAACAGAGTAGTGACAAAGGCTATACACATTCAAAACTGGGGGCAAAGGCCTTTGTTCTATTCTTCAGCAAAACAGAGAAATAAAGAAATTCAGAATCACAGATCACATACAAACAACAGACTTTGGTCATTTTTGTAGGGAGAGGATTCTTATATCCAATTCTTAACCTTCTGCTGCTGCTGCTGCTAAGTCACTTCAGTCGTGTCCGACTCTGTGCGACCCCATAGATGGCAGCCCACCAGTCTCCCCCGTCCCTGAGATTCTCCAGGCAAGAACACTGGAGTGGGTTGCCATTTCCTTCTCCAATGCATGAAAGTGAAAAGTGAAAGTGAAGTCGCTCAGTCGTGTCCGACTCTTCGCAACCCCATGGACTGCAGCCTACCAGGCTTCTCTGTCCATGGGATTTTCCAGGCAATAGTACTGGAGTAGATTGCCATTTCCTTCTCCAGGGGATCTTCCCGACACAGGGATCAAATTCAGTGATAAATTGTATTAAATAAATGGATACAAGGTTAATTTTGATGTCTAATGATAAGTGTCTCTTATACACGATAGATTTAAAATTCCTATAACACAAAGAACTTCTAAGTTGATAAATCATAAGCCACCCAATTAAAAAAAAAAACAGACATAGGATGTATACAAGCAGTTAATAAGAGATTCCAGACATCTCTATGACATATGACACATGACAACAGACTCAACCTTGCTAGTGCTCATGGAAATACAGAATAAAGCAACAATGGGATATAACTTTTTAAAAATCTAGGATATGAAAAATTAAAGAATGATAACATTCAAGGATGGTAAAGATGAAGGCAAAAAAGAAATATTATGTGTTGCTGCAGAACTGTGAATTATTATTACCTTTAAAAAAGTGATCTAGCAATAACTATTAAAAGTTAAGGTATACATGCCTCTTGTAACAAACACTCTACTTTAATATTCTCTTACAGAAACAAAAGCACCAGTATGTAAGGACATACAAGCATACATAAGGATATTGTTCTGCTAGATTGTATGTAGTAACAGAAACAGCAATTAAAAACAACAAAGTGGAAATATCTTGAATATCACTAATATTTGACTAGACTGTGGAATAAGTACTATGCTTATTTTTTAATAGTAAGCTATTAAAAAAAGAGTGATTTGGGACTTCCCTGGGGGCCCAGTGGCTAAGAAGGTGCACTTCCACTGCAAGAGGCACGGGTGCAGTCTCTGGTAGGGGAACTAAAGACTCTGCACGCCACACGGCAGCAGACCAAAAAAAAAAAAAAAGAGTGATTTATGGTTGTATCTACTGACCTTGAAAATTGTCCATGACCTATTTAGCAATAAAGCAAGTTAGCAGAATAATTTGTATCATACAGTATAATCCAATTTTGGTAAAAACATCCAACTACTGCTCAAAACCTTGTAAGTATGATTATATTTAACAAGGAAGACAAAGTGAAAGAATACTACTATTGGCAGAATTGAGGGTTATGTAAAGTTTTATATATTTCTGTATTTTTTATAAATTTTGTGAATTTTTTGGTAACTTTTGAAATGGTGCTTGATAAAGAAAACTTACTGGAGAAGGAAGCTCCTTATTCTATTTAGTGACTGTTTAAAGAGAGGTGAGGGCCTCCCCCAGGGGTCCAATGGCTAAGACACTATCTCCAAGTGCAGGGGGCCCAGGTTTAATGTCTGATCAGAGAACTAGACCCCACATGCTACAAATAAACATTATGCATGCTGCAACTGAAGATTCTGCATGCTGTAATGAAGACGGAAGACCTGGCACAGTCAAACAAACAAATAAAACAGAGTTGGGACTGTAAAGCGATCCTCTGCTGGACATCAATAGCATACAACCCCTATTAATACTGCTGTCAAATCTGTATCTGCAACTTTTCCCTGACCACATCCCAGTTTCATTTTGTTCAACTACAAAATGGGAGTTACAATGCTCACCTGACCCGACTATAACCAGAATGAACTGAGATGGCATAAACAGAGGACTGTGGGCTTTTCTTCCCTTTTAAACTCAGAGATTCCTTAAAGATCAAGTTGCTCACTGTATGCCAATAAAATGGGCAATCTGGAAGAAATGAACAAATTCTTAGAAAGGTACAGTCTCCCAAGACTGAACCAGGAAGAAGCAGACAATGTGAACAAACCGATCATCAGCAAGGGAATTGGAACTGTGATTTAAAAGCTGCCAGCAAACAAAAGTCCAGGACTTGATGGCTTCACAGGTGAATTCTATTAAACATTTAGAGAACAGTTAACACCCATCCTTCTGAAACTGTTCCAAAGAATTACAGAGGAAGGAAAACTTCCAAACCCATTCTATGAGGCCACCATCACCTGAATACCAAAACCAGACAAAGATACCACAAAAAAAGAAACTTACAGGCCAATATCACTGATGAACACAGACGTAAAAATCCTCAACAAAATACTACCAATCCAAATACAACAGTATACTAAAAGATCATACACCAAAATTAGGTGGGATTCATCCCAGGGATGCAAGGATTTTTCAATATCCACAAATCAATCAATGTGATACATCATATCAATAAACTGAAGAATAAAAACCACATGGTCATCTCAATAGATGCAGAAAAAGCTTTTGACAAAATACAGTACAGTTCAGTTCAGTCGCTCCGTCGTATCTGACTTTTTGCGACCCCATGAACTGCAGCACGCCAGGCCTCCCTGTCCATCACCAACTCCAGAAGTCTACCCAAACCCATGTTCATTGAGTTGGTGATGCCACCCAATCATCTCATTCTCTGTCATCCCCTTCTCCTCCCGCCCTCAATCTTTCCCAGCATCAGGGTCTTTTCAAACGAGTCAGCTCTTTACATCAGGTGGCCAAAGTATTGGAGTTTCAGCTTCAACATCAGTCCTTCCAATGATCACCCAGGACTGATCTCCTTTAGGATGGACTGGTTGGATCTCCTTGCTGTCCAAGGGACTCTCAAGCATCTTCTCCAACACCACAGTTCAAAAGCATCAATTCTTCGGCGCTCAGCTTTCTTTATAGTTCAAGTCTCACATACACATTTACGATAAAAATGCTCCAGAAAGTGGGCATAGAGGGAACATACCTCAACATAATAAAGGCCATATATGACAAATCTAGAGCTAACTCTAACTCAGTGGTGAAAAGCTGAAAGCATTTACTCTAAAATCAAGAACAAGACAAGGATCTCCACTCTGACCACTTTTATTCAACATAGTTTTGGGAGTTCTAGCTATAGCAATTAGAGAAGAAAAAGAAGTAAAGGGAATCCAAATTGGAAAAGAAGTTAAACTGTCACTGTTTGCAGGTGACATGATACTCTACATAAAAGATTCTAAAGATACTACCAGAAAACTACTAGAATTCATTTGGTTAAGTTGCAGGTTACAAAATTAATACACAGAAACCTGTTGCATTTCTATATACCAACAACAAAAGATCAGAAAGAGAAATTCAGGAAACAGTTCCATTTGCCATCACAAACAAACAAAAAAACCTAAGAATTAACTACCTAAGGAGATGAAAGACCTGTATTCTGCAAACTATAAGACACTGGTGAAGGAAATCGAAGAAGACACAAACAGATAAAAAGATATATACCATGTTTGTGGATTGGAAGAAGCAATACTGCCAAAATGACTATACTACCCAAGGCAATCTACAGATTCAGTGCAATCCCTAGCAAATTACCAATGTCATTTTTCACAGAATTAGAACCAAAAAATCTTAAAATTTGTATGGATATATCAAAGACCCCAAACAGCCAAAGCGATCCGGAGAAAGAAAAATGGAGCTGGAAGAATTAGTTTCCCTGACTTCAGGCTATACTACAAAGCTACAGTCATCAAAACAGGATGGTACTAGCACAAAACTAGAAATACAGATCAATGGAATAGGATAGAAAACCCCAAAACAGACTCATGCACCCACAGTCAATTAATCTATGACAAAGAGGCAAGACTACACAATGTTGGAAAGACCATCTCTTCAACAGATGGTACTGGGAAAACTGGATAGCTACCTATAAGAAAAAAATGAAACCAGATCATTCTTTAATACCATATACAAAAACAAAGCTCAAAATGGATTAAAGACCTAAAGGTGAATCCCTAGAGGAAAACACAGGCAGGGCACTCTCTAGCATAAATTACAGTAATAGTTTTTTGATCTGCCTCCCAGAATGATGGAAGTAAAAACAAAAATAAACAAATGGGACCTACTTAAGCTCAAAAGCTTTTTCACAGCAAAGGAAACAATAAACAATATGAAAAGACAACACACAGACTGGGAGAAAATATTTGCAAATGATGTGACTTTCAAATCTCCAAAATTTACAAACAGCTTATGATGCTTAATAGCATCAAACAAACAACCCAATCAACAAATAGGCAGAAGACCTTAAATAGATATTTCTCCAAAAAAGACACACAGATGGCCAAAAGGCACATGCAAAGATGTTCAACATTGCTAATTATTAGAGAACTGCAAATCAAAACTACAATGAGATATCACCTCACACGAGCCAGAATGACTATTATCAAAATATCCACTAACGATAAATGCTTGAGATGGTGTGGACAGAAGGGAACCCTTCTACATCTTTGGTGGGGAATGTAAATTGGCACAGCTACTATGAAGAAGATTATGCAGGTTCCTTAAAAAACTAAAAATAGAGCTACCATATGATCCTGCAATCCACTCTGGGGCATATATCCAGAGAAAAACATGATCTGAAGGATATATGCACCTCAGTGTTCACTGCAGCACTGTTTACAACAGCCAAGACATGGAAGAAACCTAAATGTCCACTGACAGAGGAATGGATAAAGAAGATGTGTTATATATACTCAATGAAATATTACCCAGCCATTAAAAAGAATGAAATAATGCCATTTGCAGCAACATGGGTAGACCTACAGATTGTTATACTGAGTGAAATAAGTCAGACAGAGAAGGTATCCCTTAAATGTGGAATCCCTTAAATGATATCCCTTAAATGTGGGATTGAAAAATGATACAGATGAACTTACAAAACAGAAAGACTCACACTTAGAAAATGAACTTATGATTGTCAGGGGGAAGGGCCATTTAGGGAGTTTGGGATGGACATGTGCACACTGCTATATTCAAAATGGATAACCAACAAGGACCTACTGTATAGCACATGGAACCTCTGCTCAATGTGCCAGCCTGGATGGCAGAGGAGTAAGGGGGAGAATGGACACATGTATACGTATGGCTGAGCCCCTTCACTGTTCACCTGAAGCTATCACGACATTGTTAACTGGCTACACTCTGATAAGAAATAAAGTTTTTTGTTTTTTTTTAAATCAAGTTGCTCAATGGAAGTAGGAGGATGAGGGAGGTAAGGATTGTGAGCAACCGCATAGATTCCTAAACTGCATCCAAATATTGCTATGTAGGAACACAGGCCAGTGATACATATATTTTTAAACTTTAAGACAAGTTTGAAAGTTCACATTAATGCGAATTCTCCACATTTTTTTTCTTTTTTTAAAAAAACACTGGCATGTAATTTAAAAACGTTTTTTCAAAGGGTGCACCAATATAACACCTGGTAAAACCTGTGTGTGCACGCTCAGTCACTTCAGTTGTCCCTGATTCTTTGCAACCCTACGGACTGCAGCCCTCCAGACTCCTCTGTCCTTGGGGATTCTCCAGGCAAGAATACAGGAATGGGCTGCCATGCCCTCCTCCAAGGGATCTTTCCAACTCAGGGACTGAACTCCTGTTTCTTATGTCTCCTGCATTGGCAGGTGAGTTCTTTTAACACTAGTGCCACCTGGGAAGCCCCTGCTAAAACCTATGTCACCAATTTGCAGTCTATGCCTTAATGGCTCAGAGGGAAGGGAGAGGCTGCCAACAGAATTCCCTTGCTAGAAGCTTCAAAGACTTGGTGAGAGGGAAAGGTAATGGCTTTGGTTTCATCACTTGATTCCTAGTTTTTCCTGTACTGAGAAAATGATGAGACAAAATAGAGAAGATAAATTGATACTACTGTTGAAAGACAACACCAGAAATAGAGAGCAAAGGCCCTGAATACCTTTTAACTCTCTGGATCCAGAGTGATGTACAGTGCAGATATGACTGGTCTTTGTGCCTGGTTCCTGGGAGAGCAACAAAACCCTTGGGATTTCCCCCTTGATAGGAATGTCTTGTTATTCATGGTGGGCTCTTATAGTTTACACTCTAGAGGTGATTCATTGTAGGCCCCTAGATAGCTTATGCTAAAAAGGTGACTCAGAATGGGGTCAAACCAAGTAGGAAAGACTAACCATGTGATCAGAGGGTTGACTTTGAGTCACTTAATATCAGTCCAACTCCCATTAGGGCAAGAGGGCTGGAGACTGAGTTCAATTATGTGGCCAATGGTACAATCAGTCAATGGTTTGGAAATGTGATCCCCAACAAAAACTCGACATAGAAGCTCAGTTGAGATTCCTGGTTGATGAACATATCAATGTGCTAGGAGGGAGATGAATTCAGATGCCAAGGGGAGAGGGCATGAAAGTTCTGTGTTTGGAACCCTTTTAGAATTTACCCTGTGTGTCTCTTCATCTGGCTGGTCCTGATTCATATCCTTCATAATTAAGCTGAAATCATAAGTACAGTGCTTTCCTGAGTTCTGTGAGTTGTTCTAGCTAATTACCAAATCTGAGGGGGGCTGTTGCAGGAACCTCCTATATTTGTATCCAGTTGGTCAGAAGTGTAGGTGTTCTGAGACCCCCCAAACTTGCAACCAGAGTCAGAAGTGAGGGCAGTCTGTTGGAGCACCATGTCTTTAACTGGGAGATCTGCACTAATTTTGGATGGTTAACATCAGAATAGAACACTGCAGTATTACAAGAGCATGTACTTTAATTGTAAGATTAAACACAATTAACACATTTCGATAGATCTAAATTGTTGGTGCCAGAGAGAATTCTAATCTCGGGAGTAATCAGGAGCCTAAACTCAATTATAGCCTATACTCAAGAGCTTGTATTTCAGCCACAAGTAATAACGTTAGCAAAGCAAGTACTAAATGTTACACTAAGAAGACAAAGTCAAATCAAAAATTATCTTTCTTAAAATAGAAAACTAATATTTATTCCCCCTTGAAAACATCTCACAAGTCTGCCAGAAAGAAATACAGCCAGTGAGAGTTTGTCTTTCAGGCCCCACCAATACATATTATTATTTATTTTTATTTAACCTAAATCTTTGCCCTCCCCACTACTCCTACCAGCCCCTTTCCCCTTCATTGGTAAGCTTCCCACTTGAGTTGCTACTTCTAACAAAGACTACCTGAGCTCTAATTATTTTTCTCAAATAAACATCTTGGCCTTAATAAATGAAGGCTGATGTTCTATCATAGATCATTTACTATCAGGTTGCTAAATTATTTTGGCCTTGCTGAAAACCTTCCAATTTCCCATATCTGCCTCTGTTCTTGTTCTGCAAAGTCCAAAAACACAGAATTAATATCATGCTATGGAGGAGCCTGGTAGGCTGCAGTCCATGGGGTCACTAAGAGTTGGACATGACTGAGCGACTTCACTTTCTTTTCTCTCTTTCACGCATTGGAGAAGGCAATGGCAACCCACTCCAGTGCTCTTGCCTGGAGAATCCCAGGGACGGCAGAGCCTGGTGGGCTGCCGTCTATGGGTTCGCACAGAGTCGGACATGACTGAAGCGACTTAGCAGCAGCACCAAAAAAAGTAAAAATAAAACCAGAATATAAATATCTGTCCTAGGTTATGGAAAGTCATTTTTCCCCTAAATAACAACTAATATAGCTTTAGACAAAAACTATTTAATAAAGTAGGACTGACTGATTTTGACAATGGTTTTCCTGTTTTCCAAAAAGGTCTTCAGTATCTTTTCAAAGTTAATTAAATTTTATTTCTTAAGGATTCAGTCATGTAGTCAAGAATTTATACAACATATATGTAGGGCTTTAAGAATAAAAACACATGATGCCCAATGAAACACCTGAAGAATTAACACAATGTCAATACCTTTGAAGCCACAGTATCCCCCCTCCTCCCAACTGCGTTCTCTAGTAGTCCTGTTGGAGGTAACCACTATATTTGCATAAATTCTGGGAATCACTTTTAATTCCAAATGTTCCTTTGCTCCTATTTCTTAAAAAGACCATCCTTTCTCCATTAAATCACCTTTGCATTTTTGCTGAAATCAACTGACCATGTATATGGTACTCTATAGTTGGACTCCATTCTATGACCAGGAACAAATTACTTGGATGTCTATTTACAGTATGACCAGTGTGCTTCTTCAATAACTGGGATTTTGAGATAGCAGTCAGCATCCTGTAAGTAGAATGTGGGACTAAGAATCAGTAGAAATTAATTCTAATACAAGACCTATCATCAACGAAGACTCCGTGTGTCCACAGATAACACCTACCACATGGGATTGTTGACAGTCAAGAGAGAAAACATATGGGAAAATGCCTTGAATGGGCCACACAATTAAAATATTTTCTCTAATTTTTCATTTAGGAGTCTAATTTTAAGTACTCATGAAATTCCATCCTTTTCTCCACATTCGAATATTGAAACTTGAACCTAGGACTTTAGCAGTAACAAATAGGCTATTAAAACTATATATACACTTAGTGCTAATTTGCATCCCTGATCAGTCATTCCAGGAGTGAAGCAGTTGTAATCAAAATTTCCCCTCATTGTCCCCTCATTGTAAATGAGAATTTAGGCATTTTCATACACATATTTCGCCCTCTTCTCCCTCAAACTATAGTATAAGTATTAAAATGCTAAACAAAGATAGTCTTAAGAGAGCACAACAGTAAAGAAAAAAGAGAGGTTGGGGAGTTCTTTTCTATTTGTAATTTTCAGGAAACGATTAGAAATGATAATTGAAAAAAAAAAAAGAAATGGTAATTCAAGAATCCAGCTGTCCTCCCTCCAACTTTATCTTAAAAAAAAAAAAGTCAGAGTGAAGTAAGCCAGAAAGAAAAACACCAATACAGTATACGAACGCATATATGTGGAATTTAGAAAGATGGTAATGATAACCCTATATGCGAGACAGCAAAAGAGACACAGATGTATAGAACAGTCTTTTGGACTCTGTGAGAGAGGGAGAGGGTGGGATGATTTGGGAGAATGGCATTGAAACATGTATAATATCATATGTGAAATGAATCGCCAGTCCAGGTTTGACGCATGACACAGGATGCTTGGGGCTGGTGCACTAGGATGACCTAGAGGGAAGGTATGGGGAGGGAGGTGGGAGGGGGGTTCAGGATGGGGAACACGTGTACACCCGTGGCGGATTCATGTTGATGTATGGCAAAACCAATACAATACTGTAAAGTAATTAGCTTCCAATTAAAATAAATAAATTCATATTATTAAAAAAGGGAACAAGAGCCTTAGTAAATTCAAATTAAATCTGAATGTCAGTTTCACTTCCTAAAACCAGCAAAACTGAGTGGGAAAGACCACTGTTAATTCTGCTGCACTTCTACTAGAGCGGTAACTGGGAGACCCGACCACCACACAAAGACCCAAACACCACTGGGTTGGTCATATACTTCCTCCCTGGTGACTAGCCTCTTCTCATTCTTATTTCTCTTATTTCCTTTCACAGACTTTCTAACTCTAATTAAATAATCAAATTGCATGACAGAATTTAAATCATCACAAAGAATTTTCCAGTTAAATAGTTTCTCCTCTTCTGAATTATAAAGAAACATCCAGGTTAATTTTTCCCTTGAGCTATAGTCTATCACAAGTTTTACTCAGAAGACTTTTATTAAATATTAGTTTAACAATTATAATAAACATGTCCTCAGTAGCAGCAGCAGCAGCAATACCTGAAAAATATTATTCTTAAAAGAGTATTTGAAATAAAAATAACAGTTAAATTCCAGGTTCCCCTTAAGGTAAGCGCATATAAAATGTTACTATTGTAAACTTCTGGGTTATGGTAGCCTGAAGTTACATAATTAGTTTTGATTCATACACTAAATTTTTTTTTAATTTTTATACAAACTTAAAGGTTACTTCCCATTTACAGTTATTAAAAAATGTTGGCTATATTCCTTGTGTTGTACACAAATCCTTAATACTATCTTACATTCAGGTGTAGCTCACTCGGTAAAGAATGCCTGCAGTGCGGGAGACCAGAGTTCGATCCTTGGGTTGGGAAGATGCCCTGGAGAAGGAAATGGCAACCCACTCCAGTATCCTTGCCTGGAAAATCTCATGGACAGAGGAGCCTGGTGTGCTGCAGTTGGGCACGACTGAGTGACTAACACTTCCTTACTTACTATCTTACACTCAGTAGTTTGTGCCTCCCATTCCTGTCCTTTCCTACCATCTCCCTACTGGTAATCACCAGTTTATTCTCTGTACCTGTGCGTCTGCTTCTTTTTTGTAATATTCACTAGTCTGTTGTATTGTTTAGATTCCACATAAGAGATATATAGTATTTGTCTTTCTCTGACTTATTTCTCTTAGCATAATGCCCTCCAAGTCCATCCATGTTACAGCAAATGGCAAAATTTTGTTATTTTATGTCTGAGTAGCCTTCTGTTGTATATATAGACCACATCTTCTCTATCCATTCAACTGTTGATGGATACTCAGATTGCTTCCATAGCTTGAGTGTTATAAATAACACTGCTTTGAACATTGGGGTACATGTTTCTCTTAAAAAAATTTTTCCATCTAATTTTTTAAATTAATTGACATTATAGTTGCTTTTCAATGTTGTGTTAGTTTCTGCTGTACAGGAAACTGAATCAGTTATACATATATTTCACTCTTTTTTATATTCCTGTCCCATCTAGGTCACCACAGAGCACTGAGTAGAGCACCCTGTGCTATACGGCAGGTTCTCATTAGTTATCGACTCTAGGAGATCAGTCCTGGGATTTCTTTGGAAGGAATGATGCTAAAGCTGAAATTCCAGTACTTTGGCCACCTCATGTGAAGAGTTGACTCACTGGAAAAGACCCTGATGCTGGGAGGGATTGGGGGCAGGAGGAGAAGGGGACAACAGAGGATGAGATGGCTGGATGGCATCACTAACTCGATGAACGTGGGTTTGGGTAAACTCAGGGAGTTGGTGATGGATAGGGAGGCCTGGCATGCTGCAATTCATGGGGTTGCAAAGAGTCGGACACAACTGAGTGACTGAACTGAACTGAACATATAGTAGTGTGTATATGTAAAATCCTAATCTCCTAATTCACTCCACCCTCCCTTTCACCCTCTTGATAACCATAAGTTTGTTTTTTTTCATCTGTGACTCTGTTTCTCTTGTGCAAATAATTTCATCTGTACCATTTTTCTAGATCAAATATTAACAATATTTTAAAAGGAAGAGAAAAACTTGATTCACGTGTTTTGTTTTATTCGGTTCATCCACATAATATTATGCTTTAAAAGAACATACTAAAGGTCACCATTAAGCAACAATTTTCCACAGGCCTCTCACATTTCTGGATATTTTGTGAGCTGAAGCACTGACGGTATTTGTTCCAGACTATCTTTTCAAAATGTTAGAACAGGGACTTCCCTGGTGATCCAGGGGTTAAGAATTCACCTTCCAATGTGGGGGGGGGGGGATGTGGGTTCAATTCCTGGTCCAAGTGAACTAAGAACCCATATGCTATGGGGCAAATAAACCTGCATACTAGAACTACTGAGTCCACATGCTACAACTAGAGAGCCTGAGTGTCGCAACTATAAAGCTCACACGCTCTGGAGCCTATGCGCCACAACTGCAGAGAAGACTTCACGCCACAATCAAAGACTGCGCATGCCACAGCTAAGACCCCAGGCAGTCAAAGTAAATAAATAAATATTTTAAAATGGTTAGTACAAGCAGCTACGGACGATGAAGTCACCCTCTGGAGTAGAGGGTAGGTGTGTTTATTGTCCACTACGATAATCTCTCCTTCCTGGCAGGGTTCACTTGGCCCACTTTGTATCACTCTGGTAAACAGAGTCAACAGAGTGATATGAAGTGGGCAAACAGTACAACTGCTGGTACTCTGGCTACTACTATTTCTACTACTGCCACCACCCCCAGGACTAACGAAGTCCTTTGTCTCTGACCCGGGAATCTGCCAGCGTTCATAAAACTGTGGCAGATTAATTTGTTAGCTTGTAAGTAGGGTAAAACCTCCGATTCTTCACAGTTCTTGAGAGACAAGAACCATAGCACTTCATCTTTATTCTTTAGTCTGCACAACACTCTGAGTCAATGGAAACACGCTGTTTAGAGTTCACTAACTCTAAAACAACCCAATGTTGTTATCAGAACAACCAATTTATTCAGATATGTACATACTTCTGCTCCAAAATGGTCTTCAGTGGACTCCCAACTCAGTATTACAGGCCTATCAGAGCTCTTCAGCAGGGCCAACCCCACTTTCATTATTTCATTACAAATAGAAAATATTCAAGATTTAAACTCCTCATTCCTGGCTTTCCTTTACCCTTTTGAAGGGGGAAAAAAAATTGTAATGTTAGATGCAACGAATGTTAGTGTTTGATACAATCTTTTTATTCCAAAGGATTTGAGTTGTAAGAATAGGAAAAAATACCACAATGAAAAGCAAAGTGTAAACAATCAAATATATGTGAAAACGGACAAGTTCTACAACATTTTAGAAGCTAGAGACTTTCCCTCATAAACACACGCCACCAGAAACAAGAGAATGTAGAGCAAATTTATACAAGTGTGTGCTTGCTACTGGAAGGACAACTCAAACCCAGATCTCAATTAGAATAGTTTATTGTCCAGGGATGGTTCAGGTGTGATGTGTTTAATAGTTTCATCTTTACTCAACAAAAGCTGGTTAAACAGGTGTGCCTTTGTTACTAGTTGTGCTGTCTTGTAAACTGAGTACAGCTGGTAGGCAATGTGCTCTTTAACTACTAGGTGAGGATGACAGAATAGCAGAGGTAGCAGACGTGTTCTCAGCAGCACCTCACAAGGATGACCTCTGAAGACCTTAACAAGTGTCGTAAATTGGTAGGCTCCACATGGCCAGAAAAATCTAAACATAAACGGCAATATTTTTTCCTGCTGACTTCTGATGTGCCTCAAGTAATTTAAGTCTAAGGAGTAGTAATACAGAGATGAATTTTACTGATATTAATAGTGTCCAAATGTGGAAAGGTGAGACTGTAAGCAACTAGCATGCTATTCTAATTTTCTTCTTGTTCAAGGAGTACTATTTTTTATTTTTCATTAAGCTATGTTACTTTTCTATTCTCACAATTCAAATTTTATGTGAAATTTACTCAAAAACATGCTCCAAATACTAACATTGGTTACATAAAACATTTAAAAAACACATTTCATAACACTAGAAGATGTAGGCAAAGCCAAATTAGGATACTGATAAAACTTAAAATATTGTATAGAGACATGTGTTTCTCAGTTTTTTGAAGTAAATAAAAAATTAATTTTGGAATAATGGAAAACCACCTGGTCTACGAAGGAGCTGGACTATCGTTTAGGTCTCCTGACACCCCACTCACTCTCAGGTTTCCCCCCTATATCATGTTGCTTTCTTATTTCAAATTTTTAATAATGGAGATAAAATATTAATAAGACCAAGTCCCTGACGTCTAGAAAGACCAAGGAGAAGAACCTTAAAACACTGCTTGAAGGCCTCTTGCCCCATCTTCTTTTCTAAAAACAACTTGAGGCAGTCTTTTTTTCCTTCTTCTTGAAACCAAAGAAAAATGTTCTACTTCCACTAGCGGCGGAGAATCACAAAAACTGGACAAAACAAAATCTAAAGGCAAAGAAAAAAACAATAGCAGACAGAAATTGCTAGGGAGTCAACATCTAGGAGGAGAAAGCAATGGCACCCCACTCCAGTACTCTTGCCTGGAAAATCCCATGGACAGAGGAGCCTCGTGGGCTGCCGTCTATGGGGTTGCACAGAGTCAGACACGACTGAAGCGACTTAGCAGCAGCAGCAGCAACATCTAGGAAAGTACCAGCTGAGAGAGTTTGTTGCCCCATGCCCTCTTTTAAATTTAAACAGCTTTTTGCTGAGGACACACCCCACTGTGTGCTGGGTCGACAACTAAAATATCAAAATCTGCAGTCTTTCTGGGTTGAGGAACCAAGAAAACAGAGTTTGAGGCTACCACAACATCCAGAAATTAAGGAAAAATTCTTGACATAGAGAGAGTATGCCACAGAAAAGAAACTCCACATTCTTCATATGAGTTTACTGAAATGTCTGGCTGATAAGTAAATTCTGTACACAAGGGACAGATTCTACCCAGCCCAATAAAACTAAAAGATGTGAACAAATGTTTCAGCTGCTACCCACTGCAGTTCAGTGTTGGATTCAGTCAAGTTAACTGCCTGAAAACCAACCAAACAAACAAAAAATCAACATTCCTCAGAGAATCAGAACCAACAGTATCTGCAATGCGCTATTGTATTATGGGTGGCGCAGTGGTAAGGAATCCACCTGCCAATGCAGGAGACACGAGTGATGCAAGTTTAATCCCTGGGTCAGAAAGATCCCCTGGAGTTGGAAATGGTAAACTGCACCAGTATTCTTGCCTGAAAAATTCCATGGACACAGAGGAACCTGGCAGGTGACAGTCCAAAGGGTCACAAAGAGTCAGACACGACTGAGCAACTGAGCACACACACACACTACACAACAAGAAATTATTAAACATATGAAGAAACAGGAAAATGTGACACATAATCAGATGGACAGAGACTAAATTTGAAATGACCCAATTGTAGGAATTAGCAGATATAGCTATAATTATTGTTGCTCAGTTTTTAAGTCATGTCTGACTCTTTCTGACCCCATAGACTGTAGTCCACCAGGCTCCTCTGTCCTTGGGAATTCCCAGGCAAGAATACTGGAGTGGGATGCCATTTCCTTTTCCAATAGCTATGATACCTATATTATAAGATGTCTGAAATAAATGCACAGATAGGAAATCTCAGCAAAGAAATAGAAACTATAAAATAACCAAACAAAAACTCTAACACTAAAAAATATAATACCTGAAGTAAAAAATTCAATAAATAGGAAAAACAACATTAGATTGTTTCTGAGTCACTCCAAAAGCAAGACTGGAGATGACAGAAGAGTCACTGAACTTGAAGATACAGAAATTATGCAGTCTGAAGAACAAAGGGGAGAAAAAAGACCAAAGGGGATGGTGGGAACAGAGACTGAGGAACAGGCGGGACAATATTAAAAGATTCAAGACATGTGTAATTGGATATCCATAAGAAAAAGTGGGGTATGAAAGGGAGTAAGGCAGTAAAAGAGGACTTATGACAACCAAAAGTTTCCCAAATTTGATAGAAGACATAAATGTACAAATTTAAGAATAACAATAAATACCAAGGAGGATACTTATGAAGAAATTCATACCTAGGCATGGCATACTCAACTACTGAAAGGCAAACTTCAATAAACAGAAAATTTTGAAAACAGCCAATTAAAATCGGCACATTACATCCAGAATAACATATGTGACTAGACTGCAAGATCAAACCAGTCAATTCTGAAGGAAATCAGTCCTGAATATTCATTGGAAGGACTGATGCTAAAGCTGAAGCTCCAATACTTTGGCCACCTGATGTGAAGAGCTGACTCATTGGAAAAGACCCTGATGCTGAGAAAGATTGCAGGCAGGAAGCAAAAGGGATCAAAGAGGATGACATGATTGAATGGCATCACCAACTCGATAGACATGAGTTTGAGCAAACTCCAGGAGTTGGTGATGGACAGGGAAGCCTGACGTGCTACAGTCCATGGGGTCACAAAGAGTCAGATACAACTGAGTGCCTGAACTGAACTAAACTGAACTGAATGTTAGATTGGAAACAATGGAAACAGTGAAACAATATATGTAAAGTCCTGAAAGAAAATTACAGAATTCCAAATTCAGCAAAAATATCCGTCAAAAGATGAAATAAAGATATTTTCAGATAACTGAAAACAAAGCAAACTCATTGCGAATATACCTGTACAATAAGAAATGCTATAGAAGATTCCTCAAACTAATGAAAAAACCAAATGGAGAAACAGATCTTCAAAAAGAAAAAACAGTTCAGTTAAATAAATAAACATAAAAAATCTATACATTGTATTACTGGTACAGATAAAAGAAAATAAATCAATGGAACTTAAAAATGATAAAAATAATTTTTAAATGAACCAAAAAGCAGTGGAAGTAGTATAAATGTGGCTAGGTATATAAGACCATGTTTTATTCTCTCTTAATTCCTTTCTTTTAAAAATATTTATTCATTTGGCTTCGCTGGGTCTTAGTCGTGGTACTTGGTATCTTCATTCTTCACTGTGGCATGCAGGATCTTTAGCTCTCAATCGTTACCAGCATCAGGGTCTTTTCCAATGTGTAGTCGGCTCTTGGCATCAGGTGGCCAACGTATTAGAGCTTCAGCTTCAGCATCAGTCCTTCCAATGAATATTCAGGGTTGATTTCCTTTAGGATTGACTGGTTTGATCTTCTTTCTGTCCAAGGAACAAGTGTCTTCTCCAGCACCACAGTTCGAAAGCATCAATTCTTTGGCACTCAGCCTTCTTTATGGTCCAACTCTCACATCCACACATGACTGCTGGAAAAACCATAGCTTTGAATATATGAAACTTTGTCAGCAATGTGATATCTCTGCTTTTAAATATGCTATCTAGGTTTGTCACAGCTTTTTTCCCATGGAGCGAGTGTCTTAATTTCATGGCTGCTGTCACCATCCACAGTGATTTTAGAGCCCAAGAAAATAAAGTCTGTTACTGTTTCCACTTTTTCCCATTCTACTGCCATGAAGTGGTTATTTGTATCACATATATTTGTATATTATATTATAGTTGTTGGCTGTTATCTATCTCTTAGCCCCAAACTGCAACAGTCTAGGTGGTCATCAACAGAAGAATGAATGAATAAGGTATAGTATATTCATACAGTGGAATACTAACCAGCAATAAAAAGGAATGAAATACTGATTAATGCAATAACATGGATAAATCTCAAAAACATGCTGAGTGAAAGAAGCCTTTCACAAAGGAATATATACTATGATTCCATTTAAATGAAGTTTTATAGCAGGCAAACTAAGCCATGATTTTTTAAAATATCAGAAGAGTGATTGCTTCTAGGGCCTTGGACTGACTCAGAAGAGGCAAGAGGGAAATTCTGGGCATGATAGAAATGTTTTGTATCTTGATGGGGATTTGGTTACACCAGTGTAGGCATTTTTCAAAACTCATGAAATCATACACTTAACATTTGAGCACTTTAGGATATACAAATTCTACCTTAAAAATCATAAACAAATCTAGTTAAAGAAATGCATGCAGAAAAATGTAAGGGAGGAGTGTGATGCCTGCAACTTACTTTTGAAGTATATTTTTAAAAATAGGTGGAAAGATAGATGGTAAGATAGTGATAAAGCAAAAATAACAAAATATTAACAACTGTAGAAAATGCATAGGGTTGTACAAGTGTTGCTAGTATAATTATTTCAACTTTTGGTATGCTTGAAATTTTTTGTAATAAAATGTCATGGAGAAATTACTTTAAGAAAAACAAAGTAGATGGGCAGCCAAGAGCAGATACTTGAAAACTCTGTGATATGTAGATCATTACAGGTTTGCATTCTTCTACCCAATTCAAGATATTAATACACAGAATTACATTTCATAGAATTTGGTTAACATGTATACTAGTTCCACACATCTTTTAAATTTATAATGTGTTTTTCATTTTTTCTTAAGTATAGTAATACTATATTGTCTTGGGAAAGCTACTTAAGTTCTTTTAAGCTTCTGCATTCAAAAATGATTTTTTAAGTACTTTGAAATATCTAAAAAGTGCTCCATGAGTAGGGAATGTAACTTTTGGCTTGTGTTAGAATTATTTCTTGAACATTTGCAATTTAGTCAAGGACACGAAAATTCTAGATGGACAAATATA
Source organism: Ovis aries (assembly GCF_016772045.2). Classification (NCBI taxonomy): domain Eukaryota; kingdom Metazoa; phylum Chordata; class Mammalia; order Artiodactyla; family Bovidae; genus Ovis; species Ovis aries. Next base: position 46,135,363 of record NC_056056.1, read on the forward strand.
ACAAAAAATATGACAACTCTAACACCTCATTCACAAAAAGCTCTTTTCCATGAGGCAAAGGTGTGGCATCATTGCGATGGACATGCTCGCTGTTCCTCAGAATCTGGGCAAATGTGTTTCCAAATGTCCTGCTGGACTACATTATAACCAAGCTAACCATTGCAGTCATCCCTGAAACCTAATTGCTGAGGTCAGCCAAACCCAAAGGAATTCACTGGGCTCATTTCAGACAACTGAAAAGAAAGAACGGGACCTGTTTACCGTTTTTCTCAGAGACCCAATATTAGACTCTGTTCATCAGTCTCAAAAATGCATTTGAATCTTTAAAAGTTTAGAATACTATTTCTCTCATTCACTGGAAAAGCAAGGTGGAAGTATCTCCCATTGCCTTCCACTATACAAAACCCTATCAATAAAATTTGACACTTAAAAAGCAAACCAAGTACCTCCCCAAATATAGAGATAAATTATTTCACACCAATACGGTATACTAACACATATATATGGAATTTAGAAAGATGGTAATGATTACCCTATATGCGAGACAGCAAAAGAAACACAGATGTAAAGAACAGACTTTTGGACTCTGTGGGAGAGGGAGAGGGTGGGATGATTTGGAGAAAGGCATTGAAACATGTATACTATCATGTAAGAAACGAATTGCTAGTCTAGATTCGATACAGGATACAGGATGCTTGGGGTTGGTGCACTGGGATGACCCAGAGAGACGATATGGGGAGGGTGATGGGAGGGGGGTTCAGGGTTGGGAACTCATGTATACCTGTGGTGGATTCATGTCAATGTATGGCAAAACCAATACAGTATTGTAAAGTAAAAAAATAAAATTAAAAAAAAATTATTTCCCATTAGCTGATTTTGGTCCTGATTTCTTTTCCAGAGATCCCAACTTCTCATGGTTCCATGTTCTGTTACTATGGACAGTATCCTGATTTAAATGCCCTGCATTACTAGGAAAACTTTTCTATTAACACCATTCATGTCATTTCTGACACAAAATGGCTCCCACACTCATCTTTCTCTCATTATTTTGTGACTCACATTTTAATTCTCTGATGCAGTCAGGAGCTCACCTTCATAAGAAGGTGATAAAGGTGTCAGAATTATAAGATATTGACAATGACATTTTTTACTCAATCTAGGTTTCAAGCTCAGGACTCTTTGAAGACAAATCCTGTCCCTTTGGACCAAATGGTAAAGAAACTGTAGTGGTTAGTGAGAACATAAACTGTAACAATATATGAAGATTCAAAAACAGAAGAGCTGTGTGAATACACTAACACATAGTTCATGTTAGTTCTATTTTTCCCCCTCATCTTAGTCTAATAAGTTCTTATTAATAATAACTTAAAGATACTATGCTAAAATTGGGATGAAATTATGTTGGAATTTATTTCACTCAGTGACAGAGGAGGAAACAAATCATGTTGAGTGTGACAGTGCCATTTGTTTCTCAGTATCTATCCCTTCTTCTATCTATCCCTTCTTCCACAGTAATAAATGAGACATGTAGTTACCTAGAATAAAAATATGTCTTTCCCTTCCTTGCAGCTAAGTATGACCATGTGACTCAGCTCCAATCAATGGTATATAAAAGTAAGAACTGCTGCTGGCAGCTTCAAGGAATCTTCCTTAATAGAAAGGCAATATGTAACTTTTGTTCCTTTCTTTGACCCTTTCCTGCATCCTGCTGCCTGAGATGTAGATATAATAGCTTCTTGGGACAGAGGAACAAGGATTACACCCAAGGAATAGCAGAGTGATCTGTTGAAAAGTCTGGAACTATGAAGGCTAAATGGAACAAAATCTAACTTTGGATTTTCACATAAAAAATAAATAAATTCCTATCTTTTTAAAGTCTTTGTTAATTTGGATCTCTGTAACTGACAGCTGAACTTAATCCTAATACAATAAGTAAATCAAAATAGGATGGTGAAGAGATTCCTTATCATTCAGTTTAAGAGTCATCCCATCAAAGCAGACTGAATGAGGATGATACATATGTTCTTTGAGAAAGGAGATGAGGAACTTTTAATTACTATTCCTCCGATACAATGAGGCAAGGGCTTTCCAGGTGGCACTAGTGGTAAAGAACCCATCTGCCAATGCAGGAGATGCAGGAGACAGGTTTGATCCCTGGGCCAGGAAGATCTCCTAGAGGAGGGCACAGCAACCCACTCCAGTATTCTTGCCTGGAGAATTCCCATGGACAGAAGAACCTGGTGGGCTACAGTCCACAGGGTCTCAAAGAATCAGACAGGACTAAAGTGATTTAGCATGCACAATGTAATGAAGCAGGTCCGAAGGGTTATTTGTGTAGCATAAATGAGAGTCTTCTAAAGAGTGAACTCAGTTGAGTGGATCAGCTAAGTCGTTGGCATATTCACAGAATGCTGATACTTGCTCTGAAGCCTAATCATGCTCATGACAGAGTAGATGAGCTTACTGAACCATTTACATGCTTCAATGAACATATGGCTTTAAAAACCTTTGAACTATCTAAAGCATTGCTTTCAACCAATTCTGGGAGGCCCAAAAATAACCAATTGTGATATAACTATAGAAGACTTAAAAATCCATTCCAAAAAGAGTCACATCTGAGAAAATCAGTAAAAGAATCAACAGCATAACAGGGTTAAATAACCAATGGTTTCAGTTCAGTTCAGTCGCTGTCATGTCCAACTCTTTGTGACCCCATGGACTGTAGCACACCAGGCCTCCCTGTCCATCACCAATTCCCAGAGTTTACCCAAACTCACATCCATTGAGTCAGTGATGCCATCCAACCATCTCATCCTCTGTCATCCCTTTCTCCTGCCCTCAATCTTTCCCAGCATCAGGGTCTTTTCAAATGAGTCAGCTCTTCACATGAGGTGGCCAAAGTATTGGAGTTTCAGCTTTAACATCAGTCCTTCCAGTGAACACCCAGGAGTGATCTCCTTTAGAATGGACTGGTTGGATCTCCTTGCAGTCCAAGGGACTCTCAAGAGTCTTCTCCAACACCACAGTTCAAAAGCATCAATTCTTCAGCACTCAGCTTTCTTTACCATCCAACTCTCACATCCATACATGATCACTGGAAAAACCATAGCCTTGACTAGACGGACATTTATTGACAAAGTAATGTCTCTGCTTTTTAGTAGGCTGTCTAGGGTGGTCATAACTTTCCTTCCAAGGAGTAAGCATCTTTTAATTTCATGACTGCAGTGATTTTGGAGCCCCAAAAAAGAAAGTCAGCAACTGCTTCCACTGTTTCCCCATCTATTTGCCATGAAGTGATGGGACCAGATGCCATGATCTTAGTTTTCTGAATGTTGAGATTTAAGCCAACTTTTTCACTCTCCTCTTTCACTTTCATCAAGAGGCTCTTTAGTTCTTCACTTTCTGCCATAAGGGTGGTGTCATCTGCATATCTGAGATTATTGATATTTCTCCCGGCAATCTTGATTCCAGCCTGTGCTTCCTCCAGCCCAACGTTTCTCACCATGTACTCTGTGTATAAGTTAAATAAGCAGGGTGACAATTTACAGCCTTCACGTGCTCCTTTTCCTATTTGGAACCAGTTTGTTGTTCCATGTCCAGTTCTAACTGTTGCTTCCTGACCTGCATACAGCTTTCTCAAGAGGCAGGTCAGGTGGTCTGGTATTCCCATCTCTTTCAGAATTTTCCACAGTTTATTGTGATCCACACAGTCAAAGGCTTTGGCATAGTCAATAAAGCAGAAATAGATGCTTTTCTGGAAATCTCTTGTTTTTAGATGATCCAGCAGATGTTGGCAATTTGATCTCGGGTTTCTCTGCCTTTTCTAAAACCAGCTTGAACATCTGGAAGTTCATGATTCACGTGTTGCTGAAGCCTGGCTTGGAGAATTTTGAGCATTATTTTGCTAGCATGTGCTGCTGCTGCTGCTGCTAAGTTGCTTCAGTTGTGTCCGACTCTGTGCGACCCCAGAGACGGCACCCAGCAGGCTCCCCCATCCCTGGGATCTCCAGGCAAGAACACTGGAGTGGGTTGCCATTTCCTTCTCCAATGCATGAAGGTGAAAAGTGAAAATGAAGTTGCTCAGTCGTGTCTGACTCTTAGCGACCCCACGGACTGCAGCTTACCAGGCTCCTCCATCCATGGGGTTTTCCAGGCAAGAGTACTGGAGTGGGCTGCCATTGCCTTCTCTTGCTAGCGTGTGAGATGAGGACAACTGTGTACTAGTTTGAGCATTCTCTGGCATTGCCTTTCTTTGGACTTGGAATGCAAACTGACCTTTTCCGGTCCTGTGGCCATTGCTGAGTTTTCCAAATTTGCTGGCATATTGAGTGTACCACTTTCACAGCATCATCTTTTAGGACTGGAAATAGGTCAACTGGAATTCCATCACCTCCACTAGCTTTGTTCGTAGTGATGCTTTCTAAGGCCCACTTGACTTCACATTCCAGGATGTCTGGCTCTAGATGAGTGATCACACCATCATGATTATCTGGGTCGTGAAGATCTTTTTTGTACAGTTCTGTGTATTCTTGCCACCTCTTCTTAATATCTTCTGCTTCTGTTAGGTCCATACCATTCTGTCCTTTATTGAGCTCATCTTTGCATGAAAGTTCCCTTGGTATCTGTAATTTTCTTGAAGAGATCTCTAGTTTTTCCCATTCTATTATTTTCCTCTATTTCTTTGCACTGATCACTGAGGAAGGCTTTCTTATCTCTCCGTGCTATTCTCTGGAACTCTGCATTCAGATGCTTGTATCTTTCCTTTTCTCTTTGCTTTTCGCTTCTCTTCTTTTCACTACTATTTGTAAGGCCTCCTCAGACAGCCATTTTGCTTTTTCACATTTCTTTTTCTTGGAGATGGTCTTGCTCCCCATCTCTTGTACAACGTCATGAACCTTCATCCACAGTTCATCAGGCACTCTGTCTATCACATCTAGATCTATCAGATGTCTGTCAGTCCCTTAAATCTACTTCTCACTTCCACTATATAATCATAAGGTGATTTAGGTCATACCTCAATGTTCTAGTGGTTTTCCCTACTTTCTTCAATTTCAGTCTGAATTTGGCAACAAGGAGTTCATGATCTGAGTCACAGTCAGCTAGCTCCCAGTCTTGATTTTGCTGACTATATAGAGCTTCTCCATCTTGGGCTGCAAAGAATATAATCAGTCTGATTTTGGTGTTGGCCATCTGGTGATATCCATATGTAAAGTCTTCTCCTGTGTTGTTGGAAGAGGGTGTTTGCTATGACCAGTGCATTCTTGGCAAAACTTTGCCCTGCTTCATTCTGTACTCCAAGGCCAAATTTGCCTGTTACTCCAGGTGTTTCTTGACTTCCTACTTTTGCATTCCAGTCTCCTATAATGAAAAGGACATCTTTTGGGGGTGTTAGTTCTAAAAGGTCTTGTATGTCTTCATACAAGAGGAGCCTGGTAGGCTGCAGTCCATGGGGTCGCTGAGGGTTGGACACGACTTCACTTTAACGCATTGGAGAAGGAAATGGTAACCCACTCCAATGTTCTTGCCTGGAGAATCCCAGGGCCGGGGGAGCCTGGTGGGCTACCATCTATGGGGTCACACAGAGTTGGACACGACTGAAGTGACTTAGCAGTAGCAGTAGCAGTTCTAAAAGGTCTTGTATGTCTTCATAGAACCATTAAAATTCAGCTTCTTCAGCATTACTGGATGGGGCACAGGCTTGGATCACCGTGATATTGAATGGCTTCCCTTGGAAACAGAGATCATTCTGTTGTTTTTGAGACTGCATCCAAGTACTGCATTTTGGATTCTTTTGGTTTACATCACATAATCACTCTCATAAATCTGCCAACTTTAAAAAGACAGGAATTCCCTGATGACCCAGATGATTGGGACACATTGCTTTCACTGCCATGGGCCTGGGCTCAATCCCTGGTTTGAGAACTAAGATCCCATGTGCCATGCAGGCAAAAACACAAAAATTATCAAGAGATTTGAAAGATCAAAGATGAGCAAAAATAGTTTGTTATAAATCACTTAGATTGACAGTTATACAATATGAAAATATGGTAAACTTTTTAGCACAGCAATAAAAGTTCTTTCAGCTCTATAAAATGACTATATATTTTTTTTAAATTGGTTACACTACAAATTATGTGCTGCAGTCCATGGGTCACAAAGAGTCAGACACGACTTAGCAACTGAACAAATTATGAGTTGAGTTAAAGAAATAAATAGTTCACTGAAACTTCAGAGACCTAAGACGGCTTAAAAAAATAGACTTTTATGATAACCAAAAAGTCCAGTGTATAAGTTAATTACTTGTCAATCTAGAATAGAAGCCTTCATGAGACAAATCGAGCCTAACTAAGGCAAGCAGATAATAAGACAAGCTGCATCAAAAGCATAGAGCAAAGGGTAATTTTCTCTAATAACCTGTAAAATTTCTTTACAACCTTCATTAGCGGTAAATAATATAAGACGGTTCCAGAATTAATGACGTTTCAATTCATGATTTTTCAACCTTACAGTGGTGAGAAAGAGATCCTCATTCAACAGAAACTGTCCTTTGAATTTTGATTTTTCCTGGGATGAGGCAGAGACCCATAGTTTCCAGTCAGCCACACAATCACAAGCGTAGACAATCTATACATTCACAATCATTCTGTACCCAGAAAACTATTGTTTTTCACCTTCAGAATAGCATTCAATAAATTACTGATAGTCCACATTTTATTATAAAATAGGTTTTTTGTTAGATGATTTTGCCCACCTATAGACTAACATGGCTGTTTTGAGCACTTCTAATACAGGCTAGTCTAAGCTATGATGATAGGTAAGTTAGGTCCATTAAATGATTTTTGACTTATGATATTTTCAACTTACAATGGGCTATGAAAGTTATCAGGTCACAATCCCATCGTAAGTCAAGGAAGATCTGTAAGTGGAAAATAAGATTCACCATCACATATATTCAACTCACTCACAGGTTTTCAGTACCTGCATATCAACGTACACCTGTGTTTTAATCTTACATTTATCACTGAGCTTCCAATTATAAGGAAGAAATGTTAGTTCCTTAAGAAAAAAACTGTTCAATTTCAAATAGTAATGGCATGTTCCTTTTCTACGTAAAGTTTCAGAATATTGCTTATGCATTATCCAAGGAAAAAGAAAATCATATTTAAAGGGACAGACTTTTCTCAGCTTTGTTCTTCCCAATGATAAGAAATATATTTTTAACTGCCACATGACATAAGTCAGCTTACGAAATGAAGTCTTTACAGTAAGGCATGTGATTCTTTATCCCTCTCAGCAGATCTCTTCCTAACTGATAAATTCTTTCCTAAATTATCCAAAGCTGAACAATAAAATGCAGTAGTAGAGAGGACAAAGAAAATGAGAAAAAAAGGGGGGGGACTTTTTTTCTTCTTTCTTTCAGCAAAAGCAGATATAGAATTTTATAATGCATACATTATAGTTAAGCATACATATATTAAACCCCTAGAAGGCAATGGCACCCCACTCCAATACTCTTGCCTGGAAAATCCCATGGGTGGAGGAGCCTGGTAGGCTGCAGTCCATGGGGTCGCTCAGAGTCAGACACAACTGAGCGACTTCACTTTCTCTTTTCACCTTCATGCATTGGAGAAGGAAATGGCAACCCACTCCAGTGTTCTTGCCTGGAGAATCCCAGGGACGGGGGAGCCTGGTGGGCTGCCGTCTATGGGGTCGCACAGAGTCGGGCACAACTGAAGCGACTCAGCAAAGATAAAATAATGGAAAGAAAATACACAAAATACGAGTAACCTTATTGGGATGGTAGAGATTAGTACTAGAGATTTCCCACTTTTTAAATGTTTTTCAAATGTTCTCCAACATTAGTTTCATCACTATTATAACCAGAAAGTAAAACTAAAATTGTTAACAGCATAAAAAGCCTTTTAATCTTCTTCTGTTTGGCTGAAGAATGGTGATACTTCAGGCATTCTTATTTTGTGCTATGATCTAATGCTTCACCTAGCCTTCCCACCCAGAAGTTTGACAGAAATGCAGATATAATGAGCCTACATCTTAGTAAGATTTCTAGCTGCACATTAAGCTAGTTCTAGACTATTCATCTAGAAATAAACACCTATGTTGGTTCCTATCTAAGCCCTCCCTATCTGTTAATCTATAATGATCATTTTTTGGGACTTACCTATTAGATACAGTCATGGAATTCAATAAATTTTGATAGTCAGAGATAATAAAAGAAATATATTAATCATACCCCTACAGTCTGGGTAATCTTTTAAAAGAAAGCATAGTTCCCAACTTTAAACCCAAGCCATCATCCCCTATCACTTTAACCACATCCACTGAAATGAACCAAAAGCAGACACGAGTACATCAAAGAGTCTTTAAATAAAATCTGAGGAAACACTAGAACCTTCGGGCGATACGATGCTGCAATACTGAAATGCCTGTCCTGACTCTTATGGCAACTTTGTTCAGTCACTTTGAAATGTCCATCTAGGGCACGGTTTCTCAGTCTTGACACTGTTGACAGTTTGGGCTGAATAACTGTTGTGGAGACTGCTCTGTGTATTGGAGGATATTTAACAGCATCCCTGGCCTCTATGTACTAAATATCAGTATTATCTTCCCAGCTGGAACAAGCGAAATTGTTTCCTGACACTGCCAGATGAATTCTGTGGGCAACCTTTCCTCACAAGCCCCCAGTGAGAAGCACTGGTTGAGGAAGAGAGCAATCATCAGTAACGGTCCTGTCAATGTAGGTCAGTGATCTTATCTGGGATTTTCATAAAAAGACATTGAAGAGTATAGCCGGGTTCATAATTATAAGCACATTTGTGAAATTTGTTTTGAAAGCTCTATAAGAGCAAGGTCAAGGTCTTTTTTTTTCCCCTGGGTACTGTATTTACAGCAGTTTCTGGCCCATGATCATGTGTGGCAATGTCTGTTAAATGAGCTAAATTATATAGATATTCTACCCATAGTATTGGGAAGTCAGTTATTATTCAATTTTCAGGATAAACTATCATGACTTCTACGTGTATTATCATTTCTTAAATGTATTTCTCCTATCCATTTTAACTAAAAAATCTACTAGTTAAATCAAATCTAAAAATTAATTATTAAGACCTTTGATGTAACCACGATATCTGAACCAATTACCTGTACATTATAGAACACAGGTGACAGCAAAGGGAAGTAGGAAAATTAACATAAGAAAGTAAACTTCACCAGGAATCTATGCTGAACATCTAGCAATTCAGGGCACTCCTGCTAGAGATGATGGAAGAAATTTAGGTGTTGTCACTTTTCTGTCCAGATTGCTGTTTCTTCACTTGGCTTATTGTTCGTAATTCAGCTAAGGACTCATTCTCTAAGTATTCTCCAAATAACATAGGCAAGTAGTTTTTAAACTTTTTTTTTTTTTTGGAGCCACAGACTCACTTTCAAAATCTGATGAAATGATAATTATAAATCAATTGAGAAAGGGAGGAATCTGATAAAAACTAGACACTCTTCCTAGAAAAATACACTCACATGACCAACTTTACTATATAATGTGAGGGTGTTTGTAAATTGCCTAAAATCTACTGATGACAACGGTTTCTCTCATTCCTATAAGATTATTGCTGCTGCTGCTAAGTCGCTTCAGTCGTGTCCGACTCTGTGTGATGCCATAGACGGCAGCCCACCAGGCTCCTCTGTCCCCGGGATTCTCCAGGCAAGAATACTGGCGTGGGTTGGACTTCCTTCTCCAATGCACGCATGCATACTAAGTCGCTTCAGTCATGTTCGACTCTCTGTGATCCTATGGACAGCAGCCCATTACGCTCCTCTGTCCACGGGATTCTTCAGGCAAGAATACTGGAGTGGGTTGCCATTTCCTTCTCCCACAGACTAGTAGTATTTAGTAATTTGGCAATTTAAGTAAGTGGTGAAACAGTTTCTCATCTACGTCAACTTAAATGATGTAGCTTCTAGTCTGTCAGTAGGACAGCTGGTATAGTGATTCTGATAATCTAAAACAGAATCTGTGGGAAAAGTGCTTATGAACTAAAAAGTACTAACAACACACAGCCTTAGCTTATGTTCTTCATTTTTGTCTCCCCAACCAGATTATAAAGAACTTGAGAGTAGTGACTATATATTTTAACTCTCCTGAAGACTTTTTGGTGTCCAGTAAGCCTCACCTAGAGCCAGATATCCTGGAATGTGAAGTCAAGCGGGCCTTAGAAAGCATCACTACAAACAAAGCTAGTGGAGGGGATGGAATTCCAGTTGAGTTGTTTCAAATCCTGAAAGATGATGCTGTGAAAGTGCTGCACTCAACATGCCAGCAAATTTAGAAAACTCAGCAGTGGCCACAGGACTGGAAAAGGTCAGTTTGCATTCCAGTCCCAAAGAAACGCAATGCCAAAGAATGCTCAAACTATTACACAATTGCATTCATCTCACACGCTAGTAAAGTAATGCCTAAAATTCTTCAAGCCAGGCTTCAGCAATACGTGAACCATGAACTTCCAGATGTTCAAGCTGGTTTTAGAAAAGGAACCAGAGATCAAACTGCCAACATCTGCTGGATCATTGAAAAATAAGAGCGTTCCAGAAAAACATCTATTTTTCCTTTACTGACTATGCCAAAACCTTTGACTGTGTGGATCACAATTAACTGTAGAAAATTCTGAAAGAGATGGAAATACAGACCACCTGACCTGCCTCTTGAGAAACCTATGTGCAGGTCAGGAAGCAACAGTTAGAACTGGACATGGAACAACAGACTGGTTCCAAATAGGAAAAGGAGTACGTCAAGGCTGTATATTGTCATCCTGCTTATTTAACTTACATGCGGATTACATCACGAGAAATGTTGGGCTGGAGGAAGCACAAGCTGGAATCAAGATTGCCAGGAGAAACATCAATAACCTCAGATATACAGATGATACCACCCTTACTGCAGAAAGTAAAGAAGAACTAAAGAGCCTCTTGATGAAAGTGAAGGAGGAGAGTGAAAAAGTCGGCTTAAAGCTCAACATTCAGAAAACCAAGATTATGGCATCTGGTCCCATTACTTCATGGCAAATAGATGGGGAAACAGTGGAAAGAGTGGCTGACTTTATTTTTTAGGGCTCCAAAATCACTGCAGATGATGATTGCAGCCATGAAATTAAAAGACGCTTACTCCTTGGAAGGAAAGTTATGACCAACCAAGACAGCATATTAAAAAGCAGAGACATTATTTTGTCAATAAATGTCCATCTATGGTTTTTCCAGTGGTCATGTATGGATGTGAGAGTTGAACTGTGAAGAAAGCTGAGTGCCGAAGAATTGATGCTTTTAAACTGTGGTGTTGGAGAAGACTCTTGAGAGTCCCTTGGACTGCAAGGAGATCCAACCAGTCCATCCTAAAGGAGATCAGTCCTAGGTGTTCACTGGAAGGACTGATGTTAAAGCTGAAACTCCAATACTTTGGCCACCTGATGCGAAGAGCTGACTGATTTGAAAAGACACTGATGCTGGGAAAGATTGAGACCAGGAGGAGAAGGGGATGACAGAGGATGAGATGTTTGGATGGCATCACTGACTCAATGGACATGGGTTTGGGTGGACTCCGGGAGTTGGTGATGAACAAGGAGGCCTGGCATGCTGCGGTTCACGGGGTCACAAAGAGCCGGACATGACTGAGCGACTGAACTGAACTGAACTGAAGACTGAATGAACATTTCTTAACGTCTATCTCAAGCAAGAAACTCTGGCTTATTTCCAGAGTTCAGGGAGGTGGTGGGAGTAACCACCTCTAATCTGCACTCAGAGATAATACAGCAAGACCAAACACTTTATTAGCTTCACAAGATTATCACTTGACTAGTCCTATCTTTGTAAGTCATGTATTAGTTCACCTACCACCTATTCCAGTACTATGGCTACACAGAGAAGTAAACATTGGAAAAAATGAAGACTTTGTAAATTATGAATTGGAGAGAGAGAAAAAAAAAGAAATCCATCAAGTTTCTCTCCTCAAAACTAGCATCTGCTACATTCTTCGAATCAAGTTGTCAAGACTCAGTGCAAAGAAAATGAACTGTTTGGAGGATCAAGCCAATAAGTCTAAGCTCTTCTCTTTGCTTCAGTTCAGTTCAGTCGCTCAGTCGTGTCCGACTCTTTGCGACCCCATGAATCGCAGCACGCCAGGCCTCCCTGTCCATCATCACCATCTCCCGGAGTTCACTCAGACTCATATCCATCGAGTCAGTGATGCCATCCAGCCATCTCATCCTCGGTCGTCCCCTTCTCCTCCTGCCCCCAATCCCTCCCAGCATCAGAGTCTTTTCCAATGAGTCAACTCTTCACATGAGGTGGCCAAAGTAATGTTCCATGGTGAGTTCTATACTAATTTTATTTTTCTGGCAAAAAATTATAGCATATAATGAATACCATATGGACAACAAATTCCAGCTCTGTTAAAATCCAAAGGGCTCTGGATAAATCCTATCTTTTTTTTTGGAGTCCAACTCAAAAGTTACCTTTTCATGAACTCTTTTCCTTTGACTTTGAGTTGTCTAGCATTTTTGTCCACAGTCTTTCAGATCATATTATCATATATTTTACTGGTCAGAACTGCATACATAAGCGCCTGTCTTATCTCCTTACCCAGATCAAATTCTGTATAGCATATCTATGTAGCACAGATTTAGCTACACATTTAGTACCTTCTAAAGGAGCGCTGAAATAAAACAAAGTTATATGACTTATCCAGGACTCATTTTCTTCTTCCATAAAAACAATACTAATACTTCCAGATCCCCAAATGACTGTATCATCGATCAAATTAATGTGAATGTCGTGACAGAAGACTTCTAATAGTTCATACAGGAAGAAAATAGGTCATTCTTCACATGGTCAGAAGCCCATTCCTTGGAGATCCTATACTCAAATGAGCAGAAGCCAATTCTCACCAGACTTTCTTTGATAGGAGAAGGAGCAGAACCCTGATTCCTAAAGTCCTGTTCTGTTACTTCTTTCTGCTTTTCTTTGAAACTGACTACTAGTCTACAATGCCTGGTTCACCCTTTGAGAAAAAGAATATAAAAAAAGAATAATTCTATTAAATAATTCTGTTTAGTAGTCCTATTAAATCTACTTTGTAAAGACGCCAAGAAGATGAATAAGACACTTATATAGAACCAGGAAAGGCACTATACAAATAAACTATAGCAAACAGCTACTTTAACATTTATAAATTCTATATGGCACCCCACTCCAGTACTCTTGCCTGGAAAATCCCATGGATGGAGGAGCCTGGCGTGCTGCGATTCATGGGGTCGCTAAGAGTCGGACACAACTGAGTGACTTCACTTTCACTTTTCACTTTCATGCACTGGAGAAGGAAATGGCAACCTACTCCAGTATTCTTGCCTAGAGAATCCCAGGGATGGGGGAGCCTGGTGGTTGCCGTCTCTGGGGTCTCGCAGAGTCGGACACGACTGAAGCGACTTAGCAGCAGCAGCATCATGCCTACTGAAGCGACTTAGCAGCAGCAGCATCATGCCTAATTAACAATTTAAATTGATACGTTTTAAAAAATAAGGCCAATATAGAAATCACTTAAAAGCATCAAAGTAGGATGAGATTAGTAAAAAACAAAAGCAAGAGATGAACCAGAAAGTAGATTAGAAGGCCATCAGAAATAAGGTAAATGTCTCTACCTTCAAAATGACATCCCACTTCAACCAAATGTTACAAAAACTAACTGGACATACTACAAGTTTGTTACATAATTCACAAATTCAAGAAAACCTGCAAATTAAAATCTAGTCTCGTAAAAAAAAAAAAAATCTAGTCTCGTTAATCACAATGAAGGAAAAGAACAAACAAATGGATTACAAATCTGCTGCCAAAATTTGCAAAAATTTTGGAGTATAATTATTGGAATATAATCATATAATAATAATAATATAATCCAATTATATATTAATATAATCCAACACTTTGGCAACATGATATGAAGAACTGACTCATTGGAAAAGACCCTGATGCTAGGAAAGATGGAAGGCGGGAGAAAGGGACGACAGAGGATGAGATGGTTGGATGGCATCACCAACTCGAAGGACATGAGTTTGAGTAAGCTCCAAGAGTTGGTGATGGACGGGGAAGCCTGGTGTGCTGCAGTCCAAGGGGCTGCAAAGAGTTGGACATGACTGAGCAACTGAACTGAACTGAATAATATAATTGGAATTATATTATAAACTATAAAAAATAATAATATAATTATTCCCAAATTAGAGGGAAGCCAGAAAGCGAAAAGAACACCTGGAGGTTAGCAGTTGCTGCTGGAGGTTAGCAGTAGGAAGGCCATAAAACAGCAAAGAAAAAGTCTTTACTCCTTAAGGATCATGGGTTTCCTGTGGAAAATGTTCTGATGCTCCCATGGCCCCTAGAGAAACAAAAACACTTTACAAATGACATAACAAATATTCCTAAAGGCCACGAGTGATACAAAGCTATCATAAACAATAACACATTATTTAAAGCACAGTTTAAAGGGTTATTTCCCGTCCTTCAGGCTTTACCCACACACACTGTACACTCAAGTAGTTTCTATGATAAAAACCTATAAATCTATAATCCTTTTTTATAAATCAAACCAATGAATGCTCAGACAAAAATACTAAGCTGACATGAATATCCACGAAAAAATTTATATACAGCCCAATCAGAAAGCAGTAGAAGAATAAAAAACACATATCTCAAAAGCTCAGCACAATAAATTTAGAAACAAATGGCTAAGTATACTTGTAGTTATTTTAAAAAAGGTACCACCCACCTGTAAAATTATATAAGACCTCCGTTAAAACAGTTAATTTGCTCCACATTCACCCTTAATGTTCTGTCAGTCTTTACTTAGATAAGGTAGTGCAAAGATTTCAGAGGAGAGTTCCTAGTTTAGAAAACTAAAACACTGGGAATGAGTTGGGCAACTCCTCACCCAGCCTCTCATAACATGCGACTATTCATTTCCTCATTAATGCAATAAGTTTATATTTGGCATCACTATACCCTGCTTATTTAACTTATATGCAGAGTACATCATGAGAAATGCTGGGCTGGAAGAAGCACAAGCTGGAATCACGATTGCTGGGAGAAATATCAATAACCTCAGATATGCAGATGACATCACCCTTATGGCAGAAAGTGAAGAGGAACTCAGAAGCCTCTTGATGAAAGTGAAAGAGGAGAATGAAAAAGTTGGCTTAAAGCTCAACATTCAGAAAATGAAGATCATGGCATCCGGTCCCATCACTTCATGGGAAACAGATGGGGAAACAGTAGAAACAGTGTCAGACTTTATTTTTGGGGGCTCCAAAATCACAGCAGATGGTGATTGCAGCCATGAAATTAAAAGACGTTTACTCCTTGGAAGAAAAGTTATGACCAACCTAGATAGCATATTCAAAAGCAGAGACATTACTTTGCCAACAAAGGTCCATCTTGTCAAGGCTATGGTTTTTCCAGTGGTCATATACGGATATGAGAGTTGGACTGTGAAGAAAGCTGAGTGCCGAAGAATTGATGCTTTTGAAGTGTGGTGTTGGAGAAGACTCTTGAGACTCTCTTGGACTACAAGGAGATCCAACAGTCCATTCTAAAGGAGATCAGCCCTGGGATTTCTTTGGAGGGAATGATGCTAAAGCTGAAACTCCAGTACTTTGGCCACCTGAGAAGAGTTGACTCATTGGAAAAGACTCTGATGCTGGGAGGGATTAGGGGCAGGAGGAGAAGGGGATGACAGAGGATGAGATAGCTGGATGGCATCACTGACTTGATGGACGTGAGTCTGAGTGAACTCCAGGAGTTGGTGATGGACAGGGAGGCCTGGCGATTCATGGGGTCGCAAAGAGCCGGACACGACTGAGCGACTGAACTGAACTGCGATGAACTGATGCCTGGTACTATCATAAGTACCTGTGATTCAACAAGCAGTAAGAACAGGCTAATTCCTACTTGCATGGCCCTTAAAGTCTGGTGAGACAGTTAACCAAGCAACTACAACTAGGGTAAGGTATTATAACAAGGGAAAAGGAAGAGCTATGGACGGTATGTAATAGAGGGTAGTAACCGAGACAGGGAAGTCAAGGAAAAATCTGCATAATCAAGTTATATCCAAGACAAGAAGGATGAAAAGGAAATGGTTAGGTTAAAAACACATGAAAAGATGTTCAACATCACTCATTATCAGAGAAATGCAAATCAAAACCACAAATGAGGTACCATCTCATGCTGGTCAGATGGCTGCTATCAAAAAGTCTACAAACAATAAATGCTGGAGAGGTTGTGGAGAAAAGGTAACGCTCTTACACTGTTGGTGGGAATGCAAACTCGTACAGCCACTATGGAGAACAGTGTGGAGATTCCTTAAAAAACTGGAAACAGAACTCCCATACAACCTAGCAATCCCACTGCTGGGCATACACACTGAGGAAACCAGAACTGAAAGAGACACATGTACCCCAATGTTCATCGCAGCACTGTTCACAATAGCTAGGACATGAAAGCAACCTAGATATCTATCAGCACACAAATGGATAAGAAAGCTGTGGTACATACACACAATGGAAGATTACTCAGCTATTAAAAAGAATACATTTGAATCAGTTCTAATAAAGTGGATGAAACTGGAGTCTATTATACAGAGTGAACTATGTCAGAAAGAAAAACACCAATACAGTATACTAACGCATATATATGGAATTTAGAAAGATGGTAATGATGACCCTATATGCAAAACAGCAGAAGAGACACAGATGTAAAGAACAGTCTTTTGGACTCTGTGGGAGAAGGCGAGGATGGGATGATTTGAGAGAATAGCACTGAAACATGTATATTATCACATGTGAAATAGATCGCCACTCCAGGTTCGATGCATGAGACAGGATGCTCAGGGCCAGTGCACTGGGATGACCCTGAGGGAAGAGATGGGGAGGGAGGTGGGAAGGGGGTTCAGGATGGGGGACACATGTACACCCATGGCTGATTCATGTCAATGTATGGCAAAAACCACTACAATATTGTAAAGTAATTCGCCTCCAACTAAAATAAATAAATTAATTTTTTTTTAATGGTTAGGTCAAGTTTCTCAGGGTAGGCACCTAAGCCTTTTCCTTGCTATTCATATGAAGAATAGTATTCCTTCCCCTTCCCTCTTATACCAGTTTGCCATCTTTGTTTCAGTTTCATCCTGAATAGTTTGTATATGAGCAGGAAGTAGAACACCTATAGAAAAACCTATTCTGCTACTATTTCCAATCATTTGGTAGGTGGACTTAGTTGGACATAACTTCCAAAAGTAAAGTTCAAGTTAACTCAAATTTACCGTAAGGACAGAGCAAATAGAGACATACTTTCTGCATACGGGATACCACTAAATGACAACCAAGAAAAAATTTAAAACCTTTCCTTATGGTGTCGAAAACTGATTTGGTTCCATATATAGATGGATAGACAGACACACCTTTGTAGTGAGAGAGGAAAAAAAAAACAAACAAACAACGGAAAAGAAGCCATCTAACAAAGAACAGTTAACTGAAATAAAGCAGTTAACTCAAATCTGAGAATTTAAAAAGACACTTTAGGTCACCTAGCCCTCACAACTCAGTCGGTAAAGAATCTGCCTGCAATGCAGGAGACCTGGGTTCAATTCCTGGGTTGGGAAGATCCCCTGGAGAAGGAAATGGCAATCCACTCCAGTACTCTTGCCTGGAAAATCCCATGGACAGAGGAGCCTGGTGGGCTACAGTCCATGGGGTCGCAAGAGTCAGACACGACTTAGCAACTAAACCACCACAGCCATTATTAAGTAGACATCCTTAGTGAACATGACTGCTATTCTTGTTTAATCTCCAACTAGCAAAGGGCCAAAGTATAAGCTATTCTGTTTCCCTAAAGCTATACCCAGAATCACTGGCTCAGCTCCAAAGGCTACTTCCAAAGGCTCTGACTCATTGACAAATCTCAAAATGACAATAGGGCTTAGCCTATTTGAATAAAACAATGTGTATTTATTGGGTGAAAGATGGTAAACTCAGTGTTCCTTAATCCAAAGTTAGAGGATATCTGACAATCTTCTCAAGTGCCTAAATCTGCACAGAAAAATAGGTTTGAAGTATTCTTTGACCTTAAAAATATAATGAGGTATTTTAATTTCTTATAAATACCTTTGGAAGGTAAAAGCATTAACTGGCCTGATATCTTCATCAGAGGATTACTTTTACCAGTGGTACCATTACCTTAGTGCCAGCACATAAAACATATAAAAATAGCTCAATTATTACTCAATTTCTTTTTATTAAGAAAACAGATAGCAGAAAATACAAATCAACTTTACAAATGTAATCTATCAAGAAAAACTAGAAGTATTTTTCATTATGAACAAAAAAGAGATCCAAAGTTTTTGATCCAGAAAATAGAAATGGAGTTACTTAACCTAAAGTCATGAATTGAAGAAGTTTCAGGCTGAAGCATATCATGTTGGATGATGGCATCTATGACTAAATGGAATATTTAAAATATTTAAATGGAATACTCAGAATATTTAAAATATTGCATCCCCATATTAGTCATGAGTATCTGGAGGAAGAGCAAAGTGTCTGGTGGTGTGGACCTTAAAGATCCCCACAATCTCTTAGGAGTGGGGAGTACAGCAGTGTGAAGAGGAAAAGGGTGATCAGTGGTCAGGGGAAAATTCTATACTAAAGAACATAACACAAACAACAAAAAGAGGTGACAAGTGACAAGCCTCAGCAAGGCAAATCAATGTTGGTGATACATAATCCCAAGGATTCCAACCTTAACTTTCTTCCCGAAATATTTTAATTTAGTCTTGGATTTTCATTTTTAGGTATATCTAATTTCACCACGAAAAGTAAAAGTAAGGTAGGATTCACTTGACAAAAATTATTGTAAAGGGAAACTATACTCTAACTAAGAGAGAGATTTCATGAATAATTCTTCACTGAGAGACAGCATGGATAGGGAGAGAGTTTTACAGCAAGAGAGAATTGTGCTCAGTCCTCTAACCCTCCTACTTGAGTTGTATGACCTTGTGTATATCGTTCAACTAAACCTTTTTCCTCATTTATAACCCTTAAAATATTATTTTAAGAATTGGCACAGAAGAGGCACTCAACAAGTGGCTCTTGTTATAATTATTATGGAATTGCTAAATGTTTCTCAGGAATATTTTTGAGCAATAAAACTGCATGTTACAAGAACAATAAAACTGCATGTGCAAGGAAATCTCTGACCATTTAAAAATGCTTTAATTCCTATGGAATTCCTGGTTCCAAGGACTTTTTTTGTTCAGTAGAAAGATATAAAAAAGGAAAAAGAATATATCTTTTCAGATATTTTATTTTGTTAACTTTCAGAAGATAGGATATATTACACTTCTGGCATATCTCACATTTAAAACCCCATAGACAGATATATTTCTTTGTCAGACAGAACTCTGCTTTCCTCTGCATCCATATCAGCTGATAGAAACTGGCCAGCTGCGCTCAAAATTGTAACCTGGGCAATCCCACTCTGGTGGTATGATACAAGGAACAGGTTAATTCCACCAATATTTAAAATGCATATGCTGTTCAAGAGCTAAAAATCAGCCAGCACCATCTTACGTCACAATGTTATTCTCATTTCTCTATGAATCAAGTTAGCTACTCAACTCCTTACTGAGAGGCCATTCTGATACTCCATCAGGTAAAAGAGAAGAGGACAGGCTTGTTCTCTTTAGAGCTGGAATACAATTGATAAGCTTTTCTGAATAAGATTTTTTCTTCATGCATGCCCCTGTGATTTCACAAACTGTGGCATTTACAGGTTTGGGATGATTCCCTAAAGAAAACAAGCTTGTACTCTCTGCTTCAAGGACAGAAGAAAAGAAATGACACCCAACTCAACTAAGCAGGGTAACAGCATCAGTGTCATAAACGTGTTAACCCAATTTAGGCCCAATTTTCTGACCCTTCAAAAACTGAAAATTAATGCAAGCATCCTGGACTTGATTTTTCTTGGGAATGCAGGAACAGTTAAAATTTTCTCCAAGCGAAGCTTCATTTATCTACTTATGTTCTTAGAAACAGTGAAGTAAAATTAATACAACTTTTTAAAAATATACACACATATACACACATTTGTGTGTGTGTTTGCGTTTATAAAATCACTGTCTCCCACCAAAAACCATTGTAGGGACTTCTCTGGTAGTCTAGTGGTTAAGAACCTGCCTGCCAATGCATGGAACACGGGTTCAATCCCTGGTCCGGGAAGATCCCACAGGCCATGGAGCAACTAAGCCCGTAAACCACAACTACTGAGACTGTGCGCTCTAGAGCCTGTGCTTCACAAGAGAAGCCACTGCAATGAGAAGCCCGCACACTGCAAGAAAAGTAGCTCCCACTTGCGCAAAAAAAGCACAGGCACAGCAACAAAGACCCAGCACAGCTGGAAAGAAAGAAAAAGATCAAGTTTTAAGGAAGGCTGCCAACAAATCTTTAAAAATATATATATATATAGAAGAAGAAATGACAATGCCCTGGATCATAGAAAATTAGGGGAAATTTTTGTTATTATCATGATAAATTCTACAATAAAATTAAAAACCATTTTAGGCTTTTCAGTTGGTGGGAATTGTACCCATTAATAATAGTATCTTTATCACACTTTCTGATTCACCAGTCTTAAAAACCACTATTAGAAAACAACTTTAGACAGGATTAACGCCATTTTAATTTTTTAATCAAAAAAACTGAGAAAGACATGTTAAGTGACTTTCCTGACACTACCAAACTAGTTAATGGGATAGCCAGAACTGGTACCTAGATTTCCTAACTCCTAGGTCTTTCTAATAATCTGGTGGTCTCAAAGTTTAGCTCCGGAATTCTCTTTCAAGCTAAATATTTTGTGAAACTTCACTAATTCAACAGGTAAAACTGCAACTGCTCTGCCTGAAGTAGATATTGGGGCCTGAGCTCAGTATACCCATATTCCACTTCTCCTCCTCTGTGAGACTCTGAGGAGCTTCTGGAGATCAGGATGACTCAGAAAAAATATGGTTACTGTAAAACACCATCATCAGATGGTGACTCATTCCCTTTGGGAAATCCATAAAGTTAATCTAATCTAAATATGAACAAGACTAGTAAAATAACACTTTTCATAGTTACCATATTTTCAAAAATATATATTGATAGGAGTAAAAGTAAAAATTACATCTGATGTGTACTGTTCCACAGATAGTGGACAGGCAGAGCTTACTAACTGCTGAACTACGCCCATGGTACTGTGTGATGTAACAGGAAGGAAGGAGGAGTACTTCATTCTTTGGCAATACTGTCACCTCATTTACAATGCTGACACAGGCACACTAGTTAAGTCTTTTGTTTCCAAAGTTAAATATAGATATCTTCCTTCAAATACAATTTAAATAAAATCTTAAATGGAAGTTATCTTATAAGCTGTTCTAGTTAAATGAGGTGGACTGGGGTGGGGCACTGTCAAGAAGAGGCAGTCAACCTCTCCAAAGCTGCTGAAGCCTTTTGGAACACCAAAATGGAGGAACAGCAGGCCAAAGGAAAGGATTATTTCAAGATTTCTAAGCAGCTTCTGAACCGAGAATGGTGAACAGCATGCTGTTCTGAATTTGCTGATGGACCGACACCTGAAGCAGAAGCAGAGGCCACAATTGATTTTTAGGCATAAATAAACGTATTTGAGTGCAAACTACAGCATAAACTTCTTTTCCACACCCACCTGAGTAACCATCACATATTATGCTAACACTGTATACGTTTCTGCAAAAGGATTACTGTCAGAAGCACACACAAGGTTCATAAATCAAAGAAATATTATTTTTTCAAAATACCAGCATAAACCTTCCTGGGCTTGAACAACTGCCAACCAGCAGGTCAAGTTTATTAATAGCAAGGGCCAACTGAGAGCAAATCTCAAACTTAACTTACCTTTGAAAATAAACCTTAAATTTGGGAAAAAAACAGGATGAAGATGATTGATATTGTACATATAAAACCAATGAGTGACTGCATCTACAAAAAGCATGGAGAAAGTCAGAGCTGATCTCAAAGCTAAAATTACACAAAGTAAGAAAAGAAAATTAACCTTTGTATCAGCTCCAGAGAAGCCATTATCAGCTCTGCTCCTTTTTTTTTTTTAATTTTTTTTCCTTTTTTTAAAAAAATTTTTATTTTTACTTTATTTTACTTTACAATACTGTATTGGTTTTGCCATACATTGACATGAATCCACCATGGGTGTACATGAATGAGTTCCCAATCCTGAATCTCCCTCCCATCTGCTCCTTTCTTACCACTAAAAACATTATATCCAATGAACTAGCTATTGTACCTAAAAATATATAGTGAAATTGTAACACATGATCATTTAAAGACTATGTAGTCTTTTGAAGAGGACAGCAAACTGGAATGTGACTTTGTTTCCTTCTTGCCTGTGCTACAGACCACATATATGAGCTAAAGCAAATAATTTTTCTCTCAGCTTTTTCATTTGTTAAAAAGGAATTTTAACAGCTATACTACCTACCCACAATAGTGCTGTAATTATTTGATAAAATAATATACATCAAAGCATGATTTAAAATATTAAATACCATGTAACTTGTATATTACAAAATATACCTATCTTACCAGTTAAAGTAAATAGAAAGCTTAATATATCTTTGTTAACTATACTTGAAAAGAATCTATATTAATTTACCAGTATTGACTCAAGAAGAAAAATCTCTATACCTATATAGTGGGAAACCATCTTACCTTGATAATCACAGATTACAGACAGGCTCTGGTTCACTCTCAACATTACAGATACAGATCTGAGAATCTTTACCAAACAGCTGTCACAGTCAATAAAAACTTACCTCAAGGAGCAAATTTTCAGTTGAGCTTTGAGTTTTAACATAAAAATTATGTCTCATATGAGTGGGGAGATATTTTGCGTAAACATTTAAAGAAAGTACTAAAGAAGAAGTCTCTCTTTGAAAGAAAATACATCAGTACACAAAAATGATATGATTCACATAAATATATGGTGAACCCCTACTCCACTCTGTCCAAGGCCCTTTGTCACATAAGTTTGTTCTGTGGAGGCCTGGACCTACATGACTTTAACAAAATTTTTATCTAAATCAAATACTGAAATTTTGCTTTAAGCTTCCTGTTTGCTGGAAGAACTGAAAGAATTAAACATGTGAAATATTGCCTTAACAGAAGAGGCACCCAGTGATAGTTTCCGGTTATTTCATCATCAAAGATGCTGATGATAAAGCATGTGATTTGGGCCTCATGTGCTGTAAAGTATCACTTGGTTTTCTTGTTTAACATGTGATTAAACTGAAGCTCCAACAGTCTAGCATTCAAACACACAGGATCAGGCTTTTTTTTTAACCATTTCTCAAAGGTCAAAGACACTTCAGATGTTAGGTACATTGAGAAAACTTACCAGTAACCCATTAAACGTATGTGTGGTGATTGGCCATTAAACTACAATAGTTATGTATAAGGGCTGTGTTATCTGTGTATCTGAGGTTATTGATATTTCTCCCGGCAATCTTGATTCCAGCTTGTGTTTCACCAAGCCCAGCATTTTGCATGATGCACTCTGAATATAAGTTAAATAAGCAGGGTGACAATATACAACTTTGACGTACTCCTTTCTCAATTTGCAACCAGTCCATGGTTTCATGTCTGGTTCTAACTGTTGCTTCTTGACCTGCAGACAGGTTTCTGAGGAGACAGGTAAGGTAGTCTGGTATTTACATCTCTTGAATAAATTTTCCATACTTTATTGTGACTCACACAGTCAAAGGCTTCAGTGTAGTCAATGAAGTAGTACATGTTTTTCTGGAACTCTCTTGCTTTTTCGATGATCCAACGGATGTTGACAATTTGATCTCTGGTTCCTCTGGCTTTTCTAAATCCAGCTTGTACAACTGGAAGTTCTCAGTTCACATATTGTTAAAGCCTAGCTTGGAGAATTTTGAGCATGGCCTTGCTAGCGTGTGAAATGAGTGCAATTGTGCATTAGTTTGGACATTCTTTGGCATTGCCTTTCCTTGGAATTGGAATGCAAACTGACCTTTTCCAGTCCTGTGGTCATTGCTGAGTTTTCCAAATTTGCTGGCATATTGAGTGCACCACTTTCACAGCATCATCTTTTAGGATTTGAAATAGCTCAGCTGGAATTCCATCACCTCCACTAGCTTTGCTCGTAGTGATGCTTTCTAAGGCCCACTTGACTTCACATTCCAGGATGTCTGGCTCTAGGTCAGTGATCACACCATCGTGATTATCTGGGTCATGAAGATCTTTTTTGTATAGTTCTTCTGTGTATTCTTGCCACCTCTTCTTAATATCTTCTGCTTCTGTTAGTTCCATACTGTTTCTGTCCTTTATTGTGACCATCTTTCCATGTAATGTCCCCTTGGTATCTGTAATTTTCTTGAAGAGATCTCTAGTCTTTCCCATTCTATTGTTTTCCTCTATTTCTTTGCATTGTTCACTTAGGAAGGCTTTCTTATCTCTTCTTGTTATTCTTTGGAACTCTGCATTCAGATAGGTATAACTTTCCTTTTCTCGTTTGCCTTTCGCCTCTCCTCTTTTCTCAGCTATGTGTAAGGCCTCCTCAGACAACCATTTTGCCTTTTAGCATTTCTTTTTCTTTGGGATGGTTTTGGTCACTGCCTCCTGTAAAACATTACAAACCTCCATCCATAGTTCTTCAGGTACTCTATCAAATCTAATCCCTTGAAGCTATTTGTCACTTCCACTGTATGGATTTGATTTAGGTAATACCTAAATGGCCTAGTGGTTTCCTTACTTTTTTCAATTAAAATCTGAATTTGGCAACAAGGTATTTATGATCTGAGCCACTGTCAGCTCTCAGTCTTGTTTTTGCTGACTGTATAGAGCTTCTCCATCTTTGGCTGCAAAGAATATAATCAATCTGATTTCAGTACTAACCATAATATATATTATCTTTAACCTTCAAAATAACCTTTATTAAGTATATGGTACTGTGCCCATTTTATGAATGAGAACACTGAGGATCATAATGGTTAAGTGACTTGTCAATAAGTATTAGAGACAGAATTTAAGTCCAGGAATGGTAGGATCCAGAATCTACCATCTTTCCCCTATACCTTTGATGACAACATCACCTTCCTAGGAAACACATAAGCTTTAGCATCAAAACAGACTAACTCTAAGTGGGTAAAAGTGAGGGATAGCACTGATCACACAGCAAAAGATACCTAGATGGGTTGCTAAGTTATGACATAAGGTCTGATTGAACTCAAACTGGCCTGTGTCTGGTTCTATCTTTTACTGTGTGACCCTGGGCAAGTTACATCAACTCTCCAGGACCATGTTTTCCTATATGTAAAGTAGGAATAAGAACAGTACATTCACACTGAGCTTTTGTTAACCTGTCAGAAGCCAAATGACATCTTTTTTATTATTATGGGCTTAGCACCCTTTCCTGCTATTATGAAAAAAGTTACTAGCCATCTGGTTCTTCAAGAATTAAGTCACTAGCCACTGCAGTCACTGACCTTTAACACACCCTGAAAGGAGCTGAAGGTGGAGCCAAGGAATGAGGCACTCTGTGCTGTGGGAAAAACTGGCAGAACAGGCCTTCAGAGAGTTAGATATTTTCAGGAGGAAATTTTATGAATTCAATTGTTTACATCTTCTCAAACCTGCTGCTGCTACTGCTGCTAAGTCGCTTCAGTCATGTCCGACTCTGTGCAACCCCATAGATGGCAGCCCACCAAGCTCCCCCTGTCCCTGGGATTTTCCAGGCAAGAACACTGGAGTGGGTTGCCATTTCCTTCTCCAATGCAAGAAAATGAAAAGTGAAAGTGACGTCGCTCAGTCGTGTCCTACTCTTAGCGACCCCATGGACTGCAGCCCACCAGGCTCCTCCATCCACGGGATTTTCCAGGCAAGAGTACTGGAGTGGGGTGCCATTGCCTTCTCCATTCTCAAACCTAGAAAGCACTAAAATCATTAACAGAGACATCAGCTTCTTGAGACTAGCAGCAACCTTCTAGTGAGATATGTGCTTGATTGCCCCTACCCCCTTCACCAAAATTATATATACACTGAGCTCCACTCCCTACCTCTTCAGAGCAGTTCCTCAAAGCTATGTGAGAAGCTGTTTCCTGGGTTACAGTCCTCAGTAAGTCCCCAAATAAAACTAAACCCACAGCTCTCGTGTGTGTGTGTGTGTGTTTCGTCTGACATTTGGTTCAGAGGAAATTATAAGTCAATTGGTATCAGGTAAGTTAGGGCAGAAAATAGTATTATAGTAAATATTCTGAATTTTGCATATACCATGCTGATAAGGTAACTCATATTTGTTAGATAAGGTAACATCACATTACATATTTACAGGAGCCTATAAATGAAGACCATTCTTAAGAGACTAGACAGGCAGGGAAAGGTTTTCTTTAAATTTGGATTTATACAGGTCCTGAAGAAGCAAGGTTCTCTGAAACATTCATAGATAACTTTAAAGTTCTTCCCAACACATTCAATACAAAATTCTGATTTAACTTCCCTGGAATGTAATCATCAACAGAAAAGATATATGTATAATTTACTTATCTATAGAGTACAACCACAAACACTATAAAGAAATTCACCAGGTTTATAATCAACACTTTAAAAATCTTGTATACATTTCCTTTAGTTGAGAAAGATCCTAGATCTAACTTTTCCTTGTGCAAATTGCAGGTAAAATAAAATATTGTCTACAGCAGATTTAAATCCAAATATACTGCAAAGATTTCTTCTATAACATTATCACCCAAATACTGCTAATTATGGTTTAAAATATATTTGAAGAGCATTTTACTACCAGAAAATATAAACAATGGTATTTATTAATTAATTTTAAATTTTCAATGAAATAACTTTTTAGAATGTTATCCAATAACAAGAATCTAAACCATTATCAAAGAGTTTAACTCTAAACCTCATTCAATTTCTTTTTTTTTAAACCTCATTCAATTTCTTAATTAACCTTTTTCCTTATTATTAACCTGATGCAGTATAGCATTTTCCAAATTACGCAAGCCCTTCAGCCTTTTGTATGACATTTCAAAATAAAGAGAAAATAAACATTTTATTTAAATGTTTTAAAACAAAAGAAATAAACATTACTAGTTTCAAGCTTAGAACGACTCTTTAGGAAAAAGAAAACAGGCTGTGAGAATGTGGAAAATACTAAAACAGATAAAGAACAAGAAATGCAGATAATCTCCATCACATAAAAATAATTCTCTGAGAATATTTGTTATGTATTTTGGAGGGCATTTTTTTCTATACAAATAAATATGCATTTCTAAAATCTGGAGTTATGATGGTTGCACACTGTGAATGTACTAAATGTCAATGAAAGTAGACTTTATGTTACATGTACTTTATAAGAATAAACTATTTTAAAATATGGATTATACTACACATACTATATATACAGCTCTGTATTTTGCTTTTTTCCTCCACAGGAAGCACTATTTCATTTTCTAATATCATTAAATAATCTTTAAAAATTTTGATCTAAAAAAAATGATTGTAGCATATTTCACAGAGTGTATCTAACCATTTTTATGGTTATTCACTCATTCTCCCTCTCTGCTCCTCATTCTTTCACCTATTATTGGACATGCAGCTGTTTCTAATTTTCCATCACCTAAACACAATAATAAATATTTATATAAATAAATTTTATGTAAATATGCAGAATTTTCTGAATATTCAAAATTGGGAAAGGAGTATGTTAAGGCTATATATTGTCACCCTGCTTATTTAACTTATACGCAGAGTACATCATGTGAAATGCTGGGCTGAATGAAGCATAAGCTGGAATCAAGACTGCCGGGAGAAATATCAACATCACATATGCAGATGATACCACTTTAATGGCAGAAAGTGAAGAGGAACTAAAGAGTCTCTTGATGAAGGTGAAAGGGGAGAGTAAAAAGATGACTTAAAAACCAACATTCAAAATACGAAGATCATGGCATCTGGTCCTATCACTTCAGGGTAAACAGATAGGGAAAACATGGCAACAGTGTCAGATTTCATTTTCCTGGGCTTCAAAATCAATGCGGATGGTGATGGTGACTGCAGCTGCAAAATTAAAAGATATTTGCTCCTTGGAAGAAAAGCTATGACAAACCTAGACATCGTATTAAAAAACAGAGACATCACTTTCCTGACATGTCCTCATAGTCAGCTATAGTTTTTCCAGTAGTCACGTATGGATGTGAGAGTTGGATCACTAAGAAAGCTGAGAGCCGAAGAATTGATGCTTTTTAACTGTAGCGCTGGAGAAGACTCTTGGAGAGTCCCTCAGACAGCAAGGAGATCAAACCAGTCAATCCTAAAAGAAATCAACACTGAATATTTATTGGAAGACTTGTGCTGAAGTTGCAGCTCCAACACTTCAGCCACCTGATGGGACGAGCTGACTCATTGGAAAAGACGGTGATGCTGGGAAAGATTGAGGGCAAGAGGAAAAGGGGGCGACAGAGGATGAGGTGGTTGGATGGCATCACTGACTCAACGGATATGCGTTTGAGCAAACTCCGGGAAATAGTGAAGGACAGGGAAGCCTGGCATGCTGCAGTTCATGGGGTTGCAAAGAGTTAGACATGACTTAATGACTGAAAAACAACATAAATAAATAAATAAATAAATATTTGTAGAATCCCAGGTTGTTTCCTTAGACTAAATTTCTATGAGTACTCCTTCTTTCCCACAACACACACACCCAATTTTTCTTTTTGTTTTTGGATATTTTTTAAGTAATAAAAATTTACACGGTACCACTGTTTTCTTCCCTTATCTCAATTTCCTCTGTCCTTTCCTCAGAGGTACTTAGTATTTACCACTTCACGCATACTTTTTAAGTGATCTGGATATATATTTTTTTAATTTGTAAATGGCATACATGTGAAATGCATTTACTTCCTTTGACTACACAGGAATCAAAGTCAGCTACCAACACTTACCATGGACACTGAAGGTCCACAGTTTTAACCCCCCACTCATCACTTTGCTCTTTGATTCTACTTCAGGTTGACAGACAAGTTACCTTTTCTTAATGTGGCTTATAAGCATTTTGAGTTTCTATTTTTTATTAACATTATCATTTCCACTAACGAGGGTGCAAAATACAAATTTATAATAACTATGTTATTTAGAAGTACCCCCATACTAGACTGCTGTGCGTGCTAAGTTGCTTCAGTTGTGTCTGACTCTGCAACTTTATGAGCTATAGCCCACCATGCTCCTCTGTTCATGGGATTTTCCAGGCATAAAGTGTGTTGCCATTCCCTTCTCTAGGGAATCTTCCCAACTCCAGGATCAAACCTGCATTTCTTACATCTACTGATGTACACAGGCAGGCAGGTTCTTTATCACCAGCACCACCTGGGAAGCCCAAGGTAAATAAAAATGTGAAACTAGAATTAAAACACATTCCAAAAAAACATTTAAACCGACTACTAAAAATACTTTACTGTCATGATTTGTTCACCAAGCATCTCAATTTACACTGGTCCCCACCTCATGTAAAGGAAAAGAAAGCACTGGCAAATGACATTAGAAGACTGATCTCAGAATATCTAATTTACAGTTTCTACAACTATCCCCCTTCGTTATCAAAATTCAAAAGGTTAAAAATAAAGGAAAAAATAATTTCAAAAACCTTGAGTTAGCAACTTGCTTAGGATCTCATAGAATTAAAAACTATACTATAGGAAAATTAATAAAATAAACTATAAGCTGAATGAGATATTGACTGTCCTCAAGAGCAAACTTACACATTCACATGTTGAGGTTCTTTCACTCTAAAATACAATGTCAAAAAGAAAAGTTCATTCAATCCCTACATTATTCCATATATAAAAATTAACTCAAAATGGACCCACGACTAAATATATAACAATGACCGATTTCTCTTAAGCTGAATAAAGATAAATCTTCATGACTCAGATTTGGCAATGGATTCTTAGATTTCACATTAAAAGCATGAGCAACAAAAGAAAAAAACAGATTACCTGGACTTTATAAAAATTTTAAGTTTCTGTATATCAAAGGACATTACCAAGTAAATTAAAAGACATCATAGAGAACAGGAGAAAACACTTGTGAATCATATATCTGATAGAGTTTAACATCAGGAATACATAAAGAAAAAAAAAAAAAAAAAGGAATACATAAAGAACTCTTAAAACTCAGCCAAAAAGACAACCTACAGTTTTTTAAAGTATTAATGAATTTAAGCATATAGCATTCTTTTCTTATAGGAGTCACTTTTGCACTCACACTTTATGGACACAGAGGGCAAGCTGTTTAGATAAGTTCTTCAACTTTGCTTCCAAGGCTGTGTTTTTATCCTTCAGCTTAATAGAAAAGCTAAAATCATAACTTTAATTATAAAAAGGTACTGGTCTCCTTGACTCAAAGAATTTATATCAAGAGAAAACTGGAAAACTTCCCACTAAACTCAGCATGTAAAGTAAGTGAGAAAGTACCATCATCAATACTTCTCCAATCTTGTATGTTTCATTTCTCCAATCTATCACTGACCCCGTCCAACACTGCCTCCCTCACAGAGTCTTTAATCACTTGCTCATTGAAGGTCCACAATTCTCAAAGTTCCACTCTTTGCCTTCCTTCTGCTCCTCAATAATCTTTCAAATTCAAGGGCTGCTGAATGAATCCTCATGACTTCCAGATCTTTCTTTTTGCCAAGGCTACATCACTAAAACCCCAACCCAAATTTCAAAATTCCTAATAAACATCTCAAAAACAACTCAACGAAAAGGACCCAGAACTTGCTGGTTTTGAAGATTCTGAGTCTCTCCAGATGCAAACAACATTAAAGTAACACATGACTTCCAAGAAAAGTTTAAGACACTGACAAGAAATCCTGGTCTAAAAGACGAGGTTAAAAGCAGAGCTACAAAATTCTTTCCTATAGCTTCTGAAAGCTCTAAGATGATGATTCTGAGTACTATTAGTTAGACAAAATGATTTCTCAAGATTTTAAAAGTATGACTCACAGATTATTTTAGTCAACTACTACAGTTTCCTTACTAGCAAATTCAGACTCAAATTGAAGAAAGTGGGGAAAACCGCTAGACCATTCAGGTATGACCTAAATCAAATCCCTTATGATTATACAGTGGAAGTGAGAAATAGATTTCAGGGCCTAGATCTGATAGATAGAGTGCCTGATGAACTATGGAATGAGGTTCGTGACATTGTACAGGAGCCAGGGATCAAGACCGTCCCCATGGAAAAGAGATGCAAAAAGGCCATCCGGGGAGGCCTTACAAACAGCTGTGAAAAGAAGAGAAGCGAAAAGCCAAGGAGAAAAGGAAAGATATAAGCATCTGAATGCAGAGTTCCAGAGAATAGCAAGAAGAGATAAGAAAGCCTTCTTCCGCGATCAATGCAAAGAAATAGAGGAAAACAACAGAATGGGAAAGACTAGAAATCTCTTCAAGAAAATTAGAGATACCAAGGAAACATTTCATGCAATGATGGGCTCGATAAAGGACAGAAATGGTCTGGACCTAACAGAAGCAGAAGATATTAAGAAGAGGTGGCAAGAATACATGGAAGAACTGTACAAAAAAGATCTTCATGACCCAGATAATCACGATGGTGTGATCACTCATCTAGAGCCAGACATCCTGGAATGTGAAGTCAAGTGGGCCTTAGAAAGCATCACTACAAACAAAGCTAGTGGAGGGGATGGCATTCCAGTTGAGCTGTTTCAAATCCTGAAAGATGCTGCTGTGAAAGTGGTGCACTCAATATGCCAGCAAATTTGGAAAACTCAGCAGTGGCCACAGGACTGGAAAAGGCCAATTTTCATTCCAATCCCAAAGAAAGGCAATGCCAAAGAATGCTCAAACTACCGCACAATTGCACTCATCTCACACACTAGTAAAGTAATGCTCAAAATTCTCCAAGCCAGGCTTCAGCAATACATGAACAGTGAAGTTACAGATGTTCAAGCTGGTTTTAGAAAAGGCAGAGGAACGAGAGATCAAACTGCCAACATCTGCTGGATCATGGAAAAAGCAAGAGAGTTCCAGAAAAACATCTATTTCTGTTTTATTGACTATGCCAAAGCCTTTGACTGTGTGGATCACAACAAACTGTGGAAAATTCTGAGAGAGATGGGAATACCAGACTACCTGACCTGCTTCTTGAGAAACCTGTATGCAGGTCAGGAAGCAACAGTTAGAACTGGACATGGAACAACAGACTGGTTCCAAATAGGAAAAGGAGTACGTCAAGGCTGTATATTGTTATCCTGCTTATTTAACTTCTATGCAGAGTACATCATGAGAAACGCTGGACTGGAAGAAACACAAGCTGGAATCAAGATTGCCAGGAGAAATATCAATAATCTCAGATATGCAGATGACACCACCCTTATGGCAGAAAGTGAAGAGGAACTAAAAGCCTCTTGATGAAAGTGAGAGAGGTGACTGAAAAAGTTGGCTTAAAGCTCAACATTCAGAAAACGAAGATCATGGCATCCGGTCCCATCACTTCATGGGAAATAGATGGGGAAACAGTGGAAACAGTGTCAGACTTTATTTTTGGGGGCTCGAAAATCACTGCAGATGGTGACTGCAGCCATGAAATTAAAAGACGCTTACTTCTTGGAAGAAAAGTTATGACCAACCTAGATAGCATATTCAAAAGCAGAGACATTACTTTGCCAACAAAGGTCCATCTAGTCAAGGCTATGGTTTTTCCTGTGGTCATGTATGGAAGTGAGAGTTGGACTATGAAGAAACCTGAGCGCCGAAGAACTGATGCTTTTGAACTGTGGTGTTGGAGAAGACTTGAGAGTCCCTTGGACTGCAAGGAGATCCAACCAGTCCATTCTGAAGGAGATCAGCCCTGGGATTTCCTTGGAAGGAATGATGCTAAAGCTGAAACTCCAGTACTTTGGCCACCTCATGCAAAGAGCTGACTCATTGGAAAAGACTCTGACTGAGCAACTGAACTGAACTGAACAGTTTCTAACATGCTACAAGCCATCATCACTTAGTAGAAACCAAAAACAGAAAATGGCTTATATCATATAGAAATCTTTAGGAGTGGCTTTCACCTAAGGGAGTGACCTTAAATAAGATTTATCAGGTCAGTGGCTTAGTCATGTCTGACTCTTTTTGACCCCATAGACTGCAGCTCGCCAGGCCTCCCTGTCAATCACCAACTCCCAGAGCTTGCTCAAACTCATGTCCATTGAGTCAGTGATGCCACCCAACCATTTCATCCTCTGTTGTTTCCCTTCTCCTGCCTTCAGTCTTTCCCAGCATCAGGGTCCTTTCAGCTCTTCACATCAGGTGGCGAAACTACTGGAGTTTCAGCATCAACATCAGCCCTTCCCATGAATATTCAGGACTGATTTCCTTTAGGATGGACTGGTTGGATCTCTCTGCAGTACAAGGAACTCTGAAGGGTCATCTCCAACAGCACAGTTCAAAAGCATTAATACTTTGGCACTCAGCTTTCTTTAGAGTCCAACTCTCACATCTATACATGACTACTGGAAAAACCACAGCCTTGACTAGATGGACCTTTGCTGGCAAAGTAATGTCTCTGCTTTTTAATATGCTGTCTAGGTTGGTCATAACTTTTCTTCCAAGGAGAAAGTGTCTTTTAATTTCATGGCTGCAGTCACCATCTGCAGTGATTCTGGAGCCCCCAAAAATAAAGTCCATCAGTGTCCACTGTTTCCCCATCTATTTGTCATGAAATGATGGGATGGGATGCCATGATCGTAGTTTTCTGAATGTTGAGCTTTAAGTCAACTTTTTCACTCTCCTCTTTCACGTTCATCAAGAGGCTGTTTAGTTCTTCTTCACTTTATTCTATAAGGGTGGTGTTATCTGCATATCTGAGGTTATTGATATATCTCCCGGCAATCTTGATTCCAGCTTGAGCTTCATCCAGCCCAGCGTTTATCTCTGCATAGAAGTTAAATAAACATGGTGATGAAGAAGGAAATGGGAGCTGACTTTAGTACTCTTGCCTGGAAAATTCCATGGACAGAGGAGCCTGGTAGGCTACAGTGCATGGAGTCGCAAAGAGAGGGCCACGACTGAGCAACATCACTTTCACTTTCCTCACCTCCTACTCTTCTCTGTCTATAAAAGAAACTGGCATTCAGACCCAGATAAGATGATATCTGGGGCAATAG
Organism: Ovis aries; assembly: GCF_016772045.2. Classification (NCBI taxonomy): domain Eukaryota; kingdom Metazoa; phylum Chordata; class Mammalia; order Artiodactyla; family Bovidae; genus Ovis; species Ovis aries. The sequence goes on from NC_056056.1 coordinate 46,169,689, forward strand.
CCTGCCATCTTCTAGGATGCCTAGCTTACCAAATAAAGTTTTATTCCTTCCTTCAAAAAAAAAAAAAATGCAGGGTAACAATATACAGCCTTGACGTACTCCTTTCCCGATTTGGAACCAGTCTGTTGTTCCATGTCCAGTTCTAACTGTTGCTTCTTGACCTGCAAACAGATCTCTCGAGACGCAGGTCAGGTGGTCAGGTATTTCCATATCTTGAAGAATTTTCCACCCTTTGTGGTGATCCACACAGTCAAAGGCATTGACACAGTCAATAAAGCAGAAAGAGACGTTTTTCTGGAACTCTCCTGCTTTCTCAGTGAGCCAACAGATGTTGGCAAATCGATCTCTGGTTCCTCGGCCTTTTCTAAAACCAGCTTGGACATCTGGAAGCTCATGGTTCACGTACTACTGAAGCCTGGCTTGGAGAATTTTGAGCATTACTTTACTAGCGTGTGAGATGAGTACAATTGTGTGGTAGTTTGAGCATTCTTTGGCACTCCTTTTCTTTGGGATTGAAATGAACACTACCATTTCCAGTCCTGTGGCCACTACTGAGTTTTCCAAATTTGTTGGCATACTGAGTGCAGCACTATCACACCATCATCTTTAAGGATTAGTTCAGCAGGAATTCCGTCAACTCCAGTAGCTTTGTTCATAGTCATGCTTCCTAAAGTCCACTTGACGTCACATTCCAGGATGTCTGGCTCTAGGTGAGTGATCATACCATTGTGATTATCTGGGTCATGAAGAACTTTTATGTATAGTTCTGTGTATTCTTCCCACCTCTTCTTAATATTTTTTCCTTCTGTTAGGTCCAGACCATTTCTGTCCTTTATCGTGCCCATTTTTGCATGAAATGTTCCCTTGGTATCTCTAATTTTCTTGAAGAGATCTCTAGTCTTTCCCATTCTATTCTTTTCCTCTAATACTTTGCACTGATCACTGAGGAAGGCTTTCTTACCTCTCCTTGCTATTCTTTGGAACTCTGAATTCAAATGGGTATATCTTTCCTTTTCTCCTTTGCTTTTTGCTTCTCTTCTTTTCACAGCTATTTGTAAGGCCTCCTCAGACAATCATTTTCCTTCTTTGCATTTCTTTTTCTTGGGGATGGTCTTGCTCCCTGTCTCCTGTACCATGTCATGAACCTCCGTCCACAGTTCATCAGGCACTTTATCAGATATAGTCCCTTGAATCTATTTCTCACTTCCACTGAATAATCTCAAGGGATTTGATTTAAGTCATACCTTAATGGTCTAGTGGTTTTCCCTACTTTCTTCAATTTAAGTCTGAATTTGGCAATAAGGAGTTCATGATCTGAGCCACAGTCAGCTCCCAGTCTTGTTTTTGCTGACTGTATAGAGCTCCATCTTTGGCTGAAAAGAATATAATCAATATGATTACAGTATTGACCATCTGGTGATGTTCATGTGTAGAATCTTTTCTTGTCTTATTGGAAGAGGGTGTTTGCTATGACTAGTGTGTTCTCTTAGCAAAACTCTATTAGTCTTTGCCCTGCTTCATTCCACACTCCAAGGCCAAATTTGCCTGTTACTCCAGCTGTTTCTTGACTTCCTACTTTTGCATTTCAGTGCCCTATAATGAAAAGGACATCTTTTTTGGGTGTTAGTTCTAAAAGGTCTTGGAGGTCTCCATAAAACCGTTCAACTTCAGCTTCTTCAGCCTTACTGGTCGGGGTATAGACTTGAATTACCATTGATACTGAATGGTTTGCCTTGGAAATGAACAGAGATCATTCTGTCATTTTTGAGATCACATCCAAGTACTGCATTTCAGACTCTTTGGTTAACTATGATGGCTACTCCATTTCTTCTAAGGGATTCTTGCCCTCTGTAGCAGATATAATGGTCATCTGAGTTAAAGTCACCCATTCCAGTCCATTTTAGTTAGCTGATTCCAAAAATGTTGATGTAAATCTTCTGTTTGACCACTTCCAATGTGCCTTGATTCATGGACCTAACATTCCAGGTTCCTATACAATATTGCTCTTTAACGCACCAGACTTTGCTTCTATCACCAGTGACATCCCCAACTGGGTGCTGTTTTTGCTTTTGCTCCATCTCTTCCTTCTCTCTAGAGTTATTTCTCCACTGATCTCCAGCAGTATACTGGGCATCTACTGACCTGGGGAGCTCATCTTTCACTGTCCTATCTTTTTGCCTTTTCATACTGTTCATGGGTTCTCAAGGCAAGAATAATGAAGTGGTTTGCCATCCCCTTCTCCAGTGGACCACATTTTGTCAGAACTTTCCACCATGACCTGTCCATCTTGGGTGGCCCTACACGGCATAGCTCACAGTTTCCCTAAGTTAGACAAGGCTGTGGTCCATGTGATCAGATTGGTTATTTTTCTGTGATTGTGGTTTTCAGTCTGTCAGCTCTCTGATGAAGAACGATAAGAGGCTTGAGAAAGCTTCCTGATGGGAAAGACTGCTTGAGGATGAAACTGGGTCTTGTTCTGATGTGTGGGGCCAAATTTATAAGAGTGCCATTAAAATAGTTGAGGAAAGAAGAGAAGCTAAAGGCAAAGGAGAAAAGAAAAGATACACCCATTTGAATGCAGAGTTCCAAAGAACAGCAAGGAAAGATGAGAAAACCTTCCTCAGCGATCAGTGCAAAGAAACAGAGGAAGAAACAGAGATCTCTTCAAGAAAATTAGAGATACCAAGGGAACACTTCATTCAAATATGGGCACATTAAAGGACAGAAACAGTATGGAACTAACAGAAGCAGAAGACATTAAGAAGAGGTGGCAAGAATACACAGAAGAACTATACAAAAAAGATCTTACAACCCAGATAATCACGATGGTGTGATCACTCACCTAGAGCCAGACATCATGGAATATGAAGTCAAGTGGGCCTTAGGAAGCATGACTATGAAAAAAGCTAGTGGAGGTGATGGAATTCCAGTTGAGTTCTTTCAAATCCTGAAAGATGATGCTGTGAAAGTGCTGCACTCTATATGGCAACAAATTTGGAAAACTCAGCAGTGTTCACAGGACTGGAAAAGGACTGCATTCTTATCCCAAAGAAAGGCAATGCGAAAGAATGTTTAAACTACTGCACAATTGCACTCATCTCACATGCTAGCAAAGTAATGCTCAAAATTCTCCAAGCCAGCCTTCAAAAGCACGTGAGCCATGAACTCCAGATCCAACCTGGATTTAGAAAGGGCAGAGGAACCAGAGATCAAATTGCCAACATCTGATGGATCATCGAGAAAGGAAGAGAATTCCAGAGAAACATCTATTTCTGCTTTATTGACTATGCCAAAACCTTTGACTGTGTGGGTCACAACAAACTGTGGAAAATTCTGAAAGAGACGGGAATACCAGACCACCTAACCTGCCTCCTGGGATATCTGTATGCAGGTCAAGAAGCAACAGTTAGAACTGGACATGGAACAACAGACTGGTTCCAAATAGGAAAAGGAGTACATCAAGGCTGTATATTGTCACCCTGCTTATTTAACTTATATGCAGAGTACATCATGTGAAATGCTGGGCTGGATGAAGCACAAGCTGGAATCAAGATTGCCAGGAGAAATATCAATAACCTCAGATATGCAGATGACACCACCGTTATGGCAGAAAGTGAAGAAAAACTAAAGAGTCTCTTGATGAAAGTGAAAGAGGAGAGTGAAAAAGTTGACTTAAAGGTTAACATTCAGAAAACTAAGATCATGGCATCCGGTCCGATCACTTCATAGCAATAGATGGGGAAACAGTGGAAACAGTGTTAGACTTTATTTTGCTGCTACTGCTAAGTCGCTTCAGTCGTGTCCGAAATCACTGCAGATGGTGATTGCAGCCATGAAATTAAAAGATGCTTACTCCTTAGAAGGAAAGTTATGACTAACCTAGATAGTATATTAAAAAGCAGAGACATTAGCTTGCCAACAAAGTCCATCTAGTCAAGGCTATGGTTTTTCCAGTGGTCATGTGTGGATGTGAGAGTTGGACTATGAAGAAAGCTGAGCACTGAAGAATTGATGCTTTTGAACTGTGGTGTTGGAAAAGATTCTTGAGAGTCCCTTGGACTGCAAGGAGATCCAACCAGTCCATCCTGAAGGAGATCAGTCCTGGGTGTTCATTGGAAGGACTGATGCTGAAGCTGAAACTCCAATACTTTGGCCACCTCATGCGAAGAGTTGACTCACTGAAAAAAGTCCCTGATGCTGGGAAGGATTGGGGGTAGGAAGAGAAGGTGATAACAGAGGATGAGATGGCTGGATGGCATCACTGACTCGATGGACGTGAGTCTGAGTGAACTCCAGGAGTTGGTGATGGACAGGGAGGCCTGGCATGTTGCAATTCCTGGGGTTGCAGAGTCAGACACGACTGAGATACTGAACTGAATTCAACTGAACTGAAGTTAGACACTAATAGTAAATGCTCTGTTTTTTATTTTAAATCTAAGTTGTTAGATAGCCAATGGGAATTTGACTCAGGGAACTCAAGTCGGGGCTCTGTAACAACCTAGAGGGGTGGGGAGGTGAGGGAGGTGGGAGGAAGGTTCAAGAGGGAGGGGACATAGATATACCTATGGCTGATTTCAATAACCTCAGATATGCAGATTACACCACCCTTATGGCAGAAAGTGAAGAAGAACTAAAGAACCTCTTGATGAAAATGAACATTCAAAAAACGAAGATCACGGCATCTGGTCCTATCACTTCATGGCAAATAGATGGGGAAACAATGGAAACTGTGATAGACTTTATTTTGGGGGGCAGATGGTGACTGCAGCCACAAAATTAAAAGATGCTTGCTCCTTGGAAGAAAAGCTATGACCAACCTAGACAGCATATTAAAAAGCAGAGACAATTACTTTGCCAACAAAAGTCCATCTAGTGAAAGCTCTGGTTTTTCCAGTAGTCATGTATGGATGTGAGATTTGGACTATAAAGAAAGCTGAGCGCTGAAGAATTGATGTTTTTGAACTGTGGTGTTGGAGAAGACTCTTTATAGAGTCCCTTGGACTGCAAGGAGATCTAACCAGTCCAGCCTGAAGGAAATCAGTCCTGAATATGCATTGGTAGGACTGATGCTGAAGCTGAAATTCCAATACTTTGGCCAATACTTTGGCCACCTGATGCAAAGAAATGACTCATTTGAAAAGACCCTGATGTTGGGAAAGACTGAAGGAAGGATGAGACAAGGACAACAGATGCTGATATGGTTGGATGACATCACTGACTCGATGGACATGAGTTTGAGCAAGCTCCAGGAGTCGGTGACGGACAGGGAAGCCTGGCGTGCTGCAGTCCATGGGTTGCAGAGTCGGATATAATTGAGCGACTGAACTGAATTGAACTGATGGCTGATTCATTTGACGTTTGGCAGAAACCAACACAATACTGTAAAGCAATTATCCTTCAATTAAAAATAAATAAATTCAATTTTTAAAAAGTCTAAGTTGTAAGAAATTTTAAAGAAAGGTTCAAATATCCTGAGAATTCAGATTATCGGATCTAGTTGAGATAACTAGACAGGAATTCATGGCAGAGATAATCAGCAATACGAATGCTAAAGAAGAGAGGATTTAACCAAGTGAAAATGGGCATGGATAAGAACATTCCAAGTAGCAACAGAAAAGGATATGCATGTATGGAAAATATAGTCCCACATGGTTAGACTGCACAATAGGTGATAGATCATGGAAAACAGGTGATACAGCATGAAAACCTTAAATTATATTCCTAGAGGGCTAAGCTGTTTTTCCTAGACTAAGGGCATGTGTGAGGGAGTTATTCATCACAGGATAACTGGTCAAACACACTTTGTAATCAATCTTGTTTGGATGTCACCACTCAGTGAACTATGCAGTCATTAGTTTTATCATCATAATTCAGTTCCTGTTCTGTACTGTAACCACAGACAAATAACATTAAAATTCAGATATAGACATACTTCCACTATTATTGACTTCCTCTAATCTACTTAAGTTAATAACCCTGGCAATGAAAGCTGTTGAACTCATTTGGCAGTTAATCTGAGCTCACTTTTAGTGACTACAACTTATTATTAAGTGCCACCGGTATCTTGGGTGATACTACTGAGCTCTCTTTAATTAATTACAGAAAGATGAGAAACATGATAAAATTGAAACTTAGCTTGTAAGTTCAAAAGTCCCACTTTATTTTTCCTCAATTGAGAATTAAATTTTTAAAAATCCATCCAAAAATGTTACGAATGACCTTGTGGAAGTTAAAGTGTTAGTCGCTCAGTCATGTCCAATTCTTTGCAACCCCATGGACAGTAGCCAGCCAGGCTCCTTACACCATAAATAGAAATTAAATCAAAATGGATCAAAGACTTAAACATAGAGCTTAAACTATAAAACTTTTGGAAGAAAACGGGAGAAGTTTCATAACACTGGATTTGGTAATTATTTCTTGGACATGATATTAAAAGCATAGGAAACAAAAGAAAAAATAGATAAACTGGACTACACCAGAATTAAAATTGTTTTGTACATACAAGGATATTATCTAGAGAGTGAAAAGACAAACAACAGAATGCCAAAGAATATTTGTAAATCATGTATCCAATAAGTGATTGATATCCATAACTTACAAAGAACTCATATAACCCAACAGTAACAACAAACAACCAGATTAAAAGTGGGCAAAGGATTTAAGTAAACATTTCTCCAAAGAAGATATACAAATTACCAATAAGTACATGAAAAGATGCTCAACATCACTAATTATTATGGAATGTGACTCAAAACCACAATGAAATACCACTTCAAATCCACTAGGATGGCAATTAAAAAAAAAAAAAAAGAAGAAAAGAAAAGCTGTTGATGAGGATGTGCAGAAATTAGAACCCCTGCACACTGCTGGAAAGGTTAAAAAGTGGTTGTAGCCACTGTGGAGAACAGTTTGGCAGTTCTCCAAAAATTTAAACACAGAATTATCATATGTTCTCACAATTCTACTCCCAGGTGTACACCCTAAGCAGGGACTCAAACAGATTTTTGTACATCACATCCATAATGATATTACTCACAAAAAACCAAAAGTGAAAACAACTCCACTGACCATGAACAGATTCATGGATAAATAAAATGTGTGTGTGTGTGTGTGTGTACATATATACACACACAGTGGAGGCATACAGTGAAATACTATTCAGCCTCAGAAAGTAATGAAATTCTGACACAGTGCTACAACATGGATAAATCTTAACACATTATGCAAAGCAAAGTAAGCAAGACACAAGAGGGTAAGCATTTTATGACTCTACTTTCATGAGGTACCTTGTATAATAAGCAAATTCAAAGACACAGAAAGTAGACAGAGATTATCAGGGGCCAGAGAGGTGAGAATGGAGAGTTATTGTTTAATGAGTACAGAGTTCTTGTTTGGGATAATAAAGAAGTTCTAGAAATAGAGAGTGGTAATGTACTTAATACCACTTAAAAATAGCTAAATGGTAAATTTTACATCTTGTATATTTTACATACTTTTTTAAAAGTGCTAAGAGTGGGCTTGGGTCAGAGGCCTTCTACATTTATCTTGGCTGTAAAGCAGCAGCATACATGGAATGAAGCCCACAGGCCCTGAGCCAGTACAGAAATACTAGACAAACACAAGCAGCTTCAACATTGCTGGGCAGGATACCCAGTCACCCTGAGTTTAGCACAAAAACTGTTTCCAAGTTTTCTTAAAGCTTGGTTTTCTGGCTTCCTCTCAAATATCCCATCTGTCCACAAGAATAGAACCAGAGAGCCTGAATGGCAACAATCTGAAAGAAGTCCACGAGCTGCCTGTTGGCAGGCTATTAGAAGCTGAGGACTTCACCAGTGCTAAAGCCCTGTTCTCAAACACAGTCAACAAGTTTGCAAAGACAAACACCGATCACTCTCTCTCTCTTTAAATCTTTACATTGAAACATAATATACAGAAAGAAAAGGGCACATCATAAGAAATAATGATTTTTTTTAAAGCTCATTAAGAATTTAAGTTCAAAAATCTCAAATGCATCTCTTCATAAATTGGGGCTTTTTAAAAAAATAATAAAATTACTTGAGCACAAAAGCATTTTCTTAATTGCCAAATGTTAAATAATTTCTTTTGATTTACATTTTTCTCAAGTGGAAGGGCTAGTGATAACAGCTATCAAAAAACTCAAGTTGTATATTAGATGGCCAACTTAGTAGTAGGGGCTTCCCTTGTAGCTCAGTTGGTAAAGAATCTGCCTACAACACAGGAGACCTGGGTTCAATTCCTGGGTCTGGAAGATACCCTGGAGAAGGAAATGGCAACCCACTCTAGTATTCTTGCCTGGAGAATCCCATGGACAGAGGAGCCTGGTAGGCTAGTCCATGGGGACACAAGAGTTGGACATGACTTAGTGACTAAACCACCCCATCAAACTTAGAAGTAAGACTGTTAAAACAAAGACTAAGGTTACCAATTTTTACTAACATATTCATACAAAAAAACAAGTTATTCCCAATTCCTCACTTTCTTTCATTTCCTCCATCGCTTCCAACACATCCCAAAGCAGCTTATCTACATTAAAACATTTCTTCTATCTGCTCACTTCTCTCCACCTTGATTGCTAAAATTATCTCCATCTTCCTGGCTAACATTCTTACCTGGACCACCACTATAGCACCTGCTAAGTGTTCTGACTATGCTTTCTCTTTTGGCACTGTAATGATTTTTATTAGTTATCCCTAGGCTTTGCCAAGTTTTGAAACATGTTACAACAAAATCTGAAAAGGAAGGAGATCGTCCTAATTATGGGAAAGAGGTAGAAATGTGGGATGAAGACTGTCAGAAGTCCAGGTAAACCCACGAAAACCCATTTTGAAACAGAGTACAATTTTGGCTCTGTTTATTCTAGATACCTAACCTTGCTAATAAAATGAAAGAGGAAGTTTTCAGAATTTTTGTTTTTACCTTGAAATCCCATTTTACCTACTAATATCACACAGATATTTGGAAGCAAAAGAGAATAGCTTTTAATGTGCAAAAAAACAGTTCTAACCTTGGTGACTGTTTTCCCTAACCTCTCAGAATCATGGCTTCACTCTTGACTCTATTACAATCCATCCTTCTCACATGAATTCAGGAATTCTGTGAGGACATAAATCAAATTACATCAGCCCCTTGTTTTGAAGTCCTTCAATGGTTTCCTACTATACTTTGAATAAAACTTCAAATTTCCTACCAAGGCCAACTTCCTGCCTTTGCTGTTCCTCCAGCATGTACTGTGTGCTCTCCAACCACCCTGCCTTCTTAGAGAAGCCTTCCCTCTCTCAAACAAAAGCAAAAGTCCTTTACTTTGAGGTGGGGTCTGGGGGGTCCATAATTTTTTAAAGCTCCTTAAGTGAGTCTGATACACAGCGATGCTGAAAATTACTATAGTAAATGAGTCTTGCTTTTGCTTGAGACAATTTTTCTGCCAATTAACTTCCTGGTACTTGTTACTACCTATGGTTTGAGAAACTGGAAAACCAACATGTAGGAAAACTTTTGTTTTTGTTTTTTTCCTAGAAAAAGGAAAGAAAAAAAAAGTGGTGGGAAGGAGGGAGGTGGAGGAGAGAAAGGAAGGAAGGAAGAAAGGAAGAAGGAAAGAATGGGCAACCTGTACTAAACCCGTGCCAAAGGTCACACCTATGTGCTAAACAAAAGGATTATGCTCATAAACTCTAGAGAAGTCATACTATCTGTACTAACTTTTTCATTTTTCTTAGTTCACGACACTCTGAATGAGACATGAAGTCAGCGAAATCAAATGCAAATGTTACCTCCTTAGAACTACCTTTCTCAACTTCCTGGGTAAAGAGAGCCATTTCCTCTTCTGAGCTTTGATAAGGCTCTGCAGTCCCTGATACACTTTCTTACACTACTGCTACTGCTAAATCACTTCAGTCGTGTCCGACTCTGTGCGACCCCATAGACAGCAGCCCATCAGGCTCCCCCGTCCCTGGGATTCTCCAGGCAAGAACACTGGAGTGGGTTGCCATTTCCTTCTCCAATGCATAAAAGTGAAAAGTGAAAGTGAAGTCACTCAGTCATGTCTGACTCTTAGCAACCCCATGGACTGCAGCCTACCAGGCTCCTCCATCCATGCAAGTTTCCAGGCAAGAGTACTGGAGTGGGGTGCCGTTGCCTTCTCCGTTTCTTACACTACTTACTACTATTTTTTGTTTTCTGTCAGCTCCTTAAGATAAGAGTTGTCCATATTGTTCACAGATATATCCTCAACACCTACAGAGTGCCTGATAGTAGATGCTTAGTAAAATAGTGAGTTATATGATTCGTTTATTCATTCAACAACTATTTCCTGAACATCACGTGTCAAGTAGCATCCTAGACTTTGAAAATTAGCAATGAACAAAACAGCAATAATCCTCATCCCTTTGCATGCTAATATGGAGCGCAGACAAGTATAATAGGTACAATAAAATATATAGCATGGTAGGCAGCAATAAGTGCCAAGAAGAAAAAATAAAGCAGAAAAGACTAATCGATGATGATCAAATGTAGATCAGTGGTTGTCTAGGAACTGTGCTGGAGAGAGTGAGATGGATTGTACAGGGGAAGAAGGAGACTTTCAAGGGATGAATAACCTGTTCTGTCACTTGACTGCCATGGTGGTTCCACAAGTATACATATACACCAGCCAGAATTAATCAAATGGGATACTTCCAATAGATATACTGTACTGTATGGAAATTATGGCTCAATAAAGTTTTCAAAAATTAAAACAGAAAGTGAAGACTAAACTTTAGAGAGGTACTATTGAGAAGGTAAATTTTTTAAAATGACCTTAGAAAAATAAGTAAATGAAATAAAATTAAAAAGACCTCAGGCAAGTGAAAAGACTAACTCTAGGATACTTAAATCAAGACCAATCAAGAGAGAGAGATCAGCAAATGTGCAGACTCTAAAGAGGGAGCATGCTTAGCATCATCCATCAATCAGCAAGAAGGCCACTGGGTCTTGCTACAGTAGACTGGGCAAGGGAGAGAGCTATTAATCTGACTGTGATATGAAGGCCCTAAAGAGAGATGAACACATTAACTGACTTGGGCTTTAACAGAGTTACTGTTGACACACTGCCGTGTGTAGAGAATTGCCAAAGGCAGATGCAGAGATTTCAGTTAGAAGGATGTTCCTACAATCTAGGAGAGAAGTTATGGTGATCTGAACAGAGTGGAGGGAACAGTGAAGAGTAATCAAATTAAACCCAGCATGATCTGATGATGGACTAGATGTGAGCATGAGAGGAAAAGGATAGGAACTAGAGGAATGGAGGTAACACTGACTGAGATGATAAAAAATGAAGGAGGAACAAATAAGGGAGGCAACAGAGGAACTTAGTCTGAGGCATATTCAATTTTTGATAGCCTTTCCACATTTAGAGTTCTCAAGTATGTCATAAGTATACACATGGAATTTAAGGGAGAAATTCAGTTTGGAAATACAAATTTGTGAGTTGCTAAAGTATAGATGGTATTTAAATCCATTAAACAAATAAGACCACCTAGGAAGTGTATTAGGAGAAGGCAATGGCACCCCACTCCAGTACTCTTGCCTGGAAAATCCCATGGACAGAGGAGCCGGGTGGGCTGTAATCCATGGGGTCGCGAACAGTCGGACATGACTGAGCAACTTCACTTTCACTTTTCACTTTCATGCATTGGAGAAGGAAATGGCAACCCACTCCACTATTCTTGCCTGGAGAATCCCAGGGACGGGGGAGCCTGGTGGGCTACCACCTCTGGCGTCACACAGAGTCGGACACGACTAAAGCAACTTAGCAGCAGCAGCAGCAGCAAGAAGTATGTTGCAGACAGGGAAGGAAACTTAAGCTCAGGGACACTTCAACACTGAGAAGCTGGGGAAATAAGAAAGAACCAGCAAGAAAAATATGAAAAGGAAAAAAAAAAGACTAGAAATTAGAAGGAAAATTAGGCAACTATGGTGTTTCAGAAGACAAGTGTTTCAAAGAATAGAGAATTCAAGTATGTCAAATGTTGTTCATAAGTTTCAAAGGCTGTCACTCAAGACCAAAATAAATGCAAAAATATTATATAAATTTTTGAACAAACACTTGATTAAGAAAATCAAGTGTATTAACAGTAGACCAGTCTAATCTTTAACACATTAAAATATTAAATGCCACTTATTACTACATAATTCTTACATTAAAATACCCCAAAATGCCAACTTTTTAACTGGTAAATTATCGACTACTAAAAAGTTCTGGTTTTAATTGTTTCAAAACTAGATGATCACTTAAATTTTTCCCCCCACTGGCTATTACCTATTTTCTCTTCATTCTAATTAGAAATGCTAACAAAAGTTTTCTAGCATCTTTTTTCTTTTGTAAAACATTTCCTTCTGTACAAGGTATTTTTGCAAATAGCTAATTCAGAGTTAGCCAGAATTTGAATATTAAGTTTTGGGTCTCCATGTTTGTTTAACAAAAATGAACACAATAAAAATCACAACAGCTTTCAATGAGGACCAAATTTTTTACTCTATTTATTTTCTGTGTTGTTATAGACCTTGGGCACTGTCCTTCTACAAATTATATCTTGGAACTGTAAGTTTAGGACTACAACTTTAGAAAACAAACTAATATGAAATATATCTTAGAGCTACAAAAAGGGTTGACCTATTTAGAACTAAAGTTTAAATAAACCCAATATTTGAAACTTTATATAAAACATAAAATGGAAAATTCCTCTATTAAAAAAAAGTATTCTAAATTGATTTAAAGCATCCTCAAGCTGTTAAATTTCATCAATCCATACTGACAAAGAGTGCTTTGTTAGATTAGTTTGACTAATTTCTCTGGAGGCTTTCCTTTATTACATTATTAAAAGTGAAAATCCAACTTTAAAAACAAGAATTATCAGAAATAGGCCAAGCATTACAACTTGTATAACTAAATAAGATTATCCAAGCTATTGCAACGTGATCTCAAAATGGTGACCAAGTGTTAATTCTCTATATCCCATCCTTACAAGTTTCCCCACATACTGATACATATACAGATAAGTGTATAAATACGTATGTAAAAGAGAAAGGCATGAGAAAGAGAGAATGTGTTTTAAACTTTGCTTCTTCTCCTAGGACACAAAGTAGGGAGTTGTGGTGGCTATGCTCAGGCTTAAGAGTCTACAATAGTATGTAAGAGCACTTGACATAAAACTGATTATTACTCAGGTTTTAGCAGGTTCTTGCTCCTTACCAGACAGAATTAAACAAGGAGATCAGTGTACATTGTTTTAGAAGGAATTGTGCAAATTAAAAATAAGTGATTACTTTCTTTGAGATTAGATATTTACCTATGTTTCAGACAAAATACTGGCCTTTTAATCCAGAGCCAAATCTGTCTTCATCCAAGAAATAAGAGCATGGTTATTATTGTTTGGGCTTCCTGGCGGCTCAGATGGTAAAGAATCCGTGTGCAATGCAGGAGACCCAAGTTTGATTCCTGAGTTGGGAAGATCTCTTGGAGAAGGAAATGGCTCCCCAATCCAGTATTCTTGTCTGGAGAGTTCCATGAACAGAGGAGCCGGGGGCTACAGTCCCTGGGGTCTGACATGACTGAGCAACTTTCACTGATACTCACTCACCATTGTATATAATCTCTTGATATCGAATATCTTATCTAACTTATCTAACTGCTTGAAAATGACAGGACTGCACATCTGATGAGACCGACAGGAAAAAAAAAAAAAAAAACAGTAAAGGTAGACTCTACTTCTTCCCTATGTTGGCTAAAAACCTAGCCCCAAACTAGAGTGCTTGATACACTAAAACTCTGTCTAGAAAAGGCAACAACATTAGCCTTTTTTTTTTTTTTAATAACAAGAAAGAAACAGAGCTTTATACTTCAGGATCTCTACAGGTGGGGAATCTCTAAATACTTGAGAAAAAACAATTTAGCAGAGGAAAGAAGAAATAATTTACTACTGGATGGTTTAGCATGGAAGTTGTGGCAAAATATTTCCTCACAAAATGTCTTACTGGTCTTGAAAAAGAGGAAGTTACAAAAGAAAAACTAACATGTCTTTATAAAAAGTCAAAATTGAGGCTCAAAAGAGAGAAATAACTATATACGAGACTCTACTAAGCATATAAACGATCCCCTCCTCCCCCGCCCTCGCCAAAGAACATTACTGTTTAAAAAAAGAAAAACATTCTATGAGAAATTCTATTTCAGTTCCAGGAAAGACAAACACAACAGTGGTTCTGACGAAGTAAGCAAAACAATGAAACTTTCCTAAATATACATGCCAGTCCTCAAGGCTTAGATCTCTCTATGATTTATGATAAAATTAGAAAGGATATCAATTATACAAGTAAAGCACTGATGTTCTTCCCTTTGGACATGAAATGTTCACCTCAAAGTTTTCTGTGTACTTTTACGACTCAATTCATGTTTTATTCCTGCAAAAATTTTATTTCTGTTAGAAGAAAAACATTTACTACAAGAAAAGTAATTAGGTTACTAGTGCATAGTCATTTTCTCTAGCTTTGCATACTTCCTTAAATATTTACTTCCTTAGTAACTTCTCTATTACTTTGGCTTCCTCATACTTCAAAGGTATTATATATTGCAGTTAACAAGAAAAAAAAAAAGAGGTAATACATGCACTTGGCTGCCAACTGTCAAATGTACTTTTTGGACCAAAGAAAGAAGTAATGCAGACAAACTGGGTAGGAGAGAGAAACTTAAGCAGGGAGTTGAGGGGGACCCAAAAACCTACCACCACCACATCTAGTACCTGAATAAATAGCCCTCAGTCAGTTCAGTCGCTCAGTCATGTCCAGCTCTTTGAAGCCAGAGCACACCAGGATTCCTTGTCCATCACCAACTCCCACAGCTTGCTCAAACTCATGTCCATCAAGTCAGTGATGCCATCCAACTATTTCATCCTCTGTCGTCCCCTTCTTCTCCTGCCTTCAGTCTTTCCCAGCATCAGGGTCTTTTCCAATGAGTCAGTTCTTCGCATCAGGTGGCCAAAGTATTGGAGCTTCAGCTTCAGCATCAGTCCTTCCAATGAATACTCAGGACTGACTTCCTTTAGGATAGACTGGTTGGAAGTCCTTGCAGTCCAAGGGACTCTCAGGAGTCTTCTCCAACACCACAGTTTGGAAGAATCAGGTGTTTTGGCGCTCAGCTTTCTCTATGGTCCAACTCTCACATCCACATGTGACTACCGGAAAAATCATAACTTTGACTAGACAGACTTTTGTTGGCAAAGTAATGTCTCTTCTTTTTAATATGCTATCCAGGTTTGTCATAGCTTTTCTTCCATGAAGCAAGCATCTTTTAGTTTCATGGCTGCAGTCACCATCTGCAATAAAGTCTGTCACTGTTCCCATTGTTTCCCCATCTATTTGCCATGAAGTGATGGGACCAGATGCCATGATCTTTGTTTTTCGAATGTTGAGTTTTAAGCCAGGTTTTTCAGTCTCCTCTTTCACTTTCATCAAGAGGCTCTTTAGCTCCTCTTCACTTTCTGCCATAAGGGTGGTGTCATCTGCATATCTGAGGTATTGATATTTCTCCTGGCAATCTTGATTCCAGCTTGCGCTTCACCCATTTAGCATGATGTACCCAGCATTTAGCATGATGTACTCTGTATATAAGTTAAATAAGCACAGTGACAATATACAGCCTTGACATACTCCTTTCCCAATTTGGAACCAGTTTGTTGTCCCATGACCTATTCTAACTGTTGTTTCTTGACCTACATACAGATTTCTCAGGAGCCAGGTCAGGTGGTCTGATATTCCCATCTCCTGAAGAATTTTCCACAGTTTGTCGTGATCCACACAGTCGAAGGCTTTAGTGTAGTCAATAAAGCAGAAGGAGATGTTTTTCTGAAACTCTCTTGCTTGTTCTATGATCCAATAGATGTTTGATCTCTGGTTCCTCTGCCTTTTCTAAATAGTCCTCAAACACTTCACAAATTATGGCAAGTAGAACTAACAGGCCAACATCATTCTCACTGTAAAAATTTAATGCCAAGCTCTGTTAACATTTTAAATCAGAGTATTTTGCTACCTTTAACACAGTGGTTCTCAATCCTAGATGAATACTGAAATCACCAGTTTAGTTGGCTTTTTGTTTGTTTGTTTGTATTTTGGCCACACTAAAGGGCATGCAGGATTTTAGTTTCCTGACCAAGAATCAAACCTGTAACCCCTGCAGTGGAGTCTTAACCACTGGATGGCCTGGAAAGTCCCCACTCTTTTTTTGAAATCACCAATTTTAAAGAACACTGATGCCCAGGTCCCATTCCCACAGATTCTTCTCTTTTTTATTTTTATTTTTTAATTTATTACATTTTTGGCTGTGCTGGGTCTTTGTTGCTGCGCGGACTTTTCTCTAGTTGAGACTAGCGAGGCTACTCTCTGGTTGCAATATACGGGCTTCTCGATGTAGTGGCTTCTCTTGATGTGGAGCACAGGTTCTAGGCAGGCAGGCTTCAGCAACTGTGGCATGTGGGCTCGGCAGTTGAGGCCCCTGGGCTCTAGAGAACAAGCTCAGTAATTGTGGCCCACAGGCTTAGGTGTTCCACGGCATGTGCGATCTTCCTAGATCAGGGATCAAACCTGTGCCTTCTGCATTGGAAGGCAGATTCTTTATTACTCAGCCACTGGGGAAGCCTTCCACAGATTCTTATTTAATTAGTGTGAAATATGTCCAGGGCATGAAAACCGTTAAAGATCCAAAACTCATTCTTATATGCAGCATTGAACAAGAACCACTGATTTAAAATGACACAAAATGAACACAGTGATTTAGTTGATTGAGATATATGAATAGACATACACACCAGAGTTCAGAAAAGTTGATCATTCTTCTTAGAAGCAACCTCTTAAGACCCTAGCATCATTAATTCTCTAACAAACTCATCCAATGACAGTACTGTGAAAATAAATTTGCCTTTGTTGCCTATGTATGTTCTAAAAATTGGTAACTTGACTTAGTAGAGTATGTCATAAATAACATTCACCTAGAAGCTGACAGAAGTACTAACCAAGGATCCAGGTCTCACAAAAACATTTCCAGTAGGATCTGGGTTGTATATTTTACCACCAGTCTAGTTTCTATTACAGTTTACTTTTTTCTTTACACCTTTTCTTGGTTTAAGAATATATTTGCAATCAAAGAATTTTTGTGGGTTTAAGTACATATCCAATCACTTGCATAGTGATCATTTTCTTTACAACTTTGAAGTATAAATAATGTACAATAAACTGCATATCTAAAGTATGCAATTTCATAAGTTTGATGTACATATATGTCCATAAACCTGCTGTCACAATGAACATAAACATTTCTACCACACTTAAAAATTTTCATGCACCCCTCTGTAATCTAGGCCTTCCCTGCTGGCTCAGACAGTAAAGTGTCTGCCTACAATGCGGGAGATCGGGGTTTGATCCCTGGGTCAGGAAGATACTCTGGAGAAGGAAATGGCAACCCACTCTAGTACTCTTACCTGGAAAATCCCATGGATGGAGGAGCCTGGTAGGCTACAGTCTATGGGGTCACAAAGAGTCGGACATGACTGAGCGACTTCACTTTTCTGTAATCTAACTTCATCCCTCTCTCTATTCTTATGCCTAGGCAGCTGCTTCCTGTCACTATAGGTTACTTTGCATTTTCTAGGATTTTATATGAGTAGAATCATATATTATGCTAAAAAAACTTTTCATTTGACTTATTTCACTCAGCAAATGATTTTGAGATTCAACCATTTTGTTGTGTATATCAAAAGTCCTTTCCCTCTTATTGCTCAGTGATATTCCTATCAATGCTCTTGATTACCACATTGTATACCTAACATATTTTCTTGGCACAGACTACTGTGAGAAGCTAAAAAAGCTCCTCGATGCAGGCGTCAATGATTTTTGGAAAAACTAGGTCTGGTGATCCCCATTTTAATTCTCACTTAACCACTTAGCAGCTGTGTCTAAAGCAAGTCACTTATCTGCCTCGTATACCTTCTCTAGAAAATGGGCATATATGTCACCTCATCTACGTAATTTACCTTAGACGAGTGCTGAAAGACTCTCTGACTTCTAGGACCTATTGATTCTACTGAAATAGGTGAACCTTCTAGAAAAACAGCAATGCTCATTTGTTTACATACTGCCTGTGGCTGCTTCTGAGCTGCAGCAAGAAAGATGAGTATTTGTGACAGAAACTATATAGCTGTCAAGCCTAAAATATCTGTCCTCTTAAAAAAAAGCTTACCAACTTATTCTAAGTAATCATGAAATGTTCCTGAAGCTAGCTAAAAAACATCTGTAGTGACATTTAGAATTACTGATCGACAAAAAACCATTTCACCATTTTTAAAAAAGTTTTTTTTAATTACTTTAGCTAACAAAATGAAAGGAAAATCATAGGAACTCAAAAATAGATTTTTAAAATCCCTGTGTCAGTACCCAGTAAGTTTAGATGGCATATAAAATCAAAAGGCACATTATAAACCCTAGCTTAAAAAATACTAGGAAAATATCAAGTTAAAGGAACACTATAATAGTTTTCTTCCCAGGTGGCACTTAGTGGTAAAGAACCCGCCTGCTAATCAGAAGAGGTTAAGAGACGCGGGTTTGATCCCTGGGTTGCGAAGATCCCCTAGAGGAGGGCATGGCTACCCACTCCAGTATTCTTGCCTGGAGAATCCCATGGGCAGAGAAGCCTGGTGGGCTACCAGGGTGGCAAAGAATCGGACACAACTGAAGCGACTTATTAGCACAGCACATGGTTTTCTAGGAAAGTCAAAGCAAATACACATGTTTGCATCTTCTTGCCCAAATAACAAATACTAGAAGACAAAATGAAATAATCACTACTGCCAGAATAAAAAATGAATAGCCTATACAAATGGCTAGTGAAACTGAAATATCCAAGAATACTTTCTGTACCTTTTTAAATGTCTGATTTTTGGTCTAGGAATAATTGGAGTGGTTAAGAAAATGGACTTTAGGATTAGAGAAACCAAAGTCATAAAGGCTTGAAAATAAAGGAATAAAAGGATCTCAAAATAAATTTTGCAAAAGTACAATTTTTAAAAAGGGATTATCTTTTAAATTACAATTAAAAAGTCATTAGGGAACTACAAATACTGAACAATCCTAAGAAACTCAAGAAGGGAATATGTGAGGAAATCTGCCAGCTAAAAAAATGTTCTCCTTATTAGAAGAAAAGAAATACATTTCTATTATAGCATGTAACAGAACCACTTATTTGATTATTTACATGGAAATAAATCTAATTAGCTAATTTGGTGATCTGGGTTTTCTCTTCTTAATTACAAGTTGTTGCTTTTTTCTCCCCAAAAGACATATACCAGGTCATTAAAAGTCTGATCTGGCAGTCACCTGACTGCCAGTTCAAACTGACTTCAAGAAAAGCCATGTGGATGTCTGCCATAATGACACTGGAAAATGAAAGGAAAGCAGTGAGTGAGTGAGTGAGAGTTGCTCAGTCATGTCCGACTCTTTGTGATCCCATGGACTGGAGCCCATCAGGCTCCTTTGTCCATGGAATTCTCCAGGCAAGAGTACTGGAATGGGTTGCCATTTCCTTCTCCATCACAAGGAAAGCAGTACTGTTTTGTAAATAATCATTATCAATTTAAAATTATTTGTAGGCTCAGGGACAGAAATAGCACATACTCAGGGTCTTTAGGACAATATTGTAATTAAAATACATGGCCTCTTATACCCGAATGCCTATAAAGATGAGTTATGTGAGTTAGTTTCGTTCTGTGTTGTTTAATCTTAATTTCTGGTCTTTATTTAGCATCTTTATCATTGCCTTGGATTTTCTGAATATGACACCTAACCAAAAGGGAGCAGTGGCCAACTTCTGTGCAGTCACCTTATTGATCCATTTTGCTCCTCTGAGATAGCTATACCAGAGGCTGGTGGCTTTAAGACTCAATCCACAATTGAGAATATCCACATTTTCAGATGATTTCTATCTCTGAAAAAGGATTCTAAAAAGAAGACTCTTTTCCTATTATTATCTCTGCAAACAAAGACTGTAAAATAAATTGTTCTGAATGTATGGCTAATATATAATAGAAAATATAGTTTACAAAGGGAAATGGATCGAAGTTTGAACTCACCTGTCCACTTCTCCCTATTTCCAGCTCCATGATGGCAACAGGAGTATGTATTTGAGCTGAGTGTCTTGACTGTGATTTGCCATCAACTCTCCAGCTCAAGCCCCGAAGCCCTCTGTCCCAGCAGCTCTGGTTCATAAGACTCTCTCGGATTTTTGTCTTATGGCTTTTCCAGAACTTGGAAATGACAGCAGCTTGCTCAGATGTGATCCCTCCTTGCTTTTTGGTTTGAGCAGTCAAAAATGCCTCCAGCTGGTTGAAATCCATGTCTGCAGATGCAATAGACTAAAAACAGAAAAAGGAATAAATTTGAATTTTGTAGGTAACTAGAAAAACATAGTTTCTTAACTACAGATCACACTTTTAAATGATTCTTAATCACTGAAAAAGCTTTCAAAGCGGGTCAAGGCCTTCCCTGGTGGTCCAGTGGTTGAGAGTCAGGGGACACAGATTCAACCCCTGGTTCGGAAGGATCCCACATGCTATGGAGCAACTAAGCCTGCTGCAGGACAATAACTGAGCCAGCACTCCAGAGTCTGCGAGCCATAACTACTGGAACCATGTCCCACAACTACTGACGCCCACAGGCCCTAGGGCCCGCGCTCCACAACAAGAGAAGCCATCACGATGAGAAGGCCATGCACTCCAACTAGAGAGCGGTCCATGCTGGATGCAACTAGACAAAGCCCATGCACAGCAATGAAGACCTAGCACAGCCAAATAAATAAATCTTTTTTGAAGGTCATCAAAAGACAGTAATGAGAATAAGCTCTTCATAAGTACAAAAATATTCCCTTTGAAAATACTGAATATCAGAAAAGCTACTGTTAAAAATTTCACATTGGGAATTCCCTGGTGGTCCAGTAGACGGGAGTCCATGCTCTCACTGCTGAGGACCCAGATTCATTCCCTGGTTGAGGAACAAAGATCTCAGAAGCCATAAGCCGTGGCCAAAAGAAAAAAAAAATCCACATCACTCAAATTCTCTATTAATAACTATAATCTATAAATATCCAGTTCCATGATGAGAAAATAACAAAAATATAAAAATAAAATAATAAAATGAGAGTAAAATGAATTAGAGCTCTGATGAAATCTTACATAATTTCACAGTGCCTTATAGCCAGGCTTGGTTTGATATACTATAAATGTGTGATGCCTTGTCCATAAGAAGTACTAAATAAATTTTGTTAATGTATTATTTTAGATTTGTAGCCTATCTTCAACCAAATAGTTCATATTCAATAATACTACTCTAAAGTATACTACATTATGCTTTTCCATAAATTTTCAAACCTTAACTGCCACTGCTGTTCTGAGAAGAATAAGCAGCTAAACTGAAGTGGGAAATCATCAAAGGGCTCAGGCAACGGAGCCTTGGATAGGACAGTGATGTTTAATACTTCATCTCAGAACAAGCTTTCCCCTGCCTGACCAAGAGTTCCAAACCAAAATACAATACCTCCTTTCTCTGGGCACAATGACTGACCCAAATTAATCTCCCAATTTAGAGTAGGTGGAGAAGTGGTCTTGCCGCTTGGGTGTGATGGTACCAGAAGAATATGAGGCTAGATGGTTGCAAACAGTCATCTTTGATTTTCTGGCAAAATATCTGACTGCAAAAAAAGATGAAAATGGATTCTAATGGCGTGATATCCCTGTTCTGTAATCCCCAAGGCCCTGGTCCCTACAGACCTCTCTTCAACTCCATGTTATCTCAGCATCTTTTCCACCTGTAGACACCAAAAAAAATCCCATTTACTATTCAAAATAGTTTAAGATGTATAGCTATCATTTGGAAGCCAAAGTTCTACCTAAACTTAAGCATTAGAACAGAGGAATGTAAAGGCAGGTAGTGTACACATAGAATATAGGCCGAATGGGTGGAACAGAGGCTGAAAGACAAACATGTTGTCTTTCATTCTTCTATTAATATAAAAATTGTACAGTAAATGTTAGAACATACATTAAAGGCATTTCTCACAATTCAACATACATTTACTGAATATCTGCCTATTTACCAGGTATAAGGATCCAAAATTTCTGCCTATGTGACTCAACAGAAACATTAACTTGTATATTATAATTAAATAAAATTATTTCCACTGGCACTTTGCATCACAATATCACAGCACAACACAGGTGATGTGTATCATTCTTTTCCTCAAAGCATATCAAGAAATCTACTCTGATTTAACTTCACTTGTGACAGAAGTTATTTTGATTGGATTCCAATCAATAATACCTTGAACTGGAATCAACTCACCTAAAAAAATGCGTTACCATCTCTATAACATAGTTTTCTCTCTATTTTTTTTTTGCCCAAACAGTGTGTCCTGCAGAATGTAGTTTGCCAACCCCTGCTCAAGAACATGCTACAAAAAAAACTGACACGTCACACATGACTTGGCAGTGTCCCATCTAAGATCATGTGGAAAGAAAACCTGTTTATAATTACTTGGACCTAGAAACTACTCTTTTACTTTTTGCATTAAAAAAAAAGTATTTTTTGCACAGTTTTAGTAAGTTCTGAATTTTCCAGGAATGCAACTAACATAGCTTGTACTTTGGTTTGGTCAGAACTTTATAAACAGGCTATTGAGCATTTTACAAAATCTCATTACCAGAGGCAATACCATTCGTATTTTTATAGCTAAACTACCAAACCATATTATCTGTCTGCACTTATTGCTGCACATTCACAATGATGCTACATATACCTATAAGTATTTAATTCATTATATGTTCTAATTCAGTAATGCTTCAACATTTACTTTTTTTTTTTTTTTTTTACTGCACCACATGGCATCCAGGACCTTAGTTCCTGACCAAGGATTGAAACTGTGCAATGGAAGCGAAGTCTTAGTGGAAGCAAAAGTTCCTCAACATTCAGATTTTTAAATATACATTTAAAATTACTTCACTTTTTCATTTTCCTCATAACTTTACATTATACTCATGACACCATATTGATTAGAAATTATGCATATTAACTTTATTATATGTGAATTATAATTACATACGTATTTCATTTAAGGTTAAAAAGAACTCTACAGTCAGGTCACTCAAGATGGCTGTTCTCTTGTTCTCTGTATATCCCCTGCCTAACAGCACCTGCTTTACTCACATGGCTGACCTTACAAACTTGTCCCAGGCTCCAGCAAGTGGCTCTTTTCATCAAAAGGCTGATGAGGGGTGAAGGCTGATGAGGGGTGTGGGCCTCTGATTTCCCTGGTAACCACTGAGCAAATCTGACGTAATTCCCCCTACAATTGGCAATCTCCTCTTCCATATAGACACGAATAAGTGACTAAACTATCCCTTCCACCAAGGAGTGAAACCTGCCACCATGTCCGCCCTACCGTCTGCTGCACATGGTGGGGTGTTGCTCCAGGACCTTATTTCAGACATGTAAGCTCCCTCATCCATTAAACCAAGAAGCAAGAGTTAGAACCAGATATGGAACAACGGACTGGTTCAAAATAGGGAAAGGAGTACATCAAGGCTGTATAACGTCACCCTGCTTATTTAATTCATACGCAGAGCACATAATTAGAAATGCTGGGCTGGATGAAGCTCAAGCTGAAATCAAGATTGCCGGGAGAAATATCAATAACCTCAGATATGCAGATGACACCATCCTAATGGCAAAAAGTGAAGAGGAACTAAAGAGCCTCTTGATGAAGGTGAAAGAGGAGAGTAGAAAAGTTGGCTAAAAAAAAGCAACCTAAACTAGTAATAAAGAAAATGTAAACTAATGTATGGATGTGAGAGTTGGACCATAAAGAAAGCTGAGCATCAAAGAATTAATGCTTTTGTACTGTGTTGTTGGAGAAGACTCTTGAGAGTCCCTTGGACTGCAAGGAGATCAAACCAGTCAATCTGAAAGGAAATCAATCCTAAATATTCATTGGAAGGACTAATGTTGAAGCTGAAGCTCTAATACTTTGGCCACCTGATGTGAAGAACTGACTCATTGGAAAAGACCCTGATGCTGGGAAGGACTGAAGGCAGGAAGAGAAGGGGATGACAGAGGATGAAATAGTTGGATGGCATCACCAACTCGATGGACATGAGTTTGAGCAAGTTTCAGGAGCTGGTGATGGACAGGGAGGCCTGGCATGCTGCAGTCCATGGGGTCACAAACAGTCAGATACAACTGAGTTGACTGAAGTGAACTGAACTGAGACTAATAGTACTTCCCATCCATTAAACTGTCAAAAAGTAAACTATTCCACAACACTAAATGTTGTTTCTTCACTTTATTGACAACTCTCATATACTGCTGTGGGAATAGAACATTTTCAAAGAGCAATTTTGTATTCAGTTCAGTTTAGTTGCTCAGTCCTGTCCCACTCTTTGCAACCCCATGGACTGCAGCACGCCAGGCCTCCCTGTCCATCACCAGCTCCTGAAACTTGCTCAAACTCATGTCCATCGAGTCGGTGATGCCATCCAACCATCTCATCCTCTGTTGTCCCCTTCTCCTTCCACCTTCAATCTTTCCCAGCATCAAGGTCTTTTCCAATGAGTCGGTTCTTTGCATCAAGTGGCCAAAGTATTGGAGTTTCAGCTTCAACATCAGTCCTTCCAAAGAATATTCCGGACTGATTTCCTTTAGGATTGACTAGTTGGATTTCCTTGCAGTCCAAGGGATTCTCAAGAGTCTTCTCCAACAACACAGTTCAAAAGCATTAATACTTTGGTGCCCAGCTTTCTTTATAGTCCAACTCTCACATCCATACATGAATACTGGAAAAACCATAGCTTTGACTAGACGGACCTTTGTTTGTCAAGTCATGTCTCTGCTTTTTCATATGCTGTCTAGGTTGGTAATAGCTTTTCTTCCAAGAAGCAAGTGTCTTTTAATTTCATGACTGCAGTCACCATCTGCAGTGATTTTGGAGCCCCCCAAAATAAAGTCTGTCACTGTTTCCATTGCTTCCCCATCTATTTGCCATGAAGTGATGGGACCGGATGCCATGATCTTAGTTTTCTGAATGTTGGGTTTTAAGCCAATTTTTTCACTCTCCTCTTTCACTTTCATCAAGAGACTTTATGTCTTCTTCACTTTCTGTCATAAGGGTGGTGTCACCTGTTTATCTGAGGTTATTGATATTTCTTCCAGCCATCGTGATTCCAGCTTGTTCTTCATCCATCCCAGCACTTCACATGATGCGCTCTGCATATAAGCTAAATAAGCAGGGTGACAATATACAGCCTTGACGTACTCCTTTTCCTATTTGGAACCAGTCTGTTGTTCCATGTCCACTTCTAACTGTTGCTTCTTGACCTGCATACAGATTTCTCAGGATGCAGGTCAGGTGGTCTCATATGCCCATCTCTTTAAGAATTTTCCACAGTTTGTTGTGATCCACACAGTCAAAGGCTTTGGCGTAGTCAATAAAGCAAAAGTAGATGTTTTTGTGGAACTCTCTTGCTTTTTTGATGATCCAGCAGATGCTGGTAATTTGATCTCTGGTTCCTCTACTGTTTCTAAATCCAGCTTGAACATCTGGAAGTTCATGGTTCAGGTACTGCTGAAGCCTAGCCTGGAAAATTTTGAGCATTACTTTCCTAGCGTGTGAGATGAGTGCACTTGTGAGGTAGTTTGAACACTCTTTGGCATCGCCTTTCTTTGAGATTGGAATGAAAACTGACCTTTTCCAGTCCTGTGGCCACTGTATTTTGTATTATTTATCAAAATTTAAGATGTACGTATTCTAGAACTCAACAACTCTTCTGCAATGGAAAAACCTTCAAGTAAGTCTTATGTCTATGCACTGGGAGTCCCATACAAGAACAGTTATTTCAACAATATTAGTAATAGTAATAAATTAGAATCAACCAAATGTCCAGAACTACAACAACAAAAATGGTCAGTGACAAACAATGGACTAACACACAGTAAATGAATTAGAATTATATTTATCAATACAAATAAAGCACACACAATGCTGAACAACAAAAAAGTCAACTGCACACAAATATATAAAGGTATGATACTATTTATATAAAATTTTATCAGATGAAAAATAGTATAAATTTAAAACATATATATAGTAAAAATGTAATATTATACATGAGGTTGATAATCAAGACCTAATGCAGGTCAGAGAATACTTCAGAGGATAAGGAGAATGCAATCTGAGAGGCACATAGAAAGCTCTAGTAGCATCTACAATTTTTTTAATGTTTTTAATAAAAGTTTAACACAGATATACGGAAAAGCTGTGAAAATAGTACAGAGTTAGTATCACATACTCAATTTCCTTGGCTATGTACACCTTACACCTTACTTGTGACAATTACTGAATCAATACTGATACATTATTATTAACCACAGTCTATACTTTATTCATTTTCCCTTAGTTTTTACCTGGTGTGCTTTTTATGTTCCAGGATCCCATCCAAGTTACATTACATTTAGTCTTCATTTCTCCTTAAGTTTCCCTTAGCTATGATAGTTTTTCAAACTCTCTTGGTATTTGGTAATCTTGACAATTTTGAGGAGTACTAGTCAGGTACTGTGTAGAATATTCCTCAGTGAGGATTTGCCTCATGCTTTTCTCATGGTTAGCCTGGGTTATAGGATCAGGGAGAAAAACTAGAGGTAACTTGTCATTCTCATCATATCACATCAAGAATACATGTTAGCAACAGGGCTTATAATCTACTCTTTGGTAGGAAGTCACCATAAGCAGCCCACACTTTAGGAACAGGAAATTCTGCTCCAGCTTCTTGGAGGCCAAGTATCTACATAAATTATTTGAAATTCTTCTGTGCAGGTCAATAATGTTTTAAAATAGACAAAAAAGAAATAATAAAGACCAGAGCAGAAATAAATGAAAGAGAGACTAAAACAAAACAAAAACAAAAAGATCAATGAAACTAAGAGTTGATTCTTTGAAAAGATACACCAAATTGATAAACCTTAGCCAGACTCATCAGGAAAAAAACACAGGCCTCAATAAATAAAACGAGAAGGGAAAAAGGAGAATTTACAACTGACAGCACAGAAATATAAAGGGTCATAAGAGATCACTACAAACAAGTATGTGCCAATTAAATGGACAACTGAGAAGAAATGCATAAATTCCCAGAAATGTACAATCTCCCAAGACTGAACCAGAAAAAAATATATATATACATATATATATATATATGTATATATATATATATATATATATATATGTACAGGCTAATTACCAGTAGTGAAGCTGAATTAGTAACTGAAAAAACAAACAAACAAACAAACAAAAAACCCAATAAACAAGTCTAGGACCAGAAGGCTTCACAGGTGAACTCTACTAAACATTTAAAGAAGAGTTAATGCCTTTCCTCAAATTATTCCAACAAAAATTGAAGGGAAAGAAATGCTTTTAAACTCATTCTTTGAGGCCGGCATCATCTGACACAAAACCAGACAAAGGCACTACAAAAAAAAAAGAAAACTTCAGGCCTGTATCACTGATAAATGTACACGCAAAAATTCTCAACAAATATTAGTAAACCAATTCAACAATGCATTAAAAGGACCATACACCATGATCAAGTGGGATTTATTCCGGGGATGCAGTTCAGTTCAGTCGCTCAATCATGTCCGACTTGTTGCGACCCCATGAACTGCAGCACACCAGGCTTCCCTGTCTATCACCAGCTCCCGGAGTCCACCCAAACCCATGCCCATTGAGTTGGTGATGCCATCCAACCATCTCATCCTCTGTCGTCCCTTTCTCCTCCTGCGCTCAATCTTTCCCAGCATCAGGGTCTTTTCAAATGAGTCAGCTCTTCCCATCAGGTGGCCAAAGTACTGGAGTTTCAGCTTCAACATCAGTCCTTCAAATGAACACCCAGGACTGATCTCCTTTAGGATGGACTGGCTGGATTTCCTTGCAGTTCAAGGGACTCTCAAGAGTCTTCTCCAACACCACTGTTCAAAGCATCAATTCTTCTGTACTCAGCCCTCTTTAGTCCAACTCTCACATCCACACATGATCACTGGAAAAACCATGGCTTTGATTAGACGGACCTTTGTCGACAAAGTAATGTCTCTGCTTTTGAATATGCTGTCTAGGTTGGTCATAACTTTCCTTCCAAGGAGTAAACGTCTTTTAATTTCATGGCTGCAGTCACCATCTCCAGTGATTTTGGAGCCCTAAAAAATAAAGTCTGACACTGTTTCCACTGTTTCCCCATTTATTTGCCATGAAGTGATGGGACCAGATGCCATGATCTTCGTTTTCTGAATGTTGAGCTTTAAGCCCACTTTTTCACTCTCCTCTTTCACTTTCATCAAGAGGCTTTTTAGTCCCTCTTCACTTTCTATCATAAGGGTGGTGTCATCTGCGTATCTGAGGTTATTGATATTTCTCCCGGCAATCTTGATTCCAGCTTGCGCTTGATCCAGCCCAGCGTTTCTCATGATGTCCTCTGAACATAAGTTAAATAAGCAGGGTAACAATATACAACCTTGACATACTCCTTTTCCTATTTGGAACCAGTCTGTTGTTCCATGTCCAGTTCTAACTATTGCTTCCTGACCTGCATACAGGTTTCTCAAGAGCCAGGTCAGGTGGTCTGGTATTCCCATCTCTTTCAGAATTTCCCACAGTTTATTGTGATCCACACAGCCAGGGATGCAAGGATAGTTCAAATCCAAAAATCCATGAGACATACCACATTAACAAATTGAAGAATAAAATCCTATGATCATCTCAAGAGATGCAGAAAAAGCTTTTGACAAAATTAAACATCCATTTAGGATAACAACTCTCAACAAAGTGGGTACAGAGGAACATACCTCAACATAATAAAGGTCATATGGGACAAACCTACAGCCAACATCATACTCAATGGTGAAAAGCGGAAAACCTTTCCTCTAAGATCAGGGACAAAATAAGGATGCCCACTCTCACCACTGTTATTCAACACAGAATTGGAAGTTCCAGCCACAGAAGTTGAACAAGAAAAAATAAATAATAAAAGGAATCCAAATTGAAAGAGAAGTAAAACTGTCACTTCACAGATAACGATACTATATATAGAAAATCCTAAAGATACCACCAAAAAACTATGAGAACTCATAGATGAACCCAATAAAGTTGCAGGATACAAAATTAGCATACAAAAATCTGTTGCATTTCTATACACTAACAGAATTATCAGAAGAGAAATTTTAAAATGTGTGTGTGTGCTCAGTCGCTCAGTTGTGTCCAACTCTTTGCAACCCCGTGGACTGTACCCAGCACTAGGCTCCTCTGTCCATGGAACTTTCCACGCCAGAATACTGGCAGTGGTTTAGTCACTAAGTAGTGTCTAACTCTTGCGACCCCATGGACTGTAGCCTTCCAGGTGCTCTGTCCATGGAATTCTCCAGGCAAGAATACTGGAGTGGGTTGCCATTTCCTTTTCCAAGAATACTGGAGTGTATTGTAAATACCATTTATAAAATAATAAGATACTAGAAACAAACCTAACAAAGGAGGTAAAAGACCTATACGTGAAAAACTTTAAGACCCTAATGAAAGAAACCAAAGATAACACAGACAAAAAGAAAATACTGTGTTTATAAATTGGAACAATTAATTTTGTTAATATGACCATATTACCCAAGGCATTTACAGATACAATGTAATCACTATCAACATACCAACAGCATTATTCACAGAACCAGAACAAATAATTCCAAAATTTGTTCTAAAAGGCCACCTAATGAATGGGAGAAGATGTTTTCAAACAATATATCTGATAAACAGTTAATATCCAAAGAATTCATACAATTCAATAGTGCAAAAAAAAGTTTAAATGGGCAGAAGATTTGAATAGACATTTCCCCAAAGAAGACATATGGATGACGAACAGACACAAGACATTGGGCATCACTAATCATCAAGTAAATGCAAATCAAAATCACAGCAAGACATCAACTCAGAACTGTCAGAATGGCTATCGTCAAAAGACAACAAATAAACGCTGGCAAGGACGTGGAGCAAAGGGAACCATCACGCACTGTTGGGAATATAAATGGGTCCAGCTGCTCTGGAAAACAGTATGGAGACTTCTCAAAAAATCAAAACTAGAATTACCATATAAGAATCATTAATATCTCTAATTTTACTCTGGATGAAAAGAGGAAAGTAAACCTGCTAGTCTAATATAATAAATACAAATTAATGTGGAAAATCTTGCTTCTCACTACTAAGAAGAAGAATATCAGGGACATAAATTCAATAACCCAAAAGTACTATTTCTTAAGTGTATCAAACATAAGTGATGAATCAATGCAGGGTAATAGCTTGTAGCTCTTTGTAATGAACTAGATAAAATAATGTCAAAGATAAATAATAAACTTTTAGGATAAGTATCTTATTCAATTAAATATAAATGACCTTGAATTATAGGTAATTCTATTTTTCCAAGAAAGAAACAAAGTTTAATTGAAGAAATATTTCTTATCATGATCAGTACTGCTAGCAACTTATATAAATAATTTTTAAAAAACAAGCAGAAAATTCTCACCCACAAATAATATACTTACCATCAATCTCGTTCTACTTGGAAATAACTATCTTTTTCTAGTTATATTGTGTGGGGTTTTTTTTAACATGGTAAGGAAAAAAATATTGCTGCAATGTGCCAAGGCAATTGTTTGAATAAATAGCTACTTCTTTAGTGACTATGTTATATCCAAGAAGAAAGAATGATTAGGAATTAAGCAAGATAATGCACGAGATATAAATATTTGCTTCTCCAACTACTTAATGGGAACAGTAATTAAGAACTTCAGAAAGTTATGCACTCCCCTAATTTCCATGAAGTAAGTGAACTGGAACACATCAAGGGGATTGAAATTCATCATCATTTCTAAGGAAAACAGACACAGAGGCACAGAAAGCTAACCAAGAACTAACAATAGTTCAACCCCCATAGAAATTACTCATGGTAACCAAAAACAAACCTTTATTTGCCAACATTTCTGTCAAGGTTCCAAAAATTTTGCAATGCAAAACGTGCAGACATTTGTTTAGTTAAGTCTATAAACTACAGAATGCTACTTAAGACCTCAGGAAAGCAAAAGCAATTTGTCTCTCAGTTCAGTCGCTCAGTCGTGTCTGACTCTTTGCGACCCCATGAATCGCAGCACGCCAGGCCTCCCTGTCCATCACCAACTCCCAGAGTTCACTCAGACTCACGTCCATCGAGTCTGTGATGCCATCCAGCCATTTCATCCTCAGTCATCCCCTTCTCCTCCTGCCTCCAATCCCTCCCAGCATCAGAGTCTTTTCCAATGAGTCAACTCTTCACATGAGGTGGCCAAAGTACTGGAGCTTCAGCTTCAGTATCAGTCCTTCCAAAGAAATCCCAGGGTTGATCTCCTTCAGAATGGACTGGTTGGACCTCCTTGAAGTCCAAGGGACCCTCAAGAGTCTTCTCCAACACCACAGTTCAAAAGGATCAATTCTTCAGCACTCAGCCTTCTTCACAGTCCAACTCTCACATCCATACATGACCACAGGAAAAACCATAGCCTTGACTAGACGGACCTTAATCGGTAAAGTAATGTCTCTGTTTTTGAATATGCTATCTAGGTTGGTCATAACTTTTCTTCCAAGGAGTAAGCATCTTTTAATTTCATGGCTGTAGTCACCATCTGCAGTGATTTTGGAGCCCCCCAAAATGAAGTCCATCACGGTTTCCACTGTTTCCCGTCTATTTCCCATGAAGTGATCGGACCAGAAGCCATGATCTTCGTTTTCTGAATGTTGAGCTTTAAGCCAACTTTTTCACTCTCCCCTTTCACTTTCATCAAGAGGCTTTTAGTTCCTCTTCACTTTCTGCCATAAGGGTGGTGTCATCTGCATATCTGAGGTTATTGATATTTCTCCTGGTAATCTTGATTCCAGCTTGTGTTTCTTCCAGTCCAGCGTTTCTCATGATGCACTCTGCATATAAGTTAAATAAGCAGGGTGACAATATACAGCCTTGATGTACTCCTTTTCCTATTTGGAACCAGTCTGTTGTTCCATGTCCAGTTCTAACTGTTGCTTCCTGACCTGCATACAGACTTCTCAAGAGGCAGGTTAGGTGGTCTGTTATTCTCATCTCTTTCAGAATTTTCCACAGTTTCTTGTGATCCACACAAAGGCTTTGGCATAGTCAATAAAGCAGAAATATATGTTTTCTGGAACTCTCTTGCTTTTTCGATGATCCAGCAGATACTGGCAATTTGATCTCTGGTTCCTCTGCTTTTTCTAATACCAGCTTGAACATCAGGAACTTCACGGTTCACATATTGTTGAAGCCTGCCTTGGAGAATTTTGAGCATTACTTTACTAGCGTGTGAGATGAGTGCAATTGTGCGGTAGTTTGAGCATTCTTTGGCATTGCCTTTCTTTGGGATTGGAATGAAAACTGACCTTTTCCAGTCCTGGGGCCACTGCTGAGTTTTCCAAATTTGCTGGCATATTGAGTGCACCACTTTCACGGCAGCATCTTTCAGGATTTGAAATAGCTCAACTGGAATTCCATCACCTCCACTAGCTTTGTTCGTAGTGATGCTTTCTAAGGCCCACTTGACTTCACATTCCAGGATGTCTGGCTCTAAATGAGTGATCACACCATGGTGATTACCCAGGTCGTGAAGATCTTTTTGTACAGTTCTTCCGTGTATTCTTGCCACCTCTTAATATCTTCTGCTTTTGTTAGGTCCATACCATTTCTGTCCTTTATTGAGCCCATCTTTGCATGAAATGTTCCCTTGGTATCTCTAATTTTCTTGAAGAGATCTCTAGTCTTTCCCATCCTGTTCTTTTCCTCTGTTTCTTTGCATTGATCGCTGAAGAAGGCTTTCTTATCTCTTCTTGCTATTCTTTGGAACTCTGCATTCAGATGCTTATATCTTTCCTTTTCTCCTCGGCTTTTCGCTTCTCTTCTTTTCACAGCTATTTGTAAGGCCTCCCCAGACAGCCATTTTGCTTTTTTGCATTTCTTTTCCATGGGGATGGTCTTGATCCCTGTCTCTTGTACAATGTCACGAACCTCATTCCATAGTTCATCAGGCACTCTATCTATCAGATCTAGGCCCTTAAATCTATTTCTCACTTTCAGTGTATAATCATAAGGGATTTGATTTAGGTCATACCTAAATGGTCTAGCGGTTTTCCCTACTTTCTTCAATTTAAGTCTGAATTTGGCAATAAGGAGTTCATGATCTGAGCCACATTCAGCTCCCGGTCTTGTTTTTGCTGACTGTATAGAGCTTCTCCACCTTTGGCTGCAAAGAATATAATCAATCTGATTTCGGTGTTGACCATCTGGTGATGTCCATGTGTAGAGTCTTCTCTTGTGTTGTTGGAAGAGGGTGTTTGGTATGACCAGTGTATTTTCTTGGCAAAACTCTATATTAGTCTTTGCCCTGCCTCATTCTGAATTCCAAGGCCAAATTTGCCTGTTACTCCAGGTGTTTCTTGACTTCCTACTTTTGCATTCCAGTCCCCTATAATGAAAAGGACATCTTTTTTGGGTGTTAGTTCTACAAGGTCTTGTAGGTCTTCATAGAACTGTTCAACTTCAGCTTCTTCACCATTACTGGTTGGGGCATAGACTTGGATTACAGTGATACTGAATGGTTTGCCTTGGAGACAAACAGAGATCATTCTGTTGTTTTTGAGATTGCATCCAAGGACTGCATTTCAGACTCTTTGGCTGACCATGATGGCTACTCCATTTCTTCTGAGGGATTCCTGCCCGCAGTAGTAGATATAATGGTCATCTGAGTTAAATTCACCCATTCCAGTCCATTTTAGTTCACTGATTCCTAGAATGTCGACGTTCACTCTTGCCATCTCCTGTTTGACCACTTCCAATTTGCCTTGATTCATGGACCTGACATTCCAGGTTCCTATGCAATATTGCTCTTTACAGCATCGGACTTTGTTTCTATCACCAGTCACATCCACAGCTGGGTATTGTTTTAGTGACTATTAATATTTGCTTGTTAGTAAAGGGTCATAAAGAGAATGTTTTTTCTGCTGATTTATTTCATAAGAATACTTTCTGCCAAAAATATATTTAGGGACTTCCCTGGCAGTCCAGTGGTTAAGAATCTACCCTCCAATGCATGGGACACCCAATTTCAATCCCTGGTTGGGGAACTAAGATCCCACATGTCTTGGGGCAACAAAGCCCATGTGCTTCAACTAGTAAGCCCAAGTGCCACAAGTAGAGAAGCTTGCGTGCTGCAACAAAGATCCAGCGCAGTCAAAAAGGATTTTATTATAATAATAATAATAAAAGAAATATATAGTTACACAATTAAAGATCAAAGACTAGGTCAAAAGATCTTAGTTGCATTTCTATAGTCTCTTGAAATAAAAACTCACATAATGAGCTAAAGCAAGTGAAACGGCCCAAAAACTGGTTTAGGTAAACTAGTGTTTTCAAAAGCTTTCTTGTTTTTAAAAAATTAAATATTTCCTTTGAAATTGTTTATGCTATTATTTAAAGTAGAACCTTGTCCAAAACATAAGCAGAACGAGTCCAAAAGAAAAAGAGTTTTGTCTTTTACTTTCAGTAAAAAGGGCTTCCCAGTGGTAAAGAACCCACGTGCCAATGCAGGAGACACAAGAGATGCAGGTTCAATCCCTGGGTCAGGAAGATTCCCTGGAGGAGGGCACCGCAACGTACTCCAGTATTTTTGCCTGGAGTACCCCAGGACAGAGGAGCCTGGAGGGCTACAGTCCAGAGTAGAAAAGAGGTGGACATATCTGAGCGACTTATCATGCAAATTAGTAAAATCTGATTTACTGCACTTGCAGTTAGAAAGTGGTTTTGCTATTTGAAACATTTTTCTGAGTTTTAGTTTCCCTAAAATTAAATGAAGGGGATCTCCTAAATGATCTCCATGTACTCTGCCCCCAGCATTAACGTTCCATGTTACTACATCTATAGACTGAGCTACATAAAATTACCAGCATTCAACCGTTTTTGACTTACAAAAATGGTAATTTGAAGTGGTTCAATCTTGTTAAACCTCCTAAGTTTTATTCCTTCCTATAAAATATCTTTGGCTTCATGCAGCTTTTGTACATTTTTTTTAGTATAATTGATTTATAATATTGTGTTATTTTCCGGTGTATAGCAAAGCAATTCAGTTACACTATGTATGTATGTACCTACATATATTTTTCGCTTCTCCCATTATATAGTTCTGAATATAGTTCCCTGTGCTATACTAAGTCTGTGTTGTTTACTTTATGTACGGTTTTTTTGTATTCTTAAAGTAGAGCAAAATGATGAAAGCTGTCTCTAATTGCCATTATTATTGAATGCACTTTATCAGAAAAAAAATTTTAAGGCCTATTTTATTCCTGAAGAAAAAAAAGATAATCTGATACGGAAACCCTCCTATGTTACTACTTCCCAATTCAGTTTTGAGTATTTGCAGCAATTGTTCTAGCCCACTCAGTCTTATGACTCCAATTGTTATCACTGTATGATCTTCATCTCCTAGTTTCAACCACCTTCCCAACAGGTCCTGTTCTAAGCTCTCAAAAAAGATGAATAACACAAACATGCCTTGAAGAGCACATAATCCGGTGTGTAACCAAAAGCGCAAAGCAGCATCCTTGGCTTTCCTTATTTACTCGGAAATCTAGAGCAGTACTACCCAAAGTACAGTCTGCAGACCAAGGCCAGTTCACAAACTTCATTACAAGTCCCCAACAAGGTGACTGTAGAAAGAGAATAAACATTCAGAAACTTTTTTGACAATGTAATGGGGTTTTTTTTTACATCAATTATTCTAACAAAAAGATTAAACCTTGTATTTTTATGTGTTTTGGGTCAGAAATGGAAAATTCTAAAAAACAACACACACACACAAACACACACACAACAAAACTGGTCCTCAACAGACATCATTTAAAAAGCACTGGTGATTCCAATATAAAATTGAAAATTAAAAAAAAATAAAGTTGAAAAAAAAAGAAGCACTGGTGTTGAGTCTATTATTTTTGCAGTTTAGGTCAGCTGTATTTTAAACTAAAAACACTCATCTCATATCTGACTTCATCAACTAATAGCTAATCAGCCCCGTTTCCACTATAATAAAAATCCTGGCTACATTTAAAAGGAGGGAAAAAAGGATACCAAGAAGAAAATAAGGTGCTGGCTATGGACAAATTGAAAAGATTAAAGTCAAAGCTAAAAATAAGAAATGAGAAAATGCTATTACTCTTCAAAGCGGAGAAAAGAAAATATTTCACGTTGACAGCAAATTTTATAAATCACTGTTGTCTATGCCTGGTTCTTCTTACAGGAAAAAAAGAAAAGCTGCAATCATTAGAATTTCTCAATTCACACAATTCAACAATTGAAAATTACCAACAGAAGGAAACTTTAGCAAAAAGGAGAGATATGGAGTAAGTAGGAGACTTTATTCCTCACACATCTGTGTAACTAGTCCTGTTCCTTGCCATCTGTGATAAAATAATAGTCTCTGTTTATCTGATGTCTCCACACCTGGGAAATTACTGGAGCCTTTGTAAACAAAATCCAACCATGTTTCATTTGGCATAGATAAACACAGAAATGCAATCAAATCATATTTCAAAGGCAAATTCATATTTCCCATTACCAGATTTAATACACAACTGATAAATAGCCAGTGGGTATTTGCTGTATGACGCAGGGAGTTCAAACCTGTGCTCTGTGATGGGGTTGATAGTGATTTATAAATTTGCTGTCAACATTCAAGAGGGAGAAGACATATGTATACCTATGGCTGATTTCATGTTGATGTATGGTAGAAATCAACACGATACTGTAAAGCAATCACCCTCCAATTAAAAATAAATAAATTTAAAAATGATATACAACAGACTAGTGTGTCTGTTGAGTACTACTGCCATATTCTATTCTAACAAATTTACACATTAAAAAAGAAACATTTTACTAAGAGAAACATTTGGCCAGTTACAGACTCACCTAGAGTACCTCTGGATACATTCCAAAGTGCAATAACAAGTACAACTACTATGTAACAGTGACTATACCAAGAAATTTCCAGCTTTCTGGCTGCTCTAACATCCAATTAAGGGCAGACAGCCCAAAATCTGGTTATAGAGAGCTAGATAGGAGTGAGAAAAATATAAAAGTACACAATGTAATAGATTTAGTGATGAATCTGGTTAAATATATCCGTATCAGGTAACAGAACACTTGCGAAAACTGAAGTCTGAACATCAACAATTTAAAAACAGCCTCAAACAACTGGGAAATCTTGGATAGACAGCACTTAGTCACTGTGCTCCAATAATTATGTGTACCAGAAGGTATGCTTGCTGCTGCTGCTGCTAAGTCGCTTCAGTCGTGTCCGACTCTGTGCAACCCCACAGACAGCAGCCCACTAGGCTCCTCTGTCCCTGGGATTCTCCAGGCATGAACACTGGAGTGGGTTGCCATTTCCTTCTCCAATGCATGAAAGTGAAAAGTGAAAGTGAAGTCGCTCAGTCGCGCCTGACTCTTAGCGACCCCACGGACTGCAGCCTACCAGGCTCCTCCGTCCATGGGATTTTCTTAGCTAGCAAATAAACCTACCCAACTTCCCAGAATTTTTGGGGCAGTTTTTTTTTTCTTTTCTCTCTTACCTATTTATTTGACTACATCAGGTCTTAGCTGTGAAATACAGACTCTAGTGTGGCATGGGCTCTGGAGCACAAGAGCTCAGTAGTTGTTGCTCATCCACAGCATGTGGGATCTTAGTTCCCCCACCAGGGGTGAAACCCAGTCTCCTGCATTGCAAGGTGGATTTTTAACCACTGGATCACTAGGGAAGTCCCTTGAGGGTAGCTTTATAGAACTTCTTTCCTTAAGGCAATCAAACCTTGATACTTCAATAAAAGTAAATACTTATTTACCCTTTTGGATGTCTGAACATTCTCAGACAAGTTTTCTGTAAGGCAAAAAAATAAAATATTGAGAAAAAAAGGCAATGAAGTCTTACATCCATGTTTATGCTTTCATATTAATAAAAATTGTATCACAGTAATTTTAGATTTTTTAATTATATTCATTTACAGCAAAGTAAATATATCTGCTATTCTGAATATTCACAGAACATTTATTTAGATATCAAATACTCAACAAGCTGAAAAAACAAAATTCAGATAATAATAGGTTCAGAAACACTACTTAGTCTCTCAATTCTTTATCACAAATATAAAAATGAAAAATACAATGAAGAAGATAACAAAAAGAAGAGAAAATGGTTAAGAAACAAGTGTTATGATGTCTAGATATACAGATTTCTCTGGGTATACAGCTAAGAAGCACGCATTCCTACTGTAGAACTTCAGAAAGGGTTTCCCTCGTGGCTCAGTGGTAAACAATCTGCCTGCCAATTCAGGAGAAACAGTTTCAATCCCCAATCCTGGAAGATCCCACATGCCACGAAGCAACTAAGCCCATGTGCCACAACTATTGAGCTTGTCCTCCAGAGTCCAGGAGCCACAACTACTTAAGCCCGCATGCCCTAGAGGTTATGCTCTGCAACAAGAGAAGGCACCACAATGAGAAGTTCTTGCACCACAACTAGACAGTCATCCCCACTGTCTGAAACGAGACAAAAAAGCCTATGCAGCAAAAAGACACAGCACAGCAGAATAAGAATTAATAACAGGATTTAATGCATTGATGAGAATGATTTTATGACTTTTTGTTTGAAACACTGCTGGTTCTTTAATGCTTTGAGTTAAACAGGCATTTGAAAAAATCTAAATAACTTCATTCTTAGAGTACGAATCAAAGTTTCCTGACCTTATAAAGTATACTTGAACAAAAGACTTTTCCCATTTCACTGTAAATAAAATTTTCCGATGCAATTTTTACTTGGGGAAAATTAGAAACATGCATCTTCCTTCAATGAAAAATTACATATCTTCCTTTAAATAAAAATTATAAGGAATTAATTTTAAAGTGCTAATTTTTGAAGCACCTGAAAAGTTATTCTACCAATTACATGTGATCTTAAAGTCATATCTGACATAGATCAGTGGAATAAAATTGAGTTCAAAAACAAACCCTTATATTCATGGTCAACTGATTTTTCAACAAAGGTGAAAAGACAATTCAGTGAGGAAAGGATAGTCTTTTCAATAAACAGAGTTGGCATTAATTGTGCACCCACTTCCCTGGTGGCTCAGATGGTAAAGAACCTGCCTGCAATGCAGCAGACCTGGGTTTGATCCCTCGGTTGGGAAGATCCTCTGGAGGAGGGCATGGCAATCCACTCCAACATTCTTGCTTAGAGAATCCCTTGAGCTTGGTGGGCTACAGTCCATGGGGTCGCAAAGAGCCTGACAAGACTTAGTGACTAAGCATAGCATGCATAAAGTTTAACATAGACTGCGTTCCTCAAGTTTTCATTACACATTCCTAAGAAGTGCCTTGAGATATTTTAAATTTAATTTGCCCTCTCCTCAAAAATTTTTAATGCGACAAATATCCTATTTATCTTTCTTTAATATTTATTTGGTTGCATTGGGTCTTAGCTGGGGCATAAAGACCTTCATGTGGCACAGCAGGCTTAGCTGCCCCAAGCCATGTGGGATCTTAGTTCCTAGACCAGGGATTGAATCCATGTCCTCTGCATTTCAAGACAGATTCTGAACCACTGGACCACCAGAGAAGTCCCTGTTTATCTGCTCTACCTCTGGTTTACACATAAATACAGAAAGATTTTTTCATTCTTCAAGAACCAATTATCTCCTCCAACAAGAATGCATGAGAACATTAGCTGACACACAAAAATTAACTCAAAATGGATCATATACTAAAATGTAAAACCTATAACTATAAACTCCTTGAAAAAAATAAAACAGACTATCTTTGAGAACTTTTCAACATGAAAACTGCTCTTAAATGCAACACCAAAGTACAACCTATAAAGAAACAAATTTATAAGCTGGTCTTTATCAAAATCAAATACTTATTGCAGTTCAAAACAAAATTAAATGACAAGCCACAGACAGGAAGAAAATATTTGCAGGTTATATTTCTGATAACAAACGTATCCAAAATATATATTTTTTAAGTTGTTATAACTCACTAATAACACAAAATGACTGAATTTTTAAATGGGCAGATTTAAATAGACATGTCACTTCTGTGTACCTTCTGGGGGGATGTCTCTTGAAGCTATGCCTAACCCATAAAAAGGCTTATGGTTTGCATCACATTTTGAATTAGCATACTTTCTGAAGCTGAGTTAGAGTTCCAGGCTTCTTTTTTGTAAGGTACACCTTAGGATGGAAGTTATTTCTAACTTTGGTTTCCAGGTCTCTCTGCTGCTTTGAAGGCGCTATGCTTACTCAGGCTGTGAGTTCTTGGATTTCTGTTTCAAGCCTCTCTGTTCTCACTACTTGGTCCTGCTCCTATCATGGGAACTTTAAGTCAACTAAAATCGTCCTTCTCAAACTCCTGCTGACCATATGCTCTGCCACTACACCACTAACTCTAACTCTCTGCTTTCTCCTTGTTGGTATGCCTTTACAAGAATAATTTAGAACTTCCAAAGGTTCTTTAGAAAAACTTAAAGATTTCCTAAGCTGGCTTCTCCAAGGCTTTGCCCACTGCATGTGAGCCCCTCAACTCCCTAGAGTCATTGGAACTTCAGCCCCCTGCCCACTCCCTCTAAGGACCTCAGTACTCACAAAAACAACCACTTGGATAAAAAAGGTTAATTGCTAGTCCACATTCTCCACAAGATTTTATATCAGGACAAAAGAAAACCTTAAAACTCTTCCAAAATAAAGGTAAAAAGCTGTAGCCCTTATTCTGAGCAGGTAACAACTTCTCCCATTTACCAGATACACTATTCAATAAAAACACAAGGTGGGACAAAGATGAGAATGCTTACATATAAACAAGTGGATTCTGTATTACTGTTTTTATGTCTGACACATAGCTAAAATTTTAGGATGAAAGTCATAAAGCTCTCTACATTCCCGTCTGTCTAAAAATATGATACACATATGTAATATTTCCTATCTCCATTTTACTAAATTAAGAAAGAAGCTCTACCCTAATTGACTTAGGAAAAGGAAGTGCTTATATAAACTACAATAAGTCCCCTACATATGAACCTTCAAGTTGCAAACTCCCAAAGATGGGAATGTGTATTCGTATGTCGAATCATATAAGTAATTCACATGTCTGGAGTACACTGTCACATGCATGCATCCTCTAAAAGTGGCTGTGCTTTTGTGTACTTTAATAGACGGTATTACATAGAATACAGTAGTTCAGTTCAGTTCAGTTGCTCAGTTGTGTCCGACTCTGCAACACCAATAAGCACAGCATGCCAGGCATCCCTGTCCATCACCAACTCCCAGAGTTTACCGAAACTCATGTCCATTGAGTCAGTGATGCCAACCAACCATCTCCTCCTCTGTCGCCCCCTTCTCCTCCTGCCCTCAATCTTTCCCAGCATCAGGGTCTTTTCAAATGAGTCAGCTCTTCACATGAGGTGGCCAAAGTATTGGAGCTTCAGCTTCAACATCAGTCCTTCCAATGAACACCCAGCACTGATCTCTTTTAGAATGACTGGTTGGATCTCCTTGCAGTCCAAGGGATTCTCAAGAGTCTTCTCCAACACCACAGTTCAAAAGCATCAATTCTTCGGCACTCAGCTTTCTTTATAGTCCAACTCTCACATCCATACATGACCACTGGAAAAACTATAGCCTTAAGTAGACGGACCGTGTTGACAAAGTAATGTCTCTGCTTTTTAATATGCTATCTAGGTTGGTCATAACTTTCCTTCCAAGGATTAAGCATCTTTTAATTTCATGGCTGCAGTCACCATCTGCAGTGATTTTGGAGCCCTAAAAAGTAAAGTCGGCCACTGTTTTCACTGTTTCCCCATCTATTTGCCACGAAGTGATGGGACCGGATGCCATGATCTTCGTTTTCTATATGTTGAGCTTTAAGCCAACTTTTTCACTCTCCTCTTTCACTTTCATCAAGAGGCTCTTCAATTCTTCACTTTCTGCCATAACAGTGGTGTCATCTGCATATCTGAGGTTACTGGTACTTCTCCCAGCAATCTTGATTCCAGCTTGTACTTCCTCCAGCCCAGTGTTTCTGATGACATACTGTGCGTATAAGTTAAATAAGCAGGGTGACAATATACAGCCTTGACGTGCTCCTTTTCCTATTTGGAAGCAGTCTGTTGTTCCATGTCCAGTTCTAACTGTTGCTTCCTGACCTGCATACAGGTTTCTCAAGAGGCAGGTCAGGTGGTCTGGTATTTCCATCTCTTTCAGAATTTTCCACAGTTTATTGTGATCCACACAGTCAACGGCTTTGGCATAGTCAATAAAGCAGAAACAGATGTTTTTCTGGAACTCTCTTGTTTTTTCCAATATGGTATACTAACGCACATATATGGAATTTAGAAAGAAGGTAATTTTTTCGAGACAGCAAAAGAGACAGATGTATTGAACAGTCTTTTGGACTCTGTGGGAAAGGGCAAGGGTGGGATGATATGGGAGAATGGCATTGAAACCTGTAAAATATCATATGTGAAATGAATCACCAGTCCAGGTTTGATGCATGATACAGGGTACTAGGGGCTGGTGCACTGGGAAGACCCAGAGGATGGGATGGGGAGGGGAGTGGGAGGGGGGTTCAGGATGGGGAACACATGTACACTCATGGCAGATTCAAGTCAATGTATGGCAAAACCAATACAATATTGTAAAGTAAAATACATAAATTAATTAATTTAAAAAAAATACTCAATCAGGATGTCTGGAGACCAGATGCAGCAATCTGTGCTTTTAACAAGTTCTCCAGATGATTTTAAAGCACACTGGTGCACACTGAAGTTTGAGAACCATTCTTTTATAGGACCCAGTTTCTTCAGGGGGGGAAATAAGAGGGAAAACAAAAACCTAAAAGGGGGGACCTATAGGTTAAAAATGAAATCTCAGCCAATTGCAATATACATGAATCTTATCTAAATATGGATTCAAACCTATTGATCTCAAATTTTTTAGGATAATCAGGGAAGTATAGCCATTAAATCAAATTATTATATTTTGTAAAATTAAGAATTACTTACAATTTTGTTTTTAGTTCTTTTAATAGTGATAATGGCATTTGTGGTTTTTTAAAATTAAAATAATTATTTTGTTGTGCTGTAAAAAAATAAATAAAGAGTCATTGCTTACAAAGTCCACTTGGAGGTTACCCTGTAACCTAACTTACAGGTTACCAGCCTTACAGGTGACTGAGGAAGTTCATTGGTCATAAGTTTAGGAACTTTGAGATATTTAGGGGACCTCAAGAAAAAGGAATTTACCCAAATCTATAGATTACTGCAGGTAAAGTCTGGTGGTAAGTTCTTAAATTGGCTTTCTGGTCTCAAACATGTTTTAAGTCCAATCTGAGATTTCTTATAAGTCTCAGCAAAGAAAATTTAAAAAGTTTAAGTGATCAATATAATTATTATTTTTATGTAAATAATTAGGACAAATTTAATTAGATTAGGGTTATTTTATAAACAAGGATAATCTTACTTTGATATCATTGATCAAAATAGGGATAAATATAAAGGGAAATTTTATGACTGCAGAGAGAATTTTTTTCAGCAGAAAACTACAGCTCTTGTGAGTTATCAGATTCTAGTTCTTTTCATTGTCTTTGAGCTATTTCTTACCTCCAAGTAGATTGGATACTACCATATTGTTTCCATTTTTTCTCTTACTCTCTTGACATGACATCAGTACAGTTCAGTTCAGTCACTCAGTAATGTCCAACCCTTTAAGATCCCATGGACTGCAGCACACCAGGCCTCCCTGTCCATCACCAACTCCCAGAGTTTACCGAAACTCATGTCCATTGAGTGGGTGATGCCAACCAACCATCTCATCTTCTGTCGTCCCCTTCTCCTGCCCCCTTAAATCTTTCCCAGCCAACAGGGTCATTTCCAATGAGTCAGTTCTTCACATCAGGTGGCAAAAATATTGGAGTTTCAGCTACAACATCAGTCCTTCTGATGAACACCCAGGACTGATCTCCTTTAGGATGACTGGTTGGATCTCCTTGCAGTCCAAGGGACTCTCAAGAGTCTTCTCCAATACCACAGTTCAAAAGCATCAGTTTCTCAGCACACAGCTTTCTTTATGGTCTAACTCTCACATCCATACATGATTTCTGGAAAAACCATAGCCTTGATTAGATGGACCTTTGTTGGCAAAGTAATGTCTCTGCTTTTTAATATGCTGTCTAGGTTGGTCATAACTTTCCTTCCAAGGAGTGTCTTTTAATTTCATGGCTGCAGTCACCATCTGCAGAGATTTTGAAGCCCCCAAAAATAAAGTCTGACACTGTTTCCACTGTTTCCCCATCTATTTCCCATGAAGTGATGGGACCAGA
Organism: Ovis aries; assembly: GCF_016772045.2. NCBI lineage: Eukaryota > Metazoa > Chordata > Mammalia > Artiodactyla > Bovidae > Ovis > Ovis aries. The sequence goes on from NC_056056.1 coordinate 46,214,292, forward strand.
TGCCATGATCTTAGTTTTCTAAATGTTGAGCTTTAAGCCAGCTTGTTCACTCTCCTCTTTCACTTTCATCAAGAGGCTCTTTGGTTCTTCACTTTCTGCCATAAGGGTGGTGTCATCTGCATATCTGAGGTTATTGATATTTCTCCTGGCAATCTTGATTTCATCTCGTGCTTGATCCAGCCCAGAGTTTCTCATGATGTACTCTGCATGTAAGTTTAATAAGCAGGGTGACAATATACAGCCTTGATGTACTCCTTTTCCTATTTGGAACCAGTCTGTTGTTCCATGTCCAGCTCTAACTGTTGCTTCCTGACCTGCAAACAGGTTTCTCAAGAGTCAGGTCAGGTGGTCTGGTATTCCCATCTCTTTCAGAATTTTCCAGTTTGTTGTGATCCACATAGTCAAAGGCTTTGGCATAGTCAATAAAGCAGAAATAGATGTTTTTCTGGAACTCTTGCTTTTTCAATGATCCAGCTAATGCTGGCAATTTGATCTCTGGTTCCTCTGTCTTTTTAAAATCTAGCTTGAACATCTGGAAGTTCATGGTTTACATATTACTGAAGCCTGGCTTAGAGAATTTTGAGCATTACTTTACAAGTGTGTGAGACTTGACATCATTGACAACTAAAACCTGATTACCCAGATCCTTATTGAAACTCTAGGTAATCCTGCTCCAAAGACTTCAAGCTGAAGCTGGACAATTTGCTTTAAACTTAAAACCACTTATAACTTCAAATCTGGGTCACCTGGGAAGGTCACCAAAAACATGATCTTTCATGCTCTGCTCTGGGAAGTAACTGACATTGATGTCTCACTCTACCATCTAAAGATACTTTGAGCCCAACATCTAAAAATCTGGACTGGATGCCCTCTGAACACAGAAAATGTGTTCACAGTCTACTCCCACCAGGCAACTTTGGCCTTGGAGTACAAAACAAAGCAGGTCAAAGGTTAACAGACTTTTGCCAAGAGAAGGCACTGGTCATAGCAAACACCCTCTTCCAAAAACAAGAGAGAAGACTCTACATATGGACAACACCAGAGATCAATACCAAAATCAGATTGATTATATTCTTTGCAGCCAAAGATGGACAATCTCTATAAATTCAGCAAAAATAAGACGGGAGCTGACTATGGCTCAGATCATGAACGCCTTATTGCCAAATTCAGACTTAAATCGAAGAAAACAGGGGAAACCACTAGACCATTCAGGTATGACCTAAATCAAATCCCTTGGTATTATATAGTGGAAGTGACAAATAGATTCAGGCTATTAGATCTGATAGACAGAGTGCCTGAAGAACTATGGATGTAGGTTTATGACACTGCACAGGAGGGAGTGATCAAGACCATCCCCAAGAAAAAGAAATGCAAAGAAGGAAAATGGTTGTCTGAGGAGGCCTTATAAATAGCTGAGAAAAGAAGAGAAGCTAAAGGCAAAGGAGAAAACAGAAAAGATATACCCATTTGAATGCAGAGTTCCGAAAATAGCAAGGCACAGTAAGAAAGCCTTCCTCAGTTATCAATGCAAAGAAATAGAGGAAAACAATAGAATGGGAAAGACTAGAGATCTCTGCAAGAAAATTGGAGATACCAAAGGAAATATTCATGCAAAGATAGGCAAAATAAAGGAAAGAAATGGTACAGACCTAACAGAAGCAGAAGATATTAAGAAGAAGTGGCAAGAATACACAGAAGAACTATACAAAAAGATCTTAATGACCCAGATAACCACGATGGTGTGATCACCTAGAGCAGACACCCTGGAATGCAAAGTCAAATGGCCCTTAGGAAGCATCACTACGAACAAAGCTAGTGGAGGTGATGGAATTCCAGTTGAGCTATTTCAACTAAAAGATGCTGTGAAAGTGCTGCACTCAATATGGCAGCAAAGTTGGAAAACTCAGCAGTGGCCACAGGACTGGAAAAGGTCACTTTGCACTCTAATCCCAAAGAAAGGCAATGGCAAAGAATGTTCAATCTACTGCACATTTGCACTCATCTCACACTCTAGCAAAGTAATGCTCAAAATTCTCCAAGCCAGGCTTCAACAGTATGTGAACTGTGAACTTTCAGATGTTTAGGCTGGATTTAGAAAAGGCAAAGGAACCAGAGATCAAATTGTCAACATCCTTTAGATCATGGAAAAAGCAAGAGAGTTCCAGAAAAATATCTACTTCTGCTTTATTGACTATGCCAAAGCCTTTGACTGTGTGCACAAAACACTGTGGAAAATTCTTCAAGAGACGGGAATACGAGACCACCTAATCTGCCTCCTGGAAAACCTGTATGCAGGTCAAGACGCAACATTTAGAAGTGGACATGGAACAAAAGACTGGTTCCAAATCAGGAAAGGATTTTGTCAAGGCTGTATATTGTCACCCTACTTATTTTACTTATACGCAGAGTACATCATGCTGATGCCAGGTTGGATGTAGCACAAGTTGGAATCAAGATTGCTGGGAGAAATATAAATAACCTCAGATATACAGATGACACCACCCTTATGGAAGAAAGTGAAGAAGAATTAAAGAGCCTCTTGATGAAAAAGAAAGAGGAGAATGAAAAAGTTGGCTTAAAACTCAACATTCAGAAAACTAAGATCAACCCAACCACCACCACCCTTGTTAAGTTTGGTATATAAACCTTTTGTCGCTAGCTATTGAATGCTGCTGCTAAGTCACTTCAGTCGTGTCCAACTCTGTGCGACCCCATAGATGGCAGCCCACCAGGCTTCCCCGTCCCTGGGATTCTCCAGGCAAGAACACTGGGGTGGGTTGCCATTTCCTTCTCCAGAGAGCTATTGAATACTCCCTCGCATATACCAGGCAAGCCTAAAGTTAGTTGGTCTTTTTCCTCTTAATCTATTGCCACAATCTGCAGGCAACAACCACTGGAACCAAATTGTAAAAGTTTTCCTCTTAACATCAAGCAGTGAAACAAGAACAAAACAAACCAAAAAAATTTTAAAGCCATGAAACAGAAAAGATACTCGTTTTAAGATAAGCTAGTTAATAAAAATAACAAACTCAATGCTCTGAAGATAATGAACACGTGAAGAGTAATATTTGGCTCTAGCAGGCTCTTCACTAATTCATAAAATCTGATAAACCAGTGACTGTTACACCATCCTAGCCCTCTGTCTTCCATTATGTTTACTTCTCAATTTCATATCTTTGGCCTTCTCCCTTAACTGAACATTTCAATTCATGAACTTACAAAGCCTTTCTAGGAGAAAAGTAGATTTTATTTATGATTTTATTCCTTCACATTGATATTTTAGAATGGCACAAGCCTGAAGCAAAACTCATTTAGGGTGTGTGATATGGGCATCTCCTGATTCTGTCTTTAGAAAGTAGCAACCCCATGGTCCCTTCAGGGGAGCTTTCCCAACTGTCCCACCTACTAATCAATAAAACTTATTTTTCATTCTCCACTTCCCCCACATGTCACATGTACACACTCAACACATCTCAAGCCCAGTTTGTTTTTAAATGTAGCAGCTGATGGTTATACTGGACTTGGGTATTTTAGTATTTAGTATTTTAGCATTAAATGAAAGCTGCTTGTTCCCTTTTCTTTGCTCCTTAGACTTTGTGCCAATCTCTGCAAAGTCTATGGTGAACTTAGAACTAAAAAGAGGGAGCAGAGAACATAAAGCCAACAGGTTTTGTATTTGCCTGTCTGATCTGTTCTCCTTGCATGGAACATAGCTGTCTGTTTTACTGTTGAAGGGTCTATAAAACATGTGTGGTATCTGAATCTCTTGGCAACTCAGACAACTGAAATAACAACAAGGAAATGCCAGGAATGCAAGTGCTGTTTTATAGAAACACACTTGTGGCCTTCATATACATTTTATATAACGGACTTTACAGAAGTAGACATTATTGTCAGAGAAGAATTAAACATGTCAGCAGAGAAAGAAGGAAAGATTTGTAGGCAATGTGAAAAACAAGACAAGGCCTCCAAAGTTAGTCTCTGGACGGTTGCTTTGAGCTTCTATACATACAATATAATGGATAAAAGAAGATTTTAAATCATAAATAAAGAAAGGTATTTTCTGTTAAAAGGATGATTTATTTTATTTAGTCACTAAGAGAGGGCATCAGAGGGCAGACAGACTGAAACCACAATCACAGATAACTAGCCAATCTGATCACACAGACCACAGCCTTATCTAACTCAATGAAACTACGCCATGCCGTGTGGGGCCACCCAAGATGGATGGGTCATGGCGGAAAGTTCTGATAAAATGTGGTCCAGTGGAGAAGGGAATGACAAATCAGTTCAGTATTCTTGCCTTGAGAACCCCATGAACGCTATGAAAAGGCAAAAAGATAGGACACTGAAAGATGAATTCCCCAGGTTGGTAGGTGCCCAATATACTACTGGAGATCACTGGAGAAATAACTCCAGAGAGAATGAAAGGATAGAGTTAAAGCAAAAACAACACTCAGTTGTGGATGTGACTGGTGATAGAAGCAAGGTCCGATGCCGTAAAGAGCAATATTGCAGGAACCTGGAATGTTGGGTCCATGAATCAAGGCAAATTGGAAGCGGTCAAACAAGACATGGCAAGAGTGAACATCGACATTCTACAAATCAGTGAACAAAGATGGACTGGAATGGGTGACTTTAACGCAGATGACCATTATATCTACTACTATGGGCAGGAATCCCTTAGAAGAAATGGAGTAGCCATCATAGTCAACAAAAGAGTCTGAAATGCAGTACTTGGATGCAATCTCAAAACGACAGAATGATCTCTGTTCGTTTCTAAGGCAAACCGTTCAATATCACGGTAATCCAAGTTTATGCCCCGACCAGTAATGCTGAAGAAGCTGAAGTTGAATAGTTCTATGAAGACCTACAAGACCTTCTAGAACTAACGCTAAAAAAAGATGTCCTTTTCAATATAGGGGACTGAAATGCAAAAGTAGGAAGTCAAGAAACAACTGGAGTAACAGGCAAATTTGGCCTTGGAGTACAGAATGAAGCAGGGCAAAGGCTAATAGAGTTCTGCCAAGAGAACACACTGGTCACAGCAAACACCCTCTTCCAGCAACAAAAGAGAAGACTCCACATATGGACAACACCAGACGACCAACACTGAAATCAGATTGATTACATTCTTTGCAGCCAAAGACGGAGAAACTCTATACAGTTAGCAAAAACAAGACCGGGAGCTGACTGTGGCTCAGATCATGAACTCCTTATTGCCAAATTCAGACTTAAATACAATAAAGTGGGGAAAACCACTAGATAATTCACGTATGACCTAAATCAAATCCCTTATGACTATACAGTGGAAGAGAGAAATAGATTTAAGGGACTAGATCTGATACACAGAGTGACTGATGAACTACTGACAGAGGTTCGCGACATTATATAGGAGACAGGAATCAAGACCATCCCCAAGAAAAAGAAATGCAAAAAAGCAAAATGACTGTCTGAGGAGGCCTTACAAATAGCCGTGAAAAGAAGAGAAGCGAAAAGCAAAGGAGTAAGAAAGATATAAGCTTCTGAATGCAGAGTTCCAAAGAACTGCAAGGAGAGATAAGAAAGCCTTCCTCAGCAATCAATGCAAAGAAATAGAGGAAAACAGTAGAATGGGAAAGACGAGGGATCTCTTCAAGAAAATCAGAGATACCAAAGGAAATTTTCATCCAGAGATAAGCAAAATAAAGGACAGAAATGGTATAGACCTAACAGAAGCAGAAGATATTAAGAAGAGGTGGCAAGAATACACAGAATGTACAAAAAAGATCTTCACAACCCAGATAATTACGACGGTGTGATCACCCACATTGACCTAGAGCCAGACATCCTGGAATGTGAAGTCAAGTGGGCCTTAGGAAGCATCACTACGGACAAAGCTAGTGGAGGTGATGGAATTCCAGTTTAGCTATTTCAAATCCTAAAAGATAATACTGTGAAAGTACTGCACTCAATATGCCAGCAAATTTGGAAAACTCAGCAGGACTGGAAAAGGTCAGTTTTCCTTCCAATCCCAAAGAAAGGCAATGCCAAAGAATGCTCAAACTACCGCATAATTGCACTCATCTCACATGCTAGTAAAGTAATGCTCAAAATTCTCCAAGCCAGGCTTAAGCAATATGTGAACCATGAACTTCCTAATGTTCAAGCTAGTTCTAGAAAAGGCAGAGGAACCAGAGATCAAATTGCCAACATTCGCTGGATCATCGAAAAAGCAGGAGAGTTCCAGAAAAACATTTATTTCTGTTTTATTGACTATGCCAAAGCCTTTGACTGTGTGGATCACAATAAACTGTGGAAAATTCTGAAAGAGATGGGAATACCAGACCACCTGACTTGACTCTTGAGAAACCTGTACTCAGGTCAGGAAGCAACAGTTAGAACTGGACATGGAACAACAGACTGGTTCCAAATAGGAAAAGGAGTACGTCAAGGCTGTATATTGTCACCCTGCTTATTTAACTTCTATGCAGAGTACATCATGAGAAACGGGCTCCAGCTGGGCTGGAGGAACAACAAGCTGGAATCAAGATTGCTGGGAGAAATATCAATAACCCCAGAAATGCGGATGACACCACTGTTCTGGCTGAAAGAGAAGAACTAAAGAGCCTCTTGATGAAAGTGAAAGAGGAGAGTGAAAAAGTTGGCTTAAAGCTCAACATTTAGAAAACTAAGATCATGGCATCCGGTCCCATCACTTCATGGCAAATAGATGAGGAAACAGTGGAAACCATGACAGACTTTATCTTGGGGGGCTCCAAAATCACTGCAGATGGTGACTGCAGCCATGAAATTAAAAGACGCTTACTCCTTGGAAGGAAAGTTATGACCAACCTAGACAGCTTATTAAAAAGCAGAGACATTACTTTGTCAACAAAGATCTGTCTAGTCAATCCTATGGTTTTTCCAGTAGTCATGTATGGATGTGAGAGTTGGACTGTGAAGAAAGCTGAGCGCCAAAGAATTGATGCTTTTGAACTGTGGTGTTGGAGAAGACTCTTGAGAATCCCTTGGACTGCAAGGAGATCCAACCAGTCCATCCCAAAGGAGATCAGTCCTGAATATTTATTGGAAGGACTGATGTTGAAGCTGAAACTCCAATACTTTGGCCAGATGTGAAGAGCTGACTCATTTGAAAAGATCCTGATGCTGGGAAAGATTGAGGGTAGGAGAAGAAGGAGACAACAGAGAATGAGATGGTTGGATGGCATCACCAACTCAATGGACATGGGTTTGGGTATACTCTGGGAGTTGATGATGGACAGGGAGGCCTGGCGTGCTGCAGTTCATGGGGTCGCAAAGAGTCAGATACGACTGAGCGACTGAACTGAACTGAAAGAGGACTGTCTTGGGAGTTGGCTGGCTTGCTCTACTATGGTAACTCCTATTTTTCTTGAACTCCAAAAGCAGTCACCTAGAATTTTAAAACACGTAGTCATGGTTATATAGATAAGGTGGTACCCCTGAAAAAGATAATATAAGACAAGTTCTTTTTTCTAAAACTGAAAAATTTAGTTAGCTCTTTAGGATATTGAAAGGACTTCCCTGGTGGCTCAGATGGTAAAGCGCCTGTCTACAATGCGGGAGACCCGGGTTCGATCCCTGGGTCGGGAAGATCCCCTGGAGAAGGAAATGGCAATCCACTATAGTACTATTGCCTGGAAAATCCCATGGACAGAGGAGCCTGGTAGGCTACAGTCCATGGGGTAGCAAAGAGTCAGACACGACTGTGCGACTTCACTTTCACTTAGGGTATTGAGAAAAGATACCAAAAAACCCCCAGCTGCATATGACTTAGCTTCTTAGAAGACTGTCATCATTGTGTCTAAAAGTCAATTCCACTGCAGATGGACACAGCTATCAGAAAGAAATAACTAAAATCTAACTTTATAATGAGGAAAGTTTTACTTGTATATTACTTATGCAAATGTTTATGTTTTACTTAAAAAAAAAAAAAAACACTAACTCTACAACTGGTCTCTTCTTTTCACAGTCAAGGACCTTTGTAATTTACTCTGTATCCACTGGATCTAAATACAAATTCCTGAAGTAAATGACTTTTCTGAAGGATTAAAGAGAATTAACATTGACCACATGGGAGGATTTTAATATAAAAAGAGCAATAATTATTAAATACAAATCATATGCCAAGCACTATTTAGGAGTTTTATATACAGTGTCACATATGTTATACTCCTAGTTCTAGCTGAATTAGAAATTATTTTCCTTATTCTGTATATGAATAAATAAATAGAGGTTCAAAAAGATTAAATAACTCACCCAACTTTACTCAACTGGTAAACTGTAACACTGGGAATTGTAATTAAGGTATTTCTGCCTCTAAATCCTATTTGTTTCCACAGTAATAAACTGTCTCCTAAAACGCACAAACTCACTAAAATGGTCAAACATCATTTTAAGTAACCCGCAGAATGATTTTTTCTAAGTAGGAAGGTGGGAGTTGCTGACATTTCTTTGTACTTCAGTTCAGTTCAGTCACTCTGTCGTGTCCGACTCTTTGAGACCCCATGAATCGCAGCACGCCAGGCCTCCCTGTCCATCACCAACTCCCAGAGTTCACTCAGACTCACGTCCATCAAGTCAGTGATGCCATCCAGCCATCTCATCCTCAGTCGTCCCCTTCTCCTCCTGCCCTCAACCCCTCCCAGCATCAGAGTCTTTTCCAATGAGTCAACTCTTCTCATGAGGTGGCCAAAGTACTGGAGTTTCAGCTTTAGCATCAGTCCTTCCAAAGAAATCCCAGGGTTGATCTCCTTTAGAATGGACTGGTTGGATCTCCTTGCAGTCCAAGGGACTCTCAAGAGTCTTCTCCAACACCACAGTTTAAAAGCATCAATTCTTCGGCGCTCAGCCTTCTTCACAGTCCAACTCTCACATCCATACATGACACAGGGAAAACCATAGCCTTGACTAGACGGACCTCAGTCGGCAAAGTAATGTCTCTGCTTTTGAATATGCTATCTAGGTTGGTCATAACTTTTCTTCCAAGGAGTAAGTGTCTCTTAACTTCATGGCTGCAATCGCCATCTGCAGTGACTGTGGAACCCCCAAAAATAAAGTCTGACACTGTTTCCACTGTTTCCCCATCTATTTCCCAAGAAGTGATGGGAAATAGTGATGTACTTACCATTTCCCAAATATCCCATCATCTTTCACATCTGAATGCTGTGGCTCAAGATGTTTAATCTGGTTGCAATAACCCTCAACAACCTCCATCTTTTCTCCAACTCCTGTAGAACACAGCTCCAGAAACTAATGGCTTCCTCCTCTACACAGTACATTTTTATATCTGTTATGAGTGATTAAAACTACAGATTAAGGAGTCAAAATAACCTGTGTTCAGTACTCTTTCCCCTTTAATAAGTAAGATCTTAGGCAAGTTATTTATCTACTCTAAGCATCAATTTTGTAATTACATGGAGAGAAGATTATCTCCTCTGCTGGAGAGCTGCTGTTGTTCACTCACCAAGTCATGTCCAACTCTTTGCTACCCCAGGCTTTCCTGTCCTTCACTGTCTCCTGGAGTTTGTTCAAACTCATGTTCACTGAGTTGGTGATGCATCTAACCATCTCATTCTCTTCCTGCCATCCATCTTTCCCAGCATCAGGGTTGCTGGATTGTAGTGAGGATTAAATGAGGAACTCAGAACAAAATATCCTATACATCACACTTTTCCAGGCTATCAGATTCTAGTCCAGTTAAATGCCTTTGAGTTACTTAACAACACTCCATAAGTGGTACACTACTGATAGATATGTAAATTATGGACTGTCAAATAGTAATTTGACATCTCCCCCTCCTTCCTACAGGAGTGGGGAAAAACCTAGTTTTGTCCAGTCTCAATTTACAATTTATACCATTCCTTTATACCACAAAAATTTGTGCTGTTATGACTTTTTCTTTTTTTTGCTACACAACATGTGGGATCGTAGTTCCCCAACCAGGGATGGAACCAGTGCCCCGTGAAGTGGAAGCCTGGAGGCTTAACCACTGGACCACCAGGGAAGTCCCTTGATTTTTCCTTTGTATGGATTAGATATCCTTGGTTGCCTCACTTAATATGAGTAAAGTAAATTCTGTAATCTGTGTGCTTATTTTTGAATCTGTAGGAGGGTAACAAGTTGACTTTTTTGGAAAGTTACATTTTTATCAACATCATTATCCCAACTCCCAATCTTGATCTTTTCTGAACTCTATACTCCTTATATTCAAACCACTAGAATCTTCAATTAAATGTCCCAATAAATGGTTTTCTTTACTTGGAAAACTTGTTCCTCCTTACAGTCTCCAAGATGACATCCAATGACCCTGCTCTCTTGACTTTTTGAAGAGTCTACAGTGGCTATTTTACAAGATGGCTATTACTCATTAGAGTTGGTTTATGGTTTGGGGGCACAAATATTATCTATGAGGCAGAGATGTCAATTCGTTTATTGATGATGCTGAGTTTGATCATCTGACTAAGGTGATATCCATTAATGACTCTCAATGCTTCTCTTGCTGGGCATTTTCATCCACCAAAGCTACCTAACACCTATTTCTTCACCTTTGACTGTATTTATTCCAATTTTTTTCTAGCCTCTCCAGGCTCCAAATCGTCTTTCCTATCCCTCAATCTCTGCAGGGAATCTATGTCCTACTTCATTACTAAAATCCAAAAACAACTCCCTCAACCTTATCTCTACTAATTATTTTCCTTCCAGACTTAACATCCAAATGCAGTGTGTGGTCTATGATCAGATCCTGGTTTGAATAAACCAGCAAGACATTTCTGGGGGTAATCATGGAAACACTGTACATTAAGGAATTATTGTTAATTGTACTAGTTGTATAATCATATTGTGTTATGCAGTTTAGAGACACATTGAAGCTAAAGTGAAATACCATGGCATATATTTTTTAATATAAACTTATTTTAATTGGAGGCTAATTACTTTACAATATTGTAGTGGTTTTGCCATATATTGACATGGATCGGCCATGGGTGTACACTTGTTCCCCATCCTGAACCCCCCTCCCACCTCTCTCCCCATCCCATCCCTCTGGGTCATCCCAGTGCACCAGCCCCGAGCACCCTGTCTCACGCGTTGAAGCTGGACTGGCGATCCATTTCACATATGAGAATATACATGTTTCAGTGCCATTCTCCCAAATCATCCCACCCTCACCCTCTCCCACAGAGTCCAAAAGACTGTTCTATACATCTGTGTCTCTTTTGCTGTCTCACATATAGGGTTACCATTACCATCTTTCTAGATTCCATATATATGCATTAGTATACTGTATTGGTGTTTTTCTTTCTCACTTACTTCACTCTGTATAATAGGCTCCAGTTTCATCCACCTCATTAGAACTGATTCAAATGTATTCTTTTTAATGGCTGAGTAATACTCCATTGTGTATATGTACCACAGCTTTCTTATCCATTCATCTGCCAATGAACATCTAGGTTGCTTCCATCATGGCATATACTTTAAAGTACTCCACGAAAAAAGAAGAGAAAGAAAATATAGAAAAATATTAACAATTTATAATTTAGGTGAAGTGTATACTAATCTCTACTTTTCTTATAACTGAACATTCTCATAATAACTCAAAGTTTTGTTTCTATCTTTTAAAAAAACTTGAAGCACAGAATCAGTGACTTGCCAAGATCACAAGCTGTAAATGGAATTTAATTAGCTAGGATTCTAACCCAGTCAGGGCTCCAAGTCTGGGCCCTCAGCTTCTGTACTACACTGCCTCTTGTTCAATTGACCAAAGTTTGTGAGGCACTAGTACTTACATTGGGGGGGAGAAAGAAGATAGAATGCAGCAAAGATTAACAAATTAATATATGTAAAGTCCTTAAAACAGTGCTTGGCATACAATAAGAACTATTTAAGTGTTAACTATTACAGACCACTGTTCCACTGAAAACTATTATGGTTGCCACAGCTAGGGAAGGAGTTGGGGTGGGGATTGAGATTCCATAGATTAAGTTTGAGAAACCCTAAGTGAAAGAAAGTTAGACATGTTTCTCTGTGCATGATGTCTTTGTGTCTTTAATACGTTAACGCTCATTTCCAAAAAAGACATCTAGCATGCAGCATTTTCCAATTCTAATTGATCACTAAATGCTTCCTCCCCCCGGCCCCCCGCCAAAAAACAACTTGAGGAACTGACACTCTGTGCAACAAGCTGACTCCCTGATTTACATGAAGAAATTAGGTCCTTCACAATAAGGCAACATTTTATTTCAATGGATAGAGAAAAAGAACCAAATGATAAATCCATAATGCTTTACTGGACAAACACAATGTTCACTTTCAAAGTCTGTTATCAGTATGGCTAACAAATAGTCTTCCTGAAGTATGCTAACATGTGTTGCTACTGGCTCCCTCCCTGTTCCTTTCCAAGGTTGAATACCATGAAGTCTCATGCCCTCTAGGCCCCTCTACCTGAGGTTCAAGTATTCTCTGAGGATCAAGAGAACTCTCCTCCCTTCTAATAAGTCAATTCACTCCATTGTCCCCCTCTCCACACAAAACATGCCTCTATTTATAAACAAGAAAAATATTAATTTGATGTACTAAGAAAATGAGATGACAGTGCTCACCCTCTATCTGCCTCTCCTTCTTTCTTGCAATGCAATTCCTATAAAAGCAAAATCTTTATTTTAAATTCTGAATCTTTTTCTCTTGTAAGATGACTTAGCACATAAGCAATTATAATTTGCTATATGTTTTATTGCTGTTGATATAATGTATTTTCAAGTCTTATTCTTGCTTTGAAGAAAAACATAATCACGGAGAACATTTGTCAAATTTCACAGGAACCTAAAAGAATACAGGTAGGAGTGGAATTTAAAACTTTTAAGCTGAAAAGTCATCAATAATCTGAATTACAGACCCATAGGTATGGTGTTAAGGTATTTTAAACATTAACATTTTAAATATACAAAATCATTAAACTCTGTGGTAGTTCACATTCTATTTATCAAATTGCCATATTTCTGGAATACAATCAAACAAAGAGGAAAAAAATGACAACATTTAAGAGAAGATTTTAAAAATATATATCTAACAAAAATAGATGTCACAAAGATTAATCTCCAAAATATAACAGCAGCTTATGTTAAAACAAGAAACAGAAAAACAACAACCCAATCAAAAAGTCGGCAGAAGACCTAAACAGACATTTCTCCAAAGAAGACAAACAGATGGCTAATAAATACATGAGAAGATGCTCAATACTGCTCATTATGAGAGAAATACAAATCAAAACTACAATGAAATATCACTGCATACCAGTCAGAATGGCCATCATCAAAAAATCTACAAACAATAAATGCTGGAGAGGATGTGCAGAAAATGGAACTCTCTTGCACTGTTGATGGGAATGTAAACTGATACAGCCACTATGGAGAACACTATGGAGATTCCCTAAAAAACTAGGAATAAATCTACCTATGACCCAGCAATCCCACTACTGGGCACATACCCTGAGGAACCCATAACTGAAAAAGACACAAGTACCACAATGTTAACTGCAGCACTATTTACAATAGCTAGGTCATGGAAGCAACCTAGATGTCCATCGACAGATGAATGGATAAAGCAGCTGTGGTACAGGGTCTTCCCAGGTGGCACTAGTAGTAAAGAATCCACCTGTCAATGCAAGAAAGTGTGGTACATATATACAATGGAATATTACTCAGCCATAAAAAGGAACGCATTTGAGTCAGTTCTAGTGAGAAAGATGAACCTAGAGCCTATTACACAGAGTGAAGTAAGTCAGAAAGAGAAAAATAAGCATCATATATTAACGCATATAAATGGAATCTAGAAAGATGGTACTAATGAACCTATTTGTAGGACAGCAATGGAGACACAGACACAGGGAACAGACCTGTGGATACAGCTGGGGAAGAACAGGGTGCGATGAATTGAGAGAGAGCATTGAAACATATACTTTACCAAATGTAAAATAAATAGCCAGTGGGAATTTGCAAGGCAAATAATACAGGGAGCTCAAACCCAGTGCTCTATGACAACCTAGAGAGACAGGATGGGATGGAAGGTGGGAGGGAGGTTCAAGAGGGAGGGGACATAGGTATACCTATGGCTGATTCATGTTGATGTATGACAGAAACCAACACACTATTATAAAACAATTACCCTCCAATTAAAAATAAATAAAATTTTAAAAAATATGCTTCAACATATAATGTATTTTAAAAAAAAGATGTCACAAAGTTAACAAAAGGCCTAGATTATAACTAAAACCAACTCAAATCTTAAATATTTAAAACACATACTAAAGGTAAACTAGTTAAGCTTCCCTTTACTTTATTACAAATATAATTCTTAATAAAAAGAAAAGATAGTCCAACAGTCACTTTTAAAAGTTTCCTTCTAGTTCTTCTTTATATGCATATATGATTTGTGATCCTAGTTGCAGTCAGGGTATAAAATATCTATTAAAGCAACATAAACATTCAGACACTTAAGACTCTTTAGCAACTGCAATTAGATTCTATTCTGAGTAAATATATTGTCTGTCATGAAAGATATTTAATAATACTTTCACACAATCAAGCAGTCCCTAGAATTCTCAGAAATAAACCACCAAAACAAGAAGTAATAGCAATGTATCTACTAAAATGGACAAAATCCAGACCTCTGACACACAAAGACTGGCAAGGATGTGATACAATGCAAAATTTCAGTGATTGCTGGTGGGAATGCAACATACTACAGCTTCTTTGAAAGAGAGTTAGGCAGTTTCTTACAAAACCAAACTTACTCAAAGAAAAACAAACAAGAAAACATACTCAACCATATGATCCAGAAATTGCACTCCTTGGTATTCATCCAAATGAGTTGAAAACTTATGTCCACACAGAAAACTGCACACGGGTACTTATAGCAGCTTTATTCATAAATGACAAAACTTAGAAGCAACCAGATGTCCTTCAGCATCAGGGGATAAACTGTGACAGGTCCAGACAATTCAATGTTATTCAAAAGAAATGAGCTTTCAAGCCATGAAAAGATATGGAGGAATCTTAAATGAATATTACCAAGTGAAAGAAGCCAATCTGAAAAGGCTATATGCTCTATGGCTCCAATTATAAGACATTCTAAAAAAGGCAAAACCATGGAGACAAAAAACAAAAACAAACCCACCAGTGGTTGCCAAGGAGAAGGGGAACAGAGAGATGAACAAGTGAGCCCTAAGGTAAACTGTGGTCTCTGGGTGATGATAACGTGTAGGCGTAGGCAGGTTCATCTATTGTAACAAATGTACCATTCTGGAGGGGATGTTGAGAATAGATGAGGCTGTGCCTGTGTGGGAGCAGGAAGCATATGAGAACTCTCTGTACTTTCTGCTGCGAACTTAAAACTGCTCCAAAAAATTAAGCCTATTTACATTTTTTAAAAAGCAACAGTACTGTGTTTCAAGGATCTTAGCTACTATAAAGAACATGAAATGCATGCTTCATATCAGGAGACATACATGGTCCAAAGAAAAGTCATACTGTCGTTTTGTATTTTAAGGGGAACAGGACACAGAGTTGTCTCCCAGGAGCAGACACTGTTACCTTCTTCTTTAGCAAAGTCAAAAGATAAGAACAAGTCACTATCACAGCTTAAACAGATATCCAGTTCCTACTCTGCTTACTGCTTGCTCTCCCCATGCAAAAACAACTTGGATCTGGCTGACTTTAGAATGAGAACATTCCACAGGTTTTCATTAGGTGAATCTGAAAATGTCAAACTCATTAGCTAAAAGATTCTGATGGCTGTTAAATTCTTCAGAAGAGGTTTATACACAAACTAAACAGTAAGCACAAAAATTAATTTCCTCCTCAAACAAGAGTAATACTCTGTTTCTCCACCTCACTCCCACCCCCCAGATTTATATGTTGAAGCCCTAACTTTCAACGTGATTATCTAGAGATGGGGCCTTTGGGAGGTAATTAGAGTTAGATGAGGTGATGAGGGTGGGACCCTCATAATTGAATTAGTGCCTTTATAAGACCAGATACCAGAGAGTTCATCCTCTCTCTCCCTGCACGCACGCACAAAGAGGTTATGGGAGCACACAGTGAAATGGCAGTTGCCTGTAAGCCAAAAGGGGACTTGGAATGAAACCTACTTTACCGTCACCTTGATCTTAAGATTACCTAGGCTCCAGAATTGTGAGAAATACATTTCTGTTGTTTAAGCTTCCCAGTTCATATTTTGTTACGGCAGCCAAAGCAGACAAAGAGTTAGTGAAACTAAAAGCAATTCTAATGGCTTGCCCAATTAAAGCCTGATCCAAACCCATGACTCAGACCCAAGACTTTCAGATCTATATCCATTAATTTTTAAGTGAATTTACTCTCAATGAATACAAATTCACTATAAAACAGAAAATAAAAGTAAATGGTAGTAAACTATGGAATTCAAATTCAGTATTTCAAATTGTGCAAAAATCTTTATAATTCATATCCATCTCCTATCTTGTGGATCATATAAGTTACTTTGCTTCCTTCCGCTGTATTCATGTGACTATTTTGTTGTTTAGGTGCATAAGTAGAAACAGAATGTTGTGAAATTTAAACAGATTAATTTTGATCCTTCTAAGCAATTTTAATGATGAAAATGAAGCCTTATCATTTGGTGGGTGAGGTATTTTAGACTAGTAAACTACAAGCTTCTTGTGAAATATACAGTGTCTTATATGATTCTTATTTCCTCCAATACTTGGCAGAATACTATGCACACAGTTTAATGAATATGGAATGAAAGAAAGATAGATGCCTACCCCCACACCTGTTTCATCATCAGATTAGAGTAACCACTTAAATTCTGCATTATCTATCAGTCAATGTACCTACCTAGTTAGAAGAAAATTAACCTGGTGGAATGTTAAAAGGGCTTCTAATTTAATAAAGAATTGTAACAAAATAATGAAAGAATAACAAAATAATAAAATTCAATTAAAAGATATTCTATGAAAGAGTGTTGTTTTCTGTTTCCAAATCTACTAATCATGCCAGCTTTCAAATCTTCATATTCTGAAAGCCTGAAATAGCCTAGTATCTGCTTTAGCAAAGATCTCTTGAGGTTAGATATCTTGAAAGCAATTTGCTGTTTCCATATTAACCTAGTATAATTACAGAACATTATATTAGGATTATATTAAATTACACTGTTACTCAACAAAAAGATCTACAAGTTTCGTGATTCTGGAACAAATTTAGATGATAAATCAGAAATCATGAAAAGTCAATAGTGATTCTATTGATTTGATTCTAATCATTTTCCTCCAAACAGATGTCTCAGTTCAGTTCAGGCACTCAGTCATGTCCAACTCCTTGCGATCCCATGGAATGCAGCATGCCAGGCTTCCCTGTCCATAACCAACTCCTGGAGCTTGTTCAAACTCAGGTCCATCGAGCTGGTGATACCTTCCAACCATCTCATCCTCTGTCACTCCCTTCTCTTCCTGCCCTCAATCCTTCCCAGCATCAAGGTCTTTTCCAATGAGTCAATTCTTTGCATCAGGTGGCCAAAGTATTGGAGCTTCAGCTTCAGCATCAGCCCTTCCCATGAATATTCAGGACTGATTTTCTTTACAATTGACTAGTTTGATCTCCTTGCAGTCCAAGGGGATCAGATGTCTACCCCTATCTTAAGCTTCTCCTACATAGGTAATAAACAGTTTCTGGGCAGGTGTCTACAAGGGATCTTTTAAAGTAATTATAACTAATAGTATCTCTGAAATTACTCCACATTTTAATCACATTCAAGTTGCATAAAGCTGCAAAAGGGGAAAAAATTAAAACTCATAAACTTTTATAAGATAATAAAATAGCCACAAAGCTATTTAAAACAAAAAATCAGGAGGGAAACAGAACCTAAAAAAAACAGACCAAGAATTTAAGATTCTGTCTTCATAGCAAATCTTTAGGATACCTCCTGCATTGGACCAGATTCTTCCAAAAAAAATAATCCCGTGTCATTGGTAAGAACCAAAATTTACCAAGTTTTCTAATGTCGTAATATGAAACACTATAAGCCAAGACCTGGTCATTTTCTGGCTATAAGCCTAATGACTATCTCCTATGTTTCTTTTTATGCAGTCTGTTATTAAACTGCTGACAAATGTAATTTAAGTCCAAAACACTCTTCAGAACACATTATAAGAAAAATATATTCAAGTTAAATAAAGGTTCAAAAAAACTAATTTTTCAGTCTGTACCTACATAATAGCTTCCCAGGTGGCTCAGTAGTAAAGAATCCACCTGCAGTGCAGGAGACCCAGTTCAAACCGTGGTCAGAAAGATACCCTGGAGAAGGAAACGGCAACTCACTCCAGTATTCTTGCCTGAGAAACCCAATGGACAGAGAGGACTAGTAGGCTACAGTTCAAGAAGCTGCAAAAGAATCGGACACAACTTAGTGACTAAACAACAACAAAGATCATATAATGAAGGAAACATAGTAAGTCAATAAAAGAAATAAAAGAAGCAATAGCACTGCCAATTTTGGACTGCTTCTTAGAGACTAAGATGAAGAAAATTCATGCAAAACAAGTATGTAAATGAATGTTCCTGGCAGTATTTATAATTGGCAAGGTATGGAAGCAACCTAGCTACTCATCAAGAGATGAATGGATAAAGAAGATGTGGTATACACACACACACACACACACACACACACACATATGAAGGACAAAATAGGGTTGTGTAGGAGAAAGGGGGTATTATGGGATTATATCATATGTGAAACTTTTGAAAACTGTAAAGAATTACAGAATTTAAAGAATCTTTCATTCAATAAAAAAAAAAAAATGCACACACACACAAACCAGGTAAGTAAAGAAAGGTAAAGCAAACTCATCAATCATTCTTTTCCCCCAAAGTAAGGCTGGGTTGGTTTAATTCTCAGAAACAATGACCAACAGAATTTATTTACATAACACTTTAATGCTTCTGTAAATGATTAAACTCAAGAATGTAACATGTTTTAAATAATTACAAATGCTTATCTCAAGTATTATAATGAAAGATAGAAAATATATTTCTGAGTAAAAGCCAGGATTTTCTCTAGTAAAAATCCTTTAGGCTAGGATTCCCTCTATTCATTGGATAACCAAAGAGTGACTTGGATCTGTTGTTAAGTGACTATTTATGCCACAACCTAATGTGTAGGATGCTTCTAAATTACACTCTTTAGTAGAAGCTCATGGTTACTAATTGGCTTTCATTCTGGCAAGTTACTTTTACCCAATAACCTACTCATCTTCTATGTTCTTCCAGTTGGGTATAGGACTTCTGTCTCTGTCAGCAAGGGGAAAAAAAGATCCATGATGAAGAACAGTAAAAGTTTCTTCCTGTTAAATACTCCAAGCAACACATTAGCCTTTAACTTCATGGAAAAAGAATTTAGCCTTTTCTAAAAAAACATTTTGTGGCCAGCTCAGGTATGTTTATGGGAATGTCTCCAGAAGCAATTACAAAGTTAAAAAAAATACCCATTTTTCCCTTTCTCTTGACAGACCATAAAGCCTTCTCCTAGGAAAGAGCACATGATTAGTGTGCTAATCAAGTTCCTGACTTAATATTTATGTAAAAAAAAAAAAAACTTTTCAAGAAACAGATTGCTTAGAGGTCATCTTTCATTATAACCAGAGCCCCACAACCAGCTGAAGTTCATAGGTTTGCAACAGGAGACAAAGTCCTGATCCTGCAGAAATAAAAATGACTTAATAATAAAGGAAAAATAAGAATAAGAGAAAAGATAAACACTGCACTAGCTGTACTAATTCATAAGACCATTAAAGAACCATTGGGCAGGCTTTAAAATGTATGAGAGATAACAGAGGTACAAAACCTGAAGAAAAGAATATACAAACATATTTAATTATTTACAGCTTCAAAGCAGAACATATCTCAATTATAAAGGAGTTCAAAAGAAATACACCTCAGGGCACAGGTTCCTACATCCAATCTATCTGTCAGGACAAAATACAGCTCAATTAAATTATATAAAAGCTTATAAAATCAACCTGTATGTGACCTGATCAAAACTGGTCCTCATACAATATTATTATAATATTATTCAGCCTTGAAAAAGAATTTGGCAATATGCAACAACATGGATGAACCCTGAGGACATATTATTAAGAGATAAAAGCCAGTCAAAGAAAGACAAGTACTGCATGATTCCACTTGAACGAGGAATCTAAAACAGTCAAATTAATAGAATCAAAGAGTGGAAAGGTGATGCCGGGGGGTAATAGGGAGTTATTAATCCGTGGGCATAAAGTTTGAGTTAAGGAAGATTGAATAACCTCTAGAGACCTGAAACACAACACTGTACCTACAGTCAGTGATATTACATCATATACTTAAAAATTTAAATAAAAAGAAAGGTTTCTCTGCTCAATGGAGGAAACATGAGGAAAAAATGGTTATATTTTAGGGCAGAAAAGTACTATCCTCTATCCATTATAAGGCAAAAACTGGAAACTTCTCAAATCCCCATCAACAGTAGAATGGATAAGCATATTGTGATATATTCAAACACTGGTGTATTTAGCTGCTGCTGCAAAGTCGCTTCAGTCGTGTCCGACTGTGCAATCCCATAGACGGTAGCCCACCAGGATCCTCTGTCCCTGGGATTCTCTAGGCAAGAACACTGGAGTAGGTGGTGTATTCAGCAGGAGTTCGTAAACTTTTCCTGTAAAGGGCAGACAATAAATACTTTAGGCTTTGCCAACCATCCTGTCTCTACTGCAACTACTTAACTCTGCCCTTGTAGAGCAAAAGCAACCATATACTTTATAATGGACCCTGAAATCTGAATTTCATATAATTTTCATGTGTCACAAAAAATTTTTTAACCATTAGAAGACATAGAAACTATTCTCAGCCCACTGGCTGCACAAAAAGAGGCAGGGGGCCAGATTTAGCCTGTGTGGTGTAGTTTACTGACCACTGCTCTACAGCAATAAGAATGAATGATCTACAACTGTATGCAATAATGCTGAATCTCATAAACATGTTGAGTGAAAGAAGCCTGACACAAGAGTACGTACTATAAGATTCACAAAAAGCAAAACAAAACTATGTCATTAGTACAGATGGCTAACAAACGCATGAAGAGATGCTCAACATCACTCATTATCAGAGAAATGCAAATCATAACCACAGTGAGGTAGCATTTCACACCAGTCAGAATGGCTGCTATCCAAGAGTCTACAAGCAATAAATGCTGGAGAGGGTGTGGAGAAAAGGGAACTCTCTTACACTGTTGGTAGGAATGCAAACTAGTACAGCCACTATGGAGAACAGTGTGGCGATTCCTTAAAAAACTGGAAATAGAACTGCCTTATGACCCAGCAATCCCACTGCTGGGCATACACACCAAGGAAACCAGAATTGAAAGAGACACATGTACCCCAGTGTTCATCACAGCACTGTTTATAATAGCCAGGACATGAAAGCAACCTAGATGTCCATCAGCAGACGAGTGGATAAGAAAGCTGTGATACAAATACACAATGGAGTATTACTCAGCCATTAAAAAGAATACCTTTGAATCAATTCTAATGAAGTGGATGAAACTGGAGCCTATTATACAGAGTGAAGTAAGCCAGAAAGAAAAACACCAATACAGTATACTAACGCATATATATGGAATTTAGAAAGATAGTAACGATAACCCTGTATGTGAGACAGCAAAAGAGACACAGATGTATAGGACAGTCTTTCGGACTCTGTGGGAGAGGGCGAGGGTGGGATGATTTGGGAGAATGGCATTGAAACATGTATAATATCATATGTGAAATGAATCGCCAGTCCAGGTTCAATGCATGATACAGGATGCTCGGGGCTGGTGCACCGGGATGACCTAGAGGGATGGTATAGGGAGGGAGGTGGGAGGGGGGTTCAGGATGGGGAACACATATACACCTATGGCAGATTCATGTTGATGTATGGCAAAACCAATACAATATTGTAAAGTAATTAGCCTCTAATTAAAATAAATAAATTTATATTAAAATTTTTTTAATAAATAAATTTTTAAAATTTAAAAAAAAACCTAAACTATGTGATTAGAAGTTAGGAGAGTGGTTCTCTTGGAGGTGGGTGCCCAGAGAAAGCATAATGACGACAGCATTTGATCTCTTGATCAAGGTACTGGTTATATAGGTATATTCAGTTTGGGAAAATTCATTAAGCTGCACAAGTGATTTATGTACCTTTCTGTATGTATGCAATACTCAACAAGTTTTTAAAAATAAAATTTCAGTGTCCTTTCTAGGAAACTTAGCTGAAAAGCCAGAAAAGATATAAAGTCCACTGACTTTAGGAACAGATAATTAAAGAGATCTAAACAAGAGTAAAGCTCATGTATGATATACACCTCATATACATGTGTGGAATCCTTAACAGAAAAATTAAGTCACTTTATATCTCTATACAAAAAAATTGATTATACACCAACCAAATCTGGATGGTAAAAATAACATACTAGGAGATTCTGTTCTAAACATCAAATGTATATAAAGTTAATATCTATCACCTTGATTTTAAGTAAAATCTAGTGGAAGAAAATCAAAGATACTAATGATTTAAGATTCATTACCCTAGGGAGTGTCTGTCATTGACTTTCAGGGATCAAAAATGACTATTAGAGGTGAAAGGGAGCCAGTACGTAAAAAATGAATACATTTTCTGCCATCATCCTTTTATGCACATATTCTTGCTTACTGTATCCAGGATATCCCAGCCTCACCAAATGTGAGGTTTGGGAGGCAGGACAATTGACAGTTTGGTTCATTCATATTTCCAGTGCCAAGCACAGGACCTGGAACATAGCTGCTGTTGTTGCTGTCCAGTCACTCAAAGTGTCCGACTCTTTGCAACTCCATGAACTGCAGCACACCAGGCTTCCGAGTCCTTCACCAACTCCTGGAGCTTGCTCAAACTCATGTCCATTGAGTCAATGATGCCAACCAACCATCTAATCCTCCGTCATCCCCTTTTCTTTCTGCCGTCAATCTTTCCCAGCATCAGGGTCTTTTCTAAAGAGTTGGTTGTTGGCATCAGGTGGCCAAAGTACTGGAGTTTCAGCTTCAGCATCAGTCCTTCCAATGAATATTCAGGACTGATTCCCTTTAGGATAGACTGGTTGGATCTCCTTGCAGTCCAAGGGACTCTCAAGAATCTTCTCCAACACCACAGTTTAAAAACATCAATTCTTCAGCGCTCAGCTTTCTTTATGGTCCAACTCTCAAATTCACACATGACTACTGGAGAAACCACAGCTTTGACTAGATGGACCTTTGTTGGCAAAGTAATGTCTCTGCTTTTTAATACACTGTCTAGGTTTGTCATAGCTTTCCTTCCAAAGACCAAGTGTCTTTTAATTTCATGGCTGCAGTCACCATCTGCAGTGATTTTGGAGCCCAAGAAAACGAAGTCTCTCACTATTTCCATTGTTTTCCCATCCATTTGCCATGAAGTGATGGGACCAGAGGCCATGATCTTAGTTTTCTGAATGTTGAGTTTTAAGCCAACTTTTTCTCTCTTGTCTTTCACCCTCATCAAGAGACTCTTTAATTCCCCTTCACTTTCTGCCATAAGGGTGGTGTCATCTGCATATCTGAGGTTATTGATATTTCTCCCGGCAATCTTGATTCCAGCTTGTGCTGCATCCAGCCCAGCATTTCACATGATGTACTCTGCATATAAGTTAAATACAGCCTTGACGTAGTCCTTCCCAATTTGGAATCAGTCTGTTGTTCCATGTCCAGTTCTAACTGTTGCTTCTTGAACTGCAAACAGATTTCTCAAGAGGCAGGTAAGGTGGTCTGGTATTCCCATCTCTTGAAGAATCTTCCACACTTTGTTGTGATCCACACGGTCAAAGGCTCTCGTGTAGTCAATGAAGCAGAAGTAGATATTTTTCTGGAATTATCTTGCTTTGTCTACAATCCAACATATCTTGGCAATTTGATCTCTCATTCCTCTGCCTTTTCTAAAACCGACTTGTACACCTGGAAGTTCTCGGTTCATGTACTATTGAAGCCTAGTTTGGAGAATTTTGAGCATTACTTTGCTAACGTGTGAAATGAGTGCAACTGTGTGGAAGCTGGAACATTTTTGGACATTGCCTTTCTTTGGGACTGGAATGAAACTGATCTTTTCCAGTCCTGTGGCCATTGCTGAGTTTTCCAAATTTGCTGGCATATTGATTGCAGCATTCTCACAGCATCCTGTTTTAGGATTTGAAATAACTCAGTGGGAATTCTATCACCTCCACTAGCTTTGTTTGTAGTGATGCTTCCTAAGGCCCACTTGACTTTGTATTCTAGGATGTCTGGCTCTAGGCAGGTAACCACACCATCTTCGTTATCTGGGTCATTATGATCTCTTTTGTATAGTTCTTCTGTGTATTCTTGCCACCTCTTCTTAATATTTTCTTCTTCTGTTAGTTCCATACCATTTCTATCTTTAACTGTGCCCATCTTTGTATGAAATATTCCCTTGGCATCTCTAATTTTTTTGAAGAGATCTCTAGTCTTTCCCATTCTATTGTTTTCCTCTATTTCTTTGCATTGGTCAATGAGGAAGGCTTTCTCATCTCTCCTTGCTATTCTTTGGAACTGTACATCCAGATGGGTATATCTTTCCTTTTCTCCTTTGCCTTTCATGTCTTTTCTCAGCTATTTATAAGGCCTCCTCAGACAACCATTTTGCCTTTTTGCATTTCTTTTTCTTGGGGATGGTTTTGATCACTGCCTCCTGTACAATGTTATGGACCTCCATCCATAGTTCCTCAGGCACTCTGTCTATCAGATCTAATTCCTTGAATCTATTTGTCACTCCCACTGTATAATCATAAGGGATTTGATTTAGGTCATACCTGAATGGCCTAGTGTTTTCCCTACTTTCTTCAATTTAAGTCTGAATTTGGCAATAAGCAGTTCATGATCTGAGCCACAGTCAGCTCCCAGTCTTGTTTTTGCTGACTGTATAGAGCTTCTCCATCTTTGGCTGCAAAGAATATAATCAATCTGATTTCAGTATTATGCATCTGGTGATGTCCATGTGTAGAGTTGTCTCTTGTGTTGTTGGAAGAGAGCGTTGGCTATGACCAGTGTGTTCTCTTGGCAAAATTGTTAGCCTTTACCCTGCTTCATTTTGTACTCCAAGGCCAAACTTTCCTGCTACTCCAGGTATCTCTTGACTTCCTACTTTTGCGTTCTAATCCCGTATGATGAAAAGAACATCTTTTTTTGGTTTCAGAAGGTCATGTAGTCTTCATAGAACTGTTCAACTTCAGCTTCTTTGGCATTAGTAGTTGGGGCATAGACTTGGATCACTGTGATACTGAATGGTTTGCCTTAGAAACGAACAGAGGTCATTCTGTTGTTTTTGAGACTGCATCCAAGTACTGCATTTAGGACTCTTCTGTTGACTATGAGGGCTACTCCATTTCTTCTAAGGGATTCTTGCCCACAGTAGTGAATATAATGGTCATCTGAGTTAAATTCACCCATTCTAGTCCATTTTAGTTCAATGATTCCTAAAATGACAATGTTCACTCTTGCCATCTCCTGTTTGACCATTTCTAATTTACTTTGATCCATGGACCTAACATTCCAGGTTCCTATGCAATATTGTTCTTTACAGCATTGGACTTTGACTACCAGACACATCCATACCTGGGCACTGTTTCTTCTTTAGCTCAGCCTCTTCATTCCTTCTGGAGCTACTTCTCTGCTCTTCTCAAGTAGCATTTTGGGCACCTACCAAACTGGGGAGTTTACATTTCAGTAAGCTATCATTTTGCCTTTTCATACTGTTCATGGGGTTCTCAAGGCAAGAGTGTTGAAGTGGTTTGCCACGCCTTCCTCCAGGGGACCACATTTTGCCAGAACTCTCCACCATGACCTACACCACATGGCTCATGGTTTCATTGAGTTAGACAAGGTTGTGATCCATGTGATAAGTTTGGTAGTTTTCTGTGATTGTGGTTTTCATTCTGTCTGCCCTCTTAGATAAGGATAAGAGGCTTATAGAAGCTTCCTGATGGGAGGGACTGGCTGTGGGGTAAAATGGGTATTGCTCTGATGGGTGGGGCCATGCTCAGTAAATCTTTAGATTAAATCTTTAATCTGGAACACAGTTCAGTTCAGTTCAGTCGCTCAGTCCTGTCTGACTCTTTGCGACCCCATGAATCACAGCACTCCAGGCCTCCCTGTCCATCACCAACTCCTGGAGTTCACTCAGACTCACATCCATCGAGTCAGTGATGCCATCCAGCCATCTCATCCTCAGTCGTCCCCTTCTCCTCCTGCCCCCAATCCCTCCCAGCATCAGAGACTTTTCCAATGAGTCAACTCTTCGCATGAGGTGGCCAAAGTACTGGAGTTTCAGCTTTAGCATCATTCCTTCCAAAGAAATCCCAGGGCTGATCTCCTTCAGAATGGAGTGGTTGGATCTCCTTACAGTCCAAGGGACTCTCAAGAGTCTTCTCCAACACCACAGTTCAAAACCATCAATTCTTTGGCGCTCAGCTTTCTTCACAGTCCAACTCTCACATCCATACATGACCACTGGAAAACCATAGCCTTGACTAGATAGAACACAGTAGGTGCTCAATAAATGTTCGCTAGACACACAGGGCTTCCCTGGTGGCTCAGAGGTTAAAGGTCTGCCTCCAATACGGGAGACCGGGTTTGATTCCTGGGTCGGGAAGATCCCCTGGAGAAGGAAATGGTAACCCACTCCCCAGGCTACAGTCATGGGGTCGCAAAGAGTCGGACACAACTGAGCGACTTCACTTCACTTCACTTCAGACACACGGAAGCAACCCGATGTCCACTGACAGATGAACAGATAAAGAAGTTGTAGTACATATACACAATGGAATACTACTCAGACATAAAAAGGAGCACATTTGAGTCAATTCTAATGAAGTGGATGAACCTAGAGCCTATTATACAGAGTGAAGTAAGTCAGAAAGAGAAGGATAAATATCATATACTAACTCATATATCAGAGAAGGTGATGACACCCCACTCTAGTACTCTTGCCTGGAAAATCCCATGGACAGAGGAGCCTGGTAGGCTGCAGTCCATGGGGTCGCGAAGAGTTGGACACAACTGAGTGACTTCACTTTCACTTTTCACTTTCATGCATTAGAGAAGGAAATGGCAACCCACTCCAGTGTTCTTGCCTGGAGAATCCCAGGGACAGGAGAGCCTGATGGGCTGTCATCTATGGGGTCGCACAGAGTCGGACACGACTGAAGTGACTTAGCAGCAACACATATATATGGAATCTAGAAAGATGGTACCAAAGAATTTATTTGCAGGGCAGCAGTAGAGTAACAGACATAGAGAACAGACTTACAGACATGGGGAAAGGGGAGGAGAGGGTGTGGAGAGAGTAACATGGAAACTTACATTACTATATATAAAATCGATAGCCAACAGCAATTTGCTGTATGTTTCAGGAAATTCAATAGGAGCTCTGTATCAACCTAGAGGGGTGGGATGGGGAGGGAGACAGGAGGGAGGTTCAAGAGGGAGGGGATATATGTATATCTATGGCTGATTCATGCTGAAGTTTGACAGAAAACAACAAAATTCTGTAAAGCAATCATCCTTCAATTAAAAAATAAACTTTAAAAATAATAAATGTTCACTGGAATTAACAAACAATCATAAATAATTTGTAAATGATTTGACTATTTATTAAGTAATATATGCTCAGGAAAAACATAATAGAAATTTAAGGATTTTATAAATGGTAGCTTCTTTGTTTAGAAACAGGTCTATAGAAAATTGAGGAAGAGATCAGATGTCATGACAGAGAACAGTATCTTTCAGAGATAATTTCACACTGGCATATAAAGAGCACACATAACACAACCCATACCAAAATTTCTATAATACGGCTTTTTTTAAAAAACTGAATTAGTTGAAACAAATTTTTCATTAAAGATGAACCATAATGGAGGTTAAAATTTATAAAAACTACATTTTAAGTTAAAGCCAAAAAACGCAGGTGCTTTATTATGACCAAAAAACACGTGAGTTATTGTATGTCTGTAGTTTATAAAGGGGCTTCTCTCATAGCTCAGTTGGTAAAGAATCTGCCTGCAATGCAGGACACCCCAGTAAAAGATTATAAATAAGGATCCATTCTAGCAGAACACATCATTTATGCCTTTCTCATGACATTTACCATGTAAAACAGGATTCTTCAACGCATGGGCTGTGATAATCACTTCTGTAAACAGAACAGGGTATACAGCATATTTGTAGTTTAGTTGCTAAGTGGTGTCTGACTCTTTTTGTGACCCCATGGACGGTAGCCTCCTCTGTCCATGGAATTTTCCAGGCAAGAATACTGGAGTGGGTTGCCATTTCCTTGGCCAGAGGATCTTCCTGATCCAGGGACTGAAACCAGGTCTCTTGCATTAGCAGGTAGATTCCTGACCACTGAGCCACCAGGGAAGCCCCTATAACCTACTAGAGACTTGGTAAAAACAGCTATCCTTCGGTGTCCACAGGTCACCGATGCTCAAGTCTCTTAAATGAAATGGCACAGTACAGTTGTCTCTCTGTATCCTCTGACACAGAAGCCGTGAATAAACAAGACTGGCTGTACTTGACAGGTATATCCAAGATAGAAATTGTCTTTAAAAATACTCCTACTGGACTTCCCTGGTGGTGGAGTGGATAAGAATCTGCCTGACAATGCAGGGTTTATGGGTTTTTTTTTTCCTTTTATCTATTTATTTTTTAACTGAAGGATAATTGCTTTACAGAATTTTGTCTTCTGTCAACCCTCAACATCAATCAGCCACAGGGGGGACACAGGTTTGCTCCCTAGTTAGGGAGATCCCACATGCCAAGGAGCAACTAAAGCCGACACACCACAACTACCGAGCCCGTGTGCTGCAACTACTAAAACCTGCACGCCTAGAGCCTGTGCTCCGCAACAAGAGAAGCCAGCACAGTGCGAAACCTGCGCACCCCAACCAGAGAGCAGCCTCCGCTCGCTCCAACTAGAAAAAGCACGCACGCAGCAGTGAGGATCCAGCATAACCAAAATTAAAATTAAATATGTATATATTCTTACCCAGGAACTCCTTCCATCCAAGTCAAGTTTTCAGACCTGGAAACCTGCTTTGAGAAAAGGAGACCTAGAAACTTGCTCTGAGGAAAGGACCAAAAATAGGTCTTCAATTAATATGAATTTTACGCTAAACTAAGAAAGAAAGAAAAAAGCTTACAGAACACCTCATTACAGGACACTTGAGTCTATTCACATATTTTGCAAAGTCTACTTGGTAATATGCAATTGC
This sequence comes from Ovis aries, assembly GCF_016772045.2. NCBI lineage: Eukaryota > Metazoa > Chordata > Mammalia > Artiodactyla > Bovidae > Ovis > Ovis aries. The sequence continues at coordinate 46,243,686 of NC_056056.1, forward strand.
TGCTTTATCATATGATATCCAGTGACATAAAAACATAACATCAAACAGTTGTTTGCCAGTCCTTTAGAGAGGTAGGAATACATCTCATGAGTTATCATCTAAATTTCCAAAGTCAGGGAAGGGCAAGATGGGGTAGGGGATTAAAAGGTACAAACTATTACGTATAAAAGAAACTAGCTACAAGGATATATTGTACAGCACAGGGAATATAGCCAATATTTTATAATAACTATAGAAGGGGTACAACCTTTAAAAGTTGTGAATTATTATCTTGTACACCTATAACATATAATATGGTACATCAACTATACCTCAATTAAAAACATATTATAAAAATAAAATTAAATTTTTAAAAATTCTCAAAAATCATCAATGAAGTTAGCAAAATTTATTTACACAAACCTAGTGAACTATGGGGCTTCCCTGGTGGCTCAGAGGTTAAAGTATCTGCCTGGAATGCAGGAGACCCTGGTTCAATCCCTGGGTCGGGAAGATCCCCTGGAGAAGGAAATGGCAACCCACTCCAGTACTCTTGCTGCGAGAATCCCATGGAGGGAGGAGCCTGGTAGGCTACAGTCCATGGGGTCGCAAAGAGTCAGACACGACTGAGTGACTTCACTTCACTAGAGAACTATAGCAAAAGGAATCTGTTTACAGAGCTTTACATTTTCAAAAAAATGATATTTCTAAATTCAAAATATCTAACCAAATATTCAGACCGCTTTTGGATAACAAATTCTTATTATTGAGTAAGCAACTTTGTTTTCTGAACTAAGAACAATTCAAGAAGAACATTTTAAACGTTATATTGCTTCCAACCTATTTTATCAGTGTATTAGCAAGCCAATATTCTACTGCCACCTAACGTAGAAGAAGAGAATCACTGCTTATAGTTAAGACAAAGACGATTGAATCCTGAAAATATGGCAGAATAAGTCAAATGTATTCAGTCTCTCCTGCTCACGTCTCTTGATCTAAACATTTTAAGATCAGCTATTTTGCATCCATTTTTTATACTTAATTTAACTTCTTATTACCTTTTATTTGTTGTTTAAAACATATATGGGTGAAATTCATTCTTAAAGTGAGTTAAATATCAAAAAGATACTGCTTTACGTACTTTTCTTTATTTGCAAAGAGAGGCCAGTAACAGATTTTAAAATATCTTACATATTAAAATCTTTCTACATTATATAATAAATCCAAAAACTGTACTGCAGAGACAACAAAGCTCAACATTCAAAAGCATGATGGATTTTCACAACAGACTTTTTCATAAGATAAATTCCACAACAAAATCACTAATGAGCACTGAACTTGAGTTGTTTTATAAACTTGATATCAAATTCACTTTTAAGCCTCTGCTTTTACTATAAATACTTTCAACAAAACTAGAATCAAATTGTGCTTTTAAAATAATATATACCAAGGAATTCCCTGGCAGTCCAGTGGCTGGGACTCTGTGCTCTCACTGCTGAAGGGTCCGGGTTCAATCCCTGGTGAGGGAATTAGGATCCCATAAGCTGCACGGCATGGCCAAAAAAAATAAAAAATAAATAAAAGAAGCTGCCATACAAACACAAGGTAGCTAAAGTGACAGAGGACTAAATTTTTAAAAATAAATAATAACAGCAACATACACCAATAATAAAAGTAAACACACCACATTATGCAAAACATTAAACTTACTGGAGTATTAAAAAGATTAAACAGGGTATCCCTTTATAGGAATTTAACCTCTTCAATTTATAGCCTACCCCAAAACAAGACAGCCATATAATGCTCTTCAAAAGCCTCTGCAAAAAACTCTCTCCAGTGCTGAGTACAAATGCACTGAATTCCTAATACTCAAGAATAGTATTTTTTTAAAAGAGGCAAATTTTTAAAAAGTCAAATGCAGAAAATTATGTACTGTATGCTCACCGCCTTGTATTTTAAAAAGAGAGAGAGGCTGGTGGTGATGGTGACATGCTACCCCAAATTACGGCACCCTGGCATATTGACTATTATAAGGTGAAGGAATCTAAGAAATAAAGAGCAGAAAGGTTGCCCTGACCTCGCCACCAATCCTTCTCCTCTAAAACAGGTCATAAAATCCTCATACGAGAGGTGCCCTCACTATACCTAGAGAAATGAAACATCCATTCCTTGTCTCCAAAAACAAAGGAATGCCAAAAAAAAAAAAAAAAAAAAAAACAAACTTACAAACAAGCATTGCTAAATTTCCCTTGGTTTACTATAATTATTTCATAATCCTATGAACAAAGCTAGTGGAGGTGATGCAATTCCAGTTGAACTGCTTCAAATCCTGAAAGATGATGCTGTGAAAGTGCTGCACTCAATATGCCAGCAAATTTGGAAAACTCAGCAGTGGCCACAGAACTGAAAAAGGCCAGTTTTCATTCCAATCCCTAAGAAAGGCAATGCCAAAGAATGCTCAAACTACTGCACAATTGCACTCATCTCACATGCTAGTAAAGTAATGCTTACAATTCTCCAAGCCAGGCTTCAGCAATACGTGAACCGTGAAATTCCAGATGTTCAAGCTGGTTTTAGAAAAGGCAGAGGAACTAGAGATCAAATTGCCAACATCTGCTGGATCATCAAAAAAGCAAGAGAGTTCCAGAAAACATCTGCTGCTACTGCTGAGTCGCTTCAGTTGTGTTCAACTCTGTGCGACCCCATAGACGGCAGCCCACCAAGCTCCGCTGTCACTTCTGCTTTATTGGCTATGCCAAAGCCTCTGACTGTGTGGACCACAACAACCTGTGGAAAATTCTGAAAGAGATGGGAATACCAGACCACCTAACATGCCTCTTGAGAAATCTGTATGCAGGTCAGAAAGCAACAGTTAGAACTGGACATGGAACAACAGACTGGTTCCAAATAGGAAAAGGAGTACGTCAAGGCTATATATTGTCACCCTGCTTATTTAACTTCTATGCAGAGTACATCATAAGAAACGCTGGGCTGGATCAAGCACAAGCTGGAATCAAGATTGCCGGGAGAAATATCAATAACCTCAGATATGCAGATGACACCACTGTAATGGCAGAAAGTGAAGAACTAAAAGCCTCTTGATGAACGTGAAAGAGGAGAGTGAAAAAGTTGGCTTAAAGCTCAACATTCAGAAAACTAAAATTATGGCATCTGGTCCCATCACTTCATGGCAAATCAATGGGGAAACAGTGGCTGACTTTATTTTTCTGGGCTCTAAAATCACTGCAGATGGTGATTGCAGCCATAAAATTAAGATGCTTACTCCTTGGAAAGAAAGTTATGACCAACCTAGACAGCATATTAAAAAGCAGAGACATTACTTTGCCAACAAAGGTCTGTCTAGTCAAGGCTTTGGTTTTTCCAGTAGCAATGTATGAATGTGATAGGTGAACTGTAAAGAAAGCTAAGCACAGAATTGATGCTTTTGAACTTGTGGTATTGGAGAGGACTTTTGAGAGTCCTTCGGACTGCAAGGAGATCCAACCAGTCCATCCTAAAGGAGATCAGGTCTGAGGGTTCATCCGAAGGACTGATGTTGAAGCTGAAACTCTAATACTTTAGCCACCTGATGTGAAGAGCTGACTCATTTGAAAAGACCCTGATGCTGGGAAAGATTGAGGGCAGGAGGAGAAGGGGACGACAGAGGATGAGATGGTTGGATGGCATCACCGACCCAATGGACACGAGTTTGGGAAAACTCCTGGAGCTGGTGATGGACAGCGAGGCCTGATGTGCTGCAGTCTATAGGGTCGCAAAGAGTCAGACACGACTGAGCGACTGAACTGAACTGAACTGAACTGATGTCAACAGATGATACTTGTGTGTTTTTGCACATCTGATTTCTGTATTTTCTGTAAAGTTAAATAATATTTACAATAAAAAGTATTAAGGGAAAGCATATAGGTAGGTAAATGTTTGCAAAACTGAAAATTAACTAAATGCAGCATCCTTCAGAAGACCTATTTCTGTTATAAGACACACCAAGACTGTATTACCACAGGTCTTTCCTTTCTGGTCAATCTAGTTCTCAAAAAATTACAAATTTTCATAGCTTCAAGAGTAGACACAAAAGCGGGTTTTTATAGATAAAAATATTTCTTAATCTTTTACTACTTTAAATCTTAATATGTTACTGATGTTATTTTCTCATATAAATGTAAACCAGTTTTCATAACATTGATGGTATAACTTGACTCTTAAGCTTGCAACATTGATTTTATACATTTTATGTTAATTTTACATCCTCTTACTATGAAAAAAATCCAAATTCAAATTATGTCTTACCAAGAATACATATAGCACTACAGAATTATTAAAGCTTATTTCTCATTTACCACAAGCTTCATGACCTAAAGAAGAGATTAGTGAAATTCCTCAAGTGTGCATAAGACCAAATAATCCCTATTTCTTATATATTTCTATTTTAGATTTCTATCAAGTAACCAATAAATAGGGCCTTCCTAGCAACTCAATGGTATAAGAATCCACCTGCCAAGCAGGAGACAGAGGTTTGATCCCTGCGTCAGGAAGATCTGGAGAAGGAAATGGTAACCCATCCCAGTATTCTTGCCAGGGAAATCCATGGATAGAGGAGCCTGGTGGGCTACAGTTCACAGGGTCGCAAAGAGTCGGACATGATTTAGCAACTAAATCAGCAGCAGCAACCAACATATAATTTATATACAAGATTGTTTCCAAGTATTACATATGAATTTAGGAACAAATTCTAAGAAAGGAATCACCAAACTTTTTCTATAAAGATTCAGGTAGTAAATATCTTAGGCTTTGAAGGCCACAAGATCTCTGTTACAACCACTCAACTCTATTATTACAGTGGTGGAAGCTGTTACAGACAAGATGTAAATGAATGAGCACATGGCCATGTTCCAATAAAAATGTATTTATGAAAATGGGCTGCAGGCCAGATTTGTCCCAGGGGTCATAGCTTGCTGACCCCTGGTTATAACCTTCCACAGTATGACTCCTTCCAGCTCTTCCCATACAGAAGTAATATAGGTTTTCTCTCTGTGATTACTTTTTTAATGGCAATCTCCACATTTAAGCACTATCCATTCATTCACATATTCTACAGATTTTTACTAAATGCATACCATGTGCCAAAAACAGCTTTAGGTGTTAGTGATTTTAAAAAATGGAAAAAGTAATAATAAAGCGCTGCCCTCTTAATGCTTACATTCCAATAGGGTATATATAATTTCAGTTAGTAAGAAGTATGAGAATAAGTAAAGCAGGGCAAAAAGAGTGGGGGTGGAAGGGTGAGGCTCTTTGCATGGATCAGGGAAGACCTCATAGGAAATCACTTTTAGCTAGAGAATGAATGAAGTAAAAAAACAATCCAAATGAATATCTGGGGGAAAAGCACTGCAGGCATATGGACAACTACCTGCAAAGGTCCTGAACAGATTCAGAAAGCACCTAACAGGTTTAAATAAAGACAAGGTTAGTGGGGCTGGAATAAGACAATGAGATCAGAGAAACTGGTAAAGGTGAGATCACAGGAAACTATAGGCTATGGTAAAAAGGACTGGATCTTATTTTAAGCTCAGGAATATGACATGGTTGAAAGCAAGGCAGTCAGTAGGTATGATGTATGGTTTAAAAAGGTCACTGGTTTATTTGTCATATCTCAGTAAAGTTGGGGAAAAACCGAGGTTCACTGGCAGCTGTGCTGTAGGAGGTAGGAGGCAGACTGTAGAAGACAAAAGTGGAACGGGAGAGCCAAGCCATAAACTGCGGCATGTATTTACAGATTTCTAAATAGAATTTAAACATACTTTTAATACAAATCATAGAGAAGATGAAAAGTGAAAGTGAAGTCGCTCAGTCGTGTCCGACTCTTGGCAAACCCATGGACTGCAGCCCACCAGGCTCCTCCACCCATGGAATTTTCCAGGCAAGAGTACTGGAGCGGGGTGCCATTTCCTTCTCCAGGGGATCTTCCTGACCCAGGGATCAAACCCAGGTCTCCCGCATTGCAGGCAGTTGCTTTTACTGTCTGAGCCACCATAGAGAAGATAGTATAAAATAAATAAGCAATAAGGATAGATTGTACAGCCCAGGAAAATATAGCCATTATTTTCTAATAGCTTTAAATGGAGTATAATCTATAAAAATATTGAATCACTATGCTATACACCTTGAACTAATAACTGTAAATCAACTATACTTCAATTTTTTTTAAAAGTGATAGCAAGAATGTGAACAAAGGATATCAACAATGTGTGTGTGTGTGTGTGTGTGTGTGTGTGTGTGCGCGCGCGCGCGCACGCACGTGCACATGCTCAGTTGCGTCCAACTCTTTGCAACCCCACAACTGTAGCCTGAGAAGCTCCTCTGACCGTAGGATTTTCCTGGCGAGAATACTAGAATAGGGGGCCACTTCCTCCTCCAGGGGGTCTTCCTGACCCAGAGATTGAACCTGCGCCAACTGCACCTCCGGCACCGCAGGCAGATTCTCTACCGCTAAACCACTGGGGAAGACCTGTATCAACAACAGACAAAACAATACTCAACAGAATTTTCCTTAAAAATTTTCGTTTAATAGGAAATTTCGGTGAGGAAATATACTAATGTCACCAACAGAGGGCAGTAGTGAACAGAGAACATAAGTGTACAAACTGTGATCCAGCTTCATAGTTAAGATCTTTCTCCAGAATTCTAGTAAACTAGAATTGAGGAGCATCCCTGAGAGGTTAACAGCGGAAGCAAGAAACCGAGATTAGGCAAACACATATCTACGAGAAGTTGAAATTATAAATATAAGCAGCAAAAAAAAAATTAGATAAACATGGCAGAGTATTTATAGGGGATGTCATTTCCCTAACTAAATACACCAAACTCAAATCACTGATTTCACTGCTTCTCAGGAGATACCAAAAAATAAAACTAAAGCTAGTGAAGAGTCAGCTTCATGTATCTACACACTGATGAAGGGTTTGCCCTAAAGGGTTCATGTCCCAGCCAAGTAGGGCAGAAAAGCTCCTGTTCAAGAGGAAAACAGGCGCCAGTACAAATGTGAGCAGTCAGTACACTACACCTGGGCACAGAATGTGAAGGTTAGAGGGAAAGGCTACAGCTCAGGAAGCAGCTGAACTTGAAACATAGCCTATGAATAAAGGAAGGCAGGCAGCTGGCAACAAGGAGACTATCAACATATACCCACTGCCTATTCCCTGCTGGGAGTTTCACATCCCTTCCTTCCTTTCCTCCTACCTCTGTTGTCCCTCTTCATTTTCACTCTCTCTGTAGAACTTTAGGCTCTATAGATCACTGAAAGGTATGACACTACTCCATGTTTATCCTTAGTTTTCTTTTTCCCCTCTGTCTAGATTCCTACATTTTCTTTAATATTTTTCCTCACTGCTTGTCTTCTAGCCTGCACGTTGAATTCAAGATTGTTGAGACTCCATAGACAGAAGAAAAAACTGTTTTGACCTCTGCAGTCATCATTATGTAAAAACGTATACCCTGCCCACTTCATAGTCATTAGTATGGCTACCGTCAAAATATACACACAGACACACCCAGAAAATAACAAGTGCTGATGAGGATGTGAAGAAATTGGAGTTCTTGTACACTGCTGGTAGGAAGGTAACATGACACAGCTGCTGTTGAAAACAGGATGGCAGTTTCTCAAAAAATTAAAAATAGAATTACCATATGAGCAATTCCACTTCTGGGTATATACCCAGAAGAATTGAAAGCAGGGCCTCAAAGAGGTATTTGTATACCCATATCCACAGCAGCACTATTAACAAGAGCTAAAGCAAGGAGGCAACCTACGTGTTCACTGACACATGAATGGATAAGCAAAGTGTGGTGCATACTGATACATACAATGGACAATTATTTAGTCTTTGAAAGGAAGGAATTTCTGACATACACCATAACATGGATGAACCGGAAAGATACCATGGTGGAATGAAATAATCCAGTCACAAAAAAAGTCAAATACTATATGATTCCTCTTATATGTTACACTTAGAGTAGTCAAAATCATAAAGACAGAAAGTAAAATGGAGGGCGCTGGTCAGGGAGTGAGATGTGATTTATATGGAGTTACTGTTTAATGGGTAAGGGTTTCAGTTCTGCAAGGCGAAGTTACAGATACAGATGGTTGTGATGGATGTACAACATTATCAGTGTATTTAATACCAATGAACTGTATACTTTGAAATGGGTTAAGATGATAAATTTTATGTTTTGTGTACTTTACCAAAATTTTTTTAATTGAAGGGGAAAAAAGTATAACCTGCTAAAAAGCAAGAATAAAGGAATAAAAAGTAGTTTCCCTTTTTTCTTGCCTCCTCAACCAATACTCCAAACTGGGTATGGCCATGCATTGGTCAAATTAGACTGTTCACCATTTCTTGAATGTGCTCTACGTTTTCCTGCTCCACCTCTGCTATTTTCTTAGCCTAAATGCCCTATATGGCTGCCCTTCATTTTAATCTAAAATACTCTATATTTTCTTCAAGAGCAACAAAAATGGCATTTCCAGGAAATTTGCCAGAAAGAGCTAATATCTCTTTTCTGTCCACAAGTAGTCCACTCAGACCTCTAATTCCAAATACTATGCATCCTTGTATAATGTTTATTTGTGTATGTTCTCTTCTATTGCAGATGGACATTCCATCTCTGCTCAAAGCCTTTTTGTTTAAATTCATATTTACTTTTTACGTTTTCATAAGAATTAGAGATGTTTATCCCTCAGTGGTGCTTACAAGGTAAATGAAGACTGGAACTTGATATTATCTTGAGCCCATAGTTTCAGCCCTAAGCCAACCAATCAAAGTCTTTTTCCCTTCCTACCTCAAACTGTGAAGCACAGGCAAATCTTCAGTTCTACTCCCAAAACCAAGATTCCTGCTACTCAATCCAGCCTCAGGCAGAGGACTGAGAATAGTGAGAGCAAGATCTAGATATTACATGGCAATGTATTTTAAAGAAAATAAAGGAGGGTTTCCACAATACTCTTTCTCAGTATATTTCAATTTTTGTCGTAACAAAAGATTCAAAATATCCCCCAATATTTAGAGATTCTAAAACACTGTGGTGTTCTTAATTTTCAGTCTTCAGTCCCTTATCCTCATTCCCTTACAGGCCTAGCAAACACTTCAGAAATTCAGGTAAGATGTCAAATTCTCTAAGAAATCTTTTCTTATCACTTTAAGAGTAACATTTGATAGAAACAGAAGACATTCACTAGTGACTCATCGTAACCAAAATTACTTAAAATGTCCAGAATCACATATGAGATATTACTTCTTACATTTCAATAAGACAATCCATTTACTTTGTTTTCAATAATTGCTTCGGTTTTCTTTTTCCAGATTCCAATCCTATAAGCAAAAGCAGTTTTTAAAAAAAAGAAACATAACTGCCCTTTAAGGTACCAGAAGCAGTTCTGAAACACAGCAAGTGCAAAAGGATAACAGATGAAATTTCAACACTGATTTTCATCAGTGTAACCATTAGGCTAAACGCTTAGACTCCCAGAGCCTGTTTCCCAATTTTTAAAATGGGGGTGTACCACATAAGGTTTCTGCAAGAAACAAATTAAACAAAATAGAAAATGTCTAAAAGAATTCCCAACACATAGAAAGCCCCCCCCAAAAATATATTTCTACAAATTATCTCTTGCGTACACTTCATTACTAGATTCCATCCTATTGCTAGTTCTTAGTCTAACCCAGTATGATCCAATAAGGTAGCCATTAGCCACGTATGACTGTCGAGCATTTGCAGTAGTGACTAGTCCAATTTGACATGTGCTTTAAATGCAAAATATACACCAGATTTCAAAGGCCTAATGAAAAAACTAATATAAAACATTTCATTAATATTTTGTATATTAATTACATGGGAACAAATACTTTGGATATATTGGGTTAAATATTAAAATTAGTTTCACGTTTTTCTTTTTACTTTTTTTAAATGAGGCTGCTAGAAATTGTAAAGTTGTTATGTTTGGCTCTCACTGCATTTCTACTGGGGAAGGCTGAGCTACGCTTTGACTTCAAGCTAATGAACATGCTCTCCTAACCTTACAGTAAACTGCTTGACAGGGCTAATCCACCCCTTATCCCGGCAAACATTTGACCACTAACACTCTTGAACACTTCAACGGCGCAGGAAAACTGCTGGCTTGATCGCTCTTAATATTAAATAGTATGGAGCGCAGAGATCTGCAGAGGCAACTCGAAATCGTGACCTACACAACAGAGAAGTGCCCAGAGACAAAACCCGAGTCTTCGGTGGGTGTCGGTCAGCACTGCTGCCGGGAGCCCTAAGAAAGTGAGAAGAGGCGACAGAGCGAGCGCCGGGGACCTGATGAAGCATAACATGGAGCCCCTGGAGTGGAGGTCTGAGGAGGGAAGCCTTTCGGCTTCGGAGGGGACCAGTTGGAGGGCGGCAGGGAAGAGACTCGGCTCCGCAGCAGAGGCTGCGGAGAGAAGCGCTACCTTAAGAATCCCCTTCATCTTCGCCAGAAAGGGGCGGAACTCCTCAAGTGACACCTCCGGATACAGCTGGCTCCGCAGCAGCTCTTCCGTGATGCCCGGGTGCCCGTAGAAAGTATCCTGAGCCAGGCCGCTCAACAGCCCACTCAGGCACTTGGAACTCTCAAGTTCGGCCGCCATGGTTAGCAAAGGCCACTGACAGCTGAGCGCGACAGCACTACGGCAGCCGAGATGGGCCTAAACTGCCGGACAAACGCGCGAGAGGAAAGTGGCGGAGGAGTGCCAGCAGAGGTCGCTGTTAGCAGCTCCCAGCTCTGCACCTGATGCGAAGAGCTGACTCATTGTAAAAGACCCTAATGCTGGGAAAACTAGAGGGCAAGAGAAGGGGGCGACAGAGTATGAGATGGCTGGATGGCATCACTGACTCAATGGACATGAGTTTGAGCAAACTCAGGGAGATAGTGATGGACAGAGAAGCCTGGCGTGCTGCAGTCCATGGGATCGCAGAGAGCTGGACAGGTCGTAGCGACTGAACAATAACAAGCTCTGCAAAACACAACCCGTACATTTGCCAGTGCGGAGCTATCAATTCATTGACCCCTCATTTTGCTTCTGCTGATTTCCCTCTTCAACCCCAGGGCCTACTCAGAGAGGAAATTACTCGGTGAAGATTACTTTAGATGGAGTAGCATGCTATGCCGGTGGCGGTTTAAGTTTTGGTTGGCTGTTTCGCCCTCTAGGCTTTGCCAGTCCTTTAACTGAATAGGATCTATCACTCAAATCTGATCTCTGCCTAATCCTATCCTAGCCTAATCCCAATCCTTTCGTCCCCGAAAATTTGACTCTACTTGATAGTATGTCTGCTTGGGTTGTTAACTGCCTTTTTACATACATACATGGTCTTGTGTTTCCAACTAGCTTAGTGCTTCTTATTCAATGTTCCTTTCTATAACAAATATTTTGTAAACTCTTTACTAGCCTGAAATAAAGTGCATAGATAATATAACTTCCTGCCCATATAATTTCCAAAAATCAATGTATTATTCACCAATAAAGAAGAATGAGTTACAGGACTTCCCTACTGGTCCAGTGGCTAAGACTCTGGGTTCCCAATGCAGGGACCCTTCGTTCAATCCCTGGTTGGGAAACTAGATCCCACATGCTGCAACTAAGAGTCCATATGTCACCACAAAAGATCCCACATGCCGCAAAAATTGAAGATCCTGTGCAGCAAAATAAATAAAAATAAATGAAGCAATGGAGACTCAGACATAGAGAATGGACTTATGGACCAGGTCAGGGGAGAGGAAGGAGAAGGTGGGATGTATATAGAGAGTAACATGGAAGCACACATTACCATACGTTAAATAAATAGCCAATAGGAATTTGCTGTATGACTCACAGAACTCAAACCTGGGCTCTGTAATAACCTAGAAGGGTGGGATGGGGAGGGAGGTGGGAGGGAGGTTCAAAAGGGAGGGACATATGCATGCTGTGCTGTGCTTAGTCACTCAGTTGTGTCCAACTCGTTGTGACCCCATGGACTGTAGCCTGCCAGGTTCCTCTGTCTATGGAATTCTCCAGGCAAGAATAATGGAGTGGGCTGCCATGCCTCCTCCAGGGGATCTTCCCAACCCAGGGATCAAACCCAGATCTCCTGCATTGCAGGCAGATTCTTCACCATCTGAGCCACCAGGGAAGCCCCAAACATATGTATACCTATGGCTGATTCATTCAATGTTTGGCAGAAACCAACACAACACTTAAAGCAATTATCCTTCAATTAAACATAAAAAAAAATGAGTTACCGATATATGCTGCAACATAGATGAGCCTTAAAAGAATGCTAAGTGAAAGAAGAAAGCCACAAAAGGCCAGATAGTGTACAATCCTGTTTATATGAAATGTACAAAACAGGTAGAAACATAGAGACAGAAAGCAGATGAACTAGAGGAGTGGGGAATGAGGAATGACTGCCAGTGGGTTTCTTTTGGGGATGATGAAAGCATTCTAGAATTAGTGGTTATCATTGTACAACTTCGTGAATATACTAAACCCGCTGAATTGTAACTTTAAAAGAATATGAATTTCAGTAGTATGTGAATTATATCTCAACTTAAAATCAATGACTTAACCATAATTTAGGACAAAAATAAAAGGAAAATAAGTTATAATATATGCATTTCAATGTATAATTTTTAGAATTCGGGCTCAGACAATAACAAAGAGGTAAGTTTTTCACCTATATGAATGTCCCTTGCATGGCAAGACATTTTGTATTCCCGGTGCCCATCTGGCCTGGGCCATTTTTCCTCTTCCATAACTGGGACAATTGAAATACCCCTTTCAAAGTAGTACCATCTTGTTCAGAATCACTGGTCTGGACTATTTTAATATCTACCCATCATCTACCTGAAGTCAGGAGGTATTCTTTGTACTAGAAAAGATGTAAGGTATTTCTTTCCTTAAAGAAATTAATTTTCTAAAAAGCAAACTCAGAGATGCTTCATAACTCAAAGAAAAGCAAATCTAGAAATAAACTATACATTCTGTTAAGTGTGCCTGGAGGAGTTGGAGAGAATGGTCCATGTAAGGGAAAAAGTAATATAAGGGTGGTAAGTGGATAAAAAGCACTATTAAGCACATGACTTCCAAATTACCCAACAGAAAAGCTGTAGCAATTTATTTCCATGAAACCTTAAAACACTAATACTATTCTTTATCATCTTTGCCATCTGATACAAAAGAAATGTTATCTTATTGTTTTAATATGCATTTCTTAAATTTTGAGGGTGAATTTTTTTTTCATCTATATAATTGACAATATAATGGTTGCAAACATACAATGTAATGATTCTATTTGTATGTACTGTAAATGATCAGTAGAGTAAGTCTATTTAACATCCATCATCACACAGCTGCATTTTTTTTTTCCTTGTGATGAGAATTTTTTTTAATTAACTCTCTTAGCAATTCTTGGGAATTCCCTAGCAATCCAACTCTTAGGACTCACCTTTGTGGTCAAGGGCCTGGGTTCAATCCCTGGTCAGGGAACTAAGATCCCACAGGCCTTACAGTTGAGCCATAAATTAAAAAAAAAAAAATACAGTATCACTAACTAGAATTACATGTTGTACATTACATTCCCAGGACTTATTTTCTTTATTTATTTTTGACTGCACTGGGTCTTTGTTGCTGTGTGCAGGCTTTCTCTAGTTGCGGCGCATGGAGGCTACGCTTCATTGTGGAGCGCAGGCTTCTCATTGCGGTGGCTTCTCTTGTTGCAGAGCACAGGCTCCAGGCCGGACTCTTCTGGGACCAGGAATGGAACCCATGTCCCCTCATTGGCAGGCAGATTCTTATCCACTGTACCACCAGGGAAGTCCAGGATTTATTTATTTTAAAAATGGAAGTTTGTACCTTCTGAACTGTTAAAAAAAATTCAACTTGGTAAATTTTAAAGATCTGATTACTTTATTTAATAATTCATGAATAGGGGAGCATCCAATCTTAGCTAGAAAGGTGCTCAAAGGAGCTGTACAAAAATGAAAGATTTTTATAGGCAAAAGGGAGTGAGAACAAGAAGTTATACTTCAAAACAAAAATCAGGTTGGTTATTAACAGGGTAATCTTCCTTTAGAGGATGTCAAGGATCTATCAGGCAGATTACCTAACTAGTGCTGATTAGGCAATTCCTGATTGACTGGTTTAAGATTCCATTTCTTGAGAGCTTAAACAGTAATTCTCAGTTTGGTGATGTGGAGTTTGTTTAGGATAAGTGACTCCATTTGGGTCCTGCTGTCTTGTTTTAAACAACCACCTTTATGCGAGGACTTTTTATATATAGTGATTGACTGCTGGTATATCTTCCCATTTCCTTGTCCATCTTCTACAGAGGCTTCTGTCACTTCAGTGATTTCTAAATGCTCTTTATACATTAGGAATACTAATGCTTGTTACTTATATTGCAAAATGTTCCTTGGGTTTATAGAGTTGAATCTATCAACCTGCCTAGAAAAATCCAGAAGGTTAGTCACCAAAATGGTTATGAAGTATATCTCTGAGCAAATGGCTTTTATTTGCTTCTTTCTGCTAACCTGATTTTTCTAAATGTCTACAGTGTACAAAGAAGAAGACATTAAGAAGAGAAGGCAAGAATACACAGAACTGTACAAAACAGATCTTCACATCCCAGATCATCACAATGGTGTGATCACTCATCTAGAGCCAGACATCCTGGAATGTGAAGTCAAGTGGGCCTTAGGAAGCATCACTAGGAACAAAGCTAGTGGAGGTGATGGAATTCCAGTTGAGCTATTTCAAATCCTAAAAGATGATGCTGTCAAAGTGCTCCACTCAATATGTCAACAAATTTGGAAAACTCAGCAATGGCCACAGGACTGGAAAAGGTCAGTTTTCATTCCAATCCCAAAGAAAGGCAATGCCAAAGAATGCTCAAACTACCGCAAAATTGCACTCATCTCACATGCTAGTAAAGTAATGCTTACAATTCTCCAAGCCAGGCTTCAGCAATGCGTGAACCGTGAACTTCCAGATGTTCAAGCTGGTTTTAGAAAAGGCAGAGGAACCAGAGATCAAATTGCCAGCATCTGCTGGATCATTGCAAAAGCAAGAAAGTTCCAGAAAAAACATCTATTTCTGCTTTCTTGACTATGACAAAGCCTTTGACTGTGTGGATCACAACAAACTGTGGAAAATTCTGAAAGAGATGTGAATACCAGACCACCTGACCTGCCTCTTGAGAAACCTGTGTGAACAGTTAGAACTGAATGTGGAACAACAGACTGGTTCCAAATAGGAAAAGGAGTACATCAAGGCTGTATATTGCCACTCTGCTTATTTAACTTATATGCAGATACATCATGAGAAATGCTGAGCTGGATGAAGCACAAGCTGGAATCAAGATTGCCAGGAGAAATATCAATAACCTCAGATATGCAGATGACACCACCCTTATGGCACAAAGTGAAGAAGAACTAAAGAGCCTCTTGATGAAAGTGAAAGTGGAGAGTGAAAAAGTTGGCTTAAAGCTCAACATTCAGAAAACAAAGATCATGGCATCCGGTCCCATCACTTCATGGCAAATAGACGGGGAAACAGTGGAAACCATGACAGACTTTATTTTGGGGGGCTCCAAAATCACTGCAGCTGGTGATTGAAGTGATGAAATTTTAAAAAGCTACTCCTTGGAAGGAAAGTTATGATCAACCTTGACAGCATATTAAAAAGCAGAGACATTACTTCGTCAACAAAGGTCTGTCTACTCAAGGCTATGGTTTTTCCAGAGGTCATATATGGATGTGATAGTTGGACTATATTTAAAGCTGAGCATAGGAGAATTGATGCTTTTGAACTGTGGTGTTGGAGAAGACTCTTGAGAGTCCCTTGGACTGCAAGGAGGTCTAACCAGTCCATCCTAAAGGAGATCAGTCCTGAGTGTTCATTGGGAGGACTGATGTTGAAGCTGAAACTCTAATACTTTGGCCACCTGATGTGAAGAACTGACTCATTTGAAAAGACCCTGATGCTGGGAAAGATTTTAGGGGACAAGACAGGTTCTCAGTACACAGAAGGAGGAGGGGAAGGGGATGACAGAGGATGAGACGGTTGGATGGCATCACTGACTCAATGGACACGAGTTCGGTAAACTGCCGGAGAGGTGATGGACACGGAGGCCTGGCGTGCTGCAGTCAATGGGGTTGCAAAGAGTTGGACATGGCTGAGCGACTGAACTGAACTGTACAGTGTACATGTAATACTGTTGTAATAAAAAGTTATTTAATGAAATGATATATTGAAGTGCCCATCGGGAGCTATTTAGTAGCTGAGTGGTTAGATTCCAGGCTTTCACTGCTGTGGCCCAGGTTCAATCTCTGCTCAGGGAGCTGAGCTCTCGTAAGCTGCACTGTGTGGTCAATAGAAATAAATAAAGGGCCCATCAAGAGATAACTGGTTTAGAAAGATATAGTATATATGTTACATATATATATGTATATATATACATAACACACACACACACACACACACACACACACACACACACACACACACACACACACACACACACACGGGCTTCCCTGATAGCTCAGACAGTAAAGAATCTGCCTGCAGTGCAGGAGATGTGGGTTCAACCCCTGAATTGGGAATATCCCCTAGAGAAGGAAATGGTAGCCCATTCCAGTATTCTTGCCTGGGGAATCCCATGAACAGAGGATCCTGGTGGGCTACAGTCCATGGGGTCACAAGAGTCGGACACAAACTAGTGACTAAACCACCACACACACACACACACACACACACACGAGTCGGACACAAACCACCACACACACACACACACACACACACACACACACACACACACACACAGAGGCTTCCCTGGTGGCTCAGACAGTAAAGAAATGCCTGCAATGGAGGAGACCCCGGCTCAATCCCTGGGTCGGGAAGATCCCCTGGAGAAGGGAATGGCTATCTACTTCAGTATTCTTGCCTGGAGAATTCCATGTACTGAGAAGCCTGATGGGCTACAGTCCATGGCGTCACAAAGAGTCAGACACAACTGTAAGAGCTAGACATGACTGAACAACTAACACTTTCACTTTACTTTGCATACATACACACACACACACACACACACACACACACACACAAATATTACTAACCCATAAAAATGAAATATTGCCATTTAGAGCAACATGGTTGGACCTAGAGAATATCATACTAAATGAAGTAAGTCAGACAAATACGTAGTATTGCTATATGTGGAATCTAAAAAAGAAATTATACAAATGAACTTTTATATACAAAACAGAAATAGACTCATAGACATAGAAGACAAACTCATGGTTACTAAAGAAGAAAGCAGGGGAGGGATAAACTAGGATTACGGGATTAACAGGTACAAACTACTATACCTAAAATAGATAAGCAACAGGATTTACTGTATAGCACAGAGAACTATATTCAATATTCTATAATGGCAACTAGATGGGGAAATAATGGAAACAGTGGCTGACTTTATTTTGGGGGGCTCCAAAATCACTGCAGATGGTGATTGCAGCCATGAAATTAAAAGACACTTACTCCTTGGAAGGAAAGTTATGACCAACCTAGACAGCATATTAAAAAGCAGAGACATTAGTTTGTCAACAAAGGTCCATCTAGTCAAGGCTATGGTTTTTCCAGTAGTCATGTATGGATGTGAGAGTTGAACTATAAAGAAAGCTGAGCGCAGAAAAATTGATGCTTTTGAACTGTGGTATTTGAGAAGACTCTTGAGAGTCCCTTGGACTGCAAGATCAAACCAGTCCATCCTAAAGGAGATCAGTCCTGGGTGTTCTTTGGAAGGACTGATGCTGAAGCTGAAACTCCAATACTTTGGCCACCTGATGTGAAGAGCTGACTCATTTTAAAAGACCCTGATGCTGGGAGGGATTGGGGGCAGGAGGAGAAGGGGACGACAGAGGATGAGATGGTTGAATAGCATCACTGACTCGGTGGACATGAGTTTGAGTAAACTCCAGGAGTTGGTGATGGACAGGGAGGCTTGACGTGCTCAGTTCATGAGGTCAGACATGACTAAGCAACTGAACTGAACTGAACTGAATAACCTATAATGGAAAATAATCTGGAAAAATGTATATCTGAATCACTTTGCTCTATACCTGAAACTAACACAATACTGTAAATCAACTATTTCAGTTTTTAAAAATGATAACTATGCCTTAAAATCAGAATCCTTTTAACAAAAAGCTTAAAGAACACTTGTTCTACATCACTGAGAAAAGCTATATACCTTTCGTAGTGTTTCTTAAACATTTTGATAAAGTCAGAATTTTATAGAAGCCTCAGATATTTTCTCCCCCAAATGCAAATACACATCAAATACAGCCTACAATATCTGTGGGTTAATTTGCCCCCCTGAAACTATATATACTTGCCAGTTTCCCACTGGCTTTAGGAGCTCTCTCTTAGTACTCCCAGTCTAATTAATCCTCACAATTAATAGAAGCAGGAGAAATTCTGCATATCGTTACCATTATTCAACTCTCATTCCAGTGTATGTAATACCTGGACATATCACTTGTTAAAAATAAGTTAAGGAGGCCCAGGATAGAGTCACATCACCAAACTGAGACTTAATTACCAATCAGGAAATCTCCTAATCAATACCACTTAGGTAAACTGGTAGATCCTTGCCACCCCCTAAACAAAGGTGATCTTGTAATAAACAGTCTTTTTTGTCTTGTACAACACATGTTCCTGCTCCCTTCTGTCTATAAGTCTTTTATTTCATACAGCTCCTGGGGCTATTGTACTTTCTATTTGCTTGACTGGATGCTGCCTGATTCATCAATCAATGAAGAAAGCCAATAAGATCTTTAAAATCTACCGAGTTGAATTTTGCTTTTTTAATACAGGGCCTGCCTGAGCCTACAGGTTCCAAAACACCAAGGTGACCAATAAAAGAAAATCACCTCTGTGCCACCAGAGGCTGCTATTGTCAATGTAACTATTTTAGGTTGGGAAGGATTGCATTTTTAGAATACCTTTCAAACAAAAGGACCAAAGTACAAAGCTTTCTTAAATCTCAAAACACAACCTGATTTCCAGATGATAAGCCTGGGTGCAGGCCTATTAAAAGAACTGCCTAATTGCTATAAGACAACAGCAAGGAAAATACTCTGAGCCCTGTCTCAAAGGAAACTACAAGCATCTAACTAGCAGCCCTTCTGGTCGAGTTTGCTTTTCACTGTGGCCAAATAGATGCCCATTCTAAGTCTCATAAAGCAGCTAGTCACTTGCCCTGGTAAATTACTCCTTTTATGGCTTACAGGCTCTTTGGTTCCAGGCCATCAATATGTGTTTTTATAAAGTTTCCCAGTTCTAAAAATATTAAAATTTAAAATGTGAACCGAGATAATGTGGAAATACACTGGCCCTAAGTTTTGCAATAAACTCTCCTTGCTTCCTGTCTCTCCTCTGCCTTTTCCAGTTGTATTTTGATCACCATTCACTCTCCACTAACAGATATTGATTCAGAGTTTTGTGCCAGTCTTTCTGCTAGGCTCCAGGGGACAGAGAATGAATAAGACACACTCCTCTAAAATCTTACATTCTGGAAAGAGAAAATAATAGGTAAATGAGTGGTCGCAGAATATGCCACCCCAAAATATATGACTTTGGCTTAAGGATTATGTTGAGCTGAAGGCAACTGAGAAGCAGATACAAGGAAAGCTCACAGCCCTCCTCCTATTCACTTAAAAGCAGGACATACATTTTCAAAGAACTTCCCTGTGGCTCAGTGGTAAAGAAACCCCCTGCAAATGCAGGAGACATGGGTTCCATCCCTGGGTTGGGAAGATTTCCTGGAAAAGGAAATGGCAACCCATTCCAGTATTTTTGCCTGGGAAATCCCATGAACAGAGGAGTTTGGTGGGCTAAGCTCCCTCAGGTCACAAAAGACTTAGCAACTAAAACAACATTTTCAAAGGTGTTCCTCCTTCCCTGTCTACCAGGAAGTACAAAAACAAATGCCAGAAGACAATTTTAGACCCTTATTGATGGAGAAGAAATCGACTTAAATCTGTGATTCAAACCTCACTCTTGTTTATCATGCCTTTCCCTGTCATCTCTCTATAAATGATCTTCTGGACATGGTCCTTTTTTTTTTGTCTTTGGCTGAAGATGGTATATAAACAGGAGCTCTAAGCCACTGCTTTGAGTTACTCATTTTTCCCTGGGTATGTCACATGCATATATGAGGCATATACTGTGCTCAGTTGCTCAGTCATGTTGACTCTTTGCAACCCTCTAGATTGTAGCCCTCCAAGCTCCTCTGTCCATGGGATTTTACAGGCAAGAATACTGGAATAGGTTGCCATTTCCTCCTCCAGGGGATCTTCTTGACCCAGGGATCAAACCCATGTCTTCTGCATCTCCTGCATTGCAGGTGGATTCCTTACTGCTTAGCCACCAGGGAAATTCCACATATAAGGGGTGTGTGTGTGTGTCAGTCGCTCAGCCATGTCCAACTCTATGAGACTCCATGGACTATAGTCTGCCAGGCTCCTCTGCATGAAATTCTCCAGGCCAGAATGCTGGAGTGGGTTGCCATTTTCTTCTCCAGGTATACGAGGTGTACATGTTAGTAAACCTGTTTGTTTTTCTCATTAATCTGTCTTTTGTTACAGGTGTCCCAACCAGAACAGAAGTGGAAGGGAAAATTATTTTTTCCTCCTTTACATCAATAAATTATTAAAATGCAGTGAACAACAGAAAAAAAAAGTCATGAACTAAGGGTTGTTACTACCTAGTACCTAGAAGTAGCTATCAGAATTGGTGGTGAGAGAAAGAAAAAAATGGCTAACTCGGAATAGGTCAAAGACAGGCTTAATGTGAATAGCCAGGTATGCGGCAGGTGAAATAGCATGTCCTTATATAGGGAAGCATGAAACAGAATGGTGTGTTGAGAAACACTAGGAACCCCAGAGTGTAACAATAGGATTCAGGACACACTACCCCAAAATACAGAACCTTGGTGACAGAGTAGATGATGGTTCAGAGCATAAAGGGGCTCATTTATTTGCAGGCTACCTCGCCATGTATCTGGTGTGTTATTTCACCCTTTAGTGGGCTGTGCTAATCAATATAACTATCATAGCAAGCATCTGGAATGAAATTGCCATAAAACAAAACTCTCATTCTGCATTTTAAAATATTTTAATTCAAATTCAGACTCAAAGGTTTTAAATGGGATTGATTTCGGAAAGATGGGGCATACCTGGAGAAATCTAGTCTTGTTTTCTTTCTGATTATCCAAACATTTTTAAAAAACATTTCTTGTGGAAAATTTCAAACACATACAAAGCGAAAACAATTGTATAATGAGCTTCCATGTCCCTATCACCAACTTCAACAAATAAATTGCCTATCTTGTTTCCTTTCTGCTCCCATCCACTTGACCCTTCTCTTTCATTTGGAAAACCCCAGACATCATAACAGTTTATCTGTAAATATTTCAGTATGCTTCTCTAAAAGATATAGGTCCTTAAAAAAATAATACATTATTCTATCTTACACAGTAAAAGAAAAACACTTTCTTAATAATGAAAGAATATCAATCAATCAATTCCCAATTGTCTTACAAACTTCATATTTTTTAACAGTTTGTCTGAATATTTAAGTAGTAGATTAGCCAGTCAAATGAAATTAGCTATAGGTTCTCCTTCCAGCTTCATTGGGCTTTATTTTCTTGTAATTTATTTGTAGGTCATTTGTCCTAATGAGTTTCTCATAATCTAGATTTTATTGACTATATCCACATGATATCAGTTTTTAAAAATATATTTTCCTGTCCTTGTGTGTCCTACAAATCTGTAAATTTGTAGTTACATCTAGGAATTTGATTAGACTCAGATTCAGCTTGTCTCATTTTCTGCCAGGAAGTATCTAGTGTCTGCTGCCTATCAAAGTGCTGTGCCCCACCACCACACTTCCTGCTGCTGCTGCTGCTAAGTCACTTCAGTCGTGTCCGACTCTGTGCGACCCCAGAGACGGCAGCCCACCAGGCTCCCCTGTCCCTGGGATTCTCCAGGCAAGAACACTGGAGTGGGTTGCCATTTCCTTCTCCAATGCATGAAAGTGAAAAGTGAAAGTAAAGTTGCTCAGTCGTGTCCGACTCTTCTCCACCCCATGGCTCCTCCGTCCATGGGATACTTTCTAGACCTCCAAAATAAGAGTCATCTAGTCTGTCCACAAATCTGCAACTTTTATGGCTCTGGAGAGTGCTATACTAATTAAATATTAGTTCATCTCTGTTTCTAGATAGACTACCTGGTTACTTGTTTACTTACAATAGATCACAGAACTTCTAAGTTTGCTAGAACCCGCCTTTGGCTTTGGGCATGTATTATTGCTTAATCCTAGGAAGAAAAATAATTCTGATATCAATTGTTACAGAAAAAAATACGTAATTATAACTTGAAATCTTTCAGAGAATTAAGGTATCACACCTATGGAGACTGTCCCCAGAGCCAACAACGGCATCTTCCAAATTCTGCTTTGTCACTTCTGGCTAACTGGTCTACTTCTCACACGGATAAAAACAGTACAGTTTACTAAGCTTTAGAAGCCATTGAATTCAACCTCCTACTTTATAGACGAGGAATATAAGACCCAGAGAACTTAAATGACTGTCCCAAGATTACACATCTAGTCCAGAAAAACATCTACTTCTGCTCTATTGACTAAGCCAAAGTCTTGACTGTGTGGATCACAAAAAACTGTGGAAAATTCTGAAAGAGATGGGAATACCAGACCACCTGACCTGCCTCCTGAGAAATCTGTACGTAGGTCAAGAAGGAACAGTTAGAACTGGACATGGAACAATAGACTGGTTCCAAATTGGGAAAGGAGTACATCAAAGCTGTATACTGTCACCTTGCTTATTTAACTTGTATGACGACTACATCATCAAAAACGCTGGGCTGGATGAAGCACAAGCTGGAATCAAGATCGCTGAGAGAAATATCAATAACCTCAGATACACAGATGACACCACCCTTATGGCAGAAAGTGAAGAAGAACTAAAGAGCTTCTTGATGAAAGTGAAAGAGGAGAGTGAAAAAGTTGGCTTAAAATTCAGCATTCAGAAAACAAAGATCATGGCATCTGGTCCCATCACTTCATGGCAAATACATGGGGAAACAGTGGCTAACTTTATTTTGGGGGGCTCCAAAATCACTGCCATGGAGAAGGAAGTGGCAACCCACTCCAGTATTCTTGCCTGGAGAATCCCAGGGACAGAGAAGCCTAGTGGGCTGCCGTCTATGGGGTCACACAGAGTAGAACCCAGCTGAATCGACTTAGCAGCAGCAGCAGCAAAATCACTGCAGATGGTGACTGTAGCCATGAAATTAAAAATTTGCTTGCTCCTTGGAAGAAAAGCTATGACCAACCTAGATAGCATATTCAAAAGCAGAGCATAATCTTGCCAACAAAGGCCATCTAGTCAAAGCTATGGTTTTTCCAGTAGTCATGAATCAGAGTCAGAATATCAAGAAAACTGAGTGCCAAAAAATTGATGGTTTTGAACTGTGGTATTGAAGAATACTCTTGAGAGTCCCTTGGACTGCAAGGAGATCAAAGCAGTCACTCCTAAAGGAAATCAGTCCTGAATATTCATTGGAAGGACTGATGCAGAAGCTGAAACTCCAATACTTTGGCCACCCGATTCGAAGAATGGATTCATTGGAAAAGACCCTGATGCTGGGAAAGATTGAAGGCAGGAGGAGAAGGGGATGACAGAGGATGAGATGATTGGATGGCATCTCCGACTGGATGGACATGAATTTGAGCATGCTCCAGGAGTTGGTGATGGAAAGGGAAGCCTGGCCTGCTGCAGTCCATGGGGTCGCAGAGTCGGACACAACTGAACGACTGAACTGAACTGATATAGCAGAAATGGAACTCAAGCCTGAATTTTGAGCTCCCAAATTAATGCTATTTCCATCATCCTCATCATACTTGTTTGCATCATACTACACTAGTTGTTTTAACAAATAATCATAGCACATTTGAGGTTGCTGCCACTGTTGCTAAGTCGCTTTAGTCATGTCTGACTCTGCGACCCCATAGATGGCAGCCCACCAGGCTCCCCCATCCTTGGGATTCTCCAGGCAAGAACACTGGAGTGGGTTGCCATTTCCTTCTCCAATGCATGAAAGTGAAAAGTGAAAGTGAAATCACTCAGTCGTGTCAGACTCTTAGCGACCCCATAGACTGCAGCCTACCATGTTCCTCTGTACGTGGGATTTTCCAGGCAAGAACACTGGAGTGGGTTGCCATTTCCTTCTCCAATGTTTGAGGCTACACTGACATAATCTGATCCTTTGAAGAGAAATCAACCCTAGACTTATAGATCATGGAACACCTAAGAAGCTTCATCTTCTAGGGCCAGTGTCCTGAGTGAGAGTAAAAGCTTCTAAGGATCAGAGGATTAAGAACTACGAAAAATTATCACTGAATCTATTTCAGGCAACCATCATTTTGTGGATGCTAAGAAATTATTTGTGGTGTGCTCGCTTCGGCAGCACATATACTAAAATTGGAATGATACAGAGAAGATTAGCATGGCCCCTGCGCAAGGATGACACGCAAATTCGTGAAGCGTTCCATATTTTTTTAGGAAGATGGCAATGACGACCCTGTATGCAAGACAGGGAAAGAGACACAGATGTGTATAACGGACTTTTGGACTCAGAGGGAGAGGGAGAGGGTGGGATGATTTGGGAGAATGACATTCTAACATGTATACTATCATGTGAATTGAATCGCCAGTCTATGTCTGACGCAGGATGCAGCATGCTTGGGGCTGGTGCATGGGGATGACCCAGAAAGATGTTATGGGGAGGGAGGTGGGAGGGGGGTTCATGTTTGGGAATGCATGTAAGAATTAAAGATTTTAAAATTTAAAAAATAAAAAACTAAAAAAAAAAAGAAATTATTTGTGAACAAATATTGAAAGAATTTCACCTGCATAAGCCTCCAATCTAAAATACAGAAGTAAAAAAAGCCCAGCATTGTAGCTTATTACCTCTGAAGTTGCTCTATTGGAATACTGCTTCCATTTATTTACCTTGAGATTCAGGTCTCTTTGTGCTTCATTCCCTGTCTCCTACCAAAAAAAAGATAAAAGACTGACTTCATAGGATTGTTCAGAGTATTACAGGAGATGAAATGTGTACAAGGTTTAGCACTGCAACTAGCTAAACATAACTGAGCTAATAACTGATTGTTACTAAAATGTTCAGGGTCCCAAAGAGTCAGTGACTATGTTATGCAGGAGAAGCTACTGTAAAACAAGGGCCCTGTACTAACTGCACAGGCAGTCCTGACTTGGCAGGCAATCACAGGTCCAAAAATTTTAAGATTCTTTGGTATTTAACCAGTTGTGTATTTAAACCTCTTAACTGCTACCTAGTATCAATCAATATAGAACAATCAATTCCAACATCTAAATAGAAAAGCAGTCACAAGGCAACAAAAGTGAAAAAAAAAACCCACAAAACACCAAATGGGACTTAATTAAACTTAAAAGCTTTTGTACATGACTGCCTGGTGGTACAGTGGATAAGAATTCACCTGCCAATGCTGGAGATATGGGTTCAATCTCTGATCCTGGAAGATTCCACAGTCCAAGGAGCAGCTAAGCCCGTGGGTCACAACTTCTGAGCCCAGGCCCTAGAGCCAGCAAGTACCTACTGAGCCTGCATGTTACAACTACCGAACACTGTGTGCCTAGAGCCTGTGCTTCGCAACAAAAAAGCTACTACAGTTAGATTTCCACACACCGCGAGAAAGAGTATCCCCTGCTCTCTGGAACTAGAGAAAGCACATGCACAGTAACAAAGATCGCATGCAACCAAAAAAAATTAAAATTAAAAAAGTTTTTAATTTTAAAAAAGCTTTTGTACCACAAAGGAAGTCAACAATCTACTGAACGGGAGAAAATATTTGGAAATTACATGACCAACATGGGGTTACTATTCAAAATATATAAACAGCTTGTACAACTCAGTATTTTTTTTAAAAAAGGAAAACTAAAAAATGGGCAGAAGACCTGACTGGACACTCTTTCAAAACAGACATACAGATGATCAACAAGCACAGGAAAAGATGTTCAATATCATAGGGGCCTCCTGGCATCTCAGATGGTAAAGAATCTGCCTGCAATGCAGGAAACCTGGGTTCAATCCCTGGGTCAGAAAGATCCCCTGAAGAAGGAAACAGCAACCCACTCTAGTCTTCTTGTCTAGAGAATTCCATGAGGACCCGGCAGACTACAGTCCATGAGATCACAAAGAGTCGGACACTACTGAGTGACTAATTATCAGAGAAAGACACACTAATCATCAGAAATATGCCAACCAAAACCACAACGAGCTATCACCCCATACCTGTCAGAATGCTAGCAGCAAAAAGAACACAAATAACAAACACTGGTAAAAATATTGGCGAGAAGGTAAACTGGTATAGCCACTGTCAAAAACAGCATGGAAGATTCTCAAAAAATGAAAAAAATAGAACTACCATATGAGCCAGCAATTCCATTCCTCAGTATATATCTGAAAAAATGGAAAACACTAACTCCAAAAGATATATGCACCCCAATGTTTATAGTAGCATTATTCATAACATCAAGATATGGAAGCAACCTAAGTGTCCATCAACAGATAAATGGATTAAGAAAAGGTGGTATATATACACAATGGAATCCTACTCAGCCACAGGAAGAATGAAATTCCATTTGCAACAATATGGATGGATCCAGAGAATATCATGCTAAGTGAAATTAGTCAGAGAAAGATAAATACTATATGTTATCACTTATATGAGGGACTCTATAAAAATAAAACCAGTGAATGAATATAATAAAACAGAAACAGACTCATAAATATAGGAGGGGAAAAAAAACCCCAAAAAACTAGTGGTTCCCAGTGCAGAGAGGTAAAGGGGCTGGGAAGAGAGGCAAGACAGGGGTGCTGTTGTTCAGTCACTCGGTTGGGTTCGACTCTTTGTAAGCCCCATGGACTGCAGCACGCCAGGCTTCCCTGTCCATCACCAACTCCCAGAGCTTGCTCAAATTCAGGTCCATCCAGTTGGGGATGTCATTCAACCATCTTGTCCTTTGTTGTCCTCTTCTCCTGCCTTCAATCTTTAAGGGATTTAAAAAGCTACACGAATTATGTTATACATACACTGAAGAATAGCAAGGAGAGATAAGAAAGCCTTCCTCAGCAATCAATTCAAAGAATCAGAGGAAAACAATAGACTGGGAAAGACTAGAGATCTCTTCAAGAAAATTAGAGATACCAAGGGAACATTTCATGCAAAAATGGCCACAATAAAGGACAGAAACAGTACGGAACTAACAGAAGCAGAAGATATAAAGAAGAGGTGGAAAAAATACACAGAACTACACACACACAAAAAACTTCATGATCCAGATAACCACTATGTTGTGATCACTCACCTAGAGCCAGACATTCTGGAATGTGACGTCAAATGGGCCTTAGGAAGCATCACTACAAACAAAGCTAGTGGAGGTGATGAAATTCCAGTTGAGCTATTTCAAATCCTAAAAGATGATGCTGTCAAAGTGCTCCACTCAATATGCCAGCAAATTTGGAAAACTCAGCAATGGCCACAGGGCTGGAAAAGGTCAGTTTGCATTCCAATCCCAAAGAAGGGCAATGCCAAAGAATGTTTAAACTACTGCACAATTTCACTCATCTCACATGCTAGTAGAAGGCAATGGCACCCCACTCCAGTACTCTTGCCTGGGAAATCCCATGGACAGAGGAGCCTGGTAGGCTGCAGTTCATGGGGTCGCTAAGAGTCGGACACGACCAGGCGACTTCACTTTCACTTTCATGCATTGGAGAAGGAAATGGCAACCCACTCCAGTATTCTTGCCTGGAGAATCCCAGGGACGGGGGAGCCTGATGGGCTGCCATCTATGGGGTTGCACAGAGTCGGACACAACTGAAGCGACTTAGCAGCAGCAGCAGCAGCAGCAGCAGCAGCAGCAGCACATGCTAGTAAAGTAATGCTCAAAATTCTCCAAGCCTGGCTTCAGCAGTTCGTGAACCGTGAACTTCCAGATGTTCAAACTGGATTAACAGGCAGAAGAACCACAGATCAAATTGCCAACATCCATTGGATCATTGAAAAAGCAAGAGAATTCCAGAAAAACTTCTGCTTTATTGATTACACCAAAGCCTTTGACTGTGGATCACAACAAACTGTGGAAAATTCTGAAAGAGATGGGAATACCAGACCACCTGACCTACCTCTTAAGAAATCTGTATGCAGGTCAAGTAGCAACAGTTAGAACTGGACATGGTACAAGAGACTGGTTCCGGAAAAGAGTACGTCAAGGCTGTGTATCATCACCTTATTTTACCTATGTGCAGAGCGCACTATGTGAAATGCTGGACTGGCTGAAGTACAAGCTGGAATCAAGATTGCCCATGAAATACCAAAAACCTCAGATACACAGATGACACCACACTTATGGCAGAAAGCAAAGAACTAAAGAGCCTCTTGATGAAAGTGAAAGAGCAGAGTGAAAATGGTGGCTTAAAACTCAACATTCAGAAAACTAAGATCATGGCATCTGGTCCTATCACTTCATGGCAAATAGATAGGGAAACAATGGAAACAGTGACAAAATTTTATTGGGGGGGGGCTCCAAAAATCACTGTAGATGGTGACTGCATTCATCAAATTAAAAGATGCTTGTTTTTTGGAAGAAAAGAAAGTGAAGGCCCTCAGTCATGTCCGACTCTTTGCGATCCCATGGACTGTAATCTACCAGGCTTCTATGGGATTTTTCAGTCAAGAGTACTCGAGTGGGTTGCCATTTCCTTCTCCTGGGGATCTTCCTGACCCAGGGATCAAACCCAGGTCTCCTGCATTGCAGGCAGTCGCTTTACCCTCTGAGCCACCAGGGAAGCCAACCTAGACAACATATTAAAAAGTAGAGACATTACTTTGCCAACAAAGGTCCCTTGCTTCAAAACTATGGTTTTCCCAGTAGTCATGTATGGATGTGAGAGTTGGAGTATAAAGAAAACTGAGCGCCGAAGAACTGATGCTTGTGAACTGTGGTGTTGACAAAGACTCTCGCGAGTCCCTTGGACTCCCTGATGCCGGGAAAGATTGAAGACGGAAGGAGAAGGGGACGACAGAAGACGAGATGGCTGGATGGCATCAACGACTCAATGGGACTGAGTTTGAGTAAACTCCGGGAATTACTGGTGATGGACAGGGAAGCCTGGCGTGCTGCAGTCCATGGGATCCCAAAGTGTCGGACACAACTCAGCGACTGAACTGAACTGCCAAATCTCTTTTCCGATTCGCTTTCAAAACGAATAAAACTGAATAAAATACAGGTCTGTGCTCAGTCGTGTCCGACTCTGCGACCCCATGGACTGTAACCCACCAGGCTCCTGTGTCCGTGGATTTTCTCCAGGTAAGAATACTCGATTGGGTCGCCATTTCCTTTTCCAAAAATACAAGCGTACCGCCGGCAAAAACCCCACCCACCCGGGAGTGACACTTCCAACTGCAGTTAACGAGGGGTCCTCAGGCCCGAGGAGGGGTTAGTGGGGAGATGAGGTGTCCCGACACCAGCCTACAATCGCAAGTGAGCCTTTCTGCCTCCCCCGAGCTTGCTCAGCGCGCCCCCGGCCCAAAGGACCCCGGACCAAGAGCCCCAGCCAGCCCCCAGCTCCCCGGCGCTGGCCCCCTCACCCGGCGCGCGGCGGGCAGTCTGTGACGTCACGGCAGCGCCGCGCCTCCAGGAAGGACCCCTTCCCCGGCTCCTCCTCCTCCCGGCGGCGGTGCCGCTTTCTGGAAGGTTCGTGAAGGCGGTGGGCGCTTACGGTTGGTCCCTGGTCAGCCGCAATCCTTGTCCATCCGTCCTTCCCAAGCTCACGCAGACCCATCCAAGGTTGCCATGCCCGAGAACGTAGCACCCCGGACCGGGCCGCCCGCCGGGGCTGTCGGGGCTGCCGGCGGCCGCGGGAAGAGCGCCTATCAGGACCGCGATAAGCCGGCCCAGATCCGCTTCAGCAACATCTCCGCAGCCAAAGGTATCGCTCCCCGGCTTGAGTCGCGGCCCTCCGGGCCTGAGTGTGCACTCTTACCCCCAGCCTTGGGTGGGCTGTTCGTTCAGATGATCCGCTTTGGGCCTCTCATAGAATAAGCTCAGTGCAGGGATCCTCCTTCCTGTTCGCCGTTGTTCCCGACCCCGAGTATGGAAGCCTTTATACTGGCCCCATTCTGCGTCTTAGACGCCCACAATTTTCCGGGGCGTGCTGCTTTCACCATACTTAAGAAAGCAGCCGGGGCCCTCATGCAGCGGTCTACTGGTAGAATGTTTGCATAATACTTTACAGTCTTTTTGTTTTATTAAAATAGGGAAATACTTTTCTGGCTCAGCTATTGAATTCGGGTAAACTCTCCGCGCCTTAAATTGGGGCGGGGTCCATTGTACTGGGGGGTGTGAAAGAGACCGACCCACCTTGTTTGAGAGTAATTATGAGGCTGCGTTGAGCTTTGGTGTCCTCTCTGCACGTACAGCCAGCAAATGAAGAAGAGTTTGGCTTTTGGTGGAATTCAAGAAGTCCTGGGTTTCGTTTAGTTACGTTACTTCGTGGCTTTGTGACCTTTAACCAAGGTTTTCTTGCCTATAAAATTGAGGATGGAAAAGTTCGCTTAAAAAAAAGTTGTGAGGATTAAGAGACGTCGGGATGAATTAGAAGAGTCTAGAAGAAAAAAGTGAGAACAGAGGCTTAGAGTTCTTGCCCGTTATGTGTTTGAGTACAGGGAGTATTTCATTTGGGTTAGAGCATCAGGTGCCTGAAGAAATGAGAAGTGAGATCAGAAAGGTAGAGTGGGGCCACAAGGTGTCCTTTGTTGTTGTTCTGGAAAGGCGTTAACACGACTCCCGCAGCTACAGATTGTTTTTCAGTATAATGAAATAATAGCTACCTTGGAGGGTTGCTGTAAGGCTTAAATAAGAAAGCATCTGAGGAGCCAGGTGTGTGTATATGTATACATAGAGTACAGCCTTACAGATATTTGAGGTTATCTGTCCAGGGGACTGAGGGTATGGTGCTGCTACTGCTGGAAAAAATCAGGTAACGCTGAAGGAAGTATGGTGGAAGAAGAGAGACTAGGTTCTGGTTCAGGCTTAAATGAGTTGAGGATGTCAGAATGACTAAATGGTAAATTTAGGAGTCGTTTGAAAGTTCAAGAGAGTCTCTACCCTGAAATGAAGGTTGTTTGAAAGTTATCTAGAGACCATAATTGAAGCTTAGATTTATTTCATTAGAAACAAGGTGTTTAGGTAAATTCTGGTGCCATGTTGTGGGGCCGGAAAAGCTATAAAATATGGTAGATTTTCAACAAACAAGGTAACAGGATGGGATGTTTACTTCCGCAAATTTGGAAACATCCCTGCACAGAGAATTGAAATTGGACAAGAGAGGAATGCATATAGGAGGAAAAGGCCACTTACTTGTAAACTTGACCCTTACATCTTAAGTGAGGAGAGCTCCTGGAACAAAGGGGGACTACTAGACTGTCCAAGTCAGACAGAACCCTACAGACTGGTGGGGAAAAGCTGTTGCCAGATGCATCCTTAGTGTAATTCATGGAGCCAGTTTTTTCTTTGGTTGACGATGTCAAAACAGCACACACACACACACACACAAATAGTTGTGGTAGTTCTAGTACTATTCAGCACAAGTCATTTAACAGATAATACTGTGTACTACATAGTATGTTAAACTTCAGACACTTTTGAGGAGGTGATCAGCAAAAATTTTATGTTTTGAATAGTGTGCCTTTCTAGAGGTTTCCTGTAGATGACTGTAAGGGTGTTCTTAAAGTGAATTGGGTCTGCTTGTAGAATCGTTGCCATGTGGGTCCACTAAAATCACCTGAAAGAGTGATTAATGATGGCTGAATAATTAGGAAATGCAGCCCCCAATTATGAAATAATTAAGTAGAATTTTTTTAAGCTATAACAAATATTTTCTTATAATCTTTTTAAGATTATGTATTAATACAACCCACTGAAAGCATTATTTTAGTTGTGAAATATACAAAAGCAAGTAGGGCTGTAGAATGTGCTAGGAGATCTAGCTTGTCCTGTTATTGCTGTTTGTTTTGTTTCAGAGAATGGGAAAGGTAATGCAGTTCTCATTCAGAGCACATGACTTAAGTTATATTGATATTAATAGGATTAGGTGACTTCAACATTTATTCTACCATATGTGCAGGGTACAAATGCTACATATAGTGACTTTAGCAACAAAAAGTGAAGCATCGTACAATTAAAGGAGTAAAATAATTATTTCTGTTTTGAGTAGATTTTTAGGTATAGAATTTCCTTTAGCAAACACAGTGAATTGTTATGCACCATATTCTAATAAGGACAAGATGATTATTTGTGAGTAGAAGAAATGCTTTGCTCTTTAAAGAGTCTTGGTTTCTTTTTCTTGTTTCCCTATTTACAGCTGTTGCTGATGCTATTAGAACAAGCCTCGGACCAAAAGGAATGGATAAAATGGTAAAAGGCTCATTCATTACTTATTTAGTACTACTGTGCCTACTGCAAGCTCTCTATAGAGGGTTAAGATGTGCTGTTTAAAAAGTAAAGTGTTAGAAAGGCTTTGAGAGTTCAGAAAGGGACAGATTACTTTGGGGTGAATGGGACCTAGTTATAATTCATATTTTATGATGATTCTTTATAATATCTTTTGTATCCCTTTTTTAGTGTCTTAGTTCCTTCACTTTTAAGTAGGAAAAAAACCCAGGTATTTCACTTGTAAACTGGGACTATTACTGCATGTTCTTAATCTTTACACCAGGGTAAGGGAAAACAATTTGAAATTAAGCATTATGCAAACATAAGTTCTGTACAAGAAGTATTAAAATTAGTAGAGCTTTTAGGGTTTCACATTAATACTGGATAAAGAAAAAAATTTTTTTGAAATAACAACCTTTAAAAAACTATACTTTGCAGATTCAAGATGGAAAAGGTGATGTGACCATTACAAATGATGGTGCCACCATTCTGAAACAAATGCAGGTGTTACATCCAGCAGCCAGAATGGTAAGTGTAATTTTTAGGTGAGAGTGTTTTGGGTTTCTTTAAGTGTATTATTTGATATTCGGTAAGCAGTTAAATTTGTTTTATTTGATCACATGGTAAGTTTAAACATGGTGAAAGTTTCTCTTTTTTATGCTAATCAGGCATATTTTTAGGATATGTTGTATGCCTAGCATTATGTTCTTCGTTGAAAATCATAATAAAACATGATTCTCCTTTTCCACAGCAACGTGCCACACATATAAGGAAGAGAGAAAAAAATGTACTGTTAAAAAAAAATTTGTACCAATTATTAGTTCAGTGGGTGTTAGCTGAAAGTAGAACTTTTTGTTTGCAAAATAAATCTTGTGTTTAAACTTTCCCTGATATTTATTTTTAAGAACAATTTTTAATTCAACTACAAGTCATAATGGTGATTCTAGTGTCAAGTGAGGAGTCAAAATATCAGCAAAAACAAATTCCTTAGAAATTCCTGTTTTAAAAATCCCTTTTGATTAGGTAAAGGTGACTGAAAACTGGTCAGGTTGTGCTTCATGCAGGGTCAGTTTAGATAAATATGGCCAAGGATTTCAAACTAATAATCTCCTCTCATCTGAATCCTGCACTTCATAGTTTCTGAATCTATAGAGTGCCCCTAGTTCTTTTAAGTAATGGGAAGAAAAAACAACCTGTAGTCTGAACTATAAATCATAATATAGCTTCTTATAAAGTGTGTAAATAGAATTTTGCATGCCACAAATATATAGGTCATCATTTTTAAATCAAACCAAGGTGGACAAAAAATCAGAAGAAAAGTATATTGACTCTTACAGTGCTGATAATCAAGATCTGTAAGTGAACATGATGTGAATGTCACTGACGCTGTTATTGGGTTCTCATGAACCAGTTCTTACTGAACAACTTGACATGTTCTGTTCACCCAGCTGGTGGAGCTGTCCAAGGCTCAGGATATAGAAGCAGGAGATGGCACCACATCAGTGGTCATTATTGCTGGCTCTCTCTTGGACTCCTGTACCAAGCTTCTTCAGAAAGGTGGGTAGGACATAAGACATACTTTATTACTGAATAAAGGCAAAAGTTATTAAGTAATACGAGATTAACAATTTAATTTGAAACAGCTAATTTTGCTGTTTATCATGTATTAAAAATTTTTTTCTGCTTCTGGGTCTCCCCACACCCCACCCCACCCCTGGTTTTCCTGCTTTTGTTTTGAATGGAACTTCATAAAATTTTGCTTTTAAAAAATGACTGGTTGGTGGTATTACTAAACAGGCTATAGATGAGAGCAGTGATTTAGGAGAGAAAGTAAGGATTCTTGTTTTGGTACATACTGCCTAAATGTAGTTGTGATTCCTCAGTCACTTACTATTATGTAGACTTATAGAATCTTTGTAAAGTAAAAAAAAAATGGTTTTAATCTCAAGTATCACATAATATGTAATTTATTTCGAATTAAATAGAAATAAATCATTAGACATTAGTAGTTAAAGTTATTCGAACCATTATTAAGAATAATTTAAAATTTGACTGCTTTGATGTTGTAATGAGCAAAGAAATTTTAAGTCACGTCAAGTATGATGTTTATCTGTTATTATTAAATTAACTACCCTTTCACAAATGACAGGGATTCATCCCACCATCATTTCTGAGTCATTCCAGAAGGCCTTGGAAAAGGGCATTGACATCTTGACTGACATGTCTCGACCTGTGGAACTGAGTGACAGAGAAACTTTGTTAAATAGTGCGGCCACTTCATTGAACTCAAAGGTGAGACAAGCACAATGCGATCATTGTAAAAGTACAGTTCAGTTCGTCAGGAACTGCAACTCTTATTCTGTGGTTTTTGATGCTGTATAGTTCATAAATATTAACTCTCAAGAGTGGGTAACTAAACTAGTTTGCATAACTGAATTAGTTCAAGTAAAATTAACTAACGTCAAGGCTTTTAGGTAAGTTGATTTTACAGATGGGAAAAGAAAGTGAAGTTAAATAACTTATCCAAGATCCACTAATGAGAGGCAGAGATGAGACTTGAACCCCAGATAGGGCTGCCCATCATGGTCCATCTCTTAACCATGTTGCTATTTTTTTTAAATCAAATATAAAGCATTAATGTTATTTTCAGTTTCTTGGAAGCTCATGTTACCTATTTTCTGTTATGTTGTGTGTCCCATGCCCACTCCATTCTTTTTCCTTTTCATCAGTGTTATTTAAATGTTAAGGGGAAATCTAGATCGTATTAGTGATATTAAGTAATAGTGTTGATAAATATCCCCAGAACTAATTTAGACTAATTTAGAATATCATAATGGTTATAAGCATTGGTCATAGAGCCTAGACTGCTTGGGTTCAGTGCCAGCTCCACTTAATTAAGCTGTATGTTTTAGGTTTTTCATTGGAAGATTAAGTATATGAATGTAAAGTGTTAAAGCTACTGCATGACATAGAATTCATGCTCAATATGTTCTAACCATTACCTATTTTTATCAGCCCCTCAGCAATAGGGTTGCACATATATAACATCTGAGCATAAATTCAGTTTAAATATGAAACCTCAGCATAAAATTGTTCTTTTGGATTTCCTGTTGAATTACTAGTAATCTAGTCAGTCCTGACTATTAATAAAAGAGGAACGCAAATGTATATTTTTATTGGTGACGGTCAAACTTGAGTGGAAAAGATAGTTTATATGTAATGTTTCCCGACATGTACTCCTTGTGTGTGCTAAATCACCTCAGTTGTGTCTGACCCTTTATGTTCTCCACCCCACTCAAAAAAGTAATTGAGATTACTTCTTGAATATCTTTATCACTAAAGAACTGGGACTTTCTCTGTTAACAACATTTTATGACACTTAACTTTTTTTCTTTTTAATACTAGGTTGTGTCCCAGTATTCAAGTCTCCTTTCTCCAATGAGTGTAGATGCAGTGATGAAAGTGATTGACCCAGCCACAGCTACTAGTGTAGATCTTAGAGATATTAAAATAGTTAAGAAGCTTGGGTAAGCATCTCTAATTATAACTTTAATAAAAATTAATTTTCAAAGTAAACATAAGCTGTTTCAAAAATAGTTAAATGAAAAATGTAGATGAAAGTCATGTACGTTTAGTTGTTTTATTTTCATGACAGCTGATATTAATGTGGAAATTTGAAGAGTTAGTTTATATTCCCTGGTGATGGCAGAGCAGTGGTGTGATCAGAGAGGTTCAGAAATGGGCCATTAATAAATATGAGTGAGGTTGAAGCACATTTTATCAGACTGATGATTTTTAATCTGTTTCCAGTCTGTTAAACTTGGAGATTTCCCTCCCCTCTTAACTGTCTCTTCATTTTCTTTTTTCTTAGTGGGACAATTGATGACTGTGAGTTGGTGGAAGGTCTGGTTCTTACTCAAAAGGTAGCAAATTCTGGCATAACCAGAGTTGAAAAGGCTAAAATTGGGCTTATTCAGTTCTGCTTATCTGCTCCCAAAACAGATGTAAGTAAAACCAAATGAAATTATTCCTTAGCTGTTTGACTTTCTAATAACAAAGATATTTGCTGATTATTATAAAAATAGAAAATGCTGATATTAATACTAGTGATAGAAAGCAAGGATTTAAAAATCAGTAAAATCAAGACAAAAGTATAAAATGTTGGATGCCGCATGTGATGGATTTAATTTCAGTTGGCTGTTTATTGAAATTGAGCATTGACTTCTCAAATGAAGACAAATAATCATAAGGATATGTATAAAACAGTAAAGCTAGGCTCTGTGAAAGTGGTGGTCTAAGAGGGATTTCCAGATTCTTTGTCTTTATGTTTGCATAGTAGAACTTTAAACCAGCTTATTGTTTTTATTCCAAAAGTGATTTTTAATTTAACATATTAAATCTGTTAGTGATAAGCACCATTCCCTAAAGGAGTGGCTGCTCTTTGTCACCCGATTCAGGTTTGCTCTCATTTCATATTGTGTTAGCATATAGGTTTCCT
Source organism: Ovis aries (assembly GCF_016772045.2). Lineage (NCBI taxonomy): Eukaryota > Metazoa > Chordata > Mammalia > Artiodactyla > Bovidae > Ovis > Ovis aries. The sequence goes on from NC_056056.1 coordinate 46,280,848, forward strand.
GTTCAGTCGTTTGTTTCCCAAATTTTAACCCATGTAAAAATCAGTGGTCTTTTATAGGTCTTAAATATAATAGTACTTGTCTTTAATTGCTTTCAGCATATCAATATTTTTTAACCATGGAGTAAAAGGGATGCAATTGAAGTTATTTCAGTAACATGTAAATTTTTATGAGGACAATTGACGTATCCATGAAATAGGATGATCATTTTTACCTTTAATGATTTCCACAACATTGTGAAAAATACCAGTAAGGTGTATAGGTAAAAGTAAAAAACCTGAGTTGCATTTCATTTATATTCACTTTTCTAGACTTTCACTGTGTGTGTCTATGTAATCTCTAGGTTGGTGTGATTTTCTTTGGGTTTATATTATACATAATATTTTCATTAAAATTCTCATTTTTTGCTTAAGAACTCTTAAAATCCAAATTATTAATATGTTCTTTTTCTGAACAGATGGACAATCAAATAGTGGTTTCTGACTATGTTCAAATGGATCGAGTGCTAAGAGAAGAGAGAGCTTATATTTTAAATTTAGTGAAGCAAATTAAAAAAACAGGATGTAATGTTCTTCTCATACAGAAGTCTATTCTAAGGTATGGGGCATTTTATTTTTATCACCTGTTAACAATAATTGATTTTGGATCCCTTCTAGCAGTTTTTAAGAAGCATTAGGGGTGTGTTAAACCACTAGAAATCTGGAACAGATTTGCATTTTAGGGCATTGTAGTATTCTGGTAAATTATCTAAAATGAGTTCCTTTCTTGTTATGATAATTTAAGTGTGGGATATATGTCCTTCTTGACGAAGATCCTTACTATCAAGTAAAAAGGTACCTTATTAGGTAAAATTTTAGAGGTATTTATTTAAAGTGAAGTCGCTCAGTCGTGTCCAACTCTTTGTGACCCCATGGACTATAGCCTACCAGGTTCCTCCGTCCATGGGATTTTCCAGGCAAGAATACTGGAGTGGGTTGCCATTTCCTTTCCCAGGAGATCTTCCCAACCCTGAGATTGAACCCGGGTCTCCCGCATTGTAGGCAGATGCTTTACCATCTGAGCCACCAGGGAAGTTCTTTAAAAGGCCATGCAGTAGTTTGTCTTGAAATTTTAGGAGTTTTGAGGGGAATCCTGGATAGTCCACGGATTGGAGGAATACTAGATAGTCCACGGATTGAAAGAATTCTCCAAAGTTTGAACTGATGCCTTGAAGAAACTGATGTTTCAGTGTTTTCTTCTAATAGATAGACGCATTCTTATGTACTCTCTATAAGTATTGTGGATCTCTTGATATAGACACCTTCTTGAAGAGTTGGAATACCTCTTGCTAAATTCAAGTTACATAATAGCTAGTAACTTCTAATAAATTGCTCTCAAAACTCAGTTTACTTATCTGTAAAACAAGGATACTGATATCTACCCTTCAGTATCAGGGTTGTTGGGGTGCGGGAGTCATTCAGATAGTTTGTGTAAACATGTAAATTTGTGGGGTCTTAAACATAATTTAGCATGATACTTAATTCTAAATTCATGAAGTATTAATTAACTATCAGAAGAATGATGACAATTACTTTTGTGTGTTTTACAACTGTCCTTGGGGTACATTTTAAATATTATCCTTTAGAAATCTTATTTAAGAATTTTGAGCTCATAAACTTGGTCAAGCTATTTAAAGCATCTCCTTTCACAAATAATTAAATAATTGGCCATTTAAACAATAGTAAAATTATGGAAAATCCTAAGGAGTTAAATAGCAAAATTTCTGTTCTAAACCAGTGTTGACGTAATCACTGTTTCTGTATTTTAGAGATGCTCTTAGTGATCTTGCATTACATTTCCTGAACAAAATGAAGATTATGGTGGTAAAGGATATTGAAAGAGAAGACATTGAATTCATTTGTAAGGTAAAATATTCTTAATATCTGTATATGTGAAAATGTTCACTAGTCAGACATCTGAGTTGGTGAATGTGACTGTTATTCCCAGACGATTGGAACCAAACCAGTTGCTCATGTTGACCAGTTCACTGCTGACATGCTGGGATCTGCTGAGTTAGCTGAGGAAGTCAGCTTAAATGGTTCTGGCAAACTGATCAAGGTAACTATTAAAATTAAGTTTCTGTTTGCTTGGGGTTTGGATGTGTTTTTTTTTTTTTAATCCTTGAAATAACCTAATTCTGGAGTTTGTTTACTAAAGATTACAGGTTGTGCAAGCCCTGGAAAAACAGTTACAATTGTTGTTCGTGGTTCTAACAAATTGGTGATTGAAGAAGCTGAGCGCTCCATCCATGATGCGCTCTGTGTTATTCGCTGTTTAGTGAAAAAGAGGTAATATTACTAAGTAACGTTTTGATCATTAAAACTTCCATATTTTGATTATATAAGATTTTACATTTTAAAGATTTTTAGTATTATTAAAACTTTAAAGAGTATTAAGCTTTTAAATAAATCATTATTTCTGTTGGATAAAATAAACTAAAAATACACTTCTGAATTTCAGAGCTCTTATTGCAGGAGGTGGTGCTCCAGAAATAGAGTTGGCCCTACGGTTAACTGAATACTCACGAACATTGAGTGGTATGGAATCCTACTGCATTCGTGCTTTTGCAGATGCTATGGAAGTCATTCCATCTACACTAGCTGAAAATGCTGGCCTGAATCCCATTTCTACTGTAACAGAACTAAGAAACCGGCATGCCCAGGGAGAAAAAACTACAGGCATTAATGTCCGAAAGGTAGTAATTTAAACTTTTGTTACTGCAGGAAATGTTGATTAATATAAAATACTAAAAGCTTTATAATTGTCTGTGGAATGAAAGGCTTTCTAATTAAAAATAGAGTAACCTTCAATTTGGATACAAAACCTGCAGGTTAGTTAATGTATGCTAATGAGTGAAAATGAAGATGATGCATTAAGTGAGAAATAGTATTTTGTTCATTAACCCTGCATTTTATGATTGTACAACTTTAAATCTGTGCTTCCGTTTTCTTGGTTGTAAAAACAGGGATTATTATAGTTCCTTCATAGGCCTGTGAGGATTAAATGGATTACTAAATAGAAAGTGAAAGTGAAGTTGCTCAGTGTTGTCCAACTCTTTTCGACCCCATGGACTGTAGCCTACCACACTTTTCTGTCCATGGGATTTTCTAGGCAAGAGTACTGGAGTGGGTTGCCATTTCCTTACCCAGAGGATCTTCCCAACCCAGGGATCGAACCTGAGTCTCCTGCATTGTAGGCAGATGCTTTACCATTTGAGCCACCAAATAGAAAGTTCTTAACAAAGATGGCTGGTGTATAGTTAACCATTGCTGCTGTTGTGAGCACCAGCCTGGTGTAGTTTCATAGGGTAGACACATAGAACAGTACTGATTTCTCCTGTTGCATTATTAACGTCTCCTTTTATTGAGAAGACAGTTAACATGTAAGGGGGGAAAATGGGCACTACAAGGTGATTTTTTTTTTTTTTTTTAATGATAGAAGCAGGTAGATTCGAGGGCACTGGTTAGGGAAAGTTTTAGGAAGCTGCAACTTTGGTTTGGTAGGGGATAAAAAAGTTTCAGATGGGGAAGCAGTGATTTACAGGTAAGAGGGACCAAAAACGTTAATTCATTTTGTCTAGAGCAGAGGTGATGTATTGATCATATAATGGACTTTAAGATTGGAAAAACTGGATAAAAGCTAGAATGAAGAGTCCCTTGAGTTGTTGATGAATGGGTAGGGTGGCTGGGTGTTTGTTTTTAAATTCCTATAGTTGGGAGTTTTTGTTTTTTGTGTGTGTTTGTTTAAACCAAGAGACTAAGGTGATGGAAAGAGTATTTTAAGGAGGGAAGAATGGAGACAGGATTGCCTATTAAGACCATCAGCAGTAATCCTAGGTTAAAGGTGAGGGAATAGTGGCAGTAAGAATCTAAAAGTGGAAAGTGAGAATGATATAAAGTACCAGGTAGACTAGACTTGGCCAAATTCAGAACTGGGAATCAAATGATTTAAAATTTTATACCTTTTTTCTTTAATTGAGATAGTTGATTTAGAGTGTTAGTTTTGAGGGCTTCCCTGGTGGCTCAGTGGTAAAGAATCTACCTGCCAATGCAGGAGACTTGGGTTCGATTCCTGGGTTGGGAAGATCTCCTGATGAAGGGAATGACCACCCACTCCAGTATTCTTGCCTGGAGAATCCCATGGACAGAGAAGCCTGACAGGCTACAGTCCATGGGGTCGCAAAGAGTCAGACAAGACTGAGCAACTCAACAAATTTTCAGGTATATAGCCAAAAAAAATCTTAAATTTAATAACTATATCATCTATTTAATTTTTGCCAGGAATTTTAAAATAAAAGATACAAGGAATTATTTTGGAGTTCAGATTGGGAGAGTACAGCATTAATTCAGTTTTTCTAGATTTCAGTTGAAAAACAGCCTATAACTTAGGGAAATGCTTAGTAGAGAGTATCTGACTCTTGACTAGACTACAGGAAAACTAAGCTTGAAAGGCTTTGCGGTTTTCTGGTAACAGTGTAGTTGGTAATGTGTATCATTATAAATTCTAAAAGCAACTTGTACTGGTTTGCAGGGTGGTATTTCCAACATATTGGAGGAACTGGTTGTCCAGCCTCTGTTGGTTTCAGTCAGTGCACTGACTCTAGCAACTGAAACTGTCCGGAGCATTCTGAAAATTGATGATGTGGTAAGTATATACAGGTTGTGAATTTCTTACGAGGGCAGAAAGGCATATTTTTTGAGGAGTTGGGGTGGGAGCAATAAATGTTGTTAGTTTGCTAGTCATCAGGGTGAAAACAGTTCATACTTCTAGTATTTTCTCACCTATAAAAATGGGGAAGTTTGGATAACCACCTTAAACATCTTCCATCCTTAAAATTGTGTCCTTACAGGTTTTGAAATTTTTCTCTTTTCAGGTAAACACTCGGTAATCTGGTTAACACGGTCTGACTGGCACCAGCATGGCCGCTGATGGTGCAGCTGGAGTGGAAGAGCACCTTGGCATTCCTTGTTGTTTGGAAGATTGTTTCTTTTATGAATTTCTGGGCCTGGTCTTCCAGTTGGCATTTGCTTGAAATTGTATTGACACAGTTTAATGAAAATATTAAATACATGGTTTCAAAAAGCAGGTTAATTTATTGCTCTATACTCTGCATTATTCCCACTTTCTCCCAAACTCTGTTATTTCTGATTCACTTGAGATCCCTGTGAAGAGAGAAAAAAGTAGTAACATTTGCCTGTTAAATTCTTACGGACTTACTGCTGGGTACTTTTAAGTTTTGTGTTAGGTTGTGGTGGTGGTGGTTTTTCTCTTTTCTGGCTGCGTGGCATGTGGGATCTTACTTCCCTGACCAGGGATCAAACCCACACTCCATGCATGGGCAGCAAAGAATCTTAAACACTGGACTGCCAGGGAAGTCTCCAGTTTTGTGTTTCTTGATAGAAGTATTGAGAAGGAAAAATGGCCCAATCTGCTCATCACCCTGATAAACCCCCACTTTCAGTAATATATATGCTGTTTGAAAAGTTAACAGTACAGAAAGAGTGAAAAATGAAAGTCTTTCTCATTCTTACCTCTTTTTCTGAGAACCACTGTTGTGTTAATTGGGATTCCCTCTATAAATAAAAATACGCATATATATGTAGCAAATTTTGTTTGTATAAGTAAGTGTTTTGTCAGTGGTTTAAAACACCTTAATCTTGCACCAAGAGTACCGGAAAACTTAACTAGTTCTGTCCTTGTTTCAGTCTCCATCTAGTCAACTTTGCACACATTCTATGTATAGCTTAGTGGTCTTCTTTTAACTTGCCAAGCACTCCTTTACAAACGCTTGCATGGCTTTTGATTGCCTTTGGATAAAGGCCAGACCGTTAAGGTGGATCACAAATTGAGCCTTACATAATCCGTGATTACTTTGACCATCTTTTGTGTTATATATAAAGAGTACTATGAAAGCAGTGGATGGAGGGACGGGGATTCCTAAAGGTTTCGGAGAACTTCAGCCAATCAGTATGAAGTTCCTTTGTATCTGACAACTCCAATAGTTAATTAAAATGACTAATCTGGTAAGTGGTAAATTCAGATAAGTCTTTGGATAGTCTGGAATTTAATAATTCAGTAATTATTTCTGTTTTTAATGGGTATTAAGTCAAAATAGCCAGAATTATTCATATTGGAACTTTTAAGAGTTATTCAGCACCCTTATGTGTGTGTATCTAAATATGTTTAAAAATTTATAAAAGGAATGCTAACAAGACAATGTTAGTCATTAAGTTTGATGTAAATTAAGCCACTATTTAGGGTTTGATTGGGTTTTACAAGTTTATAAAATTTATAAAAATGTTTTGGGAAGCAGTGGTGCTTTGAAAGGCCAAATGACAAAACTCAAAAATAGTGGTCTGATACAGTTAAATAATTCTAAAGCAATGAAAGGAAAATTATCCTGTTAAATATTTAAGGTATGCTTTTAAATAGGAAGGATGACTATCCTAATGAGACAAAGGTTTTGCATACTTTTTTCCTCTTGAGTACTATTTATTTTTTCACTCTCATTTTCTTTATTTTTCTGGCCACACCCCGTGGCTTGTGGGATCTTAATTGCTGGACCAGGGTACTCAGGCCCATAGCAGTGAAATCGCTGAGTCCTAACCACTTGACAGCCAGGGAATTCCCACCCTAGCTTTTTATTAAGTTCACAGAACAGTATGAACACCCTATACCCTCGAACTATTGACATTTTGCCATAGAAGTCAGTTCTATAATATGATGTATTCTTAAAAATCTTGATATGCAAAATTGTGGAATAGAAACCACAGGGCTTAGAGGAGAAATGTGGTTAGTGACAACCCCCAGACTTCATTAACAACACAAAAGGAACCTGATCAAATAGTTTCACAAACAGTAAGTGGTTAAGAATTTTACATATGCCATTTAAAAAACACCGGAAAATTGAAATGGCTGTTGGAGCTAATGTCATTGCAAAGTAGTAGGAGGGTTATATGAAACCTAGGTTGCAACACTGGATGTGTTGAGTTTGGCTTATAAAAGTTAATATCTCAGTTTTTTTGAGGTGTGTGTGAAGTTTTGTGTGTCATGGGGCAGTTTGAGTCAGATGGATGCACTTTTGTATATTCACATTTTTCTTGAAATCAAGTAAATGTGAAACGTGGATGTCCCGTAAGTTGTTCACTTCCCACTTTAAAATTTCTTGTCCCTTTTTAAGTTTATTGAGCTTTTTAAAGGTACAGATTAATAGTTTTTCCATCAATATTGCTGAATTAAGATAGGGATCAAAGGTTCAGATACACTGAGTGGCTAGAAGTTGTAGAACGGAGTACTAGAAAACAAAGCTTTACAGACAATTCCCAGGGATGTGTAGAGGTGTAGTCAAGTCTTTGAGTATTTCTGTGTACAGTAAAACTATATAGAGTTCACAGAAAAACCAGTGAAAAGTAGTAGACTGTATTTAACAGTGGCCTTGAAATAGTTTAAATTCTTATTAGATTGGAGAAACCTTGTATTATAATAGGGAATGAGTAGAGCCTTCAGAAGAGTACAGCCTTAATAGCAAGACTGAATTAGCCAAAAAGACCACTCTGGACTCCACAACACAGGATTTCTTTAAAGGGATCAAACAAGTCCCAAGCAACATATCTGTATCTGACCAAAGCTTAAAATTTAGGATATAATAACAAAATTCACAGTGTCTGGCATTCAACAAAAAAAATCAGTAGTGTGAATGGATACAGAAGATGTATTATATATACAATGGGATACTGCTTGACCATTTGCTAAGTGAAATAAGGGACAAATACTGTATGAAATCACTTATTTGTGGAATACAACAAACTAGTGAGTATCACAAAAAATTTAGAATAATGGTTACCAGTGGCGAGAGAAGGAAGGAGGGCAATATAGGGTGGGTAAGAGATATAAGTTATTAGGCATAAAATAGATACATTGTACAACGAGGAATATAGCCAATATTTCATAATAACCATGGAGTATAACCTTTAAATATTGTGAATCACTGTATTGTACACGTAACATTGGATAGCAACTGCACTTCAGTTTTTTAAAGGACATCAAAATATGAAAAATCAGTCATGCAAGTAAAAGCACAATAGAGAGTACAGAGTGACAGTGAAAGACTGAAGGCTTTTTTACTGAAAAAAAGAGGCCAAGAATGCCCACTCTTCCACCCCTATTCAGCATAGTACTTGAAGTTCTAGCCAGGGCAGTTAGGGAGGCATGCAAATTGGAAAGGAAGTAAAATTGCCTCTGCAGATATAGTCTTAGATGTAAAAACTCCCAAAGACAACACACAAGCTGTTGTGATGAATGAATGAATTCAGCAAAGTAATGATACAAAAGACACAAATCATTTGCATTTTTATACATTAACCGAACAATATGGAAAAAAATTACAGAATTCTATTCATTATAGCATCAAAAAATAAATACTTAGAAATTAACCCAAGAAGGTGAAAGATTTGCTCAGTGAAAACTACAAAACACTGTTGAAGACAAATGGAAACAGATTGTAGGTTTATGGATTCAAAATATTGTTAAAGTGTCAATATATCCAAAGTGATCCATATAATCCCTTATCAAAATACCAATGGCGTTTTTTCAAAGAGAACAAATAATCCTAACATTTTGTATGGAACTACAAAAGATGTCCAAAGCACTGCTTAGAAGAATAAAGCTGGAGGTTTTATGGACCCTGATTCCAAACTATATTATAAGCTACAGTAATCAAAACAGTGCGGCACTGGCACGAAGACGCACATTTAAACCAATGGAATAGAAGAGAGAGCCCAGAAATCAACCCTCATCAGTTCAGTTCAGTCGCTCAGTCGTGTCCAACTCTGCGACCGAATGAATCGCAGCACGCCAGGCCTCCCTGTCTATCACCAACTCCCGGAGTTCACCCAAATTCGTGTCCATTGAGTCGGTGATGCCATCCAGCCATCTCATCCCTGTCGTCCCCTCTCCTCCTGCCCCCAATCCCTCCCAGCATCAGGGTCTTTTCCAATGAGTCAACTCTTCGCATGAGGTGGCCAAAGTACTGGAGTTTCAGCTTCAGCATCAGTCCTTCCAATGAACAGCCAGGACTGGTCTCCTTTAGGATGGACTGGTTGGATCTCCTTGCAGTCCAAGCGACTCACAAGAGTCTTCAGCACCACAGTTCAAAAGCATCACATATATCGTCAAATGAGTTTTGACAAGAGAGCCAAGGCCACTCAATGTGGAAAGTTCAGTCTTCAGCAAATAGAGCTAGGAAAACTGGACATCTACATGCAAAACAATGATATGAGACCCTTACTTAACACCACACATAAAAGTTATCTGTAAATGGATCAAAGACCTAAATTAAGACCTAAAACAATAACACTCTTAGAAGAAAACACGGAACAAAAGCTTCACAACATTAGATTTGGCAATCACTTCTTAGATTTGACATAAAAGACAGATAACAAAAGAAAAAGACAAACTGGGCTTCATCATATTTTAAAATTCTGTGCATCAAAGACACTATCAACAGAGTAAAAAAGCAACCCACAGAAAAGGAGAAAATATCTACAAATCCCATATCTGATAAGGGATTACTACCTAGAATGTAAGTCAGACACCACTGAGTGGCTAACACCTTCACTTTTTCAATTTTTTCACCTAGAATGTCTAGAAAGAACTACCAAAACTCAACAAAGCAACACAATTTAAAAATGTGCAAAGAACTTGAATAGACATTTCTCCTAAGAAGATATATAAATGTCCAATAAGCACATGAAAAGATGCTCAACAGCACTAATCATTAGGAAAATGCAGATCAAAACTACAAGATAACACCTCCTACCCTTGACTACGCCAAAGCCTTTGACTGTGCGGATCACAATAAACTGTGGAAAATTCTGAAAGAGATTGGAATACCAGACCACCTAACATGCCTCTTGAGAAATCTGTATGCAGGTCAGGAAACAACAGTTAGAACTGGACATGGAACAGACTGGTTCCAAATAGGAAAAGGAGTACGTCAAGGCTGTATATTGTCACCCTGCTTCTTTAACTTATATGCAGAGTACATCATGAGAAACGCTGGACTGGAAGAAACACAAGCTGGAATCAAGATTGCCAGTAGAAATATCAATAACCTCAGATATGCAGATGACACCACCCTTATGGCAGAAAGTGAAGAGGAACTAAAGAGCCTCTTGATGAAAGTGAAAGTGGAGAGTGAAAAAGTTGGCTTAAAGCTCAACATTCAGAAAACTAAGATCATGGCATCTGGTCCCATCACTTCCTGGGAAATAGATGAGGAAACAGTGGAAACAATGTCAGACTTTATGTTTTTGGGCTCCAAAATCACTGCAGATGGTGACTGCAGCCATGACATTAAAAGACGCTTACTCCTTGGAAGAAAAGTTATGACCAACCTAGATAGCATATTCAAAAGCAGAGACATTACTTTGCCGACTAAGGTCCGTCTAGTCAAGGCTCTGGTTTTTCCAGTGGTCATGTATGGATGTGAGAGTTGGACTGTGAAGAAGGCTGAGCGCCGAAGAATTGATGCTTTTGAGCTGCAGTGTTGGAGAAGAGTCTTGAGAGTCCCATGGACTGAAATGAGATCCAACCAGTCCATTCTGAAGGAGATCAGCCCTGGGATTTCTTTGGAAGGAATGATGCTAAAGCTGAAACTCCGGTACTTTGACCACCTCATGTGAAGAGTTGACCCATTGGAAAAGACTCTGATGCTGGGAGGGATTGTGGGCAGGAGGAGAAGAGGACGACAGAGGATGAGATGGCTGGATGGCATCACCGACTCGATGGACGTGAGTCTGAGTGAACTCCAGGAGTTGGTGATGGACAGGGAGGCCTGGAGTGCTGTGATTCATGGGGTCGCAAAGAGTCGGACACGACTGAGCAACTGAACTGAACTGAACTGAACCCTTTCTGATGGCTGCTATCAGAAAACAAAACAGGAATTACCCGGCAGTCCAGCAGTTAGTGCTCCACAATTCCACTGCAGGGGTCACAGGTTCAGTCCTTCACTGGGGAACTAAGATTCCGTGATCCCGCAAGCCATGTGGCATGGCTAAAAAAAATTACTTCACACAGCTTAAAAACAAGTTATTAAATACATTAATGTACTATCATATTAATATATAATCATATATTAGTATACTTTATGTTTTGATATATAAACATAATATATGATTTTATTTAACATACATTTAAGTGGTTTCAAAGTAACTGTAATGTTTATTTCATATATAATTTAAATATATATGTATTTTATCATTTCTGTCATGAATTCTTCTGTAACCATGAGTTGTTTTGTAGAAATATTTTAGAGTCTGCAAAGTGAAAGTGAAAGTCCCTCACTCATGTCCAATTCTGCCACCCCATGGACTGTGTAGCCTGCCATGCTCCTCTGTCTATGGAATTCTCTAGGCCAGAATACTGCAGTGGGTAGACATTTCCCTCTCCGGGGAACCTTCGTAACTCAGGGATGGAGGCCAGGTCTCCTGCATTGCAAGTGAATTCTTTACCATCTGACCCACCAGGGAAGCCCAGAGTCAACAAACCGAAAGGCTTTTTCTAGCTTTTTTAAAAAGTTATTTTCTTACTTAATTGCACTAACTGATCAGAGAATGTTGACTGTGCAATATTAATCCTTTGACGTGTCTTGTGGCTAGCTTTATGGCTTAGTGCTATGGTTTCTTTTTACAAAGTTCCATGTGTTCCTAAAATAATACATACTCTCCAATGGTTCTATATACATATTTATGTAAATTTATTTCTATTGTTTTATAATTATGTGCTCAGTCATTCATTTGTGTCTGAATCTTTGCAGCCCCATGAACTGTAGCTCCCAGACTCCTCTGTCCACAGGAATTTCCAGGCAAGAATATTGGAGTGGGTTGCCATGCCCTCCTCCAGGGGATCTTCCCAATCCGGGGATTGAACTCACATCTCCTGGCTGCACTGGCAGGAAGATTCTTTACCACTAGCTGCACCTGGGAAGCCCTTTAAAATATATAAAATATATTTATATACATATTTTCTAAAATATGTATATTACTAAATATGTATGTTCAGTTCAGTTCAGTCACTCAGTCGTGTCCAACTCTTTGCAAACCCATGAACTACAGCACACCAGGCCTCCCTGTCCATTGCCAACTCCCAGAGTTTATTCAAACTCATCTCCATTGAGTTGGTGAAGCCATCCAACCATCTCATCCTCTGTCATCCCCTTCTCCTCCTGCCTTCAATCTTTCCCAGCATCATGGTCTTTTCAAATGAGTTAGTTCTTCACATCAGATGGCCAAGTATTGGAGTTTCAGCTTCAGCATCAGTCCTTCCAAAGAATATTCAGGACTGATTTCCTTTAGGATGGACTGGTTGGATCTCCTTGCAGTTTGAGGGACTCTCAAGAGTCTTCTCCAACACCACAGTTCAAAAGCATCAATATTTTGGCACTCAGCTTTCCTTATAGTCCACTCTCACATCCATACATGACTACTGGATAAAACATAGCTTTGACTAGATGGACCTTTGTTGGTAAAGTCATGTCTCTGCTTTTTGGGTTTCCCTGGTGGCTCAGAGGTTAAAGCGTCTACCTGCAGTGCAGGAGACCTGGGCTCGATCCCTGGGTTGGAAAGATCCCCTGGAGAAGGAAATAGCAACCCACTTCAGTATTCTTGCCTGGAGAATCCTGTGGATGGAGGAGCCTGGTGGGCTACAGTCCACAGGGTCGCAAAGAGTCAGACACGACTGAGTGACTTCACTCACTCACTCACTCTGCTTTTTAATATGCTGTCTAGGTTGGTCATAACTTTTCTTCCAAGGAGCAAGTGTGTTTTAATTTCATGACTGCAGTCACCATCTGCAGTGATTTTGGAGCTGCCCAAAATAGTCTGTCACTGTTTCCACTGTTGCCCCATCTATTTGCCATGAAGTATGGGACCAGATGCCATGATCTTAGTTTTCTGAATGCTGAGTTTTAAGCCAGCTTTTTCATTCCCATTTTTTACTTTAATCAAGAGGCTCTTTAGTTCTTCTTCACTTTGTGCCATAAGGCTGGTGTCATCTGCATATCTGAGGTTATTGATATTTGATATTGAAATATTGATATTTCTCCCAGCAATCTCAATTCCAGCTTGTGTTTCATCCAGCTCAGCATTTCTCATGATGTATCTGCATATAAGTTAAATAAGCAGGGTGACAATATATAGCCTTGACGTACTCCTTTCCCGATTTGGAACCAGTCTGTTTTTCCATGTCCAGTTCTAACCATTCCTTCCTGACCTGCATACAGATTTCTCAAAAGACAGGTCAAGTAGTCTGGTAATCCCATCTCTTTAAGAATTGTCCACAGTTTGTTGTAGTCCACAGAGTCAAAGGCTTTGTCATAGTCAATAAAACTGAAGTAGATGTTTCTGGAACTCTCTTGCTTTTTCATGATCCAAAGGATGTTGGCAATTTGAACTCTGGTTCGTCTGCCTTTTCTAAATCCAGCTTGAACACCTGAAAGTTCACGGTTCATGTACTGTTGAAGCCTGGCTTGGAGAATTTTGAGCATTACTTCTAGCGTGTGATATGAGTGGCAGTTGTGTGGTAATTTGAGCATTCTTTAGCATTGCCTTTCTTTGGGATTAGAATGCAAAATTACCTTTCAGTCCTATGGCCACTGCCGAGAGTTCCCAATTTGCTGACATACTGAGTGCAGCACTTTCACAGCATCATCTTTCAGGATTTGAAATAGCTCAACTGGAATTCCATCACTTCTGCTAGCTTTGTTCATAGTGATGCTTCCTAAGGCCCACTTGACTTCACATTCCAGGATGTCTGGCTCTAGGTTGGTGATCACAACATCTTGATTATCTGGGTCATGAAGATCTTTAATGTATAGTTCTTTGTATTCTTGCCACCTCTTCTTTATATCTTCTGCTTCTTTTAGGTCTATACCATTTCTGTCCTTTATTGTGCCCATCTTTGCATGAAATGTTCCGTTGGTATCTCTAATTTTCTTGAAAAGATCTCTAGACTTTCCCGTTCTATTGTTTCCCTCTATTTCTTTGCATTGATTGCTAAGGAAGGCTTTCTTATCTATCCATGCTATTCTTTGGAACTCTGCATTCAAATGGGTATATTTTTCCTTTTCCCCTTTGCCTTTCACTTCTCTTCTATTCAAAGCTATTTGTAAGACCTCCCCAGACAGCCATTTTGCTTTTTTGCATTTCTTTTCTTTGGGGATGGTCTTGTTCCCTGTCTCCTGTACAATGTCATGAACCTCTGTCCATAGCTCATCAGATACTCTGTCTATAAGTTCTAGTCCCTTGAATCTATTTCGCACTTCCACTGTATAATCATAAGGGATTTGATTCAGTCATACCTGGATGGTCTAGTGGTTTTTCCTACTTTCTTCAATTTAAGTCTGAATTTGGCAATAATGAGCTCATGACTGAGCCACAGTCAGCTTTCAGCCTTGTTTTTGCTGACTGTATAGAGCTTCTCCATTTTTGGCTGCAAAGAATATAATCAATCTGATTTCAGTATTGACCATCTGGTAATGTCTGTGTGCAGAGTCTTCTCTTGTGTTGTTGGAAGAGGGTGTTTGCTGTGACCAGTGCGTCCTCTTGGCAACACTCTTATTAGCCTTTGCTCTGCTTCATTCCGTATTCCAAGGCCAAATTTGCCTGTTACTCCAGGTATTTCTTGACTTCCTACCTTTGTACTCCAGTCCCCTATAATGAAAAGGACATCTTTTTTGGCAGTTAGTTCCAGAAGGTCTTGTAGGTCTTCATAGAACCATTCAACTTCAGTTTCTTCAGTATTACTGGTTGGGGCATAGACTTGGATTACTTGATATTGAAATGTTTGCCTTGGAAACGAACAGAGATCATTCTGTCATTTTTGAGATTGCATCCAAGTACTGCATTTCGGACTCTTTTGTTGACTATGATGGCTCTTCCATTTCTTCTAAGGGATTCCTGCCCACAGTAGTAGACATAACGGTCATTGAGTTAAAATCACCCATTCCAGTCCATTTTAGTTCGCTGATTACTAAAATATCGATGTTTACTCTTGCCATCTCCTATTTGACCACTTCCAATTTGCCTTGATTCATGGAACTAACATTCCAGGTTCGTATGCAATACTGCTCTTTACAACATCAGACTTTACTTCCATCACCAGTCACATCCACACCTGGGTGTTGTTTCTGCTTTGGCTCCATCCCTTCATTCTTTCTGGAGTTATTTCTCCACTGATCTCCAATAGCATATTGGGCACCTACTGATCTGGGGAGTTTATCTTTCAGTGCCTTATCTTTTTGCCTTTTCATACTGTTCATGGGGTTCTCAAGGCAAGAATACTGAAGCGGTCTGCCATTCCCTTTCAAGTGGACCACATTTTGTCAGAACTCTCCACCGTGACCCAGACTTCTTGGGTGACCCTGCACTGCATGGCTCATAGTTTCATTGAGTTTGACAAGGCTGTGGTCCACGTGATCAGATTGGTTAGTTTCCTGTGATTGTGGTTTTCAATCTGTCTGCCCTCTGATGAAGAAGGGTAAGAGGCTTATGGAAGCTTCCTGATGGGAGAGACTGACTACTGAGGAAATTGGGTCCTGCTCTGATAGGCGCAGCCATGTTCAGTAAATCTTTAATCCAATTTTCTGTTGATGGCTGGGGATGTGTTCAGTTCAGTTCAGTTCAGTTCATTCGCTCAGTCGTGACCAATTCTTTGCGACCCCATGAATCACAGCATGCCAGGCCTCCCTGTCCATCACCAACTCCTGGAGTTCACTCAGACTCACGTCCATCGAGTCGGTGATGCCATCCAGCCATCTCATCCTCTGTCGTCCCCTTCTCCTCCTGCCCCCAATCCCTCCCAGCATCAGAGTCTTTTCCAATGAGTCAACTCTTCACATGAGGTGGCCAAAGTACTGGCGTTTCAGCTTTAGCATCATTCCTTCCAAAGAAATCCCAGGGCTGATCTCCTTCAGAATGGACTGGTTGGATCTCCTTGCAGTCCAAGGGACTCTCAAGAGTCTTTTCCAACACCACAGTTCAAAAGCATCAATTCTTTGGCGCTCATCCTTCTTCACAGTCCAACTCTCACATCCATACATGACCACAGGAAAAACCAGAGCCTTGACTAGACGGACCTTAGTCGGCAACGTAATGTCTCTGCTTTTGAATATACTATCTAGGTTGGTCATAACTTTTCTTCCAAGGAGTAAGCGTCTTTTAATGTCATGGCTGCAGTCACTATCTGCAGTGATTTTGGAGCCCCCAAAAATAAAGTCTAACACTGTTTCCACTGTTTCCCCATCTATTTCCCAGGAAGTGATGGGACTGGATGCCATGATCTTCGTTTTCTGAATGTTGAGCTTTAAGCCAACTTTTTCACTCTCCACTTTCACTTTCATCAAGAGGCTCTTTAGTTCCTCTTCACTTTCTGCCATAAGGGTGGTGTCATCTGCATATCTGAGGTTATTGATATTTCTCCCAGCAATCTTGATTCCAGCTTGTGTTTCTTCCAGTCCAGCATTTCTCATGATGTACTCTGCATATAAGTTAAATAAGCAGGGTGACAATATACAGCCTTGACGTACTCCTTTTCCTATTTGGAACCAGTCTGTTGTTCCATGTCCAGTTCTAACTGTTGCTTCCTGACCTCCATACAGATTTCTCAAGAGGCATGTTAGGTGGTCTGGTATTCCCATCTCTTTCAGAATTTTCCACAGTTTATTGTGATCCACACAGTCAAAGGCTTTGGCATAGTCAATAAAGCAGAAATAGATGTTTTTCTGGAACTCTCTTGCTTTTGCGATGATCCAGAGGATATTGGCAATTTGATCTCTGGTTCCTCTGCCTTTTCTAAAACCAGCTTGAACATCAGGGAGTTCACGGTTCACGTATTGCTGAAGCCTGGCTTGGAGAATTTTGAGCATTACTTTACTAGCATGTGAGATCCCTCCCTGTTATTTACCTGGGCTAAAGGCAATGCCAGAGAATGCTCAAACTACTGCACAATTGCACTCATCTCACAAGAGGAGAGTGAAAAAGTTGGCTTAAAACTCAACATTCAAAAACGAAGATCATGGCATCTGGTCCCATGACTTCATGGCAAATAGATGGGGAAACAATGGAAACAGTGTCAGACTTTATTTTGGGGGGCTCCAAAATCACTGCAGATGGTGACTGCAACCATGAAATTAAAAGACGCTTACTCCTTGGAAGAAAAGTTATGACCAACCTAGATAGCATATTCAAAAGCAGAGACATTACTTTGCCGACTAAGGTCCTTCTAGTCAAGGCTCTGGTTTTTCCTGTGGTCATGTATGGATGTGAGAATTGGACTATGAAGAAGGCTGAGCACTGAAGAATTGATGCTTTTGAAGTGTGGTGTTGGAGAAGACTCTTGAGAGTCCCTTGGACTGCAAGGAGTTCCAACCAGTCCATTCTGAAGGAGATCGGCCCTGGGTGTTCTTTGGAGGGAATGATGCTAAAGCTGAAACTCCAGTATTTTGGCCACCTCAAGCGAAGAGTTGACTCATTGGAAACGACTCTGATGCTGGGAGGGATTGGGGCAGGAGGAGAAGGGACGACCAAGGATGAGATGGCTGGATCATATCACCGAGTCAATGGACGTGAGTCTGAGTGAACTCCAGGAGTTGGTGATGGACAGGGCGGCCTGGCGTGCTGCGATTCATGGGGTCGCAAAGACTCAGACAGGGTGGAGTGACTTTCACTTTCACATAGACCTGTGTTCTCTGTATGTAATTGTGCTCTTCAAATCATCTACACCCCTCCATATGTACATTACTGTATCAAAGACATATCCAGGAGTATTCATAGCTGCCTTATTCACAGTGGCAAATGTGGCAGCCATCTGACTTAGTTGCTTAGATCTCCCTTAAAGACATGCTCTGCTGTGAGGACTGCAGTCAGTTGACACTGCAGTGTACAAGAGCCTGTCAGTACTGCCTTGAGAGAGCTGATTGTAAAAATTTCAGGATATTTTCAAACTGGTTGTTAAAGATAGCCATTCTTAAAAATTGTTTTGCTAAATTATAATTAAATTATATTCAAAACAAAGATAATTTCTCAAAACTCTTCACTTCCTCTTCTATTACTACATTTTCTTATACCTATGCTCTCGAGACTGTTACTCTTTATCTGTGTGGTGGAAAAACTGTGTAATGGTGTCCTATTGGGCATCTTTCCCCAAGTTCATGTTTAGTGATGTGACACTGGTAACTTGAAATTGGCCCTTGTAGTGGGGGGGACACCGTGGAAATCAGCCTGTGCTACAAGTTGGACTTCAAAACTTAAAGCAATAAAGAAAATGTTAGTAATGCTGAAAAAACTTAGTGTGTGGTATCTAAAGCTGTCACATTGTGAATAGCACAAAAATTTAAGGAAAATTATTCTAGTGTTAGAAAAGTATTCTAGTGAAGAAGTTGCTCACAACATTGGCAAACAAGTGAAATTCTAATGTACATGTTGGTTGTTTCACTTTCATTTTAGTCATTAATACAAACAAAAATATCAACCAGCATTTATCAGTCAGTTGTAACCATAGGTTGGCTATAGATATAAGAGTTCAGCAAAAAGCAGTGAAAGTATTCTGGAAGAATCAATTGTAGGGGATTTACAGTAAGAAGTATGTATTATTTACAACTTGTGTGCTACAATTCCTTATATTACTAAAATTTATAAGGATAATCACACACACATTTTCTCCCAGAGAGACCGTCATCAACCATTTACCAGCATACCACTGGCTAACAAACAGGCTGCAACCACAGCACTTCAGGGTTTTCCCAAGTATACCATCTGAGACCTTGCTTTTCAAAGAGAGTGCTAGCCAATGATGAGACTGCAGGACTGGTAGTGTTTGGCCATGTCTGCTCTATGTGCAATCTTTGTGTTGGAGTTCTCTTTTTAACAAGTCTGAGACTTTTTCAGGCCTTCACTGTAGTTTCAGCCTCCTCCTACACAATTATTCTCCTTTCCCTCTCTCTTATCTAAGGTGTCAGAATATATCTTGTCCTGAAAACATTCCTACTCCTCTCCTTTTATCTTTCACAGAAACTTCCCCCAATAAGTCTCTTTCACTTCTAACTCCTTCTTCGTGTCATCTTCCTGAAGGATCCAAACTGACAGCAAACAAATAGTAAATAAATGGAAACAACAGGCAAGCGAATAAACTTAAGAAAGTGATACAGACAATGTTATTGGTGCAGATTGGGATTCCTTTGTGGCTCAGCAGTAAAGAATTCGCCTGCAGTGCAGGAGATGCAGGAGTTAAGGGTTCACTTCCTGGCTGGGGAAGATCTGCTGGAGGAGGGCATGGCTACCCACTCCAGTATTTTTGCCTGGAGAATCCCATGGACAGAGGAGCCTGGTAGGCTACAGTCCACGGGGTGGCAAAGAGTTGGACACAACTGAAGTGACTTGAGTACAGCACAATGGTGCTGATTAAATGTAAGAGTATATCTTGTCTGTAACTGTTACATTATGAATAGCACAAAATAAAGAGGAAAATTCTTCTAGTATTGGAAAACTATTATCTTAGCAAAGAATACTATTCGGCAATTAAAAAGGAACAGACCACCCCTATATACAACATGGACGAATGTTATATATACCCTAAAAACCGGTATGTTGATAAAAAGAAGTTAAGAGAAAAAGGACTATATGCAGTATGATTCCATTTATATGAAGTTCTAGAACAGTCAAGGAAATGTGAAATGGTGACCATTCAGGGAAGGAGCACAAAGGAACTTTCTGGAATGACTGAAATGTTCTGTATCTTAATATGATTTACGAGTATACGCACTTGTCAAAAGGCATCCAACTACACATTTAAGATCTATTCATTGCACTGTATATATTTCAATACAAAGGTGCAAAAATAATTCTTCCTACGATGATAAGATTTGTCATTTTCTTCTTGTAGATCTGTCCATTTCTGCTCTATATATTTTGAGGCTATATTATTAGATATCTGCAAATTTATGTATATATAACTGAATCACTTTGCTGTACATAAACTAACACAACATTGTAAATCAACTATTTTTCAGTAAAAACAGTTTAAAAGATAACTGCAAATTTAGAATATTGCTCACGAGTGGAAGCTTTTTTGCTCTTCTACATACACATACAATATGTCCTCCACACTTACTGCTTCTTTTCCACTCTCTTCTAATGTTCTATTTTCAGTGTTTCAGCATGCTGATTTGGGGTCGGGGTCAAATCACAAGAGGGTTACGTGCAGCCACAGAACTCGCTGCATGCAAACGCCTGGACGTCCCTTCTGTGGTCATTTGCAGCGTCCATACCTCATGGGCTTCCAACTCTAGCTTTGGCTAAGAATCCAGCCGGTGTCTGTTCCAGTGGTCAAAGCAAATCCTCAGCCAAAACAAAGAGCAGCCTGCAGAAAGGTGAGGGAGTAGGGTGTTTCGCAAGTGTTTACATTCCTGATGGAAGAAATACTTGGTTCAGACTTCAGAGAAGGGGTCTGGATATTGCGCGTTGCGTACCCTAACTTTGTGGTGGTGACAGCAGGTTGTAGGGCCAGGAGTGGGGGGTGGCTGGGGCCTCAGCCTCAGGAAGTAGGGGTTTGGCTGACACTGCACCACGAAGCGACTTAGCATCATCAGCAGCAGCACCACCACCACGCCTGATATTTTAAGGCTAGGCTTCTTTTACAGGCGCTTGGTGTAGCGGCAAGGCGTCATCTGAAGCGCCCAAATCCCAAGTGGGAGACGTTGTTGGGGGTGAGGTGGAGATGAGGCTTGTTTGTGGCTACTGGTGGGCGTTTACACCTTCCGATCCCCACCACTATAAAGCGGAGGAACCCAAGCAGCAAACGTTCGGGTCACACACACCTGCACTCTCAGTCACTGGTGGGTGGACCAGGCTCCACCTTCCTCCAGATTGGTCGACTTCCGTTAGCTTTCAAGTCAGGGTAGAAAGTAACTCACGGCTTCCCATTCTCCGGCTCGCTGGAGAGCCATGTTAGGTCGCGGGATGCAAACGTTACCATTGTCCCGAGACCGCGACACGATAACACGCCCTGCTTTCTTCTGCCGCCGCCACCTCCTCCAAACATATTATTTCAATGAATAAAAAGCCCCACAGCACAAATCGTTTCATTAGTGTAATGTGAGAAGTCTGCATTTAGGGGGTGAAATGCGAAGAAGAGGGACCAGGTGCCCTATTCCCCCGACCAATCCTCTAAACCAGCAAAGACTCAATACTGACTCCCACTATCCAAGGGGCCCCGCGGCGGGCGCCGGTTTTAAGTGATTTTTGGCCCCTCGCGGCCCCTGTAGCGTCCCTAGTTACCGGGCCCCTAGTAACCACCACCCTAAGCAAAGAGCAATCGGGCGCCTGCGGCCACGCCGGCTTCCCCGCCCCGGGCCAGCGCGGGCGCTCAGGCCTCGGCGGCGCGGTGATGGCTGCTTCGCACCGAGCGGCGAAGTTGGCGGCCAGAAGTCTCCAAACCCCGGTCAATCCCAACACCGGAGCGCGGGTCGCCCAGTACGAACGCAAAGACCCTTTGAATTCCCTGTCGGCGGCGGCGGCGGCCATGGAGGAAGAGGAGGAAGAAGAAGAAGAGAAAGAGGCGGCGGCACGGCTGGCGCGGGCGCCGGTAATGCAGGGGAGGGCAGTGGGGTGGGGCTGGGCGCCGGGTGCAATTGGAGGCTGATCGGCGACCCCCGGTGGTGAGGCGCGGGCTGGGAAATGCGAACCCTGTCCTGACCCGTACAGGTGAGCCTGGCCCACCAAGTCCTCTGGGTCCTCACGGAAAATGCTCGAAACCGAGGCGTTGAAAAGTCTTTTAACCAAAGAGGTTGTTGTAAAAATTTCTTGGAGGGCATTTACGTTACGCTATTTCTAATGAAAAGTACAGAAATTTATTCTTATGCTCCAGCAACTGTTGGGAGTAGGTATTTTCTTTTCTTTTCTTTTTTTTTCTTTTTCCTTTCAACTCGAGGAAAACTGTGCTGTCCTACAGAGAATAATCCAAAAAACGCAAGTGAATCAGCTGTGTTGTCAGGTGTGTTTTGTTGTCACTTCAATGTCTTGGTTATTAGTGCGTCTTAATACAATACATGAGAGATGATGGTTAAAACCAGCAGGAGTTTAGTGGGGAGATCAGAAACAGAGTTAAGCCTCCAGAGAAGCAAATTACTGAGGCTCCAGTGTTGCCACACGGCTCTTCAGAGTGAGGAGAAACAGCTTTTTCACAGATCGATTTTCAGTGTCGAGTGTTTTGTGAACACCTGTCTGCCAGGTAGGGGGCCAAGTCTGCCATCTGCTCTATTCCCTTAAAAGATGAGAACTTTGAATTTTAACCAGCAATCTGCAGGTATAAACCTTCTTAACCCCAGGTAAAGATTCTTTTGTTATTTTTAATATTTATTTATTTGGCTGTGCTGAGACTCAGTTGCCTCCATGCAACCTTTGTGTGGATTCTTTAGTTGTGGCATGCAGAATCTACTTCCCTGACCAGGGATGGAACCCAAGGCCCTTGCATTGGGAGTGCAGAGTCTTAACCAGCAGAGAAGTCCCCCCAAATTCTTAATACTGTTTGCTCAAAGCATCTTAGGTTAAAAACATGTAGTCTAGTGAAAGTCACTCAGTCATGTCCAACTCTTTGCAACCCCCATGGACTATACAGTCCATGGAATTCTCCAGGCCAGAATACTGGAGTGGACAGCCTTTCCCTTCTCCAGGGGATCTTGTGGTCTAAGGCTATTAGAAATCACTGGATATTTTGGAATTCTAATTTCTTTAATCTGCACTAGAAATGGTAATGAGAAAATCTGTAGTAACACCTTTTATGGGCAGTATTTTACCAACAGATAAACTGCTTGAGGTTATCCAGAGTAAAGCAGATTCAAAGACCCTGAACTTCAACCAGAATGAGTGACCTACAACCAAATTCATTCATGATAAAGCTTCAAATTTCAATACCCAATGAAGGAGGTGGACTGATGTTGAAAAATGATTTGAATGAAGAGAAGAATTTGGAGTCCTGGGTTAGGATCTGTTCATTTGCTAGTTAATATTAAGATGTAACTTCTTTCAGTTTGTTTCCTTATCTATAAAAGAGCTCTAAAATAACTGTCTTTCTTTTCTCACTGGGGTATTATGAGAACGAAATAAGAGCATATGTCATAGCTAAAAGACAGTTTGTATAAATTAGTAATAATAATAACAGCTGCCAGTGGGGCTGTTATTTGAACACCTATCCAAAAGAGAACAGGAGATTAAGTTCTCTTCTGGCTTGCTGTAGTGGAAAAGTCAGTCATTTCTGTGGTTGCAAGTATACTTCCAGAGTACCCTGTAAAATTGCAAATTTGTATTAGAAATATTACCTTAGGAGAGATCAGTTTATCTAATAAGCTAGTTTCTAAGGGACAGTGTCTCACTAAAAAAGAAAAAAGGAAGCTAAGTTTAACGCTATTCTGAGACCACAGTACTTAAAGGAACCAAAAGGAAATCTGGATCAGCTGCCACTGTAGTAGTGGTAAAGAACCCCCTGCCTGCCAGTGCAAGAGATGTAAGAGACGTGGATTTGATCCCTGAGTCAGGAAGATCCCTTGAAGAAGGGAATGGAACCCATTCCAGTATCCTCGCCAGGAAAATCCCATGGACAGAGGAGCCTGGCAGGCTACAGTCCATAGGGTCGAAGAGTCTGACACGACTGAAGTGACTTAGCGTGCAGCACATAGCAGTAGACCTGATGGAGACACTGGGGTGGGCAGACAAAGCACTGGAAAGGCAAGAAAGAAAGTGCAGCAGACAAGCTTTACCTTCCTCACAGTTTGGCTTGATATCTCACCTTGATTTTTAAACGCTAGTTTCTCTCAACTTTGTCGTCTATAAAATGGAGTTAACTCAGCTTACCATAGCCATCACACAAAATTGATTATGTAGAACTAACTGTCATAGTTCGGTTCAGTTGCTCAGTCATGTCTGACTCTTTCCAACCCATGGACTGCAGCGCACCAGGCCTCCCTGACCATCACCAACTCCCGTAGTCTACCCAAACTCATGTCCATTGAGTTGGTGATGCCATCCAACCATCCCATCCTCTGTCATCCCCTTCTCCCCCCACCTTCAATCTTTCCCAGCATCAGGGTCTTTTCAAGTAAGTCAGTTCTTCACATCAGGTGGCCAGAGTATTGGAATTTCAACATCAGTCCTTCCAATGAACACTCAGGACTGATCTCCTCTAGGTTGGACTGGTTGGATCTCCTTGCAGTCCAAGGAACTTTCAAAAGTCTTCACCAACACCACAGTTCAAAAGCATAAATTCTTCGGCACTCGGCTTTCTTTATAGTCCAATTCTCACATCCATACATGACTACTGGAAAAACCATAGTCTTGACTAGATGGACCTTTGTTGGCTAAGTAGTGTCTCTGCTTTTTAATATGCTGTCTAGGTTGGTCATAACTTTCCTTCCAAGGAGTAAGCGTCTTTTAATTTCTTGGCGGCAGTCACCATCTACAGTGATTTTGGAGCCCCAAAATAAAGTCTGCCACTGTTTCCACTGTTTCCCCATCTACTGTCATAGTAGGCCCCTTTAAATCCTTTGGCTTGCCAAAGGCACTTCTCCCAAGCCTCCATGGCTCCATATACACCCCTTGCAGGACTCTGTGCCCATATAAGGGCATTAAGGCATATTTTTTGAATCTAGCCTCAGTTGGAGATATCAGTTCACAGGTCTTGCTTTGTGGTTGATAATGATATGGGTAAAGCAATATTCTATAATTCACAGTTAAAATTTCATGGATTTTCCTAATGGGATGGCCTTCTCTTTTTTAGCAAATTTTGAGCATTTATTAAGTGCCAGTAACAGACTATTCAGAAGTGAGTGCTAGCAGACATAGCTCATGTTGTCACAGTGTTTCCAGTCTGATGGGGAAGTTGGACAATAAAAAATGAGCAGTCAAATGATTATAAGACAGGAAATGTTGGGAAAGAGGTGCCCAGGCTACTATAATTAAAAATGCAATAGGTGAGGACCTACTTCAGTGAGTTAACGTTTAAGCCAATGCCTGATGGATGAGAAGGAGCAGCCATTTTTGAAGATGGGGGTGGGGTTGGGGGTGAGAAAAGCATTCCAGGCAGAGGGAGCAACATATACAGAGGCCCAAAGATAGGCAGAGAAAGAGTTTTGTGTGATTAAGAATCTGAAAGAAAGCCAACAGGACTGGAAAAAGGAGAGGGGAAGAGGGCAGAAGATGAGGTCGGAGAGGTAAGGAGGTCCTTATAGACCAAGGTAAAGAGTTTAGTGTTTATTGCAGGTGCAATGAGAAGTCTTTGAGACTTTTAAGAGATCTAGTATGTTTCTGCTTACATTTTTTAAAGATGACTCTGATGGCTTTGTGGAGAATGATTAGAGGGTTTGACAAAGAAAGGAGATTGGGTAGGAGGCTGTTGCAGTGATTAAGGGGCCAGAGGCAGTGGCTTGGACCTAGGCAAGAAGTCCAGGCAAGAAGTGAACACAAATTGTATAGGACTTATGTGAGGCCATGGAAGAAGTCAAGAGTGCTTATTCCCAGATTTCTGGTTTGACCAGCTGCGCGGAAGATAATGCCATTTACCGAATTGGGAGTAACTTGAAGAGGATTAGATTCAGAGGCCCGGTGGGAATCAAGGTTTCAGTTTTTAACAGGTAAATTTGAGATATCTGTGAAACTAGCAAGTGGAAAGTTGTAGGAAGCAGTTGGGCCTATGAAACTGTAGATCTGTGGGGCATGGGTTGGATATTTCTATCTGGGAGTTTTCAGCATTTTTGAAACAGTGAAGTCACTTAGGGGCAGAGTGCAGAGAAAGAAGAGAAGGAGCCTAGTATAGAGCTCTTAAAACCCTCAACGACAGTCAGGTTGCGAAAATGGGGCAAAAGAGGTTAAGATCCGCTCCCATGGTAGAATTATTGCTGGAGTGTGGAGGTTTCCAATTCATTGGTTTCAGTGATGAGGGGAAGGGTCAGATGCTGCTAAGAGAAGGGACATTTCATCTTTGAAGCAGGAGGGAAGGCGAAAAGGGGCACAAAAATGGGCAGTTTTGTAGATGGAAGGATGAGGGAACTTCCCTGTGATGGTTTCTTTTTTCCTGAAGAAATAAAGGTGTTATCATTTGCAGTTGGGGAGTGGAGGTGGGAGCAGGTAGAATAGCAAGGAACAGGTAGGCAGGATCGTGGGGGCAGTGTGAGAGCCACTTCCAGGAGCACAGGAGGTGCCAGGCTGACCAAGCAGCCATTAGAAATTGTTCAGTTATTAATTTAGTATTACTGTTCACAAAACATTTTCTTTTTTTGTTGTTGTTACATTTTAATTATAGAAATAATACATAAACATTCTCCTTTTAAAATTTCAAATGTTATAAATAAGACTAAGGCCCTTTAATGCTTCTCCCTGCAAAAAGAGAGTCTGGCCCCTCCTGGCTCCCCCCACCCCCGCCCATTAGTAGCCACTGGGTTTTATTTTGTTTTGTTTTTTAAATGTTCGTTTTATTTGGCTGCACCCGGTCTTAGTTGCAGCATGCAGGATCTTTAGCTGCAGCATGTGGGATCTAGTTCCTTGACCAGAGATTGAACCCAGGCCCTGTGCATTGGAGCCCAGAGTCCTAGCCACTGGACCACCAGGGAAGTCCTAGTAGTCGCTGTTTTGAATCAGGTATATACTCTAGGCCTTTTCCTATCTCCTGTGTACATAGTATTTTAATGTATGGTAGCATTTTGTAGGTATATATTGTCCTGCCACTTGCTTTTTTTCCTTTTATCATTTACATGTAGATTTGCCTCATTCCTTACAAATCCCTTTAATGCAAAAAAATTTTTTTAATAAAAATTCCAGAATTATAGATGATAACTTTAACACAGATAATGATGAATGCTGATTACTAATGAAGCAACATGTGTTGGAAGGAGTCATCATCTAAATGGGTCAAGCCAATCTAGGAAAGATTATCCTCTAATCTCATGGCTGTGTGTACAACATTCTACAAAAAGCTCAACAGTTAAAGGGAAAGGATGCAATCTTAGGCTCTTGGAAAATCAGGCCTGTGGTATCTCTTTAGAAATTACGCATCCTTCTCTATCGTTTTCAAACATCTTTTCCAGGTTCAAATAAACTTCATCCTTTTTGTGAAAATGATTGTTATAAGACTTTCTTTTAAGGAAGAGTCTAAAAGAATGAATGGTGGATGCTTTTGGCTAAAAACTATTCTTTGGAATATCTACCCTATTTTAATGATAGCTTTTGAAAGAGAAGCCCTTTCCTTAATACTCAGTAGAATATAGCTCTTTAGAGCTGCCAATATTTCTTTGATTCAGTCTTTTGTGAGGGAATACCTGTCCATTCCCCTTGGGAGGACTTAATATTGTTTTAGCTGGACATTTGTTTATCTAGAAAACACTGATTGAGAGTCTTTCAATGACTATATACTCTTCTAGGTACTGGGGACACAACAAAGCAAAGGCTTGCTTTCGTAATGCTTACTTTCTGGTAGGGGCAGGCATGTAATACACAACTACATCAGCAAATATGAGTAGAATGTCAGTTGGTGGTGAGTACTTATGAGACAAATAAAGCAGGAAAAAAAAAAGGGTGACAGTGAGTCAGAGGAGAGGTTGTCATTTCAAAAACGGGTAGTCAATGAAGACCTTGTGGAGAGGATGACATTTTGAGTAAAGCTCTGAAGGAGTGAGCAGGTGGGCCGTGCAGATATCTGGAGGCAGAGCATCCGAGGGGGAGGGAACAGTAAGCCCTCGGGGTGATTCTGCTGATTCTGTGAGCACTAGAGAACCTGTAGACTGGAATCAGCCCCTGCTGCTAGAGTGAGCTGCTGCTGCCCAGAGGAAGAACACTGCTGGGGTGATGTTGTGTTGTTGTGCTTAGTCACTCAGTTATGTCCAACTCTTTGCAACCCCATAGATTGTAGTCCATGGGGATTCTCCAGGCAGGAATACTAGAGTGGGTTGCCATTTCCTCCTCCAGGGGATCTTCCCAACCCAGGGGTTGAATCCGGGTCTCCCACATTGTGGTCGGATTCTTTACTGTCTGAGCCACCAGGGAAGCTGCGGTGATACAAGCAGACAAACAGGTGGAGAGCTAACCAGAAGGAATAGTCCCTTCTTCCTGCTCCAGCCTTGCAGCCTCCCTCTAGCCCCACTTTTGGCAGAATCTAGTGGGAAGCCTCTGGCAAAGCGGAAATGTGGTTTGCAGAGTCCTGTCCCCAGCATCACAGAGCAGGTTTGGAGCTGTGAGACAATAGTTTAACAACTGGCTCACATACTTTATGTTTCTTAAAACTGAAGTTCCAAAGTTCTTAGCCTCCCCACATGACTAAGAAGTGCAGAACCTAGGCTTGAATGAGAATTCTGACACCATGTCTGTAATCTTTCCCCCAAGCCATATGAACGTTCCAAACTGCAAAGTGTCTGACCCTTTCAGCTTTGAAGGATTGTAAGGGGGCTGAAACCAGATGACCAGGGCAGAAACAGAAACCGCATCTTGATTGCCCTAACCTCCCTTTCCAGGCTTTCTGCCCCAAATTGCTTTGTGCATTTTTACTTTCCTTATAGCCTGCAGCTGTGTGCTTTCCACCATGTCCACCCACCCACC
The DNA here is from genome assembly GCF_016772045.2 of Ovis aries. Taxonomy (NCBI): domain Eukaryota; kingdom Metazoa; phylum Chordata; class Mammalia; order Artiodactyla; family Bovidae; genus Ovis; species Ovis aries. The sequence continues at coordinate 46,309,513 of NC_056056.1, forward strand.
CACAACCCCATCCCCACTGCTTTTACTGTCATTTCCTCTTTCTAGAGTACCTTTTCCCTCTTTCCCCATATACTTTCTCTGATCCTCCAGTTTTTCCATTCTTTGGCTCAGCTCAAATATCACCTCCTCCAGGAAGTCTTTTAGCATCTTCCAAACTGAAACAAAACCAAAGCTCCCTTCCTTTAAATATGGTATCACTTTGTTGCTGAATCCAGGGTCATTTGCCCAATGCACAGTGAAGCCAAACAAACCGACACATTAGAGCTTGGAGCAGAGAAAGGTTTATTGCAGAGCCAAACAAGGACAATGGGCAGCTTGTGCTCAAAAAGCCCAACTACTCTGTTGGGGAAGAGGTTTTATAAGCAAAATTTAGGGGGTGGGCTTCAAGGGTGTGTGACCTTTTCTTTGATTGGTTGATGGGAGGTAGCAGAGTGGTGGTCAAGGAAGCTCAATCATCAGTCTTCCAGTTCCAACCATGCTGGGATCCATGTGCTTCTGCTCAGCCTGAAGTTACCATCCTCCACCTGGGTGGGTACCTTAGTTTCTATATCAGATTGTTTTGTGTTTCCCTTAAGGAGGAACCAGGACCCTGCTCCTTCCAAACACTATTTCTTGACTGCCTTTCTTTTTTTTTCCTACAGTCCCTCACTCCTCTAATTAATAACTATTTGCATCTGCTCTTTGGAACAAGGACATGGAAAGACTGTTGTGTCCTGGAGGGCCTCACGGGATTCTGCTCAGTTTCAGGCTGATCTTTGTGATCTTTTGTGATCATGGTCCATTTCATACTTTTTTGTACATATTTTTAAAAATTAGTCATTTATTGTATTTTTGGTTGCACTGGGTCTTTGTTGCTGCTTGCAGGCTTTCTCTAGTTGTGGCGAATGGGAGCTACTCTTTATTGCAGTGCATGGGGTTCTCATTGCGGTGGCTTCTCTTGTTGTGGAGAACACGTTCTAGGTTCATGGTCTCAGTAGTTGGAGCTCGTGGGTTAGTAGTTGTGATGCACGGGCTTAGTTACTCCATGCCGCGTGGAATCATTCCACACGAGGGACTGAACCCGTGTCCCCTGCATTGACAGCTGGATTCTCAACCAGGAGACCACCAGGGAAGTCCTGTCACTGCTTATTTGGATGCTAGTGTTTGCCAATATTTCCATCCTCAAGTTCTTGCCTCTCACTGCGCACAGGAAGCCTTACCTACACCCAGGGCTGCACCTGCATTTCTGTGTGCATTGCTGGCTCCTGTATTTCCATCTCCAGCCCAGCCTTCTTACCAGGTCTCCAGATATATTTACCCCTCTGTTTCCTGGACATTGGGCTGCCCTACTGTCCCCTCACACCTAGTGTGTCCTAAACAGAGATTAATTTCCTTTCCCTAAAAATACTCCTCTTCCCTGTAGCCCCTCTACTGATAAATGGCAGATCGTCATTTACCTAGACATGCAGTACTCCAAACAGAAAACTTTTTCAGTTTCTTGCGCACAGTCCAGGCCATTGTCAGGTTAATGATTCAGCCTCTTAAATCTCCCAGTAGCCCATTAACCGCCACCAACCTTGCTTTCCTTCCCTCCACTTCACTTGCTACCAGAGAGTCCTTCTGAGTGTTACTGACTCACTCTCTGCTCACATCCTTCAGGGCTCCTGGTGCCTGTGGCTTGGCCCACTGGGCTGTTGGTTGGGGCTCTTGACTTGCCTTTTTCACCTTGTTTTCCCTCCTCTGCTGTGCTCCATATATGCTCTTCCCCACCCCCTCTCAGACTGTATACCTTCCTCTGAGCACAGCATGCTTGTTACTTCCACTTGCAGTGAAAAAACCCTTCTGCGCTTGGGAGGAGTGTGGTGTGTCTTTGGAGTCTAACAGGCGTGGTATTGGAGTCCAGCTCTGCTGCTTACTAGCTGTGTGACTGTAGACAGGTCACCGGACTCCTCTGAGCCTCAGTTTCCTCACCAAGGACAGAGACCTGCCAGTTGCATCATCATGAAGTAACAGTGAATGTTCGAGCCCTAGGCCTCAGTTTCCTTGTATTTTACAAACTTTGTTCTTATCCAGCCTTGTGTCTCCAGTCTTTCTGATCTCTGCAAACTTTGCCTCTTCTTTCCCCCGGTCAGAATTAGACGCTCTTTCTGTGAGCTCTCAAGCTCCCTGATACCATGACATACATGGTCACTTCTCTGCCTCCCTGCTCAGCTCAGAGGAAATCATGGGCAGGAATCAGGAGTTCTGTCTCATTCAGAGCCTGCTATTGATTGTTTAGCTGCGTGTCCTCTTCTAAACTAGCTGGAAGCTTCTGGAAAGTGGAGTTGTCTTTTTTTTTTTCTAATGCTACACATTTATTCAAAAGGTCAGAAGTTTAAAAAGACTAAAGATATTGGCAAGAATATGAAAGAACCAGAAGTCTCAAACTCTGGTAGGAACACAAAAGGAAACAACCATTTTAGATCACAATATGTGCTGATGTGCTCAGTCACTCAGTCGTGTCCAGCTCTTTGCGATCCCATGGACTATAGCCCACCAGGCTCCTCTGTCCATGGAATTTTTCAGGCAAGAATACTAAAATGAGTTGCCATTTCTGGAAGGTAGAGTTTTTACCTGATTTGTATCTTTCAGCAGCTAGCTAAAGACTGAGTGTCTAAATATTGAATGAATGAGGAAATTAACAAAGTACTCATTCTCACAGCTAAGAAGGTAATGGTGAAGAGCACATAGAAAAAACAGCAGAAGATGTCAGAAAATTCTCTTAAGTGAGTTGTATGACTCAAGTGGGCCTTAAGAAGCACTGCTATTAATAAAGCTAGTGGATGTGATGAAATTCCAGCAGAACTATTCAAATCCCTTAACGGATGTTGCCATCAGGGTTTGCATTCATTATGTCAGCAAATCTGGAAGACCCAGCAGTGGCCACAGGACTAGAAAAAGTCCATCCTCATCCCAGTTCCCAAGAAGGCTAGTACCAAAGAATGTGCTAACCATCGGACAATTGCATTCATTTCTTATGCTTGTAAGGTCATGCTTAAAATTGTGCATGCTAGGCTTCAGCATTATGTGAACCAAGAACTTGAGGATGTCCAAGCTGGGTTTAGAAAAGGAAGAGGAACTAGAGATCAAATTGCCAACATTCACTGGATTATAGAGAAAGCAAGGGAATTTCAGAAAAACCTCTCTCTTTCATCTTTTAGGCTGTGCTAAAGCCTTTGATTGTATGGCTCATGACAAACTGTGGAAAGCTCTTAGAGAGATGAGAATACCTGTCTCCTGAGAAACCTGTATGCGGGTCAAGAAGCAACAGTTAGAACCCTAGATGGAACTACTGATTGGTTCAAGATGGAGAAAGGAGTATGACAGGGCTGTCTGCTGTCACCCTGTTTGTTTAACCTATACGCTGAGCACATCTTGAGAAATACTGGTCTGAACGAGTTACAAGCTGAAGTCTAAGTAGGTGGGAGAAACATCAACAACCTCAGAGATGTGGATGATAACTACTCTAATGGCAGAAAGCGAGGAGGAACTAAAGAACCTCTTGATGAGTATGAGGAGGCGAGTGAAAGAGCCAGCTTAAGACTAGATATTACAAAAACTAAGACTATGGCACCCAGCCCCATTACTACATGGCAAATAGAAGGGGAAAAAGTGGAAGTAGTGACAGATTTCCTCTTCTTGGGCTCCAAAGTCACTGTCGGTGACTGTAGCCATGAAATCAGAAGACAATTGCTTCTTGGCAGGAAAGCTATGACAAACCTAGACAGTGTTGAAAAGCAGAGACATTACTCTGCTGATAAAGGTCCATGTTGTCAAGGCTGTGATCTTCCCGGTTGTCTCATACAGTTGTGAGAGCTGGACTGTAAAGAAGGCAGAACGCCAAAGAATTGATGCCTTCAAACTGTGGTGCTAGAGAAGACTCCTAAAAGTCCCTTGGACAGCAAGGAGATCAAACCAGTCAATCTTAAGGGAGATCAACCCTGAATATTCACTGGAAGGACTGATGCTGAAGCTGAAGCTACAGTATTTTGGTCATCTGATCGAACAGACAACTCATTTTAAAATCCCTGATGTTGGGAAAGATTGAGGGCAGAAGGAGAAGAGGGCGTCAGAGGATTAGATGGCTGGATGGCATCACTGAAGCAATGAATATGAACTTGGGCAAACTCCGGAAGATGGTGAGGGACGGGAAGGCCTGACGTGCTGCAGTCCATGGGGTCACAAAGAGTTGGACACAACGAGGGGACTGAACAACAGCAACATGACTCATAAAGAAATTCTCCAGTTTATTTGGTAATAAATTTCTGCACACTTGTTCTACGGAAGAAAACTTGTTTTCTTTCATTTGTTTTCTCTTAAGTTATCGCAAGTGGTACAACACTGGCCTCATGTTTTTGAGCCCATTAAAGTGTTATAAGTATTATGGACAACTGAATCTTCTGAATTTTCTGTTGGGAGACACTATTCAGGTTTATTTTCTAGAGTCTTATCAGGTTGGATCTCTATTTTTCTTTGGCAAATATACTTTTTTCATTTTGAGTCTATTTCAGGCAGTAAGCTAAATTTAAAACCATAGTAACCTTTTATGCATAGTATCATAAACAATTTCAATTGTTTCTTACCTGAGCAATTTTTATATACTTGTGGAGGATATGGGGTTTTACCTCTTTAAAGTTCTTTCAGTTAAAGGAAATTGAAAGGTATTTGAAGGGAGTGAGGGGGAAAGGATCAGCCTTACCCTTGTAGGCGTGTATATAGAATAACCGCCCTATGTGTTCTTGTTCCCTTGTCACCCCCACAGTCCTTGTCACCATGGGAGCTACTGTTCTTGTTGCCCACAGGAGTGGCTATTCTGAAAGTCCCTCCTACCTTCACCTCCTGCTGTTCCTGAGGTTGCCCCCAACCCCCACCCCATGCACATGGAGGAGAGTTTCTCTCTGGCTTCTTGATGAGCCCCCAAGATTTGTTCCCTCCATTCCCACATTTCCCGGAATTCTCATTCAGTTTTCCTCTCTGCTGAAACACCCTTGGGGCCCACACTGCAAAGCCCAGCTCAGAGAGGGCACTGGGCTATGGTTGGTTGGTCTGCAACAGGAGAAACTGTGTTCTTCATCTCAGATTAGCCTGCTCTGAGAAGGAGGCTCTTTATAAAGCGTGATTTGGTTTGATCCTGCCGTAGTGTTTCTTAGTACATAATTTGAGAATCTAACCACCCTTTAAAGATGGATTAAACAGTATTTATTTTCTGGCAACTTGGTCTCTCTATCTCTCTCTCTCTCTCTCTTATTCTTAATAAAATGCTTATTAGGAGAAAATGTATACAGCCCACAAGTAACTTATGTTATATGTACATAGTCCACAAGTAAACATATAACCTCATTAAGTGGACTTTTAAAAAAGCAGCATTGGGAATAAGTGTCAACTTAATTTGTCTTACAACTCCAGACATCATATAACAGGTTTTTTTCATCCTACCAGGCTGATTTTAACACCAGCATTTATAGGGTGAATGAACAAAAACATATAAGCCATGAGGATTTTGTGGACTTTTCTGATATTTACCACTCTAATGAAGAGTATTTCAGGAAACTAGAAGAGCTGAAGGCAGCCCACATAGAAACTATGGCAAAGTTAGAGAAATTGTACCAGAATAAATTAAATTTAAAGGAAGTTCAGCCAGCAGTCACCAGGGAAGAAGCTGCTAGTGTCTCTTCCAGGTAAGTTTGTCCATACTGTTATTTGTAGACTGTAAGATAAAATGTATAGTTAAAAATGCAAAACAAATTATTTCAAAATATTTTCTCTCAAATATCGCTTTGTGCTTTTAATGATATATGGAGGTGGGTTTTTATTCAGATTGTTTGATGGCTTATCAACCTACTAGGTAGCTTCTTGCTTTGAGGGTTATTTGGTGGACATTCACGTCTTTTCTCTCCGATGCACCACTCTTAGACATGTATCAAAATATTTAGCCTGGGCCATTTTCAAATGTTGAATATTAGAATTCCATTTTAAATGTCTTTTATTTTTATAATATGTGGATTAATGTGAGCTCTTTGCAGATATAACACAGATTGTTCAGAACTAAGACATAAATCTGATTTGTTTTCAAAATAGTCATTTTTGCCATAAACCTGCTTCTTTCGAAACTTGAAGCCAGTCATCCAGTTAGTCAGCACTGATGGTGCATCTCCTGTGTACCAGATGTTGCCTAGGCACTGAGGACTCAAAATCAAGATGCTCTCAAGGAGATCAAAGACAATCTGAAATCCAAAAATACAGCATGGTGTAACAGAGTATCATGGAGAGAGAGGAAGAGCAGTCGAACATGTCAGAGTGTGAGTGGAGGGGTACAGGCAAGTGAAGTATCATATCAGAGTTCAGTCTTAAGGGAGAAATAGCTGAAGCAGGTGTAGGAAGCAAGGAGTGCCCTTCTAGGCACCAGGAACCATGTGTACAAAGTGCCTTGAGAAATCACCACAGGGTGGGAGAAACTTGCTATGATTGGATCTGACTTAAGAATGGTGACCTGGGTAGGGAGAGGGAAAGGTAGGCAGGAGCTAGTCTTGAGGGGCTTTATAATCTAAGCTTGGTAAAATGGCAAGTCATGGGAAAGTTTCAGGAAAGAAAGTGATGTGATCAGACGTATATTTTAGGATGGTAACTCTGGAAAACATGTGGAGAATTCAATAGTGGTTAGATATAAGGAAACTCTACTGTCTCAGGTTCCTCCCCTGTAAAATGAGGGCGTCGACTTAGATAAATTTCAGGCATCTCCCAGGCTCTGTTCTAAAAAAATTTGATAGTTTTCATCAGCCCTGTCCAATTCCTATTTTCTAACTGATTTTACCTTGATCTTAGAAATTATGTAGTTTTTAATTTTTCTATTTGGTCACATGCAACTGAAAAGGTAACCTGATTATTCTCCTCACTTAGGTCTGTATCAGAAAAGAACTCATATCACCCTGTCTCATTAGTGACATCAATTTCAGAACCTGATTTAAGTCAGTCTTCCTCCTTGATTGTGTCTTCCTCTGAAGAAGAGTTGCCCAACTTAGAAAAAAAGTATTCTGAGAAAAGCAGTATGATGACCTATGCTAAGGAGCTCATCAACAACATGTGGACAAACTTCAGTGTAGAAGATTATATCCAGTTTGAAAATGTCAACCTGCCAGTACTTGAAAAACAACGAAAGAGACCGAAAGAATGGGTGCCAAGGATTACAGTACCTGAGCCTTTTCAAATGACAGTTAGAGAGCAGAAGAAAAAAGAAGAGAGCATGAAATCGAAATCAGATATTGAAATGGTACACAAACTGCTCAAGAAGCAAGAAGAAGAGTCAGAGTGTAAGAAAAAATTCCGAGCCAACCCAGTTCCTGCATTCGTCTTTCTCCCCCTTTATCATGATATAGTCAAGCAAAATGAGGTACGGAGGAGGGCTATGAAGGAGAGAAACAAAGAAGCTCTTTTAGCCTCTCAAAAGCCCTTTAAGTTTGTTGCAAGGGAGGAACAGAAGCAAGCAGTTCGGGAAAAGCAGCTGAAAGACTTTTTTAAGTCTAAAAAGAAAACAAATCGTTTTAAAGCCAGACCTATACCTCGATCTACTTACGGTTCAACTATCAATGACAAGTTAACAGAAGAAGAACTCTATAAAAACATTAGGGCACATCAGAGAACTCAAGACTTTTTACAGAACCCTTCCCCTCTGCCTTACAGTCCAGCTCGCAGGAGTTTTGCTACAAGGAAGTCCAGGAGTCCTGAACAAGCTGAGAAGTCCAAGTATAAACACAGGGTTAGGCGCCAGACTGCTGATTTGGAAGACCAACCTGAGAGGTATCAGAAACGCCACTCAGAACAGAAGTATCCCGAATTCCTGACAGTCTGTGAACCATGTGACCTTCAGGCAGCCACACATTCATCCACTAAAAGAGAGAAAATTTTGGCAGACATTGAAGCAGATGAAGAGAATTTAAAAGAAACACGTTGGCCTTATCTGTCTCCAAGGCGCGCGTCACCAGTAAGGGATGCAAACACAAAGCCTGCACCTCGTAGCTGCAACCCTCCAATGCCCACGGTGTCCTCCCGAGGAAGAGAGCAAGCCACAAGGTAAGTAACCAGTACAATGATGACTGACTCACGTCACGGTCGCTCTAGTGATTTTGTGTTGGGGGATTTGAAAATACTATGCTATATTATCCGGTAACATATTTTACTGTAAAATATAGAACATATTGCCAGAAGGTGTGCTAAGAGGTCTTCCCCGGTGGCTCCGATGGTAAAGAATCTGCCTGCAATGCAGGAGACTGGGGTTCAATCCCTGGGTCAGGAAGATCCAAGAACTAGATATATTTTCCATTTTATGAATCTTTGGGGCTAGAAAAGGTTACAGTCAGCCTATCGATTTCTAGTTACGACACAGATCCTTCTCAAAAGGTTGCCCTTTTTTTTCAGCCATTGAATTATCCTGTGCTAAATCTTTACTAAACAATATTCTCATTGGCTTAAAGTGAATTAAGCCTTAGTTTGTTGCCCTCAGGAGATCACTTGAGGAAAAGAAAATGTTGGAAGAAGAGAGACATCGGATCTTAACTAAGCAGAAGCAAAGAATGAAAGAATTGCAGAAACTCCTGACAACCCGGGCTAAGGCTTATGATTCACATGAGAGTTTAGCTCAAATGTCTAAATCCAGAATAAAAGCTCTCAGGTATCACGAGAGAACCCTGACCCTCCAGATCACTGGTTTTCAAACTTTTTTTTTCATCAGTGGACCCCCCCCCCCAAATATATGAATGAATGAAGAATAGTGTCAGTATTTCAGTTTGTGGATTCAGGTTGCTGTCAATTACTTACAGTTTGCTTATGCACACACACTCTAACCCTCACTCACTTCATGGTAAGAACCAACATGCATACTCACCCCACAATGAAGACCATGATGCTGTGTTGATGGATAGAAGCATTTTATACTGTGGCCATGGTTCACAGTTTTAATCCTGTATCAGCATCTAAACTTTTTATTTATATTATTTTTTATTGTACAGTGTGATATTGAGAAAAATCTTGATTCACACAAAGCTCTTTTTTAATAGCTTGCTGTGTAACCTGAAAATATTCTTCAGTAAACAAATATGTCCAAGACCTTTGTTCTAAAGTCTACACAAAATCTGATAACACAGATTAGCACATTGATGTTAGCATCAGTTATGTGATGTGTCAACTAACATGTGTGTTAAGGTTTAGTGGTATGTGACACACTGGAATTCTGCAGTACAAAGTTTGAAAATCAGTGTTCCAGAGGAATATTTTTATGTTGCAACATAAAAATGTTCATGTTTAAGTAGTAAAGTATCTCCCTCAAAGCTGGGTAAGTAATATGATTTATTAATTTTTAATCTGATTTATAAGTACCCCCCAAATCTATATTTGCTTTTAATTGTGATCATTCCTTTAAATATTATTATATTATATATAATAATTATTATATTCCTTTATAATGTATATATTTTATATATGCCTTAAAATGTGTATCAGTGTAACTCATTGATAGAAGGAGCTTGATTTGATACGTGAGCAAAATATTCTCTAGAAATATACTTTTCATCTTTAGAAAGTAAACTGGATTTTCCATAATGCTAAATTGTGTATATTTAAGCATAATTATCATTTTATGGTATAATTATTTTTTCTAATCTAGGAAGTCATGATCTTGGTAGAAGTAGTGTATTTTACATAGAGAAAGTAGCATAGTTTAATTCATTATAGGATCTGGTTCAAACAGTGAATATATTCACTGTGAGTTTTTGTGTTTTGGTTCCTGTTTCTCTATATGTGCTCTTTCCATACTCCTTGTTTCTCCCCTACCCTGCTTCCATTTAATTAACTGTGCCACCAGCCTATAGGAGATCTCATCTAGGGAAAAAAGAAGAGCACCGTCTAATTTTCAGAAGAAATTCCTCAAAGAGAAGATACCTAATTTGGACCAAATTTTTTGGTTTATAAATGAGAGGGCATTGATTAATCTCCTGAGGCCAGTTTGAAGCCCCTTAATCCATTCTTGTTTTGAAGATTTCAGGAATCATAGCATACCCAGACTGCCTGAGATGTAAAATGTGTGCTCTTAAAACCTAGAATTTGTATTCTGCATTCCTTAAAAATTTACCAGTCTAATGGGAAAAAAAAATTTACCAGTCTAGAAAAGAAATTGTCATAAAATGTGCTCATGATTTAATTTCTGATTTGTCATCTAAGCTAAATGTTATATGTGCAAGTTCTTATTTCTTTTAAAAATGCCATTCCTTTTATTTGATTTTAGAAAGAGTGAAAAGGAAAGGATGAGAGAATATCGACGAGAACTAGAAGAAAGAGAAGAAAAATTAAAAAACAGGCCGCTGCTATTTGAAAGAGTTGCTCAGGTTGTGTTTGTTGGAATTTGAGAGCTATTGTCAGCCTTTTTTTTTAACCTCTCTAGCTCCTAATTTTCATAGTCCATTTTTCTTATGTATTATGTAATTTACTGAGACATTATTATGTGACAGCTTCACCACATCAGTAAGTAATTTGCTTAAATTTGAGCCTTATATCTTGAGGTTCATAAGCTTGATAAAGCACATGCTACTAATCCATTCATTTTCAAAATAATAGTTTCACAACCTGTTTTCAATGGCTAGTCTTTTTTCAGTACCAACTTGGCCAAATATTGAGGTGAGGCTTCATGATACGAATTGGAAGTCTTTGAAGAATTAAAAAATGAAACAAAATGGCTAACTGAATCAGATTTATTTCTGCCAGTTTTTTTTTTCCAGTTTTATTGGGATAAAATTGACATTTGGCAGGTATAAATTTAAGATGTACAGTATAATAATGACATTCATATATTAGGAAATGATTATTACAGTTAGTTAATGCCTATCAACCTTATTGTTACCAAAAATTTTTTTCCTTGTGTTGAGAAGTTTTAGGAGTTACTCGCTTAGCAACTTCCATATATTCCACACTGCAGTGTTAACTGTTGTCATCAGGTTGTACATTACACTCAGTACTTTCATATCTTATAAGTGGAAGTTTGTACCTTTTGACACCTGCATCCAATTCCTCCAGTAATCACAAGTCTGATATCTTTTTCTATGAGTTTTGTGTGTGTGTGTGTGTTTGGATTCCACACATAAATGAGATCTTATAGTATTTGTCCTTCTCTGTCTGACTAATTTCTCTTAGCACCATGCCCTCAAGGTCCATCTGTATTGTTACAAATGGCAGGATGTCCTTTTTTGTGGCCAAATAGTATTCCATATATACCACATTTTCTTTATCCATTCGTCTTTTGATGGTCCTTTGGGTTTTTTCCATGTCTTGACTATTGTAAATAACACTGCAGTGAATTGACATAATGATTTCATTTCCTTTTAATAAACACCCAGGAGTGGAATTGCTGGATTGTGTAGTGGTTCTATTTTTAATTTTTTGAGGAATCTCCATACTGTTTTCCATAATGGCTGTGCCAGTTTACTTTCCCATGAACAGTGCACAAGGGTTCCCTTTTTCGCTACATCCTCACCAGCATTTGTTATGTGTTGGTTTTTTTTGAGACCAGCCACTGTAACAAGTGAGAGGTGGTATCTCATTGTGGTTTTGATTTGTTTTTCCCTAATGATGGTGATGGTGAGCACCTTTTCATATACCTGTAACCATTTGAATATCCTCTTTGAAAAATGTCTATTCGTATCTTTAGCCCATTAAAAAAAAATTTTTTTTTTTGCTCATGACTTATATGAGTTCTTTATATATTTTGGATATTAACCTCTTGTCAAATAGATGATTTGCAAATATTTTCTCCCATTCAGTAGGTTGCCTTTTTGTTTTGTTGATCAGTTCTTTTTTAAGTGAGTCTATAATTTTTAGTTTTAGCTATAATTAGTGAAATTACTTCCTTTTTCTAAAGATTGAAGTCTAGTTGATTTACCATGTTGTATTAGTTTCTGGTATACAGCAAAGTGATTCAGTTTTTTTGTATATATGTATACATACACATACATATATATCTATTCTTTTTCAGATTCGTTTCCATTATAGTTTACTACAAGACATTAAACGTAGTTCCCTGTGCTATACAGTAGGGCCTTGTTATTTATATATTTTATGTAAAGTAGTGTATATCTGTTAATCCCACCTCCTAATTTATCCCCCTTCCCTTTCCCCTTTGGTAACCATAAATTTTTTTTCTGTGTGTGTGAGTACTTCCTTTTTATTGGGGAAAAAAAAAAGAAGCTTGGTGCTGTGAACAATGAATCATGATTTTGCTAGGTTTATACTCAGTTTTACAGTCTTTCCCTTTAGAGAAATGTGTTGATGTCAGGTGATCTTTTTGTATCCATAAGGGAAAAGCTCCTATGGGCTACGTAATTTAAAAATAGACAAAATCCCTAGAGGTTACAGGTGCTATGTTGTGAATTTCAAGCTGTTTCATTTGGAGCTTGCTGCCAGCAAGTGTCTGGGAGAGATGAGTGTCCTATAGGACTGTCCTTGTCAGAGTCTCACTGAGGACAAAGGACATTCGTTGTGGCATATTGCAATCTCTCAAAGTTATGGGAACCCTTTACTTACTGATTTGGATATAAGCTATGTAACACTTTTCCCTTTAAGGGATTTTTTTTCTCACATCCCAGTTTCAACTTTAGGGGAGAAAAATGATCATAAGCTGTTCTACGTTACTCAGCATAAAGTGATTGACTTTTGCTTCACATAGTTTTCTCCAGCTTTCTACTGCAAGTTTTACGTCCACTCGTCTGGATATATCTACCCAGATTTCTCACAGGCATCTTATATTCATCTTGCCACAAAATAGACCTTCCTCTCTGGGAAGAATAGACCTTCCTCTCTACTTTTGTGTTTTTGTTGGGCTGCAATTTAGATGACTGGAAACCACTGCCCTCCCCCCCCCCAACTTTTTCTCAGTTCTCTCTGAGACCTGAGAAGTTCCTTTCTAAACAACTTTTGTCTCTACCTTTCTCCATTCCTGATGGTGAAATGCTAAGTGACGCCGCTGTTATTTTCTGTCTGAGTTATTATTATGGTTTGACTGGTTTTCTTGCCTTGCTCTTTGCAAAGCCACTCACTCTGTCTTCTCTTTGCCGTTCCCATTCCCTTGCCGCAGTGTTCACCCCAGTAACGGTGGCAATCATCCACTTCACTGATGCCCTGTGTTCTCATTTTCAGTAAATGGTATCAAGGGAGCTTGACATTGGCTTCTCTAAACAGTGCTGCAAGATGGGTGTTCTTGTATTGCAGAGGAAGAAACTGAAGTTGAAAGAAAGTAAATAACTCTTAATGTCTATAGTTAGTAAATAATGGAACTAGGAACCCGAGTCAGCCTGCTTCCAAATGCTTAGCACTAAGCTGTCCTGCTTTCTCCCAGAAGATAAGTCCACAAGTCTTAACATAGTGTACCGAATCCTCTCTTATCTGATCCCTGTTGACCTCTTTAGTTCATCGACCACTGCACGCCTCCACCCCCTTCTGTGTACACGCTTTACTTGCAGACTGTACCACACCACTAGTTTCAAACTGGAAATCTTTTTTTTTTTTTTTAATATTTATTCATATATTTGGCTGTGCCAGGTCTTAGTTGCAGCAGTCGGGTTCTTTGATCTTTGTTGTGGCATGTGGGGTCTTTTTAGCTGTGATGTGTGAACTCTTTAGTTAGGGCATGTAAACTCTTAAGTTGCAGCCTGTGGGATCTAGTTCCCTGACCAGGATTTGAGCCCGGGCCCCCTGCATTGGGAGTACAGACTCTTAGCCACTGGACCCACCAGGGAAGTCCCTCAAACTTGAAATCCTTATTCAGGCTGTTTCTCAACACCCATATAACTTCTTTGTGTCTTTCCCCTGACTCTTTCAAGGCTTAGTATAAAATCACTTCTTGCACTGTGTCCCCAGGTTGAGTTGCATGCTATTTGTTCTGTGTTCTTTTATCACCCTTTGTGCATTTCTGTCTTTATTCCTATATATTGTGTGGAAATTATCTGTTTAATGCTCTCTCTTCTCTTTCAGCTAGTTACCTTTAAAGGTGTTGGTCCAATCTTTGTGTTGCCAGCTCCTAAGACAGCATATGGCACAGAGGACATGTTCATAAACATTTATTGAACCCAAACTGGACTGTTTCTCCCTGTGATTAGCCCAGGCCTAGAGCACTACCCTAACATAGTAGTGATGAGTCTCAGCAGTAAGAAGCAATTCTGCAATGCTGTGAATTCCCAGTCTTTCTAGTCACCAGAGAAAATGTGGCAAAATAGTGGTGTGTGTGAAATTAAACCTGTAAAGAAGTGTTAAATATTGAAAGCATAGGTTAGTTTCATAGCTGATATTTTCTTCAAACAACTTCAGCCAACACATATGCTCTCCTCTCCCCATATACTTCTACCTCCCATGAGGGCTTGCCACAAAATAAGTGGTCAGTAATTATTATATACAGGAAAGAATTGCTATAAAGTAAACTTAGGCTTATAAAACTAAGTAATTTTTTCCTCTTCAAACTAGAGTAGTGATTGTAGACAAATTGCCTAAAGAAACAAAGATAATTTGTTTTTTGCAGTATCTTAGATACAAAAACAAAATAATCATTCAGTTATTTTAACCACTTTTATTTCATGCTCTTTACAGTTCTTTTGCATGGTGAAATTTGAGGGGGACATGTTTGTTTTAAAAACGAACAGTTACACACTATTCACCTTGATATGAAATATTAAAAGATAATAAATTCTATATACAGAGTGACTGGCAGTGACTCACCATTGTTTTGGGTTTGTTAACATATATTGGTACTTTTTTTCTTGCAGGTACTATTACTGCTAATTAACAGCTGTTATTTAATAAATTCACTCACAACAGTATGCATTGCCCATTTATAAGTGTTAATTATTTGCTTGCTGCTGTTGAGCTATCCCCCTAGCAGAGTTAGCGTGTGATCTAGGACAGAACAAACCATGTTTTCCTATTTCTTAAAAATCACAGGATTTATTAACTGAATATGTTAAATCAGATTTTAAACCAAATAGTGGGACATCCCTGGTGGTTCAGCTGGTAAACAATCTGCCTGCAATATGGGAGACCTGGGTTTCATCCCTGGGTTGGGAAGATACCCTGGAGAAGGAAACGGCTACCCACTTCAGTATTCTGGCCTGGAGAATTCCATGGACTGTATAGTCCATGGGGTCACAAAGAGTCGGACATGACTGAGTGACTTTCACTTTCAAACCAAGTATTAAACAAAGCATTAAATCAAATTTTAAATCAAATTCAGATAAAGGCTTAAGAGCAGTAACACTGACTAGTATCATTTATATCTTTTATACCTCATTTGCTTAAATCAGAATATATTCTTTTTAGCACATTGAGTTAGGTCTGGGGTTTCTTTATCCTGCTTGACAGTCTTTGGGGCATTGTTCTCAGGTCACTTTGCCATGCCTTTCAGTTGCCCAAGGCTTGTCTGTTGGTATTCATAGCCTCTGGTTGCGTTTTTACTTACTTGTCTAAAAATCATCATCCACAGTGGGTGCATTTTGGCAGCAGTTTGCTTCTTTTTCAGTTTTCTAGAGTGTCAGAAAATGCGCTAGTGATAGTTTCATCCATTGTAATCAGCCCTTGCCATTTTGGTTTCTCCCATGGAACACTAGTCTCCAGGGTCCTTCCTTATCCTGGAATCCTTGGGTTAGGAAAATATCTGACACTGCATTACCGAAGTCAGGCTTCAGGCCACGTTGGATGACCACTACCACTTAGAGGAAGCAGCATGGTAGAGTGAAGAAGACCCAGGAAAGGATTAGGAGACTTGCTTTTCCCTCAGTATATTCTGTGACTTTAAGCAAAGCACTTAACCTCAGGAAGGGTGGACCGAGTATCTTGGTTCCTCTTCTGTGTTAAATTTTGGGGTGAGACCAGGAGCTCTTCTACACCCTTTTCAGGATGGGATGCCACTGGTGCATCGGGGCTGGGCCATTCCTCATCACTTTCCTTTAGTTCCAGGTTCAGAGAGTGACTTTTGGCCCTGTGCTAGTTCACACCCACTCATAGGAGGTAAAAGTGGACAAAGCCAAGGCATTCGTGTGAACCTCAGTCATCTTGTGAATCTGTAAAGCCTGTGTTATCAGGAGCCAAGGCACTCATATGAACCTCAGTTATCTTGTTTTTCTGTAAAGCCTGTGGTCTCAGGAACTGTGATAATTGATTTGCTTTAGGTATGAGAGGGTCATCAAGACTCCCATGGGCCCCAAAGCCAGGAAGTAACAGTCCGGAGATTTGAACCCAGCTCTAAATTCATGTTTTTCCTGCTGTATCCATTGCTTCCCCCACACAGTAAAGATAACAACACTGATGATTTATACTCTTCAGTGGATTAGAGACATGGCTTGTAAAGAGTAAAATTTATAGTAGGCACATAAAGAACCCTCTGACACCTGTCACATGATCTTACTTTCTTACTGATTTTTTTTTTCAGATATCCTTGAACAGTCATGAAACAGTACAGTGTAAAGAACAATTATAGTTCAAAACTCATGTGACCATTACCCATGTTAACAAATAAAGCATTAGAGCATTGCCAGTACTCCCAAAACACTGTGTGCCCTGCCCAGATTAAAACTATTTCACCCAGAGGTAACCACCATTTTAACTTCTGAGATAAGCATTTCCTTGCTTTTCTTTATGGTTTTACCACCGATGTACCAATCCCTAAGCAACGTAGTTTAGTTCTGCCTGTTTTGGGTCTTTTCTACTATGTGTTCTCTTTTGTGGCATGCTGCTTTTGTTCAGTGTTGTTTGTGAGGTCCATCCGTGTTGTAACATACAGCTAGAGTTCATTTTCTGCTTAATTTTAGTCTGTTTTATGAGCACACCAGTATTTATTTATCCATCTAGTGTTGATAGATATTTAGGTTGTTTCCAGTTTGGGGTTGTTACAAACAGTACTATTCTGAGCATTTTGGTGTGTCTCTTTGGGCACATAGGTTGGAGTTTCTCTAGGCACATACTTAGGAGTGGAATTGCTGGTCAGAGTATGCATATTTTTCAACCAGCTGTGATTATTGAATTTAATTTTCACTGGAGCTTTTAACATTTTTAGTGGAAACTTGAAGTATTTTGTCCTCCTCTAAAAAGGTTTGTCTTTCCTATAGAAAAATGCAAGAATGGCAGCAGAAAAGCATTATTCTAACACTTTAAAAGCACTAGGAATATCTGATGAGTTTGTTTCAAAGAAAGGCCAAAGTGGAAAAATATTTGAGTACTTCAGCAATCAAGAGATGAAAAATTTCACTGAAGATAAAGAAAGGTAACATATATAAGATGTCTGAATGGTTAACCTTTGAAAAAATTCTTACTTGCAGAAAAGCATAAAAATCTGTTCTATAAGATTTTAAAAGGTGTTTTATCTAATGGAACACACGTGAAGTGTTATAAAACATACTGACTTTTTAACATGTTTGACACTTCAGAATATTACATGGTGATGAAATATTTTTTAAAGTCAAATAATGTACATTTCTGACATAAATAGTGAAAACAATAACATGCTTTCAAATGAAGCTTAAAGAGTCAATCTTTACTTTCCCGATTGGTACTTTTATAGACTTTTCTTGATAAATTGGAGCTTATACACTTTGAGGAAGACTGGCTGCAGGATGGCATACATTGCAGAGGGTTTGTTTACCTTTAAACCAAATCCTTTTTGCTTTGAAAGATTGATAAATTTCTTCCTCTAGCTTTAATGAAGAAGAAAAAATAGAAGAAAGAGAGAATGGGGAAGAAAATTATCTTACTGATACCAACAGCCAAGATTCTTGCAAGGAAACAGATGAAGTCAATGAAGAGAATGGAGAAGAGAAATGTGTTGAAGAATAAAACTGAGTCAATTGGCAGGGTCGCCTCTCTGTGCCCCTGCTGTTGTTGGCAACATTGGGCATCAGCAGCTGTACTTGTGGTGTTAAGGACATCTATGAGAACCCATCTGTTATGTGCAGGACTCTTGAGCGAAGTCCTCCTGTGGCCTGGAAAGGCCAAATCCAGCTAATGGGTAATTTGATCATTTAGAGTCAGGTTTTGCCTTCCAGTTTTAAAAATCACTGTATATGGTCTGTTTGCAACTTTGATCTATTTTTTAAAAATGTTTGAGAATCACAGCTGTCACAAACTGATTAGATATAAAAGTATACATCGCTTTATTATTTTGGGTGGAAAAATCACTTAACATTGAGAGTAGAGAGAAGTATTGGCCTTTGGTGATTTGTTTGGAAAAAGTGTTCTGGAAAGCATGAATTGAAAAATAAATATTTTTAAATTGCACTATTTTCTCCTCCTTTTTCTCTTCAATACATCTCACAAAATGAACCCTCAAAAGTTATTTTACTAGGTATTTTAAGTTTCTTATCTGAGCCATTTTTTAAAAAGTAGTAAGATGTAGGAAAAAATAGATAACTTGCACAATTATATTCATTTATGCACCGAGAGTTACTGTTTAAATTATCCACACCATCGTCACTTTTTCTTCTACCTACTTGCATTCCAGTTTATTTTTAAAACATAAATTATTAGAAAACTTTTTATACTAGTTTTTTTTAACTCTGTTTATTATGACAGGTGGAAATAATTGTAGTATCTGAGTTATAATCTTAATTGGAATTAAATATCACCCCTGTTTTATAGATGATGAAATTGTACATACGAACTTGTTCAGGACAAGTCTCAAAGTAACTCAGATTTAACCCTTTAATACTGAACTTACATGCTGTTGTAGATACTTGTCTTTCTGTGCATAATGTCAGTTTGATTTTATGAATCTTATTTTGCTCTTTGAGCAAACTTTTGCTTTAAAAATTCAAACCAGTCATAAAGATGTGATTGAATAAGATGTTTTTAGAAGAAAAGAAAAAGATCTACCTCCTTTAAAGATGATGAACTAATAAAAGTGAGTATAATGGCACTGTTTACCAACTGGCAATTTATGCCTTAAACTACAAAAATGAGGTGATTTTTCTCAAGGGCAAACGCTTACTCCTAATTCCTTTCCTACAGTTTGTGTTAAACTCATTATCATTAGATTGAAAACTCTCCTTGAGAGTTGGCACTAGTTAAAAATTCATCTTTCTATTCCTTAAATATTTTGTACAGGATTGTCCATATCAGTTCAGTTCAGTCGCTCAGTTGTGTCTGACTCTTTGCGACCCTATGAATTGCAGCACGCTAGGCCTCCCTGTCCATCACCAACTCCTGGAGTTCACTCAGATTCACGTCCATCGAATCCGTGATGCCATCCAGCCATCTCATCCTCTGTCGTCCCCTTCTCCTCCTGCCCCCAATCCCTCCCAGCATCAGAGTCTTTTCCAATGAGTCAGCTCTTCGCATGAGGTGACCAAAGTACTGGAGTTTCAGCTTTAGCATCATTCCTTCCAAAGAAATCCCAGGGCAGATCTTCAGAATGGACTGGCTGGATCTCCTTGCAGTCCAAGGGACTCTCAGGGGTCTCTTCTAACACCACAGTTCAAAAGCATCAGTTCTTCAGCGCTCAGCCTTCTTCACAGTCCAACTCTCACATCCATACATGACCACAGGAAAAACCAGAGCCTTGACTAGACGGACCTTAGTCGGCAAAGTAATGTCTCTGCTTTTGAATATGCTATCTAGGTTGGTCATAACTTTTCTTCCAAGGAGTAAGCGTCTTTTAATTTCATGGCTGCAGTCACCATCTGCAGTGATTTTGGAGCCCAAAAACATAAAGTCTGACACTATTTCCACTGTTTCCCCATCTATTTCCCATGAAGTGATGGAACCGGATGCCATGATCTTAGTTTTCTGAATGTTGAGCTTTAAGCCAACTTTTTCACTCTCCTCTTTCACTTTCATCAAGAGGCTTTTTAGTTCCTCTTCACTTTCTGCCATAACGGTGGTGTCATCTGCATATCTGAGGTTATTGATATTTCTACTGGCAATCTTGATTCCAGCTTGTTTCTTCCAGTCCAGTGTTTCTCATGATGTACTCTGCATATAAGTTAAATAAGCAGGATGACAATATACAGCCTTGACGTCCTCCTTTTCCTATTTGGAACCAGTCTGTTGTTGCATGTCCAGTTCTAACTGTTGCTTCCTGACCTGCATACAGATTTCTCAAGAGGCAGGTCAGGTGGTCTGGTATTCCCATCTCTCTCAGAATTTTCCACAGTTTATTGTAGTCCACACAGTCAAAGGCTTTGGCATAGTCAATAAAGCAGAAATAGATGTTTTTCTGGAACTTTCTTGCTTTTTCCATGATCCAGCGGATGTTGGCAATTTGATCTCTGTTTCCTCTATCTTTTCTAAAACCAGCTTGAACATCTGGAAGTTCATGGTTCACGTATTGCTGAAGCCGGGCTTGGAGAATTTTGAGCATTACTTTATTAGCATGTGAGATGAGTGCAATTGTGTGGTAGTTTGAGCATTCTTTGGCATTGTCTTTCTTTGGGATTGGAATGAAAACTGACCTTTTCCAGTCCTGTGGCCACTGCTGAGTTTTCCAGATTTGCTGGCATATTGAGTGCAGCACTTTCACAGCATCATCCATATAGTAGGTACTTAATAAAGGCTTGACTAAATAGATGAATATAGTTTTAAATTTTGCTTATAATTACTTCAAAATGAGTACACATAGATTGAAAACATTTCCCTTTCAATTTATTGAGAACCTATTCAAACGCAATTCACAAATTGTAACATTTAAAACATAACTTGCTTCCTAAGGATTTACTCTGCTTTCTGTTTCTTCTCAGTTTTTTGGGCAGTGTATAGGACTTGGTTTCAGGACCAAGCTTCAGTTTTCTTTAAAAAATGAAAATTGTATCATCTGTGGGGTTGCAAAGAATCAGACATGACTGAGAAAATTCCATTTTTCTCCACGTTACCTATCTTGGATGGCTGTGGGAAAGACTGGCTAATATACAGAAGAGTTCTTTGTAAGCTAGGGTATTCAAGTAACAGTGTCAGAGGACAGAGTAGTCCTCAAGAAACTTTTAACTAGACCTTCTTTTATTTAAATGAGATACAAAATTATTTATATATTTTGTTAGAAATTATATTTGAACCGACCCAGATAAACATGATGGTGTGATCACTCACCTAGAGCCAGACATCCTGGAATGTGAAGTCAAGTGGGCCTCAGGAAGCATCACTACAAACAAAGCTAGTGGAGGTGATGGAATTCCAGTGGAGCTATTTCAAATCCTAAAAGATGATGCTGTGGAAGTGCTCCACTCAATATGTCAACAAATTTGGAAAACTCAGCAATGGCCACAGGACTGGAAAAGGTCAATTTTCATTCCAATCCCAAAGAAAGGCAATGCCAAAGAATGCTCAAACTACTGCACAATTGCATTGATCTCACGTGCTAATAAAGTAATGCTCAAAATTCTCCAAGCCCGGCTTCAGCAATTGTGAACCATGAACTTGCTGATGTTAAAGCTGGTTTTATAAAAGGCAGAGGAACCAGAGATCAAATTGCTAACATCTGCTGGATCATCAAAAAAGCAAGAGAGTTCCAGAAAAACATCTATTTCTGCTTTATTGACTATGCCAAAGCCTTTGACTGTGTGGATCACAATAAACTGTGGAAAACTCTGAAAGAGATGGGAATACCAGACCACCTGACCTGCCTCTTGAGAAACCTGTATGCAGGTCAGGAAGCAACAGTTAGAACTGGACCTGGAACGACAAACAGGTTCCAAATAGGAAAATAAGTATGTCAAGGCTGTATATTGTCACCCTGCTTATTTAACTTATATGCAGAGTACATCATGAGAAATGCTGGGCTGGAGGAAGCACAAGCTGGAATCAAGATTGCCGGGAGAAATAACAATAACCTCAGATATGCAGATGACACCACCCTTACAGGAGAAAGTGAAGAAGAACTAAAGAGCCTCTTGATGAAAGTGAAAGAGGAGAGTGAGAAAGTTGACTTAAAGTTCAGCATTCAGAAAACAAAGATCATGGCATCCGGTCCCATCACTTCATGGGAAATAGATGGGGAAACAGTGGAAACAGTGGCTGACTTTATTTTGGGAGGCTCCAAAATCACTGCAGATGGTGACTGCAGCCATGAAATTAAAAGACGCTTACTCTTTGGAAGGAAAGTTATGACCAACCTAGACAGCATATTCAAAAGCAGAGACATTACTTTGCCAATGAAGGTCTGTCTAGTCAAGGCTCTGGTTTATCCAGTGGTCATGTATGGATGTGAGAGTTGGACTATAAAGAAAGCTGAGCACTGAAGAATTGATGCTTTTGAAGTGTGGTGTTGGAGAAGACTCTTGAGAGTCTCTTGGACTGCAAGGAGATCCAACCAGTCCATCTGAAAGGAGATCAGTCCTGGGTGTTCATTGGAAGGACTGATGTTGAAGCTGAAACTCCAATACTTTGGCCACCTGATGTGAAGAGCTGACTCACTTGAAAAGACCCTGATGCTGGGAAAAATTGAGGGCAGGAGGAGAAGGGGATGAGAGAGGATGAGATGGTTGGATGGCATCACCAACTCAATGGACATGGGTTTGGGTAGACTCCGGGAGTTGGTGATGGACAGGGAGGCCTGGCATGCTGCAGTTCATGGGGTCGCAAAGAGTCAGACATGACTGAGCTACTGAACTGAACTGATATTTGAACTACTTACTATTTTTTCTTAATAAATTTAAGTATAATTGATTTACACTATTATATTTGTTTCCGTATACAGTGTAATCATTCAATATTTTTATAGATTATGCCCCATGTGAAGTTATTACAAAATAATGACTATATTTCCCTGTGTTGTACAGTATATCCCTGTTGCTTATATATTTTATACCTGATAGTTTGTGTCTCTTAATCAACTCTTTCCCTATCTTCCTCCTCCCCCTTCCCTCTCCCTACTGGTAACCACAAGTTCGTTCTCTATACCTTTGAGTCTGTGTCTGTTTTGTTATATAAATTCCTTTATTTTATTTAATTACCTCATTTTTGGCTGTTCTGGGTCTTCATTGCTGTGGGGAAGTTTAGTCTATAACACTGTCTTGAAAGTAGTTTTTCATGTTTTTTTTTTTCCCCTTGGCCACATCACACAGCATGTGTGATCTTTGTTCCCTGACCAGGGATTGAACCCTATTGGAAGCACAGAGTCTCAACCACTGGACCACCAGAAAAGTCCCTTAAAAGTAGTTTTTAAAATGTAATAATTATTTTTAAAACTTCTGCCCCATTAGAAAAAGGTGATTGAATATGGTGTCTTACTTTGGAAATGTTGGTTTAACACTTGATGATAAAGCAGTCTGAAAGATGGTTCTAAGCTGAGTGTATCTCAGCGATGGGCTTGAATGCCCATCATGCTGAGAAAGATACTGCACAAGACTCAATGCTTAGTATTCAGTATCCACATATGATGAGGTTTGCTATTGATCACAGCGTACATAAATGCTTATTTCAATCATCTGCTAACTTTGAACTTTTTGGCTCACTCCAAACAAGACTGGTTAGACTATCATTGTTTTTGCCTCCTTATGTCGCTGATTAAGAGCTCATACCAGGTACAGGAGAAGTGCTCTGATATTTTCCTGTCCCTTGTGCTTGTGTTGAGAGTATTAGCCTCAGTCAGAGGTGTCTTTGCAGGATTTTCTTATAAAGCCACTTGTCTGTTCTGTGAGGATTAGTTTTGGAAAGCTGCTGATACAATCTGTGAAGCTACCTGCCAGGGCACACACAGCCTGAGCTGCATAGCCACAATAGTCCAGGAACAGAAGTAGAGGCCGTGTCCCGGACTGGCACTTGGCTGTCTGAGGACCGGACCATGTGAATAGCCAGGGACAATCCACACAGTCAATTTGGTGAAACTGACTTTTTTGAAACAAAATGAGCAGAAATGTTCTAGCAGTCACTTCTTTCCACACCAAATGGGCATCTTGCTCCCTCCTGCTCCTGTGTGTGCATCCCACTTCAGAAATACTGCTCTGGGTCCCTGCTTCCTCTTGCTGAGGTCAGTCAGTGTGGCTCGATCCAAGAGTGATTGTAGGGCTGAGGTCACCAAGGCAAGTAGGGCAGAAAATAAAGAGCCCGTTGTTCAAAGTCAAATAATACACACAACACGTATCATTAGGCTTGCTGATAAATGCACTTTGCAGTGAGTCGGGTGGAGGCAGAGTCAACCAGAACTCTGGGTCCACCACTGCGGCCATGTCCAGTGATAGATAATTGCAAGGCCCTGTGGAAAACTAAAAAACCATGCCAGCATGCTTCACGGCACCCCTGGAGAGCTGAAAGGAACCTGCCAATTGAATCAGCCTCAAGGAGGGGACAAGGTATGACTAATGTCCTGGTGGCCCATGGTTCTGCCGCAGGAGAACACACACAAAGGGTCAGAAGCCTAGTGTGTGCCGCACCCACCCTCTGAAAGGTGAACATGTGCAAAGGTGAGGAAATTACATCTGCTCAGACACTTGAAGATAACAAGGTCTTACTGCAGAGGGTGACAGCCGGGTGTTAACAGCTGAACATTACGTAATATATTTTGTGTAGAGAAGGCATTTTAAAAATTGCTTTAAAGATAATGTTTAATTCTAATCGTATCCTTTAAAATATCTACTATTGCATGCATTTCAATTCATGTTACAATAAGCATTTCAGTTACTCAAAGTTTTCCTCAAAATAGACAATGGTTTAATTACCATTTGGAACTGACATCACAACTAACTAGGAGAATCCAAGTCTTACAAAGATGAGTGACAAAGATGATAAATGACAAGAGAGGAAGGAGAGAAGACAAGACATGGAAGTGAATGCATTGATCAAGGCATTCTGTAAAAAGCAGTTGAAATCTAACAGAACTGATAATAAGTGGCCAAAGAGTTCAAAGTGCAAACTGTCAGGATCCTAGGAACTCAGAGAAAATGGGGATAAATTCTGGATGAACCTTAGGTGCTTTCCAGTTGAAAAACCAATGAACAAACCTCTGAATCTCAAACACTGGGTACCACAATTCAATTTCATCTCCGAAAGAAACCAGAAAGTTTCCCAAAGAGTTGTGCCACCTCATTACATCTCCTGTAACAGAAATTGTTCGCTTAGACTTAAAACCAACAGTTTCAGTTCAGTAGTCCACATCCCAACACATCTTTAAAGCAGTCATTTTCTCACTGGCAAGTGACCCTCCAGCCATTCTGAGCCACTTCACGGCCTCAACAAACCTTGCCCCCCTTGTCTCTCTGGCTGCATTCTGCTTACCCCATCTGGAGCTCTGCTTTACCCCGCTGCCTGACTCCCATGGCGTCTGTGCATCTTTACTCCTGTCACTTTTTCCAGGGGTCTTTCGGTGCCTTTGACGTTACCTTGACATGTAGCAGCTCTGACTCTCAAGCATCATACACACCTGCCAACTCAGAACCTCCCCGTGTTCTGTTGTAATTGGTAGTGATGGTCAGTCCTTGAGGGCCACACTTTTCTTTCACCTTTCAATCCCCAGGACTGGCCCATCACCCTTCATACAGGAAGGGCTCAGTCTGTATTTCTGAGTGACTGATTAATGAATAAATCTAAAATATGTTTCAATAAACATATTGAATAAACATTTCAATAATCATGTAAAGCACAATATGTTTCAATAAACAATTTCAATAGTGTGACTCTTAAGAATAACCTTTTTCCTAAAATTGTTACACTAATCTTTGAGCATAACACAAGGGTTTTCACTACCCACCTGTTCTTGGAGTGTGGGATTTAAGCATTTTAAAAAATTAATCTTTTTTTTTTTTTTTGCTGTGGCGGGTCTTTATTGCTGCACGCGGGCTTTCTCTAGTTATGGTAAGTGGGGGCTACTCTTCGTTATGGTGCATGGGCTTCTCATTGTAGTGGCTTCTCTTGTTATAGAGCACAGGCTCTAGGCACTCAGGCTTCATTAGCTGTGGCACACAGGCATAGTTGGCTCTGTGGCATGTGGGATCTCCCCAGACCAGGGATCGAACTGGTGTCCCCTGCATGGAGGATTCTTAACCACTGGACCAGCAGGGAAGCCCCTAAGCATCCTTCTTTTAAAGCAGGCTGCGTTTTACTGAAGGCTTCTGATTCTTTTATTTTAACCGGAGATCTAGCCTATAAATAACCTATATAAGATAATCAGAATGCTCCATAATACATACTAATTTATTCAGTCACTAAGAGCTTAATCTAGGTACTGAGAACACATCAGTAAACAACAACAAAAAGGAATCCCTGCTCTCATGGAACTTATATTCTAGTGGGGGGTGATAAGCAGCTGGGGTGGGATGGGATGGGATGAGGAGGGAGGTTCAAGAGGGAGGAGACATGTATGCATATAGCTGATTCATGTTGATGTTTGGCAGAAACCAACACAATTCTGTATGTTAATTATCCTTCAATGAAAAATAAATTTTTATATATAATAATAATACATATTAAAACATAATGTCAGCTGATGAATAAAGAAAAATAAAGCAAGGTAAGGGGGTAAAAAGTGACTGGGGAGAATTTGTCTAATTAGAGTCAAGGAAGTCTTTTCCAATAAAGCAGCACTTGAGCAAAAACATGAAGAAAGTAAGCACTGTATCAGTTCAGTTCAGTTGCTCAGTTGTGTCCAACTCTTTGTGATCCAATGGACTGCAGCATGCCAGGCCTCCCTGTCCATCACCAGCTCCTGGAGTCCACCCAAACCCATGTCCATTGAGTCAGTGATGCCATCCAACTATCTCATCCTCTGTCGTCCCCTTCTCCTCCTGCCCCCGATCCCTCCCAGCGTCAGGGTCTTTTCAAGTGAGCCAGCTCTTCGCATCAGGTAGCCGAAGTACTGGAGTTTCAGCTTCAACATCAGTCCTTCCAATGAACACCCAGGACTGATCTCCTTTCAGATGGACTGGTTGGATCTCCTTGCAGTCCAAGGGACTCTCAAGAGTCTTCTCCAACACCGCAGTTCAAAAGCAACAATTCTTCAGCGCTCAGCTTTCTTTATAGTCCAGCTCTCACATCCATACATGACTATTGGAAAGACCATAGCCTTGACTAGACGGACCTTTGTTGGTAAAGTAATGTCTCTGCTTTTTAATATACTGTCTAGGTTGGTCATAAGGTGTGTGGATAACTGCAAAGGGCATCTCAGTTAAAGGAACAGCAAATACAGTGGCCCTGAGATGGGAGTGAGCCTGGGGTTTTGAAGAACTACAAGGAAACCAGTGAGGCCAGAGCAATGAGGGACAGAGAGTTGTAAGATGAGAGGTTAGGAAAATAGTGGAGCCCAGATTCCCTGGAGCCTTCTACACCACAGTAAGGCCTTTGTATTTTGTTTTAAATGAGATGGGATGCTCTGCAAGTGCTGAGAACTGAAGAGGGACTTGAGTTTGAAATGGTCTCTCCGGCTGGTGCATAGGAGACCAGTGAAGGTGGTTTCAATGATCCAATCATCCAAGTGAGAGATGATGGTGGCTTGGACCAGTGTAGTAATAGAGGCAATAATGAGAAATATTCAGATTCTGGATCATTTTAAAGGCGACATTAAAAGGAATTTAAGGTGGAATGTGAAAGAAATTGATGAGTCCACGGATGAAGTTTCTAGATTGAGCTGCTAGAAGTTGGAATTGCCACTTGCTGAAATGGGAAAGATTTGGGATGAAATGGGTTAGGGAGGTGGGCTTCCCAGTTGGCACTAGTGGTAAAGAATTCACCTGCCAGTGCAGGAGATGAAAGAGATGCATGTTCAATCTCTGGGTCAGGAAGATCCCCTGGAGGAGGCATGACAACCCACTCCAGTATTCTTGCCTGGAGAATCCCATGAATAGAGGAGCCTAGCAGGCTACAGTGCATAGGGCCGCAAAGAGTCAGACATGACTGAAGTGACTTAGCACACAAGAATCATTTTACAACTCAAAGGCAGAGGTAAGTAAACCATTTACTGGTGGTGGGAAGGTGGGGGTCTGTTAACGTGGAAAATGCTGAGAAGGGAGCCAAGGAGAGGCAACAGCCCTCAAATTCAGCACACTAACAAGTTTAACCAGTCTCTGCAGCCCTGGGGACCTTTTCATGATGTTTATACATCTTAGGCCAGATATGGAGTTACCATGGTTCTTAAAAAGGAACTAGAGGATCAAGCCATTTGAAAATTCTTATTTAAAAGGAAGTCAACATGTTATCTGGAGAAGGCAGTGGCACCCCACTCCAGTACTCCTGCCTGGGAAATCCCATGGACAGAGGAGCCTGGTGGGCCGCAGTCCATGGGGTCGCTAAGAGTCGGACACGACTGAGCGACTTCACTTTCGCTTTTCACTTTCATGCATTGGAGAAGGAAGTAGCAACCCACTCCAGTGTTCTTGCCTGGAGAACCCCAGGGTCGGGGGAGCCTGGAGGGCTGCCATCTATGGGGTTGCACAGAATCGGACATGACTGAGGTGACTTAGCAGCAGCAGCAGCATGTTATCTATTTACAACTACCTTGTGATTAGGCATCATCCATCCCGCCCCACTCCATATACCCATCTATCGTGTTGTGCTTTTCACACCTCACTTTTTTTTTGGCTGTGCCTTGTGGCTTGCAGGATCTTAGTGCCCTGACCGGGACTTGAACCGGGCCTGGGAATTGAAAGCACCAAGTCCTAATCACTGAACAGCCAGGGAATTCACTTTCACGTGTCATTTTAATGATGTAGTCCCTTCTCTCCCAGGAGTAACAACTTACATTTCCCCTCTAAGCCTACCTGAACTTATTCTTATCATGCATCGCAGATACAGTAATGCTGTAGTTTCCTGGAGAGCACATTCTATGCCTAAAAGAAAAAAAGAGCCTACCTTAAATCCTGGGTTCAGCTCATAATTAGAAAATATTTTGCATTGTCTGTAAACAATTACTAAGAAGCTTTAAATATGTTTACTGTTAATAACTAAAATCTCAAAATACTTCCTTTGAAAACAAGGCAATTTTTGCTCTCCCTCCTTTCAGTGGTTGTCAGATGGCAGCTGCCCCTCTCCTTCACTGAGTATCCTGGGATCACCTTCCAAATAAATACTTGTACCCAAATCTTCATCCCAGGGTCTGCTTTGGGGAAAGCCCATACCAAGACGGTGGTCTTCTGAACATCTGGAATGTCGAGCAGCATTGGGCCTGCACTTCACCTGGCAACAAAGGGTGATGTCAGAGGCAGCTGACTCATGGCCATATGTCCCCCACTCTGGACAGCCCTCCCTGGAAGTGGCCGAGCAGGCATCTCAGTGTGGAGCTCTGCACATGTGAGGTGCAGGCACATGGAAATCTCTTTTCTATTTTACATTTTCAAGCAGTGAGAGAAGAGAGACAATGAACAGATATATTTCAAAACTATAGTATAATCTATGCCATGTGTGTAATTGAAAAATATGTAGTTAAAAAATACTTCCTTTAATAAGTATTCTGTCATTTTAATACTCTGTCAATTTTTTCTTTTTTCTTTATGTTTTTTTCCTAGTTATTTTCTCAAGTTGGGGTTTCAAGAGTTTCATTTCAAGAACTAACTTACTTTATTTAATTTTTGTCTGGGCTTTGGGTTAGCTTGAGTGCTTTCAGGAGGATGTTTATTAATAATGCTTCAACTCCAATTAGCAATCTCTCCTGGAAGAGTGAAGACTGCACTGTCATTTCTAAAGTAATTCTACAACCTCACAAAATTTGATTTCCATAAAAGAATGTGAACGTCATCTCAGATAATTTAAGCAGCAATTTCATCTGACAAATGTGAGATTTGATTCTTTCAAATAAAGATGCGGAAAGCAAAATTGCTTTCATGTGAAAAATACACATGATTTAAATTTTTTCAAATCAGTTACTCATAACACTTTCCCTAGAGATTTGCTTCTAAATAAAAACTGAGAACTATTATTAAAATTTCAAGACCATTAGTCTTTCCTCTGATTTTAAGACATGGTTCATGTTGCCATTCCCCAGATGTTTAATATGAAGATTTTGCAATGACACTGACAGAATAATAGGGAGCAACTGCAGTCACTGCCATATCTGAAGCCTGCTCCATGTAAAGTAACGCCAGATTCTTAAGCAGGGGCTAAAAACAGTAACATG
The DNA here is from genome assembly GCF_016772045.2 of Ovis aries. Taxonomy (NCBI): domain Eukaryota; kingdom Metazoa; phylum Chordata; class Mammalia; order Artiodactyla; family Bovidae; genus Ovis; species Ovis aries. The sequence goes on from NC_056056.1 coordinate 46,339,571, forward strand.
AGTTTTAAAATAGAACCTCAACATGCATTTATTTAAGAAGTGATGGCTCCTTCAGAGGAATAGTTCTCAGTATATTTTGAGCCACTAAGTATGTGGATAAGCACATACTTAGAACACTCCTTCTGGTTTGAAATTGATTTCTGAGCTTAGGGTGTATTCTTTTGAGTATCACAGTGGTGCCAAATATTTCTTCTTCGAGAACAAGTTAATTTTTTAAAATACTGACAAAAGTAACTTGACAAGACTAGTGAATAAGATAAGTAGTCAAACTAGTGGCATTTGTTTCAAAAAAAAAAAAAAAAAAAACTAACAGCAAAATAACCAGACTGGTGTTCTCACCTTGCTCAGAAGTCACTTCTGAGATGGATCTATGAAGCTCCCCGAGGGCAGGGCTTGTGACCATTTTGCCAATTACTGTACCTGGTGCATTGTGGGTGCTCAAAAAATATTGGTTGAATGACTGAATAAAGGCAAAAATTGACAATGGTGCTAATTCTGTGATACTCATTGAATGCATGTATTTGAAATAGTTGTTTAAAAAAGAAAATAGTTTTTGTTATTTGCAAATTTGACAGTGCTCTAATGGTTTATAGGAAATGCCCCAAGCTACTCAACTTAATTTTCTTTCTTTTGACATAATACCATCTTCTGGATTACAGTCCATTTTGCAAAATAAAAAGAGCACTTTTTCAGTGAGTACATTGAGTAGATAGGGCAAACAGAATCACTCCTGTTTTATAGATTAGAGCACTTGATGCTGGACTGTTGAGTAATTTTCCCAACATTAGCATTATTCATTAGAATATTTTTAGCCAGTAATAATGCAAATCCTAACTTAGATGACTAATGTCCATTTTTGACAGAAACCACTGGGAAAGGGGAGGAGACTGAGTAATGAAAATAATACTATCACATAAATGAGCTAGCTACAGAGAAAAGTCCTGTGCATTGCAGTGTTTTCTGTATGAGGGAAGTCATTTTAACCTTTGCATTACTTGCAAAGTAATGTATGTTCTGTTTGAAAGGAATTCTGGAAATAATTTATCCCACAAAGCAAGTCTTTTCTAATTCCTCTCACCAAGCAGGGTCTGAGCAGAATCTTTCATATACTGTTAATGTGTCATGATGAACAACAGTGCTACTCATTCAAAGACAATACTATTAACAGCCTTTGTAAATCCAGTCTCTGCTCCCACTAGAAGAGACAACCTAAACTCACCATCCATCCATAAAGCCAAACAACAAACTTAAAACTTAGGGCCTGGAAGAAGAAAAGGATGAGGAGAAAGGTAGATACGTGAAAACATTTCTCTTAACTAGTTAAAGTCAGAAAATCTGTGATCACTTATAAATTCTTGGTGGAGGAAAATTCTTAAAGAGATGGAAATACCAGACCACCTTACCTATCCCTGAGAAATCTGTATGTGGGTCAAGATGCAACAGAACCGAACATGGAACAATGGGCTTGTTCAAAATTGGGAAAGGAGTACATCAAGGTTGTATATTGTCACCCTACTTATTTAACTTACATGCAGAGTACATCATGTGAAATGCCAGGCTGGATGAATTCCAACCTGGAATCAAGATTTCTGGGAGAAATAGCAACAACTCAGGTATGCAAATGATACCACTCTAATGGCAGAAAGCAAAAAGGAACTAAAGAGCCTCTTGATGAGGCTGAAAAAGGAGAGTAGAAAGGCTGATTTAAAATTCAACATTCAAAAAATGAAGATCACGGGATCTGGTCTCATCACTTCATGGCAAATAGATGGGGAAAAAGTGGAAACAGTGACAGATTTTATTTTCTTGTATTCCAAAATCACTGTGGACGGTGACTATAGCCATGATATTAAAAGACGTTTGCTCCTTGGAAGAAAAGCTCTGACAAACTAGTCATTAAACTAGTATTAAAAAACAGACATATCACTTTGCCAACAAAAGTCAAAGCTATGGTTTTTCCAGTAGTCATGTACAGATGTGGAAGCTGGACCGAAGAATTGATGCTTTTGAATTGTGGTGCTGGGGAACACTCTTGAGAGTCCTTTGGACTGGAAGAAGATCAAACCCGTCAATCCTAAAGGAAATCAACCCTGAATATTCATCGGAAGGACTGATGCTGAAGCTAACAATACTTTGGTCACCCAGTAAAAAGAGCCAACTCATTGGAAAAAGACCCTGATGCTAGGGAAGATTGCGAGCAGGAGAAGGGGGTGATGGAGGATGAGATGGTTGAATGATATCATCAACTCAATGGACATGAGTTTGAACAAACTCCAGGAGATAGTGAAGGACAGGGAAGCCTGGCATGCTGCAGTCCATGGGGTTGCAAAGAGTCAGACACAACTTAGCAACTGAACAACAAATAAATTCTTGGTAGAGAATTAGATATACCTACTTCAAGTCCTAACCAAAAAAAAGTCCCTTATGATCTAGATCCTGCCGTGCCCACCTCTCTGATCTAATTTCCCGGAGCCCCATTGTTAGACATTCCACTCCAAAGCCACACTGACTGTCTCGCTGGTCCCTGTTCCTCCAACACACCAAACCTTTAACCACCACAGGACCTTTGCACATGCCTTTTCTTATGCTTGTAACATTTTCTCCAGATTGTCACCAGACTTGCTCTCTCACCTCATTCAGTCTTCTGTTCAAATGTCACCTCTGATAAGCCTTTTCTAACTTCTATGTCTAAAAAGGCACCACTTCACATTACCAGTCTCTCTTACTCTGCTTTTCCCATAGAGCATTGATCATTACTAGGCATAATGTAATATATTTATTTGTGTATTTATTGTCTCTTTTCCACTAACATGTAAGCATCCCAAATGCAGAGGTGTCATCTACATTGTTCACTACTATGTCCTTGGGCCTAGAAGAGTGGCAAGCAAATATCATTCCAAAATATTTATGAGCATCTGCTATGTGCCAAGCACTGTTCCAGATGCTAAGCATATAGTGAACTAAACAAAAATCTTTGCCCAATGGAGCTTATAGTCTAGTGACACATGGTAAGTGTTTGATCAGTATTTGTTGAATGAATCCTCAGGACTATAATCAAAATCCACTAAAATAAACATTTAGCTCCATGTTGTTGTTTAGTCGCTAAGTCGTGTTTGACTATTTTGAGCTCCCATGGACTGTAGCTGGCAAGGTTCCTCTGTCCATGGGATTCTCCAGGCAAGAATACTGGAGTGGGTTGCCATTGCCTTCTCCAGGGGCTCTTCCCAGTCCAGAGATTGAACCCGTGTCACCTGCATTGAAGACGGATTCTTTACCACTGAGCCCCCAGGGAAGCCCATTTAGCCCCTCGGTAACCCTAGTTGTGGCAGTTTCCTGTGGCTGTGTCACATATCACTACAAACAGTCTCTCATAGTCTTGGAGGCCAGAAGTGTGAAATCAGTGTCACTGGGTCAAAAATCAAGGTGTCACAGGCCCTTCTTGCTCTGGTTTTAGGGAAAGATTCGTTCCCGTCTCTTCCACCTCCTGGTGGCTGCTGACCTTTCTTGCTTGTGATGACATCACTCCAATCTCTGCCTCCATCTTCACATCACCTTCGCTATGTCTCTGTCAAATATCTGTCTCCCTCTCTCTTACAAAAATGTATTGATGGCATTTAGGACAACCAATAATCCAGGATTATCTCCCCATCTGAAAAGAAATCTGGAAGAAAAAAAAACACACACATCTGCAAAGTCCCTTTATCCAGATAAAGCAGCATTTACAGGTTCCGGGTGTTTGACCTGATATCTCCAGGGCCATCACCTAGCCTACTACACTGACATTTTGTATTAATAGCTGAAGGGAAGTTCCCACGATGAGAATACCAGGAGATATCTTTTTGCATTTTTCCTTTGCTGTCCTTGGAAAACATAGTTATCTCTGGAAAACAAAGAAAAGCAATGACTATTTTCAAATATAACAATAGAATTGCATTTTCCAAAGGCTTGTATAATAACATTTGTGATTCGGTCATAAAAGTGTTTGTCTTTATCCAGAAACTCCCACAAAATTAAGTTAATGAGCAGTGGAGATGGCAAAGCAATATTTGAGAACAAGTTGTTTTATATCTTGTACCGTGAGATTCCCATCATGATTTGCAGACAGAACATAAAGCCCTTACCATTCATCACTTGCAGTCATTATCTCCTCATCATGAAACCAGGTTGTGACCTCAGAGTCCTTGCCACATGCCAGGGCACAGAACTGTGTCTGTTTCACAGTTAGAGCTGGAGTCCTACAGCCTTTGGGGGTATTTGGGGGCCCCCACGATAAGAGAAGAACAGGCATGACTAACAATAATGTAATTTTGATGCTGTTAAGTCTTCCCAAAATTTGATTTGGAGGCCCAGAATTTAAACTTGTCCTGCTTTCTGGTCTCTTAAACAAGTGTGGGCCAGGGTGGGGCCACCAGGGGCATGGAATAGACGGAAGCTGCAGTGCGCTGGGCAGAGCTGTGCGGCCTCAGCGGGGCCTGGGCTCCCTGAGCCATTCCTGCAGGCATGGGTTGTTCAGGACAGTGGTGACCGCCCCCTGCTCCCCAATACAGCATGGAGGACTGGAAGCCCAGCCCCCTCATCAAGCCCTCTGGGGTGTGGAAAAAGTGGAGCGATATCTTACTGGGAAGTAGAAACTGACCTGGGCTTCCCTGGTGGCTCAGACAGTGAAGAATCTGCCTGCAATATGGGAGACCAGAGTTCAATCCCTAGGTTGGGAAGATTCCCCTGGAGGAAGACATGGCAATCCACTCTCTTACCTGGAGAATCCCATAGACAGAGGAGCCTGGCGGGCTACAGTCCATGGGGTCACAAAGAGTAGGACACGAGTGAAGCGACTTAGCAGGCATGCTCGCTCCTCATATAGGTGAGGCCATGGTTGCTGTTCCTCAACATGGCGGCACCTGGCCGGGGGTTCATCTGCATCATTAAGGACAAGGGCTCCTTCCATCTCAAGGACACAGCCAAGGCTCTGCTGAGGAGGCGCGACAGCCAGGCTGGCCCTGTCCTGGGCTGGAGAGACACCTGGGCCTTTGTGGGATGAAAAGGAGGTCCTATCCTTGGGGAGAAACATTCTGACTCACCTGCCCTCTCCTCCTGTGGGGGTTCAGTTCTGCTGAAGACAGCTGTGCCACTAAGCTCAGCTGAAGAGGCAGAGATGAAGATGTGCCACTGGGCAGACACGGAGCGGAACCGTCACAGCCGCTGCTTCTGCAGCAAAATCAAGGGCGACGAGAACGGGTACAGCTGCAAGGACCCCAAGCCTTCCAAGTTCAGCCCTGACCCACCCCCAGACAACAAGGTCCTCAATGCGCCTGTGGCTGTCGTTGCAGGGAACCGGCCCAGCTACCTGTGCAGGATGCTGTGTTCTCCACCCTCAGCCCGGAGGTTGTCTTTCCAGATGATAACAGTTTTCATCGATGGCTACTATGAGGAACCTACTGCTGTGGTGGATGCTGTTTGGTCCAAGGGGCATCCAGCACACTTCCGTCGGTGTCAAGAATACCCGTGTGTCTCAGCACAGCAAGGCCAGCCTCACTGCCACTTTCAACCTGTTTCCGGAAGCCAGGTTTGCTGTGGTTCTGGAAGGAGGACCTGGACACTGCTGTGGATATTTTCAGTTTCCTGAGCCAATCCATCCAGCTGCTAGAGGAGGACGACGGCTTGCACTGGATCTCTCCCTGGAATGACCAGGGCTATGAGCACACAGCTGAGGACCCAGCACTGCTGTGCCATATGGAGACCATGCCCTAGGCTGGGCTGGGTGCTCAGAAATCCTTGTACAAGGAGAAGCTTGAGCCCCAGTGGTCCACACTGGAAAAGCTCTGGGCTTGGGATATGTGGATGCCGATGCTGGAACAATGCCAAGGTACAGAGTGCAACATCCCTTATGTGTCCTGATCCTACCACTTGGGCATCATTGGCCTCAGCATGAACAGCTGCTTCCATGAGGATTACTCACAGAAACACAAATTCAACACAGTTCCAGGTGTCCAGCTCAGGAACATGGACAGTCTGAAGAAGCACGCTTATGAAGTGGAAGTTCACAGGCTGCTCAATGAAGCCGAGGTTCTCGACCACAGCAAGAACCCTTGTGAAGACCCTTTTCCTGCCAGGCACAGAGGGCCACACCTACACAGCCTTTATCCAAACTGAGAAAGATGATGACTTCATCACCTGGACACAGCTTGTCAAGTGCCTCCATTATCTGGGACCTGGATGTGCGTGGCAACCACCGGGGCCTATGGAGACTGTTTCAGAAAAAGAAACACTTTCTGGCGGTGGGTGGCCCAGCCTCTCCCTACTCGATGAAGAAGCCACCATCAGTCTTCTTGGAGCCACCCACAAAGAGGAGGGAGCCCAGGAGCTGGAGAACAGACGTGAGAGCCTCTCCAGGAGCCTGCAGGGCTGGGTGCTGTATACCCCCAGGCAGGCTAGCCCTTCACCCAATCCTTTAGGATTTTGTAGACACTGGCAGGGGCTGGGGATGGTTTGTTTTTAACATGAGACTTAATTACTAACTCCCAGGGGAGGGGGTCCCTGCTCCAACACCTCTGTTCCTGAGTTGAAGGTCTATTTATTTGCTCCCTTGTCAGGAAAGGGCAGGAGAGTGCCTAGGAATCACTGGGATCCCTGGATACTTGATCTTGCCTGCCCTTTGTAAACTTCCTCCTCCCAGGCCGGGTTCAGAATCTAACCTATTTCCTGAGGGCCTTGGAAAGAGGCTGAAGCCTGGAGGGCCTTGTTTTTTTTTTTGGACTGGGGTGCTACCCTGAGGGTGGGGCAGGCTCTTGCTCAGGAAACTGCTGTGCCCAAACCATGGACAGACCTAGTTGGGGCCCACTGGCTGATGCAGACTCACTCAGAGATCCTCAGACACGGAACCAGGCCTCTTCTCAGCGTCTTCTTTGTCCAGATTTCCGAAGCTGTATAAGGTAGTCATTGATTAAAAAAGGAGAAAAGCTAAAAAAAAAAAAAAAAAAAAAAAAAACACTAAAAAACAAAGAAAGAAACAAGTGTTCTACAACTTTATTCAAACAAAGTATTTTGACAGTTTCTTTAGTGGGAAAGAGTATTATGGATTAGATAAATATGGCCAGTTTTAATAAATGTGTAAAATCACACTTATTTTTCATAATAGTATTTGGTCTCATGAAAATCTCATTCTTAAGTAATATATTCTGTTGATTAAGTTAAGTCTTCGGAAAGAAAGATTTAAATGAGTCTCATGAGTCATTTCATTTATGATGGGCTCAGGGCACGTTTTTATTTCTTGCCTCAGTATTTTTAAAGTAAAATTATGAGAGTAAGTTGTGAATTCCTCTTTAACCAAAAAACCTAGTTTTAAAGAAAGACATTGATTCTGATTTACTCTGTAAAATTTACAGCATACATTTTCTTTTCTTGGAAATTAAGTGTCTCAAATATGCTATTTCATGTATTCATGCAGCATTTGTTTTTTGAACACCTACTATTGCCAGGCACAGTACTAGGCACTGGGAATACAAAAGTAAACAAGACCCATTCCCTGTCCTCCAGAACTGTGCAGTGTAAATGGAGTGGTGACAAGGACATGGTTTCTCATAGACAGTGTGAAAATGGTGCTTTCCTGGTGCTGGCCAGGGTGTGGACTGGGAGCAGAGCCCCACCAGCCTTGGAAGACCAGACATCTCTTGTGAAAGGAATCTGAGGCCTAAAGAGTGAATACAAATCAGCCAGTTGTTCAGAGAGTCTGCAGTGCGTATGAGTACATGCATGTGAAGGCCCAGAAATGAGAGAGAGGCCAGTGCTTGGGAAATGGAAGTGGGTTAACATGGCAAGAATTGAAAATGACAGGAAAAGGTTAAAATGAAAGAAAGATGGAGACTAGGGCAGCCCCTGAGTGGCCCCACAGTTTTTACTCTCTAGTTGTGGTGTGTGAACTTCTCACTGCAGTGGCTTCTTTTGTTGCAGAGCCTGGGCTCTAGGGCATGTGGGCTTCAGTATTTGCTGTTCTCGGATTCTACAGCATAGGCTTAATAGTTGTGGCACACAGGCTTAGTTGCTCTGAGGCATGTGGGATCTTCCCGGATCAGGGATTGCACCCGTATCTCCTGCACTGGCAGGTGGATTCTTTACCAGTGAGCCACTGGGGAAGCGCCCCCGCCCCCCACACCAAGCTTATTAAAGTCGTGACTTCAAAAATGGCAATGGTACGCTTGCTGCTGCTGCTGCTGCTGCTGCTAAGTCGCTTCAGTCGTGTCCGACTCTGTGCGACCCCATAGATGGCAGCCCACCAGGCTCCCCGGTCCCTAGGATTCTCCAGGCAAGAATACTGGAGTGGGTTGCCATTTCCTTCTCCAATGCATGAAAGTGAAAAGTGAGAGTGAAGTCACTGAGTTGTGTCCAGCTCTCAGCGACCCCATGGACTGCAGCCTACCTGGCTCCTCTGTCCATCCATTTTATAATGATTGTCCTGGTTGCAGTGAGAAAATAGATTGGCGGTTGCTAAGACAGAAGCAGAGACCTGTCGGGCTGGGATGAGAGAGGTCCAGGGGACACACTGTGGTTACCTGAACTGGAGCTCAATAGGAAAGGTGACAGATTTGAACAATAATTTCCAATAGTAAAGGACAAGGAAAACAGTGGTGCTGAAGTTCATGGGATCGCAGACTCTGACATGACCTAGTGACTGAACAACAACAATATTCTTGAAACAAAAAGTTAGAGGTGTTCATGGAGCCATGAAAACTTTTAGTGGTCTGTGGTGAACAAGTTTTCAAATCTCTTGTTTAAGCCTAATTTTATATCTTACGAACAGCCTTGAAAATAGCTTTCTCTGATTTTTATTCCTAAGGTCATCTGACATTAGCCTAAATAAGTAAACCTAACCTGTCCATAGGGTAGTGAAGTCACTCAGTCGTGTCTGACTCTTTGCGACCCCATAGACTGTAGCCTACCAGGCTCCTCCATCCATGGGATTTTCCAGGCAAGAGTACTGGAGTAGGTTGCCATTTCCTTCTCCAGTCCACAGGGTACAGAAACCTATCAAAGCTGCTCTGATCTCAACAGCGGATGTATGGGAGCAGCCAGTCTTATCATCACAGGTACTCGTCTTGGCTCTCGGGAGCAGTCAGTGAATTTACCTGCTGCTATCCCGTTCATCAAGTTACCCACCCCCAACCCCTGGGGTGAAGGGATGAATGCAGGTTGCAGAACACACTCAGGAGTGGAAAGGTCAGAGAACCTCCTTCTTCCTGAGTCCGTACTACATTCCTCTGCCTTCACCTGGGGCAATAAGGCGCCACTCCTTGGAGGAGCGGAGAAGGGCTGACAGGTATGTTAAGGAAAAGGCAAATGTTCAGCTGCACTTCTTTTTTCATCCAGCAGGTGGCAATGAGTAAGTGACAAAACTCCAAGGAGAAACACTGAGAGCCAAAGCCAGAAGGGCATTGAATAAGAATCTTTAAAATTCGTAATTAAAGGCCAGTTTTTAAAATATTTAAATTTTGTTCCAATTGGCATAAAACAGAAGCCCCTCAAAAGGTTCTCAGGATTACAAACAATTGTGGCAGAAACGAGCATTTTAAATTTTTAATAAAAGCAGAATTCTAAATTCTGTGTCTTTTAATGTAAAGAGATATCTGACCAGTCCTAGTGGTGAAACAGAATAGTCTGCAGATGACCTCAGGAGACCACTCTGGGTTGTCTGGACAACTGACCAGCTGTGACCAGCAGTCTCCCTATTTCTTCCAAATTCCCCTTTCCTTGGCACAGGTGACTTCCTCCCTCCCTGCAGGAGGGGTCACAACTTCCCATGGACACCCAAGGAGTCCAGACACAAGCAGCTGGCTCTCTCAGGTAATTCTTGACAGTTGACGTCTACACAGTCTGATAGCAAGTAGTCTGCATGAACACCACTGACAAGAATGTTTACAGCTTTGGTCTTGAAGAAGAGAGGATGTCCCTTCATCGAAATGCTCACTTATGACATGTCCCACAGAGCACCTTGCCCCTGTGTGACCTCTGTCTGTACCTTCTCTTGCAGATTCTTGGTTGGTAAAGTTCCTTCTTAAGCCTGTTCCTGTGTCTATGATGTTGTGAATTTGCCTGAGCTCTGTTGTACAAGAACCTATGCTTTAAGTTGCTTTCCAGATGATGAGTGTTCCTTATGCCTTCCATGGTCTCACCGTTGTGATCTCTCCAGGGAGCAAAAAGTATAGAGTGAGATAGCAATCTTCCTAGTTAGAATAAGGCAAGTAAAACCATGGTCTGTTTTCTAATGGACTGTCTTTAAAGCACTTACAATCCTCTGTTAGGATTTGGAATGAGACAAGGAATGTATACTTTTCATTTCTCTGTTATTACTTTTGACAGTGTTGGTTTAATTGATTTGTAAAATTTATCCTGACAATTCTGCCCCACATGTCTGTGGAAACATCCAGTGTTCTGAACACCCCTTTTTCCTGTGTTTTTCTGTGATTGAGGTAGTGAGGCAGAGAAAGGGAAATCTTCCAGTGTGAAATTAAGGCATGAAAGACTTGATCACACATACAACAACAAAGTCTCATGATTTTACAGTTCCTTTCAATATGTTTGTATGAACAAAATCTGTTATTTTTGGTCAACCCAATTAATGACTGAAAAACGAAGACAGAGCAGCTCTCTAAGATTAAATTATGGAAATCCCTTTTGTACCAATTTGCAAAAATCACTGTTCTTTTGAATGTGATTAAGATATTGTGTTTGTGAGGGCTTGAGGGGTCAACTTATATTTTGTTACACCATGTCACTAAATTCTATAGTTGATGTTGATAATCTTAACCTATAGAACTATAAAAACTCTTTAAAGTTATTTTTCTCACTCTCTACAACCCATAATAAGTTTAATTAATCACTCTTTCATAACAAGAAATTAGACTTTCAGACAGAGCAGTTATGGAAAACCGCAACATAGTTCCAAAGTTGAATAAAGATAATCTTGTATTTGGGCTTTCCAGGTGGCACTAGTGGTAAAGAACCTACCTCTCAACACAGGAGACCTAAGAGACACAAGTTCAGATCCCTGGGTTGGGAAGATTCCTTGGAGGAGGGCATGGTAACCCACTCCAGAATTTTTGCCTGGAGAATCCCATGGACAAAGGAGCCTGGTAGGCTACATTCCTAAGGGTCTCAAAGAGTCGGACACAACTGAAGCGACCTAGCATGCATGTACAATCTTGTACTTAAATAAGAAAATATCTTGCCAATGATAAAGATGTGCTGTGCTTGTTCAATCGTGCCCAATTCTTTGGGATCCCATGGACTGTAGCCCACAAGGCTCCTCTGTGCATGGGGATTGTCCAGGCAGGAATACTGGAGTGGGTTGCCATGCCCTCCTTCAGGGGATCTTTCCAACCCAGGTCTCCTGCATTGCAGGCATTATCATCTACGTCACCAGGGAAGTCCAAGAATACTGGAATAGGTAGCCTATCCCTTTTTTCTAGGGGAATTTCCCAATCCAAGACTCGAACCAGGGTCTCCTGCATTGTAGGCGGATTCTTTGCCAGCTGAGCTACCCAGGAAGCCCAATGATAAAGATATTTAAAACAAGTAAACCTATGATTTTCAGTAATTTTAAGGAGTAAAGGGAATTCCCTCTGGCAGGCTCTGTACTTCCATTGCAAATAGCCTGGATTTGATTCCTGGTCAGGAAACTAAGATCCCACAAGCCACTGGGCATGGCCAAACAAAAAAAGAGAGAGAGAAGTAAGGTAACACCTACCCATTTGCACATGTCAAAGCAATGGTTTTATTTGTTGACATTATTTGACTTACAAATGGAAACATAATGTTTTATAACTTGCTTTTTAGGCTTAATATATCTTGGACATCTTTCCATGTCATTCTTTCAAAAGAATATGTAACATCCCAATACATGAATATCATTATGCTAACCAATTCCATATGTATAAATACTTGCAATTTTTCAACCTTTTGCTTTTATGAACAATGCTACAATAAAAATCCTGTACATGTATCTTTTTATCTTTGAATGATTATTTGTATGAAATACATGAAATTAAAACACTCTTACTCCTTGGAAGGAAAGCTACAACAAACCTAGTGAAAGTGAAAGTGAAGTGAAGTCACTCAGTCGTGTCCAACTCTTTGCGACCTGTGGACTGTAGCTCACCAAGCTCCTCCGTCCATGGGATTCTCCAGGCAAGAATACTGGAGTGGGTTGCCATTTCCTTCTCCAATGACAAACATAGACAGCATATTAAAAAGCAGAGGCTTCACTCTGCCGACAAAAGTCCATATAGTCAAAGCTTGGTTTTTCCAGTAGTCATGTACAAATGTGAGATTTGGACGGTAAGAAAGCTGAATGCTGAAGAATTGATGCTTTCGAACTGTGGTGCTGGAGAAGACTCTTGAGAGTTCCTTGGACAGCAAGGAGATCAAATCAGTCAAACCTAAAGGAAATCAACCCTGAATATTCATTGGAAGGACTGATGCTGAAGCTGAAGCTCCAATAATTTGGCAACCTGATGCGAAGAGCCAACTCTTTGGAAAAGACCCTGGTGCTGGGAAAGATTGAGGGCAGGAGGAGAAGGGGGCGACAGACGATGAGATGGTTGGATGGCATCACTGATTCAATGGACACGAATTTGAGCAAACTCAGGGAGATAGTGAAGGACAGGGAAGCCTGGCATGCTGCAGTACATGGGGTCACAAAGACTTTGTGACTGAACAACAACAATTGCTAGAGGTAAAATTGCTGAGTCAATGTGATGGCTTAGATTTTAACAGATATTGCTACGTAGTCCCTCCAAAAAAACTGAACCACTATATGTTCTTGTATAAACACTGTATCAGGACAGGGCCATAATTTGCAGAGTTTGGTTGCATGGAAACTCTTTCTTTGCAAGAAATCTTTTTCAAAATCCAGAATGTAAATCAGAAAATGAGCTTCATTTTGGCAGAAGCTGAAACAGAGGTGGGAGGCCTGCAGCTCTGCTTACCTGTCTCTGTGGTACCTCCTGGAACACAGAACAACACAATACAGACAGTTCTTTCTTTGTCCACAAGTATTATTTGGCTGAAAGTAGGACTAACATGATAGAAGACTTAAAAATTATACAATCCCTAATTATACTTCAATTTCAGACACAATTTTTAGTAATTTAGTCCCAGCATTTTTTATGTGTTCTTTCATTGGTTTCTTTTTCTTTACAATGAGCATCTGTTTGTGGCAAAGTTCTGGTCCTTTTAGACAGTCAAATAATTTACACCTTTGTCTAAATTGTACTGAATATGTAAATCCTAAATTTGCTCTCACTGGAATCAACGCATTCATTTTTGGTTTCTCCGCATTTTATTTTTTAAATGTTTTCAGTTTATTTATTTGGCTGTGCTGGGTCTTCACTGCTGCACACAGGCTTTCCCTAGTTGCAATGAGTGGGGGCTACTCCCTACTTGTGGTGCTCAGGCTTCTCATTGTGGTGGAGGATGGGATCTGAGGTATGCGGGTTTCAGTAGTTGTGGCACTTGGGCTTTGTTGCCCTGCGGCACATGGAATCCTCCTGGACCAGGGACTGAACCCATGTCCTCTGCACTGGCAGGCAGATTCCCAACCACTTGACCACTAGGGAAGTCCAAGTTCTTTTCATTACAATAAAAATAAATATTCAAATATTTCATTTTAAATATTCAACATTTGAATAAAACCTTCAAATAATCACATAAACTCATCAACAAAGGCAGTGACTTCCAAAACTGAACCTCTTGGTTCTATCATTGTGTATTTCAAAATGTCAATTCACTAACTGATAGAGAAAAATGTGAACTGAGGGAAAGGTGAGTTGGAATGTGAGCAGAAAGGCAGGTGGTAAAGATCTGAAGAACTACTTATATATTAATATCATTGCAATCACTGACTCTATTTGGTGATTTAGAAACCTACTTGCATTTTTTTCTTCTTGCCTATTTGCAATAGTTTTATCGGACTTTAACAAGCTTATTGCTTCCAGGAAAACAATTGAAAGAAGAGTGCACCAGGTAAAGAATACAGAAATGTCCCATTCAGCTGGGAAGCCACTTCAAATCCTAGCTTCTGTGTGATTCTTCTAACGGGAGCTTCTGCCTCCCCTGATTTTCCAGAAGAATGCTCATCTATCTATTTTTCCCCTAAACCTTTTCACTTTTATTGTGATTTTTGTCAGATTGAAGAGAAATCATCCAAGATTTATTTCAAGTTAATTCACATAGGCATAATTAGGCTTATTATTTTTAACCAACCAGGTATTGTCCCCCTTTTCATTACTATGTAATGCTTCTTAAAAACATCCAGAAATACTGGCTCTTAGAGACAAGGCTGGAACACATTCAACTTTCTAAAAGGAGCAGATCTTTAGCCTCAATCAGAGGCTTATTGTGCAGGAAGAAAAAAAATTAGTAGAAAACAGAGAGAATACTGGAATGATTATATTCATTGATTCAACAAATGTAGAATGGAGCGATGCGCTAGTTGCTAGGAGAGTACAAAAAGTATAAACCATGATCACTACTCAGAGTTGGGATATTGTCAGGGCAACTAGGCTCACACCCTAAAAAAGTTACATGATAATTTCAGTAGTTTATGAATAAAATGTGAAATGTGTGATACAGATTATGGTTGCTGTAGAAGACCCAGTTTCAGAGTCTTAGTTCATTGCCCCCCCTTATAGTTTCACATGCCCTTTTACCTGCTTTAGACTTTATGTCCAGCCACTTTTTTTTGCAACTAAATAAAATTTTAATTTTTCATTGGAGTATAATTTCTTTACAATATTGTGTTAGTTTCTGTTGCACAACAGTGTGAATCACTGTAGTTTTGATTTGCATTTCTGCAACAATTACTGATGTTGGGCATTTTTTCATGTCCCTGTTGGCCATTTGTATGTCTTATTTAAAGAAATGTATATTTAGGTCTTCTGCCCAGTTTTTGATTGGGTTTTTTGTTTTCTTGTTGTTATTAAGTTGTATGAGCTGTCTGTATATTTTAGAAATGAAGCTCTTGTCAGTTGCATCATTTGCAAATATTTTCTCCCAGTCTGTTGTTTGTCTTTTTGTTTTCTTTATAGTTTCCTTTGTTGTGCAAAACTTGTAAGTTTGATTAGGTCCCATTTGTCTGTTTTAGCTTTTTATTTCCATTTCCTTGGGAGTGTCCATCCTTAAAAGAAAGGAATTTAGAAAAAAAACTTGACAACATGTTTTAAAGCTACTATATCTCTCAAACCATTTTTTTTCCATTTGTTTTTATTTTGTTTTGCTTTTGGCTGTTCTGCATGGCATTTGGAATTTCCCTGACCAGAGATCAAATCTGTGGCCCTTGCGGTAGAAACTTGGAGTCTTAAGCACTGGACCACCAAGGATATCCTCTCAAACCATTTTTTAGCCTGCTAGTTCTTCAAGCTACTTTGCTGTTCTTGCCCCTTTCAGTACCATGGTTCTCAAAATAGTGATCTACTCCGTTTCTTAGTTTCTCATTACCCAATATTCAATTATTGTTGATAGTCCAGATGATTAGCGCCTAAATGAACACTACTGCTACTGAGCACAATATCCAAATTAGCACAGCATTCAAGGCCCTACAAAAGCTACCTGCCACTTTCCTTTTCATTTTACCTCCGTGTTTCGTTTACACTTCAGCCAGTTGGATTGGTCATTCCCCACTTGTACCCTCTGCTTTCCCACCTTTGTGCCTTTGCTCAGGTGGTTTCCCTCACCAGGAAGACTCTCTCCTTAATTTGTGAATTGGTCAAGACCCAGTTCAAATGCTGTATTATCCAAGAAGAGTTCCTTGATCATCCCAATCAGAAACATTCCCTTCCTCCTCTACACACCAAAGCACACTGTCAACTTTACTGCAGACACCTCATTTTATACCATATTATGTACATTTTTGTATTCCTTTCAGCATCCCAACAATACCTTGCTCATATTAAGTCCATCATCTTTTTCAAATGAATACATTTACCTAAATCATTAAGATTTAATTTTACTCTCATCAGAAGACTTATTAAGGTCCTTATAGTCTCCAAATCTATTAGACTAATACATTAAAGCTAAGGAAAATTGTAGAATGGTCTATGCTAAAGAAAAAAAGTCTTCTTTTATTTGAACAGTTTTAATGGAGTGACTCAAATTAAATCACAAATATTCTCCAAAAAGGTTTGCTTCTGAGATATGTTTGCATATAGTATTTCTACAATTCTTGGTCAACATGAAATTTCCATGGAAACAGATCACACATACTGGAGAAGAAAGAACTGAACTGTGTTTGAGCTGCATTTTGTCATCTCCATGGAGCTATTTGTGCTAAATATTTGAGTGCACAGGGAAAGTATAATTGAAAACCACCTAAGTAAAGACATAATATTTAATGCTTGTAAAAATGACAATATCTGCTGTGAGTTTTAAAGATTTTTTTAATACATGAAGATAATATAAAGTTCAAATATTTCTTGACTCATACATTAGTATCAGCATGTAAAATACCCCTTTGCCTCTTTGCTAGTCCATAAAAGGGAAAGAAATTAAATGCTCATCATGGAAAGGGGGATCATGCTGTTTTGGTCCCCTAGAAAAAATGATTTCTTCTGGATATCATTCAGCTATTTGTACAAAAAACCTTCTAGACTAGATTCATTGTCTAGCAATTAGATATCTAACAATTTTGATTTGAAATATGACTAATCAAATAAGGACAGTTTGCTTAAAACATATGGAAAGAAATTCAAAGATTAAAATATTTTTTACTCACTAAATAGTGCTATAAATCTTTCTGACTTATGATTTGAGAAATGTATTTTTTCCTAAGCACTATAAAAATTTACCCTTATTTAAAACTACTTAAAAATCACTGAAAAGGCTATATCTTAAACGTTATCTTTTCCTAATCTGGCTTTGTAAAATTAATCTACTTTTGTAAATTAAAATTCTTAAACATTGTTTCATACAACTCTAAATGTTCAACAGGTATCAGAAACACCTTACGATTTTCTTCAAATTCTCATGTACAATGCATCAGCTGTACCTTTATTTCTACATTTCAATAAATGTAACCAAAGCAAATATAACATAGAAAAGATGAAAAGAATTATAAAAATTGTATATTGTGCTCATTGAAAATGTGCACATAGGCTGTTAATATAAAGAAGTTTTTAATAAAAACCAATTAATTGTCATGGTTGTAGAACAAATAATAATAGTGCGATGTAACTTCTTTATATTAATAGCCTATGAAAGCATTGCTAAAGGCAATTTTAATGTATTAGAAACATACTTTGTGGTTGTTTAGTTGCTAAGTCCTGTCTGACTCTTTTGTGACCCCATGAACCTGTGTCCACCAGGTTCTTCTGTCCATGGAATTTCCCAGGCAAGAATACTGGAGTGGGTTGCCATTTCTTTCTCCAGGGGATCTTTCCAATCCAGGGGCCAAACCTGTTTCCTGCATTGCGGGCAGATTATTTACCGTCTGAGCCACCAGGGAAGCCCAGTACAATACTTAGCTAGTTCTTTACCAAAATTTATACCAAAATTTACTTGCAAAAAAAAGAGTATCATTTACTCTGCCAGGGTCAGAAAGTGTTAAAACGCAAGAAAGTAAAAGTAAAAACAAAACCCAAACAAACAAAACAATAGCAGAAAGCTGCCAATAGACTATCACTTCCATTTTGATGATTTTAATTATCTTCTGATAGCTATGCTCCAGTTTGAATTTGAATATAGCCTCTATCTAGTTGGGCAGAATAAGGCTGAGTGATAACCGCACCCCCCCATCCCCCCATCCCCCCACTGCAGCCCCCCAACCCCCTCCCCACCATGGGTTTGCTGCATGCTAACTTTCTCCACTTGGGGAAGGGCGGCCTCTTAGGTCTATGCTTCTGTTTTCTCACCTGTCTTTGTAGGGCTGCCTATATCTTCAACTAAACTACAGGCAAACACGCTTACAAGCATTGCTCAGTTTATTAATAAACTGGCATAATGTTTGAAGATTTAAAAACCTGAAAACCAAGATCCTGAAAAAGGGAGTACTAATAATTCTTGGACTCCAGAATAAATACTCTGCTAAGAAACAATCTTAAATGTCATAATATAGGAGAAAGATTAAAATTAAGATATTAATAATGATTACTTTGTTGGGAACCTACCATGTATCAGGTATTTTACACATATCATTGTATTTAACTCCTAACACTCCTGAAAAGTTGGCATTTTATCATGGTTGAGCTGAGAAAGGTCACCTACCTCTAGTCACACCGCTAGTTTTTTAGAAACTACAATCTGAATTCAGACTTGTTTAAAAAGCTCACATTCTTCTTCCTATATTATACTGCTATAGCAATATGATAAAATGTTCAGTCAGTCAGTTCAGTCACTCAGTCGTGTCCAACTCTTTGTGACCCCATGAATCACAGCAGGCCAGGCCTCCCTGTCCATCACCAACTCTCGGAGTTTACCCAAACCCATATCCATCAAGTCAGTGATACCATCCAACCATCTCATCCTCTGTCGTCCCCTTCTCCTCCTGCCCCCAATCCCTCCCAGCATCTGGGTCTTTTCCAATGAGTCAACTCTTCGCATGAGGTGGCCAAAGTATTGGAGTTTGAGCTTCAGCATCAGTCCTTCCAATGAACACCCGGGAATGATCTCCTTTAGAATGGACTGGTTGGATCTCCTTGCAGTCCAAGGGACTCTCAAGAGTCTTCTCCAACACCACACTTCAAAAGCATCAGTTCTTCTGGGCTCAGCTTTCTTTATAGTCCAACTCTTACATCCATACATGACCACTGGAAAAACAATAGCCTTGACTAGACGGACCTTTGTTGGCAAAGTAATGTCTCTGCTTTTGAATATGCTGTCTAGGTTGGGCATAACTTTCCTTCCAAGGAGTAAGAGTCTTTTAATTTCATGGCTGCAATCACCATCTGCAGTGATTTTGGAGCCCCAAAAAAATAAAGTCTGACACTGATTCCACTGTTTCCCCATCTATTTCCCGTGAAGTGATGGGACCGGATGACATGATCTTCGTTTTCTGAATGTTGAGCTTTAAGCCAACTTTTTCACTCTCCTCTTTCACTTTCATCAAGAGGCTTTTGAGTTCCTCTTCACTTTCTGCCATAAGGGTGGTGTCATCTGCATATCTGAGGTTATTGATATTTCTTCCAGCAATCTTGATTCCAGCTTGTGTTTCTTCCAGCCCAGCGTTTCTCATGATGTACTCTGCATATAAGTTAAATAAGCAGGGTGACAAGATACAACCTTGACATACTTCTTTTCCTATTTGGAACCAGTCTGTTGTTCCATGTCCAGTTCTAACTGTTGCTTCCTGACCTGCATATAGGTTTCTCAAGAGGCAGGTCAGGTGGTCTGATATTCCCATCTCTTTCAGAATTTTCCACAGTTTATTGTGATCCACACAGTCAAAGCCTTTGGCATAGTCAATCAAGCAGAAATAGATGTTTTTCTGGAACTTTCTTGCTTTTTCAATGATCCAGTAGATGTTGGCAATTTGATCTCTGGTTCCTCTGCCTTTTCTAAAACCAGCTTGAACATCTGGAAGTTCGAGGTTCACGTACGGCTGAAGTCTGGCTTTGAGATTTTTGAGCATTACCTTACTAGTGTGTGAGATGAGTGCAACTGTGCAGTAGTTTGAGCATTCTTTGGCATTAGACAGCCCTTAAAATGTCAATAATATAATAAAATAATAATAAAATAATTCCATTTTGAAGAAAATGTATAATGAAGCAAACTGTAATGTAAATGAAAAAGAAAAATGTAAATGAAGCATAATATAAAAACATAAATGTTCAATGATCCTAAAATCATTTATGAGAGGGGATTGAGACAAATTAAAATAGTTTCCACTTTAGAGCATATATATTGATAAATTTATACCTAAATATTTCACTTTGTTGAATTTTTATAAATATTATTTTAAAACTTTTGATTTTTCATTTCATTACAAAAAAATACAACTGATTTTTTTGTGTCTTGACCGTATAACCTTGCTAAACTCACTAGTTCTAGAAGATTTGTTGGGGTGGAGGAGATAGATTCCTTGGAGTATTCTTTGTAGATAATCGAGTCATCTTCAAATTTCTTCCTTTACAATCCATATACCTTTTATTGATTTTTTCTTGTTTCTAATGCCTAGGTCTTCCACAATGATGTTGAATAAGAGCAATGAGAGAGATAGCCTTGCCTTGATCTTAAGGGGAAGCAGTCAGCCATTCATTGCTGAGTATGTCAGCTGTACATTTTTTTGAGGATGCCCTTCATCATGTTGAGAAAAGTCCCTTCTATCCCTAGGTTCCTGAAAGTTTTTTTTTAATCATGAATTGGAATTTAACTTTCTCAAATTATTTTTTTGCATCAATTAAATGGTCATGTAGTTTTTCTTCTTTAGTGTAGTAAATTGGCAGATTAAATTGTCAATACTGAACACCCCCTCCATTCCCAGAGTAAACCTTGTTTGGTTATGATGTATTATTCTTTTTTTATATTACTGAATTCAATTTGTAAATATTTTGTTGAAGATTTTTCTATGATCATGAGGGGCACTGAGCTCATTTCCTTTTCTTGTAATATCTTTGTTTTTAAATCAGAGTAACAATGGCCTCATAAAATGAGTTCAAGCTTTTTCTTTCTTCATGCCTCTCTATTTTATGTTGGATGAGTTTTGGTAGTATTTGGTTTTTGAGGAATTGGTACATTCCATCTAAGTTGTTGAGTTTACATGTACAGATATGTTCATACCATTCTCTTATTATCTTTTCAATGTGTGTAGAGTCTAGTAATATCCATTCTTTCAGTTTGGATACTGGTAACTTGTGTCTTCTCTCTTTTTTTTGTCAGTCTTGATAAAGTTTCATCAATTGTATTGATTCTTTCAAAGGAACAGCTTTTTGATTATAGATTTTCTCTACCTTTCTGTTTTCAACTTAATTTTTATGCCTCTATCTTTATTTTTTCCTTCTTTCTTATTGTTTTGGGCTTATTTTTGCTTTTCTTTTTCTAGTTTTCTTAAAATGAAAACTGAGGTCAAAGATTTGAGACCCTCCTTCTTCTCTAACATAAGCATTTTAATGCTGTAAAATTTCCTCTATGCACTGGTTTAGCCACATCTCACAAATTTTGTTGGATTGTATTTTTTCTTTTTTTAAACTTCAAAACATTTTCTAATTTCTTTTAAGACGTTCTCTTTGTCCCAGGGATTATTTAAAAGTATATTGCTTAATTTCCAAGTGTTTTGAGAGCTTCTTGTTGTGTTTCTGCTATTGATTCTATTATGTCAGAGAACATACTTTGCATTATTTCTAATTCTTTTAATATATTATGACTTATAACCTAGGATATAGTCAATCTTGGTAAATCTTCCCTGGGCACCTGCAAACAATGTGTATTGTGTTGTTGGGTGGAGTGTTGTACAAATGTCAATTAGATCTAACTGATATTCTTTTTAAAAAAAAAACTCATTAGCACTATTACATTGCATCTTTACTTCTTGGATTCTTGATTACAATGATGATTAGGCAAATCCTTCCAAATTCTATTTGAATTACAGTAGTTTTGGAATGATAAATTTCTAAGCTCTGGTGTTACATTCTTTTATATCTTTATCTTCTAAGTTCTTGTTGGTTTTCTGTTTCCTAGTTTGTATATTACCAAGAGAGAAGTACTGAAGTACCCAGCTATGATTGTTGATATGTATATTTCTTCTGTTACTTCTGACAGGATTTGCTTCATGTATTTTGAAGCTTTGTGGTTAGGTGCATAAACAATGTCTGCTTAATTAACTGACTTCTTTATTGTTGTGAAATAATCTTTACCCTGGTCACTTCCTTTGCTCTGAAGTCGACTTTTATGTTTTTGTTGTTGTTTAGTCACTAAGTCATGTCCAACTCTTTGTGACTCCATGGACTACAACATGCCAGGCTTCCCTGTTCTTCGCTATCACCCAGAGTTTGCTCAAGTTCATGTCTACTGAGTTGGTGATGCTATTTAACCATCTCATCCTCTGCCACCTTGTCTGATAGTAATATAGCCATTCCAATTTTCTTTTTATTAGAATTTTAAAAATATATCTTTTAAAATTATTTACTATTTAATCTCTAAATCATACTTGAAGTGAGTTTCTCATATACAGCACATGTTGGGTCATGAATTTTTTTGATCAGTTTTGACAATCTCTGTTTTTCAGTTGGTATATGGACCGAGGAGCCTGGCAGGCTACAGTCCATGAGTTGCAAAGAGTAGGCCACGACTGACGCAACTTAGCATGACTTAGCACACAAGCACATATAGGTCCTTTAAACATAATGTAATTACTGATGTCTTTAAGTTTATGTTAACCATTTTATTATTTGTTTTCTGTTTGATTTCTTTGTTTTTTTGTTCCTTTGTTTTCTTTGTCCTGCCTCTTTTGCTCTTTATTTGTGTATTTTTTTAGTGTTCCATTTTAATGTTTTGAGATTTTTTTACTATATTTCTTTATCCAGATTTTTAGTGGTTACTCTTTTGGAGAAGGAAATGGCATCCCACTCCAGTATTCTTGCCTGGAAAATCCCATGGATGGAGGAGCCTGGTAGGCTGCAGTCCATGGGGTTGCCAAGAGTCGGACACGACTGAGTGACTTCACTTTCACTTTCACTAGGGATTATAATATACATACTTAATTTTTCACTGCCTAGATAAAATCAACATATTACTACTCTAAGTGGATTATAAAAAGAATACCATCATATAGCCACACTTTTGTAGGGTATTATAGTTTGTCCTATGTATAACACCTCTATACAATGAAAATCCCATCAGATATTATTATTTTTGCTTTCAACAATGAAACATGATTTATACAACACAAGAAGAGTAATTTTATATTTACCATTTCTGTTGCTCTTTCTTCATTCCCAATGTTCTAAGTTTCCCTTTAGTATCACTTCCTTTTTGCCTGAAAAACTTCCTTTAGCAATTCTTTTAAAGCAAGTCTGCTAGAAACAAATGCTCTTCATTTTCCTTTACCTGAGAATGTTTGTTTCTTTTTCCACTTTAATCCTAAAGGATTTTTCTTGCTGGATATAGAATTCTGAGTTGCATTGTTTTTTTCAGCATTTCAAAATGTTCTGTTTCCTGGCCTTTATGTTTTTTAATGAAAAATTCATCTTCATTTGAATAATAGTTCCCTATATAATACATGTTTCCCTCCCATTCTCTAGATTTCTAGACAAAAATCTCTTTTGATAACTTTTCTTTGCCTTTAGTTTTAAGCAGTCTGATTATGATGTGTCTGGGCGTGCTTTGGGTTTATCCTTTTTATTTTCGATCATTTAAGATCTTTTAAATCATTAATTTTTATTGATCTACTTTCAAGGTCATTAACTCTTTCCTCTGCTTTCTCCACTATGTCCTTGAAGCCATCTAGTGAACTTTTAAATTTGGTTATTGTATTTTTCAGGTTTTGGTTATTGTGTTTGTCTCCAATTCCCACAAGTGGAATTCATCTATTTCATTGCTGAAACTTTCTATCTTTCTATTCATTTCAAGAGTGTCTGGAATATTTTTCCAATATCTACTTTAAAATCTTTGTTGGATAATTCCAAAATCTGTGTCCTTTTGGCATTGGTGTCTCTTGATTGTCTTTTCTCAATTTAGATTTTCCTGGTTTTTGGAATGCTGGATTTTAGGCCATAGCTTGGATATTTTGAAAACTGTGCTATGAAATACTGAGTCTTTATTTAAATACTATAAAAATGTTGATTTTTTTTTGTTTGGTTTTAGTAGTCAATTCATCTGGCTGGGATTAGACAATAAGTTTCAACCAAAATTTCTAGGTCTTGATTTCAATATATCAGTTGTGTTTGCAAACACATCACAGTGTTATTTGCATCTGTACTGTATATTTGCCACCCAGTGGCCAAATTCCTGGGCAGTAATCTATCTTGTAAATTAGTTCCCAAAACATTTGCTGCGATGCGGAAGGCCAGATTCACACATGCACAGCTTACCTCTATTATAGTTTTACATGGGGGCTTGGGTGCTAGAAAATTGGGAAAAGAAATAAAAAAATAAATCACATGCGATTTCCCATATTTTCTCTGCTTATTGGGATGCCCTGGTGGCTCAGGCAGTAATAATATTGTTTCCTTTGCTGTGCAAAAGCTTTTCAGTTTAAGTAGGTTCCGTTTGTTAATTTTTGCTTTTATTTCCACTATTCTGGGAGATGGATTGAAAACGATGTTGCTGTGATTTATGTCATAGAGTGGTCTGCCTACGTTTTCCTCTAGGAGTTTTATTAATATATATGTCATTATATTTAAGCTTTTTTTTTTTTGCAGTTTTTTGATATAAAATTTTTCATTTACAATACTCCAAGAATAAAATAGCAAAAGGCTCTCTGATACCTACAAATTAAGAAAAATTTAAAACGATAATGAATAGTAGCCAATGGGTCACTATAAACTACTACAAAGTTTCCATCACTTAATTTTGTAATTTAAGATAAACAGGTATTTAAGCCTGAAGAGTTACACAGATGGACATATCTTAAATTTTTCCTCTGAACATCATTCACCAAATGGTCAGGAAATCTGGGAGCCTTACTGGGCTTCGAGGTCTCCCATGGAGGTATTACTCTCTCAAAACAGTATGTGATTCTTGTCCACTCTGGGACTTGAAACTAGGCTTCTATAGCAAAGCTACTAATTTATCACCATAAACTTAGGTATCTAGCCAAAGGGAGCGGTAGTGTTTGGGCTTTCGGTCCTTCCACTCTGGCTTTTCCGCAGGGTTTCCCCGCCCTACGCTACGCAGACAGTGTCCGGCATGTGATCCGATCTTTTAGCCTGGGCCTCGCCTCTCACTCCTCCGCGGTTCTTCGCCTGCAGTGGGCCAGGCCTCAAAGGAAAGCCTCGCTGATTTATGCGCCCTGCTGGTTATGCGTGTGTGAAAGATTAACGGCCCCCATTCCCGCGACCAGGCCATAATCAAACCCCTCGCTCCGCCCAGTTCCACGACTGGAACACCCACATTGGCACCCGGGAAGGAGTCCGGCTCGAGGGGACACCTTTGCGCACGCGCGCCATCCCGTCTCGCCCCCGCCCCGCCCCCAGCAGCGGCCTGGGCAGCCGCGGGCCAATCAGTGTGTAGCTCGCCTCCACGTCCCACGCTGCGCTGCGCACCGTCCACCTTTCTAGGCAGCGGTAGCACACAATAGTCTGCTAGCGTTGTTGACGCTGGCAGCGTTCTTGTAAATCGTCACCCATAGAAACGGCCTTCCCCCGCGGCGGCCTCTAAGCGCCTCCAGAATGACGGGAAGAGGCGGGTGGATGGGAGAGGGGGAGCCTTTCATTTTCAGGAAAAACTTTAACTCTGCCTACCTCCCCCGCACTCCTCTCAGGATAGAAACGTCCTTTGACTGCGCTGATAGTCGGTGTTGTGTTAAAGAAAAGAGATAATTTTCAAACGGTAACACTTTCTTCCGTGAGAGGTAATGCGGGTACCTCCGGACCCAGAATCCCCGAGATCTCGCGTGGCGTGTTTCCGGTCGCTGTGCTCTCGCCGGAGCAGTACGGCGAGGTTCGGCGATCCGGGAACTTTTCCCTCCGCTCCCGTTCTAGCAGGATCCTTACCCGAGGCCTCTTTACCTCCGCAAATTAAGTGTCCCTGTATTCTTTGATTGTAAGAAGAATGCTGCTCTCTCTTTTTTTTTTTTAAATGCCTGATCCCTGCAAAACTGTCCAATAGTAAGTACATAAACGTATGTAAAAGAAAAACACAATCTCGTCACCCAGAAATAACGTATTAACTTAGTTCTGTATAAACTTAGAGCTTTCATGCATACGCATAAACTTTTTTTTCTTAATAGGAAAATATGAGCATATTCTATTTTCCAAATTCCTCACATCTTTCCAGATAAAGTAGGTTACATTAGCGTTTTTAATGGCTATATGGATTTAATGGCTATATGGATTTAATGGCTATATGGATATAGTATTAATACATTCAGTCAGTTTCTAGATTGTTGGACCTTTAGGGTATTTACAGTCTTTCAGTTGTGCAAACAATACTAGATGATTATTATACATAAACCTGTACATATCCCTGATTTTCCTTAACATAAATTCATAGAAATACATTTACTGGATCAAAGGGAATGCGCATTTGTAGAGTTCTATATGTTGTTACCAGACTCTCCCCTTGAAAAGTTTTCCACCAACATAGTGGGTGAACCATAGCTAGGTGGTCTTCTTGCAGATCTTGAGTATTGTCAATCTTTGTGATCTTTATCACCTTAAAAAATATTATCATTTTTTCATCTTGTTTTAATTTACATCTCGTTGACCAGGTGTAAAACTGAGCATCTTCCATATATTTATTGGCTCTGTTTTTGTGAATTGCCAATTCATGATTTTTGCCTATCTGGAATATTAACATTTTTTTAAAAATTATAAGAGCTTTTTGTAAATTAGGAATATTAAGTTTTGTCTGAATGTAATCACAAATATTTTTACCTTTTTAAATTTATCTTTTATAATATAGCTTGTGGTGTTTATTTGCTGAAAAGTTTTTCTTGTCTTCTTTTTCTATGTATGGCTTCCACCCCGCCAATAAAACTTTTATTGAAGGAGAAAAAGCAGTCTAGGAAAAATAACATATGATACCAGATGAGCTAAAATAGCAAAGAATACAATTCATTTCTAAATTATTTGTAGATTATCAATTTCAATTAAAATGCAAACAAGATACTTTACAGATAGAGCTCAAGAAAACAAAACTAAAATTCTCTTAAGAAAAACTACATGTTTATAACTTTAAAAGAAAGTTATTTTAAGAGAGAGAGAAGCAGAGTGAAGAATGGACTGTGCCACTGATGTGTGGGCTAAGTAGAAAGACAATAGAGGTACAAGAAAAGTAAGTACATGATAAGATTATATAAAATATATAACAAAATTGTATATGTTCAATTTTGTATTATGTTAAAACTTTATATAGAGCTAATCAGAATCCACAAATAAGTGCAAATGAGTAGAAGTTAAAGCTGATGGGGTGGTTGTGAAGAAAGACATTTTTAGGTAGGTCTTTTCCTGTTTCCAGCTTTAATGCCATGCTTACCTGTGTATTTTTTTTTTTAACATTTTTAGATATCTTCTTAAAAATAGTTCAATATTTAGTCCTTCTGAAGTTTAGTTAGGAGGAGGAAGGGAAGAATCTAGCATGATTTTTTTTTTTCCCCCTAAATGACTTGGTTACTGCTGCTGCTAAGCTGCCTCAGTAGTGTCTGACTCTGTAACCCCAGAGGCGGCATCCCACCAGGCTCCCCGGTCCCTGGGATTCTCCAGGCAAGAATACTGGGGTGGGTTGCCATTTCCTTCTCCAGTGCATGAAAGTGAAAAGTAAAAGTTAAGTCGCTTAGTCGTGTCCGACTCCTAGCAACCCCATGGACTGCAGTCTACCAGGCTCCTCCATCCATGGGATTTTCCAGGCAAGAGTACTGGAGTGGGTGCCATTGCCTTCTCCGAATGACTTGGTTGCACTACACTATTTATTGAACACCACCCAGTCTTCTCTCTGATTTAAAATTCTACCTTTATACTGTACTAAATTTCCACATATATTTTACTTTCTATTTCATTGACTTGTTATTGGATAATAATATTATTGTTTTAATATACTTTAAATTATTTTTAAACTGCTGGTAGGGTAAATCCATGCTTAATAGTCTTCTTTTTTGGAATATATTTTTAAAGAATTGTTTCTTAAAAATATATTTGATGTATATAAAAGAAAAATTTGTCATATACATACATTAAAAAATATAATGTGAAGCAACCATTGTAAGATCTATGACATGAACTTGCATCAGTCTATATATTCTTCCCATTCTACTTATGCCATCCTCTCCATGGATATTTCTTCCATAGTAACTTTAAAATTGCTTTGTCAAATTAAAAGAGTTGTGATTTTGATTGGACTTGCATTAATTTTATAGATAACTTTAGGGGAGATGGGCATCTTTATAAAAATAATAAGTAGTTTTTACTGAGTGCTTTCTTCGTGTTCATTCATTCAATCCCCGCAGCAACCCTATTATCATTTTCATTTTACAGATGAGAAGACTGAAGCATAGATTGAATAACTTGTTGAAGGTCAAGAAACTTCTTGAAGGTCAAGCAACTAATTTGACTTAGTAAAGTCAAATGCAGGTAGTTTGGTCCCAGAGCCTGTGCTGTTAACCTCTTATGTTGAATTGCCTCTCCACAGTATGCAGTCTGCTCATCTATAAGGGACATGCCATTCAATTTGCCTGTACCACTTCCTCATGTTCCAGTCTACATCCTTATCTTTTATTAGTGAGCAGGTACCCACTTAACCCTCTTCCCTCCCCTACCATAGCTGATTGGACCAGGAGTAGGATTCAAATCGGTCCAATCAGATTCTCTCTTGAGAAATTTGCAATTCATCTTACCTGGTCTTGACCTAGAAAGTGATGACACTAGCACATAAGGGAGGGAGAGATGTCTGACCCACAACAGAGAGTGACAGACAGACAGACAGCAGAAGACTTACAAAGCCTTGGGTTCCCAGAAGTGAGTGGTAGGGAAGTTAGTTGCCTGGGGTTCTGGAACTTTCTGGGTCCTGGTTTGCCCTACTAAGCCTATCTACACAAGGTACTACTCTTCAAATAAACTTCTCTTTCAATTTAAAGTCACTTAAATGTTTCCTCTTCCTTCTGAAACCAAATATGCTGAATAGAAGTATGTGGCCCTCTGTTTACCCAAGTTTTCCTTTACTGTTTCCCAGTGTCATTTTCGGAAAAGGCAATGGCACCCCACTCCAGTACTCTTGCCTGGAAAATCCCATGGACAGAGGAGCCTGGTAGGCTGCAGTCCATGGCGTCACTAGGAGTTGGACATGACTGAGCGACTTCACTTTTACTTTTCACTTTCATGCATTGGAGAAGGAAATGGCAACCCACTCCAGTGTTCTTGCCTGGAGAATCCCAGGGACAGGGAAGCCTGGTGGGCTGCTGTCTATGGGATCGCATAGAGTCAGACTCGACTAAAGCGACTTAGCAGCAGCAGCAGTGGCATTTTCTTCCTAGATCCTATATGTTTTTTGTTCGGTTCATTCCTAAATATATTTAAGGTGTTTTTCCTCTTTACAGTGATAAATCTGCTATTGTTGTCCCCTTTACATTTTAATCTACAAAAATTCTACTTTCATCAGTTGAGTCTGCCAAATGTCAATGACTTGTAAATGTGACATTAGCCTTTGAGATGCATTTCAAAATGATATGTTTCCCACAAGGCATTTTTTTTTTTAGTTCTATACTTTCAGTTGTGCTGGTGATGATTCATTTAAGGATGATGATGATTCATCTGATGGTAGTGAGCCATGAGGATCCCAAAGAAGTATAGAGTTTCCTTGATTTAAAAAGAAAGTATCATACATGAATAGAAACGTTGAGTTCCCAACAGTATTTAGCTAATGTTAGATAAAATGAAACTCTTTTTGGCTGTGCCACGCAGCTTGTGGGATCTTAGTTCCCTGACCAGCGATTGAACATAGGCCCTCAGCAGTGAGAGTCAGAGTCTTAACTGCTGGACCACCAGTGAATTCCTGAAAACTATTTTTATCTTTTAAAAATTTATTTTAATTGGAGGCTAATTACAATATTGTGGTGGTTTTTGCCATACATTCACATGAATCAGCCATGGGTGTACATGTGTTCCCCATCCTGAACCCCCGTCTCACCTCCCTCCTCATCCCATCCCTCAGGGTCATCCCAGTGCACCAGCCCTGAGCACCCTGTCTCATGCATCGAATCTGGAGTGCCGATCTATTTCACACATGTTTCAATGCTATTGTCTCAAATCATCCCACCCTTGCCTTCTCCCACAGGGTCTAAAAGTTTATTCTTTACATCTGTGTCTCTTTTGTTGTCTTGCATTATAGGGTCATCGTTACCATCTTTCTAAATTCCGTATATCTGCGTTCAATTCAGTTCAGTCGCTCAGGCGTGTCCGACTCTTTGCCACCCCATGAATCGCAGCACGCCAGGCCTCCCTGTCCATCACCATCTCCCGGAGTTCACTCAGACTCACGTCCATCGAGTCCGTGATGCCATCCAGCCATCTCATCCTCGTTCATCCCTTCTTCTCCTGCCCCCATTCCCTCCCAGCATCAAAGTCTTTTCCAATGAGTCAACTCTTCACATGAGGTGGCCAAAGTACTGGAGTTTCAGCTTTAGCATCATTCCTTCCAAAGAAATCCCAGGGTTGATCTCCTTCAGAATGGACTGGTTGGATCTCCTTGCAGTGCAAGGGACCCTCAAGAGTCTTCTCCAACACCATAGTTCAAAAGCATCAATTCTTCGGCATTCAGCCTTCTTCACAGTTCAACTTTCACATCCATACATGACCACAGGAAAAACCATACCCTTGACTAGACGGACCTTAGTCAGCAAAGTAATGTCTCTGCTTTTGAATATGCTATCTAGGTTGGTCATAACTTTTCTTCCAAGGAGTAAGCATCCTTTAATTTCATGGCTGCAATCACCATCTGCAGTGATTTTGGAGCCCAAAAAAAATAAAGTCTGACACTGTTTCCACTGTTTCCCCATCTATTTCCCATGAAGTGATGGGACCGGATGCCATGATCTTCGTTTTAAGAATGTTAAGCTTTAAGCCAACTTTTTCAGTCTCTTCTTTCACTTTCATCAAGAGGCTTTTGAGTTCCTCTTCACTTTCTGCCATAAGGGTGGTGTCATCTGCATATCTGAAGTTATTGATATTTCTTCCGGCAATCTTGATTCTGGCTTGTGCTTCTTCCAGCCCAGCGTTTTTCATGAGGTACTCTGCATATAAGTTAAACAAGCAGGGTGACAATATACAGCCTTGACATACTACTTTTCCTATTTGGAACCAGTCTGTTGTTCCATGTCCAGTTCTAACTCTTGCTTCCTGACCTGCATATAGGTTTCTCAAGAGGCAGGTCACGTAGTCTGGTATTCCCATCTCTTTCAGAATTTTCCACAGTTTGTTGTGATCCACACAGTCAAAGGCTTTGGCGTAGTCAAGAAAGGAGAAGTAGATGTTTTTCTGGAACTCTCTTGCTTTTTCAATGATCCAGCAGATGTTGACAGTTTGATATCTGTTTCCTCTGCCTTTTCTAAATCTAGCTTGAATATCTGGATGTTCACAGTTCACATACTATTGAAGCCTGCCTTGGAGAATTTTGAGCATTACTTTACTAGAGTGTAAAGGGACTTCCCTGGTGGCTCAGACAGTAAAGCGTCTGTCTATGATGCAGGAAACCTGGGTTCGATCCCTGGGTTGGGAAGATCCCTTGGAGAAGGAAATGGCAATCCACTCTAGTACTACTGCCTGGAAAATCCCATGGACAGAGGAGCCTGGTAGACTACAGTCCATGGGGTCCGAAAGAGTCGGGCATGACTGAGCAACTTCACGTTTACTAGAGTGTGAGATCAGTGTAATTGTGCAGTAGTTTCAGCATCCTTTGGAGATGGAATGAAAACTGACCTTTTCCAGTCCTGTTGCTACTGCTGAGTTTTCCAAATTTCCTGGCATATTGAGTGTAGCACTTTCACAACATCATCATTTAGGATTTGAAATGGCTCGACTGGAATTCCGTCTCCTCCACTAGCTTTGTTTGTAGTGATGCTTCCTAAGTCCCACTTGACTTCACATTCCAGGATGTCTGTGTCTAGGTGACGATCACACCATTATGAGTAGTGCGTGCATGGGACCTTTTGAGGGAGGTCACCATTGCCATCATCTTCATTACCTCCACCATAGTGTGGCCCCAGGTAAATAACAGAGGGAACACAGCCCCACCCATCAACAGAAAATTGGATAAAACAATAGGGGACATTATTTGGATAAATATTTCAAATATAGTAGACAAAAATGTAAGGGTTAGAGAAATTGACAACTCATTCTTAATATAGGCATGTAAGTTTATCCAAACCCTCTGGGTCCAGTGTGTTTCAGAACTCAAGATTGTTGGGATTTTAGACAGGAATATAGTGTATATATAGTGTAAAATATAGCATAGTGTATTATAGTATATAATATAGTGTATAATATAGTGTATATAGAGGAGCCTGATAGGCTACAGTCCATGGGGTCGCAAAGAGTCAGACATGACTGAGCGACTTCACTCGCTTCACATAGTGTATATACCATATTTTCTGTAACACTCAGTGGGGTCTAGAGTAGCATTTTAAAATCAAACATAATCAAACGTGCCACAAAAAATCCGTTAGTATTAACACTAATTTGGATAAAGCTATATAACCTATATAGTAACCACACATGTTCAGGTAAGATTTGCTGCTAAATGAATTTGACTCAAACTTGTGAAAAACTTTAGGTTTCTAGAGAGTTTTTTTTGGATTTTGGAATTTTAGTAATAGTCTATAGATCTGTACAAGTGAATATGTTCTGATTTGAACATCTGGTGAGCACTGGGGGTCAATTACAGTGTTCTTTGAAGTCCTGGCTGGGTTAGGTAGTCTGTGGTTTGGGTGTTTAGTCTGAAGGCAAGAGAGTACACTTTTAGAAGAACAAAATACAGACTTTGAAGTAATTATTGAAAAAATAATGTTTAAAGTATCTTAACTTGCATTCTTAACCTTTGTCATCAGTCATTATTTCAATGTGTGGTGTATTTTTTTGTTTGAAAAGAACTGCAATAAACAATAATACTCTCTATAAAATCTTAATATTAAAAATTGCCTTAAATGATCCTTGGTGTTTTCATCTTTTATTTTGAGCATATAGAAGCACGTACTTCTAAATATCCTATGACTGTAAAGATACTATTTCAGTTGAGTCTTTTAAGGTATCAAAATTAAGGGACCTATTCAGTCATCATATACATTGAGTGCTTAGTCTGTATCAGATTGTACTAAGTGCTGAGGATATCGTTTGGCAGAAGAGAAGCATACATAAATAGGACATTATAATATCCTGTGATAAGTGATGTGATAGGGTAAGAACAGTGTACCATGAACACCATGTTCTAGGGGATGGGAGGGACTAAAAGTTAACCAAGAAATTAGGCACGTGAAATGGGGAGGGAAATTTTAAAATGTTCTGACATAGTGATTTTCCACACACAGTTCATCGACCAGCTGAATCGACATCACTTGGGAATTTGTCAGAAATGCAGATTCTCAGGACTTCAGACTTCCTGAATTTAAAACTCTGAAGTTGGAGTCTAGCAGTCTGTTTTAATAAACCTGATCATCCCTGTGATTCTGAGGTACACTACAGTTTGAGAGCCACTGTTGTAAACAGTCAATATGAAAAAAATCAGAGCACATATGCAATCTGCTATAAATGGCAAGATGTTTAGTGTAATTGAATGGCATTATTCACTATTTAGTGTATCTGGATGGGAGTGGTGTGGCAGCGTGGAGGAGTCATGGAAATGAAAGATAAGGTTGGAAAGGTAAGCATGCTTCATTTGGGTCTTATCAGTCATGTTAAAGAGTCTGGATTTAATTTATTCAACAAATGTTTATTTTATATCTACACTATAGTACAGTGTACAAAATAGATTCCCTGCTCTCAGGAAACTTAGCCTTGTTGTTCAGTCGATCAGTCATGTCCAACTCTTTTGCAACCCCATGGACTACAGCATGCCAGGCTTTCCTGTCCTTCACTTGGCCTAATAAGCAAATAAAAATGTATGTTTTTATATCAGGTGGTAAAAAAATGCCATGACACAACAACGTGGATGAATCTCCAAGGAATAATGTTATGTGGAAGAGGCCAACCCTCAAAAGTTAATATGTATGATTACACTTATATAACATTCTTGAAATAAAAACAATTAGACATGAACAGGTTAGTGGTTGCTGAGGATTAGAAGGGAGTAGAGGTTAGAGGGTCATGGGTGTGGCGGTAAAAGAGCACCATGAATCCTTGATAGAACTGGAAGTGTCCTGTATCTTGGCTGTATCAATGTCAATATCCTAGTGGCAATATTGCACTGTAGTTTTGTAAAATGTGGCCACTGGGGGAAACTGGGTAAAGGGTACACAGGATCTCTATTATTTCTTGCAAGTGCTTATGAATCTACAAATATTGCAAAGTAAAAAAGGTTCTTTGAATGATAAATCAGGATAGAGTATCAAAAAGATGAGAGGATTTATTTTATATGGGATAGTTAGGAAAGATCTAGGTGACGAAGGTAGAGCATTACATGGGAATACTTGGAGAATGTTAGAAATACAAAGACCCTGAGATAGAGTGTGCTCTGTGTGTGTGAGGAATAGCAAAGACAGTATTGTGGGTACGATAGATGAGCAAGAGGGGAGAGCAGTAGGAAATGAGATCAAAGAGTTGGTGGAGGTGGTAATGGTAGGAACATCATATAAGGGGTTATAGTCACAAAGACTTTTCATTCTGAGTAAAATGGGAAGCCATAGGAAAGTTTAAGCAGGAAAAGTAACAATCCAACTTAACCTTTTAAATGCTTTGCTTCACAGGGTGAAAAATTGACTAAGTGAAGGGAACATGAGATTATCGAGGTTTGGTCCAAGGTGGCAGAGGAGGAGGTAGTGAGAAGTAGTGTGACTGGTAGTGTGAATAAGTTTTGTAGTACAGTTGACTGGATGTTCTAATGAATTGGATGTGGGATGTGTGAGAAGGAGAGGAGTCAAATGTGATTCCAAGGTTTGGGCCTGAGCGAGTGGAAGAATGGTGCTACTGTTTTATGAAGTGCAGAATTTGAAGGAAGAGTACTCTAGGGCAGAAGATTAGCAGTTTAGTTTTGGGCTTGTTGAAATGCCTGTAGACATACAAATGGAGATGGGAAATATCCTGTGGGATATGTAGTTTGCATAGGAGTTGGGCTCGACATGGGAATTTCGGAGGCAGCAGCATGTAAATGGCATTTAAAGTCATGGACTAGATGAAAACTTCAATGAATGAGTGTGTAGATAGGAAAGAGAAGAGGTTTATGCAGTGAGTCCTGGACTCTCGAATTTTTAGAGGGTAGGAAGATAAAGGAGAATTCAGCAAAGAATGCCGAGAAAGAATGGTCGTTGAGATAGAAGGAGAACTGAAGACGGGGGTGACTTGGAGATCTACTGACAAAACTATCTCAAGAAGAAACCAACCAATAAATCAAATGCTCGTGTTAGGTGATATGAGATATGAACTGAGATTTCTCCTTGAGATTTGGCTGCATGGAGGTCATTGTTGATTCTGATAAGTGCAGTTTTTATTACACAGTGGGAGGAAAATCTGATTGGAGTAGGCTCAAGAGAGAAAGGAGAGTCAGTAAAAATTAAGTATAGACAATTCTTTGGAAGTGCTTTGATCAGGGATGAGGAGGTGCAAAGAGAAGAGGCAGAAACTCTACCCTAAGAACAGTGGGGAGTCTATGGAGAACTCTTGGTGTCTACCCTTTCAAGGACAGTTTAAAATACTTG
The DNA here is from genome assembly GCF_016772045.2 of Ovis aries. Classification (NCBI taxonomy): domain Eukaryota; kingdom Metazoa; phylum Chordata; class Mammalia; order Artiodactyla; family Bovidae; genus Ovis; species Ovis aries. Next base: position 46,375,038 of record NC_056056.1, read on the forward strand.
ACATGACTGCTTTGTTAATGTGTTTTCATTAGCTATTACACGCAAGAAAAAGTGATTATGTTAGCTAACATCTTAATTTTATATCCTATGAAACAATGTCATTGAAAGTAAATAACTTTTCAAAGAATATTGGATATCAGGTTTTGATTGTTTGCCTTAAGTAATAAGAGATTTGTTCTATGTCTGTGTGTGTGTGTTTATGTGCATATGTATATATACAGTTGATCCTTGAACAATTTGGGACTGAACTGTGAAGGCAGTTTAAATGCATATTTCTTCAAAAAATAGATTCAAAACTTTTTTTAGATTTGTGACAGTTTGAAAATAACTCAAAAATTGTGTAGCCTAGAAATATCAAAAAGAAGTATGGTATGTCATGAATGCATAAAATATACGCAGGTACTAGGGTATTTTATCATTTGCTGAAGTATCATTTACTGGATGGTAGTTCATAACATTGTGCAGGAGGTGGTGACCAAGACCACTCCCAAGAAAAAGAAATGTAAGAAGGCAAAGTGGTTGTCTGAGGAGGTATTACAAATAGCTGAGAAAAGAAGAGAAGCAAAAGGTGAAGGAAAAAGGGAAAGATATACCTAACGGAATGTGGAGTTCCAGAGAATAGCAAGGAGATATAAGAAAGCCTTCTTAAGTAAACAATGCAGAGAAATAAGAGGAAAACAATAGAATGGGAAAGACTAGAGATCTCTTCAAGAAAAGTAGAGATACCAAGGGACTATTTCATGCAAAGATAGGCACAATAAAGGACAGAAAGAGCAAGGACATAACAGAAGCAGAAGAGATAAAGAAGAGGTGGCAATACTACACAGAAGTACTGTACCAAAAAAGGTCTTAATGACCCAGATAATCACGATGGTATGATCACTCACCTAGAGCCAGACGTTGTTTAATGCAAAGTCAAGTGGGCCTTAGGAAACATCACTACTAACAAAGCTAGTGGAGGTAGTGGAATTCTAGCTGAGCTATTTCAAATCCTAAAAGATGATGCTGTGAAAGGGCTGCACTCAATATGCCAGCAAATTTGGAAATCGCAACAGTGGCCATAGGACTGGAAAAGGTCAGTTTCTATTCCAGTCCCCAAAAGCAATGCCAAAGAATGTTCAGACTACTGTACAACTGTGCTCATTTCACATGCTAGCAAGGTAATGCTTAAAATCCTTCAAACTAGGCTTCAACAGTAAATGAACCAAGAAATTCCAGATGTTCAAGCTGGATTTAGAAAAGGCAGAGTAACCAGAGATCAAATTGCCAACATCCATTGGCGCATAGAAAAAGTAAGAAAAATTTAAAAAAAAAATGCTTCATTAACTATGCTAAAGGCTTTGACTGTGTGGATCACAACAAACTGTAGAAAATTCTTAGAGAGATGGGAATACCAGAACACCTTACCTGTCTCCTGAGAAACCTGTATGGATATCAAGAAGCAACAGTTAGAACTGGACATGAAACAACAAACTGGTTCAAAATTGGGAAAGGAGTACGTCAACGCTGTATACTGTCACCTTGCCTATTTAACTTATATTCAGAGAACATCAAGAGAAATGTCAGGCTGGATGACTCACAGGCTGGAATTAAGATTTCTGGGCGAAATACCAACCTCAGATATGCAGATGAAACCACTCTAATGGCAGAAAGTGAAGAGGAACTAAAGAGCCTTTTGATGAGGGTAAAAGAGGAGAGTGAATAAGCTAGTTTAAAACTCAACATTCAAAAAAATGAAGATCATGCTATCTGGTCCCATCACTTCATGGCAAATAGATGGGGAAAAAGTGGGAACCATGACAGACTACTTTTCTTGGGCTCCAGAATCATTGTGGATGGTGACTGCAGCCATGAAATTAAAGACACTTGCTCTTTGGAAGAAAACCTTTGACAAACGTAGACAGCATAATAGAAAGCAGAGACATCACTTTGCTGACAAAGGTCTGAGGTCAAAACTGGTTTTTCCAGTAGTCATGTATGGATGTGAGAGTTGGACCATAAAAAAGGCTGAGCACTGAAGAATTGATGCTTTCAAATTGTGGTGCCAGAGAACACTTTAAGGAGTCCTTTGGACAGTGAGAAGATCATCCAGTCAAACCCCCCCAAAATCAATTCTGAATATTCATTGGAAGTATTGATGCTGAAGCTGAAGCTCCAGTACTTTGACCACCTGATGTGAAGAGCCAACTCATTGAAAAAGACCCTGATGCTGGGAAAAATTGATGGCAGAAGGAGAAGGGGGTGACAGAGGATGAGATGGCTGGATGACATAATTGACTCAATGGATATGAGTTTGAGCAAACTCCGGAAGATAGTGAAGGACAGGTAAGCCTGGCATGCTACAGTTCATGGAGTCGCAAAGAGTCACACTTAACTTAGTGGCTGAACATCAACAACTATAAAATATAAACAAGTCTATTGTAAAAAGTTCAAAATTTTTCAAAATTTACACAGTCACTTACAGAGCATACATGGCAACATTCCCAGTTAAGAAAAAGATAAACATAAAGAAGCAGTATTAAATCATAACTGCATAAAATTAACTATAATACATGGTGTACCACTTTAACTGGAGAAGGCAATGGCACCCCACTCCAGTACTCTTGCCTGGAAAATCCCATGGATGGAGGAGCCTGGTAGGCTGCATTCCATGGGATCGCTGAGTTGGACATGACTCAGTGACTTCACTCTCACTTTTCACTTTCATGCATTGGAGAAGGAACTGGCAACCCACTCCATTGTTCTTGCCTGGAGAATCCCAGGGATGGTGGAGCCTGGTGGGCTGCCGTCTATGGGGTCGCACAGAGTCGGACACAACTGAAGCGACTTAGCAGCAGCAGTACTACTTTAATAATTTCATAGCTACCTCCTGTTGCTGTAACGATGAAATCTAGTGTTTCATGTTGCAAGTAAAATGCTATGTGACACTAAACATCTCCATGTGAACAATTGTGTCTCTAGTAAAATCTATATTGCAGTAAAAGATTATCTCATGGTTTTCAAAGATTTTTCATCGTGTTTAGTGCAATGCTATAAACTTTGAATAACACCAAGGACCCATACAAAGTGCTGCTAATGATCCTGGAAGTTCTTCCAAGAAGCAGAGTCATTATATTACAAGAAAAATTTGAACTGTTTGATATGCAGCATAGATTGATCTGTTTGATCTGCAGCTGTGGTTACCCACCATTTCAAGATATATAAATCCAGTGTAAAGACCATTGTTAATAAAGGAAAAGGAAACTGTTGCTGCAGCTACAGAAACTTGTAACTGTTGCAAAACTTTGCACTGTTGATGAAATGCCTTTTTATCTCATATTGAAAATGTAACCCTTTTGTGTGGGTGAAGTATTGCTGTAAGAAAGACTTATCTATGGAGTCTAATATGATTCCAGAAAAAATGAAGTCATATAACAACTTAAAAGGAAGGTGAAAGACCTAAAGTAGGAAAAATTTATGTCAGCAAGAATAGTTTGATAATTTTAAAAAGAAGTTTGGCTTTAAAATGTCAAGATAATAGGAGAAGAAGCTTCTGCTCAGCAACAGACAGCAGAAAAGTTGTCATTAAAAGAATCATTGAGGAGGAAGGATGTCTGCCTAAACAAGTTTTTAATGCAGAAAAAAGTATTCTATTCTGGCGAGGGGAGGGGTATGCCACAAAAGACATTTATTAGTAAGGAAGAGAAGTGAGCACCAGCATTTAAGGAAAGGATAAGCTAACTTTACTATTTTGTGCAAATGCAGTCCAGTTTATGATCAGGACTGCCCTTATCTATAAAGCTGCTAACTCCTAAACCATGAAGGGAAAAGATAAACACCAGTCTTTTGGTTTTACAATAAGAAGGCCTACACTACCAGAACACTTTTTCTTGATTGGTTCCATCAATGTTTTGTCTCTAAAGTCAGGAAGTACCTTTGCCAGTAAGTAATTGCCTTTTAAATTTCTTTTGATACTGGACAATGCCTTTGGCCACTTCAGACCTCATAAGTTCCACTCCAAAGGTGTTGAAGTGGTTGCTTGCCACTAGACACAATGTCTGTAATTTAGCCTCTAGATCAGGGGGTCATGTGAAAGTGTTAGTTGCTGAGTTGTGTCTGACTTTTTGTGACTCCATGGACTGTCATGGAGCCTGCTAGGCTTCTCTGTCCATTGAATTCTCCAGGCAAGAATACTGGAGTGGGTATGCCACAAAAGCCATTCCTTTCTCCAATGGATCTTCCTGACCCATGGATCAAACCCAGGTCTCCTGCACTGCAGGCAGATTCTTTACCATTGAGCCACCAGAAATCCCAGATCAGGGGGTCATAAGGACTTTTAAACCTCATTATGTATGGTACTTTATGGAAAAGATTGTCAGTGCTATGGAAGAGAAACCCGATAGAACATCATAAAAGTCTGGAAGGATTATACCATTGAATACATGCCATCACTGTTGAGAAAAAGCCCTGAAAGCCATCAAACCTGAAAGGAAATTCCTGCTGGAGAAAACTGTGTCTAGCTGTTATGCCTGACTTCACAGAATTTACAACAGAACCAGTCAAGGGGATCGTGAAAGAGATTATGGATATGGCAACAAAGGTAGCGAGGGGGAGTGAAGAGTTTCAAGATCTAGATCTTGGAGAAATTCAAAAGCTAGTAGACACCACATCAGAGGAATTAACAGAAGATGACTTAGTGGAGAAGAGCGCTTCTGAACCAAGACCAGAAAAGGAGGAAGATGTAGAAGAAGCAGTGCCAAAAGACAAATTGACATAAGACAATCTGGCAGAAAGGTTCCAATTATTCAGGACTACTTTTGACTTCTTTTATGACCTCAGCACTTCTATGATATGGGCACTGAAACTAAAGCAAATAGTGGTGGCTACCATATAGAAACATTTTTAGAGAAATGAAAACGCAAAAAAGTCATTCAGAAATTACAATATTTCCTTAAAGTTACACTGAGTGTGCCTGTCTCTCTTGCTTCCCCTTCCATCTTCTCCACCTCTTCCACCCCTAAGACAGCAAGAGCAACCCCTCCTCCTGCTCCTTCCCAGATTATTCAATGTGAAGACAAGGATGAAGATCCTTATGATTCACTGTCACTTAGTGAGTGGTAAATCATCACGCTAATAGTAAATCATCATTGAACTAGTAAACTTCTGTATGTGTCTTTGTGTGAAAATCTAAAAATTGTGGGGCAAAAACTGTATGAGACTTTTTTTCGTGTCTCCATCATTATTGCCAAAGTGTTCATTTTACAGAATATCATGTGGTTTGTGGTATATGAACATTTTTAGAGAAAGGAAAAAGCAAAAAAGTCAGACAGAAACTATGATGTATTTCCTTTGTGTTGCATTGAGTATTCCTGCCTCTCCTGCCTCCCCTTCTACCTCGTCCACCTCTGCCACATAAGACAGCAAGACCGATGCATCCTCTTCCTCCTCAGGTTACTCAGTGTGGAGACATGTGGATTAAATGAAATAATATACATTAAGGGTTTATTATAGAGCAGTAACAAAAGGTACATCTGACTTGATTTTTTAAAAGCAAAACTACTAATTCTTTCGCAACTAACTAGTTCACATCTAATGTTCCCATATATGTATATATCTGGGGAAAAAAAACCTTTAATGTAGATTTACATGAAAATATTACTTGGTTCCAGAAAGAAATATAGAAGTAAAATCAATTTTACTAATTGTTTTCCAATTTAGAACATTGTGTTGGCTGGGATTCTGCTTTTAATAAACTAGTCTCTTAAAGATACAGATGTAAACCCTAGAGATGGGGGACGGGATGACCCTATGAGACAGGAGATTTGGACATCTCTGCCATGTGGGCTGAATAGTATATAAGCCAGTTTACAGAGAAAATAGTTGTATGTAACATTCACTAAGAATTTAATGTCAAACTACCAGGCTTTGCAGAGAGATAACCTGCCCAAAGCTCTGTAGTTTGTAAGTGAGAGAAATGGGTTTTGAACCCAGACAGTTTATATTAGAAGCACAGGAACTTCACCACCACCCTCACAGAAGAAAAGGAAAATAACTGAGATAAAGAGGAAGAAATGAGATAACAAATGGCAAAGGTTCTGCTTAAAGTTGCATAAGCAGAGAGCAAAAAGGGAAGTTATTATAAAGACACAGTAAACCTGGTTACCTCCCAGAATTCAAGGGCAGGGTCTCTGGAAGGACTTTGAATTGATGATTCATCAGGAAGCAGGCAGGATGTCTCACCGAATGGCAGACTTCATAGTGTCTGTAGTATACAATGGGGCTTCTATAAATAAAATCTTTTATTTTCAATTATGTTCTTTTCCATAAATGTGCAGTAGCATACAATATGGGTCAATAACACAAATTTCCTTCAGGTATAAGAGAAGCAGCACCAGCCCAGGAGTCTGAAGATTTGGTTTTTGTTCCTAAACGTTCATGGAACATAAATGTTCATGAAAACTTTGGGGAGTGATAGAGTACGCTTGATATGTTTAGTACCTAGGTGGCAGTGTTGATTTCACAGGTATATACATATGTTAAAACAGTGTACACTTTAAATGTGCAGTTATACCTCAATAAAGTTGTTTACTCTTTTTTTTGAAGTATAGTTGATTTACTATGTCTTGTTAGTTTCTGGTGTAGAGAAAAGTTATTTGGTTTTATATATATATATATATGTATATACATGTATATACATATACATATATATGCCAAAGCCTTTGACTGTGTGGATCACAATAAACTGTGGAAAATTCTTAAAGAGATGGAGATACCAGACCACCTGACCTGCCTCTTGAGAAACCTGTATGCAGGCCAGGAAGCAACAGTTAGAACTGGACATGGAACAACAGGCTGCTTCCAAATAGGAAAAGGATTACGTCAAGGCTGTATATTGTCACCCTGCTTATTTAACTTATATGCAGAGTACATCATGAGAAACGCTGGACTGGAAGAAGCACAAGCTGGAATCAAGATTGCCAGGAGAAATATCAATAACCTCAGATATGCAGATGACACCACCCTTATGGCAGAAAGTGAAGAGGAACTAAAAAGCCTCTTGCTGAAAGTGAAAGAGGAGAGTGAAAAAGTTGGCTTAAAACTCAACATTCAAAAAACGAAGATCATGGCATCTGGTCCCATCACTTCATGACAAATAGATGGGGAAACAGTGGAAATAGTGTCAGACTTTATTTTGGGGAGCTCCAAAATCACTGCAGATGGTGACTGCAGCCATGAAATTAAAAGACGCTTACTCCTTGGAAGAAAAGCTATGACCAACCTAGATAGCATAGTGAAAAGCAGAGACATTACTTTGTCAACAAAGGTCCATCTAGTCAAGGCTATTGTTTTTCCAGTGGTCATGTATGGAAGTGAGAGTTGGACTGTGAAGAAAGCTGAGTGCCAAAGAATTGATGCTTTTGAAGTGTGGTGTTGGAGAAGACTCTTGAGAGTCCCTTGGACTGCAAGGAGATCCAACCAGTCCATTCTAAAGGAGATCGGTCCTGGGTATTCTTTGGAAGGAATGATGCTAAAGCTGAAACTCCAGTATTTTGGCCACCTCATGCAAAGAGTTGACTCATTGGAAAAGACTCTGATGCTGGGAGGGATTGGGGGCAGGAGGAGAAGGGGATGACAGAGGATGAGATGGCTGGATAGCATCACTGACTCGATGGATGTGAGTCTGAGTGAACTCCGGAAGTTGGTGATGGACAGGGAGGCCTGGTGTGCTGCAGTTCGTGGGGTCGCAACGAATCGGACACAACTGAGTGACTGAGCTGAACTGATGTAAATATTCTTTCTCTTCCGTTATGGTTTATTACATGATATTGAATATAGTTCTCTATGCTATACATAGAACCTTGTTGTTTATCTATTTTATATATAGTAGTTTGTATCTGCTAATCCCAAACTCCTAAATTCATCCTTCCCCCACCACCTTTCCCCTTTGCCAACCAAAAGTTTGTTTTCTATCTCTGTGAGTCTGTTTCTATTTCATAAGGAAGTTCTTTTGTGTCATGTTTTAAACTCTACATATAAGTGATAATAATATGGTATTTGTCTGTCTTTCTGACTTACTTCACTTAGTATGATAATCTTTAGAGCCATTCATGGCATTATTTCATTCTTTTCCATGGTTGAGTAGTATTTCATTATGTCTATATAGCACATCTTTATCTTTTCATCCGTCAGTGGGCATTTAGTTTGCTCCCATGTCTTGGCTATTGTAAATAGTGCTGCAGTGAACTTTGAGGTGTATGTATCTTTTTGAATTAGAGTTTTCTGCAGATATATGCCCAGGAGTGGGATTGCTGGATCATATGGCATCTCTACTATTAGTTTTTTAAGGAACCTGCATAACTGTTTTCTGTAGTAGCTGTGCCAATTTATATTCCTACCAACAATGCAGGAGAGTTCCCTTTCCTCCACACGCTCTCCAGCATTTATAATTTGTAAACTTTTTAACAATGGCTATTCTGAGCAGTCTAAGATAGTACCTCATTGTAGTTTTGATTTGTGTTTCTCTAACAATTAGCAACATTGAGCATCTTTTCATGTGCCCCTTGGCCATCTGTGTATCTTCTTCAGAAAGTGAAAGTTGCTCAGTTGCGTCCAGCTCTTAGAGACCCCATGGACTATGCTCTCTGTGGAATTCTCCAGGCCAGAATACTGGAGTAGGTTGCCTTTCCCTTCTCCAGAGGATCTTCCCAACCCAGGGATCGAACCCAGGTCTCCTGCATTGCAGGCAGATTCTTTACCAGCTGAGCCACAAGGGAAGCCCAAGAACACTGGAGTGGATAGCCTATCCCGTCTCTAGTGGATCTTCCTGGCCTAGGAATCAAACCAGCATCTCCTGCCTTGCAGGCGGATTCTTTACCAACCGAGCTATCAGGGAAGCCCAGCTATTTAGGTTTTCTGTCCGTTTTTTGATTGAGTTTATTGTTGTTGTTCTTGAGTTATATGAGCTGTTTGTATATTTTGGAAATTAAGCTTTCTCTGGTTGCATCTTTTGCAAGGTTTTTTTTCCCATTCCATAGGTTGTCTTTTCATTTTCTTTTATGGTTTCATTTGCTGCATAATAGCTTTTAAGTTTGGTTAGGTCTTATTTGCTTATTTTTGCTTTTATTTGTATTGCCTTGGGAGACTAACTTAGAACATTGTGCAATTTATGTCAGAGAGTGTTTGCCTATTTTTTTTCTAGGAGTTTTATGGTGTCATATCTTACATTTAAGTCTTTAAGTCATTATTAGTTTATTTTTTGTGTATGATATGAGGATATGTTCTTTTTTTTTTTTAATTTTATTTTTTTATTTTTTAGTTTTTTATTTTTTAAATTTTAAAATCTTTAATTCTTACATGCATTCCCAAACATGAACCCCCCTCCCACCTCCCTCCCCATAACATCTTTCTGGGTCATCCCCATGCACCAGCCCCAAGCATGCTGCATCCTGCGTCAGACATAGACTGGCGATTCAATTCACATGATAGTATACATGTTAGAATGTCATTCTCCCAAATCATCCCACCCTCTCCCTCTCCCTCTGAGTCCAAAAGTCCGTTATACACATCTGTGTCTCTTTCCCTGTCTTGCATACAGGGTCGTCATTGCCATCTTCCTAAATTCCATATATATGTGTTAGTATACTGTATTGGTGTTTTTCTTTCTGGATTACTTCACTCTGTATAATCGGCTCCAGTTTCATCCATCTCATCAGAACTGATTCAAATGAATTCTTTTTAACGGCTGAGTAATACTCCATTGTGTATATGTACCACAGCTTTCTTATCCATTCATCTGCTGATGGACATCTAGGTTGTTTCCATGTCCTGGCTATTATAAACAGTGCTGCGATGAACATTGGGGTACATGTGTCTCTTTCAATTCCTGGTTTCCTCGGTGTGTATGCCCAGAAGTGGGATTGCTGGGTCATAAGGTAGTTCTATTTGCAATTTTTTAAGGAATCTCCACACTGTTCTCCATAGTGGCTGTACTAGTTTGCATTCCCACCAGCAGTGTAGGAGGGTTCCCTTTTCTCCACACCCTCTCCAGCATTTATTGCTTGCCGATTTTTGGATCGCAGCCATTCTGACTGGTGTGAAGTGGTACCTCATTGTGGTTTTGATTTGCATTTCTCTAATAATGAGTGATGTTGAGCATCTTTTCATGTGTTTGTTAGCCATCCGTATGTCTTCTTTGGAGAAATGTCTATTTAGTTCTTTGGCCCATTTTTTGATTGGGTCGTTTATTTTTCTGGAGTTGAGCTGCAGAAGTTGCTTGTATATTTTTGAGATTAGTTGTTTGTCAGTTGCTTCATTTGCTATTATTTTCTCCCATTCAGAAGGCTGTCTTTTCACCTTGCTTATATTTTCCTTTGTTGTGCAGAAGCTTTTAATTTTAATTAGATCCCATTTGTTTATTTTTGCTTTTATTTCCAGCATTCTGGGAGGTGGATCATAGAGGATCCTGCTGTGATTTATGTCTGAGAGTGTTTTGCCTATGTTCTCCTCTAGGAGTTTTATAGTTTCTGATCTTACATTTAGATCTTTAATCCATTTTGAGTTTATTTTTGTGTGCGGTGTTAGAAAGTGATCTAGTTTCATTCTTTTACAAGTGGTTGACCAGTTTTCCCAGCACCACTTGTTAAAGAGATTGTCTTTACTCCATTGTATATTCTTGCCTCCTTTGTCAAAGATAAGGTGTCCATATGTGTGTGGATTTATCTCTGGGCTTTCTATTTTGTTCCATTGATCTATATGTCTGTCTTTGTGCCAGTACCATACTGTCTTGATGACTGTGGCTTTGTAGTAGAGCCTGAAGTCAGGCAAGTTGATTCCTCCAGTTCCATTCTTCTTTCTCAAGATTGCTTTGGCTATTCGAGGTTTTTTGTATTTCCATACAAATCTTGAAATTATTTGTTCTAGTTCTGTGAAAAATGTGCCTGGTAGCTTGATAGGGACTGCATTGAATTTGTAAATTGCTTTGGGTAGTATACTCATGTTCACTATATTGATTCTTCCAATCCATGAACATGGTATATTTCTCCATCTATTAGTGTCCTCTTTGATTTCTTTCATCAGTGTTTTATAGTTTTCTATATATAGGTCTTTAGTTTCTTTAGGTAGATATATTCCTAAGTATTTTATTCTTTTCGTTGCAATGGTGAATGGAATCTTAAAAATTAGGGCAGAAATAAATGCAAAAGAAACAAAAGAGACCATAGCAAAAATCAACAAAGCCAAAAGCTGGTTCTTTGAAAGGATAAATAAAATTGACAAACCATTAGCCAGACTCATCAAGAAGCAAAGAGAGAAAAATCAAATCAATAAAATTAGAAATGAAAATGGAGAGATCACAACAGACAACACAGAAATACAAAGGATCATAAGAGACTACTATCAGCAGTTGTATGCCAATAAAATGGACAACGTGGAAGAAATGGACAAATTCTTAGAAAAGTACAATTTTCCAAAACTGAACCAGGAAGAAATCGAAAATCTTAACAGACCCATCACAAGCACGGAAATTGATACTGTAATCAGAAATCTTCCAGCAAACAAAAGCCCAGGTCCAGATGGCTTCACAGCTGAATTCTACCAAAAATTTCGAGAAGAGCTAACACCTATCCTACTCAAACTCTTCCAGAAAATTGCAGAGGAAGGTAAACTTCCAAACTCATTCTATGAGGCCACCATCACCCTAATACCAAAACCTGACAAAGATGTCACAAAAAAAGAAAACTACAGGCCAATATCTCTGATGAACATAGATGCAAAAATCCTCAACAAAATTCTAGCAATCAGAATCCAACAACACATTAAAAAGATCATACACCATGACCAAGTGGGCTTTATCCCAGGGATGCAAGGATTCTTCAATATCCGCAAATCAATCAATGTAATTCACCACATTAACAAATTGAAAAATAAAAACCATATGATTATCTCAATAGATGCAGAGAAGGCCTTTGACAAAATTCAACATCCATTTATGATAAAAACTCTCCAGAAAGCAGGAATAGAAGGAACATACCTCAACATAATACAAGCTATCTATGACAAACCCACAGCAAACATTATCCTCAATGGTGAAAAATTGAAAGCATTTCCCCTAAAGTCAGGAACAAGACAAGGGTGTCCACTTTCACCGCTACTATTCAACATAGTTCTGGAAGTTTTGGCCACAGCAATCAGAGCAGAAAAAGAAATAAAAGGAATCCAAATTGGAAAAGAAGAAGTAAAACTCTCACTGTTTGCAGATGACATGATCCTCTACATGGAAAACCCTAAAGACTCCACCAGAAAATTACTAGAGCTCATCAATGAATATAGTAAAGTTGCAGGATATAAAATCAACACACAGAAATCCCTTGCATTTCTATACACGAATAATGAGAAAGTAGAAAAAGAAATTAAGGAAACAATTCCATTCACCATTGCAACGAGGATATGTTCTACATTCATTGATTTGTATGTCTGCCCAATTTTCCCAATACCACTTGCTGTAGACTCTTTTCTCCATTCTATATTCTTTTTGTTTGTTTGTTTTGAACCTTTAATGAGAAAAAAATGTAATATCGAGCTCAAAAACATAGTGTGTTTGTTGTGCCAATAGGCCAAGGATTAGGGATACACAGGATAGGACTAGCAAACAAGATACATGTAAACAAAGATACACTTGATCACAGAGTGAAAAACTGGTGCCTGGCACAATTTTAAGTCTTACTTTCCTCATCACGGGCTTCTCTGGTGGCTCAATTGGTAAAGAATCTGCTTGTAACACAGGAGACCCAGGTTCCGTTCCCGGGTTGGGAAGATCCCCTGGAGAGGGGAATGGCAACCCACGTCAGTATTCTTGCCTAGAGAATTCCATGGACAGGAGCTTGGCAGGCTACTGTCCAGGGGGTCACAAAGAGTCAGACATGACTGAGAAACTAACATACTTTCCTCACCACTCAGCAGCCAACATGTTGGGGATCCCATGGCTGATGGGGAATAGACATCCTGACTCTGGGCGTTGCAGGATGCCCTCCAACCATCCACCTCCAGCAGTATATGGTGCCTCTTTCTCAGAAATTTCTTGTCATGCTTATATCCCTGAATTGTCTCTTTGGGCACCTTGATCAGATGCAGGCTGTTGGCAGCCTCCAGAAGCACTTCCCACTCCACTTTGAGTGTCATACATACTACGAAGTTGGGGTTGAACTCCACAGGGTTGATGTAGACCTCAGTGGCCATGCAGAGGAAAGCCATAGGGCCTCACTCCCCACACATGCAAGCTCAGCAGATTGTGGATGAGCAGCTTCATGTTTATGTTACATGCTCTTGCAAAGCTGGAACCAGAAGCTCCATTGTATATCCTTCCCTCCTCTATTGAAGATTAGTTGACCAAAGGGGTGTGGGTTTATCTCTGGGCTCTCTATTCTGTTCCATTGATTCAGATGTATGTTCTTGTGCCAATACCACACCATTTTGATTACTGTAGCTTTGTAGCATTGTCTGAAGTCTGGGAGATTTATGGCTCCAACTTTGTTGTTTTTCCTCAGGATTGTTTGAGCAATTCTGGGTCATTTATGGCTCCACATAAAATTTTGAGTTATTTGTTCTAGTGCCGGGAGCCAGTGTGAGGAACTCTACCCATGGCAAAGGTCATGAGGAAGGAGGCTTTGGCATATGCAAAGGCGGGATCGAGCCTCAGGAGACCCCCTGTTCCCGAGCATCTACCCCCAAAACCAGAGTGCATACTTTACTGTTTTATGCTCTCACCTACACCTCTGACTTTATGGGGGCTCTCCCCCATCACCATTTCTCTCAGAGAGGGAGTTAACTTGCAGCTCCAGTTAATAAAAATTCCTGGGCATGACAAGAGTGTTTCAACTTACAAACTCCTCTGAAGGTCCTCTAGCCTGCCTGAGCGGGTTTGTCCAGCCACATGTAATTGTTTACAGCCTCCCAACCATGAGAGGCACGAGATGCTTTAAACTTTCTATATACAGACTCTTTTAAAAAGTTAGAAAATTGTTAGTATAGTATTAGTGGGTTGATTAGAAATTAAATTGGTGAAGGGTTTTCATTTGTTGAGCCAATATTTGCTGCTAAATCTCCATAGTCCTCGCCCTTATAATGAATGTAACTCGCATATAGGAAAAATAAGTATTAACCTTTAAGATTAATCATGTTAAACTTTAGGCCAAGTAAATTCCTTTCTTGATTGTAACCCACTACACCCTCACCCTATAGGAATGCAACTTTATTTGAAGGGTGGTGCTTAGTTTAAGAAAAAATCACCCCTGGAAAAAGTAAGTTTTCTAGTTGACTGACCATTACCAGAAAGGGCCATAAAATGTCAGCAGGCTTCATGGCCAGAAGATGATGTAAAACCCCTTAGACCTTTGTATAATTTTATATGAAGCACCTGATTGTGACAAGGGTAAGGTCTGCTGACCCCCACGTGACTCTGTATTCATCCCTATGTATAACAAAAAGTATATAAGCAAACCTGAAAAATAAAGAAATGGGATCAGTTTCTGGAAAGACTGACTCCCCCTTGTCGTTCTTTCCCCTTCTGGCTGAATTCCCATCTGGTATGTGGGTACTCACCAAGCCTGCTAATTCTGCCTGGGCTTCTAAGATTGGACCGGGGAGGCCTCAGTGCCTCCTCTCCTTCGGGAGAATGGAAAGACACCTGTGGCCTACGTAGCTGGTGATTGGTATTCCACATAAACCAAGTTATTCAGCCTCTTTTTCTCCACTAATTTTCCTACTACACTATCCGTTTCTAATCTCTCTCTATATCTGTAATTAAATAAATTTTTTCCTAGGACACCGATTCCATCTCCCCTTCGAATTACCAAAGAACCACCAGCGCTGGACCCCAGCATTCTAGTTCTGTGAAAAATGTCATGGGTAATTTGATAGAGATCACATTAAATCTATAGATTGCTTTGGGTTCAGTTCAGTTCAGTCCAGTCGCTCAGTCGTGTCCAGCTCTTTGCGACCCCATGAATTGCAGCACGCCAGGCCTCCCTGTTCATGACCATCTCCCGGGTTTCACTCAGACTCACGTCCATCAAGTCAGTGATGCCATCCAGCCATCTCATCCTCTGTCATCCCCTTCTCCTCCTGCCCCCAATCCCTCCCAGCATCAGGGTCTTCTCCAATGAGTCAACTCTTCACATGAGGTGGCCAAAGTACTGGAGTTTCAGCTTTAGCATCATTCCTTCCAAAGAAATCCCAGGGTTGATCTCCTTCAGAATGGACTGGTTGGATCTCCTTGTAGTTCAAGGGACTCTCAAGAGTTTTCTCCAACACCACAGTTCAAAAGCATCAATTCTTGGGCACTCAGCCTTCTTCACAGTCCAACTCTCACATCCATACATGACCACAGGAAAAACCAGAGCCTTGACTAGACGGACCTTAGTCGGCAAAGTAATGTCTCTGCTTTTGAATATACTATCTAGGTTGGTCATAACTTTTCTTCCAAGGAGTAAGCGTCTTTTAATTTCATGGCTGCAGTCACCATCTGCAGTGATTTTGGAGCTCCCCAAAATAAAGTCTGACACTATTTCCACTGTTTCCCCATCTATTTCCCATGAAGTGATGGGACTGGATGCCATGATCTTCGTTTTCTGAATGTTAAGCTTTAAGCCAACTTTTTCGCTCTCCTCTTTCACTTTCAAGAGGCTTTTAGCTCCTCTTCACTTTCTGCCGTAAGGGTGGTATCATCTGCATATCTGAGGTTATTGATATTTCAACTGGCAATCTTGATTCCAGCTTGTGTTTCTTCCAGTCCAGCATTTCTCATGATGTACTCTGCATATAAGTTAAACAAGCAGGGTGACAATATACAGCCTCGACGTACTCCTTTTCCTATTTGGAAGCAGCCTGTTGTTCCATGTCCAGTTCTAACTGTTGCTTCCTGACCTGCATACAGATTTCTCAAGAGGCAGGTTAGGTGGTCTGGTATTCCCATCTCTTTCAGAATTTTCCACAGTTTATTGTGATCCACACAGTCAAAGGCTTTGGCATAGTCAATAAAGCAGAAATAGATATTTTCCTGGAACTCTTTTGCTTTTTCCATGATCCAGCTTTGGGTAGTATAACCATTTTAAAAATGTTAGTTTTCCAATTCAAAGCATAGGATCTTTCTGTTTGAATCATCTTCCGGTTCCTTTATCCATGTTTTATAGTTCTCATCATATAAGCCTTTTACCTCTTTGGTCAAATTTGTTCCTAATTTATCTTTTGATGTGATTTTAAAAGAGATTTTTTTCTTTCCCTTTCTGATATTTCATTGTTAGTGTAAAGAAATGCAACAAATATCTGTATGTTAATCTTGTATCCTGTTTTTGCTGAATTTGTTAATCAGTTCTAGTAGTTTTTGTGTGTAGTCCACATTTACTACTGTAGGAACTGAGTGTCTAGGAAATTAAGTAAATTGTTCCAGCATATGTAGTAGGTAGTACAGTGAAGATTCAAATCCATGTCTTTGGATTCTGTGAACAGGGTACTGTCTCCTTGTGCTTGCCCAGTCCCAGGCATTAGAAGTACAAAAAAAAACAGATGAGTAAGGCACAGTCCCTGCCCTCTAGAAGCTTAGAAGCCAACCAGTCAGTTTAAAATGTAAGCAGATAGTTGAAGTAAGTTCTAACTCTGTGTGCTAGAGAGTTATACAGTCTCCTGGAGTAGCTGCAGCATAAGGTAGATGTCATATCCCAGGTCTCTTTTTTAGTCTGAAGAAGAAGAAGTATTGGTAGCTCAGTTGTGTCTGATTCTTTGTGACCGTGTGGACTGTAGCCCACCAGGCTCCTCTGTCCATGGAATTCTCCAGGCAAGAATACTGGAGTGGGTTGCCATGCCCTTCTCCAGAGGATCTTCCTGACCCAAGGATTGAACCTTGGTCTCCTGCACTGCAGGCAGATTTACCGTCTGAGCCACTAGGGAAACTCAATTATTTTATTTTATAGTACTTGTAAGTTTTACTTTCTTTATAAAGATTAACTCATAATTCTCATTTAATAATGTTATGAGGTAGTCACTATTATATTCCCATTTTACAGGTGAGAAAATAAGGTATAATTAGGTTAAGTAGTTTATCCAAAGTCACACACTAGTAAGTGGCAATGCTAGGATTCAAATTCAAGAAGTCTAGCTCAAGAGTTTATATTTCCATCACTAGACTTTGTTGCCTCTAAACCTTTCTAGCTCAGAAAAATTAATGTTCAGTTCAGTTCAGTTCAGTCACTCAGTCATGTCCGACTCTTTGCAACCCCATGAATTGCAGCACGCCAGGCCTCCCTGTCCATCACCAACTCCCGGAGTTCACTCAGACTCACGTCCATCGAGTCCGTGATGCCATCCAGCCATCTCCTCCTCTGTCATCCCCTTCTCCTCCTGCCCCCAATCCCTCCCAGCATCAGAGTCTTTTCCAATGAGTCAACTCTTCTCATGAGGTGGACAAAGTACTGGAGTTTCAGCTTCACCATCATTCCTTCCAAAGAAATCCCAGGACTGATCTCCTTCAGAATGGACTGGTTGGATCTCCTTGCAGTCCAAGGGACTCTCAAGAGTCTTCTCCAACACCACAGTACAAAAGCATCAATTCTTTGGCGCTCAGCCTTCTTCACAGTCCAACTCTCACATCCAATGTTAGCATCCACCAAAGTGATCTGATTCTAGGGTGTTGACTCATTAGGTGCCATCTTATTGCTTAACAATGAACAGTGTAACTGTCAAGTAGACCGGATACACTTGTTCAGTTTATTATGCTTTTTCTAGGCAGTTCTACCTAGGAAGGCAATTTACAATCAAAGGCTTGTTGGCTTGCTTGGAATCAAATCAAATGGAATTAGCTGGTTGATCTTAAGGACCTTCTGATTTTATTTGTACTATAAAGTTATGTCTGTGGCAACCATTTCCCTGTGCAATACTGAAGATGTACTGCTTTTAAGATGTTTTCTAAACTTACAGTGATGACCAGTCCTCCTCAAGGTTTGAAATTCTCTTTGTTTAGACATTGTGTTAGTCAGGCTTCCTCTGTTTGTAAGTGTGGACAGTCCCAACTCAAGTAAATGTAAGCACAATGGAAATTTCTTGACTCATGTCCCTGGCAAGTTAAGAGATGGATACAGCTTCTCTTATTTTCACTCAAATGAAATTATCCTCCAGATTTCTTTTTTTATCTGTATCCTTCCCCCTCCACAACTCTTGGCTCTACTTAGCTCTCTGTGTTGACCTCATTCATTCCTAGATAAAGATACTACCATGATGGTTTACCTATCCTGTTTTGTATCAGTCAGTATGATCAAGAGAATGAGATACTCTTGTTTAGTTCAGCTTGGTTCATTTGTCCATCTGTGTGGCCTTAAGTGTCTGAGTTTACCTGATAATCCCACCAGAAGAACATATTGGAATGAAGAAGGCTACTGTCCTCAAAGGATGTACAGACAAAATCAATAGTATCAGTAAATCATATTGTAGCCTGAGACAAGAGAAAAATTCGTTGAAGTAGATTCAATCCTTATTTAAAATTTTGATGGGTTCATTATGGATTTTTTCTATTAATTTTGATTTTTAAAATACTTCATTAAGATATTATTTATCTTGATTTTTTCAGTTTTTTGGCATCCGTTAAATTTTGCATTAAAGGCAGATGTCTCACTCTCCTGGCTTCCTGACCTTAGTCTTGGCCCTGTTATGAGGAGTCAACTTACTTCAGAGGTTAACATGGTGTCTGGCTCAAAGTAAGTGCTCAATAAGTGTTTGCAAAACAAATAGATTTATGAATAAATTGAAAAGTTTATTCTGACATATATGATAAAGCTGCTTTCTATCATTTTTTAATATACAAAAGTACATGTTTTATAAATTCATGTTAAGCAAACTCATAAGAAACTGAATGATAATCAGAACATTAGTTTAAAAGCCTGCAATTAGAAATGTGAGAAAATAAAGTTCTTGGAGAGAAGGGTAGAGGAGTAGAAAGGTTACTGATGTTTGTTGTGCTCATGTACTATGCATTTTATTTACTTATTATCCACTATATGAGGCATTTTGTGTATCATTACATTTAATACAAGCCTATGTGGCTGATATCTTTATATCGTTTAAATAAGGAAGCTGAGGCTCAGACAAACTTGCTCTATAACTAGTAAGTGACAGAGAAAGGATTTTAACACATATCTTTCTGTGTGAAATGACCTTATTCTGGCTGCTGTGTATATTGGAGGCAAGGTAAGCTAGAGTAGAGGAAAAAGAGAAAAATACAACTGTATCTGTCCACAGTGCCAAATCCATGTCTTACACATAAACACTGAGAATATAATTATGAAACAAATGTGTAATAAATAAAACTTCCACTTGGTCTAGATAAATTAGTTACTTTGGCTAACTAAAGCATTATTCCCTTCTCAATTCGACTTTTTTTTTTTCATTTAAACACAACAAAGAAATAACTTACCTCTTCTGCACATGCCCCAAGTCTTAAAGTAATTCATAATTATGGATAGTAGTCTGAGAACATTCATCTCATCACCTCTCACCTAAAATTCAGAAAGGTGTCTGTGTGTGTGTAAAACACACCGAACATGTACATGCATTCATTCTTTAATGCATTCAAAATATACAGCATTTATTGGATAGCTGCTATTTCCATTGGGCTGTTTTACATTTCTACATGCTACACACACACACACATGCACATGTGCATATCAACTTATAACAGCTTGGAAAAACAAGAAAGAGTTTTATCAGAAAGAAACATTGGGAAATCCCTACAAGATCTAAGACAGAATCAGATATATCTAGGAACAAAACTAAATGAAACCACAACCCAAAAATGTGTAGGAGAAGAGGGTTATAGAAATATGACTTTGGTGTCATACCAACTCTGGACTCAATGGATAAAATAAGTGAGATGGACAAGCCCTGGACATCCATTAAAGTGATTAATTGAGGGGTATATTAACTAGACTGGGACTTCCCTGGTGGTCCGCGGCTAAGACTCTGCGCTATCAATACAGGGAGTCCTGTTTCCATCCCTTGTCAGGGAACTAGATACGTTATGCTGCAACTGGGAGGTCTCAGGCTGTAACTAAAGATCCCAAGTGCTGCAACTGAGACCCTGCACAGCCAAATAAACACATAAATAAAACCAAGTAACTAGGCTGGTTGACCTCAACCTGTCTCCCACTCCTCCACTAAACAGCAAGTGGCAGCAATGCTTGTTTATTGGCTAAAGAAGTATGGACACTGAAGCTGAAGAGAGGGAGTAATGCTCCCTGAACCAGCTCCTGACCCCCAAGAGAGACAGGAAATTCCTCAAAAGAGAAATCATTAAGATACTCTTCCTCGTAGCGTATCCCTTAGCTTTAGTTAAAAAAGGGCAAGCTATTATTACATATATTGAGCAGGAAACTAAGAATTAACAGGTACAAGATAAACAGATATAAAAATCATCAAAATTTTGTGGAAAATCAATCCTATGTAAGAAAACCATGGATCTCAACAAAGAGAAGAGCTAAACATTCAAGGAAAGAGTTTATTGATGATCTGTTAAAAGAAGAGAGGTAGTTGAAGAATAAATTAGTAAGTGGAAGATAGAGGCTGAGAAATTTTCCCTTTTTCATTTCAAAAGACAAAAGTTAAAAGATCTAGAAGATTCAATATACATGTTCAGTTCAGTTCAGTCACTCAGTCATGTCCGACTCCTTGCGACCCCATGGACTGCAGCATGCCAGGCATCCCTGCCCATCACCAACTCCCGGAGTTTACTCAAACTCAGGTCCATTGAGTCGGTGATGCCATCCAACCATCTCATCCCCTTCTCCCGCCTTCAATCTTTCCCAGCATCAGAATCTTTTCAAATAAGTCAGTTCTTCACATCAGGTGGCCAAAATATTGGAGTTTCAGCTTCAACATCAGTCCTTCCAATGAATATTCAGGACTGATTTCCTTTAGGATTGACTGGTTGGATCTCCTTGCTGTCCAAGGGATTCTCAAGAGTCTTCTCCAACACTACGGTTCAAAAGCATCAATTCTTCAGCTCTCAGCTTTCTTTATATTCCAACTCTCACTATAGCTTTGACCAGATGGACCTTTGTTGGCAAAGTAATGTCTTTGCTTTTTAATATGCTGTCTAGGTTGGTCATAACTTTTCTTCCAAAGAGCAAGTGTCTTTTAATTTCATGGCTGGAGTCACTATCTGCAGTGATTTTGGAGCTCAAAAAAATAAAGTCTGTCACTGTGTCTACTGTTTCCCTGTCTATTTACCATGAAGTGATGGCACCAGATGCCATAATCTTAGTTTTCTGAATGTTGAGTTTTAAGCCAACTTTTTCACTCTCCTCTTTCACTTTCATCAAGAGACTCTTTAGTTCTTCGCTTTCTGCCATAAGGATGGTGTCATCTGCATATCTGAGGTTATTGATATTTCTCCTGGCAATCTTGCTTCTAGCTTGTACTTCTTCCAGCCCAGCGTTTCTCATGATGCACTCTGCATTTAAGTTAAATAAGCAAGGTGACAATATATACTATACATCCTTGATGTATTTCTTTCCTGATTTGGAAGCAGTCTGTTGTTCCATGTCCAGTTCTAACTGTTGCTTCCTGACCTGCATACAGATTTCTCAGGAGGCAGTTCAGGTGGTCTGGTATTCCCATCTCTTTCAGAATTTTCCACAGTTTGTTGTGATCCACACAGTAAGAGTTTGGCATAGTCAATAAAGCAGAAGTAGATGTTTTTCTGGAACTCACTTGCTTTTGCAGTGATCCAGTGGATGTTGGCACTTTGATCTCTGGTTCCTCTGCCTTTTCTAAATCCAGCTTGAACATCTGGAAGTTCACAGTTCATGTACTGTTGAAGCCTGGCTTGGAGAATTTTGAGCATTACTTTGCTAACATGTGAGATGAGTGCAATTGTGCAGTAGTTTGAAAATTCTTTGGCTTTGCCTTTCTTAGGGATTGGAATGAAAACTGACCTTTTCGAGTCCTGTGGCCATTGCTGAGTTTTCCAAATTTGCTGATATATTGAGTGGAGCACTTTCACAGCATCATCTTTTAGGATTTGAAATAGCTCAACTGGAATTCCATCACCTCCACCAGCTTTGTTCATAGTGATGCTTCCTAAGGCCCCCTTGACTTCACATTCCAGGATGTCTGGCTCTAGCTGAGTGATCACACCATTGTGATTACCTAGGTCATGAAGATCTTTTTGTACAGTTCTTCTGTGTATTCTTGCCACCTCTTCTTAATATCTTCTGCTTCTGTTAGGTGCATACCATTTCTGTCTTTTATTGTGCCCATTTTTGCATGAAAAGTTCCCTTGGTATGTCTAATTTTCTTGAAGAGATCTCTAGTCTTTCCCATTCTGTTGTTTTCCTCTATTTCTTTGCACTGATCACTGAGGAAGGCTTTCTTATCTCTCCTTGCTATTCTTTAGAACTCTTCTTTCAAATGAGTTTATCTTTCCTTTTCTCCTTTGCCTTTCACTTCTCTTCTTTTCATAGGCATTTGTAAGGTCTCCTCTGGCCACCACTTTGCCTTTTTGCATTTCTTTTTCTTGGGGATGGTCTTGATCACTGCCTCCTATACAATGTCATGAACCTCCATCCATAGTTCTTCAGGCACTCTGTCTATCCAGATCTAATCCCTTGAATCTATTTTTCACTTCCACTGCATAATCGTAAGGGATTTGATTTAGGTCTTACTTGAATGGTCTAGTGGTTTTCCCTACTTTCTTTTCAGTTTAAGAAGAGAGAAAAAGAGAATGCAGAGGAAAAAATAGTGATAAAAGTGTATTTTTTGGAGTTTAAGAAAGATGCAAGTCTTTAAATTGAAAATATTAGCCAAGATGAACAAAATAGAACCAAAACTTAGACTTGTCATGGTGAAATTTTAGAACACTAGGGATAAAGATAAAGTCCTAAAAGCTTCCAAAGGGACAAACAGGTTAAGCTCAAAGGAATGAGAATCAGTGGGGCACCAGATTCCTCACTGGCAACACTGCTGGAAGACATAACAGTGTCTTCTACGATCCGAGAAAAAAATAAGACAAACTAGCTTTCGAGTGAGAGTATAGAATATTTTTCCATACCCAAAGATTCAGAAGTTTTACCCCTCACCCCCCAGATTATTATTGAGATAAACATTTGGGTATGTACTCTAGCAAAATGAACAATAATATAAGAAAAAGGAAAATGTAGGATTTAGTAACTAAAGTGAGGGGGAGACTGGGTAGGCTTAGGGTACAGTGTATTCTGGACTGCTACTAATGATCTTGTATCCTGGACCTCCAACACCACACCAAATAGGACCCATTCCAATTCTAGATAGTACTTCAGATTTTCATCACCAACAGGCTTCTCTTAAAGAAATATAATCATAAATTTTGTTGGCTATAAATACCCAATAAATAGTAACTTCAAAAAATTGGAGTTGAGGGAGATGTAATAGAAAAGTTCTAGATAGAGGTGGACTTAACTTCAAGCAAATAAGGCTTAAGTTTTAGGACCTTCAGTGACAAGGCTCCTAAAGGCTCAATCAGGCTCCTTAGAGTGAGGGGAGGATGTTAGCAGCCCCAGCCCAGTGCAGGAGTGCTGCCTACCTAGAGTCACCTGCCTAGGCTGTCTAATTCTCTTTCACCTCTTTATTTCTCTTTCTTCCCATTACAAAGGCTGTTTTAGATATTAGAAGAGAGCAGCCAGATTTCAGAACAAAGGTAAAAATTATTTCCATGGAAAGATCTCAGTATACTCCACAAGAAGGTAATTCCTGTTGTTGTTTTACTAGTGTTGAAATCAACACCCAGATAGTATATGACCCCCTCAAGTCACAAATCAGCAAATAATAGCCACAGCAGCATACTAATAGAATCCCCAAGTCTTGTCTTACACTCCTGTGTCTAAGCACACTGGTATATCTCTTGGGCAGTTACGCAGGTCTGTGCTGGGTGATCATGCAGAAACTCCCAAGGATAGTGCCACTGACCTTGCAAAACTTGCCGCATTCCTTTAGTAATTGATACATCCTCAGGCCTTACCAGCTTGTGACCTCAGAACAAGGTCACATAGCTTAATATCCAGACTGCAGATGTGAGCCCCTGAAGTTGGGAAGTGTGGTGTTCTGCTGGATCCACATGTTCCTCCTCACCTCCCCTCAAATCCAAGGAGTATTTAGGAGTTACTTTTCATCTCCATCAGTCCCTCACTTCCATGAGTTTCCTCCAGGGCCCTGGGAGAAGCCTTGTCAGTGTTTTCAAAATGGGTGTATGTTTTTATAAAATCTGTAAATATTTTTATAGCAGCCAGTTGACTTCTGTCTTTTTCTACTGTTTCCATTCCTTTACATTCTCCTGTTTATGGTGGTACTAGAGCAGCTGTGGGCCTTTTTATAGGATCTGGCTAAGAGGACACTAAATATTATATTATACATATAGGTTCTTCAAAAACATTTTTTAAAAGGAAAGATAAGTTGGAAATATGCTATTTTTAGCAGATTTCAATTCAGTTCAGTTCAGTTCAGTTCAGTCACTCAGTCGTGTCCGACTCTTTGCGACCCCGTGAATCACAGCACGCCAGGCCTCCCTGTCCATCACCAACTCCAGGAGTTCACCCAAACTCATGTCCATCGAGTTGGTGATGTCATCCAGCCATCTCACCCTCTGTCTTCCCCTTCTCCTCCTGTCCCCAATCCCTCTCAGCATCAGAGTCTTTTCCAATGAGTCAACTCTTCGCATGAGGTGGCCAAAGTATTGGCGTTTTAAAGTATGAAGGTTTTCAGCTTTAGCATCAGTCCTTCCAGTGAACACCCAGGACTGATCTCCTTTAGAATGGACTGGTTGGATCTCCTTGCAGTCCAAGGGACTCTCAAGAGTCTTCTCCAACACCACACTTCAAAAGCATCAATTCTTTGGCACTCAGCTTCCTTCACAGTCCAACTTTCACATCCATACATGACCACTGGAAAAACCATAGCCTTGACTAGACAGACCTTTGTTGGCAAAGTAATGTCTCTGCTTGTTAATATGCTATCTAGGTTGGTCATAACTTTCCTTCTAAGGAGTAAGCGTCTTTTAATTTCATGGCTGCAGTCACCATCTGCAGTGATTTTGGAGCCCCAAAAAATAAAGTCTGACACTGTTTCCACTGTTTGCCATGAAGGGATGGGGCCAGACACCTGATCTTAGCTTTCTGAATATTGAGTTTTAAACCAAATTTTTCACTCTCCTCTTTCACTTTCATCAAGAGGCTTTTGAGTTCCTCTTCACTTTCTGCCATAAGGGTGGTGTCATCTGCATATCTGAGGTTATTGATATTTCTCCTGGCAATCTTCATTCCAGCTTGTGCTTCTTCCAGCCCAGCATTTTTCATAATGTACTCTGCATAGAAGTTAAATAAGCAGGGTGACAATATACAGCCTTGACGTACTCCTTTTCCTATTTGGAACCAGTCTGTTGTTCCACTTCCAGTTCTAACTGTTGCTTCCTGACCTGCATATAGGTTTCTCAAAAGACAGGTAAGGTGGTCTGGTATTCCCATCTCTTTCAGAATTTTCCACAGTTTATTGTGATCCACACAGTCAAAGGCTTTGGCATAGTCAATCAAGCAGAAATAGATGTTTTTCTGGAACTCTCTTGGTTTTTCGAGGATCCTGCGGATGTTGGCAATTTGATCTCTGGTTCCTCTGCCTTTTCTAAAACCAGCTTGAACATCAGGAAGTTCACAGTTCACATATTGCTGAAGGCTGGCTTGGAGAATTTTGAGCATTACTTTACTAGCATGTGAGATGAGTGCAATTGTGTGGTAGTTTAAGCATTCTTTGGCATTGCCTTTCTTTGGGATTGGAATGAAAATTGACCTTTTCCAGTCCTGTGGCCACTACTGAGTTTTCCAAATTTGCTGGCATATTGAGTGCAGCACTTTCAAAGTGTCATCTTCCAGGATTTGAAATCTTCACATTCTAGGATGTCTGGCTCTAGGGTAGTGATCACACCATCGTGATTATCTTAGTCGTGAAGATCTCTTTTGTACAGTTCTTCTGTGTATTCTTGCCACCTCTTCTTAATATCTTCTGCAGATAGTAGCAAATTTATTGTCAGATATTATTGACATACCCTAAAGACACATTTTTAAAGTGTACAGTTTGGTAAGTTTTGACATATGGATAGTCTGAAAAACGATCACCAAATCAAGATAACGGACAAACCCATCACCTTTAAAAGTTTCCTCCTGCCTCTTTGTAATTCCTCTCTCCTGCCTTCACTCCCATCCCCAGGAAACCACTGATCTGCCTTCTGTCAGTATAAATTAGTTTGCATTTTCTGGAATTTTTCTATAATTGGAATCATACAGTATGTACTTTTTGTCTGGCTTTTTTCACTCAACCCAGTTATTTTGGGATTCATCCATGTTGTGTGTATAAATAAAATAGTACTCAATTTTATGGATATGCCGCAATTCTTTTATCCATTCTACTGTTGAGAGGCATTTGGATTGTTTCCAGTTTGGGGGTGTTACAAAGCTGCACTGAACATTTACGTATAAGTCTTTGTATGAACATATGCTTTCATTTTTCTTGGCTGAATACCTGAGAATAGAATGGCTGTGTCAGATGGTAGGTATATATTTAATTTTTAAGAAATTGCCAAGTCTTCCCAAGTCGTTGTATCATTTTACATTCCTACTAGCAATGTATGAAAGTTCCAGTTGATCTATATCCTTGCTAATACTTATTATGGTCAGTCTTTTATTTTAGCCATTCTAATAAGGATAGTGAAATCTCACTATGATTTACTTTAATAGCTAATGATGTAAGTATCTTTTTATGTGCTTACTTGCCATCTTTTTAGCTTCTCTCTGAAGTATCTTTTCAAGTCTTTTGCCCGTTTTTTACAGATTTGTTTGTTTAAATATTTGGTGTTTGTTTTCTTATTATTGAGTTTTGAGAGAGTGCTTATAGATTCTAGATAGTCTCAGATGTGGTCTGGTTCCATATAACCAGAATAAACCAGTCACTATGGATGACAGAATATTTCCCAAGCTGATTACTAAGTCTTAAATAATGCCACATGTGGGGCATATTCTACTCCACCCTGCAGTGTAGGCTTTACAGTACTGGGCCCAACCACTCTGTAGGGGAAAAGCGTTTGCTGTGTCTCCTTTCCTGTCACACTAGTGCCACACTTCACTTCTGCCACCAGGTGTGTAGCTTTTCCACACATCTAACAGTTCTTTGACACCGGCTGGGTGTCCCATATTTTAACTCAAACCTGACGCTATCTATTTGGAAATAGTATCATATCTCATAGGTTAAGGGCTCAGTCCCACAAGACCACCCCCACCCGCCACCCCCCGCCGCCAACACTCACACCTTCAGGTGCCAGTCGCAAGTCCCAGAGTGTCACCTGTGGTCTGACTGATCAGCTAAAAAAACTTATAACCTGCTCTTTAGGTTTTATTATTTGCTAGAATGGTTCTCAGAACTAAAAGAGACATTTAACTCATGTTTACTAATTATTATAAAATAATATGATAAAGGATATAGATGAATATCTGTATGATAGAGATGTATAAGGCAATGTATGGGGGGAAGGGCACAGAGTTTCCGTGTCCTTGTCAGCCATGCCACCCTCCTGGTACCTCCATCCTCCATGTGTTGACAACCTGGGAGTTCCCAGTACTTTGGGGATTTCTGTGGCAGCTTCATCACATAGTGAAGACTGATCATTAACTCATTTTCTAGCCTCTCTCCCCTTCCTGAAGGGTTAGGGGGTGTTCCTGAAAGTTCCACGCTTCTAATCATGGTTTCATCTTTCTGATGACCAGCCCCCATCCAGGAGCCCACCAGCCACTGTCTCATTAGAACATAGCCACTCTGATCACTTAGAAAATTGCAAGAGTTTTAGGAGCTTTGTGCAGGGAACCAGGGGCAGAGACCAATAAATACACCTTCTATTATTTCATGCACTCTGAGTTCTTTTCACAGCTCTTTTTCTAGCATGAGAAGACAAGTTCAAACCTGCACAGTAACCTGCCTGCGGTCTAGCCTTACAATCTCCCGAAAGCAAATGCTTTAACAAAAATACAAAAGAATCATCAGTTGCTGTAATTAGAAAAACAAAAAACCAGTTATTTTACTGGAAAGCATATAGTCCTGCTAACATTTGTATCCCTGAATGAAAGACTTAACATTTTAAGCTTTCAGATGCTTTACAGTTGCAAGCAGTTTGTCTTCACAGCATCTCTAACAACAATTGATGGATTCCTGCTTGTCATTTCCATTTTGACAGCTTTTCCACAAAGCAACTCTCCCTTCTACAGAATGTCTATTATGGTGGGGGGTGAGGAGTCTCTGGATCAATGAATAAGCAGTTTGGAGGTTTCTAATGCTTCCAGATGTGTAAGCCTAGCATCTAGTCATTTCCAAACACTGGTAAAACTGACAGAAGAGTGAGAGTGTGACCCTAAATGGAGCCAAGAACTTTTCCCTGCTACTATAACCCTTTAGTTATACAAAAACAAGCAAAGATTTTATAGAGGGGCATGGAATAGTAAACCACATGGAAATTAGAGCTAAAATTGTGCAAAGAACAGCTGTAGGTCAGCTAAAACTGATTGGAAGCCACAGAGCAGAAGAGGAGCTAAGGGAAGTCAGGAGTCTTGGAAAAAATTGGCAATAGTATTAAAATTGGTTGTCTCTCTGGATACCAGGAATATGAAAATATTTCCCAAAGTTTTACCATTTTTCTACCTTAATTCCCTTTTTGTTTATGCTGCTTCTTGGTTTAAATGAGAAAATTCCTTAAGTCATCTTTCATCAGATTTTATTGCAGAATCTTGCAAAATTTTGGAAACTAAAACTAAGTCAACCAAAGGACTTTTTAAAAAATTACAGTTGTTTGGAAAGCATTTATTATGGGATCAAAGAGCATTATACCCCTCAACATCCTCTGACCACCTTATCATAGTCAATATAGTCATCATCATCATCTGTGCATAACTATTGTCTTAATTATTCAGTTCAGTTCAGTCGCTCAGTCGTGTCAGACTCTCTGCGACCCCATGGACTGCAGCAGACCAGGGTTCCCTGTCCATTACCAACTCCTAGATCTTGTTCAAACTCATATCCATCAAGTTGGTGATGCCTTCCAACCATCTCACCCTCTGTCGTCCCCTTCTCCTCCTGCCTTCAACCTTTCCCAGCGTTAGGGTTTTTTCCAGTGAGTCAGTTCTTGACAGTAGGTGGCCAAAGTGTTGGAGCTTCAGCTTCAAAGTCAGTCCTTCCAATGAATATTCAGGGCTGATTTCCTTTAGGATGGACTGGTTGGATCTCCTTGCAGTCCAAGGGACTCTCAAGAGTCTTCTCCAACGCCACAGTTCAAAAACACCAATTCTTTGGCACTCAGCTTTCTTTATGGTCCAGCTCTCACATCCATACATGACTACTGGGAAAACCATAGCTTTGAGTAGATGGACCTTTGTCAGTAAAGTGATGTCTCTGCTTTTTAATATGCTGTCTAGGTTGGTCATCCTTTTCTTCTAAGGAGCAAGCATCTTTTAATTTCATGGCTGCAGTCATTATCTGCAGTGATTTAGGAGCCTAAGAAAATAAAGTCTGTCACTGTTTCCATTGTTTCCCCATCTATTTGCCATGAAATGATGGGGCTGAATGTCATGATCTTAGCTTTTTGAATGTTGAGTTAATAGTTAAGAATGTTGAGTCTTAATTATTAGCATTAACCATCTGCCAGGCACCAAACCACATGCTTTGTACGTAATATCTTTCAATATCTCAGAACAGCCCTATGTGTTAAATATTATCCCCTTCCCAGTATTGAAAACCAGAGGCACAGAGAAATTAAGTAACCCACTCACAGTCACAAACTAGTAAACAGTGAAGTTAAAAATCAAATGCCGACCCATTTAACCCCACTGTCAGGCTTGTAACTGGCTCACTATATTCACATTTTCACTCAGTGATTGGTACTTGATGGAAGCAGATTTACCATGATCTAGTGAAGCTTAGCTTTCAGGACTTTTCATTTGTATGAGTGCCTTCCAAAGATATGTCTTTGTAAAATTAACAATCAGTTAAAACTGCTGTCTCTCAATCCAACTCCTCCTTACATCATGGGGCATTGGAGTGACTGTGGACATTTTGGGGATCATGCTGAATTGGGAGTTGGAGAATATATTTAGTTTGAGTTCTATGTGATATTTTATGTAGTTTACAGTCACTTTTGTGTACAGTTAAGCAACTGCTATCTATGTTGGTGTAGGAATGGCTTTTAGTAATTCTCTTACCACTGATTGTGCCAACTCATGAGGTGTTATGACAGTTAAACCGAGAGTTAAAAGGTAGTGGGAAGGAAAAAGAACAGAGAGGGGATTAGAGCAAATATTACATTTTTGACATTTTAAATTAAACTTGTTTAATAATTCAAAAATCTTAAAGCTCCTTACTATTAGAATTAGCTAATTAAACCATTAATGAAATTAGGTACAGTATTTTGAAGACATTTTAAGTGGTTTATATGAATGTTCATCATTTTTTCTGGATAATGTGCCTATATGAAGCAACTCATTCCCCTGTGGTGCCTGATGAAACATAAATTTGATGAGAAATTTATGTGGCATATGATCACATGTGGTGTGTGATAAATTTATAACATTGGCCCACCCAGCTTGAGTTGTCAGATGAGCAGTGAGAGGTCTACCTGGGACACAATCAATGAAGCATTTGTCTGGTGAATGAGCAAATGAATGCATGAATGAATCATTAGATTTATAGGGTTTATATATTATCAGATTTACATATTATTCTCTAGATTGAGATCCCTTGGTTCAGAGAGGCTTAGTGATGTACCTCCTAACACTCAATGGCTTCCCAAGTGGTGCTGCTAGTGGTAAAGAATCTGCCTGCCAATGCAGGAGATACAAGAGACACTGGTTCATTCCTGGATCAGGAAGACCCCCCTGGAGTAGGAAATGGCAACCTGCTCCAGTGTTCTTGCCTGGAAAATCCCATGGGCAAAGGAGCTTAGTGGGCTACAGTCCATGGCGTCACAAAGAGTTGGGCACAACTGAGCGACTGTGCAAACACACACAACACTCAACGGCTGAGTGAAACAAGGACTTAGGTTGCCTAACTTTCAATCATGTGCTCTTTAATAAGATTTCAGATCATGGATATTTTCTAGAAGGCTTTAAATAACTCTTCACCATTTCTAACTACTAAAAGTACCTCCTTTATAGCCCAGGGACTGCTGTCCTTCTGTGGAAAAGAATTCCTTTTTAGCATATCAAAGAAATAAGGCAGTGATTGTTTTAAATATGACTTCATGTTATCTGACCTGGTTCTGATAGACAGCAAGCCAGAAGAGTCTTGCAGAGGTGGGATGAAGTGGGGAGTTGGGGGTGAGAGATTCTCTGTTATTGTTTAGTCACCAAGTCATGTCCAACTACTGGAGACGTAAGAGATGTGGGTTCAGTCCCTGGATCTGGAAGATCCCCTGGACAGAGGAGATCCCTTGTCCAGGAATCCCTTGGACAGAGGAGCCTGGTGGGCTACAGTCCATAGGATCACAAAGAGTTGTACACGACTAAAGCGACTTAGCTGGCAGCAATGTCCAACTCTTTGCAATTCCGTGTACTATAGCCCACCAGACTCCTCTGTCTATGGGATTTCCCAGGCAAGAATACCGGAATGAGTTGCCATTTCCTTCTCCAGGGGATCTCTCCAACCCAGGGATTAAACCTGAGTCTTGACTGCACTGGCAGATGGATTCTTTACCACTGAGCCACCAGGGAACCCCAGAGAGACTCTTTAGATCAAGGGTTTTCAAACTGAGAGTCTTAACCCATTAGTGATGAGTGAAATCAATTTAGTGGCTGAATAATAAAAAAGAAAATATCAGATTGCATTGCCATATGATAAGGGAACTAAGTATTGCTTAGGTAAAACTTTGATAGACCTTGTCATAATATCTATATTTTTTAAGGTGGATTGTGGTCAGAAAAATTTTTAATTAATTAATTATATTTTTAATTAAAGTATAGTTGATACACAATATTATTTAAGTTATAGGTGTATAATATAGTGAATCAAAATTTTTAAAGGTCATACTCTGTTTATAATTAATATAAAACCTTGACTGTATTCCCTGTGTTGTACTATATATCCTTGTTGTTTATTTTATACCTAATAGCTTGTACCTCTTAATGCTCTACCCCTATGTTGTCCCTCCCCCTAGGATTTTTTTTTTCAAACTAGGGTTGGTGACCAAGTGCCTAGAACAGAGTAAGAGTAAAACATTCAGCATAGTATGTATTTAGAGGAAATAAACCTAGGGGCAGAAATGTAATTGTTTTCGATTGAGGGGAAAAGGAACGAGGAACGCTACCACAGTTGGGCCAGCGTTACATGATGCACAGAGGAGGAAAAGCTCAGGGCCTGTGTTGTAATGCCAGAAGTTGAGGCCTGGAGGTCTCTACAGAATGGGTGGGAGACCCAGGGCCCTGAAATGTCTCTCATTGAATGGAGATTCAGCGTGAGCTTGAACCTGTGATGGAATCTGATGTGGACAGGCTTACAAGAAGCCAAGTGAAAGCAGAGATCACTGGGCTTGGGAGAATTTCAAGGTTGTTGACTTTGTAGTCAGTTGAGCTCCAGGTTTATTCATTCCTAGATTTTGAGGTATAAAAGGCTGTGAAAAGTGGAGTTGCTCAGTCGTGTCTGACTCTTTGCAACCCCATGGACTGTAGCCTACTAGGCTCCTCCATTCATGGGATTTTCCAGGCAATAGTCCTCGAGTGGGTTGCCATTTCCTTCTCCAGGGGATCTTCCCAACCCAGGGATCGAACCCGGGTCTCCCGCATTGCAGAGAGACGCTTTACCATCTGCGCCACCAGGGAAGCATAAAAGGCTATACCTCGAGTTTTGGGAGTGAGTGTAAAAGCACTGGAGCATCTGGCACACTGGGCACCTCCTGAGTTGTGGGGGATCCTAGAGGCAGTGGGCTGGGGTAGGCCAGAACTATACAGTAGGATTAAGATGTCATCACTATTACCTATTTTATTCAGACTCCTTATACACAAAAGTTAAATATTTATAATACTGAAGTGCTATACCAAATAATATCCAAGTAGAATAATGAGCATAAAAGTGTTATATCCACCTTTTTATTAGCATTTCCCTACTGAATCTTTTCCTATTCCTTTATTTTTAACTGTGACAAGTTGTTTCAAGTGAGTCCCTTGTAAATAGAAAATAGTTATTTTGATTTGAGAATATATCAAAATGTAAAACAGTGTTTTGATTAGGAAGATGAGTAACTGTCAAGATTCTAGTATGTTAAAGAAGCAATTATAAGAAAATACTAAAAAATATTAACTATATAACTGGATGGGTTAAAACAGATAGTTTGCCAAGTAGCTTGAAATACAGCTCACTAAATCTGAATCTGAAAAATTTTGATTACTTGTAAGTGACCAGAAGAAAAAGAGAGGTGGGAGCAAACAGTACTATCAGATCATATTGACCAATTCCAGATTATTTGGGATTTGACATACAGCTATTGTGGAAATTAAAAAATGATTTTAAGAAAGGTATGTGCTTAATCTATTTTAAAAGTCACTTGAGGCCTTGGGAAAAGGTCAAAATTTAGCTTGAGATTTTTATATAAGAAAAAATCTCTAATATCAATAAATCTACATCTTAACAAGATATTTGTCTTCTAGCTAGAAGAGTAAAAAATACTTTAGTCTTAAAATTTCTGGGAAAAATACTTGAACCATGTTTATTATATTTATATTAAAATACAGTATAATGGCTCCACTGTCAAGAATTCCAGGAGTTGAGTATAGTTTTGTTATTGTTTTCATTTATGTTATCTAGTACCAGGATAGGTTTTGGTTGAAATGTTTATGCTCTCTTACCTGATTTACTTTGTTATGTCATAAAGAAGACTGGCAAAGGATCAGAACCAGGAAAGTCAACCTGCCCACGCTGGCATCAAACTTTCAGGATTATGAGCCTCTTGTAACTGTCTGAGTGGACCTACTACGAATAGCTGTGAAATACATTAGGCATGCTGCCATTATTCAGGTGGCTGCATTTTCTGTTCTGATTATCTTTGCATAGGATAAATTTTTTCTCAGTTTCTGTGTTAACAGAAAGAGGGTTAAGATTAGATGGTTAGTGTGGTAAACATAGACTAACCCAACAGGGCCAACAGATATCAAGCAGAATCAGTTTCACTACCAAGCTAAGCTAAAACTTAAAACAATCATTTTCTCAGTAAGACAGAAATACTTCCTGGGCTATAGTTAGCTAATTTCAACAACAGCATTTGACAATATATCAAAGCTCCCTTACATCAGCCATAGTTAATTAGTATGAGGTAGCAATTATACTATTAATGTAGAAACACTGAGATACTATCTGAATGAAGTAGTAATTAGATTAGTAAGGATTTAAAAGATAACTCTCATCGGAAATCATGTTATCTATTAAACTTACTGGAAAAATAATCATTGTTGAAACTGAGTTATACTTGGAGGTTCTATTTTCTCTACTTTTGTATATCTTTGAAGATTTCCATTAAATAAGTGATAAGGAAACAAAAGTGTAAAAGAACCTGAATCACTTTTTTTTTAACTCCTCTAGAAGTGAAAATAAAATTTTAAGTGACGGGTTATGGAAAAAGTGAATGCTGCAATGAGTATAACTAGACCTTACCACAAATTGAAGGGCTGACTCATTTGAAAAGACCCTGATGCTGGGAAAGATTGAGGGCAGGAGGAGAAGGGGACGACAGAGGATTAGATAGTTGGATGGCATCACCGACCCAATGGACATGAGTTTGGGTAAACTCTGGGAGTTGGTGATGGACAGGGAGGCCTGGCGTGCTGTGGTTCCTGGGGTTGCAAAGAGTCAGACACAACTGAGTGAGTGAACTGAACTGAACTGAACCACGAATTGAATTAATAGTCATTAAAAATTTTTGCATTGATTTTTGTGTGTATAAATGTGCCAGCTTCAGTGCTCATAATATATGTGGTAAAAGTGAAAGTCACTCAGTTGTGGCCAACTCTTTGCGACCAGACTACTGGAGTAGGTAGCCAGAATACTGGAGTGGGTAGCTGTTCCCTTCTCCAGGGGATCTTCCCAACCCAGGGATCGAACCCAGGTCTCCCTCAGAGACCTTTCCGGCTGATTCTTTACCAGCTGAGCCACCAGAAAAGCCCAATATTTGTGGTAAGGCTGAGTAAAATGTTTTTTGTAAGTATTTTTGTAAGTCAAATTCATTCTGAAAATTACCAGTGGCCAATGTCAGTGAAGCTGATAGAGGGCAGCATGGTCTTGTGATTTTTAGCAACAGAGAAATGGGCTAAGATCCCAGTTTTGCTCACTAAAGATGTAGACCAATTAAATCATTAATCATTAACATCCTTAAGTGACATGAAGTGTTCAGCACTGTACCAGAACAGTGTGATGTAACAGTTATGGCATAGTGGTAGGTTTGGAGTCACACATGGACTAGAATCCTGGTTTGGCCATTTACAGCCATGTGATACTGGGCAAAATAACTTAAACTTACTGGACCAGGTTCAGCATCCTCTGCTCTGTAAATAGGAACAATAATGGCTAACTGAGAGGGTTGTTTTAAGGATAAGATGAAATATAGCCCATTATGTATCTAGAATAGTGTCTGATATATGTACAGTAAACAGAGTTATTATTACTGTCTGCTCTGTTGAGTATGATATAGTCTCTCCATAGTGATAGTAGAATATATTAATAGAAATATCCTTAGTGGTAAGTAGAATATAGAGATAGAAATATCTTCTTGCACTATGCAGTATAAGATAGACACATATGGAGGGTAGCCTAGCTCTTGATATGGGCAACATTATTCAGATGAAATTTTCTTATATCAATCTCTCAGGCTTCTTTACTTTAGGGGATCTAACATCTAGGTTTCTTGCCACCTCTCAAAGCTGATATTTTGAAGAATCAACCAAGAAGAAAGCAGCCCTGCTAAAACCTGTTTCACCCTCTAACTTTGCACCCACTGTCTTCACAGCTAGACCTCTCTTCCAGGTGCTCTTATTTCCGATTGATCTGACTCTAGGTCTGCCCCTGGCACCATGACAATTGCCTATCTTATCCTCAGATCAGACCACCCCTTGCATGCCATTGCCTGGGTGGAGTTTAGCCACTCACCCTAGGCCTGGATGTTAAGATTTCTATGTTCCTCCCCAGTTAAGAGTGTGTCCATCTTTTTAAACAGTTGCTTTCTCACTGCTGCCCTTTCCCTGGCTCTATTTCTCACCCACCCCAACTCCTCCTAGCTTGCTGCAAAACCACTGCATAAGTATCTAGTGTGTAGAGGATATTCACTCAATATTTTGTTGAATAAATGATGTTTACATTAATCATGGAAATGGGACAATATTCAGTTGAGCATAGGCATGGGTATGGGTAGTTCTGTAAATCATTGTATATTTACTACTCAACACTGGGCCTTTTGTTGATGTCTTTCTATTCATTCTGATTGTCTAAAGCTCATTCTGTAATATATTTCTCAGGAAAGTCACTGGGAACAACATTTCCCTGATAGCAGTTTATTTGTGCCCTTTATACTTGAGTCAGTTTTGCTCTAAAACAGGTGTTTCAAACTTTAACATCTCAAATTTCTCAAAACCCTGGTCACTTCTTTCTATCTTCTCATTGGCAATAGCAAACCTCACCTCCAACATTATAGAGGAAATAGGAGCACCATTTCTGAAAATAAAGCATATACACCTTTCCTCCTTCCTGTTGTTAAAACTGAGAGCCTGTCCTTCCCTGGTGGCTCAGGCGGTAAAGAATCTGCCTGTAAAGCGGGAGACCTGGATTTGATCCCTGGGTTGGGAAGACCCCCTAGAGGAGGGCATGGCAGTATTCTTGCGTGGAGAATCCCCATGAACAGAGGAGCGTGGTGGGCTACAGTCCACTGCGTCACAGAGAGTCGGACGTGACTGAGCAATTAAGCACAGGATGCACTTCTCATTTAGATTCCATTCCCTCCTCCTAAGGAACATTACACTGTCAGTTATAGTTTTTTGTTCTTGTATGTTTAAACTTTCTCTTTCTTGATTAGACCCTTCTTATCAAGTTTTAAATACATTCCAGTCATTCCCATTAAAAAAAAATCCTCAATCCCACATTCCCCCTCCAACTACCATCCTGTCATCTTATTATCTCCTTCCCTTTGTGACCCACTTTTTGAACATGTGATTCGTACATGCTGTGTAGCTGCAGTGGTTGCCTTCTCAACATCCATCTCCCATTCTTCCCACAGAAGCTGATTCTCTCATGGCAGCAACGGGTCAGACTCAGTTCAGTTCAGTTCAGTCACTCAGTCATGTCCGACTCTTTGCGACCCCATGGACTTCAGCATGCCAGGCCTCCTTGTCCATCACCAACTCCCAGAGTTTACTCAAACTCAGGTCCATTGAGTCGGTGATGCCATATAACCATCTCATCCTCTATCGGCCCCTTCTCCTCCTGCCTTCAATGTTTCCCAGCATCAGGGTCTTTTCCAGTGAGTCAGTTCTTCGCATCAGGTGGCCAAAGTATTGGAGTTTCAGCTTTAGCATCAGTCCTTCCAATGAATATTCAGGACTGATTTCCTTTAGGATGAACTGGTTGGATCTCCCTGCAGTCCAAGGGACTCTCAAGACTCTTATCCAACACCATTGTTCAAGAGAATCAGTTCTTTGGCGCTCAGCTTTCTTTATAGTCCAACTCTCACATCCATACATGACTACTGGAAAAAATGTAGCTTTGACTAGATGGACCTTTGTTGGCAAAGTAATGTCTCTGCTTTTTAATATGCTGTCTAGGTTGGTCATAATTTTTCTTCCAAGGAGTAAGCGTGTTTTAATTTCATGGCTGCAGTCACCATCTGCAGTGATTTGGGACCCCCCCCCCAAAATAAAGTCTGTCACTGTTTCCACTGTTTTCCCATCTATTTGCCATGAAGTGATGGGACCGGATAACATGATCTTAGTTTTCTGAATGCTGAGTTTTAAGCCAACTTTTTCACTCACCTTTTTCACTTTCATCAAGAGGTTCTTTAGTTCCTCTTCACTTTCTGCCATAAGGATGGTGTCGTCTGTATATCTGAGGTTATTGATACTTCTCCCAGCAGTCTTGATTCCAGCTTGTGCTTCATCCAGCCCACAGTTTCTCATGGTGTACTCTGCATATAAGTATGTATAAGTACATGGGTCAAACTGAAGAGTTTTATTTCCTAGCCTCCCTTGCAGCTAGGAATGTCTACATGGCACAGCTCTGACAGATGACGTGAAGTCAGCTGTGGATTTATAGATGTTTGCTTTCCTGGTATAGGTACCAGGCCTTTCCCCTGATGTTTCTTTCTTCCTTCTGTCTGTAGCACTGGCTTGATAGTGAGTAGCCATTTTGAATTCCTGATTGGGAGAAAAAAAAAAAAGCCATATGCTGAGGATGACAGAACAGAAAGAAAGCTTCTAGGACATTAACGACATCATGGAACCACTGCACCAGCCTGAATGTCACCCTCTGTCATTCTTGCTATGTGAGAAAAATAACTCTATTTAGTTAAGCTACTGTCATTGGGTTCCATTACATGTGACCAAATGTGATTCCTAATCTATACTCCTGCTCCCTACATTTCCTCACTCACCTTTGACTCACTCTCAAACCATTCCATTCTGGCTTCTGGCCCATCATTCCACTGGACTCACCAGTGACCTGCAAGTTGTGAAATCCAAGGGACATTCTCAGTTCTCATATTACTTAACCTCTCAGCAACATTTGACTCTGTTGTCCATGACTTCCTTTTTGAAACCCTGTCTTCTCACAGCTTCTGTGGGTTAGTTCCTTCACTTCTAACTTCCCTCCCTGTCTCTTGCATGGATTAATGTTTATCTTCTAGCCAAATTTAACATCTTTCAGCCTCTATAACATACCGTGGCCTCAGCAACATGCTTTTCTTTCTATCTGAAATGTTCTCCCCTTTTCTCTCTTGCCAGATAACTCTTTCTCATCCTTCAGTTCTCCATCCTTTCTTCGCTTTTTCAGGAAGGCCTCCCTTGACCTCCTTGTGAGGTCAAATTTACTTATTCTGTATTCCTTCTTAGCTCTTACATAGTTATAACTTTACTATCTTAGTGTAACTTTAAGTTGCCTTTTTCTTCAGAAATTAGGCCCCATGATAGCAGAAACCAGTCTATTTTTGCTCATCATTATATCTCCAGAACCCTAAATATTCCCCAACACAGAATATGTGCTCAAGAATTAGTTCTTGATACTTCCCTGGTGGTCCAGTGGTTAAGACTTCGCCTTCCAATGCAGGGGATGCGGGTTTGACCCCTGGTCAGGGAACTAAGATCCCACATGCCTTGGGGCCAAAAAAAACAAAAATAGGAAACAGAAGTAGTATTGTAACAAGTTCAACAAAGACTTTAAAAATTATCCACATCAGAAAAAGTCTTAAAAGAATTAGTTCTTGGAGCAAATGGATGAGTATACAATTATATAGTGATATTTTATTGTCTGTCTTCTTCTAGCTCCATGAGAGAAGGAAACATTTATTTTATTCACAATTGGATATGCAATACCTAACACATACTGCATGGCACATAGAAGGAAACATAATATATTAATATTTTGTTAATTTTGTTAATATTTTGTTTATTTTGAATAAAAGAATAAATGAATGAGTATGGTTTCAAGATAAATATTTTAGTAGCTCCACCAGCAGCATGTCATTGTTTGGGTTTTTTTTTTTTTTAAACTATCTTTTGATTAAGTTTCTGGTTATGATAGAGCACCAAATATCTTTATTGTCTCTAGAGAAGAGTCTTTTTGGAAAATATTACCTATTAGCTTCAATATATCATGTCTAAAATAGGCTGTCTGTAAAAATGAATCTATACACTTCTCCCCCTCTTCACTGCTGTCACCCTCATCAAACACACTATCATATTTCCCCTGGACTAAATTGGACCACACACTTTTCCTTAAGCATGATTTATTAAGCTGTTCATAAACTTGAATAGTCCAGAGTTTTTATTATATCTCAGGACCAAGGATATATCTGTTTATGTTTTCTCAAAGAAAGGTAGGCATATATATACTTTTACTATAAAATATAGCATATTTTTCCCCCAGAACAGTTCAGTTCAGTTCAGTCACTCAGTCGTGTCTGACTCTTTTTTTGTGTGTGTGTGTGTCTGACTCTTTGAGACCCCATGAATTGCAGCATGCCAGGCCTCCCTGTCCGTCACCAACTCCCGGAGTTCACCCAAACTCATGTCCATCGAGTCAGTGATGCCACCCAGCCATCTCATCCTCTGTCGTCCCCTTCTCCTCCTGCCCCCAATCCGTCCCAGCATCAGGGTCTTTTCCAATGAGTCAACTCTTCGCATGAGGTGGCCAAAGTACTGGAGTTTCAACTTTAGCATCAGTCCTTCCAATGAACACCCAGGACTGATCTCCTTTAGAATGGACTGGTTGGATCTCCTTGAAGTCCAAGGGACTCTCAAGAGTCTTCTCCAACACCACATTTCAAAAGCATCAATTCTTCGGCGCTCAGCTTTCTTTCCTGGAACAATATGTACTTTAATCAAAACTTCCAAGCTACTAGTTTAGCTTAAGGCAAAAAATCATATAACCTAACCAGCAAAGTCCTTAGCAAACCATTTACATATTAAATTTTCAAATATACATGTACATTTGACCCTTGAGCAAAGCATTGGTTAGGGGCACCATCTCTTCAAAAATCCTTATATAATTAATTTTAGAGTTAGCCTTTTGTATCTGTTTGTACTTTCACACTTGAGGATTCAACAAACTGTGGATCGTGTAGTATGTATTTACTGAAAACAAAACAACTTCCATCCCCTGCAGTTAAACCCATG
Source organism: Ovis aries (assembly GCF_016772045.2). Classification (NCBI taxonomy): domain Eukaryota; kingdom Metazoa; phylum Chordata; class Mammalia; order Artiodactyla; family Bovidae; genus Ovis; species Ovis aries. The sequence continues at coordinate 46,415,960 of NC_056056.1, forward strand.
TTGTTAAAGGGTCAACTGTATATTCCTAGCTGGGAACCCTCTAATTTCTGAATTCTGGAACAAATGAGCTGTTGTCACACAGACCTCAGCCTTTTCCTGGACTTTTTGCACAAAATCCCCTCTTTCCCCTCTTGTGGGACTTCCACAAATTTCTATAAATGCCTGGCATTCAGGGCATTGTCACCCCATAGAGCAATGTACCACAGAAAGACGAAGGCTGAGTGATTGGCTTAGCAGCAGATCAAGGTAAGCAGGTAAACTTGATGAGGTTAAGGACCTGAATACGGATCCCCTTATGCTATTCAAGTTGTGGACTTTTATTAAAATCTTCATGTTTTCCAGTGGTCATGTATGGATGTAAGAGTTGGACTGTGAAGAAGGCTGAGTGCTGAAGAATTGATGCCTTTGAACTGTGGTGCTGGAGAAGACTCTTGAGAGTCCCTTGAACTGGAAGGAGATCCAACCAGTCCATCCTAAAGGAGACTAGTCCTGGGTGTTCATTGGAAGGACTGATGCTGAAGCTGAAACTCCAATACTTTGGCCACCTCATGTGAAGAGTTGACTCATTGGAAAAGACCCTGATGCTGGGAGGGATTGGGGGCAGGAGGGGAAGGGGACGACAGAGGATGAGATGGCTGGATGGGCATCACCGACTCGATGCACATGAGTTTGGGTGAACTCCGGGAGTTGGTGACGGACAGGGAGGCCTGGCATGCTGCAATTCATGGTGTTGCAAAGAGTCGGACACGACTGAGCGACTGAACTGAACTGTACTGAACTTGTTGCCGCAAGAGGAATGCACACCTTAGTCTAAGTCACTTCCTGATACACTCCTCACTTTGCTAGTTTTCTCCCCATTTTTAAGACACCAAGTTAAGCCATTTGCCAGGCTGAATCAATCAAACACAGATGCCCTAATTCCTCGCCCCCACCCCTAAGCTATGCAAACTGGGAGACCAAAGACCGAAATAAGATGTACACAACCCCCACTCCATCGGCAACATATATTCAACATGCTACATAAAGTATAATTTCCATTTTATTGTCTTTTCAGAGAAACCAGTATTTCTTCAGTCTTTAAGGACTTGGATCCTCACATGGGCTTTGGTGGAGGCCGTGGGGCAGCACCCACAGGTCTAAATTGGGGTGAAGGTGTTTGGTCCTTCTGGGCTTCCCGAGAGCCATTGCTGACTACCTTGCTGTGAATGGCACAACTCACACAGTAATGTATTTTTACATATAGTTTGGGAAGCACATAGGCTTCGAAAATACTCGCTTCAGAAATGTCCCTGATGGCTGTCTTTTCACCTTGCTTACAGTTTTCTTTGTTGTGCAAAAGCTTTTGAGTTTAATTAGGTCCCATTTGTTTATTTTTGCTTTTATTTCCAATACACTGGGAGGTGGGTCATAGAGTATCCTGCTTTGATTTATGTCGGAGAGTGTTTTGCCTGTTTTCCTCTAGGAGTTTTATAGTTTCTGGTCTTACGTTTAGATCTTTAATCCATTTTGAGTTTATTTTTGTGTATAGTGTTAGAAAGTGTTCTAGTTTCATTCTTTTGCAAGTGATTTCATTCTTTTACCAGTTTTCTCAGCACCACTTGTTAAAGACATTGTCTTTTCTCCATTGTATATTCTTGCCTCCTTTGTCAAAGATAAGGTGTCCATAGGTGCATGGATTTATCTCTGGGCTTTCTATTTTGTTCCATTGATCTATATTTCTGTCTTTGTGCCACTACCATACTGTCTTGATGACTGGAGCTTTGTAGTAGAGCCTGAAGTCAGGCAGGTTGATTCCTCCAGTTCTATTCTCCTTTCTCAAGATTGCTTTGGCTATTCGAGGTTTTTTGTATTTCCATACAAATTGTGAAATTATTTGTTCTAGTTCTGTGAAAAATACCATTGGTAGCTTGATAGGGATTGCATTGAATCTATAGATTGCTTTGGGTAGTATATTCATTTTCACTATATTGATTCTGGGTCAGGGGGATCCCCTGGAGGAGTGCATAGCAACCCACTCCAGCATACTTGCCTGGAGAATCTCATGGACAGAGGAGCTGGCATGTTATAGCTCATAAGGTTGCAAAGAGTCAGATACCACTGAAGTGACTTAGCACATACGCACGCAGCAAGGATGGCCCTAGAGATTATCATACTAAGTGAAGTCAGTCAGACAGAGAAAGACAAATATGATATGACATCACTTATACGTAGAATCTAAAAAATAGTGCAAATGAACTTATTTACAAAACAGAAACAGACTCACGGACTTAGAAAACCAGCTTATGATTATCAAAGAGGAAAGGCAGGGGGAGGGACAAATTAGGAGGTCGGGATTAACATATATACACTAATATATATAATAGATAATCAACAAGGACCTACTGTATAGCACAAGGAACTCTATTCAGTACTCTGTAATAACCTATATGGGAAGAGAATCTGAAAAAGAATAAATGTATGTATATGTATAACTGAATGACTTTGCTATACACCTGAAACTAACACAGCAATGTAAAGGCGCTATACTCCAGTATGAAATTAAACATTTTAAAACTAAAAAAAAAGAAATGTCCCTAACAGCTGCAGCCTCTACAATGTTCCGAATGACGAACTTCTTAATGGCCTTATCCTTGGGCACGCATCAGGCACAGTTGGTGCAGTGAATAGGCTGCACATGGCCGTGGCCCTTTTTGGCACGACCATTGTTCCTTCTTTTCTTGGTCATCTTGGAAGCAGGGAGGCGAGAGAGCAAAAATATAGCATAATTTTTTCTTGTGGCAGAGGATTATTTCCATTCTTCATTCTAGAAAATATTTACTTAAGGAAAAGAAATATTTTTAAGCTAGCAACAAATCTTTGTTTTCAAATGACCAAGCTGGAAACATCCAGTTTAAAAACAAAAACAGCCAAAGACCTTTTAACTGCCCCTACCTCCCTGCTCCATGAATTCTTAGTCTTTGAAGTGCCTGAGATGCTCAAGGAGATTGACAAGAAGAGTCAGTCATGCAATTTTGACAGCCCTGAGAATGCACCCAGTCTTGTAGTCAACATATCTGGATCCTGCCCTTCCTCCAAGGTCAAGCTCCTGTCTTTCTTCCTCAACAAACCTTCCCTCACCCACTCAACTTATTATTAATATATATGTCTAATAAACACATGTGTATATGTATCCTTTCTCTCCCATCAGCCTGAGAAGGATGGAACACATATCTTACATACTTTTGTATTCTCAAAACTTAGTGCAAAATCTTGTAGGTAAAAGGTTTTTCTGCTGCCACGGCTTATTATTATTATTGCTAATTAGATTTACCAAGCACTTGACATTGTGCCAGGCACTGTGTTAGGCTAGTAGGTGCTATTATTGTTCCCTTTTAACACAATGGGCTTCTCTGTTAGCTCAGTTGGTAAAGAATCTGCCGGCAATGCAGGAGACCCCGGTTCAGTTCCTGGGTTGGGAAGAAGGGATAGGCTACCCACTCCAGTGTTTTTGGGCTTTCCTTGTGGCTCATCTGGTAAAGAATCCACCAACCTGGGTTCAGTTTCTGGGTTGGGAAGATGCCCTGGAGAAGGGAAAGGCTACCCACTCCAGTATTCTGGCCTGGAGGATTCGATGGACTGTGTAGTCCATGGGGTTGCAAAGAGTCAGACACGACTGAGCAACTTTCACTACTTAACCAATGAGATTTTAATTAACTTGCACAAGTCATAACTAGCGAGCAGTGGACCCAGGACTCAAACCCAGTACATCATATTTCAGAACTGGTGTGTTTAACCACTAGGATACCTTGTCCCTCATGAATATTTATAGGTACCAAACTCCAAGAAAGCTGCATTTGCTCCTGACTAATGTTGAGACAGTACCAGAGGACCAGCTTTGCTCATAATTGCATGCCTGCATCCTCAGTCACTCAGTCATGACCAACTTTTTGTGACCCCAGGGACTATAGCCCACCAGGCTCCTCTGTCCTTAATATTTTCCAGGCAAGAATACTGGAGTGGATTGCCATTTCCTCCTCCAGGAGATCTTCCCAACCTAGGGATCAAACTCGCATCTCTTGCATCTCCTTGAATTGACAGGCAGATTCTTTACCACTGAACCCCTTTACCCCTGAGAAGCCCTTGCTCCTAATTACTCAGAGGCATTTCGAATTGTTTTCAAATAAAGTTGTTAGTCTGAAAATAATTAAGAAAGAAACCATTTTTAAAACAGCAGGAAGGGATGATGTATAGAGGTCCACTTTGACATTTTCATTTGCACTTAAACACATAGCTCAGGGCTATACAAAGCCACTATGCTAAGACTGCAGAAGCATTAAAAATCAAATTGCCTTAGCCTTATTAATTTTCCAGAGAACTGTTCAGTTCAGTTCAGTCGCTCAGTTGTGTCTGACTCTGCAACCCCATGAATCGCGGCATGCCAGGTCTCCCTGTCCATCACCAACTCCTGGAGTTCACTCAAACTCATGTTCATCGAGTTGGTGATGCCATCCAGCCATCTCATCCTCTGTCCTCCCCTTCTCCTCTTGCCCCCAATCCCTCCCAGCATCAGAGTCTTTTCCAATGGGTCAGCTCTTGGCATGAGGTGGAGTTTCAGCTTTAGCATCATTCCTTCCGAAGAACACCCAGGACTGATCTCCTTCAGAATGGACTGGTTGGATCTCCTTGCAGTCCAAGGGACTCTCAAGAATCTTCTCCAACACCACAGTTCAAAAGCATCAATTCTTCGGCGCTCAGCTTTCTTCACAGTCCAACTCTCACATCCATACATGACTACTGGAAAAACCATAGCCTTGACTAGACGGACCTTTGTTGGCAAAGTAATGTCTCTGCTTTTTAATATGCTATCTGCTGCTAAGTCGCTTCAGTCGTGTCCAACTCTGTGCGACCCCATAGACGGCAGCCCACTAGGCTCCCCTGTCCCTGGGATTCTCCAGGCAAGAACACTGGAGTGGGTTGCCATTTCCTTCTCCAATGCATGAAAGTGAAAAGTGAAAGTGAAATTGCTCAGTTGTGTCCGACTCTGTGCGACCCCATAGACTGCAGCCCACCAGGCTTCTCCATCCATAGGACTTTCCAGGCAAGAGTACTGGAGTGGGGTGCCATCGCTTTCTCCAAATATGCTATCTAGGTTGATCATAACTTTCCTTCCATCATATCATCTCTGTGGAAATATTTCCCTAAAGCTCCAAGCCTCTTGGTGACCAGGATGAATAAATTGGTCTTCTTCCTTTTTGTTTTGCCATTTTCTGCCATAGAGGGCCAAAAGAAAACCATCTCAATTTAAGATTTAAGCTTTATTTGTTGAAGTTACTAGCTAGTTAAACAGGAAGCAAGAAAAGCATTTTGTGTTGGCATGACAGTAGAAAGCCTTTAGCCACATTCCAACTTAATGATGGAAGATTAGCCAAGGTTGTTATTAAGTTTTAATCTCTTCATTTAATCAACCTTCCTGTCAAGGAATTAATACCCTTCCTGTCAAGAAAAAAAAAGCTTTGCAGTCTTGACTGTTGATATTTTAACCAGCTTACCCTGTTGTATTTTGAGTAAAAGGCACTATATCACAGACCACAAAGTTCCTCAAAAGCTCCAGAGAAACAAATAGATGGAGAAAAAAGTCCAAGGGTACAATAATCCAGAGACTTGAACATACAACAAAATGGAGTTTCTCCAAATTAGCAGGAGAAGCAGTGGATAAGATCAACTGGCAACCGAAGATATCCTTGTTATTCCCTGGGCTAGAATCATGCTGGCAGAAGCTTTAACTAACTAAATTTACTTGCAAGTTCTCCTAAAGGAGTGATCATATTGCACCAGGGTCACTTTTTATAACATGGTATTTTGCAAACAAGTTCCTAGGACCTTTACAAGTTCCTAGTAAAATATTTGACTTCTAAACGTCAATATAAGTATTAAAATGTCAGCATGTCCATTACATGTCCAGACTATAAAAGATATGAGTTTAACTATCTACTGAAAATGGAAACTCCAGTAATTTTTATGACTTCTTAGAGCATACAGTCTTCATTTTGAAATACTAAAAGCCTCCAGGAGGTATTTATCCAAAATTAGCCTCCTTATGCAAAGAACTGACTCATTTGAAAAGACCCTGATGCTGGGAAAGACTGAAGGCAGGAGGAGAAGGGGATGACAGAGGATAAGATGGTTGGATGGCATCACCAACTCAATGGACATGAGTTTGAGTGAACTCTGGGAGTTGGCGATGGACAGGAAGGCCTGGCGTGCTGCAGTCCATGGAGTTGCAAAGAGTCAGGCACGACCGAGCGACTGAACTGAACTGAACGACACCTTGGGATAGCCCTGTTCTGGCAGCACCTGTAGCCATATCTGGTTACAGTTATTAAATCTAATGCTGAAGCTGCTGACCTCCGGAAGACAGGTGTCCTCTTCAACAGCAGGTCCCTATTCTGGTCAATAAAAAATATGCCCTATTAAATTGCCTTCAGGGCTGTTCTGTTTGCTCAGGTATCTGGCCAGCATAGTAGCCTTGTCACAAAGTATTAACAGAGTTTTCATCTGTTCCCCAAATAAGTTGCTCTGTAGTTAATTAAGCATTACATTTTCCAAAAGAAATACTCACTTGGCTAAATACACAATAACATTCATCAATTTATTGATTAATTAATCCAATATGTATTGAACATCTATTATATGCTAAACATTGCAAGGTTATGGAGATACAAAAATTAATAACAAGGAATGTCTTTCATCAATAAGCTGACCTTAGCAACTCAATAATTGTGTAAAGGATCCAGATTAGATTCTCTATCTATATTTTATCCACTTAGCCCAAACTTCAAAGCCTACTTCAGGGCTTACCTCCTCATCCACTCATTTAGGAAAACTTTATTGGGTTCTTAAAACTGTATTAGGCACTGGAATAATGAAGATGAAGAGAATATAATCCCCAACACCAGGAGCTCCCAGCCTTGCAGGGAGATGGACAAGGTAGAAAGGACCAATTCTGGAAGACAGTGTAAGCCAAGCTAATCAAAGAGTGTGGGTTTTATGATGGCAGCAAAGAGCTATTAGACAACCCTAAGGAAGAAAATTGTGATTAAATTTGCATTGTATTATAGAAAAATCAACTTAGCAATGACAGAGACAACAGATAATAAGATAGAATGACCAGAGGGAAGAAACCAGAGGGGAGGAAAGTCGATATTCCAAAGTGATCCAAGAAGTAGAAATAATATTTTAATAACAAACTGAATGTGAAAACTGAGGGAGAAGATGAAGTCCAAGATGACTTCCATGGATTCTGGTCCAAGTGGCATTAGCAGCAGGAGAAAGAAGAACAGGGTTGGTGAGAAAATGAGTTCAACCTTGAACATTGCAGGGGCCTTTGGAACAGCCAGGTATCAACATCAGGTTTGCTGTTATAAACATTTGTCTAAAATTCATGAAAGAAGTAAGGGTAGGAGGTAAGGATTCAGGCTGAAACATGATTATGGATGACATTGCCAGTTGTGTAGCCTTCCCATACAATTCCCTAGTCCCAAATGCCTTTTACTCATCTGACATTCTTTTTTTTAATTAATCTATTATTCATTAATTAATATCTTCAATACATATGGAACTTTGATATCATATTCCAGGTGATGCCAAAAGACCCTGGGTGCACATAGATAAATAAGCATTTAAAAAAAAAAAAAAGCTTATCTATTTGGCTGCATTGGGTCTTAGTTATGGCATATGGGATCTAGTTCCCTGACCAGGGATCAAACCCAGCCCCCTGCACTGAGAGCGTGGAGTCTTAGCCACTGGACCACTAGGGAAGTCCCAATAAAAAAAAGCTTTGGTTCCCTACCCTAAAGGATAGGATCTCATAACCTGGCTGTTGACTATAAACTAACTCTCTAATTCTGTGTGTGTCTGTCATGTCTCTAAGAAGAGGATAAACTCCCAAAGTTTGTCCTCATAAAAAAATTTAAAAAAAATTTTTTTAAATCCCTGTAAAAACCTAGCACAAAGTTCTGTTCATTGTAGATGCTCAGCGTGAGCCTTGAAAGATAGATTCAGTACTTAGTTTAAAACATAGACCAATTTATTTTTAAATACTTTTGGGGAAGGAGATCTGACTAGAAAAGAATTAAATTTTCATTATAAAAATTTAGAAACTACATTAAAAAGAAAAAATAATAATCATTAATATACTGTCCAAAGATAACCACTATTAATATTTTATGTAAAATACCCATAATCCTTTAAGTATAAAAACATGCTTTATTACATTTTTGGTAAAAAGCATCGTATTGAACATATTTTTGTGTCACTTTTTTAAATTAAAAAATTCTATATCACAAACATACTTTAGTACCAGTAAATATAGATTTTCATCATCATTTTAAAAACCATTTCATTATTCCATTGTATGACTGTCCTATAATTTATGTGGCAGGTCCTACACCAATGGAAACTTAAGTTTCCTGAGAAAAAATACTTAAAAAAAATAGAAACATAGCATATATTCATGAAAGTTCACAAATAAAAGCTGGGCTTGATAAAATTTTATAAAATGACCGCACACATGAAACCCAGACTAAGAAACAGATCGTTACCAAAGCCTCAGAAGCCCTCTTCTGTCCTCCAGTTACTATGCACCAGAGCCACTGTCTCCAGGAAGCTCCCAGTCTATTTCACCTGATATAGGCTGGGAGGTGATAGATAGGTAACTAAGCATGGCTTAGATACGTGTGCCTGGACATTTCTGCCCGATGTTGGCCCCCTCTGTGTGCTGGCCAAGATTTTGTCAAAGCCGTACTTCAGTTTAAGGCTCTTACTTCTCTGTCTTTCTTCCTTTCCCTTCTCCTTTCCAGGTGTCAGACCTGTATCACGCTCTAAAGTTTTATCCTGACTACTCCTGCTCCTTTTCCCTTTTGTCCTTTAATAGATGTTATCAGCAATAAACCTCTTGAGCTTATAACCCTGCCTGGATATCTGCTGTCCAGAGGACCCACTGACACAAGTGGTTCTGGAAGTGGACTAAAATGACGAACTCAGTTTGCAGACTAGACCACATACCTCCCTGCTGTCAAGGAGGATTCCCCCATCCAAGTGGTATGTGGTCATGGATAGTCTCAGCCACAAGTGGTAGCCCAGTTGCTAAAAATATCACCAGTAGTGACTTGAGAGAGTGCCATCCCAGTGCAGAATGCCCTGGCTGGTGAGATGATTCAAGCCTTTTTAAATGCATGTGATTAAGCATAAGGGTAATGGAATTGGTTGGGCATTAAAAAATTGCGTTGACATCTTACAGAGGAATAATTGGAAATGGAGGGCAATTAACAAACAGTTACAGCTAAATACAAGAGCCAGAAGATCTCTTTGGTAGCTTAGAAAGTAAAAGAGTTAGCACACTGAGGAGTAAACTCAGGATCTGATAGTTAGGAGCTCCCTCAAACAGTGGAATGCTCAGATACCGCAGGTCCGTTATACTCTGGTTGAGAAAACCTGCAGTCCTGAAACATGGAATGATAACATCTCAGTGGATGCCCTCAAAGACAGTGGCTCTGCAGACTCTCCTGAGCCCCCTCCTGTGGCCTGCCCCTCCCTGTGTAGGATGGCACAGGCATCCAATACCTTCTCTGGTGCTATGCCACCTCCTTTTCTGGCTGCCAAATTGATAGCTGTGGTTAAATAACTTGACTGGGACATACTGGACCTGCTAAGAGCAATAGTGTTCCTCCCTTAGCTCACCTCTGTGGCCAAGGGGACATACAGTATGATCAGCTAGAGGAGGAGGAAAAAGGCCAATCTTGTTACAGATGGGTCAGCTCGATTGTAGGTGCAAGCTTTGTCACTGGAATTGGCACAATGGGCACGTGAACAGAGTGGCCACAGTGGCAGAGACAGAAGCTACATATGGGCCCAATGGCCTAGTGGGCTACAGTCCGTGGGGTCATAAAGAGTTGGACACAACTGAAGTGACTTAGCACGCACATAGAACGGCCTCATAGTTACTGCCTCTGAGTATCCAACCTGTCAGAGACCAAAGCCCAGCCTTGCATATGGCTTTCTTCCTTGAGGAGGCTGACCAGTTATAAGTAGAATAATTAGGTCCCTGGCATCCCAGAAGACAAGTTCATTCTCACATAAATGGACATTTATTTGAATATGGATTTGCTTTTCCTAACATCAGAGTTGCAGCCATTACCACTGCACAGGTATCCAGGGGCTTACAGAGTATTTGATCCACAAGCATAGTATCCCACAACCTAAGATATGACCAGAGGACCCTGTTCTGAATAAAGGAGGTGTGTGTGTTTGGGCCAGGACCTTGTGATTCACGGCAGCACCAGAAGCTGCTGACCTGATAGAGTGAAGGAATGACCTGCTGAAAGCATAGCTGAAATGCTGTGTTGGAGGCAAGACTCTTAAAAACTGGGCATTGCTCCTGGATGCAGTACATGCAGTGAATCAGAGGTCTCTATATAGTGCTGTGTCCCCAGTAGGAAGGAGATCTGTGCCTAGGAACCAAGAAGTGGAAGCAGAAGTAGCTCCACTTACCTTCACTTCACTGGAGGATTTTCCGTTTCCTATTCTAGCAACTCTGGACTCTGCAGGGTTGGAGGGCCTGGTCAGGGAGTGTGCTATTGCCACTGAACATAGCAAATGACAAACTATGGCTGCTGCCTGGGCACTTTGGATTCCTGTGTCTGAGGAGCAACAGACAGGAAGAAGAGTCACAATCTTGGGAGTGGTCATTGTTCCTGATCAGCAAGTGGAGGCAGGGCTCCCGCTATACAATGGGAGAGAGGAAGACTATGTGTGGAAATCAGGGGACCCACATGGGTGCCTCTTGGCAATCTGTCATTGAACTGCAACCTCAAGTGTCCTAAAAGTCTGGGAGCGAGCAATAAGAATGGAAACAGAACACGAAATCTGGTGCAGTGAGTCTCTGCAGCCTCTACTGGACTGAGGTGCAGGGGTCCACTCTAAGTCCAGCTTTTATTCCTGATTGCAGACTACAAAACTTTCTTTGATCTATCTTTCCCAAGACACTACATTGACATAGTCCAGATCTCCTTGTTTTCACCCCAGGCCGTTCCCTTCTGGGATAGTCTTGGGAACAGTCAGCAAGTGTGTAGGCAGGGTTCATGCCTAATGCCGACCCGCTGTTCCACGGTCCATGATTTCACGATCCCAGTCATACTCCCTTCTGGGTCTGGCCTTGGGGTTTGTAACAAGGCTATTATTCTAAGAAAAACATGAAAAGTAATCATCAACACAGTTTCTTAATATATGCTGTTTTTCCAGGTGCTATTTCTGTGAAATTTCTCAAGGCTGTGAAAGTACATTATTAGGAATTCCCACTACATAACCCCCTTCTTGTTTTTGCAGGAGTATTTACGCTGTCTGAGCAACTCTTTTCTTCATCAGTTTTCGGATGGTTTTTCTCGTACATCTGAGGACTATACATGAAACAGTTAAAAATATACATCCTGATATTATAGTACCAAGTAATCCTCCCCCTAAAGTTTTAATCCACATCATGGGGTTAAGTTTATGTAAGCGTTCCTCAATTTCTTTAAATAAAGCAGTTTCTGGGAGTAATTGTAAGTGAACATTTTGCATAATAGAAATAGTAGCCTTGTAATATCTAAGGATAGATTATTACAAATGTTTCCTCTCAAAGTTTAGATAATTGATCCCAAGTATATGTACTTTGATTATACTTACGTGTGACACAAAATGAAGAGATATTTCAGTCACACTGAAGATGAATCTGTAATTTGAAATTTTGCACTTTGTCCCCTAGTAGAACTGTATTTTCTAAATCAATCAATTGTCCATTTTTTGGTCTATGTGGGTTTGACTTCCCCAGGCAGAACTTGCATTTTGGTGCCACTACTATACTAATGTATAGTTTTCATTCCAATCCCAAAGAAAGGCAATGCCAAAGAATGCTCAGACTACCGCACAACTGCATTCATCTCACACGCTAGTAAAGTAATGCTCAAAATTCTCCAAGCCAGGCTTCAGAAATACATGAACCGTGAACTTCCAGATGTTCAAGCTGGTTTTAGAAAAGACAGAGGAACCAGAGATCAAATTGCCAACATCTGCTGGATCATGGAAAAGCAAGAGAGTTCCAGAAAAACATCTATTTCGGCTTTATTGACTATGCCAAAGCCTTTGACTGTGTGGATCACGATAAACTGTGGAAAATTCTGAGAGAGATGGGAATACCAGACCACCTGACCTGCCTCTTGAGAAACCTGTTTGCAGGTCAGGAAGCAACAGTTAGAACTGGACATGGAACAACAGACTGGTTCCAAATAGGAAAAGGAGTACGTCAAGGCTGTATATTGCCTCTCAGCTTATTTAACTTCTATGCAGAGTACATCATGAGAAATGCTGGGCTGGAAGAAGCACAAGCTGGAATCAAGATTGTCGGGAGAAATATCAATAACCTCAGATATGCAGATGATACCACCCTTATGGCAGAAAGTGAAGAGGAACTCAAAAGCCTCTTGATGAAAGTGAAAGAAGAGACTGAAAAAGTTGGCTTAAAGCTCAACATTCAGAAAACTAAGATCATGGCATCTGGTCCCATCACTTCATGGGAAATAGATGGGCAAACAGTGGAAACAGTATCAGACTTTATTTTGTGGGGCTCCAAAATCACTGCAGATGGTGACTGCAGCCATGAAATTAAAAGACGCTTACTCCTTGGAAGAAAAGTTATGACCAACCTAGATAGCATACTGAAAAGCAGAAACATTACTTTGCCAACAAAGGTCCGTCTAGTCAAGGCTATGGTTTTTCCAGTGGTCATATATGGATGTGAGAGTTGGACTGTGAGGAAGGCTGAGCACCAAAGAATTGATGCTTTTGAACTGTGGTGTTGGAGAAGACTCTTGAGAGTCCCTTGGACTGCAGGGAGATCCATCCAGTCCATTCTGAAGGAGATCAGCCCTGGGATTTCTTTGGAAGGAATGATGCTAAAGCTGAAACTCCAGTACTTTGGCCAACTCATGTGAAGAGTTGACTCATTGGAAAAGACTCTGATGCTGGGAGGGATTGGGGGCAGGAGGAGAAGGGGACGACAGAGGATGAGATGGCTGGATGGCATCACTGACTCAATGGATGTGAGTCTGAGTGAACTCCGGGAGTTGGTGATGGACAGGGAGACCTGGCGTGCTGCGATTCATGGGGTCACAGAGTCGGACACGACTGAGCAACTGAACTGAACTATACAAATGTAGTTGTTTGTATAGTTTAATGCAGTGCTACCCTGGCTACTGCTGCGGTTGTGGTTATAGTAGTAATTCCCACAATAGCTGCTATAAGGAGTCCAATAAACCTTTTGGAATGTTGCATTACTTTCTTTATAACCTTTAAAAGAACATGTATTTCAGGGGAGCCTTCCCAAGGTCTGGTTTGATTTCCTGGAAGCCATATTCCCAATCTCATTTTTATTATAACAAATGAGTGATTAGAATTATAAAGTGAAGAATATAAGCAAGTATATAATTTATCCTGGCAAGAAGGTTCCTGTACCCTTTCACTGATAGAAACTGTTTCTTTCAAGAGCACATAAGGATCTCTCACACAAGCCTGAATAGAAAATGTACAGTTTGTACTGGTATTAAATGTCAATGAATAATTAGTTTTATTGGAACAATGTCCATCCCAAATTTGGAATTTTTTAAGACTTAAAGTTAATTTCCAAATCTCCCTTTGCCTTCTTCCTTGATCCAATTGTGGAAAAGGGGGGTGACAAGTCATTTCAATGCCATATAATTGGATGATCTGAATGAGTGGTAATATTAGTATGGTCAAAGACTTTGTGCACCTGCTAACACAGCCTTTTGTGAGGATTGTAGGACTGATTTTGATGAGAGCAATTGGAGACTGCATACCCCTTTAGAGGACCAGTCCCATACAGTTCCATAGGAACCATTAATCAAAACTACTCCTTCAGTCCCGCAGCAATTATCTTACTGAATACGATCTTGTTTTTCAGTCCGCAGGTTGCAATGCTCACATAAAGGTCTGTCTGATTTGGTGTCATTATTGGGTTCTAAATCGTTGTAAGCAAAACTCAGACCAGAGAGAAGATGTAGTTGAACCTTAGTGTAGTTATGATTTGAAGAATTAGTGGACAGCCAGGCTTGCACAGATAATTTAACACATCCTGTAGCTGGTCCTACACAAATTGACCAGGATTCATACCCATAAGTAACACCGAAGGGAGCCCCTTCCTCTTTTTAAACTAGAGGAAGGCATGTATATTCGGGTCCTGGTATCTAGGAAGAATCATTAACATAAATGGGGATCATAGAATCCCCCCAATCAATGGGTTTTAGTAATGGGGGATTAAGTATATATGTCCAATAAGTATAATTCTTTGCTTTTGCTGAAACCAGGGGTATACTCACTGTGATGGTTATCAGGGCAAACATAACCATGATGAGGTTGTCTGGAGTCACTGGTTATTTCTGCTCAGTTTTACTCTACGAGCTGGAACCCACACAAGGTTCTAGATCTTCTCCCGGGAAGATACAAGCAAACCCTCTTTCCCATGTAATTAACTTTCCTGGTGACCAAGCATTTGTTAGTGGATCTTGCCACCAAATCACAGTCTTAATTGTATTTGTGGATCTAGCCTGAAAATGTCGCTCAGCTGCAGTTTCCATAGCTTGTGTTGAAATATTCAAAAATCGAGAGTAAATAAAGCTTTATTCAATATTGTTTATTGTCCTATGTCATTTCCCCCTTTTTGTTTTTGTATTATATGTTTAAGTGATTAATTAGCCCTCTCCATTATAGCCTGTCTTTGTAGGTTATAGGGAATATCAGTAGAATGTTTTATAGATCAAATTTTAAGAAATTGTTGGAATGTTCTACTGGTATAAACAGGGCCATTATCAGTTTTTATAGTTTTTGGTAGTTTTGTAACAGCAAAACAAGCATATAAATGTCTTTGTATATTTTTTGTAGTCTCACTGGAGTGAGCAGTGGCCCATATAAATTGAAAGAATGTATCAATAGTCATATGTACATAAGAGAGTTTATCAAAGGAAGATATATGAGTTATATCCATTCAGTTCAGTTTAGTTCAGTCGCTCAGTGGTGTCCGACTCTTTGCGACCCCATGAATTGCAGCACGCCAGGCCTCCCTGTCCATCACCAACTCCCGGAGTTCACTCAAACTCACATCCATCAAGTCAGTGATGCCATCCAGCCATCTTATCCTCTGTTGCCCCCTCTCCTCCTGCCTCCAGTCCCTCCCAGCATCAGAGTCTTTTCCAATGAGTCAACTCTTCGCATGAGGTGGCCAAAGTACTGGAGTTTCAGCTTTAGCATCATTTCTTCCAAAGAAATCCCAGGGCTGATCTCCTTCAGAATGGACTGGATGGATCTCCCTGCAGTCCAAGGGACTCTCAAGAGTCTTCTCCAATACTACAATTCAAAAGCATCAATTCTTCGGCGCTCAGCCTTCTTCACAGTCCAACTCTCACATCCATACATGACCACTGGAAAAACCACAGCCTTGACTAGACAGATCTTAGTTGGCAAAGTAATGTCTCTGCTTTTGAATATGCTGTCTAGGTTGGTCATAACTTTTCTCCCAAAGAGTAAATGTCTTAATTTCATAGCTGCAATCACCATCTGCATTGATTTTGGAGCCCCACAAAATAAAGTCTGACACTGTTTCCACTGTTTGCCCATCTATTTCCCATGAAGTGATGGGACCAGATGCCATGATCTTCGTTTTCTGAAATCCGTTATAACTATGGATTTTATATGGAACTATATACCATCATTATATCAGTGGCTCAGTCACACATTTAATAATGTAAGGGACATTTCTCAAAACAGGCAATATAGAAAACAATATAGTTAACAGTAATAGTAAAATCATAAGTAAGAATTTAAGTCAAGAACTTTTGTTAGGTATGGCCCAGTGACATCTTTAGGATCTTTCCTGGTGGCTCAGACGGTAAAGCGTCTGCCTACAATGCCTACCATATGGGAGACCCGGGTTCAATCCCTGGGTCAGGAAGATCTCCTGGAGAAGGAAATGGCAACCCACTGCAGTATTCTTGCCTGGAAAATCCCATGGATGGTGGAAACTGGTAGGCTACAGTCCACGGGGTCACAAAGAGTCGGACATGACTGAGCGACTTCACTAGTGACATCTTTAAGTCATCTGACTTAGTCTGTTAAATGACTATGGCTTGTTAATTTCCTTGTTGTAGATCCTGGAGCATCTGATCTTTATTTAAAGACTGGTTACCGAGATAAGTTTTGGAAACAAACTGAGAGTGTCTTTTTTAATGAAGGACCTTTTTAATTTAACTTAATGAATGTCCTTTTTATTTTAACTTAATGAAGGCTTTTAGCAATGTAACATAACCATAAGGAATTATCTAAGAAGTGAGTCTTAGTAAATACAGATCTTAATTAACAAAACTAGAACTTAAGATTCTGTGAAACATAGATGTCATAGGCCTGACATCAGTTAGGTGGATATTTCTTTCAGAACTCCGCAGTATTCTCTTGAGATTTTTGTATATGTCTGGAGACAGTCTTTTGTTTTTTTTTCTTTTTTTCACCTTGATGAGGCTGTTCAGAACCCGAATGTTTCCAATTTCTGGAGGGGTGAGGCAGAGAGAAAAGAAAAATTTTTTAATTTTATCCACAGGTGTAAATCACTAATTTATTTTAAACCATCAGTGACTTGAGGAGAAGAGCTATTTTATATCTGAAAACAAAGATTAGAAGTCAGTAATATGTCAGACAAAAAGTCATGAAAATTGTAGTCATATTTAGCAGTCTGTTCAATTTCATGTAACCAATCTCTTTGTTTTGAGGTCCTTGCCTGATGACCGAGGATGTCAGTAAAAACGATGGTCTCCAAGAAGTTTGTGAAGTTTTTTGTCAATGTCTCTATGACCTGTCCAGCAAAGTGACCTGTCCTCCCAATCACTGGAGATCGTGGAAAATGTATTTTAACCATTTTTTTCATTGTGAGATATTAACTCTACTGCCAGGAAAGGCTTTATCTTATCAAATAAAACTGAAGTTTGTCAGAGAGCAGGGAAAAGCCAGGCAGCCATCTTGGACTTTCCATAGCCCTGACTGTTTGGTTTATAGCCATTATTTATCCATTTTAAATTTCCTGATGAGGAGCTAATTTTGCAGAAGCAGATAAGTTTTGTCTATGTGTGTCATAGTCTCCATAGATCATTGGAAATAACATTCATTATATCAAAGTAACAAAAGATTTTAAAAGCAAGTTCAGTTCAGTTCAGTCACTGGGTCATATCTGGCTCTTTGTGACCACATGAACCGCAGCACACCAGGCCTCCCTGTCCATCACCAACTTCCAGAGTCCACCCAAACCCATGTCCATTGAGTCAGTGATGCCGTCCAATCATCTCATCCTCTGTCATCCCCTTCTCCTCCTGGCCTCAATCTTTCCCAGCATCAGGGTCTTTTCAAATGAGTCAGTTGTTCACATCAGGTGGCCAAAGTATTGGAGTTTCAGCTTCAACATCAGTCCCTCCAGTGAACACCCAGGATCTCCGCTAGGATGGACTGGTTGGATCTCCTTGCAGTCCAAGGGACTCTCAAGAGTCTTCTCCAACACCACAGTTCAAAAGCATCAATTTAGGAATCACTTAGACAGAAATTTATATAGTCTATTATTACAAGTCATATTCCAAGAAGACTTTGTTTTTTTTAACAGGAAGAAAAAATCAAATTTCAGATTGGTACCAGCTTATATTCATTGTGAAACAATAGTTATTAACTTAGTCAAAGTAACAATAAAAGATTTCAAGGGCAGTTTGATGTCTTAAGAAACTTGTATCATGCATAAAACTCTCTTCCACTTGCCACAAACCTTTTTTATACTTTTGTACTCTTCACTCTATTTGCCCATTCAGAGAACAGCCACTTGTAAGTTTAGATGTACTTACTTTTTCCTTAATAGAATGTAATTCCATTCCTTATAAATTTTTATTAAAAGTACACATCTTACTTTTCTTTAGCAACTGTGAACTATCTTATATATTAGCATTTTATAGATTGGTGAACATAAATACCAGTTTATAATAAATACCATTTATAATTTTTTTTAAACATGTGCCATTTTGCTTTTTTTTTTAATAGAGAACATCTCAGGAGGCACCAAACATATTTATTAGTAGTCCAAAATCTCTTTAGTTTTTCTGTAAGAAAAACTTTCTGTAAGAGGAAGTTAGTATTCAGTAATTAATGTTTTAAAATCTTACTTTATTTGGAAATGACCTAGCTATTCAATAAACTTCTATCGTATAGTTTAGTACAACTCTAGAAATTTAAGTTACCTCAATCCTCAGAGATTATTTTAGATAGACATTTCTAAAATATAATTATTTTTAATAGAGTTTATCTAAAAGTTTTCATCTCATTTATATGTATATAAAGAGTTACTTTTTTGTTGACAAATTTAGTTTACCTTAAACCTAGGGACAATAAAAGTATTACACAATGTTGATGACATAAGACATGTCTTAATTAGATTAGCAAACAAACATTAATGTTAGATATTTAATATTGAATATTTTCAGCTCATGTGAACCTGAATTTAAATAGAACTCATTTATAAATTAACTTGATATTATCCAAAAACAAAGACGCACACTGAGACACAGATAAATTTAGATAGACAGACATAGTTTTCCGCTTGAAATTTAAAATATCTTTTGCCCCATCATTTTTTTTTTTTTTTTGGTTTGAGTTCTGCCAATTTGTTTATGGCTAGAGTCCCAGATAGAGTGGGCTGTTTATCTCAAGGACATGATAAGAGTTAACTTCAGGTTTTTTTCCCAGGCATGTTTTTGTTTCCCAGGCAGAATTGGAGCTCCAAAAAAGTATTTTAACAAGTCAACTTTTTCCTAACTGCACGTGTAAGAAGAACTGGTTTTGCAATTTAAAAAAAAAATTTATTTTAACCAGTTTTCTCCAGAGTCTAAAGAATATCATGGCCATTCAGTGTCAAAAATGTCATTTCTCTTTTTTGTAGTCACAGTATATCATTAATGATATATGCATGAGGGAATTGCTATCACACTGGGTGTAAAGCCTTGGCTAGAAAATTTCGACAAATAGTGGGACCGTTAAGCATACCTTGAGGTAACACAGTCCATTGAAATATTTCGTGTGACTCCTTTAAATTAACGGAAGGAATTGAAAAGGCAAATATAGGTTGATCATCAGGTTATAAAGGAATAGTGAAAAAACAATCTTTGGGATCAGTAACAAACAAATGCCATTTGGAGAAGGCAATGGCACCCCACTCCAGTACTCTTGCCTGGAAAATCCCATAGACAGAGGAGCCTGGTAGGCTGCAGTCCATGGGGTCATGAAGAGTCGGACACAACTGAGCGACTTCACTTTGACTTTTCACTTTCATGCACTGGAGAAGGAAATGGCAACCCACTCCAGTATCCTTGCCTAGAGAATCCCAGGGATGGGGAAGCCTGGTGGGCTGCCATCTATGGGGTCACACAGAGTCGGACACGACTGAATCGACTTAGCAGCAAGCTGTTCATGAATTAATTTATGTAAAGCGTCCAATTTTTCTTGTTTTAGAAGCCACTGCAGAGAAGGCAATTTTCCAGTACTCTTGCCTGGAAAAGCCCAGGGACAGCGAGCCTGGAAGGTTGCAGTCCATGGGGTCGTTGAGGGTCGGACAAGACTGAGCGACTTCACTTTCACTTTTCACTTTCATGCATTGGAGAAGGAACTGGCAACCCACTCCCGTGCTCTTGCCTAGAGAATCCCAGGGATGGGGGAGCCTGGTGGGCTGCCATCTATGGGGTCGCACAGAGTCGGACACGACTGAAGTGACTTAGCAGCAGTAGCTCTATCCACGCAGGTTGATCAGTTTTCCAATTAAGAGGTATAGGTGTGGGTGGAGGAAGATTAATAGGAGCAGTGACCACTAGTGAAAAGGAAAAATGAAAGAAAGTGAAAGTAAAGTAGCTTAGTCGTGTCTGATTCTTTGTGACCCCATGGACTGTAACCTATCAGGCTCCTTCGACCACGGGATTTTCAAGGCAAGAATGCTGGAGTGGGTTGCTATTTCCTTCTCCAGGGTATCTTCCCGACCTAGGGATCGAACCCAGCTCTCCTGCATTGCAGGCAGACGCTTTACCATCTGAGCCACCAATTAAAAAAGGGGTGGGGAGGTTTGAAATCTTGACATTCAAAGGATAAAGTCTTCCTTGTTGATTTTTTGCCCAGTCCCAATCTTAGTTTCTAACCTTGATTGAACATAATTTGGTGACTGGCCTCACTATTGATTTTGAGGTTTTTCAAAAGAGTTGTCATCACCTTCATCAAAAGAATCAGAAGTCTGCAAAGGTTCCAGTACTGTCTTAATTAATGCCCATGTACTCCAAACATAAACAGGGAGCAGAGTTCCTTTTGTATGTTCTTTCTTTAACTTGGCTCCAGCCTTTTTCCAGAATTTTAAATCTAAGGTCTCTATTGACGGGAACCAGCAGCAATATTTATCCACTGCTTGATTCTAAAAATCACCTTTCACTAATAGAAGCTCCTCCTGCTTTCAAGAGCTGTCTTAATAAACAAATGCATGAGCGATAGTGTTCTGCACTCTCAACATTTCCCATTTTAACCCTGATTAAATGCCTGAAGACTTACCAGCAAGAATTTTCAGAGCCCTCTCAACCATCCCAGGTTCTGTGTCGCTGTATTTTCACTTTCGCTCCAACCCCACGTTGCCCTAAAGGTCCAGGAGGAGCAACAAGAATGGAAACAGAACACGAAATTTGGTGCAATGGGTCAGGGGTCCTGCAGCCTCTACTGGGCTGAGGTGCAGAGTCCACTCGGAGTCCAGCTTTTATTTCTGATTGCATACTTCAAAACTTTCTTTGATCTATCTTTCCCAAGACACCACACTGACATAGTCCAGATTTCCTTATTTTCCCCCCAGGCTCTTCCCTTCTGGGATAGTCTCCAGAGCAATCAGCAAGTGTATAGGCAGTGTTCATACCTAACCCTGACCAGGTGATCCAAGGTCAGCACAAGTGCAGTAATCCCAGCCAGAGAAGGGTATGGTTAACAAAAGCTCAGACCCTACAGGATGGAGGAACATGGAGGAGCTACTCCCTGAACCTGTTGTGTGGAGAAGTAAATCCATGGCAGAAGGGTAAACCTTGGCAACCATGGATAGATAGGTTGCTTGAATGTCCCTTCAAGAAAGGACTTAGTGATGAGCTGCAATGGAAGCAGTTAAATGATAGGCTCTATTTGCTACAGTTTTTGAGCTGGGGCTAGGCTTTTCTCTGGGAGTCCCCAGCACACGTCTGAGTCTGGCAGGAGTGTGCTCAACAGTCTCCTTTATGTTGGGGAATTTCTCTACCCAAACTTCAACCATTGGTTTTCCATGAGAGCAACCAGGCTCTTGTATGTCCTCTCTCCTACCACCAAAGTAGGCTGGGGACCTAAGGATGGGGACCTGAGCTAAGCTAAAGTCACCTATAGCCCTTTCCTTGGATTTTTTTTTTCAACTATAACTCAGAAGAAGCTCTCTCCAGTGGAAGAAATTGTAAGAGATAGTTTTGAGAGTTATTGGTTTCTGGCCACGTGAGGAAGCTCATCTGCAGTGAGCAAGAATGAAATCAGCACACACAGAGGCACAGACAAGAGACAGAGTGCCTGCAGCATTCAAAGTTCTTGAGGTCCAGCTGTACCTAGCTCCCTGGAGTCGGACTGTTCCAATCTTTTGTGTTCTAACAATATGTGTGTGCTAGAAGTATCCTGTGCCTATTTTATGTTAATAGTTAACATTGATTGAGTTGAGGGTTTATTATATTTCAGACACTGGTCCAAGCACCTTACATATATGAATTCATTTAGTCCTCTCAGCAACAATGTGAGTGTACCCAAATGCCCTCTCTCTATTGTTTTCCCCAAGGCTACATTGTTTTAAAATAAAAAATAAACAAGAGATTCTACTACATGTCCTTTTAATAGAGGCTCCAAAGAGCCAACTTTGGAGATGTACAATTGTCTGTGTTTTATTCTATCACCCAGAAATGCCAGCTCTGATTTGGGGCTTTAGCAAAACAGATTTGCAAGTACATGTATCCTTCAACTCCTCTGAAAAGCCCATTTTTAATAATAAAGTGGTATTACAGATAAGCAAAACATATAATTTCCCATAGATACACATTTTGGAATTTTAAACTGGGATTCAAAGTTTGACAAGTGTGAATACTTACGTGGTCAGAACCTGTAAATCGGGACAGTCTTGGAAATCCAAGGATGCCACCAACACCTATCAACAGAAACTTTTAGAAGGCCAAATACCCCGTCTCAGAGGCCTTAAATCCAGTTACAGTGAGCAGTAACTCACTGTGAGCTGCTTCTTTATGTGAAGCAGCTACATGACCTTTGCTGTCTTTTAAAATTAAATACCCTGTTCAGTTCAGTTCAGTTGCTCAGTCGTGTCCGACTCTTTGCGACCCCATGAATCGCAGCACGCCAGGCCTCCCTGTCCATCACCAACTCCCGGAGTTCACTCAGACTCATGTCCATCGAGTCCGTGATGCCATCCAGCCATCTCATCCTCTGTCGTCCCCTTCTCCTCCTGCCTCCAATCCCTCCCAGCATCAGAGTCTTTTCCAGTGAGTCAACTCTTCGCATGAGGTGGCCAAAGGACTGGAGTTGCAGCTTTAGCATCATTCCTTCCAAAGAACACCCAGGACCAATCTCCTCTAGAATGGACGGGATGGATCTCCTTGCAGTCCAAGGGACTCTCAAGAGTCTTCTCCAACACCACAGTTCAAAAGCATCAATTCTTCGGCACTCAGCCTTCTTCACAGTCCAACTCTCACATCCATACATGACCACAGGAAAAACCATAGCCTTGACTAGACGGACCTTAGTCGGCAAAGTAATGTCTCTGCTTTTGAATATGCTATCTAGGTTGGGCATAACTTTCCTTCCAAGGAGTAAGCGTCTTTTAATTTCATGGCTGCAGTCACCATGTGCAGTGATTTTGGAGCCCCAAAAAATAAAATCTGACACTGTTTCCACTGTTTCCCATCTATTTCCCATGAAGTGATGGGACTGGATGCCATGATCTTTGTTTTCTGAATGTTGAGCTTTAAGCCAACTTTTTCACTCTCCACTTTTACTTTCATCAAGAGGCTTTTTAGTTCCTCTTCACTCTCTGCCATAAGGGTGGTGTCATCTGCATATCTGAGGTTATTGATATTTCTCCCGGCAATCTTGATTCCAGCTTGTGCTTCATCCAGCCCAGCGTTTCTCATGATGTACTTGGCATATAAGTTAAATAAGCAGGGAGACAATATACAGCCTTGATGTACTCCTTTTCCTAAATACCCTGTAGATGCCGGGGGCCAGCGTGAGGAACTCCGCCCATGGCAAAGGTCATGAGGAAGGAGGCTTGGCATACGCAAAGGGGTGATCAAGCCTCAGGAAACCCCCTGTTCCCGAGCATCTAACCCCAAAACCAGAGTCTGTTTTATGCTCTCACCTACACCTCTGACTTTACGGGGGCTCTCCCCCATAACCGTTTCTCTTGGAGAAGGAGTAAACGCGCAGCCCCAAGGCAATAAAAATTCCTGGGTGTGACAAGAGTGTTTCAGCTTACGGACTCCTCTGAAGGTTATCTAGCCCACCTGTATAGGTTTGTCTGGCCACATGTGATTGTTTACAGCCTCCCAATCTGAGAGGCACGAGATGTTTTAGACTTATTAAAGGCGAATTCTTTTGGGGAGTTAGAAATTATTAGTATAGTGGGTTGGTTAGGAATTATATTGGTGAAGGGTTTTTCATTTGTTGTGTCAATAATTGTTGCTAATTCCCTGCTCTGGGTGGGACAAGGATGTCTCAGGTCAAACCTCTCTGCTGACAGACTAGCTTGTGTGACAGCATTATCCGTACTCCTGCCACATGATTGTTTACTACCTCTCAACCATAAACAGCACAGAGAGTTTTGGAGTATTTTGAGAGTCTTAATTAGCATAGGACTTTTTCTTGTTGTTGAGTCAATGATTGCTGCCAGGCCTCCATATCCTTAGGCACCTGGGAATATATTAATCAATATATTTGGAATATAGCAAAGGAAATATAGTAGTTTTTGATGTTAGCAATACTAGACTTTTTGAGTTAATGGATTTTCTCTTTTGTAATAGATCACTGTACTTTGTTATAAATCGCTGTGTCCTTGCTATGTAAAAATGTAACTTTATCATATCTTAAGACTAAACAGATCTTAAGGGGAGCATTGGTGAAAGGATTTTCATTTGTTAGGCTGATGTTTGCTGCTAAATCTCCATGTTCCCTACCCTTATAATGAATATAACTAACATATAGGAGAAATAAGTATTAACCTTTAAGCATATAGGAGAAATAAGTATTAACCTTTAAGACTAATCATGTTAACCTTGAGTTAAATAAATTCCTTTCTTGATTGTAGCTCACTACACCCTCACCCTATAGGAATGTAACTTTATTTGGAGGGTGGTGCCTGGTTTAAGAAAAAACACCCTTGGAAGAAATAAGTTTTTGGTTATCAGAAAGAAAGGATCATAAAATGTCAGCAGGTCTCATTCATGGCCAGAAGATGATGTAATATCCCTAAGACCTTTTTTTATACATTTATGTGAAGCACCTGATTTTGATAAAGGTTAGAACTGCTGACCCCCGCGTGACTCTGTATTCATCCCTATGTGTAACAAAAGGTATATAAGCAAACCCCAAAATAAAGAAACCGGATCAGTTTCTGGAAAGACTGATTCCCCCATGTCGCTTCTTTCTTGCTCCCGTTTTTCTGGCTGAATTCCCATCTGGAGCATGGATGCTATTCCACGTAATCCAAGTTATTCAGCCTCCTTTTCTCCACTAATCTTCCTACTACACTATCCGTTTCTAATCTCTCTCTATCTGTGATTAAATATGTATTTTTCCAAAGATGCCGACTCTGTCCCCCCACCTTCGAATCACCCTGGATCCACCGGGGCTGGACCCCGGCATGTAGAGGTATGATTAGGTACCTTATCCCTTCCCTACCTCAAGGGTGTGAGAAATAAGAATGATGGAGAGGAAGAATGAGTGGAGACAACTAGAGTAGTAAAAGGTGGGGAAAGACCTTCCAACCCCACCATTTGACTGAAACTTCTGTTAGTACCAGGACCCTATCTTCAGAGCAAACTATCCAATGGAAATATAATGCATACCATAGTTCAGTTAACATTTTTCTAGTAGCCACATTAAATTTTTTTCTACAACCAGGTGAAATTAATTTTAATAATATACTTATTTAAATAAACACATCAAAAATATTGGGGCTTCCCTGATGGCTCAGCAGGTAAAGAATACGCCTGCCAATGCAGGAAATATAAGAGATGCAGGTTTCGTGTGCGCGTGCGTGGCGGCCCTTCCGGCCCGGGCAGAGGCAGGAGCAGCGTCTGGAAGTGCAGGAATGTGGCGTGTGGATCCCTTGGCGACTCCAGTCGAGTAACCGTGCGGGATACCTTGTAGGCGGGTTGAAGCCTGGCCGCGGACTCCACCCGCCGCTGGCACTAGAAGAGCGGGAACCTCTCTGGCTGGGTGTCCTCTGCTTGGCCCTCAGCCAGCGGCGCTGAAAAAGATAAGGGGAAAGGGGTTGGTGAGGAGATGCAGGTGAAGTAGGTTGCTCTACAGATCCAGTGCCTCTAAACCCTGCGCACACTCTTTTAAAAATGAAGAAATTAAGGCTTAAGGAGCTAGAGAGTCGCCTGCAACAAGTGGATGGATTCGAAAAGCCCAAGCTCCTTCTAGAACAGTATCCAACCAGGCCGCACATTGCAGCATGTATGCTCTATACAATCCATAATACATATGATGACATTGAAAATAAAGTGATTGCAGATCTAGGATGTGGCTGTGGAGTGCTTAGCATTGGAACTGCAATGCTAGGAGCAGGGTTGTGTGTTGGATTTGACATAGATGAAGATGCATTGGAAATATTTAATAGGAATGTAGAAGAGTTTGAGTTAACAAATGTAGACATGGTTCAATGTGATGTATGCTCGTTATCTAACAGACTGTCCAAATCATTTGATACAGTAATTATGAATCCTCCCTTTGGGACCAAAAATAATAAAGGGACAGATATGGCATTTCTGAAGACTGCTTTAGAAATGGCAAGAACTGCAGTATATTCTTTACACAAATCCTCAACTAGAGAACATATTCAAAAGAAAGCTGCAGAGTGGAAAGTCAAGATAGATATTATTGCAGAGCTGCGATACGACCTGCCAGCATCATACAAGTTTCATAAAAAAAAATCAGTAGACATCGAAGTGGATCTAATTCGATTTTCTTTTTAACAGCCTCCAAAGACAAAAGCAGCTTAAAATCTAATTAAAATGAATTAAAAATTTGTTTATTAAAAAAAAAAAAAAAAGAGATGCAGGTTTGATCCCTGGATCAGGAAAATCCTCTGGAGGAGGAAAATGGCAATCCACTCCAGTATTCTTGCCTGAAAAATCCCATGGACAGAGGAGCCTGGTGGGCTACAGTCCAAAGGGTTGAAAAGAGTCAGACCCAACTGAGCGACTAAGCAGAGCACAATCAAAAATATTATCATTTCAACATCTAGCCAATTAAAAAGTATTATTGAGCTATTTCACATTCATTTCTTTCATATGTCTTAGAAATCTAGTGTGTATTACATGTACAACAAATATCAGTTTGAATGCTAACAAAATTTTTAATTGAAAAAGTAGTTTTATCCAAAGAATTGATACTTTTGAACCGTGGTGCTGGAGAAGACTCTTGAGAGTCGCTTGGACTGCAGGGAGATCAAACCAGTCAATCCTAAAGAAAGTCAACCCTGAATATTCTTTGGAAGGACTGAAGCTGAAGCTGAAGCTCCAGTAATTTAGCCACCTGATATGAAGAGCCAATCCAGTGAAAAAGACCCTGATGTTGGGGAAAGATTGAAGGCAAAAGGAGAAGAAGGCAGCAAAGGATGAGATGGTTAGATAGCATCAACTCAATGGACATGAATTTGAGCAAACTCCAGGAGATACTGAAGGAGAGAGGAGACTGGCATGCTACAGTTCATGGGGTTGCAAAGAGTCAGATACGACTTAGTGACTGAGCAGCAACAAATACTATTTTTCAAAATATACTTAAAAATTTTCAGTAACTGCATCAGTTGTTTTAAAATTTAAATTTAATTAAAATTAGGGCCTACCATGGTGCTCCAGTGGTTAAGGAGCTGCACTTCCACTGCAGGGGATGCCAGTTCCAGCCCTGGTCAGGGAACTAAGATCCTGCATGCCACGTGGTGTGGCTAAAAAAAATAGAAAATAAATAAAAATGTTTAAAAATAAACTAATTAAAATTAGCTAATAAACTAAATACAATTAAAAGTTCGATTCCTTGTTCACAGTAGCCTCATTTCAAATGCGACTAGCCACTTGTGGCTAATGGCTACTGTATTCAACAGCACAGATGGAGAACATTCTATGAGTGCAGAAATGTTGTGAGGCTGTGCAGCTCTAGATGTAGCCTTTGGTGTACAGTAAGCGACTTAGCATGCATGCGTGCATGCAACCTTCACTCACGACTTGGCCAGCAGTGTCAGGGAAGTATATTATATATACAAGTGAAGTGAAGTGAAGTGAAGTTGCTCAGTCGTGTCCAACTCTTTGCAACCCCATGGACTGTAGCCTGCCAGGCTCCTCTGTCCCTGGGATTCTCCAGGCAAGAATACTGTAGTGGGTTGCTGTTTCCTTCTCCAGGGGATCTTCCTGACCCAGGGATCGAACCTGGGTCTCCCACATTGCAGGCAGACGCTTTAACCTCTGAGCCACCAGGGGAGCCATGTTGTATATATAAAACATCCCCTAACTACCCAGAAGCCTTGCCACACCTCTCCATTGACTCCCAGACTGATTTCTCCAAGTCCCCTCCCCCAAGCTACCCCATCCCCAGCAGGCCAATTAAGAGCAAGGGCTGTGAAGTCAGTTCACCACTTACTTCCAAAAAGTTAATTAACTTCTTTAAGCCTTAGTTTTCATATTAATGAACTGATGATATTTTAAAGGACTATTGAGTAAGAGAGGTGGGGAAGAGCCCTGGCATCTGGGCATTGGCTTGTGCCCCAACTCAGCCTTTATGAACAGTTTTTGCTGCTATTGTTGTCTTCAGCCCTTCCTTCCCTGCTTATCAGTTCAATGGCTTTTGCTATGGAACTCCAAGTCCCACAGGGCCCTCCTCATTCTGCTGTGAACTAGAACAAATGATTAACCACACAAAACAGACACTGACAGTCTTTCCAAGGACATCAATGACCTCATTAAGTTCAAGCCCACGAACACATTCTCCTCAACCTCTCTGCAGTGTGTCACACTGTTGCTTCTCTCTCCTTATTCTGGTTCTCCTCTAACATTCCTCAGAACATTTCTTCTTCCTTCTTTTGGGAAGGCAGACCTAGGCCCAAGCCTTCCCCAATGTACATTCTCATTTACTCCTAGGCCTCAGGAGTGAGCGCTGATGACTCCTAAACCTGTACCTCCAGCTCCCACTCCAGCTTCAGGCCCAACTCATTGCTCCCCACTGGCTTCTCCTTCTGCATGACCTACCCTGAATTCATCCTGCTCCCCTCAAACCAGGTTCTCAGGTTGCTCTGAGTTGGGTAAGGGAACACACACTTGACTCCAGGCTCCAACGTGCCACATCCTGTGCTAAATACCTCATTTCATCTCCACAACAGCTCTGTGAGGAAAGAACTGTGATCTGCATGTTATAACTGAAAAATACAAGAGGAAGAAACCAAAATCTAGGTCTGTCTGAATCCAGACTCCATGTTTTTTCTAATGCATAGTACCATCTCCCATAATTCATTCAGTGGGTGGATGCTGTCAGCCAGGAAAAATAATCTACTTTCTACTCCCTACAGGTTTGCAATTTTAGAGAGAGAAACAGGGAAGATACAGGTAGATATGGTGGTGTGGTAAGTGCTATGATAGAGCCCTGTGCAAACGCACAGAACGAGCACCCAACACAGCCTTTGTGGCCAGAAAACACCTCTACCAAGGAGGCAACTGAATCAAGGAGGTATGCTGAATCAAGAAGTATTAATGGGAACTACAAAGAAGAGAAGCAGGTAAGAGGGGTGATCTCAGGCAGAGGGAGCAGTGGCTGCAAATGCCTGAAAACAGGAGAAAGAGTTGGGAGGCTGCAAGCTGTTCAGTGTGGCAGGAGCCAGAGGAAAATAGCCTGAGACAGAGGTGAACAGCCAGCAAGAATCCAGGTTGAGGGTGCACTGAACATTTTTAGCAGAGAAGAGGCTGGTTCAGATTTGCATACGAAAAAGAATCCCTCTGGTTGCAAAATCAAGAATGCACTCAGGAAGGGCCCAAAGCAGGAGGACAGAGAGACCAGTTAGCAGGCCATTGCCATAGTCCAAATAAAAGATGTCATGGAGCAAATTAAGGTAGTGGCCCCCAGATGAGGATAAATAGAAATCCAAATGGAGACTGCATAGAACTTAACGGATGCTTAGATGTTGTTAGATGTGGAGGGCAGCTAAGGAATCAAGGATGATGTTCACATTTGGAAGTGGGCAACTGTGTGGATAGTGGTAGAGTCATTGAGAAATAGAATAAGATGGGAGAATGTTGATGTATTTCACCTAGGACATGTTGAGTTGAGATCCTAGTGGGACACACAAAACAGGATGTCAGGTAGACAGTGGTTGTAGTTCAGGAGAAAGAACTGTTGGGATGGAAATGGAGGTTTGAGTGTCATCAGTGGTATCTTAAGCAATATGAGCCTATGAATTCTCCAAAGGAATATAAAGTGAGAGGAAAAGCAGACTGAAGAAAGAACGCTGAGGCATAGCCAACATTTAGGAGCTAAGTAGAAGAAAGTACCTTAAAGGAGGCTGACAATAAACCAGAGAAGCAGGAAGAAAACCAGAACAGGGTGATCTTGTGGAAGCAAAGGAGGAAAGAAGTGGCATTTAAGACACTGAAAGCGTAACTGGTTTCAGCAATAGGGAGATCATGGGTGTCCTTACTGAGAGCCTTTGACTGTGGATCACAACAAACTGTGGAGAATTCTCAAAGAGGTGGGAATATCAGACCACCTTAAACTACCTCCTGAGAAATCTGTATGTAGATCAAGAAGCAACAGTTAGAACTGGACATGGAACAACGGACTGTTTCCAAATTGGGAAAGGAGTACATCAGGCTGTATATTGTCACCTTGCTTATTTATCTTATATGCAGAGTACATCATGCGAAATGCTGGGCTGGATGAAGCCCAAGCTGGAATCAAGACTGCTGGGAGAAATATCAATAATCTCAGATATGCAGATAATACTACCCTTATGGCAGAAAGTGAAGAGGAACTTAAGAGCTTCCTGATGAGGGTGAAAGAAGAGAGTGAAAAAGCTGGCTGAATATTCAACATTCAAAAAACTAAGATCATGGCATCCAGTCCCATCACTTCATGGCAAATAGATGGGGAAACAGTGGAAACAGTGACAGACTTTATTTTCTTGGACTCCAAAACTGCTGCACATGGTGACTGCAGCCATAAAATTAAATGACACTTGCTCCTTGGAAGAAAAGCTATCACCAACCTGGACAGCATATTAAAAAAGCAGAGACATTACTTTACCGACAAAGGTCCATCTAGTCAAAGCTATGGTTTTTCCAGTAGTCATGTATGTATGTAAGAGCTGGACTATAAAGAAAGCTGAGAGTCGAAGAGTTGATGCTTTTGAAGTGTGGTGTTGGAGAAGACTCTTGAGATTCCCTTGGACTGCAAAAAGATCAAACCAGTCAATTCTAAAGGAAATCAGTCCTGAATATTCATTGGAAGGACTGATGCTGAAGCTGAAACTCCAATACTTTGGCTACCTGATGTGAAGAACTGACTCACTGGAAAAGACCTTGAAGCTGGGAAGGACTGAAGGCAGGAGAAGAAGGACGACAGAGGATGAGATGGTTGGATGGCATCACCGACTCGATGGGCATGAGTTTGAGCAAGCTCTGGGAGTTGGTGATGGACAGGGAAGCCTGGTGTGCTGCAGTTCATGGGGTCACAAAGAGTCGGACATGACTGATCAACTGAACTGAACTTACTGAGAGTTTGGATGGCAAAAATCAGTCTGGAGTAGGTTGAAGAGAGATTGGATGGTAAACAAATGTGGATAGTGAACACAGCTTTTTCAAGATGTCTAGTTACAATAAGTTGCCTGTGAAGATTAAATGAGATGATGAAAATAAAGCAGTGCTAAGAATGATGGCACATAACAATGATTCAATAAATGTTGTCTTTTATTACTACATATTAAGGAATATATTTTAAGGATGAAAAGAGCTAATGGTAACTATAACAAAATATGAATTTATGGAGGATTTTTAAAAGACCTCTATCTTTGTCATATTGAAGAAAAAAAGGAAAAAAACTTCAAAAACCATATCAAGGACATCCCCACCAGTCCAGTGGTTAAGACTTCTCTCTCCAGTACAGGGGGTGCAGGTTCAATCCCTGGTCAGGGACCTAAGATCCCACATGCCCTATGGTGTGGTCAAAAAATTTTAAGAAAAGAAAGAAAACCGCATCAAAGAATTACATGCAGTTGGTTCAAAAAAGCAACAATCCTCTGAGTTACCCTCCCCAGCCCAGAGGCAACTACTTTGAACTGCTTCTGTGTTGTGGTAACCTTCATATTGCTAACTAACCTCATAATATGACTATTTCTTGATTTACCTTGAAGTGAAGTGTCATGTCCGACTCTTTGCAACCCTATGGACTGTAGCCTACCAGGTTCCTCCCTCCATGGGATTTTCCAGGCAAGAATGCTGGAGTGGGGTGCCATTTCCTTCTCCAGGAGACCTTCCTGACCCAGGGATTGAACCCAGGTCTCCCGCATTGTAGGCAGACACTTCACTGTCTGAGCCACCAAGGAAGTAGACATTATCTATTAATTTCCTTATATGCTAAATAAAAATTTATTTCTCTTATACCTCTCCCATCCAAAGTGGTTGTATCACCATTCTGTTTCTCTGCTGGCCACCTTCACAACATACTTATGCTCTATTTTCCATTCCTTTAATCACAGATAGCTTGTCTTGGCCCCTTACATTTAAGGTGAGGATGTCAATAGCCTACTTTTCCCCTCTGCCTCTCAAGGGGAAAGGTCTGTTTCTGTTTTCTTTATTTTGTTTTTAAAGTATGGGAGACTCTTGAGTAGAAAGTGAACGACTGAAGATAGATGACAAAACAGTTGTTGGTGTGAGAAGATGAGTTCAGAGCTCTGTGTGGGACATCTCCGTAATGGCACCACCAGTTTCCTAACAGAAGCCTTGGAGTCTTCTAGAACATGTGGAATTCCTTTGCACCCCAGATCCAATCAGCCATAAAATTCCATAGATTCTGCTTCTTCAGTTACCATCTTTTTACCCTTTTCTCTCCTGCACATGACTTTAGTTCAGACTTTCATTATTTCTGACTTAAACAATAGACCTCTAACCGATCTCTCTTTCTTCTCACTTTTCTCTTGCAAGTCTGTTTTATACTAGTGCTGATTAATCTTAAAGCAGAGCTCTAGTCATCTTGCTCCCTTCTTCAGAATGCATAGTCTGGCTTTCAAAGTCTTCTACAAGGTGATCTCTGCCTAACACGAGTTAAGGGAATATTCAATCAGTTAGGAGTGAAGTGGAGGTCGGAGGCAAATGGAACATATTCCCAAGTAAGGCATAGTTTCTCAGGCCCACCAATTTAACATGAGCTTCAGAGCCCTTCTGGAAGAGGTTGTTGTTGTTCAGTGGCTAAGTCGTGTCCAAGTCTTTGCAACCCTGGAAGAAGTAAAGGCTGGTTAACCATCTTAGATGTGTCTATTGCAAAGCCCTGGAACCAGAATCATGTGCTGTGGTTCAGAAATTCTCTTAATATTTCCTTTGGAAGTTCACAAGAGAATAAATGCAAACAGCCAATAAACATTTAAAAGTTCAATGTCATTAGTTAGAATGTCAGCCATGAGAATAAGTATGGGCCATTTTTTTTAAAGAGCTTATCCATTATTAGCTGGACAGTTTAGCTGGCATCTGCTTTCCCCTCCTCTCTGGTCTGAGTCCTTTGGGGAACTGGATAGGTCTGGCATGGGGTACTAACTGCAGAGAGCATGTGAGGCATGTACCTCTGTGTCACGGAAGCTCTGACACTGAGCGAGATTATTTTTAGAGGTGACCTTCTAGGTTCCAAGGAAAAGTAAACAGACATGCACATGATTTCCTCTGAGAGACTCACCGTAAACAAATTCGCATGCACAGGCTTACTATTCTCCCCTGTTCTGAATCCAGGGCTCTTAAAGAGCAAGTTCAGGTGAAAAGCTTTACTTAAAGCTGGAACCAACCAGGATGAAGAAAGGGGTAAACTGAGTCAAAGTTCACAGCTTCTAGCTACTGGGTTAGAGAACTTCAGGTGAAACAGCTTACCTATTTCAAATTCTTGGAAAACATGTTGTTTTAAATAATGAAGTTTCAATAATTCCTCATGAAAATATTTCTAAAACATTTTATTTTTTGTCTCACCTCTTATTTTGTATTATTACATCTGTTTTATCTGTAGTTTTTCCTATGTAATGTGTTTATTATTTTTAAATGAATATTATAAAAAATGTAGAAAGAAAAAAACCTCCATAATCCTGTCCCTTGTTTGTTGTGTATCCTCCAGGTATTTTTATGCATATTCTTTTTTAATGCATATTCTTATATCCATATATCAACAACAGAAAAACATACTGTCATAAATTTATTTGTCATTTCATATCGTGTCTGTGGCATGTTTTCATGTTGGTATATATAGGTCTGTCTCATTCTATTAATGGACATTTAGGTCATTTCCTTTGTTTTACTATTACAAACAATGCGTAAGTAAGCATCTTTTAACAGATATGCTGAGCACTTGCATGAAAGTTTCTGTTGAACAGTATCTGGGAAGAATTTCTGGATCAAAACATTTACATATTTTTGAAGATTTTTGTTTTGTTTTGTTTTGCTTTGTGTTTTGGCTGCACCGTGTGAGTTTGGCAGTAAACGTCCTAACCACTGGACTGCCAGGAAATTCCCTAAAGTTTTAATTTGGTTACTACCAAATTGCTCTCCACCTGTTTTGAGGAAACATGAAAATAAATTAATTTCTCATGAAGACTTAGCAGCAAGTACAATGCCTGGCACATAGTAACTGTTAATTGCTAGTTAGATTAAAGCATCATAAATATTACTTATTGTTCTGGTTGTGACACTACTGAAGTTCATTGTCCTGCCTGCCTCACTCTTTATCATCCCAGACAACTGAGGTATTTAAGTGTGGTAACATATTAGGTTCATATTGTAAATATACTAAAAAAAATAATATATACCATAATACATAGCACTTCTGATTTTCTCCTCTGTGACAAGATATTATTGTCATTTGAAATCATAGAATTCTAGAGTAGACAGGAACCGAGACATCAAATAGTCTGCATTTTTTTTATATGAAGAAGTGAAAGCCCAGAAAGTTAGTGATTATCCAAAGGTTTGAGAATTAATAGATTCTCCTGAAAACACCTCATATTTCTCACTTTCCTTTCTTGAATGCACAGATTTATTAATATTTTCTTTCATTTGACTATATAATATAAGCAAGGCACATTGTTGACCGAGATATTGGTCTTCAGGTCTCCTTATCTGTCAATTTATCTGCCTAGAGCTTTCCTTCTTGCTCTTCTAATTTTCTACTTGAAGTTGGCCAAGGTTTGAAAACAAGATAGCCAAGTTTATTAGAACTATACATCAAGTGATAGGATCTGAGAATGAGTCTAAGATTTTCTTACTAGTGAAACACAATAGTCTTAATAATTTTTTGTCAGCTATTTTGGCTACTCAGGACAGCTTGTGTGTGACTATGTGTATGTGCATGTGTGTGTACATATGCATTTCCTAAGCTTTAGCTTAGGAACATGTTGCCATGTTGTGGATAGATGAGATGGTCCTATATATTTAAATATACAGATATGTATGTGTGTATATGTATATATATATACACACACACACACACATATACAGTTGATCTTTGAACAATGCAGAAGTTAGGGGCATTGATCGACTCTCCTCACAGTCGAAAATCTGAGTATAACTTTACAGTCTGCCCTTGGAATCTCTAGTTCTGCATCTTCAGATGCTACCAACCTCAGACTGTGTAGTATTGTAGTAGTATTTATTGAAAATAAATAGGTGGACCTGCACAATTCAATTCCTATTGTTCAAAGGTCAACTGTATATAAAATATTGCTAAGACTGAAATCCTGGAAGGAATTCAGAATCTATTAGATTGAAAAATTTGCCCAATTCTAAGGAAACAAATAGTCAAAGGGTTTGTCTTTGATATGCCAATCAACATTTGGCCAAGGTCCATTTAAAGGACAATGAAATAAGAATCCTTTCTTCCTCCCTTTGCTGATACATAATGCCAACTTTGGTCTTATCATTAGTAATTTCAGGAAGTTTCTGGGGCAGGCAGAGTAACCGCTGCCCAAAGATGTCCACATCATAATTCCTGAAACCTGTGAGTATGTTACCTTACATGGCAAAAGGGACTTTGCAGATATGATTAAATTAATGATCCTGAGATGGTGAGATTAGCCTGGCTCATCCAGGGGGACCCAACGTAATTACAAAGCTCCTTAAAAGTAAAAGAGGAATCTCCACACTGTTCTCTTAAAAAATTGCAAACAGAACTGCCATATGACCCAGCAATCCCACTGCTGGGCATACACACCGAGGAAACCAGAATAGAAAGAGACACATGTACCCCAATGTTCATCGCAGCACTGTTTATAATCGCCAGGACATGGAAACAACCTAGATGTCCATCAGCAGATGAATGGATAAGAAAGCTGTGGTACATATACACAATGGAGTATTACTCAGCCATTAAAAAGAATACATTTGAATCAATTCTAATGAGATGGATGAAACGGAAGCCGATTATACAGAGTGAAGTAAGCCAGAAAGAAAAACACCAATACAGTATACTAACACATATATATGGTATTTAGAAAGATGATGCGAGACAGCAAAAGAGACACAGATGTGTAGAGCGGACTTTTAGACTCTGAGGGAGCGGGAGAGTGTGGGATGATTTGGGAGAATGGCACTGAAACATGTATACTATCATGTAAGAAACGAATCGCTAGTCTATGTTCGATGCAGGATACAGGATGTTTGGGGCTGGTGCACGGGGATGATCCAAAGAGATGATATAGGGTGGGAGGTGGGAGGGGGGTTCATGTTTGGGAACGCATGTACACCCGTGGTGGATTCATGTCAATGTATGGCAAAACCAATACAGTAGTGTAAAGTAAAATAAAGTAAAAATTAAAGTTAACAAAAAAAAAAAAGTAAAAGAAGGAGGCAGGAGAGTCAGAGAAGGAGATATGACAACAAGAGCAGAGGTCAGAGTGATTCAATTGTTTGAGGAACAAGCATGAGCCAAGGAACACATGCAGCCTATAGAGGCTGGAAAAGGCCAGGAAACAGATTCTGCCTTAGAGTCTTCAGAACGGAAAGCAGCCCACTGCTGACACTTTGATCCTAGTCCAGAGAGACCATTTTAGATTTCTCTCCAGAACTGTAAGAAAACAAATTTGTGTTAAGTCACTAAATGTATGGTAATTTGTTATAACAGCAATAGGAAGCTAACAGTGTCTTACCAGAAGGCAGTGTAAGTTTGAGTTTCGTTTGAAGGACAATCGTTTTTTTGCATTTTAATCAAGTATTTAAAAAATGTGAAAGATTTAAAAGAAAAAAAATCTGAAAAAGTAACCACATAATAATAGTAATAGTTAACATCAGTTGAGCGCTAACTATATACCAGATTTTGTGATTTACATAATTTCATTTAAAGCTATGATGTAGAACTATAATCTGTTTATTAGCTAACAAAGCAAATATATAAAACAGAAGAATTTAACTTTAATAAGCAAAGAAATTAGCTGAATTCTCCTGTGGTGAGGTGCAGAATACCATCCTCTCAAATCAAGCAGGGAAAACTTGAAGGTAGTTACTGTAAAAACTGATTCCCCATTGGCTCAGCGGTAAAGAATCCACTTGCAAAAAAAAAAAAAAGAATCCACTTGCAATGCAGGAGCTGCGAGTTGAACCCCTGGTCAGAAAGATCCCCTGGAGGAGGGCATGGCAACCCACCCCGGTATTCTTTCCTGGAGAATCCCATGGACAGAGGAGCCTGGTGGGCTGCAATCCATAGGGTCTCAAAGAGTCAAACACCAAAGCACACGCAGGTACTATAAAAATTAGGCAAAAGTGAATTTTGAATTCATAACCCCAATCTTGTCTTTGACTGAATACCTGACATCATATTACCAGTCCCAAACTACATCTGTTCCCTTCCATAAAAATGTCATTGGATAATAACTGCAGTCCCACATAATATACACATGATGAAGCTAAAGGCAAAGAAGAAAAGGAAAGATATTTGAATTCAGAGTTCCAAAGAATAGCAAGGAGAGATAAGAAAGCCTTCCTCAATGATCAATGCAAAGAAATAGAGGTAAACAATAGAATGGGAAAGACTAGAGATCTTTTCAAGAAAATTAGAGATACCAAGGGAATATTTCATGCAAAGATGGGCACAGTAAAGGACAGAAATGGTATGGACCCAACAGAAGCAGGAGATATTAAGAAGAAGTGGCAAGAATACACAGAAGAACTGTACAAAAAAGATCTTCATGACCCAGATAATCATGTTGGTGTGATCACTCAGCTAGAGCCAGACATCTTGGAATGTGAAGTCAAGTGGGCCTTAGGAAGTATCACTACGAACAAAGCTAGTGGAGGTGATGGAATTCCAGTTGAGCTATTTCAAGTCCTAAAAGATGATGCTGTGAAAGTGCTGCACTCAATATGCCAGCAAATTTGGAAAATTCAGCAATGGCCACAGGACTGGAAAAGGTCAGTTTTCATTCCAATCCCAAAGAAAGGCAATGCCAAACTACGGCACAATTGTACTCGTCTCAGTTCAGTTCAGTTCAGTCACTCAGTCGTGTCCAACTCTTTGTGACTCCATGAATCGCAGCACGCCAGGCCTCCCTCTCCATCACCAACTCCCGGAGTTCACTCAGATTCAGATCCATCGAGTCAGTGATGCTATCCAGCCATCTCATCCTGGGTCGTCCCCTTCTCCTCCTGCCCCCAATCCCTCCCAGCATCAGTCTTTTCCAATGAGTCAACTCTTCGCATGAGGTGGCCAAAGTACTGGAGTTTCAGCTTCAGCATCATTCCTTCCAAAGAAATCCCAGGGCTGATCTTCAGAATGGACTGGTTGGATCTCCTTGCAGTCCAAGGGACTCTCAAGGGTCTTCTCCAACACCACAGCTCAAAAGCATCAATTCTTCAGTGCTCAACCTTCTTCACAGTCCAACTCTCACATCCATACATGACCACTGGAAAAACCATAGCCTTGACTAGACGGACCTTAGTCAGCAAAGTAACTAGTAAAGTAATGCTCAAAATTCTCCAAGCCAGGCTTCAACAGTATGTGAACCATGAACTTCCAGATGTTCAAGCTGGATTTAGAAAAGGCAGAGGAACCAGAGATCAAATTGCCAACATCCGCTGGATCATCGAAAAAGCAAAAGAGTTCCAGAAAAACATCTGCTTTATTGACTATGCCAAAGCCTTTGACTGTGTGGATCACAACAAACTGGAAAATTCTGAAAGAGATGGGAATATCAGGCCACCTGACCTGCCTCCTGAGAAATCTGTATGCAGGTCAAGAAGCAATAGTTAGAACTGAACATGGAACAACAGACTGGTTCCAAATCGGGAAAGGAGTTCATCAAGGCTGTATATTGTCATCCTGCTTATTTAACTTTTATGCAGAGTATATCATGCAAAATGCCAGGCTGGATGAAGCACAAGCTGGAATCAAGATTGCTGGGAGAAATATCAATAACCTCATATATGCAGATGACACCACCTTTATGGCAGAAAACAAAGAACTAAAGAGCTTCTTGATGAAAGGGAAGAGTGAAAAAGCTGGCTTACAACTCAACATTCATAAAACTAAGATCATGGCATCAGGTCCCATCACTTCATGGCAAATAAATGGGGAAACAGTGACAGACTTATCTTTTTGGGCTCCAAAATCACTGCAGATGGTGAAATTAAAGCCATGAAATTCCAGCCATGAAATTAAAAGATGCTTGCTCCTTGGAAGAAAAGCTATGACCTATATAGCCAGCATATTAAAAAGCAGAGACTTTACTCTGTCTAGTCAAAGCTATGGTTTTTCCAGTAGTTGTGTATGGATGTGAGAGCTCACTATAAAGAAAGCTGAGCACCAAAGAACTGATGCTTTTGAACTGTGGTGTTGGAGAAGACTCTTGAGAGTCCCTTGGACAGCAAGGAGATCCAACCAGTCCATCCTAAAGGAAATCAGTCTAAGATTTGAATATTCACTGGAAGGACTGATGTTGAAGCTAAAACTCCTATACTTTGGCTACCTGATGTGAAGAACTGACTCATTGGAAAAGACCATGATGCTGGGAAAGATTGAAGGCAGGAGGAGAAGGGGACAACAGAGAATGAGATGGTTGGATGGCATCATTGACTCAATGGAGATGAGTTTGAGCAAGCTCCGGGAGTTGGTGGTAGACAGGGAAGCTTAGCGTGCTGCAGTCCGTGGGGTCCAAGACAGTCGGACACAACTGAGGGACTGAACTGAACTGAGCTGAACTGATAATATACTTCAAATGATATATTTACAAGGTATGTTAACAGATTTTTAAACTCATTGTGCTGTTTGTCTATGTGTTCTGTGTTTTTAAAATAGAGATGTTTTAAAGAATCTTGCAAGTTGTATTAAAAATTGACATTTTAAAGTGATTTTTCATTGAAATACGTAGGATTTGACCAACTAAGGATACAGTGAATATTTTTACTCTTGTGAATTTGATTTAATATATCAGTTTGATTTTTATGTTGCCTAGATGCCTGAGAGAATATGACTTACTAGATTTACAATAACACATTTGTTGAGTGCTTATTACTTAGCAGGACTGTATTAAGTGCTTTGCATGCACTAACTCAGGTAAAGCTCATAACAACCCTATGAGTTTGGTATTATTGCTACTCCCCTTTCAGATGATAAAACAGAGGCACAAAGAATTATGTGGCTTAACCAAGATCACACAGCCAGTTATTAGCACAGCAACCTAACCATTGCCCACCTCAGTGCTCAGGAAGACTCACAGAGATACTCTGTAAGTGCTCAGGACTGGGCTGAGAATGGGTTGAGACAATTTACAAAGTGTAAATCTGCCTTGTTAGGAGTGTGAAGTACCTGAGGCAATAAGGTACAGCAATATGTGAATTTGACATATTTAAGGGAACTTATAAACTGTGTAAATGTGTAAGAGAATTTGGTTTGTTAGATTTGCATGCTTTTGTGATGTTAATATGTAATGCCTAAGAAAATTCTATCCCATTAATAAATGCATTTAAATGGGAAGTTTAATACATCAAATTAATATGCTCACTGGGCGTTAATCAAAGAACAGTGAAAGTGTTTTAACATGAAATTGACAGATTTGTAAATGAATTTGAAATTTGTGTTTAAATACTTAATAATGACTAGATTTAAATTTTACAACTCAAGTAAATATCATTTAAAACACAAGAAATTTGTAGAGAACAAACATATGAATACCAAGGGGGAAAGGGATGAGGTGGGATGAATTGGGAGATTGGGATTGACATGTATCCATTGCTGACACTAGGCACAAAATAGATAACTAATGAGAACCTGCTGTATAGCACAGGGGGCTGTGCTCAGTGCTTTGTGTTGACCTAAATGGGAAGGAAATCCAAAAAAGAGGGGATATATGTAAATATATAGCTAATTCACTGTGCTGTACAGAAGAAACTAACACAACATTGTAAAGTAGCTATACTCCAATAAAAATAAATTAATTTGAAAAAAATAAAACAAGCAACTTTATCGGTTGCATGCACAAAGAATCCCCTCTGACATTTAAAATCTCAACTGATAATTGATATAATTGTAGTCCTGTTTTGCAAAAGGGGAAACTAGGGGGAAAAGAAATAACTTCCCAAGGTGACAGAACTGGGAACTGATAGATGCTGCATTCCAGCCCAGGTGACACCAGCCTGCCGAAAGCCAGCATACTAACCACTTTCCTATACCACCTCCAGGTTCTGGAGATTCCATTTCTGTAGAATACAGTGTCGGTTGTTAGTATACAACCTGGAGGAGTATACAACGTACAACAACACTGATTTTTGGGGGGGAATTATGGAGGGCTGTTATTTCTGTAACATTTAAGATTTGAGTAAAAGGAGTTTTCCCCCTTCACCCCATTTTCCAGCCAATTTCTTTGCCGACATTTTAAAATTAAGAGAATTCTGCACCACTCAATCAGCGTTTTGTAGTAATTTATTAATATCTATCTCATAAGCTTTTTTGTTTGTTTGTTTTAAACATTCCTACTTATGCTCAGATGGTTATAATTCCTGGGTGAAACCTTTTATGCCCTCATCCCCATGTGTCCCATAGAATCACTTCTTCAATGATGCTACTTTTGGATCTAGTATATGGTTTTATTAATTGTATGACACTGAATTATAGTTGTTTTTCTATTCAGTTATCTTCCCTATTAGAGTATCTGTGTTATATATGACTTTCCCCAGAGTCCAGCACAGAATTTGGTTGGTTAAACCAAACATATTTTGCAGCTATGGAAGCTTAAGTATGTTTGGAGCAGGCAAGTATTACAGCTTTTCCTTTCTGTAAGAAGCTTACTTTCTTTTTGTCTTTCAACTCTTTGGTCTAGCGCTGGAGTAGATGACACAATCAGAGTCAAGTAGAACCCAAAGTGATGGAATTCAGTTAAGTTATTGCAAAACTAGGAAAACTGAGTTTTCCGAAAACCCGAATCGTTTGCAAGGAGGAGTTGAGAGTGGAGCTATGTCACATATTAACAACTGGGAAGAAGAGAGACTCTTCTTTTGTTTCCCCTGAGATGCTCTGTGTTTAGTTGCTCGTAGAGTAGCTAGGGCGCCACATCTGGTGTTTTTAAGGGTCCGGTTTTCTACTTTAAAAATAGAAGAAAAAGCAGTTAATCCCGTAATCAATAGAATAGTTTCAGATAGTTGTGGGCCAGAAATACGTGAGTGACCCCAGTACATCAGGATTTTATCCTAGGTTACGTCTACGGTGGGAATCTCGGGGCATCATAATGTTCTGAATAGTGTAGCCCTGCAGACCACCTAACTCCCTGCCAGGCGTGGGGGGCGGTGACGGAGGAGCTGCCCTCCTTCCCCGCCCCCCAGCCGCCCCCGCCTCCCCGCCACTTCCTCCCCTCCAAGACTGCGACCAGAGCGGGAAACGGAAAATGAAAACAGAAACTGCTCGGATTGCCTGCTCTCGGGCTGACGACCTGCGCTGGTCACGTAGGCTGTAAGAGAGGATGGGACTAGGCGCGAGATCGCGGCTGGCGACCTTGTGGGGAAGGGTGCGGGGACAGAGGGTGTGCCCTCCTTTCCTTCTGCAGACGGACCGGTGCAGCCCGATGGCCCACTTGGAGTCTCTGCTGCCCCGCCCCTCCTCTCTCTCTCGCTTCCATGAGTCTCCGCCCCATGAAGCCTCGTCCTCCTTCCGTCCCTAAGGCCACGCCTCCTGGGACCCCAAGCCGCTGAGGTTCCACTAGGCTGGGTCAGCCTCGAAGAAGGAGTTTCGTTTTCCTCTCCTGCTCTCCCTCCTCTTTCTAGTCCCTCCTCCTCCGCGCTGCCTTGGGTCTTAGCATCCAGGAGTCCTGGCAGAGACTGGGCCGCGGCGAGGCCAGGGTGCTTTCCCCTCAGGGCTCTGGCCAGGCCCGGGGATCCCGCCGTGGCGGAAGGCCTTGAGGCTGAGTCTTCTTTCAGGAGCTCCTCTGCAGTGAGACCCTGTTGGGGAGGGTGTATCCTGAAGATGTACTTGTGCTTTTCTTCCTCCTGCCTCACCAGTCCCAAGCCCCGCAAGTGAAAGTGATAGGAAGGGGAGTAGGTGGATTGTTGAAAGGTGAAGAATGCAACCGAGTTATCAAGTGACTGGCCAAAGAAAAATCGCGGGCAAGGACACGAGAGTACTAAAATTCGGGGCGTCGAATTTATTGTTAAAGAAAATACCAATGGCTAGAATCACCATCAAAGTATCACTAATTTCAAACTACCTTCTAATTAATTACAGTTCACAGGATGCCTGTTAACTACAGGAGATGCCTGACCTAATGTTTGCAAATGAAGTGCAGATGACAATATTTAGAGAAATGAAGGCACGAAAATGGGGTCTTGGTGCTTCCAGAGTTCCCACCAGCTATCTGAAAAATAGTAGAGTATCTATCAGGAGTCTCTCAATTGTGTCCGACTCTTTGTGATCCCATGGACTGTAGCTCACCAGGCTTCTCTGTCCATGGAATTTTCCAGGCAGGGATACTGGAGTGGGTTGCCACTTCCTCTTCCAGGGGATATTCCTGACCCAGGGATCGAACCCAAGTCTCCTGCATTGCAGGCAGACGCTTTGCCCTCTGAGCCACTAGGGAAGCCTGAAAGATCTATCCAATGAATATATATCAACAACATTATCAAGAATGATTTAAAGTCTGCCTTCTGGATTTCGTTGTGTCTGACAGCAGATGGAGTCAGGGAAAGTTACTCACTGGCTGGTGTAAACCCTTGTGATTCAAATAAAGTCAGATGACTTAGCACATATAGTTGTTTGCCTGTGTTCTCAGACACTGAAGAACTTTGCTTTCACACTTGTAAGGAGTTTAAAGGGGGGTCGGGAAGGCTTCAAGTGCTTAGCATTTTACTTGAACAATTATAGAAGCCACCACTTGACTTCTGTGAATTTTTGCCTAAGGGAATATGTAATTGTGAGACATAACTTTGTCACTATGTAGTCCCAGTGAAACTTTGTCCTTTAGAAATTATTTAGCAGTGGTTGGTAGTAGAGTGAAAGGTACACACAATTATATATGTCTGTCATTGCTGACAAGGACATACTGAAAATTCTGAGTTGTCACACGAGATGTAAGTTCAAGGTGTTTCTCCAGTGTTTCTTCTGCCTCTGACAAAGAATAAGTGAATATGGTTAACAGTCAGAAGTGAGGAAGAAATGAATTCATAAATGTCTATTTTGAAGACCCCAGATAGAAATTTATAAATATGAAGTTTTTTTTTAATCCTACCTAAAAACAAGAAAAGAAGATTTTAAAAAATTAAAGGAAGAAGAAAAAAACAAATAAAAATCCTACCAGTAGTAAAAGGTGAATTAAGAATAGGCTGTATGCTGGACACTTGCTCAATATTTCAGAGAACCTTCACAACTCTGAAATTACCACTATCCTCATTTCACAGAGAGAAGAATCTAGGCTTTGAGAAGTTAAGGTGACCTACCCATGGTCACATGGCTAGTAAGTAACCAGTTGAAGATTGAACTCAGGTTTAATTTGTCTCCACATTAAAAAATCATGCAGAATGCATCAATAACCTCAGATACACAGATGATACCACCCTTATGGCAGAAAGCAAAGAAGAACTAAAGAGCCTCTTGATGAAAGTGAAAGAGGAGAGTGAAAAAGGTGGCTTAAAACTCAACATTCAGAAAATTAAGATCATGGCATCTGGCCCCATCACTTCATGGCAAATACATGGGGAAACAGTGGAAACAATAGCAGACTTTATTTTGGGGGGCTCCAAAATCACTGCAGA
Organism: Ovis aries; assembly: GCF_016772045.2. Taxonomy (NCBI): domain Eukaryota; kingdom Metazoa; phylum Chordata; class Mammalia; order Artiodactyla; family Bovidae; genus Ovis; species Ovis aries. The sequence goes on from NC_056056.1 coordinate 46,460,818, forward strand.
TGGTGACTGCAGCCATGAAATTAAAAGACACTTGCTCCTTGGAAGGAAAGCTATGATCAATCTAGCCAGCATATTCAAAAGCAGAGACATTACTTTGCCAACAAAGATCCATCTAGTCAAAGCTATGGTTTTTTCAGTAGTCATGTATGGATGTGAGAGTTGGACTATAAAGAAAGCTGAGCGCCGAAGAATTGATGCTTTTGAAGTGTGGTGTTGGAGAAGACTCTTGAGAGTCCCTTGGACTAAAGAAGATCAAACCAGTCTATCCCTAAAGGAAATCAGTCCTGAATATTCATTGGAAGGACTGATGCTAAAATTGAAATTCCAATACTTTGGCCACCTGATGCAAAGAACTGACTCACTAGAAAAGACCCTGATGCTTGGAAAGACTGAAGGCAGGAGGAGAAGGGGACAACAGAGGATGAGATGGTTGGATGGCATCACCAACTTGATGGACATGAGTTTGAATAAGCTCTGAGAGTTGGTGATGGACAGGGAAGCCTGGAGTACTGCAGTCCATGGGTTCTCAAAGAGTCGGACATGACAGGGTGATTGAACTGAACTAGAACATAAGCTCCATGAGGGCAGGAACTCTGTTCATTGCTTAATCCCCAAAGTCTAAGTCAGCATTTGGGACATTTTGTTGTTGTTCAGTTGCTAAGTCATGTCCAATTCCTTGCGACCCCATTGACTGCAGCATACCAGGCTCCTCTGTCCTTTAGTATCTTTTGGAATTTGCTCAAATCCATGTCCATTGCATCAGTAATGCTATCTAACCAACTCAACCTTTGCCGCCCCCTTCTCCTTTTGTCTTCAATCTTTCCCAGCATTAGCGTCTTTTCCAACAAATTGGCTATTCACATCAGGTAGCCAAAGTATTAGAGCTTCAGCTTCAGCATCAGTCCTTCCAAAGAAGATTCAGGGTTGATTTCCTTTAGGATTGACTGGTTTGATCTCCTTGCAGTCTCAAGAGTCTTCTCAAGTAGATGCTCAATAAATATTTGGCAAGTGAATGAATTAAGAAAATAGGGGAAATTGGACACTAGATTTTCCTTAGTGATTGCCAAGCAGAAAAATATAAGTAAGAATAATATGAAGGAAAAATCATACTGACAGGCACTGAATGTGCTCCAAGGGAGTCTACTGCTGGCTGTGTATCAGAGGCTTGTTCCTGCTCTGCTGAAGATCTGGAATCACAGCCTGATAATATCTTTAAAAGAAGTAAGACAATATACAGAAGTAAGATAATTTTGTGAGAAAAGTATCTGTATTCATGTTTTTAGTAAGTATTTATATGGAATTAAAAATAGAAAGGGATGGAGAGGAAGTTCATTTTGGGATCTTATATAAGACAGTTTGGGGTGATGGTTATGGCCATGATGTGACATGAATTTTGGTCATTTTTCCCTGAATAGCTTTGATTCCTTACTAAAGATTGTAAAAGCAAGTTTGGCCCGGTTTAGCCAAATTTTCTGAGGCTATAGTAAGCTGCCCACTTCATAACCTACTTTCACTGATTTCTAGACAGGTAGACGTCTATTGCTGGTGATTCTTGGATTTAGGATATTTATTCCAGCTCAGAACTATTGGATTACCCCACAGCCTTAATATTCGTATTCAACCAGATAGTAAATGTCGTAGAACCTGTGCAGAGTAGATTCAGAGCCAACCTGGTTCTATCTCAGCTTAGGAGTGTGGATGACACAGGTGGTTCAGCAGTACCTCTGGAAAGAGGAATTTAATCCTGTGCATTAGATTACGCAACTGTCCTCAACCTCCAATCGTCCATTACTGATCAGGTAAAGTCTGAACTCCTCCAACATCAGGCTTGGTTGTACCCATCGTACCTGTGCTTGGTAGAATTCAGTGCGTGTGTGCGTGCTCAGTCTCTTCAGTTGTGTTTGGCTCTTTGCGACCCTATGGACTGTAGGCTCCTCTATCCATAGGATTCTCCAGGCAAGGATACTGGAGTGAGTTGCCATTTCCTTCTCCCCAGGATCTTCCCAACACAGGGATAGAACCTGCATCTCCTGTGTCTTCTGCATTGCAGGTGGGTTCTTTACCCACAGAGCCTTTGGGGGAATCCCCTCTGGGGAGTGCATGAACAAATATATATGATAAGGTTTGGCATTCAAACAGCTTATTGTCTAATATAATATTTCCTAAAGTGTGTTCTTCAGAAGTCCTACAAGATGCAACTCAAAAATAATGTTCTATGCTCCAAGACATGAGGGAGACACATTCATTCTGTAGGTGATTCATATTTCTCATTGGCATATTAATTACTCCAAGAAGTACCACTATGGAGAAGCCCAGTGTTTACCCCAATGTTCTCCCAAAAGTATTTTACCACAGGACTCTTTTAACATCTATTAACAACCCAAAGAACTTCTGTTCCACGGAACACATTTTAGGAAACAGTGGTCTAGATAAGACGTATACCCGGGCTTCCCTGGTGGCTCATTGGTAAAGAATCTGCCAGCCAAGCAGGAGACAGGGTTTGATCCCTGGGCCTGGAAGATCCTGCATGCCACTGAGCAACTGAGCTCAGGCCCCACAACTACTGAGCCTATGCTCTAGGGCCCATGAACCACAACCACTGAGCCCATGAGCTATAACTGCCGAAGCCAGTGCACCCTAGAGCCCATGCTCCAGAACAAGAAAAACTACTGCAATGAGAAGCCTGCACGCTGTAACTTGAGAATAGCCCCGCTTGCTGCAACTAGAGAAAAGCCTGCGTAGCAACAAAGACCCGACACATTCAAAAACAAATAAATTTATTTTTTTTAGAAAAACACAAACTTGGTTATATATTATAGTACAAGTTAGAATGTCATATTTGAGAGCAAGTCCTTAAAACATGAGTAGGAAGGGGTGGAGGAAAGAATGGAAGAAAGGCAGAGAAGGAAACATAAATGAAGCATTTCAAGAAATAGAAAAGCAGAAGAGGTGAAGATAACAAGAGTTAAACTAAATAGAGAGATGCCAACAATGTCAAGTGCTGCAGAGAGATCAAAGAAACCAAGAAATGGCACTTGGGTTTCACAGCATTGAAATCGGTGTCAACTTTCAGAACAATTCCAGGACAATGATGGAAGCAGATAAGAAGGAAATAATGAGTAAGTAGAATAAGTATGTGACCTCCAAGGAAGCAGGGATTTTTGTCTCTTTTATTTACTGATGTTTCCCATCATGTAGAACCATGCCTGGTGTATGAAAGCTCTCCATAAATATTAATTAAATAAGTGAATAAATTAATGCATGCATAAGGGTGGTTACAAAAGAAAGGTCAGGTCAGTGGGGGTAATAAAGGAGAGACTATAATAATGGTATAGTTGAGGAAAGGGGCAACTTAACATGCTTTTAGATATAGAACTCCAGTGGAAATCAAAAGTGCAAAAATCGGGGAAACTGATGGAACACTTACATAACTGGCAATTATGAGGATGAGAATAGAGTCATAGATAAAATAGAAGGAAGCAGGTCCCACTTAGCATATAAAATGAACTCGTTCACAACTCTCTTCAAAAAAGTTACTCCTCATTATTGGATCCATATTCCCATTGAGTGAGTGAAGTCACTCAGTTGTGTCCATCTCTGCGACCCCATGGACTGTAGCCTACCAGGCTCCTCCATCCATGGGATTTTCCAGGCAAGAATACTGGAATGGGTTGCCATTGCCTTCTCCAGGAGATCTTCCCGACCCAGGGATTGAACCCAGGTCTCCCACATTGTAGGCAGACACTTTACCATCTGAGCCACCAGGGAAGTCCAATTAACTGTATGTAAATCCACTCAAGCACCCAAGCTAGAAATTCCAGTCTTCTTTATTACATCCTTGTCTTCCACCTCCTTTCCTGCTTGTGTGTATGCTCATTCACTCAGTCATGTTCAACTCTTTGTGGCCCCATGGACCATAGCCCGCCAGGCTCTTCTGTCCATGGGATTTCCTGGGCAAGAATACTGGAGTGGGTATTTTCCCCACCCAGGGATCAAACCTTCATCTCTTGTGTCACCTGCATTGGCAGACAGATTCCTTACTACTAGTGACACCTGGGAAGTCCTAAATGGATACAAAGTCCTCAGTTCCACTCTTGTAATACTCCATAGATCTATTTCCATTTTTCATCCCCATTGGCACTACCCTAGGTAAGGTGTTCATCATTTTCTTACCTGGAATGTTTTAATGACTTTCTAACTATACTCTGAATTTATTAGCTTTTTGCTCTCAGTCCTTTCTCCATAATCCCACCAGAACTGTGGTCTTAAAGCCTAGGTATGATCATACCATTTTTCTCTTCAAAAGAGCAGAAATGCATCATTCCTACCTATTACATGTCTTCATTTATTCAGTGCTTCATATGGCTAGGTACAGGAGATGCACTGGTGAGTTACGATAAAGGAAGCATTTCAAATTAAGGGGGAAAAAAGTCAAATGCCCAAAACAAAACAATGCTCAGGAATGAAATTTTTTTTTTCCCTACGAGATTGGCAATAACCAATGTTGGCAAATATGTGAGAAAACAAGCGACTGCATCCATTATTGGTACAAGTATTCATAGATACAGACTTTTCAGAGGGCAACTTAGCAATACTTGTCAAGACTTTAAAAATACCCATTTGCCCTAACCATCGTTCTCTCTGGGGCTGTGGAATTAGGAAAGGCTGATTTTCTATTTTCCACAGTGTTGTTCACTACTTTTCACAGATTTAATATTTATAATTATTTATTTTTATTTTTCAATTTGAAAAAGTGAAGACACCAAACTGGGGGAAAAAAAATTATCTTTCTCTGAGAGATTCACACTTTTAGGTTAACATTCAAGACTGCTCAAAATGAGTCCCTAGCCCAGTTTCAGCCCCACCTTATACCATTCCCATTCACCCAGGTAGTGCTTTTCACTCCCCTCTGCCTCTGATGTTCCTCTAACTGTAATGCTTCCTCTGCCTCCCACCTCTTCTATTAATCAGAACAGTACTCGTCTTCCTAGAAGAACTCAGGATCATCTCCCCGTCTCTGTGAAGCTTGTCCTCCCATCTGGTTTATATTGGCCCTCCCTGATGCTAAGAGGGGAGTTTATACCTCTAGCAGGGCACAGTTGCCGTGAGTTGTTGTCACTTGTTTCTGGTGTCTGCCTTGCCGTCATTTATTCTCAACTTCATCTGCTTTTTCTGTGAAGTAAATGTTCATTTCAAAATATTTATTAAGAGTCTGTATGTTCCATACCTAAATCCACACTTATATTATACATTTCTTGAAGATACACAGCTCAGCCATGTGAACAATTACCTCCAAGTCACAAAATGTTATTTTGTATTAATATGTATTTGAGGAGAGTGCAAGAATTAATTAAACATGTCTATGGATGCCTGGTGTTTATTCATTGACAATGAGCCGGACTTATTACCTCACTTTAAGCCTTTCTCTGGTGATTTGTTTACAGAGTTGTGCTAAATAGCTGAATTGTTGTCATGACCCTTTGCCTAGTTCTTTTCAAAACAGTCATTAGACGAGTTTTACATAACAAAAACATGCACATAAAATCTCAAAACTGAGAGATACTGAAAACAATTCTTAGAATTTTAAGCTTGTACATGCTTTAAGATTGGGCTTACAGTGATGGGCATAGCCCATGATTTCATAACTCAACAATAATTAAATCTGACCACTTGTAAGTGCTGAAGTGTGTATGGCTGCCAAACTATGATTATGTGTAAAATAAACTGATTACCTTAAATGAACTTGATCTATAGGGCTCCTTGCAGTAAATCAAAGAATTTACCACTTTTTGCTGTTTTGGTAATTACATAGTTTCAGGTCCCCAAGGGGGAGTAGCTCTTAAAGCTAAAGTGGCAGCCCCATTATCATTTGTAAATTTCCACTAACAAGCCAGCCTGGCAGTGGCTGCTGGCTGCAAGGGCTGTGACCTTTCTAACAGCATAGTATTCGTCATTGTTTTGTTTATAAGCATCTATATATGCCATGGAAGTTCTGGGGAGAGAGTTTCAGAAAAAGAAAACTGAAACTAAAAAGGAAATCGAAAGCTAAAAGCCAGAAACTATTTCTTCAGCCCTTTCTTTGTGATCTCAGGACTTCAGGGACCTTGAAAGATTGATTTCATCTCACTCAAGTTTCTTATAAAATTAGCTTTGGCTCATGCATCTGTAACACAGTAGTTAATTTTACAAGATAAGCAGTACAGGGGAAATGTATCTGAGGGGAAAATCCAGTGCTGGAAGCTCAAGAGACACTTCTAAGGTCACAGAACAAAGCTGCTAAGTGAAGTGGTCCTGCTAGAGACCTGCAAATAGCAACACTGCTTCAGGTTAATTTCAGTGTGTCTTTCATCACATTCCACTTTTCTTCTCAGCCAGCATTAACCACAGGTGGGCCTTACTCAAATCTATTCTGCGAGAGCCATTGGGATCCCTCAGCTGAAGAGCAACTGGGATTTAAGTCGTGAAATTTGAACATTGTATGTTAGCATCTACTTCTCTGTAATGGCTCTGGAGGCTGTAGTTGCCACAGCAATGCCTTTATTAACCAGTTCTTCCTGTTCACAGCTACTTACGCCATTCCTAGAGACCGAATGTGCTTTCAGATAAGCACCATGGGCTATCTGAGCAGGAAGGCAAATTACAGTCTTTTAAATTCAATCTATCGCTTTATAGGAGGGTTCCCTGAGGCTCAGAAAGATCAAGCAGGTTCTTTAGGAGCAGAGCTGATATTAGAACCAGGTGTCTCAACTAATCTAGACTCCTAATCTAGAGCTCTTTATACTCACAGTGACTCAACGCCAGAATAATTTCTCACTTTTATAGTCAGAGAAAGTTTCTATGAATTAATTAATCTTTTTATTTGGATATGTTAATCTTTTTAAATATGCAGAAGACTCATTTAACTTCTGTATACATCAGTACTGGGAAAATGCTTACAAAGAAACTTCCCTACGAAGCATCTTGGAGATGTCTTCTAAAACAGTTTAATGGACTGGCTTGTAAAACTACTCAATGATCCACAAGCTACGAATTTTCAAGAGAACACTAACCAGGACTATTAAACTTCCACCTGATTATCAAAGTGCTGTGATGATCAACTTACTTCAACAAAATTCCCTTCAAGTCAGTCAAATCATTAGGGTTCGTCTCTGTTGTGCCCCTAGTGCTTGCAGCAGCTCAATGGGAGAGTTCAGAGGGGCATGAAATCCCTGTGGAATACACGGGGCTGCTTCTCGCCTCCTCTTGATACTTTTCTCGAATACGTGGACCTGGCATTTCCCAAGTGTGTACCTTAGAATGTTACCTTGGATTTGAAAAAAATGGTTCCATGGTCAATTAAATTTAAGGAACATAGTTCACCTGGTTTCTTTTATTATGCTAATTTGATTATTATTCATTAAAAAAAATTTTTTTCAGTACCTATGTGTCAGGCACCATTTTGGCGGCTTAGGATACGTGGGTGAACAATGTCACGTATCTGTGCTCTCGTGGAACTTATAGACAATACAATGAATGTAACTTTCTCCTGTTGAATTAATTCTTAAGTTTGCTGTTGTTGTTTTCCAGTCGCTAAAGTCGTGTCTGACTCTTTGCAACCCCATGGACTATAGACCACCAGTCTCCTCTCTCCATGGTATTTCCCAGGCAAGAATACTGGAGTGGTTGCCATTTCCTTCTCCAGTGGATCTTCCAACAACCCGCACCTCTTGCATCATAGGCAGCTTCTTTACCACTGAGCCACCAGGGAAGCCTAATTCTTAGGTGAATCCCCTCTTAAGAATTAATTCTTAAGTTAAATTACCAGGAATGGGACAATGAATTGCATAATTAATAATTTGCAATAATAATAAGCACTATGAAGAAAAAATCCAAAGTGCTATAGAAGGGTAAAAATAAGAGGATTTATCAGGAACTTGGTACCAGAATCTCTTGTGGAGGGTTGCTCACCTTGATGAGATTCTGAATCTGGCTTTGGGTAGGGAAAACTTGGTATATTCAAATCCCCTCCTGATGCTTCCAGTCCCTTCCATTACCCTCTCTTTCTTTCATGAGAACCCTATACCATACCTCAGAGCTCCATTCCTGGGCAGAGAAAAACCCCACACAGCCAGGTACTGTGGCCTCAGGCTCTTCCTCCCTCCCTAGGAGTCCTAGATGAGCAACAAGCCCCGTTTGCCCTGAAAACAGAGCCAAGAGATAGAAATTTAGTCAGGAGGAAGTGACTCAAGCCTCTTGCCATTTAAGACACTGACATTTCCTTTAAACTTGACAACTAAGTAAACTTTTTCTGAAATGTAAAAAATACATATTTTTGTACCAAAAACCATGAAAGTATTCATGATCTTTGATTCAACAATCCCCTTCCCAGGAATTCAACTTGAGAATTAATTCGACAGAAGAATAAGACTACATACACCCATTTGGTCACTGTAATGTTAAATACAGTAAAAAGGGGAGGGGAAGCAAATAACCTAAATATTCTACAGTTGGTAAGCTGTGGAGCTGTGGTATATTAACTTAGAATTATTAACTTGCGGCCATTTTGTCAGCTGTGGAGAAATATGAAGTACTGACAACAAGTGAAAAGGCAGAAAACAAAGTTGTTCACAGAAGAATACAATCTATATAAAAATGGGTATGCAAAACACAGATGACAAGATTAAATGGAAAAGTGGAATCAATTTGCTAGGATGGTAAGAAAGTAGAATAGAAATCCATCATAAACTGGATTAATCAAAAAGGGAAAAATTCATTGGCTCCAATAACCACGCCTTGGGTAGTACAGAGATGGCAAGGGATATCTTGAAAGAAAGACACAAATTGCAGTCCGGACTTTGTCTGCTTCTGTCCTCATTTCTGTCTGCAGGGAGGTCTCTTTTCTCTCAAATTCGTTCCAAAATAAAATCATCATCTCCCTAAAGAGGAGTTTAGGACTTCCCTGATGATACAGTGGATGAGAATCTGCCTGCCAGTGCAGGGGACATAGGTTTGATCCCTGATCTGGGAAGATCCCACATGTCACAGAGCAAATAAGCCCATGTGCCACAACTACTGAACCCGTGTCGGGCAACTGCTGAAGCCTGTGCACCTAGAGCCTGGGCTCCACAAGAGAAGCTACCACAATGAGAAACCTGCACACCCCAAGTAGAGAGTAGCCCCCACTCACTGCAACTAGCCTGAGGGCAACAACGAAGACCCAGCACAGTCAAAAATATAAGTAAATAAATAATTTTAAAGTAAAGATGAGTTTAGATCCCTCTATGTACAGATATAACGTAGAGTCAAGTTGTGCCCTCTAATACAGTAGCTGCTAGTCACAGGAAATTTAAAATTTGTTTCCTGGGACTTCTCTGGTGGTCCAGAGAAGACTTCATGCTCCCAATTCAGAGGGCTTGGGTTCAATTCCTGGTCAGGGAACTAGATTCCACATGCTGCAACTGGAAAAAAAAAAAAAAAAAGATCCCACATGTTGCAACAAAGATAGAACACCCCACGAGCCACAACTAAGATCCAGTACAGCCAAATAAAGAAAAATAAATAAATATTAGAAAAATTAATAAAAGAAAATTTAAAAAAATAAAATTTGTTTCTTCAGTCACACTAGTTACATTTCAAGTGCTCTGTAGCCATATGTGACTATTGGCCACCACATTAAACTGTGGCGATACAAAACTTTCATCATAGCAGAAAGTTCTATTGAACATCACTGGTCTACACTGAAGAGTTGTTTTCTTTTCCTCCATTCAATAAAAATCTATTTTACTCTCATGAATTTTGCTGCTCATTATTGTGACAGTGCTGGAAAGGGAGCCAAAAGTTTTAAAGGCTTGGGTGAAGGGGATTGCCCCGTATCCAAGTCTCTTCTTGGAAATCCAAGTAGTACAGGACAATCCTAAAATGGAATATTTGTTGTCATTTCATACTGTTCCTGCCAGCTGGATCATCTGGTTTTAAGCAGGACGGAAGGCTCTGGGCTTCTGAAGTGAACTCTGCCCCTAGTTTCCCACAGCCAGTGAGGCACAACTGCTCTTTTAAGCCTCAAACTGTCAAGATTTAGACATTCAATAACCAGACTTGTGTTCTTTTTAAAATACCTCTGGGACTCCCTTGGTGGTCCAGTGGTTAAAACTCGGCACTCTATGCAGAGGGCCTGGGTTCGATTCTGATCTGGGAACTAGATCCCACATGCTGCAGCTAAAGACCCCACATGCCACAACAAAGAACAAAGATCACGTGTGCTGCAAATAAGGCCTGGTGCAGCCAAATTAATTACTTTATTCATTCATTCATTCAAATGCCTCCTACAATCTAGGCATTAACCCAGATGTAATATCCCTTTCTTTATCATTTTTTTTTACCTGTTATTGTTATTGAAGTTTTTGAACATATACAAAAGCAGCAGATTCATATAATGAATTCCCAAGTACTCACCAAGCAGTCTTAATGATCAAATCGGAGCCTGTCTTATTTCATTTATTTTACTACTCACTCTGTCCATCAGGATTAATTTGAAACAAACTCCAGACACCATATCATCTGTAAATATTTTCCTACGTATCTCTAAAAGATGATGTTTTTAAAAACTAATATTAACCACAATATCATTACAGTGCCTAAAAAAATCCCCAACAATTCCTTAATATCTTCAAATACACAGTCATTCAAACAAGGTCCATACAATGCATTGCTTGATGTATCCTTGAAGTCTTTAAATCTGTAAGTGCTCTTCCATCTCCCTTTTTATACCTCACAACTTTTTGTAGAGGAAATCAGGTCTTCTGTTCTGAAAAGTCTTCCAGAGCCTGGACTTTGTTCATTGCATACCCATAGTAAATTTAACATGTTACTCTGTCCCCTTTACTTCCTGTAGTTGGGTAGTTGGACCTAGAGGCTTGTGGGACATTTAAAAAAAATAATTTTATTCATTTATTTATGGCTGTTCTTGGTCTTCATGGCTGTGAGGGCTTTTCTCTGGTTGTGGTACAAGGGCTTCTCACTGTGGTGGCTTCTCTCGTTGTGGAGCACAGGAGCTAGGCATGTGGGTTTCAGAAGTTGCGGCTCCCCAGCTCTAGAGCGCAGGCTCAATAGTTGTGGTGCATGGGATTAGTTGTCCCGTGGCATATGGATCTTCCTGGATCAGGGACTGAATCGGTCTCCTCCTTTAGTAGAGAGATTCTTTACCACTGAGGCACCAGGGAAGCCCCAAAGATATTTTTAGATGTTGTATTGTATCCTTCTATTTAGTTGAAGCATCAGAGAATGATGCTAATAATTGCCTAGAACCATTAATTCATTTTAGGCTATGAAATTGTGATATTCTAATTCTATCATTTTCTTCTTACTAGTTGGAATATATGCATTAAAAAATGATACTACCTCTCATTAACTATTCAGTTATCCATAGGTAACGGAAAGGCAGAATAAATGCTTAACTTGTTTTCTCTCTTTATTACCAGTTTTCAAAAGAGTGAACTGATTCCTTTTCAGCGTCCAGGAAACTAACTGTGAGTTTTAATTTTTATTTTCTTAGTATCAGAAGAGGTAAACATATCTGATGTGTCTTAATCTATTGTAGTTATTTTTCTTAAACAAGTTATCTCATCTTTAGCCATTGGGAAAATCTTCAAAGTTGGTTCTGGAGCCCTTTAGTCATGATCTCAGTGGTCTTTGATAATTTCTTTACTCTCTAGTATAACAATATGTACTATGTACTCACTTTCTAATCTGTTTCCTTTGATATTATCCCATATTCTCCTGCAAATACACCAGTCTCAGAACCTGAGATATTTCTTATATAAGAGCAGAGAGAGGCAATCCTTATATCTTTAACACATTTTGAATAATTTATATTCATTTATTTACCTAACAAATAATTGTTGAGAAGTGGCAGTGCATTAGGCACTAACATAATTCTCAATCAAGCAGGAAAGACTGACAATAAAGGTTCTATGAATAGTTATATGTACATATGCTACAGTGAAAAGGATAGTGGAAGAAAAGGAGCGGGGGCGGTGACAGTATGTTAGGTCTAACATGTTAGGGAAGGCTTTCCTGAGCAAGTCAGTGAGAAGTGCAAATTCAAAGAGGAAGCAGGATGATGGGAGCAAAGGAGTGGAGACAGAGCAGGATATGCAAAGTCTGCAGGTGGAAAATACTTATCACATTCAAGGAACTGAAAGGTCTGCATGAGCAGGACGGTGGTCAGGAAGAGAAGGTACACAGTGAAGATGGAAATGCATGACTGGAGGTCAAATCACACAGAGCCTTGTGCTCGCTGCGGCAGCACATATACTAAAATTGGAACGATACAGAAAAGATTAGCATGGCCCCTGCGCAAGGATGACACGCAAATTCGTGAAGCGTTCCATATTAAAAAAAAAAAAAGAAAAAAGAAAAAAAAAATCACACAGAGCCTTATGGGGCTCATTCAGGACTTACAGGCTTTCTCCTAAAAGTGATAGGAAGCCACTGGAGTGTTTTAAGAGAGAAACAACACAATCAGATTTTTATATTTCAACTCTAGGTGTTGTGTGGAGAGTGAACTGGTCAAAGCAAGAATTAGAATGATTAAAATGGAAATTGGGGGTTATTACAGGTGAAAAATGACAGTGTCTTGGACAAAGATAGACAGTAGAAATAGAGGGAAGTAGACAGATTCCAGAAATTTATGGACAACCAAAAAGCCAGCTCCCCCCTCAGTGGGGAAACAATGGAAGCATTCTTACTAGATGCAAGAGCAGGACAACATGTCCACTGTCAACACACCTAACATTGTTCTAGATGTGTTAGTCAATGCACTGGAAGGAGGGAGTTAGTGACGTCAAAACTGGAAAGGAGGAATTATAAAGTATCACTATTGATAAATAAGATCATGTATCTGGAAACCCCAAGAGCATCAGATGGCAAATCCATGATAAATTAAATAAGAATGCAATTAATGTATGCAAATTAATAGCTTTTTTGTACACAAATAGCAATCAATTAGGTATAGTGGGAAAAACACTATTTATAGGGGCAACGAAAACAGATAAATTCCCAAGAACAAACTTACCAAGAAATACCCAAGACCTATGTGATGAAAAGTTTAAAATGTTCCTCAAGGACACAAAAGAAGACTTAAGAAATGGAAAGGACAATGGTGTTCTTAGACAGGAAGTCAGAAGACTCAGTCACAAGATATCAATTCTCTCTACATTAATCTCTGAATTTAGAAACAGGTACATCTTTGATCACATTGGCAAACATAGTTTGGGTCAACTCAATATGTGAAAACAGAAGCCAGAAGGTAGTGAGAGGCTGAAATGCAAAAGAGAAGTAGATAACATTAACTGAGTGTCTTTTTTATGGGAGTACAGATGGCACATCACGTGCAAAGGTCTGGGGCTCCAAATACTTGTAACATTCAAGAACAGAAAGACCTTCACAAGGTGGACTGAGGGAGAATGAGAGAGCATGGGAAGAAGCTGGGAAGACAGTGAGTCCAGAAGGGTGACTAGAGAGTGAGGCAGTGGAGACCAGGGATGCAAGCAACTCTGTCAGGAAGACTGGCTGCTCAAGAGGGCTGGTGCTGTTTCCTTTTCCAAGGAAGTATTCAGCCCCAACCTGGTTCTCTCTAAGTCAGAGCGCGGTACAGGGATTCTCCACTGTTACCTTCAGAGTAGTGCTGTATGCAAACCAGACCTCTGCAAATGCCTCTTGAGATCACTGGGCTGGGAAACCTGCTCCCCTTTCGCTCCCAGGCTCTTACTGGAAGTTGGTGACTTTGCAGTGCATTTTTCAGTCCTTCACTACATATGCTCTTCTTTTCTCAAGACATCCCTGGACTTGACGTAATACCAGCAAGGGATGAACCTGGCAATCCAGGAATGGAACAGGGTTAAAACCTCTACTCTCTCTGGGCCTGTCCTCCCATGGTGAGATCTGCGGCACATTGGCCTGAAAGCCAGTTTATCCCGGGGGTGTGGCTTATGGTGAGGAGTGGGGGAAAGCCAACCTGATAGTTGAATAAGACCCTGACCCCATTGCCCCTGTGTCCTGGCCAAGAGGGTTAACAAACAAACCATTAGGAAATGCTATTTAACATATCTGACTGATGCCTGATTTCCCAGAAAATAAGTGTCCCAGAGAAGCTTGGGCTCTGGGAAGGTAACTTGAAGTCCATTTGCTGAACAAAGCCCCACAGCAGTCCTGCTTCATGAGCTGCCAAGTAAAACTGTCAGAATCTATTTAAGAAAACCAGGCCAGTCTAGCTGTGTTTATTGAGAATAGCTACATAAGACAAAGAGGAAAAGAGTTTTCATTCCATTCATTCGCAGATATTTATTGAGCGCCTACCATCAGCCAAGTCTTGCTCTAGATAGTGGGTATACAGAAAAGAGCCAACTAGATGAAAAACTCATCCATGAAAAGCTTACATTCTAGTGGCAGGAGATAGACAATAAAGATAAGAGACAAAATATGTATATACTAGAGGGTGGTAAGTGCCACAGCTTCAGTTAGTGTAGAAAAATGTCTAGGACATTTTTAGGACACAAATGGGTGTTGGTAGAGGGCATAGGTAAGGTGGATATTAGTAATTATATTAGGTATTATGTAGAGTGATTATGGAAGAGCTTTCTGAGAAGGTGACATTTGAGCTGAATCATGAAAGATGAGGAGCCAGCCTTGTGAAGAGTGAGGGAGAGAAACAGAGGAAAAGAGGCCTGAGTTAGGCGAGAACTTGGAATGTTCAAAAAGAAGAAAGAAGGTCCATTTCTGCAGTACGCTAAGCTAGGGGAGAGATCCTAAACACAAAGCTGGGGAGGCAGGCATGCCTTGATAAAGGATGTGGCTTTTTCCTAACTCACTGTGCTCATTACGGCACAATTATCTATTCTACTGTAACGCAGCCCACTCAGAACTCACTGAGTAACTCAGCTGCCTGGCTTTGATTCAGAGAGAGGACATCTTAAGAAACTCCCAAGAGTGGCCAGAACAGATGTAATAAAGTCTGTACTCTAAAGCTCACACAATACCCTTCAGGGAACTTCTGGGATTTTCTCTCAGGTCCTTTGCTTTCATGTTAAATACCCTGTAAATAAGTTTCCTTAACTGGTTTTCAAGACCATAACAGATTACAAGCAGCAGACTAGAAGGGAAAGGAAGGGCAGGCAGTCTGTTCAGCTGACATTTTAATTCAGTGAGTCATTTTGCTTGGAAATCACCTTTCCTTGTGACTGTTTTCATCCTGTACTGTAAGGACTCCAGGATTCCTCAAACACCCTTACAACTCATTTACCATGTACCATGATGTAGTGGCAAGAATACTGATACACAACAGTCCTGGGTGCAAATCCTGACTCCAGCATTCGCATTTCCATGTTTCCACTAGAATGACTATAAGGACATTGTGTCTTAGTCATCTCTGAATTCACTCACCATCTATGCCCCTGCTCCAAGCCAGGAATAATGTTAATCATGTAATCATGCTTGATAAATGGATCTTAAATGAATAAATGAAAGCATGATCTTGGATAAATTACTCTCTGATTCTCATTGGCCTCATCTGCAAAAGAAAATAGCATCACCACCTTAAGGGCTTGTTTGAAATGTTCAATAACACAATGAATGATACATCGCAATATATATTCAAGGTATTTTGCAACATGGGGCTGAATCAGAGGTGTCCTTCAAAGGGTCAAGGGAACCTTTAGGTCCTTGTGTCTATGACTAGAAATAGTTGCCACTAGATGGCAATGTTTTCTTAAGGCACATTGAACGATTTTTCAGTTTACCCTAATGGGCCTTCAAACTGAGGATTCTCATACCACTGGGAGTTCAAAACGCTTTCCAAGACATGCTTAATTATGGATAGCCTTGAGGAAATCAATTTTCCCATCCTCAACTTGCATGTGACCTCTTTCCTAAAACTAACCTGCTTAGGAAAGTATCTGTGTTTACAATAGTCTTTCTCTAACTTTTCAAAAAGTAAGGTATACTCATTATTCCTCCTAAATCTGATTTTATGGCACCACCAGGTGAATAATATCCTCTAGAGCATCAAAGAGGAAGTCTCTGTCAATGATTAACAAGGAACCAATCTTTCTCTATCTTTTACATACCTCTGTGAAGAATGAAACGGCTTTAGAAATAGGGTATTTTGGCTCATGCTGTTACAGTCTGAATGTAATATGTGGTACAGTGGGGTGGTGGGATTAAGCCTTCTTCTGTCTTCTAAGAATTATCAAAGAAAGCATTTATTTTAAGCGAAGAAAGCACAGAATGCATCTTTTTTAAAATGTTAAACAGCAGTTTTTCAAGTACTTTAATTATTTTGACCTATTTTCAATCCCAAAGTCATGTCATTAGCAGGAAAGACATATGTTGAAATGAAAAAAAAAAGAAATATGTTGAAATGGCCAAAGTAGTTGATCATTTTAGATCAATTATAGTATTTTCTAGGATCACCAAATTTTTCATGACACACTAGCCAAATAAATCAAGTTTTTATATGATCAAATTTCAGATTTGATATGTTATTCAATAAGATAGTTTAAAACTTTTTTATAAAATTATATAATAAAATATTTATTCCAGTTTTAATCAATTCTCATCTTTATTTCATCTCATTTCATTTAATATTGCCTATTTCTCATTAACAAAAATGCAATTATATGTTACTTGCCAGATTAAATAACTTTTACAGCCTATATCTTTCCATTTCATTAAATCATGGGAAAAAATTTGTCATAATGTCTAATGAAATAATGACACTACTTTTTTATATTTGAGACTTATTTATTGTCAAAAGCCAAACCTCAGAATTTGAAACAGGCATCAAAACACACATCTTATAAATAGCTTATAATTTGGCTATTCATGACATTGCGTTATTACACATTAGGTAATAAAGAATAGCATATTAATTTATTACTTTGATTTCCTAACTTTAAAATTGATTAATTTAAAAAAAGAGAATTATATTAAATCTACCTTAAATTAATCTTGACCAATGTTATTATTTATTTACTTATTTTTGGCTGCAGCAAGTCTTCATTGAGGCATGTGGGATCTTCAGCTGCAGCATGTGGGATCTAGTTTCCCAACCAGAGATCAAATCCTGATGCCCTGCACTGGGAGCACAAAATCCTAGCCACCAGACCACTAGGGAAGTCCCAGTCCTGACCACTTTTAATCTTTACAGCAACCCTTGAAATAGGTCCTATTATTTCCCTCACAGAGAGGTTAGGTAATTTATTCACAGTCACAAAGGCCGAAAAAGGCTCCAAGTAAGCCAATATGAATGTCACCATGACCACGCAGTATAACTCGGGCAAGTTAAACTTTATATGTCCAGCTTTACACGGTAAAATAAGCTTGATTAGCTGATTTCCAAGTTCACAGCAGAAAAGAAGGAAACTAGAATGGAGAGCAGAATCTTGGAGGGACAAACATTTTGACACTAGTGAGAAATGATAGTCAGCGATAGCTTAGAAAGCAATCCTCAAGATGAAAACTGGAGCAGTTTTAGTAAAGGTGCCAAAAATCCTACCTTATATTGCTGTTTCTAATTAAATTAATATTTAATGTCGACATTATCACTGTAAATATTTTTGCTGAGTCACTCAATATACAGTTATTTACCTTGGGCAACTTAACATTTTCCCTGGAAGTAATAATTGCCTCGTTTTCTCTATTATTAGTTTTCCAGATACCTATTACTGGTTAATTCTCCAGCTCTGACATTACAGAAAAATGACTTCTCATGTAGTCATATATTGATACTTCAGGTACATTTTTTTCTTGGAGTCATCCTTCTGGAGCCTTTCATTCTCCTGCTTCAGTCTGGACAGTTCCCTTGTATGCCTGAGACTCATCTGTCTTCCTAGTACTTTTCTTCACTGCTTTCCTACACATTACTTTCTCTTCTGTGTTTAGCTTCTTGCTTCTTGGATTCCTTCCCGTTCTTGGTTTAATCCCTCAGTTTGGTGGGACACATTCTCTAATAACTTCCTGAGAAATGATAAGTGGGAGGTAACTTATTTGTAGCCATCTATGTGTGAAAACAGCTGTATTTTACCCTCAAACTTAGTTAATAGTTTAGCTGACTATAAAATTCTTCATAATTTTGATTGCCTTTCTCAATTGCCTTCTAGATTCCAGTATGACTCTTAAAAAGTCAGATGCTGTCCTGATTCTCAAGCCTTTAGATATTACCTGTTTTCTCTATGGAAGCCCCAGAGTTCTAAAGTTTCAGAATGATGGGTCTTATTTTATTGAGATATAATTTACATATTATAAAATATACCCAATTTTAAGTATATAGTTAGATGAGTTTTAATACATGTATATGTTGCTGTAACCTCAGCTTCTCTCTATAGTGAAGTTGCTCAGTTGTGTCCAACTCTTTGCGACACCATGAATTGCAGCACACCAGGCCTCCCTGTCCATCACCAACTCCCGGAGCTCACCCAGACTCATGTCCATCGAGTCGGCGATGCCATCCAGCCATCTCATCCTCTGTTGTCCCCTTCTCCTCCTGCCCCCAATCCCTCCCAGCATCAGAGTCTTTTCCAATGAGTCAACTCTTTGCATGAGATGGCCAAAGTACTGGAGTTTCAGCTTCAGCATCATTCCTTCCAAAAAACACCCAGGACCCATCTCCTTTAGAATGGACTGGTTGGACCTCCTTGCAGTCCAAGGGACTCTCAAGAGTCTTCTCCAACACCACAGTTCAAAAGCATCAATTCTTTGACGCTCAGCTTTCTTCACAGTCCAACTCTCACATCCATACATGACCACTGGAAAACCATAGCCTTGACTAGACGGACCTTTGTTGGCAAAGTAATGTCTCTGCTTTTGAATATGCTATCTAGGTTGGTCATCACTTTCCTTCCAAGGAGTAAGTGTCTTTTAATTTCATGGCTGCAATCACCATCTGCAGTGATTTTGGAGCCCCCAAAAATAGTCTAACACTGTTTCCACTGTTTCTCCATCTATTTCCCATGAAGTGATGGGACCAGATGCCATGATCTTCATTTTCTGAATGTCAAGGTTTAAGCCAACTTTTTCAGTCTCTTTCACTTTCATCAAGAGGCTTTTTAGTTCCTCTTCACTTTCTGCCATAAGGATAGCTTATCACACTCCTCCATCCATGGGATTTTCCAGGCAAGAGTACTGGAGTGGGTTGCCATTTCCTTCTCCAGAGGATCTTCCCAACCCAGGGATCGAAACTTGGTCTCCTGCATTGTAGGCAGATGCTTTACCATCTGAGCCACCATACCAGTGCCAAAATTGAATCTCAGAGACAGAATTTTGGGTGAAGTAGAAAAAGATAGATTTATCGCTTTGCCAGGCAAAGGAGGACACAAAGGGCTCATGCCCTCAAAACCATGTGTCCCAACTTGGGGAATATATAGAGACAAGTTTTATATTAATTGTCTAAAGAGGCTGTGATCAGCTGGTAGACATTGTTCTGATAGGCTGGTGGTGAGGTAAGTAGAAGTCAGCATCATCAACCTTCAGGTCCAACTAGTCTGGGATCTACATGCTTTTGGGCAGCATAACCATTGTTAATTGTTAACTTCTCCCACCTGGAGGGGGTTTCAGTATCTGCAAAATAGCTTAAAGATATTGTGCGTATCCTTTGATGGGGAAACAGGACCTTGTCCTTGTTCTCCTATCCCCTCCTTTCCCTAATTAACAACTGCTTAAATCTGCCCATTGGAACTCAGGGAAGGTCATGGGGACTGAATGAAGGCTGTTTCCTATAATCAAAGAAATGGGGGACACAAGGCCTTGTGCTGAGGAGCCCCACAGTGCCCTGCACAGTATCATATATAGTCATATAATCTCTACCACATCATGATATAAAATATTTCCAGCATTCCAAAAAGGTGCACCTTTGCAGTTAACCTACTGCTCCCAACTCCTGGTGCCTGGAAACCACTGATTAGCTTTCCATCACTGTAGTTTTGCCTTTGCTAGAATTCCATATAAATAGAATCATACTGCATGTAGTCTCTGGTGTCTGGCTTCTTTCCCTTGGCATTAATTCTCTTGGGACTCATCCATTTGGTTGTGTATATCAGTAGTTTCTTTTGTTGTTGAGCAGTATTTCATTATATCAAATACTACAAATTTTTATCCCTTCACCAAAAGATGGACACTTGGGGTATTTCCAACTATTGGCTATTATCAATAAAACTGCCATTAACATTCATGTACAAATCTTTGTGTGAATCTGTTTTCATTTCTCTTGGATAAATACTTACTAGTGGAGTTTCTAGGTCTCTGATAAGTGTGTGTTTAACTTTATAAGAAACTGACAAACTGTTTTCCAAAGTAGTTATACTGTTTTGCATCCTCAGCAGTATTATTTGAAGGCTCCAGATGCTGCACATCCTCACCAATACATGATGTTTCAATCTTTTAAGTTTTAGCCATTTTAGTTGGTGTGTAGTGGTATCTCACTGCAGTTTTAATTTGCATTTCCCTATTGACTAACACTGAGTAGCTTTTCATGAGCTTTACATGTCATCTGTATATCTTCTTTGGTAAAGCATTCAAATCTTTTACCCCCAGTTTTTATTGTTTTTTTTGTCTTGTTATTATAGGATTGTAAGAGTTCTTTATATATTTTGGATTCAAGTCCTTTGCTTCATAAATATTTTCTCCCAGTCTCTGGATTGCTATTTTTCTTAAAAGTGTCTTTTGAAGAGCAAAAGTTTCAATTTTGTTGAGTTCCATGTAGGGGATTGAATACTGTTTCCCCAAAATTTATGTCCACCCAGAATTTGAGAAAATGATCGTATTTGGAAATAGGATCATTGCAAATTTAATCAAGGTGAGGATTGAGATGAGATCCTATTGGATTGGGATAGGCCCTAAGTCCATTGATACCTGTCTTTGTAAAAGACAGAAGAGCACCAAAGACACAGAGAAGAAGCCATGTGTAGACGGAGATAGAGATTGTGATTATGCTGTAAATAGTTTCTGGTGCCAATCCATTGAGGGAGGGGTCCCACACCACCAGTTCTCCCACGCCTGCTGGGTGTCCTACAATAACTCCATTCTGACACTGTCTACCCAGAGATAACATCAGATTCCACCAGTTAAGGGCTCAGTACCCCAAGACTGCCCTCCACCTCAGATGCTAATTACACGCCCAGCTTATAACCTGCATTTCTATGACTGGCTATAAATCTGAGGTCCCCAGAACCCTCTTCTTGGGTTTGATTAATTTGCTAGAACAGCTCATAGAACTCAGAAAACCCATTTTTTCACTAAATGACCGGTGTATCGCAAAGGATATTAAAGGATAAGGATCAACAGCCAGATGAAGAGATACATAGGATGAGGTCCCAAACAAAGGACTTTGCAGCCCAGCATGGTGGCCTGTGGAGGCATTCTGGTTCTCCTACCTAGAAGATCTCTTTCTGGTTTTTTTGTGGAAGTTTCATTACACAGACATGATTGATTAACTCATTGGCCATTGGCAATTGATTTAACTTCAAGCTGCTCTTCTCTCCTTGGAGGTCAGGCAAGTGGGAATGAGAGATCCAACCCTCAAATTGTTGGTTCTCCTGGCAACCAGCCCTGTTGAGGGGGAGGCGGCATTCAGAAGCTACTTTATTAACATAACAAAAGATACCTTTGTCACTCTCTTTTCAGGAACGAAATTCCAACGGCATTAGGAGCTTCGTGCCAAAAATGGCAGAGTGACCAAATATATATTTCTTATTATAAATCACGATATCATATGCTGCCACAAGCTGGGTGCCACCAGAAGCTAGATGAACCAAGGAAAAAGTGTTCTTTGGAGACTTCAAAGACTATGTGTGACCCTGCCACACATTTATTTTGGACTTCTGGCCACCAGAAGTGTGAGAAAACATACTCCTATTGTTGTGAGCCATCCTGTTTGGCAGCCTTAGAAATCTAATATAGCCTAATTTATCATTCTTTTCTTTTATAGTTCTGCCTTTTTGTATTCTATTTAAGAAATGTTTGCCTTATACAAGGTCACTAAGATTCTCTTTTTTTCTCTAAATTTTTATAGTTTTAATCCTTATATTATGATGAATTTCACATTGATACTTTTTATGCTATGAAGGAAGACTTGGGGTTAATTTTTTTTTCATGTACATATCCAATTATTCTAGCACCATTTGTTTAAAAAATTTATCCATTTGCCATTGAATTATCTGGGAATCTTGGTCAAAAATCAATTAGCCATATTTCTGCAGGCCTGTGTCTGGACTCTTGACTCTATTCCATTAATCCTCATTTTTAATCCAATCGTCTGCTGATGGGTGGGACTCTGCTCCTCCCTGTTAGTTGTTTGTCCTGAGGTGGCCCAGTCCTGGAGTCTACAGGCTCAATGGTAGGCGACTTCCAGGAAGTCTGATGGCAACATGTGCCTTCCAGGACTGTTGCTGCCTGTGCCCCCATCTCTGAGGCAGACCACTGTCAGCCCATGCTTCCACAGGAAACCCTCCAACATTCAGAGGCAGGGCTGGCTCAGTCTCCTGTGGACTCTCTGCTTCTTTCTCCTGAATTCTGGTGCACACAGGGTTTTATTTGTGCCCTCTAAGAGTCTCTGTTTCCCCTAGTTCTATGGAAATTCTGTAGTCAAATCCCACTGGCCTGCAAGGTCAGATTCCCTGGGGATTCCCAGTCCCTTTGCTGGATCCCTGGAAAGTCCAATACCAGGCCTAGAACCTTTGCAACACTGCAAGATACTTTGGCCACTTGATGTGAAAAGCCAGCTCATTGGAAAAGACTCTGATGCTGGGAAGGATTGAGAACAAGAGGAGAAGGGAGTGACAGAGGATGATTGGATGGCATCATTGACACAATGGACATGAGTTTGAGTAAACCCCAGGAGATAGTGAAGGACGGGGAAGTGTGGCATGCTGCAATCCACAGGGTTGCAAAGAGCTGGACATGAATTAGCGACTGAACAAATCATCATTCTACTGATATCACAATGTCCTGACTATCACAACTTTATGATAAGTCTTGAAAATAGATACTGTAAAAAAAAAAAAAAAAAAGAAAGAAAATAGATACTGTAAGTCCTTCAACTATTCAACTAACACAAAAATTGTTTTGGGTTTTCTAGGTCTTTTGCATTTTCATAAAAACTTTGGAATCACCTTGCCAACTTCCACAATTGGGATTTTGATTGGAATTGCATTGAATCATTGGATCTTAACTGAATATCTGGAGACATTTTTGGTTGTCTCATCTAGGAGGTGCTATTGGAATCCAGTAGGCAGAGGCCAGAGGAGCTATTAAATATCTTACAGTGCACAGAACAGCCTCTTACAACAAATGTCAATTGTTCTGGAGCTAAGAAAACTTACAGTGAATATATAGGTCATTTTAGGAGAAATGATATCTTAAATGGAATCTTTTGACCCATAAGACAGTATTTCTCTCTACTTCCTTAAGTCTTTAATTTCTCTTAGCAATATTTTGTAGTTTTTGGTGTACAAGTCATGAACATTTTATGTTAGATTTATCACCCTCAACCATTACCACTCTCTAATTACAGAATGTTTACCCCCAAAGCTATACCTATTAGGCACTCCCCATCTCCCTTCCTCCTGCCTCTAACAACCACTAATCTGCTTTCTGTTTCTATGGATTTGCCTCTTCTGGATATTTTATATAATGGAATCATATAATATATGACCTTTTGAGTCTGGCCTCTTTCACTTAGCATAACTTTTTAAAGGTTCATCCATGTTGTAGCATGTACCAGTACTACTTTATTCTTCTTTACTCTTTTAAGGGTGAGTTTTTCATCAGATAATGGACATTTGGGTCATTTACACCTTTTGGTTATTTTGAATAGGGTTACTATTAACATTTATATGTAAGTTTTTGTTTAAACAAAAACAAAACAGTTTTGCTTTTCAAGATTGTTTTGTCGTTTCAGGGTTTCTTGCGATTATATACAAATTTAAGAATTAACTTTTCTATTTCTGCCATTGGGATTTTTATAGGAATTGCATTGAATCTGTAGAGTTCTTTGGGTAATATTGCCATCTTAATAATATTAAGTCTTCTAAAGGGCATTCCTGATAGCTCAGTTGGTAAAGAATCTGCCTGCATTGCAGGAGACCCCGATTCGATTCCTGGGTTGGGAAGATCTTCTGGAGAAGGGATAGGCTACCCAACTCCAGTATTCTTGGGCTTTCCTTATCGCTCAGCTGGTAAAGAATCCACCTGCAGTGCAGAAGACCTGGGTTCAATCCCTGGGTTGGGAAGATCCCCTGGAGAAGGGAAAGGCTACTCACTCCAGTATCCTGCCCTGGGTCACTGTATAGTCCATGGGGTGGCAAAGAGTCAGACATGACTGAGCAACTTTCAATTCAACTAATTCAGCTAATTAAAATCTGGGAACACAGGAAGTCTTTCTAATAATATGTCTTCTTAAATTTCTCTCAGCAAAATTTTATACTTTTCAGTCTTGAAAGTCTTGAACATTTTATATTAAATTTATCACCAAACAGTTCATTTTTTGATGTTATTTTGAATTTTTTTTAGTTTAATTCTTTGATTGTTGCTAGAAACAGATAGCTTTTTATACATTGACTTGTATCTTGTGAACTTGCTAAATGCATTTAGCCTTTGGATTACTTTAAGATTTTACATAGATAATAATGTCATATGTGAATAAAATGAGTTTTACTTAGTGGAAGAGAACTTTTTTTAATTTGTCTAATTAAAAAATTTTAAATTATTTTTATTTTTTCATTTTATATTTTTACCTTACCTCACTATGTAAGACCTCTAGCACAACGTTCAATAGAATTGGCTACAGTGGGCATCCTTGCCTTGTTCTTTATTTAAATTTTTTTTTACATAATTTTATTTATTTATTTATTTGGCTGTTCTGGGTCTCCATTGCTGTGCAGACTCTCTCTCTAGGAGCAGGGGCTACTCTCCGTTGCAGTGGGTGAGCTTCTCATTGTGGTGGCTTCTGTTGTTGCAGAGCACAGGCTTTAGGGCACGCATGCTTTAGTAGTTGAGGCATATGGGCTCAGTAGTTGCATTGCCTGGGTTCTAGAGCACAGTTTTAATAGTTGTGATGCAATGGTTTAATTGCTTCATGGCATGTGGGATCCTTCCAGACCAGGGATCAAACGCATGTGTCCTGCAGGCAGGCAGATTCTTTATCTCTGAGCCACCAGCTAAGCCCCCTTGCCTTGTTCTTAATCTTAGGAGGAAAGCATATTTTCTACACACAATGTCAAAGATCTTAACTGAAAGCTGAACATTTCAGTCTTCCAGGTATTTTCAAGTATCTATATTTTGTATACAGATATATGTTTTCGTTTTAGAACATGAATGAAGATCTTGAGTCTCTGAATAAAATGACTTTTTTTTTGGATTTGTTTCTCATCTGAGAATTAAAAATTAGCTCAAATAAATTTAACTTACTATATTGATATACAAATGTATTCTGAGAGGAAATGTGGCCCATGTTGCTCAATATCACTGAATACAGTAAGCTTAAGTGGTTAGTAGGTGTGTAGAATTTGAGCCTCCTTAGAATCAGTCCCAAAGTTCTGTTCAAGAATATATTGAAATTAAATATTTTTAGAGCTGTTAGATGGGATACATACACTGTCAACTTGGAATATTTTTAATATACTATTAGGAGAAGGCAGTGGCACCCCACTCCAGTACTCTTGCCTGGGGAATCCCATGGACGGAGGAGCCTGGTAGGCTTCAGTTCATGGGGTCATAAGAGTTGGACACGACTGAGGGACTTCACTTTTGCTTTTCACTTTCATGCATTGGAGAAAGAAATGGCAACCCACTCCAGTGTTCTTGCTTGGAGAATCCCAGGGACTGGGGAGCCTGGTGGGCTGCCGTCTATGGGGTCGCACAGAGTCAGACACGATTGAAGTGACTTAGCAGCAGCAGCAGCAGCAGCAGAGATCATTACTGAACATCTGAATAAAATTATTGGCCTATTAAAAGTTGTCAACAATATCAAAAAGCAAAGCACAATAAAACAAGACAAATGAGAAAAGTAACCTGCTCCTCTGACAAAGCAGAGGGGAGTAGCTGGAGGGAGCAGAGTTCTATCCTCCCTTTCTATCCCCACAGCCAATATTTAATCTCTAATTTAGTTTGCCTTCTGTCCTTCAATGACTGGACACATTATGTGGTAAACAGGGTACAGTGACAATAGAATTTGCTTATGTCATCAGGTCCCTGTGAAAACTGTTTCCTCCCACTGGGCTACCTTGGAATTTCAAGCCCTAGTTTTCAATATCTTCTCAATGTATGCTTGTAGGGCCCACATGCCTCATTCAGGCACAAGGCCTTTCCCTTGCAAACTATAAATTTATATAGAAAACTAAGGGTTATAGCACCAGATTTCAGGAACCAATCATCAAGTTTTGTTTCCCTCACCTCCCCAGGGAACTTTTGTTCTAAAATAACCACAGTTCTGGGTGCACAAGACTAAATAAACTTCTAATTTATAATATCTCGATGATAATTCAACCCCTTGCATCTGGTGTTTTTTTAATTAAATATTCTTGGCACATCATGATAAGCTTTATAAAAAAGAGACAAAGAAAGTATTAGCAACTTCAGTCTTATATTTAAGGCAAAGAAATGAAAGAAACATCCTTCATTTCTGTCACAAACTTATGACAACGTAGGCAGCGCTCTACAGAAGAATTTTTCCTGAAGTTCCTTCCTAATAACATATAGACTTGTTAGTGACTCCCTTCACAATCAATAATGTCATTTTGTGGACATGATTCAATGTGAAAAGAACTCTCTATATAATTCAAGAAGAATCATATATACATAATTCAAGAAACTTTTCTGTGAAAGGTAACGAAGTTAGGAACCAAGCCCCCACAAACGGACCACTCCAGAGTGTCACTAAATTTTCCCACCCTCACCAAGGCTAAGTAAGAAAGATCAAAAAAAAAAAAAAAAAAAAGAGAGAAAGAAAGAAAGATCACTGACACAGGCTAAAAGGAGGAAACAGAGATAAGAACATTGGAGAGGGAATCAGAAAGTCTGAATGCTGGTTCAGGCTTTGACACAAATTTGTTGATTGAGCAGGAATTAAACTCCTTGTTCTTTTCAGTCTAGAGCTGGTCAGCTTTAAAGTTGGGAGATCGGATTGATGAACCCCAGCTTCCTGTGGCCTCCTCCCATCTGCTTGCATATTTTCCATGGCTTTCCCCTCTCCATGTTCTCGCAAATCTCTGGTATCTCAGTTCTTAATCCTGTTGTCACATAAATGTAAGAGTCTCTTCAGTGAAGTGTCCTTGACTCTCTTTTTTATCTAATTCTCTCTTGAAATTTTAGTTATAATTCCCTGCAGTGTCTACTGGTATATCACCCCAATTCCCCCTACTGTACTGAAGCTTTATTTTCCCCAGCTGCTGGGAAGTTTGGAAGATAACAGCTCTCAGCTGAGTTCTTCTCTAGGCCTTGCCTTCATGCAAAGAAATCGACCTCACCCAAGTTTACATCCCCTCCCTGGAGAAAGCCCTCATCCAATGTTTGTTCCATGTGGGAAAGAGAAGGGCCCGCCCTCTTGCCTCAAGGTGGGATATCTTTGAAGCACCAGTCATACCTGTTCTAGAATTCCCCTGGGTTAAGGGACTGGTTCACCCAGACCACAAAGGTAGCTGCTTAGACCAGCAGTGGTGCTGCCTGAGGGTAAGGGGACTCTGGGACATGCAGTAGAAGAGCACAGCTGTGAATTTTATTTGCACCTGGAGACCACCTGCCATAGTGAGGGCTGAGTTCTTCCTCTTATAAGTTTTCCCCAGGAAAAGAGAGCAACCCAAATTCTGGGGAAACTGGATTTATCATATGAAGCAAGTGGCTCTGAGTGGATAAGGGGCAGAGTGTCATGGATGCTGTGGTGTGTTGCCCTATCCTCTGGTCTGGACCCAGGCACTCATTGCCCCAGAGGCTGAGCATGTTGGTTACCAAAAACTCTTAGCTGAATCCTTCTCTAGGAATTGCCCTCAGCTGATAAGTGCTGGGTGTGTGTGTTTAGTCGCTTACTCATGTCCGATTCTCTGTGACTCCATGGACTATAGCCTGCCAGGCTCCACTGTCCATGGAATTTTCCAGGCGAGAGTACTGGAGTGGGTTGCCATTTGCTCCTCCAGAGGATCTTCCTGAACCAGGAACGGAACCTGCATCTCTTATGTCTCCTGCATTGGCAGGCAGATTCTTTACCACTGTGCCTCCTGGGAAGCCTGCCCCAAATCCTTTTCCCTGCCTGGGTATAGAGTCCAGACCCCTTGCTCAAGATGGGACATCTCCAGGGGCCCATCCTGCTCCAGACCTCCCACTGGGTCAGCTGAGGCTCACCTGAGGCTCACTCAGTTCAGCTTCCTGGCTGTCCTCTCCCTCTGCATTCACTCCCACACAGGTGTTGATTCCCAAGGGTATTCCCCAATAAAATTCTGGGCACAGCAAAAATGGGATGTTCATGTTTAATGGGTACAGAGTTTCAGTTCAAGAAGATGAAACAGTTCGGAAGTAGTGGAGATGGTCTCACAATAATGTGAATACATTTAATTACATTGAACTAAATATACAATTAAAAGTAGTTAAAATGGTAACATTTATATCATTTTACCACAATAGGAAAAATAACTCTGCAAGTGCATCTCCCAGTCTTTTTTTCCTAGGGAATTTAACCTAACAGCATCTGTGAGTATGGCAAAGATTGCTAGCTTCTACCAATATTCATTCTTTTTCTCCTTTATTATTGGAACTCAGCCTGAGACAGCCAGCAGTCTTGCAGCTGGCCATGGAATGCAAGACATGTGACCAAATTTGGCCAGCCGAATGTGAGAATTTATATGCCTCACTTCCCGGTCATTCTCTTAAGGTAGTAGGCATGCCCTTCACTCCTCTTTGATTCCTTTCTCCTATCTGGGATGCAGATGTGATGGCAGGAGCTGGAGCCAGAAGTAGAGGATGACAGAATCACCTTACCAACCCTTGACTAATTATCTCTGGCTGGTATGTGAGATAGAAATAAATTCCTATATTATTTAAGCCACTAAACTTATGGTATCTTTGTCATAGCAGTTCAGCCTGTACTCTCAAACATCAAATGACTCCAGGATCCATTTCTAATCCTAACAACTTTCACAAACAATTCATGTTTCACATTACCAGTTTTGAGATTTGGCATGTCCACAACACAATATATTAACATCCTAATGCTTTCCAGTTAGTTGCATCTGAGCCAGTGAAGAATCCACCTGCAATGCAGGAGACCTCAGTTTGCCTCTTGGATCAGGAAGATTTCCTTGAAAAGGAAATGGGAACCCACTGCAGTATTCTTGCCTGGAGAATTCCACGGACAAAGGAGCCCAGCAAGCTACAGTCCATGGGATCGCAAAGAGTCGGAAACTGAGCGACTAACACTTAATGCTTTCTAAAGCTTAAGCGTTTTATTTCCAATAATGCCACAATTCTCCTACCTATGAAAAATGAGCCTTAAACATTCACACAGTGAGGTATCATTCAGCCGTTAAAAGGAAAGAGGAAGAAACTCAAGATATACTGATATGGAACAATTAGCAAGATCTGTTGTTAAGTGAATAAAGCAAGGAGCAGTACAGTGTCTGTAATGTAATGCTGTAGGTATGTAAGTTTTTGTATGTGCATAGAATATCTTGAAAAGGATAGTCAAAGACAGCTGCTGCCCTCAGATAAGACAGCCAGGGGGTAGGTGCCACCAGGGTATAGGCAGCAGAGAAACGAATTCTTACCATATACCTGTTTGAACCTTTGTGTACTGTGTGCAGAGGGCCAACAGTTCACTTAGTCAGTTCAGTTCAGTTCAGTCACTCAGTCGTGTCCGGCTCTTGGTGACCCCATGAATTAAGCACGCCAGGCTTCCCTATCCATCACCAACTTCTGGAGTTCACTCAAACTCACGTCCATTGAGTCGGTGATGCCATCCAGCCATCTCATCCTCTGTCGTCTCCATCTCCTCCTGCCCCCAATCCCTCCCAGCATCAGAGTCTTTTCCAATGAGTCAACTCTTCAAATGAGGTGGCCAAAGTACTGGAGTTTCAGCTTTAGCATCATTCTTTCCAAAGAACACCCAGGACTAATCTCCTTTAGAATGGACTGGTTGGATCTCCTTGCAGTCCAAGGGACTCTCAAGAGTCTTCTCCAACACCACAGCTCAAAAGCATCAATTCTTTGACACTCAGCTTTCTTCACAGTCCAACTCTCACATCCATACATGACCACTGGAAAAACCATAGCCTTGACTAGACGGACCTTTGTTGGCAAAGTAATGTCTCTGCTTTTGAATATGCTCTCTAGGTTGCTCATAACTTTCCTTCCAAGGAGTAAGCGTCTTTTAATTTCATGGCTGCAATCACCATCTGCAGTGATTTTGGAGCTCCCCAAAATAAAGTCTGACACTGTTTCCACTGTTTCCCCATCCATTTCCCATGAAGTGATGGGACCGGATGCCATGATCTTCGTTTTCTGAATGATGAGCTTTAAGCCAATTTTTTCACTCTCCTCTTTCACGCTCATCAAGAGGCTTTTTAGTTCCTCTTCACTTTCTGCCATAAGGGTGGTGTCATCTGCATATCTGAGGTTATTGATATTTCTCCCGGCAATCTTGATTCCAGCTTGTGCTTCTTCCAGCCCAGCGTTTCTCATGATGTACTTTGCATAGAAGTTAAATAAGCAGGGTGACAAGATACAGCCTTGACGTACTCCTTTCCTGACTTGGAACCAGTCTGTTGTTCCATGTTCAGTTCTAACTGCTGCTTCCTGACCTATATATAGGTTTCTCAAGAGGCAGGTCAGGTGGTCTGGTATTCCCATCTCTCTCAGAATTTTCCACAGTTTATTGTGATCCACACAGTCAAAGGCTTTGTCATAGTCAATAAAGCAGAAGTAGATGTTTTTCTGGAACTCTTTTGCTTTTTCCATGATCCAGTGGATGTTGGCAATTTGATCTCTGGTTCCTCTGCCTTTTCTAAAACCAGCTTGAACATCAGGAAGTTCATGGTTCACATATTGCTGAAGCCTGGCTTGGAGAATTTTGAGCATTCCTTTACTAGCATGTGAGATGAGTGCAATTGTGCAGTAGTTTGAACATTCTTTGGCATTACCTTTCTTTGGGATTGGAATGAAAACTGACCTTTTCCAGTCCTGTGGCCACTGCTGAGTTTTCCAAACTTGCTGGCATATTGAGTGCAGCACTTTCACAGCATCATCTTTCAGGATTTGAAATAGTTCAAATGGAATTCCATCACCTCCACTAGCTTTGTTCGTAGTGATGCTTTCTAAGGCCCACTTGACTTCACATTCAAAGATGTCTGGCTCTAGATGAGTGATCACACCATCGTGATTATCTGGGTCATGAAGATCTTTTTTGTACAGTTCTTCCGTGTATTCTTGCCACCTCTTCTTAATATCTTCTGCTTCTGTTAGGTCCAGACCATTTCTGTCCTTTATTGAGCCCATCTTTGCATGAAATGTTCCCTTGGTATCTCTAATTTTCTTGAAGAGATCTCTAGTTTTTCCCATTGTGTTGTTTTCCTCTATTTCTTTGCATTGATCATTGAGGAAGGCTTTCTTATCTCTTCTTGCTATTCTTTGGAACTCTGCATTCAGATGCTTATATCTTTCCTTTTCTCCTTTGCTTTTTGTCTCTCTCCTTTTCACAGCTATTTGTAAGGCCTCCCCAGACAGCCATTTTGCTTTTTTGCCTTTCTTTTCCATGGGGATGGTCTTGATCCCTGTCTCCTGTACAATGTCACGAACCTCCATCCATAGTTCATCAGGCACTCTATCTATCAGATCTAGGCCCTTAAATCTATTTCTCACTTCCACTGTATAATCATAAGGGACTTGATTTAGGTCATACCTGAATGGTCTAGTGCTTTTCCCTACTTTCTTCAATTTAAGTCTGAATTTGGCAATAAGGAGTTCATGATCTGAGCCACAGTCAGCTCCTTGTCTTGTTTTTGCTGACTGTATAGAGCTTCTCCTTCTTTGGCTGCAAAGAATATAATCAATCTGATTTTGGTGTTGACCATCTGGTGATGTCCATGTGTAGAGTCTTATGTTGTTGGAAAAGGGTGTTTGCTATGACCAGTACGTTATCTTGCCAAAACTCTATTAGCCTTTGCCCTGCTTCATTCTGTACTCCAAGGCCAAATTTGCCTGTTATGCCAGGTGTTTCTTGACTTCCTACATTTGCATTCCAGTCCCCTATAATGAAAAGGACATCTTTTTTGGGTGTTAGATCTAAAAGGTCTTGTAGGTCTTCATGGAACTGTTTAACTTCAGCTTCTTCAGCGTTACTGGTTGGGGCATAGACTTGGATTACTGTGATACTGAATGGTTTGCCTTGGAAACCAACAGAGATCATTCTGTCGTTTATGAGATTGCATCCAAGTACTGCACTTTGGACTCTTGTTGACCATGATGGCTACTCCATTTCTTCTAAGGGATTCCTGCCTGCGGTAATAGATATAATGGTCATCTGAATTAAATTGACCCATTCCAGTTCATTTTATTCGCTGATTCCTAGAATATCGACATTCACTCTTGCCATCTCCTGTTTGACCACTTCCAATTTCCCTTGATTCATGGACCTGACATTCCAGGTTCCTATGCAATATTGCTCTTTACAGCATTGGACCTTGCTTCTGTCACCAGTCACATCCACAACTAGGTGTTGTTTTTGCTTTGGCTCCATCCCTTCATTCTTTCTGGAGTTATTTCTCCACTGATCTCCCGTAGCTTATTGGGCACCTACCAACCTGGGGAGTTCCTCTTTCAGTATCCTATCATCTTGCCTTTTCATACTGTTCATGGGTTCTCAAGGCAAGAATACTGAAGTGGTTTGCCATTCCCTTCTCCAGGAGATCTTGCCGACCCAGGGATTGAACCCAGGTCTCCTGCATTGTAGGCAGCTGCTTTACCGGCTGAGCCACCAGTGAAGTTAATGGTTGACTATTCATATTCTAATCTGGATAAATTGCACCCTTGGAGCTGTGCTGTGTGTGGCCTGGGCAGCTATACATATCCATCCTGCTGTACATGTTTTATGTACTGAAAAAAAAAAAAAGTTTAAGAAAATATATTTATTTCTGTAGCTCGGACAGAACAGTTATTTTAAGATTTCATAGATATCTATGTAGTCTGTTATTTGCATCTGTTACCAGCAATCAGAACTTCTCTTGTCATTTAAAAAGATTATTCACTCTTCAAACCCTTCAGTGCTGAAATGACCAGTCAGCTTTGTCCTCCTAAGAATTCCACAGTGAGATTGAGGGAGTCTCAACAGTGAAACATGCCCTCTCCTGGGGTCTGTCAATTATCATTTAATATGGACTGAGAACCTGAAAAAGGTCCTTAACATTTGATCCTGCAAATTCTGCTGCTTGAATTTCCCACATTATCCTAAGGAAAGCATCGTAGCTACACAACAAGGCATATATATCAGAACACTCACTGCAACTTATTTCTCTTGCCCAAAAATATGGTCACAAACTAAAGAGTCATAAATATGGAACTAGTCCAACCTAGTACAGTTCATCTAGGTGATGGAATTCCACATGTTGGCAGAATTTTAAAAAATGGAGAAGTGACATCATGTTGATAAATGAAAAAAGCAAGTTACAAAACAGTAGGTAAGGCATTATCCTTAGGCTTTCCCAGTTTGGTTTTTGAAGAAGATTGTATAACTGTATCTGGAAAAGAGAGTACTGTAATGTTAATACTGCTTTTCTTTGAGAGTTGGGCTTATTATACATTATTTTTATTTCCTTTTTTGTGGTTGCCTGTATTTTCCAAAGTTACTACAATTAACATGCTTTCTCTTAAGATGAAAAAAATCACAACCCCAGCCAGAGTCAATCTGAGAAGTTCTATGAGCACTTCAATTTGCTCCTCATCAGTCTCTGGTAGAACTCTGAGGCATGCATGTGAATTTTAAATGAGAAACATCAGTCCTGTGTTATGTAGAGAATTCCTCCAATTTCTACAAGAGGAGGTAAGAGTAGAAGGGTGGCAGATTGTCAGGGGAGAGTATGACAACTTAAATAGCTTTGTTACCTTTGTTACAACTTTTCCTTCCAAAAAGAGTCATTTAAAAGTTTTCTAGCTAAATGAGCTATTTTACATTTGTAGAGATGACAAACTTACTATTCACCAGGACCATATGCTTTTTGATGTTCATAAAGGCTTTGAAGTGTAAAATATATGCTGTTTAGGAATGTTAGTCTAGACTAGAGAATAATAGCTCTCCCCTTAATAATACATAAGTACCTTTTAAAATTGGCCTTGGTAAGGGGAAATTTTAAAAATAGAAGATGTGGGTCAACACCAGTATAGTCCTTGTAAAATGTTTATGGGTTTGCTTGAAGGGTTATTTTAGACACATTTGTGCACAGCACAAACACAAATTAATTATACAAAATTTAATAATGAAAAAGTCCTAAAAAGACCAGGTGGTGGCATAAACTATTTGTTTAATCAAAACTGGCAAATATGTATTGTAAAATACCTTTGCCCATGAAAAAAAATTCTTGAATATTTAGACCAAAACTCCCAATGAAAGCATCACTGAAGAAGACAACTTAGTTATAAATAAATAAAAAACTTCAAACTGCAGGAAAGATGCCTCTTAACCTGAAGTAAGATTATGAGCTGTATGCCCAGGGCTATCATTAAACTGAAACACAAAGGACAACTTGTAATGAGAGCATCTAATCTCGATGTTCCACCCAGCATCTTCAGCATCTCTGAGGTGGGAGGAGTGTGCTGACATCAGAGACTTAGGAGAATCATGTTTTCAAAAGTGATGTGAGTGTACACCTGTCCTATTAAACTCTACAAGAGCAACAGGAAGCCTCTTCTTCCTTCAAATGCAACTGGAAGATTGGTCTCAACATTCAGTCTTTTACTGGGCCCTAGTAAGGCTCTAAGTAAGACACTAACCTATCAGATACCTGGTAGTTGCCTTAGATCTGAAATAAGATAGTTTCGCTGTTTACCAACATCCAATGAAATGGCCAACAGGAAATGTGTGTTTTCACTTGCTTTTGTACCTGTTCTCATGGAAATAGCTCCCATCAAGAGATGTAGTTCTGCAGGTCTTGACTCTCAGTAAGGTATGGTGTAGAGATAGACGTCTGTGAGGCCAAACGTGTCACCTAAGATGTCTAGAGCAGCGTCCTGACCTGCACGCCTTAGCAGGAGAGCCAGAGACCATAGACTTCTCACCATGTGTTAGAATCTGGATATGTGTACCAACTAGAACAAAGTGCACCAAGCTGTTTGTAATGCTTTCTCTGGATGGTGTGTTTATAGGAGACTGTCTACTTTATGCTCACTGTTGTATCTTCAGTGACTAGTCTAGGGTGTTATTGATGCTTTTGAATTGTGGTGCTGGAGAAGACTCTTGAAAGTCCCTTAGACTGCAAGGAAATCAAACCAGTCAATTCTAAAGGAAATCAACTCTGAATATTCATTCAAGGAGTGATGCTGAAGCTAAAGCTACAAAACTTTGGCCACGTGATGCAAAGAGCAGATTCATTGGAAAATACTCTGATTCTGGGAAAGACTGAAGATAAAAGGAGAAGAGGGTGGCAGAGGATGAGATGGTTAAATAGTATCATCAGCTCAATGGACATGAATTTGAGCAAACGCCGAGAGATGGTGGAGGTCAGGGAAGCCTGGCATGCTGCAGTTCATGGGGTTGCAAAGAGTCAGATAGGACTTAGTGACTGAACAACAACAACAAGGGTCTTATACATAGTAGGTGGTAAATAAATACTTTGTAGTGTTCAAAATTTTTGAAATTAGCCTGTTACTTTTTCAGTCATAAAGAAAATAAAAGTTGTGTTTTTTTTTTTCTGGCATTCTCATACTCAAAGGAGAATCATTCTTCTAGAGGATTTTCTCCTAGATGAAAGCCTAATTGTTTTTTCTTCCAGTCTTAATCTGAATGAATTTAATTCTTGAATGCAAATACATACAAGCTTGACAAAGCCCACCAAACTTAGAGTATCTGAAGTGAAGTTGCTCAGTTGTGTCCAACTCTTTGCGACCCCAGCCTACCAGGCTCCTCCGTCCATGGAATTTTCCAGGCAAGAGTACTGGAGTGGGCTGCCATTTCCTTCTCCAGAGGATCTTCCCAACCCAGGGATTGAACCCGGGTCTCCCGCATTGCAGGCAGACGCTTTACTGTCTGAGCCACCAGGGAAGCCTTTAAAGTATCTAAAACAGCTAACAATTATATAGATCACCAATGACTCATTTCAGAGACTTTCCAGGCATTCCACTATGTCTTTCAATAAACACACATTCCACTATCACTGCACTGTTTGCTTTCCTGCAAATGCCTTAAACACAGCTGCCTTTTGAAGCATAACCTGTCATAGTCCTGGTCGCTTCCCCAAGAAACAATACAGAAAGTCAGCAGCTTTTTCTTAAGTGAGACAACCACTGTGCTGCTCTGTGCCTTGCAGACAATCCTCAGCTTGCATCCTAGGCCAGACAGTAATTGGAAGGCAATTGGGGTGGAGGGATATAGAACAAAGCTTGCTTTAAAACCATGTGACAAATAATGGTTGGAGTCGAAGTCTACCCCACAAATTTGGATTCACACATAAGATAATTGAAACCATTCATATTTTTGGTGTATAGATATAGTAGACACTTAATATGTACTTGTAGAATGAATGAATATTAATAGTGTTTCTTAGCAAGAGGAATTTATAGACTGAGACTCAATCTTACTCTACATTGCCGAGGGAGGTACCTTCTTTGCTTCAGTCACCTGGCAGCTTACAAGTTGGGTGTTGGTAACTTGGGAGATGCTGTACAGGTGTCTTAGGCAAAGATCTTCTAGTTGAAAGTCATTTGAGTGGCCTTACTTATTATAAGGATACCAGCCTGTTGGGCTCACACCTTCTGGTGGGGCAGTTCTCAGACAAGGAAAGCTGTCGGCTGAAAGCAAAAGAGGTATCTACTGTATTTGGTGTTTTAGCTTAGATTCATTTGGTCACAGAGAATTGAGATTTACTACTTCATGGGAAATAGATGGGGAAACAGTGGAAACAGTGTCAGATTTTTTTTTGGGGGGGGGTCCAAAACCACTGCAGATGGTGACTGCAGCCATGAAATTAAAAGACGCTTACTCCTTGGAAGAAAAGTTATGACCAACCTAGATAGTATATTCAAAAGCAGAGACATTACTTTGCCGACTAAGGTCCGGCTAGTCAAGGCTATGGTTTTTCCTGTGGTCATGTATGGGTGTGAGAGTTGGACTGTGAAGAAGGCTGAGCGTCGAAGAATTGATGCTTTTGAACTGTGGTGTTAGAGAAGACTCTTGAGAGTCCCTTGGACTGCAAGGAGATCCAACCAGTCCATTCTGAAGGAGATCAGCCCTGGGATTTCTTTGGAAGGAATGATGCTAAAGCTGAAACTCCAGTTCTTTGGCCACCTCATTTGAAGAGTTGACTCATTGGAAAAGACCCTGATGCTGGGAGGGATTGGGGCAGGAGAAGAAGGGGATGACAGAGGATGAGATGGCTGAATGACATCGCCGACTCGATGGACATGAGTTTGAGTAAACTCTGGGAGTTGGAGATGGACAAGGAGGCCCGGCGTGCTGCGATTCATGGGGTTGCAAGGAGTCGGACACGACTGAGCGACTGAACTGAACTGAACTGAAATGAAAAGTTAAAATAAAGGAGATTTATTATATAAGGCATGGTAAAGGGTCTCTAGCATTAGTTCCAGAGAAGGCAATGGCACCCCACACCAGTACTCTTGCCTGGAAAATCTCACGGACAGGGGAGCCTGGTTGGCTGCAGTCCATGGGGTCGCAAAGAGTCAGACACGACTGAGCGACTTCACTTTCACTTTTCACTTTCATGCATTGGAGAAGGCAGTGGCAACCCACTCCAGTGTTCTTGCCTGGAGAATCCCAGGGACAGGGGAGCCTCATAGGCTGCCCTCTATGGGGTCGCATAGAGTCAAACACGACTAAAGCAACTTAGCAGCAGCAGCAGCATTAGTTCCAGAGGAGTCATCACCAGGCTTCCTATGGTTGGAATAGAGGCTGGTTCTAGCTCAAAGCTGATCAGGGGCCCTCAGCTGCAGAGCTTATTCATGTGCTGTGATACATCCACACTGTTCTAGCTGCCTCCCCACAAACTGGCAGACTTACCGCGTTGGGCAATAGGAGAAAGGTCATTGGTTAGCTTGAAGACTGACCAACAGAACTGTCCAACAGAAATGTAATGCAAGCCACATGTAATTTTAAACTTTCTAGTGGCCATATTAAAAAGTGAAATATTTAACTCTATATCAAAAATACCGTTTCAATATGTTATCAATATGAAAATTATTGACAGCAAGTCTTTGAAGTCTGATTCACCCTGGTGAATCAGCTGTGGCCCAGAAAGACAAGATACAGGATCAATGGGAACAGATCATAACTGTCTAGCAACAGGGACTAGATTTAGTAGATTTGGGTATCCAGTTTAAGAAACCTGGGTTCATTTCAAGCTACTATCGACTCAGGATTTCCCCTGAATAATATCTAAATGAGAAGAAACTTCTTAGGTGAAATACATACTGTAGTGGGCAAAAGGGCTTCCCAGGGCTAGTGGTAAAGAACCCGCCTGCCAATGCAGGAGAGGTAAGAGACTCGGGTTCAATCCCTGGGGTTGGGAAGATTTCCTGAAGAAGGGCATGGCAATCCACTCCTGTGTTCCTGCCTGGAGAATCCCATGGACCGAGGAGACTGGTGGGCTACAGTCCATAGTGTCAAAAAGAGTCAGGCATGACTGAAGTGACCTAGGATGAATGCATGCAGTGGGCAAAAATTATGGAAGAAAAAAATTCATATGGGGAGGGGACTGTGGGCAGGAAGGGCTCTGAGAAGCAATTTCTCAGCTGAAACTGAAGAAGCTGGAGTTAGCTAGAGGAGAACAAGGTGGGTAGAGGGGGATAGCAGGTACCAAAGCCCAGGGACAGCAAAGGGTTGGACGTAGTTAGGGAATTGAATGAAAACTGCGTGCTGAGCGACAGCACACGGCTCGGGATTCAGGGTGAGGCAGTTACTAATTCTTGTCTTTTTCCTGAAAGTATATTGGAAGG
This sequence comes from Ovis aries, assembly GCF_016772045.2. Lineage (NCBI taxonomy): Eukaryota > Metazoa > Chordata > Mammalia > Artiodactyla > Bovidae > Ovis > Ovis aries. The sequence goes on from NC_056056.1 coordinate 46,499,980, forward strand.
AATCCAGTCTGTTGCTCTCCATGGGGAAAAAGTAGAAGTGTATCAAATAGTTTAACACTATACTATCCACATAGGCAGCTACTCATTGCTGTAGAATATCTGGCTGATCCAAATTGAGATGAGCTATATATTGTATATTGTCACCCTGCTTATTTAACTTATATGCAGAGTACATCATGTACTGTATATAATGATATATATTTTCACCCTGTACATCATGAGTACATCATGAGAAATGCTGGACTGGAAGAAACAAGCTGGAATCAAGATTGCCGGGAGAAATATCAATAACCTCACATATGCAGATGACACCACCCTTATGGCAGAAAGTGAAGAGGAGCTAAAAAGCCTCTTGATGAAAGTGAAAGAGGAGAGCGAAAAAGTTGGCTTAAAGCTCAACATTCAGAAAATGAAGATCATGGCATCCGCTCCCATCACTTCATGGGAAATAGATGGGCAAACAGTGGAAACAGTGTCAGATTTTATTTTTGGGGGGCTCCAAAATCACTGCAGATGGTGACTGCAGCCATGAAATTAAAAGACACTTACTCCTTGGAAGAAAAGTTATGACCAACCTAGATAGTATATTCAAAAGCAGAGACATTACTTTGCCGACTAAGGTCCGGCTAGTCAAGGCTCTGGTTTTTCCTGTGGTCATGTATGGATGTGAGAGTTGGACTGTGAAGAAGGCTGAGCGCCGAAGAATTGATGCTTTTGAACTGTGGTGTTGGAGAAGACTCTTGAGAGTCCCTTGGACTGCAAGGAGATCCAACCAGTCCATTCTGAAGGAGATCAGCCCTGGGATTTCTTTGGAAGGAATGATGCTAAAGCTGAAACTCCAGTACTTTGGCCACCTCATTTGAAGAGTTGACTCATTGGAAAAGACCCTGATGCTGGGAGGGATTGGGGCAGGAGAAGAAGGGGATGACAGAGGATGAGATGGCTGGATGGCATCAATGACTCAATGGACGCGAGTCTGAGTGAACTCCGGGAATTGGTGATGGACAAGGAGGCCTGGTGTGCTGCGATTCATGGGGTCGTAAAGAGTCGGACACGACTGAGCGACTGAACTGAACTGACCTGATACATATAACATTGAGCACAGAAGAATTAATGCTTTCAAACTGTGGTGTTGGAGAAGACTCTTGAGAGTCCCTAGGACTGCAAGGAGATCAAACCAATCAATCCTAAAAGATATCAACCCTGAATATTCGTTAGAAGGACTGTTGCTGAAGCTGAAGCCCCAGTTCTTTGATCATCAAATGCGAAGAGCTGACTCATTGGAAAAGACCCTGATGCTGGGAAAGATTGAAGACAAAAGAAGAAGGGGGTGGCAGAGGACAAAATGCTTAGGTTGCATCACTGACTTAACAGACATGAATTTGAGCAAACTCCAGGAGAATGGAGGACAGAGGAGCCTAGCCTGCTGCAGTCCATGGAGTACAAAAAGTCGGACACAACTTAGCAACTGAACAACAACAACATAAGTATAAAATACACACTGGATTTCAAAGACTTGCTTTCAATAATTTTCATATTGATAACATTGAAATGGTATTTTTGATATAGAGTTAAATATTTCACTTTTTAATATGGCCACTAGAAAGTTTAAAATTACATGTGGCTTGCATTACATTTCTGTTGGACAGCAGTGGTCTAAAATGTTTACTTAGATATGAAGAAACACTACTTGAGTATGATGGTGATTGGGTAATTTAGGAAGTGAGATTAAAGATTTCAATCCTAGGCTATGTTCAAAACAGGGCAGCTAGCCAATTGCCTATGTTGAATGACTTAGGACTTTTGTTTTTATTGGAGGCAGGGAAGAGAAGAAATCATAGAGACTCTTTAGGTGCCTTCCAAGGACAACAGAATCCACTTATTATCAGGTGTTAGTAGGCATACAAAATCATTGAAAGGGCTGGAGGAGCAGGTTCTAGGTGGAGCTTCTAGGAACAACCCTCAACCCCCAGAATCACACTGCTTCTTCTGTAGGGGGAAAAGCGCTGCTGCCATCACAGGAAGCTGAGGACCATTGAGCACACGTCTCCTTGGCTACATCCCTGCCAGAAATACCCATGACTCTCTCCTGATTTTACTGAATTTGAATTCAAAGTCTCACATTCATGAAGCTGATTGGCAGAACATAAATTGGCGTCTAGCTGAAAGGAACTCTGGGAAGTGCAGTTCATCATATTCCAACTTTTGCAATAGATGGTGACGCACTAGGAGGAAGTTTCAGTGGATACTGACTGAGCCAATCCATAGCAACTACCATAACGATATGGTGATGAGAGACAGAGAGCCTGGCACTTCCTGCCAAGGGGGAGCATGCTGAGTTAGTGAGAGAAACGGAGGTAAGAGGAATGGCCATGAACACAGTGAACCTTGGAAACATCATGCTAAGTGAAGGAAGCCACTCTAAAAGGACTCAATATTGTAGGATTCCATTCATATTAGACGTCCTGAGTGGACAAATATATGGACACAGAAAGTAGATTAATGGTTGTCTAGGGCTGGGAAATGAACCTTTCATAGAGCCTTTCAGCTGGACAAAGGACGTGTAAAGATCTCAAAGGTGTGCCTTGATTATTCAAGTCACACCCGCCCTGCCCCCCAGCATGGCAGTCTTCCCAGCTGAGGGCCCAGTTGCCATGGAGCAGAGACAAGACATCTCTACTAGGCTCTGCCCACACTTAACCCACAGAGTTTGAGAGCATAATAAATAATGGCTATGGTTTTAGAGCACTAAATTTGGGGGTGTTTGATATATAGCAATAGAAACCAGGATAGGAAGCATGACACATTCAAAGAACCAAAGGAAGGTGTTTCGGCAGATAAATGTGGGCTACTCCTAAGCACTTGAAGTAGCAATCATCTCTGTTGTCCGTACCATAAGAAATTGAAGGTCAGAAAAGAAGAAAAGGGGAGATTATCTGAGATAAATGTGGTTGGGAAGATTATGGTGATGTGGCTTATACCTCTGTATAACCCCTAAACCAAGCAGAGCATATTACTCATTTTCAGTTTTTTCTGTTAATTACAGAGATAAACACAGAGGCCTCTAGCCTTACCCAGGTTTGCTTTACATCAGGCTTCCTTGCAGAGCAGGGCCAAACCAGAGTGGCTCTCACCTCACCCCAGCAACAACTCTATAGACGTCTAAGCTGGCCCTCCATGTGTCCCTGCTTGGCTCCTTGCTGAAGCCAGGTAACTGCTGCAAAACCTTGAAGCCATCCCACCTCCAGCAAAATCATCTTTCTGTTCATGGCCCTAGTTGTTTGATCACTAGGTGGGAAAAAAAGCAAGAAATTCTATATAGTTTCTTTTGGCTCAGATATGATTCCCCTGTCCCCTGGACTATCTCCTACAATGGGTATCAGTTTCAAGGACACTGCCATGGCTCATAGGCTACAGTCCATAGGGTCGCAAAGAGTCGGACATGACTGAGCGACTTCACTCCCTCTGCCAGGGCTTGCTTCATCCTATAGGATCGCGTAGCTTTACATGAATTCTAAACAGAAAGCATTTGATCTTTAGGTCGTTTGTGCATGGTTTTGCTTTGGAATGCACTCAGGGTACAGGGCAAATGCCTGCTGACCCCATGTTTATTTTTTCAGCTGGTGATTGAAGTTCTGGTCCAGTTATAATAGATGGGAATGCTAATATCATTTGTGCATTTTCAGCTTTATTGCAAATCTTGCATTGCATAAGGGTCATATTTCTACTCTCAGCATGTAAAGTAAAAGTAATTTTCATGTCTGTGTTTCCAAAGTAAATATCGCTGTTTGCCACCCACCTCCACCCCACAGAACTATTTTAAAAGGAAAAGACATGAGTATAGAAGAATAATAGTCTAAGATTCTGGGGAAATATTATTAATATATGAGTTTTTTTTTTTTTACATAGCAAAGACTTAAAAATATTTATAATCTGTGACCACTATTCTGTATGTAATAACTTACACCTCCTTAATGAATAACAGTACTCCTTTTCCTATGTGTTTATTTAATCATTTAATAAATACTGACTGAATGCCCACTGTGAGCCAGATATTGGGGATACAAGAGCAATCAAGATAGATAAAATGAGGTTCTCACCTTCATGGCACGTATATTCAGGCTCAGAGAAACAGTAAACAGCTAAACAAATAAGTAAGGTAATTTCACATTGAGAAAAATGATTTGGAGAAAACAAGCAGGGGTAAGGAATAACTTAAGAGAAGTCATTCTAGGTAGAATGGTCAGGAAAGGCTTCTCTCAGTAGAACGTATAAAGGAGCTAGCCATGTCGAGGGCCTGGGAAAAGAGCTGTGGGCAGAGGGAACAGCAATGCAGAAGTCCATGGGTGGAAAGAGTTTGGAGGAAGTCGGAATGGAGCTGGAGAGGGAGGCAAAGGCCAGATGGTACAGGACCCTATGGGTCTCCCCACTGAGGTTATTTTTACCAAGGGAGTCACACGATCACATTTATATTCTCTAAGTATCACAGCTTACTTTGGGTGATGTGAGGATTGGATGGGAGAAGGGTCAGGGGTCAAGACAGGAAGCCAGAATTAATTGCAGTTAAAAAATTGCAACAAGGCTGCTGCTCTTGCACCATCAGCAAGATGTATGTTTTAAATGTAGTTTTTGGAAATGTTCATAGATTTGCACTGGTTTATACACATGCATTGTGATACAGTCGGTTAGTAGGTACTGAGAAGGTGTTACATCCCTTCTCTTGACATCTTTGGTTCTGTGTCTCACTAGCTGAATTAATCACCATCTTCAATCTCTGAAAATGCAATAACATATTAGTTCAATGATACAAATGTTTTGAGCACCTGATGTGTGTAAAGCACTGTATTAAGATCTGAATATTCAAAAATAAATGACACTTGGTCTCAACTCTCTAGGAAACTACAGTCTGAGAACAAGCAGGAAGCCTACCAGAGACAAGATAGTGCTGGGCTTATCTTGTACGAGTAGAATAAACCTCTCAGAGCCTTGGGAGCAGACTGATTCTATAGTCCTCTGGATAGGATTGGGAGAGAAGATCAGAAAGACTTAGCCTACGTCAGAAATAAAAAGAGAATTTGTATCCTCAACTTCATTTCATCTATGCAACCCTCCCTGGAGTGGAGCTTCTGCAACTGATTTGCTGGTATGATTTTCTTTTTACATCCTGATATTTGGAATAATGGAGGCCCATGAGAAAAAATGGCCCTCTGGCTTCAAGGAAGGTTAGAATTATCTCATTCATAATAAGTGATTTCTCAATCAAACAAAAATATTTACCACAATATGTGTCCTTTCCTTGCCAAAAGACAACCGACAAGGATCTACCATATAGCACAGAGAACTCTGTTCAATATTATGCGGCAGTCTGGGTGGTGGGGGAGTTTAGAGGAGAGTGGCTACATGTATATGTGTGGCTCAGTCCCTTTGCTGTCCACCTTCCACCTGAAACTATCACAACATTGTTAATCAGCTATACTCCAATATAAAAGAAAAAGTTTTTTTAAAAATGAAAACTTCCACAAATCATGACATTTAAAAATTACTTTCAATTTTAGGGAACTCCTGAACTAAAAAGCCTCTTGATGAAAGTGAAAGAGGAGAGTGAAAAAGGTGGCCTAAGCTCAGCATTCAGAAAACAAAGTTCATCGCATCTGATCCCATCACTTCATGAGAAATAGATCGGGAAACAGTGGAAATAGTGTCAGACTTTATTTTGGGGGGCTCCAAAATCACTGCAGATGGTGATTGCAGCCATGAAATTAAAAGACACTTACTCCTTGGAAGAAAAGTTATGACCAACCTAGATAGTATATTCAAAAGCAGAGACATTACTTTGCCAACAAAGGTCCATCTAGTCAAAGCTATGGTTTTTCCAGTAGTCATGTATGGATGTGAGAGTTGGACTATAAAGAAAGATGAGCACCAAAGAATTGATGCCTTTGAACTGTGGTGTTGGAGAAGACTATTGAGAGTTCTTTGGACTGCAAGGAGGTCCAACCAGTCCATCCTAAAGGAGATCAGTCCTGGGTGTTCTTTGGAAGGACTGATGCTGAAGCTGAAACTCCAATACTTTGACCACCTCATGTGAAGAGTTGACTCATTGGAAAAGACTCTGATGCTGGGAGGGATTGGGGGCAGGAGGAGAAGGGGAGGACAGAGGATGAGATGGCTGGATGGCATCACCAACTCGATGGACATGGGTTTGGGTGGACTCCGGGAGTTGGTGATGGACAGGGAGGCCTGGTATGCTGCAATTCATGGGGTTGCAAAGAGTCGGACACGACTGAGCGACTGAACTGAACTGAGCTGAACCTGGTGGTCCAGTGGTTAGGACTTGGCGCTTTTGCTGCCTGTGGCCCAGATTCAATCCCTCACTGGGGAACTGACATCTCAGAAGCTGCACAGTGCAGCCAAATTAAAAAAAAAATTACTTAAAATTTTAAAATGTGTGAAAAAGTTCCTTTAGAAGACAGCCCCCCCCCCCGCCTCACCCCGCCTCCCCAGTCACAGCAGCAAGGTAGAAGCTGAGCTCTGCCATCCAATTTTGATTAAAGCACTTCCATGTCCAAGTTTGTATGGAGAAATTGAACCCTGCAACACTTCTCAGCCCCAACCACACACTGGATTCACCCAAGGAGCTTTGAAATCTGTCGATGTCTGGACCCAGTTGCAGAGATTCTTGTTTAATTGGCCTGTGCTATGTCCTGGGCATCAGTATTTTTTTAAACTGCCTTCTAGTTGATTCTAATGTGTAGCCAGGCTTGGGAACTACTCGTTTGCTAGCCCATTAAAGAGTTGCACTTGGGGTCAGGGACTTTATAGACTCAAAATATGACAACTTGTTACCGCAGACTAGATCTAGTTCCACAACCATGCACTCCTATAGTTCCCTGTGTTTTTCCTTCATGGGATTTAAATAGCTTGTAATTGTGTATGTGTATGTGTATTAGCAAGGGAGAGAGAGAAATTGCTTAACTAATGTCAGTCATTTTGTTGAAATATAAGCTTCATGAGTGCAAGGCATCTTTGTATCAAGGTAATATAGCACTGCGGTTAAAAACACAAATTCTAGAGTCAATCTGCATTGGAATCCCAGTTCTATCACTTGCCAGCTATGGGACCTTGGGTAAATTCCTTGACCATCTGCAGTTTCAGTTTCCTCAGCTACAAAGTGGGACTGTTGCAAAATTAGGGTTCTTAGATTATATGAGATGTGTGGTGGTTTTATAATATGTCTGCAAATTCTTCAACACTTTTCCCTCCAAGATATGCAGCTGAAGTTCTCTTCCCTTGAGTATGAACAATTTAATGACTGTCAAATAGAATATAACAGAAGTGGAAGTGCCTTGGCGATTAGCACAGAAAAGGCATTGTGGCTTTGGATCGTTCGTCCGGGGAAGTCAGCTACCTTACTGTGAAAGCAATCAGCTGATGGAGGCACCCATGTGGTGAGGAGCGGAGGCTTCCTACCCACAGCCCTGAGAGGGAGCCATCCTGGAAGTGGACCCTCTAAGCCCCACTCAAGCTTTCAGATGATGGCAGTCCCTACCAATATCCTAACAGAAATCTCCCGAGAGACCCTGAGCAAGAACCAACCTCCTAAACCGCTCTGTAATTCCTTACCTGTAGGAACTGAGGTAATAGAGTCTTGCTGTTTAAGCCATTACTTTTTAGGGCAGTTTGTTACCCAGCAATGGAGAATTAAGACAAGAGAATGATGTTAAAGCACTTAAAAGACACATAGTAAATCTCAGTAAATGTTAGTCACTGTTGTAACTGTTTTGTTCTCCTTTATGTCCTTAGCACCTAAAGCTTGCTACCTATTAAGGGCCCAATGGGAAAAGGAGTACGTCAAGGCTGTAAATTGTCACCCTGCTTATTTAATGTATAAACAGAGTACATCATGAGAAATGCTGGGCTGGAGGAAGCACAAGCTGGAATCAAGATTGCTGGGAGAAGTATCAATAACCTCAGATATGCAGATGACACCACCCTTCCAGAAAGTGAAAAGTGAAAGTGAAGTCGCCCAGTCATGTCTGACTCTTTGCGACCCCATGGACTAGCAGCCTACCAGGCTCCTCCCTCCATGGGATTCTCCAGGCAAGAGTACTGGAGTGGGTTGCCATTTCCTTCTCCAGGGGATCTTCCCAACCCAGGTATCGAACCCAGGTCTCTCATTCCAGGCAGACGCTTTAACCTCTGAGCCACCCCGAGGAACTAAAAAGCCTCTTGATGAAAATGAAAGAGGAGAGTGAAAAAGTTGGCCTAAGCTCAACACTCAGAAAACGAAGATCATGGCATCTGGTCCCATCACTTCATGGGAAATAGTTGGGGAAATAGTGGAAACAGTGGCAGACTTTATTTTGGGGGGCTTTAAAATCACTGCAGATGGTGATTTCAGCCATGAAATTAAAAGACACTTACTCCTTGGAAGGAAAGTTATGACCAATCTAGATAGCATATTCAAAAGCAGAGACATTACTTTGCCAGCAAACGTCCGTCTAGTCAAGGCTATGGTTTTTCCAATGGTCATGTATGGATGTGAGAGTTGGACAATAAAGAAAGCTGAGCACAGAAGAATTGATGCTTTTGAAGTGTGGTGTTGGAGAAGACTCTTGAGAGTCCCTTGGACTGCAAAGAGGTCCAAGCAGTCCATCATAAAGGAGATCAGTCCTGGGTGTTCATTGGAAGGACTGATGCTGAAGCTGAAACTCCAATACTTTGGCCACCTCATGTGAAGAGTTGACTCATTGGAAAAGACCCTGATGCTGGGAGGGATTGGGGGCAGGAGGAGAAGGGACGACAGAGAATGAGATGGCTGGATGGCATCACCGACTCAATGGACATGAGTTTGAGTGAACTCCAGGAGTTGGTGATGGACAGGGAGGCCTGGCGTGCTGCGATTCATGGGGTCGCAAAGAGTCGGACACAACTGAGCGACTGAACTGAACTGAACTGAACTGAACTGATATAGCATGTGAGTGAATGAATAAATAAGCAGGCACAAAGTAAAATAAAGGATTGTGGCCATCAGCCATGGCAGTGGTTTCTGATGTTATTTGAGCAAGAACACTTTCAAACAAAATCTTACCCGTATTTTCAGTAAGGATTGAGCCCCCCCCCCCAAAAAAAATTCCCCAAAATGACCTTAGGTATTTCAAAGAGAGGGAATCTAATACTGGTAATTGGTTACATAGGCAGTGGAAGAGCTTAGAAGCCAAACAGGAAAGAGTGAGGGAAAATGATAAAGCAAATGTAGTAAATATTAACATATAGGAAATCTGGGAAAAGGGAATTATTTGTACTATTCTTGCAGTGATTATGAAAGTCTAGAACTATTTCAAAATAAAAAGTTAAAAATAAATGAAAATATCTTTGCTTTAAATTACATGTGATGGAGTTGGGAATGGTTTGGGAGGGAATGATTGATAAGCTAAGAAAGTAAAAGAAAGACAAATTTCTGGTCAAATCTGAAAGCAGGCCTCATGGTTTCTTTCGAGCTCTGACAAGTCACGTACTGTCTGTAACTTGCAGCTGATGACCAGGAACCTTCCTGCAGGTGCTGACTTCTTCAGTTTTCCACCCAGAAACCTCTGGAAGGTGAAGGCAGAAATCAACATTGCAGGATTTACAGAACATTCCAACACTCTTAGCTCCCCTCCCTAATGGCAAGTTTCAAAATGAAAGATTCCAGACCAGGAGAAGAATTTTGAGAAATAAAGAATATTTGTAAATGTAAGAAGGTGAAGGAAATATGATTCACTTGGTAAGTGGGGCGGGGGGTAAATATAAACTTTAAAAGGCTTAGTAAATGTGTAAAAAGTGTGGAATGATGCTCAAAACTTCAGCACTAGTCTTCAATGAATTTCAAAGAGAACATCAGCATATTATAAATTAAATTTCCTAAGAGATCATCTGGGTTTAAATGAGTACCCTATATGTGAACTTAACATCGAGGCAAACAGTTGTAGATTTATGAGAACAGTAATCCAGAAATATTTCTCTAAAAATCAAGATTTAGTATTCGAGAGCAAGGCTCAAAAATTGTATCAAACACAATTTATCAGAAAATGACTGGCACCCAGGGGAAGATGTAAAAAGAAAATGAATGGCAATTTACTAAGAATAAATGCAAAATGCCAGAAAGATCTATATTTGTAAAACCTGCCTAATAAAAATAAATACAAATTTATGCAGCAATGAAATATTATCTTTATCTATCAAACTGACAATTTTTTTTAAATTTTAATACCGGTGTTGGTAAAGGTAGGACAAAGGAATGTATATTTTTCTTACACGTATCACGGAGGATCATAAATGGTGCTTTCTAGAGTATAATTTAGCAACCCATTTAAACAGACTTAAAAATACACATACTATCTGACACAGAAATTCTACTTCTAGGAGTTTACCTTATGGTGATAACCATAGGTATCCCAAAAGATTTTGCCACAGGAATATTTATAAAATGGGAAAATTAGGAACAACCATATTTCTACAATTGGCTAAACTGAGGTGAATGTATAACACATAGAATTATGCAGCCATGAGAAATGACAAAAACGAAGACTAGGTTTAAAAAAAGGAAAAATATTCTCATTATATTAAGTAGGAAAAAGTGGGTTATAAAACAGTAATGTCACATTTAAAAAAAAAGCTTACTTGTGCCCAGTTGTAAGACAAAATGAATTGACACCAAAATATTACTTTTTGTGATCAACAGGTGGTAAGATTATGGGCAATTTTAATTTTCTTCCTCTTGATTATCTATATCTTATAAATTTTCATCAATAAAAAATATTTCTTAATGTAGTTGGAGTATTTGTTTTTAGTTAGTCACACATGAAGCTTACACAAAAAGTCTTTGGATGCTGTCAGAACTGTTAAGTGTCTATTCACTCTCATCCCTATTCCCAAAGAGAAAGAGCTAGGATGCTCCTAGGTAGGTTTAGGAAGCACAGGAGGGGGCCACTTGGGAAGCTCAGGTTCCAAATGAATAAAAGGATGTAGGGGATTCAGTGTTCGGACAACTGGGGAAATTCTGAGTACTTAGTGATTGGTAGAAGCAGGAAATGCAGTGATCATAGAAATCCTGGGATGCTCCATGGTTTAAGAGAAGGAAATTCAGGGCATGGCTTTTAAAATTGAAATCAGAGAAGAAAGTGCTCTTGAGTAATCTGAGTTCAGATCTTTTCTTCTAAAATTTAGTTTTAAATGTATTTTCCAGAAATTATGTTGATAAAATCTGAAAATGAAGTACTCTCAACCTAGGAGACTATTCATATGTTTAATCAAGAGATCATACATAAGAAAATATAGTTGTTTTTTTTAAAGATTCATTTGAGTAAAATCAGATTTCAGGTAGTGCCTGATTATGGGGGGGCTTCTATAGGGCAGAGAGAAACAACATAATTCATCTTTCAGAACAGTTCTGTTGATCATTCATTCTCTGTCTGGGCCTTTGAGAGACCCTAATTCCTCAAATTTCAGACTCTCTAGAAGCCATCCTTTCCCTGAATACTCAAAGGCAGGATGCTGAAGACAGTGCCTGACTTACCCTCAGAACTTAGCCCCAGCACAAACCTCTGCTCAGAGTGAGAAATTCCAATTTTGATAGAAAGATCTCCATTCATACTGAACTGTAATCAGAAACTTAAGTTATTTCTACATCCTGGAAGAGATATTTTGAATTTCCCAAAGAAATGCTTAAAGAAATCAATTTCTCAAAACTGAAATTGTTAACCCTCAACCTGGAAAATTTAATTTCATGCTTGCAATTGGAGATTATGGGCATTGCTTTGTTTTTCAGGATGTACATAGCTCTAATTATATGGAAACTGTGCGCCGAGAAACCACATGGCAACCATCGTACAACTGGAGAGTAATTATCAGTTCCTTTCTGTTGTCTAAGCCACAGCCACACAATAAAATATTAAAATGGTAAATAATATAGTAATGAGTCTGTTAACTCTTTGGGCAGCATAGTACTAGGTGTATATGCCTTGGGAGAGGGAAATGTTTAGTCATAAAAATGTCAAGCTTCAGTTTTCCCAAACAAAAGAACTTCAAAACAAAAAGAAAGAAAGAAAAAAAACAAAAAACACTAAGACCCTACATAAGAATAAATAATAAAGGTTAATTTTTTTTAAAGGCTGAACGGCCTGTTTTTGCCTTAAGGAAACTGTAAAGTATTAGATATCCAGCTTTAGGAGCAGTGGAGCCAGAGTGTTAGTCAACCCCATTAATTTCACTAATTCATTCAAAATACAAAGGATCCCAACCTGTGAAATAGGATCAGTCAAAACTGATTTGACCATTGATGTGATTACCGTTTAAGCCTGCCTCAGGAGGTTTTTCCTTAAATTACTTTCACAAGCCTCCAGCTTTCTAGATCTTTGTTATTCAACAAACATTTGTATTAAGATCTTACTAAAATGTCACGAAAGGAGACAAGAAGGGAGATTCTTTGATCCCTTCAATTGCCTGGTGCAGCATGAAGCACAGAATCAAGAGTCCAAGGATGGGTCATGACGGGAAATTCTAAGATAACTAAGATAGTTCTAAGTTTCATGCCAGCTGTCCCAGGCTGATTGTATTAAGCAATCAGATTCCTACTCTGAGTGTCTCCCTGACCAAGCACTGTGGATGACTGAGCTGAGTTGGCATTAAGCTACTTGGGATGTGGAGCTAAGAGAGCTCTGATTTTGTGTTCCAAGGAGATAGCCTACATTTACAGGGCACCAAACTTTGCAGAAAGACCTGTACCACACACATTCAGGAGACTCAAGGGACTGAAATCTGTAATTCCAATGTTGTAAGAGATTATAGTGAACTAGGGATTAAGAGTTTGGCTGTTGCTGTCAATTACATCTCAATAGGAATTTTACAATTTTGTTCCTTTATTTCCTTACTTATTAATTTGGAGAAAATAATCTTGGAGATTCCATATTAGTATTTATTGGCCTTCCTCATTTTTAAAATTTAATTTTGTGATAAGAAATTAGTCACATATTTGAAAATTAATTTAAAAACAAATTAAGTTTCTCTCTTACCCATGTCTACAATCACCAGTTCCTCACCTATTCCTAAGAACTAACCTTTATTATTTGTTCTTATATAACTTTCCCGAATTTCTTATAAGCCAATGTATATTCTTTTATTTTCCTTATTTTTACACAAAGGCGAGTACTCTTCTAAACTTTCCTCTTTTTTTACATTCAACAGTATGCCTTTGTAGAACTTTACGTTTCCAGTTGTGGACAGTTTCTTTTCCAATAGTTCACTAAAATTTGATGGCATACTGAATCACGATTTACTTGCTCTTACGAGTTGTAAGTAAGTAACCTTGTACTTGAGCAGTTCTCTACATGTGCTAATTATTTGTAGGTTAAATTCTCACAAGAGAAAGTGATGGATCAATAATCAATGGACAATAATGGATAATAATGGATAATGATCAGTATGTGCTTGTGATTCTCACTGACATTGTCAGATTATCCTCTATATGGACTATACCAATTCAAGCTCCTACCAGTAATGTATGAGACCCTGTCTCCTCATTCTCTGATTAATACAGGTTTTTTAAACCAAATTTTTGATCCTTACCTATCTTGTAAATCGAATATGGTGATTTATTGAAGTTCTAGTTTCCATTTCTCTTAAGAGTGAGGATGAGCATCTTTTCATTTCTGCAGACATGATTTGTGTTTCTTTTCTGGGGGCTGTGTTTTTATATTTTTGCTCATTTTCATACTATACTGTTGGTCTTTTGATGATGATTTTGTGAGAGTTTTTACATATTAGAGAAATGAGCCTTCATGCCATGCATTGCACACCTTTTATTCTTGGTTGTTGGTCATTGACTGTATTCATGATTTTTTCATGCATCATATTTTTATTTTCACATCATCAAATGTATTAAATTTTTTAGATTCTGGGTTTTATGCTTTCATTAGAAAGAGCTTCTCCCCAGGAGCATATAACAGAATATCTCATATGCTTTCCTCTGGTACATTCATGGTTTTCTTATTTTTATTTAAATCTTTGATCCAATTGGAACTTATTCTGTTATAAAAAAAGTTAAATTGAGATTAAACTTTTTCTTGAGATAGCCATCCCACTGGTCATAAAAATCCATTTTTTTCTCCCAGTTACTTTATCATATACTAAATTTCTGTGTGTATTTGAACCCATTTCTGTACTTTCTATGTTTACCCATTTATCTGTAGGTCTGCATGGGCATTGTGCTATAGTGTTGATTATTGAAGTCTTAGAATATGGTTCAACATCTAGTAAGACCAGTCTCCCCTCAATATTCTCCCTGTTCAGAATTTTCCTGTCTATTCTTGCTTGTTTATTTTCCCACACGAACTTTAGAATCAGCTTGTCAAGTTCCCAGGGAAATAATTCTCTTGGTATTTTTATTGGGATTGTGGTAAATGTTTTTAGATTAATTTAGTGAGAACTGATATCTTTATGATGCTGAGCCCTTTGTTCCAAGAACATGGCAGAACTTTATGATTATCTGTTTGTAAAGTCTTGATTCTCTCAGGAGTGTTTTAAAGTTTTATTCAAATAAGTCTTGTACATTTATTGTTCAATTTTATTTTATTTTATTTTTGCTTGGGGGAATTATAAAATAATGACTTTTCTCCATAAGTACTAAATATTTAGGACATGTGCACATCTGGGTCAATATTCTCTAATATCAAATATCATATATTTCTGAGATAATGGGACATCAATGCCAAAGCACTGCAAGAATAAGCTGTAATTGAGTTAAACTTTTTTAAATCCCCACACAAGGACCTGTTGAGGATCTGGCTTTAAAACCTAGGTTGAAAAACAGCAACAAAACCCACTGTAGCTTTAAAAAATTAGTAAACTCAATGAAAACTTTCTTTTTTCAAATATGATTTCACAACCATCCCTCTAGGCATTCCTGGAAGCAGGGATCTTTTTAAAATGTAAGCTGGATCATCTGACTCCCATGCTTAAAACCGTCAGTGGCTTCTGATTGCTGTAAATAAAATCAACACCTAAATAGACAATCTGGGCCAAAATCAGCAAGGAGGATCATTTCTGCTCCAGTTAGGCTGACTCCACTGAGGGGACTGGAAGGTACCCTTCAAGTCAGCAAGTTAATTCTGGCTGTCAGCTGGGGCTGTGGACAGGCTCAGTTCTGCTCCACATGGACCATGGACCAGTCCACAGGCTGCTTGGACTTCTTCAAGAATGAATGTCTGAGACAGAAAGTAAAAGGTACCAGCTTTGTAAGGTCTGGGTCAAAAAACTAGTATTGCATCACTTCTGCTGCTGCTGCTAAGTCGCTTCAGTCGTATCCGACTCTGTGCGACCCCACAGACGGCAGCCCACCAGGTTCCCCCATCCTTGGAATTCTCTAGGCAAGAACACTGGAGTGGGTTGCCATTTCCTTCTCCAATGCATGAAAGTGAAAAGTGAAAGTAAAGTCACTCAGTCATGTCTGACTCTTAGCAACCCCATGGACTGCAGCCTACCAGGCTCCTCTGTCCATGGGATTTTCCAGGCAAGAGTACTGGAGTGGGCTGCCATTGCCTTCTCCATGCGTCACTTCCACCGTGTTCTTAATGGTTAAGAGTCAGGGAAGGGGATATGATCCTACTACTTGACAGAGAATTGCCAAAGAATTTATCATTAACACATGTTTTAAAAGCATGGCATCCATCTAGTAGATTCTCTCTCTTTGCAGCCAATCTACCTGAAAGAGTGATCTCCATCCACTATCTCTTCTTCCTCTCCAGCTAATCTCTTCTCCACCAAAAACAATCCAACTTCAGCCTCCACAATTGAATTTGCTCTCACCTAAGTCATCATGTTCATCCAAAGACCCTTCTAGTTCATGGACTGAACAATTTAAACCAGACTGGGAATTCTTAGCCTGGGGTCCAAGAACCTCTGAAATTGTATGTCTAATCAGGCACACCACTGCATTTTTTTCCCCTGGTAGTTGCCCTTAAAAATTAGGATCGTTGGGATTCCCTAGCAGTCCAGTGGTTGCTGTTGTTTAGTCACTAAGTCGTGTTTGACTCTTTGTGACCCCATGAACTGTAGCACACCAGGCTTTCCTGTCCCTCATTATTTCCCAGAGTTTGCCCAAGTTCATGTCCTTTGAATCAGTGATACCAGTGGTTAGGACTAGGCATTTTCACTGCCATGGCCCAGGTTCAATCTCTGGTAGGGGAACTAAGATTTCGCAAGTTGTGCAGCAGAGTGAAAAAAAAAAATGTAGGATCATCTCAGCTTTTCAACAAGATCTGTGTTTCAGAAAAGATTAATAGCCAGTCTGGGTTCTGCAGGACCTCCGAACACCTTAGCTTAGGCTTCTTTGTATACAACAATAGAACCCAGCATTTCTTTGGGAGCTTTCTAAGTGTCAGGTATTATTCTAGAAGATTTATGTTCATGATGCCATTTCATTCTCACAGTTACTGTCTGAAATAGGTATTATTATTATCCCGATTTTACAGATGATTAAACTGAAACACAACTAGGGCTTCCCAGATGGCTCATCCACCTGCCAATGTAGGAGACACAAGAGACATGGGTTTGATCCCTGGGGTCAGTAAGCTCCTCTGGAGCAGGAAATGGCAACCCACTCCGGTATTCTTGCCTGAAGAATCTCATGGACAGAGGAGCCTGGAGGGTTACAGTCTATAAAGTTGCAGAGTTGGACACGACTGAGAGACTGAACACACACACACACACACACACACACACAAACTGGAGCACAGAGATGTTGCTATGGGTTAACTGTGTCTTCCCCAAAACTTAAAATGTTGAAACCCTAATCTGAGTGTGATAGTATTTGGAGGTAGGGCCTTTGGGCAGTAATTAGGGCATAAGGATGGAGCTTTCAATAATAGAATTAGTGCCTTTTAAGAAGAAGCCAGAGAGCTAATTAGGTTTCTTTCCACCATGTGAGGATTTAGGTCAGCAGTCTGCAATTTAGAAGTGGGCTTTCACAGGAACTGGAGCCTGTTGGTACCCTGATCTCAACTTCCAGCCTCCAGAACTGTGAGAAATAAATTTCTGTTGTTTATAAGCCATCCAGTCCCTAGTATTTTGTTACAGCAGCCCAAACTGACTAAGGGTCAGTTCAGGGTTACACATGCTGGTAAGGAGTAATACCAGGAATCAACCCAGGCAACCTGGCTTTGCAATCTATATGCTTAACCCTACTCTGCACTACCTCTCAATATATCTTGATTATGTTTTAATAGCTAAGTAGTATTCCAGTGAGTTAATAGGCTATAATTTGGGTAACCAGCTCTCCATTATTTAAATCCCTTCATTTTACACATGAGAAAATTAGCTCTCATAGATGTTAACTAGCTTGAACCTGTAGACTGATTGGGGAAGGACTCAACTCACAATAATAGCTAATGGCTGTAATTTATTAAGTGCTTTCTATATATGCCTGGCCTTTATTCTAGGCCCTTTGGATCCTTGCCCCTCTACGAGGTTCAGTATTAGATATGAGGAAACAACCCAAAGGAATTAAGTAATGCCTAAGAGCATTCAGCTGGCAAGCATCAGATCAAGGATTAAATTTCAGAACCGGTGCCCTTTCTCCTCTGCCACACCATCTCCAGTTAATCACAGGCACTTACTTGCTTTTCAGTACTGTGTGAAGGGCCCTCTCTCACACGTGCTGGTGAAATGTAAATAGGTGCAATCGCCATGGAGGGCAATTTGACAATATTTGTCAAACTGGCATATACAGTCACGACAATGTAAATATACGAAATGCTACTGAAGTGTACACTTGAAGATAATCGAAATGGTAAATTTTATATGTTTTTTTAAACTACAGTTAAAAAAACCTTTAATCCAACAATATAATTAGAAATATGCATATTTGTGGGAAATGAGGTGTCCTGAAGAATATTTATTACAACATTGTTTGTATTAACAAAAGATTAGATGCAAGTGACCATCAGAGGGAGACTAGTAAAATAAATTATGGTCCACTATACAATAGAGTACCATGCCACCTTTAGAAAGGAATAGGGAGATATTTATTCTGATGAGGAAAGATTGCCATGATGTATTGTAAAGTGGAAAAGGTGAGCAATTGTGTAAAAAAAAAAAACAAAAAAACAGGTGGTGGGAGGTTAGGGGATAGAAGGGAGGGGGAAGATAACTTGTACCTATTTGCTTATATACTGAGAGACCATCTCTGAAAAGGAACACAAGAAACTTCCAACACTAGTTGCTTCTGAGATGGAGAACTGGTGGCTAGGGACAAAGGATGGATACTTTTATACTTTTCGAATTTTGAAGTTTTGTGACCTCAAGAAATTAAATAAGGGAGTTCCCTGGTGGCTAGGATTTGGCACTTTCACTACCGTGGCCCTGGGTTCAGTCCCTGGTCTGGGAACTGAGATCCATTAAGCTGCACAGCACAGTAAAAATAAATAAATAAATAAAAAATTAAATTTAAAATTCCATTGTTTAAGTATATGTGCTGCTAAAGTGAGCCCTAAAATTCTGCTTTTATAAATATATTCAGAGAATTGAGAACTGGTAGAGATCTCAAGAAATCTAGCACTAGATATGTCCAAGACAGCATCTGAAGCATTTTGCTAGGCTCATGATGAGACTCTGAAGACAGCAGTTCTGGAGCCTTAGTGGTAAACAGAAAAGCACTCTAAGAATGCTTATTAGGTGACTGAATGAGTGAGTGAACAGATAGCTGGTGTTTACTTATTCTTTTACTTCTCTGTGGTATAAGCTTTACACTCAGAAGTTCAAACATTTTTAGAGTCAATAACATTTTTCCTAGGCTTAACAAAGACCTATTTCATCTTGTTGCATCCTTTTAGAAATGACTAACTATTGATTAGGGATTTCATTTTAACCTTGTAAATGCTTGAGGTCCTGTCCTTTTGGACTTCCCTTTTACCAATTCAATGGCTCCAATTTTTCTGCTGCTGCTAAGTCACGTCAGTCGTATCTGACTCTGTGTGACCCCATAGACGGCAGCCCACCAGGCTCCTCTGTTCCTGGGATTTTCCAGGGAAGAGTACTGGAGTGGGTTGCCATTTCCTTCTCCAATGCATGAAAGTGAAAAGAGAAAGTGAAGTCCCTCAGTCATGTCTAACTCTTTGTGACCCCCATGGACTGCAGCCTACCAGGCTCCTCCATCCATGCGATTTTCTAGGCAAGAGTACTGGAGTGGGGTGCCATTGCCTTTTCCTCCAATTCTTCTAGCAAACACCAATTTGGCACCTGTTCAGTCATTCTATCTTCTCTGAGCTCTCCAAATCTTTCTTTAAATACAGTTTTTCAGTTGGTTCAGGATACTCTAGTAAGGATCAGACCTATCAAATATTGTGGATGGACTATTGACCAGGTTTTGCTATTTATTTTGTTCAGTTACTAAGTCATGTCCCAACTCTTTGTGACCTCATGGACTGTAGCCTGCCAGGCTCTTCTGTCCATGGGATTCTCTAGGCAAGGATACTGCGGTGGGTTACCATTTCCTTCTCTAGGTTTTGCCATTACCTTCCATTAACATTTGCCTGTGTTAGCTTTTGAAAGAAAAATCTTTTTTCTCTCCAGAAGCAGCATGGAGTTGAGAAAAGAGAACCAGGTTTCAAGCTAGGAGACCCAAATTTTGAATCTCTACCTCCACCATATACAGGCTGAGTGGCCTTTCATTCATTCATTTAACAAATATTTATTGAGCCTGCTCATTGCAGGACACGGTTCTGGGCACTGGGGACCAAGTAATGAGCAAAACAAACAAAAACATTCCTACTCTTATGGACTTTACATTCCAGTGGGAAAAGACCACCAACAAACAAAATGAACAAGGAAAATGTATGTTATTTTATATGGTAATAAGTGCTACAGAAAAAAATAAAAAAGGAAAAGAGGATAGAGAGCATGAGGGCCAGGGGGTACAATTTTAAATAGAGTCAGTAACATCTTTCTTGGCAAGGCCACACTGAGAAGGTGAGAATTGAGTCAAGACCCTAGGATTGTGAGGGTATGAGTAGTGTGGGTTTCTGGAGGCAAATGAGAAGCAAATTTCATGGGGTCTTAGGTAGTAAGTGGGCTTGGTGAGGAACAGCCAGGAAGGGAAGTGAATAGAGAGCAGAGCGGCGGTGGGGTTCACCAGAGAGGGGCTGAAGAAGTTCACCTGTGACTGAAGAATTAATTTATGACAATTATAACAATACCTATTCTCTGAGCTTTATCTTTTGTACTATTTTTATATTTTTTGGCAGAGTCATGTGGCATGTGGGATCTTAGTTCCCCAACCAAGGATCAAATCCACGCTCCCAGCAGTTGAAACATGGAGTCTTAACCACTGAAGCACTAGGGCAGTTCCTTTCTGAGCTTTAAATAAAATAATATACACGAAAAGTGCCTGCCAAAATATGACATGAGTAGATGGAAGTAAGGTTAATTGCAAGTCTGTGGATGTTTCTCAGGTTGAGGAATTGTTTTCTCTAATTCTTATGTAGTTAGAATAGGAAAAAGGAGTCCAGAGTAGCGGTGGCTAAAAGACAAGGAAGGGAAAAGCCTGTGAAAATAGAACAAAAGAAGTTCCGAGGATCAGAGTGAGGACTTCAGGTAAAACAAACTGCACTCCTGGCTAGCCCTATTTACATAGGGCAGGCTCGGGGGAGGAGGAAAAAACATGTAAAAAGAGGAGCCAAAACTGGGCCAGGGGGCCTCTTTTCGTGTCTTTTGGGTCAGCATGCCTTCACACCTCAAGGATGTATTTTCCTTTACTTTCTAAATAAAACTGAGCTGTAACATGGAGCTGTAACACTGATCCGACTGAGGGCTGTAACGCGGGTCCGTCCATCACTTCAAATTTTTGTTGCAATGAGACAGAACTGAGGAAATTACACACTCCCCTGACATAATGATCTATACTCCCTGTGATTAGATATATGTCTATATTATTCTGAAACATCTCAAAAACAAAAAACCATGTGGTTAATGTCAAGTAAGGTGTTGGCTCACATCCCAGAGTTGATGATTTTTGTATCTAAAACATATCAGCAGATTACAAACCCACCCATTTGTGGCAGAGAAAAGGCTGCCAGGATACCTTCCTTTAACAGAAGCCAAAGGTGAGAGGCATCACTGAAGAATACAAACCAATTTAATTGATTCAGCAGAACATTTATTCAATGCATGTATATGATGGATTAATTCTCTCTGCAATGAGGCTGAACACCTCACCTGAGACTGGACTTTTCAGACAACATTATAGACTAACCAAAATGGGCTTTTCTCTGTGGGCCTTTCTGTTTCTTTACTGAGATACCAAGATTTTAAAGAAGGGGAATAGAGACAATATACCCTTCAGCAGCCAATCTAGAGACATTTGTCTGAGAACAAAGGTGAAAGAAAACCAGGGGAGCTGCCTGTCCACGTTTCCAGATTCTAGAGGCCACAGTTCAGTTCAGTTCAGTCGCTCAGTTGTGTTCGACTCTTTGCGACCCCATGAACTGCAGGACGCCAAGCCTCCCTGTCCATCACCAACTCCCAGGGTTTACCCATACTCATGTCCATTGAGTCAGTGATGCCATCTAACCATCTCATCCCCCATCATCCCCTTGTCCTCCTGCCTTCAATCTTTCCCAACATCAGTGTTTTTTCAGCTCTTCACATCAGGTGGCCAAACTTTTGGAGTTTCAGCTTCAGCATCAGTGCTTCCAATGAACACCTAGGACTAATTTCCTTTAGGATGGACTGGTTGGATCTCTTTGCAGTCCAAGGGACTCTATAGAGTCTTCTACACCACAGTTCAAAAGCATCAATTGCTATTGATTGCTTCTTGCAGAGGTGCTTGCTTTCTGGTCAGTAGAACAGCATTGCTAATTCTGTTGACAGGATGAAACCTAGGTGGATTGAGTTAATTTTGCTATCATCAATCCATATCATTCTCAGGGTTGTTAAATATTAATACCTCAGGCCAAGGTGACCTCATGTTTCCAAGAGGTATCCAGGTTAACACAGTTCAACTACATTAGCAACTAGAACTAACATAAACACACAGACACACAGAACTGTACTGACAGAGGATGAACTAAACTTAGTTGTATTAGGGAAACAAAATTATTTTATCCTATTTTTCAGTATAATACTTTTGAAATTAAAGAAATTACATATTGGGTTTTTGTAAATGTAGATCACCAAGAAGTATTATTTGATTAATCTGTGTCATAAAACTCCAAACAATATATCCTATAGAGGAGATTGCTTTTTTTAATTCAGTTCATCAATATATTATATAGCCATTAAGATATGTTGTAGAGGACCAATGAGTGACTGAGAGAATGTACAGGACACATTGTGAAGTGAAAAAACAAAAGTACTATACAGCAACATTAAATATTTTAATATATAAGGACAGAATGAATATGAAAATGGCTAACATATTATTTACTCTCAGAAGATAAGGTTACAGATGGTTTTAATTTTCTTTGTGCTGATCTTTATTTTCAAAAACTTCTACAATGAGTGTATATTATTTTTGTAATAAAAAATTATTTTAGTTTTGTGTTCATTAAAATTCAGCTGCCTAACAGTTCTAAAAGTCAAATTAAATTTTTTAATTAGGCACACAGATGAAGCAATTGAGAAATCTACTTTCTCGCCTGGAGAAAATGGCTTTAAAAAGGCACACAGTCATGAAGATTTGTGCCACTGCCGTTTGACAATGACAAGCACTGATTCTGTGACAGGTACAGTTGTGAGTGCATTGCTTGCATTGCCTCACTTAATCTGCACAACAACCCCATGAAGAAGGTCCCATTAGGGAGCCCATTTTAGAGATGAGGAAACAAGAGCAGAGAGGATAGGTAAATTGCTCAAAACCAAAGTTAGGAAGAGGTACAGCCCCTGGCAGTGTGGTTCCAAACCTGAGTCCTCACCATTGTTAGCTGCTCACTACCCATCTCTGCATCCAGGCGGCCCTCGTCACCTGTTTATCTAGTGGCCTCAACAGTTGCAGCAAGTCTAGCTCTCTCCTCAAAACCCCTGCTTCCCGCCTTCCTTCTCCCTTTCAGCAGCTGCCCTCATTTTAGAGAAGAGGAACTTCCTGGACCTCCCTGATAGTGCACTGGATAAAAATCCAGTGCAGGGGACTCGGGTTCAATCCCTGGTCTGGGGAAGATTCCAATGCCACAGAGCAACTAAGCCTGTACGCCACAGCTACTAAGCCCGTGTGCTGCAACAAGCGAAGCCCGCTTGCCTAGAGCCTATGCTCCGCAACAAGAGAAGCCATCGTGAGAAACCTGAGCACTGCAACAGGGTAGCCCCCGTTTGTCGCAACTAGAGAAAAGCCCACACAAAGCAATGAAGACCTGGTGCAGTCAAAAATAAAAATAAATAAATAAGGAGCTTCCTTATCTATTCTCTTTAAAGAGGAGCAACTATATGATTGCAATATTTGGAACATACTAAAAAAATAGCATTCATTATTTATCTGAAATTCAAATGTAACTGAGTGGCCTGTGTTTTGGGCAACCCTACTTAGAGAAGATTCTCAACTATCTTTCGTCCAAAGAAAACATTAACAAATCTTAATTCTTCATCCCTCTCCAACAACCAATCACCAAGCCAGGAGATGCCTATCACATGTACCACACCCACGTCTCCTCCCAAGGTAAGCTGTGTGACGGCAAACCACATCTGTCCTTGACCTCTGTGTTCGAAGCTGTCAGGACCTGGCCTTGTAGCTGATGGAGGCTGGCCCAGGGGATTATTTCAACCTCCACTTCTGAACTTACAGCTTGTCCACTGTTCTAACCAAGTTGCAGCTGCCTTCCACTTGTGGCAGTGTAAATATCTTAGGAGACGTCTGGTCATAGATTGCCCTTGGTTACCCTCTGGATATTTCAAACAAGGGCTCTACCTGACTCAGCACTTCTCCACCATAAACCTGGCATTCCTTGTTGTTCAATCGCTCAGTCTATCCAACTCTTTGCGACCCAGTAGACTGCAGCACACCAGGCTTCCCTGTCCTTCACCATCTCCCTGAGCTGGCTCAAACTCATGTCCATTGAGTCGGTGATGCCATCCAACCATCTCATCCTCTGTCGTCCCCTTCTCCTCCAGCCTGCAATCTTTCCCAGCATCAGGGTCTTTTCTGATGAGGCAGTTCAGACTGCCCTCCACCCAGCCCCACCTCCTTCCCAGGAGATCACCTCTGCTGGCAATTTATTTGTATCCTTCTTTTATGATTTTTGAAAATATATGTAAATCCTTTTGAGTTACTTGAATTTCTGTGTCTATTGTTAGTTGTAAAAGTCCCCACTGATCACATAAATACTCATTATGGGGAAAGGGAAGTTTTAAAATAGGGGAGCAATGGTATTTGTCATAAACTAGTCCAGCAGCAGGGAAAACCCCAGGCCATTTTTAGATCTCTGAGAGCAGGACAGGGATGACTTAAGGTGACTGGCCAGAGGCTGGGAGTGGACAAAGAAAGGAAGTCCAGAACAATAGGGTCACTCCACCTCTGCCCTTCTGGAGGTGGGGCCACTATAGTCAGTCACTAGAGTCAGCCTAATTAATATAATTTTGGGATTAGAAAGTCACCAGGGTTAAAATATTAAGTCATTACTTTGAATTCTAAGAGAATATGGTGAGAAGAGTGGAAAAGTCTCTGTGTTAGATGCTTCTTTAAATCCAAACACTGCACTGGAGTTAGAAAAGGACACAGAAGATGGTGCCACTTAAGTTGTTTTGCTGCTTATAATTATAATAGGGATTAAAAACAGATGGGCATCATAGAACCCTTTCATTAAGAAAGTTGCTTTCTGCATCATTTTGTATTATCAGGCTATTTTTCCAAAATATTAATTTATTCTCCTGATAGAAAAAAAAAAGACTGAATTTTACCCTGTTCAGGCTAGGAGATGTATCTAGAGAGTTGAGAAATTCCTAATGTGGACCTCTGATTTAATAGGGAAAGCCTGATACTGGGACTCAAGTCTTTACCAGCTGCTACATAATCTCTCACCTAATTGCTCAGTGCTTCATTTGTCTCACCTGTAAAATGAGTCTGTAGGTACAAGGGGTTTGTATCATCCTATGGCTTGAAAATCTATTAGCTGAACCCATCTAGTTAATGTTAAGACTGTCAGCCTGAATCATATACTCAAGATGACGTGGAGAGTTGGATCAATTGTATGGATCATTCTGGAAAGATATCAAAAGTAAATTGGACCTCAATTAGATATATTTCAGGCCAAATTGTTTATTCTGTTTTACTTTTCTGGACCTATAAGACAGAATCCTACCAGATAGATAGAGGCAACTGGCTTCTTCTCAGCTTCATTCTCAGCTCATCTAGGTGGGCCCCTCAGAGATTCAAACACTCATACCTAAAAACGCCAGGCATAGTTTTGCTCTCTAGGTGCTGGAAAAACAAAGATGTTCTTAAGATATCACACATACTGTCTACCACCATTTAGCTAACCAGCCCTTCTCTTACTTTATAAAGTGCGTAAAGAGTCACGTGGAGACCTCTTAAGATGCAGCTTTTTATTAAGTCTGGGCTGAGGCTAATGTATTTCTAACAAGCTCCAAGGTGATGCTGATGCTGCTGGTCTGTGTTCCAGACTTGAAGAAGCAAGGGGCTAAACCACTAGTCTCTTGCTGTCTTTCATGATCCTCTGCTTCAAATGCAAGCTATTTTTGATGAACAATAACAAAAGCTTTAACTGACAAAACTAATGCTACTTTCAGATAGTATTTGTGAAATAAAGCCAGAATTAAAGTCGTTCCTAAAATAAATGTGCTGGGTCTGGATGCCTAACACTTTCCTAATGGGTTAGGAAACTTGCAACTGTGTTCCTTTTTCTTTCAATCTGTAGACAGATACTTTGTACAAAGGCAAAGATTTATTAACATATATAAATCCCTTGACCCCAAAATCCTTTGACTTTCCTGGTGGCTCAGCTGATAAAGAATCTGCCTGCAGTTTGGGAGACGTGGGTTTGATCTCTGGGTTTGGAAGGTCCCCCAGAGAACGCAAACTAGTACAGCCACTATGGAGAACAGTGTGGAGACTCCTTAAAAAATTGCAAATAGAACTATCTTATGACCCAGCAATCCCACTGCTGGGCATACACACCGAGGAAACCAGAATTGAAAGAGACACATGTACCCCAATGTTCATCGCAGCACTGTTTGTAATAGCCAGGACATGGAAACAACCTAGATGTCCATCAGCAGATGAATGGATAAGAAAGCTGTGGTACATATACACAATGGAGTATTACTCAGCCGTAAAAAAGAATTCATTTGAATCAGTTCTGATGAGATGGATGAAACTGGAGCCGATTATACAGAGTGAAGTAAGCCAGAAAGAAAAACACCGTATACTAACACATATATATGGAATTTAGGAAGATGGCAATGACGACCCTGTATGCAAGACAGGGAGAGACACAGATGTGAATAACGGACTTTTGGACTCAGAGGGAGAGGGAGAGGGTGGGATGATTTGGGAGAATGACATTCGAACATGTATACTATCATGTAAGAATTGAATCGCCAGTCTATGTCTGACGCAGGATGCAGCATGCTTGGGGCTGGTGCATGGGGATGACCCAGAGAGATGTTATGGGGAGGGAGGTGGGAGGGGGTTCATGTTTGGGAATGCATGTAAGAATTAAAGATATTAAAATTTAAAAAGAAAAAAAATTAAAAAAAAAAAAAAAGGAAGGTCCCCCAGAGAAGGGATCAGCTACCCATTCCAATATTCCGGCCTGGAGAATTCCATGGACTGGAGTCCATGGGGTCTCATAGGGTCAGACATGACTGAGCAACTTTCAATTTTACTTTCTGACCCCAAAAAAGATTTAAGGAAGTAAGTTGTGCAATAACCTGCATTAAAGCCCTTAGCCTCATGTCTAGGACTTACAAGATACCTAACCAAAAGACACATAACCAAACAAGGTAAAAGATACAAAGGTGCATTTCATGGATGGGAAATACCGAAAGATAATAAATATTAGAAAAGATACACAACTTCATTGGTAATCAGAGAACTGAAAATTCAAACCACAATGAAACACTATAAATTTCAGGTTGGTAAAAAGAAAAAATTATATAATAGCACATGCTGGTGAGGATACAATTGTTATACACTGCTTATAGAATTTAACCCCTTCATGGATCACAGCCTTGTTGTGGCAAAAGGGCTTGGGTAACTCAATGAAGATATGAGCCATGCCATGCAGGGCCACCCAAGATGGACAGGTCATAGTGAAGAGTTCTGACAAAATGTGGTCCGCTGGAGGGGGAAATGGGAACCCATTCCAATATTCCTACTTGGAGAACCCCATGAACAGTATGAAAAGGCAAACAGATATGACACTGGAAGATGAACCCCCCCAGGTCAGAAGAGGTCCTATATGCTTCTGGAGAAGAGTGGATGGTGATTACTAAGAGCTCCAGAAAGAATCAAGGCACTGGGCCAAAACAGAAATGATGCTGTTATGGATGTGCCTGGTGGTGAAAGTAAAGTCTGATGCTATAAAGAACAATAATGCATAGGAACTAGGAGTGTTAGGTCCATAAGTCAAGGTAAATTGGACGTGGTCAAGCAGGAGATAGCAAGATTGAATATCAACATCTTAGGAATCAGTGAACTAAAATGGACAAGAATTGGCAAATTTAATTCAGATGACCATTACATCTACTACTGTGGGTAAAAATCCATCAGAAGAAATGGAGCAGCCCTGATGGTCAAAAAAAAGAGTTTGAAATGCAGTGCATGCTAAGTCGCTTCAGTCGTCTCTGACTCTTTGCAACCCTATGGACCATAGACCACCAGGCTCCTGTGTCCATGGGATTCTCCAGGCAAGAATACTGGAGTGGGTTGCCATGCCCTCCTCCAGGGGATCTTCCCGGCCCAGGGATCAGTTGGAGTCTCTTATGTTTCCTGCATTGGCAGGAGGGGTTCTTTACCACTAGTGCCACCTGGGAAGCTCCAGAAATGCAGTATTTGGGTACAATCTCAAAAATAACAGAATGATCTCCATTCATTTCCAAGTCAAAACATTCAACATCATGGTAATCCAAGTCTATGGCCCAATCACTGACGCTGAAGAAGCTGAAGTTGACAGGTCCTATGAAGACCTACAAGACCTTCTAGAACTAACACCAAAAAAATATATCCTTTTCATCATAGGGGAATGGAATGCAAAAGTAGGAAGTCAAGAGATAGCCAAAATAACAGTTTGGCCTTGGAGTACAAAAAGGAAGCAGGGCAAAGGCTAACAGAGTCTTGTCAAGAGAACAGGTTCTTCATAGCAAACACCATTTTGCAACAACACAAGAGACAGCTCTACACGTGGACATCACCAGATGGTCAATACTGAAATCGGATTGATTATGTTCTTTGCAGCTGAAGATGGAGAAGCTGAAGACAGTCAGCAAAAACAAGACCTGGAGTTGACTGTAGATCAAATCATGACGTCCTTATTGCAAAATTCAGGCTTAAATTGAAGAAAGTAGGGAAAACCACTAGGTCATTCAGGTATGACCTAAATCAAATCCCTTATGATACATAAATACAGTGGAGGTGACAAATAGATTCAAGGGATTAGATCTGTTAGACAGAGTCCCTAAAGAACTATGGATGGAGGTTCGTAACATTGCACAGGAGACAGTGACCAAAATCTTCCCAAAGAAAAAGAAATGCAAAAAGGCAAAGTGGTTGTCTGAGGAGGCTTTACAAATAGCTGAGGAAAGAAGAGAAGAGAAAGGCAAGGGAGAAAGGGAAAGATACACTCGAATGTAGAGTTCCAGACAATAATGAGGAGAAATAAGAAGGCCTTCTTAAGTGAACAATGTAAAGAATTAGAGGAAAACAGTAGAATGAGAAAGACTAGATCTCCTCAAGAAAGCTGGAGATATCAAGGGAACATTTCATGCAAGGGCAGGCATGACAAAGGACAGAAACAGCAAGGACTTAACAGAAACAGAAGAGGTTAAGAAGAGGTGGCAAGAATTCACAGAAGAATTATACCAAAAAAAATTTTCTTAATGACCCTGATAACCTGATGGTGTGGTCACTCACCTAGAGCCAGACACTCTGGAGTGTGAACTCAAGTGGGCCTTAGGAAGTATTACTACAAACAGAGCTGGTGGAAGTGATGGAATTCCAGCTCAGTTACTTCAAGTCATAAAGATGATGCTGTTAAAGTGCTATACTCAATATGGTAGCAAATTTGGAAAACTCAGCAGTGGCCACAGGACTGGAAAAGGCCAGTTTTCACTCCAATCCCAAACAAAGGTTATGCCAAAGAATTTTCAAACTAACATACAATTGTGCTTATTTCACATGCAAGGAAGATTATGCTCAAAATTCTCCAAGTTAGGCTTCAGTTCAACTCATAACAATCACTCAGTCACGTCTGACTCTTTGTGTGACCTCATGGACTGCAGCACACCAGACTTCCCTGTCCATCATCAACTCCCAGAGCTTGCTCAAACTGGTGTCCATTGAGATGGTGATGCCATCTAACCATCTCATCCTCTGTCATTCCCTTTTCCTCCTGCCTTCAATTTTTCCCAGCATCAAGGTCTTTCCAATGAGTCAGTTCTTCGCATCAGGTGGCCAAAATATTGGAGTTTCAGCTTCAAAATCAGTCCTTGCAATGAATATTCAGGACTGATCTCCTTCAGGATGGACTGGTTGGATCTCCTTGCAGTCCAAGGGACTCTCAAGAGTCTTCACCAACACCACAGTTCAAAAGCATCAATT
Organism: Ovis aries; assembly: GCF_016772045.2. Classification (NCBI taxonomy): domain Eukaryota; kingdom Metazoa; phylum Chordata; class Mammalia; order Artiodactyla; family Bovidae; genus Ovis; species Ovis aries. The sequence continues at coordinate 46,529,774 of NC_056056.1, forward strand.
CTTCAGTGCTCAGCTTTCTTTATAGTCCAACTCGCACATCCATACATGACTACTGGAAAAACTATAGGTTTGACTAGATGAAACTTTGTCGCAAAGTAACATCTCTGCTTTTTAATATGCTGTCTAGATTGGTCATAGCTTTTCTTCCAAGGAGCAAGCATAATTTAATTTTGTGGCTACAGTCACCATCTGCAGTGATTTTGGAACCCAAGAAAATAAAGTCTGTCACTGTTTCCATTGTTTCCCCATTCATTTGCCATGAAGTGATGGGACCAGATGCCATGATCTTAATTTTTGAATGCTGAGTTTTAAGCTGGCTTTTTCACTCTCCTCTTTCACTTTCATCAAGAGGCTCTTTAGTTCTTCACTTTCTGCCATAAGGGTGGTGTCATCTGCATATCTGAGGTTATTGATATTTCTCCTGTCAATCTTGATTCCAGCTTATGCTTCATCCAGCCCAGTATTTCTCATTACATACTCCACAAGTTAAATAAGCAGGGTGACAATATACAGCCTTGATGAACTCCTCTCCCGATTTGGAATCAGTCTTTTGTTCCATGTTCAGTTCTAGGTGTTGCTTCTTGACCTGCGTACAGATTTCTCAGGAGGCAGGTTAGGTGGTCTAGTATTCCTCTCTTGAAAATTTTCCACAGTTTGTTGTGATCCACACAAAGCCTTTGGCGTAGTCAATAAAGCAGAAGTAGATGTTTTTCCGGAATTCTCTTGCTTTTTTAATGATCCAACGGATGCTGGCAATTTGATCTTTGGTTCCTATGACTTTTCTAAATCTGTGAACATCTGGAAGTTCATGGTTCATGTATTGCTGAAGCCTGACTTGGAGAATTTTGAGCATTACTCTGCTAGCGTATGAGATGAGTGCAATTGTGTAGTAGTTTGAACATTCTTTGGCATTGCCTTTCTTTGGGATTAGAATGCAAACTACCTTTTCCAGTCCTGTGGCCACTGCTGAGTTTTCCAAATTTGCTGGCATATTGAGTGCAGCGCTTTCACAGCATCATCGTTCAGGATTTGAAATACCTCAACTGGAATTCCATCACCTCCACTTGCTTTGTTTGTTGTCACTCTTCCTAAGAACCACTTGACTACACATTCCAGGATATCTGGCTCTAGGTGAGTGATCACACCATCATGATTATCTGGGTAATGAAGATCTTTTTTTGTATAGATATGTGTATTCTTGTCACCTCTTCTTAATATCTTCTGCTTCTGTTAGGTCCATACCATTTCTGTCCTTTTTGTGCCCATGTTTGCTTGAAATATTCCCTTGATATCTCTAATTTCTTGAAGAGATGTCTAGTCTTTCCTATTCTATTGTTTTCCTCTATCTCTTTGCATTGATCACTGAAGAAGGCTTTCTTATCTCTCCTTGCTATTCTTTAGAACTCCTCATTCAGATGGGTATATCTTCCCTTTTCTCCTTTGCCTTTCGCTTCTCTCTCTCTCTTTTTTTTTTTTTCCTGCTTCTCTTCTTTTCTCAGCTATTTGTAAGGCCTCTTCAGACAACCATTTTGCCTTTTTGCATTTCTTTTCCTTTGGGATGGTCTTGATCTCTGTCTCCTGTACAATATCACAAGCCTCCACCCATAGTTCTTTATGCACTCTATCAGGTCTAATCTCTTGAATCTATTTGTCATTTCCACTGTATAACCATAAGGGATTTGATTTAGGTCATACCTGAATGGTCTAGCGGTTTTCCCTACTTTCTTCAATTTAAGTCTGAATTTGGCAATAAGGAGTTCATGATCTGAGCCACAGTCAGCTCCTGGTCTTGTTTTTGTTGACTGTATAGAGCTTCTCCATCTTTGGCTGCAGAGAATATAATCAATCTGATTTCGGTGTTGACCATCTGGTGATGTCCATGTGTAGAGTCTTCTCTTGTGTTGTTGGAAGAGGGTGTTTGCTATGACCAGTGCATTTTCTTGGCAAAACTCTATTAGTCTTTGCCCTGCTTCATTCCACATTCCAAGGCCAAATTTGGCTGTTCCTCCTGGTGTTTCTTGACTTCCTACTTTTGCATTCCAGTCCCCTATAATGAAAAAGACATCTTTTTTTGGGTGTTAGTTCTAGAAGGTCTTGTAGGTCTTCATAGAACCGTTCAATTTCAGCTTCTTCAGCATTAGTGGTTGGGGCATAGACTTAGATTACTGTAATATTTAATGGTTTGCCTTGGAAATGAATAGAGATCATTCTGTCATTTTTGAGATTGCACCCAAGTACTGCATTTCAGCCTCTTTTGTTGACTATGACGGCTACTCCATGTCTTTAAGGGATTCCTCCCCACAGTAGTAGATACAATGGTCATCTGAGTTACATTTGCCCATTCTAGTCCATTTCAGTTCCTAAATGTTGCTGTTCACTTGCCATCTCCTGTTTGACCACTTCCAATTTACCTTGATTCATGGATCTAACATTCCAGGTTCCTATGCATTACTTTTCTTTACAGCATCAGACTTTACTTCCATCACCAGTCACATCCACAGCTGGGCACTATTTTTGCTTTGGCTCTGTCTCTTCATTCTTTCTGGAGTTATTTCTCCACTCTTCTCCAGTAGCGTATTGGGCACCTACTGACTGGGGAAGTTCATCTTTCAGTGTCATATCTTTTTGCCTTTTCATACTGTTCATGAGGTTCTCATGGCAAGAATACTGAAATGGTTTGCCATTCCTCCTCCAGCGGACCACATTCTGTCAGAACTCTTCACCGTGATCTGTCTGTCTTGGGTGGCCCTACATGGCATGGCTCATAGTTTCATTGAGTTAGACAAGGCTGTGGTCCATTAGAGTGATATCACATGCATATCTGAGGTAGCTGATACCTGCGATCAGACTGGTTAGTTTTCTGTGACTGTGGTTTTCATTCTGTCTGCTTTCTGATAAATAAGCTCTCTGGGTCTTGGATTTGTTTGAACCATCCGAGCATCTCTGGGAGGCATGGGGTTTGATTGCAAACTTGATTTCACCCCTCATATCATCTTGCTGGGGCTTCTTTGCCTTTGGACATGGGGTATCTTTTTTTGGTGGGATTCAATATTCTCCTGTTGATGGTTGTTCAGCAGCAAGGTGCAATTTTGGAGATCTCGCAGGAGAAGATGAGGGCACATCCTTCTACTCTGCAGTCTAGGGCCCATTCTTCGATAGCATGTAAACTGAGAACTTCCAGATGCACAAGCTGGATTTAGAAAAGGCAGAGGAACCAGAGATCAAATTGCCAACATTCGCTGGATCATAGATAAAGATTGCCAGGAGAAATATCAACTACCTCAGATATGCATGTGATAACACTCTAATGGCAGCAAGTGAAGAGGAAATAGTGAACCTCCTGATGAGAGCAAAAGAGGAGAGTGAAAAAGCTGATTTGAAATCAACATTCAGAAAACCAATATCATGGCAACTTGTCCCATCATTTCATGGCAAATAGATGGGGAAAAAGTGAAAGCAGTGACAAATTTTATTTTCTTGGGCTCCAGAATCACTGTGGACGGTGACAGCAGCCATGAAATTAAAAGACACTTGCTCCTTGGAAGGAAAGCTATTACAAACCTAGAGAACATGTTAAAAAGCAGAGTCATAACTTTGCTGACAAAGATCCGTATAATCAAAGCTATAGTTTTTCCAGTTGTCATGTACAGATGTGAGAGTTGGACCATTACAAAGGCTGAGTACAGAAGAATTGATGCTTTTGAATTGTCATGCTGCAGAAGATTCTTGAAGAATTCCTTGGACTACAAGGAGATCAAACCAGTCAATCCTAAAAGAAATCAACACTATATATCCATTGGAAGGATTGATACTGAAGCTCCAATACTTTGGCCACCTGATTCAAAGAGCCAACTAATTGGAAAAGACCCTGATGCTGGGAAAGATTGAAGGCAAAAGCAGGTGGTGACAGAGGACAAGATGGTTAGATAACATCATTGACGCAATGGACGTGAATTTGAGTAAACTCTGGAAGATAGTGGAGGACAGAGAAGTCTGGCATGCTGCAGTCCACAGGGTTGCAATGAGGTGGACACGACTTAGTGACTGAACAACAACAGCAAATAGAATTTAAGTTGGTATAATTACTTTGAAAACAATTAGGTATTATTTGAGGAAGTTGACAAATAATATCCAACCACCTAGTGATTCAAATCATAACTGGAAATCCGAGAAAAACTCTTGCACTGTATACCAGTAGATATGCACTAAGTTCATGGTATCAGTGCTCTTAAGAACAGAAAATGGAAACAACCCAAATGCTCTTTCATAGTAGAATGAACAGGTAGTTTTATCCTGATGTGATGGAATAGTATATAACAGTGAAAATTAAGTACTATAGTTTCATGTGTTATCATGGATGAATCTCACAAACAATGTTGGGGTACATGAAATGTGAAAAATACAATGAAAGCATGAGATATTCAATAACATATATATGTGTGTCATAAAACTGAAGGAAAATGAGAGTGATGACTACAAAAGTCAGGGTGATGCTTATATCGAAATGAAGAGAGGAACAAAACAGGTTGGGCACTATGAGAGCTTCAGATATTGAGAAGGATTGATTTCTGTTTCTCAGCTCACTGATGAAATGTCAGTGATCGTTAAGGCTATCTTGGCAAGGTCTCTTTCCACGATCAGCTCCTAGCTACAGCACAATGACTCTCAAATCTCACTCTATAGCACCTCTCTGTTGAAATCTAGATTTGTTTGTTTGGTTTTTCTTTGTTTTTTGCTTCTTCCCATCTTCACTATCAAAGGCAAACTGTACAATATTAAAGTTACTAAGGGATTTCACTGGTGGTCCAGTGGTTAAGACTCTGCACTCCCAATGGAGGGATCACAGATTTGATTCCTGTTTCGGGAAGAAGATCCTGTATGCTGTATGTCATGGCCAAAAAATTTTTAAATAAAGTTATTATCCTCGCTTACCAGTCTATGTTCCTTTCCTGTTGTCTGAGGCTGGACACTTAGTCATCCAACCTCTGCCTCAGTTTAGTTCAGTCACTCAGTCGTGTCTGACTCTTTGCGACCCCATGAATCGCAGCACGCCAGGCCTCCCTGTTCATCACCAACTTGCGGAGTTCACTCAGACTCGCGTCCATCGAGTCCGTGATGCCATCCAGCCATCTCATCCTCTGTCGTCCCCTTCTTCTCCTGCCCCCAATCCTTCCCAGCATCAGAGTCTTTTCTAATGAGTCAGCTCTTTGCATGAGGTGGCCAAAGTACTGGAGTTTCAGCTTTAGCATCATTCCTTCCAAAGAAATCCCAGGGTTGATCTCCTTCAGAATGGACTGTTTAGATCTCCTTGCAGTCCAAGGGACTCTCAAGAGTCTTCTCCAACACCACAGTTCAAAAGCTTCAATTCTTCGGCGCTCAGCCTTCTTCACAGTCCAACTTTCACATCCATACATGACTACTGGAAAAACCATAGCCTTGACTAGACGGACCTTAGTCGGCAAAGTGGTATCTCTGCTTTTGAATATACAATCTGGGTTGCTCATACCTTTTCTTCCAAGGAGTAAGCGTCTTTTAGCTTCATGGCTGTAATCACCATCTACAGTGATTTTGGAGCCCCAAAATAAAATCTGACACTGTTACCACTGTTTCCCCATCTATTTCCCATGAAGGGATGGGACCGGATGCCATGATCTTCGTTTTCTGAATGTTGAGCTTTAAGCCAACTTTTTCAGTCTCTTCTTTCACTTTCATCAAGAGGCTTTTTAGTTCCTCTTCACTCTCTGCCATAATGGTGGTATCATCTGCATATCTGAGGTTATTGATATTTCTCCTGGCTATCTTGATTCCAGCTTATGTTTCTTCCAGTCCAGCGTTTCTCATGATGTATTCTGCATATAAGTTAAATAAGCAGGGTGACAATATACAGCCTTGACGTACTCCTTTTCCTGTTTGGAACCAGTCTGTTGTTCCATGTCCAGTTCTAACTGTTGGTATCATAACAATTTCTTGTGTTATCTGTCTCAGTTAAGGATGCCATTAATCCTATCACCCACACCAGAATTGTGAAGGTCATCTTTAATTCCTCAACCCTACCTTGACTCAAGTTCTCTCATCTAGACATCTCTCAGATCTCTGCCTTCATTTCCAACCTTATTACCACTAATACGTGTTATGTGCTCAATCTCAGATTACCGGCATCACTTCCTACTTTTTCTTCCCATCTCTAATCTCTCTCTCCCAATTTTCCCCTATATCCTCTTTAGCCAATAATTTTTTAAAAATGAAATCCAGTCTTGTTTCTTGCCTAGAAATCTTAAACAGCTCCTCATTTTTAGGATCAAAAGCATTCTTTGTCATTAAAGAAGACATTTTAACCTTACAATCATTAATGCTAGTAACTAACATTTAGTCTGGACTTACTATGGGTCAAGCACCAATCAAAATGCTTTACATTTATTAACTTGTCCTCCCAACAACCCTATTAGACAGGTATTATTATTAAGTTCTTGGCCCATAGTGGCTGATCAATAAATACTGTTGGATGAATGCATTCTTCTTTTACATATGGGGAGACAAAGCTGAGGTTTAGTATGTTGAGTCGTCCGAGATTTTATACTGCTGCTGCTGCTAAGTCACTTCAGTTGTGTCCGACTCTGTGTGACCCCACAGATGGCAGCCCACCAGGCTCCTCCATACTTGGGATTCTCCAGGCAAGAACACTGAAGTGGGTTGCTATTTCCTTCTCCAATGCATGCATGCGTGCTAAGTCACTCCAGTCATATCCAACTCTGTGTGACCCTATGGACAGCAGCCCACCAGGCTCCTCTGTCCATGGGATTCTCTAGGCAAGAATACTGGACTGGATTGCCATTTCCTTCTCCAGATTTTATAGCTAGAAAATAGTAAATTAGTTACACAGGGCAGTCTGACTCCAGGGCCTAAATGTCATCCATTATGCCACAAGTATCTTTGAAATCGGGCTCTTTGGGTGCAGACAGAGTGAGGGGAGGTGACAGGCAAGCACACAGCCCCAGCAGAGGCCCCACTGTCTGTCTCTGGATTCCTTCTCTGGGAAGATGGGAGCTCTGCTTCACCAGGAAAGGGTAAGTGAGAACTCCAGGAAAATACATACACATGAATTTCGTTGCAACATTCATGTCTGTTTAGGCATTTGGTAAAGATCACCTGTAAGTATTACAGTTCCTATATAGAGTCTTGCCTGTCAAAATCATAACAAGCAATACACAACCTTCACTTTGCAAAGAAAAAAAATCAATAATAAATAAATAAATAAAGTTGAGCCCTAACCTACTTTTCTGGCCTCATCTCAGGATACTTCCTAGTGTCCTTTTTCTATCCTAATGACTGTTCTCTGAATTTATGAATCCATGCTTGTCCAGCTTTATTCATTCAGCTCTTGGCTCTGGAAAACCTTTCTCTTCTCCCCTCTTAGTCAGGGTAGCCCTTCTCAACCTTCAATATCCAACTTTCTTCTGCTGTCCTATGAGAAGCCCTCCTTTACCTGGAGGCTGAATTACTCCCTCTCTTTCTGCTCCCATAGCACTTTATTTGTGCTTTTAATTACAGACACTCTAACACTGTATTATGATTTATTTATGTGTCTGTACCTTGCCAGGTTGCGTTCTCCTTCAGGGCTCACACTGGGTTTCATTCATGTTTGTATCACCAGCCTACCACGTAATTAGGATTCAGTAAGTATTTGTTAATGAATTAATTGATGTCTTTGATTTGACTACAAAAGATACAGGAAATATTTCTTTGAAAAGACATTTCTTATAGTCACCTTTTTATAAAAGCTAAGAGTATAAGATTAAATCTTAATTTATCAAGGGCCCTTGGCGGGAAACTATTTCAATATCAACAATGTATCTTGCTTTTTGACATTACTTAATACAAGGGTGCCAAGGAACAGTTACAAAGACAAATCATAAATGTACTGTAATGAAGGGGGCTAAACAAATAAATAGGAATGATTTGCTGATCCTTACAATCCAGGGAATGAAGCCTAGGGAACTTAAAACCAAAAGAGCCTCAAATATTTTCACTTTTTTTTTTTTAAACTTTAAAGGATTTGGGAATAAAGAAACCATATTACTGGGCACCCCATGCTAAGTTTATTTTTATGATTTCCAGTTCAAATGCCTTCTCAAAAACATTAAGGACTTCTAGTCCTTTATTGTGGATTATGTGTCATCTCTTCTTTGTCTATGAGATGTAGATAACAACGAGTTCAGTTTCTGAGACCAGTCATTTAGTAGGTTATTTGGATCCCTGGGTCTCTGAAAATTGTTAATTTCTGCTAACCTGTCTTACTAACTACTATCTTCAAGAGAGATGCATCTGACTCATCAGCAGATCCAGAAGTTGGGCCATCCTTTTCATTGTTGTCCTCATATAATACTTGACAATTATTCCAAAATTATTTTCAGTAACTACGTTAAGTCTTTTCACCTTCTCCCTCCCCACCTTTCTCTGTGTAACTAAAAGCATCAGTTGAAAAAACTCTGAAAGGAACCTTTTCACCATTCTATTTCACAAATGTGACCCAAAGCATAGTGATTTTAAAGTTTTTTTTTAAAAGCTCCAAAAGAACTACATGCATAGAGATTTCTTCTAGCTTTTCGTCCCTGCTTCTTTGGTAAATTTAAGTTGCTTGACAAAGGAGCCAGCATAAAGAAAAGAACGTTTGGGTCCATGGGCCCAGGAGCGTCACAGAAGTGCCCACAAACAGACAGGAGCCTTCATGGTAACTCAATCAAACTGTTGAGTTATAACTGACTGAGTGAAAGACTAGTAAGTCAGAGCGATTCAAGATTCAGAGAGAGGATGATTAATAGTGAGTACAAAGCCCAAGACAGCAGGAGTGGGGTGTGTCTTCCAAAGCATAGGTGGAAAAAATAGCCTTAATAGGTGGAAAGGAGGGGTGTTATTTTGGAGGCAGGAAGTTGGGGGAGTTCCTTTTAAAGCTTTCTGTTTTCACTAAAGTAGGAGGTGAGGTCATTCTTTAAGGGTGAGGCAGGAGGGTCAGAGATTTGTGAAGGTTTGAAAAGGCAGTTGTAGATAATGGGAAACACTGCTTAGCCTGGCTGCCCAGAGGGCCCCTTTGCAGGTGGAACCACAAGAAGGCAAGGGAACTAAGAGCTCCAGGCTGAAATAGGGAGGAATGAAGGCAGAAAGAACTTGGCCCAAAGGGAGGGAAAGAGAGAAGAGGAGGTCAAAGGACCCATGTCTGAGGAGCAACTGAGGAAAGGGAAGGGTGGAGGAAAGGCTTTGGCCCGAAAGTGGGATCCAAATCATCATCATTTTAAGTGTAAGAAACACTATTGGATTGAAACAAAATTAAATATACTGTAATTTTACAATCCTGCATTTGAGCATTTATTTGTAGATTGTGGCTTTCAAACATTTTTTTAAATGAAATTTTATATAGACCCACTTGGTTGGATACAGAGTGGATGATCTAGAGCCTACCTACCCTCCGCCAGCCTTACGCCCCCACACAGCAGTCCCTGGGATGCTTTCACTGTCTCCCTGGACTCCTGAGACCATGGTTTAAATATCATTGTTATTCAAGTTTTAAGGCTGAAAAAATGTTTACATAGAATGAACACAATTCTGACCTTGTTCTGATAAGATGCTGGGTCACATATTTACTATCAAAGTCATGATATCTTCTCAAGAGCACATTTCTATATTTTCCACAGTGGACATATGTTATACTTAGAGTTCATGTTAACTGGCCTCAAATGGATTCTGAGACTTCCCTGGCAGTTCGGTGGTTAGGACTCCAAGCTTCTACTGCAGGGGGTGTGGGTTCAATCCCTGGGCAGGAAACTAAGATCCTGCATGTGGCACTGATTGGCCAAAAAAAAAAAAAGAATTCTGAATTCAATAAGGCATCAAAACCCACAAAAAGAATTAGTATTTGGGAAATCCTCCCCAGGTATGGAAAAATTCCTCCCCAGCTATGGGAAAGAAACGGATAACTTCTATACTATTAGTACTATCAGACAGAAAGTAAGTTTTCTGTCTGAACTGTCTCCTTCTTTTTTAAAATATTAGAAAATAAGACTAGTCCTTTACTTCCTATGTTCTAAATGTAAAATATTTTGCACACAGGTTGAAGAATTAAACAAAGAAAGTTGTAATATATAATTAGAAAAAAATGTGAGAAAAAATTTATATAAACTTGAAAGGTTTATATAACTTGGAAAGACCTAAAAACTTGGGAAAGTCAGAAGCCCCCAAAAGAAAAGAACAGACATATATGGCTACAGAAAAGGATGTATAATAGCAATAATGAACAAGGCCCCAAAGCCATAATCAAAATCCTGCTAAAAATATTTGCAACACATATGGCAGCATTTTTGAACAATATTCTATAATATCTATAAACATTCTTAAATAATATTAAATGCAAAAATATATTCTTTATCTTTTAATTTTTTATTTAAAAGTGATCAAATCTATAGAAAGCTTTCACAATTTCATTCCCAGCAAGATGTTTTGCCCTTGAATTAGAACAACAAGAAACACAGCAGTAAGGTGGGGGAACAGACAAGTAAACAAAAAAACAAGATGCTCTAATGGATTTAACCTAAGTAGGAAGTTATTATGAATGCACAGAGGTGGAGAAGGCAAACCAGTTTGATCAGTCAGGAAAGGCTACTCAAAGGAGGTAATATTTAGAGTGCTCCTTACAGATGAGTAAAAGTTAGGTAGATGGATAGTATTCTAATCAGAGGAAGCAACATTCACTCATCTATTCATTCACTCCAAGTTACAGGGCTTACTATGTGCTGGTCAGTGGGCTCTGGAAATAGCAGTAAACAGAGAGTCAAGTCTGTGCCCTCCTGGGGGGAAAGATAATTGACAAGTAGACACATAAATGTATAAACGACAAACAGGATAAAGGATGAGAGAGAGTCTAGGGTGGTGTGTGCAATTTTAGATAAGATGGTGAAGAGAAACACTCTCTAAGGAGATAACATTTGAGCAGAGACTTGAGTGAAGTAAGGGAGAAAGTGTGGAAGGAGGACAACAGCTAGTGCAAAGGCCCTGTGGTGGGCAGTGGGGACAGAACTGTGTGAGTGAGAGAGAAACACAGCAAAGGATTAAATTAGAGAAATATGCAAGGGGAGATCACGTAGAGCCTAGCATTCATCAGCATGGGACTTTGATGGGATCACCAAGGAAATGAATAGAGTTAGCTCAGAAGTGAGCTGGGAAATCCTAATATTTAGGGGTCTGGAAAAAGAGAAAGACCCAGAAAAGGAAACTATAATAAGAGGAAAACCAGAAATGAATGATGTTCCAGAAGTTTAGTGGGTGTTTTAAGATAAAGTTATTTACTGTACCAAAATGTAAGGAGTGAGAAAGACTAGAAAGTTCAAGGAACAGCGAGCAGCTCAGGATAGAGGGACAAAACCTGGGCAGGGCAATGGCATGAGAGGATGGTCACAAAGCAACTTCCTCAGTCACTACTTTGACAATAATATTAACAAGAAGGCCTTAAACATAATCCAAAACAAACGTAGAGTAATCTTAAAAACGTACTTTTACATACATACGCTGAGTTGGCTCTCTAAGTGACACTATGCAGGAAAATCTAAATTAATAGATGAGGAATTTGGGGCTCAAAGTCAGGGGGAACATGACCATTTAAAAGATACAATGACCAATGACACAGTTAGGTCACCCCTTCTCTGATTCCACCTCCAGTGCCCTTTCTACTACCTCTGCCTACCTCCTCTTAATGGTACAACATTCAAAGTAGGCATAAATCTGATAACTTATTTTTCTAGATTTATTTTTCTCATAAAAATTTCCTTTAAAAATTCTATCTATTTTTAAATCTATTAACAAACCAAGAATGAAATCAACCCATAAGATTTCTGATACAGGTAACACTGAAAGAGATGAATCTGTCACGATGAGGCTTTATTCATAGAGGCTAGCTGGGATCAGAATCTAATAGATTCAGCAGATGGAGCTTTCTCTCTCTCAGATGTAATGGAAGTCAAAACACTCTACTTTTTCAGCGGGTTTTTATCATATATTTTACTGAGTTATTGAATGTTTTAGCAATCAGAGACAGTACTTAGAGACTTGGAAAAAAAGTAAATTTGGGAATTCCCTGGAGGTCCAGTGGGTAGGACTCCATGTTTTCACTGCCAAAGGTAAGGGTTCAATCCTTGGTCAGGAAACAAAGATCCCATAGGCCACCTGGTGAGGCCAAAACAAATAAAGAAAGAAAAATTTAAAAAATTAGAAAGCATGAATTTGATGTTCCTAAATATTTCCTCATTTATTGAAAATTGGATGAAGCATAAGCTGGAATCAAGATTGCTGGGAGAAATATCAATAACCTCAGCTACGCAGATGACACCCCCCTTATGGCAGAAAGTGAAGAGGAACTAAACAGCCTCTTGATGAAGGTTAAAGAGGAGAGTTAAAAAACTGGCTTAAAACTCAACAGTCAAAAAATGGAGATCATGGCATCCGGTCCCATCACTTCATGGCAAATAGATGGGGAAACAATGGAAACAGTGACAGACTTTATTTTCTTGGGCTCCAAAATCACTGCAGATGGCGACTGCAGCAGTGAAATTAAAAACACGCTTGCTCCTTGGAAGTAAAGCTATGACCAACCTGCTAAGTTGCTTCAGTCATGTCTGACTCTGTACGACCCCATAGATGGCAGCCCACCAGGCTCCCCCTTCCCTGGGATTCTCCAGGCAAGAACACTGGAGAGGGTTGCCATTGCCTTCTCCAATGCATGAAAGTGAAAAGTGAAAGTGAAGTCACTCAAGTCGTGTCCGACCCTCAGCGACAGCATGGACTGCAGCCTTCCAGGCTCCTCCATCCATGGGATTTTCCAGGCAAGAGTACTGGAGTGGGATGCCATTGCCTTCTCCTAGACAGCATTATTAAAAAGCAGAGGCATTACTTTGCCAACAAAGGTCTGTCTAGTCAAAGCTGTGGTTTTTCCAGTAGTCATATATGGATGTGAGAGCTGGAAAATTAGAAAGGCTGAGCGCCAAAGAATTGATGCCTTCAAACTGTGATCCTGGAGAAGACTCTTGAGACTCCATTGGACAGCAAGGAGATCAAACCAGTCAATCCTAAAGGAAATCAACCTGAATATTCATTGGAAGGATTGATGCTGAGGTTGAAGTTACAATACTCTGACCACCTGATGGAAAGAGCCGACTCATTGGAGAAGAACCGAATGCTGAGAAAGATTGAAAGCTGGAGGAGAAGGGGAGGACAGAGGATGAGATGGTTGGATGGCACTATCGACTCAATGCATATGAGTTTGAGCAAACTCCAGGAGATGGTGAAGGACAGGGAGGTCTGGAGTGTTGCAGTCTATGGGGCTGCAAAGAGTCACACACGACTGAGCAACTGAACAACCACTATCTCATACCAGAATAAAAGTTGCTTCAGCCATGTCCCCAACTCTGTGCGACCCCATAGACGGCAGCCCACCAGGCTCCCCCGTCCCTGGGATTCTCCAGGCAAGAACACTGGAGTGGGTTACCATTTTCTTCTCCAATGCATGAAAGTGAAAAGTGAAAGTGAAGTCGCTCAGTCGTGTCTGACTCATAGTGACCCCATGGACTGCAGCCTACCAGGCTCCTCTGCCCATGGGATTTTCCAGGCAAGAGTACTGGAGTGGGTTGCCACCGCCTTCTCTGATAAAAGTCCTGAGAATCATTTTTTTTCAGGCTATGCTGAGTCTTTGTTGTGCTGCAGGGGCTCAGTAGTTGCAACACGCAGGGTTCTCTAGTTTTGGCTTAGTTGCTCTGGGGCATGTGGGATCTTAGCTCCCCGACAAAGGATCTAACACAGATTTTCCCTGCATTGGAAGGCGGATTCTTTACCACTGGACCATCAGAGAAGTCCCACTGATTATCTTTTTTTCCTTCTGATTTTAACTAATGTACAAAGCCACACCTAAGATCCTCAACAAAACTTTGAGTATGTTAGTGATGGGTTGGAGTTACTTTTTCAGCTTCGTAAATGCCTGGCTGTATATACTTGTGGGAAAGGTGTTGTGGTAGGGATGTATGAGGAATACCCGTAGAAATTAAAAATAGATGAATATTGCTGATATATAGATGTTAAGTTTACTAAAATAGTTCATATATATATATAGTTTACAAAACAATGTTTACGGCTCATTCCACTTTTCCTTTGGACAACCTTTATTTAATGCTATTGACCAAACAGCCTGCTATTTTTAATAACTTCCACATGCCTGAGAATCTATATCCACATTGTCTCTAATTTACAGCACTTATCTTGTCCATTTCCACTCAGGGCAAACAGTAGGAGCTTAATAAATATGTTTTTAAGAAAGATAGATCAATGGCTGATAGAGGAAAGAATAGATAATATATTATTTCAACTGGATAAACAGGTGGGAAATAATTCATGCATAGTCAAAGATTTTTTTAAATTCAAAATATCCCATTTATTTTGTTCTTTTAATTATGAAAGTCTTATGCAGTTATAGTTGCAAAAGATCTCAAACAAAACAGAAATGTAAAAGGAAAGCAAAGGAATTACTTGAGATAAGCTGTATGATATTCTATAGCAGATTTTCAAATATGGGTTATTAAAGTATTTTTGCTTATATTCTTATCTTTTTACTTTTAATAAATTGGTAGTTATCCTAATTACAAATGGTTAGGCCCACAGACTCTGAAGGCAAATTGTCTGAATTTAAGCCCTGCCCTGCCACTCTTTAGCTGTATGTATGTCCTTGAAAAAGTGACTGACCCTCCTGGTGTCTCAGTTTCCTCATCGGTTAAGTAGCATGGATCTAATAGGATTTAAAAAATAATTAACTGAATTGATATAATGAGGAATTTAGAAAATGCCAAGCAGAGAGTAATACTACCTAAGCATTAATTCTTATTAAAAATATAACTTTCCTTCCCCAGTTATGTTGCGTGCCTCTTGCTATTGCACAGTCAGCCCTCTGTAGCCATGCACTCTGCATCTGTGGATGTGTCATTTTGTGTAAGAGACTTAAGCATATGTAGATTTTGGTACGGGTCCTGAAACCATTAATCTCCCTGAAGATACTGAAGGACCACTGTGTATCATCTACCTATTTCCAGCTGGATACGTTTCTGGATGACTGACTCATCTGTTTAATCTTGTCCTTATACCACACTGCTTTAATTAATATTGTTGTGTAATATATGTTAACATCTGTTATAATGTATGTTAACACAATGACTCCTCTTCTTAGAATTAAAGCATATGTATATGTATATATTTATGATTTTTCATTTTTATATATGAAAACACTGTCTCAAATTTAACATTATTTAGTTTTGTTTTCCCGAGAAGGCAATGGCAACCCACTCCAGTACTCTTGCCTGGAAACTCCCATGGACGGAGGAGCCTGGTAGGCGGCAGTCCATGGGGTCGTGAAGAGTCAGACACGACTGAGTGACTTCACTTTCACTTTTCGCTTTCATGCATTGGAGAAGGCAATGGCAACCCACTCCAGCGTTCTTGCCTGGAGAATCCCAGGGACGGGGGAGCCTGGTGGGCTGCCGCCTATGGGGTCGCACAGAGTCGGGGACACGGCTGAAGCGACTTAGCAGCAGTTTTGTTTTAATGGTATTAAACCTATAAAATAATTCAGGTGACCTCTTTCAAATATGTAAGCTGCTCATTCAATACATTAATCTGTGTTTTCATTTACTCCAGTCTTCTTTTTATAAAGAAAACAAATTAAATTTTATATTTTATTTTTATTCATATAGGTCATACTCTTTGCCAAAATTAATTCTAGGTACTTTCTATTTCTTATAGTTATTGTGAATTAATTCTCTTTTTCATCGTATTTTTATTATTCTTACCATGTAGAAATGGCGTTAAAGTGTGTATATTCTCTTATATCTTCTTTTTAGATCCTCCAGCATTTTTAGCTTCCTATCAAGAGATATTCAATTAATTTTATTAATTTTTAAAGTTATCTAGCTATATAATCATGTTCAAATAATGGCATATTGCCTTCTCCTTTTGCATATTTTTACATCACATCTAATACATGTTTTTTTGCGTTGGTCAGAACTTCTAACACATTCTTATAGGAAAGTGGCTAAAACTTATACCACAGATAAAAACAAATCTCCCTTATACAGAAAATCCTTCTGCCAAACCCAGAGAAAAAGACCCACAAAAGAAAAACAGATAAAGGATGTAAATAGTTCAGAAACAAGAAAACATAAACTCATAAATGTTAAAAAAAAACATTCAACTTCACTTATAATGCAAAAAATGCTGTAGTGCCATTTTTTACCCATTAGCCTGGCAAATAATCAGAACTTTGCTAACACTGTTGAGAGACCATGGGAAAACAGGTGCTCTCATTCACGGCTGGTGGGAATTTAAACTGATTTAATCCCTACAGAGGGCAATTTGGCAATATCTATCAAAATTACACATGTATATGCCCTTTGACCCAGCAGTACCACTCCCAGGAATTTATCCTGCAGATGTAGTTGCACACGCGCTGATGAGCTATGTGCAAGGTTATTCATTGCAGCATTGTTTGTAATAGCAAAATATTGGAAACAATCCAAATATCTATCAATAAGGAATCATTCAGATAAATAGTAGTATATACATGAAATGGAATACTATGATGCCAAGAAAGAATGGTGTACTGACAATGCAGAAGGATCTCCAAAATATAAATTACTGAGAAAATCAAAGTGTGCAACAGCAAGTATGTATGCTACCTTTTGTGACAGAAAAAGGGGGCAAATATTTTATAATAACTATGAACAGAGTATAACCTTTAAAAATTGTGAGACGCTATATATATAGTACACCTATAACTTATATTATACATCAACTATACTTCAATTTTTTAAAATTGAAAATAAAATTTAGGGAATTCTGTGGCAGTCCAATGGTTAAGACGTCACACTTCCTCTGCAGAGGGCATAAGTTCAATCCCTAGTCCAGGAACTAAGATCCCACATGCTTTGTGGCAAGGCCAAAACAAATAAATTTAAAAAAAATTTTTTTTAATGTAAAGGCGAAATAAGAATATGTATTTGTATCTGTATACTTATAAAGAGATTCTGGAATAATGCATAAAGTATAATAGGGATTATTTTTGGTAATCTAGGTTTGAGCTAATGGGAGATAGGATGGGCAATCCTATACTTTTTATTTGAGTATAATTTATTTTATTTGAGTATAATTGATTTACAATGTTATTTTAATTTCTGCTGTACAGCAAAGTGATACAGTTATACATATATAACAAAGTGATACAGTTATACATATATATGCATTCTTTTTTATATTTTTTTCCATTATAGTTTATCACAGGATATTAAATATAGTTCCTTGTGCTATACGGTAGGATCTTATTGTTTATTCATTCTATATATAATAATTTGCATCTGCTAATCCCAAATTCCCAATCCATCCCTCCCAACCTCCCAATCCATCCCTCCGAACCTCCCGATCCATTCCTCCCAACCCTCCTCCCCCTTGGTAACCACAACATTGTTCTCTATGTCTGTACTCTGTGTCTGTTCCATAGATAGGTTTGTTTGTGTTACATTTTAGATTAAGCATGTAAGTGATACCATACGGTATTCGTCTTTCTCTCTCAGACTTCACTTAGTATGATATTCTCTAGGTCCATCTATGTTGCTGCAAATGGTGTTATTTCATTTTTATGGCTGAGTAATATTCCACTGTATATATATGCACCACATATTTATCCATTCATCTGCCAGTGGACGTTTAGGTTGTTTCCATGTCTTGGCTATTGTGAATAGTGCTGCTATGAACATAGGGGTGCATGGATCTTTTTGAATTATAGTATTGTCTGGATATATGCCCAGGAGTGGGATTGCTGGATCATATGGCAACTCATTTTAGTTTTTTGAGTAACCTCCATACTGTTTCCTTAGCAGCTGCACCAACTTACGTGGAGTGGGAAACTTAACTAAACCTGCTTATTTTTTGATATGTTTGAATTATAAGAATTGACTGTCTATTTAGAAAAACGTGGGGAAAACATGTGAATGTATTGTACAGTCAACATTTTAAAAATTTAAATCAATATTTAAATTGGCTATTATGGCCCCCTTTTAAATTGTTAACAGAGCATGGTGAAGTGGCTGGACATACTCCCAGGGACTTATTGTGTCAGCTGTTGTGTTTCTATGTGTAGCTTTCTGCTTTGAAATTAGAAGACCTGGATAAGCTGGATTCAAATACTGGCTGTAGCCTTAGGCAAGCTATTTAACCACCACATGGGGTTGTCATTAGAAACTGAATGAGGAATGTAACATTGTACAGGTTTTAGTTCAGAGCCCAGCATGTACTAAGTGGAAATGTTTGTTTTCATTTTTCTGAGAGTTGGTGCTTGTTCCTCCCTCCACCCAAGGCACCCAGTACTCACTTCCCTTCAAAGCTCTTGTTCTCTGTGGTTACAGTTGTTTGCAAGTCTGATCCCTTGAAGACAAACACCCTATTTTACTCAGCTCTGTCCCTGCAGTGTCCAACATACAGCCTGCCAGGTAGTAGGCTGTAAGTGAGCCCGTGTTCCCTCTTTCAACAAATATCTGTTGACCACCTACTATTTGGCCAGGTACTCTGCTTGCTGTTGAGCGCTGAAGAGACCTGTGGTCCTGCTGACAGTCTAGCAGAGGAGACAGACATGAAATAGATACTGGATTGAAGTGGAGTGAGGATGAAGAAGAAATTGTCCCTAAAGTACAAGGAGACCCTCCACGGAGGGGTTGATCAGGGAGTGTCTTCCTTAGAAACTGGCTTTTAAAGTGAGAATTGAAGATAAATGGTATTACTTTAGCCAAGATTATAAAGAATGTTGCAGGGGAGGGAACTGCCTCCTCCAAGAAGCGTTTCATGCCAGTGGGGAGCCAAAAGATCAGGTGACCCCTAGGAGGGAGGAAGAGAGAAACTTCTGCAGCAACCTTGGAAGACTTGATAAGACTTGTTAACACTGGTGTGCTTCATACTGAGAACAATGGGCTTCCAAAGAGGGTTTTAAGGAGGAGAAAGAATTGATTAGATTTGCATTTCTTCAAATCGTTCTGATTGCTCTAGAAAAGTCAGGCAGAAGTGTGTGAATGAATGAGTGAAAAAGCTGGCTTAAAACTAAACAATCAAAAAACCAAGATTATGGCATTTGGTTCCAACACTTCATTGCAAATAGATGGAGAAACAATGGAAACAGTGACAGCCTTTATTTTCTTGGGTTCCAAAATCACTGTAGATGGTAACTGCAGCCATGAAATTAAAAGACACTTGCTCCTTGGAAGAAAAGTTATGACCAACCTAGATAGCATATTAAAAAGCAGAGACATTACTTTGCCTACAAAGGTCCATCTAGTCAAAGCTATGGTTTTTCCAGTAGTCATGTATGGATGTGAGAGTTGGACCATAAAGAAAGCTGAGCACCAAAAAATTGATACTTTTGAACTGTGGTGTCGGAGAAGACTCTTGAGAATTCTTGGACTGCAAGGAGATCCAACCTGTCAATCCTGATCGAAATCAGTCCTAAATATTCATTGAAAGGACTGATGCTGAAGCTGAAGCTCCAATACTTTGGCCACCTGATGTGAAGAACTGACTCATCTGTTCTTCACTCAACAGGAAAAGACCTTGATGGAAATATTGAAGGAGGGGGGAAAAGGTGATGACAGAGGATGAGATGGCTGGATGGCATCACCAACTCGGTAGACATGAGTTTGAGCAAGCTCCAGGAGTTGGTGATGGACAAGGAAGCCTGGTGTGCTGCAATCCATGGGGTCGCAAAGAGTCAGACATGACTGAGCGACTGCACTGAACTGAAACAGTAATTCTTTGCTAATTATATTTAATAGACCATAATACAGATTTATTTGGTTTGCACATTCTTTTATATTTCACTGAGACCATATCCTCTTTAGATCTAGGAATTCACATATCTCTTTGAGCTATAGATTATTAACCATTTCTAGAGTGGTTTCCCAGGTGGTCCTAGTGGTAAAGAACTTGCCTGCCAGTGCAAGAGACATAAGAGATACAGGTTGGATCTGCCATGCCCTGGAGGAGGGCATGGCAACCTACTCCAGTATTCATGCCTCAACATAGACTGAGGAGCCTGGCCAGCTATGGTCCGTAGGGTAGCAAAGAGTCCAACACAAATGAAGTGACTTGGCATGCACACGAGTGGTTACCGCTATAGATAGCTTCTGCTACCTGTTTATGTAAGTTTACTGTAGAGGATAATTCAACCTTGAAACTCTGAGGCGATCTCTTCTACCCTCGTGTAGGCAGGCCAACCCTTCCCCTTGCTCTGCTTCAGGAGAAACCTCAAAGAACTTGACAAGAGAAATATTTCTAGCAAAGAAGCAAAAGCAAATATGGAAATTAAGGAATACCAGGGTAAAGCCAGTTTGCCTCTTAATTAGTGTGATTTTTACAGTAACTCTTTGATTGCCTTAAGCATCTAGAAATGAATTTGGGTAACAGTTCAGGAAGTGGTACTTGGAACTGTAGTATAATTAGGGAGCTTCTGGTCTAACAATAGCTAGCTAATATACTTGGCTAAAGTTAATAGATTAAAATGATGTAACAGAATACTTATTGTCTTTTCAAAATAATAATAATACATATAAATTGCATTATTGTATTACAGTTGTAATAATTATAATACAATTTTAAAGTCTGAAATTACTTTTATTCTGTTCTTCATCTTGTAAAGAATTTGACATTATTGCTTATATAGGTGCTAAGTAATAAAGTTCTGAATGTCTGTTTAGAAGGTTATGACCTTAGGGGAAATATATTTTCTTTTCCTCCTTTGATTTTTTTTTAAAAAGGGGAAAAAGCCATTGTTTTGTAATATAATTAATGATGTAGATATAAATTGTGGTGCTTTAAGCTTTTTAAATCTGAATGAATGAAAAGTCCAAGGACAACAAGCAAGATTTTAAATGTCTTGTAACACATTTCTTCACCATAGGGAGAGAATATAAACACCATGTGAAAATGCATCTCAAACACTGGACTCTTTTCAGACAGGCTTGATGAGGTTGATAAGCACTCTCTGTGAGAAAATTATTCTTTGACTCCGAGGGGGTAGTTACTTGGTAATTATATAGAACTTGATTTTTTGTTTGTTTTAAACCAAGGGAAACACTGTATTTTGAAGAAGTGACAGTTCTGTGTCTCACTGATATCAATTTGTCATGGTTACAATTTATCAATCAAATAAAAGATGAGTCATGAGAGCAGTGTATCTTTGGAATACTTGAGAATGCCTGGTACCATAGATTATACATAGACATCAAGAAAACAACTGGTGACGAAAAACTAATAATAATAATGGGGTATAACAGAATGCTTACCAAGTGGTAGGCACTTTTATTCACTCTTACAAGTACCATGGATAATAAAAACCAATTCTCACAATGATGTAGATCCTGTTCTTATCCTGATTTTACTGGTGGAGAGGCTGGGTCAATAGAGGACGGGAAACTTACACAAAATCCCAGAAGTAGAAGGCAGTGGAGCTGCCCCTAGAGTCTTTAATTAACCATTATGGTTCCAAATAGGAAAAGGAGTACGTCAAGGCTGTATATTGTCACCCTGTTTATTTAACTTGTATGCAGAGTACATCACGAGAAACTCTGGGCTAGAGGAAGCACAAGCTGGAATCAAGATTGCCGGGAGAAATATCAATAACCTCAGAAATATGCAGATGACACCATCCTTATGGAAGAAAGTGAAGAAGAACTAAAAAGCCTCATGATGAAAGTGAAAGAGGAGAGTGAAAAAGTTGGCTTAAAGCTCAACATTCAGAAAACTAAGATCATGGCATCCAGTCCCATCACTTCATGGCAAATAGATGGGGAAACAGCAGAAACAGTGGCTGACTTTATTTTTGGGGGCTCCAAAATCACTGCAGATGGTGATTGCTGCCATGAAATTAAAAGATGCTTACTCTTTGGAAGGAAAGTTATGACCAACATAGACAGCATATTAAAAAGAAGAGATGTTACTTTGTTAACAAAGGTCCGTCTAGTCAAGGCTATGGTTTTTCCAGTAGTCATGTATGGATGTGAGAGTTGGACTATAAAGAAAGCTGAGCACCAAAGAGTTGATGCCTTTGAACTGTGGTGCTGGAGAAGACTCTTGAGAGTCCCTTGGGCTACAAGGAGATCCAACCAGTCCATCCTAAAGGAGATCAGTCCTGAATATTCATTGGAAGGACTGATGCTAAAGCTGAAACTCCAATACTTTGGCCACCTGATGCGAAGAACTGACTCACTGGAAAAGACTCTGATGCTGGGAAAGATTGAAGGCAGGAGGAGAAGGGGACGACAGAGGATGAGATGGTTAGATGGCATCACTGACTAAATGATCATGTGTTTGAGTGAACTCCGGGAGTTGGTGATGGACAGGGAGGCCTGGTGTTCGGCGGTTCATGGGGTCGCAAAGAGTCAGACACAACTGAGCAACAACTGAATTGAATGCTCTTTATAAAATGTGGGGTGACTAAAGCTGAGGTTTTCAAACAGCAGGTCATAGCCTGCTGTTTTAGCAAGCCTTAAAAACATAATTAGAATAGAACAGAAAATACCAGAGTGCATCGCAGTAATGTTTGGCAGAACTGTCTTGTTTCAGCCCTTTATGTATAGGCTTGTGGATTAGGTCATAACGTACAATGTATTTCTTACTGTGGGTTGAGATTAAAAAAATTTTTTTGTAAGCCCACTAACCTGAAATATTAGGTGTTGACGGTGTTTTGCTTTTTAATTATCAAATCAAAAGCATTGAATAACTAGTCTTTTAAGTTCTCTTTACTAATTAAATTGTAAAAAAATTGGAGAACGATCATTTAAATTTTATCTATAATTTAAAAACTTGACCAACTAAAAGTTTTTAAAAACCTAGAAGTAAATGAAAATTTAAGGCAATAAAATTAATAGTTTGAAATCTTATGTGGTAAAACATCTATCTTTCAATTACAATTAAAATATGAACATCATAGTTCAAACTAGCCTCATCTTTGGTCCTTTTTATACTTTTCAGTATTTTCAAATGGAGCTTCCCTGGAAGTCTCAGTTCAGTTCAGTTCAGTTCAGTTGCTCAGTCATGTGTGACTCTTTGCAAGCCCACGGACTGCAGCAAGCCAGGCTTCCCTGTCCATCACCAACTCCTGGAGTTTGCTCAAACTTTTGTCCATCGAGTCGGTGATGCCATTCAACCATCTCATTCTCTGCCATCCCCTTCTCCTCCCAATTTCAATTTTTCCCAGCATCAGGGTCTTTTTCAGTGAGTCAGTTCTTCACATTAGGTGACCAAAGCATTGGAGCTTCAGCTTCAGCATCAGTCCTTCCAATGAATATTCAGGACTGATCTCCTTTAGGATGGACTGGTTGGATCTCCTTGCAGTCCAAGGGACTCTCAAGAGTCTTCTCCAACACCACAGTTGAAAAGCATCAGTTCTTCGGCGCTCAGCCTTCTTTATAGTCCAACTCTCACATCCATACATGACTACTGGAAAAACCAAAGCATTGACTAGATGTACCTTTGTTGGCAAAGTAATGTCTCTGCTTTTTAATATGCTGCCTATGTTGGTCATAGCTTTTCTTCCAAGGAGCAAGAGTCTTTTAATTTCATGGCTGCACATTGCTTGAATCTTTCCACTTCTTGTATCCTCAGTGCTGCTAAATTAGTTCAGGCCATTACCAGCTCCCCTTGGTTTTCTGCAATAGTCACTCTAACACATCTTCTCATCCCCTGTCTTGCTTCCTTCAAATCTATTCTTTACAAGGTTCTTTCTAAAGCCCTAATCTAATTACTCCTTTTCCTAAGACCCCTTAATGACTCAGTATTGTCAAATTATCAAACTGGCTGCATCTGTCCTTGCTTCTCTCTTTTGTCCTATCTCTAGCCATTCATCTTCTACAATGTTTTCCATATATTCTGAATTCTTTCCAGAGTCCCTAATGCACCATGCTCATCTTTTGTCATGTTGTTCTCTCTGCTAGGAATGTCATCTGTAAATGTGTGCTCGTTAATTCATCACTCAAAACTTTAATTAAGGGTATCTACGTGTCCAGCCCTGTACATTGTCCTGAAATTTCCCTTTATGGTCAGGAACTAGAAGCATCAGTGGGCCATTGTACTGTACTAGGTGAGTCCCAGGATGGGATGTAGACACAGGAATTGTGGGGGTTATGGATGAAACCAAGTCCAGGGATAAGTGAAGGCACTGGAAGGAGGAAGAGGGTGAAGAGTAATCTTCATTGAAGGAGCAGCATGGATGTAGGCCTAGAGCTGAGAGACTGAGAAATGACAATCAGTATGGCCAGAGGGGACATTGTGCAAGCCTCAGAACATGAACGGGACTGGGCGAGGCAAGGTCCAGTCACAAAGGGGATGTGCTAGAGTGCTGGGGTTTCTTTTCTTGTGAAGTAAAGGGTAGACACTGAAGGTTTTTTGTTTTAAGTGGAAGAAATGTATGGGAAGCTAGAGAAAAACAAGAGTTAAATGGTCACATTTATTTTAAAAAATCAACTCGCTGGCAGCATTGCTAGAAAAAGTGACAGTTTGTCACAAATTGTCTAAAGAAGAAAACACAGTCCTGAGTTGAAAAAAGAAAATCACCTGAAAAAATTTCAGGGGTATCTTATGCAGCTGGGGCAATTGACTACTGTGATGAGAAAGTTTAAACTGGATGAGTGCAAACTAGTTTTAAGTTTTCATGCTTTCGTAGACCCAAGATTATGAGTCTTTGAGGGCAATGCCTCTGCCTGTCTTGTTTTTACTATATTCTCACCACTTACAGCAAATCCAGCATGCACTAGATTATCGACAAATATTTTTGACTAAGTGATTCTGAAGTGTCTTTTTCTAAGGTCATTCAGTGAAAATAGCTCCCTGGTATTAAAAGAAAGGCAACAGTGTTCCCCCAGTTGTTAAGGATAACATGTTCAAATTTATGAAGCAATGTGTGATTACCTAGAATCTATTGTAGGCCCAATTATAGGAAAAAATCATATCTGAAGAAAACATTTTTATCATTAGGTCTTTTTCTGTCCAGGGAAGTGAACAGTTTTTCTCATCATTGTATCCCCAGCCCCAGTACAGTACCTGTTTCATGATGGGGACTCAGAATATTAGCTAAATGAATGAATGTCTGAGCAGGTATAGGGAATGTGTCTTTAAGGCACTTGTATTCACAAAATTGCTAGTAAAGATTTTTTTCTGCACTTTTCTTTATCAGCTTTAATCTTCCAGAAGAAAGGAATGTACAGAAGTTAGAGATTGTCTTTAGGCCAGAAAGGACTTCAGGAACCTTTTAGCAGTAAGAATACTTCATGGATGGTGAAGAGCTCTGCCTAAGAACAGGGAGAATTCAGCTCTCCTGATCCAAGACATTTTTCACTGTCTCATTTTGTAATTTCAATTTTAAAAGATGTGACAACATTTATTAAAATACTGATTGATCTTGTGAAACTCACTTTTTTGGTACAGCTCTGACCTATTTCATTGGAGCTACTAGAAAGCCATGTATTTCCTGCAGGAGCAAAATTTTAAATACAGATGTGGAATTAAAAAATGAAGGTGTCTTTGTCCTTCAAGTAAACCTCGTGTGTTTTTCTCTATGCCAGTTATTTCCACAGTAAAATTTGTTGGCTTCAGTCTTCAACAACCAAGAAGGTTTATGTTGTACACAAGACCTCAGGGATTTCATGTTTGCTGAAGCCAGTAAAAGCAAATTCTCTCATGCCCTCCTACCAAGAGTTCCTGATCACATTCTGCCAGTTGCCTTCTCAGATTTGGTAGTGATTCTGGTTCTCTCTCTAGATCCCAGGATGAAGTCCCATTTACTCTATCCTTTCTCACTGGGTCCCCTTTTTATTCCATTAGGTTCCCTTGGTGGTCTTCCTTTCTTCCCTTAGCCACCCTGATCACACAAGAAATATGTTTTCAGATTTCTCACTCCCACTAAAGCTTTTTTTTTAAAAAAAATGTATTTTTATTTATTTTTTGACTGTGCCAACTCTCTCCTTTTTTTTAAAAAAATCATTGGTTTTTTAAATCGGGATTGTGAATATGCCTACAGGGTGGATTTTTTTTAAAGAAAAACTAATATTATGTAAATGAGGATATAATATGGCTTGGGATAATGGCAGCATGTGGGATCTAGTTCCCTAACTAGGGATCGAACCTGGGCCCTCTGCATTGGGAGCACAGAGTCCTAGTCACTGGACCACCAGGGAAGTCCCAGCTCCCACTAAAGCTTAAATGTCTGAAACCATTCTCCTACTCTCTCCACCCTATGCCATTCGTTTGTGAGAAAAAACTAGAAGGGAGAAATAACACCTGCCAGTTCTATGTCCCTAAAGGCAGGGACAAGAAGACAATTCTTTTAGGAGCTCCCCTGATGGCCTTAGGGCTGCCCACAGTCTTTCAGGTCCTCTCTGGAGAGGCCTGGTTGGAAAGGGAAGAAAAGCCCTGTTGGCCTATCTTCTTATCTTAGTTCCTGTCTGTGGAAGGGCATTCACATCTCCTGCCTTGAGGGTTCAGCCAGAGGGCCCAGAGGATCCTGCTC
The DNA here is from genome assembly GCF_016772045.2 of Ovis aries. Taxonomy (NCBI): domain Eukaryota; kingdom Metazoa; phylum Chordata; class Mammalia; order Artiodactyla; family Bovidae; genus Ovis; species Ovis aries. The sequence goes on from NC_056056.1 coordinate 46,556,388, forward strand.
CCTAACAAGAATAAAAGGAAGCTGGGAGCTAAACAAGCTACAGTCCCCATTGTTGATAAGGTGTGGGTGATAGGTAAGCTCCTGTTGAAAAGATGATCTAGAGCTGTGTGAACTTTGCAACAGCCCCTTGTTTATCAGATGCTTACTTCAAGGACTAGGTTTTGTGTTTTTGTATTTTCTTCTAGCGTCAGGGGTGACACTACCATAAGACAAGACTGGACAAAATCTCCTGACACAATGAGTGACAAGCTCTACTGACCTGCCTCCAGTTTACTCTAGATGTAACAGTGGACGCAAGGATTCCTCAGAAAAGTGAGGCCCTTTTGGGCCACCCTGGACTTTGAAAATGCTATAGTAGGTACACCCTGGAGGAGGGCATGGCAACCCACTCCAGTATTCTTGCCTGGAGAATCCCACAGATAGAGGAGCCTGGTGGGCTACAGTCCATGGGTCCCAGAGTTGAACACAACTGAAGTGGCTTAGAATACACAGTTAAGTATAGGGCCTTGGGGGCTCTCCAAAACCCTGACTAATCTGGGTATAGCATGAATTTCTTGGTCTCCTGACCCACTCTCTTTCTGACCGGAAAACTGAAACCTTTGCATAAAATAGGAAGATTTGTATTCTAGTGATAAAAGATGAAGCTGTGGGACTTCCCTGGTGATCCAGTGGTTAAGATTCTGGACTTCCACTGCAGGGGGCATGAGTTCGATCTCTGGTTGGGGAACTAAGATCCCATATAATACACAGAACGGCCAAAAAAAAAAAAAAAAAAAGATATTCTTGCCTGAAGAACCCCATGGACAGAGGAGCCTGGCGGGCTACAGTCCGTGGAGTCTCTAAGAGTCCAGCACTAGTGAAGTGACTTACCACGCACGCACACACTCGTCAGGAAACTAGATCCCGCAAGCTGTGTGGTGCAGGCCCCCACAAAATGCAGCTGAAACTGTTAATACCCATGTCCTTCATATGTCCCCCTCTTCCTTCTCCATACTTTCTTGTGTTGTGTCTGTTGGTATATTATTAAGATGATGCTTCTGCCACCTGGGTAATTAAGTCTGTGATCTTCACTGTCTCCCACCTTATTATCTCAGAAGGCCAACTCGGCACTGATTTGTTATTTCCTCAATCTGGTGAGGTTGTAGGCTTGTTTTGACTCAGCCTCCTGGATAGCATATGGTTCCTGCTAAGCCTGTACCTCCCAGCCTGTGACTGAATACCCCCAACCACCCTGCAACCGCTGCAGTGGTCCCCTTGTTCCAGTTCCACTACCCTGCTTCAGCCTCAGCTTCATGCACTTTTGTTCATTTTACTTGCTTACCCTGTGCTCACCTTGTCTTTCTAAACTCATGCAAAATCCTCGTTGGGGAATGCTATTGTTACCCAGTAAAGAAAGGAGTGCTGCTGAGAAAAGGCTGTGTAGTACATTAGTGATGAGTTCAGAAATTATACCTAGTTTCTACACAAAACCTATAGATGAATCATTAGGAAAACTACTTTCATTGTGTCCTTTGGTATAATTTGACTTATGTAGGAAAGACAAATATTTTCAAATACTTCAGTTTTCATAAATCTTAGAATAGGTTCAAAACTTTTAAATATTAAAAAACATTAAAATACTTTTCACAAAGTGTGTTCAATAGGCTATAGGCAAAAGATGTGTGAAATAATTATCTAGATAAATCAGGGAAAAATAGTTTTACTTTGAATTTATAGTCACATTTCCTGTGTTTATGGTGTTATAACCCAAATTTCACTGTATATAAAGATTTTTAAATTTTGCTTTTTATTTTATTAAACATTCAAATATTTAGAAATTTGAATTTACTTAGACCTTATTTCTCAGAGAAGGTAATGGCACCCCACTCCACTTGCCTGGAAAATCCCATGGATGAAAAAAAAAAAAAAAAAAATCCCATGGATGGAGGAGCCTGGTCGGCCGCAGTCCATGGGTCGCGAAGAGTTGGACACAACTGAGTGACTTCACTTTCACTTTTCACTTTCATGCACTGGAGAAGGAAATGGCAACCCACTCCAGTGTTCTTGCCTGAAGAATCCCAGGGACGGCGGAGACTGGTGGGCTGCCATCTATGGGGTCGCACAGAGTCGGACACGACTGAAGTGACTTAGCAGCAGCAGCAGGCCTTATTTCTAATTTATTTGTGACTTTCTACATGTACAAATCATCTGGCAAATAGCAGATACTGACAAATGATCAAATTACCAAGGAATTTCCTTTCTCTCTTTTTTTCTAAACTATATTAATAGTTGATTTAAAATGTTGTGTTAGTTATATATATAACTGCTGCTTCTGCTGCTAAGTTGTTTCAGTAGTGTCCGACTCTGTGCGACCCCATAGACGGCAGCCCACCAGGCTCCTGTGCCCATGGGATTTTCCAGGCAAGACTATTGGAGTAGGTTGCCATTGCCTTCTCCGATATATATAACTAGTTATATATATATATATGAAACTGAATATATATAGTTTATTACCATATATTGCATATAGTTCCCTGTGCTATACAATAAATTGTTTTATTTTATATATAGTAGTTTGTATCTTCTACTCCGAAACTCTTAATTTATCCCTCCCCATCCCCTTTTGTAACTGTAAGTTTGTTTTCTATGTCTGTGTGGGTGTGCATGCCAAGTCGCTTTGGTTGTGTCCAACTCTTTGTGACCCCGTGGACTGAGCCTGCCAGGCTACTCTGTCCATGAAATTCTCCAGGCAAGAATACTAGAGTGGGTTGCCATCCCCTCCTTCAGGGGATCTTCCTGACCCAGGGATTAAACCAGTGTCTCCTGTGGCTCCTGCATTGCAAGTGGATTCTTTACCACTGAGCCACTAGGGAAGCCCTCTATGTCTGTAAGTCTGTTTCTATTTTGTAAATAAGTTTCTTTATATTATTTTTGTAGATTCCACATATAAGAGATATCATGTGATATTTGTCTTTCTCTCTCTGACTTACTTCACTCAGTACGATGATCTCTACATTCAACCATGTTGCTACAAAGTGTTATTTCATTCTTCTTTATGACAGAATATTATTTCATTATATATATCACATTTTCTATATCCATTCATCTGTTGATGGACATTTGGTTTGCTTCAAGTCTTGGTTATTGTAAATAGTGCTGCTATCAATATTGAGGTATCTTTTCAAATTAGAGTTTTCTCCAGATATATGCCCAGGTGTTGGGATTGCTGGATCACACGGTAACTCTATTTTTAGCTTTTTAAGGAAACTCCATACTGTTATCTATAGTGGCTGCACCCATTTACCTTCCTACAACAGTGTAGGAGGGTACTACCAGGGAATTTTCTTATAAACAACTACTACTATTTAATTTCTAGTAAATTACTTTATCCAACTAGAAAAAACAGTTCAGTTCAGTTCAGTTCACTCAGTCGTGTCCGACTCTTTGAGACCCCATGAACTGCAGCATGCCAGGCCTCCCTGTCCATCACTAACTCTCAGAGTCACCCAAACCCACGTCCATTGAGTCGATGATGCCATCTAACCATCTCATCCCCTGTTGTCCCCTTCTCCTGCCCTCAACCTTTCCCAGCATCAGGGTCTTTTCAGATGAGTCAGCTTTTCACATCAGGTGGCCAAAGTATTGGAGTTTCAGCTTCAACATCAGTCCTACCAATGAACACCCAGGACTAATCTCCTTTAGGATGGACTGGTTGGATCTCCTTGCAGTTTAAGGGACTCTCAAGAGTCCTCCAACACCACAGTTCAAAAGCATCAATTTTTTGGTGCTCAGCTTTCTTTATAGTCCAACTCTCACATCCATGCACGACCACTGGAAAAACCATAACCTTGACTAAATGGACCTTTGTTGACAAAGCAATGTCTCTGCTTTTGAATATGCTATCTAGGTTGGTTATAACTTTCCTTCCAAGGAGTAAGCATCTTTTAATTTCATGGCTGCACTCACCATGCAGTGATTTTGGAGCCCAGAAAAATAAAGTCTGACACTGTTTCCCCATCTATTTGCCATGAAGTGATGAGACCAGATGCCATGATTTTAGTTTTCTGAATGTTGAGCTTTAAGCCAACTTTTTCACTCTCCTCTTTCACTCTCATCAAGAGGCTCTTTAGTTCTTCTTCACCTTCTGCCATAAAGGTGGTGTCATCTGCATATCTGAGGTTATTGATATTTCTCCTGGCAATCTTGATTCCAGCTTGTGTTTCTTCCAGCCCAGCGTTTCTCATGATGTACTCTGCATAGAAGTTAAATAAGCAGGGTGACAATATACAGCCTTGATGTACTCCTTTCCTGATTTGGAACCAGTCTGTTGTTCCATTTCCAGTTCTAACTGTTGCTTCCTGACCTGCATACAGGTTTCTCAAGAGGCAGGTCAGGTGGTCTGGTATTCCCATCTCTTTCAGAATTTTCCACAGTTTATTGTGATCCACACAGTCAAAGACTTTGGCATAGTCAACAAAGCAGAAATAGATGTTTTTCTGGAACTCTCTTGCTTTTTCAATGATCCACTGGACATTGGCAATTTGATCTCTGGTTCCTCTGCCTTTTCTAAAACCAGCTTGAACATCTGGAAGTTCACCGTTCATGTATTGCTGAAACCTGGCTTGGAGAAGCCAGTAAAGACTTACTTCACTAGCATGTGAGATGAGTGCAGTTGTGTGGTAGTTTGAGCATTCTTTGGCATTGCCTTTTTTGGGATTGGAATGCAAACTGATCTTTTCCAGTCCTGTGGCCACTGCTGAGTTTTCCAAATTTGCTGAGATATTGAGTGCAGCACTTTCCCAGCTTCATCTTTCAGGATTTGAAATAGCTCAAGTGGAATTCCATCACCTCCACTAGCTTTGTTCATAGTGATGCTTTCCAAGGCCCACTTCACTTTACATTCCAGGATAAACAAGTTTGCCTTGTATATAGTAAGTTTGCTTAATATATAGTAGACTCTTAATAAACAGACTGATGATAAAGAAAAGGAAAAAGAAAAAACACCAAGTGTCATTAATTATAATTATATATATAGTTTTTTACATTTCTTAGATAAATGGCATAAGCTTCATCTTCAGAAGATTAGATACTGAAATTATATCTATAATGGTCTATATAGTTCTGTAATATTTTTTACTCACCTTCCATGTGAAAAGTGGTTCAAATGTTCTTATTCATTCGAAAATCTTCAGATTCTAGCGATGTTACAAATAAAGAGTTGTACTGGCAAATCATGTTAGATTGTACTTAAGAAAAGATTCCATGAGTTGTGGCAATTTTCAAAATGCTTCAGCAAATGTACTTGCTATTGAAATAAATTTAGAAAGGTTAAATAAGTAAATAAATAACTTACAAGATTTTTAAAAGTTTTATTGAAATAGAGTTGATTTACAATGTTGTATGGGAGGGATTGGGGGCAGGAGGAGAAGGGGACGACAGAGGATGAGATGGCTGGATGGCATCATGGACTCGATGGACGTGAGTCTGAGTGAACTCTGGGAGTTGGTGATGGACAGAGAGGCCTGGTGTGCTGCGATTCATGGAGAGTCGGACACGACTGAGCGACTGAGCTGAACTGAACTACAGTGTTGTATAGGATTTATACTAAGTTTTTTCTATGAGAATTTGGTCATAATTCTAAAATATATTGTAAGAGCAATTGAAGGTTTTTAATTTGGTCAAATTAGAATCAAGCTTTTTCTTTCTTTTCCTTTTAAAGCTCTCATTATGTGCACATGTTCCAGTCCTTCTAGAAAATAGTATTTCTCTTTCTTTTCTGTCTTACAGGGTTTTGAAACATACATCCAAATGGAAAGGAATAAGAACCAAAGAATTTATTCTTTCTAGGAAAGTTTATATTTCATTCACTCACTTTTAAAAATCAGGGTATCCATGTATACTTTTCACTTTATTTTTGGATAACTTAACTTTCTCTGTTCTCCCATCTTAAAATGGCAATAATAATAATTCCTACCTCACTGGGTTATTGTGAAAATTAAATGAATAAAATCATGAAATGCTTCGTAAGCTTCCTGGCACATATTAAGTGCTCAGTAGATGTTAGCCATTATTATACTTGTTTTTTTTTTTTTAATGTATAACTGACTTATAGGTTTTTTTGGCTGCATAATGTGGCATGCAGCATCTTAGTTCCCCAACCAGGAATCAAGGCCCTGATTTATAATAATTGTGTTAGTTTCAGGTGTATAGAAAGGTATTCAGACTCTTTTCCATCATAGGTTATTACAAGATATTGAATATAGTTCCTAGTGCTATACAATAAATCCTTGTTCTTTATCTATTTTATATGTAATAGTATGTGTCTATTAATCCCAGACTCCTGATTTCTCTCTTTTCACCCCTTTTCCCTTTTGGTAACCTAGAGTTTGTTTTCTATGTCTGTGAGTCTATTTCTGTTTTGTAAAGTTCATTTGTACTTTTTAAAGATTCTACATATAAGTTATATCATATAATATTTACTTTCTCTGTCTGACATTCACTCAGTATGATAATCTCTAGATCTATCCATATTGCTGCAAATGGCAATATCTCATTATTTTTTATGGTTGAGTAATATTCCCCTCTTCTGATCTATCTAGTTTTATACTCTATGGCTGTTTAATTCTGACACTCTCAAGTATATAGAAGTCATCTTGAAATGATTTAAAACTAGTACCCCTTGAAGGCAGGATAAGGTATTGAGATGTGTTTTTACTAACATTTATGATGCTAATTTGATCTACTCAGAGATTTTCTTCTGCTCTAGAAATGCACTTTAAATCTTTCCCCAGGAGGAAAGAATTGCAAAATACAGAGTACCCCAAAATAACATACTTTTATGAACTAAGTAAAAACTTTCCAATACGATGTCCCAAGCATTATTTTGGGAGGATTTCTCAGCACAAATTCTTGAGGAAACTCTGTACCTATCCCACTCCAAAAGATACTACAGTGGCATAATCTAGTGCCTTGTTACTCAAACCATGGATTTTCAGCATCAGCATCTACAGGACGTTTGTTAGAAAAGGAATTTCAGGCCCTGCTCCAGATCTACTGAATCATAATCTATATTTCAAAAGACTTCCCAGAGGATTTATATATACAGTAAAGTTTAAGAAAGACTGGTCTAGCTGAGGTTCAGCTTTCTTTTTTTTTTCCTGTGAGGGCAGTTCAGTTCAGTTCAGTCGCTCAGTTGTGTCTGACTCTGCGACCCCATGGAATGCAGCACTCCAGGCTTCTCTGTCCATCACCAACTCCTGGAGCTTACTCAAACATACCCATTGAGTCAGTGATGCCATCCAATCATCTCATCCTCTGTCATCCCCTTCTCCTCCTACCTTCAATCTTTCCCAGCATCAGAGTCTTTTCCATTGAGTCAGTTCTTCACATCAGGTGGCCAAAGTATTGGAGTTTCAGCTTCAGCATCAGTCCTTGGAGAAGGGAAGGGCAAACCACTTCAGTATTCTTGCTTTGAGAACCCCATGAACAGTATGAGAAGGCTATGAGGCCAGGATAACTTCAAAGTGAAAGAAAGTGAAAGTGAAGTCACCCAGTCATGTCCGACTCTTTGCGACCCCATGGACTACTAGCCTACCAGGCTCCTCCCTCCATGGGATTCTCCAGGCAAGAGTACTGGAGTGGGTTGCCATTTCCTTCTCCAGGGGAATCTTCCCAATCCAGGGATCGAACCCGGGTCTCCTGCATTCCAGCCAGACGCTTTAACCTCTGAGCCACTGGGGAAGCCCTAACTTCAAAAAATAAATAAATAAATAAATAAACTTCAAATAACTTATAATTAAATTACAGTTTCTCAACCTCCGGACTATTGATATTTGGGACTGAATAATTCTTTGTTGTGAGGACCTGTCCTGTGCATTGCAGAATGTTTAGCAGCATCCTTGGCTGTCACCTCCTAGATATTAGTAGCACCCCCACAACGTCTTTGCGTTGTTAGGTTGGTGCAAAAGTAATTGTGATTTTGTAATGTTGAACTCTGCCATTTGATATTGGAATACATTCTTAAATAAATGTGTTATGTTATACATCATTTTAATGCACATTTCTCACTTTATATTTTTTTGTTAATGACATTACTTGCTGGGCTTCCCTTGCGGCTCAGCTGGTAAAGAATCTTCCCGCAATGCGGGAGACCTGAGTTCAATCCCTGGCTTGGGAAGAACGCCAGGAGAAGGGAAAGGCTACCCACTCCAGTATTCTGGGCTGGAGAATTCCATGGATTGTATAGTCCATGGGGTCACAAAGAGTCAGACATGACTGAGTGACTTTCACTTTCACTATATTACTTGCTATTTATTTTATATTTACATTAGATTATAGAAATGGGTAAAAAAAGGCAAATTTAAGCATTTTTAAAATTTGAGTTAAAAATGGGTTGTACAGCAGTGGAGACAACTCAGAACATCAATGCATTTGGCCCAGGAATTGCTAATGAACATACAGTGCAGTGGTGGTCCAAGTTCAGTTCAGTTCAGTCGCTCAGTGGTGTCCGATTCTTTGTGACCCCATAAATCACAGCACACCAGGCCTCCCTGTCCATCACCAACTCCCGGAGTTCACTCAGACTCATGTCCATCGAGTCAGTGATGCCATCCAGCCATCTCATCCTTGGTTGTTCCCTTCTCCTCCTGGCCCCAATCCCTCACCGCATCAAAGTCTTTTCCAATGAGTCAACCCTTCGCATGAAGTGGCCAAAGTACTGGAGCTTCAGCTTCAGCATCATTCCTTCCAAAGAAATCCCAGGGTTGATCTCCTTCAGAATGGACTGGTTGGACCTCCTTGCAGTCCAAGGGACTCTCAAGAGTCTTCTCCAACACCACAGTTCAAAAGCATCAATTCTTCAGCGCTCAGCCTTCTTCACAGTCCAACTCTCACATCCATACACGACCACAGGAAAAACCATAGCCTTGACTAGACGGACCTTAGTCGGCAAAGTAATGTCTCTGCTTTTGAATATGCTATCTAGGTTGGTCATAACCTTTCTTCCAAGGAGTGTCTTTTAATTTCATGGCTGCATTACTATCTGCAATGATTTTGGAGCCCCCAAAAATAAAGTCTGCCACTGTTTCCACTGTTTCCCATCTATTTCCCATGAAGTGATGGGACCGGATGCCAATATTTTAGTTTTCTGAATGTTGAGCTTTAAGCCAACTTTTTTCACTCTCCTTTTTTACTTTCATCAAGAGGCTTTTGAGTTCCTCTTCACTCTCTGCCATAAGGGTGGTGTCATCTGCATATCTGAGGTTATTGATATTTCTCCTGGCAATCTTGATTCCAGCTTGTGTTTCTTCCAGTCCAGCGTTTCTCATGATGTACTCTGCATAGAAGTTAGATAAGCAGGGTGACAATATACAGCCTTGATGTACTCCTTTTCCTATTTGGAACCAGTCTGTTGTTCCATGTCCAGTTCTAACTGTTGCTTCCTGACCTGCATACAGATTGCTCAAGAGGCAGGTCAGGTGGTCTGGTATTCCCATCTCTGTCAGAATTTTCCACAGTTTATTGTGATCCACACAGTCAAAGGCTTTGGCATAGTCAATAAAGCAGAAATAGATGTTTTTCTGGAACTTTCTTGCTTTTTCCATGATCCAGCGGATATTGGCAATTTGATCTCTGGTTCCTCTGCCTTTTCTAAAACCAGCTTGAACATCTGGAAGTTCACAGTTCACATATTGCTGAAGCCTGGCTTGGAGAATTTTAAGCATTACTTTACTAGCATGTGAGATGAGTGCAATTGTGCAGTAGTTTGAGCATTTTTTGGCATTGCCTTTCTTTGGGATTGGAATGAAAACTGACCTTTTCCAGGCCTGTGGCCACTGCTGAGTTTTCCAAACTTGCTGGCATATTGAGTGGAGCACTTTCACAGCATCATCTTTCAGGATATGAAACAGCTCTACTGGAATTCCATCACTTCCACTAGCTTTGTTTGTAGTGATGCTTTCTAAGGCCCACTTGACTTCACATTTCAGGATGTCTGGCTCTAGATGAGTGATCACACCATCGTGATTATCTGGGTTGTGAAGATCCTTTTTGTACAGTTCTTCTGTGTATTCTTGCCACCTCTTCTTAATATCTTCTGCTTCTGTTAGGTCCATACCATTCCTGTCCTTTATGGAGCCCATCTTTGCATGAAATGTTCCCTTGTATCTCGAATTTTCTTGAAGAGGTCTCTAGTCTTTCCCATTCTGTTGTTTTCCTCTATATCTTTGCATTGATCGCTGAAGAAGGCTTTCTTATCTCTTCTTGCTACTCTTTGGAACTCTGCATTCAGATGCTTATATCTTTCCTTGTCTCCTTTGCTTTTCGTCTCTCTTCTTTTCACAGCTATTTGTAAGCCCTCCCCAGACAGCCATTTTGCTTTTTTGCATTTCTTTTCCATGGAGATGGTCTTGATCCTTGTCTCCTGTACAATGTCACGAACCTCATTCCATAGTTCATCAGGTACTCTATCAATCAGATCTAGACCCTTAAATCTATTTCTCACTTCCACTGTATAATCATAAGGGATTTGATTTAGGTCATACCTGAATGGTCTAGCAGTTTTTCCTGCTTTGTTCAATTTCAGTCTGAATTTGGCAATAAGGAGTTCATGATCTGAGCCACAGTCAGCTCCTGGTCTTGTTTTTGTTGACTGTATAGAGCTTCTCCATCTTTGGCTGCAGAGAATATAATCAATCTGATTTTGGTGTTGACCATCTGGTGATGTCCATGTATAGAGTCTTCTCTTGTGTTGTTGGAAGAGGGTGTTTGCTATGACCAGTGCATTTTCTTGCCAAAACTCTATTAGCCTTTGCCCTGCTTCATTCCATATTCCAAGGCCAAATTTGGCTGTTCCTCCAGGTGTTTCTTGACTTCCTACTTTTGCATTCCAGTCCCCTATAATGAAAAGGACATCTTTTTTGGGTGTTAGTTCTAAAAGATCTTGTAGGTCTTCATAGAACCATTCAACTTCAGCTTCTTCAGCGTTACTGGTTGGGACATAGACTTGGATTACTGTGATATTGAATGGTTTGCCTTGGAAACGAACAGAGATCATTCTGTCGTTTTTGAGATGGCATCCAAGTACTGCATTTCAGAGTCTTCTATTGACCATGATGGCTATTCCATTTCTCTGAGGGATTCCTGCCTGCAGTAGTGGATATAATGCTCATCTGAGTTAAATTCACCCTTTCCAGTCCATTTTAGTTCACTGATTCCTAGAATGTGGACGTTCACTCTTGCCATCTCCTGTTTGACCACTTCCAAAATCCCTTGATTCTCGGACCTGACATTCCAGATTTCTATGCAATATTGCTCTTTATAGCATCGGACCTTGCTTCTGTCACCAGTCACATCTACAGCTGGGTATTGTTTTTGCTTTGGCTCCATCCTTTCATTCTTTCTGGAGTTATTTCTCCATTGACCTTTGCAAAGGAGAGGACAGCTGTGAAGATGATGCGTGCGGCAGCCGGCCATTAGAAGTTGACAATGACCGACTGAAACGAATCGCCAAAGCCAATCTTACAACCACACGAGAAGTTACCAAAGGAATCAACGTCAGCCATTCTATGGTTGTTTGGCATTTGAAGCAAATTGGAAAGGTGAAAAAGCTCGATAAGCTGGTGTGTCATGAGCTGACTGAAAATCAAAAAATTGTCATTTGAAGTGTTGTCTTCTCTTAGTCTATGCAGCAACAACAAACCATTTCTCAATCGGACTGTGACAGGCAGTGAAAAGTGAATTTTATACGACAACCAGTGACAACCACTCAGTGGTTAGACCTCAAAGAAGCTCCAAAACGCTTTTTAGGGCCAAACTTGCACCAAAAAAAAGATCATGGTCACTGCTTGGTGGCCTGCTGCCCATCTGACCCACTACAATTTTCTGAATCCTGGCAAAACCATTACATCTGAGAATATGTTCAGCAAATTGATAAGAGGCACTGAAAACTGCTTTTGGTCAACAGAAAGGGCCCAATTCTTCTCCAGGACAATACCTGACTGCACGTTGCACAACCAACACTTTGAAAGTTAAAGGAATTAAACTAGGAAGTTTTGCCTCATTTGCCAAGCTCACTTGAACTCTAGCCAGCCGACCACCACTTCTTTTAGCATCTCGACAACTTTTTGCAGGAAAAATGGTGGAAAAATGTTTCCACAACCAGCAAGATGCAGGAAATGCTTTCCAAAACTTCACTGAATCCAAAGCACAGATTTTTATGCTACAGGAATAAACAAACTTATTTCTCATTGACAAAAATATGTGTTGATTGTAATGGTTCCTATTCTGATTAATAAAGATATTTTGAGCCTAGTTATAATGATTTAAAATTCACAGTCCAAAACCACAATTGCTTTTTCATCAATCTAATATTATTACTTACACTTTCTGATCTACCTGGGCGTGTAATGTCCTCTGTTTGGTTCTGGCATTGGCCAATAATGTGTTTTTTTGCTAAATATCTCCTCGGGGATTAAATTGCCCCCATTGAGAACCACTGAAATGGGCCCTCTAACTTTGTTATGTTCTTTTCTTCCAAAGTCAGAGTGTGTGACAGATCATTTTTTACTCTTATTAGAACCTATTTTCAGTTTATTATAAGAGAGTAAGGTTTTGAAACATAATTTTGATTAAATGTCATCAAAATTTGGTAATATATTACTATTCTTTTCTTCTTTTTAAGTTTTCTGCTTCTGATCAGACAACTAGAAACAGACAACCAGAAAGCTGCTGAGCAGTGTCACTACTAAGTGATGAGAACTAAAGGAAAGAAAGCGGACCTAGTTTGGAGTGACCTCTAGGAGCTTTTCTCCTTTTATGACTCTCCAGAGTCATAGAGTCACAGAACTTCACATCTGGTAACATCTTCTCATCAACATTAATTTCCAGGACTTTGTTCTATTACAAAAGCCAAAAAAGATTAATTCGTGAAATCAAAAAATAATTCTCAAGCTCAACTAAGAAGTTGGCACAAAGCCCCTGCCTTTAAGGACTGATGGTGAGAAATTGAGATCCTAATTTGGCCCCATTCACTTTAACTTGTGTCTCCAGAAGCCCATCTCAGAAAATGGAAACTACACCTTTCCAGTCACTGAAGCCAAAAATCCATTGAGTCATCCACAAATCCTCTCCTTCACATATCCCAATTCAATACAGTTCTTTTGACTCTCCTTTCAAAATATGAATACATTCAGACTTTGAATACTTCTAAGACTACCACTTCTATCCTTGGAATAATGTAGAGTCTCCTAATACATGTCTCCTTTTCTAATCATGCTTCCTAGTCTAGTCTCTTCATAACATCTAGAGTGATCCTGTTATAATTTGAAGTCAGGTCAAGTCATCTTATCTGATTTCAAACACTTGGTTCCCAATCTCACTAAGAAAACAAGTCAAAGCATTTTCAACAGCCTAGAGTAAGGCCCTATATATCCAGCCCCTTTGTTGCTATAACTGACTTCCACGGTATAAGTGTTCCCATTATGGTCAATTTCAAGCTACCAGTGATTGTCACAGGTTATGAAGTTGTGAAGATTTGCCATAGCACATCATTATTTTCATTATGCAAATACCATTGATGTAAATAATGTCAAGAGCATGAAAGCGAAAGCTGAAAGTTTAGTCACTTAGTCGTGTCTGACTTTTTGTGAGCCCATGGACTGTAGCCTACCAGGCTCCTCTGTCCATGGGACTTTCCAGGCAAGAATTCTGGAGTGGGTTGCCATTTCCTTCTTCAGAGGATCTTCCTGACCCAGGGATCCAACCTAGGTCTCCCACATTGTAGGCAGACGCTTTACCGTCTGAGCCACCAAGAGCATAGATAATACTAAAATGAAGTAATTAAGAAGTGATACATTTTGAGTATTTATTACCTTTGTTTTTAATATAACTTATTTACTTAATAGTGGCTATCTGAGGAGGCCTTACAAATAGCTGTGAAAAGAAGAGAAGCAAAAAGCAAAGGAGACAAGGAAAGATATAAGCATCTGAATGCAGAGTTCCAAAGAATAGCAAGGAGAGATAAGAAGCCTTCCTCAGCGATCAATGCAAAGAAATAGAAGAAAACAACACAATGGGAAAGACAAGAGACCTCTTCAAGAAAATTAGAGCTACCAAGGGAACATTTCATGCAAAGATGGGCTCCATAAAGGACAGGAATGGTATGGACCTAACAGAAGCAGAAGATATTAAGAAGAGGTAGCAAGAATACACGGAAGAACTGTACAAAAAAGATCTTCACGACCCAGATAATCATAGTTGAGTGATTATCAACTAGAGCCAGACATCCTGGAATATGAAGTCAAGTGGGCCTTAGAAAGCATCACTACGAACAAAGCTAGTGGAGGGGATGGAATTCCAGTAGAGCTATTTCAAACCCTGAAAGATGATGCTGTGAAGGTGCTCCACTCAATATGCCAGCAAATTTGGAAAGCTCAGCAGTGGCCACAGGCCTGGAAAAGTCAGTTTGCATTCCAATTCCAAAGAAAGGCAATGCCAAAGAATGCTCAAACTACTGCACAATTGCACTCATCTCACATGCTAGTAAAGTAATGCTTAAAATTCTCCAAGCCAGGCTTCAGTGATACGTGAACCGTGAACTTCCAGATGTTCAAGCTGGTTTTAGAAAGGTAGAGGAACCAGCAATCAAATTGCCAACATCCACTGGATCATGGAGAAAGCAAGAGAGTTCCAGAAAACATCTATTTCTGCTTTATTGACTATGCCAAAGCCTTTGACTGTGTGGATCACAATAAACTGTGGAAAATTCTGAAAGAGATGGGAATACCAGACCACCTGACCTGCCTCTTGAGCAATCTGTATGCAGGTCAGGAAGCAACAGTTAGAACTGGACATGGAACAACAGACTGGTTCCAAATAGGAAAAGGAGTACGTCAAGGCTGTATATTGTCACCCTGCTTATCTAACTTCTATGCAGAGTACATCATGAGAAACGCTGGGCTGGAAGAAGCACACGCTGGAATCAAGATTGCCAGGAGAAATATCAATAACCTCAGATATGCAGATGACACCACCCTTATGGCAGAGAGTGAAGAGGAACTCAAAAGCCTCTTGATAAAAGTGAAAGAGGAGAGTGAAAATGTTGGCTTAAAGCTCAACATTCAGAAAACGAAGATCATGGCATCTGGTCCCATCACTTCATGGGAAATAGATGGGAAACAGTGGAAACAGTGGCAGACTTCATTTTTGGGGGCTCCAAAATCACTGCAGATGGTGACTGCAGCCATGACATTAAAAGACGCTTACTCCTTGGAAGAAAAGTTATGACCAACCTAGATAGCATATTCAAAAGCAGAGACATTACTTTGCTGACTAAGGTCTGTCTAGTCAAGGCTATGGTTTTTCCTGTGGTCATGTATGGATGTGAGAGTTGGACTGTGAAGAAGGCTGAGTGCCGAAGAATTGATGCTTTTGAACTATCGTATTGGGGAAGACTTTTGAGAGTCCCTTGGACTGCAAGGAGATCCAACCAATCCATTCTAAAGGAGCTCAGTCCTGGGTGTTCATTGGAAGGACGGATGCTATGGCCACGTCATGCGAAGAGTTGACTCATTGGAAAAGACTCTGATGCTTGGAGGGATTGTTGGCAGGAGGAGAAGAGGACGACAGAGGATGAGATGGCTGGATGGCATCACCGACTCACTGGACATGAGTTTGAGTGAACTCCGGGAGTTGGTGATGGACAGGGAGGCCTGGCATGCTGTGATTCATAGGGTTGCAAAGAGTCAGAAACAACTGAGCGACTGAACTGGTTTACATAACTTAATTTTTTAATAATGACTGTGTTTGACAACCAGCTTGCAAAATTCTTGAAAAGTTAACAATTGGCTACCAGGAATCAGTTGAACTGGCTCTAACTCAGTGTAAATACTGCACCAAACCTGCACTTGCCTACAGCTCTTTATTTTTCCTATAAAGGTCATCTCGCAAAGACTTACAGGTACTTCCTCCTCCATTTCCTTCAGGTTTTTTATTGAATGTTACATTCTAGGTATGTAACATTCTTCAATCACTCTATCTAAAATGTACCATCCCTTGATTCCCTTCTCCAATATCCAGATTCATTTATTTTTATTTATTTGTCTGTGCCAGGTCTTAGTTGTGGCATATGGGACCATTTAGTTGCAGCTGGTGAACTCTTAGCTGAAGCAGGTAGGATCTAGTTCCCTGACCAGGGATCAAACCCTGGCCCCCTGCATTTGGAGCATGGAGTCTTAGCCACTGGACCACCTGGAAAGTACCTAGATTCATTTTTAACCTTAGCACTTATCACTGTACAATATATCATTTTTTGACTTGTTATTTACTCCCAGTGTTCTGCATTAAACTCAAAGTTCAATAAAAATGGAGATTTTGGTAGAATTTGCTCCCTCTCAAATCATTAGCACTTAGGTCTGTGACAAGCAATTACTGGGACCTCAATATAATATTGTTGAATGAATGGATCAGTATCAACTTTTTCTTTATTTTACTTCCTTTTCTGATTCTAATTGCTTAATAGTTAATGGTATGCTTTTATGTGAAAGAAATCGCATCTTTCCAACCCACAGGTACCAACGTTACCTTCCCCTTCACTGTTTGAGTTGTTAACCACAATTGTGTGTTACTTTTTAAATTAAAAAAAATTTTAATGGAAATAAGTGACAAGTCGTGAAAAGGAATTTATGGGTTTCTGTTCCTCTTATTTTTGTATTACTGTTTTGTGAGACAATGTGAACTAGCAAAAAGAACACAAACATAGGTTCTAAATTGTCTCAAGTACTGTGGGGTTGTATGTATCTGTGTATAAGTGTGCTTGATAGAGGGTGGTAGGGAGCAAGAGTGGGATCTGAAAAAGACTACTTCCCAGGGTTGCTGTAAGAATTAAGTGAAATATTGTACGGAAAAGTCTCTAACAGCCTGCTAGACAGCAGGCAGACACTCAATACTAATTTACTTACACTTCCTTATTCCTATCCCACTCCAAGGCTTGAAACCTGTCTGATTCCAACAAATGAACACAATGAAAAAAGTATTAGAAATATGTCAAACCTTTGTTCTAAATTTGATTCTTAAAATACAGTGATCAAACATAATCGTCTGCTCCTGTCATTCCTCTCATTTTTTGGCTAACTTTAGGCAAAAATAATTGGCTAAATATTTACATCTGATTCACTACGGTCAGACAAATATGACTTAAGGACTATGATTTAAACATGGGATGAAAACAGCCAAAGAAGGGGTCAGCAAGCTGGGCTAATTCGACCTTTACAATCCACTAAGTGCTTTATGGGTCTCACTGCTCCTTCACATCTGTTTGATTCTTACATGGATGAGAGGCATGAATGGGTGAGAAAGAAACTGAGGGCCAAAGAGGTGAAGTGACTTCCCTAAGATCACATTCTGAGCAAAGCCAGGTCTTAGGACCAGTCAGTTTTTATTCCTATTATTCTGTCATCTAAGGAAAAAAAAAAAAAAAAGAGTGACCTGTTTGTTCTAAGAGCTGAAAATGTGGAGGGAAAAACTTTTTAAAAGTTTTTATGGTAATAGAATGTAAGTATTCCAAGTGATACCTGGAGAAGGAAATGGCAACCCACTCGTCTTCTTGCCTGGAGAATCCCAGGGACGGGGGAGCCTGATGGGCTGCCGTCTTTGGGGTCGCACAGAGTCGGACACGACTGAAGCGACTTAGCAGCAGCAGCAGCAGCAGTGTGTATATCATGTATATTATACAACTTGGTTTGCTATAATTCAGTTAGGCAATGAATAAAAATTTTAGGTCTGAAAGGAATCCAGTATCATTTTGGTACATCTAGTGGAAGGCGAGGGAATTGTTTCAGTCCACTGTGAGAATTTGGTGAAGAAAATTGTGATTTAATAAACCATTTATCAACCTCTTGGTGGCACAATGGGCCTACTAAAATTTGGTGGGCTGCTTGCTATTTCTTCAGCAAAGAACAATCAGTAAAGCACTTGATGGGCACTTGGGGACAAGAGAGGCAACGATGTGAAGGGCCACGTGCATGTGACATTCATAGAAAATACTATTTGGTGATGATGAAGTACGCAAAGGACAGTTATGCTGAAAGAAAAAACCTAGGGTAGGGGAAGATCAAGGGTGGTTGGCATGGAAGCTTACCCAGCAAAAACACGCGATGTTAAGCCAATTACAGGGATTATATAGTGTCTTAATTTTTAGGAAGGATTCCTTGTTGAAGAGGCCACATTCAACCTGGGGAGACACCGAGGTAAATTTGAAAAAGACTTGACCACGAACTATTTAGGTACCTTTTCTACATCTGAGAAAATTACGAGCCGCACCTTCTCAACATTCTGGTCCCCAAACCAGGCATTTAAAATGGATTAGAGAGGTCTGGGGCCTACAGTTGGCCTCCACTGAGGTCTTTTCGCTCTCTTTTTCCACCCCACCCTTTCCCGAAGAAAAACACAGCTGGGTGTGCCCTCTCTTTTAGGAGCGCAGCCCCCATCTGAGGGGGCGGGTCCGGATCCCGGCGGGCTCAGGCCCCGCAGGTTGGCGGGACCCGGCGGGGGCGGGCCAGCGTGGGTCTGAAAGAAGCGGAGAGAATGTTGGCCGGCGCGCGCCGCGCTCAAACTCGCGCCACCACTAGCTCACGAGCTGCGCCCCACTCCCTCCGTCACCAAAGGCGCCCAGCCAATGAGCGGGCCGGAAAGGCCGGGCCTGCGGGCTAAGCAATGGGAGGGGGAGCGACGGGAGGGGGCGGGAAGTCGAGGGCGGGCCACACTTGATTGACAGCTCTCTGGAACCAATCCTCTGCACGGCTTCTCTTCGCTCTCCTCTCTGCTCGGCTCAACTCTTCGTCCCACCTCTTTCTCCTCCACCCCGCTCCTCGTTCCTTTGCGACCCGCCCCACTTCCCCTCCCCCACTCTGCGGGCAAATCGCTGCTGGAAAGAGGCGGGGGCCTAAGCAGCGGGCTTGTGTGGCGCCTTGAAGTGGGATTGACAGGCGGCCTGACCAATAGAAGGTACGCTGATGGCGCGGCTGTGGCTGGAACCGGCCAATGGGCGAGCGGGCTGGGGGCGGAGGCCCAGGTTCCAAACGCTCCGCGGCGCCATGGGCTGAAAACTCAACCGAGATGGAATCTCCCAGTCTGAACCGGTTTCAACCGGTTCCGAGTTTGAGGCACTAGGAGGAGGGGGAGAAGCGGCTGCAGCGGCCGCGGCAGGAGCAGCGGGAGCTACAGCATCAGCAAGAGCAACAGTAGCTACAGCCCGGGCGGCGGTGCCTGTTCCAGTCTTTGCTGCTGCAGTCCGTGCAACCACCCAGAGGGGGAGGGGGGAACCACCAGTCGCTGAGGAGCAGGAGAAGGGGGGAAAGTTTAGGCGAGCCTGGGTGGGGGGGGCCAGCGCCGGAGCCGCGTGAGAGAGGGAGCCGTATTTTGGTAGGGGGAAATCGGACTGCAACTGGCAGCAGAGCGTCCCCCGGCCGTGTGGACTCTACAGCCCCTACTCCTGCCGCTCCTGCTGCCGCCTGTGGCTGGAGGGTCCCCCTGGGGCTGAATCTTTGGGACTTGACCCCGTTCCCCTCCCCCTTCTCTCACTCCCCAGCCAGGCGGGAGCATTTATCCACAGATTAATTCCCTTTTTTAGGGGGGGGGCGGGTGAGTGTGCGTGTCGGCGGGAGGTGTCCCCGAAATAGTAAATATTGTTGAGCTTTTTTTTTTTTTTTTGCCCTTATCCTCTTCGTTTGTAAATTTCTTTTTTAAGGTGGGAAAACTGTGAAACCCACCTTGATTTTCCTCCCCTCTCCCCCCTCCCCGTCCTCCCTTGCCCTAATACCCCAACAAGGAAGGAAGAAGCAGTTGGTTCAATCTCTGGGTAAGTCGACTGTGTCTTCGGGGCCGAGGGTCGGGCGGCGGCGCGGCTGGGCGGGAGGAGGCTGGCGTGGGGCGCGGCGGCGGCGGCCGCGGGAGGCGAACCGGGGAGGCGGCGGGGGGCCCACAGCAGAGCTTGCGATTGAATGGAGCCGCTTCTGCTGCTGCTGGGGGATGGAGGCGGGGAGGCGGCCGCGGAAGGGGAGCGCTGGCTGGGTCACTCGTGTGTACGGGGAACGGTGGCGGAAGGCAAGGAGCGAAATAGTGAAGTCGGGCCCTGCGCGGGGGTGGAAGGGCCTCTCTCAGCCCGGTGGGCTGGGGAGAACTTGGGGAGATTTTAGGAACATTTCTGTAAATTATTAGGAGTGGAAGTTTCCAGAAATATTTAGTGCAGCAGCATTGAAACGTCCGCCTGCATCACGTGGCCCTTCGGTGGAGAGCTTGGGATCGCGGGAGGGAGGGGCTGTGGAGTCCTTGCTCCTCCTGCAGGTAAACTCAGAATCTCTTGATTTTTTAAGAGTAGAAATAGAAGCAGGAAAGGTTAGTTGCTTTTTCAGGGATCTGCAGATGAGGTTCCGTGCTATAGTTTGTTTCGGGGGACTTGGGTGAGTTAAAAGTGATCAACTCATTTACTGCTGGCATTGTACAGTAGGTGATACCCTGATTCTCCTTTATTCCGATGCCTGAGTTTGGGGTGGGCGGGAGGAAATGGTGTGCTGGAGGAAGTATTAAAAGATTTGCCCGACGCGGACCTCCTCTGATCACGCAGAGGCCATGCTGCATAGAGAATGGGGCGGTGAACTTCAGGCGCCTGGTCTAAATGCCTCCTCCCGAGTATGGGCGGGGTGAGAGCGTGCTCCAGTCTGCTATAGTTAGAAGTGCTGCACTTCGCTTCGGGTGGGAAGAGAGGGGGAGGGCGGGCCTTAGTGAGGTGTGTTTCTACTGAATGAAGCAGGCAGTTGCTCACACACCTAAAGTAGCAGTTTCTCCTTGCAGAGACTTGCTTTTTTGGCCTACTATGTAGTTATCATAAAGCAGCGGTTATGATTTTCTGGTTTTGGGATGGGAACCCGCAGTGTGTAGCTGCCTGCCTCTTCAGTTTGAAGTGGCAGTGGAGGTATTTTGGTCGTCACTTGTGGAGTCACCACATGGGTGGTTAATACTTTATATTTACTATACTGTGAGTGGAATTTAGGATTGGATGTCTCAAGAAGAAAAGGCTTTTGTGGTCTCTCTTGCCTCTCCCTCTATGGTTTTTTGCTATCTGCCTGATTGTACATCTTAAGCGTGTGGGACACTGCTGTTAGTGGAAAGAATGTTTTGGAAGCTATTTGATTTGGGAGACTAAATGTGCTTGGCATTGACCAGAAAGCCGCCATTTCTGTACTACAGTTAAAGAATAGGTAGGTCATTTCGAAGATAGTAGCTAGTTTTAAGGGTGGCATGCCCTGCTGTATTTAACACAAGCTTCTATTCTGAACCTGATCTTTTCACAGGAATTTGTTTCGAAGGAATTTGTAAGGACAGTGTACTTGAAAACTGTTTGAGTCACTTTTTTTTTTGGTTTTGGCTATTAATTTTTAAGATCTTATTTTTAAAATTGTATGGCACTCGAATGGGGGGAATTTACATTTGACATTTGTGCAGTATATATATTTTTATTAGTATTTAGATCAAATATTGTGTGTTCAATATTTTGTATTTGAAATACATTTAATAACTACTGTAGAAAATTTTGAAATCTCACCACTGTCAATAGTGGATGGAAAGACAAGTCTTAAATTCATAATTCCTCAACTTTTACATTATATCTAACCTAACTGATCCTTCAGACTTTGTTGTAGTTGATATCATTAAAACATGAGTTAAAAATTGAAATTGCTGCCGTTAAGAACGTTTTTAAACTGTTGTAAAATACCTAAGAAATAAGCCTTTTTCCTAACAAGCTAGTTTGTTCAGATCCAGTGTAATCCGGTTAGCCACCCTATTTCCTGGTCTTGGAAGGTTAAAAAGAGGGGGAGAAGTAGAGACGACCATATGACCTTGTTGGGTCTAAGTATTGTAAACCAGGAGTGCTTAACCCAAGGTTTCATGTGTGGCTTTCGGAATATCCTGAATAGTCTGTCTGTAATTGTATATGAAGTTGTGAATTTTTTTTAAATTGGCAAGAGCCATCCTGTTCGTTTGATGTGAGGCATCTTGACCCAAAAAAGGTTGAGTACTGATTTAGCCAGACTTAAGCATCACTTGACTTTGAAGAAAAGTAAAGGGAAAGATTTTTTATAATGTTGGACAATAAAAATGTGTACATGTGCCAGCCCCTTGGAGTAGAATCCTCTTAAAAGGATACCACTGCATGTGAACCAGTAGATTTCAGCCAGTACATTATTTGATGTGAAGAAGCTCCTTTTTCTGTTATGGTAGAATTTGATTTTTTTTTGCAGGGTGTGTTGTCGGAATAGTTAGCAAGCTTTTTGCTTTGCTAACGAATACCTGGAAATTTTTCTAAAAAAATCTTTAGATATTACTATGAAGTTTTTTTTTTTCTAGACCATATATGTTCAAGGAGCTTGTACACTTGTAATTTAAACTCCCGCATTTATTCAAAGAAGAAACAATATAGATGGTTTCATTGTATGTAGAAGTAAATTCTATATAAGTTAAGAGTAT
This sequence comes from Ovis aries, assembly GCF_016772045.2. Taxonomy (NCBI): domain Eukaryota; kingdom Metazoa; phylum Chordata; class Mammalia; order Artiodactyla; family Bovidae; genus Ovis; species Ovis aries. The sequence continues at coordinate 46,578,885 of NC_056056.1, forward strand.
GAGATTGGTTAGACTTGTAGTTCCTGCAAATCATTGCTATATATAGGAAAACTTTGATACCACATTTAGTTTTTAGTGTCTTAGATATGTTTTTAAAATTAAAGTAGCATGAAATAAGGGAAAGTGAACTTTTACTGAGCTGAAAGAACCTGCTTAGGAAGAGGGGGACATCCATATGAACTTTATCTCCATTTGAAAAGTTGAGATCAGGACTTTGAACTGTATCATGTTTTAGGGCCGTAAATCCTTTAATAATTTTTTAAAACGGGTTAAGATAACTTTATATGCATGTTAGTAGAAAGAACAGTAAGATTTTTCTCAGGTCTAAAAATAAAGTAGATCCTAATAATCAGTGTAGTTATGGAGTACCTAAGTAGCTTCAGGATTTGCTTTTACTATCTCAGTTGTTTAGGTAAAAATCTCCAAAATACAAAAGTAAAGTATTTGTAAGAACATGGTGAAAGGGAAATAACTAGAGTAAAAACTTTCTGACTGATAATGTCATAGGCGCCTTAAAATTTTTTTTCTTTATTTTCAGTAATCTATGCCAGCAATTATGACAATGTTAGCAGACCATGCAGCTCGTCAGCTGCTCGATTTCAGCCAAAAACTGGATATCAACCTTTTAGACAATGTGGTGAATTGCTTATACCATGGAGAAGGAGCCCAGGTAAAGTAGCTGACCAAAATATTATTGCAGCGTAATAGTTGCCGGGTTTAGAATAAAACTTGAAATTACCACCATTTAAAGGAGTGTTCCATAGTTTGTATTAAGTTGGAATTAATATATATTAACTCTGAGAGGTGGTCTGTAAAAATAAATCACATTATATTTTCAAACGGTTTAGAGTGAAACGTTTTGGAATATTCTTGTTCTGTCCTTCAGCAACCTTTATCCCATTTACTGAAAGATCCTAATGTATTAAATATTTTGTAGATATTAAAAGTTGTATGTCCCCTATATATTGGAATTAATAGAGTCTTCTATTTTGAAACATTTAAATTGTAGAAGTACTTCACAGATAAAACTTATTTTAGAAATCCAACAATACCAAGTGTCTGAATTTTAGCACATGTAAAAGTGCTACTGTTAAAGTAGGAGATTGTCTTAACATACAATGTTTTGATAAGTTTAAGGCATTGAGGTTTTTTTTTCCTAAACAGAAGTGTTTGTAAATTTCAACTTTTATATGTTACAAGAAACAACAATCTTGAGTCTTCACCTTGTGGACTTAATAATGTAAAGTTCTAAATGAGTAAAAGTTTTTGCTTTGGGCTTAAAAAGATCTTTTAAAGTGATGTCACAGATATCTTACTAGTACAATTTTGTTGCCAGAAAGTACATTTCTGGGAGATAGTGTATCTTTAAGATACTGAGTTATATTGAATATTTGCCTAATTAAACCCTGGCTACTTTCATAATTTTTAGAAACCTCTAAAAGGTGGACATAGAAGATAGTCTAAAAAACATGGTACATAAATATTAGCAAGTATATAAGTATTTCTGTTCCCTTCTGAAATCTAACATTGAGGACCATGTAAGTTGTATGAGTGCAAAAAATAACTCTTCAGTGATTTTGTAAGCTTGTTAGTGCAGTTTTACACTCCTAGGGACTTTTGATCAAAAGCATTCTGAAAAGTATCTGTATTTACTACACTTACCATGTAGTAGTTGTTTCCTGATGATTATATGTTCAACATGAAGTTTTAAGCTCCATTTCATCCCAACATGATGTATGCAAAACAGCTGCTTTGGGAAGAAAGTATGAAAGTAAGATTGAAATGCATGAAGTGAGGGGTATGTGGCTCAGTGGTAGAGAATCTGCCTGCCAATGCAGGAAACAGGTTCCATCCCAGGGTCAGAAAGATCCCCTGGAGAAGGAAATGGCAACCCACTCCAGTATTCTTGCTCTTGAAATCCCATGGACATGGGAGCCTGGCAGGGCTACAGTCTATGGGGTCACATGTTTAGTGACTGAACAACAACAACAAGGTTGGGTTCAACTTTGTATTAGAAGCACAAGTCTGTAAGCCACTAGGAAGATTGATGTTCAATTTTATCACATTATTAAGCTACCACTGCTGTCTAGTCTTTGTTCTTTTTTAACCTGGTTCACAGTGTCTAAAAGTATGATGACTAAAAAGACCAGGGCTCTACGCTTATAATTGGAATAGTGGTTATGAAGAGTAGGGTGTAATACTACTATTAGTAATGTTTCATAGTGTTGAGATATAGTGATTTTGTTTTAAATTTGATTTCTGAATAGAGAGTAGATTTAGAAAAGTTTTTACAAATATTTTCACATTTATAAAAGCAAAATTAACTTTCTCAAAAGTAAAAATTTTATGTTTAGTTAGATCTCTCATAGGACAAATCAGTTGTATAAAGATAATCAGTAAGTTGATACTTGTTATAGATTAGGAAACAGGCTTAGAGCCTAAAGGCGGCTAAGAACCCCTTTTCTGTTGGGGTATCTTTAAACTTCCTTGTTCAGTCGGTTTTTTATATACCGCCTCTTTGAGGGTTTTTATTTTGGATAAAAAGTTTGGAAAGCATTGTTTTAATGTTAGATGTCTTAATTTTATTCCAGTAAGGTTTCTGGTCATTCCTCTGGAGTCTCATCCACAAAGTGTTCCCTACCTTGGAGGAGACTGGAGGGTTAGTGATGAGGTTTTGTAAAGCACTTGTTACCAGTGACTGCTACTTTAAGGGTACTTTTGAAAGTATAGTAAAGAAGACATGTGATGTAAATGCACATGTATGTGATGTAAACTCATTGTTTTAATATATGGTTTGGTGGGGAGTGTTTGGTTTTGGTTTGTCATAAAATATGTACTTAAAATAGCAACTAGAAATTATGCTAATTAAGCTTTCAAACTCAACTTTATGTAGCCTAACTTTTTAGAAATGATAACATAACTTTGGAGAGAAATTATTAGAAGAATGTAGGTAGAACTTTTGCTTAGATGGGTAGTATAGTAAAATTTTAGCACTGTAATATTAGGACTACCTTCTGTTATAAACATTTTTAGCCAAGTAGGCCGCCAGGAGAAAAAAACATGATAGAGTTCGGTGTTTTCTTCAATACTGTGTTAAGTGTCTTGAACTCTTTTATCTATTGCTTAGCAACTAAAATACTTTGACCATTCAGTTAGTAGCACAGGGAGATGCCAGATTTTCCCTTTGGTTTCCTTTTGTGTCTTTTAACCCCTCCTGGGCTTTTAAGTTAAGAAAAGAATATGTTATATAAGGGGATACTGGGATTAGGACAGTTTTTTAAAAGGATGCAAATACTAGAAGTAACTTTTGAGAGTAAAAGTATGACAGAATGAATGATATAAAAGGAAGGAACATGATTTATGCAGAGTTTGAAATGAAAGTAATACTGTGGAAAGTATTCATTTATAATATGTAGAATACTCATCACTTCAAAACTAATGAAGTTGTATCATGACCAAATAACTTTCTAGGCATGGATGTTTAATACACCTTATCCTCTTAATATGGGTTACTATACTGCATTCAAGTCTTTATCTAGTTGGATATTGTCTCCAGTTAGATATTCTCAGGGGAAGAATCAAAACACTGCTAAAATGGGCTTTGACCCTAAATAATTCACATGACTATTTTTTCTACTTTTGTTGGTTGGTTATTATCTAATACAGTTAGAACCCTCTAAAGCCATCAGTGCTTTAGTGAAATCAAATTAAAAAATGCATAGTTGTATTTCAAGACTACACTCTGGCTCTAATCCTGGACCCTTAGAGTGAAACCCAGGCACCTGATTTTTCTTTCAAGTTCCACAGTGTTTCTCGTGTTATTGTTAGAGTACAGAACCATTACCTAATTTAGTGAGTATTTGTCAAAGTTTTCTTTTAAACAATAAGCAGTGTGTATTGCTCGTTGATACATGAGAAAAAAGTCATGAATGTGATATCTGTTCCCTGAGGAAAAGACTTCTTTCTTAACATCAAAGCTACAAGAGAAGAATGATTTTTTTGTAAATTGGAATAAAAGCCAACTTAATATTATGAGATGTCTCTGTCAGAGATGATTTAAATAAGAATGCTTTTCTCCTAACTTTTTGATGATTTCTTATTAATTACCCATAGAATCAAACCCTTGATCAACTAAACGATCTAACCAGAAGGATAACTACTTTTTTTTTTTTTTTTGTTTTGGTTACGACATGTGGTAGAAACAGGCAAAAGATAATTAGGATCCAGTTGAGCTACAGATCAGCCTTAAAGGTGAAACGCATTAACCTGTTGGCTTCCTGGCGGGTGAGGGGGGGGGTGCGGGCGGGAATCAGTAGACTTTTTAGCCTTTGGTAAAACATAGTGTTCGTATCATACGAAAAACCAGCAGTTAAAATGAAGAAACTAGATAATGTCAACACGGCCACATCTTTAAAACTGTCAGGTGTCAATCATAGCTCAGTAAAGCGGAGGGGAAAAGACTGTCAAATGGAAACAGCAAGGTGCAGAAGGATTTCCATAGTATACTATTAATATAAAATACAGTAACTACACAGCTATATTTATGAAATTCATACACATGCTGTGAAAATCAAGGAAAAGACATCAGATGATGAAAGTGATTGTCTAGAAAGAAGGAACAAAGGAAATAGCATTTAAGAAAGGTACAAAGTTCCATACGTTTTAGATCTGATATTTAAAAGAACAAGTGTACAACAGCATCTAGAATTGACAGATTTTAAGAACACTTACTTTATTAATGTTCTAGATGATGTTTTTGTAGGTTAAATTATTTCTGGGTTTGCATTTTAGAAATACAAAAGCAAAAAAGAAATCTCAAGCTAGGAGTTAATATATAAAATTAGAAGATTTTTCAGATAAAGTTCTGTTTACCATAAACCGGAGAGACTGTCTTAATGTTTTGTATGTATCAACAGGTATTTGAGATTTGTAGACTGACTTAGACTTAGCTTTTGTCTGTCTCCCGTGAAATATAATTTTACAGATATTATTAAAGATACCTTGGTGACCCTTACAAACCGGAGTATAGCATTACACAGTTTATCTAGTAGATGTGAATTTTTCTGTGTTGCCTTTTTTTTTTGGTTGATTGTGTGCTGAGAACCCCTTTATGTCAGAGTAGCTCTTTGTTAGAATTGATAGAATTTAAGTTCAGTTTTGAGAATACCAAATAAGGGAGATTAAGGGGAAAAAACACTTCTGTGTTTCAGAGGTATATTTCCATTCTTAACTGAAGTTTTAAGACTGATAATGGACACATTTTTATTTCTGTAAGGAGTTTTTTTTTTTCCCCAGTATTTCCAAAAGTTGATAAAATCATTCTTATATTTGGACTTTTGTCTTGCTTGATTGATACCTTTGAAAAGAACAAGTTAGCTTAAAATTGTTTTTGTGTACTATTTTAGCAAAGAATGGCTCAAGAAGTACTGACACATTTAAAGGAGCATCCTGATGCGTGGACAAGAGTCGACACAATTTTGGAGTTTTCACAGAATATGAACACAAAAGTAAGCAAGCGGTGGTTTTAAAATCCATTGTTTCTTCTTTTCTTCCAGTCATAAACTTTGAGGAAGGTATCTCATTTTTAGTATTAGCCTTTGTTATCTCAAATCATTTAATAATGTTGACTTATTTCAAAATTTAGTCTTAAACATAGAATTAATTCTTGCAAATAGTCCTAAGAATTATGAATGAAGTTTTGTAATTGGGACTAGTATGCAAGGTGGCTTTTTCTTTTTGTTGTTTTGGGGGTGTTTTTGTTTTTTGTTTTTTGTTTTTTTCCTTTTTAGAATATGTGTACAGATCTCAGCATAAATTCTGAATGTTATTCTGAATGTTATTCAGAGATGAAACATCAGAAGTGTTATTTTGGGCAAGTGATCAATATAACACAGGCTAGGCACCTCCAAAACCAAGTTTTGTGGGCAGCGTAAAACCCGACTCCGTGGTACCGATGCTTTTAATGGGACAGCACTCAGTTTTTATTTGCAGTTGAAAATGTTATCATTTGGGTCCTTTCTTAAGTTTGAACAGAAAGGTTGATCAAAATGTGTTTTGACTGTTTAGGCTTGATGATTCACGCTTCTCTTTAAACTGCCTTAAAGTAATAAAATAACATGCATGGCATTCTGTTTAAATACACACAAGGTTTCCACTTGGTATACATTGTGTTAAAACAGAAATTAGCCATGTTCACCTCTGTTTCTGAAATCAGACTGTGTTAATTAACAGTTTTAAAATATTAACTAGTTTTGACATCTTATAAATTTTAGGGCAAAAATACAGTCCAGAACTTCCTCAAAGTGCTAACCTTAAGTAACATAACAGTGTTTGCCTGTTTGCTTGCCTGGTAAATTTTGCTTTTTATACTGACAGACATTACTAATGTTTAAGTTGATTTATCAACAGTATTTTTAAAAACTCAAATTTGTCTTGTGAAAAATGAGATGATTAGAGGAACAGAAAGAAAGCAACAGGTAAAGAATTCTTCAATTTACATAAATTACAAATGATTTGGTGCTAAATTTATGCACTATGACATTTGGCTTTTATGCAATCATTTTTTTTTCTTTAAAGATGTTAACACTACCTGATATTAATCATAATGTTCCATTATGTTGATTGCTTGTAATAGGAAGAAAAGGGGTGTCTTCCTGTGCAACTGACACAGCTAGGCTTTGACGGCAGGCCTCCACAAGGTCTACCCTTTTGATTCCCTTTAACTGAATTCTGTTCATCAATTGTTTTTGTTTCATGGGTGGTGGGAGGGGAAAGGGGAATTCAATGCGTAAAATAAGTATTTCTAAGGGCTCAGTAGAAATTTCTACCATAGGGATCATTTCATGCATTTATTTTTTTTTTTCATGTAGTCTTTGCTGTTATCTGTCCCTCATCTTCATAACTCAGCAGTGGCTTTCTCAAGTCCTGAGATGTAAAGCAGAAATGTAATACTTCAAAATGATATTTGGATTATTTATGTATATTTCCAAAGTAGTTGTTTACCATTGGCCCTCAGATTTGGCTGTCACTTCCAGATTTTTTCATTAAAATACTCCCTTTTCAAATAACTGAATTCTTATCATTTGTAAAGTCTCAATGTCTAGGAAAGATTGGGTTTTAGGGTATTCTGAAAGTGATCTGTGTCTTCCTTTGAACTAACTTGTAAACAGCTTTTATTGGGCTTCCTACTTCAGCCCTCCTAGCAGAAAGATGAAAATATGAATTGTATCTTCAACAAACTTGTGCTACTTTTTTACAGTTGAAGAAAGGACTAGAGGTCAGTAAATTGGTAATTTAGGTAACAAAGTATCAGATACAAAGGCAGAAGTAAATAAATGAATGCAGCAAAATAAAGGGGGGATATCCTTAGATTAAAAAAGGGGTAAGCTAAAAATATATCAGCTGAATATGGTGAAGTTATCGTTAAGATTATTGCTTCTTAACTGGTGTATTTATGGTGGGTTTTGTTTCTTAGTTTCTTAAAGATCTTTGTATTTGGTTGAAAATTAGCAAGAGGATGTATATTCATTCCATGTAGTAGGAAGTGCATTTGTTTTGACTTGGTAAAACTTCAGCCCCTCTTGACTTCATGACTATAAAATTAATTTAAAGCAAGTTTAGAGTAGTATGTTTTTAAAGTTAATTTAGAATTTTAGTCAGTGAGAAATTTACCTTTATTTATTTTCATGTGTCTGAGAGTTAGACCTTTAAAGAGAATAGAAAGCTTCACCATTTGCTGCTGATTATGAAACTTTTGATAGCGTCAAATTTATAATTTCAGAATTTTGCTTTGGCCTTGTTTTTATTTATGAAGTATTTTTAAGGAATGTTCTGCAAATGTAGGATTTGGGTTTAAATGGCAAAATTTCCCTTAAAAAGTACAAAATGTTAAAAATGAAAGAAAACAGCAAAAACATTGTTTGAGCACAATGTAGTTTGGGACAGTCTATATTGTGCTTTGCATAAAGTGTGCATTCACATGATCCCTTTGGTTGAAATACTAATGCTCCTATTTTATTGTGTGGTGACTAACCATTTTAAAGATGAACTCTTATTCTCAGCCAAAACTTGCAATCTGAGGTTATATGTCTATATATGAATGAGTTTGCCTTTCAGGTATTCTAGCTGGTTCTTCCCTAGTTCAACCAGTTGAAACATACCACAACGATTTTGACCCTTTTCTTCCTCCTGTCTATCCACACTAATTGGTCATGGTAATAATTTTGGGTAGTAACTCCTGTAGCCTTATAAATTGTTATAAATATTGTTGACTATTTAGAGTGAGTAATCAACAGGGGGGACAAAATGGCTTCAAAGTGGTATGTATTTGTATTTATTAATTTACACTTTTAGTTATTTATATACTTGGAAGAAATACCTGAAAGGTAGATACAGATTGCAACATGCATTTGTGTATTATTTTGACTGTGCACAAAAGTTTATCTTTAAATTAGTAGAAATAGCAACTATAAGGGTGGGGTTAAATTTTAAAATTAAACCCGTGGGCTGTCTTGCTGCTCCTTAAGTAACACACCAGTGATGTTTGTAAACACTTTCTATAGAAAGTATCTGTGACAATACTTTAATACTTGGCCAAGAGCTTACAACTCCTAGAAGATGGTAGGAAGCTTGAGAACATCCAAGCTGCTAAATTGTTAGGAGCCTGGTTTTGTTAAAGTACGTGAGCCTGTAAGCAGTCATTTATGCTGTGAATTCATATCTGGCTGCTACATTTTCCTTCTGCAGACCTAGCCCATTTGGCTGCTAAGGGCTTTTTATTTGGTTTTTCCTCCTGGTGTGAGCATGTATAAACAGCAGGACGTTAAATAGAGTAGTAAACAATAAAATGAGGAAAATGCATGAAAATTCAGTATATGGGCGAATGAATAGATCCTTGTTTAATATATGTAATTAAAACTTGGTAGCATACTGTTTTTGAAACTTTAGATGTAAATGTGTGAATGTCTGTCCATTTGTGAATCCTGGAAATTGCCAGTCTTATAGCAACATATTCACATACTTTTATTCTCCAATTTTCAGTATTATGGACTACAGATTTTGGAAAATGTGATAAAAACAAGGTGGAAGATTCTTCCAAGGAACCAATGTGAAGGTAGGAAAGTGTTTTAAAGAATTGTAAATTCAGAATTTATTATCCCTGGCATTTTTGTTAGTTGACTATTAGGAGGAATGTGTCAAATCTTTAATAGTTTATTATGCACTAATGGTTTGTTTACTGCTTTCATCATGTTGCAAGGCAGATGCTGGGGGCAGGGGAAGAATAAGGTTTTATTTGGGAGAAAGCAGAAACCAGACTAGTCCAACTTTCTCCAGTAAATATTGTGAAAAATTTTTATCAACTCATAGTTAATCTGGACCTGTTTGAAGTGAATGAAATTTGAATATGTGCTCTTATGCATTGTTTTAAATTCATCACATGGTAACAAGTAATGAGTATTAAAATAGAAGGAATAACACATAAACATAACAGCACAGGAAAAACCAAGTTTTAAAAATCATAGGACTTTACCTTTTGAAATTCTAAGCATACCTTATAAAAGATTTGCTTCTAAAACAGGAAAGATTTTTTAAAAATGAAGATTTGATGATGCCTGGTATTAATATTTTAACTTTTTCCTTTGTACTACCATGATAAAAGTAGTCATGGTTTAAGAAACAAGGGGCAAAGTTAGTCTTGAAATTCTTTAATGTGGTTTTCACATACTGCCTTATTAACTACTTTGTTGCTTCTTTGTCTGGACTTTATAATGGGGTTACTCTACTTTCGATGGCGTTCTATTAAATCATGTTCCCTTTCTTGGACTATCGCTTTTTAAGATGTCGTCTTTGACCTCCTTTTTCATATCATCTTTATAATGGGATAGTGACCTGGATTTATGAAATCCTGACTTAAATCTTGACATCTTTATAGCACATTTCGAGGTGAATGGGACAGTTTTTTTTAACAGCAATATCCCTAAAACATCATAAACTGTGAATTAAGAATGATAGTATGGAAGTATTTGAATACTGCCACCCAAAGAGGGTCTTTACTGTTTTATTTTGGTTTGAAACCATTTTAGATCATGTTCTGTGACTTCAGAAATTAATAAGTATGGTTTGACTCCTGTCCCAAATAGATCCTTTGTACTTCATCACTGCTTGCTTTTAGGGACTTCAGTGAAGTCCTGGTTCCTTTACTATTTTTGTTTTATACTTGTGGCTTGAGCCGTGGCTTACCATACCAACAGAAAGTGTTTATTTTTTATTTCATTGCCATTGTACTGTGGTAAGTCCCTCTTCAATTTCTAAACACATAAACCTTTGCTTCTTATTAGATAAGGATTATGCTCGATGATCCTCCCAAGTTATTTTCCAGCTGTAAAATTAAATGATTTGAAGTAATATATGCTTATAATATCAGAGGTTACAGTTGAGAACTTGACATTTTTTGCTTTCCACATGAATAATGGGAGTGGCATGTTTTGGCTTTTATCACAGTCAAAAACTTCCATACATTTCTGTGCATATTCCAGGACATAAGATTTTTCAGGTTTGAAAGTCTTGTTTGGAAAAAAACTGGTGGAGGATTCTTCATGTGTTCCTATTCTGTATTAATGAGACACTTCACATTTCTCTGAAAGTTATACTTACAAGAAAACATCTTATCAGAATTCACCTTTCTCTTTACGTTTCCCCTTAACACTAGTGGTAAGATTGAGAGGAATGTAAACCTTTTCTAAAAATACCTGAAGTTACTATCACTACATACGTGGTCGTCGCTGTCAGTGAAGTCATTACATGGAGGGGAAAGTGTAGTGTAATTTCTAGGGTGTTGCAGAGGTTCAGTATCAGAAGAGGGTGTAAAACGGCTCCTAGAGAATGTTAGTGGACTTTAGATCTGCAGCAACAACTTTGCATGATGAATTCAGTTTGTGTTTTTAAAGTAATTGATCTCGTTTACAAAACATTGAGACATAAATTTATTCACTGCTATATTTATGATTCTTTCCAACTTTGTCATTCCTAAGAGGCTTGTACCATCCTAAGATTTTATATCTCACAAAGTATACTAATATTTCTGAATGTTAATTTTTGTTCATCTTTAACTTTGATGTTTGAAATAAATCAGGATAACCCCTGAAATACTATACATTCCTTTTGTTTATACTTGTCAATCTTTTAAGCTGTTACCTTCCATTTGTTAGCCAGTCTTAGTATATATGAGTGCTAGCATGTGGTGAAAGAAAAGGAAAATCTGGTTGGCCCCTTTAGACAAGCTTATTCACAAAAGTGGCAGTGCTTGATGTATTTTCAGAGAAGGATAGGTTTGGCTGTACAGCCAGCCAAAAGAATTTTTGTAATCACTTATTTCAGTCTAGTACATATTTTATGACCTTTCAGTTTCTTATCCATCCATAAGCGGATGTTAATTTCACATGTTTTTAGGGGAATGGCGTTTTCAATTTAGGGCATTTTCTGAAGCACTTTGCCAGAAATATACTTGACAATTCTAGACTGAGTTAGACATCTCTTGCCTTGGTTTCCCTTAGTGTGTCCTTCAGTTCAGTTCAGTTGCTCAGTTGTGTCTTGACTCTTTGTGACCCCATGAATTGCAGCACGCCAGGCCTCCCTGTCCATCACCAACTCCTGGAGTTCACCCAAACTCATGTCCATCGAGTCAGTGATGCCATCTAGCCATCTCATCCTCTGTTGTCCCCTTCTCCTCCTGCCCCCAATCCCTCCCAGCATCAGAGTCTTTTCCAATGAGTCAGCTCTTCACATGAGGTGGCCAAAGTACCGGAGTTTCAGCTTTAGCATCATTCCTTCCAAAGAACACCCAGAACTGATCTCCATTCGGATGGACTGTTTGGACCTCCTTGCAGTCCAAGGGGCTCTCAAGAGTCTTCTCCAACACCACAGTTCAAAAGCATCAATTCTTTGACATACACCTTTCTTCACAGTCCAACTCTCACATTCATACATGACTACTGGAAAAACCATAGCCTTGACTAGATGGACCTTTGTTGGCAAAGTAATGTCCCAGCCTGTAGGTTGGTCATAACTTTTCTTCCAAGGAGTAAGCATCTTTTAATTTCATGGCTGCATCACTATCTGCAGTGATTTTGGAGCCCCCAAAAATAAAGTCTGACACTGTTTCCACATCTATCTGCCATGAAGTGATGAGACCGGATGCCATGATCTTAGTTTTCTGAATGTTGAGCTTTAGGCCAACTTTTTCACTCTCTCACTTTCATCAAGAGGCTTTGTAGTTCCTCTTCGCTCTGCTCTCTGCCATACGGGTGGTGTCATCTGCATATCTGAGGTTATTGGTATTTCTCCTGGCAATCTTGATTCCAGCTTGTGCTTCTTCCAGCCCAGCGTTTCTCATGATGTACTCTGCATAGAAGTTAGATAAGCAGGGTGACAATATACAGCCTTGACGTACTCCTTTTCCTATTTGGAACCAGTCTGTTGTTCCATGTCCAGTCCTAACTGTGGCTTCCTGACCTGCATACAGGTTTCTCAAGAGGCAGGTCAGGTGGTCTGGTATTCCCATCTCTTTCAGAATTTTCCACAGTTTATTGTGATCCACACAGTCAAAGGCTTTGGGATAGTCAGTAAAGCAGAAATAGATGTATTTCTGAAACTCCTGCTTTTTCGAGGATCCAGCGGTTGTTGGCAATTTGATCTCTGGTTCCTCTGGCTTGGAGAATTTTGAGCATTAATTACTTCACTAGCGCGTGAGATGAGTGCAATTGTGCGGTAGTTTGAGCGTTCTTTGGCATTGCCTTTTTTAGGATTGGAATGCAAACTGACCTTTTGGGCACTGCTGAGTTTTCCAAATTTGCTGGCATATTGAGTGCAGCACTTCACAGCATCATCTTTCAGGATTTAACATAGCTCAACTGATACTCCATCACCTCCACTAGCTGGTATATAATTATTCAATTACTTGCTTAGTATTGAATTAGTTTAGTGACTAACACCACTCCTTATTTGGAATTCAGTCCTTTATTTAAGAGCCTAATGACTTTCCCAATATTTTTGCTTTTACATTTTTAAATAATACGTGTGTATGTATTATGTATAGTTGATTTTTTGGAGGTTAAGTTTTAACCTCAAAGTGAATAGCATAAATCAGGTACTATAAGTCAAGACATTTTTTAAAGCTATGGAGTATAGTTCCTTGTGCTGTACAATAGGTCTTAGTTATCTATTTTATATATAGTATGTATATTTTAATCCCAAATTCCTAATTTATCCCTTCCATCACCCTCCTTTTCTTTTGGTAGCGGTAAGTTTGTGAGTCTGTATCGATTGTATAAATTTCATTTGTATCATTTAAAAGATTCCAGATATAAGAGACATCATTCGATACTTTCTCTGGTTTGCTTTACTTGGTATGATAATCTCTCTCGGTCTATCCATGTTGCTGCAAATGGCATTATTGTTTTCTTTTTTCTGGCTGCCATTGTGTTTCACATCTTTATCCATTCATCTGTCATGGGCATTTAGACTGCTTCCATAGTTTTGTTTCATTTATTTATTTTGGGGTGCACTGGGTCTTTGTCACTGCGCATGGGCTTTTTCTGGTTGTGGCAAGTGGATGCTGCTCTAGTTGTGTTGGCTTCTTTTGTTGAAGAGCATGGGCTGATTCCCCCACCCCACTGCATGGGGAATCTTCCTGCACCAGGGATCAAACCCCTGACACCTGTATTGGTAGGCGAATTCTTAACTACTGCACCACCGGAGAAGTTCCCTTCCATAGTTTCTTAAGGAACCTTCACAACTGGTCTCCATGCTGGCTGTACCAGTTTATATTCCCACTAACAGTATAGGAGGTTCCTTTTTCTCCACAGCCTCTCTAGCACTTATTATTTGTAGACTTTTTGATGACTGGCCATTCTGGTCAGTGTGAGGCAATACCTGATGGTAATTTTGGTTTTCATTTCTGTTTGGCTGTCTGTGTGTCTTTGGACAAAATAACTTTAGATCTTTTGCCCATGGTTTGATTTTTTTTTTTTTTTTTTTTTTGTCTTTTGAGAAGCGTTTTTATATTAAGCTGTGTGAACTGTTTGTATATTATGGAGATGAATCTCTTGTCATTTGTGTTATTTGCAAATGTTTTCTCCCATTTTATAGAGTGTCTTTGTTTGGTTTATGGTTTCCTTTGCTGTGCAAAAACTGAAGTTTTAAGTCTCAGTTGGTTGTTTTTATTTAAGGTAATGGTTTCACCTAAAGAAAAAGATTGAATTTTAATATATGAAGGGAAATAATTTCCAAATAGGGAGTGGTTCATTTAAACCAAAGGATTATATTTTAATCTGTTAAGACATGTAGTTTACAGATCGTTACATTTTTATGAAATATATACAGACTTGCTGACATTGAAAAGAGCAATGGTGAAGGAAAGAGTTCATAGTGATAAAGCCATACTATTTTGATTGTCTTGCATGGTTATTGGAACAGGATATAATAAGTAATGTGTGTAAAATGCTCTGCATATCTGGGTGCTGAATGTGGATAAACACGTGTATTGTCAGCCCCTTTCCATAAAAAATACTCCCACTTCTCTCCATTTCACCAAACACTCAATATACTACTCTCAATTGGCTTGACATTTCTGCAGTAACATCCTAACTGGGCTCTTTAACACCCACTTCTGTTTGTCCCTTGTGATATATTTTCAGCAAAGGGTTTAGTGTATTTTAGAAACAGAACTAATCAGGTCATTCCTATGCGTAAAATCGCCCATTGTACTGAATATCACATTTAACTTGTTGCCTTTAAGCAGTAGTGACTTTTTAAAAATTGTTTGCTTTTTTTTAATGGTTTTATTAAGGTATATTTAACATTTACAATAAACTATACAAGTTCAGGCATACAATTTGATAGATTTTGACTCATGCGTGAAACCACCACTATAATCATGACCTTTTTTTTGTGAATGCCTTTTCCTTTACCTCCCCAGACCCCAGTCTGCTTTCTGTCACTCAATTGATTAAGCTAGGAGTAGAATGGCTAGATCATATGGTAGGTGTATGTTTTTAACTGCCCAACTGTTCTCCAAAATGATTGTATCACTTTACATTTTCAGTAGCAGTATGCTTCCCATCCTCACCAAAGCTTGGTATGGTCAGTTTTTTAAAATACTAGCCAGTGTAGCACATATATAATGGCTTCTCACTGTGACTTAGGCTGTTGAGCATCCTACACATCATCTCTGTATGTATATTTAAGTTAATATTGTTAGGCCTATTGAACAGAGATAGTTGTTTCCTTTGTTGGTCATTTTGAAAAGAACTTTTAAGTGTTTGGACTCTTAAGGCCATGGCTTTTAAGCAAGTCCATGAGAAATTCTCCCCCCATTCTGGAATGTAATGTGTGAAGTACCAGTCTGATCTCAGATTTAACAAGCACTCTTACTGGTGTATTTTTGCCAGTTTTATAACACGATGGGATAATAAAGCAAACTATTGATTACATTTTATCTGATAACACGATATTTTTTATAGTATTTGTATGTCAGCATCATATGTAATTGACAAAAACTGTTTTCCTACCATTGCTATTTAAGGTATGATAACAATGTGGTCCCCACCCCAATATTTCCTAGTTATGTGGAACTTCGTAAGCGGTCTTTATTTAAGACCTCACAATGCCTAATCCTTACATCATATCAACACAGGAGATGTGAACCTCTGTAGATTTTATTAAAGAGGTTTGGAGGAACTGGTGGTCCAGTGGTTTGACTCCACACTTTCAATACAGGGGGCGTGGGCTTGATCTCTGGTTGGGAAACTAAGATCCCTTAGGCTGACAGGCATGGCCAAAAAATTATTTAAATCCAAAAATTTTTTTTAAAGAGTTGTGGATTTTCTTATGATTATTCTTTTGTTATAGAAAAAAATGTTGAATTTTTAGTAAAATAACTCTTCTGTGATTAAATATACATATTTACCATTTTAAGTGTATGTATGGTTCATTGTCAGTAAGTAAATTCATAGTATTGTGCAACCATCCTTACTATTCATCTCTGGAATTTTTTTGTCATTCCATTTGAAACTATCCATTAAACATTAACTATTATACTCTTCCCAGTCACTGTTAACCATTATTATACTTGTCTTTATGAATTTGCCTATTTGGTAACTCATATGTACAATCATACAATATTTTGTGTCTGCTTTATTTCAATAGCATATGTTGCCAAGGTTAGTCCGTGTTGGAGCATGTATCAATTTCATTCCTTTTTTTAAACACGGAATATTTTATTTTACTTTATCTACCTGTGGGTTGTTTGCAAATATTGTATATTATGAATTTAATAGAATTTTAATTGCTCTATCTCATTAGGAGTTCTTGTTCAGTACTATTTGCAGTTATAAACCCTTTTAAGAAAAATAATAAAGATCCATTCTTAAAACTACTGAACATATCAGCAATAAATTACAGTCTTAATTCCAATTTATAATCTCTAGGGACTCTAGGTTAAGAACCCCTGCTTTTGAATTATTTTTTTCTATTTTTCATTTTGTGGTTTGTTCCCATGAGTATTTCAGTGAATGAGGAATAGGAACATTGTTCTGGATTCCTTTGGATGATAAGGTAAATAGGACATTCCTTTGGATGATAAGGTAAATATTTTAGCGACTCTGTGATTATTGGTGGTGGTTTAAGTGGACAGGTTTGTAATAACAGTATGATATGGGAAAAGCACCTTCCATTCTGGCCAACAGGCACATATAAAGATGCTCAGTATCACTAATTGTTAGAGAAATGAAAATCGAAACTACAGTAAGATATCCCACCACACGCCATCATCAGAAAAGCCTACAAATAATAAATACAGAAGAGGATGTTGAGAAAAAGGAACTATCCTATACTGTTAGAAGGAATGTAAATTGGTTCAGTCACTATGGAGAACAGTATGGAGGGTCCTTAAAAAACTAAAAATAGAGTTACCATATGAGCCAATAATCCAACTCCTGGTCATATATGCAGAAAAGATGAAAACTTATTCAAAAAAATACATGAAACCCAGTGTCCATAGTAGTACTGTTTACAATAGCCAAGACGTTTTTTTGTTCAGTCACTAGGTCGTGTCTGACTCTTTGTGACCCCATGGACTACAGCACACCAGGCTTCCCTCTCCTTCGCCATTTCTGGGACCTTGCTCAAACTCCTGTCCATTGAGTTGGTGATGCCATCCAACCATCTCATCCTCTGTTGTCCCCTTTCCTGCCTTTAATCTTTCCCAGCTTCATAATCTTTTAAATGAGTTGGCTCTTTGCATCAGGTGGCTGAAGTATTAGAGCTTCTGCTTCAGTATCAGTCCTTCCGATGAATGTTTGGGGTTGATTTCCTTGGTATCTCAAGGGACTCTCAGAGTCTTCTCTAGCACTACAATTCGAAAGCATCAAATCTTTTTCAGAGCCAAAGAAAATAAAGTCTGTCATTGTTTCCCTGTTTATTTGCCATGAAATGATGGAACTGGGTGCCATGACTTAGTTTTTTGAATGTCAGTTTTAAGCCAGCTTTTTCATCCTCTTTCACCTTCGTCAAGAGATCAAGAGCCAAAACATGGAAGCAGCCTAAATACCCATGGACAGATGAGTGGGAAAAGAAGTGGGTTGTGTGCATACTCGGTGGAATATTGCCCAGACATAAAAAAGAATGAAATAATGTCATTTGCAGGCACTTGGATAGACCTGGAGATTATCATACTAAGTGAAATAAGTCAGAGGACAGATGTATGTGGAATCTTTAAAAGCAATACAAATGAGCTCATTTAAACAAAGACATAAGAAACAAATTTATGGTTACCTAAGGGTTTGAAAGGGGAGGAGGGATTAATTAGGGATATGTGATCAATAGAAGTAATATTATATATAAAATAACAGACCTACTATGTAGCGCATGTCTTGTGGTATATTGAGTATCAATAATCTTGTAATAAACTATAATGGAAGAGAATCTGAAAACGTGTATGTTCTTGCTATTTAGTCACTAAGTCACGTCCAACTCTTTTACAACCCCAGGGACGGTGTAACCCACCAGGCACCTCTATCCGTGGGATTTTCCAGGCAAGAATACAGTATTGGGTTGCTATTTTCTTTACCAGGGGATAGTCCCAATCCAGGAATTGAACCCGTGTCTCTTGCACTGGCAGGCGAGTTCTTTTAGCACTGAGCCACCAGGGAAGCCAAAAGTGTATACATGCATGTATGTTATATATAACTGAGTCACTTTGCTATGCATCTGAAAGTAACATTTCTTTTTTTTTTTTTTTTTTGGAAAAAGTTTCAGTTACACATGGCTTTGATGAAGGGATGTGATTATAGAGTACACATTTAAAGTGAGTTTAGGTATTGCTCAATGGTTTGGACTGGACTGAACTCAATTTTGCCTGGTTGTAGCTTTACTTTTGTGATACTGTGTCAAGGCTCTCCATTTTCTGTGGTGTATGAAAATTAGCCACTATGAAAGCAAGGGATAAGATTCTGCAACTTTTTCACTCCTGTTTTTCTCTCAATGGGTAGAATTCTATACTTGGTTGAAAATATAATGATGTTAATGATATAATGATAGTCTGTATCACTGACTAGCTAAGATGCTCATGAACAAACTTACAATTTAAATTTAGAAAGGGCATTTTCCCTCTACGGGAATATGGCACCATTAGTACGTTGTAGTCAGTAAGTTCTCATTTTAAAGGGTTTTAGTGAATCACATTCTGTTAATGCATTTCTTTTACCTTGTCATTAAGTGTCTAATATTTACAAGATATTCCTAGGGGGTATGACTGTTAATATTGCTGTGTAAATAACTTTCAAGATGATGTATATAACTATTAAGTCTGATGGGAGTTCAGTTGCTCAGTTGTGTCCAGCCCTTTGTGACCCCATGGACTGCAGCACCCCAGGCCTCCCTGTCCATTGCCAACTCCCGGAGTTGACTCAAACTCATGTCCATTGAGTTGGTGATGCCATCCAACCATCTCATCTTCTTGTCCCCTTCTGCGTTCAATCTTTCCCAGCATCAGGATCTTTTCCAATGAGTCAGTTCTTGTGTCTGGTGGCCAAAGTATTGGAGTTCCAGCTTTAGCATCAGTCCTTTCAAAGAATATTCAGGACTGATTTCCTTTCGGATGGACTGAGTTGGATCTCCTTGCAGTCCAAGGGACTCCCAAAAGTCTTCTCCAACACCACAGCTCAAAAGCACTAATTCTTCAGTGCTCAGCTTTCAGTATTGTCCAACTCTCACATCCATACATGACTACTGGGAAAACTATAGCCTTGACTAGACAGACCTTTGTAGACAAAGTGATGTCTCTGCTTTTTAATATGCTGTCTAGGTTGGTGATAACTTTTTTCCCAAGGAGCATGTGTCTTCTAATTTCATGGCTACAGTCACCATCTGCAGTGATCTTGGAGCCCAAGAAAAGAAAGTCTGTCACAGTTTACGTTGCTTCCCCATGTGTTTGCCATGAAGTGATGGGACCAGATGCAATGACCTTAGTTTGCTGAATGTTGAGCTTTAAGCCAGCTTTTTCACTTTCCTCTTTCACGTTCATCAAGAGGGATTTTGGTTCCTCTTCACTTTCTGCCGTAAGAGTGGTGTCATCTGCATGTCGGAGGTTATTGATATTTCTCCTGGCAATCTTGATTCCAGCTTGTGTTTCTTCCAGCCCAGCGTTTCTCATGATGTACTCTGCATAGAAGTTAAATAAGCAGGGTGACAATATACAGCCTTGATGTACTCCTTTCCTGACTTGGAACCAGTCTGTTGGTCCATGTCCAGTTCTAACTATTTGCTTCCTGATTTGCATACAGATTTCTCAAGAGGCAGGTCAGGTGGTCTGGTGTGCCCATCTCTTTAAGAATTTTCCAGAGTTTGTTGTGGTCCACACAAAGGCTTTGGCATAGTCAATAAAGCAGAAGTAGATCTTTTTCTGGAACTCTCGCTTTTTCGATGATCTAGTAGATGTTGCCTGGAGAAGGTGATGGCACCCCACTCCAGTACTCTTCCTGGAAAATCCCATGGACAGAGGAGCCTGGTGGGCTGCACTCCATGGAGTTGCGACGAGTCGGACACCACTGAACGACTTCACTTTCCACTTTCATGCATTGGAGAAGGAAATGGCAACCCACTCCGGTGTTCTTGCCTGGAGAATCCCAGGGGTGGCAGAGCCTGTTGAGCTGCCGTCTGGGGTCGCACAGAATCGGACATGACTGAAGCGACTTAGCAGCAGCAGTAGCAGCGGATGTTGGCAATTTGATCTCTGGTTCCTGTGCCTTTTCTAAAACCAGCTTGAATGTCTGCAAGTTCAGGGTTCACACTGTTGAAGCTTGGCTTGGAGAATTTTGAGCATACTTTACTAGCGTGTGAGATGAGTGCAATGGTGTGGTCGTTTGAGCATTTTTGGAAATTATGTGTACTTAAATCTCACCTTTTTAGCTAGCTAATATTGTTATCAATGTATGAGATAATGTGGATTATTTGGTGTTGCTTTGTTTCTATTTGAAATGATACTGTCAAAGACATTTTTCTTGATATTGAGGAAAATAAAGTTATAAAAGATTAATACCTAAACCCTTGGATAAGGAGCATAAGCTACCCTCATATGCCAAAAGCCACCTTCCAGTGAGTATTTGGGCATTTTTATACTCGTGTACCATATTTTGAAGAAACTGCATGGATGGTCCTTTTTTTTAAAAAAAGTAGTACTTTTCAATAAATGATTTGAAGGTTTATTTTAAAAACTTTGGAGATGAATTTTTTTGTTCCTACTTAGAAGAATGGGATGTAGGGGCTATTGATAGAAGTGTGCTGGATCATTGTAGGAGCCCTTTGAAAGCGTTGGCATAGTAAGCAGTAAGAGCATAATTGTGTTTGTCAGAGGCATACAACGTACATATGAGAACTCTTCAGTGAAGTGTTCTTTGATCTGTTTAATACATATATTTTACAAGTTTTCCTGATTCCCAGGAAAGAGCTTAGAAGACTGCTAGAAGGAGTAGCCTAGTCTCTCCACATTGGCTTTCTGAATAATTGGAGAGAGATAATTTCTGATTAGTATGGTTTTTATTGGATATGAAGTCTTGTAAAGATAGTTCTTGTTGTAAGAAATTTGTTTTATTTATAAAACAATTGAAGAAACTGAAAAAAAAAAAACCTTTTTCCTTCCAACTGGCAGACGAGTTAACTCATTTGGCACAAAGACATGCTGCGAATAAAGGGGTTTTGTTTTTGTCAAGTCTAGGATCGTTTTATGTTAAATCTGAGAAGCTGAGCTTTCTCTGCTCAGCTGTAAACATCTGACTTTTCTACCTTGATATGTGTGACACCATTTATTTATTTATTTATTCTTTTGGCCAAGCCACATGGCTTGCAGAATCTTGGCTCTCAAAAAGGGCCTGAACTGAAGCCATGGCAGTGAAAGCCCAAAATCCTAACCACTAGGCAACCAGGGGATTTCCACCATTTTTTTTTTTAAAGGTGTAATTCACAATTTTAGAACTAGTCTTAACTGACTCCTTTTACTTTTTTCATTTTGGTAAATAATGGGAAGAAATTTGGGGAGGGCATTATGGTACTTAATCATATAAGCTACATAGCAGGAGATTCTAAACACACTGTGCAGCAGTACTTGATGGAAAAGGTTTTTACATGTAGTTTTTAAGTGCCTTGAACGGACACTGATCATTTTAGAGTGATAATTAGTGGTACTAAGTTGACACTTAGTTTGTCTCTGAGATCCTTACAGGTTGAGTGTGTGTGTTTACTACGTATTTCACATTTTTCCGGTTTCATCTTTTACTCTTTGCTCCATCTTATAGATGAATTTCAGAAGTTTCTGAAAAGAAGTTATTTAGTCGTTAATAGAGTTGTAGGGTCAATCTGATTCTGTTTTCTTCTGAGGCTGAGAGAAGCCTCTAAACCCATATGGAAGTAGAAATTGTACTACTGTTTCTACTACTGTTTGTACTACTGACCACTACTGTTCCATGTTTTTGCCTGTATTTAGAGGTTTTAGAGTGATGTTTTCTGTTTATTCAGAATGGTTCTTTTTCTTAAATTTTTTTTAGGGGCCTTAATGACAACAATTTATCTAAAGAGCAGAAAGGTCAACAATACAAGAATTGTTTTGATAATGATCTAATGGATATTAAGGACATGAGATTATTGTGTGGGTTATCCTAACTAAGTGACTTCCCTGGTGGCTCAGATGGTAAAGCATCTGCCTACAGTGCAGGAGACCTAAGTTCGATCCCTAGGGTTGGGAAGATCCTCTGGGGAAGGAAATGGCAACCCACTCCAGTACTCTTGCCTGGAAAATCCCATGGACAGAGAAGTGTGGTAGGCTAAGTCCATGGGGTCTCAAAGAGTCGGACATGACTGAGTGACTTCACTTTTTTTTTAATCCTAACTAAGTGGTATGATTTAGCACTCATTTTAAAATAAAACTAGTTCCCCTAGTTCTGGGTGTTTCTTTCTTTCTTCCTTTTTTAAAATCACTTTATTGAATCTAAATCTGATTTTCTTTTGGGTGTCCACAAAGCCTCTTTTTTTTTTTTTCCTTGAAAAAATAATTTTAGACAATAGAAACATTGTCTAAAATGTTGCCCCCATAAGTACAGAATGTACTTACACCTTTTAGTTTTTCCTGCTAACAACTTAGAGACAATTTGTCCTGGAAGTTTTGCCCATTTCTTTCATTTCATTCATTGGGGCTTCCCTGGTGGCTCAGATGGTAAAGAATCCGCCTGCAATGTGGGAGACCTGGGTTCGATCCCTGGGTTGGGAACATCCTCTGGAGTAGGGCATGGCAACCCACTCCAATATTCTTGCCTGGAGAAATCTCCATGAACAGAGGAGCCTGGTGGGCCACAGTCCATGGGGTCACAAAGAGTCAGACCTGACTGAGTGACAAAGCACAACACAGCATGTTCATTGGTAGATCCTGTCTACAACAGTTATTACTGGGGCCTTTGCCTAGTGTAGAAGTTTTTTAAATGTCAGTAACATAATTTTCACTGGATTTTATGTGTTTGTGTATATATAGTTAAATCTTTGGTAACTGGCAGGCAGTTTTTCAAATGATTCTTATATTGTGAATATTGATAATAAATATTACATTTTCAGTTGATTAATAACCCTTATTATGTGTCTTTATTTTACTTGTGATATTTTTCATCAATTAGGAAAACATTTTTGTAATTCATGCTTTTAAAAGTTTTGCCTTTATTTGGAATGTTGAAATGTCCAGTTCCACCATAACTAATAAAAATTATTTGTTACCAATGAAGGAACCTGTGGGTCAAAGAGTGAATTTAACACTTAACTCATGAAAATTGCTCTATTTGGGTAGTTTTACAATCAAATAGGCATTTTGTTGCCTAGGGTTGGTTATATTTCTGGGTAGCTGTTTCTTATAAATTATCCAATGGATAATTGGTCAATGGATATTGAGTCCAATGTAGATTTGCTAGATGAGAGTTGGGACACAGTTCTACAAACTTTCATCTGTATTTCTGAAGTTCAGATAGCTTTGAAAATTTGAAAATCTTCATAAAGCATTTGGTGGCAAAAGCTAAATTATTAAGCAGGTGTGAGATTAGTCTTTGTTTTTCATAGGGAGAGATAATTTGTTGGATTAGGAAATCCTGTTTCAGGTCCTTTGGCTATATTAATTTAAGGTGAACATTACTTTAAAATTTTGAGGGGATGTATAGTAGATGCCCAGTAAATTCTGAATGGTGCAAATTAAAATGAAAGACGTGAAATGTTAACTGTTGAAAGAATAGGTAATGCTATAAAGGTATCCTTAATCATATAAATAAAAACTTTCTTTTTAACTTTTTTTCTACATTGTAGAACAAACAAGGTAAAATTACATACAGGATTAGCTTAGTGCTGTAAATAAATCTGACAGGGACTAATATCTGACCTTGTGTTTCTTTAAAGGAATCATAGGTTTCCCCCTTTTTTTTTCCTCTTAATTTAAAAATCACAGCTGGGTATAGTTGGCTATCTAGTATTAAAGAATATCTTAGAAGATAATAATTCATAGTTGTCAAACCAATATTTTGTCATTCTTCACGAAACTGAAAAATTAAAGTAGTAGTATTCATTTTCCCCCATAATGTCATAACTGGTGATGGGATTCAGGTGTATGATCTGATCTTTACTCTTCCCTTTATAGCACGCTATAAAGTTGAATAATTTTTTTTAATAGGAATTAAAAAATACGTTGTGGGCCTCATTATCAAGACATCATCTGACCCAACTTGTGTAGAGGTAAGAGCTTTATTGGAAGCTACTGTGAGAGTGTAAATCATTTAAATATTGGATCTTGATCTTAAACCCACTTCTGTCACAGACATATAGACACATATGCAAATCATTTATGATTGATCTGTAATCACTTTGTTCTTTCTGTGGGGCATGGGTGGGGGGCTGCCTGCAGTTCTTATTGATTATATCAATTTTTTAAAGTCCTTGTTTGAACTTTTTTCTTTTCTTAGAAAGAAAAGGTATATATCGGGAAATTAAATATGATTCTTGTTCAGGTAAGTTTTTACTTGATACATTGTTTTCCCTGAGAATTAGGTGCTTCCCTGAGAATTAGGCTAAGTTGAACAAAGTATTCTTTTCTACTTTTATTGATTAACTAAACGTCTTGCAGAGTGGTGATAGTAGTCCTCACAGTGTTTACAATAGTTAGCCCATTGTCTAACATTTAAAGTTATTAATATGCTGTGGTAGTGTTTACAAAGAGTACTACAGTATTTACAAATACTATAAAAACTTCACTTCTTTGGCTCCAATATGGATTGGACTCATTAACAAAATTTTGCCTCATATTGTATGTTTCTTTTCCATGTCAGCTATCTCAGTCTTACTGATTCGTTAAAAAATTGCTTTGAATTCAAGCATCCGTTTAATTGATCTTTATACTTTACCTGTTTTTTAAACTTTCTATATATCTAACTAGAAAATTGTAACTTACCTAACTTCTACAAATATGTACAAAAATCTTCCTGAGAATGGTACATTTAAGACATAGGACTTTGAAGTTTCTAACTCAGTATATTCTGTGTAGAGACTGGCCCATTTCCTGTCTTGATAAAGGGGAACAAAATGAAGGCTGGTTGATGATTTTCTTCTGCTTTTGGTATCACACAATTTCTGTGAAGTTTGTTTATTTGCAGTTGACAAGTGAAATGAAATTAACACTTTCTGTTTTATTTTAGATACTTAAACAGGAGTGGCCAAAACACTGGCCAACTTTTATCAGTGACATTGTTGGAGCAAGTCGGACCAGTGAAAGTCTCTGTCAGAATAATATGGTGATTCTGAAACTCTTGAGTGAAGAAGTATTTGATTTTTCTAGTGGACAGATAACCCAAGTGAAAGCTAAGCATTTAAAAGACAGGCAAGTAATTGTTTTAGAATTTTTAAGCAATTTTTCAAACAATTTCAAGGAATTGGAGGTAGATTATAAATATTTAAGGAACAAGTTAATACATTTTTAATTCTTTTTGACTCCAAGTTTAAATAATGCTCAAATGGCCTAATACTCTAAATTGGGGAGGCTTGAAAAATATGTATGGTATTAAAACAAAGTAACTTCATACATGTTGTGTGGAAAGAATATAGATTAAGAATTCCCAGAATGCTCTTGGGAGTCCGTTTTATATGGTGTCTAGTTAATTATGGATCCAAGGATATGACTTGTGTCCAAATGTCTACAGAATTCTACTATTCCTACATTTTATCCATTTTCCTATAGTTAACACCAGAAACATGGCAGATTTTATTTTCTTCAACATAGTAATAAAAATGTGTTTAGTCATTATGGAACAAATATTTTACCTTTATGTGTTTAAACTAGCTTCAGAATTTAGAATTTTTTTCTCTGGTTCCGTGTGTAAGCACAGTGGATTAGGGATATCTAACACTGCCTCTCTTCATTTGGAGAGTTTTATTTTAACTGTCTGGATTTAAAAGACTAGATTGAGGGGCATGCCTGGTGGTCCAGTGGTTAAGACTAAGAATTTCCACTTCAGGGAGCACTGGCTTGATCCCTGGTTGGGTAATTAAGATCCTGCATGCCATGCTGCATGACCAAACTAAAAAATTAGTAAAAGACTATGTTAATTGAAATTTTTCAAATAGAGTTTACATAACAACCAAACCTTTAAAGGAAATTAACGTGCTCTTTATAGGTGAGTTTTAAAAGAATGATATTTACCCATAGTTTTAATAACTCATTTATTTATTTACCTGGTGGCTCAGATGGTAAAGAATCCGCCTGCAATGTTGGACACCTGGGTTTGATCCCTGGGCTGGGAAGATCCTTGGAAGAGGACGCAGCAACCCATTCCAATATTCTTGCCTAGAGAATCCCTATGGACAGAGGATCCTGGCGGGCTACAGTTCATAGGGTTGCAAAGAGTCGGACACAAGTGACTAAGCATGGCACATTTATTTATTTGGCTGTGGCATGTGTGTTCTAGTTCGCTGACCAGGGATCAAAGCCAGGCCCCTTGCATTGGGAAAACAGTGTCTTAGCCACTGGACCACCAGGGAAGTCCCAACTTAATAACTTTTCGATGAAATTATTGATACCTGTGTTTATAAATGGAAGTAACTAGGCTTTTAATGGCTGCTGAAATGTTGTTACTCTGTAAATAGTTACAGCATTTCTTCTAAACTGATCACTTTTTTGTTTTTCTTTAGCATGTGCAACGAATTCTCACAAATTTTTCAGCTTTGTCAGTTTGTGATGGTAAGTGTTTGTAATTTGACTTAAAAAAAAATAACTTACTATAGGAAGATGTTAATTGAAAAACATGTTTTTGTTGTAGGAAAATTCCCAAAATGCTCCACTTGTACATGCAACTTTAGAAACGTTGCTCAGATTTCTTAACTGGATTCCGCTTGGGTATATTTTTGAGACCAAGTTAATCAGCACATTAATTTATAAGGTACGTGAACGTGTTTCAGTTATTTTCTTATAAATAAAGTTTGCACAACTATGCTCTTTTGAATAGAAAAACCAATCTGCATTCATAACCATAATCAGTCTTATTTTTCAGAATCTTTTAATACTGTCACTTTACTAGGCAGTCTCTCATATTCTATGTGAACAACTAATAATTTGTTTGAAAGAGCATGTAATGCTTATATAAAGTCTTGTAATTGTTTATCCAGAGATAATCAATTACCACCTGGTTGTATTTTCAGATGTTTTCTAATCAAATGTAATGAATAAATTATGTATTTAATCAAGACCCTCTAAAAGCAGACTGTTACATTTAGGGCTTTGTAGATCAGGACTTGATAGGGTCATATTCTAATGTGAATTTACTATGTTGGAGCCACCATTTTATTGACAGAAAGTTTATTTTAAATTGCTTGCTGCTGTCAACAATACCACAGGAAATGTTGGGTATTTATGTACTTGTCCAGATACTTTGTGCAAATTTTAATACATGTTAAGCATTGGTATGTCCATTTTTAAGGTTTTTGATGCTCATCAGTTGCCACCCACAAACAGGAGGCTACATTTATTCCTTCTCAACAATAAAATAAGAGCCAGTTTCCCTATACCTTTGTTAATCTTAGGTATATTAAGATCTCTTAGGATCTTAAACAGTTACAATATTTTCAGATTATACAGAAAACATATCTTTAAAAGTCATGTAGTAGTTCATGGGGAAAGTTTCTAAGCAACTTCGTGTTTTTCAGATGTCTAAAGACACATCAAAGAAAGCATGGTTTGCTTTTAAAGCATTTACTAGCTGTTGGGTGGATAATGAAATTTCCTTAAAATATAGATACCAAAAACCTGTATCACCATCTATTTGCCTGTTTTCTTTTCCCCCAGTGTTCCTGATTTCTAAATCCTTCATTATTTTTTTAATTGTTAATTTTAAGTGAAGTGTTTCAGGCTATTTAATTTTATGCTCCCTCTCTCCCCTTTCTTTTAATTAAAATAGTTCCTGAATGTTCCAATGTTTCGAAATGTCTCTCTGAAGTGCCTCACTGAGATTGCTGGTGTGAGTGTAAGCCAGTATGAGGAGCAATTTGTAACGCTGTTTACGCTGACAATGATGCAGCTAAAACAGGTAATGTAACCCTCTTATTAAACTGACTAAACAATTTTAGTGCCTTAGAAAAAGTTGGATTTCAGTTGAACCATTTCACCACAGCTTAGCATAAATAGATCAGTGCAATTCTGTGTTTATTATATAAAATGAAGGGTAAGCTAGAAATTTTGAGAATCCTTGAAATGTTCTGGGAATGTTTTGATATGTAATTTCTGCAGAATTTAAAGTTTTGGTTACCTGGGGTTTAATATTCTGCCTTTGACCTTTCCATCTTTTAAATTAAAGGAATTGGCTAAGTCCTAGGTTGACTAAGTATATATGAAATTATCTAGAAGGTTAATCATAAAACTACATTGCTACGTAATATATTTGTAATCTGAATCAACTATATATTTGAACATTTTTAATAACACCAAGGTGGGAAAACTGATTTAGGAAAAATTTCAAAGGATTGTCTTTGAGGAAATCTTACTATGCTTTTGATTTTAAAAAAAAAGCTAGGACTGAAAGGTACAAAAATGGATATAATAGACCAAGGCATTTTATTGAAAGATAACTATTTATTATGTTTTAAAATTCATAAAATGTGATGGAAATTTAGAACTTAAATGTAGTAACTTTGTTGTTATTTTGAAGGCTTATCCATATTTAAATTTGCAGATGCTTCCTCTAAATACCAATATTCGACTTGCATACTCAAATGGAAAGGATGATGAACAGAACTTTATTCAAAATCTCAGTTTGTTTCTCTGCACCTTTCTTAAAGAACATGGTCAACTTATAGAAAAAAGATTAAATCTCAGGGAAACACTCATGGAGGTAGGCTTTGTGGAGCTTTTGGCTTCTGAAATTAATAATAATTGAAACTGCTTTTGTTCTAAAATTCTTTTGACATACTCTTTGACATATCTTATTGTTTGTCTGCACAATACAATACATGCTCTCAATTCTGGATTCTAGTCAGAAGCCAAGTGTCCTGATTTCTGTGTTCTATTCAATGTCAGATCAGTAATTTATAATGAAAATTAAATTCCAATAAGTGTGCATATGTGTCATTTCTGAGAGGCAAAGTCTAAAAACCTTATTGTAAAATAGAGGTGTAATAACATACAACTTTCAGGTCGCATGAGTGGCATTTAGTGCATTCACAGTGCTTTCAACCATCTCTCTAGTCTGAAACATTTTGTCATTACCCACAAAGGATAAGGTACCCATTGAAACAAGTCATTCCGTTCTGCTCTTCCCTCCAGTCCCTAGCAACAAGTAATTTGCTTTACAACTCAATGGATTTACCTATTCTAAACCTTTCATATAATTGGAATTATAATGTGTGGACTTCTGTTACTGCTTTCTTTCACTTAACATGTTACCATGTTATATAGCATACGTCAGTACTTCATCCCTTTCATGCCGAATAATATCCCTTTATATGGATATACCTCATTTTTTGTGTCCGTTCATCTGTTGAACATTTGAGTTATTTCTCCCTTTTTGCTATTACCAAATATCGTTTGATGTCCATACTTTTTAACAATCATGTAAGTTTCTTAGCATGTTCTAGGACATGTCAGAAGAAAGTGCACTTTGCTCCTATACAATTTCTATTGTATATTTGATAAATGGTGAAACTTCAGAGTGTACAAAAAGCAATATGAATTTTTATTTCCCATTAACATAGCAAATGGAAAACAGTTTGAGGTTGTTAGTAATGTCTAAGGATTGTTTTAATAGTTTTGGTATTCTGTGTAGGCCCTTCATTATATGTTGTTGGTATCCGAAGTAGAGGAAACTGAAATCTTTAAGATTTGTCTTGAGTACTGGAATCACCTGGCAGCTGAACTCTATAGAGAAAGCCCGTTCTCAACATCTGCCTCTCCGTTGCTATCTGGAAGTCAGCATTTTGATGTTCCTCCTAGGAGACAGCTCTATTTGCCTGTATTGTCCAAGGTAACAACAGTGTGTGGTTGAGTGTGCTTTCTCTGATTTTGGAGGACCAGATGAAAATGCTGGCTTTTATTTTTTGGCTGATTCTATCCAAGCACAATCTGTGAGTTTGTTAGAAATGCAAATGAGATGAAGGAAAGTTAACAGTTGTTTTTGTCCATGTTTAGATTGAAATTTATTGTAGAATTACATTTTAAGTATGTTTATTGTTTTATATTGTGGGCATGATTGTGTTTGGTATGTTGGTGTTAAGTGCCATTTTTTGAGAGTGGGAGTTATATTTGATGTAACTAATTTCAGAGATCTAACAGATTTTTTTTTTTTAATTGCTGAATAGGTCCGTTTATTAATGGTTAGTAGAATGGCTAAACCAGAGGAAGTATTAGTTGTAGAAAATGATCAGGGAGAAGTTGTAAGAGAATTCATGAAGGATACAGATTCCATAAATTTGTATAAGAATATGAGAGAAACATTAGGTAAGTTAATAAATACTATTAATTTAATCCTTATTTTTAAAATTGTATTCTTTTGTGGAAATACTGTTTAGGAAACATGCTTAGTTTCTGAGTCTGTCAATAGCCATCCTTATTAGAGTGCTGTTGGTCTTAGTAAAAATCTTTTTGCTCATTAAGTTTTGGATTTTAAAACGTGGAATTTTTTTCTTTCCTGTAGTTTATCTTACTCATCTGGATTATGTAGATACAGAAAGAATAATGACTGAGAAGCTTCACAATCAAGTGAATGGTACGGAGTGGTCATGGAAGAATTTGAATACATTGTGTTGGGCAATAGGCTCCATTAGTGGAGCAATGCATGAAGAGGATGAAAAGCGATTTCTTGTTACTGTTATAAAGGTATGTAAGAGATAGGTGTGAACTAGAACCTTGTTAGTGTATTTTACTATAAATGACTGAAATTTTTCTTACTTTACAGGACCTATTAGGATTATGTGAACAGAAAAGAGGCAAAGATAATAAAGCTATTATTGCATCAAATATCATGTACATAGTAGGTCAATATCCACGATTTTTAAGAGCTCACTGGAAATTTTTGAAGACAGTAGTTAACAAGCTCTTCGAATTCATGCATGGTAAATCCTGTTTGCTTAATATATTTTATTTTTGCTTAATGGAAAAGGCAAAAATTTTATTGATATTTGTTTTTGTTTTGTTAAGAGACCCACGATGGAGTCCAGGACATGGCTTGTGATACTTTCATTAAAATAGCTCAAAAGTGCCGCAGGCATTTCGTTCAGGTTCAGGTTGGAGAAGTAATGCCATTTATTGATGAGATTTTGAACAATATTAACACTATAATTTGTGATCTTCAACCTCAACAGGTATGTGGATCAGTAAGCATATTTTTCTTAGAAAATAACTAATGAGAATTCATTAATGGGGGTAGAATGCCACTAATGGATTCAATTCAAGTGTTTCTGTGTTTAAATTTTTCTAGTGAGGCATAAATTTAATTAGAAGTGTGTTAAACTGAATTGCTACTTATTACTGATATGTTAACAAAATTAGCTTGTTATGTAAATGAATTATTTGTATGTGATTTTCCTTATTATAATGCATACAAGTAACATGTCTACCTTTTAATATAGGTCCATACATTTTATGAAGCTGTGGGGTACATGATCGGTGCACAAACAGACCAAACAGTACAGGAACATTTGATAGAAAAATATATGCTACTTCCTAATCAGGTTTGGGATAGCATAATCCAGCAAGCAACCAAAGTAAGTTTTAGTTACTTTCTGTAAAAGTTCTAATGGAATCTTAAGAAAGTTACATTTACAGAAGTAGTAAATTTTATACCTTGACATGTATATCTGATCCATAGTGCTTTTTGTGCTTTTGCACATTGAAAGAATGGTAGCATTTTTATTCTGTTCGGATCATATTTTGGGAAATACTTTGCTCTATTCTTCAGTAATAAAGACTTTTGCAGTACTTTTACACTTCAAGATTATATATGTAATGGTGGTTTTTAGTGATGTGGGTAATTTTTTTTGCTTTGAAAAAGAATTCTATTATGATAAGTGGAGTTGTGTTTTGTTCTTACAGAATGTGGATATACTTAAAGATCCTGAAACAGTCAAGCAACTTGGTAGCATACTGAAAACAAATGTGAGAGCTTGCAAAGCAGTTGGACACCCATTTGTGATTCAGCTTGGGAGAATTTATTTAGATATGCTTAATGTATACAAGTGCCTCAGTGAAAATATTTCTGCAGCTATTCAAGCTAATGGTAAGCAATTCTGAATTCTTATGGAATAATATATTAAGTTAGTTCTACATTCACTGCCTTCAGTTCAGTGATCATCAGTTCAGTTCAGTCGCTCAGTCGTGTCCGACTCTGCGACCCTATGAATCGCAGCACGCCAGGCCTCCCTGTCCATCACTATCTCCCAGAGTTTACTCAGACTCACGTCCATCGAGTCTGTGATGCTATCCAGCCATCTCATCCTCGGTCGTCCCCTTCTCCTGCCCCCAATCCCTCCCAGTATCAGAGTCTTTTCCAGTGAGTCAACTCTTCGCATGAGGTGGCCAAAGTCATAAGCATTTAGCACTTTTGACAAAATACCTCCTGTGTTTTAGGCAGTCCTCAACAATTTTTAATGAGTTGCACATGCCCCTTTCCCTTATAAAATTATTCTATTTCCCAGGAAATTCATCTGTGTCCTCTTGTTTTTTGTGGCGTTCTGGGTAGCTCAGTGGTAAAGAATCTGCCTCCCAATGATCTGTGGGTCGGGAAGATCCCCTGAAGGAGGAAATGGCAGCCCACTCTAGTACTCTTGCCTGGAAAAATCCCGGGAACAAAAAGATGCTAGCAGGCTATAGTTCATAGGCTTGCAAAGAGTTGGACATGAATGAGCAGGAGCACTCTTTGTCTTCAGGTTTTCTAATGGAGAATGGAAACAAATAGTATCTGAAGTACATGTAACTGCCAATATAGAATTTTAGTTGTCAAATTGGAGTCCACCTGATTTGTTTTTTAGGTGAGATGGTTACAAAGCAACCATTGATTAGAAGTATGCGAACAGTAAAAAGAGAAACTTTAAAGTTAATATCTGGTTGGGTGAGCCGGTCTAATGATCCACAGATGGTAAGTGAAGTGTCATTTTTGTTTTTTAAAGTTGATACTGCATTCTATAGAACGTGTATATATTCTGTATGCATTTAGCTACTTAAAAGGTAATTTAGATGTTTACATTTGGTGTTACTTTATAGCATTCTATTTATTGGAGTTTTGGGGGTCCATTAAAATAGTAAGATCCCATCTCCAGGGGATCTTCCCAACCCAGGAATCGAATACAGGTCTCCTGCATTGCAGGCAGATTTTGTACCAGTTGAGCCACCAGGGAAGCCCAAGATACATACCTTCCTCCAAATAAATTGCTGTTGGTAGGGGGAGGGTGGTGATATAATAAGGTAGTTGAGATGATTGGGTCATTTTTATTTTCCATGGATAGAGTTCAAATGAAATTTTTTTTCCTGATGGTTTTGGGAGCAATTTGTAAAGCTGTCATAAGAGCTGTTTGCCTCCTTAGTGGGAATAAGCAGTTTTATAGTTGAAGGTTTGAAAGTCTTCCTGTCAGTCTTAAATGGTTTTCAAAAAGTAATTGGCTCCATATGCGTGAACTTGGGGGAGCTATTTATGTTTAGTTATTGTTAAACCTTTTGTTCTTTGGATCTTTGGAACATTCCGATAAATCCTTTTCTGTTCATCGCTGTTGGATGGAAGTAGCATTGAGCACTGTGCTACTTACTTTCATAAATTTGATATTTCAATATTGTTCCTATTAATACTGGAAAGTTTCTTCATGAAATTACCAAGGTATCAAACTAGTTTACAGCTAAGATTTATGTTGAACTTTGGGGCTGTGAATTCAGAGATAGTCAAATAATTCAGATTTAGGGTGTAGGAAAATAAATTCAATGTTAAGAGTGGAAATATGAGAGTGGTCAAGGAAAGGATAAATGAGGCATGGGTATGAAGTATACAGTATGGGAAATAGTGTATAATAGTCAAGAACTAATATTTTTAAGGTAACAGACTATAAATTTAATGTGATCATTTTAGAATATATAAAAATATTAAATCACTTGACTGTGTTAATAGGAACTAATGTCATGTTGTAGGTCAAAAAAAGGATGTAGTGTACAAACATGGTATATAAAATTTACACTGCTGTATGTTTTCTAAGAAAGTTGAGTAAATCTTAAGCATTTTTATCACAACTTTTTGCCTGTTTATATGAGGTGTTATATATGAAATATCTATGATCACTAAACTTACTTTTCTATAATCATTTTATAATGTATGTAAGTAAACTTGTAGAACTTAATCACGTCTGAGTAGAACTTGAAGAAAAAGAAGGGAGAATCGGTTCTAGTTAAGAGAAAACCTAGTAATTAAACAAAAATAATTTTGTGCTTATCCTTCAAATCTTGCTAGGCCTGTTTTGTATATTGGGACACTACTACTGTTTAGTTAAATGAAACATGATCATATTTATTGAGCACATCTTAATGGAGGATGCATTATAAAGCATAGAGTTTACACCTTAGACTGTTTATTGGGAATCTCGGAAAGCCTACCACAGTCTTTCTGGCATAGTTTAGTTCCTTTTTTGAGAGTAAGTAATGGTTATTATTTCTGATTATTAAACTATCGGTTAGCATTCATTAAATTTAAAAAAGCATTGATGGTGGATGTCTGATTCTGCTTCGATACGAATACTTCGGTGTACAGTTAGGCTTTACCCTCCCTGTTCCTCACGCACACACAGTATCCCTAGAATCCTGGTCCTGCCAGAATACTTAGAGCTAGTCACTTGATTTCAGGCCCCAGTTTTCTTTAATGAGTATAGATTTAAGCTGTACAATGTCCGTGGCCCTTTTCTGCCTATTTTAATTTCTTGATTTTTCTTTGTAAAGTTCTAATACACCAGAATTAAAGCCATAAGAGTTTCCGTTTTTCAGTAGATGATCAACCTAAATTAAGTCTTACAAGGTGACATTGACCTAGCTGCTTAGTAAGAGTTAGCAAGTGCCTGAATTAAAATTAAAAGTTTTTTTTTTTTTTTTTTAAACAGGTAGCTGAAAATTTTGTTCCTCCTCTGTTGGATGCAGTTCTCATTGATTACCAGAGAAATGTCCCAGCTGCTAGAGAGCCAGAAGTGCTTAGTACTATGGCTATTATTGTCAACAAGTTAGGAGGACATATAACAGCTGAAATACCTCAAATATTTGATGCTGTTTTTGAGTGCACATTGAATATGATAAATAAGGTATGCAATTTGCATTTCAGTTACATAATGGCAAGTTCTACAGTTAATCCATATTACTTTTAAAAGCGTAAATGATGGCTGTCTATAAGCATAGCATAAATTTTAGGCTCTGATGTTAAAACATTTGCACTTCTAGATAAGAAAAGTACTTGTTTTTAAAATTTGCCAAAGATTTTTATTCAAATAGCAGCTAGCGTTTATTTAAAACTTGAAACATTTTAGTCACTGGGTTTTTAGTTAAAGTTCAGTAAAGTGTAGTATATGTTTATAAAGAATGGGAAAATGTATTAACCAAAAAAAAACATGTAGATACACGTGTACACATTTACACAGTAGACTTCTCTAATCTGTGTTACTGATCTCAAAGTCACTTTAAAGTGGTAGCAAATCTCTGGCAAGTTTCAATGCTAATAGAAAATGTGATGGTCTTCGTGGGTTTTGTTGAATTCTCTTTATAATAAGATGACCTTGTATTCCTTCATATTGACAATTCATTTGTGTAATAGTATTTTTGTTCTCCCTTACCAGGTGAATTGTATTATCTGTGAGTTTGACTTCCAGTAGGCCATATATCTTATGGGATCCACTAACAACTCCAAATATCTATAATGAATTAGAGCTTGCTTTCCCTCTTCCATTAAATACAATTTAAGGCATTGAAACTTCTATTTTGTTCCCACCATTTATTTTTAGGACTTTGAAGAATATCCTGAACACAGAACGAACTTTTTCTTACTACTTCAGGCTGTCAATTCTCATTGTTTCCCAGCGTTCCTGGCTATTCCACCTGCACAGTTTAAACTTGTTTTGGATTCTATTATTTGGGCTTTTAAACATACCATGAGGAATGTAGCAGATACAGGTAAATACATAAAAATGATGATCTTTATTTGCCTGCCAACCCACAATCCACATACAGGCACTTACAAATAGACACCCATCTATCTGTGTATTTATAGTTGCAGACAAGAGGTATCACTTCACTTGTCATGGGGTTTTTTTGAGTGCATCAGTAATGGATGTGGGAGAGAATCAACTAAACCTTAAGAAATAATGGAAAGGTGGTAATGGTTAATTAGTCTGTAAGTAAGCAATCATTGATTCTAATTTAACTTCATTACTGAGTCAAGATAATTTAGGCAAATAATTGTCTTTAGCGTAAAAAAAAAAAAAGAGAGGGACTTTGAATTAATAGCTGAAGTACTATTGTGAATGTTGTCAGTATGGAATAAGTTGGTTGGCTTTATATGTCTTTTAGGCTTACAGATACTTTTTACACTCTTACAAAATGTTGCACAAGAAGAAGCTGCAGCTCAGAGTTTTTATCAGACTTATTTTTGTGATATTCTTCAGCATATCTTTTCTGTTGTGACAGACACTTCACATACTGCGGGTAAGAATTTAAAGCTATAAAAATTCTATGTTCCTTCTGATTGTTAGTACATCTGAGAGTTTAATGATGTCCTTCTTACCAACAGGTTTAACAATGCATGCATCCATCCTTGCATATATGTTTAATTTGGTTGAAGAAGGAAAAATAAGTACACCATTAAATCCTGGAAATCCAGTTAACAACCAAATGTTTATTCAGGAATATGTGGCTAATCTTCTTAAGTCTGCATTCCCTCATCTACAAGAGTAAATATCCCTTTTTATAAACTCAAATTTTTTAAGGTTTTTTTTTTTTTTTAGGTGATTAATCATTGTGTTTTAACTTGCAGCGCTCAAGTAAAGCTCTTTGTGACAGGACTTTTCAGCTTAAATCAGGATATTCCAGCATTCAAGGAACATCTTCGGGATTTCCTGGTACAGATAAAGGTACGTATTTTATTTGCAGTTGCAGAAATGTTGAGAGTAAATACTGATTGCATTCTTGCATCCAGAATTGACCACTTTTTGTAATGAGCAAAATGAGTGTGCTTTTAAAATATGTACAGTCTTACTCTTTTGAGATAGATTACAGAAGGAAAAACTTTAAATCAAGGCCAGAAGAGGAGATTGGTTTAAAATGTTTGGGGTAACATGTCTATTGCAACATTGTGATTGAAGCCCATAGATACTTTTAAAGGAGTGGGGGGAATGAAATACGTTGATAGTTCCTTTTGAGATTTTCCCCATTGTTAGTAAAGAATTCATTTTAGGGGGAACCATGGTGATTAGCAGATACCGGCCTGTTATTTACTGCTGTTATGGTGCTTCATTGACTTAGGGGAAAAGGAATTTTTGTTGTATCGTTGTGTTTTAAAGAAATCAAAAAGAGCTGATGAATTCTTGTCCATATCTATTAAATAAGAATTGATAACATAACATGCAGGTTTTTTTCCCCCTCCAAAATACAAAGTTTTATTTTTTTTTATTAAGTGTAAAGAAAAGCTAATTCATACAGAGTTATAAAGGATGAAAATTGATAACATAGCTATGAGAACGATGATAATATACTTAAACTTGATCATTAGTCTTTCTTATTATTACTCCTGAAGTATGTTTTATATGTGGCATTATACTATCCCTCTTTTGTAATCTTTGCCTCCAACCAACACATTTAGTCTTATTATATATATAAGCCCAACGATTGATGGATAATCTACATTGCTAAGTATGTTGACAGTTAACTATCTTTTCACAGGAGTTTGCAGGTGAAGATACATCGGATCTCTTTTTGGAAGAACGAGAAACAGCCCTTCGACAGGCTCAGGAAGAAAAACACAAACTTCAGATGTCTGTCCCAGGCATCCTTAATCCACATGAAATTCCAGAAGAAATGTGTGATTAAAATCAGAAGTCATGCTGGGTTTTTTTTTTTTTCTTTTTTTTCTTTTCCTCTGCAACTCTTGTTAGCAGATGAAAACAGCATCTGGATATTTGTCGACCAAAATGATGCCAATTTGTAAATTAAAATGTCACCTAGTGGCCCTTTTTCTTATGTGTTTTTTGTATAAGAAATTTTCTGTGAAATATCCTTCCATTGTTTAAGCTTTTGT
Organism: Ovis aries; assembly: GCF_016772045.2. Taxonomy (NCBI): domain Eukaryota; kingdom Metazoa; phylum Chordata; class Mammalia; order Artiodactyla; family Bovidae; genus Ovis; species Ovis aries. Next base: position 46,617,233 of record NC_056056.1, read on the forward strand.
TTTGGTCATCTTTAGTTTGCATGAAGTTGAAAATTACGGCATTTTTAAAAATTTTAACTTCATCCCCATTTTGTGGCTGGGATGGGGGGAGGAGGCAAATCCAATTTGAACATATACTTGTAAATTCTGATGCAAAAGTATACAATTTTTCCTGTAAAGAATACCAATTTTTAATTAGGGAGCATTTTCTTTCTAGCCTGTATTTCAGTCTAGAAGAAAAGATAATGAGTAAAACAGATTGCGTTGTTAAAAGGATTATAGTGCTGCATTGTCTGAAGTTAGCACCTCTTGGACTGAATTGTTTGTCTAGACTACATGTATTACAAGTCTGTATGGCAAGTTTGCAGCAAGATCATGTGCATATCATCCCATTGTAAACGACTTCAAAAAATATGGGAACACAGTTAGTTATTTTTACACAGTTCTTTTTGTTTTTGTGTGTGTGTGCTGTCGCTTGTCGACAACAGCTTTTTGTTTTCCTCAATGAGGAGTGTTGCTCATTTGTGAGCCTTCATTAACTCAAAGTGAAATGGTTAAAAATATTTATCCTGTTAGAATAGGCTGCATCTTTTTAACAACTCATTAAAAACAAACAAAACAAAACTCTGGCTTTTGAGATGACTTATACTAATTTACATTGTTTACCAAGCTGTAGTGCTTTAAGAACACTACTTAAAAAGCAAAATAAACTTGGTTTACATTTATTTTCCCTTTATTGGCTCAAACTTATTCCTGTATTAATGAAAGTGGTTATTTATGTTTAGGTATTAGGTAACATTTTTAAATGAATTTTGATAACTGTTGACTTCCAAGTATTATTTCTAAGGTTATTGAGTAAAGGCAGCATTTGTATAAAACGAATATGTTCCTGAGATATTTTCTGTTCCCAAGAAACCAATCCCTTCTGTGACAGCTTGGCACACATTTTACCTTTACTTGCAGTTAAAAAGCATCTTTCCTCTGGTTAGGAGCTGGGGGTAACAAAGCTGTAGATTCCCTACAAAATATGAAAAGGGAATAGAAAAAGGAAACCAGCTTGAGTGAGCCTGTTTCTAGATGATTCTATATACTTAAACCTAAGCATTTGAAGTGCCTCATGTTTGTGGAGAATCAGCAATTTCATATAATTGCTATTCTCCTAACTTTTTATATAGGTCTTTGGCAAAGATTGGCATTATTTCAGTAGAATGTAATCATGCTTTAAAGTCTTTTTAAAACAAAAAATAGTAAGATGTTTTAAATATACAGAGAGGAATATTGAAGTACTTTGTTTAATACTTTAGCTCTGTTAAAGCTTTGATTTTCTTACTGGTGTTTGCATATAAATAAGTTTTCTTAGAACAGTAAAAAGAGTTCAGTTTCAAATCATATGCTGTATTTGAAATCAGCTTTCCATCAGTGGTAATGTATACTTTTCTTACCCTACAGCCCCATTGCCTACCTTGATATGTTTTGAATGTTAAAGAAACCAAGCTTTGGCCAAAATGAGAACATGCTAATAGAAAATTAAACTTATTGTGGGCATTTCTTGCTTGAATAAAAGTTAATCATATCAGGCCAGCCTCAACGTGTTTTACAAGAAAGCATACTGATAAACTGGCCATTTGAAATGTTTGGCTCAGTGTTGTTTAACTCTTGCAAAAAGGCAGCGTCTCAGTTATAAATTGTGAGAGAGAACTGGAATTGTTTTATAAGTATGTCTGAATCTTGGTTTAGACACCCATTAAAATCATAGACAAGTCATTTGAACTGAAAATGGTCTTACAAAAGCTAATTCCTGAGTCAAGAGGATATCAACAGTAGGATGCTGTTCTAACATTTTAGCATCTCTGAAGATCTGTGGCACCTTAAAAACTGGTGGCTAGGCAGTACTGTTGATAAATTTCCCTGCTTGTCCATGTGCGAACTCAATAATTGTATGCATTTATTGCTATTTAAAGTTGTCTTACAAAAAAGTATTAAAGTGTCTTAGATTGGTCAGCAACAAAATACTACTTCTATGCAAAAAGGCATACGAAGGCAGCAGGATATAAACTTGATAAGGGGGGGTAAATAATCATTGGAAGAATAATCACACTTCCATATTTACTGACATCAGTGGCAACCAAGTTGTTTTTGGGACCTAAGCAGGGAAGCTGTCAATAAGCTATAATGCAAAGAATTGTTCATCAAATGCCTAGCAGTGCAGTTTTATTTATAAGAAGTTGATACTGAAGTTTCAAAAAGGCTTCTGTAACCAACTTTTATTTTTAGTAAAGACTGTTGTCATAGTTGAAAGTGTTTTCTTGTTCTTGATGGTGCATAAGAATACATATTGCAATTAATACCTTAGAGTTGGGAAAAAAGCAGAAAGTAATGAAAGTGAATTCAAACTTATAGTGGCTATCAACCCGCCATTGAGTCAGGTCTATGATAGGATCTAGGATGCAGATTTGATGCCAACAGACATGCAAGGATAGACTTGGTAAAAATGCAGTATTAGAATACTGTGAGATTAATGGTTCTGATGTGCTGGTGTATGTATTGGATGTTCCTTCCGGAAGGTTTCCAACAATTCCATTCTGTAATGTGTGAAGACTCAAGCCTATAGAAAAGTTAAGAAGTTTTTGATGTTCTGATTAGAAGAAACTCAAGGACAAAATGTCTGGATTATAAACAGTCACATAAAAATATAAATAGTACTTTCAGTATTTAAAGTACTGTGGTAAAATGAACAGTAATTGAGTAGAGTTGTAAAGTTTCTTACCACTTTTTGTGCTTTTCATCCTTGACACTCTTGGTAAAGTTAACCATAATTCCATAATATATCTAGTCCATGTTTAGGTTTCCCCAGCAGTTCCTAAGAATGCTTTTCATAGTTTGTGTTTTTCCCAAATGAGTACCCAATTTTAGGTTCATGCCTTTTGCATTTGTAGTTTTTAATTTCAGTGGTAATTGTTTTCTTGAAAAATATTTGGTTACTAATGCAGATCTGTATTTTAAAGTATCTTCTCTTTTTTCCTGTTTAAGCATAGTTTATATTCTGTATTGTCTGCTCTCCCAACTAACAAATCCCTCCTGCGCACCTCTATCCAATAACTTTGCTCTCAGAGTACACTTACTTTTATTTACTGTTTTATTCTAGAGTCCACAGGGAATAAGCCCCTATTAGCTTGCGAAAGTTACATATTTAATAATATCTTTATAAATCAGCATTTTAAGGTGTTTTTGCTCATGTTACAAGAAATACAATAGTTGCTTGTAGTTTATTTTGCAGTGCTCATGTCAGTGGTGTCTAGAGAACCAGTACAGATCTTTGGGAAGTGCAGCTTTATGATAGAAGATTTAGGCAATTTAGAAATTTTTTTCTGTCCCCAAGCACCTGGGTTATACCCCAAGGTCAAATATGGTTGTGGAAATTTCAGGTTTTATACTTGGATCCTGGGCAGCATGGAAAATAAACTTCCCCTTTTAAGACCCAGAAAAAGTTGCAGAACACTTTGGAATATTCTGATTTCCATAACCCTGCCTAATAAGAAGCTGAGAAATACCATGCTAAAGCTGTATGCATTGCTGCTCTGAATAAAACTGGTGTTCTATTAATGAGAAAGGGGGAGAGTGAATTAAGTCTTACTATAAAAGTTGAGCGAAAAGGACAAAAGGCAGTTGACTCCATGAGAAAATAAGTCTAAGCTTTGAGGTATTGAAAATACCAAAGAAATTGCTCCTCTTACAGTGGCAGTTGTTTTTGTCATTCACTGTACACAATTGAAGAAAAAAATCTGTACAAGGTGGCAAACAAAACCATTCACTCCTTGTCTTTGTTACTAATGGCCCTGTGTTGATTTTCAAGGTAACTGCTGAAGCTAGTATCCTGACGTACCAAGATGAAGACTTGAAAACCTGAAGGAATGGAGGCATTACAGAAGTTGAGGGAGTTAGGCCATGCCTAGGAGTTGGGAAAGTTTATATGGGAAACCTATTATTTACTTGGTGAAAAAGGGTTAAAGCCATAGTTCTTGCAAGCTGGGATACACTTTTTTTTTTTTGTAGTCCAGCAGGATTATCCATAAGAGATCCATTATGGGTGGACGGAACGTTAATTTTCTGTACTTGCTACCCTAAACTGAAGTTCCTGACCCAGAACATCTTTTTTCTACAACTGTGACAGGAAAGTAGGCCTTCTCCCTTTGTCTCAAAAGTTCTGAGATCAGATATTACCAGACTTACTCTGCATGTCTGCATCAGGTAAGAACCAACCATTCCTAAAGTATTTCTGGCCTTTTTGTGATTCATCTAGCTCTTAGACACAGAAAGTAGTGGTGTGTTTTCCATTTTGTTCTTCAAACTATTGGCCCACAAGAAATCGTATTCTTGAGTCCACCTCAAGTCTGAATCTTAATCAGACATTTGAAAAGATGGGACCAAGGCCTGAGCTTTGGTGTTGACAAGCCTGCCTGCCCTTTAGGTTACATTAAGCATTACAACTGGTGTGTTTGCTTGCTTATTTTAAAGACTAAGCAGAAATGATTAATCTGTCTATAGAAAAAAAATTTCTGCTTCAGAAGGTGTTTACAACTAGATCACAAGTGAGCTGTTAAGAGGCTACAACGTTAAAAATAGACCATGTAACAACTACTTAGACTATCTGTGCCTAGCCACATAGAAAAATCATCCTGATTTTAGTAAACTAGATTGCTCCCCCAGGATGTTCCTCTTTATTCTGTGAGGTGATGTGCAATAAGTTCCACTTGTGTAAGTATTTACACATACAGAGCCTTAGCTGACTACGCATTGCTTTCACTGGGCTGGGTAGGCTCTGCTTGTCTCTTAATTTAAAATCTCTTGTGCTTTCTGACCATCAAGATAAAGAAAGGACTCCCTTAGAAACAATTCTTTTAAAAAAACATAGTTAATTTTTCACCTTTTATTAATTCAAACTCTCCAAAATGTATTAATTTAAAACAAATCTTGTTTATACAACTACATGTAGTTATATAGCTAAGGTAGGAAATGGTGTTGGTTCATAAATTGTACCTGTTAATACTCTGCTAAGTTATCAAGTTGTCAATCTCCTTAGTTCTTCAGGGTGACCTGAAGCCATGTTTTGTCATTTTGTCTCCATGAAGCAGCTGTGTGAATCTTGTATCATTTAAAAGAACTTCCAGAGTTTTTCAGAGTTCAGTCATCACATGAGAAAATTAAATAGATGATTAATATTAATGAGTTTCCTAGATTGAAAGAAACCGTAATCATTGAGTAGCTATAGCGTTCCTTAGTAGATACAAAGTCACAACCTCAGGAAAGATTCACAGTTTTTGGCAAATCTGAACTATAAGTTTCTCAGGCTGCCTTTGCAAATAAATTTTAGAATGTGCCTGCATTGTTGGTCATCTACTCCATCAAGATGATTCATTTCAGAATATCCATTATTCTAAAACTTGGGATAAATCTTGGAAAAATATGCATTCAAACACTGCATAGTCCAGCTGAGGTTCTGTGAAAGCGTATTGTCTTTCATGAAACTTCTAAAATAGAAGCTGAAAGCTTTTAAGTTTGGAAAATACTGTTTCTCACTGATTCTTAGAAAGAGGCTTTCTAAGAAAAATTCCAGTAACTATGCATTCAAATGTCAAGAAACCATGTATTCACAACTTTTCTTCTGAGTTTTGAATTCGAAGAAGGGGAAGAAAGAGAGGTGACAGTGTGAAACACCTTACCAGTTTTACCAGCATGATAAAGTTATAGTCCCCCCTCTTCCAAAACCTTTACTTTGCTTACAAGGAACTTACGAGCTATGCCTTCTGGAATTGTCCCTTGGAAATTTTCACACTGTGAGCCAACAAAATGAATAAGAGCTATGACTTTTGTAAAGTGGGAGGTTGAATATTTCAAAGAATTGAGGTAAACTAGCAAATGGCTGAAACCTTTTGGGGCAGATCACTTCATAAAGTTCATATTGAGGAACATGCTGCTGCTGCTAAGTTGCTTCAGTCATGTCCAACTCTGTGCAACCCCATAGATGGCATCCCACCAGGCTCCCCCGTCCCTGGGATTCTCCAGGCAAGAACACGAGTGGGTTGCCATTTCCTTCTCCAATGCATGAAAGTGAAAATTGAAAGTGAAGTCGCTCAGTTGCGTCTGACTCTTAGCGACCCCATGGACTACAGCCTACCAGGCTCCTCTGTCCGTGGGGTTTTCCAGGCAAAAGTACTGGAGTGGAGTGCCATTGCCTTCTCCGCATATTGAAGTTGATTCCCCTTAAAAGCACTTAAAGAGTACCCATTGAGAAGCATTTGTGCACCTAAAAGAAGTAAGCAAGCCACTGTGAAGATCTCTGATCTTCAATATGCAGTATGGGTCAGGTTATACCTGTTACCTTATCAAGTTTTGCACTTAGAGAATAATTAAACATGAGGTTCATGAAGTTTAGACTTCAGAGCCCCTGTCTCACAGGAGTCCTTTCCAAAGACCTTTGGGGATCTTAGCTGTTTATCAATAACTTCAGTAGTTAAGCCATAGCAGCCCCAAAATATAATAATACATTAGAGGTAAATTTAGAGAACAAAAAGCTTAATTAACTGATTTTTTCTTAAGATTTGGAGATTATTTATTTTGACTGTAATTGGTCTTTGTTGCTTTGTGAGGGCTTTCTCTTCTAGGTCCTCCTGTACCAGCGCAGCGACCACTCCTTGGACATGGGGTAGCTCCTCCCGGCTGCCGCCCCTGACCTCAGACGGTGGAGGAGGGGAGCTACTCTTGGTTGCTCCAAATTCAGAGTTAAATTGAAGAAAGTAGGGAAAACCACTAGACCATTCAGGTATGACCTAAATCAAATCCCTTATGATTATACAATGGAAGTGAGAAACAGATTTAAGGGACTAGATCTGATAGAGTGCCTGATGAACTATGGACGGAGGTTCGTGACATTGTACAGGAGACAAGGATCAAGACCATCCCCATGGAAAAGAAATGCAAAAAGCAAAATGGCTCTCTGGGGAGGCCTTACAAATAGCTGTGAAAAGAAGAGAGGCAAAAAGCAAAGGAGAAAAGGAAAGATATAAACATCTGAATGTAGATTTCCAAAGAATAGCAAGAAGAGATAAAGCCTTCCTCAGCGATCAATGCAAAGAAATAGAGGAAAAGAACAGAATGGGAAAAACTAGAGATCTCTTCAAGAAAATTAAGATACCAAGGGGAACATTTCATGCAAAGATGGGTACAATTAAGGACAGAAACAGTATGGACCTAACAGAGCAGAAAATATTAAGAAGAGGTGGCAAGAATACACAGAAAAACTGTACAAAAAATCTTAATGACCAAGATAATCACGATGGTATGATCACTCATCTAGAGCCAGACATCCTGGAATGTGAAGTCAAGTGGGCCTTCGAGTTAATAAGTTACTACAGTATTATTGACCATATTCCTTATGCTGTATATTACATCCTTGTGGCTTATTTATTTTGTAACTGGAGGATTGTACCTCGAATCCCTTCACCTGTTTCACTCCAAGTCTGTTCCTGTTTTATGTTTATCTTGCTTTCATTTTTCTTTTATCTTTTTATTCTTTGTGCTGAGTCTTCATGGCTGCTTGTGAGCTTTCTCTAGTTGCAGTGCGTGAGGGTTGCTTTTCACTGCAGCACACAGGTTTCTTTTTGTGGTGGCTTCACTTGTTCCAGAGCATGGGCTCTAGAGTTGTGGTATACGGGCTCAGTTGCCCCACAGCATGTAGAATCTTCTGGACCCGGGATTGAACAAATGTCCTTTGCATTGCTGGGTGGATTCTTAGTGACTACATGACCAGGGAAGTCCCTGTTTTGATTTTTAGATTCCACCTTTGTAATCATTTTAATAATTGGCCCATCTGGAGTTTTAGTGTAAGATGCTATTATTCCACTGCATATATTTCATATTTTCCTATTCATATTTTTATAGATAGATGTAATCCTAGTATATATACAATTTATATGTATTCCTCAGCCTGGAGAATCGTAATCAGTTTGGAGGAAAATGTAATGAAAGTTAGTAACTCTCCTTCTAGGCAAATGCATATGTCCCCTAAGTTTTGTATATAATTTCAGGTCTCTAATTTGATGCAGTTTTTACACAGATAATACCTGACATACACGGGGCTTTTTCACCTAGTGAGGTGGCATATCTGGCCTATTGCCCCATATCAGTATTAGAGAGCTTCCTCTTCACTTTTTAGGGCTGTGTTATATTCCATTAGAAGAATATACTGTCAATAACTTTACCGTATAGTCTATAGAATGGGAATAACATCCACCCATAAAGTACCTGCACGTAATACTTAACCCATAACGTTATACCTACCCATCTGTAAGATGGGAATAATACCTACCTCATAAGGTTATGAGGATTAACTGAGTTTATACATATAAAGAATTGAGAACAGTGTTCAGTCCAGAAATAAGTGCTAATTTCTTGCTACTAAAGAAGCTTATACATGTGTGAGTATATACAAATGATAAATTTCCAGAAGTGAAATAGTTGTATCAATGGGTTTGTGTGTTTGTAACTTTAATGGATATAGATATAGGCTGAAGTATGGCTTTACTTGGTGTAATGTGAAAAATTACATAAATTCTATAAGTGCATTAGTTCAAGCTAATTATTCTAAGATACCATGATGATCACTGATAAATGGGTCTCCTGTGATAGTGACATCTGAGAAACATTTGCAGCATTTCTGGCAGTTCAGTTCATTTCAACAGGAAGCCTGCCCTTTAGAAGGATCTATTTATCCTTATCATTTATTATGTATAATAGTTGCTGCTACTCCTAAATAAAGTTTTTACTCTGGTTTTATTTTTCTTGTAATTTTTCATATGTATACACTGGATACCTTACAACATAATATTAAAAACAAACACCCAGGATATTAAGACAGCAAAGTTGGAAAAGTTTCATAACTGTCTTTTAAAATATAAACTTGAATCTGCTGGAGGAGAAAAGGGAGAGAGTACTAATGATGAACTGAAGCCTGATTTTGGGACACCATACGAAATAGGAACAGTCCAGAGTGTCTTTTGATACTGTGGAACAATTGGTACAATAATAAAGCAATTAGCTGTATTTCTGGAATGAAAAATGACTATTGTTTTAACAATCTACATTGTTACTATATATTGCTTATTGCGGTTTACCTAAATGTAGATACAATTCAAAATAGTTTAAAAGTGCTGCTGATGCTGCTGCTGCTGCGTCACTTCAGTCGTGTCTGACTCTGTGACCCCATGGACGGCAGCCCACCAGGCTCCTCCATCCTTGGAATTCTCCGGGCAAGAACACGAGTGGGTAACCACATATTCCATCTAAATGGCAATTGTTAACAGCTTATGAGTTTTAAAACTTGCAGTTATCAGTAGGGTACTTCTTTAAAATAAAAACAATATCATGTTATTATTCAGCAATAACAGAAAAAAATACTAGTTATGTATGCAACAAAAGGGTACATCTCAAAAGCATTATGTAGATGAAGCCAGACACAAAGGAGTAAATACCTCCAACTGCATTTTTGTAAAATTAATGTAATAGTGACTACATGGGTACTAATACAACTTAACTCATCAAAATGAAGATTTAATATGTACATTTTTATATTAATTAAACAATTGAAAATACAATAACAGTTAAGATATAGCATGTTTCTGTACATGCATTCTGTATGTACAATAAACGATTAGAAACCATAACTTTCAAGAGTTAAAAATCAAGAAAAATTGCGTGTATTTACGTTAATATGTAAAATATATTTAGACATTTACAACCATCAACTTATTTTAATTCTATAATTAAAAACTTGTAACATTTTCAGGTATAAAATATTTTTAAAGACTTGGAAAAAGCAGAACATATACATATTATGTATGATCTAGATAATGGTTCTGCTTTTTGCCAAACATCTACTGAAATGTGAAAACTTAGGAAAATATATATCAAAGTGGTAAAATTTTGTCATTGATGACATTTCAGATGTTTTATAAGTGAATTGTAATAATTAGAAAAAATCACTAATATTTATTAAATTTTAAAGCTGCTAGTGGTTTTTAATGATCTTATGGACATGATAGAAACATCTGAAATAACAGATCAAACTTATTGGTAGTATATTAAAAATAAGTTCAATAGGAAATGTTACATAAAATTCAAATTGGATATAGTACAGACTTGTGAGAAAGTCTGGACTTGTAACCAAAAGCTTAGAAAATTTTCTGGATATTTTGTTCTATTTTTTTTTCTCCCATTCTCTATTTTATTAAGTATTTTAAAATAATTTTTTTCATGACAACAGCATTTCATCAAACAAAACTGCCTAATTTTAAACTAACACTAATTTACTGTATGCAACTATCTCTGGATGATGTGATTTAAAAATGTAAATCACTATAGATAGATTTTTCTATATCAAATCAAAAGATCAATCAAAGAAATTATATGGCTGAAAGGTAGGGAATTGAAATAATAAATAATAACTGAATAATCAAAATAATTTAAAAATTGGAAGAATATTTGGACTTCCACGGGTAACCTGTAGTACAAGAGCTGAAAAAGCAGTTTAGAAATTGAATCAAGCCTCATATATTTAGTTTAGAAATTTAGAAAATTTAGAAATTGTGGGGAATTCCCTGGTTGTCCAGTGGTTAGGACTCTCTGCTTTCAATCCCTGGTAGGGGAACTGAAATCCCACAAACTGCACAGTGCCACCAAGAAAGAAAGAAATGAAATTATGCAATTGGAGACTTTGGGAAATAAAATTTAAAAGATTCAACTTTAATAAATAACATATTCTAACATGTCAGTTTTTTTTTGGCTTTATAAGCCAGTTTGAGTTATTAAAGCTGATAGATTAATTCAATAATTGATTTAAATGATTATATACAAATACAGAAAATAAGGAAACAAAGACATTGAAAGATTATATAGATGAAATATGAAATATAAAACATTATCAAAATTACATATATATAAACATGTTTGATCATTAAAGTGAACTGAAAAATACAATGAGCATTTCTTTCAACAGTGGGTCCAAAATCTTGGCCAGATTATAATTAGCATGTTCTGTGGATTGAAGCTTAGTGAAAAATAATATTACTAAGCTAAGTAATTATGGAATTCCAATAAATAAATTTATGACTTACCTGATAGAGAAATTAAACATACAAAACCTCAGTATTAGAAAATTTTCAAAGTAATTTATAGGGTAGTTCAGCAAAACAGAGATAAATTCTCAAACTTTTTAATACAGCTACTGACTCAGTTTAATAGGGAAGACATTGGAACAGTCTCTTAAATCTCTGTAGGTCTACATTTACTTAGCTAAGTGACAGTTGTATCAAATAAAAACTAACACCAAAAATTTCTTAAAATCAATCAAAGACTTGGTAATTATAAGGACAATTTCATGATTGTATCCTAACTTGGTACTATATAATTATGTATTTTTAGTTTAGGCAATAAAAAGGGATATATTTTAATTCATTAATTTTTGGATATCATTCCTGGCTTGGCAGAAATACTGTATTTTTTATTTTCCTTCACAAGCATTTATGAGAATTACTGTTTCTTTTTTTTTTGAAAAGGTGTTTTGTTGCCTGGAATGTTTTGAGAATTTTCAAGGACAGAAGGTAAGTGCAGATTACCTTCCTTTCATTTAGCGTTTTTCCATCTGACTCAGCTACAAAGATAAAAAATTTTTTTAAATAGTGCAATTTCACCTTTCATAAGATTCTTTGCTATTATTTCAGTCTGATAGGGATCTTTCAGACTGATCTTTGGCCTGCTAGGGCTACCCTAGTGGCTCAGAGGGTAAAAGAGTCTGCCTGCAATGCGGTTTGATCCCTGGGTCAGGAAGATCCCCTGGAGAAGGAAATGGCAACCCACTCCAGTATTCTTGCATTGAGAATCCCCATGGACAGAGGAGCCCAGTGGGCTACAGTCCATGGGGTTGTAAAGAGTCGGACATGACTGAGCGACTTCACTCAAGGATCTTTCTAATCTGTTGATTAATAGTGGGCACACATTAGAAAGCAATTTCACAGTGTCCCATTATCTTCTAAACTTGTCGAACAGAATGCAAGTTGCTGTCATTCTCTATAACCCAAAAGTGGGTTGGTGGTCTTATGGCTGTAGCCAGGCCACCATGGCGGCATTGTGAGCCCCTGGTACTTCTGAGGAGGTGAAGTTCAGGAAAATGTTTAGTGAGTAAATGTTTTTAAATTCTACAAATTCTGAGTCTGATTTTTGTGTACTGGGTCCTGTTAGTTGCTAGAGTTGCAATGATGAGTAAAATACCTAGGGCCCTCAGTTCAGTTCAGTCGCTCAGTCGTGTCTGACTCTTGGCGACCCCATGAATTGCAGCACACCAGGCCTCCCTGCCATCAAAGATACAAAAAAAATAAAGTGCTCAGTGTTATGAAAGGAGTGTGTACAAGTTGTGATAAGGTATGAAAGCGGGGATCTAATCCAGAATTGACTGGGGGTGATGGGGAAGGCAAGGGACACTTTAGCCTTCGAGAACCAAGGAGTCAGCTTTGTGGAGAAGGCAGAAAGGGCAAAGAGACAGAGGTAACAGCAAGAGTGAATGCCCCAAAGCACGGAGTGGTGTGATGTGTCTACAGTACACAGAAGGGAATACATGGAGGCAGAGAGTGGCTCTTCTCTCCCTCATTGGCTATCCTCATTGGCTATATATCCTATATAGCAAGGGTGGGAGTTGTTGGGGATCTGATGATCACTAATTATAAGCTGCTATAACATTTAATCCTGTCCAAGAACCTTGTGAGATGCCCTCATCCCTGTTTTACAGATGAAGGGAATCTAAGCAGGTCAGGTTTTCACTTGCCCATGGTGACAGAATGAAGGAATGATAGAGCAGTTAGGAGGCAAATCCTGGCCTGGCTCTATGTGTTCTTCCCACCACTGTTAGGAATGCAGTGGAGTCCAGCGGAGGAAGACCGATGTGTAAGCATCAAAGAGGATTACAAATAAGGTGTGAAAATGATGCTTTGATGTTAGAGAATTCTGTCTGAAAGTAATAGCATTAAGTCTTTTAAGAATGCTCTGTTGCTCAATCTCAGTAGTAATCTTGAAAGTACAATTTAAAACAATGAGACAGCATTTCACACAAAGATTAAAGGTCTTAAAAGACCAAGTTTGGTGAGGATGTGAAAAAAACAGGAAATCTCATGCTTGTTGCTGTGAGTATAATTAGCACATTCGCAGTGGAGAGCAATTTGGCAATATGTAGAAAAGTTGAAGAGGGTATATATTTCTGAGATTCTTTTGCACACATATCCAAGGAGTTGTATGAGAATGTTTATTGTACTATTATTTCTAACACCAAAAATGAAATAAACTAGGTGTCCAATAGGAGAATGGACAAATTGTAATATAGTCATATACTGGGATACCATGCATAGTTAACAATGAATGGACTAAGATGAATTTGAAAAAAACTTGAGTGAAAATTCTCAATTTGCAAAATAGTGTGCAATCTATGTGGGCTTCCTAGGTGGCACTTGTGGTAAGAACCCACCTGCCAAAGCAGAAGAAATAAAAGATCTCCGGGTCAGGAAGATCCGCTGGAGGAGGGCATGGCAACCCACTCCAGTGTTCTTGCGTGGAAAATCCCATGGACAGAGGAGCCCGGCGGGCTACAGTCCATAGGGGCACACAGAGTCAAACATGACTGAAGTGACTTAGCACGCACGCATACCATCTACTTGAAGTTTGAAAAATATGCCAAGTTGTTGTATTATATTTTTTAATTCGTATAATGCTATGTATTAGTAATATAAAGACGTGTAGTTCTGGGAAAATACCAAATTTAGATAAGAGATTATGATTACTTGGGAGAATAAAGGTGTAAAAAAGTTGTTCAGTATAGGGGGTTTGATGTTTTGTTTCATCAAGAAAAATAAATATGGATAAAGGATTAAAAAGAGCAGAATAGTTGATAAATGGGTATTGTGTTAATTATTGCAATATTTTACAGAAATTTTTTAAAAACAAGGAAACTGACAGTTTAATTATCTGCAAAAATTAGAGTTTTTTTTTTTTTTTTAACAAACTGACTTTTAAAACTTTTATTTATTTATTTATGTTCTTTTACTTGGCTATGCCAGGTCTTAGTTGCAGCATGCAGGATCTTGGCTGTGGCATTCCAGACCTTTACTTGTGGCATACAGGTCCTAGTTCCCTGACCAGGGATCAAACCTGAGCCCGCTGCATTGGGAGTGCAGACTCACTGGACTGCCAGGGAAGTCCCAAGAGTGTTGCTTTGTTGGTGTTTTCAAAATTAGTTTGTAGAAGGTTGATAAATCAATTTAGTATTTTTTAAATGACTGATTTTTTAATAACTTTAATACGTGTGTGTACATGTATATGAATAAGGCTTTGAAAACATGACAGTGCTTTTATCTCCTTGACATCCTATTTTCGTTTCGTTTGGGTTTATACCCAAAAGTGGAATTGCTGGATCATAGGTAGATCTATTTTTAATTCTTTAAGGAAGTCCATACTGTTTTCCATAATGGCTGAACCCATTTACATTCCCACCAGCAGTATACAAAGTTTCCCTTTTCTCTACATCCTCACCAACACTTGTTGCCTCTTCTCTCTCTCTCTTTTTTAAACACCCCATTCATTTCTGGGAGCTTACTTTTTAATAAATACTTTCATTTATTTATGGCTGTGCTGGTTCTTCCTTGCTACATGGGCTTTTTTTTCTATCTATTTGTGGAGACCAGGAACTACTGTCTGTGTTCTAATGTGCAGTGCGGGGGTTTCTCACTTCAGTGGCTTCTCTTGCTGCCGACCACGTGCTCTAGAGCACAGGCTCAGTAGTTGTGGCAAATGGGCTTAGTTGCTCTATTACAGCATGTGGGATCTGAGGACCAGGGATTGCACCCAAGTCTTCTATATTGGTGGGCCGGTTCTTTACCAGTAAGCCAGCGGGGAAGCCCTCTTGTCTTCTTGACAATAGCCATTCTAAGAAATCTGAAATGTTATCTCATTGCAGTTTTGATTTGCATTTCCCTGGTGATTTGGGATGTTGAGCATCTCTTCATTTATCTGTTGACTGTTTGGGTGCCTTCTTTGGAAAAAAATATGTTTAGTTCTTCTTCCCATTTTTTAATCAAATGTTTAGTTTTTGTTATCTAGTTGATGAGTTCTTTATATGTTTTGGGTACTAATCCTTATCCAATATAGGGTTTGTAAATATTTTCTCCCATTATGTAGGTTGCCTTTTCGTTTTGTTGATTGTTTCTCTTGCAGTGCAAAAGTTTTAAATTTGAAGAAGCCAGCCTCACTTGCTGATTTGTTGTTCTCGTACTTTTGATGTCATTTAAATGACTAATTTTTAAAATAAAATAGAAATATAGGCTACATTGTATATAGTAAGGGTAAATATTTTCTCATGAAACTTGTTGCAGTTATATATAGATTATACATATAGATGGTCCCCAACTTACAATGGCTACATTTATGATTTTTCAAATTTATGATGGTGCAAAAATGATATGCATTCAGTAGCAACCAGACTTTGAATTTTTAATCTTCATCTTTTCTTGGGCTAGTGATTTATGCTACAGTTTTCCTTCATGGTTCCGGGTGGTAGCAGGCGGCCGCAGCTTCCAGTAAGCCACATGACCATGAGGTAAACAATCAATTGACAATCATCCTGTACCCACACAATCATTCTGTTTTACACATTGAGCACAGCATTCAGTAAACTACATGAGCTATTCAACATTTTATTATGAAATAGACTTGTGTTAGATGATTTTGCCCAGTTCAGTTTAGTCACTCAGTTGTATCCGACTCTTTGCGATCCCATGAATCACAGCACGCCAGGCCTCCCTGTACGTCACCAACTCCTGGAGTTCACTCAGACTCATGTCCATCGAGTTGGTGATGCCATCCAGCCATCTCATCCTCTGTCGTCCCCTTCTCCTCTGCCCCCAATCCCTCCCAGCATCAGAGTCTTTTCCAATGAGTCAACTCTTTGCATGAGGTGGCCAAAGTATTGGAGTTTCAGCTTCAGCATCAGTCCTCCCAATGAACACCCAGGACTGATCTCCTTTAGGATGGACTGGTTGGATCTCCTTGCAGTCCAAGGGACTCTCAAGAGTCTTCTCCAACACCACAGTTCAAAAGCATCAGTTCTTCAGCGCTCGTCTTTCTTCACAGTCCAACTCTCACATCCATACATGACCACTGGAAAACCATAGCCTTCACTAGATGGACCTTTGTTGGCAAAGTAATGTCTCTGCTTTTGAATATGCTCTCTAGGTTGGTCATAACTTTCCTTCCAAGGAATAAGCGTCTTAATTTCATGACTGCAGTCGCCATCTGCAGTGATGATAGGTGTGTGGAGCCCCCCAAAATAAAGTCTGACACTGTTTCCACTGTTTCCCCATCTATTTCCCATGAAGTGATGGGACCAGATGCCATCATCTTAATTTTCTGAATGTTGAGCTTTAAGCCAACTTTTTAACTCTCCTCTTTCACTTCCATCAAGAGGCTTTTTAGTTCCTCTTTGCTATAGGCTAATGTTAGTATTCTGAGCACATGTAAGGTAGACTGGGCTTTGATGTTCACTAGATTAGGTACAATAAATGCCTATTTGACTTATGATATTTTTGACTTACTGTGGGTTTACTGGGATTTAACCCCATCATACATAAGAGAAAAGTCTGTACGTATGTTTGTGTGTGTGTTGTGTATGTGTGTAAGATGTGTGGGAGGTTAACCACATTTCCTAGTTTCTCTGGGAAATTCCTAGTTTATGCCTGTTAACCCAGGGTAATTTTCAACTGTACCCCTTTAAATCTAAAAACATCCTCATTTAGGAATATAAATTATATGATCATCCTGGTTCTAGGTCTTGTTATAAATTTACTATGACTTGCAATTCTTTAAAAACTATGAAAAATCCTGGCCTACATGATATCTGAAGCACCAGTCTTTCCACACACCTATGGGATCATATCAGTATCCCACTGACCAAAATCAGAGGAAGTCCACATATCGAAATGCTACCCAGAAGGTGAAAAAAAATGCTATCCAGTGAAATCGTCTATATAATCATGATGTATATTTATATACATTCATTATATATATGTTTTCTAAGATAACATGTGCCATTTATTGAGCACTTGTATATGCTAATTATCATGCTAAGTTTTTTACATGTACTATCTCATTTAATTTCTAACAACTCTTGTAGAAGATAGATTCTATTTCCATTTTACGATGAAACTGGCACAAATTAAAAAAATTTTTATTGGAATATAATTGCTTTACAATGTTGTGTTCATTTCTGCTGTACGACATCATGAATTGGCCATTTGTGTACATATATCCCCTCCCTCCTGACACAAATTAAATAACTTGCCTCAAATCATACAGATGGTAATATGGTAGAGTTGTATGGAATTCCTACAGTTTTCACCTGATTTTCATAATATTAACACAGAGAAGCTTAATAAAATATATTTGTTGTAAGCTATTGTGTTGGAATATAGTAGAGGGGAATTCCTAATAAATACTTAGAAATGATCTTCCTTTGACATATTACAAGCACAAGACTGTAAAAATTTACCCCCAAAGTGCCCATTACCCTTGCATGTTTGTTTATTGATTGGCATTGTTGAAAAAAGATCTGGTAAGATTTGGGTAGTGGAAGTGAGGCAGTAGGTAATGATATCTGAAGGCCATATTGATTAGAGGTGATGAGAAACAAGGATTCCAGCTTGACCATCAATAAAGCTATGTTCTTTATTAGTGTACTTTATGATTAATAAGAACTTCTATTATTTAAAAACTGTAATGATATCTTCATTGTAGAAAATGTGCCACATACAGATAAGCAAAATGTTATCTGTAATCCCATCAATAAAAGGTAACTGTTCACCCATTTTTCCCCTAGTCTTTTCAAATAAAAAGGCTTTACCAGGCTTCCCTGGTAGCTCATCTGGTAAAGAATCTGCCTGCAATGCAGGAGACCCCAGTTCTATGCCTGGGTCGGCAAGTTCCCCTGGAGAAGGGATAGGCTACCCACTCCAGTATTCTTGGGCTTTCCTGGTGGCTCAGCTTGTAAAGAATCCATCTGCAGTGCGGGAGACCTGGATTTGATCCCTGGGTTGGGAAGATCCCTTGGAGAAGGAAATGGCTACCCACTCCAGTATTCTATCCTGGAGAATTCCACAGACTATACAGTCCATAAGGTCGCAAAGAGTTGGACACAACTGAGCAACTGTCACTTCTTTTTAAATAAAGTAGAACAATATAGTTCATACTGTTTGATAACTTTAAAAGAACTTATATGCCCATTTAAAAACTATTTTTTATTTTATTTTTGGCTGTGCACATGGCTTGCGGGAACTTAATTCCCTGACGAGAGATCAAACCCACGTCCCCTGCAGTGTAAGTGCGGAGATCTAACTATGGGACTACCAGGGAATTCCCTAAAACTATTTTAGTGACTACATCATATTTCCCTGCATGGACACAGTATAATTTCCCCGTTACTACTGGACTTTTAGATGGTTGCTGGTTTTTTTCACTTAAACAAAACTTTGATGAGCATTCTTGTAGCCAAGTCTTAGCTTGCTAATTGTCCTTAGATAAATTATTAGATATGATTTTCTTAGGTCAAACTATATATAAACATTAAATATTTTAGTATAGCTTCTCTCCAGAAAAGCTGACCAATTTTGTGTTTCAACCAATAATAGTTTGTGATTTCTCTATACCTAGGCACAAGCTAGAAATTATTAAAATTTTTCCTTTCATAATGAATGAGGTTGAATTTAACTTTTAAAAATATGCTTCCATCTTATGCCAACCTGTTTTTGTTCCACTTTGTTTTTTATGTTTGTCATTTTCTTTCTATTTTTTTTTATGATAGTTATATAAAAATTTTAAGATGTAGTCAAATCAGATTATAGATTATACTTTTCATGTCATGCCTAGAGTAAAAGGCCTCTAACAACCTATGATAATATAATATTCCCCTAAATTTTCTTTTAGTGCCTTTATATTAGTAGTCTAACTCTGCATTTTTGATAAATGAGGTGAGGTAGGGAATATTTTTCCCTCCAAATGACTACACATTTGTCCAAATATCACTTCTGCCATCTCATAATAAAATCTTAGATATACGTTCTGTTTTTGGATTTTCCACTTTACAACTTTGTTTCACTATTCCTGTGTAAATACTGCTGTTTTATGCTTTATTTCTTATCTTGCTATCTATTATGCCCTGGTCAATACAGGCACATCTGTAGTGGGAAAATTTGCTTTTGACAGTTTTGGAAATTATTTGCTGCATCTGGTCGTAGTTGCAACATGAAGTATCTTTAGTTGCGGCATATGAATTCTTAGTCACGGCATGTGGGATCTAGTTCCCTGACCAGGGATTGAACCTGAATCTCCTGCATTGGGAGTGTGGAGTCTTAGCCACTGGATCACCAGGGAAGTCCCTGCTTGTGATAATTTAAATATCAGATGACTCAGTAAGTACCCTTGACAGAAACTCTGCCTTTATGTGGATCCTTACATGAATATTTTGTTATAACTTTCCTGGTGTTCTGCTTCCCATTTAACTTGCCTTGACTTCTTATACTAAAGAAAAATAAATCTCCAAAAGTATGGTCTTGCTGAGTTCATTGAAAGTGCCTGCCTCCTTTACTTCTATTCATCCCCCCAGTCCCACACAAGTACAGACAAGTGACAGCATTTGAGAAACATTTTTTGATAATGGTTTTTTTTAAAAGCTGTAGCTTAAAGGAATTTAAATTAAGCTTCCAATAAAATCAAAGGAAGAAAAAAAAAGAGAGTTTCATATCTGTGGAAGCTCAAGAAAACTTTGGTTATGTTCATATGAAGAGAATATTTAAGGCTTCAGTCAAGGAAAATAATATACTGGAAAATGTGTACGTGGGGGGAAGGCATAGAGTGAGAGCATGAAAGCTAAAAGAATAATTAAGACAAAAGGTGCAGGAATGAGGAGAGAGATGAAAGGAGAGGGAACCATGTGGCAAATTCTAGGGCGAATGTTGGTTTGGTAAAGTTCAATTCATGGAACATGCTCTGCTGTTAACTTGGGTCGTGGTATATATGTTAATACCTGTCATAAATGGTCCTCAAAATGTTGTTCAGAAGTGAGATATACTTATTAAACTTTCAGTTGTTTCATAGTCAAATTGAAAGAGCCATTATTTTTATCTTTTAGTGGCTGGTGCCAGGGTAGTGTCTCCTAGCAAAGTCAGATGAAATAAAACTCGTTTTGTTTCCTGAATCACAGATGAATTTTGACACTTACAAGTCTGTCTTGGACATCAACTAAGCAGTAATATCTAGAAGTACCTCACATAATAACCTAGCCTTGTAGAATGGATTGAGAGGCAGAAGTACAGTTAGATACCACATCTTGATATAAAAGGGTTCAGTTCAATCACTCAGTCGTGTCTGACTCTTTGCGACCCCATGAATTGCAGCACGCCAGGCCTCCCTGTCCATCACCAACTCCCAGAGTTCACTCAGACTCATGTCCATCGAGTCAGTGATACCATCCAGCCATCTCATCTTCGGTCGTCCCCTTCTCCTCATGCCCCCAATCCCTCCCAGCATCAGAGTCTTTTCCAATGAGTCAACTCTTCGAATGAGGTGGCCAAAGTATTGGAGTTTCAGCTTCAGCATCAGTCCTCCCAATGAACACCCAGGACTGATCTCCTTTAGGATGGACTGGTTGGATCTCCTTGCAGTCCAAGGGACTCTCAAGAGTCTTCTCCAACACCACACTTCAAAAGCATCAATTCTTTGGCGCTCAGCCTTCTTCACAGTCCAACTCTCACATCCATACATGACCAGTGGAAAAACCATAGCCTTCACTAGATGGACCTTAGTCGGCAAAGTAATGTCTCTGCTTTTGAATATGCTATCTAGGTTGGTCATAACCTTTCTTCCAAGGAGTA
Source organism: Ovis aries (assembly GCF_016772045.2). NCBI lineage: Eukaryota > Metazoa > Chordata > Mammalia > Artiodactyla > Bovidae > Ovis > Ovis aries. The sequence continues at coordinate 46,638,223 of NC_056056.1, forward strand.
AGCGTCTTTTAATTTCATGGCTGCAGTCACCATCTGCAGATATAAAAGGGTAGAACACTTTAATTTTATGTTCTGCCTTATTCTGAATTTAAGTTATCAAAGATATCTCTGCTTCCTAATGTACAAAGACCATGACTTTATAGAAAATAGGTAAGATACATCAGTGACTTCAGAACATTTTATACTTCATAATTTAGAATCAGATTGTAAAGAAAATACCTAAGAAAGTATGTATCTCAATCTCCTTTCCAAGACATTTCAGCTCCAGGTCATTTAGAGAGTCATGTTGCATGTTTAGCGAATGCATTGACCTATAGGCACTGTATAGCAAGGGACAAGTGATGATCATGATCACTGTTTCAAATTGGTGAGATTCCTGAGGCAAACATTTCCCATAAGCATGCATCGTAAGTCACTTGGAAAGGGCAGGGAAAACTAATTATTTTACCTAGGGGAAGACAGGGTAGTGAATATTGAGAACAGTAATGTGATTTATAAATAGCAGTGTGTTGACACCAGTATACTAAATGAACTTTCTTCAATACCCTATTGAATGGCATACAGAGATTTTTCAAAATAGTATTATATGTCTACCTACTATGTGTCAGACACCTGAGATAAAGATTAAATAAGATATACTTCTTGTCATTGATAAACTCTCACTTTTAAAGAGGAAGGCAGATATGGAAGAAGATAATGTGCAATAAGGAATATGAACCAAATATTCTGGGAGCTACATGAATTCTATTGGAGATACGCTTCCCAAAGGAAGTGATATATAACTATGTTATTAGCTTGCAATTTAAAATGAGGAAACATTTTTCATCATTACTGGAAAACTATCTCATATTATTCTAATGGCAATTTGATATAGTGAAGTTTAGCAATAGCCCTGGTACACTGAAAGTTCCTTGCTTGATTTAGAATTTCAGGTTTTATTTTTCCCAGTTAGAAATTTGCCCTAAAACTGTGTTTCATAGTAATCTTTTTTTGTTTGTTTCATAGTAATCTTAATTATTATTCTACCATCGGATGATTACAAGTACTTGAAGTAAGAGTTGAATGACACACCTGAAGTTTCAAGAAAAAAAAACCTTGCTAGATAGAATGAGGAACAAAAAAATTGAAATGACTATATAGACAGTATAGTCAAGGTATAAGGCAATGGGGACTCATTATTGATGAGTATAAAAATGATATAACCTTAAAGTATTCATTAATTCAACAGATATTTAATTGAGTGCTTACAGTGTGCTCAAGATCCAAGGAACAAAACAAAGGTCCACTCTCACAGAGCTTATTACATTACTCATAGAGGGAGAAGACAGATAATCAAATGTATTCATAACATAGGTATAGTGGGTGACTGTTGGGCTGCTATCTTACACAGGGAGGGTAGTCAGGGAAGGCTTCTCTGATAAGGAGGCTTTTTGACCAGCAAGGAAGGAAGCCTAGCATGTGGTTACCTGGAGGAAGAACATTCCAGGTAGAGAGCAGTGAGAGCAAGATTTCTCAACCACAGCACTGTTGACATTTTGGACATGGTGGTTCTTTGTTACGGGTGCCATCATGTACAGTGTAAGATAGCCACCTCCTTGGCCTCTACCCTGCTTCCCAGGTGCACAGTGGTAGAGAATTGCTTGCCAATGCAGGAGATATAGGTTTTATCCTGTGGAACTGGGTGGGATCTCCTAGAAAGTAAATGAGAAGATTGGTTGAGACGTGGGCACTCCAGTCTTCAGAGATGAAAGGAAGTGAATAAAGGAGATAGAAAACAAACATCCAGAACACAAAGGTTCTATCTGAAGATGGTCATAGGCAGTAACTCCATTTGTAAGAATTTATCCTAAGAGAATAAGTGAAACAGTACACAGAGATATGTGTCAGGGTCTTTGTTACAGTGTTGTTTACGAGGGGAAACTTGGAGACAATTTATTAATGAATGTTCATCAGCTGGGTTCAGTTTAATGAAATTATTGTGAAATCTATACAATGAAATGCCATGTTAAGGACAATAAAAGCGTTACGTATCTATTGTTGTTTAATCGCTGTCATATCTGACTCTCTTGTGACCCCATGTACTGTAGCCTGCCAGGTTCCTCTGTCCATGGAATTTCCCAGGGAAGAATACTGGAGTGGGTTGCCATTTTCTACTCCTGGAGATCTTACCGACCCGGGGATCAAACCCAAGTCCCTAGCACTGGCAAATGATTCTTTACCACTGAGCCACCAGGAAGCCTGTTATGTATCTATACATGTTAATAAAAAAATTGCTTATTTAAACATTTTAGTCCCATTTAAATAAAAAAGATATCCATCCTATTTAAAGAATGAAAGGACACGTGCTTACATGTTGATAGTGCCTCTGATTGGGTATTGGATAATGGTCAATATTTTATTTCTCTGTGTAAACAAAAAAGTTATTATTACAATAATAAATGCAAAATATTGCAAATTGGTTAAAAAAACCAATTGCACGAATACAGGGAGAGATTTGGCAGCAGAAAGGTGAAAGAAACCTAGATATATTTTCATTAAGTGTGGTTTAGAGTTGCCAAATATTATTGCTAAATTAATTGGAGTACATTGTTTAGAACAAAAGGAAACATAATTTTATACTCCCAGATCTCCTGGAGACAGGAACGGCTACCCACTCCAGTATTCTGGCCTGGAGAATGTGTATTCTCCATGGACTGTGTATTCCATGGAGTTGCAAAGAGTCGGACACGACTGAGCGACTTTCACTTCACTAGACAGGCTTAATTTCTCAATCAGAATTCTGTACAGACCTGAAATCATATTACATGAGGAAGAGGTAGAAGAGCCCTGGATGTTCTGGGCCAAAGAGTCAGTCACAATGGAAACCAGACCTCCACTTTGAAAGATAGGCAGGAGTATGATGAATAAGTGAGATTAAACCTTATTGTAGTGTTTCAAATAGACAGGGTCAGACAAGAACCATCTGCATCAGAATTACAGGTTTTTAATAAAATAGTTGATTTCTGGCCCCAACTCAGGCCAACAGAATCAGAATCTCTGGGCAACAGGCAAAGAATATGTTTCTTCTCCCCACCCTTCCACACCCCCCATCCCCCGCCAAAAGCAAGGCACTCTAAGATCTCGTCTCATAAGAACCCAAGTTAAAGAATTACTGCAAATAATTTGAGAGTAACTCACCGGACAACATAAATTCTGATGCATTTTTTTTTCTCTCAAATAACAGATCACTTAATTCTGTGCTTAGTGTGAGTCAAACACAACTCTACACATTTCATCTGCATTAATTCATTTAATCCTTCCAACCCTGAGGTAGGTACTAGCATTAATCCTCATTGTATAGCTAAACAGAGGCATGGAAAGATTAAGTAACATGATCAAGGACACAAAGTGGTGGTTATACAAAAAATTCTTAGATGGAATGGAAGTCTTCTGCTCTGTAACATCAGGACCATAAATTAAGGATCAAATCCTGTGAATGTTTGCAGTCTTTATGCCTCAGCTAGGCAACAATGCAGAGATTTCAGAGCAGTGGTTTCAGACTAGGGTGCACATACTGAGTTATATGGACACTTTCCAGAAGACCACAGCACGGACTCGATTTCTCGATCTTCAACTGCGGGTTCACCTAGGGTGTATGGGTAACAAAATGACAATTCTAATTATTGGTTTTGGGGAAGTCTCCTTTCAGTTCAGTTCAGTCGCTCAGTCGTGTCCGACTCTTTGCGACCCCATGAATTGCAGCACGCCAGGCCTCCCTGTCCATCACCAACTCCCGGAGCTCACTCAAACTCATGTCCATGAAGTCAGTGATGCCATCTCTGTTGTCCCCTTCTCCTCCCGCCTTCAGTCTTTCCCAGCAGCAGAGTCTTTTCCAATGAATCAGTTCTTCACATCAGGTGGCCAAAGTATTGGAGTTTCATCTTTAGCATCATTCCTTCCAAAGAACACCCAGGACCAATCTCCTGTAGAATGGACTGGTTGGATCTCCTTGCAGTTCAAGGGACTCTCAAGAGTCTTCTCCAACACCACAGTTCAAAAACATCAATTCTTTGGCATTCAGCTTTCCTCACAGTCCAACTCTCAAATCCATACATGACCACTGGAAAAACCATAGCCTTGACTAGATGGATCTTTGTTGGCAAAGTTATGTCTCTGCTTTTGAATATGCTATCTAGGTTGGTCATAACTTTCCTTCCAAGGAGTAAGAGTCTTTTAATTTCATGGCTGCAATCACCATCTGCAGTGATTTTGGAGCCCAGAAAAATAAAGTCTCACATTGTTTCCCCATCTGTTTCCCATGAAGTGATGGGACCAGATGCCATGACCTTAGTTTTCTGAATGTTGAGCTTTAAGCCAACTTTTTCACTCTCCTCTTTCACTTTCATCAAGAGGCTTTTTAGTTCCTCTTCACTTTCTGCCATATGGGTGGTATCATGTGCATATCTGAGGTTATTGATATTTGTCCCGGCAATCTTGATTCCAGCTTGTGCTTCTTCCAGCCCAGCGTTTCTCATGATGTACTCTGCATAGAAGTTAAATAAGCAGGGTGACAATATATAGCCTTGACGCACTCATTTTCCTATTTGGAACCAGTCTGTTGTTCCATGTCCGGTTCTAACTGTTGCTTCCTGACCTGCATATAGGTTTCTCAAGAGGCACGTTAGGTGGTCTGGTATTCCCATCTCTTTCAGAATTTTCCACAGTTGATTGTGATCCACACAATCAAAGGCTTTGGCATAGTCAATAAAGCAGAAATAGATGTTTTTCTGGAACTCTCTTGCTGTTTCCATGATCCAGAAGATGTTGGCAGTTTGATCTCTGGTTCCTCTGCCTTTTCTATAACCAGCTTGATTAGTTAAATCACTCCATGCTTTTATAGGATCTTTCTTCCCTGCTATATATATTTTATTAAAATGTCAGGCTCTGGCCTATTGTCAGGTAATACCATATCCTTCAGAGGATACCCTTAAGTTGGGTCTGAGACTGCTGCAGTGAACCCGATATTATAATTTTATCTATTTATTTATTTGTGCTGGGCCTTCGCTGCTGTGCAGGGTTTTCTGTAGGTGCAGCAAGCGGGGGCTACGATCCAGTTGCAGTGCGTGGACCTCTCATTGTGGTGGCTTCTCTTGTTGTGGAGCCCTGGCTCTAGGGCACTTGGGCTTCAGTAGTCGCTGCACCCAGGCTCTAGAGCACAGACTCAGTGGTTGTGGTGCATGAACTCAGTTGCTCTGTGGCATGTGGGACCCTCCAGGATCAGGGATTGACAAAACTGTGTCTCTTGCATTGGCAGGGAGAGTCTTTCCCACTGAGCCACCGGGAAAGCCCTAATCCAGATGTTATAATTAAATAAGTTACATGGATTTTTCCATTTTATAGTGCATCTAAAAGGTATGTTTAGGGAATTCTCTGGTGGTCCAGTGGTTAGGACTCCGCATAGTCTGAGTCTGAAGTCGCTCAGTCGTGTCCGACTCTTTCGGACCCCATGGACTGTAGCCTACCAGGCTCCTCCGTCTATGGGATTTTCCAGGCAAGAGTACTGGAGTGGGTTGCCATTTCCTTCTCCAGGAGATCTTCCCAACCCCAGGATCGAACCCGGATCTCCCTCATTGTAGGCAGAGGCTTTACCGTCTGAGGCACCAGGGAAATCCTCAGGACTCCACATGCTCACTGTCAAAGGTCTGGTTTCAATCCCTGGTTGGCGAAATAAAATCCAGCAAGGTAGGTGGTGCAGCCAAAAATTAAAAAAAAGGTATGTGTACAGCATACTGTAGTGTGCAAAAGCATTGTCTTTAAAAATGTACATACCTTAATTTAAAAATATTTCATTGGTAAAAATAATAGTTTACTGTTGGAAAAAAATGCTGAGCATTCAGTGAGTGGTACTCTTTTTTTCTGGTGGAGAGTCTTATCTTGATCTTGATGGCTGCTGACTGCTCTATTAGGTTGGTGGTTGCTCAAGGTTGGGGCAGCTCTGGCAATTTCTTAAAATAAGACAGCAGTGAAGTTTGCCACATGGATCAACTCTTCATTTCATGAATAATTTCTCTGTAGCACATAATGCTGTTTGACAGAATTTTATCCACAGGTGAACTTCTTTAAAAACTGGAGTCAATCCTCTCAAACCTGGCTGCTGTTTAATAAACTCAATTTACATAATATCCTAATATTCTAAATCCTTTGTTATTTTAACAATTGGTTGTCTGCCACTTTACATGTGTGCTGTTTGTGACACCCAAAAACAATTACAATAGCAACATCAAAGATCAGTGATCACAGATCACTGAAAAAGTATGGAATATTTCGAGAATTTCTACAATGTGACAGACACATGAAGTGAGCAAGTGGCATTGGAACAATGTTGCTGATAGATTTGCTAGATGCAGGGTTGCCACAAACCTTCAATATTAAGGCAGCTATTTCGGAAGCTCAATAAAATTGAGATATGCTTGTATATAGATTGGTCTGGTCAGTGACTTGTCTCTTTCATTCCCAACAACAGTCAAGAAATGAATAGCTCTTGAGAGAGTGACCTTGTAGGCCAAGAAAGCCTCAAACACACCAAAATGGCTCATCTCCATCCCATATTTAAAGGTAAACAAATTTTTCTTTCAGCTCTTCAATTACTTATTTCTTAGATGTATCATTGGCTGGAAGGAAAATCATATTTGAATAGAAGAAGCAGTGTATTTACTGGTGATGGTGTTTGTTTTTAATTTGGGGAGGGGATTATTGGATACAATAAATAAAATCAGGACTTCCCTGGTGGTCCAGTGACTAAGACTCTGTACGCCAATGCAGGGGGCCCAGTTTCGATCACTGTTCAAGGAACTAGATCCCACATACCACAACTAAAGATCCTGAATTCTGCAACTAAGACGTAGCATAGTCAAATAAATAAAGAAGTATTAAAAAATAAAGTCAAAGTTAAATATTTTTATAGAATTTCTTTCAGGTAAGGTATAAATAAATCAAGAAGGTAATTACAACTTATTTGTCAAATTATATAATATTTTTATTCAAATTATTGTCAATTCTTATTTCATCTTATTAAATGTTTTATTTCCTACTCTTATTAAAAAATAAAATTATCTGCTGGTTACTAGGTCAATTAGAATTTAGCAATATATATTTTTATTTCACTAAATACACAGGAGTTTGACCATGATCTGCCAAAATAAATATTTTTGATTTTTGCATGTATTCTTAATAGTCTGCAAGGTCCAATGCCAAAATTTGATACATGTAAACATATACAGTAGTCTCCCCAATCCACCATTTTGCTTTCTGCCGTTTCATTTGCCTGGTGTAAACTCTGATCCAAAAACATTTAAGTATAAAATTAATAGAAATAAATAATTTTGCCTTTTATTTCAGGAAAAAACCCAAAAGTCATCTGATGGGAACTCCCTTGACTCCTGATCATCAAATGTACACATGTGGGTACCCGTATCCTTTTCTTCCTTCTTGTTATCAAAGGTCAATCTTTCCCTCTGTGCAATAATACTGATTCCATCTCCTCTTACCTTCTTATAGCCACCACTCTGCCTTTTTTGTTCTAGGATCAACACCTTATGTCTGTGGGACAAGTTACTTAACCTCCCTGTGCCTTGTTATTCTCTTTGGGAAACAGGGAGAATAGAACATTCCACACAAGGTGGCTGTGAGAATTAAAGGAGTGCTGAAAACTGTCCGTCACACAGCATGTACCATGAAATTTACCTATTATTTTCATGTTTCCATTAGCATTTATACATATTAGTCTTCTTCCTCATCTAGTTATCCCACCTTCTCTTTAGAGTCCCAAATAGTTTTCTATTTTAAAAGTTTTATTATAAATGATCTTCTGTCTACTGTAATGAGGCTTCAGCATCTAGAATTCCTCCTCCCATGACCTCCATGCACTAAATCTAAGAAATATAATACTGGATAGATCTCACTTTAGTTGACTTTGCAGCACTTAACAAGTGTAATTTTCATCCTTTTTGAGTTCTATTCCCTTGGCTTAAATGGTACCCAAATCCCTCCTTCTCCACCATATTCTTTCAAGTTTTTGCGGCATCCTCTCTTCTACCCAAACTTTAGATGTTAAGAGTTCTTTGAGGCTCTCTCTTCTAGGTATTCCCTCTCCCTGTACGATCCCATGGCTTCATTTACCACTTGCAGCAGATACTGTAAACTTGGTACTCGCTGCCAGCTAGCTTTTCCTTCTTCCATCATGCAGGCTGTAAAATGAAACACTGGATTTTCAAGCTTTCTTTGAGGCTTAAAGGAGGCCATGTGACAGAGTTTTGGGTAATGAGACCAAATGTAAAGTTAGGATTTCTGGAAAGTTTTTGCTCTCCTGATAAGAGAACAGTTGAGGGAACTGGTTTTTTCCTACTTCTTCATGCCTGAAACTTGTAATGCTAAATATCCAGCAGTTTTCTTTTCCCCATAAGGCAAAGAGCTAGCATACTAAGAACTGCTTTCATATTAACACTTCCAGCCCAGAATGTTCTTCTATGCTTTAGATTCAAACAACTGCTTAATTAACAACTCCTTTTGGTTACCTCTCAGGTACCTCAGGTTGAGCACTTCTAAAATAGTACCTGTCGGCTTCCCTGGTGGCTCAGTGGTTAAGAATCTGCCTGTCAATGCAGGGGACATGAGTTCAGTCCCTGGTCTGGGAAGATCCCACATGCCTCGGGGCAACTAAGCCCATATGCCATAGCTACTGAGCCCTGTGTTCTAGAGTCCGCACTTTGCAACAAGAGAAGCCACCACAATGAGAAGCTTGTGCACTGCAACAAAGAGTAGCCTCTGCTCATGCCAGCTAGAGAAAGCCTGTTAGCATCAACAAAGACCCAGTGCAGCAAAAAATAAATCTTAAAAAAAAAACATAGTACCTGTCACTATACTTCTCTCTGGCCCTCCTTTAAATGATCCCTATCTTGGTGAATGGCACAGCACCACCATTTACCCACTTGTGCAAATTACAAATTTGGAGACGGCTCTAATACTATCTTCTCTCCCATACCCATCAACCAAGTATGTATTTATTTATTTTTGGCTACGCTGGGTCTTAGTTGTGGTACTCGGGATCTTGTTGAGGTATGTAGGCTTCGTAGTTGTGGTGTGCAAGCTTAGTTGCCGCATGGCATGTGGAACCCTAGTTCCCAGACTAAGGATTGAACCCTCGTGCCCTGCATTGGAAATTGGATTCTTAACCACTGGATCACCCAGGAAGTCCCTCAACCAGTCTTGTGTTTGTTTTTTTCTTTCTAACTCTAAAATAACCTTAGAATGGGCTCTCCCATTTCTTTCCTTTTACCTTTCTCCAAACTATCATCATCTTTCTGGATTAATATTAATAACCCTCAGTTGTCCCTATCTCAAATCTATTCTCTACAGATTAGTCAGAATATTTTAAAATACAACCTGATTGTCTTACTTCCACACTTAGAAGCTCTCCATTGCTTTTGGGAAGATCCGCTGGAGAAGGGAATGGCCAGTATTCTGGCCTAGAGAATTCTATACAGTCCATGCGGTCACAAAGAGTTGGACATGACTGAGCAACTTTTAGCTTCACACAATTTTTAATGACAGCACTGTGCCACAAAACTCCAATAGTGGCCTTAGGGTTTAATTTTTTGTTGGATCATCAAATGTCTTATATAGTAACAAGTAGTTGCTAACACTGATTCAGCTGTTCAACAATGCGACCAGGGACCCAGACCTTTTCTCTTTCTACTCTGTCATTTTCAGTGCCTTGGCTTTTGCTTTTTGCCTATAGATTTATTATTTTGAAATCGGGGCTGCTTCTCCAGATACCGTCCCTGTACTCAAGGCAGACAGAAGAGCGAAGTGGGGCATATAAGATACTGAGAGTGCTCTGCCCATATTCCCTAGATCTTATCACTTCATGCACAGCGGCCAAACTCCCAACTACTAGCCCCTGGATTTCTATGTCTGAGGCTGTTCTCTGCCTACCTGAGCAAAGCCAAGCTGACTTTGCTGCTCATACCCCTTCCTCCTAACAACAATCAAGCAGTGACTAGAAGGAGAAGATATAAATACCTAGCTTCCTTGTCCCTCAGGTAGAATGATTTTAAGACATGTTTTATACTGGTTTGTAGTTTCCCAGCAGAATCAGGCTCCAGTTACCCCTGGGACTAAAGAGCTTAATGTTAATAATTCTTTACTGATTAGTAGCCCCTCCCCAAATTTCCTTCTCACTTTTCAGTATCCTGTGTTTCTTGGGTGTTTCTTGGGATGACATCAAAATGAATTCTCTCCATTTGTGTCCTTGTTTCAGGGCCTGCTTTTGGGAGAATCCAATCCAGGACAGGACATCACCATCTTTCCTTCTTCTTGTCTTTAAACCAGACAGTTGGTGCTGTGGTGTAAAGTTGGTGCTATGGTGGCCATCTTACAACTAGATTACAAGCCAATATACAGAAGTCAGAAAGAATCAAAGAGCTTGGGTCCATACCCTTGAGCCACTGTATCAGCCTGACCTAGCTACTGTTGTCTGTTACAAGAGGAAAACAAGCCCTACTTGTTTAAGCCATTTATTCTGAAAAAAATTTTACTTGCAGTCTAATGCATACTGATACAAATAAACAGAAATAAAATAATTATAGAAAGAGCTACAGTGGAAATAGTGCTGTGATATAATATTACAGGGGAGTTTTTTAGATGGTGTGTAGGTTGAAACCTCGAGGATAAGAAGTTAGCCATTTCAGAATTAGAAAGCATGTCCTAGAAAGAAACATTCACCAAGAACCAGAGCGGGATGTTTTTGTTAGAAAGCACACTAGCGTGGCTGGAATGTAGCAACAGGGATGTTAAAAACAGGATAGGTGGGGAAGGCCCAAACAGAGTTTATTCTAAATGTAATAGGAAATGCTGAAGAGACCAATGCTGAAGAGACCTAAGTAGGGAGGTGATATAATCCAATTTATGACAGCAGTTTAAGAACCAAACAGCAGTTTGCTGAGTTAATGTACAAAGCACTGATCTAGGTGCAGTGGAGAGAAAACAACAGCATACCTGCCTTCTAAGAATGGCCTTAAGTTTCACAAAATGACAATGAGTGTGGGTGTGAGGGAGAAGAATAAATTTTGTAATAAATGTTTCTGGATAGTAATGCCAGGCTTTAGCCCCAAACTCCAGAGACAAAAATCCTGTGATCAATAACTGCAATCAGAATGCTAAGAAGAGCAAATAATTTCCATGGCAGTATTAATTTTCCAAGGTGTTTATGTGGGCTGGCTTTCAGTCAAGTACCTAGGAATATACCACACATACACAACAAACTCAAGAATTAGAAATTTTAAAGTAGATTGTATAATTTTACTGAAAGCATAATTCTACCACTAGATGGTGACATGTATACAAAATATTGAAGACAGTCAGTCATCTTGATCAATCTAGCTGTAGAGGGTGTATGGTGATTGCTTATTATTGGTTTGAAAATTCGGATTTGCATGAGGAATTTAGGGGGTATTTAACAGAGATTCAGCTTTATTCTTTTGGAATGCACATCTTTCAAATATATTCAAAGGTCTCTGTTGATAAATTTAACAAGTCAGCACAGAAGAGTGAAGATTCTAGTTAGGCAGGCAACCTTGTTTTATTGGCTTCTATGCTTTTCTCTCTTAAGCAACTGAAGTGGATAAAGGGATGGTGAACTAGAGCCCATAGGCCAAATCTGGCCATTTTCACATCACGTTTTTGTATGGACTGTAGGCTAAGAATGGTTTTTACATTTTTAAGTGGTCAGAAAAAATCAAAACAAAAATAGTATTTTGTAACATGAAAATATGAATATCAATTTTCAGTGTCCATTAAAATTTTTATTGGAACACAGCCACACTTATTCCATGGTGTATCATCTATGGCTGCTTTTGTGCTAACAGAGTTGAATAGTTGTGATGAGAGACTTGGACTGCCTGTGATTCCTAAAATATTATTTGGCACATAACAGAAAAATTTGTTGAGAGCTAAAGTGATGACTGAAGCTCCATGATCATTCATGACAATAAATCTCAATAGACTCTCAAAAGCATTTTAAACTAAGCATCATTTCACATAATTCCTTGAACAATTGGGTGGCAATTGTTAAGCTATTTCTTTAAAGATCAAAGTGTGTCTTGTATATATCCTGCATGTGCTAAGATGCTCCAGTCGTGTCCAACTCTTTGCGACCCCATGGACTGCCTGCCAGACTCCTCTGTCTATGGGATTCTCGAGGCAAGAATACTGGAGTGGGTTGCAATTCCCTTCTCCAGGGGATCTTCCTGAATCAGGGATTGAACCCCTATTGCTTATGTCTCCTGCATTGCTGGGCAAGTTCTTTAGCACTAAAGGCACCTGGGATGTATTACACCCTGGTACTCTGCCTTTATAGTACTAGTTGTCCTCATTTTCAAGAACTGTTATGGGTTATCTCTGGTCTTAAAAACCATAGTGGACTGATTTAAAAATAACTATCAGTTAGCAATGTGTTTGGCTACAAGTAATGGAAATATAAGGGTGGCTTAAGGAAAAAGGGATTTATTTTTTCTTGCATAGTCAGTCTAGGGGTGGAGAGCTGCTCAAAGATGCATCAGGGTCCTACATCTTATTATCAACTTTATGGTTGGCTTTTACCCTGTTGTGGTTTCGTTGTTTAAAAAAATCACAGACTAGATGCTTTATTAGAGCATGAAGATCATGTTTCAGGCAGAAAGAAAGAGTTAAGGCACAGGTCTGCTGAATTTGTCCTTTTTTTTAAAATTAGGAATGGGAAATTCTCAAAGACCTATTAGGAGTCCAAGCTCGCTCTGCTCGCCACAAGACAGGCCAATGAAAAGGAGATGAGGTGTTTAGGCAAGGACTTTATTTGGAAAGCCCAGGATGACGGAGAAGATGGCAAACTAAAGTTTCAAATGACCATCTGGATGCTAGAATGTTTCACAGATCAGAGATAGGGGGTAGGTGAAGAAACAAAGTGAAAAGGCCATTAATCTTGCAAATAACTCCTAGAATGGCAAGCTCTGAGGCAGTGTATGTGTTAATTTCTTCCTTCCTGCCATCTACAGGTGGACAGGGGGTTCCGAACAAAGGCACTTTAACAGTAAGGCAGAGGGGCAGGACTCTCTGAAGCAGGCCATTATGTATGATTAAGATAATAAAAGCAGAGAAAAGCAAGTCATCGAAACAGTTCCAACGCGGAGTCAGAATTGGCTTTTCCCTGCAACAGACCTCTGCAGATTTCTGCTTATATTTCATTGGCAAGAACTCAAAACAATATGGGTAACCCTAGAGAAACAATTACATAATGTTTAAAATTTTTCATTTTATATTGCTGATTAACAACGTTATATTAGTTTCTGGTGTGATTCAATTATACATGTATTTATTCTTTTTCAAATTCTTTCCCACATGTTATTACAGCATACTGAGCAGTGTTCATGACATTTTAAAGCAAACACTAAGAATCCCTGGGGCTTTCCTTTCACGTATCAAGCTTCCTGAGTCTCAGCTGCCACCAGTAAAACAAACTAGGGTTTGGTAAGTTTCCCTGTAGGAAGAGAAGAGGGGTGGGTGGGGATGCATGTTGGATCGACAATGGCTGCTACAGGATCCAAAGTCTGCAGAAACCCAAATTTTCTGGGAAAGCTGGGAAGAAGAGAAGACAATGGCAAAATAGTTACAGCTCCTAAGGATCACCTGCTCGGATGGAACAACTCAAAACAGGTTTAACAGAAACTTTACAGCATCAACTTAAAGCGGCAGAACGGCAAAGAAAACCGGCAAGGTGGTCCTCCAGTGAAGGGATGGTCTGATCTAACCTCGAGAAACTCTGTAAAAGAATTCCCACAAGGCCTCCAAAGCTCTCTGGCTACGGATCTCAAAGATGCTACTATGTAAACTGGACTTCTCAATCATATCTCTAAAGGAATGTACTAGATACAGAAATCAGTAAGGACAGTATCAGTGCAGGCGAGGAAGATTTTCCCCACGCTAGCTAACTGTTACAACAACAAACTTCAGCTGAATGGCCACTTCCCTCCACCTGTTCTTCATTCTCCGCTCTCCGACTTAATTCCCGTATTATGTGCTCTCCGCCGGGAAGCACACTACGTACGCTATTTCAGGTGAAAACTCAGGGTAATTCGTAGGGGGCCCTCTGGCGGAAAGAGAAGGAGCTGCCCGGGACACTTCACTCCGCCATTTCTAGTCACATCAATGTATCACTGCTCGAGGACACGCTCGCAGGTTAAGCCAGCCCGGGGCTGTTCCATTCTTCCAAAACCCCGCGGGGAGAGGGCTGCGTGTCCCCTCCTGGGCTGCGGCGTCGCTCCAGCCGGCTTCCCGGAACCCCAGCCTCCCGCAACCCCAAAGGCCTGAGTTTGGGTGAGGGAGACGAGACAAATGAGTACCAAGTCACCCTGGGGGACCCAGAGTTAAAATGGCCAAGCGCAGGGGCGGAGGACAGGGCGGTGAGAGTGACCCGGCGCTTGCTGGGCCTCCGGGCCCGCGGAGCGGCCTCGGTGGGCGACGCCGCGCAACCACGACCCGCTCGGAGCTCCGCCATCTTCTCCAACTCACCCGGACTCCCCCCGCGGCCGCGCTGGCTTCGCGCTTCCCTTCCGGCCGCTGACAGAGATCCGGGCTGGGCGGGGTGGGCGAGCGCGCGGAGGGGGTGGACCGAGGGCGGGGAGGCCCGACGGAAGAGGAAAGGGAGGGCGGCGAGCCGGCCGCGGCGGGGTGTGGGGCGTGCGGCGTGTGTGCGGAGGGAGAGGTGGGAGGCGAAGAGAGGGAGGGAGGCGCAGGAATGAGAGCGCGAGGCCCTTTTCGTCGGCTCCTTCGCCCGGACGGAAAAAGCCGAGCGCAGCCCGAACGCTCTATTAAAATGGCGGCGGCGTCGGCGGTGGCCGCGGCGTCTGGTCGGTGAAGTGACTCTGCTGCTTCGCTCCCCACCCGCCCCCTCCCTCCCTCTCCCCTCCCCCCGTCCTCCCCCCCCCTTCCCCGCCGCCGGCGCCTCCGCGCCCCTCCGGCCTGCGCACCTCCCCTCGCCCCCCTCCACTCCCCCGCCCGCTCCGGGGACCGCCGGCCCCCTCCCCCATTCTCCAGCTCCCCGCCCCGTCCCCGCCGCCGCCCGCCCTCGTCGCCTCCCCGCCCCGCCGGCCGGCCGGCCCCCTCCTCCGCCTCTCTCCCCTCCCCCCCGCCGATCGGGATCAGTCAGTGCGATCCGAAGCGGGGGAGGGGGGGGGCGGCGGCCGAACGATGTGCGAGAACTGCGCAGACCTGGTGGAGGTGTTAAATGAAAGTAAGTAGCCGCGGCGGCGGCCTGTCGGGGTGTAGGGTTTGGGGTCCCCGCGCCGCTCTCCGGCCTCCCCGAGCTGCCGCGGCCTGCGGGAGGCGGCGGCCGAGCCGGCCGGCGTGCGGGCCTAGCGCCCCGGGAAGGTGCGCGGTGCCGCGGCCGCCGCGGCGCCTCGGGCCCAGCCCGGCCCGGTTACCTGGGCGCCCTAGAGGGGCCCGCCGCGGAGCTCCGGCCAGGCCGGGCCTGAGCGCTGTCCGCTCGGAAAGTTTCCTCATTACAGGTGTCAATTAACGAAGGCACTAATGATCCTTCGCCCCCTTCGCCCTGACGGGAAGGTGAGGCGAGGTGGGGTCCGAGTACCAGTCTCCTCTGCAGTCAACCCTTCGACCCTCCGGCCGCCCTCTTTGATTTTCAGCGTGCGGCCGAGGCCTCTTACCTGCTAATTTTCATTAAACTCCCTGGGAGGTGGTTGGTGGTTTTCCCCTCCCTTGGGGGTGTATAGGTGTGTTAAACCTTTCTGCCTGTCCTTAAATAGCTGAAAATGAGCTGTGATAGTGATAATTGGAACCCTTATATCTATTTTTTAAAAAATTAATGATGTCTCTTAGTGTACCAATCGTCGTTTTAATGATCAATTCTCTTATATCAAGGAGAGCACTGTAGTAGATACCATCCCGGGATAGTCATGGCCTGTGTCCTGGAATGAAAGGCCTTATTTCATATACTTTTGATTATTACAAAGCGTGCATTGCTCTTTTCTAGTTAGATTCCTTTAATTTATTTTACTCCAGACTCTTGTAAGATGGTATCTTAGCTTAAAGAAGCAAGGCATGTTGCAAGTTAACTATTTCTGGGCCCAAAGGCCTAGTTGGGCGACGTGAATTAGATAAAAGATTAATTTACAAAAAGTTGAGGGTTGAGAAAATGTTCGTTTAGGAACAGCTTTTGTGGATTTTGGATTTGTGTTTTGTGCGTGGTATTTCGAAAGCCTGCCAAACTGTTTACTTTCTAATATTCTTTAAAACAACTTGATAATAAAATATATCATCTAGTTTGTGTTTGAGTTTAATGAGCAAAGGCAATAATAAAAGTGGAAGGGTTCTAGTTTACTTTCACCTCTATTTTCTTCCTGACAGGTGGAAGGAAGCAGGCTTTTGCACAAATTTAAACTATACTTTCCAGTATGTTTCACTCTAAAATTTCCTGGAATTTTAAGATTATTTGTATATATATATTTAAATTTTATAGTTGGAGGATAACTGCTTTATAGAATTGTGTGGTTTTCTGTCATATATCAACAAGAATCAGCCACAGGTACACCTTTGAGGTTATTTGTATATATTTTGAGATACTGTTATTTTTGGTGCAAGTGGTTTATGATACCATAAACTTAAGTCCTTAGTACTTATTTCAGTGAGCTGTATTTTATATATCTCAGATGCAAGTTGTGGGATTATGGCTTGATTATTTTGAAATTGGAAAGGATAGCTATGTTATTTTATATATTTTAATATTTTATTGAAGGATAATTGCTTTACAGAATTTTGTTGTAAGAACCCGCTTTTAATAGTTATGTTTAAAAATTAAAAACCTTAGACATGCTATCTAGAGAAGCTAAAGTTTGTTAATCCTTATCTTTTGAAAAGAGACATAATGAAAGAACCCCTACAATTTAGCACTTAGGGAAACTCTTAGAATTTAGCACTCACAAATGCAGTTGATTTATGGAGAGTTAGAAACTTGGCTTTTGTTACCTTTAATTAAATATGGTTAGTTGAGCCAGTTTCACAAACTGGCAGTGCAGACCCTCTAAAACTTCAGTTTAAGAATCTGACTTATAAATACTAATCTGACAAAGAAGCTTCCTTTAAAAAAAAATTACTTGAGCAATTTCATCTGTTGGTATATCAAGCTTTGACAAGTTGCTTGCCCCGTTCCTCTGTCTTAGGTGTTTTACATTTGTTTTCATTTTTTCTTTGTTTAGTTACTATACCTCAAACATAAGATGCTTAAGTTCCCTGAGAGCAGAGGGTGTTAACTATATCTCATTATAGTAACATTTATCCATGACTGGGTTGGAGCATGATGGTTGTAACTTGATAAAACTTGTAATTAAAATAAGTTATGTCTTTCTTGTAATCTCATTCACAATAATTGTACATGAAATCTCTTTTTTTATCCACCATACAGTTGTGCAAAGATGAACATCAGTTCATCCTAGATTAGAAATTCAGTTAAAGCCCCCAAATATTGCGTCTGTCTTTCTCTATAACTCCCTGAACAGTTTAACCAAAAGGATAAATAAGTATATTTTTTAGGTGGTGTGTTGGGAAGATGGAATTAAAATAAACTAAAAACTTACTTCTTGTTTAATTTGCAAACACTGATCAAACTTCAGTCTGTCTGGACACACTAGTAAATGCATAATGTAAAAATTTCGTGTTTTAAGTGAACAGGTAGACATGATGTGGATAGTAGAGCTTTATATCTAATATACTTAGAGTTTTGATAAGGTTAAGGACTTGCAGTGAAGTGTTTATTTTAAAAATAACAAAATGTGGTATAGTTAAAAATAGATGACAAAATAGCTTCCTCTTGTCATCAGTTTTTGATGAGAATATTGATATTAGTTACACCTCTACTCCTGCTGAGAATCTAAACCTCTCACCATAGAAATATGTACAGTATTCAGACAGAATTTTGTAGGTTAAGGGCCCACTAAAGTAATGTCTGTGGAACCAGGCTTAGGACTTGGTAATAAGGACCACATCATTCCCTTTTTTTAGTATAGTCTTGACAGATACCCTGAAACTTGAAATTAGTTTTCAAAATAACATTTGGCTTTAGTGTTAGAATAACCAGTTTCAACAATACTAACATATTTGAGTTTTCATATTCTTTCCAGTGCTTTGTTTTTAATAAGGAAGATGTTTTAAAAGTTTGGAATGTATTGAGTGAATTTTGCTCCTGTCAGTTTGGGGAGTTTCGTTCAGTTTAGGAAATAATTTTAAGTTTATATTCCTTTCCTTGTTGAGTTTGTATATTTGCTGCTTTTATAGCTACTTTTTTGAACTAGGTTACTAAATCTAAAACATTTGTGGATGTAGATGAGAAGTTATGCTTTGGGCAATTAGCATATAGCTAGCTCAGCTAGTTAATTGAAGTCACTGCCTTGGTGAAGTAAATTTCTCTATAGCAGAGTGAAAATGGCTTTAAATGTACAGCCATCTTTTGAACCATTTGTTTGTTGTGGATTTTACTCTGTGTGTTTAGTAAATTACACTTTGCCAGATGTTTTAAATGGGCAATTCATTTGTCTTTCCGAGCTGTCCTTTGTGATAGGTAGGAGCAGGTATTGGTATTGCAATTTTTTTTTTTGGCCTTGCCACGTGGCTTTCAGGATCTTAGTTTCCTGACCAGGAATGGAACCAAGGCCCACTACGGTGAAAGCATGGAGTCCTAACTACTGGATCACCAGGAAACTCTAGTATCTCAGTTTTAAAGGTGAAAAAGTTGAACCTCAGAAAGACTAAATGATTGGCTGGAGATCACCTGTCACCTGCTTAGTAGTCTTATCTAAGTTAGAACTTGGGCTACTCTGGTACCAGTATCGGCAGAATAATTGCTTGCATTTTTACTTTCTTATTGGGCTTCCCTGATAGCTCAGTTGGTAAAGAATCCACCTGCAATGCAGGAGACCCTAGTCCGATCCCTGGGATGGGAAGATCCGCTGGAGAAGGGATAGGCTACTCATTCCAGCATTCTTGGGCTTCCCTGGTGGTTCAGCTGGTAAAGAATCCGCCCGCAATGCCGGAGACCTAGGTTTGATCCCTGGGTTGGGAAGATCCCCTGGGGAAGGGAAAGGCTACCCACTTCAGTATTCTGGCCTGGAGAATGCCATAAACTGTATAGTCCATGGGGTCACAAAGAGTATAAGGCTAAGTGATTGGCTGAAGATCACCTGTCACCTGCTTAGTAGCATTATCTAAGCTAGAACTCAGGATACTCTGATATTAGTATTTGTAGAATAATTCTGTTTGCATTTTTATTTTTAAAGAATATTGAGCCATTTGTGTTGGGAACTTAATTAGTTCTTTGAGGTAGGTACCTTATCACCCCTTTTTAGATAAGAGAACCAAGGATTAGGGTCACTAGACTTTATTTGGTGGAGTCAGGATTTGTAGAGGGCTTAATCTCAGGTTGGGCTGAAAGCTCATGCTCTTTAACAATTAGGCTATGCTGTATAATGGAGAAGGCAATGGCACCCCACTCCAGTACTCTTGCCTGGAAAATCCCATGGACGGAGGAGCCTGGTAGGCTGCAGCCCATGGGGTCGCTAAGAGTCGGACACAACTGAGGGACTTCACTTTCACTTTTCACTTTAATGCATTGGAGAAGGAAATGGCACTCCACTCCAGTGTTCATGCCTGGAGAATCCCAGGGATCGGGGAGGCTGGTGGGCTGCCGTCTGTGGGGTCGCACAGAGTCGGACACAACTGAAGCGACTTAGCAGCAGCAGCAGCATAGTGTATAAACTTTATGATGATCTATTCAAATGGAAGACATGAGTACACTGATTGGCAAAATAAAAAATTACTAAATTTTTAAGTGTTTTCACAAGTTTGGGCTTGATTCTGTACTCGCTGTAAAAAGAATTTATAAGTGGTGGTAAATGTAGCCGAATGGTAGTCTGTCTTAATATATCTTAATATTTATCACTAATGAGCTCTTTAATAAACCTCACATTTCTAGGGTTTTAAAAATATAAGTATATAGGCATGAAATAATCATTAGTAATGTAACATTTTTTGGTAGACATTTAATTCTAAAACTTGAACTGATTGGAAATTTGATTTTACTGCAATATAGTACCAAATGACTAAATTTTTTATTTCAGTAAATCTTGCCAAGATTATATTCTCTTAAAATAGTTACTGTTTGAAATATTATTTTTCAAAAGTAGTAGAGTTTCAACTCATACATCTTTATAAAGTAACTTATAAATCATAAAGCACTAGTAGATTATTACTAGCTGACTATCTGCATTGTCAGTGATAACTGTTGATATCTAGCTATAGCACTGTATTTATGAAATATTTTAATATTTTTAATATGTTTAATAATGATAGTATCTATATTTTTACCTTACAAGTATTTATGTGTGGGTTGAATGTGTATTAATGAGAATTTTTATTTTTTTCAGAAAGTGTGAAACTTTTCAGTAATGACCAAGGTGTTTCCAAATGGGCTGTGCTCCCTTTCTCTCCTTCATTTACTGTTATTTTTCTTGATTGCAGGTTGCAGGGACTTCCCCTGGCAGTCCAGTAGTTAAGCTCCATGCTTCCACTGCAGGGTTGTGGGTTACTTTCCTGGTGGGGGAACTAAGATCCCATGGCATGTCCCCTTCCTCCCCAAAACCCCCCCAAAACTATTCAAGTTTAAGTCACCCATAATCTTACTATCCAATGATGATTTCTGGTAATGCTTTGAAGTATTTTTACATCATATTTTTTAGGTACATATTTACATTTTTTTTTTTCTGATGGCACCACATGGTTTGTGGACTCTTAATTCCCCTGCTAAGAATTGAACCAGAGCCCTCAGCAGTGACTGGGCCTCAGCCATTGGACCACCAGGGGGTTCCCAGCAGTTTTAAAATTGAGAATGAGATATATATATATATATATATATATATATATATTTAGTAGCTTTTCTCACCTAAGATTGTTTGATCGTTTCCCTTAACTTTTTTAAAACATGTTTTTGTCTGTATGATGTCCTATTTTGTATGCAATTTAATTTTTCTTCATGGTATTCTTGTTTTCGGTTCTTCAGTATTACAAATAAAGCTGCAAATGAACATCCTTGCATATAAATCTTTAATCACTGGGTTTTTAAAAATAGATTCTTAGAAGTGGTTAAAAATACAAACTTTTAGAAGTGGTTTTAAAAATGTAAACTTCTTTGTTTTATATGTCTAATTGCTTTCCAGAGAGGATATACTGATTTCTATTCTTTCAGTAGTGTTTTTGCAACTTAAGCACTCTCACTTTTGCTGAATATTTCAGCAAAAAATGTGATAACCAATTTTAAACACTCATTTTTATTGGCTGTTTGCATTTCTTATTTAATGTGGTGGTGGTATTCTTTTCCTACTCTTTAGGTTTTAATGTTTTGTGTTATAAAAGCTGTTCACTTACTAAGTGTATCAACCCTAGGTTTAATTTATCATGTACTCCCCCCCCTTTTTGTGTGCTTTTTCACTTTATTTTTAATGATGTGCTCAGTTGCTCCTCAGTCATGTCCAACTCTTTGCCACCCTTTGTAGACCACCAGGCTCCTCTGTCCATGGGATTTCCCTGGCAAGAATACTGGAATGGATTGCCATTTCCTTCTACAGGGGATATTCCTGACCCAGGGATCAAACCCGCATCTCCTGTGTCTCCTTCATTGCAAGCAGATTTTTTACCCACTGAGCCACATTGAGAGCTCCATCACAGCAGTTTGGCCCAAACTCATGTTTCTAGCTGCAGTTCTCACTTTTTTCTGTGAGGCTTTCTTAAAACTTTTCCAGTCTCTCTTAAAATGACAACATATACCTTTCGTTTAGAATATGCACTTAAGTTACAGCCCACCCCCTGCCGCCCCCACCTTTTTTTTTTTAAAAAAACAAGAGCCTTCCTTGCTGGATGCTGAATTTCTTAAAGTCAGGGATCATGTTTTGTTTCTTTTCTTAGTACTAATAGGGCTTCCCTGGTGTCTCAGACAGTTGAGAATCTGCCTGCAAATACAGGAGACCTCGGTTCAGTCCGTGGGTTGGGAAGATCCTCTGGAGTAGGGAATGGTAATCCACTCTAGTATTCTTGCCTGTAATATCCCATGGACAGAGGAGCCTGGTGGGCTACAGTCCATGGGGTTGCAAAGACTCAGACATAACTGAGTGACCAGCATACATGTTAGTAATAATACAGTGCCCTGTAGAGAGTAGGTGCTTAGTGAACATTTTAGGTAATGGAAAGTTCTTGAAGAATATGATTGCCTAGGTAAACCAGTGTTCCTGGGCCTCTTGTGAGTAGTGATGTAGATATGAGAGTTTGTGGATGAAATATACAGATTGTGTCACATATGTTATGTACTTATACAAAATACACACACCAAGCTGCTACATTCTAAATTAATAGGTAATGCAGAAAGGCTATATTTTTTTTCTATATAGATGGTGAGATTTGAGTCTGGGATGAACATACACTAAATTACATTTATTTAAAACTTTATATACTAGGAAAATGATTGGACTTTTAACTTTAATGTGATTAACACTTGTTAATGTTATTTTTCTTTAAAATTCTATAGAAATTAAAAAGTCTCCAAATGTAGGTTACTCAGTTAATTGGGATTTGATGTAGTTTACACTTGGCCTCCTCTTGCACTTTTTTTTTTAAACTGTGGTAGAGACAACTTTCTCTTGTCCTGGCTATAACCTCTTCTAGAGAGAGACCTTATCCAGCTTACATCCCCTGAAAGGCCCTTCTCTTTAGCCATCGCTGATTGGATTCCAGATAGACTCCCGACCTGGTGGATTGGTGGGACCAATGTCCATGAATCAGATATTTCCTGTCAGAATGTTTGAACTAAAGAACAGGTAGCTGTGAGTAGCCAAACTAGAATTAGTGCTTTGGCTAGCTGACGTGAAGGAGCAGCAACATTGAACAAGTGGAGGCAGGTATTTACAGAGGAGAATTGGGGCAAATTGTGAAAACAGTTGACATGGAAGCTCTATAAAGAGACAGAAGTTAATATCCTGATGGCTTGCTTTCTTTATATACATATATATACACACACATATACATATATATATTTACACATGCATATATATATATATATATATTTTTTTCTTTTTTTGGCTGTGCTGGGTCTTAGCTTTGGCATGTGGATCTTTAGTTGTGGCGTGTGGGCTCTAGTTGCCCAACCAGGGATTGAACCTGGATCCCATGTATTGGGAGCATGGTGTCTTAGCCACTCTACCACCAGCGAAGCCCCTGTTCCTGCCACCCCTTCCCCAGATGTGCCTTTCTAATACTGAAGCCAGAGCTCCTTTTTAGCTGTCTCCTCTGTACATACCATTTGAGTTAATGTGCAACCAAAAGAGTTTTGATTCCAGTATTGCCACATGATGAGCTCTCCAATATTGGAGATGAGGTATAATCTTTACCTGTGAGTGCTTCGTTATAATCTGGTTTATTTTCTTGGAACATGTTGAGCAAAGTGTCATCTGTAGTGTTTGGTGGCAGAAGAACATTTAGGAACCCGTATTGTTACTTACTTATCTCTCTACCAGGGTGCTTAGTCTTTGAAGAAAATGAAAGTAGCTCTGTTGCTTTTCTTTCTAAAAAGGATACCTGCTTTTTTAGAAAAAACCCAAATAGTGCTGAATATAAAGAAGAAAATTAGGATAACCTGAAACTCTGCTTTCAGGTAAGAAATCATGTTGTAGTAAACATCTCTTAAGTCATTCTTTTTCTCTTTCCTCAGATACACTGTTTTATGTAGACAAACTAATTATATGTTACTCTGTTACTTTTATTGATACTAAGTAGGTTCCTTTCCTGTTCATATGTACTTACATTGTCCTTTTTTATGGCTTTAGTGTAGTATTCCATTGTTTGATCATATACTAACGAGCATTTGGGTTGTTACCTGACTTTGGAATTGTCTGATTATCACCTTACATATGGTCTCTCAAATCAGATTGCAAAGTAGCTCATAGAGCATATCTGGAAGGAAATCTGGCAATATGATGAAACTTTATTTTTAAAAAATATTTATTTAGATAAAACTTTAAAAACTATCCTTACAGTGTTAGAGCTCATGAGTGTAAAGACTTCATAGTCTTAGAAGTGTTTATTCTGACTCTGCGGTTTGTGAGCTGTTTTAGCAGTGTATTGGTTCTAAATCACCACAAGACAAAATTGGAAGGGACTTTTTACTCTGGGTAACTTTGCTGCTAGACTCATGAACTTTATTCTGATTATTGAGAAAGGCTCAGTAACCAGTGATAAATGTAGGAGTTTAAGAGCAGTAGTAAGAGCACTGCTACTGCTAAGTCGCTTTAGTCGTGTCCGACTCTGTGTGACCCCATAGACGGCAGCCCACCAGGCTCTGCTGTCCCTGGGATTCTCCAGCCAAGAACACTGGAGTGGTTTGCCATTTCCTTCTCCAGTGCATGAAGGTGAAAAGTTAAAGTGAAGTCTCTCAGTCGTGTCCAACTCTTAGCGACCCCATGGACTGTAGCCTACCAGGCTCCTCCGTCCATGGGATTCTCCAGGCAAGAGTACTGGAGTGGGGTGCCCTTGCCTTCTCCAAGTAAGAGCACTAGCTCAGAATAAATGGAAACTTAAGAAAATACTTAAGACAATAGAGCTTTTACATTGTGTTCAAAGTAAGATAAATAAGGGGACAATGGACCCACTGCTTGGTAGAGTGGTATAATAGAGGGTGGTGGTCAGCAGAATGTTCTTTTACTCTAATACTTTGTTTCCATTTTCCCTTCTAAGAGGAATCCCCTAACTGTAAGGATAAATCATATATTAAGAAGGAATCTAACCTCTAGATTGGTAAGGAATGATGAGAGCTTTCTTAGAGTGTTAAGAGAAAAAATTTTCAGGAATGGTACATTCCTTTCAGTGAAGGAGATAAAGCTATGGTTCTGTGTGATTATTAACCTTTAGCTTATTAAGTTTCAAGAAGAGCGGAAATTGGCAAGTATTATCTTTGGTTATTCCTCCCACCACCTCCTCATTTTGGGAACTGTGAGAGAAACTTGCCACTATTAAATAATCACTCACTAAAGAGTGAACAGATAGTAAAAAAATTGATGTGATACTAGTAATTTATGTTAAACCTGTCATATTTTGATTATATCAAATCACACAGAATCTGAAGCTTTCCTTGTAAAACAAGATGAAATTTTTTTGGTTTTCTTTTTTTTTTTAGTTGACTTGGAGAGACATCATTGGTGGTAAGCCATAGGGTCTTATCCTTAATTTTTTTTTTCTTCAAGATTTTCAGTAAAGATCCTTGGTTTATGAACTGTTCCTTCGAGTGGCATTGCTCCTGTTTCAGTAGAGTGAAGTTGACTTTGGAATCTCCTTCTTAGTTTTAAAATGAAAAACTCATTTTGATCTATTTTGTAAATTAGAGTTACATTAAGATTTTGGGAGGAGAAAGGGGGATAGTAGCTGCTTTATAAATAAGCTCGAAAACCATTAACAATATTGGTGCTCAGAAAGTCAACACATTCTGAAACTCCATGTATAATGGGTAGTACAGTGCTTATGAGTTGGAATATTGTATTGAATTGTATACAACACAATGACAATCTACTTGTGAAGCTATTTGAATATTGTGTAATTTCACATATCTTCATGGCACCCGAATGATTTGGCCAAGATTACACAGCTAATAAGTAGCAGAGCTAGGACTGGAATTTAGTTCTTACTCTTACTCGGTATACCTTTCTCTAACCATGTTCTTTTTTTATTTTTTTAAAGAGGAACTTCACTATGGGAGTTGGAAGTGAAGTGAAGTTGCTCAGTCGTGTCCAACTCTCTGCAACCCCATGGACTGTAGCCTACCAGGCTCCTCCGTCCATGGGCTTCTCCAGGCAAGGATACTGGAGTGGGTTGCCATTTCCTTGTCCAGGGGATCTTCCCCACCCAGTGACAGAACCGGGTCTCCCGTGTTGCAGGCAGACACTTTGCCCTCTCAGCCACCAGGGAAGCCCTTGAAAACCTGTTAAAGGAACTATAGAGATTGTGCATGTGCGTGTTCAGTCATGTCTGACTTTTTTCGACTCCATGGACTGTAGTCTGCTAGGCTTCTTTGTTCTTGGAATTTTCCAGGCAAGAGTACTGGAGTGGGTCACCATTTCCTTCTCCAGGGGATCTTTCCAACCCAGGGGTCGAACCTGTGTCTTTTCTGCATTGGCAGGGGATTCTTTACCACTGGTCCACCTGGGACGCTCATAGGCAGATTAATTGTGACTAAAGTGGATTAGGCAAGGTTTCAAGGAAAGTGAAGGATGAACTGATCCTTTCAGTTCAGTTCAGTCTCTCAGTTGTGTCCGACTCTTTGCGACCCCATGAAGTGCAGCATGCCAGGCCTCCCTGTCCATCGCCAACTCCCGGAGTTCACTCAGACTCAACGTCCATCGAGTCTGTGATGCCATCCAGCCGTCTCATCCTATGTCGTCCCCTTCTCCTCCTGCCCCACATCCCTCCCAGCATCAGATTCTTTTCCAGTGAGTCAACTCTTCGCGTGAGGTGGCCAAAGTACTGGAGTTTCAGCTTTAGCATCATTCCTTCCAAAGAACACCCAGGGCTGATCTCCTTGCAGTCCAAGGGACTCTCAAGAGTCTTTTCCAACGTCACAGTTCAAAGGCATCAGTTCTTCGGCACTTGGCTTTCTTTATGGTCCAACTCTCACATCCATACATGACCACTGGAAAGACCATAGCCTTGACTAGACGGACCTTTGTTGGCAAAGTAATATCTCTGCTTTTGAATATGCTATCTAGGTTGGTCATAATTTTCCTTCCAAGGAGTAAGCATCTTTTACCTGGATGGAATAGTTACTATGGTTTGTGGATCGCTGCATGACACAGGCACTCTCATCTCATCCTCACACCTGCTTTGTTTTCTTTCAGTGATGTTCTTTACTGCCATTGAGCTTTTCTTTTCCCCTGGAACTTAATTGCCTTTCTGTGCCTTTAATTTTCAGAGAGGCCTTTATTAAACATCCAATCTGAAGTAGTTCTAGTTCTTATCCTTAATAGCACTTACCACAGTTGAGAATTATGTACTTACTTTTATTTTCTTGTGTAATGTCTTTTTATTTTTGGCTGCTTTGCCTGGCTTCCAGAATCTTAGTTCCCTACCAGGGATCAGGCCTGCGCCCTCTGCAGTGAAAGTGCGGAGTCCTAACCATTGGGATTGCCAGGGAATTCTCTTCGGTGTCTTTGTTATGTAGGGTTGCAAGTTCTATGGTTGTGAGTCTTAAATTAACTAAGTTTCGCAGTGCCTACACATACTGGGATCGATCCGTATCTGTTAAAATATTTGAAAAATCTTATGGTCACTGTAGGTGGTTACTGGAAGATGAGGGTAGGCTGGATGTGGTAGTTTTTCCTGTTTTCTCAGTTTTGGGGGGTATTTCAAAGTACTGTCAGTCCTTTTATGATGTCCTGCTTTGTACCCCAGCTTCATTGAAAGGTACTTCATTGATGAAAAAAAAAATTTTCATTTTGTCAGTTCCCCGCCACCCCCCATGTTCCTTGATTTTAGCACCTCTAGAATAAAAGTCTAAGATTGGGAATTAGTTTCTGAAGCCAAGTTGGGACTCTGCATGGACCAGGAAGAAAACCCTATTTAGCAGAAAGAAAAAGGAATTTTTAAAAGCCAGTCAAGGTGTGTGCTGTGTTCTGGTATGATCTACTCTTTGTTTGATTTTGTTTTTTAACTTAAACAGTGTTGTGTTAATTTCTGCTGTACAGTGAAGTGATTCAGTTAGGTATGTATATACATTATTTTTTATATTTTCTTCCCATTATGGTTTGTCACAGGATATTGAATATAGTTCCCTGTGCTATACGTAGGACCTTGCTGTTTATCCATTCTATCTGTAATAGTTCGTGTCTGCTAACCCCAAAATCCCACTCCATCCTTCCCTCACCTCACCTTCCCTTGGCAGCCACAGGCCTGTTCTCTTTGTGAGTCTGTTGCTGTTCTGAGGTAGGTTCATGTGTGTTATATTTTAGATTCCACATATAAATGACAGATTCTGACTTACTTGGCTTAGGATGGTGATCTCTGTGTCCATCCATTTGCTGCAGATGGCATTCTTTCTTTCTTTTTTATGGCTGAGTAGTAGACCATTGTGTATGCCACATCATCTTTATCCATCTGCCTGTCAGTGATTATTTACAGTGTTCCATGTCTTGATATTGTAAATAGTGCTGCTATGAACATAGGGGTAGATGTATCTTGTTACAGTTTTGTCCAGATATGTGCCCTAAAGTGGGGTTGCTGGATCATTTGGCAGTTTTATTTTTAGTTTTTTGAGGAACCTCTGTACTGTTACCCATAGGGGCTGCACCAATTTACATTCCTACCAACAATGAAGGAGAGTTTCCTTTTTTCCTGGTGTGGTCTACTCTTAATCTAAGATCCATATAATATTACAAAGACTCTTATTTCTCTGTGGCTTGCTTTGCTGTGCTTCCTTGGTTTGGCATTTCTCATAGTAGCAGAAATGGCTACTGCACACCAGCTTTGTACCACACCAGAAGCCACATATTTATACTACGCAAAGCAAAGCAGAATGTTTTCTGAAACCTACTGTATAAGAACAAAGAAGCTACTTTTTCCAAAACCTTGCTAGCAGATGGTGCTTCATAGATCGTTGGCCTTATTTCTAAAGTAGAGGTCAGAGAGGATAGATTTTGGTTGACTTAAACTGATGACCCATTCCTAAAGCTGATCCCAGCAAACCTCAGATTTAAAAAAGGTATTTTCCCCAGAGAAATTTGGCATGTTGTGATTATACAGAAGGTGAAATTGTTTTGGGACAGCAAGGACATAGATACTTAGTACATTGTACTATACTGAAAACTCCATTTTTGTAACTTTTGGAAGTTTTATAATTTTATTTGACAGTCAGTGGTTAGTTCTCATCTATAAAGTTTTGGAAGTGATGACAGGTACCTAAGTAACCAATGTATTGAGTTTGTTTATTGAATATTCATCCTCATTGTGGTTTTTGGATAACCACACACAGAAACAGTATGGGACAGTTCTTACTCCTTTGGTCCTTACTGCTTTGTTGAGCCCAGTGTCAATGGGCACATCTGGACATTCTGTCTCCTTAATGGCAAATTTCTGGATCTCTTTCAGTGCCTGAGGGGCACACTTCTTGATGCTCACTCTGTGGATGCACTCATGAATGTTGATGGTATATTTTCTCATCACTAACCAGAATGGTTGAATGGTCTTATTCTCGTCACCCATCTTTGTGGGAGTCATTCTGCTGGGTTCAGGTTGGAAGACTGAAAATCATTTCTTAATATTCTGTTTACTGACTTGATTATTTTTTATGTGTCTTTATCTCTATATTTAAATACTTTTTTCAGTATATAACATATATTGAATATTTAGCATTTGTAAAGCATTTGCTCGGCTCTGTTGTTGTTCTGTCACTAAGTCACGTCTATTTGTGTTGTGACCCGATGAACTTCAGAATGCCAAGCTTCCCTGTCCTTCTGTCTCCTGGAGTTTGCTCACACCCTTGTCCACTGTGAGTCACTCATGGCTATCTAAGCAACCATCGAATCCTCTGCCGCTCCTTCTCCTCTTGCTCTCAATATTTCCCAGCATCAGGATCTTGTCTTGTGAGTTGGCTCTTTGAATCAGGTGGCCAGTGTATTAGAGCTTCAGCATCAATCCTTCCAATGAAAATTCATGGTTAATTTCCTTCAATATTGACTGGTTTGCTCTCCTTGCTGTCCAAGAGACCCTCAAGAGTCTTCTCCAGCACCACAGTTCAAAAGTATCAGTTTTTTGGCACTCAGCCTTCTTTATGGTTCAGCTCTCACATCCAAACATGACTACTGGAAAAATCATAGCTTTGACCAGATGGGCCTTTTTTGGCAAAGTAATGTCTCTGCTTTTTAATACACTGTCTAGTTTTTTAAATTTCGTGGCTCTGGTCACTGTCCGCAGTGATTTTGGAGCCTAAGAAAATAAAATCTGTCGCTATTGCCACTTTTTCCCCGTCTATTTGCCATGAAGTGATGGGTCCAGATGCCATGATCTTAGTTTTTTTGAATGTTGAGTTTTAAGCCAGCTTTTTTGTGTCTCTTTCACACTCGTCAGGAGGCACTTTTTAGTTTCTCTTCACCTTCTGCCATTAGAGTGATATCATCTGCATATCTGAGGTTGCTGATATTTTCTGGCAGTCTTGATTCCAGCTTGTGATTCATCCAGCCTGGCATTTCGCATAATGTACTCTGCATATAAGTTAAATAAGCAGGGTGACAATATACAACCTTGGCATATACTCCTTTCCCAGTTTTGAACTAGTCAGTTATTCGTGTCTGGTTTTAACTGTTTCTTCTGGTCCTGCATATAGGTTTCTCAGGAGACAGGTTAAGTAGCCTGGTATTCCTATCTCCTTAAGAATTTTCCACAGTTCATTGTGATCCACACAGTCAAAGGCTTTAGCATTGTCAGTGAAGCAGAAGTAGATTCTTTTTGGGGGAATTTCCTTGCATTTTCTATGGTCCAGCAGATGTTGATAATTTGATTCATGGTTCCTCTGCCTTTTCTAAATCCAGCTTGTACATTGAACCTGAAAGTTCTAGGTTCACGTACTGTCTAAGCCTAGCTTGAAGGCTACTGTGGTAGATATAGAAATACCTTTAGATGTGTATCTGCCCTTAAGGAAGATTAGAGAACAGTACAGTTGAGGCAGTATGATAGTTGAGTGAGCTCTATGACAGACCTGAGCTCAAGTCCTGTTTCTGTCATGTAGTAGGTCTCTGGCTTTGGTTAAGTTCCTTAATCTCTTAGTGTCTTATTATTTACTTGAAAATGAGGGTGATAACACCTAAAATGCAGGGCTTTGTGAAGATTAAATAAGATAATGCATATCAACGCTTAACATAGTGCCAGTTTGTAAGAAACATACAAAAAACAATGGTGTGTGAGGTAAAGTGTTAAATTCCATTAGAGTATGTATAGCTGAAGTGCAATGAAAGGAGTAACTTTGGTATATATTACTCCAGCTAATTTTCTGTGAATACTTATAAAAAATTGAGTTCATTTGTACTCTTCTCTTCTCTTATGAATGTTTTCTCATATCCTTATGCTTATTTGAGAACAGAATTTAATGGCATCCTACTTTAAGTCTTTTGAATGTAACATATTTAACTAGTGTTTTCCTGTGAAGGAAAAAAAAATTAAAATACCCTTGAGCATAGAAACCTAGGTCATGTCCAGGGTCAATAAGTAAAAACTTCTAAGACTTTTATTGCTCAGTTGCCTTCTAGAAGGGTTCTACTAGTTTACACCCCAACAGCAGTGTTTGAGAGTGCCTGTTTGTTTGCATGAGATATTTAAAAAATTTCATGTGGTAGGGGAAAACAGATATAGTTATTATCCTAAACTACTTGATTCCTGCAACAGTTCAGATTTTAAGGTGTTACTGCATTGTTTGTACTGATGTATTTGGTTCTTAAGTTTTAGTAGCGAGTAGTCTATTGTTTAGAAAGACTTTTCCCATTCTGAGATCACATATTCTTTGCTATTTTTTCCAGTTTTTATGAGTTTTTTAGTTTTTAATCCATCTGGAATTTATTTTGGTGTATTATAAAGTAGATCTAATATTCTTTCAAACTACTATTCATTGATTCTAGCATCCATCTGTTTTTTTCACTGTTTTGATATGCCATCTAATTTTTGAGTGTATTCCTAGAGGTCTATTTTTAAGCTTTTTATTGTTTGTTTGGTTTTACTTTAGTCACTTCATGATACAGTGTAGCACCTGACAATATTAAACTACATTACTAGTGAAAAGTTATTTATTCCTTGAGATAAAACTTCAGAATTCTTTTGTTGTTGTGTTGCCCTCCTCCACCCACATTCTGTTGATATTAAAAAAATTTTTTTGTTGGAATTTTTTGAAATTGTATAATGTTTATAAATAGCAGGAATTGACGTCTTACAGTATTGATTCTTCCACTTCTGGAAGCATAATGTGCTTTCCCATTTATATATTTTTCTCTGTTTCTTTGTGAAATATTGTGGGGTTTTCCCTTTATGTAGATTCTGCGCATTCCTAGGTATTTTTGTGTCTTCTTATTAATGGAATTTGTACACACTTTTATCATTATTTTACTTTATTTTTGGTAGCAATTTTGAGATACATACAAGTCACTCATTAAAACTGTACAGCTTGATGGCTTTCGGTGTATTCACAGAATTGTGCAATTTTTACCGCAATTTTAGAGCACTTTCATGACCTCAGAAAGAAACCCTACACCTTTTAACTATCACTATAAATCCCCTGCCTTTCCAGCCCTAAGGAACAGTCTACTTCCTCTATGTATCTGCCTATTTTGAATCTTTCATACAAATGGAATTATAGTATATCTTGTGACTAACTGCTTTTACTTAGCATTTTCAAGGTTCATCCATATTGGAGAATGTATCAGATCTTCATTCCTTTCTGTAACTGAGTAATATGCCGTTGTATGAACATACCACATTTTGTTATTAATAATTCATTCATCAGTTGATAGACATTTGAGTTGTTTCTACCTTTTGGCTTTTATGAATAATGCTTCTGTGAACATGTGTGTAAAAAGTTTTCCATGGACTTAGTTTTTATTTCCCACAGGTTATACCTGGGAGTGGAATTATTTGGTTAAGTGGTAACTCAGTTTTATTTTTTCGAAAACTGCCACACTGAGATGGAGGTTCAAGAGAGAGGGGACATATCTAATATAGGGATGATTCATGTTGATATATGGCAGAAACCAGCACAATAATGTAAAGCAATTATCCTCCAATTAAATAAATTTAAATAAGTGGATTTATGTTAGCACAGTATTTGCAATAAATAAATAAATAACCACCAAAAACCACCAAACTATTTTCCAAAATGCTGCAACATTTTATATTCCCTTTAGCAGTGTATGAGGATTCCAGTTTCTTAACCTCCTCAATCAATACTTGTTATTTTGACTGTTCTAGCCATCCTAGTGATCTTACAGTGGTATCTCATTGTGGTTTTGATTTGCATTTTTCTGATGAATAATGATGAATATCTTTTCATATGCTTATTTGTTACTTGTGTATTTTTTTTGGAGAAATGTCCTTTGAGATCCTTTGCTTACTTTTTAATTGGGTTATTTATATTTTTATTATTGGGTTGTAAGAGTTT
Organism: Ovis aries; assembly: GCF_016772045.2. Classification (NCBI taxonomy): domain Eukaryota; kingdom Metazoa; phylum Chordata; class Mammalia; order Artiodactyla; family Bovidae; genus Ovis; species Ovis aries. The sequence continues at coordinate 46,671,515 of NC_056056.1, forward strand.
GCAGTTTCCTCCCCCATACTGTAGGTAGTTGTTTCACTTTATCAGTACTGTTCTTGGAAACACAAAAGGTTTTAATGTTGAAGTTTAATTAATTAATTTATTTTGTTGCTTATGCTTTGGGTATCTCATCTATTTCCAGAATCTATTGCCAAATCCAAAGGCATGAAGATTTACCCCTATGTTTTCTTCTAAGTTTTATAGTTTTGGCTCCCATATTTAGATCTTTTATCCATTTTGAGTCAGGTTTTTGTACATGGTTCGGGATAAGGGTCCAACTTCATTTGTTAGCATGAGCCTGTCCAGTTGTTTCAGCACCGTTTGTAGAAGGTGGCATTTTGCTGTGAGTGGTCTTGGCAGCTTTGTTGGAAACCTGTTGACCATGGATGCATGGGTTTGCTTTTGTATTCTCATTTCTGTTTTGTTGATTTGTATGTCTTGATTACTGTAGCTTTTTAGTAGTATTTGAAATGGGAAAGTGTGGATCTTCTTTTTTGAAATTGTTTTTGGCTGTTCTGGGTTTGTTGAGTTTCCATATGAATTTTACAGTTAGTGTCTACAAAGAACCCAGCTGGGATTCTGATAGAGTGTGATGAATCTATAGATAAAGCTGAAGAGTGTTATGATTTTAACAACAGTAAGTCTTGATACATGAACATGGGATGTCTTTGTATTAAATTTTTTAAAAACTTTTCAACTATCAGTATAAATTTTGCACCTATTTTTATTAAATATATTCCCAAGAATTTTTTTTAATGCTATTGTAAATGGAATTGCTAAGTTTCATCTTTTCATTGCTTGTTGCTAGCATATAGAAATACAGTTGATATTTGTATATCGATCTTGTTAAATTTGTTTATTCTCTTTAGTGATTCTTTAGGACTTTCTTAGGATTTACATAAGATCATGTTTTCTATGGTTAGAAACAGTTTTACTTCCTTCTTTTCAATTGGGATGTTTTTTGTTTCATAATATAACCCTTTATTATTAAATCTTGTATCTTTGGCTGGCTCCATCAGTGGTTCTCAAAATTTGGTGTGTGGACCCTGGGGGTTCCAGAGAGCCTTTCAGGGGGTCTGAGAGGCAAGACATACTTGCCTTTTGGTTGATGTTGTCACTGGTAGTGCAAAGGCATGATGGATAAAACTGGTTACGTTGCAAGAAATACAGTGGTGTTAAATAGGTAATGTAATCTTTGCTGCCAAGCACTTGCTGTTTAAAAAAAAAATTCACTTGATGCCTTTGAAGCAATGGAAGTTAATACTGTTAAATCTCAAAAGCTTGTGTGCATGTCTTTAATATTCTGTGATGAAATGAGAAATGCATATAAAGCATTTCTTACGTGTACTGCAGTATACAGATGGTTGTTGTAGGGAAGTGCACTCACGTGATTGGGTTGTAAGCTGAAGTAGTTACTTTTTCATGAAATACCATGTTTATTTGAAAGAATGATTAACTCAAGTTATCCAGATATATGTGTGTGTGTGTATAATTCCCTGGGTGGCTCAGAGGTAAAGAATCTACCTGCCAAGCAGAAGACGCGGGTTTGATCCCTGGGTTGGGAAGATTCCCTGGAAAGGCTAATGGTAGCCCACTTCTGTATTCTTGCCTGGAAAATCCCATGGACAGAGGCACCTGGCAGGCTACAGTCTATGGGGTTGCAGAGTCAAAGGACTGAACCACAACAACAGTATGGTGTGCATTTTCTGGAATGACTGAAGCAAGCATGTCACTTCAGAGAAGGCTGTCAGTGATAGAATTGAGCTTTCAAGAAAAAAAAACTTGGAGAACTTGTACCTGTCACTGAATTTGACAGCTGCCCAAAACTTAGATTTATTATGAGATTGATGGAATTATTAATGATGTAATTTTTTGATATTGTATAATGAAATATGTGAACATTGGAAAGATTGGCATAACTTAATGAACTGATATTTTGCATATCTCCAGTGCATGATGTTATATAGTCATTTATGGATAAAAGAGCTATTCAGAGACCAAGATAGGTCAAAGGATTTTCAGTTCAGTTCAGTTGCTCAGTCGTGTCCGACTCTTTGTGACCCTGTGGACTGCAGCATGCCAGGCTTCCCTGTCCATCACCAACTGCCTTGTGGCTCAGCTGGTAAAGAATCTGCCTGCAATGCGGAAGACCTGGGTTTGATCCCCTGGAGAAGGGAAAGGCTACCCACTCCAGTATTCTCGCCTGGAGAGTTCCATGGACTGTATAGTCTATGGGGTCGCAAAGAGCTGGACACTACTGAGCGACTTTCACTTTGTCTTCAAATTCAACAAAAGTGAAATTGAGTACTTCATGTTGTACTCATATTCATTTTCTTGCTTGCTGCTTTACCTGTATCTTGCTGCTGCTGCTGCTAAGTCGCTTCAGTCGTGTCTGACTCTGTGTGATCCCATAGACGGCAGCCTACCAGGCTCCTCCGTCCCTGGGATTCTCCAGGCAAGAACACTGGAGTGGGTTGCCATTTCCTTCTCCAATGTGTGAAAGTGAAAAGTGAAAGTGAAGTCGCTCAGTCGTGTCTGACTCATAGCGACCCCATGAACTGCAGCCTACCAGACTCCTCCATCCATGGGATTTTCCAGGCAAGAGTACTGGAGTGGGTTGCCATTGCCTTCTCCACCTGTATCTTGCTTAACTATGAATTTCTCACACCGGAGTTTATTTTAGTACCTGTCCTTCCTTTCAGCCTTTAGAATAGTGCTTCTGGAACTTTAATGTACATGTGAATGACCTGGAGATTTTTTTTTAAAGACAAATTAACTCAAGCAGTCTGGAACTTTGAGATTCTTCATTCTAACAAAGTTTCCAGATGATGCTGATCTCGTTGGTCCTTAGAACATTCATTGAATAGAAAAGCCTTAGAGTACATTAGTGTCATTATTCTGCTCTTGTTTTTTTTTATACTGTTGTTGTATTTTGATTACATATATTTTTAAAGTTCCATAAGACATTAAACAAGTCAATATTCAATTAGGTTTACCCACATTTATTCTTTTTGTTGCTCTTCTTTCTGTTTTGCATCTCTGGGCTTTCATCTGGGGTCATTTTCATTTCAGCATTTTCTTTAATGTGGTTCTGCTGTGGATGATCTTTCCTGTATTTGCTTGTCTCTTTTCTTCAATTTTAAAAAGTTTGTTGTTTTTCGCTGAGCAGGGTCTTCGTTGCTGTGTAGGCTTTTCTCCAGCTGCAGAGAGCAGGGGCTGCTACTCGAGTTGTGGTGCTCAAACTTCCCATTGTGGTGGCTTCTTTTGTTTTGGAGCATGGGTTCAGAAGTTGCAGCTCCCAGGCTTTAGAGCACAGACTCAATAGTTGTGGTGCACAGGCTTAAATGGTCAGATGCATGTTGGATCCTTCCAGATTTGGGATTAAACCCTTGTCTCTTGCATTGATAGATTTTTTTTTTTTTTTTTTACCCTTGAGCCACCAGGGAAGCCCCTGTTTGTCTTTTAATATAAAAACAATATGTATTTTCAAACAAGCAAACACTGAAGTAGAGTATTGAATTACAGATTTGTGAATGCTATTGCTTCTTTCAATAAGTCATTCTATTAAAATTTTTTTTTGTGTGTGTGGCTTGTCTGTGTCAATTTTTGTACTTATTTCCTTGGGATTCATTCTTGAAAATCAGTTTTGTGGCCATTATTTCTTCAGGTATATGTCCTGCCACGTGATTTTGGCCTTTTGGAGCTTGTCTTATAAACTCTATGCTTTTCAATCATCTTCCTCGTCTTTTTTGCTCTGTTCTGTATTTTCCATCCTTTTGTCTTTTGTGTGTGTACCTCAGTCTAGATATTTTATTTAAAAAATATTTATTTACTTGATTTCAGTTTTGACTGCATCGGGTCGTAGTTGTGGCAAGTGGGATTTTCGTTGCAGTTTGCAGACTTCTCTAGTTGTGGCGCTTGGGCTTAGTTGCCCTCCTGCATTTGGGATCTGAATTGCCCAACCAAGGATCAAATCTGCGTTCCAGGCATTGGAAGGTGAATTCTTAACCACTGTTCCACCAAGGAAGTCCCTAGATACTTATTTATATTTAACCTATCTTCCTTTTCCTAATCCTTCCTTAAATTGTATGTAATCTAGTATTAAAGCCATCTATTGAGAGCTTAATTCCAGTTCAGTTCAGTTCAGTCGCTCAGTCATGTCTGCCTCTTTGCGACCCCGCGAATCGCAGCACGCCAGGCCTCCCTGTCCATCACCAACTCCCGGAGTTCACTCAGACTCATGTCCGTTGAGTCGGTGATGCCATCCAGCCATCTCATCCTCTGTCATCCCCTTCTCCTCCTGCCCCCAATCCCTCCCAGCATCAGGGTCTTTTCCAATTAGTCAACTGTTCGCATGAGGTGGCTGAAGTATTGGAGTTTCAGCTTCAACATCAGTCCTTCTATGAACACCCAGGAGTGATCTCCTTTAGAATGGACTGGTTGGATCTCCTTGCAGTCCAAGGGACTCTCAAGAGTCTTCTCCAACACCATAGTTCAAAAGCATCAATTCTTTGGCGCTCAGCCTTCTTCACAGTCCAACTCTCACATCCATACATGACCACTGGAAAAACCATAGCCTTGACTAGATGAACCTTCGTTGTCCAGTTACTGTATATTTAATTCTAAAGCTTTTGATTCTCTTTTAATAGATTTTAGAACTTTGTTTTAATTCTGTATCTTGATATTTTGAACATGGTGGTATTATAAAATTCAGGTCTGATAAATCTATCTCATTTTTTGTCTTACTGTTTTTTTTTTCCCTCTTTGTTTTGATTATGTGGTTTATGGTCTTTTTTTTTTTTTTTGGTATACTTTAGTGTTTTTTTTTTTTTTTAAACTTTGTTATAGAAAGAGTTAAACAGTCATGTGTAGAAGTAGGAAGACTCATAGTATGAACCTCTCTCCCAATCAGTAATTATTAACTCATAGGCAATTTGTTTTTGTTACCTTTGTACATTTCGGTGTAGCTCTCTAAAAGACAAATACTTAAAAAAATATGTATTCATAGTATCACTGGTACAGTTAAAAAGTTAAGAATAATACAATACAGAGTATCTAGTGAGCAAATTTCTCTCATAGTCTAAAGTTTTTAAAGTTTTATTTAATTTTTCCTTCGTTTTGAATCTAGATTCAGTTGAAGTCTATTGTAGTGGCTAATTTTTTTCCCTTTTTGTGGCTGTGCTGCATGGCTTTCAGGGTCTTAGCTCCCTGACCAGGGTTTGAACGCATGCCCTTGACAGTGAAATTGTAGAGTCCTAACCACTGGACTGCCAGGGAGTCCCCAAATTTATTCATCTTATAACTAGATGTTTGTACTCTTTGACTGACATCATCTCGTTTATCCCACCTCTGCTGGCAACCACCATTCTGCTGTCTTTTTCTCTTGAGTTGAGCTTTTTAAGATTTTATGCATAAGTGGGACCAAGTAGTGTTGTCTTTCTCTGACCTATTTCACTTAGCGTAATTTCCTCAAGGTCCATCCATGTTATCACAGATGGCTGAATTTATTTCATTGTATGTATGAGCCACATCTTTCTTACCCATTCATCCATCAGTGAACATGTAGGTTGCTTTGAGGTGGTTGTTGTGAAAAATGCTGCATTGAACATGGGGGTATAGTATAGACATCCTATTGAGGTAGTAATCCATTTCATTATGATATGTACCCATAAGTGGGATTACTAGATTATGTTCTATTTTTGCATTTTTTGAGAAACCACCATACTGTTCTACATTGTGGCTGTACCAAGTTACATTACCAGTTAGGGAGTGCAGCAAGGTTCCCTTTTCTCCAAATCATCACAAATACTTGTTACCATTTGTCTCTTTTTATAATGGTCGTTCTAACAGATGTGAGGTAATAGCTATTGTAGTTCATTTGCATTCCCCTGATGATTAGTAATGTTGAACATCTTTTAAGTCCCCGTTGGCTATTTGTATTAATATGTTGTCTTTGAAAGAATGTCTGTTTAGGCCATTTGTCATTTTTAATTGTTTATTTGATTTTTTTGCTTATGAGTTTCTTGTATCTTTTAGATGTTAACTGTGTATAAAATAAACGGTTTGCACATATTTTCTCCTTTCTGTAGGCTGATTGTTTCTTTTGCTGTGTGGAAGCTTCTTAGTTTGATTTAGTCCTAGTTGTTTATTTTGTTGTCACTGCTTGTGCTTTTGGTTGTGATAGCCAAAAAAACTGTTACCAAGACCACTGTCAAATAACTTTTTCTTTATGATTTTGGTTTTAGATCTGATGCTTGAGTCTCTAATCCATTTTGAGTTACTTTTTGTGTCTGATGTAAGATAAGGGTCCAGTTTCATTCTGTTATATGTAGCTATTCAGTTTTCCCAGCACCCTGTGTTGAAGAGACTGTTCTTTCCCCATTGAATATTCTTGGCTTCCTTGCCAAATATTAGTTAACCATTTATGCATAGGTTTATCTCTAGCCTCTTCATTCTGTTCCATTCATCTCTGTGTCTGTTTTTATGCCAGTGCTATACTGTCTGGATTATCATAATTTTGTAATAGAATTTGTAACAAGGAGTTGTGATGCCTCTAGCCTTGTTCTTTCTCAGAATTGCTCTGGCTATTTGGAGACTTCTGTGGTTTCATGTGAATTTTAGGAATTTTTTTCTACTTTTTTGAAAATGCCTTTGAAAGTTTGAGGGATTGCACTGAATTTTTAAATGGTTTTAGGTATTATGGACATTTTAACAGTGTTAATTCTTCTGTTCTTTGAACACAAGATATCTTTCCATTTATTTGTGTCTTCTTTAGTTTTCTTTCTCCTTGTCTTATAGTTTTCAGATTTTCCACCTTTTTTTAAAAAATATGATGGATATTTTTACTTCTGAATATTTTATATAATGCTACTATAAATGAGATTGTTTTCTTTTTCAGATAATTCATTGTTAGTATATTGGAAAATAACTTATTTCTCTGTGTTGATGTTGTATCCTGCTACTTGACTGGATTTGTTCACTCTTAACAGTTTTTTGTTTGTTTTTGGTAGAGTCTTTAGAATTATTTTATTTACTGTGTTTTATTTTGGTCCTTGGCTTTTCATTGTTGGGAGGTTTTGATTACTAATTCCATTCCCCTACTAATTATTGTTCTCTTCAGATTTTCTGTTTCTTTACGATTCAGTCTTTGTTGTATGTTTTTAGGTATTTGTCCGTTATTGTAGGTTGTCTAATTTGTTGCCTTATATTGTTTATATTCTTGTTGTTCAGTCACTCAGTTGTGTCCGACCCTTCGTGACCCTGTGTTCTCTAGCATGCCAGGCTTCCCTATCCCTCATCCCCTGGAGCTTGCTTAAACTCACGAAAACATCAGGTTTACATCTTTTTATATCGGGTGTCCATTAACATTATCTTAGTTATATTTATTTTTAGCAGTTCTGCCATTTAACCTTTATGCTAAGAGTTAACTGATTGATACACCACCATATTATAGTAAAAGCCTTCATTTCTGAAGGACAACTTTTCTGGGTTTCTTGGTTGGCAATTTTTTTCTTTCAGCACTTTGAATATATCATCCCATTCTTACTGGACTTGTAAGGTTTCTTCTGAGAAATCCACCGATAGCCTTATGGGGGTTCCTTTGTGAGGAAACTTTTTTTCTCTTTTAGGTAATTTCATTATAATATGTATGGGAAAAGATCTTTTTTGAGTTGAAAGTTTTGAGGAATTATGAGCTTCATGAACCATGGAGGTCCAAATATGTTTATAGATTTGGACAGTTCTCAGCCATTATTTCTTTGTAAACTACTGCTCCTTTACCCTATTTTTTTGCATAGATTGTTTCTCTCATTTGTATCCCAGTTTCTGTGGGCTTCCTTTACTCTTTCTTCTTTTTTTGTTCTCCTCTGATTGGATAATTTCAATTGAACTGCCTTCCACTTCATAGTTTCTTCTTAATCAAGTCTGCCATTGATGCTCGTCACATTTTTATTTCATTCATTGTATTTTTTAGTCCTGGAGTATTTGCTTGTTTCTGTTTTATTATAATTTCTTTTAACTTCTCATTTTGTTTGCATTATTTTCTGATTTCATTGAAATTGTCTTTCTGTGTTTTCTTGTAGCTCACCGACCTTCCTTAAAACAACATCTTTAAGTTATTTATTTAACAAAATTTCAGATCTCATTTCCTTAGAGTTGGTTACTGGAAAATTATTGTGTTCCCTTGGTGGTTTAATGTTGATTTTTCATGTTCTGTGGTGTCTTGAGTTGCTGTTTATGCCTATAGGGAAGAAGTAATCTTGAGTTTTTTTCTGACAGGCTTTGGGAGAGGCATGTCTTTTGTCAGCCCTGTTAAGAATTGTGAAGCTTTCTCAGACCTTTTAAAGTGATGTGTTTGCTCCTCATTTCTTACTCTCTTTTGGAGCATAATTCTAAGATTGTGTATCCTCTCCTGATCATGCAAATCCAGGTTGAGTGCTGACAGCCTTTCATTTGCTTTTCTTGCAGCTGTGCTGAATTCTCAAGTTTGAGTACTTTCTCCCACTTCTGCAGAGTCTGGATAGCTTTTTGCTCATGCTCACTAACTGTCGGTGAAGACTTGCTTTTGCTGCCCTTCGGGGTACAGTCAGGGGACCAGCCACAGGGTGAGAGTGTGTGAGTGAGGTACATGGAGAGTGCTGGGTGCTTATGTGGGGTTGGGGCATCTTCAGACAAGATCTCTCTTGGCACTGTGCTGTGCTGCCTTGGGGGAAGGGTGTCACAGGTAAAGTGAAATTGTTCCTCTTAATCTCTTAAGTGTGTCCCAGTCTTGGATATTTTTTGTGTGTGTGTCAGAACTTCTCTGCTATACTCCTAGACATCCACAGAGGCACTGTTGTCTGTGGTGATTGTCAAAATCAGTGTTCTTTGGAACATGGTAAAAGCTCCCATTTTGCTATTTTGATGACATCACTATCTACTGATGTACTTATACAACCCAACCTTAGATTTGTCTTTTGTATAATATTAATATAACTAATTAAAATGGAAATAAACTATGTTCTCTATGTATCTGACATTTTTTTCATTTAGTATATCATTGTAAGTTACCCATGTTGCTTATTAGTGTATCAGTAGTCTGTTTCTTTTCACTGTTGAATAGAAAACTATAATTTTTTTCTTCTTTGGACAGGTGGTTTGTTTCTAGTTTAAGACTGCTTCAGTTCAGCTCAGTTGCTCACTCGTGTCCAACTCTTTGCGACCCCATGAACCACAGCACACCAGGCCTCCCTGTCCATCACCAACTCCCGGAGTTCACCCAAACCCATGTCCATTGAGTTGGTGATGCCATCTAACCATCTCATCCTCTGTCATCCACTTCTCCTGCCCTCAGTCTTTCCCAGCATCAGGGTCTTTTCCAGTGAGTCAGCTCTTTGCATGAGGTGGCCAAAGTACTGGAGTTTCAGCTTCAGCATCAGTCCTTCCATTGAACACCCAGGACTGATCTCCTTTAGGATGGACTGGTTGGATCTCCTTGCAGTCCAGGGGACTCTCAAGAGTCTTCTCCAACACCACAGTTCAAAAGCATCAATTCCTCTGGGCTCAGCTTTCTTCACAGTCCAACTCGCACATCCATACATGACCACTGGAAAAACCATAGCCTTGACTAGACGGACCTTTATTGGCAAAGTAGTGTCTCTGCTTTTGAATATGCTATCTAGGTTGGTCATAACTTTCCTTCCAAGAGTAAGCATCTTTTAATTTCATGGCTACAATTACCATCTGCAGTAATTTTGGAGCCCCCAAATAAAGTCAGCCACTGTTTTCCACTGTTTCCCCATCTGTCTTTCATGAAGTGATGGGACATAGTTTTTATTTATTTTGCTTTTTTGTGTTTTTGTTGTTGTTGTTGCTTCATTGGCTACCTGCCTGGACTAATTCTATAGATTCTGGTTGCCCTGCTGTTTATAGTCAGCCTTGCTGATGTGTTTGTTGTGTGTGTACGTATACAGACAGACCAAGACAGCTTTCTGTGAGTCCTTCCTCACTCAGATAGCTTAGTGGTTTTGCTTATTTGTTGAAACTATTTTAGTTTCCTGGTACCCTTGTTAACCTTTTTTTGGTTTGTTTGTTCTTGTTCTTTATCTGTTGAAGAAACTACTGATTACATGGATCATTCCACCCATAAAGGTTTTTCATTTTGGATCTTGCGATTATCCTTGTGGAATTATTGAACATTTTTCCTGTCTCCTCTATTTTTATAATTTGATTATTAGATTTAGAGGCTGGATCAGATTTAGATTAGATTTCTTGGCAAGAATTTTATAGAATGTGTTGTATTTTGTCAGAAGGCAGATAATGTCATGTTGTTGCTTTTTTTGTAATGCCAGCAGCCATTGCCTAGATCTTTTACGTCATTAGTAGTTGTGAAATAGTGATATTCTTTTTTAAAAAATAATTTTATTTATTATTTTTGGCTGTGTTGGGTCTTTCTTGCTGCATAGGTTTTTCTCTAGGTACCGAGAGTGGGGCTACTCTAGTTGTGGTGTGTGGGCTTCTCATTGCAGTGGTTTCTCTTGTGGAGCACAGGCTCTCGGGTGTAGGGGCTTCAGTGGCTGTGGCATGTGCGCTTAGTAGTTGTAGCTCCTGAGTACAGGCTCCATAGTTGGGGTGCGCAGGCTCAACAGTTGCGGCACATAGGCTCAGTTGCTCTGCGCGTGTGGGATCTTCCGGGATCAGGGATCAAACCTGTGTCCTCTGCAGTGGCAGGTGGATTCTTTACTACTGAGCTGCTAGGGAAGCCCCTAAATAGTGATATTCTAATCTTGTCTTTTTTTTTTTTTTTAAACTAGCTGGTCTGTCTGTATAAGGAGAGACTTTCTTTTAGTACCTATTACTTTGAATTACTATTTGTACAGGAAGGAGGATACATTTCTCAATTTTCTCCTTTTATTTACCAGTTTCAAACAGTGAATTCTTTAAAACGTTTAACATCTGATTGAAATTGGTCCTCTTTTTTTCAGGATTATTATAAAATTATGTCATTAAAAGTAATGTTTTTACTTTTATTCACCTAACTTTTGGGGAGTTATTTTATATCGGTTTATAGAGAACGCTGTTTTTTCCTGATGCATAGTTTTCCATGGTCAGGATGAATTTAACTTGTATTGGTAGACTTTTAGGTTATTTCCAGTCTTTTGGTATTCAGAACAGTGTTGAGTTGAGTATCCTTGGGTGCTATTTTAGATGAGAAAAAGTGTGTTAGAAAAGGAGGATTAAAGTAGTACTCACGGGATCAGTGTATTTTTCATTTTGATAAATACTGTCGAATTTTTACTGATGTATGAAAGCATAAGTATGTATGTAGGAGGAGAAGGGGATGACAGAGGATGAAATGGTTGGATGGCATCACCAGCTCAATGAACATGAGTTTGAGTAAGCTCAGGGAGATGGTGAAGGACAGGGAAGATTGGCATGTTGCAGCCTGTGGTGTCACAGAGAGCTGGACATGACTGAGCGACTGAACAACAACAAATGTTTTCTTTTGAGTTTATCAATACTAAGTGTTATTTAAACTTTTTGCAATCTATTTATAAGAAAACATAGTACTTCAGTGGTATATTTGAATCTGATGTGTGTCAGTTTTTCCTTTTAAATACTGTTTATTCAGTTTTTCTAATGTTTTCTAATGTTTCTTTGAGCTCAGAGAGGTCACTGTTTTGTAGAGACTTTTCCTGGTTTGTGGTTCCTTTGAGGTTTTGCTTTTTGTTGTTTTTATCTATAATTAAACTTTTTATGTGCTCAGATGTATCAATTCAGAACAGTTTAAAAATGCCACTGCCATCTTCTATGTTATCTAGTATTTCAGTTGACTTTAAAGACTCCCAAACTACAGATAGTACCTGACTTGCAACTTTGTGATGGTGAGAAAGTGATGTACATTTGGTGGAACCTGTACTTTGAATTTTGGTCTTTTCCTGGGCTAGCAATATGGGTATGATACTCTTGTATGAGGATGGACAGCAACAGTAAGCCCCATAGCTTGCAGTCAACCTTGCTCCCAGTCAACTTTGCAGTCTTGAGGGTAAACAGCTGATAAACTTACCATTTTGTACCCGTAGATTCACTCTGATTTTAACTTTAAATACAGTATTAAATAAATTGCATGAGAGGTTCAGCAGTTTACTGTAAAACAGGCTTTGTGTTAGATGATTTTGCCCAGCTAATCAGGCTAATATAAGTGTTCTGAGCATATTTAAGGTAGGTGAGGCTAAGCTATGATGCTTGGTAGATTAGATGTAATAAGTGACTTTTCCCAATTTATGGCATTTTCAACTTACAGTGGGTTTATAGTTATATAATCACATTGTAAATCAAGAAAAGTCTGTCATAAGTATTTGTTAATTTTTCATGAGTTTGCTTAGTTAGATTTACCCATTTGCTTATTTCCTTTTTTGGGAATTTTTTTTGTTTGTTTGTTTTTGCTCTTAGATTCTTTTCCTTTTTTCCCTTTTCCCCCACTTTGAAAGTACCTCTTAATATTTTTTAAAATTTGATTTTTCTATTCATGACCTATCAATGATAAACATATAATACATTTGTCCAAAGTTTTGTTTCACCCTTCCTCTTGAGGTCTACCCTTGGTATCAAATTCTAGATTGAGGCTTACTTGGGTGTAAAATGGTAGATTAACCATTATTTTAATATTGTTTTAATGTTTTAAAGAACAGCTTTTTCTTTTGGTCAGAAGTCTGCCTTTCAGTCTGTGGTGGTGTTACTCTATGTAGTTTTTTTCTATGAAGATTTTACTAAAATTTTCTTTGGGAAATTTCCAATACATGCAAAAGAATAATACACTTATTAAAAGGTAAATTTTGTCAGTAGTTCATCCAGGTTCATAACTATGTAGTACCTTTCTTTAATTGGCTTGTATTCACTTAATTGGCCCCTTGAATGGTCTTTTAAATGTGTTTGTAACTCTGTCAAGTAGATAACACTTTACCTTGAAGGCAACCAGTTTTAAAGAATTTGACTTATGATTGTTGATAGAATTTTCTAATAGCATCTTGTTACATTATTTAGTGAATCAAGCCTTAGATAATATATTAGCTGCCTCAACAGCTTTATCTTCACATCCCTTTGTTGAGCTGTTATCTAGTATATAATGTTTCTCTTGATTGTCTTTTCCTTTGCACATGATGATCCTTCTGACTAGGATTCCATCCCCTGTGAGCCTCTTTGTCATCACTCCTCCTTCTTATTCCTTTTCTACTGTCCTTCTTGCTTTCCTTTTTACTAATTCCTATCTTTCAGTTATTTCTTTTAGGGAACTTTCCTGAATCCTTTCCAAGACTTTGTTTCCATTTCCTGCTTGTTAGGTTAAGAAAAAAAAGTTGGAAAGAGTTAGTGATGATGAGTTGTACTAAAAAAGTTCTCTTGAACTAGGTATTGTTCAAATAGGTTGGGAAATGTTTTAAAAGTGTAGAAAGTATTCTATATTTAGACTGCTTTGCAAATTAAGTGTTTAAATTACTGTAATAGCTGAAATGGAAATGACAGCCAGTGTACTGCTTTTATTCTTTTGAAATAAAAGATGCAGAACTCCAGTCATTGAACCAAAATCCTAAGAAAAGGTCCTATGTTTAAAGATCGGTGAATATGTATTATTCCAAGTTTTAAAATGATCATTAGTTGTAAGTTCTGTATACCCAAGGAATAACTCAGGCTAGGTGTGCTAGCTGGTTCTGGTCTCCTGGGTTGTTTATACTTATTTTAACCATTTTACTCACCTGCGTAGGTCTCTGTGGCTAACCTTGGTGCTGGCTAGGGTTCTGGATAGGGCCTAGCTTCTTGCATGTACCATTCTTTTGGGACTTTGCTGAGAGTATGCTATCTCCTACATACAAATGAGTTTCATTCCAAGAGTGTGTTTTTAAGTCCAATGAAGTTAGCCTAGGTACCCAACTAATACAATCAGCTATATCAGTTCAGTTCAGTCGCTCAGTTGTGTCCGACTCTTTGCAACCCTATGAATTGTAGCACGCAAGGCCTCCCTGTCCACCACCAATTCCTGGAGTTCACTCAAACTCATGTCCATCGAGTCCATCCGTCTCATCCTCTGTCGTCCCCCTTTCCTCCTGCCCCCAATCCCTCCCAGCATCAGAGTCTTTTCCAATGAGTCAACTCTTCTCATGAGGTGGCCAAAGTACTGGAGTTTCAGCTTTAGCATCAGTCCTTCCAGTGAACACCCAGGACTGATCTCCTTTAGAATGGACTGGTTGGATCTCCTTATAGTCCAAGGGACTCGCAAGAGTCTTCTCCAACATATATATAGTACTGTATTATAATAGATTTGACTCTTTTCACAGAAATAATACATACAAGACAAAAACTAAAACATTTTTAATCTTTTAAATTTTAATTTCAAGTACAGTGGTGGCTCAGATGGTAAAGTGTCTGTCTACAATGTGGGAGACCCAGGTTTGATCCCTAGATGGGAAGATCTGCTGGAGAAGGAAATGGCAATCCACTCTAGTACTATTGCCTGGAAAATCCCATGAACAGGGGAGCCTGGTAGGCTACAGTCCAAGGGGTCTCAAAGAGTCGGACACAACTGAGCAACTTCACTTCACTTCACCATACCTTGAAGAGTACAGTAGTATATAGTACAACAGCTGGTACACAGGGGCTGGCATTGAGTGAATAGAAAGAGTTGCTGACTGTGGGAGGGAGAGGAGATGAGAGATGGTAGAGTACTACTGTATTCTATACAGTACTGTATGTATAATAAAGTACACAAGGACAACCACTTGTAGAGGATGCTTGCATGTCATTATATGTGAGGCACGTGAATTAACTTGGGTGACTGGGCATGCAAACACATGTTCACATCTTTGAATGTTTGCAACTTGAAGGTTCATATGTAGGGGACTTTTGTACCCTTCTTACTGGCTTGTAAGAAGTATATGAGGTTGTGTTCAGCACTTTTGGCTGATAGTGGTCATGAAGTTTTTCATCTGATAATTGTGAGATGGTGTATGGGAATATTTACCCTTTGCTTGGGGTAGGATCTTGGTCATATCTACTAATGGTTTCTTACTAGATTTGTGGGTTAATGCCTCCTGTCCTCCTATGTTTCCCTTTGGGATTCTGCTTGCCATCATATTATCATAATGTCCATTTGTGGTCTTGAAGTTTTCACGAGCATTTTCTATTTAAATCTTAAGTGATGAGAACCATTTACTTTTGACCTTATTTCTGTCTTGCTACCTCACACATTGTGTCAGTTGGGTACATTTCTTTCAGTTACTGAACTTTCTTGCTTTTGAGGGATATCTGATTACCCAGCCTTAATGTTTCGAATTTCACTTTGATCTTTTCTCTTGGGCTATTATTTTTGGTGTTCTTTAGATCTGTGTGACAATCCATCAGTCCCTCTTAGCTGTCTGGGTGGTTGTCCCCTGAGAGTTGAAATACAGTTTCTCTTCTGTAGGAAATGGCAGAAGGATTTCTTAAAGTTGCCTTCCTTCTTTCCTATATTTATTATATTCTGGACTTTAATGGATCTTTGATTGGTAAAGATCAGTGGCTTCTTTTAAACTGAAGTTTGGGCTTCTCTGTTTTCTTTTTTTATTGTAGAAAACACATAACAAATTTTCTCATCTTAGCTATTAAAAAAAATATTGGAGTGCACTTCATTTATAATGTGTTAGCTCCTGGTGTACAGCAAAGTGACTTGTTTATATATATATATTTTTTCATGATGGGTTATTCCAAGATATTGAATAGAGTTCCCTGTGCTGTACAGTAGGAACTTGTTTATTTCATCTTACTGTAAAGAAGGCTGAGTGCTGAAGAATTGATGCCTTTGAACTGTGGTGTTGGAGAAGACTCTTGAGAGTCCCTTGGACTGCAAGGAGATCCAACCAGTCCATTCTAAAGGAGATCAGTCCTGGGATTTCTTTGGAAGGAATGATGCTAAAGCTGAAAGTCCAGTACTTTGGCCACCTCATGCGAAGAGTTGACTCACTGGAAACGACTCTGATGCTGGGAGGGATTGGGGGCAGGAGGAAAAGGGGACGACAGAGGATGAGATGACTGGATGGCATCACGGACTCGATGGATGTGAGTCTGAGTGAACTCCGGGAGTTGGCGATGGACAGGGAGGCCTGGCGTGCTGTGACTCGTGGGGTCACAAAGAGTCTGACACGACTGAGCAACTGAACTGAACCATTTCTAAGTGTATGATTTAGTGTTAAGAATATTCACATTGTTATGCAACAGATCCTCAGAACTCTTTCATCTTGAAAACTGAAACGCTATACCCATTAAACAATTTCTCACTTCCATCTCCTACTGACAACCACCATTCTACTTTGTTTTTGGTGGATTTGATTACTCAGGATCTTTTATAAGTAGAATCAACAGTATTTTGTCTTTCTGTGCCTGGCTTATTTACTTAGCATGATGTCTTCAAGGCTCATTCATGTTGTAGCATGTGATGGGATTTTCATCCTTTTTAAGGCTAAATAGCATCCTCTGTATGTATGCAGGACCTTTTGCTTATTCATCTGTTTGTATACATTTGGGTTACTTCTATCTCTTGCCTATTGTGAATAATGCTGATGGAAACATAGGTGTACAAATACCTCTTCGAGGTTCAGTTTTCAATTCTTTCATATATACCCAGAAGTGGGATTGCTGAATCGCATGGTAATTCTTTCTGAAAGCTTTTGAGGAAGTGCTGTATGCTTTTCCACAGTGGCCTCACCGTTTAGTATTCCCCCCAGCATTGCTTAAGGGTTTCGGTTTCTCCACATCCTCATCTATATCTGTTATTTTATATTTTAATAGTAGCTGTCTTTAAAAAAAAATTACTCAATGGTTGTGCTGGGTCTTCGTTGCTCTTGGCTTTTCTCTGGTGGCGAGCAGAGGCTACTCTCCAGTGGGCATGCATGGGCTTCCCATTGCAGTGGCTTCTCTTGTTGAAGAGCATGAACTCTAGGATGCGTGGGCTTCAGTAGTTGCAGCACTTGGGCTCAGTAGTCGTGGCTCCCAGCCTCTAGAGCACAGGCTCAGTAGTTGTGGTGCACGGGCTTAGTTGCTCTGTGGCATATGGGATCTTCCTGGACCAGAGATTGATGTGGGGTCTTCTTGGACCAGGGATCAAACCTGTGTCTCCTGCATTGTGAGACGGTTCTTTACCACTAAGCCACCAGGGAAGTGGGGAAGGCAATGGCAACCCACTCTAGTACTCTTGTCTGGAAGATCCCATGGACGGAGGAGCCTGGTAGGCTGCTGTCTATGGGGTTGCACAGTCGGACACGACTGAAGTGACTTAGCAGCAGTAGCACCAGGGAAGCCCAGTAGTAGCCATCTTAATGGGTGTGAAGGGCTAGCTCATTGTGGTTTTTTATTTGTGTACTTTGTTTTGAAATCATGAGATTTGAGCCTTCCATCTTTGTTCTTGTTTTACAAAATTGTTTTGGTTATTTGGGATCCTTTGAAATTTTATATAAATTTAAGAGTAGAATTTTCTGTTTCTGCAAAAGCATTGTTGGGATTTTGGTTGGGATTGTATTGACTGTATAGATCACTTTGGGCAGTGTTGACATTTAATGATATTAAAAGTTCTGTGGATATGAGACTTCTGTTTATTTGTATCTAATTTTTGGAACCTGATGAACTGCAGTGTGCCAGGCTTCCCTGTCCCTTACCAACTCCCAAAGTTTACTCAAACTCATGTCCATTGATTGGTGATGCCATCCAACCATTTGATCATCCTCTGTTGTCCCGTTCTCCTGCTTTCAGTCTTTCCCAGCATAGGAGTGTTTTCAAGTGAGTCTGTTCTTTGCATCACGTGGCCAAAGTATTGGAGTTTCAGGTTCAACATCAGTCCTTCCAATGAGTATTCAAGACTGATTTCCCTTGGGATGGACTGGTTGGATCTCCTTGCTGTCCAAGGGACTCTGAAGAGTCTTCTCCAACACCACAGTTCAAAAGCATCAATTCTTTGGCGCTCAGCTTTCTGTATAGTCCAACTCTCAGATCGTTACATGACTACTGGAAAAACCATAGCTTTGATTAGATGGACCTTTGTTGGCAAATAACGTCTCTGCTTTTTAATATGCTGTCTAGGTTGGTCATAACTTTTCTTCCAAGGAGCAGGCATCTTAATTTCATGGGTGTACTCACCATCTGCAGTGATTTTGGAGCCCCCCAAAATAAAGTCAGGTACTGTTTCCACTGTTTACCCATCTATTTGCCATGAAGTGATGGGACCAGATGCCATGATCTTAGTTTTCTGAATGTTGAGCTTTAAGCCAACTTTTTCAGTCTCCTCTTTCACTTTCATCAAGAGGCTCTTTAGTTCTTCTTCACTTTCTGCCGTATGGGTGGTGTCATCTGCATATCTGAGGTTATTGATATTTCACCTGGCAATCTTGATTCCAGTTTGTGTTTCTTCCAGTCCAATGTTTCTCATGATGTACTCTGCGTATAAGTTAAGGAAGCAGGATGACAGTATACAGCCTTGATGTACTCCTTTCCTGATTTGGAACCAGTCTGTTTTTCCATGTCCAGTTCTAACTTTTGCTTCTTGACCTGCATACAGGTTTCTCAAGAGGCAGGTCAGGTGGTCTGATATACCCATCTCTTTCAGAATTTTCCACAGTTTATTGTGATCCACACAGTCAAATGTATATAGTCTGATCAAGAATAGGGAGAGGTTTTTATTTTTACAAATGAAAGTTAAAAGCCATACACAGTTGGTAAATAGTGGAAAGATACTAGTGTAATGGGACATCTTACTAGTTCATATGAGATTTTCCGCCATCACATTGTTTTATAGTAATTCATGCAAGGTTTCTTGTGATTAAAGACAAGACACTAGTAGTATATGGAAAAAGAGTAACAAAGCTGACATTCCTCAAAAATGCCTTCTTGTGCATGTGATTGCTTTATTGCCTTCAAGAACCCCTGTATTTTCTACTTTGTAGAGCTGTGTGGAGATGCAAAGTCATAAAAAAAGGATAGATTCATGAGAATGATTATATTAGATCTTTAATTTTTTGGAAATGATCTTTGTTAGAATTGAATATCCTCAAGCACTTTGATATCAAAAGATGAAGCATGAACCTCATGGTTTAAAGCTGGAGAATGTTGATTGACACTAGTTAGCACAAATGCCAATGGATTTAACTGTGCTTGTATTTTTTAAAAAGCTTAAATCAGACTAGTTACTGGTTTTTATCAGTGCTCTGGTTATAGTTTCATAGGTTTTGAGTAGTCTGCTTGTAACATTTTATTGTTAGTCTCATTTTCTTTATTGTAAGATTTTATATTATATGAGGATTCATAGCAATGTTTACATTATATAGTAGGGAATGCTTGTACAGAGAGATTAAATGTTTTCAGTATGATACTCTTGGCTTTCAGCTATCTGAATGTTGAAAACCCAGCTCTCTTTCTGGTTCAACATCTCCAGAGAAACTTTTGGAGGTCGTGTGTGTGCGTGCGTGCGTGCATGCGTGTGTGTGCATGCGTGCGTGTGCTTGTGCACACACACAAAGGTGTGTGGGGTGGGAGGGCAGTGAAGGGTATGGGGATTTGTTTAACTGCTTCTTAATAAGACTCTGCTAGTTTTTAGCCTCACTTACATTCCTCCTTTTAGAAGTACTCAATGTTTTTAATTACTGAGTTTTTCTGAGACTTTGTGGGACAAAGCATCATATTAGTCATTAATTAAACAGATCTATTTTCTTTAGTGAAAGCAAAAGCAAATTATGTGAAATATTTGTAAATCTAATTTTTTTTAAGTATGGCTTTTTTTTTTGGCCACTGTGTGTAGCATGCAGGATCTTAGTTCCCTGACCAGGGATTGAACCTGTGTACCTTGCAGTGGGAGCATGGAATCTTAGCCATTGGACTACCAGGGAAGTCCCTCTTGACTTTAATATTGATTTAGCATTGTTTATTCATAATTTAAAAGTTACTTTTTCTACTTTCTTTCAGTATCTGATATAGAAGGTGGTGATGGACTGCAGCTCAGAAAGGAACATACTCTCAAAATATTTGCTTATATCAATTCCTGGACACAGAGGTATGCATCTTTAAGTACTTTGAAGACTAATTTTGTGAGTTGTATTTTATTTTATATTTTAATTTTTTTTTTTTGGTCACACCCACGTGGCTTATATTATCTTAGTTCCCCAACCAGGGATTTACTTTCACTCTTGGCAGTGAAAGCATGGAGTTCTAACCACTGGATCACCAGGGAATTTTTAGTTATATTCTTTTTTTAAAAAAAGCTTCATTAATTCATTTAGGCCATGCTGCAGGGCTTATGGAATCTTAGTTCCCTGACCAGGGATTGAACCTGTACCCCTGCAGTGGAAGCTCAAGTACTAGACTGCCAGGGAATTCCCCCTTGTTATATTTTAAATTAACATTGTCATCAAATTTTTTCTTCAGGGTTTTGGTTTATACACCTTTTGTCATTAAATCACAGTTTATCAATATTAAATCTTCTCCAGTTATTCTTGGGATCATTCATGGTTTTGTTTTTAAAACATGAATTGTTAAAAATATGAGAATGATTCTGTCATTATTTAGAAACATGGAAATGATTGAAATGGTAAAAAATAATTATTTTGAGAGACTGAACAATCATTATGTCATAGCTAGAGATTATAACAAACTTAATCTTTTAAAACAGTATTATAGTAGAGGACGCTTTGACCATTCTGGAAGCTACTTTCTATTTGTTCCTTCCATAATAAATATGTATATTAGGTTAATTTTAAAATTTCATATATATATATTTAGAGAGAGAGAGAGAGAATAAAATTGTACAGAGCAGTCAATATATCCACAGTGAATAGCAGGGATTTGCAAATTACTGTTCCTCGACATGAGTTTAGCTGGCCATGGCTAAAAAATTCTTTTACTTATGTACGTATATGTTTAAAGATTCTTAGCTCTTCTGAAATTTTCTGGGAAAAGAAAATGTTTGAAGCATTGTGTGCAGTGATTAATGAACACATTAAATACAGTAATAACATAAGTGAATGTCATGAGGTAACAGACTGATCATGGAGTTTGTCAGAATAGTTTAATTTCAAACAGCATTTGCTTTATAGTAACATCCCTTTATCCTGTGTTTTCTCTTTCTCTCTTGTCAATGAAGCAATGCTTGTATTTGTTCCAAAAAGATTGTAGATTTTAAAACATAAGTGCCATTATTATTGGGCATCTCTTTGCTGAGTCTCATTGACCTGAGTTTCTTTTGACTTAAGCTTGCTGTTTGTCCCTTTCATGATGGGTAGGATAGATGATTGGATATTTTGTAATACTAATGATTTAAAATTAACATTAAGAATCTAAAGTATTTGCTGAGAAATGATACATTTGAGTCATAATTTTGAATTTATTGCAGCTACAGCTCGGTAGGAACATGTTACTTACTGGGATAAAATCTTATTCCTGATTTCAGAATTTATAAGGGTGCCACTAAATAGAATGATATTCAGAGAATTACCATTTTCTTGACACCTCACCATTAGTTATCAGTGGAGCTGAATGAGTCCTTTCCTAGTTCACATTTATCCTAGATGTATACTCTTAATCCTTGTATCAGGAAACTTTAACTTGGAGTCTGTGGATTGGGAATGAAAATATAAATGAAATTTTGATATGTACAGTTTTAGGCAGTAATTTGTGGCTCTCATTGTAGAGACTCTGCCTTTTATCTGATGCTCTTCCGGAATATAATGGTTAAGAGTGTGGTCTTGGAGCCAGGTAGATGTGGCTTCCAGTCCTCCATCAGCTGTATACTAGGTGATTATGACAAATTAGCTAACTTCTGTAAACTCTTACTTCCTTACTTGTGAAATGAGTAATAATAAAGCTACTACTGTCTTCATGAGGTTGAAGAAACAAGATACTTAGTACAGTATCTAAACAAAGGAACTTAATTAAACACTTATTTTAATTAAAATTGTTAAAACATTTTAGAAAATGAAATGTATGTTGAAGGGGTGCATAAGCTAAAGAATGAAATGTCAAATTGGAAAACAGTTTGTCATATTTATAATGCTGTTCACATGTTGATAAGTAGCGATAGTTATTTAGCCGATAGTAAAAAGTACCAAAAAGTAGAATATTACGCTTTTAATCGTTCATACTGATAGAGAAGTGACAGTGAAACATGCAGTTGGATTGAAGCGCTGTATAGTAAAGTTGTTGCCTATTCGCCTGCTCTGCCCTTCCTGCTCCTATTTCTCTCTAGGGCATCAAAAAATATTGTTGCTTAGGTTAAGATTGTGGTTCTTGTAGGGAATAATTGGCTACTAATAAGACAAAGTTAGTTCTTTGGAAGGAATGATGCTAAAGCTGAAGCTCCAGTACTTTGGCCACCTTATGCGAAGAGTTGACTCATTGGAAAAGACTCTGATGCTGGGAGGGATTGGGGGCAGGAGGAGAAGGGGACGACAGAGGATGAGATGGCTGGATGGCATCACCGACTCGATGAACGTGAGTCTGAGTGAACTCCGGGAGATGGTGATGGACAGGGAGGCCTGGCGTGCTGAGATTCGTGGCGTCGCAAAGAGTTGGACACGACTGAGCAACTGAACTGAATTTATTAAAGAAATTCTTAACTTGGTGGCTCATGACTATGGAAGATCCATCAGTGTAACTTCGTGCACAAATGGACCCATGACATCTCATACAAAATGTTCTTTATAGGTTTTCTGGGAGAAAAGTGTTAACTTTCATAAGATTATGAATGATGAAGAATCACTTTTCTGATACATTGATTGGCCAGGATATAGGTGAAAGAGAATGTTTACTTGAAAACACAGTATGTTAAAAGTTTAATATTTATATAAATTTCGAAGGCTTTAATATTTTATAATATTGCTCCTGTTTAAAGGATATACTTACTGTGAAAATCTTTTTAGAAAATACAGAAGATCAAAAATTAAAAGAAAAATATGCTGTCACCAGATTAACAACTGTTAAATTTTTTTGTCATAACCTTGGTGTAAGATTGGAAACAGTACCGTTTAAAGTTTTACAAAAATATGATTATAAAACTGTATCTTTTATAATCTATTTTTTTTTTATGTGAACTGTGGTCAGTCTATATCATCAAATATTCTTTTAAACTGTTTTATATAATCAGTTAACAATGTTGTAGTAGTTTCAGGTGCACAACAGAATGACTGTGTCATCCTTATTTCGTCATCATTTTTAATTGCTTCATCACAGTAATATAGCTGTCACTTCTTTGTAAGATTTAATAAGTTATTTATGTATGTTACTTTAACAGATTATCATTATTTTATCACTTGGAATGGGAAACTGGAATGAAATGGGAAATAAAATGAATTCTCAGAGAACGGGGAGAGAATATTAGAATAAATTTAAGAATATAAATTTGGAAAAGAGCATGTATGGATCTGAAAGGAAATGTCATTAATGATGAAGGCATTGATCCTACAAGGCAAAATCCTTCTTGTTGGAATTGCTGCTAGATTTTTTTTTTTTTGACTTGTTTAAAGCCTATTATAAAATAGGCTTATTATATCTTGCCGATGCCTTAGTAGCCATTCAAGTTTCCTCATTGTCTCCTGCTTGTCTACTTTCTAATCTTATTTCTCCCCTGAAAGAATTTTGAGTGCTAGTTAGGGGGTGATTCTTTGTATTTTCAGGCTAAAAATTGTACCTTTCTTATTTGTCATTTGTTACTTAATAAATATTTGAGGCTATTGCTTATTTTCATTGTTTCAATCAACTTTATTTTTATTTTAAAACTGTTTTAGAATGTTTTTTAGATACTACTGCTTTTGAATAGGTTAATGTATATTCTCCACTATTTAAGAGTTTAGTCTTTTGGCATTAAGAAATGTGGCCAGTGGGATATTGATATTGACCACTATTCAAAGTAGTGCTTTTCAGAAATTAGCTCATAAATAAGCTTTTGCTAAGGTTGGATACTATAGATGAACAGTTCTTTCTCATGTTTAGCAGTACCAGGCCAGGAAAATGTTAGATCTATTGGAATATTTGTTAGATCAAATTATGGAATCCAGGTTGAAATAATTTGATTTTGACATATAGCTTCCTCATGAATGTGTAGTTAGTATGTTTATTATATTAATTAATGCTACGTATTTTATGTTGGGGGCTTCCCAAGTGGCTCAATGGGTAAAGAATCTACCTGTAATGCAGGAGACATGGGTTCGATCCCTGGGTTGGGAAGATTCCCTGGAGTAAGAAATGGTAACCCACTCCAGGATTCTTGCCTGGAGAATCCCATGGACAGAGGAAGCCTGGTGGGCTACAGCCCATAGGGTCACAAAGAGTCAGATATGATTGAAGTGACTGAGCACACATGCATATTATGTTATCATTTAGAAATTTTTTTCATTGTGTGTTCTTAAGTGTAACCGTACTCCACTCACATAGGCAGCACAAAACTCTACTTAAGTAATAAAGTCTTATCAGGCTGGTAGTAATAGGTGTAGGACTGAGAATAAAATAGCATAAGCTCAGGTAGTCAAAGGTAATGTATGATTTTAGCATACAAATAAATACAAAGCAATATGTGTAGACTTTAAAAAATAAAATGGGAGGAAAAGGCCTGTAAAAAAGTCCATTGTCTCCTGTCTTCTCAGCCCTGTTTCTGTTTTCAACTCTTTAAAATGTTGGTTTGGACATTAACTTATTTTCTGAAATAATAATTATATTTCATTTATATTAAAAATCATAATGCTATTGCTTTATTAATTTAGATATAATTTGTGAACTTACTTTTCTGATGCGTAATGGTTTCGCCCACTTAACCTTCCCCATCCTCTCAATATAGTTATGTCAGTTCTTGAGGTAGTTCTAAATATGAAAATAATTGCTCAGTTCAGTTCAGTCGCTCAGTCGTGTCCGACTCTTTGCAACCCTACGAATTGCAGCACGCCAGGTCTCCCTGTCCATCACCAACTCCTGGAGTTCACTCAGACTCACGTCCATCGAGTCAGTGATGCCATCCAGCCATCTCATCCTGGGTCGTCCCCTTCTCCTCCTGCCCCCAATCCCTCCCAGCATCAAAGTCTTTTCCAATGAGTCAGCTCTTCTCATGAGGTGGCCAAAGTACTGGAGTTTCAGCTTTAGCATCATTCCTTCCAAAGAAACCCCAGGGCTGATCTCCTTCAGAATGGACTGGTTGGATCTCCTTGCAGTCCAAGGGACTCTCAAGAGTCTTCTCCAACACCACAGTTCAAAAGCATCAATTCTTCGGCGCTCTGCCTTCTACACAATCCAACTCTCACATCCATACATGACCACAGGAAAAACCATAGTCTTGACTAGACGGACCTTAGTCGGCAAAGTAATGTCTCTGCTGTTGAAAATACATCTAGGTTGCTCATAACTTTCCTTCCAAGGAGTAAGTGTATTTTAATTTCATGGCTGCAATCACCATCTGCAGTGATTTTGGAGCCCCCAAAAATAAAGTCTGACACTGTTTCCACTGTTTCCCCATCTATTTCCCATGAAGTGATGGGACCGGATGCCATGATCTTCGTTTTCTGAATGTTGAGCTTTAAGCCAACTTTTTCACTCTCCTCTTTCACTTTCATCAAGAGGCTTTTTAGTTCTTCTTTACTTTCTGCCATAAGGGTGGTGTCATCTGCATATCTGAGGTTATTGATATTTCTCCCGGCAATCTTGATTCCAGCTTGTGCTTCTTCCAGCCCAGCGTTTCTCATGATGTACTCTGCATAGAAGTTAAATAAGCAGGGTGACAGTATACAGCCTTGACGTACTCCTTTTCCTATTTGGAACCAGTCTGTTGTTCCATGTCCGGTTCTAACTGTTGCTTCCTGCCCTGCATATGGGTTTCTCATGAGGCAGGTTAGGTGTTCTGGTATTCCCATCTCTTTCAGAATTTTCCACAGTTGATTGTGATCCACACAGTCAAAGGCTTTGGCATAGTCAATAAAGCAGAAATAGATGTTTTTCTGGAACTCTCTTGCTTTTTCGAGGATCCAGCGGATGTTGGCAATTTGATCTCTGGTTCCTCTGCCTTTTCTAAAACCAGCTAGAGCATCTGGAAGTTCATGGTTCACGTATTGCTGAAGCCTGGCTTGGAGAATTTTGAGCATTACTTTACTAGCATGTGAGATGAGTGCAATTGTGCAGTAGTTTGAGCATTCTTTGGCAAATCCTTTCTTTGGGACTGGAATGAGAACTGACCTTTTCCAGTCCTGAGGCCAGTGCTGAGTTTTCCATATTTGCTGGCATATTGAGTGCAACACTTTCATAGGATCATCTTTCAGGATTTGAAATAGCTCAACTGGAATTCCATCACCTCCACTAGCTTTGTTCATAGTGATGCTTTCTAAGACCCACTTGACTTCACATTCACATTGCTCAGTGATTGCCAAGAAAGATTCTGTGTTTCACTTTATATCTTAAAAGATATAAATTGTTGTTTTTCTTTTGTTATTCTTTGTTTCATTGAGTTTAGTGGCTTGTTTTTCATTTGATTAATTTTCTGGGTGGGAATCGCTTATTCTTCCCCCACATCTACAGCCTTTCTTAGTGCTAGTTTTTATATTTTATACATCATTAAGCGATCTGTTATTTCTTTCCTTCTCTCTGTCTCCTTTGGACTTCATCTTCCTATTCCAGTCTGTATTGATTTCTCATTAGGGTTACTGAAACACCTATCTGCTCTTTAGATCATCCTTGAAATTTCTTTTGCTTTTCTATTGTATTGGATCTCTAGTTTCATGGATTGCATGCCATCTTTATTAGTTTACTTCTTTGTTTTGTTTGGATGATGTGTTTTCTGAGAAAAATTACCAGGGAGATAAATGGTTTTTAGACCTTTGTGGCCTAAAAAAGAAGTGTCTCTTCTGCCCTTACTTTTATTTTATTGATAACTTTTGTCAGATATAGAATACTAGATAGAAAATTATTATCTCTCAGAATATTGAAAGTGTTATTCCATCGTATTTTATCTCTTAGTATTACTTTGAGGAAGTATGCACTGTTTTTATTTCCTGAGCTTTTCCATGTCACTCTTTCCACTCTTCCTGCAAGCTTTTAGGATCTTTATCCCTCCTTGGCTTCAGAAATTTCATGATGATATGTGTTCTGGAGGCCTTTCAGTTCTGAAGTTTATTTTAATTTCAGTTTCCTTAGCTCTGTGTTTTCTGCTGTCTTCTTGCTAATATCAGTCAGTAATTATACCTCCTTGATTGATAGTTTTTCTTTTTCTCCCCATTGCTTTTCTTTGTCTAGTCTACTTTCTGGGAGATTTCTCAAGTTTTACCTCTGGATCTTCTATTGAATTTTACAAATTGATATAGTTTTAATTTCTTTTTAAATTGTGAATGGTATATAAGCAAAAGCTATATAGTGCACATCTGTACACATTAAATGGCTCTGTTTTGTAACTGGAATGCATTTTTTAACAGTATTCTGTTTCGGTAATTGAGTATCTTTCACTTCTCTGAGGATATAAATTAAAACCTTTTTTCTTGCTGTGTTTTATCTGTTGCCTCTAAATTTCTTTTGTTTGCTTTCATCTGTTTTTAGTGACACAGTTTTTCCTGGAAAGTCTTAGTATCCGTGGCTATCTTTTCATAGTTAAGAGAGGGCCACTGAAAAATAGATTGCAAGTTCTGTGTGAATGGGGCTCCTCAGATTTTGGCCTGTAGTGTATGATGTGGTAAAATGTTGAGCAGACTTTACTATAGGCTTTTTCTCTTGCATTGTCCTCATTTTCTAAGTCTTTCCCCTTGAGATACATTAATCTGATTGTTGGGCAGAGAAGGATACTTGAGGGAGGTTCACCATTCAGTCATAATTTTACAGAATTCTCACTTTCATTTTCTTATATCTCTATCTTCTTCAGTATCTTATGTTCCTGAGTTTATCTTGTTCATTTTATGTACGGTAAGAATTTCTTCGTTTCCTGGGTCAGGTAGGGGTAGTATTCTTGCTGTCTGGAATGGGAGCCTGCAGGTTTTAACAGTACCTTTCATTTAGTCCTATTTCCTATTATGCTTTATTTCTGCCTTCTGAGGTGTTTGAAGCTCTTCAGTACTGAGCTTTTCCAGTGTTCTGT
This sequence comes from Ovis aries, assembly GCF_016772045.2. Classification (NCBI taxonomy): domain Eukaryota; kingdom Metazoa; phylum Chordata; class Mammalia; order Artiodactyla; family Bovidae; genus Ovis; species Ovis aries. The sequence continues at coordinate 46,699,584 of NC_056056.1, forward strand.
GGGGTGAATCTTTTTGCTGATAGTTTTCTCCTGTGGCCCCTTGTAAGTTTGTTTACTTGGAACACAGTTACTTATTTTTCTGCCCTTTTCTATCATCCAGAATTTCTTGCTGTCGTCTTTTCTTCCATTATCCCTTTAATGATTTTTTTCCTTATGTATATTTGTAGTGTGATTTACAACATAGAAGAAATAAGTTTATTTATAAAATCAGATTGGCCTTAACTGAAAAAGTGATGTTTTTGTTTTAAACTAAATTTTTTTCCCTCCTTGTTTTGTGGGTGTGGATACAGAGAGACATGCTGAATTGAGAATTGAGATACGTAGACGTCTCAGAATTGAGTAAGCAGTACAGTGTATAATTTATATAGTATATAATTATTTTAAAGACATGTGTTTGTGTGTGCGTATTCACTTAGATCCTCAACTCTCCTTGAATGTGTATATTTTACATCTGTAAGGACCTGGATCCAGTTTGTTACTTTGTTCATATATCAATTTAGTATTTTACGATTGGTTTCCTAGTCAGTTATTGCTCATATCATGATAGTGAATTTTAATTTTATTATTTCTTAATTTTATTGTATACTAGAGTTTAGTTGATCTACCGTATTAGTTTCAGGTGTATAACAAAGTGACTCAGTTACACATGTATCTATTCTTTTTCAGATTCTTTTCCTACATAGGTTAGTACAGAATATTGAGTAGAGTTTGCTGTGCTGTATAGTAGGTCTTTGTTGATTATCTGTTTTATATATAGTAGCATATATATGTTAATACCAAGTTCCTAAATTATCCCTCCCCCCTACCTTTCCTCTTTGGCAACCATAAATTTGTTTTTGAAGTCCGAGTCTGTTTTGTAAATAAGTTCATTTGTATCTTTTTTTTTTTTTTAGGTTTCACATATAAGAGATTATCATATGATATTTGTCTTTCTCTGTCAGATTTACTTCACTTAGTATGATAATTTCTAGGTCCATCCCTGACAGTGAATTTTTAAAGTAAATTTGACTCACTGTTTGGCTTTACTGATCTGAAACCTGGTCTTAAGTTTGTTTTTTGAGGAGAAACTCAAGATGCCATTTTCACTAAAGATAGTCAAATGTATGATTCTTCCCTTTGACCTTGGTTTTTCCTAAACCTAAAGAAAGAAGCTATTCATCAGAAAAATGTTGATTAATGTCTTTATTTTTCTTCTTGTAGATATTACAATATTATAGAACTTGAAGCTGGAGGAGGCCTTAGAGATAAAATTCCTTTCATTTTGCCATCTAGAAAATAGTCCTGATATATCATTTATGTATTTCTGTGTAACAAAGTACTCCTAAATTAGTGTTTTAAAAATAACAATAGGAAATTCTCTGGTGGTCCAGTGGCTAAGACTTTGTGCTCCCAATGCAGGGGCCTGGGCTTGATCCCTGGTCATGGAACTACATCCCCCATGCTGCAGCTAAGTCCTGGCACAGCCAAATAAATCATTGAAAAAAAATACACAAGCATTTATTATCCTGAGAGATACATTTATTATCTCAATTATAAACATTTGTCATCAATCACTGTATGAATAGGAGTTTGGAAGTGGTTTAGTTGGTTGGTTCTGGCTGTAGTCATGACCTTACATGAGGCCGGAGGATCTATTTCTAAGTTGACTCCCTTTCATGGTTGGCAAATGGGTGGCTAGTGGAAGGCTAGTTTTTTCTCATGTGGACCTTGCTTTGGCCTCCTTGAGTGTCTTACATGTTAGCTGGCTTCCTTCAGAGTAAGTGATCCAAAAGAGCAAGGCAGAAGCAAGGTCTTTTATGACCTAGTCTTAGATGTCACACATTGTCACTTCTGCCACATTCCGTTCATTGGTCATTAAGTCCGGTCCACATTCAAGAGGAGGAAAATTGGGCTTCCCTTTTTAAAGGGAAGAGTGTTAAAGAATTGTGGATATACTTCAAATCTTCCACACCTAGAGAAAATGAAATTATTCTTACATGGCCATACAAGAAGTTGGTGATCTTTTTGGTACAATAAGAGTTTTGATTTGTTTTGATAAATAGATGCAAATTGTGATAGTCGCTTAACTGTCATTTGTGTTTGGTTACATTATAACGTGGTACTTGTGTATCATTTACTCACCAGACCCCTTTGATTATCTATAAAATGCTAGACATTGTTCTAACTGAACATGTCTGAGAGAACTATAATTATGTGTAATAATTAGACTCTTATTATTTTTATTCTTGTTTTTTACTGGAACTGAAGTAAGTGTGTGTGTGTTATTCCTAAACACTTCTGATCTGCCAGATAGGGTAGGAATGTCCTTCTAAATAGCCTTCAAGTAAACTATTATTTTTGGCTACTGCACAGCTAGCATGTGGAATCTTAGTTCCCTGACCAGAGTGCAAGCACAGAGTCTTAACTATTGGACTTCAGGAAAATCCCAAGAAAATTATTTTTTTATTTTTATTTAACAGTTTTTTTTTTTTTTTTTTTTTTGGCTGTGCTGCATCTTCATTGTGGTGCAGGGGCTTCTTGTGGCATGTGGGATCTTAGTTCCCCAACCAGGAATTGAACCTGCATCCTCCCTTTGGAAGGCAGATTCTTAACTACTGTACTACCAGGGTAGTCCCCTGCAAATTATTTTAAAATGTAACTTAAAGAAACTTGTTGGTGAATAGCTGATTAACGAGCAGTGTTGTGATAGTTGCAGATGAACACCAAAGGGATTCGGCTGTACATATTCATTTACCCATTCTCCCCCCCAAAATGTAAATTTTTTTATTAGTTGACAGCAAAACCCCTTATGTAAGGTAATGAGTCAAGTTTACCAACAAGGTATTTTATTATAGTCAGTTTTGTAATAACTTATTAAACATGCATTGAGTACTTACTACTTAGAGAAGCAAAGATACAGCCGTAATTCTTGTTCTTAAATAGTTATTTGTCTGGAGGGATAAGTAAGTAACTGTTAGTCGCTCAGTCGTGCCTGACTCTTTGCAGCCCCATGGACTGAAGCCCACCAGGCTCCTCTGTCCATGAGATTTTCCAGGCAAGGATACTGGAATGGGTTGCCATTTCCTTCTCCAGGGGATCTTCCCAACCCAGGGAATGAACCCGGGTCTCCTGCACTGCAGGCAGATTGTTACCAACTGAGCTACAAGGGAAGGGAAGTCTGGAGGGATAGATAAAATATAAAACTGAAGATGATAGCTGTCAATCTAGTGATTTTTTACCAGTATCAGTTTTTGGTGTGATGCTATCTTTTAAAGTTTTTATAGTGCTACTCTATCAGAAGGGAGGAAATAACAATTATTTGAAAAAAATACTTTAGTATTTACTTTTTTAATACTGTTTTTTAGAAGGATATAATTGTTGCCTCTGTAGGAAGCATTTATTAATTAAAAAAATTTTTTTTCTCTTGTAGGCAATGTCTGTGCTGCTTCAAAGAGTATAAGCATTTGGAGATTTTTAACCAAGTAGTGTGTGCACTTATTAACTTAGTGATTGCCCAAGTTCAAGTGCTCCGAGATCAGCTTTGTAAACATTGTACTACTATCAACATAGATTCCACATGGCAAGATGAGAGTAATCAAGCGGAAGAACCACAGAATATAGAAAGAGAATGTAATGAAGGAAGTACAGAAAGACAAAAATCAATAGAAAAAAAATCAAACTCTACAAGAATTTGTAATCTGACTGAGGGAGAATCTTCAAAGAACTCTGATCCTTTTAGTTTGTGGAGTACAGATGAGAAGGAAAAACTCTTACTGTGTGTGGCAAAAATTTTTCAGATTCAGTTTCCTTTATATACTGCTTACAAGCATAATACTCATCCTACTATAGAGGTATGTAAAAATAGGTATTGCGAATTTTAAGTAATACCCAGTCATGGTTATGTTGGTAATTTCTCACTTATGAATAAATATGAAGATAGTCATTATTGATGGAAAATTATAAAAATCACTGTTATAAAAATTATTTTGGATTTCTTCAGAGCATTTCTGTAGTGACTTGTGTTGAACATTTGCTCAGTGTAGTTCTAGGGAAAGATTTATAAATTGAGCTCATAAAAATTAAACTATCAGTGATAGATATCTTGCTAATGTATACCTATGCTTTACTTACTGTGACTTTCAAAAACTAGTAATTGAGGAAAAAGAAGAACATGGGATTTCATTCTTAGAAATGTAGGTTAACAGAATTTGGAATTCCTTTTATAAAGAAAAAATGCTTGACAGATTATCTGTAATTATTTTCTTTTGCACTCAAGATGCTTTACTTATTCCACTAGTGATTTTTTTTTTCTCCCTCCCTCCTTCCCTCCCTCCCTCCCTCTTTCCTCCACTAGTGATATTTATACAAACTTTTCCGTCTTAGGTTTATTTAGATAATGGCATTTATTTCTCCAGATAGTAGGAATTGAAACAGTTATGTGGTAATGTATTGTAATAATGGCTTAAAACAATAGTGATTATTTCTCATGATTCCATGGCTTGCCTGGTCAATTCCTTTGCTGGTTTTTGTATGGCCTCACTTAACGCAGATGAATTAATTTTGGAAGTTGAATGGGTTTGAGAGTCCAAGATGGTCTCGTTCACATGTCTGATTGTGCTGGCTGCTCCTGAGGGCTCCTTGGACTTTTCTCTGCATGACCTCTTATTCTTTACTAGGGTAGCTTGGCTTCCTTACACGATAGTCTTAGCATTGATCCAGGAAGGCAAAATGGAAGCTGTCCGTTCAGTTCAGTCGCTCAGTTGTGTCCGACTCTTTGCGACCCCATAATCACAGGACGCCAGGCCTCCTTGTCCATCACCAACTCCTGGAGTTTACTCAAACTCATGTCAGTTGAGTCGGTGATGTCATCCAGCCATCTCATTCTCTGTCGTCCCCTTCTTGTCCTGCCCCCAATGCCTCCAGCATCAGAGTCTTTTCCCATGAGGCAACTCTTTGCATGAGGTGGCCAAAGTATTGAAGTTTCAGCTTCAGATTCAGTCCTTCCAGTGAACACTCAGGACTGATCTCCTTTAGGATGGACTGGTTGGATCTCCTTGCAGTCCAAGGGACTCTCAAGAGTCTTCTCCAACACCACAGCTCAAAAGCAAAAATTATTCGGTGCTCAGCTTTCTTCATAGTCCAACTCTCACATCCATACATGACCAGTGGAAAAACCACAGCCTTGACTAGCTGGAGCTTTGTTGGCAAAGTAATGTCTCTGCTTTTCAATATGCTATCTAGGTTGGTCATAACTTTGCTTCCAAGAAGTGTCTTAATTTATGGCTGCAGTCACCATCTGCAGTGATTTTGGAGCCCCAAAAAATAAAGTCTGACACTGTTTCCACTGTTTCCCCATGTATTTGCCATGAAGTGATGGGACCAGATGCCATGATCTTAGTTTTCTGAATGTTGAGCTTTATAAGCCAACATTTTCACTCTCCTCCTTCACTTTCATCAAGAGGCTTTTAGTTCCTCTTCACTTTCTGCCATAACGGGTGGTGTCATCTGCATATCTGAAGTTCTTGATATTTCACCCGGCAATCTTGATTCCTGCTTGTGCTTCTTCCAGCACAGTGTTTCTCATGATGTACTCTGCATAGAAGTAAAATAAGCAGGGTGACAATGTAAAGCCTTGATGTACTCCTTTTCCTATTTGGAACCAGTCTGTTGATCCATGTCCAGTTCTAACTGTTGCTTCCTGACCTGCATATGGGTTTCTCATGAGGCAGGTCAGGTGTTCTGGTATTCCCATCTCTTTCAGAATTTTCCACAGTTTATTGTGATCCACATAGTCAAAGGCTTTGGCATAGTCAATAAAGCAAAAATAGATGTTTTTCTGGAACTCTCTTGCTTTTTCGAGGATCCAGCGGATGTTGGCAATTTGATCTCTGGTTCCTCTGCCTTTTCTAAAACCAGCTTGAACATCTGGAAGTTCATGGTTCACGTATTGCTGAAGCCTGGCTTGAAGAATTTTGAGCGTTGCTTTACTAGTGTGTGAGATGAGTGCAATTGTGCGGTAGTTTGAGCATTCTTTGGCATTGCCTTTCTTTGGGATTGGAATGAAACTGACCTTTTCCAGTCCTGGGGCCACAGCTGAGTTTTCCAAATTTGCTGGCATATTGAGTACAGCACTTTCACAGCATCATCTTTCAGGATTTGAAATAGCTCAACTGGAATTCTATCACCTCCACTAGCTTTGTTCATAGTGATGCTTTGTAAGTAAGACCCACTTGACTTCACATTCCAGGAGTCTGGCTCTAGGTGAGTGATCACACCATCGTGTGATTATCTGGGTTGTGCAGATCTTTTTTGTAAAGTTCTTCTGTGTATTCTTGCCACCTCTTCTTAATATCTCCTGCTTCTGTCAGGTCCATACCATTTCTGTCCTTTATTGAGCCCATCTTTGCATGAATTGTTCCCTTGGTATCTCTGGTTTTCTGAAGAGATCTCTACTCTTTGCATCCTGTTGTTTTCCTCTATTTCTTTGCATTGATCGCTGAAGAAGGCTTTCTTATCTCTTTGCTATTCCTTGGAACTCTGCATTCAGATGTTTATATCTTTCCTTTTCCTGTTTGTTTTTCGCTTCTCTTCTTTTCACAGCTGTTTGTAAGGCCTCCCCAGACAGCCATTTTGCTTTTTGCATTTCTTTTCCATGGAGATGGTCTTGATCCCTGTCTCCTGTACAATGTCACGAACCTCCATCCATAGTTCATCAGGTACTCTGTCTATCAGATTTAGTCCCTTAAATCTATTTCTCACTTCCACTGTATAATCATAAGGGATTTGATTCAGGTCATACCTGAATGGTCTAGTGGGGGTTTTCCCCACTTTCTTCAATTTGAGTCTGGATTTGGCAATGAGGAGTTCATGATCATAGCCACAGTGAGCTCCAGGTCTTCTTTTTGCTGGCTGCAAAGAATATAATCAGTCTGATTTTGGTGTTGACCATCTGGTGATGTCCATGTGTAGAGTCTTCTCTTGTGTTTTTGGAAGAGGGTGTTTGCTATGACCAGCGTGTTCTCTTGGCAGAATGCTGTTAGCCTTTGCCGTGCTTCTTTCCGTATTCCAAGGCCAAATTTGCCTGTTCCTCCAGGTGTTTTCTTGACTTCCTACTTTTGCATTCCAGTCCCCTATAATGAAAAGGACATCTTTTTTGGGTGTTAGTTCTAAAAGGTCTTGTAGGTCTTCATAGAACCATTCAACTTCAGCTTCTTCAGCATTACTTGGTTGGGGCATAGACTTGGATTACTGTGATATTGAATGGTTTGCCTTGGAAATTAACAGAGATCATTCTGTTGTTTTTGAGATTGCATCCAAGTACTGCATTTTGGACTCTCTTGTTGACCATGATGGGTACTCCGTTTTTTCTAAGGGATTCCTGCCCACAGTAGTAGATATAATGGTCATCTGAGTTAAATTCACCCATTCCAGTCTATTTTAGTTCGCTGATTCCTAGAATGTCGACATTCACTCTTGCTATCTCCTGTTTGACCACTTCCAATTTGTCCTGATTCATGGACCTGACATTCCAACTTCCTATGCAATATTGCTTTTTACAGCATCGGACCTTGCTTCTATCACCAGTCACATCCACAGCCGGGTATTGTTTTTGCTTTGGCTCTATCCCTCCATTCTTTCTGGAGTTATTTCTCCACTGATCTCCAATAGTATATTGGGCACCTACCGACCTGGGGAGTTCCCCTTTCAGTATCCTATCATTTTGCCTTTTCATACTGTTCATGGGGTTCTCAAGGCAAGAATACTGAAGTGGTTTGCCATTCCCTTCTCCAGTGGACCACATTCTGTCAGACCTCTCCACCATGACCCTCCCGTCTTGGGTGGCCCCACAAGGCATGGCTTAGTTTCATTGAGTTAGACAAGGCTGTGGTCCGTGTGGTCAGATTGTCTAGTTTTCTGTGAGTATGGCTTCAGTGTGTCTGCCTTCTGATGCCCTCTTGCAACACCTACTGTATTACTTGGGTTTCTCTTACTTTGGACGTTGGGTATCTCTTCACGGCTGCTCCAGCAAAGTGTAGCCGCTGCTCCTTACCTTGGACGAGGGTAAAAGTCTTAAAAGTCCAGCTTCAGAAGTCACACAGTGTCAGCTTTGCCATAATCTGTTGGTTGAAGCAGTTCACAAGGACAGCTCAGATCAAAGGGGTGTGAAGTAGATTCTGTATGTGGATGGGAGGAGAGGTAATGTTTCATTTTAAACTTTAAAGTGCATTGTGTTTTTCTGTACATCCACGAATAGGTAGAGTTGTGGGCATTAACAAATCTACCATGTCTTGTTTTTTTTTAAAGGCTATTTTCTCCAGCTTATTTTTTCTATAACTTCCATACTGACTTCTCTAAGCTTCTTGCTTCCTCTAGAGAAAAAACTGTTCTTTACTGAAAATGTTTTTAACACTGAATTGAGACTACTTAAAAATATAGTCCAGGAGGTTGGTATTTTCCCTATTAGAATTCTCCATAAGAATACTTTAAATCAGTTTGTGCTCTGTCTTCCAGTATTCTTAATTACTGTTATCGTCCCATAGAGAAACCTTTTAATAAATCTCCTATATGACATCAGATGTTTATTAATCATTCTAAAAAATGTTACCTTGGTCAACAAAAAGGGGATCAGTTCATGCAAAACTGCAAAATTTAGTCTTAAGAACGCCACATGAATCGTGTTTTTTATGCTTTACATTGAAAATTGAAAGATGCTACGAATCATTTGGTTAGGGGTGTAAATATGTGAAATTTATTCAAAATGTTTCAGAAATACTTTTTTGTCCAGTTAAATCTCTTGATAAGAATTATACCAATACTAAATACGTCATTTTGTTCTTAAAATCAGTTTCCTTGTCAGTTTTTTAAAAAAAGTGATTTTCAAAATCACTTTTGAAATAGGTAATAGGTATAGTCACCCTCCCCTGTACTTTTCCTTGTGGATTGAAATGCCCTAGTAACCATTTTTGAGGATCATTCCATGTAACTACTTGGTTGAAAGCAATGACTTTATGATCTTTAGGTAAAATTCTAATAAACACCACTCTTGAATACAATAAAGGAGAGCTTTCCTTTTATAGAATTCTATATTCTTATGTAGAAGTCTCATCTCTTTATATTGAATTTATATGTGCATCTTTAATATTCTGTTCGTAATTAGCTGTTTCCCAAGTTTCTATTAATGAGATGTTACCAGTATTCTAACATTTCTAGTTTCTGTCCTGTGGCCATGTTATTAAATATGTTAAGGGCCAGTTGTTTCAAAGGTTCTTTGATGTAGTGTACATATATATTATAAAATTATATGTATGTGTTTATACATACAGATGTCTTAAAAGCTAGTATTTATTATGCAGTACTGTAGAGTTTACTAATGGTTTAATTCCACCTTTTATAAGGAGGTAGTTCATCTAGTCTGCCCTCATACAGCTTTATGCATCCTTTCCTGATAAGGCCTTTTACTTTATTTAAGAGGAACAAATTGACCTAGACTCTGAGAAGATGCAGTGCTCCTATGTTAGTGTTTGACACCTTTAGAAACTTAGTAAATATGCTTGTTGCATATAAGAGAAAACTGACTTAGAGAGGTTAAAAGTTCTTGTTAGGCTTACATAGCATATTGCTGAGAGAATTCTATAATTCAGGTCTTCATCTGCATTGCTTCTCACATGTTTCAGTCTAATCACTGTAACTGTTGTAATTCATTGTCAGTAGTGAATAAGATGGGAACTTGGAGTCTCTCTTCCTTCTCCCTTTCTCTCTGCATCCTTCTTTCCCTCCTATCAAAGTTGAAAATTTTTTGAAAGACATAATCATTTAAATAGTCAAAATAATAATTCTGAGGGTGAAGGAGGGGAGTGAAACAGCTGGCTAAAAGCTAAATATTAAAAAAAACTTAAGATCATGGCATCTGGCCCCATTACTTCATGACAAATAGAGGGGGGAAAGGTGGAACTAGTGACGTATTTCCTCTTCTTGGGCTCTAAAATCACTGCGGACGGTGACTGCAGCTGTGAAACCAGAGGACATTTGCTTCTTGGCAGGAAAACTATGACACACCTAGACAGTGTGTTGAAAAGCAGAGACATTACTATGTTGACAAAGGTCCGTATAATCAAGGCTGTGGTCTTCCCAGTTGTCTTGTACAGTTGTGAGAGCTGGACCATGAAGAAGGCAGAGCACTGAAGAACTGATGCCTTCAAACTGTGATGCTGGAGAAGACTCCTGAGAGTCCCTTGGACAGCAAGGAGATCAAACCAGTCAATCCTAAGGGAAATCAACCCTGAGTACTCACAGAAAGGACTGATGCTGAAGCTGAAATTCCAGTATTTTGGTCAGAAGGTGTGAATAGCTGACTTACTGGAAAAGTCCCTGAGGCTGGGAAGGATTGAGGGCAGAAGGAACAGAGGGCATCAGAGAATGATGAGGTGGCTGGGTGGCATCACCAACTCAATGGACATGAGCTTTGAGTAAGAGGGATGGTGAGGGATAGAGAGGCCTGGTATGCCGTAGTTCATGGGGTTTCAGAGTCAGACACGACTGGGCAACTGAACAGCAACAACTCACAGAAAAAGTTTGTGGAGGCCAGTGACATTGTTTTCCTAATCCTGAATAATATAGGTAATTCTAGCAGATGAATTATTGCCCTAATGTTTTTTCTTCTGTGTTAAATGAGTATAAAAATTATATAGAGAAGAGAGATCATGCCCTCTCTTGTTATTCAGTCACCAAGTCATGTCCGGCTCTGTGAACCCATGTACTGTAGCACATTAGGCCTCCCTGTATTTCACCATCTCCTGGAAGTTCTCCCAAGTTCATGTCCATTGAATTGGTGATGCTATCCAACCATCTCATCCTCTGCTGCCTTATGCTCCTTTTGCCTCCAGTCTTTCCCAGAATCAGGGTTTTTTCCAACGAGTTGGGTGTTGGCATCAGGTGGCCAAAGTATTGGCCCTAAGCTTCAGTGTCAGTCCTTCCAATGAATATTCAGGGTTGATTTCCTTTAGGATTGACTGGTTTGATCTCCTTGCTTTCCAAGGGACTCTCAAGAATCTTTTCAGCACCACAATTTAAAAGCATGAGTTCTTCGGCATTAGGCCTTCTTCATGGTCTGTCTCTCACATCCGAACATGACTGCTTGGAAAGCCATAGCTTTGGCTATATGGAGTTTTGTTAACTTTGTTAACCCATGTTGACTCTGCGTAATACTGAAAATGAGATTGTAACACCACCTTAGGGTAGTGGCTTCGTGTATCCAGAGTAGAAATATGAAATGGTAAAACAGATCTTTTGAGGAGCCAAAATACTTGTAACCAAGTCCATGAGTAACACTGGGCACACCAGAACAGAATTCTGTTAGGAGAATTTCTCGCTTGGTCCAGTGCTAGAAATCTTATTCTAGTCTGGTATTCTAGCATGGTTCATCTGGTCCATGAATTGTATTTAGTAATACCACAGGAGTTTTTATATTCCGAATTTTTTTAAAGACAAAAGGTTTGTTACGAATAACTTAAAACTTTAACCATGGCCCTGGTAGTAGAGGCTTGCGAATACTTTGATACAGTTATTTTGACAAGTGTTTTGACCTCTCTGAGAACTTTTTTAGATTGTTCTTCTATGTTCTGAGACTTTTATGTATAATCAGTTTTCAAACTTGATTTCAGCAGTTGAACTTAAATATTTAAAATGGGTAACAGCAATGAATGAATAGGTTCCTTTGGCAGCTAACTTTTCAGCTGAAAATACCTTTCTGATTATGAAAGTAGCAGCTTCAGGATGACTAAAACATAGACTATACAAAATAGTGTTTAAAAAGCTTTGAAACTTCCAATTTTTCCATTTTTTCCTAAAAAAAAAAAAATTATAAAATTAGTTCAGATTTTTTTCAAACATTTAAAAAATTATGAAAATCAGATCATGTTTATAAATTCTATTTTTAACAAATATATTATCCTTTTATGCATGTGCATATGGAACTCAATTTTTTAAAAATTCACCTTATTTTAATGGTATTTTAAAGATATACTTTAATCAACCTAAAAATTAGTTGCTTAAAATATATATTATTTTCATAAATTTATGGAGTTGTATAACTGTTACCACATTTCAATTTGAGAACATTTTCATCATTCCAAAAAGATCATCTCTCATGCCATTTTGCCTTATTATTTTTGAAGGCTGCAGAAGACCTGTGATGGTTATGTCACCATTTATTTAGCCATCCTGTTGATGGACATATAAGTTGTTTCTAATTTTGAGATGTTATAAATAATTTCCTTGAGCATCATTATGCATATTCTTTACTAGTTGTTTAGCATAAATAACCAAAAGATGAATTGCTAGGTCAAAGGGAATGTACATTTTAAACATTGTTAGGTAACTGCAATGTTATGATTCAGAAAGTCATACCAGCTTTTATTCATACCAACAGTGGATGAGATGCTTTCAGGAAGTTTAATTCTTAATTTCTGGAGACACCTTGTGAAACTTTTGAGTATACCTCTAGAGAATTACAGTTTCAAAACCACTAAACTAAGTTCAGTTCAGTCTCTCAGTCGTGTCCGACTCTTTGCGACCCCATGAATCGCAGCATGCCAGGCCTCCCTGTCCACCGCCAACTCCTGGAGTTTATTCAAACTCATGTCCATTGAGTCAGTGATGCCATCCAGCCAACTCATCCTCTGTCGTCCCCTTTTCCTCCTGCCCCCAATCCCTCCCAGCATCAGGGTCTTTTCCAGTGAGTGAACTCTTCGCATGAGATGGCCAAAGTATTGGAGTTTCAGCTTCAGATTCAGTCCTTCCAGTGAACACGCAGGACTGATCTCCTTTAGGATGGACTGGTTGGATCTCCTTGCAGTCCAAGGGACTCTCAAGAGTCTTCTCCAACACCACAGCTCAAAAGCATCAATTCTTTGGTGCTCAGCTTTCTTCACAGTCCAACTCTCACATCCATACATGACCACAGGAAAAACCATAGCCTTGACTAGACGGAGCTTTGTTGGCAAGTAATGTCTCTGCTTTTTAATATGCTATCTAGGTTGGTCATAACTTTCCTTTCAAGGAGTAAGTGTATTTTAATTTCATGGCTGCAGTCACCATCTGCAGTGATTTTGGATCCCCCCAAAATAAAATCTGACACTGTTTCCACTGTTTCCCCATGTATTTGCCATGAAGTGATGGGACCAGATGCCATGATCTTAGTTCTCTGAATGTTGAGCTTTATAAGCCAACTTTCTCACTCTCCTCTTTCACTTTCTTTCTTTTTTTTTTTTTTTTCTTCTTTCACTTTCATCAAGAGGCTTTTTAGTTCCTCTTCACTTTCTGCCATAACGGGTGGTGTCATCTGCATATCTGAAGTTCTTGATATTTCACCCGGCAATCTTGATTCCTGCTTGTGCTTCTTCCAGCACAGTGTTTCTCATGATGTACTCTGCATAGAAGTAAAATAAGCAGGGTGACAATGTAAAGCCTTGATGTACTCCTTTTCCTATTTGGAACCAGTCTGTTGATCCATGTCCAGTTCTAACTGTTGCTTCCTGACCTGCATACACATTTCTCAAGAGGCAGGTCAGATGGTCTGGTATTCCATTCTCTCTCAGAATTTTCCACAGTTTATTATCATCCACACAGTGAAAGACTTTGGCATAGTCAGTAAAGCAGAAATCGGTGTTTTTCTGGAACTCTCTTGCTTTTTCGATGATCCAGAGGATGTTGGCAATTTGATCTCTGGTTCCTCTGCCTTTTCTAAAACCAGCTTGAACATCTGGAAGTTCACGGTTCACGTATTGCTGAAGCCTGGCTTGGAGAATTTTGAGCGTTGCTTTACTAGCATGTGAGATGAATGCAATTGTGTGGTAGTTTGAGCATTCTTTGGCATTGCCTTTCTTTGGGACTGGAATGAAAACTGACGTTTTCCAGTCCTGGGGCCACTTGTGCTGCTGCTGTTGCTGCTGCTAAGTCACTTCAGTCGTGTCCAAGCTGTGCGACCTCATAGATGGCAGCCCACCAGACTCTCCCGTCCTGGGATTCTCCAGGGAAGAACACTGGAGTGGGTTGCCATTTCCTTCTCCAATGCATGAAAGTGAAAAGTGAAAGTGAAGTTGCTCAGTCGTGTCCAACCCTCAGCGACCCCATTGCAGCCTTCCAGGCTCCTCCATCCATGGGGTTTTCCAGGCAAGAATACTGGAGTGGGGTGCCATTGCCTTCTCCAGGGCCACTGCTGAGTTTTCCAAATTTGCTGGCATATTGAGTGCAGCACTTTCACAGCATCATCTTTCAGGATTTGAAATAGCTCAACTGGAATTCTATCACCTCCACTAGCTTTGTTCATAGTGATGCTTTGTAAGTAAGACCCACTTGACTTCACATTCCAGAAAGTTTGGCTCTAGGTGAGTGATCACACCATCGTGTAATTATCTGGGTCGTGAAGATCTTTTTTGTAAAGTTCTTCTGTGTATTCTCGCCACCTCTTCTTAATATCTTCTGCTTCTGTCAGGTCCATACCATTTCTGTCCTTTATTGAGCCCATCTTTGCATGAAATGTTCCCTTGGTATCTCTGATTTTTCTGAAGAGATCTCTACTCTTTGCCATTCTGTTGTTTTCCTCTATTTCTTTGCATTGATCGCTGAAGAAGGCTTTCTTATCTCTTTGCTATTCCTTGGAACTCTGCATTCAGATGTTTATATCTTTCCTTTTCCTGTTTGTTTTTCGCTTCTCTTCTTTTCACAGCTGTTTGTAAGGCCTCCCCAGACAGCCATTTTGCTTTTTGCATTTCTTTTCCATGGAGATGGTCTTGATCCCTGTCTCCTGTACAATGTCACGAACCTCCATCCATAGTTCATCAGGTACTCTGTCTATCAGATTTAGTCCCTTAAATCTATTTCTCACTTCCACTGTATAATCATAAGGGATTTGATTCAGGTCATACCTGAATGGTCTAGTGGGGGTTTTCCCCACTTTCTTCAATTTGAGTCTGGATTTGGCAATGAGGAGTTCATGATCATAGCCACAGTCAGCTCCAGGTCTTGTTTTTGCTGACTGTATAGAGCTTCTCCATCTTAGGCTGCAAAGGATATAATCAGTCTGATTTTGGTGTTGACCATCTGGTGATGTCCATGTGTAGAGTCTTCTCTTGTGTTTTTGGAAGAGGGTGTTTGCTATGACCAGCGCGTTCTCTTGGCAGAATGCTATTAGCCTTTGCCGTGCTTCTTTCCGTATTCCAAGGCCAAATTTGCCTGTTCCTCCAGGTGTTTTCTTGACTTCCTACTTTTGCATTCCAGTCCCCTATAATGAAAAGGACATCTTTTTTGGGTGTTAGTTCTAAAAGGTCTTGTAGGTCTTCACAGAACCATTCAACAAACAGAAATAATTCTGTCATTTTTGAGATTGTTCCAAGTACTCTTTCGATGACTATGATCAGTACTCCATTTCTAAGGGATTCCTGCCCACAGTAGTAGATATAATGGTCATCTGAGTTAAATTCACCCATTCTAGTCCATCTTAGTTCGATTCCTTTGGAGAAGAGTTAAAGTATACTGTAGAATTGAATCATATTAACTTCAATTGGAATAGTACTGTTCATGAAAAGTAATAGTTGTAACATCTGAGTTTTTATAAAATCGGTCCTTAAAAATTTGTGGTTTTAAAAGATTGTCATGTGATAGTGTGATGGAATTTCATTTACCTTTTTATTTTTTCTTTTTCTTAATCAGGATATATCAACCCAAGAAAGCAACATTTTAGGGGCATTCTGTGATATGAATGTAAGTGCTTATCTTTTTTCATTTTTAGATTTATGGAAATCTTTATTATTTTGTTCATACATGTCTGAGTTTATGTCTGACCAGTATCTTTCCAGTATTGGTAATAAAATGAAAATTACCTCGTAAGTTTAAAAATAGTTTTATTTTTTTCTTCAGGATGTAGAAGTACCATTGCATTTGCTTCGTTATGTATGTTTGTTTTGTGGAAAAAATGGCCTTTCTCTTATGAAGGACTGCTTTGAATATGGAACTCCTGAAACTTTACCATTTCTGATAGCACATGCATTTATTACAGTTGTGTCTAATGTAAGTATTAAGTATTGTTTGAAGTTGATTATTGATTTTAATTGATTATTGATTTTATTTGATTATTGATTTTAATCTTGGGAACAAAGCCTATTATGTTAATAACATGCATTTATATGTCCAGAAAAAGGTTTTGAGTGATTTGTTATGTATAATACTCTTTTTTTTTTTTTCTGGATTATACTTTGAAAAAGTTGAGTATAGAAATCTTTTTCTTTTTTTTAGTCTTCACTAAAGTAAATTAAAATTTGTATCAATGGTTATGACTCAGTGCTTTCAGTGCATGGCCTGGGTTTAATTCCTGGTCGGAGAAGTAAGATTTCACAAGCTGTGTGGCATCCCCAGAAAAAATTAATGAATTTAAGTAAAATTATAAATTTATCCACCTCTTTTGTTTGAAAGATAACATGGATAGCTTTGCACAGTCTGATTTTTAGCTTTCCTTGTCTAGAATTTTGTACTGGTAAATTTTTGACTATTTAGGGTTTTTGGTTTCTTAAATAATGGTTAGCCTAGCCCAGGGCTTTATTACAGTGTGTTTGACTTCCCTCTGTATTACAGGTGAAAAGCTAACATTTCTTTTGTGTTTGTAAAGAAGATAATTCTTCAGTCAGATACTGTGAAGCACAATATGTGGGGAAACAGAAATATTTTTTGTTGTCTGTATATTAAAATTTAACCTGAAATAACCTTTTATTTTGGTCATCATTTAAAAAAATTGTACAGTAAAATTTAAATCTAACTTTGCCAAAGCCAGAATTCTTGTGTTAACTGACTCACCGTAAGTAATAACTACTCTGAAATATTTCAAGTGTGTATGTAAAATAAAAATACAAGGTGTAAAAAAGACCCAACAAAATAACTTTGTTTCATTGTTTCCAGCGTAGAAGTACACTGGAAAGGACACTGACTTTCTAAAATGTTTTGGATACTTGCATTTCCATATTTGAACCATTTTTAGCCCTGAGATTCCTTGGTTCCTTGGATAGATTGAAAATACTACCTGTAACGGCAATGTAGCCTTGTAGGTTAGGAATATACGCTTTGAGTTCATAGTTGGCATTTGGATTAACAATTGTGTTTGAATTCTAAATGTGAGCTTCAATTTTTTAATTTGTAGAATGGGAATGATAAGTATGGTGATCTGCCTTTAAAGATGGTGGTGAGGTTTTAAGATAGATTTAAAATTCTTATTAATAGAACTTGACAAATAGTAAGTACTTAGTTACTGATAGCTGTTATTTATTGTAGCTCTTATTAAGACTTAATTCTGTTAATCGGATTGACTTTGTTTGAAAGGAAGTCCTGTTCATTTTGGCTTCCTTTGGTAGAAAAAGGAAAAAGTAAAATTTTGAGTGAATCCTGTGTTGACATTTTAAATTTTAAGCTGTAATAAATTTAGACAAGGTGTTTGAGTTTGATATCAAAAATTCACAAAATAATTTATCAACTATTTTCCTTAGGAATATTACCTTCATTAAATTTATTTCTTGAAATAATTTTACTAATTCTTAGTTAAAATCTATTATGGAAGTCTTATTAAAGACTAATTTATTACTCTCTCTTTAAAAGGAATCCTTTACTAGAGAAAAAGTTTTAATTCTCTTTCAGTTTTCTGTTCTAAGCCTTTTTGTGACAGCTAACTATGGGCTCTTGTCAGTTTGCATAACATTAATCTTATAGTTCAACTGAGACCATTAAACCATAGTTAAAATTAGTCATACTGTTTTAATTAATAATGTAATTGTTTGGATACTAAAATGATGTGTTTTTTTCCTGAGAGTATAACATAATGTACTTTCCAACCAAAGATTTTATAACTTGAATAGGTAACTATCATTCGGCACTGTTTCCTCATAAGAAAATATTTTTTGATTTTACCCTTTTCATTCTGTTTTTCTAAATACAGTTAATACTTCGGTGCAATTAGGAGTTTAAAGTTCCAGGGTTTTTTGGTAATTATGTTTTCTGCAGACCCTGTAGTTAATTTTTTTCAGAGTTTTAAAGCATTTAAAACTCTGTTTTCAGAGTTTTTTTTTAAATGTTTTCAGACATTTAAAGCAGTATGAGTTTTGGCATGATTTCTGACCTTTCTTGCGGTTTGACCACTCTGCCTGAAGTTTATAGAAAGCACTTAGTGATCAGTTTAAACAGTTGAAATAGACATCACTTTTTAGGCCTTTAAATTTCAGAATTTTCTTGTCACATACAAATTGATTTAGAGCAGAGTAGTTTTCCTTTAGTGGAGCATTGAAAATTATAAACCCTGGTGGTTTAAGTCTCATTCATTTATTTGTTTATTTTTTGGCTGCACTAACAGTAAGGAAAGAAGAACCTATATTATATGATTAATAGTGTTTGGAATTTGATTCTTATAATATTTTGCATTATAATAGTATAAAGAATGTAGATTTTACAGAGAAATAATTCTGGGCTTGAATTGTAGTTCTGTTGTACTATCTTTTTGTTATTGTTTGCTTAGTATTATTTAATACTTTTTATTTATTTTAAAAATTTATTTACTTTTTAATTTTTTTGGCTTTGTTGCGTGTGTGTAGCTTTTCTTTAGCTGTGATGAGTGGAGGCTAGTCTTTAGTTGCAGTTTCCATGCTTCTCATTGCAGTGGTTTCTCTTGGCATGGGCTCAGTTGCTCCACAGCATGTGGGATCTTCCTGGACCTAGGATCGAACCTGTGTCTCATGCATTGGCAGCGGATTCTTTACCACTGAGCCACCAGGGAAGCCCACTTTTTATCTAATTTTGATTACATTATAAACTTCACTCCTTTCATCTATCAGAATGAGAATATTAAGGGATCAACAAGTGGTAGCTCTTTCTATTAAAAATTTCTTTCCAGTGTTGACATTTTCCCTTGTCATTTTCGTTTACACTTTTATTCGTTGATGTCTTTATCTGCAAATAAAAGGTATCACTCTACCTATTTTTATCTAATGTATCTTATATATGATTGAATGTGTTAACCTTTTAAAAAAAATTTGAACTACACATTCAAACAGAAGAGTGCACAGAATAAGGTTTATGATTTATCAAAGTGAATACCCTTCTAATCACTACCCTTCTAACCACTACTATGCCAAGAAACAAAACACTGTTAACTCCCCAGAAGCCTCCTGTATGATTCCTCTAAGTCACTATCCCATCTCTTTGCCCTTAAAGGTAAACACAATTCATATTTTTATTTCTTGCTTTTCTTTACTGTTTTATTACTTAAGCTTATAGCCTTAAATACTATAATTTAGTTTTGTCCCTTGTTAACCATGTATGGTTAACCATGATTGCCGGGAGAAATACCAGTAACCTCAGAGATGCAGATGACACCACCCTTATGGCAGAAAGTGAAGAAGAACGAAAGAGCCTGTTGATGAAAGTAAAAGAGGAGAGTGAAAAAGTTGACTTAAAACTCAACACTCAAAAAACCTAAGATCATGGCATCTGGTCCTATCACTTCATGGCAAATAGGTGGGGAAACAAAGGAAACAGTGACAGACTTTATGTTTTGGGGCTCCAAAATCACTGCAGATGGTGACTGCAGCCGTGAAATTAAAAGATGTTTGCTTCTTGGAGGAAAAGCTATGACCAACCTAGATGGCATATTCAAAAGCAGAGACTTTATTTTGCTGACAAAGGTCCGACTAGTCAAGGCTTTGGTTTTTCCAGTAGTCATGTATGGATGACTTGTAGTCATGTAAGGGCTTCTCTTGTGGCTCAGCTGGTAAAGAATTCTCCTGCAATGCGGGAAAGCTGGGTTTGATCCCTGGGTTGGGATGATCCCCTGGAGAAGAGAAAGACTACCCACTCCAGGATTCTGGCCTGGAGAATTACATGGACTTTATAGTCCGTGGGGTTGCAAAGAGTTGGACACGACTGAGGGACTTTCACTGCACTTCACTGCATGTATGGATGAGAGAGTTGGACTATAAAGAAAGCTGAGCACCAAAGAATTGATGCTTTTGAACTGTGGTGTTGGAGAAGACTCTTGAGTGTCCCTTGGACTGCAAGGAAATCAGACCAGTCAATCCTAAAGGAAATCAGTCCTGAATATTCATTGGAAGGACCAATGCTGAAGCTGAAACTCCAATACTTTGGCCAGCTGATGTGAAGAACTGACTCATTTGAAAAGATCCTGGTGCTGGGGAAAATTGTAGGCAGAGGATGAGATGGTTGGATGGCATTACCGACTTGATGGACATGACTTTGATCAAGCTCTGGAAGTTGGTGATGGACAGGGAAGTCTGACGTGCTGCAGTCCATGGGGTCACAAAGAGTCAGACGTAACTGAGTGGCTGAACTGAACCGAACCATGTATATGAAATTACACATAATGCATTTTTCATGTATGGCTGCTGCTGCTGCTGCTGAGTCGCTTCAGTCGTGTCTGACTGTGTGCGACCCTGTAGACAGAAGCCCACCAGGCTCCTCTGTCCCTGGGATTCTCCAGGCAAGAGCACTGGAGTGGATTGCCATTTCCTTCCCCAATGCAGGAAAGTGAAAAATGAAAGTGAAGTCGCTCAGTTGTGCCTGACTCGTAGCGACCTCATGGACTGCAGCCCACCAGGCTCCTCAGTCCATGGGACTTTCCAGGCAAGAGTACTGGAGTGGGTTGCCATTGCCTTCTCCTCATGTATGGCTAGTTTTATTTAAAATTGAGATTGCATATAGCTGAAGTAGCTCAATTTCATTGTTGTATAATACTCTTAAAATACACTTCCACTGATCTGTTTTACTAGTGTTGGACATTTAGATTGTTAATGTGCTGTCAGCAACCTCTTACATGTCTTTTGGTGCATATATGCATGTGTTTTATTTTGATATATATCTAGTAGTGGAATTTGTTGATGACAAGTTATATATAAAATCACTCTTACACATTAATGTTAAGATTTCCCTAAGTGATTGTACTTACACTCCTACCGGGATTGAGGTTTCCCATTGCTCCATATCCAGGCAAACATCTAGTGTTCTTACTACTGATGAATGAGTAGTGGTGTCTCATTATGGTCTCCTTTTGGATTTTTAAATGACTAAAGAAATTGAACACAATTTCATGGGCTATTAGCCATTTGAATATTTTTTGAGAAGTGTCAGTTCAGGTTTATTAAATTCATTTAAAAAATCAAATTGTTTGCCCTTCCCTTACTGATATATGGAGATTCCTGGTATGTTCTTTTATACAAGTCTTTTGCCTAACATCCATGGATTACTAATACCTTCTTCAACTCTGGTTTTGCTTTCCATTCTATTGTATCTTTTAAAGATGATTATTTTTAATATAACTGGCTCAGTGGTAAAGAGTTCATCTGTAATGCAGGAGATGCAGCAGTAGTAGTGGATTTGATCCCTAGGTTGAGAAGACCTCCCAGAGAAGGAAATGGCAATCCACTTGCCTGAAAAATCACATGGACAGGAGCCTGAGGGGGGCTACAGTCCTTGGGGTCGCAAAGAGTCAGATACAGCTTAGCAACTGAAACAACAAATAGTTGATTTACAATATTATGTTAGTTTTAGGTATACAGCTTCATTTTCACTTAAGGTTAGTACAAGATCCTGAACATAGTCCCATGTGCTATACAGTAAATCCTTGCTGTTTATTTTAAAAAATTTTTGTTGATTGATATTTTTGGCTGTGCCGGGTCTTCGTTGTTTCATGCAGTTTTCTGCAGTTGCAGTGAGTTGAGGCTGGAGTTGAGGCTGGCTTCTCGTTGTGGTGTGTTCTCTTGTTCTGATACACAGGCTCTAGGGTGAGTGGGCTGCAATGGAACATGGGCTCATGTATGTAGTTGTGACACAAGGGCTTGCTTCGTTGCTCTCCAGCATGTGGGATCTGCCCAGACCAGAGATCTATCCCATGTCTTCTGCATTGGCAGGCAACTTCTTTACCACTGAACCACCAGGA
The DNA here is from genome assembly GCF_016772045.2 of Ovis aries. Lineage (NCBI taxonomy): Eukaryota > Metazoa > Chordata > Mammalia > Artiodactyla > Bovidae > Ovis > Ovis aries. The sequence continues at coordinate 46,721,542 of NC_056056.1, forward strand.
AAGTCCTTATTGTTTATAAGCCCTTATTTATATCTAAGTTGTGGTATGTATCTGTTAATCTCATTGTTGTAGTTCAGTTGCTCAGTTGTGTCTGACTGTTTGTGACCCCATGAACAGCAGCACGCCAGCCTTCCTTGTCCTTCACTGTGTCCCAGAGTTTGCTCAAATTCATGTCCATTCTTTAGTGCTCAGACTTTCTTATGGTCCAGCTCTCACATCTGTACATGACTGCCGGAAAAACAATAGCCTTGACTATGCAGACTTTTGTCAGCAAAGTGATACCTCTGCTTTTTAATATGCTGCCTAGGTTTATCATAGCTTTCCTTCCAAGGAGGAAGCATCGTTTAATTTCATGGCTGCAGTCACAGTCTGCAGTGATTTGGAGGCCCCCAAAATAAGTCTGTCGCTGCTTTCACAGTTTCCCTTTCTATTTGCATGAAGTGATGGGACCAGATGCCATGATCTTAGTTTTTTTAAATGTTGAGTTTTAAGCCAGCTTTTTCACTCTCCTCTTTCACCTTGATCAAGCTGCTCTTTAGTTCCTCCTCACAGTCTGCCATTAGGGTGGTATAATCTGCATATCTGAGGATGTTGGTACTTCTGGCAGTCTTGGTTCTAGCTTGTGATTTATCCAGCCCGGCATTTTGCATGATGTATTCTGCATAGAAGTTGCATAAATAGAGAGACAGTATACAGCCTTTTTGTACTCCTTTCCTAATTATCAACCAGTCAGCTGTTCCATGTAAGAGTCTAACTATTGCTTCTTGACCCACATGCAGAATTCTCAGGAAACATAATGTTGTCTGATATTCCTATCTCTTAAAGAACTTGCCACAGTTTTTTGTGATCCACATAGTCAAAGGCTTTCACATAGTCAGTGAAGCTGAAGTAGATGTTAATCTCATACTCCCAATTTATCCCTCCCTCTCACCTTTCCCTTTGGTAACCATAAGTGTTCTATTTTGTACAGAAGTTGATCTGTATTATTTTTTTGGATTCTGTGTATGAGTGATATCATATAGAATTTGTCTTTCTCTGCCTGACTTTCTTCACTATGTATGATAATGTTTGGGTCCATTCCCATGTTGCTGCAAATTGCAAGTTGTTTTTTTTTTAATGGTTTAGTAATATTCTATCATATATATATTATATACACATACACACACACAACCCCCACTTAATGGATCATAGTCTTGTGGCCAAGGGGCTTGTGTAAATAAATGAAGTTATGAGCCACACTGTGCAGGGCCACCCAAGATGGACGGATCATAGTGAAGAAAGAGTTCAAAGAAAATGTGGTCCATTGGAGGAGGAAATGGGAATCCACACCAGTATTCTTGCCTGGAGAACCCCATGAACAGTATGAAAAAGCAAAAAGGTATGACACTGTAAGCTGAGCCGCCTAGGTTAGAATGTCCAGTATGCTATTGGGGAAGAGCAAAGGACAATTAACTAAGAGCTCAGAAAGAATGAAGGGGTTGCTGCTGCTGCTAAGTCACTTCAGTCGTGTCCAACTCTGTGCAACCCCATACATGGCAGCCCACCAGGCTCCGCCATCTCTGGGATTCTCCAGGCAAGAACACTGGAGTGGGTTGCCATTTCCTTCTCCAATGCATGAAAGTGAAAAGTGAAAGTGAAGTCGCTCAGTCATGTCCAACTCTTTGCAACCCCATGAACTGCAGCCTACCAGGCTCCTCCGTCCATTGGATTTTCCAGGCAAGAGTACTGGAGTGGGTGGCCATTGCCTTCTCCATGAAGTGGTAAGGTCAAAGCAGAAATGATGCTCAGTTGTGGTGAGATGTGGTGAGCTCAGATGATGCTCATCTGGTGGTGAAAATAAAGTCTGATGCCATAAAGAAGTGTATTGTGTAGGAACCTGGAATGTTACGTCCATGAATTAAGGTAAACTGGATATGTCAAGGAGGAATTGGTAAGATCGAACATTGACATCTTAGGAATTAGTGAACTGAAATGGATGGGAATGGTCAAATTTATTCAAATGACCATTATATCTACCATTATATCTACTGCTGTAGGTACGAATCTATTGAAAGAAGTGGAATAACCCTCATAGTCAATAAGAGTCCAAAATGCAGCACTTGGTTGCAGCCTTAAAAATGACAGAACGGTCTCAATTTGTTTCAAAGGCAAACCATTCAACATCACAGGAATCTAAGTCTGTGCCATAACTACTGATGCTGAAGAAACTGAAGTTGACTGGTTCTGTGAAGATCTACAAGACCTTTTGGAACACACACCAAAAAAAAGGTGTCCTTTTTGTCATAGGGATTAGGAAGTAGGATTAAAAGTGGGAAGTCAGGAGTTTGACAGGCAAGTTTGGACTTGGAATACAAAATGAACAGGGCAGAGGCTGAGATTTTGTCAAGAGAACATGCTGGTCATAGCAAAAACCCTTTTCAATAAGCCAAGAGACTCTACATGTGGACATCACCAGATGGTCAGTACTGAAATTAGATTGATTATGTTATTTGCGGCCAAAGATAGAGAAGCTCAGTACAGTCAGCAAACATAAGACCTGGAGCTGACTGTGGCTCAGATTATGGATTCCTTATAAAATTCAGGCTTAAATTGAAGAGAGTAGGGAAAACCCCTAGATTGTTGAGGTGTGACCTAAATCAACTTCTTTATGATTATACAGTTGAGGTGACAAATAGATTGAAGGGAGTAGATGTGATAGAGTGCCTGAAGAACTATGGATGGAGGTTTGTCACATTGTACAGCAGGCAGTGACCAAAACCATCCGAAAGAAAAAGAAATGCAGGAAGGCTGTTTGTCTATTTGAGGAGGCTTTACAAATAGCTTAGGAAAAGGAAGCCAAAAGCAAGGGAGAAAGGGAAGGATATACCCAAGTGAATGCAGGGTTCCAGAGAGTGGCAAGAAGAGATGAGAAGGCTGCCTTAAATGAACAATGCAAGGAAAGAGAGGAAAACAATTAGATGGGAAAAACTAGAGATCACTTCAAGAAAATTGGAGATATCGGGTACATTTCACGCAAGGATGGGCCTGATAAAGGACAGAAATGGTAAAGATCTATCAGAAGCAGAAGAGATAAAGAAGAGGAGGCAAGAATACACAACTATGCAAGAAGTCTTAATCACCTGATGACGAAGATGGTTTGGCCACTCACTTAGAGCCAGACATCCTGGAGAGTAAAATCAGGTGGGCCTGAGGAAGCATTACTATGAACAAAATTAGTGGGGGTGACAGATTCCAGCTGAACTGTTTCAAATGCTAAATGATTTTGTTAAAGTGCTATGAACAAGAATTCCAGAAAAATACCTACTTTTGCTTCATTGATTACGCTAAAGCCTTTGACTTGTGAATCACAACAAACTGTGGAACATTACCTGTCTCCTGAGAAACCTGTATGAGGGTCAGGAAGCAACAGAACCAGACATGGAACAAAGGAATGGTTCAGAATTGGGAAAGGAATATGAAAAGGCTGTATATTGTCACTGTGCTCATTTAATTTCTGTGCAGGGTACATTATGCAAAATGCTGGGCTGGATGAATGACAAGCTCAAATCAAGATTTCCAGGAGAAATATCAATAATCTCAATATGCAGATATCCTTCTAATGTCAGAAAGTGAAGAGTAACTCAAGAGCCTCTTGATGAAGGTGCAAGAGAAGAATGAAAAAGTTGGCTTGTAATTTGATTGTAAAAAATCTAAGATCATGGTACCCGGTCCCATCACTTCATGGCAAATAGAAGGGGGAAAAGTGGAAATGGAAACAAATTTTATCTTCTTAGGCTCCAGAATCACTGTGGCTGGTGACTAGTCCCATGAAATTGAAAGATGCTTGCTCCTTGGAAGGAAAGCTATGACAAACCTAGAGAGTGTATGTATTAAAGAGCAGGTATATCACTTTGCCGACAAAGGTTTGCATAGTCAAAGATACGGTTTTTCTGGTAGTCTCCAGGTATGAGAGTTGGACAGGAAACAAGGCTGAACACTGAAGAATTGATGCTTTCAAATCATGGTGATGGAGAAGACCTTGGACAGCAAGGAGATCAAACCAGGCAAATTTAAAGGAGATCAACCCTGAATTTTCATTGGAAGGACTGATGCTGAAGCTGAAGCTCCAGTGCTTTGGCCACCTGATGCAGAGAGCCAACTCATTGGAAAAGTCCCTGATACTGGGACAGATTTAAGGCAAAATGAGAAGGGCACGGCAAAGGATGAGATGGTTAGATAGCCGCATCAACTCAGTGGACATGAATTTAAGCAAACTCTGGGAGATAGTGGAGGATAGGGGAGCCTGACATGCTGCAATTCATGAGGTCACAAAGAGTTGTACTTAGCAACTGAACAACAGCAACAAATGTGTATATCCCGTTTTGTTTATTCATTCGTCTGTCGATGAACATTTAGATTACTTCCGTGTCTTCACTATTGTGAATAGTGTTCCTATGGACATTGGGGATGGATGTATCCTTCTGAATTAGAGGTTTTTTTCTTTCTTTTTAGAATGTATGTCCAGAAGTGGGATTGTTGGATCATGTGATAAGTATTTTTAGTTTTTATCAGAATCTCTAGACTTTTTCATTGTGGCTTCACCAGTTTACATTGCCACCTATGCTGCAGGAAGATTCCCTTTTCTCTACTCTCCAGCATTTGTTATCTGTAGTCTTTGATAATGGCCATTCTGAATTATATCAGGTGACAGCTCATTGTAATTTGGATTTTCATTAAGGATTGCTTTTAATCTTAATGATGTATAATTTATAAGAAATTTTTTCCTTATGGTTAATATTTTCATTAGTGGTTAAAAAAATCTTATTCTCAGGTTATGAAGATATTTTTCCATTTTCTGGAAGTTTTTTTATGTTACTTTGTCATTTTGACCTGTAATTCCATGGTAATTGAATGTGTGTGGTGTATGTGAGGGATTAGGATTCATTTTCTTTTCATATAGCCAACTACTGGTCCTGTCACTTTGTAGCAAAGACAGTTCTTTCCTCTTTGTTTTGCAGCATCATTTTGTCATAAATCAAGTATCTTTATGTGTCTTCTTGAGCATAGTCTCAGATTTCTAGTATGTTCCATTTGTCTATTTAATTAGTCTTGTGCTGTTTTTCATACTATCTTAATTTCTGCTTCTTTTAAAGAAGTCTTGTTATGTGGTAAAGCAACTTCTGCCTCCTTGTCATTTTTCAAAAAAATTTAAGGTGTAATTGACATACAGGGCTTTCCAGGTAGCTCAGTGGTTAATAATCCATCTGTCAGCACAGGAGACATGGGCTCAATCCCTGGTCGAGAAGCTAAGATGCCACACGCCATGGGGAAGGTCATCTGCACTACAGCCACTGAGCCTGTGTGCCGCGTCTGGAGAGAGGCTGGAGTGCCGCAACTAAGACCCAACACAGCCTGATAATAAATAAATACATGATTTAAAACCTAAGATGATTTATGAAAAGATCATATAGTTCTATTGTATTTGGGTTGCTGCCATGCAAAGAGGTATAGAATAGCAGGTAGTAAGATACTTCTTGGGTTGATGGTTCTCCCTTTTTATCAAGATGCTGATAGTAATTCTTCAGGTTGATTTTAGGTATATGTATTAAAAATGTATAGGTTAAACTACTTGTATGTGTTCAGTCATATTTCTTAGTTTATCCTTTACAAAATATTTAGGTTTTAGATGTAGCAAAATACTAAATGTTCTTGTTCTTAAAGACATGTATTTCATATATTCATTATACATTAATATTGCTTTTATGTTTCTTTGTAGATTAGAATATGGCTGCATATCCCTGCTGTCATGCAGCACATTATTCCTTTTAGGACATATGTTATCAGGTAAGTTTAAAAAACTTTTCTCCCCTTGTTGTCAGTATAGTAGTGTTTAAACTGTTCATATAATAGTACAGAATTATATTGTTTGAAAGTCCTTTGTATTCACATTCTCCAGAGAAAATTTAATTGACAATTTATAGTTTTTAATGAACATATGTATTTTTGTATTTAATGTTTACTTTTAAGCAATTCATGTTGGAATTTTTTTCCATGAGTATAAAAAATGAGAGATTAACAGTGGTTCCATGATATTCAGCTGTATTTATTCAGTAAGCAAATACATACGAAGTTTTATAGGCACAGGGAATATAGCAGAGAAGAAAAATTACCTCCTTTTGTATAGTCTGTGTACACAATAAAAATAATAGAGTCCATTAGAAAGTCGTGAATACCAGCTATTAAAAGGAATGCATTTGAATCAGTTCTAATTAGGTGGATGAAACTGGAGCCTATTATACAGAGCGAAGTCAGTCAGAAAGAAAAACACCAATACAGTATATTAACGCATATATATGAAATTTAGAAAGATGGTAACGATGACCCTATATGTGAGACAGCAAAAGAAACACAGATGTAAAGAACAGTCTTTTGGACTCTGTGGGAGAAGGCGAGGGTGGGATGATTTGAGAGAATAGCACTGAAACATGTATATTATCATCTGTGAAACAGATCGCCAGCCCAGGTTCGATGCATGAGACAGGGTGCTCAGGGCTGGTGCACTGGGATGACCCTGAGGGATGGGATGGGGAGGGAGGTGGGGGGTGAGGATGGGTTCAGGATGGGGAACACACATACACCCATGGCTGATTCATGGCAAAAACCACTACAATATTATAATTAACCTCCAATTAAAATAAATTAATTAAAAAATAAAAAATAAATTCATGAGTACTACAGAGAAAAATAATGACAAGAGTGGATTGAGAGTTCTAGAAGGTGGGTCATGATTGGTAACTGTGGGTATGGAGAAGGTCTCATTGAGGAGCAAGTGATACTTGTGTTTTGTAAGTCGCAACCTATGAACGAAACCTACGATGAAGATAGAGAAAAAATTGTATTGTTTAAATGTAGGATGTATGCTGTTGGTGTTCTCAGATTGTGTTACTTGATAATATTTAAGAGTTCTTTATAATTTTTCTTATTCTTGCATTAGCAAAAATTTGAGTGCCTACTGTTTTCCAGTTACTGTCTAAGTTATTGGAGAAAGTATCAGGAAAAGAATCAGATAATGCTGAATCCTGTGCAAGAAAAGATATAAGGTGATAGAGAATATGAGGCCTTTCAGAAAGGTGACATCTGAAGCACATGAATCTGCTCATCAGATATTAATTAGAAGGACATATTTCAGTTAGAAGGAACATAAAGACATAGGCTTTGAAGTTGGAAAGAATATGACATTAAAAAACTAGAAGTAGATTGGTAGAGAATAATGTGCAGGGAAGTTCGATTATGATATGATTGAGAAAATTACTTAGGACCGTCAAGCTGATGCAAGGAATTTGAATTTACTTTTAGCAGTGGGGTCTATTAAAGGGATTTAAGTAGATGAATCCTGATTTTTTTTTTTTAATAGCTTAATTTTCTAAAAAGATTTGGTTATTTTATTTGTGGCTGTGCTGAGTCTTCACTGCCTCAAGCCCGTGGGCTCTGTCCAGTTGTGGGGAGTAGGGGCTTCTCTTGCTGCAGAGCACCGGCTCCAGGCACACAGGCTTCAATAGTTGCGGCACACAGGGCTCAGTTGCCTTGCAGCATGGGATCGTCCTGGACCAGGGATTCAAAGTGTGTCCACTGCATTGGCAGATGAATTCTTAACCACTGGATCACCAGGGAAGCCCTCATAGTGGGTTTTAAAAGATCAGGTTGGCCTTTCAGTAGCTTGGGAATTGCCTCATAAATTATAGGAGGGTTGAAGGAGAAGCTGGGAGACCAACTGAAAAGTTAATGCAGTAGTCCTGGAAAGAAATTACGGATACTTGTTCTAGGATTGTTGATAAGCAATAAACTTGTACAAGGTTATTGTTATGTTTTGCAGATTCACTGGATATAGTTGAGAATGAAAGCAACAAGATTGATGATTGTGGGGTTTTAAGAACAGGGATAGCATAGTGGATGACGCTTAACCCTCTTCTCCTTGATTCCTTTTGTTGCAGTTAGTATCATTAACTGAGATGGGAAAGACTGGGAGAGTTTAAAGACTTGAGTTTTACATGCCTGTGGGACATTTAAGTGACAGTAGGAAATTGGGAGTAAAAGCATGTAATTTAGAACAACAGCATTAATTTAGGAGTTGTCAGCATAAAGAATCACTCTTAGAATCGTCTGGAGTAAATAAATGAACTCATCTAGGGAGAGAATGTAGAAAGAGAATAGAAGTGAATCTAGGATGGAGGCCTGTATCAGGTAGCTTTTGCTGTGTAAGAAAACACCCAGCACTATTGTAAGCACTAGTAGCTTAAAATAACAGCCATTTATAATTTCTCACAGGTCTCCAGTTGGTTAGCTCTTCCAATCTGTGTTGACTTGGCTGAACCTGGATGCTCTAGGATAGATAACTTCATTCGTTTGTCTTGTGGTTGGCAGGTGGATTGGTCTTGGGTGGAGAGAGGTGCTCATATATATTTTGGCATTTGGCTGGATTTTATTTGGGGCATTAACTACGTGTCTTTCGTCCAGTAGGCTTTCCTGAGTCCATTTTCTTAGTAGTTGAAGAGTTCCCAGCAATAGAGAGCAAGCCCAAATGCTTTTAAGCTTCTGCTGTGTCACATTTCTTTGTGCCATTGGCCAAAGGTACTTTCATGGCAAAGTTCAGGTGCAAGGAAATAGAGAAATGACACTTTTGATAGGAAGCGTGGCGAAGTCACATTGCAAAGACTGCTGTATGAAGTGATGGGAGGGATATGGAGTCTTTTTGCAATCCATTATGAGCCCTGAGGAGCAGTAATGTTGAAAGGTTGGGTAGAGGAGGAGGAACCAACCAAATAATATAGATAGGGCCTGAGAGGAAAACCAGTGGATTGTGATTTTTGAAACCCAAATAATGCTGTTTAAAATGTATACATTTTGAAGGATTTTGGCTGTGTCAGGGAGTAGATATGTTGTTTGTATGAAGTTAACTGAAACTTATTAAAAGCAAGAGCTGTATACATGACAGGTATTAGAGAATAGAAAGCTTTATTGGAGGTGCAGGTTTGGAATCTGATGTTAAACCACTTGTCTCTGTGTAGTTTCTTCCTCCTTCCCTCCCCCCACCCACCTTCTATGTTGTTTTGGACTTTGCAGTTTCTGATTCATGTTGAACTCTCAGCAAAGGACACATTGCCACAGGTCACAATCCTTGAAGCATCACTTAGAAATAGTTTAAATTGGAGATATTAATCCCAGGATGTCAGGTTCTACTGTACTAAACATTTTGAAGTTAGGGAGCAAAGGAATATTATTAAATTTTTAAGTGGGATTAAGAAATAGTTTGCAAGTTTTTGTGTATGTTGTATTTCTGAATCATTTCAGGTATTTATGCAAGCTCTCTGATCAGGAGTTAAGGCAGAGTGCGGCTCGCAACATGGCTGACTTAATGTGGAGCACAGTGAAAGAACCATTGGACACGACGTTGTGCTTTGATAAAGAAAGCCTAGATCTTGCATTTAAGTACTTTATGTCACCTACTTTGACTATGAGGTTGGCTGGACTAAGTCAGATAACTGTAAGCTATTTTTGTTTTCTTTTTGGTAATTTTTTGTTTGCTTTCTCAGGCTGTCATTATCATCATCATCATACCTACTGCTTGTGGAGCCACCTGTGCCATGCTCGGCATTGTGCTAAGGACTTTAAGTGCATTACTTTGTGTGGGCCTTAGAGATCATTTCTTATGTGTTCTCTTTCCTCCTATTTTAAATGTGAAGATGCAGGGACTTAGAAGGATTTATACCTTAGGTCTTTTTGATTTCCAGGTCCAACTCCTTCAGTTTATATATATATAATTATTTTTTGTAAAATTTTCCCCTTCTTTTTTTAAAAAAACATTGATTGTTATTTATTTCGTTGTGCCAGATCTTAGTTGCAGCATGTGAGATCTAGATCCCTGACCAGGAATTGAACCCAGGCCCCCTGCATTTGGAGCATGGAGTCTTAGCCACTGGACCACCAGGGAAGTCCTAGCTGTTCAGTTTTTTACATTTAGAAAGCAGTGTTTTCAGGGAGAAAAAGAATTGAAGATTATAAGTAACTAATTCATTTCAGGTAGAAGCCACAGATAATTGGGCCATAGGCCAAATTTGACTAACGGAAACTTTTGGTTTGCACGGTAGCAAATACTGTTTTAAATGGTGAGAAACACATATTATTAGCTTCTCTCAGAGGAGCGGTGGCAAGAATCTGGTGTTCTTGAATCTGTCTTCTTGCATGACAATTTGCTTAGAGCTAAGTAGTTAGCTGCATTTTTCAGAATGGATATGCTTACTCTGGTTTACAGAGGTCTGTATTAGATTTACTCCTTTATATTTACTACCTGTTTTTATAGTGTAGTTATTCTGAAGTGGCTAGATTTTACCCATGTATTAGACTGTAAATGTAGAAAACAATGGCAGTTTCCCCAATCAAATCTTAAAAGTATAGGTCTAGGAAGCCTTTCTTGAAATTCACCGGACTTCTCAGGTGGCACTGGTGGTAAAGAACCTGTCTGCCAATGCAGGAGACATAAGAGATGGCGGTTTGGTCCCTGGGTTGGGAAGATCCTCTGGAGGAGGGCATGGCAATCCACTTCAGTATTCTTGCCTGGAGAATCCCCATGGCAGAGGAGCCTGGCAGGCTACAATCCATGGGGTAGCAAAGAATCTGACACTACTGAAGTGACTTGGCATGCACACAATGACACATTACTTGCTGCTTTGCATTAAATTTTTGTGATTTTTTTCCCCTTATTCAGCTTTTTTCTAACATTCTCAGTGAAATAAAGCCCAAGTATTGCTTGTGGAATGAATTCATGTTTAAAAATGATAAACAAAATAGGCTAATTGGGAAGTATATATCTGATGATCTTATATTTTATAATTCTGATCTGACTATTGCTTTCTCATCTACATATCAAATACATCAAACTCTGTTTCTTGCCAGTTGCTAACATGCAATAATAATTTTGGAAAAATATGTTTCTTTTCTGTATAGAATCAGCTTCACACCTTCAATGATGTGTGCAATAATGAATCATTGGTATCAGACACAGAAACGTAAGTAATTTATGCATAAGTACACTATTTCAGTGTGTAGCTATTTATATGATAAATATAACTGGCTTTATTTGATTTGAAGTGTTCACTGGAAATATTTTGTCTTGTGGTATAGCCTTTAATAATTTTTCAGAGAAATATATTGCAACACTTAAACATATAGTGTTATTTTTCACAAAATACAAAGAGAGACTATACAGGAGAACTTAATAGTAAAGAATATGGTACTGATAGTTTTCGCAAACTGCACTTGATGCAGGAAAAGCTCTCATTTAACATTTTTTTTTTTTTTTTTTTGGAAAAACCAATTTCATAATGCTCATGTATGAAAAGTAGTTTTTATAACCTACAGCTTTTAAAAGTACTTAGAAATGCTTATTTTTCTAATATTCTATTTAGTTGTTCATCCAGTATGGAAGTCATTTTTAAAAATCTCAGTTGGGTAGTATTATTTTCTGCTTTAACAGAGTTCGTTAGTTTTATTTTTGCTGTGCGGCTGCACAGCTTGCAGAATCTTAGTTTCCTGTGGTTGTTTAGTGGCTGAGTTGTGTTGGACTCTTTTGTGATCCCATGGACTGTAGCCCCCCATACTCCTCTGTCCATGGCATTCCCCAGGCAAGAATACTGGAGTGGGTTGCTATTTCCTCCTCTAGTGGATTCTCCAGAACCTAGGGATTGAAGTCTCCTGCTTGGTAGGCAGATTCTTTACTTCTGAGCCACTGACTTGGGATCAGACCCATACTCTTGGTTGTGAAAGTGTGGAATCCTAACCACTGGATCGCCAGAGAATTCCTGAGTTACATAGTTCTAAGGTGTTAAAAAATTAGTAATGATATAATGAGTCATATTTTTGGTTTACTGTAACTTTTATGCATTGATCTTAGTTCTGCTCTGTGGAGCTAATTTCAGTTGAACCCATCCCTTCATGAGTTTGGAAACCAGAGGCTATGCCTGTACTTTTTTTTTTTTTTTTCACATATTACGGTTATTAGATATATGGCCAGGCAAGTCATTCACTTTTGGCAACATTCTTTGTCAGTTTAAGTCCCCTTAAAATGTGTGGCCCAGAATTGGTAGTAGCTTTATAAATTCTGGTTCATACTGGAGTACTATTTCACACAGTCAAGATAGTAAGTAGATTATATCCAATGTATATTAAACTACATGTCTGTATTTCCCTTTTGACACCTCAGTGCATCCCCTTGCACCCCTTCAGACTGCCTTTAAGATAATTTTAAAATTGCCAATGAAGTAATCACTCCCCATCCCTGCAAAAAGACAAATTAAAAGTCTTCCAGTGCAGTAACCCTGCATGTACAGGGTAGGTTTTTATGTTCCTGTGGAGAGAGAGTAAGAAGGAATTCCATTAAAAAAAAGTGTGAAGTTTATACATACTAAAGACATGCTTAAGAGGGAGGGGGTTAAAAGTTTTGAGGAATAGTTAGTAGAGATATTTTAAGTTGGGAAGAGAAGAGTTTGTACAGTGTGGAAAGATTGGAACAAATTCAAAAAGTGTGATAAACATTGTTGGAGCCTGTGAATTGTGTCTGTCTTTTTAAGCAGTTTTATTAAGGTATCGATAATGCACATATCATAAAACTCACCTGTTTTTATAATGAATTTTAGCAAATTTACAGAGTTGTACAACTTTCATCACAGTCCAATTGTAGAACATTTATATCACTTCAGAAAGATCCCTTTTGCCCATTTGTAGTCAGTTGTATCCCCTCCACCCTTCCTGTACCATGGCATGTGGAATCTTAGTTCCCTGGCCAGGGATTGCACCCATGCCTCCTGCAGTGGAAGCTCAGAGCCTTAGCCACTGGACTGCCAGGGAATTATGTCAGTCCCCATTCTTTTTGTTTGTTTGTTTTTTAAAATTAATTTGTTTATTTTAATTGGAGGCTAATTACTTTATAATATTGTAGTGGTTTTTGCCATGCACTGACATGAATCAGCCATGGGTGTACGTGTGTTCCCCATCCCTAACCCCCCTCCCACCTTCCTCCCCATCCCATCCCTCAGGTCATCCCAGTGCACCAGCCCTGAGCACCCTGTCTCATGCATCGAACCTGGGCTGGCGATCTGTTTTACAGATGATAATATACATGTTTCAGTGCTATTCTCTCAAATCATCCCACCCTCGCCTACTCCCACAGAGTCCAGACGACTCTTCTTTACATCTGTGTCTCTTTTGCTGTCTCTCATATAAGATTATTGTTACCATCTTTCTAAATTCCATATATATGCGTTAATATACTGTTTTGGTGTTTCTCTTTCTGACTGAGTTCACTGTGTATAATAGGCTCCAGTTTCATCCACCTAATTAGAACTGATTCGAATGCATTCTTTTTAATTTCATTGTGTATATGTACCACAGCTTTCTTATCCATTCATCTGCGGATGGACATCTAGGTTGCTTCCATGTTCTGTCTATTGTAAACAGTGCTGTGATGAGCATTGGGGTACCCGTGTTTCTTTCAGTTCTGGCTTCCTTGGTGTGTATGCCCAGCAGTGGGTCAATCCCCATTCTTATCCCCAGCCCCATTAATAATCTTTGTCTATAGATTTGCGCCTTTTAGGGGTTTGCTGTAAGTGGAATCATATGATAGTGTTTATTTTCAATTGCCACCTTTCACTTACACTGTTTATTTTGTGGTTCATTCATGTTGTGGTGTGAATCAGTACTTCATTCCTTTTTGTTGGTGAATAGTGTTACATTATGTAGCTTTATCACATTTTGTTTATTCTTTTACCAAATTGATGGATATTTTGATTGTTTCTACTTTTTGGTTAGTATGAATAATGCTACTTTAAGTCTTTTTGTGGACATATGTTTTCATTTCTCTTGGTAGATATGTAGGTATGATTAGCTGGTTTGTAAGGTCATTTTATGTTTAACTTTTAAAGAAACTGTCAAAATGTTTTCCAGCATTCCTGTATTATATTTCCACTAGCAATATATGAAGGTTTCAGTTTTCCCCAATCTCATCAACACTTGTTTTTACCTGTATTTTTGATTATAGCCACTATAGTGGGTGTTAGTGTCATTTCATTATGACTTTAGTTTGTATTTGCCTAATTACCAGTGATGTTGAGCATCTTGTTATATGGTTATTTGCCATTCTGTTTCTTCTTTGGTGAATTGTTTGTTCACTTTTTGGCCTAGTTTTTAGTTGGGTTATTTGTCTTGTTTTACAGATTAACATACAGTCTGTTCCACAGAATGTTCATGTGTGCTTAAGAAGACTTTATTCAGCTGTTGTATGGAGTGTTCTGTAGGTGTCTTTTAGGTCTAGTGAATTTGTAATGTTTGTCTTCAGTATCCTTGTTGATTTTTTATCTACTTGTTCCAGTCTGTTATTAAAAGTAGGGCATTGAGGTCTCTTACTTCAGTTTATCCTCATATTGTGCATTCTGTTTTTATTAATTTGACTGTGTGCTACAGTTTATTTGTAACCCCCAAATCAATACTTGTGCTTCTTCACAGTCTTGCCGAAATGCACAGAGCAATAGGAAAGTCTCCCAACATGCACATTCCCAGCTAAAGTCATATAAAGTGATGCTCTGTTTTCTTATTTTAGCACTGGTTCCAAAAGGACCAGGGAATGGAAGTGGTAGGAGGCCTGCAGTATAGTGCAGGAAGCTGTGACTCTGGGCCAGTTGGAGGGATATGAGTCTCGTGTCTAGTAGTTGATATTGGGGCAATAGTCATGTATGGATGTGAGAGTTGGACTATCAAGAAAGCCGAGCACCAAAGAATTGATGCTTTTGAACTGTGGTGTTGGAGAAGACTCTTGAGAGTCCCATGGAGTGCAAGGAGATCCAACCAGTCCATCCTAAAGGAAATCAGTCCTGAATATTCATTGGAAGGACTGATGCTGAAACTCCAATACTTTGGCCACCTGATGTGAAGAACTGACTCATTGGAAAAGACCCTGCTGCTGGGAAAGATTGAAGTCAGAAGGAGAAGGGGACGACAGAGGATGAGATGATTGGATGGCATCACTGATTCGATGGACATGAGTTTGAGTAAACTCCGGGAGTTGGTGATGGACAGCGAGGCCTGGTGTGCTGCAGTTCATGGGGTTGCAAAGAGTTGGACATGACTGAGCAGCTGAATTGAACTGAGCCGTGTCACTGAACTGATGCTCATTTTCTCTTTTGTAAAACGAAAATAGAATCTGAAAAGAAGTTCTTTTTTCCAGAATTTGATATTCAAGAGTTCAATATGAATTTACTCAGTTCAGAGATTTTATAGGATTCAGTTGCCATGAGTAAAAAATGAGAATTGACTGTATTTATTTGTTCTTTCAGTTCTATGGTGAAATAGAATATACAATGGAATACTATTCACCCATAAAAAGAATGAAATTTTGCCATTTATGGTAACATAGATGGACCTTGAGGGCATTATACTAAGAGAAATTAATCAGAAAGATATCATATGGTCTCATTTATATACAGACTTTAAAAACCAAAAACCCTAAGCTCAAAGAATATATTGGTAGTTGTCAGAGGTGTGAAGGTCAGAGGAGGGCAGAAGAGGTGAGGGAGGTCAAAAGGTACAAATGTCTAGTTACAAAATAAGTAAGTTATGGGAGTGGTAATATATAGCATGGTGGCTATAGTTAATAATATTGCATTGCATATTTGAAAATTGTTAGAGTAGATCTTAAAAGTTCTCATCACAAAGGAAAAGAAAAATTTGTAACACCATCATAGTGAAGTGAAGTCGCTCAGTCGTGTCCGACTCTTTGCGACCCTGTGGACTGTAGCCTACCAGGCTCCTCTGTCCGCGGGATTTTCCAGGCAGTAGTCCTGGAGTGGATTGCCATTTACTTACTATGACAATCATTTAGCTATATATACAAATATTGAATCATCATGTTGTGCATTTGGAATTAATAATGTTATTTGTCCATTGTAC
The DNA here is from genome assembly GCF_016772045.2 of Ovis aries. NCBI lineage: Eukaryota > Metazoa > Chordata > Mammalia > Artiodactyla > Bovidae > Ovis > Ovis aries. The sequence continues at coordinate 46,737,514 of NC_056056.1, forward strand.
CTCAATTATAAAAAGTTTTTAGAAAAAGAGTATTGAAGAAAACAACATGGTAACACTTAAATGAGAGCCATGTCTCTTTTCCAGAGGGAATGGGGAAGGGGAAGGATGTTGATGAACTTTTTATGATGACAGTTTTACATAAAGGGAAAAGTCTCCCTTACATTGTTCTGACTGAAGTGGAAATTTCAAAACAAATATTAGTTTTGTGAAACAATATTTCTTTGAAGAAGTTCTGCAAATGAATTGTAGACCAAATTGTGTACTTAATGTTACTATGTGAGATTTGCTTTTAATCAAAGTCGGTGTCTTCTTTCAGTCACTCTTAACCAACGAGTCACATTATTGCACTGGGTCATTCTTCCACTCTAGGAAGCCCTTGGTGCTAATAACATGTTCTTTTTATTCATCAAAGTAGTGGGCAATAGTAATCTATATTACTATTAGTGGTGGGTAATAATATTCAGGGGTTTAGTATTAGCTAACTCAGTGCAGTGACGTTGTAAGATACACCTACCAGGGGTGATGAGAATTGATGAGAATTGGCTGTATTACTTTTTCTCCCTCAGTTTTTGTTGGTTTTGGCTGCGTGCACTTTAGGACATTTTGTTGGGTACACTCTGTTTATAGTTACTATGTTATGTTGATAATTTCATCCTTTCATCATCCTAAAATGTCCCTCTTTGTCTCTTTAAAACAATATTTGGCTTAGTTCATTTCATTTGATGTTAGTATAGCCAATGTAACTTTATTATGTTTACTCTTTCCATCCTCTTACTTTCAACCTGTTTGTATTTTTGGATCTAAAATACATCTCTTGATGACAGCATTTGATTGGATTGGGAAAAAAATCCACTCTTAACAGTACTCCCTTATGATTGTAGTATTTAATTCAGTCACTGTATAGTTGGAGTTATGCCTGCCATTTTGCTTTTGTTTTTTTTATGTCTTAATTAAAATTTTTTTTCTGTTTCTCCTTTACTGCCTTATTTTGCAGTGGATATAGTAGCATAGTTGTGTCTTGGTATGTGTTGGGAATTGGTTCTAGACCACCTGAGGATACCAAAATGTAAGTGTTACGTAAATAGTTGTCAGCATGTGGCAAATTCAACTTTTGCCTTTTAGAACTTCCTGGAATTTTTTTAAGAAATATTTTTGATCCTCTTTTGTTTGCATCTATGGATGCAGGATCCATGGATACAGAGAGCCAACTGTATACCATTTTAATTCTATTTTTTTATACTTAAAAAATTAGCGGTTGTTTTATGGGTTATAATATGCATCTTTATTACTATCTACTTCAGATTAATAACAATTCTAATAAAATATAGGAACATTGCTTGAGTATAGCTCTATTTTCTGATAAAAAGTGCTGCTAATCTTATTGTAGTTCTTCTGTATGTGTTTGTTTTTTGTTTTTTTTTTTTTTTGCTGTTTTTAAGATTTTTCTGTTAGTATTGGCTTTTAAGAATTTGATTGTGGTGTCTCTGGGCATTGATATCCTTGTGTTTATCTTAGTTGGAATTTATTATGGTTCTTGAATGTGTAGATGAACATTTTTCTTCAAATTTGAGATGTTTGACCATAACTTCTTCAAATTTTCTTTCTGCTCCCCTTAGTCCTTATGTGAGTCCCAGTTGTGTGTATGTTTCCACTGTCCTGAATGGTTGTTATTGATAATGTTGTCCAGTTTTACACTACTTTGAATGTTTTTCAAGAAACTGAAAGAATTATTTTTAGTTGTTGAATTGTCTTTTTCTGTGTTAAAGAAATCATGGAGTTGATTTGTGGATCAAAGCTTCTGTCAGCCTACTCAGAAATAGGTAAAATACACCACTAGTAGTTTTATTTTAATGTTTTACCCTTTGAGGCCATATGTCTAATTCATAGCTTCTTTTAAAAACTATTTATAATAATTTTAAAATTAAAAATAATTCTTTTGTGGATAAACAAGAAAAGGAATTATTAATTTCTTTTCAGTTTTTCTGTGTATAATTTATGTTGCTGAAAAAACTTGGAATCTTTTCACTACACATCCTATTTTGAAACCTGTTTTCTTCTACCACAGTATACGTAACACTTCTTTTTTCATTAGGTGTTCTTCTGTGGTAACCATTTAATAATTTTTAAAAGAATTAATCTGAAAGGGCCTGGATCAATTAAAGTGAATCAACAATTAATAACTTTCCAAAACAAGTACCAGGCCCAGGTGGGTTCACTAGTAAATTTAACCACATATTTAAGGAAGAAATTGTACCAGTTCTCTACAGTTTCTTTCAGAAGATAGCAGAAGGAAGCCTTACTCATTGAGGCCAGCATTACCCTAATAGCAAAACCAGACAGAGACATTACAAGAAAACTACAGACCAGTATTTCTCATGAACAAACATATGAAAACCCTTAGAAAATATTAGCAAATTGAATCCAACAAGGTATAAAAAGAATGGTACACCACAGCCAAGTGAGATTTATCTCAGGTGTTCAAGGCTGGTGCAGCATTTCAAAGTCAGTTCATGTAAAGTCAAAATTTGACAAAGTCAGACTTTACTCTTCATGGTAAAAACTCTCAGTAAATTAGGCACAGAAGGGAACTAAATCAACCTAATAAAGGACATCTGCAAAACCTCCTACTGCTAACACCATACTTAATGATGTGAAGGTCAAAGTTTTTCCACTAAGATCAGAAACAAAGAAAGGGTATCCCTTCTCACCACTGCTCTTCAGTGTATTGGAGGGTTGGAGGACTGACATTACTCACCTTCAACAGTTACTCTAAATTTACAGTGAACAAGACAGTGCAGTTTTGGTGATAGAACAGACAGATCAGTGGAGCAGAATACGGTGCTCAGAAATAGACCCATATAAATATAGTCAGCTGATATTTGACAAAGGTGCCAAGACAGTACAATGTAGCAGAGATAGAATATCCAGCAAATAGCACTGAAACAATTGGACAACCATGTGGGAAAAAAAATCTAGATGTAGATGTCACACTCTTTCCAAAAATAATTCAAAATGAGTCACACGGCTAAACATAGGATGCAAAACTAGGAAACTCCTAAAAGATAATATAGGAAAAAACCTGAATGACCTAGGCTATGGTGGTGACCTTTTGAATACAACACCATGATCCATGAATTGATAAGCTGAATTCTTAAAAAAACTTCTGCTCTAGGAAAGACAGTGTCAAGAGAATGAGAAGACAAGCCATAGACAGGGGAAAACATTTGCAAAAGACATCTGATAAAGAATTGTTATTCAAAATATACAAAGAACTCTTAAAAATTTAACAGCAAGAAAATGGTCAGATTGAAAATACGCTGACTTTAGAGCAGACAACTATACCAAGGAAGATATACAGATAGCACATGAGCACATGCATACATCAGGGAAATGCAAATCAAAACAACGATGAGATTCTCCTAACACACCTATTGGAACAGTCAAAATGCACAACACTGATAACACCAGATGCGGACAAAGAGTAAAGCAGCAGAAACACTCATTCAGCACTGGTGGTAATGCAAGAAGGTACAGCTACTTTGGAAGACAGTTTTCATGGTTTCTTACAAAACTCAGCATAACCATATGATCCAGCAGTCTTGTTCCCTGGCATTTACCCAAACAATTTGAAAACTTATATCCAGACAAAAACTTGCACATGGGTGCTTATAGCAGCTTTAATCATAATTGCCCAAACTTGAGAGAGACCAGTGGGTTAATGACAGTGAAGGAAAATGGATTATGAAAATTATAAAAAGTTACATACTATATCTTCTTTTTACATGAAATTCTAGAAAATGAAAACTAGTAACAAAGCAGATCACTGATTGATTGTCTGGGCAGTGGGGGTGAGAGCTGAGGAAAGATAAAAGTGGCATAAAGAAACTTCGGGTTGATGTGTTTGTTATCTCGACAGTGCTAATGGATTCATAGATGTATATGTGAGCTTGAGTTCACTGAACTGTATACTTTAAATATGTTCAGTTTATTATGTTTCACATGTATCTTAAAGCTGTAAAAGACAAAATTAACTGATAAACTGACACTGTGTATTGTTGGGCCTCCCTGGTACCTCAGTCAGTAAAGAATGAGCCTACAATGCAGGAGACCTGGGTTTGATCCCTGGGTTGAGGAGATCCCTTGGAGAAGAGAGTGGCTACCCACTCCAATATTCTTGCCTGGAGAATTCCATGGATAGAGGAACTTGGCTTGCTACATAATAGTTTAATTTCTGTGCCAGTGATTTATTACTCTAAAAGGGAGTTGTTCTTTTCTAAAAATGAAGGAAAATCTAAAACTGTTTGGGAATAAAATGTTCACATTTTGAAATGAAGGGTGAATTGTTCATGATAAGTGTAGCCAAGTGTTCCGAACAGTCAGTTGATACCTGACTCTTTAGCAGAACCTTTTCGAGTATCAGGCAGGGGAGTTACCGTTTGGCTTGGAGATTCTCTACCCACCCCCCCACTGCCCCCCGCCACCCTTTGGTAACCTACTTTTATGGTATCTACTCATCGTGGCTCATGCTTGATCACTCAGTGTCTGACTTTTTGTGACTCCATGGACTGTGTAGCCTACCAGGCTTCTCTGTCCATGGGATTTCCCAGGCAAGAATAATGGAGTGGATGGCCATTTCCTTCTCCAGGGGAATCTTCCCAACTCAGGGATTAAATCAGCATCTCCTGCATTGGCAGGCAGATTTGTAATCACTGAGCCACCAGGGAAGCCCAACCATAGCAGACCTACGGGAAAACCTTCCTTGACTGCTTCAGTGTCTACTGTGGAAATAATGGGAAGGCATGATTTTTGAGCCAGAGAATGCATTGCTTTCTGGGTGTTACCCTTGGTATTCTCCCCTATGTACCTGGCATTAGTTAGCCTAACTTCTCAGAATTTTTTTGTTTGTTCGTAAATTTAGGTAGTAATATTGTTTCTTGATTTCTGTTTCAGTTACTCTTTGTAGTACTATTAACAGTTGATTGTATTTAGTCACTTGTTTATACTCCAGTATCCTTGCCTGGAAAATCTCATGGACACAAGAGCCTGGTGGGCTGCAGTCCATGGGGTCACAAAGACTCAGGCATGACTGAGCAACTAACACACTAACACTTACAATTTGTATGTGAGCAGTTTTGGGTTTTCACCTGAGTCTGCTTTTAGACATGGGACAGAATGGTACTAATAGTTTTTGAAATGTGTAAACTGTTTTTTTAATTTGACTTTAGGTCCATTGCAAAAGAACTTGCAGACTGGCTTATAAGCAACAATGTGGTAGAGCATATATTTGGACCAAATTTACATATTGAGGTTTGTGGATTTTATATGACTTATCTGCTCTATTAAGAGAGAAAGTTTTTAAAAATTAACTATAATAAGGTTTTCTTTCCCAGATTATCAAACAGTGCCAAGTGATTTTGAATTTTTTGGCAGCTGAAGGGCGATTGAGTACTCAGCATATTGACTGCATTTGGGCTGCTGCACAGGTAATATCGACAACTTACATTTATTAAATACTTCCTTATTATATGTTCTAAGTGCTTACTCCCTTATAAGGTGAATTCTGTTATCATTTTGTAGCCAAAGAAACCAAGACATGGGAAAAATTGGGGATCAAATCTGTGAATCCATGTCTTATCTTACTGTACAAGTAGTATAATTAAAGGAAGTGAGAGCTAGTCAGTTAGAGGTTCTTGGTTTATTAAGAGACATTTTCCTATTATTATCATTTATACAATCAGTGCTTCTGTCCTGAACATTGTATTCTTATGTTTCTTTTCTATTATAGATCTTCTTTTTTAATTTAATTTTAATTGTAAACAGTAAACATTTTTCTTTCCTTGTTCTCTTTTCCACAGATGTATCATACTAAATGGACTTGGTTTTTTTTTCACTTAACATTTTGTCCTGGAGATTATTACTCCATATAAGTAACATAAAGCACTTAATTTTTTAAGGACTGGATAGTGTTTTGTTATATGCATATACCATTTTATTTAACCAATTCTTGTTCATAGGCACTATCTTTTTCTAATCTTTTCCATTACAAACAATGCCACAACAGGTAACCTGTTTACAGTCATTTCATCCAAGTGCAAAACCATTATGTAGGATAAATTCCTACTTGTAAGTAGAATTGTTACATTAAAGTTTATGTGTGGTTTACTTACGGTAGCTCATGGTGTGGTAGTGCCACTTTGACCTGTCGCTGTTGTTTAGATGCTAAGTCATGTCTCACTCTTTGCAATCCCATGGACTGAGGCATGCCAGCCTTCCCTCTCCTCTGTCTCCCAGAGTTTGCTTAAATACATGCATGTCCATTGAATTGGTGATTCTATCTAATCATCTCATCCTCTGCCACCCTTTTCTCCTTTCGTCTTCAATCTTTCGCAGCATCAAGGTCTTTTCCAGTGAGTTGGCTCTTCACAACAAGTGGTCCAAGTATTGGAGCTTCAACTTCAGCATCATTCCTTATCTTTTCACCTTTAAGTGAAAGGAAGTCCTTATTCTCATCCTCCTCAATTAGTTGTAATCTTAAACTCTTTTTATTTGCTAAACTAGTGAGTGAAAAGTATTATCATTGATGTTTTAAATTTGGATTTCTTTAGTGTGAATCAGGTTGAAAATCTTGTGTTTAAGAACCCTTTTTGTTTCCTTTTTTGGGAATGTTTATATTTGCCATTTATCAATTGCTTTACTTTTTTTTTGTAGGAGATCTTTATATATCAATGAAATTGGACTTTTTGTCTGTTATGAGTTATGACTACATTCTGCTTTGATGTCTCCTTGCTTAATTCAGGTGGTTTCTGCAGTTGAGTTTCAACTATGTGGTTTCAGACTTGTGGTTGAAGTTTGTATGGCCTGTGGCTTTTGTGTTATGGTTTGAAATGCATTTCAAGATTACAACAGAATTCACCTTTAATTCCTTTCTGTGCATTTTGTTTCAATTTTGTTTTTTAATTTTTGATCCGATAAGAATTTATCATATACATACCCAGTATTTCCCCTCCCAATTTTTGGTTGTGTTGTCCACATTCCATTTGTTCAGTAATTCTCCTTACTGAATTGACACACTAGTTTTATCTTTACTGGGTCAATTTCTGAACTTTGTAGACTGACCTTTTTGTGTATATAGTCATAATCTGTATACCAGGGATTGGTAAAGTTACAGCTTGTGGGCTGGACACTTGATTTTGTAGTTTTTTTTGCCCCATAGCTTTGCCTGTTCATTTTCATATTGTTTGTGGCTGCTTCCACACTGCAGTGGCAGAATACAATATCTGTTACAGAGAATGTATCGCCTGTAATCCTAAAATATTTACTGTCTGGTGCATCAAGAAAGCATTTGTTAGTCCCTGCTTTCATACTCATGTCTTGTCTTTTTTCACCTTGTGTCTGTGTAACATTTCTTAATATCTGGCAGAGCTGATCCTTTATGTATTTTTTAAGGAATCTGTGTCTCATATATTTTTCCATGTGAGTTTTAGCATTGACTTACTCTTTAAAAATAGTATTTTCATTGTTATAATGATTATTTTGAAAAGTGCTATCCTCTTATCCAAGTTGTAATATGCCATTTGTTTTACTTTGTATCTTTCAGCATTTCAGAGTTACTTGTATATAGATTAAGCTCATATATGTTAAGCTCATTCTTAAAGGTTTTAATTTTATGTATTATTGCTATTAAAATAGCCGTTTCTCCCCTTATACTTGCTTTCATCCATTATATTTTTGTTTCATCCATATTCTTAATCACAACATACATACATAAACTTTTAATATCCTTACGCTTTTTCAAATTTTTGATTTTTAATTTTTATTTTTTCATAGCAAGGCAAAATATGAGAACAATGATACATTAAGTAATACAGAATAAGTAACTAGGAGTAATGAAGCATTGTTTATTGAAACTGAAATTTATCACATTTTAATTGATACTATGTATTAAAACTTCTAGCATTTTATCCTGGCAAAAATTTGAATTCACCTAATAAGGAAATTATTTAAAAATTCTGGCATAATCTGTAATTTAGTCTGAAATAACTTAAAGTGTTTATAAAGGATAGTTTAATGAGATGAAATAAATATATTTGAAAGATTATTTTATTTGAGTATTTCTGTGATTTATTACTGCTTAACTTTTGACTGTACCATAGATTTCAAATTATCAGGAATTTTTACATTTTGAGTTCTTTCTATTTGAACACCAACTATAACAGACATCAGGTTACAGGTTGTCTAGGGTTGGTTGGTTGGTTTCATAGGGTCTTGCCTGAGTCTTTTTTCCTTCCCTCAGGAGTAAGTTTTTGAAATCACTTTTCACACTTGATATGCATACATACACATACTTCACCCAGTAACAATTGGATTGACTGCTATTTTTTTCACTGTTTGTATCAAAACTCTTCTGTTGGAACCCAAGGAGAAAAGAGATAAGGGTGACATATGGGAAATTGAAAAAAAGTGTAAAGTGGTTTATAAATATTTGAAAAATGCTTATCTTTGATTATAATTAAATGTAAATTTAGCTAACATTACACCATTTTCACCAATTAGATAATTCTCATGTATGACAATACACTCTGTTGACCAGAGTGTGGTATAACTTTAGGAGAACAACATAGCAGTTCTCTTTCTAGTTATTTGTCTTCTAAATACATGTACATAAAATGTTTGATACACCATTGACTACGCTACTAGACCATGAATGTCTGTCACTGTGGGACTAAACGAGTTTTGGGAAAGCCATCTAGTAGAATGTTCGGTGGCCATGAGAAGGACTGAACCTGATATATTTTGTTCATATAGAATGACCTCCAAGGTACCTTTTTATTAAATATTACAGTAGTAGAACTTTTGTTAAGAGAAACAGTAAGTACCCAGTGTATTCTCCCACTGTGCATTAAAACAGTGGTGAAAAGAGAATGTATATACCTGTGTATGTACTCTTTGTACTTGTGAGTGTCTGCAACAATTTTGGAAAAACAAGAAGTTTTAATAGGTTTGCTTTTGGGGAAGTGGCTTGAGGTAGGTGGGAGATTTTGCCCACGTTTATGTAAACTTCAAAAATTTTACATGTGTTTACTAATTTTTCAGTAAATATAAAAAGTTGTACATAAAGTTACAATGAAGATTTTGACATTTAAGTGACTTTTTTTTCAAATATGTTTTTATTTATTCATTTGACTGCACTGTGTCTTAGTTGAGGCACTTTGAAGCTTTGATCTTGCTGCAGTATGTGGGATCTTTTTTAGTTACAGCATGCAAACTCTTAGTTGTGGCATGTGTGATCTAGTTCCCTGACCAGGGATTGAACCTGGGACCCCTGCATTGGGAGTGCAAAGTTTTAGCCACTGGACCATCAGGGAAGTCCCAGAGGGTTCCCCCCCCCCCCTTTTTAACTTGTTTTGAATTTTTGGTTCAACAAAATACTTTAGCAAGTATTTTATTTAAACTTTTTTTTATTGTGGTACAAATATGTTCATAACAAACCATTAATTTACCATTTTAGCCATTTGTAAACGTACAGTTCAGTGGCATTGAATATACTCAAAATGTTTTTTAACCATCACTTACTTACCTGTATATAAAACTTTGACATCACATCCAATGAAGACTCTGTACATATTATTCAGCTTTCTTCACAGTCCAACTCTCACATCCATACATGACCACTGGAAAAACCAAAGCCTTGACTAGACGGACCTTTGTTGGCAAAGTTACGTCTCTGCTTTTGAATATGCTATCTAGGTTGGTGATAACTTTCTTTCCAAGGAGTAAGTGTCTTTTAATTTCATGGCTGCAATCACCATCTGCAGTGATTTTGGAGCCCCAAAAAATAAAGTCTGACACTGTTTCTACTATTTCCCCATCTATTGCCATGAAGTAATGGGACCAGATACTATGATCTTAGTTTTCTGAATGTTGAGCTTTAAGCCAACTTTTTCACTCTTCCTCTTTCATTTTCATCAAGAGGCTTAGTTCTTCTTCACTTTCTGCTATAAGTGTGGTATCATCTGTGTATCTGAGGTTATTGATATTTCTTCCAGCAATTTGATTCCAGCTTGTGCTTCCTCCAGCCCAGCGTTTCCCATGATGTAGTCTGCATATAAGTTCAATAAGCAGGGTGACAATATACAGCCTTGATGCACTCCTTTTCCTATTTGGAACCAGTCTGTTGTTCCATGTCCAGTTCTAACTGTTGCTTCCTGACCTGCATACAGATTTCTCAAGAGGCAGGTCAGGTGGTCTGGTATTCCATCTCTTTAAGAAATTTTCCACAGTTTGCATATGTAAAATTGATTGCTGTTACATAGAAATAGCTGAATTTTGCTTGTTGAGCTTGTACTCTGTACAGTGTAGTGTGTAACTTTGTGAATCTGCTTTTAGCACTACTTGCTTTCTCTCTATATAAAATCATGTCAAAGTTTACAAGTCCTTTCCAATGTATTTTCATTTTTTAATTGATTGATTGATTTTTGTGGTCTGATATCTGTGGCTAGTATTTCTGTGTACCATTGAGTGGCTATGGTGAATGTGAGCATCATTGTCTTGTTCCTGATCCTGGGGTAATTTTTTTCAGTCATTGGGCACTGGCTTTAATGTTAGTTGTGGGATTTATAAATCACCTTTATCATGTTCAGGAGTTTTTCTTCTTAAAAGGGGGAGAAGGCAATGGCAACCCACTCCAGTGTTCTTGCCTGGAGAATCCCAGGGACGGAGGAGCCTGATAGGCTGCCGTGTATGGGGTTGCACAGAGTTGGACATGACTGAAGCGACTTAGCAGCAGCTTCTTTAAAGTGCTGAGAGTTTTTATCTTGAGAGGGTGTTGGATTTTTGTCAGATGCCTTTTCTGTTGTCAGTTGAGATTATATGGCTTTTTTCCTTCTTTTTTATTAATGTGTTAAATTACAGTAATTAATTTTCTTTTTGAACTATCCTTGTGTTCCTGAAGTAAATCTCATTTGGTCCTGGTAAAATTTTTTTTACTATGTAGTTGTATTTGATTTGCTATATTTTATGAAGGACTTTTTGTATCATTGAAAGAGATACTACTCTGTTATTTTCTGTTCTAAGGAAAGTTTTGGTATTGGGTTAGTGCTAGTCTCATAGAATGAGTAAAGTAGTTGATTGTCTTCAGTTTGGGGGAAGTGTTTGAGAAGGATTGGTGATAATTTTTCTTTAAATGTTTGGTAGAATTCAAGTTAAACCATTTATTTTAAAATGTAGTTTGGGAGATTGATTACTGACTCATTCTCTTGTTAAAGAGACATTTTTCATTTCTTCTTGAGTCAGTTTAAGTAATTTGTAAGCAATTTTTGGCATACAGTGTCCTTGGCATTTTCTTAAAAACTTTTTTTTAACCTGTAAGTTTGGTAGTAATATCCCACTTTCTGATTTTAGCTATTTACATTACTCCTCTTTTTATTTTTAAAAATTATTTTTAGTTTAGCAAAAAGTTTATTACTTGTTTAGAAGAACCAGCTCTTGGTTTTGTTAATTAAAAAAAAAAAAAATTGTTTGGCTGCATGGGTCTTAGTTGCAGCACATGAGCCTGCAGGATCTAGTTCCCTGACCGGGGATTGAACCTGTGTCCCCTGCATTGGAAGATAGATTCTTAACCACTGGACCACAGGGAAGTTCTGGTTTTATTAATTTTTAAAAATTATTTTCCTAATCTGTATTTTATTATCTGTGTCCTCACCTTTGTTATTTTCCTTCTTTTAGTTTTGGGTTTAGTTCATTATTTTTCTAGTTTCTAAGTGGTAAAGTTAGGTTGTTGATAATGAGATCTTTTAAAGTTTACATTTAATAAATTTCCTTCTGTGCAGTGTAATGTCAGCATTTCCTTTTCTCCTTTCATGATTATCCTATTGTCTTTGGCTTCTAGCAGTTTCATTATAATATGTCTTGGGGTAACTCAGCTCTTATTGGGAGTTTGTTGAAAATTTTGAATTTGTGAACTTGTGTCTTTCCTCAAGTTGAGAAGCTTTTTGCTATTAGTCTTTAAATATATGTTGTGTACATTTTTTTTTTCCTGTGAGATTTCTACAATGATTATATTGGTAGACTGGATGGTGTTCCACAGATCCCTTAGACTCTGTTCACTCTTATTCATTCTTTTTCTTTCTATTCTTGACTCAGTAATTTCAGTTGTCCTATTTTCAAGTTTGTTTATTGTTCTTCTTGCTCAGATCTGCTTTTGAGGTTCTGTAGTATATTTTTTATTTCAGTTACTTTACTTAATAGCATTTCTCTTTTGGCTCCTTTTTATGATTTATGTCTTTAATGATATTCTCATTTTGTTCAGGCAATATTTTCCTGTCTTCACCCTTTTCCTTTAACTCTTTAAACATTAAGATGTTTCAGGATCTTTTGTCTAGTAATTTATAATCTTTGGGTTTGCATTCTATGAATGATGGTACTTTTGTGTTGATTTATTTTATTTATTTGAATGTGCCATCTTTTCCTGTTTCTTTTTATATTTTGTGTTTTTGTTTTTTTGTTTTTTTTTTTTTGGTTGTAAACAGTGTGAAGTTTACAATATGGTTACTTGGAAAAGATATCTCTTCCTTTTTCAGAGTTCTTTTCTGATTGTTTTGGGCTAAAGATCAATCTAATGTGAAACTTTATGGACTTTTCAGGTTTTTTTCTGAACCTGTGTCTTTGCCTTACAATGTGTAGTATCTTTCTAAATTCTTCTATATATTCATTCTTTGTTGAACATCAAAAAGAAAAAAAAAAATCCTGGTGTGACTCCTTTGATTCTTCCAGTAGACACTTCACCTTATTTGGGTTGAAACAATGGCAGTTAACCTGTCTGCCTACACCTCAGCCATCTGACGTAGTGATCCAAGTTCAGAACACAGAAATTTATGATTTGGAGCACAAGATCATTATTGCCCACCCATGGCTCCAACAAACTGTACCAGCGTCACATTGCTGTCCCCACAGCTTCTTGCCATAGGGTCAAGGACTGGGAAATGGGTAGCTCCTGTCACTCTGAAGGCTGAAAATGGCCAGCCTTAACAACAGTTTACCAGCCAAGTTTTCCTTTGGGAATGTAAGAGTTCAGATTGGCAACTCCAGAATTTTGAAATAGTTACATCATACAGTTTCTGTAGTACAGTTGCTTTTTAGGTATGGAGATGGATTCCTGGCACTTTCTGCTCTACCATCTTCCCTGACATCCTTTTCCTCTCTTCTTTTCAATAACTAGTGAAGAGTCTGTGAACCAACTCCACACTGCTGTTTTTACCAGTAACTAAAGCTGTCAATCTTAATATTTTCTCCTCACTTTTTGGATGTGTTTTCATAATGTGCATGAAGAAAAGAGCCTTATATGTCTTTTGCCTCCGCTACAGGATTATGTAATTATCTTTTAAGGGTCTTTATTATTTAAAAATAATCAGAATTATATTTATTATGAAAATCCCATTTTATTAATCATTTAAGTTGTCACAAATCATGTTTATTATACAGAATGTTTTTAATCACATTTTAATTAGGAACGGTATAAATCTGTTACTTGTTGACATAAAGCAAGTATAAACTTTTAGTACAGTGTTAATTAGAATGTTAATATATTAAAACTAATGTTTTTAGGTAAAGTCTGTAAAATGGGCAGACTTATAACTGATGATTCACTTCTCAAAATCTAATGATGTTTTGGTCTTAAAGTATTGCAATTGTGTAAGTAAGCACTGTTGAATCAAAGAGTAGATTGAGGTAAATAGAGTAGTTTATTAAAAGTCACCTTGCCATAGAGGAATTTTTCCAATGTTATTTTATTTTACCTCTGTTTCAACATTAGGTTGTGTATATTAGCCCTGATAAGATGATGCAGTATAGGAAAGTTGCATGATTTATGCCTGAAAAATATGAAAGTCAGTGTTTAGAATAGAAGAATCTATATTTTCTAAGGGACTTTTAATGTATTGAAGATAAATAGAATATGTTTTACTTTTGGAGTCCTGAAATTGAGTATTTCTGGTCTAGTCATATTTGTTGCATATCTTGATTTAGCAGTTAGCAGGCTTGTAGCTATAAAACATGCTTATTTTACTGACATTGTAATATTTAGTAGTCATATCTTTTTAAAAATTATATTTTCCCTCATATTTGCCTAATTCTGTTTAGTGTAACAGAGGAGACTTTCCTAGTTTATATTATGTAGTCTTTGACTTATAAAGGGGCTTCTGTTTTGACTCTTTTAATAATGAACATGTTATATAAATACTTTATAACCACTTAATATAAGAAATATTATCCAGTTGATCTTTGATCAACGTGGGGATTAGAGGTATGAGCCCTCTGCACAATCAAAAGTCCATGTATAATTTTACAGTCAGCCTTCCACAGTATCCACAGTTCTGTATCTGTGGAACATATTATTAGTGGGGAAAAAAACCAACCTTGTATAACCACACAGTTCAAACCTGGACCCAGTGTACAATTTATTTGGTTTTCTCTCCTAATTGTAATTTATTTTGTTTTTTATTTCCTGCATTTTAATTTTTTATTTGTTTGTGTATTAGTGATACATTCCTAAATTGGAATTCTTTTTGTACTTGGAACTTACAAATCGCTTATTGTGGGCTTCCCTCTTGAGGTTAGAAAGTTGTGCTTGTGGTTTTCTTGGATAAGGTGAAGTTCTGCTAAAGTATAATTTTATTTTCACAATTTTATGTACTGTAACTTACGATATTTGTTAATTTGGTAATTAATATTTTGCTATTATTTAACATTAGCATACCAGCCACTTTCTTCACTTTTAAACTAACATAACTTTTTTGCTATCAGCTTATTTATTTATGCGGTATAATTATATTTGACTATTGTCGCTACTTTTATTTTCTAGTTGAAACATTGTAGTCGATATATACATGACTTATTTCCTTCACTCATCAAGAATTTGGATCCGGTACCACTTAGACATCTTCTTAATCTGGTCTCGGCTCTTGAGCCAAGTGTTCATACTGAACAGGTAATTGATTCAAAACATAATGAAAATTTTTTTTTGTCAAGTTTCTTAAATGATTTAACTTGTAATTTGTTACTGTTGGTATTTCATTTAAGCAAAAGGGTATTAAATTTGTTACAGTGTTTCCTAAAACCTCTAATTTCAACTTCTTTTATTTTTTTTAAGACATTGTACTTGGCATCAATGTTAATCAAAGCACTATGGAATAATGCGCTAGCAGCTAAGGCCCAGCTATCTAAACAGAGTTCTTTTGCATCTTTATTAAACACTAATCTTCCCATCGGAAATAAGAAAGGTTCGTAAAGTATTATGTAATTTGAAGTGAGTTGTCCCTAGTTTTTAACTCAAATGTGAAGTAGTTTCTGCAAATTAGTTTAAGTTTAATCTCAATTTTGAAATGAGAGCTGTTGGTGTTGTGAAAAGGTTAATAAATTGGAGTGAGCTCTTGCTTTTGGTATACTGTTCAATGAAGTTTAAGTAGTTATTGGATCTTGTTTCATTGATATTCTTCCCTTAAAAAAAAAGTTTCATAAAATCTGTAGAAATTTAAGTTAGAAAACAGTCAACATGCTTTTCTTAGATATATTTTTGAGAATAGAACATAATAATACATTTATCTTTTCATGTTTTCTACTTCACACTTTTCGGTCATTTTAGGTGTTTTGTGTGTGCTTTTACACATATAGCTTTCTAGGGTTTTCTAAAACTTTACCAACATTACCCCTCTTTTTTGTCTCCTGACATCATATACTATTCTTTCCTTAGGCTTTTCTGTGCAGGCTCCCACAGCTACTGTGGCAAGTGGTGGGGTCTTATATTGTTGCAGGTTTCCCTACCTATATCTTGTTTATGTAATAAGAACAACTGATACATGTCCCAAAGAAATTCAGTCACTTAGAGTATCTCCGTCCTGTTTTTCCTTTTCCTTCAGAGGAAGAAGAGCTCAGAAGAGCTGCACCATCACCTTGTAAGTTGAGTCTTAGAAATGTATGGCAAGATGACTTGTAGTTTTATTTTGATGATCACCTAGAGTTAATTGATTTTATATATGTGTATCAGAGTCATGAAGTTCATTTTGTGCAGGAGATGTAAATCCTTACTAGTTACCGATCTTACCGTTTTTGTTTAAATCATTAGTGTCTTGACTTCTAATTGAAATCGTGTATATTCTCTTTAGAAATAATTGGCAAGTATTAACATATTTCCAGATTATGTTTTTGGCTACTTGGCATGAAGCTTTGGTATGTCAGAGAATCAAAGGATTATGACATTCTGATAGATCCATATTAATACAAGTAGAGTTAAAAAAAAACCCATCGTTTTAATATAGGGTCACCTGCAGCCAGTCCTCAAAGCAGTGATAATAGTGATACCCATCAAAGTGGAGGCAGTGACATTGAAATGGATGAGCAGCTTATTAATAGAACCAAACATGTGCAACAGCGACTTTCAGATACAGAGGTATGAAAACCCTTTTTTCCTCCCCCTTTAAAGAGTTTTTTGGGTTTGTGCCATGTTTATCCTTTGAACTGGGAATATAAACTTGAGCCCTGTTAAGGCC
This sequence comes from Ovis aries, assembly GCF_016772045.2. Lineage (NCBI taxonomy): Eukaryota > Metazoa > Chordata > Mammalia > Artiodactyla > Bovidae > Ovis > Ovis aries. The sequence continues at coordinate 46,754,055 of NC_056056.1, forward strand.
TCTCCTATCTTGTTAGTATCATTTAAGTTCTCTACTTTTCTTTGAGTTTTTAAATTCCATTTTATATTGTTCAAGGAAATATGTCTGTACTATGGCAATCTTTTAAAAAAATATAGTGTGTTAATGTCATTTCTTACTGGCTTAAATATTTATTTAAATCTTCGTTTCTAAATGTAGGAATCCATGCAGGGAAGTTCTGATGAGACTGCCAACAGTGGTGAAGATGGAAGTAGTGGTCCTGGTAGCAGCAGTGGACATAGTGATGGATCTAGCAATGAGGTGAATTCTAGCCATGCAAGCCAGTCAGCAGGGAGCCCTGGCAGTGAGTTACAGTCAGAAGACATTGCAGATATTGAAGCCCTGAAAGAAGAAGATGAAGATGATGATCATGGTCATAATCCTCCTAAAAGCAGTTGTGGTACGGATCTTCGGAACAGGAAGTTAGAAAGTCAAGCAGGCATTTGCTTAGGGGATTCCCAAGGCCCATCAGAAAGAAGTGGGACAAACAGTGGAACAGGAAAGGACCTGGTTTTTAATACTGAGTCAATGCCATCAGTAGATAATAGAATACGAATGCTAGATGCCTGTTCACACTCTGAAGACCCAGAACATGATATTTCGGGGGAAATGAATGCTGCTCATATAGCACAAGCATCTCAGGAATCTTGTATTACACGCACTGGGGACTTTCTTGGGGAGGCTATTGGGAATGAATTATTTAATTGTCGGCAGTTTATAGGTCCACAGCATCACCACCACCACCACCACCACCACCACCACCATGATGGGTAAGTCTACCTAAAAATAAAGCAGCTTACGTTTTCTTCAGGGAGTTAATTGTAGCCTCCATTTATTTAGTTGCGATAAATTCTAGATCCGTGCTGTCCAATAGGAATATGTAAGCTACAAATGCATGTTTCAGATATGTAATTTTTAATTTTCTTTATTTTTTTTTCCTTATTGATTTATGGCTGCATTGTGCAGCTTGAGGGATCTTAGTTTCCCAATCAGGGATCGGACCTGCAATCCCCTGTGGTGGAAGCATGGAGTCTTAACCACTGGACTGCCAGGAAAGTCCCAATTTTTAACCTTCTAATGGGCACATGTAAAAAAGCAAGATAAAACAGAGAAGATTGATTTTTAATTATAAATTTTATTTAAAGCAGTAATATCCATGTCATCAGTGTAAAATAATTAAGAAACATTCTTTTTTTGTAATGCTAAATTTTCAATAATCTGTGTATGTTTACTACTGCTAACATATTCTGTTTAGACCAGCCACTTTTTCCATGTGCAGCGGCCACAGATGGCTAGTGACTGTTGTACAGGAAGTACAGATTTAGATCTTCAACTCCTTATTATACTTGCCTAAACATAGATAGAAAATTGCTTGTGGATACTTCCATTAAAGTATGATCATGAAAAGGGGAATTTTATGTACATTCCATTTTTAGGATATCAGCAGGGTTAAAGCTTCAGCGTAAAGCTTTTTGATCATCTGTGACATACACCCATTGTGTTTAATAGTGATTCTGTCACTTAGTAGTGTTACAGTATTAGGCAGAGTACTCAATTGTTCTTTCAACATCATTTTCTTGTGTATACAATAGGAACAATAATACCTATCTCATGGGCTTTATTGTGAGCATTTCATGGGCTAATATGATTGGCACATAATCAGAGCTTAATAAATATTAGCTACTATTTGTTATTATTGTCATTACAAGTAGTAATATTTGAGTTAATGATGAAATAGGGATGAGTGCTTCATCAGACTTTTTCTTAGACCTGACTGTTTGCCAGGCCTTTCAGAATTTAAGATGGTTGTTTAGGAGAATTACATATGCATACATGTTCCTACTTTATTTCCTTTGCTTTTTGGTTCTTATCTTTATCCCATATGAGTATATGGTAATGTTTCTTTTTTATTTTATTTATGTATTTATTTGTGGCTGTGCTGTGTCTTTGTTGCTGTGCAGACTTTCTCCCTAACCCTAATCAGGGTTAGGGTTAGGGTTAGGGAGAAGTTGGGGTTAGTTGGGTTAGTTGTGGTGTGCAGGCTTCTCATTGCAGTGGTTTCTCTTTATTGTGGAGGACAGGCTCTTGGGCGTGCTGGCTTCAGTAGTTGTGGCATGTGGGCTCAGTGGTTGCAGCTCCTGGCCTGGTGCACAGGCTCAATTGTTGTGGTGCATGGGTTTAGTTGCTCCATAGAATGTGGGATCTTCCTGAAGCAAAGATTGAAACCATATCCCCTGCATTGGCAGGTAAATCCTTACCACTTAGCCACCAGGGAAACCCTGATAATGTTTCTTAGTCTTGGCAGTATTGATGGTTTGGGCCACGTAGTTTTGTGTTTTGGATTTACAGCAGCGTGAATGCTGTCCTGTGCATTGTAGCATGGATGTTTAGCAGCATCCGTAGCCTGTGTCCCTGTATACTAGAGGCATCTCCTATATTGTGATTACCAGAAATTGTTTTCTAGACATTTCCTGGATGTCCCCTTGGCCTTCTGATTGAAGACCACTGGTTATGGTCTGACATTACAGAAATAAACGTTCATAGTGTTCCCCAGGACATACTGAAGACAAAGCAGTTAGTTCATAAAACCAATGTGGGTAGCATATTCAGTTTGGCACATTTTGAATTTCTTTTAGTGTTCACACCAACCCTCACCTGAAAAGACCTAATGATTTAATTTTTTATGTTAGTCATTTCCATATTCTCTGTGTATGGTAACCACTTGTGAAAATCCCCCAGTTAATACCAACCAAATCTGGATTGCAGCTTTAAATTGAAATTTTTTTTCCTGGTAGTTGTTTGATTCTGCAGTGGTTGAACAAAAGTAAATAAAATTTGAGGTTTTACTTTAAGATCTGAGTTTTTAGAATAATTCTAACAGTAAGTTTTACTGATTTTTCTCTAAAATTATTCCCTTTGAAGTTGTTTTAGTGAAGTGTTGATCGACCAGATAATATGTGGATATAATATAAAGTTAATACATAGTGCTGACTTTATGGGCTTTTATATTTTGTAAAGCTGTCAGTATCTCATAGTGTTAACAAACAAAATGTAGCTTCATTCTTGAGTATGTTGTAACTTGTGCCAAATGTTTTGAGAGAGATTTTTTTGTGAATCACAATGTGTGTTTAAATTGTAATTGCTAACTTTATGCTGCTCTTCTCTGTGTTACAGTCATATGGTTGATGATATGCTCAGTGCAGATGATGTCAGTTGTAGTAGCTCCCAGGTCAGTGCAAAATCAGAAAAAAATATGGCTGATTTTGATGGTGAAGAATCTGGGTGTGAAGAGGAGCTAGTTCAGATTAATTCACATGCAGAGCTAACATCTCATCTCCAACAACATCTTCCCAATTTAGCATCTATTTACCATGAACATCTTAGTCAAGGTAAGGTTCTGTATTAAGTAAAATGTATTCCTTTATTTAAAATGAATATAAGATATTGTTAAAAGGGATCAACAGTTGATGTTTTTATACTTCATTGTTTTTGCCAAATAACTTTCATATTATAGTTGTTTTTTTTTTTTACAAAGAAATGAAATTATTATGAATGGTCTATCATGAATATGAAGGCTAGAGTTCCACCAAGAGATATTTATTTAATAAGGAAAGGCAATTAAAAAATAATATGTAAAATTATAGCTTTGTATTTGACAAAATATATGGCTATATTGAGCTTCCCTGGTGGTTCAGATGGTAAAACCGTGTGCCTACAATGCAGGAGACCTGGGTTCAATCCCTGGGTCGAGAAGATCTCCTGGAGAAGGAAATGGCATTCCAATCCAGTATTCTTGCCTGGAAAATCCCACGGATAGAGGAACCTGGTAGGCTACAGTCCATGGGGTTGCAAAGAGTCGAACACGACTGAGCAACTTCACTTTCACTATGGCTATATTAGATTTTATATTCCAGAAGCTTAAAAGTAGGCGATTACACAGAATTTCATATTGTATGGTTCCATTTATATCAAATAACTAAGATATGTGGTTAGTGGTTTCCTGTGGCTAGGGGGAATTGGGGGAAATAAAAGGGGGGGGGGGGACTGATAAAGGATAAGGTGTTTCTTTTATCTGGGGTGATAAAAATGTTCAAAAAATGATGTTCTAGTCACTTTAAAATTAATCTTAAAAAAAGTGATAGGACATGACCAAACTTGAATGAATGGAGATTAGGGGTCGTTTAAGAATAATGGAAAATGAAGGAAGAAAGGGAGAAGTTAGGAGGGAAAACAGTTATAGAATTGGCAATGTCAAGGTCAGTATTCAACCTCTTGCTTGGTTACACACCATCAATACTTGCTAGCCTAGGAAAAATAGGTTTTGGGATGCCAGTAAATGAGAGACTAAGTACAACCTGATAGATTAGGTATATGCTGTTTTTAATGCCATGATTAGACTTAGAGATGCAATTTGTGAATCTTGGAAACAACTTTCTGACTTCAGATGTTACTTGCATAGGATCTAGATAAGGTTACTTCAGGATTTGGGGGAATGGGGGATGTGGGAGGCATGCCTTGTAGCCTGCAGGATCTCAGTTACCCATCCAGGGGCCAAACCTGGGGTCTCAGCAGTGAGAGTGCAGAGTCCTAACCACTGGACAGCTAGGGAATTCCCTGTTCTGACATTTTTGTTGTGTTATGGTGGTTGCTGAGAAATAAATGGGTTAAGATTGTGCTCCGTTGAATTAGATACTGTATTTATTAAATTTTTTGCCATTCTTCTTCTATTATAAAGAATTCTTCCAACACAGAAAGGCAAACAGTTTAAAAATGGGTGAAAGATGTGAGTAATTTTGTTTATACATAAATGAAGATATAGAAACGGTCAGTAAATACATGAAAAGATACTCAATATTGATAGTCATCTGGGAAATGCAAATTAAAACCACAATGAGATACTTGTACTCACTTGGGATGGGTAAAAAATTAAGGGCTTAATGCAATCAAATGACGCTAAAGATGGAGAGCAACTAAAACTCTCATACAGTGCTGTCAAGGAGCATAAAATAGTACAGCCCGTTTAGAGTACTGTTTTATCAGTTTCTTACAAAGCTAAATTTGTACTTACCATGTGACCCTGGAATTCCTATTCTACATATTTTACCCACGATAAATGAAAACATATGTCCACAAAAAGAGTTGTACATGAATGATAACTGGTTCATTTATGAACCTCAACTGGAATTAACTGGTAGATAAACAAATTGTTGTATATTCACACAATGGAATAAAAAGGAAACAGCTACTGATACATTCAACACCATAGATGAATGTTAAAAACATTCTAAGTGAATAAAGCTAGACAGAAGAGTATATACTATATATTATTTATGTGCACTTCTAAAATTTCTTAAAGTGATTTGCAGTGGTTGATGTCTACTCAGTGGTTGGTGGTGGGGACTGATTGTAAAAGGACAGAAGAGAACTTTTGGGGGTGATAGAAGTGTTCTGTATCTGATTTTATATTTACATTGTATTTTAATAAAACTAATTTTAAAAAGCAAATAGCAGAACAGACAAACCAAAAAAAAAACAACAAAACAAAACTTAGAGTCAAGCTACAAACTGGGAGAATACTTGCAAATCATGTATCTATGGCTTGTATCCAGACCACATAAGAACTTTTACAACTCAGTAGTAAGACAGCCTAATTAAAAATTGGGAGTTGATTTATTTCACCATAGTAGGTACACAAGTGGCTTAATAAGCACATGAAAAGATGCTTAGCATCATTAGTCATTAGAGAACAGATCCTACTGCATACCTATGAGAATGGCTAAAATTAAAAAGAAGGACCATAGCTATGTATCGGGGAGAATTTGGAGGAACAGTAACTGGTGGTACAACCGCTTTGGAAAACAATTTGACAGTTTCTTCAAATTTTAAACGTACATGTGTTTATGTGTTTACGTTATGATCCCACAATTCTAAATATTTACCCAAAAGAAAAGAAAGCATATGTGTACAGAGACTGGTTGCATCAATGTTAATGGTAGCACTGTTCATATTAGACAAAATTGGAAACTTCAAACTTTCATTAATTGTTAGATATATAAACAAAATAATATTTTCATATGATGGACTTGTTCTGTAATTGTTCTGTAATTAAAAGGACCACACTACTGATAGGTATTTCAACGTGGACAAACCTCTAAAAACATTGTGCTAAATGAACAAAGTCAGACATAAGACTATACATGCATATTGTATAATTTCATTTATATGAAATTTCTAGAAAATGCTAATTTGTGGGAATAGAAAAACAGTAGGGCTTGGGAATGGGCTCAGGGATTAAACATAATTAGGTATGAGGGAATGTTTTAAGATGGTAAAAGTGTTCTAAAACCTTATTCTAGTGGTGGTTGCATAATTCTCATTTTATGAAAGCAATGTACGTGTACAGTTTAAGAGAAAAATTTCATGTACAGTTGCTTAAAAAGAAGCAATTTTGCTTAATATAACAGAGCTAGGGAGAATTATTTACTAGAATTTGTGAATTTAATTGAATGTTTTGAATAAATTGTCTGCCTACAATGTGGAAGAGCTGGGTTCAATACCTGGGTTGGGAAGATCTCCTGGAGAGAGAAATGGCAACCCACCTCAGTATTCTTGCCTGTAAAATCCCATGGATGGATGAGCCAGGTAGGCTACAGCCCATGGGGTCACAAAGAGTTGGACATGACTGTGTGACTTAACTTTCACTTTCTCAATTCAAAAAAGTGTTTCGATATAAGACACTTAATGGAGTTATGTCCCATGGCTATATCGTTAATTCAGTTAGTGTTAGTTGCTCAGTTGTGTCTAACTCTTTGCAACCCGTGGACTATAGCCCGCCAGGCTCCTCTCTCCATGAAATTCTCCAGGCGAGAATATTGGAGTGGGTAGCCATACCCTTCTCCAGGGGATCTTTCTGACCCAGGGATCAAACCCTCTCTTGTATTGCAGGCAGACTCTTTACCATCTGAACCATCAATAGTAGTTTTTATGTTTAATTTGGGTTTCAGGTATTTGTATACAGTTCTCTTGACATGAGGTAAACATTAAATAATAATACTTAATAGAGCAGAGGCTATGAAATAGTGAAGAGACTATGAAAACTCTTCACTTCAGTAGTATCAAACTAAACAATACTATTCTCTCACTTATAAAGCAACTATTGTAATAATCTTGTTTTTATCTTGTGATGTAAGAAAAGATTTATCATTATACTTCACTTTGATTTTGTTGTTTTTATGAGTGCTGTAATTCACTTTACAATTTCAGTCAGCTTCATTCCTCTATAGTGTGGTATATTTTGCCCCTCAGGACCTGCAGTTCATAAACATCAATTCAGCAGTAATGCTGTGACAGACATTAATTTGGATAACGTTTGCAAGAAAGGAAACACTTTGTTGTGGGATATAGTCCAGGATGATGATGCAGTAAGTTATTTAATAAAGCCAAAAAACTACAAAATTACAGCAGAATGCAATCAGTATAAGTAGTAACTTAATGTATGTACATTCTTTTTTGTAGGTTAATCTTTCTGAAGGATTAATAAATGAAGCAGAGAAACTTCTCTGTTCCTTAGTATGTTGGTTTACAGATAGACAGATTCGAATGAGATTCATCGAAGGTTGCCTTGAAAATTTAGGAAACAACAGGTAAATAGGAATTGAAAGTTTTTTACATGGTAATCATATTCATAATTAATATACCATTATTAGCCTTAAAAATTTTTTTTAAGTAGTCGTGGTTTTTGTATTAAACTCTTTCCCCCCACAGTGTTGATATGTTATCACTTGGTCTTGGTTATTTCAACACGTTTTGGCACTCTTGATTAGATCCCCTCTAACAGAAATAAGGGAATAATAATACTGTCTCCTTGATTTGGGGAATGATGGTGATTATTTTCAAACTGAAGTTAAATATTCTTGAGCTATTATATATAAAGGAAGCTAAATAGGATAAGTAAAATTAAACAACTAAGCTGAAATACATACATTTTGATAATGGCATTTTTCTTCCTTTAGAGTGGATTTTTTGACTTCTGTGGTGCATAGAGAATTAGATTAGTGTTTTTTATCTGGTTTGAATTCTGCTGTATATTTGTATACTTCTTATTGGGGCTCAAATTATTACAAATTTCTTGATTTTCAGTTCTGCTTATTGATACAGTTTCCAGCTTCCCTTGTCTTATACTGCTTCGATAATATTGTTTCATTTTCTTTCATAGTGAATTCAGTTATTAATTGAACATATTAACATTTTCATCTTACCTCTGCTCAGGTTCAATATAAATGTCTAATTTTATTGACTGTGTAAAAAAATATTTTTTGACCTAATTGAATTAGAAAAAATATATTCAATATTTTATTTTATACTTTTGGTCTTTAAAGGTCTATAATTTGAACAATCACAGTAGAAAAATTGCTTATTCATGCAGGTGTAAGAAACTACTAATAGGTCCCTGTTAGTGGATCAGTAGCCTCATTCAACATGTATTTAAAAGGAACACTTTTAATGGGTGGATGATATTTCATAATTTATATACGTATTACAGAAGTTAATTTTAAAATGTTAATTGTCTTTTAATAGTCTCCTTGAAGCTACTGAACAGGTTTTTAAGTTGTATCAATTTTTATTCCCCGTATGTGCATCTGCGTATTGTATGGCCCAGCAATTCCACTGCAAAGTGTGTGCCTTACAATAATACATCCAGATGGTCACCAGAAGACACATTCAAGGATGTTCATAAAGACATTATTCAAAATAACTATTCTTTGTACTGCTGTCCACATGCCAAAAACAGAATAAGAAGGAAAAATTAAATTGTGAACTGTGTGTTAAATAAAATGTTTATAACAGTAGCAATGAAAGAACTACAACTGCAAGGAAGGGTGTGGTTGAATCTCACGAACATAATGTTGAGTGAAGGAAGCCATATATAAAAAGACTTATTTTTATTACTCTCGTTATGTAGAGTTTAAAAACAGAAAAGCTGTTTAATAGTTGGGATAATGGTTACTCTTGGGTTGTCAGTCACTGGAAAGGGGGCTCTTCCTAAGGCTTCTGGGATGCTGGTGAGGATTGCTTTCTTAATGTGGGTACATATTACATATGTATGTTCACCTCCTCATTTTGAATTGTCACTTAGGTTTATACATGTTTTTACATGAATGTTACACTTAAATATAAAAAGCTGTGTGAAAGAGGAAATATCATGTAGCCTTTGAGTCATATATTTTCAAAAGTTGTATAATAATATGGGCATATACTCACAGGCCCATTTGTTTTTTATTTTTTTTCCATTTGTTTTTAATAAAAAGATTATAAGCAATATGTGAGGCTGTAGAGTAGTTACTTCTAGGAGGATTCAGTTATTTTTTTTTTTCTTCTTTATGCTTTTCTATTTTCCAGTTTTTCCATAATGAGCACTTTTTCTCCAAGGGTATCTTAACAGAGACAGAAGGAAAATTGTGTATAAAACTGTATGGAAAATTGCCAACTTGAATTTTTAGTAAGCTTTAATTTGTTCAGTCCCAAATAACTTGAAAAAATGAAGCATTTTCATTTGTTGGAGGCAGTCCTATACCCCAGTTATAGTAACTTAATGGTGTATTGAAAATATAGTAAATATAACTATTATATTGATGTTAAATTTGCCCTCAGAATTTACTCCTTAGAGGGTTGTTGTATTTATTATTCTAGTCTTACTACTAATGTATCATATGTACCAATGCTTAGAGCATAGTAGCATTTTTTAGCCTGGACATATACAACATATCCAGTGTACACCAACTGAACTTACTGAAGTTACGCAAATTAAAAAATAATTAGTTTTGAACATCTTTTTAGAAAACCATTATTAGTTTCAGTTTACTAATGAATCAGTGGTTTTTAACTGGAGTGATTCTTTTCTCCCTTGGCAATATCAGTACTTGGAGATATCTTTGGTTGACACATTGATGAGTGGAATTGGAGATGTTACTTTGAGCCAGGGGTACTACTAAACATCCTTCAATACAGAGGACAGCCTTTTACAACAGAGAATTGTGTGAAATGTCAGTAGTGACATCAGAGTCTAAGAATTCCTAAACATAAGAATACTTTCTCCAAGCCTAGCCCCTTGTTTTTGTCATCTTTGTAGGAAAGGGTGTTAATAGGAAAGCTGTTTGTTATGTTGTAACAGATGGACCACTGCAACCTTTACTCATACACTGTTTTCTGACATGTGACCCCAAAATCCCCACAGATATCTATTTCTTGATAATGTCAACTTTTTACATGCTTTACAGAGGTTTTATTTTTTTTTAATTTTCTTTGTGCTGACTTTGATTTTCTTTCTAGTTCCTCACTTGCTGTGGTTTATAGACCTTTCAGCAATTTTTTTTTTTTTTTCTGCTTTTCTCTGATCATGTTACAGTTTATTTTACAGAATGAACTTATCTTTCTTTTGAACAGCAGTATGGCCTCATTACTTCTAAGGGGGCTTAGAGATCTGAAAAAGCAAAAGTCTTCCATAAATTGTCCATAATTCTGCCATTTATGTAGAACCTACCATAAACGCTTTAAAACATGTAGCATGTGACTTACGCACTTTTAGCCTTAGGCAGGTTGTTTTATAAGGGTATAATGACATTTCAGTGGCGCAGGAAGTTTAAAGTTATACACATAGTAGACTGGTTTGCAGAATGTTGTCATAAAGTGAGAGCATGAGGTGGACAGTAACTCCCACAATGAAAAGTCCATGACTTTCCAGCTTAGAATTTGTTACTTTGGGTCATTGAGATAAGACTGCTGTCCAGTGAGTAGGGTGGAAGTAGGGGTTGAGTTGTAATCAGCCCCTTTGATGTTTTATGTTTATTAGAAGACAGGTGTTCACATTCTGTGCTACCTAGCACAGAATCAGAATCTGTGCTACCTAGCAAGAATTGATTTGAGACTCTGGGAACCTGTCCGTTTTGTGCTTTTTTTTTTTTCTATTCTTTTGCACTAGGTAGTTTAATCCATGTGTGAAATTTTTTGCCTTTGAATACATAATTCTTGTACATATTAGGAATTTTTTTTAGAGGTTCATATAATTAAGAAATGGATGGTACTATGTACTTTTATTTGGTTTTGTTTTCTCTGTAAAGACAGTATTATATATAGTATTTCATGTCAACTGTTGGTTTATACTATAATTCAAAATGACTGAATAGCATTTGGTAAACACATCAGTCTTCTTCAAATATGGAGTCTAGGGAAAAAAACATCCAAATGTGACTTTTTTAAACTGTGAAGCCCACCAGCAAATGTGTTTATTCTCCTAAGGCAGTATAAAGTTGCATGGGTTATTCTTAGAGTCATACCACACTGTTGTTTAGTAATAAGCATCTGGTTACAACAAAAACTTGGAATCAAGCAAAGAACCAGGGCAGTTTTAAGATGATAGCATTTTTCCTGATTCTGAACTTAGTGCAATGGTCCCTGGGTATCTGTGGGGCACTAGTTCCTGGATTCCTCTGCAGATAGCCAAATCTACAAGTGCTTAGGTCCTTCATATACAGTAGTGTAGGACAGTCAGCTCTCTGTATCCCCAGATAAGGAACCTGTGGATATGGAGAGCTAACTATATCTTGTTATTCAGGACTGTTGTTCCTTTTTATCTTAAACCTGTTGTTGCCCAGGGTTGTATGTTTTGATATTTAAAATTTTCACTCTTGGAAGAATTTGTGAAATTAAGTATGAATATAATTTATGTTTTTTGTAAGCATATCAGCCGTGAAAACTATTTGGGCAAAAAAGTTGATAAGTCAAGGTAACATAGTTCTTACAGGAGAAGTGCTATAACATTTTTAAAAAATCTAGTAGTTTTATTGGAGTGTGGTTGATGCACAGTGTTGTGTTAGTTTCTGCTGTACAGCACAATATGATTTTAATTGGAACAAGTTAATATATGTGTTCTTGTGAAGTTTCCATTAACATTGAAATATAAATTATTGTTGTCACGAAGTTAATTACATTCATTGTAGAAAACTTGGAAAGTAAATTTAAACAATTTAGAGTCTGAACAGCATTGAATGCAAAAGAGGAAATAATATTTTCAGAAGATATGCAGCTGTTGCACAGTATAAGACTTGCTTTAATGAGCTATGGTATATCTAATCTGTTTGTCTGTATATTTTAAAACTATTGAAATTACACTAGGCAAATAATTTTGGAATTTGCTTCTGTGATTTTAGGTGAAATTTTCCTGTGTCCTTTTTTCGTTGTGTTATCTTACTGATTTTGTGCTTATAAAGTCAAAATAATGTGTATGTATACATTCTAGTTTTTTATGTCTTAATTTTTGGGAAAAACTCTGCTAATGTTTCTGAAATTTTGACAGAAGATTTCAGATAAATAATCTAAAATTGAAACTGATTTCTCTTGATCATCCTCTATAGTCTGCCCAAGCACCACTACTGTGCAACTTGTTGAAGAATATTAAAAATTTTAATATTTAAAAAGATACAAAATGTTTAAGTGTTTTTGAATATTTAAAGAATCTTTAATTTGCACTTACTAGATACCAGGCATTTACTCTCTTTATTTCTTCGCTGTATGCTTATTATTATTGGCCATACCTTGAGACATGAGGACCTTCTCCCTCCAGAGATCGAATCTGTGCCCCTGCAGTGGAAGCCCAGTCTTAACTATTGGACCACTGGGGAAGTCCACTGTATATTCTTAAATATATACTAATGTCGTTTTGATCTTCTGACATTCTCCTAGCATGCTGTCTTCTGGTAGTATTTTCTTCTTTGTACTTCAGAACTGTAATATAACATTGTACATTGTTGTTTTTCTTCCTTCCTTGAAAATCTTGCCTTTAAGTTCTTTGCTGGTTTGTTGTTTGAGGAAATATATACTCAGCACGCACATATGCGGGGATTTTTAATGAATAAGACAGTCTGCTCACTTAGAGCATATTCTAGTGGTCACATTAAGTAAAGGAATATTCATTAGGTGGTGATGATTGAATAAAAATTGTAAAGGAGTCAATAAAGAGGTTCGTGGAGCAGTGGGCAGGTGTTATTTAATTATTGAGTTGTCAAGGTCATTGTTTCTGTTGACAGTTGAAGGAACCTTAATACAGTGGGGGAAGGAGTCCTTCGAGTAGATATTTAGGTAAAGAGCATTTCAAGCATAGGCAATAGCAAAGGCCCTGAGGCAGGAATGTGCTTGTGTGTGCTGATGGAGCAGCTCAAGGAGGATGGGAAGGAAAAGAGGTTATACTGATAGAAGAAATGGGGACAGATCACATATGGCTTTGTAATCAAATTTAAGTACTTTGGATTTTATTTAGAAACATGAAATTTTGCAGTTTTCACCTGCTTAGCGTTTGCCATGATTTTCCTCCTATTCAGAAGTGTAGCCCTGTATACTAATACTCCTGGTACTTCTCTTGAAAAGAGTAGGCATTTTTGAAGACTGACTTGTACTCCATATTTGTTAGTAGAGTGCCAAATTTTAAAAAAAGTAATTCTTTCATGAAGCAATACTGCTCCTAAGCTTAAAAATAAAATTAATTCAGTAACTTATTAAAGTTTGTTGTGCTTCTTTCAAGGCTCATGGAAGCAGCCTTCTTGCCTACTAGGAATTCTGGGATTTGTGTATCAGTGTGTTCCCTGTCCCCCTTTTCTTGCAGAAGATAGACATACTCAGATCTTCTTGAGGTCTTTGAGTGATTTCATGTTGTCTTTTGGCTCCTTAATTCTTGAGGTTTATGGTGTGCTTCTGTTATTAACATTGCTCATAATGCAGTGATTGTCAGTTTAGATACAGTTTATATTAAGTGAGAAATAGGGGGAAAGTGATAATTTATGTAGTTTGAAAAGTGTTCTCTATATTTATTGTTTGTGGTCCACAAACCAGCAGTTTTGAGTATCACTTGTGAGCTTATTAGAAATGCAGTTCTGAACCTACCCCAGACCTACTGGACCAGAGTTTGCATTTTAAGACTAAACTTTGAGAAGCCCTGCTCTAGATAATTGACTCAACCTGCTGCTTCTTGTTTTCCTTAATTAAATCCTGAGAAACACCTATGACTGTTAAAAGAAAACTTCCATTAAAAAATTTTATATTTAAAAGTGCTTCACTTTTCTCTTATACTCAGATATTTATATAGTATATTTTACTTTAAATTTTTGGATTGAATTTTTTAAAACTTAAATTTCTTGCCACAGTGGATAATAAGCTGATACTTGAGAGAAAAAACTCTAATGTTTGCATAAAAGCATCTGTAAAACTCATTAACTCTTTTTGTATTTGATTTTAAATAACTGAATTTCTGTTAAGAGCTAGAATTAGTGATAGTAGTAAAAATTATTTTTTTCTATAAATACCTGTTTTTGTTATTTCAGATCAGTAGTAATTTCACTTCGTCTTCTTCCAAAACTCTTTGGTACCTTTCAGCAGTTTGGGAGCAGTTATGATACACATTGGATTACAATGTAAGTAAATAAAAGAAAGTATTCATTTTCAAGACTTTTTCCAATCATAATTCTCAAGGTTTTTGAGTAACTTACTAGCTGTTAATTTGTACAAGGAAAATTTTAATTTTGCATAATTCAAATGTTTTCTTAGATTTTTGAGATGCTATCTGTACCACTTAGCACCATTAGAGATTATATATACCCCTGTCAGTAGGAAATCTGACCTTTGTATTCATTGTAGCTTGAGAAAAATAGTGTAGCAATTAATTCTTTAATTTTCAGGTAAAGATTTTTTAGGGTGTTTGATCATGGCAGAAGACTCCTGAGGAGGATCCACATGTTAAGCATTCTAGGATGCTTTTAATTTTTATCCATTATTGGAATTGGTGTAGACATTACATCATGTTAGGAATAATTTTGAAACCACTGTGTTACTCTTTTACATATATAGAGAACTTATGATTAATGTTAAAGAATTCTTTCAATGATAATGTGCTGTTGATGTGATATTGATTTAATATTTGAGAAAATTCTGGAGAAAGTTCACTATCATGAGCACTTCATTAACCTCTGAGAATGTGTAACTTGCTTTACACATTGCTTTACACAAAAATAGCCTTTTTGGAGAGATTTCAGAAACTTAAAATTTAGGAAAAATTAGACCTGTTGAAGGATTTATTTATGAAACATGTAGGATGGAATTTTATCTAATTCCTTCTCAAATCTAAGATTAGTTGGTAGGAATACTTTCTTTAATCTAACTAATACGGGAAGCTCCTCTGGAGAAGGGAATGGCAATCCACTCCAGTATTCTTGCCTGGAGAATTCCATGGACAGAGAAACCTGGTGGGCTACGGTCCGTGGGGTCACAAAGAGTCAGACATGAGTGAAGAACTAATACACATACAAATAAGATGAAATTAGTTCTTCTGAGTTACAGTCCTTACTGTTTATTTTTCTTTTAATGGGGTATCTGTTTGACCTGAACCTCTATAACTGTTTTTTAAAAAGCACCTTAGAAAAGCTCTTTCTTTGATTAATTTTTACAGTGTGATTCTAGTGACAGTTCTATTTGTGAGTGCAAGGAGGGTCTTTGAGATGCTGGACAGAAGAGTAGCGGAAAGCATTTAGCATCCATGAAGTACAAGAGTAGCATGACTTTTATTTCATTTACTCTTCTTTTAGTTTTTAAATGGCCAAATTACAAAATTCAAAAGCATTAAAGTGATTCAGCTGTAGCTCACCTGTGCAAGTTGGTATTGCAGTTATTTGAGAAGGTTTATATTAAGGAGTAACAGAGGCTAACATTCTAATGGAAGTGGGAAGCTCTGAATATTCAGTTACTTATAAGTATATTGGGGCTTCCTGGTAGCTCAGATGGTAAAGAATTGCCTGGGTTGGGAACATCCCCTGGAGAAGGGAATGGCTACCCACTCCAGTGTTCTTGCCTGGAGAATTCCATGGACAGAAGAGCCTAGTGGGCTATAGTTCATGGGGTTGCAAAGAGTTGGACACAGCTGAGTGACGAACACTGCTTAATCATTTATCAGGTATATTGAGTTGAAACCCTTTTAGCTTGTTCTTTGTGTACTGTGTGCTCAGTCACCAATTCCTCCTCCAGGGGATCTTCCCAACCCAGGGATTGAACCAGAGTATCCTGTGTCTTCTGGATTGACTGGTGGATTTTTAACCACTGAGCCACCTATGAAACCCCTAGCTTGTTCCTTATTTAAATATAAATAAGCTCTGTTAATTCTAATGTGAGACTGGTGTCCTTAATCTTACTAGGTGGATCACTTAAAAGAACTCTGAGCTCCTGCAGTTAATTGGCATCAATAATAGCAAAAACTTGCATTTCGTGTGAGTCTATTATATGCAGTAGCACTCAGCATTTGATTTGATATGTATATCTCTTAAACTCTTAGGGCCCATATTTTAAAATTGGAAACTATCTCTGATCATCTTAGTAAATCTTCAGGTAACCTACAAACTGACAGGCTGGCATGGACTGTATTGTACTGTTTTATAAAATATTAACTCATGTTAGTCATTTATTTAGCATTTGACCAGACATTTTATCCCCTTCGCAGAGATTGAATATTTTGAGATTTAAACGCAATGATACTATAACTTCATAAAAATTAAGGTGCACTATAGTGTTTTTTCCTGTTCTAGAATAGATTTATCTCACCCTGTGCCTCTGAAATTATTTTTTCTTTTAATTGGTTCAGGTGGGCAGAAAAAGAACTGAACATGATGAAGCTTTTCTTTGATAATCTGGTATACTATATTCAAGCTGTAAGAGAAGGCAGACAAAAGCATGCACTGTAAGTATACTTTAACTAGGTAAGGTATGTGTAAGTCTTGATTGTCTTTCCTTTGAAAGATAAGATAATTTTTCAGTTTTCCGTTCCTTTTTTTCCCCATATAATAAATGAAAAATTTAGTTATAAAATTATAAGAGGGCATTTCTTTTTTAATATGACTTTTATAAGGTTATTTTTATAATGTTTACCTTAGGGAAATACAAACTACATAACCTTAGGAGTTGATTTATCTTCACTATTGAGTTCTTTTCATAAGGCAGTGTTTTCAGGAATCAAAAGTAAATACTTTTTTCAGAAGTCACCAGTATCTTTGTGTTAGGGCATTCTAAATATAATATGATTTAATATTATTTTAAGTAGTCCAATTGTGCATGTGACTGGTGGTAGAAGCAAAGTCTGATGCTGTAAAGAGCACTATTACATAGGAACCTGGAATATTAAGTCCATGAATCAAGGTAAATTGGAAGTGGTCAAATAGGAGATGGCAAGAGTTGAACAGCGACATTTTAGGAATCAGCGAACTAAAATGGACTGGAATGGGTGAATTTAACTCAGATGACCATTATATCTACTTCTGTGGGCAGGAATCCCTTAGAAGAAATGGAGTACCCATCATGGTCAACAGAAAAGTCCGAAATGCAGTACTTGGATGCAATCTCAAAAATGATAGAATGATCTCTGTTTGTTTCCAAGGCAAATCACTCAATATCACGGTAATCCAATCCTATGCCCCAACCAGTAATACTGAAGAAGCTGAAGTTGAATGGTTCTGTGAAGACGTACAAGACCTTCTAGAACTAACACCCCCAAAAGATGTCCTTTTCATTATAGGGGACTGGAATGCAAAAGTAGGAAGTCAAGAAACACCTGGAGTAACAGGCAGATTTGGCCTTGGAGTACAGAATGAAGCAGGGCAAAGACTAATAAGAGTTTTGCCAAGAGAGTGCACTTGTCATAAAAGACACCCTCTTCCAACAACACAAGAGAAGACTCTACACATGGACATCACCAGATGGTCAGTACTGAAATCAGACTGATTATATTCTTTGCAGCCAAAGATGCAGAAGCCCTATACAGTCAGCAAAAACAAGACTGGGAGCTGACTGGCTCAGATCATGAACTCTTTATTGCCAAATTCAGACTGTATTTGAAGAAAGTAGGGAAAACCACTGGACCATTCAAATATGTCTGTATTTAATCCCTTACGATTATACAGTGGAAGTGAGAAATAGATTTAAGGGCTTAGATCTGATTCAGTGCCTGAAGAACTGTGGACAGAATTCATGACATTGTATAGGAGGCAGTGATCAAGACCATCCCCAAGAAAAAGAAATGCAAAAAAAGCAAAATAGCTATCTGAGGAGGCCTTACAAATAGCTGTGAAAAGAAGAGAAGCGAAAAGAGAAGAAAAGGAAAGATATTTGAATTGAATGCACTCATTTGAATGCACTCTGCAACCATTTGAATGCAGAGTTCCAAAGATTAGCAAGGAGTGATAAGAAAGCCTTCCTCAGTGATTAGGGCAAAGAAAAAGAGGAAAACAATAGAATGGGAAAGACTAGACATCTCTTCAAGAAAATTAGAGATACTAAAGGAACATTTCATGCAAAGATGGGCTCAATAAAGGACAGAAATGGTAGGGACCTAACAGAACCAGAAGATATTAAGAAGAGGTGACAAGAATACACAGAAGAACTATACAGAAAAGATCTTCATGACCCAGATAATCACGATCATGTGATCACTCACCTAGAGCCAACATCATGGAATGCAAAGTGTAGTGGGCCTTAGGAAGCATCACTATGAACAAAGCTAGTGGAGGTGATGGAATTCCAGTTGAGCTGTTTCAAATCCTAAAAGATGATGCTATGGATGTGTTGCACTTAGTATGCCAGCAAATTTGGAGAAAACATCTGTGACCACAGACAGGAAAAGGTGTTTTCATTCCAATCCCAGAGAAAGGCAGTGCCAAAGAATGCTCAAACTACCGCACAATTGCACTCATCTCACATGCTAGCAAAGTAATGCTCAAAATTCTCCAAGCCAGGCTTCAGCAATACATGAATTGTGAATTTCCAGATGTTCAAGCTGGTTTTAGAAAAGGCAGAGTAACCAGAGATCAAATTGCCAACATCATTTGGGTTATCGAAAAAGCAAGAGAATTCCAGAAAGACATTTATTTCTGCTTTATTGAATATACCAAAGCCTTTGGCCATGTGGATCATGACAAACTCTGGAAAATTCTTAAAGAGATGGGAATACCAGACCACCTGACCTGCCTCTTGAGACATATGTATGCAAGTCAGGAAGCAACAGTTAGAACTGAACATGGAACAATAGACTGGTTTCAAATCAGGAAGGGGTACATCAAGGCTGTATACTGTCACCTTGCTTATTTAACTAACTTATATGCAGAGTACATCATGAGAAATGCTGTGCTAGAGGAAGCACAGGCTGGAATCAAGATTGCCGGGAAAAATACCAATAACCTCACATATGCAGATGACACCACCCTTATGGCAGAAAGTGAGGAGGAACTAAAAAGCCTCTTGATGAAAGTGAAAGAGGAGAGTGCAAAAGTTAACACAAGTACTTTGAACTTCAGAAAGGACACTGCAACAGTAATGAAGCAAATATTCATCTTTTCTTTGCCAGTGTTAATGTAAGACAGTAAATAAAAATTAAGATATATCAAGCAAACTCAATCTTTAGGAAAGCTTATCTTTAAACTTCAGTAGCAAATCTAGTGTAATTTTTGAAACCAGCTAACTTTAGGAAGCTTTTAGAATTTTGCACCTGCTTATCGATATTTAGAAATTGAATTAAGAGAGTCTATCTGCAAACTGGGATATAGGTCATAGCTCAGAGTGGCTTCTGTCTTTTGTTGGCTTGCTAATTTGGGCAATTCATCCCCAGCCAGCCTTTGGATTTGTAACATAAAAACTCATCATTGATTCAGTCTCCTTGATTGGCTACTCAGGTGCTTGTGGGAACTAGAATGTTGTGATATCACAGTCACAGTTCAGTGTGTAGTTCACAGAGCTGCTAAAGGAATCCTAAAATGCAAATCTGATCATTACCCCTTTTCTTTCCCCAGCATCCTTCACCAGATAAGGGACTTTCTTGTCTGTCCATAACAGTGTCAAACTCTTCTGACATTCAGGCTGACAGCAGTTTGGCCCCTGCTTCCCTCTTCAGACCCATCTCCTACTTTTCCTGTACCACAGACCAACACTTGATTCTTAAAATGCCTTCCTTTGCAAATGCTGACAAACTGATTCCCAGAGAACCATGTGAACTTACCTACTTAACAATCTTTCAAAGCAATTTTTATATTATACATTGAATTTTGTACATATGAATTAGTTACTTCGATTTGAAATAACATTCAGAAGTGCTTATTTTGTATCAGCTGTTTTCTTTATGAATTATATTTATGGAAATGATATATCATTAACATTTCTTGTTTAAGGAATATAGTAGTATCCCTGGAGGGACAGTGACAGTGAAACATGGAATTTCTAGATGGAAGTGGATTAAATATTAAAATTAATGTACATATTGCATAATTTTAAAATAACATTTCTTCTACTGTTGTTCTTACCTACTTATCTAATTTGAAAGTTTGTGTTCTAATAATTTGTAGATTTTTATATTCTTAAATAACAATTTTTTCCTGTAACATTTGGCTTTGGCCATTTTTTGTGTATGTAGTTAAAGATATAATTTGAAATATTTAATAATTGAGTCCTTAAATGGAAATTTATTTATTTGATACGATTTAAGATTAGGACCATTAGATCTTTAAAAATAATTAAGAAATAGGATCTCTCAGCTAATTATTTTAACGATTTTTTAAATGCAGGTACAGCCATAGTGCCGAAGTTCAGGTGCGACTTCAGTTCTTAACTTGTGTCTTTTCAACTCTGGGATCACCTGATCATTTCAGTAAGTTTTTAAATCAATATTTTAATAAGTTTTTAGATCTTCATTGATTCTTGAAAGAATCAATTGAATGTACTCATGCCTGTAGATTTCTGTGGTGATCAAATTATTCTCAGTACTAAACGTCCTATCTGTGTATGGCAATAGCAACTTGTCCCTGACATGTTCTTGTTTCAATCTCTGAATGTGTCGGTTTCTTAATGAGTGAATGACTTATTGCATGAACAAAATATTTGGGATAGGAGAACATATCATGTTAGAGTGACTGTTTTTCTTTTTTTTAACTTTTGGTTAATAGAATATTCCTTTCACTCCAGTTGGAAACAGCCACTGTCTGTATATTATATCAGGGCTAATCTTATCCCAGATTTGTTGATTTCATAGGTGACAGAAATTTGGAGACACATTTAATTTAGATGAATCTCAAACTCAATTTCATTAATAATTACTCTTAAAAAACAGAGAAATTGGTCTGGTATAGTAAGAGTATGAACCATTTCTAAATCCACATGCAAGATATCCTCACAAGAAAGGAGAAAGGTCGATTTCCTTTGGCCAGAGCACCTTTCCTCTTGCTGGACTGACACTCCACATGCCTTGTTTTCTGTATGTCTGTGTCAACAACCTCATCTATTAGAAGGACATTCTTTTTTTTAGCTGTGGTTAATGTCAAACTGCTGGGTGAGTGTTTTGCTAGCCTGAGAGATGTCTTCATGACTCTTTAAGTCCATATCTATGCTTGAGGTATGCCTTGTGTTTATTGTACTGTTTTAAGTCTGTAATTTCTTTTAAGTCAAGGTGTTTGTAATGAATATCACTAACATTACGATAACATTATGATACCAGTAGATTTCAAAATGAAGACACCTGTTTTTGATAGAAAACCCCTGTTTCATGTTACTGGGTCATTTATCACACCCATATGATTCAGGATATACAAGAAATAATATAAAATATTAAAAAAATCTTTATACATGGAGAAATCAAAATCAGATATTTTCAATATAAATTCACATGACCATTGTTTCATGTTTGTTGAATATAGATTTTCATTGGAAAAAGTTAATCATTTTTTTCAGTATTTGAATAACGAGTTATTTATTTTGCTGCTCCTGTTCCATTAAACACAGAATATGTTCTTTTTGTGTGGGCTTTAAATAGCTACTGCACATTTAAAATCATGTTTGAACTTATCCCGTATCATAATTGTACTTCTCTAACTGGTACAGTTTCTTTCAAGTATAATATGGTTACTCCAAAGTTATAGATTTTTTAAAAAGATTCTTACCTATCTTCATTTATCTCTTCTTAACTACTTACTGTGTTTAAGTTATACACTAAAGGTTGTTCCTAGTGTTTTTATATTGGCTCTCAGGGGCACAGGTTTTTAGAATGAATAAGACACACATTAACTATTTCTATGAGAAACTGATTGGATACATTTTGTATACATTTTTTGCCTCAATCTCTTCAACTGATACTGCTATTAGGTAAATATTTTCTGAGGTGGTTTTGGATCTCATCTACTTTTTGGAGTAGGGGGAGGGTCGCGAGTGGTTTCTTTTTTTGGGGAAGGAATAATATTTCTTTTTATTCTTGGTTCCACATTTCAAAAATTTCATTATCTGTATTTTGAATTAAAAGAGTTGAGAAAGGTCACTTTTTCCCTTTATATCTCAAATCAACTTTTAGTAAGTTTCAGATGCAAAACAAGAGGTATACCACATTTATTTTAACAATGTTATTTACTATTCCCTGTTCTTAAAGTGTTCTAGAAATCAGTGGGTGATATGGGCTAACACCATCTTGATAATATCAAGTATTGGCAGAGTTTGTAGCAGGGAAAGCCTTTGCTTGTTGAATGGAAGTGGTATCATAAAACTGAGTAACTGATAATATTTCGATTTTGCATTTGGTTGGAACTTGATCTGCTTCCAGCTAGTTGATCACTTGGAATATGTGGACTGTACACTAAGTTTTTAGTTCTTCTGTGATTTTCTTGTTGCTTCTGGATTTCACATATTTTTAATTTGTTTTACAGATCAGTCTTTTTTCTTTGGAATAAACCAGTGTGGATAAGGAAGACCAAAAGGGAATTAATAAGTGTTAAGATTGATTAAGATTGGTTTTAAGGTTTTGGTGCATATTTTGAAGACATTTTCACAGAACATATATTGCTCTAAAGTTAGGGTTAAAGCAAAACTTCCCATTAGGAGAATTCAGAGGATAATATTCTCTCAGGAGAAAGTAAGCATCCGAAGATTTCCTCTCCCAGGCATATTCCCTCAGACACTGAGACTACAGCCATCCAATACATGGGGACAGGCAGAAAGAGGAGACTTCAAAAGTCAACTATATTTCAATAGCCAGTTTTTGGCAGGTCTGGCAATGAGATCTTTCCATTTTTCTCTGTTCTTTGTGATGTATGTAAGAGTGAGTAGCTGCAATAGTGATTCTGGCTGTTGTCTAAAGAAGTTCTGACACAATGTCTCAGTGTTACATATCATGTATATCCCACTTACAGCTGTTTTATTGAGCGCTTTCTCTTCCACAGAGGCTAGTTTGTCTCCTTTGTTTCCTTTTCTGCCTGAGAGAGCCTGTAGTTTCTTTATTGGCCTGTTTTGCGTGGAATTAGTTGCTACTACCATAAGAATCATAATGAAGAGAGCCATTTTTATCTTGGAGATAAACCAACAGGCTCCAATGGATTCCCCTAGCTGTGTGGTTGGAATTATCATTGATGGCTAAAAATAATAGCTCTTGATTGGAGGGGTCCAAGGGTTCAGGCAACATGGTGATCTCTGCTGGGTTGCCAGTGCACTTGATAAACTGAGTGACTTCGGGGCTAATGAAGCAGACATGGTCAGAGCAGTCATGAAACTGACTATTGGCAAAGTACGCAAAGGCAAACCCAGTAACATGAACGTTGAGCCAGCTTGGAGGATCCAGTATGAGACAAATGACTGCCACAGTAGACTGTCCATGTAACTCAAGATGACTGGGTCTACCTTGTACCTACCAGGGCTGCTCAGAAATTCCAGAAGTTGCTTTGGACCTCACCACCCCAACCAGCCTCCAAGCAGCTCCATACTGGCCGGAAAAAGGATGGGGGTGGTGGTTACTTAAGACTCTATCATCTTCTCAATGCCTTCTGATTTCTGGGGAATAAGCCCATGCTCTTGAATCCCTTATGGTATACTTTAGAAATCCCTGTGATAATTTTATTCTACGCTTTTGGATTGCCTCACTTATCAGAGTTGTGATTGCCCTAATGCCTTTTCTTTGATTCTGAATAGTTCTGATTCCTTCTGACACACTTTAGAATTGTCTAATACTTGGGTCAAAGTATTAATACCATACAGATTCTGTCTGATTTCAGTGGTTTCTTAGCTAATTGTTTCCAGTGATGTGTTGCTCTTCTGTTTTAGGTAGTCAGTTCCTTTTTGTTTTATTAATTGTAAGGATCCCTTTTTTCATAGTTTACAAAAATGATGCTTATTGGCATTTATTGTTTATCTCCTATGTGCATAGAATTAGCTTTGAATATGGTATCCACTGTATTCTTTACCCTTAAACCTTAGAACTGACTTAACTTTTTGGGGATTACTTCCTTTTAATCATGTTTGCTATAATACAGTGATTGTTGATGTCTTAAAGAAAATGACTTTCCAGAACAAATGTGTCTCGTAGGATACTATCCCATATAAGTCTTGTTTTTTTAAGATGATTTATCTTTGGAGTATATTTAACTACATTTGAAAGCATAAATTATATGAAGTCTCTACGAAACAGTTTTCATAAAATGCTGTGAAGTATCTCCTTTGTATTTCTGTATATATTGGTGCTTCTAGTATATTTAATTAGGATGAAAATGTTGCATGTACCAGGATTTAAAATTTGTAATTTTATCTAGGGTTAAGTTTGGAGCAAGTTGATATTTTATGGCATTGTTTAGTAGAAGATTCTGAATGTTATGATGATGCACTCCATTGGTTTTTAAATCAAGTTCGAAGTAAAGATCAACATGCTATGGGAATGGAAACCTACAAACATCTTTTCCTGGAGAAGGTAATTTTATTTCTTGACTGTTTGTATTGTTTTTCTGTATTTCCTTTTTCTCTCTTGAAATGTAAACTGTAATGTTCATTTTTTCCTCTTTTGAAATATTTTAATTAAAAAAAAAGTTTTTTAATATTTATTTTGGTTGGGTCTTCATTGCTGCCTGGGGCTTTCTCTCGTGATGAGAGGGGGTTAACTCTCAGTGCCAGGGCTTCTCATTGCAGGGGTTTCTCTTGTTGCAAAGCATGTGTAGCCATGTGGGCTCATTGCCTCGCGGCATGTGGAATCTCTCTAAGTTAGGAATCGAACCTGTTGCATTGCAAGGCAGATTCTTAACCACTGGACCACCAGAGAAGCCCTGGAATTCTTTTTTAAAAAGATAAATATACTGCTTCTCTGCAGTCCTTGTATAATTTTTGCCACTTAGATGTTGCTTTAGTTTTGTGCTCTACAATGTTTGTATATCTAAATGAATACTTAATTTTTAGATTTACAAAAATGTTATGTTCCTTAGCTAAAGTACTTAAACTAACAGTAAGTATAACTCTTGGTGAACAGTAATAAGAGGTGTGTGGGGAGGTTTGTTATATTTATTTTAAAATCATTAGTAACATTGTGTTTCAGTATTTGAGGGGTGGTACCACACCTACTGTGTGAGAGCCCTATTCTGCAATTTTTAATTAAATGGTATGGTTTTAGCCAGTCTTCTGGCAGATATAAGCTAATGTTCAGATTTGTTGATTTCTGGGGGGGAGGGCATTTGTAGGAAGGGCTGTCATGATGTGTATTAAAGATATACATCTATCCAATTTTTATTTTTATTTATAAGATGCTGCATTTGGTTCAGTAGGTAATTTTCTATTTAGATTTAAAACTTTGATAATAAAGCAATACACTTTATTTTTTATATGCTGATTTTTGAGATTATAAAGGCTCTAGAAAGTCTCTGTGGTAAACTTGAGTTCATACGAATGAGTTTTGATAATAGAAACTAAATCACTTAATAGATTCACGACAAAGCTACAAACAAGTCTTCAGTTATCTTAATTTCAAGCTCTGACTTATACAAAACCTGTGTATTTATCTATATGTTGTAAATGTGTCTGGTGTAACTATATAATAACTAATAAAAATTTTAAATTTCCTCTGGTTTGGGTCTATAATACATCTCAAAAATGGAAGCACATATCAGCAGGTTTCAGTTAAAATCTCAGTTGTTACATTTTCCTATTCAGTGTTTTCAGTAAACTAGATTTGTTAACTTAAATGTGTTATGTTAAATCTAATAAAATGAAATCTGCTAAATTAATTATCACACATAAGCTACCTTGACAGCTTTTTTTTTTTTTTTTTTTTAAAGATGCCCCAGCTAAAACCTGAAACAATTAGCATGACTGGCTTAAACCTGTTTCAGCATCTCTGTAACTTGGCTCGACTGGCTACCAGTGCCTATGATGGTGGTTCAAACTCTGAGGTATGAATTGAGATTTGTCCTTTTCTTGGGTCAGCTTGTGGAATTTCTTTTGTTGTTTCTCAAATTAGATTACTACCAAGCATTGAATTTATTGATTCTGCAGACTTTTATTCTGAAGTCTTAAGAAGCTTTATCTTTTGGGTTTTAAAAGTTTTATGAAGCAAATATGGTAATTTTTATTACTGAAAATAATCTTGTTGTGCATAATGGAAACTTGTGATACACACTTCAAGCTGTGAAACAAATAAGTCACAAAGATGTAACGTCCACATAGGGAATATAATCAATAATATTGTAACAACTTCATATGGTGCTGGATGGTAACTGATTTTATTTACAGTAATCTTTTCATAATGTATGAAAATCACTGTGCTGTATACCTGAAACTGATAGAAGATTGTGTGTTAGTATAACCGAAGTAACATAATTTACTGTATGTTCCTTGGTTAATAAAGGATTTTGTTGAGTAGAAGTTTGATTTATCAAAAATCTGTTTTTCAGGCCTTTTTTGTGGCCAAACTTTTAGTTGCTGTTGGGCAACTTCAGAGTTCCTTTCGGTAACTTCTCTTCTGGAATGGAATATACCTAAATCATTAGTGACCATGAGGCATGATCAGTTCATTAGCTGAAGACTGTCACAGATTGCTAGTCTTATTTCTGGCTCTTATTTGGCTAGGTTGGATGACTGCGAGTTTTTGTTGAATGCATTATATATTCCTAGGCTCACCAAACATAGACTGTTGTTTGAAAGTCTTGCTTATTGGACATTTCAGTTTATTAATGATAGCTCTGATTCATGCTATCTGCACTCCACTTATATTTTTCATTAATTTTCTTTAGAGATTGAGTTGTGTTATAGAGAGAAAAGTAAACTGTTGTAAAATCTATGTGGTACAGATAACTGTAATTGTATTTAGAGCAAGTAGTTGTATATTGCTTTCATAGTATCTTCCTACCTTCTTTCCTTGTTTGAATAGTGTTTTTGTTTACTTATTTCTGTTTTTAATGTTCTGGTTCAAGCTCTTACTTTGATAGCACTATGAAAAGTTTTAATTTGGTGATTTCAGACGGTTGGACAGATCTGA
Organism: Ovis aries; assembly: GCF_016772045.2. Lineage (NCBI taxonomy): Eukaryota > Metazoa > Chordata > Mammalia > Artiodactyla > Bovidae > Ovis > Ovis aries. The sequence goes on from NC_056056.1 coordinate 46,781,404, forward strand.
TTTACCTAAAAGGTCACACTCTAATTTTGAGATAATACTGCTTTTTAAGTAGATGACATGAACACTAAAGCTATTCTGTCACATACCAGAAGGTATCTTTTCTTCACCCTAGTTACAGTTTTTGAGAACTTCCACTGTATACTTTTTCTATAATTTTCAGTGAAAACTTTTTTTTCATCTCATAGTTTAAGTCATAAGTTTAATTATCAGTTTCAGTTAGTGAAGCTTTTTAATTTTCTGTGAATACCTGAAATCAGTGACTTTCAGAATAAGTTGAATGAAAGCATGTTATGTTAACATGTTATGCTAATAATTATGTCAGTTGTTATTCCTTTGTAGCATGTTTTGAGGACTTGACTTTTTCTCACTGTGTAGTTATAACTTCTGAGTTAAATGTTATACGCATACATGGATGATTTGTAAGTAGGTATTTTTATAACTAGTACAGGTATATTTCAGAAGTTGAAGAAATTTCCAAGGTTTTTATCATTAGGAATTGCCTTTTGAATACTTTATAAAATACTAAAACTCTCTGATATTGAATGCCTCTTAAATTTGTAGCTTTGGTCTTTAGTTAACCATTGTTTGACAGTTAACATTTATAGATGGCATATTCTTGTTTCTTAGCTTTGTGGTATGGACCAATTTTGGGGCATTGCTTTAAGAGCACAGTCTGGTGATGTCAGTCGAGCAGCTATCCAGTATATTAACTCCTATTATATTAATGGTGAGTGATTTGAATTACTATCTGGTAGGTAATTTTTATCTAAGTATTTTTCTTAGGTATAATTGATATCTCTTTAATACAGCTAAATAAGAATATAAGGTTGATAATACATATCTAAACATCTGACTTTTTAGGTAAAACGGGTTTGGAGAAGGAGCAAGAATTTATTAGTAAGTGTATGGAGAGTCTTATGATAGCTTCTAGCAGTCTTGAACAGGAATCACACTCAAGTCTCACTGTTATAGAAAGAGGACTCCTTATGCTGAAGACACACCTGGAAGCATTTAGGAGAAGGTAATTTTTTAAAACCTCATTATTAGAATGAATTTTAGGCATTAAAAAAAAAAATTGCTGATATGTCCAAAAGTATTCTTAAAACTAAAGGTTTTCTTGGGGGCAGCTAGAAAACATAACTTACCGAAAGTGAAGAGTTAGTAATAGAAGTAATTTTTATTCATGATATGTACCATTTCATCGTGGAATCAGCAATATAGGTTCCTGGTAAATACCACAGAGCTTTAAATATCATAAGACTCTGAGAAGATGTGCATGAATAAAAATCTCTAGACAGAATTCCATCTCTAAGAAAGTATTACTATGATTGAAATGGCAGAACACCACTACCAAAAAAGTTTTCACTGAAACTCTGACCAGGAACATCAGATAATCTCTCATAGTTGAATCAAGTTGAGTCATTTGTTTCATTTGCTGTTTTTTTTTCTTCCTGGACTAGGAGACAGTATTTTAATTTTGAATTTCCATTTACCATGGAAACATGATCAAAAAATTCTGTGTTAATGAATATCTATATAATTAATTTAGACATACCCTGTGTAATACAGAAATAAAGCAAATTAACATTTATGAATATATCGACTGAATTAAAAGGTGAGTAGATAGTTTTAATTAAGAAATTCTGTTTGTTAAAAATCATGAGTAAATGTAAAAGTACAAAGAACTGTTGAAAAAAATTGTTAAAACTTATTTCAACTTCCAAGCTCAGTTTGATAATGAAAACCTATACCATTTATATATATTGACCTCTGTTTAAAATGTCAGAAAATACTTAATAAAGATTTTCTACACATTCCTTATAAATAACATGGCTCTGTGATTTAAAACATTTAGACTTTGCAAAATTCCTTATTTTGATTACGATTGTAAATTGTAGAAATTCTACTTAAATAATTCCTTGTGTTTTTAAAGAATGTGTAAGGGAAGTCTTGAGTCTTTTTCAACAGAAACTTCACACTGCCTCATAATTTTTATCACTTTAAAAGCTAAAAATAAAAAAGCAAATGTGGTATGTCTTATTCAAATTAATAAAAAGTTAATACATACTCATTATAAAATCCAGATACTACATTAAGATAATACTAAAGAAAATCAGAGTCTCTATAATCTACCCTTTCCTATCAGATATTTATTGTTAATGATAACAGTACATCGTCTTCTAAAATTTTCTATGTGCTGCAGGGTCTACAAACAGCAAACCAAAACAGTCCTGTTGGTTCAAGCCCTTAGTCCTCATGCAGCGTTAACTCATGTTTTTAAAATAGGTGTTTATTTAAGTCTTTTAAAACAAGTTTTTCCTAGGATTCCTGTGTTGCATTTTATCAGTTTAGTGAATTTTAGTTCAAAAGTTCCTTCTCAGGTGTACAAACTTTTTCAAACTGAAGAAAATTGATTATTATAACATCCTTAATAGAAACCTTTGTATTTGTTTATGTTTTCCTCTAAAAGTTAATCTTGGTGCTAAATAATTTATATAAATACTTTTTGGGTGGCAAGTAAATAATCTAGGAAACAATTGAATATTCAAAAACTGAGAGCTAGTTTTAAAAAATTATATAGGAATTTTCAAGCAAATCCTTGTGTAGTATCATACAGTTTCAGGTGCTTAATGTGCTTAGTGCTACTCCTAATTAAAAATTGCCTAACATTTATAAAATGAAAACATAAAGTAAATATTGTGTTTATTCCTTATATTAAAAGAGTAAATAAAAATGTCTTTTTAAAAGATTACTGTTTCTAATTTAAAATTGCCTAAACATTTTTATGAAAATATAAAGTAATTATTGTACTTATATATTGCTTATTATTAAAGGAGTAAATAAAAATGTCTTTTTCAAAGGATATTCTTTTTTAAAAGAGATAAGGTTATAATCTTAACAGTGGTTCTCAACTAGAAATGATTTTGTTTCTCTGAGAACATTAGGTAATTCCTGGAGACATTTTTGATTATCACAGCTTAAGGGAGAAGAGAAGGCAATGTTATTGGTATATATATAGTAGATAGACTACCAGACATCGGTAGTGCACCAGATTACCCCCTCATTACTTAAGAATTATCAGGCTCCAAAAGATTAATTACTCATTTGCTCATAGAAGGTGAACATTGGATCACATCTTGGAAATCAAGTACATTTATTTGCTTACTTGTTCTTTTATTCCAGAATTGCTGATTAGTTTAGACATTGATATTTTATTTTCTTAAATAAATTGAGGTACCCTGGATCCTGTCTTCAACTGAAAATCAGAAAATTAATATTTAGTGTTCATGCTTAATTGCCTGTCTCCTTTGACATATTAATCTTTATCATTCATTTTACGATTTTAGCAGTCATGGAATCGGCTCTCAAAAGTTGTTAGGCTGGTTAACATGTATTTACTGCAATACAGTTCTCTCTTTGAAAAATCTTTCCTAATACCTTTTTTCTTGCTTTGAAAATAGGATTGACAGCTTGCCATTTCACTTACTGAATTAATTAGTTCCTTTAAATTCCTCCTGCCTCTGCTACTCCCCAGTCCTCCCTTCATCTTGTTAAAAACAAACAAACAAAAAACACCCCATAATATTCTTAATGGGCCCTTTTTTTTTTTTTGTAATTTTTCTTGGAAAGTAATTTTTAAGGCACCCTTAACTATATTTACACATTTGAGTTTGATTCAATATCATGAATCCAAACTTAAATTTAATGTTGTAAATTGTAATGTATTGGACCCTTTTGTGGGCTCTTTTATTTTGTAAAATAGCAAAAACTTCTGTAACATTAAAATAGTTTAAAATGATATCCTTCCTGTATGTGGTTTTTGTGTTTTAGGTTTGCGTATCATCTCAGACAGTGGCAAATTGAAGGCACGGGTATTAGTAGTCATTTGAAAGCACTGAGTGACAAACAGTCCCTGCCGCTGAGGGTTGTATGCCAGCCAGCTGGACTTCCTGACAAGGTAGTTACATAGTTTTAGTTTCCAAATTAATAACATTTCCCAGTTCAAATATATGTTCTTTTTGTATTTTTAAATTGGTTGCATCTCATATTTCAGATGACTATTGAAATGTATCCTAGTGACCAGGTAGCAGATCTTAGGGCTGAAGTAACTCATTGGTATGAAAATTTACAGAAAGAACAAATAAATCAACAAGCTCAGCTTCAGGAGTTTGGTCAAAGCAGCCGAAAAGGAGAGTTTCCTGGTAAGTCCATTAGTTCAAATTTTTCTATTTTCTAGGTTCTATCATATATTGACTTCAAACCTTTACTTCTTTAAATAAAGACTATGAGCCGTGTTCTTGACTCCTCCCCTCCCACCCTTGGTATGGTGCCATCGATTCTTCGGCAAGAGTTAATAGTTCTCTTTTACTTTTTTTTTTAAAGATGTTATTTGCAAACATTTGTACTCATTTTTCTCCCCCCCACAAAAAAATCTGCTTTTGTAGGTTATTTGATAAACAGTGTGGGAATTAATAAGTTTGTGTCCATACACTACCTAGAACCCAACTTTAAAAGTGAAAGTGTTAGTCACTTTAAGTCGTGTCTGACTCTTTGCAACTCCATGAACTGTAGCCTGCCAGGCTCCTCTGTCCTTGGGATTTTCCAGGCAAGAGTGCTGGAGTCGGTTGCTTCTCTAAGTACCCAGTTTTACTCAGTAGTTTTTAGGGTGGGTGTTTTTTTTTGTTTTTTTTTCTTTTTGCTATATTTTTTGAAGTGTATGAAAACAATACATCATTGAGTTCCCACCTATGCATCTCCCCTTCCCTCAAAAAAGTATCATATTAAGGAATTTTCGTGTGGGCCTGAAAGGTATATTTGATTACTCCCTTTTGGTGTCTTTACATAGCACATAAAATAGGGGCTATTCAGAGGAGCAACCAGAAAAGCTGTTATATTTTACTTACAGGTTAAAGGTCTGAATGAAAATAGGCCAAATACATATTTTAAAATGCCTACCTGGTAATGTCACTTTGATAACATTAGCGGAAGAAAGTCTTGAAGTTTTAAAAGCTTCTTTTTAAGACTTTTAACCTCCCTGTGTGCAGAGTGATAATTGTTACGTCTCTTTTAGTAAGGGGCCAACAGTTTTACTACATTGTGCTTAAGATGAAATCATATGTATATTTTAAATATATCGGATCTTAAACGATTTTTAAATAATTAGTGAGTATTCTTGATAGAAGAATAGATGTTGAAAAGTCTCCCTTCTGATCCTGTCTCTAAATCTCCCATTTCCCTTCTCCTGAGGCAGATTTTCTTAGATATTTTTCAAGAGATAACAAGATATTTTTTGACCCTTGAGTTATATGGGGATTAGGGACACCAACCCTCTGCACAATCAAAAAATCCATGTATAACTTATGATTGGCTCTTCATACCCGATGTTCTTCCATATCCATAGTTCTGCATCTGTGGATTCCATCAGCTGAGAATCAGGTAGTACTCTAGTATTTACTGTTGAAAAAAGCTTGCATATAAATGCATCTGTACAGTTCAAACCTATGTTGTTCAGGGGTCAGCTATGTACTTAAAACCCAAGTATAGTAGCCTTCAGTTTATACTCTTCTATCCCTTGTTCATTGTGCTTATTATCTTAGAGAACATTCCATATAGTTAATTACGGAAAGTTACCTCATTCTTTTTAAGATCTATATATTGCCTGTAGTATGGTGGTACCATGGTTTATTTTCAGTTCAGTTCAGTCACTTAGTCGTGTCCGACTCTTTGTGACCCCATGAATCGCAGCACTCCAGGCCTCCCTGTCCATCATCAACTCCCGGAGTTCACTCAGACTTGCGTCCATTGAGTCAGTGATGCCATCCAGCCATCTCATCCTCTGTTGTCCCCTTCTTCTCCTGCCCCCAATCCCTCCCAGCATCAAAGTCTTTTCCAGTGCGTCAACTCTTCACATGAGGTGGCCAAAGTACTGGAGTTTCAGCTTAAAATGATTTATTTTACCTATTCTCTATTAAGGGATATTTAAAGTTTCCCTTCTTTTGATTTTATAGTGTTATACAGAGTATTCTTAATACATACATTATCTGACAGGAGTTGGCTAAATACCTAGTTATGAAATTTTCAGATCAAAAAGTATATTTTTGTTACATTGCAGTGTATATAAAGAAAATATGAAATGAGTAATAATAAAATGAACCACCAATGCACCTACCACCGAGAATAAGGGCTAGAACATTATTAGAAGCTAGTTGTGTGTCCCTCCCTGATGTCGTTTCCTCTTCCCCTTAACACTATCTTGACTTTTTTTTTTTTAATATTCTTTATAGTTTTACCTCCAGTGTATCTATTCTCAAAGGATGTATTTAGTTCTGTGAAACATAAGCACAGAGAAACTTGATGGATTAAGGAAAAGGGAATATGGTCTTGTTAGGCAAAGGGTCACAGAAAATGCAAGCTAAAGAAGGTATACTTTCATCTCTTTAGTAAGAAGTGAAAGTGTTAGTTGCTCAGCCCTGTCTGACTCTTTGCAACCTCGTGGACTGTAGACTGCCAGGCTCCTCTGTCCATGGAATTCTCCAGGCAAGAAAACTGGAGTGGGTAGCCATTCCCTTCTCTAGGGGATCTTTCCAACCCAGGGATTGAATCCAGATCTCCTGCATTGCAGGCAGATTCTTTACTGTCTGGAGCCACCAGGGAATCCCAAAAGATGTATTATAAAGCCTCATCGAAGGTTACCAGTAGGAAAGTTCTCAAGTTTAGGTCTTGGCACAAGGAAGACATATCTTAGTGCCATGATGTTGACAAGATGCTGAAATGCTCAACAGAAGAGTCTTTTCTTTTTCTGATCTTTTTATTCGAAATGAAATTTCGTCTCTGTGATGATAGGACTTGAAGGTGAGAGTAGAAACTTGACAGTCTGAGTAGAGAGAAAGATCCTCGGCCCCGTTCACTTTTGCATTCCTTCCTTAGACAGAGAAGGTGTGAAAATAGCAGAGATTTGCTCTTTTGGCCCTCAGGAATACGTTTTTCTAGTCACACTGATCCTATCGATTGTTTTCCACATCTAACTCACAGTAGTTGGCTCTCCATTATCATCCTCCTTGTAATTCTTTGTCTTTCTCATGTGTTGACTACTCTGTTTTCAATATCCCATACCTTCCTTATTGGTTCACTTTTTTTATTTGACTGGAATATCGTGCAAATTATCCAGTAACCTCTTGAGAGATTGTTTGAATGATCGAAAATATATTTCTGATACTTTAAATGGTAATTTGGCTGAGTATAGAATTCTAGGTCAGAAATAATTTTGTTTCAGAATTTTAGGCATATTAATGCACTTCATGGTTCTGTTGCTGTTTCAAATTGTGAAGCCATTTTGATTTCTGGTAGTTTTTACACATCCTGTTAATATTTTTTCCCCTTTTCCAGGGCTTACTGAACCTTCTTGTGCCTATTTTACAGTACTGTGCCTGAGTATGGATCTATTTTCAGCAGCTGTAATGGGTACTTTATATTCAGAGGTCCTTTTTAGTTTGGCAACTTGTATCCTCTGCTCTGGCATTCTTCATTCCTTTTGTTTAGATTGAGAAATTTCCATTTATCTTTTTTCTTCTTTCTAATAAATTTCGCTTGAAAATGTTTATATTGCAGATCTAGTAATTTTCTCAAACTTTTATTGTTTGAATAAAAAGTTTGTTTTGCCTTCATTTTTGAAAGAAATTTTCACTGGATGTAGATTTCTAGGTAAAGAAATGCTTGCTTTTCAGAACTTTGTAAAAATTTTCCAGTTATCATGTGGCTTGCAGAATTTCTGACTGAAAGTCTTGTCAGTTTTCTTATCTTTTATATATAATATGTCTTTCTAACTGTGCTTGGTTTTAAATATGTTTCTTTAACATTGAGTTTCAGCAGTGTGATTATTAATGTGCCTTGTTATGTTTATGCAGTTTGGATTTAGTTCAGCTTCTTAGGCCTGTGTATTTGTAACATTTATCAAATTTGAAAAAGATTAGCAATTATATGTTTTTAAGAAAAATTTCCCCCCTAGTCTCACCGTAATTTCTGGACCAAGTGACTTCACTTTCACTTTTCACTTTCATGCATTGGAGAAGGAAATGGCAACCCACTCCAGTGTTCTTGCCTGGAGAATCCCAGGGACGGGGCACCCTGGTGGGCGGCTGTTTATGGGGTTGCTCAGAGTTGGACACGACTGAAGCGACTTAGCAGCAGCAGATGAAATTTAGCAGTGTTAGTGCCTCATAGATCACTGAGGTGCTGTTTTTCCTTTTCCTTTTCTCTTTCTTTTCGTTCTGTTTCTACCCCTTCCTTCACTCTCTTCTTTTCCTACTTTGTCAGGTGTTGATCTTGTTCCTCTGCGGAATCAGTGTAAATAAGATTATAGATTATAATTTTGTGTCTGCTTTAGGATTTATCTTTTTCAGGTCTTGAAGGTTACTGTAAGTTCATTTGATTGCCAACTTGCAATCTATTCCCTTTTTTCTCTGTCAGATAGTTGTAGAATTGTAACAATGTACTTCATTGCAGTTCCAGAGGCTTAAAAAGTAGATGAGTGTTGTTTAACGTAGCATCATAACCTAAGAATTTTTAAGATTTCTTGTTTCCTTTTCTTGTTCCTCCCTTGTTTTTTGTTTCCAATTTGCTGCATTAAGATATTGAATTTTTAAAAGATAGCAACTTTCTTCAGAACTGTTAAGGAATAAGCAGTTCTTAGGTTAAAAATCCTCTCAAAAGTAGTAGAAGATAGAAAGCTGCTCAGTTAACTCTAAAAACCAGTTTACCAATTATAATTAAAGGGTGTACACATTGTATAAGCCTAACTCACATATCAAATAGAAACCTGAATCCTAAGTAAAGTACTAGCCATCTTAGGTATATTTTGGAGTGAAGTCATGCATGCTTAGGGAATTTAGAAGGAACCAGGAAGCGAATCAACTCTATATTATCTTAGCAATCCAACACAACTTAAGGATATTTCATCAACTGTTGTAGAAAGATCAAGTTATAGATTGTATTAGATTATCTCAATAACATAGAAATTTAATAAAAATCTACCAAAGTATTAAAGGTTTAGTATAGAATTTGTTCTGTGTAGTAGCTCATGTTTTTCTTAAGCATTTACTTTCTGCTAAATAACTGATTTAGATAAAATAGTATCAGAAGAAGGAACTCAGTGATGATTTGCAGGTCATATGATGATGAATAGGAAGCTAAAGATGTCAAGTACTTTGAAATGATTTTTTAAACATTATTTAGGTTCCTTTTTTTTTTTGGTCACGTGGCTTGTGAAATCTCCCCAAACAGGAATTGAACCCAGGGCCACAGGAGTGAAAGCACTGGATCCTAGCCACTAGACTGCTAGGAAAGTCCTTAGTTAGGATACTCTTCATTACTGAGTTTTTGTAATATATGCGAATAAAACTTTCTGAGATATATGAATGAACACCTGAATAAGTGATTATACCTAGCATTTCTGTGTACAAAATATTGTAGAGATGCCAAGTTAATTTCTTTCTTAATATATTATACCTAAATCTGAATGAAGTTTTACTTTAACTTGGATGAAACTACTCTGAATAATAAACTGTGTGAAGAAACAAAACAATATCTATTATAAGCTCTGAGAGGTTTAAAGGATAATAGATGAATTTTAATATTAGCTAATCTACATTTAAAAACTACAACATTATGATCCTCTTGAAGAGTTGTGAAGTAAATCACAATAGGTAACAAAGAAATATTCTTCGGGCAGAAAGAAAAACTCTGTTTCTTTCTAATAATCAGGGTGAATTCAATGTCTCTTTTTACACACACATGCGTGTGCACATACCCAATAACTATAGGAATATTTAGAAGATACAGGATTGGATATTCATCACACCACTGGGAGGACCAGGGTTTCTAGGTTTAGAAATGGCAAGAAGGCCCAAGGGTAAGAATCACAGATATAGCTACACAATAATTAACAATTGTGGTGCAGTTATACTTAAGAAAAACAATTGAAATGACTCTTACTAGAGGAACCCATTTTCCTTACCAGAAATATTTTCTGGTAGAATTTTCTGGAGTGGAAGGAAAATGTATTTTTAAAATGTTGAATGTCATTATGGAAAGCAGTAGTCCTGGTTCATTCATTACTGAAAGTAGTTATTTTTGTGCCTATCCAATGGAATTTGCCTACATGAAGTTAATAAAATTTAACAATACTTAAGTTTATTCATGAGCTATTTCATCATTTTACTTAATTTTCTTTCTCTATCAAGCATTTTGTTTAAATTTTTTTTCATGGATTAAACAGTAATTTGAATGCCTCCTGTTCTAATGTTGGGAATACATATGTGCCTTGTGGAACTGTCTTTTTTTTTTTTTAATGAGAGACAACTTAAATATCATATCAGATATTAATAAGTGCTATAAAAGATGATAAAGCAGAGTAAGGGGTTAAGAGTGAGATGCAGCTTTTTAGGTTTAGGATGAAGGCCTTTTAGAGCTCACATTTTGTGAACAACTTAAACTGTGGAAATGATCCATATGCATTTCTGGGGTGGAGCAGACCTTGAGATGGGAACATACTGGTGCAAGAAAGAACATGCTTGGGTAACTAAAGCATATTTTGGTACGGATGATGGTGGGAAATGAAGACGTAGGCAGCAAAGAGGACTTATACATTCTAGAAATGTCTCAATCTATTGAGGTCATTGAATTTACTGTAATGTAGAATGTTGTAGCTTAGCTTTTTCATTTCATGCCAGAACTTTATATGTGTCCTATATTCTGTTTTATTTTGTTTTGATGGGTAATAATTGGGAAGAGAGAACTGGATCATTTTAAATACATGCCGATCCAGTTCAGTTCAGTCGCTTAGTCGTGTCTGACTCTTTGCGACCCCATGAATTGTAGCACTCCAAGCCTCCCTGCCCATCACCAACTCCCGGAGTTCACTCAGACTCATGTCCATCGAGTCTGTGAGGCCATCCAGCCATCTCATCCTCTGTCCTCCCCTTCTCCTCCTGCCCCCAATCCCTCCCAGCATCAGAGTCTTTTCCAATGAGTCAACTCTTCACATGAGGTAGCCAAAGTACTGGAGTTTCAGCTTTAGCATCATTCCTTCCAAAAGAAATCCCAGGGCTGATCTCCTTCAGAATGGACTGGTTGGATCTCCTTGCAGTCCAAGGGACTCTCAGGAGTCTTCTCCAACACCACAGTTCAAAAGCATCAATTCTTCGGCGCTCAGCCTTCTTCACAGTCCAACTGTCACATCCATACATGACCACTGGAAAAACCATAGCCTTGACTATACGCACCTTAGTCGGCAAAGTAATGTCTCTGCTTTTGAATGTACTGTCTAGGTTGGTCATAACTTTTCTTCCAAGGAGTAAGCGTCTTTTAATTTCACCATCTGCAGTGATTTTAGAGCCCCAAAAAATAAAGTCTGACACTGTTTCCACCCTTTCCCCATCTATTTCCCATGAAGTGATGGGACCGGATGCCATGATCTTCGTTTTCTGAATGTTGAGCTTTAGGCCAACTTTTTCATTCTCCACTTTCTTGTGAACTAAAGCATTAATGAATCTGAGTCTCACGTATTACTGAGGGGAAATGCTGTAGGTTCTCAGAAAGCTCTAGTGGTTTTTTAATTGTAAATTTTTTATATTATTAAGCAAGCAGAAATTGATCTAATTAGACTGGTGCTAAAGGAGGATTTTCTTAGAATTTCTAAGGCTAACCTTGGAAAATAGCAAATTATGCAGGAAGCATACTTAGCACCATTTCCACTTTGCTCAAGAATTATATTTAAGCTTTATGTCCAGTAGTAGGAATTGCTATAACCATGTATTCATGTTGGCAGATAAATTAACTTTTACAAAAAGTTGACTTTAATTTTCTGCTGTTTTTTAAGGAGGCCTTATGGGACCTGTCAGGATGATTTCTTCTGGACATGAATTAACAACAGATTATGATGAAAAAGCACTTCATGAGCTTGGTTTTAAGGATATGCAGGTAAACATAAATGTGGTTTGAGTTTTAATCATCTTTTGACTTACAGTCAGTAGTTGTTTAGTTGAGGTATAGTTCAAAATCAGTCTTAAGTGCTTTTGTTAAAATTTTAAGGGAAGTTATTTTCTACCTCACAGATTTATTAAACCAAAAACTTCTTATGTCTGACTATATGTTGTTTTTTTTCCCCCTCTGTTGCTCCTGTTTTTATAGATGGTATTCGTATCTTTGGGTGCACCAAGGAGAGAACGGAAAGGGGAAGGTGTTCAACTGCCAGCATCTTGCCTACCACCTCCTCAAAAGGACAACATTCCAATGCTTTTGCTCTTACAAGAACCTCATTTAACTACTCTTTTTGATTTATTAGAGATGCTCGCATCATTTAAACCACCCTCAGGAAAAATGGCAGTCGAAGATAGTGAGGTGACTATATCATTTTATTTTCACAAAATCTTGTTTTGTCTTTGTTGACTGGAAAATAATTTTCTCAGTAATCTCTTAAATATCAGTAAAACCAAAGAATCCATTTATTAATTCATTAAGTATTTAAGTACCTAATATCCCAGACATGTTGTTTTAAGTACTGTTATACAGGGATTAAAATAGACACAGTTTCAGCCTTCATTGAGTCCAGTGGGGAAGACGGATAATTCAATGGCACCCCACTCCAGTACTCTTGCCTGGAAAATCCCATGGATGAAGGAGCCTGGTAGGCTGCAGTCCATGGGGTCGCCAAGAGTTGGACACGACTGAGTGACTTCACTTTCACTTTTCACTTTCATGCATTGGAGAAGGAAATGGCAACCCACTCTGGTGTTCTTGCCTGGAGAATCCCAGGGACGGGGGAGCCTGGTGGGCTGCTGTCTGTGGGGTCACACAGTGTCGGACACGACTGACGTGACTTAGCAGCAACAACAGTTTCAAGTAAACTAACAGGTAAACAGTTTTAGGTAGACGTAGTTGCCATGACTTGACATTAGAGATTGGTGGTAGACAAAACCCGTGAAATTAAAAGATGTTTGCTTCTTGGAAGCAAAGCTATGACAAACCTAGTTAGCACATTAAAAAGCAGAGACATCACTTTGCCAACAAAGGTACATATAGTCGAAGTTACGGTTTTTCCAGTAGTTATGTTATGGATGTGAGAGTTGTGCCATAAAGAAGTCTGAGCACCGAAGACTTGATGATTTCAAACTGTGGAGAAGAGTCTTGAGAGTCCCTTGGACAGCAAAGAGATCAAACCAGTCAATCCTAAAGGAAATAAACCCTGAATATTCATTGGAAGAACTGATGTTGAAGCTCTGGTACTTTGGCCACCTGATGTGAAGAGCCAGCTGATTGGAAAAGACCCTGATGTTGGGAAAGATTGAGGGCAGGAGGAGAAGTGGGCAGCTGAGGATGAGGTGGTTGGATGCCATCACTGTCTCAGTGGACACAAGTTTTGGCAGATTGGCCACCTGATGTGAAGAGCTGACTGATTGGAAAAGACCCTGATGTTGGGAAAGATTGAGGGCAGGAGGAGAAGTGGGCAGCCGAGGGTGAGGTAGTTGGATGACATCACTGTCTCGATGGACACGAGTTTTGGCAGACTCTGGAAGATTGTGAGGACAGGGAAGCCTGGTGTGCTGCATCCCATGGGGTCGTAAAAAGTCTGACACGACTGAGCAACTGAAGAACAGCAACATTTATATATTATTAATGTTTGGTCAAGGAAGGTATCTCTGAGGGAGACCATATAAACCTCAGCTTTCAAGATGAAAAGGAGGCTACTAAATGAAGAGAATGAAGAATAATTTGGGTAGAGTAGTCTGATTCCTGAAGCCCTTGATAATAAGGAGTTAGGCAGGTCTGGGAATTGTTTGGGAGCCAGTAAGTAGAGTGAGGAGGTAGTGGGAGAGTGAAATGAGGGAAAAATGAAATGAAAAGTTAAACAGCCATGCTGGTCATTGCAAGCTGTTTCCAGTTCACTCAAAATGGGCAGCATTGGAATGGCGTTTTGTTTTGTTTTGTTTTCAAATTTTATTAATTTATTTATCTATATTTATTTATTTAGCATCTTTGTTGGTGAGCATGGGCTTTCTCTAGTTGCAGCAAACAACTGGGCTGGTCCCTAGTTACAGTGCATGGGCTTCTCATTTCAGTGACTTCTTTTTTTGTGCAGCTTGGGCTTAGGGCCCTTGGGCTTCAGTAGTTTTGATACACAAGCTTATTCGCCCTGAGGCATGTGGAATCTTCCCTGACCAAGGATGGAACCCATATCCCTTGCATTGGCAGGAGGATTGTAAATCAATGGCCCACCAGGGAAGTCCACCATTGAAGTATTTTAAGCAGAGGGAAAGACATATATCTTAATTTTTTTTTTAAAGGTAATAGGTTTGTTTGACAGGGATAGAAAAAACAATAAGGAACCTCATGTCCTAGCATGGAAGTAGTACATGGAGGAAGAATTGACTTTAAATACCATCTTTTCAGTACTAACTCTCAAACTCACTTCTCCGGACCAAACTTCTCTTGAATTCCAGACTTAAACATTTAGTTGCTTACTTAACACTTTCACTTGATGTCCCACAGGCATCCATTCTCCTTCACTGAAATGGAATCCACCCAGTCCGAAACCTGGACTCCATCTCTTCTCTTCTTCTTCCTGAACTCGAGTCTATCCCTCCTCCTGATCCTGTCTACCACACCTGATGTTTTGACCTGTTGTCCTCTTAATTTATTTTCACTGCCACCATTCTGTTTCAGGGGACCATCTTTCTTAGAAGAATCATCATTTTGAGATTGGCAGACTGGTGCCTTTATGACTTTTCTATGTTAGGCTAACAGAGTTCTTTGCTAAGAATGTTAAGTGGCTTCTTTCTACATTTCCAGGATGTATTTGCTCATGAATTACCAAATTAAATCATCTGTTCCCCATAACCTGGTTTCTTTTGTGGTGGCACACTCTTAAATTCCCAAGAAATCCCCTTTTTATTCAACCAGAATAATCTTGATAATAATAGATGTCCATAAACCTGCATTTCCTCACCTTTAAATTTTATGTGATACTTAATAACCTTTTACTTCATGTCAGTATTGTATGGCTAGTTTAAAAATAAAAGATAATTATAAGAACTTCCTGATTTTTTGAGGAGGCTGCTAGTAATCTATGAAGTGTGTTATGGGGAGCATAAGGAGAAAACAAAAATTTGAAAAACTGGGAGTGTGATTATGATGTAATTCAAATATAAGGACAGAAAGACAGATTGTAACCCATACTACAAAAGACCTTAAGAGGTTTTTATTTGTATTAAAATGGATTGTTATTATCATGAAAGATTATAAAGCAACAAAAAGTCACAGAGTTCAGTTGTTAGTTTGGAGGATTATTTCAAGAGAAAACAAAGACCACAGAGGTAGGCATACCAGTTAGTAGCCCATCGTAATTCACCATGTGAGGCCTAAACCAGAGAGAAAACATTCATTTTGGACAGATAAATTATTACATCATGACCAGTATGCAGTTGATGGTGTGGAGTTTCTTTGTTGTACTAGATTGGTTCAGTCTTGATTACCAAAAACATAATGGGTCTTTACTATGTATGGCGTTGTATGGCCTTCTAGTCACAATGTTAGATCATAGTCACGTACACTTCGAAGATTTTTATTTTCCCCTCTAGATCATCTGCTGGAGAGTTTAGTCCCTTCCTTGTTTTCCTCCCTCTCCCCTTCCTTCTCTTTTTCAAACTGGGTATTTACAAAGGAATGAATTCTATTTTATTGAAGAACTGTCAGTACCTTCTCTTCAACTAAACTAACAGTATTAACGTGGGTTGCTTCTCTTTTTTGATTCAGTTCAGTCGCTCAGTCGTATCCAACTCTGCAGCCCCATGAATTGCAGCATGATAGGCCTCCCTGTCCATCACCAACTCCCGGAGTTCACTCAGACTCATGTCCATAGAGTCAGTGATGCCATCCAGCCATCTCATTCTCTGTCGTCCCCTTCTCTTCCTGCCCCCAATCCCTCCCAGCATCAGAGTCTTTTCCAGTGTGTCAACTCTTCCCATGAGGTGGTCAAAGTACTGGAGTTTCAGCTTTAGCATCATTCCTTCCAAAGAAATCCCAGGACTGGTCTTTAGAATGGATGGGTCGGATAACTTTGCAGTCCAAGGGACTCTCAAGAGTCTTCTCCAACACCGCAGTTCAAAAGCATCAATTCTTCGGCGCTCAGCCTTCTTCACAGTCCAACTCTCGCATCCATACATGACTACTGGAAAAACCATAGCTTTGACTAGACGGACCTTTGTTGGCAAAGTAATGTCTCTGCTTTTTATTATGCTATCTAGGTTGGTCATAACTTTTCTTCCAAGGAGTAAGTGTCTTTTAACTTCATGGCTGCAGTCACCATCTGCAGTGATTTTGGAGCCCCAAAAATAAAGTCTGACACTGTTTCCACTGTTGGCCCATCTATTTCCCCTGTTGCCCCATCTATTTCCCATGAAGCGATGGGACTGGATGCCATGATCTTCGTTTTCTGAATGTTGAGCTTTAAGCCAACTTTTTCACTCTCCTCTTTCACTTTCATCAAGAGGCTGTTTAGTTCCTCTTCACTTTCTGCCATAAAGGTGGTGTCATCTGCATATCTGAGGTTATTGATATTTCTCCCAGCAATCTTGATTCCAGCTTGTGCTTCTTCCAGCCCAGTGTTTCTCATGATATACCCTGTGTAAAGCAAAGTTTATCTTGAAATTCCATCTCTAAAATTCTCTTACCTTCAAAGTACATTAGCTTTATACCATTATACAGAAAGCACTGAATTTTTATTTTTTGTAGATGTGTAAGGATATTCTGTTGGCATCTGTTAGGCTGGGTGAATACCTCAAAATCAGTATGTGACAGCAGCTAATAGTAAAATAATGAGTACGAACTCACACTCTGGAAAATTCCAAAACTCTAAATTTTAGCTTTCATTGCTTGTTTACCTCTTAGGGTTGTTCTTTAATTAAGAAACAAAACAAAGCACAAAACCCCCAAAACTTGCCGGTTTCTTACATTGTTGTTTTTGTTCAGTCACTAAGTCATGTCCGACTCTTTTTTCTTAATACTTTTTGTAATATTGTTTAGCATACTGTTATCTCGTACTTTAGACAATTCAAATTTAACAAGTGATAATGGAAAAAAGTAGGTTCTTTAAAAGTGTTTGCTTTTCTTTTATCTCTGCTTGTCTGAGATTGAAATATAAGATATGGATTAGGAACATAAGAGAATTTCCCCAAATGGAAGGTCAAGGATTTAATTAATCAACTTTTTGTCATTCTTGGAATAGTGGCCTGCAAAGAGGAGATAGGTGATAGTCTGATTGAAATTTATTTGGATGATTTCATAAAACATTTTCACTTCTGTTTGAAAAGTTTTTCTGAGGAAAGTGGCCAGAGTTGCAGGTCACTTTTTCCTAGAAAAGTGTTCAGTAACAAGTTGAAAAACCACTGCTTTGACATAACTAACTTTACTGTATAACAAATGGTTTATTCTCATTTTAAAGTGAAATTTTAATATATTATCAAACTTGATAGTGATTTGATGCAGATTAAAATTAAGTTTAATTAAAAAACTGATCTGTTTTAATAAGCAGTTATTCTTATTTTCGTAGAGCTTAAGATGTGAAGAACTTCATCTCCATGCAGAAAACCTTTCCAGGCGTGTATGGGAACTACTGATGCTTCTTCCTACATGTCCTAACATGTTGATGGCATTCCAGAATATCTCAGATGAACAGGTAAGTTCACAAAATATTTTTACTTCCCTGGAGGATGATACCAGTTTACATTTCTACTGGTAGTATATGAGATTGGTTGTTAACCTGTAACCTCAGTAAAATTTTGCCCATTTAATAGGTTAAAAAGTGCCACTTCATTTTAAAGTTCATATATTTAATTATTAGTGAGCTTGAGTAATATGGGCTAAATATAAGGTAAGGATGGTCTATAAAATTATCTCTGTAAACAGTAAATTTGCCTTTATATTAGTGTTTTTTCATATTAGTGTATGTTCTGAATATTGCTTTGTTTTTGACAACAAAAAGTAACATTTAGAGAAAATACTATGGTTTAATGATATTTGCATCAGTGCTTATTTTGGCTGCTTATACACGGCAACTGGTAGAAATAGAGGAAAAGGGAGGCAAAGCAATTTAATATATATTAATATTTCCAGAGGCATGACCTCACATGTATTAAGTGTTAACATATCTTTGTAAAGATGTCTGTTAAAATTAAAGACACCTGTTAAACAATAGGTGTTCTGTTGGTACTCGCACTTAGTAACCCCTTATTATAGAACTTTTAAAAATAATCTTTAATTTTAACAGACATCTTTACAAAGATATATTAATACTTAATACATGTGAGGTCATGCCTCTGGAAATGTTAATATGTATTAAATTTTTTAGGGCTTCCCTGGTAGCTCAGACAGTAAAGCGTCTGCCTGCAGTGCGGGAGACCTGGGTTCGATCCCTGTGTTGGGAAGATCCCCTGGAGAAGGAAATGGCAACCCACTCCAGTACTCTTGCCTGGAAAATTCCATGGACTGAGGAGCCTGGTGGGCTATAGTCCTTGGGGTCGCAAAGAGTTAGGCATGACTGAGCAACTTCACTTAAGGTGATTTTTCAAGACTTTGTATTTTGAATGCCTTGAAAGTGAAGAAATTGGGCCTAGAAAATGGGAGTTGATGACTCATTGTAGCTCTGTGAATAACATTGTCCAGCATGCATATTAAGTGTGAATAGCACTTATATATTGAGAGTAGAAAAGAATAATACTTTAAAGTTTGTGTATTTGTATATGACTTTTTAAATGGGTAGGTGTCACATAAATATTAAATACACACTGCACTGCTGTATCCTTGAAAGTTGACACATTCAGTTAGGCTGTGTGTTTTTTATTCAGAAGATGATAAAGTACCTCAACTCTTGTGGAGGATAACAGATATATTTTTTTCCTATGCTGCTATTGTGTATTAATTTTAGCAAAATTTAAGGAATAATTGGTATTTTAAGCATATGATTAGTTCCAGTGATATAGTTGCCCTTCGTATATGTAACATTTGAGTTTTTATATATAGTGTCAGTTTCTTTAGTCTTCACCACCCGCCCCCGCCCCTGGGTGCTGAGGAGGAGGTGTGGTTCTCTTAGTAAGTTGATTTGAGAAACCTGTATTTTTCTTTTTTTTAATTTAAGAGTAATGATGGACTTAATTGGAAAGAACTGCTGAAAATTAAAAGTGCTCACAAGCTGTTATATGCCCTGGAAATTATTGAAGCACTGGGAAAACCTAACCGAAGAATAAGGAGAGAGTCAACGGTGACTGCATTTCCATTCTTATCATCAAATGTTTGTTTTCTCTCTGGAACAAAATTCCAGAGTACATTATCTTTTAATCCTCCTGCCACCCTTCCTTATTTATTTTTGCTATTCCCACAGGGAAGTTATAGTGATCTTTATCCAGATTCAGATGATTCAAGTGAGGATCAAGTGGAAAACAGTAAAAATTCCTGGAGTTGCAAGGTTTGATTATACATGTTTTGCAGTGTCTTGGTAAAAATAATTGATCTCGTGTACCAAAAGTAGGTACCACAATTACCGTTTTAAAGTAATGTACCATTTAAATAAAGCATGATTTTTAAATTATGTATTACTTTAATCACATTAGTAAACTGAGATTATTTAAGGCTTTGGTGCTTCTGTTTTTAGCACTTTTTTTTTTTCCCGTCATTAGAATACTGTGTTAGGACATCCCAGTGCCTGAAATTAAATGGTTAATGGAATACAAAGTATGTATATAGATTTTTGTAAGAATCTTTTCAAAAAATTCTTGAAAATTAGCTAGCTGTTGTTACTTTATTTACACAAGTTATATTGGTTATTTCAGCCAAAGAATAATTTCCTAAGTGAAAAATATGTGGTATTTTACTTACACACACAGACTTACACACACATCCAGTCACTGAATCAAAAAACAGATTTTACTGCATTATGTAGCTGCTTTCCTCTTACCATACTCTCGCAATTGCTTACAGTTTGTTGCTGCTGGGGGACTTCAACAGTTGTTAGAAATTTTTAATTCTGGAATTCTAGAGCCAAAAGAGCAGGAATCCTGGACTGTGGTAAGTGAAAATTCACCCTTTCAACCAGTTACAATAGCTGATTGCCACTTCTATAAGCCAAATCCATGAACCACTTGCAAGTGTTACTTTTGCTGCAAACTTTATTGTAGTAAAGGAGTGTGAAGTACAGTAGAAATAAATTTAAGGAAAAATAAGGAATCTGGTGAGCTAATTATGCAGTAAGAGTTCTCAGTGTCAACTCTGTACAAATTTTAAGTGCTAATATTAATGGTGCTGAACTATAAATCATGAACAGTTTTTCATTAGCTTGATAAGTTATATATTAATGTTTATATAGTCTTAAAATTTGGGATGATTTTTAAGAAAAACTTGTTTTTGTCTTTAGTTTTTTGAAAATATTCTTTGTTTTGGTTTGACCATTTTTTCCTTATAAGCACTACTCAAAAATGTATTTCCAGACCATTTGTGACTGCTCTGTAATGAAATAGGTACAGAATTTGAGAGAAAGCCTTTAGAAATTTTTATAGCAGTTGGACATTGACACAGTATTTTTTAAATAGTTTTTACAAAATTATTGATCTTTAACAAAATGGAAGTTTTAGGAAGTAGTACTTATTGCTGTTAACTTGAAGAAGCACTGTCCTATATTATTAGGAAAATAAAATTGCTTACTTGTGGAATATTTTAAAATTCATAATGATGGACAAAACTGCGTAATCTAGTTTTGTCTGAAATGGAAGGTATGCTCGTTTCCTGACCTCCAGCAAAGCAGAATAGCATTATCAAACATTGCATTCAAAAATTAATTTCTTAGTACTTGTATTTTAGAATTATTTTAGAGTCCAGATTTACTATTGAGTGCTGCTGCATCCAGTATGTTAAAAAATAGATACTTTTTGAGACATGTATTGCTGTCTGTTAAGGTTTTGTTAATCTTACCATTTTTTTCAATACTACTTTGCCATTTTTATTTTACATATTTTGCTACAGATATTTTCCTTCTTAGAATAAATACCTCTGCAATAGTAGTTGTTGATTTTTGACTTTTAAAACTCAGATATCCTTCGCTGTGTTTTATTGTTTTGTTTTTGTTTTCTCACTACTCTTAGAATTATAAGGTGCCTTTAAGTTCTTAGGCAAAGTGAGAGAATTTAAAAATTTTAGAGTAGTTATGTGTTGTTCATAGGATTTTTGCTTAAAAATGTCTGTTTGCTTTGAATTAAGTTTACAGATAATCATGTGCTGAAGATTTTCTCTGTTTTGCTTTAAAATTATGGATACTTTTATGAAGTATTAAGAAAAATTTACTACCATATGGCACACATTGTAGCTTGGCAACACTTGAGATGGCTAGATTGATTAAGACATAGATTGCTTTCAGATTGACTGAGATCCACTATTCATAATGTATCTCTCAATATATTAAAAGACACTGTGAATAGTCTTAAGATTCACAAACTACATTTTCATGAAGTCCAAGTTTTTTGTTTTTTCTTTTGTTACTTGAGTTTTTGGTATACTCTCCAAGATATCATTGCTAAATACAATGTCATGACCCTTTGGTTCTGTGTTTTCTTTAAAGATTTTTATTGTGTTTTAGGTCTTACATTTAGATCCTTGATTCATTTTGAGTTAATTGTTGTATATGGTGTTAGATAAAGGTTCAGCTTCATTCCTTTGCATGTGGAGATGCAGGCTTTCCACCACCTTTCCGTGAAAAGACTCTTTTTGCCACAGTGAATGTTCCTTGCATCCTTATCAAAAATCATTTAACCATATAGATGAGGGTTTGTTTTTGGGCTCTCAGTTCCATTCCTTTTTTTAAAGCTATCTTTATGCTAGTTCTTCACTTGGTGTCTGTTACTGTAACTTTGTAGTAAGTTTTTAAATCAGAAAGTGTGAGTCCTCCAGGTTTGTCCTTTTCTTTCAAGATTGTCTGTTTGGAGTCCCTTGAGATTCCTTGTGAATTTTGGAATGAATTTTTCTGTTTCTTCAAAAAACGTCATTAGGATTTTGTTAGGGATTGCATTGAATCTGTAGGTCACTTTGGATGATTCAGTTTAGTCTCTCAGTCGTGTCCGACTCTTTGTGACCCCATGAATTGCAGCACACCAGGCCTCCCTGTCCATCACCAACTCCCGGAATTCACCCAAACCCATGTCCATCGAGTCGGTGATGCCATCCAGCCATCTCATCCTCTGTCATCCCCTTCTCCTCCTGCCCCCAATCCCTCCCAGCATCAGAGTCTTTTCCAGTGAGTCAACTCTTCGCATGAGGTAGCCGAAGTATTGGAGTTTCAGCCTCAGCATCAGTGCTTCCAATGAACACCCAGGACTGATCTCCTTTAGGATGGACTGGTTGGATCTCCTTGCAGTCCAAGGGACTCTCAAGAGTCTTCTCCAACACCACAGCTCAAAAGCATCAATTCTTCGGCGCTCAGCTTTCTTCACAGTCCAACTCTCACATCCATACATGACCACTGGAAAAACCATAGCCTTGACTTGACAGACCTTTGTTGCCAAAGTAATGTCTCTGCTTTTGAATATGCTATCTAGGTTGGTCATAACTTTCCTTCCAAGGAGTAAGTGTCCTTTAATTTTATGGCTGTAGTCACCATCTGCAGTGATTTTGGATGGTATTGATATTTTGATACTAAGTCTTCCAGTCCATAAATGCAGGATATGTTTCCATTTATTTGTCTTTAATTTCTTTGAACAACTTTTTTTGGCTTTCATTATAGAACTCTTTTCAGCTCCTTGGTTAAGTTCCTTCCTAGATATTTTATTCTTTTCTTTTTGATGTTTCTGTCATTGCCTTTTCATATTGTTCATTGTTCATGTACAACTGAATTCTGTATGTTGACTTTGTATCCTTCTAATTTGCTGAGATCATTTATTAGTTTTAACACAAACAGATAAATTTCTTTCTTTCTTTCCAATTTTGATGCCTTTTATTTTTCTTGTGTATTGCTCAGGCCAAAACTTAACACTGTGGTGTTGAATAGAAGTGATGAAAGCAATTGTCCTTGAATTCCTCCTGATCTTAGAAGAAAAACTTTCAGTCTTTCACCATTGAGTATGATTTTCACTGAGTTTGTCAATATAACTTTTATTTATTATGTTGCACTAGTTTGCTTCTGCTCCTATTTCATTGAGTATTTTTATCATAAAAGGGTGTTGAATTTTGTCAAATGCTTTTTAAAGCAGTAATCAAGATAATGTAGTCTTTTCCTTCAGTTTGTTAATATGGAGTATTTACATTGATCAGTGCTCATATGTCAAACTATCCTTGCATTCTAAGAATAAGTCCCACTTGGTCATCCTTTTACTATATTGCTGAATTCTGTTTACTAATATTTTGTTGAAGACTTTCGCATGAATATTCATAAAGAATATTAGCCTGTAATTTTCTTATAGTGTCTTTTGTCTGGCTTTGATATCAGAGTTAATGCTTGCTTCATCAAATGAGTTACGGAGTTCCCTCTTCAGTTTTTGGGAAAGTTTGACGATTATTGGCAATAGTTCTTCTTTATGTTTGTTAGAGTTTACTAGTGAAGCTGTCAGGTCCAGGACTTTTCTTATTTGGGAGATTTTTGATAACTGAATCAATCTCCTCACTAGTTATAAGTCTATTCAGATTTTCTTTTTGATTGAGTTTTTGTAAGTTTTGTGTTTCTAGGAATTTGTTAATTTTGTATAGTGTATTGAGTTTGGGGACATAACAGTTGTTTGTAGTACTCTATTAAAATCTTTTTTATTTCTGTAGAAGTAGTTGAAATGTTCCCACTTCTATTTCTGATTTTAGTAATTTGGTTCTTCTTGTTTCTTAGTCCTCCTAGCTGAACGTTTGTGAATTTTGTTCTTTTCTAAGAACTAGCTTTGATTTTCAGTGATTTTTTTTTTTTCTTTAGGTCTTTCTGTTCCCTATTTTATTTATCTCTGTTTTGATTTTTATTATTTACTTTCTGCAACTACTAACCTTGGGTGTAGTTTGTTCTTCTTTTTCTAGTTTGTTAACCTCTAAAGTTCGATTTAGTTGACTCATTGGAAAAGACTCTGATGCTGGGAGGGATTGGGGGCAGGAGGAGAAGGGGACGACAGAGGATGAGATGGCTGGATGGCATCACTGACTCGATGGACATGAGTCTGAGTGAACTCCGGGAGTTGGTGATGGACAGGGAGGCCTGGCGTGCTGTGATTCACGGTGTCGAAAAGAGTTGGACACGACTGAGTGACTGAACTGAACTGAACTGAAAGTTCAGTTAATGAGATCCTTCTTTTTTTGTAATGTAAACATAGTTATAAATTTCCCCATTAACATTTCATTTGGACCATGTTTTTTATCTTCGTTTGTAAAGTGTCTCTAAATATCTTGGGGATTTTTGTTTTGCTTTCTTTGGGGTTTTTGTTTTTTGTTTTTTGTTTTCTCTTAGTAAAGAGCTGTAAGACTTTTTTCCTTAATGAATTTGGACAAGTTTTTTTGGTCAGGTATATGTGTTAAGAATATTTGCGTTCAATCTGTGTTTTGTCTTTTCTTTATATTTACAGTGTCTTTTAAGCAGAGAAGTTTTCAATTTTAATCCTAGCTAAGAAACCTTTTTTCTAAGGTCACAAAGATATTCTCCTATGTGTTCTTCTGTAAATTTTATTGTGACCTTTTACATTTAGATCTGTGGTATATTTTGAGTTAACTTTTGTATATGTAGAATGAGGTTGAAGTTTTATTTTTCCATATGGCTATCCAATTTTTCTAGCACCATTTGTGTGAAGACTTTTTTTTTCCTCACTGCAATTTTGTGATACTTTTCTTGAAAAATCAGTTACATAGTATTGCTGTGTTTCCTGGTATATTGGTATAGTTGTAACACTTAGTAGCAGTATTAGGAAAAGACGAGAACAAGGACCATTAAAGAGAAAGCTCTCGTACATAGATGATGTTCTTATTTATTTGAAGGAATTGTTTTATTAAAAAATTTTTAATGTGGAACTTTAAATCAATTAGAAATTTTACTTTCCATACTAAGCAGTATTTTATTGATGAGATACTTATTTTATTTTACATGTACATTTGTAAAATGCAAATTTTCAATTGAAAAGTTATCAAATTATTGAGAATAGTTTTCACTCCCAAATATTAGAGTATATACCACTTAATGTGGAGAGACAGCTTCTAATATTTTTGCCCTTAATGCTAATTTTGTAGGTAAAGTATTTTAATAGTTTTAATATTTGAATTCATTCCAAGCAGTGTTTTTTTATATCTTGTTAATATATGCATTTGTATGATTATTTCATGATAGAAATACAAGTATCATTTTCATTTAATCAAATACACATTTTAGTTATCTAGTGTCTATTTTTGTAAGATTGGGTTGTTATTAACTGCAGTACATGAACAGGAAAAATTTCATTACCTCATGGATTAAGTACTAGCTATAATTATTTTCATTTTCTAGTCTTTAATTTCAGTTTGTATAGTGGCCATGCGAAATTAATGAAAATTAGGTAAATAACATTTTCTTCTTATCCACAGTGGCAGCTAGACTGTCTTGCTTGCTTGCTGAAGTTAATATGCCAGTTTGCAGTAGATCCATCCGATTTGGATTTAGCTTATCATGATGTCTTTGCCTGGTCTGGTATAGCAGAAAGCCATAGGAAAAGAACGTGGCCTGGCAAGTCAAGAAAGGCTGCTGGTGATCATGCTAAGGGTCTTCATATACCAAGATTAACAGAGGTAAAGTAGAAACGTTACCATTAAACTGTAGTAATACACTCGTCTTTTAAGAGAATTTGTTTTTGTTTTTACAAAGTGAACAACACTGATATCTATGAAATGCTATCCTAGATCACCACAGTATGACCTCACAGCAGAAGTTATGCCTTCATTTTAAAGCAGTAGCAATTATGAAGGAGTAAAACTTTTCAGTTCATCATCCAAACTGCAGAGTGAATTTTATGCCATTCTATATGTTATCTAACTGTAGGGTTGAGTTCATTAGTTGGTCTCAGTAATTTTTGTGCTAAATGGAGGATCCATTCAGAAAAGCAAACTACGCTAGGTATTCCAACAGAGTAGATTTAAAATCGAGAAGTAATTTTATTCTTATGTTTTGGAGTTGTTTAGTTACTAAGTCGTGTCCGATTCTTTTGTGACTCCATGGCAGCCCACTCCAGTGTTCTGCCTGGAGAATCCCAGGGACAGGGGAGCTTGGTGGGCTGCTGTCTATGGGGTCGCACAGAGTCGGACACGACTGAAGTGACTTAGCTTAGCTTAGCTATGGACTATAGCCCCCATCTGGGATTTTACCCAGACAAGAATACTCGAGTGGGTTTCCATTTACCTCTCCAGGGGATCTTCCCGACTTAGGAATTGAACCCGTGACTTCTGCATTGGCGGGCAGATTCTTTTCCACTGAGCCACCAGAGAATCCCATGTTTTGAAGGGCTATAAATTAAAAGGGAATGTTAAGGTAATGCAGGCAATTTCACATATTTTTGAGGAATATATGTAAAAGATTATAGCTACCAGAAGTGAGAAGCCTATAGATGGGATCTTGCTGAACTGGAGTTTAGGCCTCTGAGGAACTCATTCTGTTACTGATTCTGAAATCAGTTTCCTCATCTGGTTAAAATATTTCTGGAACAGTGTTAACAGAACAAACAATTCCCTGGTGGTTCAATGGTTAGAGCTTCATGCTTTCACCACCTGGGGGCCCAGGTTTGATCCTTGGTCAGGAACTAAGATCCCACAAGCTGCATGGCACAACCAAAAAAAAACAAACCCCAGAACAAACAAAAGAAAAAGGACGTAAGGTATCTCTCAAGTATCCCAGATTGACAAACTTAAAAGAAAGCCAGCTGGTAGAGGAGAAATTTACCAGCCATTATAATGGCAGAGCAAGTTCACAGTATGGTGGGTTTGGAGCTGAACAAAAGTGGCACGATAACCAGCACAGTCAGCAATAAAATTAAGTCTTTTTGACTGTGGATTCTACTGTTCATACAATCAGTATTTGCCCTTCCACTGTTTCTGTCAGTGAACTGAACTGGGGAAGGTTGAAGATAAGTTTTTACTCAGTCTGTTCCTTATTTTGTAATCATTTGAGGACAGCAGCTTACCTCATACCTGTTCAAGAAACTTCAGAGCAATGAGTTGTTACTGATAGAAAAATAAAATACATATACTCATATATGGGATTTTTAAATAACTGGCTTAAAAAAATTTGTTCAAGTACATAATTACTAAAAATATCTAGAATGTACAACTGAGGAAATTCCCTAACGGCTCAGTGATTAGGACTCTGCACTTCCACTGCTGAGGACTCAGGTTCCGTCCCTGGTCAGGGAGTTAAGATCCTGCAAGCTGTGATGTGGCGAAAAAGAATATACAAATGAACCTTCCCCAGAGTCACAGGTCATTACCATGGGTTCTCTTTTTATGTGCATGTGTTTTTCTATGCATATGCCAATATTGTCATTCTAGTTTAGAAAAAGCATATATTTTTTCTTTTGTTTATCATAATAATTAGAGCATAGTATGTAAATTAAGTTATTTGAGGGGAAATTTTTGTTACTCTTTTTCTCGAGACGTCATCTAATAGTAAAAAAGAAACACTAATTCTTTGACTATTGTCATACAATATTTCATTTATTCTCCTTCAGTAGCCTTTTGGAAGTTTCAGATTCCAAATTTAACCTTCAAATTCCAGCCTAAGTATAGCTTGTCTTTTTTTTTTTTTAAACTTTTTATTTTGTATTGGGATAAAGCCAGTCAACAATATTGTGATAAGAGTCAGGCGAACCGGAAAGGGACTCAACAATACACATACATGTATCCATTAGCCTCCAAACTTAAATATAGTGTTTCTTAAAGCTCTCCTTATTTTGTCAGGGGCAGCTTTAGTTGATGCTCTCTTCTATTGATCATTTGGCACATTGCATATACTTGTGTTTCAGTGCTTTTTTTAAAAAAAAAAAAACTGTATTTTTGTCTGCTCTCGGTCTTTGTTGCTGCAAGGGCTTTTCTCTAGTTGTAGCAAGCATGAGCTACTCTAGTTGCAGTGTGCAGGCTTGTCATTGCCGATGCCTCCCTTGTTGGGCAGCACAGGCTGTAGGGTATGCAGGCTTCAGTAGTTGTGGCCCATGGGCTCAGTAGTTGCAGCTCCTGGGCTCTAGAATGTGGGCTCAATAGTTGTGGCTTATGGGCTTAGTTCCATGGCATGGGGGACCCTCCCAGATCAGGGAATCAAGCCTGTGTCTCCTATGTTGGCGGGCAGACTTCGCCACTGAGCCGCCAGGGAAGCTTCTGCAGTGCTTTGTATGTTATCTGCTGCATTGGACTAACTTCCCCAGGATAGGAACAGTGCTTTTATAGAGTTTAGTGCCCAGAATGAGTTTGGGCCTGCAGAAGAAATTTAATAATTCTTTATTAAGTTAGCAAATATTTTTTCTATTACATAGATTAAGAACTGAGAAATTCAGTATTAGAGTCATACAGCTTGAAAATAAGTAAACTAATGCTGAACCTCAGGATTTTTAATCTGGATTCCAAGCTTGGTTACCTGTAGTATTTATTTCAAGTGAAAAGTATTACTTCATCTACTGCCCCCCAAAATCACTGGCATGTATAATATGTAATTTTTCTTGCTCTGTTGGGTGACATGCAGATAATTTGTGGGTCAAATAGAGAGGATTTGCCTGTGTATTTTCTAAATTTGTATTATTTTCTTTTTAAAGTTGCTATTCTTATGTTTGTTTATGAAAATCTGTTTTTCTAGTATTTAATTCTTTTGTAGTATTTTCCAATAACCATTTTTAGAGTATTATATTTTTATAAATAAAAATCAAAGTAATATAGAGTCTGTTTAAAATGCAGTTTTGTGCTTTAGTGTATTTACAGATTTTTTTTTAATGTTTTTATTTTAAAGGTATTTCTTGTTCTTGTCCAAGGAACCAGTTTGATTCAGCGACTTATGTCTGTTGCTTATACATATGATAATCTGGCTCCTAGGTATGATGTTTTTACGTTATGTATGTATATGTAGTAAGAATACAGTGTCTAAAAATTTTAATTTGGAAAAACTTGAAATGTAACAGATAAATGGTTAGGGTATTTTAGTGCACTTTCATATCATTCATTTAGACTTGCATATTGTTACCAACATTTTGCAAGTTTTTATAGCGTTTTCTGTGGGTGTCCCTGTGCACACGTTTATTTATATGTTATCCTAAATTCTGTAAGAGTTCAGACATTATGGTCACTTACCCATAAAGAGTTTGATGTGTTTCCTAAGACCAAGGACAGTTTCCTGACGACTATAGTGAAATACTCAAATTCAACATTGATATAATATTATCTAACATATTATCCATACTCAAATCCCATTAATATTCTTTATAACAATTTTTTCCTCATCCAGGATAACATACTGTGTTTCATAGTCATATTTCTTCCATTTCCTGTAATAGGGGATATTTCTTATCTTTTCTTTCATGGAACAGACATTTTTGAGCATCCCAGGCCAGTTCTTCTATAACACCTTTCAGTTTAGGTTTTCCTGATTGTTTCTTACAATTAAATTCAGGCTATACATTTTAGCAGGAATACTCAATAAGTAACATATCTTTCCCAGTTCATCCCAGTGATAGCTGTTTGTCTTATTAGTGATTTTGATCAGTCACTCTGGTTTCATCCAGATTTCTCTACAGTGAAGTTTCTGATTTTTCTAATTAAAACTAACCTATGGATTACAGTGATGATGATTCTTGCCTGTATTAAGTATCAGTAGTGTTTGCAAACTAGTGATTTTCTGACACTTAGCCATTCATTTTATGTTTATTAGTTGACATTCTGTTGTGAGGAAGAGCTTTCTCTTCCTTTTATTTAGTATCAAGTTGGGTTTTTTAATGTAAGATAATTCATTACTATTACTGTTCACTTTGCTTATATGCCTTAGTTCTGGAATCAGTGTTTAGGAAGCCCTAGTTGTTGGTGTGGAACCAGTGTAATATGGATACTCATGACTCCTAATGTTAACTTGCTTCTGGGCTCTCAGTAGATAAAGCTGGAAATATTTATTTAAGGATATAGTTTAAACATGTCGTATGATCCAATTTATTTGGGCTACATTGGTGATTTTTAAAAAATAATATACAAAATTTTAATAGTGTATAAATGATACTTGCTAATACATAAAGACCTGATTCTGTATACCTTAAATAATCACATAAATTATGTTAAAGTATGTAGAAATATTTTCAAGTATTGTTTTCTCTAGGTGTTATGTTGGGCTTAAGCTTGCCATTGTTACTCAGATGATTTACAAAGTTCATGTAAGCATGTTTCAAAGTGCTTATTTATGGCTAATAGCTAGTTGTCTCTTTTTAGATGCTTTTAAAAGTCACTTTCATAAGCAATATTTGAATATAAGTAGCATGATTATTTTAAGATTGTTTCTTTTTTAGTATGTCTTTCTTTAGTGTCTGTCTCTATTGAATTTGCATTACTTGATTAATACTTGCTTTACCCCACTGGACCGTATAGCTTTGTATGTACTTTATCTCATTTTGCTCACCATTATTAGTGCCAGGCACTTCACCTATTAGTTATAAAACTTATGAATGAATAATGTAGGGAAACAAAGAAAGTGCAGTAACTTGACCTTGGTTTATATGAGGAAAAATAGGTTTTCTGTACCAACTACTAGTTACTCTCCTCCAGATAAATAAATTAACTTTTTCTCCCTGTCCTCTAACATACGTTCTGTATACTTCCACCTTCAGTTTATATGATGCTGGAAGGTTTATATCAATTAAGGTAGTTAGAAAAAACTTGCTGTCTGTTACCAAAAATCTTCAAATGCCGCAGATTTAAAAGGTACATGAGTAGGTTGCTCTTGGTAAAGTTAATTATATTAAGCCAATATGATAAAAGTTAAACATGAAATATGACCAGATCTTGATTTATAAGTTTTAACTTTTCAGTATCTTTTACTTTAAATCAGTTACACAGATTTTGAAATTTTCAAAGGCGTTTTTTAATTATCACAATTTAATTATAATGAAGTATGTATCTAGAGATCTGTGCTTTTCTTAAGAAAAAAAAAACACAGCAATTTATTTTAAGGTGAATACTAAATTCCTGTGTAACGGTGTTATCAAATTGAAAATTTTTACTGTTTTCTTTAAATTGAGGTAATACATTTTCCACTGAAGTTACTAAAAGTATCATGGGGGAAAAAATAGAACTGAAGCAATATAGAATTAAATTAGTTATTTTTCTCTGCTTTTCAATAATTTACTTTTAACTATTCCCAATGAAAATTGAATTTACCCATACCAAAAAAAGGGGCATTTATGCCAGTGTATGATTTTTTTCCTTTTAGAAGTCTTCTATTTAGATTCTAAACCATTATAACCTTTCTCTTTGTAATCCATATCACTTCAGTAACCAAATTTTTAGGCACTGTGAGAGTGCACTTAAGTCAATATGGGATTCACTCAGATTTTATTTATTAAATATGAAGTCATTTAGTGTTTGTTATAATAAGATTTTGCCAGTGATTCTTTAAACAAAAAATGAAGACCATGGAAAAATAAATTATTATCTTTCATAAAAATCTATAATCTTTTGGGAAAGTTAAATGGTGAATATAGTAGAAATAGAGTTATTTTTTAATTCATTGCTGAATTTAACTATTCCTGGTGGTATGTTTTTACTTTACAGAGTTTTGAAAGCTCAATCTGATCACAGGTCTAGACATGAAGGTAAGGGTTCCACAAAGTTGATTTTTAATAGATAAAGATTTAGATGGCTGGAAACATTTACGTATAATACCCTTCTTTGATAACGAACATTTTGTTTTCTTTATAGTGCAAGTCTTTATAATAATTTTTATAGTAACTTTTTTCCAATTTTTCTTTAGTTTCACATTATTCTATGTGGCTCTTGGTGAGTTGGGCTCATTGCTGTTCTTTAGTGAAATCTAGCCTTGCTGATAGTGATCATTTACAAGATTGGCTAAAGAAATTGACTCTCCTTATTCCTGAGGTAAGCTAAAGATTGAAGATTAGTTCTACTCTTCATATTTTTTCATATATTAGCATTGATAATAAAAAGAGCTAATGGAAACGAATGTGATTCCATAAATATATCCTGGAAAGTAGTTATTAATCCGTTAAGATCTAGAGTATTTTGAACTATGTGCACTTAAGTGTGAATGTTACTGTGTAGCATTCATATTTTTCTTTTTTTGCAGTATTTGTTTACAGAGTGGTTCTTTTGTTTTTTTTTTTTTTTCCTGAGGCTTTAGAAAGATTTGAGCCTTTATTGTAATTTATATTTGAGAAATTTATTTTGCTTTATCTAGTTGAGAGTATCCTTAGATGCAAGAGAGACCGACAATAAGTTATATATATTTCCTTTTGATTTCATTGTTGACAGTGAAGTCAGTATAATTTTCACCAATCATATCTTGATGTTACTCACACCATATCCTAAATGAAATAGTAGAAACACTTATTAGTACACTTAGCCACGATATTCACATCTTTTTTAGAGAACATTTTCTAGAATTATTAGCTTTGTATTGAATGCATATGTGTTCTTGTTCTCACTCTGTCCCAGGTAACTATTCTAACATTTGAACAAGATTCTAAAATATGTAATATGTTTTGGTTTAAATACTTTCTAAGTTGCTTCTAGTTCTGAAAATATTTTTCTTGTTACTTAATCATGTAAATAAATTATTATGAATAATCTCTTCTCAATCCTTTTTGTATTTGTCTGTTCTTGTATTTAGTGTTTGGTTTTTTTTTTATGGCCATATTTGGGAATTTCCAAAATGTTTTTACATATTACTGTATAACTTTGGGGTACTTCATTTGACTGTGTATTATTTACATGCCTGAGTATGTGATCAGGACATTGTGTTTTAAAATATGTTATTAAAGAAGCCATCTAACATATTATTTCTGGCAACGTATCAACTTTAAGATTAATTTCTTAACACTGACTCGGATTATCTTTGGACCTTGCTTTTTCATTTAGACTGCAGTCCGTCATGAATCTTGCAATGGTCTTTATAAGTTATCTCTATCAGGGCTGGATGGAGGAGACTCAATCAATCGCTCTTTTCTGCTACTGGCTGCCTCAACATTGTTGAAGTTCCTTCCAGATGCTCAAGCACTCAAACCTATCAGGGTAAGATTTTACTGTGTTCAACAGCAGGTTCTATTTCTGCATGTTCATTTGCCCCACGTTTATCATTATATTATTCTTGCAAGTAATTTTGAATACCTGTTTACTATTTATAGTTTTCACTAGGAGGATGATAGTTCTTAAAGTAACAGCATTGTAACAGCATTGTGACATATTGTGTCCATGTTACACTTTAAGGATAGATTCTATGTGCTTTGGTTTCAGCTCTGTGGGATCTCTCATGGGTATTCTGTTTTGGAAATAACATTTGTCCTTATAAGTTTTGAGCCTTGTGTTGATAAGTTGAATGACAGAAACATCATAAATGTAGCACTCTCCTTACTCAATCACAGTTGTTTTATCTTTGTGATACTTAGAATTTTCAGCTTTATTCATTACTAGCCTTGTAAACCCCTTCTCTCACATAATAAATTCAGGGCCCATTAATAAGTAAATTATACTAATCTCTAGAAATATGATGCATCGTAGGATTTTTCTTCTCCATATTTACTGTCATCAACCGTGTAAGAAATGTAATGTTCTTTATTTTCCAGATTTGAAAACTATAATAGACCATTACATGTGGGTAGATTTATATATACTCATTTTCTGTAGGTTTCTTGTGTTTTCACATTGTCATTGAATTTTTAGTTGACACTACATTATTTAGTATTATACGTTATTCATATCTTTACCAAGTAGTTTATAAGTAAGTTGAGAGTAGTGTTTTCCTCAGACTTCTCATCATTGACTTACGTACATAGTAGTTTTAATTTTAAAGAAACCAGGAATGTCTTCTTCAGAACTTTTTCTGTTAAATTTTGAATACTGTTTAGTTTGTAGGGATTTAACATTTTTTAATAAACCCTAATAGTTTTTAAAATATAATTTTAAGTTCATTTTCCCCTTTTAAACTTTTTTCACAAAGTTTAAATTTTTTTTAATAGATAGATGATTATGAAGAAGAACCAATGTTAAAACCTGGATGTAAAGAATATTTTTGGTTGTTGTGCAAATTAGTTGACAACATACATATAAAGGATGCTAGTCAGGTATGTTCAGAAAATTTTATATTAACTTGTTAATAGAGATGAATTATGTACATGTTTCTTCATGAATTTATAAGTCCTTATCATTAAGGGCAGTTTTATCAGTCTTTAATCAGTTGAAAATGTCATAGTTTTTCTGCTTCATTTGTACCTTTGTGTTTTGCTCTCATTCCTTCATTTTATTTTGACCTTAGTTGAAATGTCTTTGCTTGGTACTTATCAGTAGTTTCCTGTGTCTTCGGAGTAAGATCTGTGGATATAAAATCTTATTTGGAGTGTGAAATTTAGACTTTAAATATACAGATTTCTGTAATAGTAAGTAGATTTTGAGTATATAAAATAAAGTTGAAGTTAATAGAAATCACTTTAAGCTAAAGAGCACTATCAGTTTTCTGACCTTCTAATTTTGTTATATGAGACTACAGTGATACTGCTGTCTAACAAAGGCATTTAAAACAAGTCCATTTCGAAGAAAAGCTTGGCCACATAAAAACTTTTTTTCCTTTTTATAAATTTAGCAAGCTAAAATAAATCTAATTGATCTCACAGAAAAGTGAGAAACACTTGAAAAATTTACATTTAAATATTTAGGGAACCTTTTCTGTCAATTTTTTTCATGTATTTCAATCAAAGTCCAATGTATACACTATATATTTTAAAAGTCCTTTAACATTTGAGCTTTTTAGTTTTAAGGAACAGTTTACATCTGAATTCTTATTCTACTTTACATTTGAGAAATTTAAAAATCAATATTGACCCTGTTGTAATTTTTTCTTTCAGTTTTACTGAGTTATAATTGACATACAGCACTGTGTAAGTTTAAAGTATACAGCATAATGAGTTATATACATCATGAAATGATTACCACAATAAGCATAGTTGAAGATTATCATCTCATACTGATATAAAGTTAAAGAAATGGAAAGAGATTTTATTTTCTTGTAATGAGCACTTTACTCTTTCAACAACTTTATATAACATACAGCAATGTTAATGATATTTATCATGTTGTATATTACATCCCTAGTATTTACTTATCTTACTTCTGACCACTTCCAGGTCTTCCTCCCCTTGAACATATTTTAATGTATTTGACTTTATCCATAAAATACTAATGCCAGGTAGACATGGAATTTTTTTTTTTAAACCTGTGGTTGCCCATTTAAAGTAGGAATCTATTATTTCTTGCTTGGTATTCAAAGTAATTTTCCTTCTTGGTGATACGAGTTTCTTTGAGAATCTTCTTCTTCTTTTTTGTTTATGGCCGTGCCACATGGCTTTCAAGATTTTATGGCCCCAATCAGAGACTGAACCCACACCCTCTGCACTGAAAGCGTGGAGTCCTAACCACTGTACTGTGAATCCTCTTAAATTAGATTCTGTTTCGTGAAATCTGTTTTAATTTTGTTGCTCAGTTATAATGAGAATAAAGATTTTTGAAGTGAACTGTCTATTTAAGTTTATTTCAGAAGGTACTGTTAGAAGCAAACCTTGGTGAATTGTATGTGAATTATTATCTCAGTAAAATTGTTAAAAAATAAATCAAACCCAGTGTTTTCTCATTAAATTACTATGGCTGTCATAATTTATTGCCAACATTTCATTGATTTTTTTGAAGGACATTAATGATGTATTTACAACTATAATTTTATTGATATTATGTACAAGTAAAGAGTAGTTATATATTACTTATAATTTAATTGTCAAGTTAATGAATTTGAAGAATTCTTGTTACTTAAAAGTAAAGGATTTTTTTTTGTTTTGTTTTAGTAAATACTGAAATACTAAATATAAAAATCTGTATTTGAATTTTGTATTTTCTTTTTGTATTAAGACAACACTGCTTGACCTGGATGCTTTGGCACGGCATTTGGCTGACTGTATTCGAAGGTAAAATTTGATGTGAAATTGACAGTTTTGTTGCATAAAGATAAAGGATGTAACTGTATGACCTATCTTGTTTTACTTGTGTTTTTTGTAGCAGGGAGATCCTCGATCATCAAGATGGTAATATAGAAGATGATGGGCTTACAGGACTCCTAAGGCTTGCAACAAGTGTTATTAAACACAAACCACCCTTTAAATTTTCAAGGGAAGGACAGGTTGGTAATAATACATTATTATTACCAATAATAATAAGTATTTATATGAAATAAGACTAAGCTTTTTAATATTGTTTCCTTGTATGTGGATATGTTAAATCTCCTTAAACATACAAATATAAAGTTTATCAGAACTTTATTACTGGTAGGAACAGTGAACTTTGAATAAGATGAATCCTAGAAATACAAATCTTAGCCTTGTTTTTAGAATGCAGAACAAGTTTTAATTACTGTGACAATATGAAGAGGCTATTGTACTTAATAGTTTTTTTGTAGAATTGAATATTTTGAATTAATAGCACATGGAATTAATGTAGCCATTGAGACTTACTGATTCATACCTTAAAGGCCCATTTGACACAAATTCTATAATTGACTGTTGATAACTCCTAATAACTCTATACCAACAAATGTCTAATTTCTCTTTAGATTGTGTTATATCACTGGCACTTTTGTCCATGCTTTCATTAAGGAAATTAAGTTATGGTTTGGAGGATTGCTTTCCTGGGGTTACTGATCATCTTAGGAAACAGGAATAACCACCAGAATGGAAGATTGTCTGTCCGCCATGAACATAGGCTAAGGGATTCTTAAGATAAACTTAAAGTGATAGTCTTAGCTGTCTTAAATCTGTGCTACTACCCCTATTGCACAAAGCCCTGTTTTATGGGTTTTCTCCTGGATCTTTAAAAATTTTTCTGTTATTCTCACTGGGAATAACTTGACTTATTTATAGTCTTGCTTGGTGGAAGTCTTATGTTATATTTAAAGCAATATGTAATTTTTTTTCCCCAGTGTTTCTCAGCTGGGGTGCTATTAGCATTTTATTTTATTTTTTAAGTTAAAAAAAAATTTTTTTTCAGTTTCTTTATTTTTTTATTTTTAAAATTTTATTTTTACTTTATTTTGCTTTATAATACTGTATTGGTTTTGCCATACATTGACATGAATCAGCCATGGGTGTACATGAGTTCCCAATCCTGAACCCCCCTCCCACCTCCCACCCCATATCATCTCTCTGGATCATCCCCGTGCACCAGCCCCAAGCATCCTGTATCCTGTATTGAACATAGACTGGCGATTCGTTTCTTACCTGATAGTATATATATATGTTTCAATGCCATTCTCCCAAATCATCCCACCGTCTCCCTCTCCCACAGAGTCTAAAAGTCTGTTCTATACATCTGTGTCTCTTTTGCAGTCTCGAATACAGGGTTATCATTACCATCTTTCTAAATTCCATATATATGTGTTAGTATACTGTATTGGTGTTTTTCTTTCTGGCTTACTTCACTCTGTATAATAGGCTCCAGTTTCATCCACCTCATTAGAACTGATTCAGATGTATTCTTTTTAATGGCTGAGTAATACTCCATTGTGTATATGTACCAAGCTTTCTTATCCATTCATCTGCTGATGGACATCTAGGTTGTTTCCATGTCCTGGCTATTATAAACAGTGCTGCAGTGAACATTGGGGTACATGTGTCTGTTTCTATTCTGGTTTCCTTGGTGTGTATGCCCAGCAGTGGGATTGCTGGGTCATAAGGCAGCTCTATTTGCAATTTTTTAAGGAATCTCCACACTGTTCTCCATAGTGGCTGTACTAGTTTGCATTCCCACCAACAGTGTAAGAGGGTTCCCTTTTCTCCACATCCTCTCCAGCATTTATTGCTTGTAGACTTTTGGATCGCTGCCGTTCTAACTGGTGTGAAACGGTACCTCATTGTGGTTTAGATTTGCATTTCTTTGATAATGAGTGATGTTGAGCATCTTTTCATGTGTTTCTTAGCCATCCGTATGTCTTTGGAGAAATGTCTATTTAGTTCTTTGGCCTATTTTTTGATTGGGTCATTTATTTTCCTGGAGTTGAGCTGCATAAGTTGCTTGTATATTTTTGAGATTAGTTGTTTGTCAGTTGCTTCATTTGCTATTATTTTCTCCCATTCCGAAGGCTGTCTTTTCACCTTGCTTATAGTTTCCTTTGTTGTGCAGAGCTTTTAATTTTAATTAGATCCCATTTTTTATTTTTGCTTTTATTTCCAGTATTCTGGGAGGTGGATCATAGAGGATCCTGCTGTGATTTATTTTGGAGAGTGTTTTGCCTATGTTCTCCTCTAGGAGTTTTATAGTTTCTGGTCAATATGTAATTTTTATTCCAAAGTGTAAATATATTAATTGATCTTTCTGATAATGTATCATTATAAAGCAAAACATCATTTTAAAGAAAAAGGAATTTTTAGGTAGTGCTGATAAAGGTAAGATTCTTACGTATTTTAATTTCAAGTGATGTTTTGGTAATGGCCTTCCAGGACTTTATGTGGCTGTATTAAATACAAAGGTATATATTATGTAAATAACAATTCTGTGGTTTGTGTTCATCATTTAAAATGAATCCAAAAAAAGGGAGAAAATACATTAAAAACTTGAATACATCAAAAGAGAAATTATTTAATTTTTATTGACATTGATGTTGTCTATATTTGTTTAAAAAAAAAAACTCCTGTGAACATCTCTGTATACTTGTTCCATTGTATATTCATACTTGTTTTCATGTGTTTTAAAGCCATTTACTTGTATTATTTTTTTCTTCGAGTTGCTCAAATCCTGCCCTCATTTTCCTTTTATGTATGTATGTATGTGGTCCATTTCTTGATAATTTGTAGAATTTTTGTATGTAGAAAAGTATCCTGTATATTTGGGGATGTTTCTGGTCTTTCTGCTTTAATCTATGGATCTGTTCGTTCTCCAGTATTGTATTCTAATTAAGCAGAGTTAAAGTTTTCAGTTAATGTCTTATGGAGATTGTCCATCTTCATTATTAGTCCTTTTCAGAATTGTCTTGGTTTATTTTTCCACAACGAACTTTAGAATCAGTGTGTCTCATTCTTTCAAAAATTAAAATTCTGATACTTTTCAACTTGGGGTTGTGTTAAATTTATGGCTTGATATAGAAAATATTAAAATTATATTAAATTGCCTATACAAGAGCAGTATTTGTCTCCTTATTTATGAAGACCAGTCTTTTTGTGTTATCCAATTTAATGTCATTTAGAATTTGAATTTTAGGAATTTTTAATAAAGATTCTGCTTAGGAGTTTTCTTAGGTATCGTAAATGGACTTTTTTCTTCAATTTTGTTTTCTAATTAGCTGTTAATGAAGAGTAAGGATTTGTGTATATGAATTTGTTGCAGGCCACCTTAAGTTAGTTTATTGTTTGCAGATTTTCTCTTCCTACTTTATTTTTCTAGAGATATAAATTGTGAGAAACCTTGTTTACATGTTGTTTACAGTAGGAATGGAAGGAGTTTTAACAATGTTATTTAACTCTTTGAATTTCTTCTGAATTACATGTCAAACATCACACTCAGACCTATTCTCTCAGGTATCTGTTTGAGATTCTTCTTTCTGTGAAGTATACCGGAATGGCTGCACTGTTATAATGGTACATTATAACTTTCGATCTAAATAGGTCAAAAAGAGTATGATCTTTGACACATAATTCAGAAGAAATTCAAAGAGTTAAATAGCATTGTTAAAACTCCTTCCATTCCTATTGTTAATACGGGCTTCCCTTGTGGCTTTAGATGGTAAAGAATGTGCTTGCAATGCAGGAGATGCAGGTATGATGCCTGGGTTGGGAAGATCACTGGAGAAGGGAATGACTCCAGTATTCTTGCCTGGAGAATTCCATGGACTGAGAAGCCTGTTGGGCTAGAGTCCATGGGGTCACAAAGAGTCAGACATGACTGAGCTACTAAGACATGTTAATAAACATGCTGCTCTTTGGCTTAAGGCCACCTGCTTTCCTGGTAAACTCTAGAGTGAGGAAAACAAAAGTACTGTTCATTTCAGCATGGTTTTACCAACCCTAATATTTTAATTAAAATACTTTTATCATAGGCCTTACGTATATTTTGTCAAAACTTTGAAGCTATGAATATTTAGCTTTTTTAGTTTCTATATTTAAATTAT
Organism: Ovis aries; assembly: GCF_016772045.2. Classification (NCBI taxonomy): domain Eukaryota; kingdom Metazoa; phylum Chordata; class Mammalia; order Artiodactyla; family Bovidae; genus Ovis; species Ovis aries. Next base: position 46,821,800 of record NC_056056.1, read on the forward strand.
CAAAGATAGTTCATTGTTACACTAGTTACTAGCCAATTCTATTTCTGTTTGAGTGAGTGACATATTTCCAGTTCACGTGAACATGCTACTCTGTGTCTCCAAGACAGTCTTCTCCTTCTCAGTTATAGAATAGATGAGATATAACCTTATTGTCAGTTTATCAGCTATATAAAATAAGCCTCTGTTCACCTTCTATACTTCTTAGCCAAGCTTACTTCTCTTTGCCAAGTCAGAAACTATGCACTGTACTCTGTTTGACAACAATGAGATGGAGGAGGTGAGATCATTAATGGGAAAATATTCTAAATTGTCCTTCATTTGGTACCTGTGTCGGAGGGTCCCAAGATCACTACCAGATTTGGTGATTCACTAGAAGGACCCAAAGGACTCAGTATGTAATTGTATTCATGACAAAACTTTTATTCAGCAAAGAAAAAGTATGGGGCCAGATGTGGTGGAAACCAGGTATGCCTTTCTAAGAGTCACCTCCCAGAGGAGTTGCATGGGATGTGCTTAATTCCCCCAGCAATGATTGTGACATTGAGGTGCTGTCTGCCTGGGATGCGCTGTTCAGCCAAGCAGTTCAGGGGTTTTATCAGGGGTTTGGTCATATAGGCACATAATACCTGCATAATGGACCACAGTTACTGAAATTCAGATGAAAAGCAAGTATTCTGTGTAAACTAAATACAGATAGCCATAGTGGGCCACTTTTATCACTTCAGGAAAGTTTTATAACAGAGGAGGGAACTGTTCAGCGTTCAAGAATTCAGACAGCAGTCAAGAGCCAACCTTAAAGTGCAGCCTTTTCTAAGGGTAGCAGTCTCAGTCTTAACAATATTACCTCTTTTCTACATAGTACTCCAGGAGGTTTTATACCCCAGAACAGTATACCATCGTACTACTTGAGATGGCTGAGGGAGATAACTTTCTTTGGAATAGTAGGAAAGGACCAATTAAAGAACAGGTTGGGAAAAGTGACCCTTCCTCAGGCAGATTAGGGAAAAACACCTATAGGATGTATTTTACATGGTTAAGCCTTGCACCTCAGTTTGAACTTCACTGTTATTGAAGTTAAGAGCTTGACGTTGTAATTTCTGACTGCAGCACCTTCCAGGTCTGACGCCAGGCTAGATTGTTAACCTGTTTTGTGTTTTGTTTGTTTTGAGGCCTCTGAATAGTATCTGGCACTTGTAAGTGCACATTATAAGTGAGTTGCTGCTGTTGCTACTACTACTATAATTATTAGAGTGAAATAAGGAGAAGCTTAAGTAAATACAGAGAAAGTCAAGATAGGGAGTAATGAGTCCTAGGTTAAAATGTTTAATCACTGAATGGTGTCAAAAACAATATACTGTCATTGGGACTGTAAACGATCAGATATTAGGAAGGGAGAGAAAAGTAAAGTTGAGCGCCTTCTCCCATTTTACTTTTCTCTAAGAGAAATAACGTTAGGGAATACTTTCAGATGATGGTATGTGATGTTCCTTTAAGTTTAAAACAATCCTTTAGTAAACTTTTGATTGTCATATAGTCCAGTTTACTCTATAGAATTTACTATATTTGAGATATTAATTTCTAAGCTTGGATAATATACTTGGTCTTTCTTTTTATCTCCCCCAGGAATTTTTAAGAGATATCTTCAATCTCCTGTTTTTGTTGCCTAGTCTAAAAGATAGACAACAGCCAAAGTGCAAATCACATTCTTCAAGAGCTGCTGCTTATGACTTGTTAGTGGAGATGGTAAAGGGATCTGTTGAAAACTACAGATTAATACATAACTGGGTTATGGCACAACACATGCAGTGTAAGCATGCTTCTTTTCCTTTAATCTTTGTCAATTTTGTTCATGGAAATAAGATTTTGGAGGGCATGATTTAAAGACAGAATTCACCATTCATATGATAAAAAGACAGAATTCATCATTCATACGTTTTAACAATGTAAAATTGATGCTAGGATGTATGAAGTTAAAAAGGGAATATTGGTTTTTGAATTTAAAGCAACAGTTGTGATGAACTTTTTCAGAGATATGTGAAATACTTTGGCATTTTGGGGTTAAATAATTTAGTGCCAAGTAAAGTCAAGTTCTGACAGTCTTTTGAATATTTAGGAATGAGTTAGTTTTACTGTGTGTTTGAAATGTACCAAATATTTTATGTATGTGAACTAAATATGTATATGAACTAAATGAGTAATATAAACCTAAGTAATATGTATATGAATTAAATAAGTAACAGGTATAGTGGCTGTTAGTGAAAGCAGAATACATTATGTTTAATAGTTTGCTTGGGGGGTGCCTTTTTCTCCCTCCTTTTTTCAGCAGCTCACGCACCTTATAAGTGGGACTACTGGCCTCATGAAGATGTCCGTGCTGAGTGTAGATTTGTTGGCTTGACTAACCTCGGAGCTACTTGTTACTTGGCTTCTACTATTCAGCAACTTTATATGATACCTGAGGCAAGACAGGCTGTTTTCACTGCTAAGGTACAGTTTTCTGTACTTTAAAAGTTAAAACTTTAAAACAGAATTTTAAAACTTTGTTAATAGATCCTGATTCAGTTTAGTAAATATTGTTTGAGAAAATAATTTTAATTAAAATTGACAAAATTGGATATTACTAGCTAACTTATATATATTTGAATTATTTTAACATTTCAATTGATTATTCCAAACGCGACAGTATAATTTATTTAGCAAAGGAAAATACAGTTGTGGAATATACACACTCAGTGTATTGAATGAACACGTTATTTTCAGTAAAAAATATAAATTTTATTTACATAGATAATAAGCAAAGCCTAAAACAAAATAGGAAATTATTATTAGAATCACTGAACTTGTTATTTTTTAATATTTTAAGGTAAATTTGACTGTGGCCTAGTTTATTTAAGTAAGCTCTACTTTATGTTATTTTTGTTAATTTGTTCTTTGTAGTTTTCATTCTTTGTTTGCCATGGGCTGTTTCTTAGTTTGCCTTCTGGACTGCTTTTATAAGATTTTGGCAGACTTTCTTTATACCTGAATTTTTGTTTTCTTCTACATGTCATCTTGATGTCCTTGCTTTCCCAACCTCACCCCCCACCACAAAGTACTGAAATTGTATATCTTTAGTGAATCCTTACTATGTTTAAGGTGTGCTTCGAAGTCTCCAAATTTACAATATACTCAAATGGATTTCTTTTTTTTTTGCTTTAGTTAAATTGATGTCTTTATCATCTAACTGATTATAATTAGAAGTTGATTTCATTAGGCATGTGTAAAGTTTTGTGACTAAATTAGGTTGTCCCCATTTGTATAACTTTATAGAACCACTTATTAAAGAAGCGTGTTTTCAGTGATTTTCTTTTTAGGAGATGACTTAACGACACTTTATAGTCTATCTTCTTCATGTTAACATCACCTTTTAACCATTAGCACTGTCAGGGATTAGTATGTAGAAAAAGAACAATCACCTGTGTTAACTGTGAATGAATATCAGAAATGGTAATTTTGGATAAAAACTAAATTTAGACTTGTCTCTACATAAGGAATTCTTACAGAATAGAAATTTGACATGATTTTGGAAAGTGCTCTCGTCAAATGAGCACTTGATTACTTACATGAAAATGTCATTTTTATTATTTCCTTTTCAGATTTTCACGGAAAGATTAAAGAAAACTGCATGTATTTTAATTGTGGCTGAATATACACAGTATAAAATTTATCCTATTAACCATTTATAAGTGTACAGTTGTGTGGTATTAGGTATATTCACACTGTAATCATTAACACATCAATCTCCAGAATTTTTTCACCTACCCCAAGTGAAACTCAGTGCCCATTAAATACTTTGCTGCCCATTCTTTTTTCACCCATATCCCTTGCAACCACTGTTCTACTTCTGTCTCTATGAACTTGACTACTCTCAGTACCTCGTAAGTGGAATCATGCAGTATTAGCCCTTTTGTGACTGACTTATTTCACTTAGCATAATGTCTTCAAGATTCATCTGCTTCTTCAAAATTATGACAGGTAATAATTTGTAAAGAGAATATTAACTACTTTATTGGTTATTTTAAAATTTTAATGAGATAGAGTATATCTAACAAGTGCCTGGCATGAATGTGAGACTCTCCTATAAGGCTGATGTTCTGAACCAGGTCTCCAGTAAATTAGTGTACCCAGAATCCTAAATCTCAGTTAATGTACTTGAATATTTAGAGGATTTTCAGAAATTGGCCAGAATTACCCTGCAGTGTTAAGGATCTACTGTTCTAGAAAAAAATGAAGGTATGACTGGATGAGTTAATTTTTTAATGTGTGAATTTGTTTCTGGAAAAGATGTTTTCTGTTCTTACAAAATTGCCAACTTGTACATCAACATTGAACCAAATAAGTACTGATAAATAAAGTAGTTTTAAGATTTCTTTATTTAGTTCCTTTCATAATAATGATGGCTGTGTTTGTATAATGAACAAAATACTTCAATTTTTAAAATGCTAAAATTGCTAAAGAAAACAGACGTGTTTTTCCTAAAAGAATGGCTAAAAGAATGAAAAGAGTGTTTAGCACATTTTAATGCTTTCTTTTCTAAAATATCTAATTTACTATCAACGCCAGTATGTTGTAATGGAAGGTTTTTTCTTAATTTACAGTATTCTGAAGATATGAAGCATAAGACCACTCTTCTGGAGCTTCAAAAAATGTTTACATATTTAATGGTATGTTTGAGAATCAGATTTGGAAACTAGTCAGATATACCCTTTGACCAAAAAAAACCTTAATTGGAGTTCGAGTGTATTGGCCTATCCTGACTATATACTCTGATTTTTCAGATTGACTTTGGCAGTTGCTAATGTTCTTTATCATGGTGAATTTTAACTTCAATATTTCAGTCATCTGCATTTTGTTAATTTATCCTTTGAAGAATTTCTTAACATCCAATCCATTTTTCATCACAAGGTCACCCCCACCCTTTAGTCTTAGGATTTTTTGACTGATTTTTCTTTGTCTTTCTTAGTTTCCACCTGTAAAACTATAAAATTAATCATTAAAAAATAGCAAATCTTAAAATACTACTGCCCTAGTTAAAATTCCTCAGTGGTTCTTTATTAAGAAATTCGTTTTGGTGTTCAGGTCCAGCCAGGATGGCACATATCCCCTTCCCTTCCACTTCCTTTTTTGTATCCCCCCCAGCCGCTGCCCACGCCCAGCCCCACCCTGTAGTGACTGTAGGCCAGAGAAGTGCGTCGCCTTGTGCTTCCTTGCTTGTGCCATTACCTACGCTGCTCCTGCTGCGTGTGGCTCTCCTCTGCTAACACTCTTCTCCATTTTCTTCCCTTTCTCATCTTTCAGGAATCAACTTGGTTTTCTTGAGAAAGTGTCCCCTGAGCGACCAAATTCCAGAGTATTCCTTGTCACCATAATTTTGTTATACAAGTACTTGTATTGAAAGTTACTTGTCTCACTTATTAGAATTTTGAGGAGAGATTTATTTATTCCTGTGTATTTCATCTTCTGAGACTTAATGAAAACTCAGTAAATGAGATTTTTGAAACAAAATTAAAAGATTTGTTAGTTATCCCTTGATTCCACTTAACAATCTTTTAAGAGAGTTGGATACATGCTATCTGAACTGACAAAGCAGTTTTACTGCTTTTTATTATTTTTTAAAATCGTTATTTCACAATGTATTACCTGGGGTAAAAAGCCACCACATGACATCTGGTTAATTCTTTGTAACACAGTAATAATCATCAGATATTAGTTACATAATTGATTTATTTGAATATTAGTGAGCTGTATTCTTGATGTGGAAACTTGAGAAAACAGAAACAGTTTTTAAGGTAGTAAATTTGGGGACTGTAGGAAAATAAGACAATAAAAGATAACTTCTGCTGATTCATTATCTTGTTTGGTCAAAGACATACGTGCTGTGATAGGGATGTACCAGAGGAAAATACTTCCTTTTTTTTTTTTCTCTTGACAAACATCAATTGTTGATAGGCTTGCTAAAGTCACGTTTATTGATTTCTATTCTGCTATGGGAGAATTCTATTGAATTAGAAGGAGTCACAGATGCAGGCTTTGAGTATTACTGCTGTTTTAAACCACTACTAAACCAAAGTTCAGTTGATAGGAAAGTTTATTCACCCTGTAAAGGCTTTGATTTTATGCTTCCTAATACAAGTCTGCATTCCACATTCCTTCTTAGAAATTCCTAGACTTAAAAAAATGAAAATTTCTTGGCTTATGGTACTTTAAGCATCTTCTGGTACCAGGACTATTAAAATGAAAATGCCATGTGCTGTGCTTAGTCACTCAGTTGTGTCTGACTCTTCACGACCCCTTGGACAGTAGCCTGCCAGGCTCCTCTGTCCACGGGATTTCCCAGGCAAGAATACTGGAGTGGGTTGCCGTGCCCTCCTGCAGGGGATCTTCCCAACCCAGGGGTTGAACCCAGGTCTCCCGCTTTGCAGGTGGATTCTTTACCACTGAGTCACCAGGGAAGTCCATGAATACTAAAGTGAGAATCAAAACAAAAATGAAATAGAGTATTTTCGTTCTTTATTAGTAGATTTACAAAGATTTTATTTACCTGTTTTACTGTTGTTTTTATTCAAGAACCTTGTGATACTTTTTTTATTGTTATTTGAGAGGTACATTTATTTGATTGTTGGATAATCCTCTTCCTTACACACCCTTTTCTTTCACAGGAGAGTGAATGCAAGGCATATAATCCTAGACCTTTCTGTAAAACATACACCATGGATAAACAGCCTTTGAACACTGGGGAGCAGAAAGATATGACAGAGTTTTTTACTGATTTGATTACTAAAATAGAAGAAATGTCTCCAGAACTGGTTAGTACTGTAATGTTCAAGTTCCTTTGAAATTTTTAGAGATTTTGCACAGTTCTAAATTACTGACTTTTGTTTGTTTGTTTTTTAAAGAAAAATACTGTCAAAAGTTTGTTTGGAGGTGTAATAACAAACAATGTTGTGTCCTTGGTAAGTATTCTTCCTGTTTTTTGCTTTTTGAAAATTTTTATGTATGTTTTAGCTTATTATGAGAATTTACCAATTTTTGACTATTGATTAACTAGGATTGTGAACATGTTAGTCAGACTGCTGAAGAGTTTTATACTGTGAGGTGCCAGGTGGCTGATATGAAGAATATTTATGTGAGTAATGTATATATTTTTAAATTTTTTTCCTGTGTTTCAACTATTTGTGTATACACACATACACACACACACAAATTTATATATATATATAGAGAGAGCAGGCTTCTGTTTGTTACTTTGAGAGAAAATTTTCATGTTTTCATCTATTTTCTTCTTGCAATATTACTCAAATAAGAATTAAAGGTAGACCACAGAACTGATTTTTCCTAATCAGAATTTAAATAGTTGAGTTGTAGAAGTATTTAGTAAGATTCAGAGCGCCTTGTCCATATTTTACTAAATTTAAGAGTTCATTTTTAAAAATAAAAACTTTTATTTCCTTTGTGCATTCTGTTCAAATTGTAATGAATGCTTTTTGTGTTTTTTGCATGTTGCAAATAATAATAATATGAAATTCTTAAATGTATAAACAGGAATCTCTTGATGAAGTTACTATTAAAGATACTTTAGAAGGTGACAACATGTATACTTGTTCTCATTGTGGGAAGAAAGTACGAGCTGAAAAAAGGTATGCTTTTTTGAAACCTAATTTTTGTCATTTTGGTAAATCATCAAATAGAAGTAAAATACAAACTTAGGATAAAGTAATGTTACGCTTTTATGAAAATTACATGATTACATGATATAATCAGCTGCTTGGAGCTCATTCTTACACAGCATGTTTTCATTCAGTTATTCAAGTAAACACTCAAGCACTCTTAGTTTTTTTTTTAATCAAATATTTAACAAGGTGTGTATGATTGCTTAGTCCTTTCCCATGCACTCAGTGGAACATGATAAAGAATCTACTCATGAGCTGAAGACTTCCTCTGAACTTCTAAAGTGAGATTTTTTTTCTTTAGAGCTAGCCACAAGATGGCTGGTTTAGGACAGAGAGTAGTTCGGTAAAGATGTTTCAATCCTACCCTTGAACACTGAATAGAAATTAGATTGAAAGATTATGTAGTTCATTACTAGGAACAAAGGCAGAGAAACAGTAGTGACCTAAGAAGTACTAGAAGTCTGGGATTTGACCACCTTGCCTTAAGTAGAGGATTTACATTTATGGTAATAGAAAATAAGATTGTTAATATACAGTGACACCAGATGATTAACATCTGGATGTGAGGATTATCTGCATAGTTGATTGAAGCCATCAAACATTTGCCTGAGAAAGAACATAACCGTTGTAAAGAATTCAGACCTTTGCCAAGCTAAAAATACAGAAGAAAAAGTGACAGAATGAAAGTCAGGAAGGGAAAAGAATCAGGATATTATGGTAACCCAGAATCTGGGGAAGAGAATTTCAAGAAGGTATTCATTCAATTGACATAGTCTGCAGAGAGGAGGGAAAAAATACCAGCCAAATAAAATCATTGAATTTTTCAAAAAGATAGTTTCAGTGATGTTTCTGTCAGTTTGTAGCAATAGAAGCAGAATCATCAGAGAACATGACGCAGAGTATAGATCATTCATTTTAGAAGTTTGACAGTAAGAAACAGAAAGAAAGATAGACGTTAGAAAGAACTTTGAAATCAAGCAGAGGAGGAGTTTTCTACATGAAGTAGATCTGAGCATGTTTGAAGAGAGTGAATGAAAAGCTTTCTTTTCCAATTGCTTAATAGAAGATTTTCCCAGATAAATATGCACTTGAAAAGAATGGTATTCTTTTTCTCAGTCTCCAGAAGTCAAGTTGGTTGCAAAAGAGAAAAGTTATAAATGAATACACTCAAAGCATAGCTGTGCAGGCAGTTACACGTAAAAGACAAACTCATCTGATGAAAGGATAGGCCAGAAGTTAAGGAGTTAAAACAGACTGGAGTCAGGCAAAAGTTTATTACTGTGGAGTAATATAATTAGAAGTCAGTGAAAGATAATTGAGTCTTCCTTCTTATAGAATATCTTATTTATTCAATAAGTTTGGAATAAGCTTATTGAATAAATCTGTTGTTCTTGATAACTGTTTCCTTATTGAAGCATTCCTTTAATTTGGCTAATACGATTCTGTTTTTTTTTTTTAATATTGTCAAATATGTCCCAAGAAAAGTATTATTCAGTCCTCTTGTACTCTTATCATACTTCTGCTGCTGCTGCTAAGTCGCTTCAGTCGTGTCCAACTCTGTGCGACCCCATAGACGGCAGCCCACCAGGCTCCCCTGTCCCTGGGATTCCCCAGGCAAGAACACTGGGGTGGGTTGCCATTTCCTTCTCCAATGCATGAAAGTGAAAAGTGAAAGTGAAGTTGCTCAGTCGTGTCCGGCTCTCAGTGACTCCATGGACTGCAGCCTACCAGGCTCCTCCGTCCATGGGATTTTCCAGGCAAGAGTACTGGAGTGGGGTGCCATCGCCTTCTCCATATCATACTTCTAGATGTCTATAATGACATAGTAAGTGTTCAACCGATCACACTCAGTTCTGGCTTCAAGCTCTGGTTTTCTCAGTTACTCATTCTTTGCTGAAAAATTTTATCTACTACCATAATACCACTCTCTATTGATATGCTGCTGCTGCTGCTAAGTTGCTTCAGTCGTGTCCAACTCTGTGACCCCAGAGACAGCAGCCCACCAGGCTCCCCCATCCCTGGAATTCTCCAGGCAAGAACACTGGAGTGGGTTGCCATTTCCTTCTCCAGTGCATGAAAGTGAAAAGTGAAAGTGAAGTTGCTCAGTCATGTCCGACTCCTAGTGACCCCATGGCGTGCAGACTACCAGGCTCCTCCGTCCATGGGATTTTCCAGGCAAGAGTACTGGAGTGGGGTGCCATTGCCTTCTCTGACTGATATGCTCAGTTCAGTTCAGTTCAGTCACGTCCAACTCTTTGCGACCCCATGAATCGCAGCACGCCAGGCCTCCCTGTCCATCACCAGCTCCCAGAGTTCACTCAGACTCATGTCCATCGAGTCATTGATGCCATCCATCCATCTCATCCTCTGTCATCCCCTTCTCCTCCTGTCCCCAATCCCTCCCAGCATCAGAGTCTTTTCCAATGAGTCAACTCTTCGCATGAGGTGGCCAAAGTACTGGAGTTTCAGCTTTAGCATCAGTCCTTCCAAAGAAATCCCAGGGCTGATCTCCTTCAGAATGGACTGGTTGGATCTCCTTGCAGTCCAAGGGACTCTCAAGAGTCTTCTCCAACACCACAGTTCAAAAGCATCAATTCTTCGGTGCTCAGCCTTTTTCACCGTCCAACTTTCACATCCATACGTGACCACAGGAGAAACCATAGCCTTGACTATACGGACCTTAGTCGGCAAAACAATGTCTCTGCTTTTGAATATGCTATCTAGGTTGGTCATAACTTTTCTTCCAAGGAGTAAGCGTCTTTTAATTTCATGGCTGCAGTCACCATCTGCAGTGATTTTGTAGCCCCCCGAAATAAAGTCTGACACTGTTTCCACTTTGCCCCATCTATTTCCCATGAAGTGATGGGACCAGATGCCATGATCTTCGTTTTCTGAATGTTGAGCTTTAAGCCAACTTTTTCACTCTCCTCTTTCACTTTCATCAAGAGGCTTTTTAGTTCCTCTTCACTTCCTGCCTTAAGGGTGGTGTCATCTGCATATCTGAGGTTATTGATATTTCTCCCGGCAGTCTTGGTTTCAGCTTGTGTTTCTTATGCTAGTGGTTCCCAAATAATCTTACCTTATTAAGAAGACTGTGCTTTGCTCTCCCATTCTCATCATGGCATATTCTACAGTCTACTGTAGTTTTTCATTTGTTTTTCTCATCTAGACGTGAGGAAGTGCTTTCAGAATAGAAAGTCATGTAGAAGGAGATAGATTGATAGATTTAATAAGAGCATGATTCAGAGTACTATTTATTATTACTCTGAATTGAATATGGAAATAAGTATAGTATAAATGTAATTGATAGCTAGAATACGTTTGAAAGATAATTTTTAACAACTTTTTTTTTTTGTCTTTCAGAGCATGTTTTAAGAAATTGCCTCGGATTCTGAGTTTCAATACTATGAGGTATACATTTAATATGGTCACAATGATGAAAGAAAAAGTGAATACACACTTTTCCTTCCCATTACGTTTGGATATGACACCCTACACAGAAGATTTCCTTATGGGAAAGAGTGACAGGAAAGAAGGTAATGCAAAATTTCTTTCTCTTGCCTATGTTTACTGTAAGTTGCCATGACAAGATAGTCCTAATTACAACATTATAATTAAATATACTTTTAAGGAAATTAAATTGAATCTTAGGAAAATGGTTTTAAAGACAATATGGTATATTCAGACAGTTGGCCAATAAACATTTTGTATCTACTAGGACTGTGTTGCCAGAGAAGGCAATGGCACCCCACTCCAGTACTCTTGCCTGGGAAATCCCGTGGACGGAGGAGCCTGGTAGTCTGCAGGCCATGGGGTCGCTAAGAGTCGGACACGACTGAGCAACTTCACTTTCACTTTTCACTTTCATGAATTGGAGAAGGAAATGGCAACCCACTCCACTGTTCTTGCCTGGAGAATTCCAGGGACGGGGGAGCCTGGTGGGCTGCTGTCTATGGGGTCACCAGAGTCGGACACGACTGAAGCGACTTAGCAGCAGGACTGTGTTGCAGGTGCTGTTTTAGGCATTGGGGACACAATAGTGAATGAGATAAACATGGTTCCTGGTCAACAGGGGGTTATTAACATGAAGTGTTGTCAGACTGGTTGAGGGGAATCACAGGGTTGCTTTCAAGAGAAGGTTGACATTTAAGCAGAATGGGAATAGATGAGAGAAGAGAGCAGAACTGGTTTAGCCCTTACCTTTTCCATTCTTCTTTGGCAGAGAGAAGTTCTAGTTTACATAAGAGGGAGGCCTGGTGGTATTTTGTTTGTATAGAAAGTTATGCAGATTGAAATTTTTGAGATTTGAAGAGCCACCATATTATAAGAGTTAGGAAAAAGGACTATATTTTAATCTTTATACTGTATTGCTGGGCACTTAATGAGCATCCAATGAATGTTTCATTCTTCACTAAACGGGAAATGAGAGTTATAAACAGTGAGTGAGCACTGCTCTTTCAAGAGAATAACATATCTTTCTTTGAAAAGAGAGGATGGTGATTGTAACTATTAAGAGATACAGGGTTAAGGGAGGGAACTTTATAATAAAGTTGAGTACGTTTAGGAATTTCAGGAAGTGATCAAAAAGAGGTAAGTTTGAAAATATAGACAGAGTTAAGAAGTTGACATTGTATATATACGTCCTACTTTTCAGAATGCTTTCAAACTATTTGTAAAATTAGAGCAAGACTGCATAGTAACTGTGCTTCACTGTATTTTTCATGATGCCGCCATGCGTGAAAATAACAAAAATGCTAAGATAAAGTTTACTAGGCCGCAGAATCAATCCTAGTTTACCCAAACTCCTTAGCCCCTGCCCTGACACTGTCAGCCATGTCCTCCTCTTCAGCTAATTGTCGCTTCACTTTTCACGTTAGACTGTGCACTCAGGTGAACCAAATCTGCCCTTTCATACTTGCTTTTAATCACACCTTTGCTTCCTGTGTGATGGTGGAAATACAGATCGCAAATCGTACATCGTCTGGAGTTTTTTCCTTAGTATCTATTATAATAGCCTTTCAAGTTGAAATCTCTATGGTTGGAAGTATGTTTTATTTTGTTTCTTTGTACATAAAGCTTCTAATACACAGAAGCATGCTACCAGTACAGTGCTTCACAGCATAGACTAACAGGCATAAATATGTTAATACCTTTCAGATCTTGTGTTTGCCTATTTCTAATAAAGGTAATATACACTGTTTCATTCAAGTTTATCTATTTCAAAAGGGATATCCAGATTAAACAAACAAAAATTTACGTTTACTTGTTATGTTGAGATTGTCCCTAGTTATACACTAACAAGGTAGTTGTTTTTCCAGTAATGTGTATAAAAGTTCTCTTAATATTGTAGGCTATAAATAGTGAGTGACAGCAAATAAAGTTGTTTTGTGCCTGTTTGAATATATGAAGTATCTGTGCCTATTTCTGTGCATGAAGTATAGTCTATCAAGTGATTCTAAGATATCGCTGTGTGCTATTTTCAAAATTCCTGCCATTTTATGTAAATCATTTCAGGTTTTAAGGAAGTCAGTGATCATTCAAAAGACACGGAGAGCTATGAGTATGACTTGATAGGAGTGACTGTTCATACAGGAACAGCAGATGGTGGACACTATTACAGCTTTATTAGAGATATAGTCAACCCACATGCTTATAAAAACAATAAATGGTGAGTTTTAAATATTTTTTTCTTGGGATTTAAAAGAAAAATCTTTTTCAATTTTTAAAGTATAAGCTTAGTTTTTTCCCTGAGATATGTTTTCAGATTTTTGTTTTCTAAACTTTATCTATGTCTGGAAAGGGGGCACATAAAATGTTTAAATGAAAGCAGCTCTCAAAAGATAAAATGAATCCATTGTTCTAAAGCTTTATAGATTTCTGCACTTTTTTGAGAACTTGACAAATGCTTACTCAAGAAAAATGAAGACCCTCAAGAGTTTTGCACACAGCTAAAGAGTCATAGACAATATTGCACCTTCTGAATCTTACCTGTGGATGGCCACAAAGTCCCTATATATTCCAGTTAGAAATTACCTGCATACTCCATTTTCTTCACTTTACTTTTCCTCTCTAACACACATTCTTTTTTATCATCTTTTATCAAGTTAATGGCTGGAAGTCAGTCATTCAATCAGTCCTCAATTGCTGGTTTTTGGCCTTCGAATACTGTTGGGTAAATTCTCGTATGTAGAGACTATTGCTGTTCTAGGCATTGTTCTAAGTATTGGGGATATTGCTTTGAACAGAGTGTACATTGGTAAATTGATGTGTGCTTAGCAGAACTCGTGCCTGGAATATTGCATGGACGGAGGAACCTGGTAAGCTACAGTTCATAGGATTGCAAACAGTTGCACACGGCTAAGCAACTTCACTTTTTTAGCAGAATACTTTTGTTCAACTCTTTTTCTTTAAGCCATCATGTCTATGGTATCTTTTACTTTTTCTGGTCCATTTGAAAATAAATTTTGAAATGGTACCTTTATCTTTGTAAGTTTTCCAGGCTTTTAATATTTTCTTTTGAATAGCTTTACATGTTATATTTATGCAAACTTTTTATTCCTCGATTATATGAACTCTTTTGTTACTCTTAGATTATAAATAGATCTACCACATTTTAAGGTGGTTATAACTATGTTGTGAGACTATATTCCCAATTTCTAGTGGATTAGAATGATCAAAACAAGAGCTTAGTTAGAATTGATTGCATATTAATGTTTGATCAATATTTGTAATATATAGAATGTAATCTAAATATTTAGGCACAACACAGATAAAATACCTATTGTTGTTTAGTCGCTAAGTCATGTCCCATGAACTGTAGCATGCCAGGCTTCCCTGTCCGTCACTGCTTCCAGAGTTTGCTCAAATTAATGCATGTCCTTTGAGTCGGTGATGCTGTCTAACCGTCTCAATCTCTGCCGCCCTCTTCTTTTGCCTTCAATTTTTCCAAGCATCAGGGTCTTTCCAATGAGTCGACTCTTCTCATTAGAGGATGGAAGTATTGGTGCTTCACCATCAGTCCTTCCAATGAATATTCAGGGTCGATTTCCTTCAGAATTGACTGGTTTTATCTCCTTGCAGTCCAAGGGACTCAGAGTCTTCTCCAACACCACAATTAGAAAGCATCAATTCTTTGGTGCTCAGCCTTCCTTATGGTCCAGCTGTCACTTCTGGAGACTAATTGGAAAAACCATAGCTTTGACTATACAAACCTTTGTTGGCAAAGTGATGTCTTTTCTCTTTAATACACTGTCTAGGTTTGTCATAGCTTTCCTGCTAAGAAGCAGATGTCTTCTAAGTTCATGGCTGCAGTCACCATCTGCAGTGATTTTGGAACCTAAGAAAATAAAATCTGTCTTTTTCCACTTTTTACCCTTCTGTTTACCATGAAGTGATGGGACCAGATGCCGTAATCTTAGGTTTTTGAATGTTGAGTTTATGCCAACTTTTTCACTCTCCTCTTTTACTGTCATCAAGAGGTTCTTCAGTTCCTCTTCACTTTCTGCCATAAGTGTGCTGTCATCAGCATATCTGAGGTTGTTGATATTTCTCCCAGCACTCTTGATTCCAGCTTGTGATTCATCCAGCCCGACATTTTACACGATGTACTATGCTTATAAATTAAATAAACAGGTTGACAATATACAGCCTTGTCATACTCCTTTGCCAATTTTGAACCAGTCATACATACATATATTTATATATAGTACGTATATACTTGATCAATACATATATGCTCTGCTTTAGGTATCTTTTTAATGATGCTGAGGTAAAACCTTTTGATTCTGCTCAACTTGCCTCTGAATGTTTTGGTGGAGAGATGACGGTAAGTTTTATTCAAAAATTTTTAAGTGGTTTGTGACTTTCCAAGTGCTTTACAGTATCATAAAACCCAAAAACAGTCATTTAACTTTCTTTTAGTTCCTAATTGTATCTAAAATTTGTTATTTGTTTAGTATAGTTACTAAGTTTGAAGCAGATACCAGACATGGCAATTTTTTAAAAATATATTTTTTAAATGATTTCCTCAACTGATTAAGAAGGTTGACTTATAATTGAAAAGTAAAAGTATAAGAGTTAAATTACACTGATACATTATTGAACAAGTTGTTCACTTAAATGCTTTGGGATTAGAGCAGGAAGAAATTGCTCTTTATTGACTTACTGTGAGAAATCTTTTACCAGGAAGTTGGCTTAAGGTGAACTTTAAAGATCGTTCCTTGGTGCTTTCTGTAACAATAGCAGCTGTTATTACTAATTATTACTAGTGACAGGATAGAAAAGGGTTATCTCTTATGTAATTAGCAGTTAAGATGTAAAAAAGACAGATTGGAGTAGTCTTAAAATAATTTCACTTCTTCATATGCATTTTACCCTGGTAGCAATTTTCTGAAAACTTTTAATTTTCCCTGTTGATTCTCTAAATCAGGTATTAAAAAGTAATTTATGTTTCACAGATAAGCCCAGATAAAGTTATATTTCCCTTTAGTAACTATGTTTATTGTGAATAACTAGTCGCCATTCTGGATTTATATGAAGAGGTTTTCTTATTGCTCTTTGATGCTCTTATGTACTATTCTGAATCGAAAAGGAGAAGTAGAAAAATTCTTAAGACTTCGAAAATGAGTAGAAGAAGGAAGTAAATAATGTGTTACCACTGATGGCATAGCTACACCTATTGCGTCTCTAGGTGTTATTCCTAGAATAGTTCCCTAAAAATAGATTAAAAAGAAAACAAACTTTGCAAAACTCTTCTCTTAAAAGTAGTTTTTCAGATTGCAATCCATTTTATTAAACTTCATATATTGGTGGTAAAGTACCTTAAAAATATTTTGATCTTTTCTTTGCCAAAACTTTCTGTCAAAGATTTTTATGAGATAATACAATTTGAGAACTGTTTACAAAATTACTGTAAAGTTTTAAATATCTGTTAGTAAAATATTTTGTATATAAATACAGCTGAGTGTACCTATTTCTTAAAGAAGGAAAACTTTCATTCTTTTATACAGACCAAGACCTATGATTCTGTTACAGATAAGTTTATGGATTTCTCCTTTGAAAAGGTAACCATTTCCTTCGTATATTTTACATTGTTTTTTGACTTCCATATTGTCTACTTGTATAGTTAAACTATGTCAAAATGAAAATATACTATTTTTCCCCTCTTGAAGACCCACAGTGCATATATGTTGTTTTACAAACGCATGGAACCAGAGGAAGAAAGTGGCAAAGAGTACAAATTTGATGTTTCATCTGAATTGCTAGAGGTATGAGTTAATTTAAGTTTAGCAAAAATTTAAAAGCATGTTAAGTATTTATGCAAGTATTCTAGAATATAAAAGCAGGTTTAAACATCATTAGTATCTGTAATCTGGAGTAGACCTTAACACTATTTATTTTACAAATAGTCTTGGTAATACTGACATATGACAGGTGAACATAAAGTGAATGAGATTAAAGGGAGTGGAAAACAATTATTAGTAACACTGAAGAAAAATGAGAGAGGTAAAAGGTTTGTGGAGTTAGTGCAAGCTCACAATTCACTTGTATGATCGGTGATATATTTGGATTGGGTGATAGGACTGAGAGTATTCCTTTTCTTATGCTTTATATTATACAGAAGTGAATTTTAAATGCATTTAAAATGTATGTATATATATATTTTAGAATGTGTCTTATTTGCAGTAATGTAGTAATGAAGCTGTCTTCATTTAATAATATATTAAGTGATATTGTTAGGGATTTATAAAAGATATTCATGCTGAGGGTGTCATATCAGTGTTATAAACTGACTTAGCCAAAAGTACAGAAAGTAAATCTGCAGGAAGGTTTACCTGGTAAACATGTAATCTTCCATCAAGACAATTAAACTTTCATTGATTGACTGGTATTTTGCACTGTGTTGGTCAAGTCTTAAAGCTGAGGAGATTTTGTTCCCTACTCTTAATGGTATCTTACCTACCTATACTTTTCTGATGTAGCGCCAAGAATATTACCTTCTCCCAAACCCCTTAATTGGGTTTACCATCAGAACGAGAAATCAAACTATGAAACTCACCTGTTTATACAAAAATTTATTTCAGCTTCTATCATAATAGCAAAATTATTATAGATTATCATCATTATTTGCAAGACTTTGTGTTTCCAAGGTATTCAGATAAATGTAGACTATGTTCTAGATGAGGCCCTAACAATATTTTATGATAGTCAACCCACTTATTGAAGTAAAGTAAAATTTTAAATAAAATCTTAATGATGTACAGTTGACATATGAACAGCATAGGCTTGAACTGCAAGGTTCTACTTATATGTGTTTTTTTTTTTCCCCCCAATAAATGCAGGATGTATAAGTAAATATGAATTTCTTTTTCACATTATCTTTTCATGTTTGATGTGTAGTTTTCATAATACATATAATATCTACAGTGTTTTGTATAGGACTGTTGAGGGACTTCCTTGATGGTTCAGTGATTAAGACTCCAAGCTCCCAATGCAGAGGGCCAGGTTCGATCCTTGATCAGGGACCTGGATCTTAACATGCTGCAGCTAAAAAAGATCCTGCATGCCAGAACTAAACATCCCACATGCTGCAGCCAAGATCAAAGACCTTGCCTGCCACAGCTGAGACCAAGTGCAGTCCAATAGATAAATATAAAAAAAAACAACCCAAAGCTTTGATGCAGGTATTGAAGTTCATCTTGTAAGCAGACAACATAAACATACCAATATAGATGAATACAATACAGTACTGTAAGTATATTTTCTCTAGCTTATATTGTTGTAAGAATAAAGTATATAACACATACAGAATATGTATTAATCAACTGTTTATGCTATCAGTCCAAAGGCTTCCAGTCAACAACACAAGTAGGCTATCAGTAATTAAATTTTGGAGAGAAAAGTTATATACAGATATTTATTGCAGGACTTTGGCAGTCCTAGCTCCCTCATTGTTTAAGGTTTGGGTCAGCTGTAGGGACTTCCCTGGTGGTCTAGAGGTTAAGACCCTGCCCTTCCACTGCAGGGAATTTGATCTGTGGTCCAGGAACCAAGGTCTCGCATGCCACACAGCACGACAGGGGTCAGCTGTATATTGCTCATTTACATCTCAAACTTCCTGGTCTCAGGACTTCTTTATTCTTAATATTGAGAACCTTAGTTTTAACTATTCATTTTAATGTGGTTATATGTATCAATATTTACCATATTAAAATTAAAGCAAATTTTAAAAACTTATTTAAAACAATAACCCATGACATTCTGATATAAATAATTTTTTAAAAAATGTTCTTCAGAACAAAACAGTTCAGTGAGGAAAGTGGCCCTGTTTTACCTTTTTTTTTTTTACAAATCTCTCTTAATACCTGATTTAATGGAAGACAGCTGGAGTCTCATAACAGCTTCTGCATTTGGTCTCTTGTGATTTCATTCATCATTGAGCCTCTGGAAAACTCCATTGTACACTCAGAAGAGAATGAGGTGGTTTTTTTTTTTTTTTTTTTTTTAAGACTGATAACATTTTAGTGTTACTAATAAAATTGTTTGAGTCCTTTTTTAAAAAATTTATTTTAATTGGAGTCTAATTACTTTACAATATTGTGGTGGTGGTTTTTGCCATACGTTGATATGAATCAGCCATGGTTGTACATGTGTCCCCCTGTCCTGAACCCCCCTCCCTGCTTCCTCCCCATCCCTCTGGGTTATCCCAGTGCACTGGCTTTGAGTGCCCTGTTTCATGCGTCAAACTTGGACAGATCATATGTTTCACATATGGTAAGATACATGTTTCAGTGGTACTCTCTCAAATCATCCCACCCTGCCTTCTCCCAGAGTCCAAAAGTCTGTTCTTTACATCTGTGTCTCTTTTGCTGTCTTGCATATAGTGTCGTTGTTACCGTCTTTCTAAATTCCATATGTATGTGCTAACATACTGTACTGGTGTTTCTCTTTCTGACTCACTTCACCGTGTATAATAGGCTCCAGTTTCATCCACCTCATTAGGACTGATTCAGATGCGTTCTTTTTTATAGCTGAGTAATATCCATTCATCTGCCGATGGACATGTAGGTTCTTCCATGTCCTGGCTACTGTAAACAGTGCTGCAGTGAATATTAGGGTACACGTGTCTCTTTCAATGCTGGTTTCCTCGGTGTGTATGCCCAGCAGTGGGATTGCTGGGTTGTATGGTGGTTCTATTTCCAGTTTTTAAAGGAATCTCCACACTGTTATCCATAGTGGCTGTACTAGTTTGCATTCCCATCAACAGTATAAGAGGGTTCCCTTTTCTCCACACCTTCTCCAGCATTTCTTGTTTGTAGACTTTTTGGATAGCAGCCATTCTGACCTGCATGAGATGGTACCTCATTGTGGTTTTGATTTGCATTTCTCTGATAATGAGTGATGTTGAGCATCTTTTCATGTGTTTGTTAGCCATCTGTATGTCTTCTTTGGAGAAATGTCTGTTTAGTTCTTTGGCTCATTTTTTGATTGAGTCATTCATTTTTCTGGTATTGAGCTGCATGAGCTGCTTGTATAAAATGTTTGAATTTTACAGACACCCTATGAAGGTCACTGTACTTACATGCCACCCCCCCCACTTCTCCCCTCCCTAAACCATTCTTTGAGGACCACTGATCTACATTGTGACAAAAGAAAATCCCAGACTTTTACTATAATAGAAAAACAAGCTGAACCACATTACTCTTTTAAAAAAAATAATTTATATATTTTCAGCTGTGTTTGGTGTTTGTTGCTACATGGGCTTTTCTCTAGTTTCAGAGAGTGGGGGCTGCTCTCTAGGCATCTCATTGTGATGGCTTCTATTTTGGAGCACAGGCTCTAGGGCATTCAGGCTTTCAGTAGTTGTGGCATATAGGCTCAGTAATTGTGGCTCCCAGGGTCTAGAGCACAGGCTCAGTAGTTGTGGCACACGGGCTTAGTTGCTCTGCGACATGTTGGATCTTCCTGCATCAAGGATTGAACCCCTGTCTCCTGCATTGGCAGGCGAATTCTTTACCACTGAACCACCAGGGACGCCCCAGCATTATTTTTGATTGCAGACCTAAAGCAAACATTTTCCCCTATCATTGTTTTAGCTTATTAATTTAAAATGTTTGGCTGTATATATATTTTACTAAAAAATAAAATATATTTTTATTGTGTTATTTAACATCAACATAGATTTTAGACATAAACTAGAATCTGGTCTTTTAGATTTCTTCAGTTGAAATATAGCTGGGAGCAGACTTTCTCAAAGGGAAAATAGAAAATTTTAGAACCATAAAATATATTAAGTAAATAAACATGATAAATTGTAGTGACTGTTATGGATAGAACAAGCAGAGTGCTCAGAAATGGTAGGGAGTTGATCAGGATTGCTGGAGGCGGGCAGGTAATCTGGATATATTTTAAGTTAGCCTGAAACTGAGACTTGAAAGTCAGTAAGAAATTAATTATGTGGTAAGTTCTCCAGGCAAAGAGAACATTATGTATAAATCTCTTGAAGAAGGATAGAGCCTATTGGCATGTTTTAGAAGCTGAATGATAATCTCTGTGGCTGTGGCTGTGGTGAAGGAGTGGTCCAAGGTGAAGTTGGACAGATACATATAAAATACCTAGGAATGTTTTCATCAGTGTAATGCAATAATCTAATACTTAGACATACTCAGTTGGCTCCACATACATTGTATGGATATAATGTAAAATAAAAAGGGCCATCAGAAACCAAAATGAATATTTCTGTAGGACAGAAATTGTGCCCAGTTGCTCAGTTGTGTCTGACTCTTTGCGATGCAATGGACTATAGCCTGCCAGGCTCCTCTGGCCATGGAATTTTCCAGGCAAAAATGGAATAGAATGAAAAGCATTGAGCCTGGTGGAAACCACGGTCTACCAGGCTCTAAGACCAAAGCAGTAGTGGTTGAGAGTTAAGTTCTTGTGGGGTAAAGGGTGACAAAAATTATGACACAGGAGCTGAGCTTGTGGCTAAAAGCAGGAAGCTTGGAATGGGGCTCTATTGCTCTGAAAAGGCACTGAATTGGGATAG
Organism: Ovis aries; assembly: GCF_016772045.2. Classification (NCBI taxonomy): domain Eukaryota; kingdom Metazoa; phylum Chordata; class Mammalia; order Artiodactyla; family Bovidae; genus Ovis; species Ovis aries. The sequence goes on from NC_056056.1 coordinate 46,843,553, forward strand.
GTAAATGCTGTCAGTCTGTCCCCGGGGCTATAAGAAAGCTGCTGTGGTTGGAAATGCTAGAGGAACAAGAACTCGGAAGCAGGCCAAATCAGGTCTGTGATTTTTTCAAATATTGATAACATGAAGCAGGAGCCCTAATTATTGATTTTAAGACCTGATTCTGGACTAGAATCGTGGACAGGGAAGGCAGGTAGAGGTGGTTGCAAATCTTCAGAGGGATGAAGAGAGTAATACCTATAATCAGAACATATGGGACCTCCCTGTGGTGGTAGAGTGGTTCAGAACCCACCTGCCAGTGCAAAGGACACGGATTTGATCTGGTCCAGGAAGATCCCACATGCCACAGAACAGTTAAACTGGGCACTGTCACTACTGAGCCCTTGCCCTAGAGCCTGTGCTCTGCAACAAGCGAATCTACCACAATGAGAAGCCTATGCACCCCAAGGAGGAGTAGTCCCGCTCTTTGCAATTAGAGAAAGCCCATGTGCAGCGATGAAGACCCCAGCACAGCCAAAAATAAGTAAAACTTAATAATAATCAAAACTTAAATTTATTCCAGATAAAGATAATTTTATGGAACTGTCAATGACTTAGAGCATGTTTAGGGTATTCAGAGAGGGAAAGGACACAAAAAATAAAGTCAGCAAAGCAATTCTATAGGACAGATGTCAGAAATAATTTTTCATGATTATTATAAACAAATTACCTCTTATTAGATCTGTGAACCTGAATAATTTTTTTTTTCCAATTTTCAAACATAAACCTTTATAAAAATACCAACCTACCATCCTTTTCCTGTGTTATCAACATAACATAGTTTTGTTTATATGTTTTCTCTTCAGACAGGTGGAATTTCAGAGTTCGTACTTCAAAAATTTTCATAAATTTAGAATAAAAAGAGTGTGGTGGCTTGAGTTAGCCAGATAAGTAATGATAAATTGGATCAGGTTTAGTGACTACTTCCATATTCCATTTACCTGGAAAAAGTCAACATGAATTTTAAGTGCATGTATTTGTTTTGTTTTGGTTCTAGAGCAAGTCTTATTCTGTCTAATAAAAATACTGGTAAAATGTCATGAAACATGCTTTCTGATACCTCATGTTAACATTTTTTTCTTCAGTGGATTTGGCATGATAACATGCAGTTTCTTCAAGACAAAAACATTTTTGAACATACATATTTTGGGTAAGTTTGGTAGATTTTAGTAAGAGATCTTTTGTTACACATTTTAAAAAAATCTTACTTTGTGAAAATTTTAACCTATTGTTTTCAAATTCTAGGTTTATGTGGCAGTTGTGTAGTTGTATTCCCAGTACATTACCAGATCCTAAAGCTGTGTCTTTAATGACAGCAAAGGTAAGTAATATATGTATAACCTTAGAAAATTTCTTCAAAATTGATGACTTTAATTAAATCTTTTTGCTTAACTTTGTCTTTTCTTGCAGTTAAGCACTTCGTTTGTCCTAGAGACATTTATTCATTCAAAGGAAAAGGTGCATATTTTATTTTTTAAACTTTTGTGCTCTTTATGTCATTTATCAGATAGCTCTTAAAAGCTCCAGTGACTTCTTTTTCTTTTTTAGCCCACGATGCTTCAGTGGATTGAACTGTTGACCAAGCAATTTAATAATAGTCAAGCAGCTTGTGAGGTGAGGTGAATAATTCAACAAAACAATGCATAGCTTAAGATTCAGTTTCTTGTTTTCTTTTATTCTTAACTTAGATGCTATAGCAAAATCATTTTATCTATTATAAATCATAGAGAGCCCAGTGTCGGTTATTCCTAAAATTACTTGATAGCCAAGAGAAATTTATAATTATGTATCAGCTTCATTACACTGAGTAAATAATTGATTTTTAAGTTACTTAAAAGTTCTTGTGTTCTCCCTGTCATGTATCAGAAGGAAAAAGTATAGAAGATTTAGGACTGTACCAGATATTTCTTAACTACTTTTGCATGTTACTAGAAAATACTGAAAAATACATATCTCCCTTATCCCTTAAGGAAAATTGTAGATCCCTTACCCCCTGAGAAAAATAGGAAAATCTATCCCAGTAGATCAATTTATGTCCTATTTTATCTTTTCCAGAGCTGCCTTATAAGGGTAACATATCCCTTAGGATAATATGCACACTGGTAATAATCACTTAGCCATATCGTCATCTTACTGTTGTTAATCATTTTTATGGTCTTGCAGAGTGGTATGTATCTTTCTAGGAATGCAAGTCTTATAAATTTCTAGAAACAGGAGACAGCAACATAGTGTACAATGAAATTAGTTAAAGATTTTTTTCCTATATAGGTTTTTAGAGAGATTTTGAGTTTTTTTCAGTTGGTTTGTTTGAATTAGCATTCAAACAAGACCCTTTCCACATTTTGCTTTTGTCTTATAATTCTTTTCTCACCTATAATACAGTTGACCTGTGGACAACAGGGGTTTGAACTGTTTTGTCCTCTCATACACAGATTTTTTTCAGTAGATATGTACAGTATTGTACAATTTGTGGTTGGTTAAATCTGAGAATGCAGAGGAATCTCAGATACAGAGGGTCAGCTATGGAACTTGAGTATTTGCAGATTTTCATATATGCTGGGACTCCATACCAAAGAGCAGCTGTAGTTACCTTATTTCCCCGCTCCCTACCACTTTGCCATTTGTTCTGCAGGATTTTCCACATGCTGATTTTGACCTACAGCATCTTTTGTGTGTTCTTTGACATACTCCTTTATTCCCCTTCATCTTCATGATTTCTAAGAAGCTTGTAGATGGAGAAACTATATTAGGTCATAAATTTGTGTTTTTTAATAAAGTTGTCACTTTAGTTTTTTCATTAAGGATTTGCTTCTGGAACTCTCTCAAGGAGTTAAAATTCTCTACAGTTGTCAGCAATTATATGTATGCATTAATGAGCAGTACAGTTCAGTAAAGGAGTTAAATATGTGATTAAGAGATATCTTGAAATTAATGGGAAATGGTCTATGCTAAGTAAGTGTAAAATGTTTTTTGTTATCAAGAGAACATAAATTGGTTTTAAACAGAGGAAAAGTGAATCATACTCAGATCCTATCTTATTAATAGGAGCAAAAGATTCTACAGTGTGACATTTAAGAAGTCTAAGAGGAAAATTGTATTCCACTTTGTTAAGCACTTCCGGTTGTTATCATGTGGGTTGTACACTGCAATATAAATGGCATCCATGGAATTATGTATTGAGAAGACTTTGATTATGACTTTAGGCATTTCAGATTTTAGACTTTATACCAGTTGAAGACTGTTTTGGTGAGAACTTAAAATAATTCAAATGTCAGTTAAAATTAAAATCCTTGTGTAATGTTTATCCCCAAGTATTGGTTGAATATTAAAAATCACATGATTTTCTTACAGTGGTTTTTGGACCGCATGGCTGATGATGATTGGTGGCCAATGCAGATACTAATTAAGTGCCCTAATCAAATTGTGAGGCAGGTAAGAAAAATTTTCTTTGAAAAAGAAGTAGCTTTCAAGTTGATTACTCTGAATTTGCCCATGAATATACTTTAGCCTAGCATTGAAAGCACTGAAAAGATTGACCTCTTACCACAGAAGTCACTTTGCTGTTATTTTCGCCAGCCTCTTGGTAAATCAGCTATCATTCCATTCAAGTGATTAAAATAATTCACATTTCCAGGTTATGGGAAGATAGCTATAACTGCCTGTTTTCTCAGTTACGTGTGTTATACTCTGGGGACACAGGATCGATGTGTGATACGTGACTTGTACTGATACTTTTTCAGTTCCTTAGATGCTCTGACCATGGTAGGGTACGGTAATAGCCTTGAAAGTTAAATGAATAGTATATAATTTATTTCTGTGACAGATTCTGAACTATCACATGAATCAATTTATTTTTCTTAAACCAATGGAAAAATTAACAAGAAAGAAAAAACATATATATCCGCTTATGATACAAAACCAAAATTTTAATCTGAAAGATGCTACTTTAAGTTATTCCTGATATATAATTCTTATAAAACTTTTTGATGTGCAAAATTTAGTGGTTTTTAGTCCTATTCCCAAACATGCAACTATTATCTGTCTATAATTTTATAATACCCTGAAAAGAAATCCCATACATATGAGCAGTCACTTCCATTTTATCCTGTTCATTCTCTTCAGCCCCTGGCCACCGTTCATCTACTTTCTATCTCTATGGATTTGCCTATTTTCACCATTTCACTTGAAGAAAATCACACAGTATGTGTTTTTTTGTGACTGGCATGTTGTGGCTTATATCTGTAATTTATTTCTTCTTACTGCAAAATAATATTCCATATATGAGATTTTGTTTCTCTATTAGCAGTTGATGAACATCTGTGATGTTTCCACTTCTTTGCTAGTTTGAATAACACTGCTGTGAACATTCGTGTACAGACATTTGTTTGGACATGTTTTCAGTTGTTTTGGATATATACATAGAAGTGAATTGCTGGGTTGTGTGGTCACTATGTTTGACATTTTTAGAAACCTTCAGATTTTTTATCATGATGTCTGCACCTGTTTACACTCCCAGCAGCAATCAATGAAGGTTCCAGTTTTGCTGCATCTTCTTCAGCATTTGTTATCATCTTGATTTTAGCCATCCTAATGGGTGTGAAGTAGTATATCATGGTTTTGGTTTGTATTTCCTTTGGAAATAATGATATTGAACATCTTTTCATATGCTTACTGGCTATTTATATATCTTATTTAGCGAATTCTTAGAGTTTTCTTTTAGCTGCACTGGCTGTTCGTTGCAGCACACGGGGCTTCTCTAGTTGTCGCGTGCCAGCTCAGTATCCCGGCAGCATATGGAGTCTTAGTTCCCCACAAGGGATCAAACCTGTGTCCCCTGCATTGGAAGGTATATTCTTACTACAGGACCACCAAGGAAGTCCCACCTCAGACATTTTTAATTCAGATTTTTTTTTATAAACTTAAATTGTTTTCTCTTAGTCATTGAGGTTCTGATAAGCAGATACCCTTCCCCACTCCACTTTTCTGAAAGAAATGGATGCCAGGTTTCTTTCTTCTGTATCTCCACTAGTAAAAAAGGTTTCATGAAGCGTTGTAGTTAGCAGTCTCTACTACTAATACCTAGAGTTTATTGTTACTTTTTCCATTATAAAACTGAGCATTGCTTTTCAAGCTAACTCCACCTTTTTATCCTCAGTCTGTAGTGAAGACTCCAGGAAAGATTTAGAGTGTCAAAAGATAATCTGTGAGAAAAATATAAATGAGCAACAGAATTTTTGATCATGTTCATTTTTCAGTATCTTTGTTACCTGACATGACTTGTCTCTTAGGTTGTCATATCTTTTCACTTGTAGATGTTTCAGCGTTTGTGTATCCATGTAATTCAGAGACTCAGACCTGTGCACGCTCATCTCTATCTACAACCAGGGATGGAAGATGGGTAAGAAGTATACCTTTTGAACTGAACATTTTAAGCTTTTTGATTACCTGCCTACAAAGTATTTTTAAATATCCACACTGAAATATTTAGGTTCTCCTGTTTTAATAAGTCTATAATAATATAAATCAAGGAGGACAATTTTTGTTTTACTTTTATTTAATTGCATTTTCGAAATCCTCTACAGGGAACTTTGACTTAGTCTTTTTGTTTTGATTTCAGTGAGAGAGAACTGGAATCCAGCTGTTTGTATTGCTATAATTGGTGGTATTCATAATTGCAAAGATGATAAATTCAGATTTTAATATTTCTCCTCCCAGAATATCTATCCCCAGACTTCATAGTTTCTCTAAGATACATAAAATTACGTTTCAGGTCTGATGATATGGATGCTTCAGTAGAAGATATAGGTGGTCGTTCGTGTGTCACTCGATTTGTGAGAACTCTGTTATTAATTATGGAACACGGTGTAAAGCCTCACAGTAAACATCTTACAGAATATTTTGCTTTCCTTTATGAATTTGCCAAAATGGGTGAAGAAGAGGTAAGGCTGTATCTTATTTATTTTTGGTATTATATACTTATTTTTGGTATTTAAAACATAATTGTGTTTATATTTTTAAATCAATATTTTTGTTTTTAGAGCCAGTTTTTGCTTTCATTGCAAGCCATATCTACAATGGTACATTTTTACATGGGAACCAAAGGGCCTGAAAATGTAAGTACAGTTCTGCCTCATATCAGGGATATTTAGAGGCCGTGGTTTCAAGTTGTACCATGGAAAGATAATAGATTTCCTTTTAAGTCCCCTCTAGCCCTGATATTAGGAGGAGGCATTGGCAACCCACTCCAGTACTCTTGCCTGAAAAATCCCGTGGATGGAGAAGCCTGGTAGGCTCAGTCCATGGGGTCGCTAAGAGTTGGGCACGACTGAGCAACTTCACTTTCACTTTCATGCATTGGAGAAGGAAATGGCAACCCACTCCAGTATTCTTGCCTGGAGAATCCCAGGGACAGAGGAGCCTAGTGGGCTGCTGTCTATGGGGTCGTGCAGAGTCAGATAGTATTGAAGCTACTTAGCAGGAGTAGCAGCAGCAGCCCTGACATTAAATAATTTTAGGAGTTTGTTTGATTGATATTTTTAATGGATCTAGTGAGAGAAGAAATAGTCAAGTAATACATTTCACTGGTATGGCCCGGAATCAAAACCAATAAATTTAGCAAAATGACCATCACCTGCTTTAGTTTCCTGTCAGCATATTGTGTTTTGGTGAACGATTTTTCTGACCACATTTTTAAAGCCCTTTGCTGTATTAAATTTGTAAGTCTTCCAAAAATTCAGGTAGCTAGTCTATTCATAATGTTGAAAGTATTTCATCAGTTGAATATTGTTTGTAATGACCATATTCGATTGAATGCTCTATATGTTCTATCTTATTAAATTCTTGTTGCAACCCTGAGAGGTAAGTACTATTGTTATCTCCATTTTACAGACAGGGAACTTGAGGCATAAAGAAGTTAACTTATTTTAGATAACAATGAGTTAGCATTTGATCTGTGATTAGACTCCTAGACAAAACTATTAGCCACTATGTGGTCATGGTTCTCCAGATATATACTGTTGTTACCTAATTCCAGCCAGGTGGTTACTTGTTCAGTATTGCATTTCAAACTTCTGATGAATATCTCTTTGACATACCTACTGTTTGGATTTTCTGAAAATTACAAATATAGATTCCTTTATTTGTGTGACTGACATTTTTATTAAATACTTTTTTATCATATTCATATGAACTTTGATCCTGATTTATCTTCCAAAGAACTTACCTATAAGAAAAAGTTGTTATTATTAAAGAATTTATCTCTTTAGGTAAGGTAAATACTCACAGTATTGGGAATTATTGTTCCTTACAGCTCTGCCTGTTAAATCTAAAATTGTCCTGAGTGTCATTTAGACTTTTAAAGTTAGGGTTAGGCCTTTGAGTGTTATTTTTCATGATACATGTTCCTGGCACCATCTACCCTGCATTGTTGTATAACATAATGAAGCTATTTGCTGTCAACTTAATGTTAAAAAGCGAATATATTAATTGTGTTTATGTTCTAGCCTCAAGTTGAAGTGTTGTCAGAGGAAGAAGGAGAAGAGGAGGAGGAGGAAGAAGATATACTCTCTCTGGCAGAAGAGAAATACAGGCCAGCTGCCCTTGAAAAAATGATAGCTTTAGTTGCTCTTTTGGTTGAACAGTCTCGCTCAGAAAGGTGAAATGTTTCAACATTCAAAATGCTTAAAGCATGTTTGGTTTTATTCTTTTTAAAGATAATTGTTTTATCATTCTTAATTCAGTGGCTTTTGTTACTTAATTTTTTTAAATAATAACATGATTCATCAACTCTTGTAGCATAAGTATTTCAGTCCTTTGTACCAAACTTTTACCTTGCCTCTGAGTCATGTTAGAAATATACATTGAAGAAATATACAGTAAAATATCTAGCAAAATTATATGTGCATTCATCTTTTAACCTAGCAACCCCACTTCTGGGATTCTGTTCCCAAAATACAGAAAGATGTATATTTATTGAAGCAGTGTTTATAAACAGCAAAAGACTGAAAATGTCCACAAAGATGGGACTAGTTGAAGAAACAGCATCCCCTCTATAAGAGTACTCCATTGCAGAAAAAAGAAGAATATGGAATCTGTATATTACCATGAAGAGATCTTCAAGATAGATATTACTAAGGTGAAAAAAATGAAGGTGGACAAAAGTATATATAGAATATTATTATTTTTTTATTTTGGGCCGCATGGTTTGGCTTGCAGGATCCCCAAGTCCTAACCATTGGACTGCCAAAAAATTCCCTATAGTATGCTACTGTTTAAGACAGGGAAGGCTGAGAGAGAGAAAATGAGTGAGAGAGAGAGAGAGAGAGAGAGAGAGAGAGAGTGTGTGTGTGTGTGCGTGCGCGTGCGCGTTCATTTGTGCGTATGTGCACACACAACCAAGCCTCATTATACATGGATCTCCAATTTGCAAATTTGCCTACTTAACTAAAATTTATTTGTAATCCCCAAATCAATACTTGTGAAGTTTTATATTCATTTGTGGATTACAGAATGTACCAAAAATTTGGAGTTGATGTGACAACACACTTCCCCAGCTGAGGTCAGATGTTGTGACACTATGCCTTCTTGTTTCAGTTCTCATATTGTAAACAAGGTTTTTTACAGTATGTGCCACATTTTTCACATTTATGCTCTTTATTTGGTCATTTGCCTGTTTAAAAATGGTCCTAAGCATAGTGCCAAGTGCTATCTAATTTGTTCCAAAGTTCAAGAATGTGCTAATGGTCAACATTAAATCAGGTGTCTTGAAACAGAAGCACACATACGAAACAAGGTAACATATTGATTTATCAATGAAAATGTTGTGACCCCGAGGTTCACAGGAACAAACTGTGTTTTTCCTATAAGCAATGATTTGGTGTTCACTCATTCATTGTTTGCATCTCCGTATAGAGCATAAGCTCTGCAAATGACAAGAATTGAGGGTTTTTTTTTTTTAATTGAAGAGTAAATTTTTTAAAATAAACTTTAAAAACAAGTTTCCAGTGGTTGGGGGGAGGAGAAAGCAGACTGGAGGGGACAGGAATGGAAGTTTGACTTCTTTGAATGTAGTACGTTGTTTTGTTTTTTAGATTTATTTTTGGAATCATGTGAATGTTTTATATAATTACAAACTTAATAAAATGCAGTCCCTAAAAATCAAAAGCAGACTGAAATAAATGAGACTAACTGTATATTGAGTTGGTGACATAAACATTGGAGAAGAATTAAAGTGACTTTAGAACCCATTGATTTAACTGTAATTTTTAGTGGTATGTACTTGAAAGACAAAGAAAAATTGTAAAATTATCTTAAAGTGTTTTGCTAATTATATTGTTAGTATTAATATAATTAGAATTATTATTCTGAAACTATGTTATAGAATAAAGTAAATAGATAATTGTTAACATCATTAGAAACCAAGATTTTCAGAAAAAGAAAAGAGGAGAAATATCAATATAAAATTGTAGAATGTTTATTTATCTTCTTTAACACTAAACTTGAATTTGGCAATATCAGAGTTCATGGTATATTTTGTCTTAAGCAAACAAAAAATGTATTATGTATCTCCATTTTCTGAAAACGTCTAGAAACTCTGTCCAACCCAAAATCAGTGAGTGCCACTGGCATCTAGATATCATTTACCACTGAAAAAAAATCAAGGTTCCTTAGGAAAATGGCCAGTTCCAGGTTTGGGGCAAGAATGAATGGGAAGCCTTGAACATTTTGTCATTTTGGAAAGCAGGGAGGCTATCAAAGACTGCTGGGGTCGTGTTAAAAGGTCTCGAGTCAACTTCAAGTATCTACTGGTCACAGACTGGACAACTTGAACAGCAATAATAACAAGAAGTAAACTGCAAGTGGACTAAAACATGTCACGGATGTTTACATCCATGAGTTCATAATGATAACTAAAAGCAAAATTTTAAAAATTATTGCCAACCTTTGGAGTATATTAAGAAACCAAATGATAATTTTGAAAGCATATTAATAAAGGAACAGTATCAAGTGTTTATCTTACCTGCAAGAATTATACTTCATGGCAACTAGGTTGTAAATGAGACATGCTCGTCGTCATAGAGGTATTTGAGCTAATAAATGGCCAAGTAGTGCTGGAATTGGGATACTAGTATTTTGCATCCCAAATGAAATAATGGATCTAGGAAATGATCATTGTGGGCTGAGAACATTAGAAAAAGAGGGACAACTTTTCATTGTGCCTCGTGATGAAAGTTCATACCACTGCTTACAAGGTATTCTTAATTAAAAAGTCAAACCTAGATCTGATCAAGTTTCTGGGTTTAACTACCAGTTTACAGGAAGTATGGGGACAGAGGAATATGTTAAAACAACACAGTGAGGATATAATCAGTAAGATGGAAATGTGGGAAATTCTGCACGACAAATCACCTACTCTTCAGCAGATTAAATTACAAGATAAAGACAAAATCGGAGGGGAAACCAGTTGTCTAAAAGAGATTTAAAAGACATTTCAACCAATGGCAACAGAGGACTTTATTTGTATCCTGATTCAAACAGATTATAACTTTTTTTTTTTAGAAACTTGAGGAAATTGTACATTGACTGGATCTTGTGTGATAATAAGGAATTTTAATTTAGGTGTGAATAATAGTAGTGTTACATTTTTGAAGTTTATGTTTGAGATATATATTGATTTATGGGCTCAGTGATAACAATATCTGAGTTGTTTCAGAATAGTTCAAATTGATTAAGTAGGAGGTACAAATAAAACAACACTGACCATGAGTTGCTAATTTGACTGTTGGGATGCTTACGCTATTTTTGTATGTGTTTGAAATTTTATTTACTAAGTTGAGGAAATATGCAGTAATTTTAAACTTGAAAGTAAAATTCGTTATTTCTTCAAAGTTTGCTTTGTTTTAAAGATCCTCATGTCAGAAAAGCTCTCTAAATTAAATCCATCCTAGTGCATGAACATACTGAGTTAATTAAATAGAAATAAAATAGATTTGGACTTCTATATATAAATCTTGGAATTTTGAAAAATTGTCCAAAAGGTGTCTAATGAACAAGTCTAGCTAGCAGAAAGTTCAAAAGTCATTTTATGATGGTGTCTTGGTATACTTGTAACTGGATCAACAATGTTGTTACATATCATGACTCAAATGGCTCTGAATTAGTAGAGAGGAAAGAAAAACTTATTTCCACTAATGTTTTCTTTCAGGCATTTGACATTGTCACAGACTGACATGGCGGCATTAACAGGAGGAAAGGTAATACCTTCTTAATATTTAGACCAGTTGATAATCCCTAGAATAACAAAACAATTCTTAAATGAACAACTTTTGCTTTTGACAGGGATTTCCCTTCTTGTTTCAACATATTCGCGATGGCATCAATATAAGACAGACTTGTAATCTGATTTTCAGCCTTTGTCGATATAATAATCGACTTGCAGAACATGTAAGTACTGAGAAACAGTCAAAGTTTTTTGGTAATTTTTGGAAGAATATTCTGAAATCCAACCCCCTTTTTTTTTTTTTAGATTGTATCTATGCTTTTCACATCAATAGCAAAGCTGACTCCTGAGGTATGTAGACATTTGTTAATTCATGTTTTTCAAATTACTGTGAGCACTGACTATGCTTCCAGATGAACCTTTCTAACTGTTCTTGAGGAAAAGCCTATCAAGGCTTCCCCCATAATATAGTAACCTATTTTAAACTATATAACTTCAATAAATTGAATTACCTCTTCATGTCTTATCACAAATATCATTTTCCCAGTTAAATTAACATATAATTCTAACATATCAGTGTGTCACCTAGGTACTAAGATTTAAAGTTGTTTGGTTTGAAGCATATATCATATTGTACCTTGGAAGAAAGTGAACTAAACTAAAATTCTGCTTAGGTGGATAAGTATGTATTTTTTTTCAAAATGTAAATGTTATAGCTACTTTGAGAATACATTTCAAATATTAATAGGAATTCTACCTCAGCAAGCAAAAGTTGCTACAGGAAACTTTTAATCTAAATTTTTCTATAAACATGGTTGTCTCATTAACTAGAGTCCCCCCCCCCAAATTGACATCCAGAAAACTACGTTTTCTGTTACATGTGGCTCCCATGCAATTGGCACTGTATCCTGAGCTCATCCTGCTGCTTTATGATAGTTCAGGTTCATATGTATGAGTACTAATCTCTCTAACCTAATACATCAGATTTAAATGTGATCTGTAGAGGAGTTACATTTGTTTTCTAGCGAAAGTAATTGATTCACCATCTCTAAATATGCAGTCATGTGTGTGTCTTATAGGCAGCCAATCCTTTCTTTAAATTATTGACTATGCTAATGGAGTTTGCTGGTGGACCTCCAGGAATGCCTCCCTTTGCATCTTACATTCTGCAGAGGATATGGGAGGTAAGTCTTGTAGATGTTCTAGTATTTATTTTTCTAACATAATCACTCCCATTTTCAGTACTAGTTTCTTCTTGCTTGGGTAACTCAAAAGGGTTTTAGTAAGTCACAGGTCAAGAGAAGAAAAGATGCTTTAGACAGAAGATCTAGAGGAAGAAGAGTTCCTGGCTAGTTAGTGTCTCAGATGTTTAAAGACTTTCTTGTAGAATCATAAACAACCTTTAGTCCATATGAGGTTCTCATTCCCCTACTCTCAGAGATTCCATGAAGTGGTAGAAGCCCTAGAAATAAAAACTAGCTGGTTTTAGTAGTTGATAGAAAATACAGAGGAAGCACCAACCACTACCTTTCTTCCAGAACTACTGCTGAGGTTACAGAGTTTCTTACTGAGTGTTGGAAATGCCCACTCGCTGGGCCAGGGGCTAGGTGGACTTTTTCTCTTGATAGGCCAGATAGTAAATATTTTAGGTTTTGTGGGCTATATGGTCTCTGTCAACCACTCAACTGCTGTTTTACCATAAAATCAGCCATAGACAAAATATAAATGAGTGGGCATGGCTATCTTCCAATACAAACTCAAAAACAAGCAAACCACAGAATTTGTCCTGCGATCCATAATTTTCCAACCTTTGCTCTAGATTCTTAGATTTCCTATTTCCAGGAAAAAAATCTTTCCAGCAGTATACTGAGCTAGTTTTCATTCTCAATTGCAGTAGCAGATTGGTCAAACAATAAGAAAAGTAAAGATGGAAACTTCAGGGAATTAAAGCACTTTAATGTATACTTTTAAAAATTTTAATTTTATTTATTTTTGTCCATGCTGGGTTCTTGTTGCTGCACAGGCTTTTCTCTAGTCGTGGTAAGCAGGGGCTACTCTCTAGTTGTGGTGTGAGGGCTTCTCATGGCGGTGCCTTCTCTTGTTGCTGAGCATAGGCTCTAGAACATCTGGACTTTGGCAGTTGCAACATGTGAGCTCAGCAGTCGCAGCTCCCAGGCTCTAGAGCACAAAGTGTCATAGTTGTGCTGCAAAGGCTTAGTTGCTCTGTGGCATGTGTGATCTTCCCAGACCAGGGATTGAACCCACGTCATCTGCACTGTCAGGCGGACTCCCATCCACTGTACCACCAAGAAAGCCCTGAAAACACTTCTAAATAAGTTTGTAAACTTAAGACCTAAAAGTCACTGGGTTTCTCTGATTGGTCCTTTGCTAGAATCCTTGGTTAATATAATTTGATTTTGTAAACTATTGAGAAATACTCTTTGAACATATTCCTGTTAATAAAAATAAATTGCTTTAAAAATGGGAGAAAAAAACATGAGTGTGAAGCTTCTTTCAGGTTCTAGTTTTCAGGAAACTGTTGTAGCTTTAAAGTGTCTAATGTATACACCAAAAGTAAGTTTGAAAGAGTAACTGCTCATTCACTTAGACTTATATTCTGTTCTCGTCATTTTACTTGTAGGTGATTGAATACAATCCTTCTCAGTGTCTGGATTGGTTGGCAGTGCAGACACCCCGAAACAAACTGGCACACAGCTGGGTTCTACAGAATATGGAAAACTGGGTTGAGCGGTTTCTTTTGGCTCACAATTATCCTAGAGTCAGGACTTGTAAGTCAAATATTCAGAATTTAACAAACCATTTGTTGTTCCAAGTTTTGTTTTTAAGGTGATTACAGTATGCTCATTGTGTATAATGCAAAAAGACTCTTAGAGATACAGTTTGTTTATTTTTGAGATACTGTTTTAAAGGCCAGAGTTTTATTAGTATTTGAAAACCTATGACAGTATTTTACAAATATCTGTAATTTTTTTTTTTTAAGTATAGGAAACTGTCTTCTCTTGGGTGACATCACCACCACTATCATCATTTGTTTCCTTTTTTGGTAGAGCCACAAAAGCATGATCAGAATTAGTGAAGAGAGTAAAGGATCAGGAAATCTTGTCTTAAAAATAACTTGAGAAGGCTAAGAGTAAAAGTAGCAATAAAAAAAGTACAAGCTGAGAGAAAATATTCTCTAAAGTTTTGGGAGTTAAATGATGACTATCTTTATTGTATCCAGGCCAGAAGGGAATAAGCAAAGATCTTGGAAGATACATGGACAAATAGCAAAAATAGAAATTTCACATAATAGGAAACTGCTCATAAATACACAGAGTGTTTTATTTTGATAGTATTAAATAAAAATCAAGTGGTTCATTCTTAAAAATTCTTTAATCATTCAATTTAGTCATTAAAATTGTATTTCCTAGTTTTCTGTTAAGAGCTCAAACAATGAGTGACACTCTGATAGCAGTAAGCACATTGAATACCCAGACCCATGTTTTTGAATAACATTTCTAGTAAAATGAATCACAGTTCCTGGGAGAAATGGCTGATTATAGGACTGGGGCAGGGAATAAACAAGATGAGTCTGGAGCATCTTGTGGGACCAGAAAGTAATGAAGCGCTCCAAAAACAATGATGAGGCTATGTTGAAGGGACATAAAACCAACCTGAAGATCTCCCGATCTCCAAACCTGGAACAAGTTGGGTCGAAAAATAATTAACATAGCACTGTATCGTAATCCAAAGTATAAAATAAATGTCCATGAGTCCATGCTAAAGAAATGAATGATTGAATAAACAAACAAATGAGGCGGCACATCCCCCATACAGAAGAATTTCAAATCATTTTTGTATATCTTTCCCCTCCAAAGGTGGAGTGTAATTCCATAACCTTTGAGTATCAGCTTTAGTGTCTTGCTTTCAAAGAACAGAGTATTAGGGATAGAGAAAATAACTTTTTAAGTGAAAAAACTTGACAAACATTAACTCTGGCAGGTAATTAAGGTGAAAAGTGTCACTGATAAGTCATACTGATAGCATGTGCCCTTGGTATGTGATACAAGGAGCACTTCATAATGTGGTTTTCCTCCCCAAATCCTATAACCTGAGTCTATTCACAATAGACATCACATAAACTCATTTGAGGGACATTCTACAAAAATACTGGACCACTACTCAAAACTACTGTGGTCTTCAAAAGAAAGTCTGACAAAGTGTCACAGTCAAGAGATTAAGGAGACATGACATCTGAATCTGGTGTATCCTAAATGAGATCTTAGAAGCAGAAGAACATTAGGACAAAACCATTAAAATCGAAAGTGTGGGATTGAGTTGATAGTAGTGTGCCAGTGTTGGAACACTGCAAGTGTGCTGTAGTAATAATGTCACAGTCGAAGTGGGAGAACATGCGTCAGTCATGGGTACACATGGATTGGCAGTGGTGCTCTGCCTGTAGGCTTTTTTCCCTGTCAGTTTAGGCAACACCACAGTAATGGGATGTTTGTAAAAGTGGACACATATGCTGGTTGGTGTTTATGTCCTGACTCTGGACCATAAAACAATTAAAAACCTATGTTCAACCGCCTTTCCTCCTCCCCCCCAAAAAAATGGGAAGGAAAAGCTTTTTACCTAGCTGGTACACCTAACATACATAATAGTGCTGAAGAAAGCATTTCATACATCGCAGTGACTTTGTAAGTTAATATTATCCTATAAAATGCAGTTTAGCAGTATGTACCAAGATCCTTAAATTTTTTTTTTTTTTTCCCTTTTTCACCTCCGTAATACCATTTCAGGGATTCTAGTATAAGTAAGTCATCCAATATATAAATGTCCGATAGCATTAGTTATAATTGTGAAAAATTAAAACTAGATGTTTAGATAGGAAATAGTTATGCATCATTTAAAAATTAAAATACTGAAGACTCTAGAAATATGAAAGCATGCTTTTGAATGTTTGAACATAGGAGCCAAATATTTACATAGAGTCAATATAACTCAGTAAGAATTAGGGTAACATGTATAGAAGAAAAGCTACAGAAAAATACTTTTAAATCCTACAAAATTGTAAAGAATAACTGTTTAAAATGTTTAGAGAAAAGGAAAGTGGTGACATGATAGATGCCCTAGAATAGTTGAGTTACCTTGTAGAAATGGAAGTTTTATTATAAGTTCTCTAGAACTGGGAATTCTTAAGTTATATTCTAGCAAGGCAGTTTTTAGAAAGATGGTCTGTTCTTTCATATTGACCTTCATGTTTGTTCTCAAAGATAGATATAACTTAAAAGTTGTGTTTTTCTCCCTAGCAGAACTTACCTTTTAATTTAAAAGCATGGAACTTTTATAGAAATAAGTAGATGGTTAAGTATCTGATAAAGCAAAACAAAATGTTAATTATAGAATTTATGTGGTGGGTCCATGGGTCATTTATTTGGTAGAGTGTTTTCAACCTTTCAGGGTATTTGAGATTTTTTTTCACAATAAAATATTGGGTTAAAATTTTAACTTAAACTGAATAATTTCTTTAATCAAAAATTTTTTTCTCAATTGCAGTTTTATACAGAATTATTCAAGATGACACCTACATGCCAAGTTTTTATATTTGAAATACATACCAAATTGAGCCTAACTGAAACAGACTAACCAGAGCAGTGTATAGTTAGTTCATAAATATATAGAAAATGGAGTGTTGTGCAAAAGTCTAATTTGAAGTAAATCTGTAAAAGAGTATACAGTTAATTTAGAAACCCTAACATCATTTGCTTTGGCAGTACAAAGGAAGTTATCAAATTATAGGTAGAATAGTGGAAGACAGAATGAGTAGGTGTATTGAAAAGGGCTGTGCTAAGCCGTTAGATGCCTTGAGAACGCTCTTTATTGAATGTTGGTAAGAAGATAAACTCATGAGTCTGACAATCAGTGTTTGAATTCCATTTCTGCCATACTGTGTAAAATTGGGTAGTCTTAATATTTTAAGTCTGAGTAAAAATGGAGATAATAAAAGTAATACCAAGTACATAAAACTGTGTTGTTAAATTTAAGAATTGGATAAATTTTAGCAGTTCTTGTTTTTGTTACCATTATCATTATCATCATCATCATCATCATTTCTCAAGGTCAAAATCTGGGCCCACCTCTTTTCATCTGTGTGATCTTGATCTTTGCTTCTCCAAGATTCAAATTTTCCAATGTATCATCACTTATGTCCAGAATGATTGTGCGGATTAAATGAGATAATATTTATAAAGTACCTAGCTCATACTACTTTTACAGATGGACTCAACTAATGAGTCATCCTCTCAGAATTATACCATAGGCTTAATAACATTTTTCAGATATGTTGGAGGAAGGGATTCTTTTCTTTGCACGCAGGGTTAGCCTAGAAGACTTCTAAAGATTTTCCAAAGATGGTGTTCTCTAATTGGCATATGTATATATAATCTTTATACTACAAAATTCTTTTAGATAAATCTCATTGTTTTTATAATGTAAGTTTACCGTTATCTACAAAATAATACTATTTTGTAGTAATTGATAAGGAAGAAGAAAACTAAGGCCTTAAATTAAAGATTTGACCCTGTCAGACAGCATAGGTCTTCTGGCCCCAAATACTGTGTTCTTCCTGTTAAACTGTGTTATTCCCTGAGAAGAAACAAAATGATAAAATAAATGGGAAAATTCTGTATCTTGGGAAAGCTAAACAAAAGAGGTTTAAAACTTTCTAGTAGTTACTGCAGTTGTTGTCACCACTTAAAAATAGTAGTGACAGAATGGAAGGCGTCTGGTTTTGTCATTCCTTGGGATCTTTCTCTGGTACAAGTGGTAGAGCAGAAAGATATTAAAAGAGATGTTCATGTCTCTTTAATTTTTATTCATTTTGGTTTTTACAGGGAAGAGTGGCTTTGTGTTTAATGACTGCTCTTCAGTCTATTTCATATCTTATAAACATCTGACAGTTTTGTTTTACATTTTATAGCTGCAGCTTATCTTCTGGTGTCCCTTATACCAAGCAATTCATTCCGCCAGATGTTCCGGTCAACAAGGTCTTTGCACATCCCAACCCGTGACCTTCCACTCAGTCCAGACACAACAGTAGTCCTACACCAGGTCTACAACGTGCTCCTTGGTTTGCTCTCAAGAGCCAAACTTTATGTTGATGCTGCTGTTCATGGCACTACAAAGCTAGTGCCCTATTTTAGCTTTATGACTTACTGTTTAATTTCCAAAACTGAGAAGCTGATGTTTTCCACATATTTCATGGATTTGTGGAACCTTTTCCAGCCTAAACTTTCTGAGCCAGCAATAGCTACAAATCACAATAAACAGGCTTTGCTTTCGTTTTGGTACAATGTGTGTGCTGACTGTCCAGAGAATATCCGCCTTATTGTTCAGAACCCAGTGGTAACCAAGAACATTGCCTTCAATTACATCCTTGCTGACCATGATGATCAGGATGTGGTGCTTTTTAACCGTGGGATGCTGCCTGCCTACTATGGCATTCTGAGGCTCTGCTGTGAGCAGTCTCCTGCATTTACACGACAACTGGCTTCTCACCAGAACATTCAGTGGGCCTTTAAGAATCTTACACCACATGCCAGCCAATACCCTGGAGTGAGTAAAATGATAACTCTTGTATCTGTATCCTCAAATTAATTGGAAATGCCTGTTTTTCCCCTTGGGGGGTGTAGTGACAAAATATGGGAGTATAGTCTAATTAACTGTTCTTAAAGGTGTATTTGTTTTCTTGACTATATTTGTAAAATGTTGTTATAAAATTGATAAGTGGGGAAAAAACTGATGTGTATAAATCATTTTTTTTAGTTTAATGATTGAAATTTTTCCTCTAATGGAACATATCTATGTTCATTTGTGGTTTTGTTAATGAGTCTTTCAAATATACCTAATCAGAAAATTCAGCTTTGTGGTATAGTTTTAAGGAAGTGAGTATTTACTGTTTAGATATTTATTATCAAGATGTCCATGCTTTGCTAAGCTGTGAGCTAGACGGTATTTTCTTAGCTGAAAATGTTCCCTGGGGTTTTTTGTTTTTTGGTTTCTTTGTTCACGTTTGCTTGCTGGGTTGCTCAGTTGTGTCTCGCTCTTTGCAACCTCATGGACAGTTCTCCAGGTAAGAATACTAGAGTGGATTGCCATTCCCTTCTTCAGGGGATCTTCCCGATCCAGGGATCAAACCCAGGTCTCCTGCATTGCAGGCAGATTCGTTATCATCTGAGCCACCAGGGAAGCCCATTCACTTGTTCACATTACATTCAAGTGCATGAAATGGTTAAGAGGCGGGCTTGTCAGAATACAAATATATACCATCTAAGTCATTCCTTTTTCTTTGCAGACTATAGGTTTTATATTAAAGTTTCCTCTCTCCATGTTAGGCTGTCATTCTTGGATATTTCTTTCCATTATTGCTTCTTACTCTTTGTTGTAAATTCAAGTTTACACCAAGAGGGTATAAATCTGGGAAGGAGGTTGGAAGCAGAGTGCAGAACCCTTTTTCAAGCTGTTGTCAACCCAAAGGCCATAAACTGCTAATAGGAGAAATTCTTTGCTAAATGGGAGGTGATGGGAGTGTAGAAGAAGGAAGTTTTTCAAGATTTACTTAAAAGCTCAATCAAATGACTATAGTAAATGGTATTTTAAATATTGTTATCCTTGAATTGGGTGCTGTACTTTTTTCCTGTTGAAGGAATAAAGGACCTTAATTGTCCTTTAGACATAATATAGTGAATTGTTTTTCTCACCCAGAAAGAATAACCTAATTTTTTGTCAAGAAAGTTAGAATGCCTATAATAAAGAAAGTGAATATATTAAGTACCAAAAGTGGTTCATCATCAGGTGACTTGAACTGGATCATCTGTCAGTCAGGAAAGATCACTCTAAATATTGCCACAAAGAGTTTCTAAAAAACAGTATTCAGGTGTAATTGAGGTGTGTGAAATCTTTGTGACAACTAATAATTTCTCATTTAAAAGGGACAAAAGATGGGCATTGCGTCTCTGGAACATACATTTGACATTGCAAAACTAGTAATTTAAATAGTTTTAGGACTAAAGTTGAACTGTATTTACTTGTAGTTTTTAATCTTGAAATTCTATTTTAAGATAATTTTCTTCCAGTGAGTAATATATTAAACTTTTAAAATAGAATCCATTGCTAATTTTTTAATTGTTTATGAATGCCGCTGCAATTTAAGTTAATTTGTATAGTTTTAAGAGCTAGCTAAATGAGCACAACACTTACAAATGAGAAACAGACACTGTAAAATGTTCCAGGGCTAA
Source organism: Ovis aries (assembly GCF_016772045.2). Lineage (NCBI taxonomy): Eukaryota > Metazoa > Chordata > Mammalia > Artiodactyla > Bovidae > Ovis > Ovis aries. Next base: position 46,864,106 of record NC_056056.1, read on the forward strand.
AAGGCCACCACTGTGCTTTTTACCCTTTTCAGGCAGTAGAAGAACTGTTTAACCTGATGCAACTGTTCATAGCTCAGAGGCCAGATATGAGAGAAGAAGAATTAGAAGATATTAAACAGTTTAAGAAAACAACCATAAGTTGTTACTTACGTTGCTTAGATGGCCGCTCCTGCTGGACTACTTTAATAAGGTAAAAAGATATTTTTTGATGTTTTTGTTTTGTTTTTCAAAGTAAGGGAACATCATTTTGACACTTAAAGAGAAATAATTTAAATTGTTTATAAGTGAAAGTTTACCAGTTCTTTAAGGTTATTGGGAAAGCATTTAAACCTCTTGACACTTAGGCAGACTTTGTATTTTGAGAGTTAGCTAGCTGCTTTTGAATAGTTTTTATTTTGATTTGGATTGTCTCTGTGTGTTTTATCAGAATCATTAGGGTTAGAAGGAACCTTAATGTATGATCTTCTACCTAATGCTTGAATCCTTCTCTCTTGGCAGTTCATCCTAACTTACGCTTGGACAGTTCAGTTCTAGAGGCGTCTAGATAGCTTATTCCATCTCTGAATAAGTTTCACTGTTAAGATACTTTTCTTTTATTTAGCCCAGATCTATCTTTTTTAACTTTAATTAGCCAAAATAACGAAACATCATCTTTACAGTTAATTTCAGAGCTCAGAAATTACTGAATAGCTATAAAGGAACTGCTACAAGTTCCCTTTAACTGTAGAAATAAAGTCTATATTAACTTCTTTTCTGTGTATTGCATCTGAGACTTGGGACAGACGTCTTTTATTAGACACACATTTTTTTGGCAGTACTCTCTTGAATACTGTAGAATCTTAAGGTAATCAACCCACAATAGATAAGGTTATCTTCTTCAGAAAACTTTAAAGTTTGAATCTTTGTTAGTACATAAGATCAAATTAACTGCTTTTGCCAAGACTCTTTAAAGAAACTTTCAAAATTTTAGCATTAATTTTGAAACATTGTTTTCCCAAGATCTGCTACTAATGAGCTTTTAAGGTCATTTTCAAAAGAAAATTTGGAGTTTTCCTGATTATTATTTTTAAAAAGGAAAGAAAAACATCTCACTAAAGTAGAATTTCTGACTGTACTATATAATAGCAGTTTCCAGTACTAATAGTGAAAGTCTGTTAATAAGAGTAATGAACCTACTTATGGATGATTATTATGTAGATAATTTTCAGCACCAACAGAAGTTTTGGGGTCCACCCCCCCAGGTTGCATTGAGGATTTCTTTTTAAATATTATCTTTTTATTAAATTACTAAGGACTAGATGTAGCTGTCTTTTTCTAGGTAAGAAAGTAGAGAACCAAAATGACAGTTTACTTATTCTTTTTTTTTTCCCCCATGTAAGTGTTCTGTTCTGATTCAGAGTTCTCAAACTGGACTTTATATATTTTTCTAGTGCCTTCAGAATACTATTAGAATCTGATGAAGACAGACTTCTTGTTGTATTTAATCGAGGGTTAATCCTGATGACTGAGGTAAATGCTTTATTGTGTTTCACTGTAGATTTATTCCAATTTAATGTTCTCACCAAAACTTTTTTTGTGTATATTTGAGAGTTTATTATAGGTTGTTTTGTAGGTGTCTGGATTTTAAATATGCAAATCAGTAAATACTTATTTATATTCTAAGAATAACTACATCATGGTACTAAGCTTGCTGTTTTTTTCCATAACAATTACATACATTCATTTCATTTGTAGGACTAGAAATGAATGAAATTTGTAGGATTTAATTGACACACAGTTTCTCAAGAGTGTGCTTATTTGCTTTCCTCATTAAAGGAAGCTAGTGAGGCTGCGTTCAGTTCAGTTCAGTTCAGTCACTCAGTCGTGTCCGACTCTTTGCAACCCCGTGAGTCACAGCACGCCAGGCCTCCCTGTCCATCACCATCTCCCGGAGTTCACTCAGACTCACGTCCATCGAGTCCGTGATGCCATCCAGCCATCTCATCCTCGGTCGTCCCCTTCTCCTCCTGCCCCCAATCCCTCCCAGCATCACAGTCTTTTCCAGTGAGTCAACTCTTCGCATGAGGTGGCCAAAGTGCTGGAGTTTCAGCTTAAGCGTCATTCCTTCCAAAGAAATCCCAGAGTTGATCTATAGGTGGTTAAAAATCAACTGTTCATTCTTCCCATAATTACTGAACATCCACAACTCTTAAGATGACTTTAAGTCCACAGAGGTGCATTGTACCCTTTCGTCTAATAATGGAGATAAGGTTAAAGAGTACATACCAAGGGAATTAAGAGGTAGGATAGTTTTTTCAGTTGATGGTATTATAGAATAAGGATACAGTATATGAAATTGTACTTTGAAGAATCTGAACTTGCAGAGACAAAATAGAAAAGGATTAACATAAATGATTTAATCAACACAAAGGTAAGAAAGTATTGGTTGTATTCAACAAGAGCTAAGTCTGTCTGGCTAAAACAAAAGTATGTGAAGAAGAGTAATGAGAACTTAATTCTTCAACAGCTGTTTGAATGTCTTCTCTGTCAGCCATTGTGCTAGGCATGGGGGATATAGCAATGAACAAGATTGTCATGGTTTCTGTCCTCACAACTAACACATTAAATGTCACATGAGTACATTGTTCAGATTATGTACTGTCACAGATTCTAGGTTATGAATTTTCAGCTGTGAATTGTGAGTAGTGTATGGGGAACTAATTTGACAAGATTAGGAAGACGATGCATTGGTGTACAATGAAATAGAAACCAAGGATTTCATTAGCTAGTACAGGTAAAGGAATCGAAAGATTTAACAAGCCAATATGATTAAAGGAATTTTACCTTTGGAGTTCTTTTACCTCTTTTAGACCTACCATCTTACTGCTGCTGTTTTAGACCTACTATGACTGACAGCAGTTTCACCATTGTCTTTCATAGAAACTCTTGAAAGTTAGTTAAAGCAGTAGCCTATTCTCCCCAGTCTTCCTGTTGTTACTGCTGCTTTGTAATCTTTGAAACTTGCAGTCTTAGAAATGTGTACTTAGAGCAAACAGTAAACCACCACCCCCTCCCCCATAAAAATCTAATTAAATAAATTATTTGTTCAAAGTAAAATGTAAACACAAAATATCAGACTCTGAGAGTGAGGATTGTTCTGTGCTTTAAAGAGCTGAACGGGGGACTTCGACTTGTAGGTAGAAAGCAGATACATTTGCTTTGTGCACATAGGCACACTCATAGTCTGAGTCTGAAAACATGTCATAGAGGATGAGTGGTACTATTTTGTGGCTCCATAAAGTAAAAGTGGAATGAAGTTTTTCATTTTTTTAATCACTTGTAGTCTTTCAACACACTGCACATGATGTATCATGAAGCCACAGCTTGCCATGTGACTGGAGACTTAGTAGAACTTCTGTCAATATTCCTTTCAGTTTTGAAGTCTACACGCCCATATCTTCAGAGAAAAGGTTTGCTTAATCCTACTTTTTTTTTATTAGTTTAACAATTAAAGAGTGAAATAAGACTTTTTAAACCACATGCTTCAGAGAATTTGTCTTTACAAGGCTGATGTTAGCTAACCATTAGGAAAATGTTTGTGACCTCCTGATGTAAAGCTGGAATGTTCTTGTTTATTTTCTTTATTCATGCCTAAAAAATAAGCAAGCATGCTAGTGGCTGATTCATGTTGATATATGGCAGGAACCAGCACAATATTGTAAAGCAATTATCCTCCAATAAAATATTAAAAAAAAAAAATTGGGGAGACTGGAAAATGTTTCCAAGCACAGTAACAACATGAGTATTTGTGAAGGTTCTCCAGCTGGAAACTTCCATGGCTTAGGTTAGATCATTTATTTTCAAGAGAAATAACTATAAAACAATTATCTCTTGTGTCCCTGTAAAATCATGTAAACTTTGAAATGTATGTGAATTTCTAGAAAATGGGACATAACAATCACTAAAATACGTGTTTAAAGAAATCTAGCAAGTTTAACAATAGTAGCTGTCTTATAAAAATAATCACTTAGCTTTCGCTAAAGATGTCTATGTAATAAATTTGAATGTTTTAGTGTTAGCATTCTGTAGTTTACAACAGAAAATAATTGTGAAGAAGTTTGACTTCAGGTGGCATATTTACATATGCTTTTGTGTTTGCAGATGTGAAGCAAGCATTAATCCAGTGGCAGGAGCGAATTGAATTTGCCCATAAACTGTTAACTCTTCTTAATTCCTATAGCCCTCCAGAACTTAGAAATGCCTGTATAGGTAAGTTAGCTGGAAAATAAACCTGTGTAAAAGCCTAATGGAAGAACATTTTTATGGGATCCTATGTGTGTGTATATAAGATGTAATGTTAGTTCTGTAGTGTTTGGAAGACATTGGTACTTTTTATGAGTGACTTAGACTGGCCAGCAGACTCTTAGGAAAATAGAATTCTGTTTCTTAACATATCAGTAATTAACTATGTCATCATAGGCCAGGTCACTTCATATATCTGGGCATGCTGACCTAAGGTTAGATCTCTTCCAGCTCTGAAATCTTCCGATCTATATAAATAGTGTAGAATCATGCAGATGTTTACAGATTAGAACTGACATTGTAAAGAGTTGGGGTGATTGTTTCAGTGAGTCTTTTTGCGTAAAGATACTTCCTAGTAGTAGTAGTTCTTGGACTCCTGAGTATTTTAGCTTTTTATTAATTGTGTATTTATAATAAAATGATAATTTATATCTATTAAAGGAAACCCTTGGTTTAAATTCATACTGCATATTTTTTTACTGTCTTATAAGCTATTTAAGTCATCTTTAGAGACTGTAGCTATTTGTTTACAGTTTCTTAAAACGGTAGATATATATGAGCAGTTAATCATGGCAGGTCACCTGATGTTCTGTAGAATTACTGGCCTGTACTGCTCCATCAAGAAGAGAGGGTTACTTCAAAGCTGATTAAGGATTTGCAGATCCAAAGAATCTCAAACCTTGCTTTGGTTAATTTTATGAAGAGACATAATCAGTGTGCATGAAATATTTCCTCCATTGTACTTGTCCCTGGTGCTTCTTTTAAGTTTTAAACTTTGGTTTCTTAATGGTGCCCTGTTGTGGTTAATAACTCTGTGGATCTATTTTTCGTTAAGCATCAGACAGTTTGTCCGGGGGCTGAGATTTCAGACAGTCTGAGACTCATTACAACTTGTTAGCTGCCACACTACCATCAATTACCCCAGTAGGACTAGTGCATTTGAAGATAGCAGATCCGCCCTCCAGTTTTTAATGCCCACATTGTGTTTTTATTTTCAGATGTCCTCAAGGAACTTGTGCTTTTGAGTCCCCATGACTTTCTTCATACTCTGGTTCCATTTCTACAGCACAACCATTGTACTTATCATCACAGTAATATACCAAGTATGTATTCATCTAGCACAGTACTTGAACATGGTTGGCATTTAATCTTTCTGCACACTGAAACATGGAGATTTATTTTTTCCATTTATTCTTATTGTACACTTTTAATGTCTTAGTGTCTCTTGGACCTTATTTCCCTTGTCGAGAAAATATCAAGCTAATAGGAGGGAAAAGCAATATTCGGCCTCCGCGCCCTGAACTCAATATGTGCCTCTTGCCCACAATGGTGGAAACCAGTAAGGTATGTTGGGATGCCAGGAAAACCATGTTTCTCTAGTACACAGTAATTTAGAACTTCCCCTCTGGCCATTATGAGTTATATTAGACTTAAATGATCATTTTCTGGATCCTAAGGAGATTAGACTCATTTGGACTTTTTCCTGCTCTGAAATGTTGGTTGAATTTTGCAAAATCAATAATAAGCACAAGTAGTAAGTTTTTTTTGCCCCTAAAAAAATATCCTAACAGAAAATCTCATTAGTATTGGTCACTAGGCTAAATTATAAATGGGTCATATATCTAAATTTGAAAGATCAAGTTAGGTACTGACTACTGTTTATATTTCGCCATATAATCAATGACTCCTTTTACTGCCCTTTAATTATAATTCTTTGACCTAAGCCCAGTTATCACTGATTGATGGATTTATCATTTGTAGCCTGATTCTGGTTCTCTAATACTTATTCTAAAATAGTACTAATTCTAAATTATAGAGAGAAGGAACATAGACACAGGATAATTTATCTTAGTTCTAAGACTTTTCTAAACAGTTTTTTCATTAATTTATCTTTCCTCACCCACTTTATTTACATTCTCTCTTGCCCACTATCTTTGGATCTTAAATGCATTTAAGAAGTTTGTATTAAATAAAAAATTTAAAATAGTTAATACAGTAGAAACCATTTCAGAAATAATCTGAAATTTATTCCAAAAATCAAATTTAATTCACTCTTCTTGATGATATGTCTGTAGAACTCAAGTGTCACATTTTAAAATCCTACAGTAGTTTTACTTTATTAAAGTATATAGAAATAAGGGGTAATTTTAATTGATAACATTTGCACACTGAAAATAAACTTGTGACAATTAAGATCTTAATAACATTAATAGAAACTTGGAATTTAAAACTAGGTTCTTATAGAATTTAAATATTTAATCAGCTTTTTAGTTAAATTTATTACATTTGCACAAAATATGCTCTTTAATTTATTATACAATTTAAGTGCAACCATTTTATCATCTTTAACCTTCAGGGCAAAGATGACGTTTATGATCGTATGCTGCTAGACTACTTCTTTTCTTATCATCAATTCATCCATCTATTATGCCGAGTTGCAATCAACTGTGAAAAATTTACTGAAACATTAGTTAAGCTGAGTAAGTATAAAAGATGAGCAGTAAATTCCACTGAATTATTTTAAGCCCCTAGCCATTTAGGAAGGGGAGGAAAAAAATGAGCCAATCCTTTTTTTCTTTTTTAAAGTGAATGTTGAAAAATATTAATATTCTTGGGAACATTTTTATTTTTATTAAGAAAACACCAACTTACTGGTTTCCATTGAATAGTTCTGCCCAGAGTTTCAGCTGGCTTATAAAGGAGTGTGGAATAGGCTCATCACTTTTGTACATAGAAGCCCAAGTCCTCCTCCATCTGCCCAGCAGAATTTAAAAACCAAAAACTGCTCTGTTTAGGGAGGCAGGCTTAGAGAGATGGACTTCCCCAGCCCTGATCTAGAGGATAAGATAAGATCAATAGTGCCAGCTGTGCTTTGGAGCTGGAAACACCAAGAGCAAGCTAAGTGGACTTGCCAGGGTGAAGCAGAGGTGCATATATGAGTAAATTAGGAGGTAAGTCTCATAAAATAGAGGGATGAGTGAGAAGGGAAATTTGAAAAGGAAGATATGAGAAATAGAAAAAAAAATCAGTGAATTATAAAAGGGGGAAAACCTTGAATTATTTTTATGTAATATTGTCTCTCTGAGGATGCAGCTGAGAGCTCTTAGAAGACTGCTCCCTTTGGGTGACTTTTTCTAGCTGATAAGTCTTTAGAAGAAGTGTAGCCCTCCAGGTGTCCCCTGTCTCAAGATCTCCAGAGTTCTCAGGCTCTATGTGTCGTATGAGTCTGTTACCTTTAGGGATGACCCAGGATCCTCTCCATTGTACCATAGCTTTTGTGTCAAGAGAATGGGAGGTGAAATACTCATGGAACCACCATCCAGGTCAAGAAGTAGAATATTACTGCACCCTGGAAGTTATGCAATGTGCTCCTTCTCAGTCACAACCCCCTCCTTCCTTTGGAAAAGGTTTTGATCCGTTATAGACAGGGCCGAATCCAAGAAGGCAGTGGTAACAACTGTCAGGGATAATTTCTCTTCAGAAAAACCAGCTTTTTGGTAAGTGATTAGAATGTCTTCAGATTTGAAAGGGTGTTCCTTCCATCTACTACCATTAGCTAGTGTTTTATATATGTGGCTGAAGAACGGGGAGTGGGTAGATGAGGATATGTTCATATCGGCCATTCCATGATTATATAATTGAGTTGTGGCACTTGGCTGTAAAAAGCTGAAATCTAGCAGTGGCAACGACCAAGTGTAGGGAAATACCCAGGAGTTCTAATAAGACAGTCTTGCTCCCAGATAAGGAGGAAGAACTTCACAAAGAGGTTAACTTCAAGGAGAGTTCTTAGTAATTATGTCCATGTGATTTATACCAAAAGTTAAGTGAGGAGCTGTCTTATCTACTTGAAATAATGAATGTTTTCACCCTGTGAGACTGTCTTCCTCACTAACACAAATAGATAGTTCTGGGAAATTAAACATAGGAGAGGGAGGAAAAGAAAGGAGACATACCTAGCCATCCCATTAGCTGACTCAATTTTCATCATATTTTATGCTCCTCATCACTTACACTCAGGAGGCACATTTATGCTGGCTCACAGTGTTTAGTTCTCTACATAGGACTGTTCTTCAGAATTTTCTAGCAGGATGGAAATACTCTCCAACTGTATCACCAACCACAGTATGATAGCCACTGACCATGTAGTGTTCAGAACTTAAAATGTAATTAAGGAACTGAATTTTTTTATTTTAACCAAATTAATTTTAAATAGCAGATGTGACTTGTGGCTACTGTATTGCATAGGACAGCTCTAGTTATATATAAGCTGAAACCTTTAACAAATTGAGCAGGAAAAGAAATTTTTCATGGTTATATCTTAAGAAAATTGGACATTATTTTGGATATGAAGTAAAACAAAGAACTAAAAGCATTGTTTTCCTTATGCTTCTTACAAATGGAGAGATTATGTCCCAGTCTTCTAGCTGAAATAACTATTTCCAGGGAGAGGCAACGAGGAGAGAGCTTGAGAAAGCAAAGCCCACATTAACAACTGGGATGGGAAGCAGAGAGTTGATAAGGAGTTTTAATTGTATAGTTTCTTCAAGAAACTATATTTGGCAACAAGAGGGGAGGGTTGAAGTGCTGTTGAAGTGAGGACAGTCAGGCATGGGGATGGAAGAGACAGAAAGTTGGGAGAGAATCCAGGGAATATGAACAAGGCTGCTGATTGCCAAGTGGAATAGTACTAGTGTGTCTGAGACTGCAGTGTTTTAATATGTAAGAATTTTATTATTGTTATTTTTTTACATAAAAACAGCAAGTATGGGTTTATTTTCTCCTCTTTCTTACTTACATAGGCTTCCCTGGTGGCTCAGAGGGAGGGTCAAGAATCTGCCTGCAATGCGGGAGACCTGGGTTCTATCCCTGAGTCAGGAAGATCCTCTGGAGAAGGGCATGGCAACCCACTCCAGTATTCTTGCCTGGAGAATCCCCATGGACAGAGGAGCCTGGCAGGCTACAAGTCTGTGGGGTCGCAAAGGGTCAGACACAACTGAGCGATGAAGCACAGCAGCACCTATGTAAATATCCTCCATATCCTCAGAAGGCCAACTGTGGATTGAAATTTCCACTGTAATCATTATATTATCATTTTATATAAGGGTCTTCAAGTATCAGGGGCTCCTGGAACCAGTCCCCCATTAATACCCAAGGAATGACTAAACTAATGATTAAAACCATACAGTGCAGCTATGGAAACACATGGATGGAACAGCAGAAAAATAGCCCCAAAACAAACATAAGGATACACAAGGATTTGGTAGATAATAAAGATGACCTACCAGATTAGTTGAAAATGGGTAGTATTGAGATATTGGGTAGCTTTCTGGGAGAGGAGAGGCAAGATTTTAATACCATCTTTGCTTCTTAGACCAAAATACATCCTAGGAGGATTAAGTATTTAATTGTGAAAAATAAAATCCTAGAAATATTAAATAAAAAACATAGGATCATATAAATACCATCTTGAGATTTGAAGGACCATGTAAGCATGACACAGAACCCAGAAACAATAAGTAAGAAATTGAAATTTTTTATTATGTGAAAATTAAAAATACTGCATATTGAAAATGCGATGAATTGAATTAAAATACATACAGCTAATGAGTGAAGTATTTGCCTTCTTATCAGATAAATGGCTAGGAGTACCAGTATACAAAGAGTTTTTAGGATTCAGTAAAATGGTAAAGAACATTAAAGTAAACAGTTATTTCTATTTGCATCCTCCCAACTATGAGGTAAAGTTTGGATGATACTACAGTTTGGGCAAAGAGGAGATCTATTAATGGGGTTGGTTTGGAGAGGAAGTTTAGATTGTTCATGCCCTTTGCCCCAGCAATACCAGATCTGGGGATCCACCCTAAATCTACTCATTAAATATATAGTAACATACATAGGATGTTTATTTTAACTTGGTTTGTATTGGGTAAAACTGGGAAAAACAAATGTCTGTCAATAGAAGCTTAGTTAAGTTCATTTGTATAATACAGTCTTTAAAATAAAATGATAGGAAATAACTTTGGATCACATGAAAAAGCAAATTGGAAAATACAGAATATGACCACATTCTTATGAACAAGGGGGAAGATCAGTACATGTTAAAGTAAAAAAGAAAGTATATTCTTAACTAAGGATAAAATGATGGGACACTTTTATTTTCTAGGTTAAATACAAATTATTTGTAATGATCATGCATTGATCTTACATTTGAGGAAAATTTTTTTCCAAAGCAGAAAATTGGTAATGCAAACCCTAATCATACCAAGTTTTTTAGGTACCTTAGTAGTGCACATGAAGATTAATAAGATATCAAATAAAATTAACAAATCCCTAGATTTCATAATTTTCATTTTTAGACACAAAGCAAAAATCACCTTGACATTAGTTTTTGAAAGCTTTCTTAATACTTTAATAAGTGAAAGGTGGTTTAAAATATTTTTTGCAAGTAACATGATATACCTAGAAAATCCATAATCTTCAAAGTTTCTAGAATTAATATAGTTGATGTAAGTGATTAAAATTCAATACGAAAGCACAACTGTTGATCATCTTTCAGCTTTTTTGATATCAAGGTGATACTGATTGGAGAAACAGCTCGTTTACATCCACCTATATTAGGTGGTACATCCACCTATATGAGGTCATATAGAATCATTACATTTAATAGACATATGTATAATTTAGGGGTTGGTTACCAGTCTGTTAATTTACAAAGAAGAATGAGCACAGCAATCTGAATGTTACATGGTAGGGCCAGCAGATTTTTTCCTGTAACCTGCATGGGAAGCTGAGTAAACAACAATAGCTTGCTTAGTGGGTATGAGGTCAGAAATAAGGGAATTAGAAGAATCAAATGTGATATTCTCAGGCTAAAATGTCTTGATTCAGTCTTACAGTGGAGCATTAGCTGTGGGCTTCCATCCGTTGGCCAGAGCTCCCACTTCCCATGAGTAATGCTTGAATGGGATAAATACTCCTATAGAAAGCTGGACAGAGAATCATAACACAGTTGAGAAAGGAGAAACCCCAACTAGTAAATATATAAAGTATTTCATCCTCACAGCAACCATATGTATTACCATTTTACCTACTAAAGATTTTTCTTTTAAATAACACACCCAACAGCTTCTACAGTATAAGGTGCCACTATTGAGGGAAAAATGTGTTTGGAATAGCTTTTCATTGTTGAACATGGTTCCTTCGTGGGTGGGAACGGGGTGGGGTAAGGACCTTTGTTGAGGATGCCCGAAGTCACAGGACTGAGAAAGACGAGTGATCATACAGGAACCAGTATGTTCTAGGTCTGCCCATCCTGTCTGCTGAGGTAAGGCTTGGAAACGTGCCTGCGAGTGCTGGTCTGCATCTCCTTGCGCTTTGCACCCAGTGAGTGAGATACCCCTATTGGAGGGGGAGTGTGTGGACTAGGATGGCATTGGCCTCCACCTTAAATTAGTAGGGCCTAGATACACCTTATCCTCGGTGCTTTGTGAAAATGCTAGAAACTAAGCCCTGCTTTGAAGGGATGGCCTTCCTTCCAAAGGTGCAGCTCAGTAGGGATTAGGATGTGAAAGAGATGTGAGGTGTCTTTAGCTCACTGTGGGTGGCAGTGTTTTCCAGAATGTAGTGTACAAGATGGCCCAGAGAAAATAATTTTCATGTTAAGAAATAGATCTTACTGTATTACAAAAGTAAATAATTCATACCAAATGCATGATTGTCCTGGATGTTACATTGTCTAGGACAAGGACAACATAGGATTAGCTTCTCTGAGTGAATCTAAAGCACAGTTATCAAGTAAACAGAGAAGATAGTCAGATATAAAAACAGTGATGAAAATTATACATAGATGACTAAAGCTTGGGAAACTGATTATTGAAAAGATGGTGGGCTTTAGACTCAGATAAGTCTGGGATAGATACAGCTGTATAACTCACTTGCTTTGGGGATGAAACTGAGCAGATTAGTGATTTCTCTGAGCCTCATTTCCTCATTCAAAACAGTGGGGAATATGAGGGAACATAACGCCTCCCAGAGTTGATGAGAAAATTAAATGTGATTATCTGACTTACCTAGCACAATAGATGTTAGTATGTTTATTCCATTCTTCACTTGTAAAATAAACATATTTGAATCAGTATTATTTGAAAACAGTCCTGCATCATAGAAGGCCTCTGTGTTTTTTTGTTGTTGTTGTGGTAGTGCTAGCTTTTTAGTAGTTGTGGAAAATCCGAATAAAGTCTAGAGGATCTTAAATTGTAGTTAAAGCCCGCTTTCACAGAGGGTTTATGTCAGGGCAACCTCTAGTTCAGGGGTTGGCAGACTCTGCGAAGGGGCCAGAAAAAATGGGCTGTGAGCCTATTGCCAACCCCTGCTGTACTTTTATGAGTAATTATAATGCTGAAACATGGGAACATAGGAACTTTATTCTCTGTAGCCATCAGTGTTGATGACATGCCTTTGTTTGCTTCTGTGTATTGTGATGTTATGATCGGTAAATGCCTCCAATGCCAACCAGATTAGGTTAGGAGAAAGGTGAGAGTTTTCTTTGGGTCTTTAAAATGGAATTAATCTTGACAGGAAAATAAAAGGTAGGCTTCCCCACAAAAGGGAGTCTAGGCATCCTTTGATGATTAAACTGAATGACTGATCTGGTTTCTCTAAGATTTTCTCAGACCCGTAGTCTAATACAAAGGTTGGCAAACAGTAACCTGCGTGCTGCCTGTTTTGTACAACCAGTGAGCTGCCTGCAAGCTAAGAAGAGTTTATACAATTTTTAATTTTTTTTTTCCTGAGATTCTGAGTATATTGTGATATACATGAAAATTACACGATACTCAAATTTCAGTATGTTAAATAAATAACATTTTATTGAAAGACCAGCCACACCCGTTCATCTAGTGCTGTCAGTGGAGCAGTTGCAACAGTTAAATAGCTTACAAAGACTAAAATACTGGTATTCCCAAACTTTTGAAAGTTTGCTTTATGCCACTTCACTTTTATGAAATACCTACATTAGTACCTCTTTTTGCTAACCAAAAGAAATGCAAAGGGGATTTTTGCTTTTACGGAAAAAGGTAAATTGCTTTTTCACTTTACGTTGCTTCAGCTTATGAAAGGTTCCATAATTGGGGGAAACCTGTAATTACTATTTGGCCCTGTACTGAAAATGTGTGCCAACTTCAGCTGTTTCTCATAATTTTTTTAACTGTAGGAAGATAACTTGTATTATATTTCTCCTCCATGATTTCCCTGGGGGATGGGAGTGTTGGAGGATGGAAAATTTACTTATGACTGACCGTGGCATTACAACTTCTGTGTTTTGAGAGAGGTAGGATAGCAGGGGCTAGGTGAACTAATTTCTTAAGGAAACATTTGATATCTGGAATAGTCAAGAGAAGGAAAAGTTAAAACCTTGGCCGTTTCAAGTTAGATGCTGACATACAGCAGCTAAGTGTGATCCACCCGAAGGGTCCTGGGGACGAGGCTAGGGGCTGTTAGAGAAGAATTTACCTAAATCTACTACAAATGGAGAAACAATATAAAAGAGAGAATGATGTGTTTCGTACTTCTTCACATCCTGTTTGAACTTGTACCCCCGTCCCCACTGCACTCTAGTAATTCCATGTGATATGATCTAATATGCAGAGTGTAACTTAACCCAAGAAAGCTTTGGAACCACTTGCAGTAAATTTTATTGTCCCAGATAAAGTTCTGATTCTCAAAAAACCTGAATTGGTTTAAGTTCTCGAAGGTCCTTCTAGGAATGAGGTATGGGAGATAAATGAAGTCAAAGTATACTGAACTCTAAAAATTATTTCACTGGTTAAAACATTGGAATGAATTCTTCCCCTTTAAATACTTTACGTATTTCTAAAACATAGAAAATATGCATACGACTAGAAATAGAAATACGACTAGAAATAGCCATACTATTGTACCTGCAGAGTTTAATATCTCAGTAGTGTAATTTATAATTATAACCTATTCTGGTTTCTTTTCAAATATTAGGTGTCCTAGTTGCCTATGAAGGTTTGCCACTTCATCTTGCACTGTTCCCCAAACTTTGGACTGAGCTATGCCAGACTCAGGTAAAGAAAATGAGTTTTAGATGACTTGGTGTTTCATCTCATCCAACCAGGTGGTCAGTAATTTTAGGAACACTGGGTTGAAAACTGGCTAGAAATTGGGGATTTTTCAAATCTTGGTAGGTAAGACACTGTTAATAGAAAAAATAACTATTAAGCAATGGATATCTAGTTGCCCTGTGTAATTTTCTTTTTCCATACATTTGTTATCACAAAGGATATTTCAGACAAGCTGTTTCAAGTTGAATTCCCCATTTAAAGGTCAATATAAATGGTTGTGGTGAAAGTCTGAGACAGGGAGCTATTAGGACAAGAAGCCATGTGCCACTTCTTGGTCTCCCTCACCTCTCCTGTTTCTTCTCCCTGCCACCATTCCAAAACCGCTAACAAAACATTTCAGCAGACTCTTCATTACCTCTTGCTTATCTGTTACCTCAGAGCAGTTTTTGGAGTCTGGTGCACTTGTTTTCTTATCAGCAATCTCATTGAGAACAGGAAACACTGTACCCTTCCTATCTTAAGTCTAAGAGCCACCCCCTTAATGTGGGCACCTAAATAATGCTTGTTAAATTGTGGAGGAAGAATGGTGGGGAAAGAGGAAGAAATCAGATTGATTCTAAGGTTTGGCTCATCCTTGGATCAGGCATAAAGGACCCTACTCTTTAGACTCTGAAAAAACTTCCAGTTTCTTGCCTGAGTGCATTGCCTATTTGCAGAGGATGATGTGAGTTGATTAATTCCTTTGGCATGGACTTTTACCCACATTTAGCACCCAGAATACTTTGAGTCTGGTCCAGCCTCTTGTCCAGGCTGTTGTATGCTGTATGCTCTCCTAATGGATACATGTCACATGGTACTGTAATAGTTGATTCTCTGCCTCCCTGTCCCAAACTGTGAATTTCACAA
Organism: Ovis aries; assembly: GCF_016772045.2. Taxonomy (NCBI): domain Eukaryota; kingdom Metazoa; phylum Chordata; class Mammalia; order Artiodactyla; family Bovidae; genus Ovis; species Ovis aries. The sequence continues at coordinate 46,879,378 of NC_056056.1, forward strand.
TTATAAAGACTACCTGAGTCATCCGTATTCGTAAAGAAATGTCATTTTGTTTTCTATACTAGGAATCTTTGATAGGCTACTCATATGTCATAGTACATAGTAAACACAGAAACATAGTAAACACACAGAAAACAACTTGCTGGTTGACTTCTGAGCTGAGTGGTTTATTCAGTAAATTGGAACAGATACCTGCGCCCACCCCCCCACCCCACCCCACCTGCGCCCCCAACTCTGCCACTTGCTGCTTTTTTCATTCTTCTTGATTTCGGTGGTTGCTTGCTTTGGTTTCTGTGTTCTGCCACTGCCTGTCGCTTCCCTTTTGCTTTATCTGCTGCTGCACTGCACTATTCTCTTGGCTTTTTTCACACAGAATTCATCACCCTCCCCCCCAACTTCCCTTAAAACAAAGTCAAACCACCTCAAGCTTCCAAAGCCCCTAGCAGCCCCATAGAAAAAGCCATCTGTACTGTGCAGGAATCATAGGCAGAGACTATTACTACTGGTAGAGTAAGACAGATTTTCCTGACACCAAGGATCTGAAAACCTGGGTGCCAGTTGTACTTGACTCCTAATTTCTTGGGTTGACTTTAAACAGTTTACTTACAAGTATATGCATGTACAGTATTATCTAAACTTTGTCCTATTTTTAAAAAATAATCTACTTTTTCTTCCATGTAAATGATCTGTTATTAAAACACACATATAAATAATCTAGGGAATATACTTAAAGACATACTACTTGTGTTTAAGAGCCATGACCATTTGAAAACAGGAAAACCAAATTTTAGTACAATTTCTATATTTTGGGACCCACTGATTTCTGTGTGAGACAATTAGGAAAAGAGGTTTGCTGTTTATCATTGCAATATTTATGAAGGTGTGGGGGAGAGGGGTTTACCAAACAAATTACTATTGTTATGACATTATGTAGTGCAAGTTTTAACTCATTTTAGGGAATAAAATTCTTAATCTTTTCTCTGTGGGTGGTTTGGTTATCTCTTTTCCCCTGAAAACATCATCCCATTTGTCTTATTTTTACAGTCCTTATTAACTCTTGCTAGATAATAAGGCTGCGTTTCTTTTAAAATGTATTTGTTCAGTTTTGCCTTTCAGACTTTTTACAAGTCTCTTCTTACCACTTACCCATTTAAGTTATTGAGAGTATAGTTGTAACCAAGAGTTGAGTAGATTAAAGTATTGGGCTGGCCAAAAATTTTGTTCTGGTTTTTCTATAACATCTTACACGAAAACCTGAATGAACATTTTGACCAACCCAGTAAAAGTGGCTTTTCTGGGAATTCCCCTGGTGGTCTAGTGGTTAGGACACTGTACTTTCACTGCCGAGGGCCCAGCTTCAATCCCTGATTTGGGAACTAGGATCCCACAAGCCACATGGCATGGCCAAAGAGAAGTGGTTTTTCCAATAGGATGTTAAGTGACTTTGGATGTATATCTATCATAAGCAGTGTATTTAAGACTTGCACTTACTTCAGTGCTCAACCAATCAGTGCTTTTTTCCCCCACTTTAGTCTGCTATGTCAAAAAACTGCATCAAGCTTTTGTGTGAAGATCCTGTTTTTGCAGAATATATAAAATGCATCTTAATGGATGAAAGAACTTTCCTGAACAACAACATTGTCTACACATTCATGACACATTTTCTTCTAAAGGTATGTCACAAATTGGAAAATCAGCTTGTTACTTCCAGTTAGTTAAAGGTTGTGTTTTCATTGTGTTGGTCTTTTGGAGATTTTTTTAAAAAAATCATCTCTTTCAGGTTCAAGGTCAAGTGTTTTCTGAAGCTAACTGTGCCAATTTGATTAGCACCCTTATTACAAACTTGATAAATCAGTATCAGAACCTGCAGTCTGATTTCACCAACAGAGTTGAAATTTCCAAAGCAAGTGCTGCTTTAAATGGGGTAAGAACTATACAAGGCAGTAGTCATGTACTTTCAAACTTTCCTTATTACATCAATTCTAAATCTGGCCTTAGTATATACGTAATTTTAACTTATTCAAACTCTAGAAGTCACATATGATGAAAAACTAACCAAATGAAAATGTGTTCTCTCGGCCTTTTATGTATGTAGCATACTTTGTCACCTTAAGACATGAGCCAATGTCATAAAATGCTAAGCGCAATAAAACCACTAAGAGGAGACATTCCCTTTACTTGCTCAAACTTTTTAAAATGTTACTTGTGATGTTCCTGTTAGTGCCTGTGACTCATAAGGAACTGAAAATCAAGTTAGTAGTCTGCCTATCAAGCCAGTTAAAGCTGGGCAATTGCTTGCTTGCATAGCCTTCCATGAAAGCCGTGTTGTAGAAAAATGAAACACCCACCAGCATGTGCAGGCACATGCCCAGCAGCTGCCTCCTAAGTAATAAAATGCTTAGAGGCCAGGGTGGATTATGGCACTACATGAAGACGACCTGTGGTACCTACCAGAAATCAAGTATCTTTGAAAACTGACTCCTATATTAATGAGGCCTAAATTGTTCATGGGTCATTCAGGATTTCCTTTTAAAATTCCTGTATAAGTTTTATTACTGATTTTTTTTTCTCCCATTTTCAGAAAATACTGTTTAAGTCTTCAGTCAAGTGGTATGGTGCAAAGAACAATGGTATTAGTGACTTGGAACAAATGAAATATAAAGACAGTAGTATCATAACACTGGCTTTCTAGTTTTAGCATCCTTCTAAAAGTACCAGAGGAACCAGGATGGATTCCTGGAAGAGTAATAAACATGTGCATTTAAACTACTAACAGTTGTGTCAAAATGTTTGCTTCGGAATTTAAAATGTTTGTTTGGATTTTTGTAGGACTTACGGGCACTTGCTTTGCTCCTGTCGGTACATACTCCCAAACAATTAAACCCGGCTCTAATTCCAACTCTGCAAGAGCTTTTAAGCAAATGCAGGACTTGTCTGCAGCAGAGAAACTCACTCCAAGAGCAAGAAGCCAAAGAAAGAAAAACTAAAGGTTAGCTTTGCAGACTAATAAAATATTGACTTTAGGGCAAATACACTCTCCACTACTCATTTTATAGTAGTTGTGTGAGCCTCCTGCACATAAATGCTAAAAAATGCAAACACCCCCAAAATGATCTTAATGACTCTTCAGAGAGATTTTCATGTTCGTTTTCACAGATGATGAAGGGGCAACTCCTGTTAAAAGGCGGCGCGTTAGCAGCGATGAGGAGCACGCTGTCGAGAGCTGCATCAGTGACATGAAGACAGAAACCAGGGAGGTCCTGACCCCAACGAGCACTTCAGACAATGAGACGAGAGACTCCTCAATCATCGACCCAGGCACCGAGCAAGATCCTCCTTCCCCTGAAAATAGTTCTGTTAAAGAATACCGAATGGAAGTTCCATCTTCGTTTTCAGAAGACACATCAAATACCAGGTCACAGCATGCAGAAGAACAGTCCGACAATGGTAGGTTTGAAGACTGTAAGGAATTGAAAGACCTCCACTGTTCCAAGGATTCTAACCTTGCTGAGGAAGAATCCGAGTTCCCTTCTACTTCTCTCTCTGCAGTTCTGTCTGACTTAGCTGACTTGAGAAGCTGTGACGGTCAAGCTTTGCCCTCCCAGGACCCTGAGGTGGCTTTATCACTCAGCTGTGGCCATTCCAGAGGACTCTTTAGTCACATGCAGCAGCACGACATTCTAGATACCCTGTGTAGGACCATTGAATCTACAATCCATGTGGTCACGAGGATATCTGGCAAAGGAAACCAAGCTGCTTCTTGACATTAGATGTAGCATGTCTACTTTGAAGGTCACCCCTCCCCCACCCGATGCTGTTTGTATAAGTTTCGCCTATTTCTGTTCTCGTGCTTCAGTTCGTCCAGTGCTCTCTGCTTGAATGGCAAGATAGATTTATAGGCTTAATTCTTGGCCAGGCAGAAACTTCAGATGAAAAAATTTGCATCTTCAGTATACTTTCTAAAGGGCAATCAGATAATGAATATGTTTTACGTAATTAAGAGTTCACTGTAGTGGCTTTCATTTAATATGGCTGTCTGGGAGGCACAGGGTTCTCTGGCCCTGTACAATGTAATTTAAACTTACAGCATTTTTACTGTGTATAATATGGTGTCCTCTGTGCCAGTTTTGTACCTTATAATAGAGGCAGATTGCCTCCAATCGCTGTGGTTCTTATTATCAAAATTAAGTTTACTTGTATACGGAACAACCACAAGAAATTTGATTCTGTAAAGAATCCTCTTTAGCTGTGGCCTGGCAGTATATAAATGGTGCTTTATTTAACAGAATACCTGTGGAGGAAATAAAGCACACTTGATGTAAAAATGATTGTTTTATTTTTATTGACATGACTGATTGCTATTCTATGCACTTAATTAAACTGATTGTGATGACTTTTTAATTGTTTACATACCTTGTTTCAGTCTTCTCAGATGAAAGTAATGAGAAAACTGTGAATCGGGAGATGTACTTGTCCACTGTATTCTACTTCATGAGAAGTATAGTGGCAGGCCAAAAAGTACCTTTTTCCATAGACTTTTCAGTCCTCGCCACTCCAAAGTGCATAACTGCTGCGGGGAGAAGCATAACAATACAGCCCGCTCGCCCTCACACCAACATGCTTCTGAATGCAACATGCCACTGGTTCACGACCTAAGAGCTACACACCTTAAAAACCCTGGAGTAAAATAAAGGAAGTACCAACATGCCATTTGTCTCTTCCTGAATTAAAAATTACAGCTAAAAGTAGGCCCGCTAAGACAAGCTTTAGCTTGGGACACTTCAACTATCCATACTCAGAGACGCAATCTGTTCCCGGAGGAGCATCTATGGACGGTAACGTTAACAGTCTGATTTCACATTGCTTGCTTTTAGCTCAGTGCAGAGTCTAGTCATAGTAAATAAAGATTCAAACAGTGCTTTCAGTTCTGTATTAGTCTGTGGATTTCATCTAGTATAAATTATTTTTTTTAAAGGAATACTAGAGGAGGTAAACATGATACTTTCTGCTTACAAAAAGTAATGCCCTTATAAAATCTTCAAACTAAGTCAACCATTTAGGGTGGTCAGCTGCAGTAAACCTTTTATTTCTTCAAAATGCTGCTTCTGCCAACAAAATTTCATGTTCTCTTCTTCACAGATAGGAACTCCTTCACAGTCCAATTGTAATTCCGTTTGCTCTAGTGTAGGCACAAAATTCAGTGCTACTACTGCATAGTGTTCTGGAAGAAAAAAAGGGAAGTTCATTACAAAAAGGAAAGTTTATTACTGTACTATAAAAAGAATTTATCCATATAGTACCACTATTTGCTTTTCATAGTAGGGGGTAGAATACTTGAAGTGTTTTTGGACTTAAAAGGTGCTAATAACATACCTTCTGGCCAGTTCCTACATCTCCATTTCATGACGATCTTTTTATTTGTTAACTGAAAGCAAAGGGGAAATTCCACTGAAAACATCTTTTAAAACTTTGTACAATACTACAACAAAGAAAAACACCAGATCCTTTCATGAACCCCTAATGGGAGAAATATGAGAACTAATCAATGGACATACACCCTCAACTTGGTTTATACGCCAGCACCATTGAGGACTGACTGTCTCTAGTGCCAAAATGTAACAGCAGTCACACCAGACAGAAGTGTGGTAGCCAGTACAGAGCTGCTGTCAGCAGGAAGGCAGCTGACATTTGGCAACACACATACTAGTGGCAGAGACCAGAAACTTCTAGACCCAAGGGTTGGGAGGAATTGTACTTGCGTCTTATAAAAGTCATAAATAGTGGCACAACTGCTGTGAAACTAAGGCTTTATCTTTATTATTATTTAGTAAATACAAATTTTTTATTTGCCGTATAACCAACTTTATAAAGCGCTCAAGTTTCTGTGAGCTCAGATAAAAACCGAAGCACTTTAAAAAACAGCATGAATAAAGCATTTTAACTGAAGAGTCTAGCTTACTTTCCTTAAACCTAAGATTACTTACCAGTTCTGTATATTCACCAGTGATGTTTCCATCAAACATCTGGAATTTCCCTCCCTTTTCAGCTTCTAATACAGCGGGAGATTTAGAAAATTTTTGCACCAACTAACCAAGCAAAACATACACAATAGACGTGTTATTCTGTGCTTATCATGTTTTCAACCTATATGTATAACATAACAGTTACTGTGGTTTTTAATTGTGAATACACAGCTTTTAATTACAGCCTCAGTAGATTGTTCCAAATCTCGATGCTGATAAACTCCCCCACCCCGGCTCCCAAACATCCATCTTTTCTGCCCTCAAATCCTTAGGACAGCTTACCCGTCCTCGAGCTACCCTAAAGATTACTAGATCCCTTCAATCAGAAAAACATAAGTCATGTAGGAAACGAAAACCCAGCTTCAGTTCTTAGTGGCATATTCTCTCCCAATGTCAGCATTTCTGATTCCAGATACTGAGATGTTACTTACATCTTTCACAGTGAAGATTCTGTACAGCTGCTCGATAGCTGTGTCAAAGAGTTCCGTCATGTGCAGAGCCACAGTGGGAATCCTTACACCCAGTGCCACTGGAGAGGAGGCCTGAATCTCAAACGAAAGGGTTCCAAAGCATAATTAGCATGACTAGAGATTTTAGAAATTCAGTTTTACAGTCTCAGTAAAATATCACAATGTCCCAAACACTATCCTTCCACTAAAAAGCCTTTTTAAGCACCGCCAATTCTAGTCTTTATTTTGGAAACAGAGCTGCTTTGCTCTGTTCCACTCCCAGACTAGGGCTTCACAGCCCAAATCCTACTTGGATATGTAACTATGGCCCAGGGGGGCCAAAAGGTAAGCAGGTGAAGGACATAGCACTTAAGGCCAAAAGGTGTCAAACTCCCCATCATTACAGTCCAAGAACAAGATCTAAAACCTCCCAACCCTCCGAAAGTGGAGAGATGCTCCTTCCATTGTGGTGTGTGAACTTCAGAGTCACCTTTGTGACTTTGTAGTGTAATGACTACAAAACAGCACTGTCCTGAACTAAATTCAATGTTTAACAAAAAGGCTAGTTTATACAGTCCCTTCCATCAAGGATGAAAGTCTCATTTCATCATTTCCCCCCAAAATGGCAGAAGATGCAAGGGTGGATTAACTGGCCCTCCTCAGTATCTTGTATAGTCCGTCCTCCATCATCACAGGCTCTTGAAGCTTTGAAGCCTTCGAGCCTGGTGGGCTACAGCCCATGGGGTCGCACAGAGTAGGACAAGACTGAGCTTGCACGCATGCACACACTAAGCACTTCCTTTTCCCCCTCCCTGCATATCATCCACCAGAGGCCACACCTGCAAGGCATTCTGACTCAGTTTCCTTTTAACCGTCAATTCCTGGACTGCCATAGCTTTGGTTGGTAAGATCATTCCCATTGTAAATTCTATAAAGGAAACATATGAGAAATGACTTTAATAAAGCACCTTTTCCCTTCCAGCACAAATAGGCAGAAAACTGAAAACAATATATAATATAAACACATTTATAGAAAGAATTCCTACAGCATTTTGAGAATTTCAAGACCATTCTGTATCTTTATATATAAAACTAATCATTAACATGAGTTCCACAGCAACACATGCCTTTTATCCTTTTCTTTTTACTGAATGCCTCACTTTTATCTAGTTCTTGACAAAAAATAGCATTTTCAAATGCTGTTTTCCAAAAGGCTCCATTTTATACACTTAACTACTAATAGCTTTATGACTGTCACTTACTATCAAAACCAGACACTTGGCTCACTGCTTCATCAGCACCACCTCACAAAGCTTGGTCTCCATTCAAGCCTGTGGCAGCAGCCTGTGTGATCTCGTGAGAAAAGTAAACCCCAAACCCATCTATGCCAACACTGAGATACTCAGCACAGTCCAAGGATGAGGTGCAGACATACAAGCCCTGCTGGCTATTTTACCTGGTAGGGAGCTTCTCTAATTTAGCAAAGAAGACAATAACCTCAGTTCCACTCAGTGCAGGGATTATCTGAGTAAGTTTCCAACTACACCTGTAATACCTATAGTCACTTTCATTCACTCATTCAACAAAGATTTATTAAGCATCTACTATATACATCGGGCATTGTGCTAGACATTGGAGATAGAGCAGTAGTAAACAGGACAGAGTCCTTCCATGCCCTCATGAAGCTTATAGTCTAGCAAGGAAGACAGACATTAGACAGATAATTATAAAAACAACTGATTAAATAATTATCATTCCAGAAACTAACAATTCTGTAGGCAGAATGGTTCATGCTGTATAAAATACTGATAAGCACTAATTATGGTCTAATTCATGACTAGATCTCAACCTCCAGACTACAATTTATCGTGCAGCATGAAGAGCTGATCTCTGGAACCTGGGACATTGGCCTAACCTGGGAATCCAGTGCAGACCATTATTTGGGTAAATGGAAAAGGGACCCTCTAGTTCACAAGGATGCCTTCTTTACCCGTCTTAAGTGCCTTCAGGTAATCTCCAAGGGCTTCCCTGACCTTGGCGGTGCCTGCAGTTTTCATAAGATCCTTCAGAATATCCCCATCTCCTTTCTTTTTACTCACGTTCACCTACAAATCAGAAAAATACAAACCGAAGAAAAATCTGGTTTGACGTATTCTTACAATACTGGGACAAACGGATGAGGGAACTGTGATGGCAAGGGAAGGGAAAGAACTGATGTGAGAGAGAGACGTGACAGGCTTTTCCATATAGTTTGAGAAGACGTAAGAGTTTTTTAATCAAGTGTCTACTGAAACTGGTGGCCAAAACTTAAAGGGACTTCGGAGAATGTGACCCCCTGATCTGCACACATTTTATGTGTGTGTGTCATACTGGTGATACAGTCCATGGCGTTCAGAGCCCAGAAACGCGCTGTTCCATACGGCAGCAGCTTGGCCACGTGGCTTCTGAGCACCCACTGAGATGGGTTCCAAGTGCAAAATCACACACAGAAACCAGCCTTTAACGACCTAGCACCAAAGGAATACAAAATAATCTCATGAATAACCCTGATACTAATTACATGTTAAAATGATATTTTTATATTTTGGGTAAAATAAAAAGTATTAAAACTAATTTTATCTGTTTCTTTTAAATATTTCTAAAACGGCTGCTAGAAAATTTTAAGTTCTTTATGTGGCTTACATTATGTGTCTATTGAACAGTGCTTGTCTAGAGTCCCAAATTCAGTTAATTAGGAAAATCAGGTTCCCACATATCCTGGTCTTGGGCTACACTTTTTTTTTTTTTTTTTTGGGCAAGGAGGAGAGTTGGGAAAGAGAGGAAGACGGGGAGGAAAGGAGGGAAGGCCAGGACAGGAGGGGAGAGGGAAATGTCAGAACGCTGCTGTGGGGGTGCCGCTGGTATTCTCAGAAAGAGGTATTGGTTTGAAACTCCCTTCATGTCCCTGCGATTCGGTTGAGGTGGGCCTGCTCCCGGGGCCCAGTTCTACATTAGAGTTTGTTCTGCAGTACTACCAAGGGCTGAATCGAAAAGACCAATTTAACATCCTGCTAAAATACTTCTGAGCTGATGGATGTGGACAGAGCGAAGTGAAGTCACAGGCCCTGAGTGCACTGACCACACATTTGAAGCTACCACTTTTAGGGCAGTTCATAGCCTTTAAGAAAGGCAACTCCTGGTAGTTCGGTGTAACTTGCTATCCTGAAGGCCTTCACACTAAATATGTTCACAAATCCTAAAAGACCCTGTCAGACTGTCATCTGGAAATACAGCTATCATACAAAAGGTTTCACCCCACAACCAAGCTTTTAGCTTACAAGTGGACACTGACCGCAAACCAAGCATGGGAGTTACATGGGCTCGCTCTCCCCCGACGATAAGAGCCAGTCAAAACCAACACATACTAACTTACGTCCAAAAAAATATGATACAACCAAGGGATATCATGGCGAAAAGCCAAGAATTTGCACTATTAAAGGGAAAGAGTAAAGACACGGAGGAGGAGATACAAAATCCCATTCACCACGCTGTGCACAGTACCTGAGCACGTCCCAGAATACATACAGTCGCACGCACCTGATGACACCTTTGAAAGGTGATGAGGTGCCCGTGGAGGGTGCAGTCCATGGCTTCCCGGGCATGCACTTCCCACATCACTGCCCACACCTCACCCCACCTCCCCACAGCGCAGCCTCCTTCTCAGCAAACAAGCCCTTCACCACTCACCAGAACTACCACACAGGCACAGGTTTTCAACTGCCCAATATGTATAGCAGAAACTTGATTTAAAAGCAAAGAAAAGAGAGAAACTCCATCAGATACCTCACCTCAGTGTCATCCACTTCATTCTCTTCAGACAGGCTGGGTATTTCAATCAACCCCTTGTGCTTCGCGCCAGACTCTCTAAGGATACCTAGAATGGGCGAAATGTCGTCTTCAATTACAAAGTAACAACTAGCTTACGTAAAACTGCCCTGCCTAACTGAACAGCCCACCCTCCTCACAGGGCGCAGCCTTCCCCCACAAGCGCCCATCACATGCGTGTCCAAACCAACTCTGCTCTCCCGGCCCACATCAGAGGTTCGGTTCCTAAGAAAGCTGGGCGGGGGGTGGGCAATTAAAATGCAGACAAGGGAACTTCCTGGTGCTTCCACTGCAGGGGGCAAGGGTTTGATCCCTGGTCAGGGAACTAAGATGCCATGGACCTCATGGCAGGGCCAGAAAATAAAGAACAGTGCTATTATTAGACTTTTTTTTTTTTTTAACTGCACATGAAATCAGGGTCCACACGGAAGCATGAGAGTGAAGTAAGTAGGTCTGTTAACCGGTGTTTCTTTTTTCATTCCCCAATATTCTTTAACAAGTCAAAGCACGATAAAGGACTATCCTGAAGAAAAGGCACAGGAAGGCAAAAAGGGACACTGAGTTCTGATCACAGAAAGAGGGAAAGGGAGGGAGGTGGGGAAGTCGGCGTGGATTCCCCCACGCAGCTAATGTCTTTCAACACCGGGTGCTGACTTCAGTGACGTCAAGATGGTGACACAGGTCATTCCCAGCTTCAGCACCCCTCACAAGAGCAGCAACTAGCAACTGCGCAGGGACAGGACACCACTGTGAGAATCCCAAACCCAGGGGTGAGGCTGAGGCACGCTTCTGGACCAGAGACAGAAGAGGGCTGCAGTAGAAGGTGTGAGGAGCGGTGACACTCTGACCAAACCCCGAGGCCAGCACAGAGCCCCACCCAGAGCCCCCACTGCAGTTTCCCAGCAGCAAACAGGGCAGGCTCCCCGGCATTGTTGGATGCTTCCTCGGAGGCCAACTGGGATCTCAACATGTGGAAGCCACAGAGACTCAGGCTTTCAGCAGCCAATGCTCATACCTGGATGGACCATGTTCCTGCTTGAGGCAGTACACGAGCAGAGCTCAGCTGGCAATTCTGCTTGATGTGGGTCCCCGTGTGACAGGTCAAGGCCAGCTGGGGAGTCTCACAAAGGTGGGGAAGCAAATTCACAGCTCCACTCAACTGCTGAGTGTGGCTTCCAAGCCTGACCATCCAGGAAGCCGGACCAGAGAACCCGGGCAGCCCTAGAGCCCATCCACACAGCCTCCTGGGGCAGGGAGCCACAGCAGCAGTCTTGCCCGACTGCAGAGTATAGCCTCTGGCCCTGCGTAGCCAGGGAGCCCGAACAGTGACCCCAAGTGGCCTTGGAGTGGAGCCTACAGCCCTGCCAAATTGCTTAATACAAGTTGGGGCCTTGTCCAGACAAGAAGCTCAGCAGCGACCCTACCCCACAGAGAACAGCCTCTAGCCCCTCAACTGCAGGAAACAGGTGGAAGCCTCTCTTGACCAGAGAGCCCAGCCAGCAACTTTGTTCGATAACGGAGCATACCCAGCAGCCTATGGATGGTGAAGCCAACCCTGCAGCCCTGCCCAACTTCAAGGCACAATCTGTGTCTCCACCTGATCACAGAACACAATGGAGGTTAAGGTCCTACCAAGAACTCTGCCTGCAGTTTTGCCTGAACAGAGTCCAGCCAGGAGCACCACCTGTCAGGGAGCAGAGCCTGAGACCCCACTCAACTAGGAGTGATGGCAGAACCCAGCTCAGAACCCTGCCCAACCATGGCATCCAACCAGTGGCACCACCCTGCCAAGGAACACAGCCAGTGACTCTGCCTGACCACACATAACTGCAGAGCACAGCTAACGCCCCATGTAACTATGGAGCACAGCCAGCAACCCTGCCTGGTCAAGGAGCCCACTGAGCAGCCCTGCTTGAATATGGAGTCAGTTGACTCACCCAACCATAAAGGCCAGCCATTGGTAACCCCCACCCCGACCTCAGAGCACACTCAACTGGAGACCCTGGCAGCAAGTCTTCCCCACCCATGGACATGACGAGCTGACACACCCAATAACCCAAGCTGAAAGGTGGTGGATTTTCCCTGCCAAAGCAAACCTGTAAAACATGGAAGAGACCAATTAATTCCTCACACAGGCAGCTACTAGTGCAAGGAAACAAGGTTCAAGAAGAAAATCGGGCAAACATGAGACCACCAAAAGAGCCTCATAAAGCTCCATAACTGACCCTAAATAGACGGAGATGCATGAACTATGTAATCTGGAATTCAGAATAAATCTCTTAAAGAATTCAGCGAACTATAAGAACACACAGACAACTCAAATTAGGAAAACAATGCATGAACAAAACAAGTTCAAAAAAGAAACAGTGTTAAAAAAGGAAAAAAGCCCACAAACTGTTGGAGCAAAAGAATAGGATGACTCTACTGAAGATCAGAGAGCTTCCACAGCTAACTGGACCTAGTAGAAGGAAACAATGAATACTTATACTAGAAGATGGGTTATTCAAAACTGCCCAGTCAAAGGAACAAAAAGAAAAAGAGTGAAAAAAGAACAGGAGACTCACCTGATACCATCAAATGAAACAAGATGTTCATTATGGAAGTTCATTATGGAGGGAAAAGAGAAAGAAAGGGCCAGAAAGTCTATTGAAAATAATAATGGTTGAAAACTTTCCAAACCTGGGAAGAGAAATGCACATCCAGGCTCATAACGCCCAACGGTCCCCCAAGTAGACTGAACTTAAAAAAAAATAAAAAAGGCTACATCAAGACACATATGAGTTGAACTGTCAGAAGTCAAAAACAAAAAATTCTGAAAGCAGAAGAAAAGTGACTCTTCACAAACAAGGGAGCTTCCATAAGGCTACAGGTGGATTTCACAGCAGGAACTTGACAGGCCAGCAGTGGGATGATATACTCAAAATACTGCAAGAAACAGTATGTCAACCAATACTACACCCAGAAAAGCTGCCTTTCAGAAGTAAGAGAGAGACAAAGATATTCCCAAACAAAGAAAAGCTGATGGGGATTCAGTGTCATTAGATCTGCCTTACAAGAGATGCTAAAGAACATTCATCAAGCTGAAATAAAAGGATGCTAGTCAGCATGATAAAAACGTATGAATGTGTAAAGCTCATTGGTAATGGTAGATATATAGTCAAAATCAGATGATCTAAAATTGCAATGGTAATATGTAGTTCTCTTACAAGTCTGCATTAAAAGTTAAAAAACAAATGTACTTAAATAACCATAACTATGAGAATTTAAAGTAACTATAACATGAAAACTTCTTCAATGTAAAAATATGTAAACTGTAACATCAACAAACTAAAATGTGAGAGGTAAAGAAGTATAAATTTCTGTATGCTATCAAAATTAAGTTATCAGTTTAAATTGGATGTTATATACACCTCAGGTTAACCACAAAGGAAAAACCACAAAAGATTATGGTAAGACTCAAAGCATATCACCTCAAAAAAGTATCAAAGGACTATGGAGCTAGAAAGAGAGGTGTAAGTCCTTACCAATCAACAGTTACTAAACATAAACAGATTAAATTCCTCAATCAAAAGGCACAGAATGGCTGAATGGATTAAAAAATCAAGATCCAACAACAAGACAGTATCTCACAATAGACAGTCTCTCTACAAGACTCACTTTACCTTTAAGGATACACATAAACCAAGAGCAGGGGGATGGAGAAAGAAATTTCAAGCAAATGTTAACCAAAGAAAGTAGGAGTAGCTATACTTATATTAGACAAATAGACTTTCAGCTAAAATGATCAAAAGAAAGAAGGTCATTATATAAAGCTAAAGGTGTCAATTCATCAATGATGTAACAAGTATATTTAAGCATCTAATGGCACCTAAATAAAGCAATTACTAACAACTTATAAGCAGAAATAAACAGCAATACAATAATAGTTGGGGACATTAATACCCTACTCTCAACAATGCATATGTATCATCCATACAGAAAACCAGTAAGGAAATACCAGATCTGACCACTACAGACCAAACACACCTAACAAACATTCTGAACAGTCCATCGAACAGCAATAGGATATGCATTTTTCTCAAGCACTCACAGAACATTTTCTACAATAAATCATAGGTTAGGCCACAAAACCGGTCTGAACAATTTTTTAAAGATAAATTATAACAAATGTCATTTCCAATAAAAATGATATGAAACTAGGAAATTCACAAGTACATGCAAATTAAAATACTCCTGAACAACTAATGGCTTAAAGAAATCAAAGGCAAAATTTTAATATATCTTGGTACAAATAAAAATGGCAACACAAACACTTATGAGATGTAGCAAAAGCAGTTCTAAGAGGGAAGTTGGAAGCTGTAAACTCATACAACAAGAAATAATCTCATATAAAGAGCCTAACTTTACACATCATGGAACTAGAAAAAGAAAAAAGCAAGCCCAAAGTCAGCAGAAGAAAATAAATAACAAGCAATCTACAGATTCAATGCAATGCCTGGTAAAATTCCAGCTACATTTTTTCACAGAAATAGAACAAAAAAATCCTAAAATTTGTATGGAACTACAAAGAGCCAAAGCAAATAGCCTAAGCAACCTTGAGAAACAGCAAAGCTAATGGCATCACACTTCTTGATTTCAAACTGTATTATAAAGATGTAGTAATCAAAACAGTATAGCACTGTCATAAAAACAGGCACAGAGATCAACAGAACTATAACAGAGAACAGGATAGATAGAAATAAGAGCCCAAAATAAGTCCATGCTTATGTGGTCAATAAGCTAAGACAAAGGAATCAAGAAAATACAGTAAGGAAAGGACTGTCTCTTCAACGAATGTTGAGAAAACTGGCATCTATAAACAAAACAATGATACTGGACCACTATCTTATACCACACACACACACAAATTAATAAAAGTGAACGAAAGACTTGAAACCAAAAAAAAAGTCCTAGAAGAAAACACAGATCAGCTCCTGGACACTGGTCTTGGCGATGATTTTTGGACTTAACACCAAAAGCAAAAATAAACAAGGAGGATTAACTAAAAAGCTTCTGCACAGCAAGGTAAATAAAGTAAACCTACTGAATGGGAGAAAATATTTGCAAATCGTGTAACTGATAAGGGATTAACATCCAAAGAACTTGTAAGACTCAATAACAAAAAACAATCTCGTTAGAAAATCTGAAGAGACATTTTTCCAAAGAAGACATACATACAAATTCCTCTGGGACAACATTAAATGCACCAATATTCATACTATGCTGGGGTCCCAGAAGGAGAACAGAGAGAGAAAGGACCTGAGAAAATATTTGAAGAGGTAACAGCTGAAAACTTCCCAAACATGGGAAAGGAAATAGTCAAGTCCAGGAAGCACAGAGAGTCCCAGGTAGGATAAAACCGGAGAAAGACACTGAGACACATAATAATCAAACTGACAAAAATTAAAGACAAAGATAAAATATTAAAAGCAACAAGGGAAAAATGACAAAAAATATACAAGAGAACTCCTGATTTCTCAACAGAAACTTTACAAGCCAGAAGGGAACAGCATGATATATTTAAGATGATAAAAAGGAGGAGCTTACAACCAAAAATGCTCTATCCAACAAGACTCTCATTCCACTTTGATAGAGAAATCAAAAGCTTTAAGACAAGTAAAGTTCAGAGAATTCTGCATTACCAAACCAGCTTTACAACAAATGTTAAAGGAACTTCTCTATGCAGGAAACCCAAGAAAAGGAAAAGACCTACAGAAAATAGAAAATGAAAGAAAGAAAGTGAAGTCTCTCAGTCATGTATGACTCTTTGCGACCCCATGGAGTATAGCCTACTAGGCTACTTCATCCACGGAATTTTCCAGGCAAGAGTACTAGAGTGGGTTGCCATTGCCTTCTCCAGGGGAGCTTTCCGACCCAGGGATTGAACCCGGGTCTCCTGCACTGCAGGCAGACACTTTACCATCTGAGTCACCAGGGAAGCCCCAACCCAAAACAATTAAGAAAATGGTAATAGGATCATGAAAGTGAAAGTGAAGTCGTTCAGTTGTGTCTGACTCTTTTCGACCCCATGGACAGTAGCCTGCACCAGGCTCCTCTGTTCATGGGATTTTCTAGGCAAGAGTAGGATCATACATATCTATAATTACCTTAAATATAAATAAATTAAATGCACCAACCTAAAGACACAGACTGGGCGGATGAAAGCATGCGCACTTATCTCGCTTAGCACATCATCCTGCTTGACTATGTAATTATTTTATACTATTAGGTTAATCATGTTCCCATTATGGCTTGCAATTATAATGATCTTTTATATTTTGTCTGATTGATTTTGGCCACTGATTGTGAAAACTGATAAACACTTTTACTACTGTGATTTATTTATTTATTTTCACTTTTTCTATTTCATATTCAGTGTTCCCATTCCATTCAGTTTGTTTTACAATTTCTCCATCTCTTTTTCTATCTTGCTCAAGGCTTTATCAAGCACAGTAAAAAACTTCTGTACACCTATATATAAATATGTATATATTTTAGAAAACTTAGAATTTTTGCCTAACTAAAAAATTTATGACACTTTGATTCCACTTGTTTGACTTAGTAGGAACAGAATGCTAGATTTCTAATTAAAAACAATAGCTATGCAACAAGCAACGAAGGTTTACTGTATAGCACGTGGAACTATATAGTCAGTAACATATAATAACCTATAATGGAAAATACTTTCAAAAATAATGTATGTGTATTTATGTATAAATGAATCACCTTGCTATGCATCTGAAACACTGTAAGTCAATTATATATCAACAAAATACACATATTAAGAAAACAGCGAAGACACGGAAGCAACCTAAGTGTCCACCAACAGATGCATGGATAAAGAAAATGTAGTGTATACACACAATGGAATATTATTTAGCTATAAAAGAAAAAAATTTGCCATTTGCAGCAATCTGGATGGAACTTGAAGGCATTAAGTAAAATAAGCGAAAGAAAAATAAATACTATTTGATCTCACTTATATGTGGAATCTAAAAGAAAACAAAAAAGTTGTAGATACAGAGAACAGATCAGTGATTGCAAGAAACAGGGAGTGGCAGAATGCGTAAAATGCGTGAGTGTGGTCAAAAGTACAAATTTCCAGTTACAAAAAATAAGTCATAGAGATGGGATACACAGTATGGTACTATAATAAGACTATTTTACTTATTTGAAAGGCAAATCCTAAAAATTCTCATAAGAAAAAAGAAAAACTTGGAACTGTATGGTGATAAATATTAACTAGACTTATTGTGGTCACCATTTCTTGATGTGTACAAATATAAACATATACTCATTATAACCCCACATGAATATAATATTATTTGTCAATTATATCTCAATAAAAAAGGGAATAAAGATTAGAACAGAAATAAATGAAACAGAATAAGAAAACAATGGAAAAGATAAATAAAGAGCTGGTTCTTTGAAAAGACAAAAATCTTGACGAAACTTTAGCTACACTAACCAAGGGGAGAAAAAGAGGACTCAAATAAAATTAAAAATGAAAGATGAGACATTACAACTGACACCACACAAATACAAAGGATAATGAGACCACTGTTAACAATCAAATGCGGTAAAACTGGACAATCTAAAAGAAATGGATAAATTCCTGGAAATATATTTCCTACCATGCCTGGACCATTCAGGACTAGAAAGTCTGAACAGACCAATTACAATTAAGAAAACTAAATCAGTAATCAAAAAGAACTCCTGACAAAGAAAAGTCCAGGACCAGATGATTTCAATGGAGAATTCTACCAAATATTTAAACAGCTAACATCAATCCTTTTCAAACTCTTCCCAAAAACTGAAGAGTGGAAACATTCCCAGACTCATTTTAAGAGGCTGGTATTACCAGGATACCAAAGCCAGTTAAGGATGCTACAAGAAAAAATTATAGACAAATATCCCTCATAAATAGGGATGCAAAAATTCTCAACAAAATACTGGCAAATTGAATTCAACAGCACATTAAAAGGATCATATACTATGATCAAATGGGATTAATCCCTGGAATGCAAGGATGGTTTAATGCCCAAGCCAAATCATGCATCACATTAACACAATGAATAATAAAGATCATATGATCATCTCAATCCAAGCAGAAAAAGCTTTTGAGAAAATTCAATGTCCTCTGATAATAAGAACTACCAATAAACTGGATATAACAGAAACATGGAGAAGGCAATGGCACCCCACTCCAGCACTCTTGCCTGGAAAATCCCATGGACGGAGGAGCCTGGTGGGCCGCAGTCCATGGGGTCACTAAGAGTCAGGCACGACTGAGCGACTTCACTTTCACTTTTCACTTTCATAACAAGTGTTGATGAGAATGTGGAGAAGAGAGACCCCTATGCACTACTGGTGGGAAAGTAAACTGGTGCAGTCAACTATGGGAAACAGTAGAGGTTCCTCAAAAAATTAAAAATAGAATTACCATATGATGTAGCAATTCCATTTCTGGATATATAGCCAAAGAAAATGGAATCACTGTCTCAAAGAGGTGTCTTCACCCCAATGTACAAAACAGCATTATTTATGGAAGTCAAAACATGGAAACCTAAGTGTCCGTCTATGGATGAATGGATAAAGAAAACACGACATGTTTACACAATAGAATATTATTCAGCCACAAAAATGAAGGGAAATCTTGCCATTTGTGACAACATGGATGGACCTTGAGGGCATTATGCTAAGTGAAATAAGAGAAAACCAAACACTGTGTGACCTCGTTTATATGTGTAATCTAGACAAACCAAACTCAGAAACAGAGCAGACTGGGGTTTGCAAGGTCGGGGGGAAGGGCGGTGAAGGTGGTCAAAAGATACAAAGTGTACAAACTTCAGCTTACTTGATGAGTAAGTTCTGAGGAAGGTTTAATGTACAGCATGCTGAGCAGTACAGTTTTATTCACTTGAAAACTGCTACGAGAGCAGATCTTAAAGGTTCTCAACATACGCAGAAAGAAAACTACAACTCTATGGGGTGATGGATGTTTTAACTAACCTTACTGTAGAAGCATTTTGCAATATATGCGTACAGTAAATCATCACACTGTACACTTTTCACTCATACAATGTTATAAATCAACTCTATCTCAAGAAAGCTGAAAAAAGCTAAATTTAACTAAAATTTAATAATAATAAAAAAAAAAGCAAGACCAGAGTACTGCCTCCTCCCCAGCGGGTTCCACTAGCCACCTCCAGGACTCACTACTAGAAAAGAAAGCACATAGGGTCAGGGAAGCACTGGTGTGCCTGCCCTCTGGCTCCTGCCAGGGACTTATCCTGCAAAGGAGCTGGTTGTTGCTTTGAGCTAAGGGAGATGGAAGAGATACAAGATCAAAAGCTTCCTTGGGGTTCTCAGAGCCCTGTCTTGGGGAGCTGGAATGTATAAGGAACCAGGCCCTGCAAGAGCCAGCAAGAGTCACTGAGGGAGCAACTGATAGGCAACCTCCAGCCAGAATATTCCAAGGCAGGAGTGGGGGGCTGTTTCTGATGCTCATTAAGAGGGTGGCTCAGACGGTAAAGTGTCTGTCTGCAATGCAGGAGACCCAGGTTCGATCCCTGGGTTGGCAAGATCCCCTGGAGAAGGAAATGGCAGCCCACTCTAGCATTCTTGCCTGGAAAATCCCATGGACGGCGGAGCCTGGTAGGCTACTGTCCATGGGGTCACAAAGAGTCGGACACGACTGAGAGACTTCACTTCACTTCAAACGATGAACTGTGAATAATTCTGAAAGCAGACCACCTGACCTGCCTCTTGAGAAACCTATATGCAGGTCAGGAAGCAACAGTTAGAACTGGACATGGAACAACAGACTGGTTCCAAAGAGGAAAAGGAGTACATCAAGGCTGTATATTGTCACCCCGCTTTTTTAACTTATATGCAGAGGACATCATGAGAAACGCTTGGGCTGGAGGAAGCACAAGCTGGAATCAAGACTGCCAGGAGAAATATCAATAATCTCACATAAGCAGATGACACCACCCTTATGGCAGAAAGTGAAGAGGAACTAAAAAGCCTCTTGATGAAAGTGAAAGAGGAGAGTGAAAAAGTTGGCTTAAACCTCAATATTCAGAAAACTAAGATCATGGCATCTGGTCCCATCACTTCATGGGAAACAGATGGGAAAACAGTGTCAAACTTCATTTTTCTGGGCTCCAAAATCACTGCAGATGGTTATTGCAGCCATGAATTTAAAAGACGCTTGCTCCTTGGAAAAAAAGCTATGACCAACCTAGATAGCATATTAAAAAGCAGAGACATTACTTTACCAACAAAGGTCCGTCTAGTCAAAGCAATGGTTTTCCAGTAGTCACATATGGATGTGAGAGTTGAACCATAAAGAAAGTTGAGCACTGATGAATTGATGCTTTTGAACTGTGGTGTTGGAGAAGACTCTTTAGAGTCCCTTGGACTGCAAGGAGATCCAACCAGTCCATCCTAAAGAAGGCCAGTCCTGGGTGTTCATTGGAAGGACTGAAACTGAAACTCCAGTACTTTGGCCACCTCATGAGAAGAGTTGACTCACTGGAAAAGACTCTGATGCTGGGAGGGATTGGGGGCAGGAGAAGAAGGGGACGACAGAGAATGAGATGGCTGGATGGCATCACTGACTCAATGGACGTGAGTCTGAGTGAACTCTGGGAGTTGGTGATGGACAGGGAGGCCTGGCTTGCTGTGATTCATGGGGTCGCAAAGAGTTGGACACGACTGAGCAACTGAACTGAACTGAACTACCTCCCTGGGCTCTGGCCTGGCTTAAGTCAGCAAGATAGTCACTAGGACAGAGGCCCAAGGCCACTAACTGGACAGCTCTCAAGAATGGAGATGACTTGAGCTGAGGCCCAAACTTTAACACGGCACACTCCTCCAGAACCAAATCTTACCCTTGCTCCTCGTTTTCTCAACAAGGATTTACTGAATACAGGCTGTCTACCCAGCAAGGAGCTAGGCACCATGGGAGAAATGCATTCATTCAACAAATACACAACCTTTCAGGCAGTAATCTGTAAACAAAACTAATCAGTCCCTGACCCAAAGACCCAAAGAGTGAAAACAACCAAAATGTCTATCAACTGATGAATATATAGTCAAAATGTGCTACATCTATACAACAGAACATCAGTCAGCCATGAAAAGGAACGAAATGTGCTATAGGACAGATGAACCTTGAAACGATTATGCCAAATAAAAGAAGCAAGTCACAAAAGACAAAAAACCGTGTGATAACATTCATAAGAAATGTCCAGAATAGGCAAATCTGTGGAGACAGAACATAGATCAGTGGTTGCCAAGGACTGGGCGAGTGACAGGTAAATATTTTTGTGGGAGAGATGAAAATGTTATAACTGACTGTAGTGATGGCTGCATATTCTGTGAATATACTGAAAACCAGGGAATTGTACACAATAAGGTGTGGTATGTGATTATATCTCAATAAAGATGTTATTTTTACAAATCTCTGCCCCAGTGAATGGGGAGAAAAGGGGGATCCAGAACAACAATCATATAACTGCATGTAGTGTGCCAAGTATAAGTGCTTTCAGGAGAAACAAAGCAGAGAAGGGAAACAGTACAAGAAAAGGATCTGACATTTTTATAGAATGGAGACAGGTGACATTTTTATAGAATGTACTCAGGATGCAAACCTGAAGGAGCCGAAGGAGCCAGCATGCAACAGTCCAGGGGGAGAGTGGTCCAGGCAGCAGCTCCAGGAAATACTGCTCACAAGTGCCTGGCTGACTGAGTCCTGCTGAGAACAACCAACCAATTCAATGGACATGAGTTTGAGCAAATGAGATGGTGAAGGACAGGGAAGCCTGGCTTGCTGCAGTTCATGGGGTCGCAAAGAGCTGGACATGACTGACTGAACAAGAAGAAGCTCCAAATGCTGGGAGAGAGGGAAGCCCATGGCAGGTGGGGCAAGAACTCCGCATGTAGTAAGGGTGTCTGCAACGGCAAACACCAATTTAGGGGCCCAAGCAGGAGTTCTAAAAATATCTGTTGGACTTCTCTGGTGGTCCAGAGGATAAGAATCCTCCTGCCAAGGAAGGGGACACAGGTTCAATCCCTGGTACAGTAAGAATCCACATGCCAGCTGAACCACTAAGCCAGTGAACCGCGACTACTAAGCCCACGTGCTGCAATCGCTGAAACCCATGTGGCTAAGGTCTGTGCTAGGCAAAAGAGAAGCCATCGTAATGAGAAGCCCGTGCAACACAATGGAGAGTAACCGGCTGGCAGCAACTAAAAAAAGCGCACGCACAGGAACAAAGACTCAGTGCAACCAAAAATAAAAATATCTGCTGAATGAATGAGTCAACCGTATCTGCTGAATGAATAATGAGTCAACCAACTCTGCTCCACCAACATTGCACTCTACCCTACCAGTGCCTGGAGGCCCGTTACCTTTCCAGCCCAGCTTGATGTTCCACTCATAGAAGAAAATCAGCTTTCCTTTGCGGCTGCTGCAGGAAGCCTCGCCTTCCACCTGCTTCAGCTCACTGATCTCGCAGCGGCCAGCCTCATTCTCCACGGTGATACCCACCAGGAGTTCACGAAGCCTCCCCTTGGACCAGCTGGTGGCATCCCGCTCTGTCCTGCCAAGACCAGAAGGGCAGAGCCATGAATGGACGCTCTTGCTGGTATCCACACGCCCATCCCTGGCTCAGTCCAGATCTGCCCAATTCCTCTCAACCATGTGAGACCTGCCACCCACAAACTTACAAGCACACTTCTCAGACCAGTTTTCTACCAAACATCTTCTAATTCTCATCAGTGATTTAAGACATGCTGGGAGGCATGGCTTATTTGGGAGAAAGGAGGTCTAGAAATTTCACCTGTTGGAAATGGGGGGGCAAAGCCTGGGCCACATGAAAAAGTAATTATAACTGAGATAATTTTTATCGTAATAAGACAAATTATTAAGTGTTTTCACATGTATATTATCTCACACAATCTTCCCAAATAATGTTTCCAATTTAGGGGAATGAAGATAAGCTGAGAGAAGTCTATTAAGTGTTCATGGAGGCAAGGCTGGGAAAGAAGAGGTCAGCCCTTCCCACCCCCAGGCCAGGACGTCCCCTCCCCACCAGACCCCCTCCACAGCCCCGGGAAAGGCTGCCCTCACAGGCTAAAGCCTTGCTCTGCCCTGGACCTGCCTCAGCATCACCTTGATGGTCCCGAGGTAGCATAGCCCTTAGCCTTCAGAGGAAAGGAGCATAGAACATCACTTCCTGAAAGCTCAGGCGGAAGGGGGAGGGAGGCAAAAATTGGCCCATACTCTAGATGAGATTGAAGAAGGATGAGTAACTAGTTTCAGCTTCTAGAAGGCAGGCGCACTAGAGACCCATCAAGTTAGATGTGGAGTTCAGATGCAAATTTCTGTTTTCCTGTTCTTTCCACTACAGACGTAAAACACACACACACACAGTTTTCAGCTTCATTTTAATTTCCCCCAAGACTTCAAGGGGCTGGGGCGGAGGGCCACGGGAGGGTAGCTCCTGAGGTCACACAGACTGCCAAAGCTGAAGAGGTAAGTCAGGAATGACTGCTGCTCCTGGGGCTCAACCCAACTTTCAAACAGCAAAGTCAAGTCCCAGAGCCAGCGAGGGTAAGACCCCAGGTCTCCAGGCTCCAAGGGCTCCCCACGCCCCGACGCTGAAGACAAGCATCTGCACCTGTGCAGCCCCACAACCCTCCCCGCTCCTCCCGCCCGGGGCCCGCCGCGGCCAGGGGAGCGCCCCGAGACGCGCGGCCCCCCTCCGCCGGGAGCCGGGCGCTCGCCGAGGGTCCCTCCCGTCCCTCCCGGCGGCTTGCGAGCGAGGAGGCCCGCCCGGAAGCCGCGGCCCCGGCCCCCGCCCGACCGCACCAGTGCCAGTTGTTCACGTTGGTCCCGTCCTCCCGCTCCTCCACGATCCAGCGCGGGTCCCCCTGTCCCCACTTGGCCATGGCGGCGCGGCCTCGGCGGAGAGCAAGGAACGGCCGCGGCGGCGGGGCGGCTCCGTCGCCGACGTTTCCGGCCGGCGAACCCAGGAGCAGAGCGTTCGCGGCGCCCAGAAAGTGCCAGAAATCCCCGCCCCCTGCGCCGAGCTGCCCCGCCCGCCCCGCTGCGGAGCGCCCGGGGAGAGCGAGCCGGGCCCGAGCCGAGGGGCGGGGGCGCGCGGAGGGGCCCGAGGGGCGGCGGGCGGCGGGCGTCTGGGCCCAGGAGGCCGGCGCGCGGGAGGGGGCCGGGCCGAGGGTGGATGCGGCCGGCGCGGGGAGAGGCCACGGCCTGGGAGACCCGGGTGCGGGGCGGCGGCTGCGGTTGGGGGAGCGGTCCGAGCCGCGGCGCTGCGGAGAGGCGCCCCTGGAGGCCAGGACTCGGCCCTGGAGGCTCTGGGGCCTGCCGCGGGACTTGCGAGTGCAGTGGCTGGGAACGGGGAACCTCCGCCGCCTCCGGAAGGCCGGACGCCTCTCCCCGACTCACTATTATTACCGCAGTGTTGGCAGAGGGGGCCGCTGAGTA
This sequence comes from Ovis aries, assembly GCF_016772045.2. NCBI lineage: Eukaryota > Metazoa > Chordata > Mammalia > Artiodactyla > Bovidae > Ovis > Ovis aries. The sequence continues at coordinate 46,904,268 of NC_056056.1, forward strand.
AGGGGCGCCTGAGCGCAGCACCCGGGTGCAGGCGGGAACCGCCCGCGCTGACGGCCTTCGGTCCTCCCGGGGTCATTGCCCGAGCACTTGGTTTGCTGCGCGACCGACTTGCCGAGGTCGGAGCGCGCCCTCTTTACAGCACAGCTCTGTTGTGTGGAAAGTTCTCAGGAGTTGGTGCCCTCTGGCTCTCCCCTGGACGCCACCTCTCACGCCTTTCCAACACCTGTCCAAGAAGCACGGGCCATCAAGGTCCCAGTTACTTCGGGAATGTTTACATTTTATTCATGTAATGATCCTTTGGAGATGACAAAAGGAGATTGCAAGAGTGTATTATTGCAGCTTGATGCAATTGTACAGAAATTAATGATTCCTGTAACGAATTTCTACCTTCCAGCAAAAACTTGCGTCAACTGGAAAATGTTCCCGACAGGTCTGAGGATATTTAGTTAGAAGGCAGAACATGTATGAACGTTGGAAGTCTGCAGGTACTTCTGTGTTCTGCTCCACTGTGATGACCTGTCCTCCTTGTGATCTAGTCTTCTCAGAACTGGGGGAGGATATTTTTCTCCATTTGCTTACCGGAGATACTACGTTCCAACCTCATTTTCCAAAACTTACCACAATTTTGTAAACAGACTGCCTCAGTGTGTTTTGACCCCCCAAACAAAATGGCATCTTGATTTACCTTTTACACTTTGTCAAAAGCATGGGAGAGCGAACACAAGGTTTCTAGTAGAAAAGAATTGGATTAGCAATACAATGAAATATTGTTCCATCCTTAAAAAGGGAGGAAATTCTTACATAAACCACAACATGGATGAAACTTGAGATTCACGTTATGCTCTTAGTGTGAATTTAGCATCTTAGTATTATATTAAGTGAATAGGCCAGTAACAGACAAATACTGCATGATTAGACTTATATGAAGTATTGAGAGCAAACATCATAGGGACAGAAAGAACAGTGGTTGCCAGGAGTTGAAGGAAGGGTGGCCATTATTAGTGGGTATAGAATTTCAATTTTACAAGATGAAATGAATTCTGAAGATGGGCAGTGGTAATGGTAGCACATTATGAATATACTTAACACGACTGAACTGTAAACATAATGGTTACAGTAGTAACTTTTATGTGTTTTACCACAATAAAAAAAATGTTGGATAAAAAGCACCTAAATCAATGAGTAAAAAGTTGTTGGGGAAGAAGATAATCATGCAACATGAAGATATGCACACCCACACTTAGCTTACTAACTACACTCAAAAGGGAACAGTAAACTTTACAGGAGAGAAATCTGTAACTCATCACCTTAACCAAATGATCAAACTCAGCATCACCAATAATGGAGCAAAGACATGACTGGTGTACACCATCTCCTACCTAGTATTCCTGCCAAAAATGCTTATTCTGAATCTGATCATGAGGAAACAATCACTTAACAGAGCTTCTGGGTCGAAACAATTTAAAATGACATAAATGGGGAAATTTAAATTTCATTTCAGACTACATACTGGGTAACCTTGTGTCAACGGTTAAATTTTCTGAGTGTTAATCAGTGGTTACGAAGAAGAGCATTCTTGATCTTGGGAGACATGCTGAAATATTTGTGGGTAAATTGTCATGATGTCTGCAATTAACTCAGTAAAGAGAGAAAAGACAAATGAAGCAAGTGTGGGGGCAAAAGGGTGACACCTGGTGAATCCAGGTGAAGCGTATCTGAGGTTCCTTAGACTATTTTTGCAGTGCTTCTGTAAGTTTGAGATTATTAAAAAAAAAAAATTTGGCAGGAATGAGCCAAGGCATCTTCAGGGTCAATGTGTGGGTTCTAGCCTTTTGTAACCATCTAGTACTAGGTGGCTAAACATTACACCACATTTATCGAGCATCTACCGTGTGTCCAGTTCTGCTATATGCTCAAGTCATCAGAAAAATGAGTAAGACATGGGGGCTCAGTTACTAGTGAAGAGACCAGTGTGAATTCACCTTCAGGGTAAACCCAGTGTGCCTTGGGAGCACAGAAAAGAAAGTGCCTCTCCCGCAGGGAGCGTGGTGTTCACATATTTCTTTTCTCAGAGGAGCCCTGAAAGTTTAGGACTCTCTTTTTTTTTTTTTTTTTTTTTTTTTTAGCTGCCTCAGGTCTTAATTGCGGGACTCAGGATCTTCACTGCATCAGGACTTTTACTGTGGCACAGGGACTCCCTAGTTGTGGTGCACAGACTTAGTTGCTCCAAAACAGGCAGGATTTTAGTTCCCCAACCACAGATCGAACCCTCATTCCCTGCATTGCAAGGAAGATTTCTTTTCGTTTGTTTGTTTTTGTTTTCTTTGTATTTTGCAAGGCAGATTCTTAACCATTGGTCCTCCAGTGGAGTCCATGTGAGGGCTTTAAGTTCAATAGAGGAAAGGGGACACTAGGCAGGAAGAGCAGCAAGTGTCCACCCAGGCACAGAAGCCTGGAGAAGCACACTGCACAAGGGGGCTCTAACCGAGACATGGAGTGGGAGCTGCAGGAGATGAGGCTGCAGTGGGGCAAACTGCCACCTCATAACAAGCCCCATTTGCGCTGCTGAGGATCACAGACTTTGTAGGCAACAAGAGACCACCGAGGCGATGTAAATGGAGAAATGACACGTGGTCAGACTTGTGTTTTAGAATCACTGTTATGACAATTTGACAGGAGTGGGTAAAAACTGGAAGGAGGGAATATTTGTCCAAGTGGAGAGGAGACAAGATATGAGAAGCATTTGGAAATGGAAACTAGGAGTGTATCAGATACTGGGTGTATTTGAGGAAGTGTTTTTAAGAGACTGGGACTTTCAGCTTGGTTAGTCTGGAGGAGGACTTAGGTGATAACCTCTGGAGACCAGCCTGCAGGGGATTGGCAGAGAAGATGGAGCTGAAAAGGGAAACCAAAAGAAGCAGGAAGAAAATAGAGAAGATATTTGATCATGGAAGCCAAGGGCTGAGATGGAGGGAGTGGTCACAATGTTAGCTATGGAAGATGGCAAGTAGGATAATAGACAGATTGTTCTTTGGATTTGACAGGACCATCATTGGACTCTTTGCAGGGAGCAGTTTTGGTGAATGACTGGGCAGAAGTCAAGTCACAGTGTACAGAGGAATGAGTGGGAGGTGAGAATGTTGAGACCATGCTTTTAAAATGTTTGACAGGATGGCTAAGACTAGTAGGGAGTAGCTGTGTAGAGATATGTGGAGAAGGGAGATTTTGCCTTTTCCGTTTAAATGTTTTCATGTGTTGATGGGGATTAGCTTGTGAAAAGAGGGTCAGGTGGTGGAGCAGAGAGACCCAGAAACAATGTTAGGAGATGAGCACAAAGGCAGGTGGGGCTCAGCAACTGCTCTCTGAGCTGTACCCAGCACACAGTAGGCACCAGTAAATGTTTGTTTGGATAACTGAATGGAAAAGGGAATGAGTAGTTCTCAAACCTGTATTTCCAACCTGTGAGTAGGCTGTAAAATCAATTTAACAGGCATTCATCATCATTTTTACCTTAATGAAATAGAATAGAGTTTAAATATCAGAGTGATTACCTGTGGTAAAGGTAAACATTGCTTCTTAAGTGAAAGTCACTCAGTTGGGTCCAACTCTTTGTGACCCCATGAACTATATAGACCGTGGAATTCTCCAGCCCAGGATACTGGAGTGGATAGCCTATCTCCTCTCCAGTGGATCTCCCCAACCCAGGAATTGAACTGAGGTCTCCTGCATTGCTGGAGAAGGCAATGGCACCCCACTCCAGTACTCCTGCCTGGAAAATCCCATGGACAGAGGAGCCTGGTAGGCTGCAGTCCATGGGGTCGCTGAGGGTCGGACACGACTGAGCGACTTCACTTTCTGTTTTCACTTTCATGCATTGGAGAAGGAAATGGCAACCCACTCCAGTGTTCTTGCCTGGAGAATCCCAGGGATGGGGGAGCCTGGTGGGCTGCCGTCTGTGGGGTCGCACAGAGTTGGACCCGACTGAGGCGACTCAGCAGCAGCAGCAGCAGCTCCTGCATTGCAAGTGGATTCTTTACCAACTGAGCTATCAGGGAAGGCCTGATATGTTTAAGAAGAAACATTGCTTCTTAAATCATCCCATATATGAAGTATGTTATGGTTACATTAAGTGAGATTGTTGTTTTTATTTTGTTCAATGTTTGAAAGCCACTGCTGTGGCAAACACAAAGATAAGTACACTAACTTATAACTAACTTGATCTGTTTTGCACATAGTAGAATCCCCAGTGCTTTGCACACAGCAGATCTCAATAAATTTTGGTTGACTGAGTGGGGGCAAAGGTAACAGAAGGAGTTAAGGGAATTTATTTTAACATGGTTCCCATAGATTAGTTTATATAATAACATGAGAGGCTGTTTAGCACAGGAATTTCCTGTCTTTAGCTTTTCCATATGCTGTGGATTGAGCAAGTCATTTTCACTGACTTCAGTTTGCATGTCTATTATTAGCCTTTCTCAACTGGAGCTCCTCATATGAACTACAGAACACAGAAAATAATTTCAGTGACTGTTTTCTTGATTCTTCCGGGGATGATATATAAGTAGTGTCATTCTTAATACATAGGGGAAAAAATATTGGTTGAATGAATCATTTCATTGGAGTAAAAGAAGATGGGATTGAAGAAATATGAAAGCGCCTTGAAGATGGAAATGGGAGAAGTCGGTCCAGACCAAGAGAAAAAGCATTAGCAAAGATGGGAAAGTAACTGGGGTAAAGTAGGCTGGACGCAAGCAGAATGGGCACTAAGACTTCAATGAGGACATTTGGAAGAGGGTGTGAAAGCCAGAGTGAGGAGTCTCTATACTAACATGAAAGACTGTGTACTGAGCTGTATCTGCCATAGCAGAACCAGACCATGCTGGCAGGCTCTGCTGCAGCTCAGTGCTTGGATGCAAGTCTCAGCTCTCACTTAGCGGGCGGGTGACCTTAGGCAAATTCCCTAACCTCCTTGTCCTTCATCACCTCTTTGTACTTTGTAACATGGGGATAATATCACCACCTGTCTGTGTTATCATTAGATCCAACTGCTAGTAGCAAAGTAGCAATAACAAAACAATACTAAACAAGATAGCCCTTTCCTTTCACATAAAAATTGGCAGTCCATGGTGAGTATGAAAGATACGCAGTCATCAGGGCCCCGAGTTTACATCACCAATCCCTAAAATGTGGCTTCCCTATCAGGCTCCGACTCCAATTAATACAACCACATTCTAACCGGAAGGAAGAAGAAAGAGCAATAGCACATCCTCAGCCTGTAAGACACAGCCCGGCACTTCTGCTTTGATGCCATTGCTCAGAACAGTTCACATGGCAACATCCAGCAAGGAAAACTGGGAAGCGTCCTTTATTCTAGTCAGCTACATGGCCTTGCCAGCCAACACCTGGGAGTTCTGCTCCCAGGAAAGACTAGATATTGGGGGATAACTAGCAGTATCTGCCCCCAACCTCATAGGCAGTGTGAAGTTAAAGGAAATGAACACAACTGGAGCTCTTGGAACAGTTCCAAGCATGAACAAATCACTGAAAAATGTTTTTGTTGTCTTATCCTCACCCTCCCCTCTGCATAACACCTGTACACCACCAAACTCCAAACAATCCTAAATTTACACCTCTATTACAGTTCATGGGGACACGACTTAGCTGCTAAACCACCACCAGTCTAGATTTCCCAGCCATGCCAATGGCAACACCTAGAGCCAGTGTTCCTATTGAAGGAGTCCTGAATCTTGCCAGTAACCCTTGCCAGTTCAGATACTGGTTAGGAGCACCCCGAGGGTGGCCTTGGCACAAATGCATAAAATGGGCAAAGAGGGAAATTCCCTCGTGGTCCAGTGCTTAGTATTCAGTGCTTTCACTGCCAGGGCCTGGGTTCAATCCCTGGTCAGGAAACTAAATCTTGCAAGCCTCATGGTGTGACCAAAAAGAAATTAATTAAAATAGGCAAAGATAATATGTGTAGACATAAAAGTAAATGGCCAAATTTTTAAATGCTCATCATGACTTCATAATTTTATAAAAATTACCATTTTAAGTAATTTACATTTTTCTTATTTCTATGGGTGAAATAATTCTTATGATTCTGAGTGCTCTTAACAGTTTCTTTATAAATATGGAAATCATCCTTTTATCACAAATGTTCTTAAAAATAGGCTTTTCCACATAACTAGAAGAAAAAAAATTAAATGTGTTTGGAAATGCAAATTTTGACCCGAAATAGCCAAAGTGGTGTTGGAGAAGACTCTTGAGAGCCCCCTGGACTGCAAGGAGATCCAACCAGTCCATCATAAAGGAGATTGGTCCTGGATGTTCACTGGAAGGACTGATGTTGCAGCTGAAACTCCAATACTTTGGCCACGTGATGCGAAGAACTGACTCATTGGAAAAGTCCCTGATGCTGGGAAAGATTGAGGGCAGGAGGAGAAGGGGATGACAGAGGATGAGATGGTTGGGTGGCATCACCAACTCAATGGACATGGGTTTGGGTGGACTTCGGAGTGGGGTGATGACAGGGAGGCCTGGCGTGCTGCGATTCATGTGGTTGCAAAGAGTCGGACACAACTGAGTGACTGAACTGAACTGAACTGAGCCAAAGCAATTCTGAGAAAGAAAAACAGAGCTCGAGGAACCAGGTTCCCTGGCTTCAGACTATACTGCAAAGCTACAGTAAACAAAACAGTATGACACTGTCACAAAAACAAAAATATAGATAAATGCAACAGAACAGAAAACCCAGAAATAAACCCATGGACCTATGATCAATTAATCTATGGCAAAGGGGGCAAAACTAGATAATGGAGAAAAGTCAGGATCTTCAATAAGTGATGTTGGGAAAACTGGATAGCTTCATGTAAAAAATGGAAACTAGAACATTCTCTAACAACATACACAAAAATAAGCTCTAAATGAGTTAAAGACCTATATGTGAGACCAGTTACTATAAAACTCTTAGAGGAAAACATAAGCAACATCTTTTTTCATTCATCTGCTGGAGTAATGAAAATAAACAAATGGGACCTAGAAATAGAAATAGACAAATGGGACCTAATTAAAGTTAAAAGCTCTTGCATAGTAAAGGAAACCATAAGCAAAACAAAGACAACCCACAGAATGGAAAAAATAGCAAATTAAGCAAGCATACAAGCATCTCATGTAGCTCAATATAAAAAACAAAAACAAATAACCCAATCAAAAGCTGGGCAGAAGATCTAAGTAGACATTTCTCCTGAGAAGACATATCAAAAAGCACAAAAAAAGATGCTAAACCACTAATTATTAGAGAATTACAAATCCAAACTATAATGAGAGGGCTTTCCTGGTAGTTCAGTGGTAGAGAATCTTCCTGCTAATGCAAGAGACACAGGTTTGATCCCTAATCTGGAAAGATCCTGCATGCTGTGGAGCAACTAAGCCTGTGAGCCACAACTATTGAGCCCGTTCTTTAGAGCCTGGGAGCCACAACTACTGAAGCTCATATGCCTTCGAGCCCTTACTCCGCAATGAGAAGCCAGTGCACTGCAGCTAGAGAGGAGCCCCCATTTGCCACAACTAGAGAAAAGCCTGCGCAAAGACCCAGCACAGACGAAAATAAACAAAAAGTTTTAAAAATAGTCCACATCAAAAATAAATAAATACAATAATTTTAAAAAGCTACAATGAGATACCATCTTACATCAGTCAGAACAGCCATCATCAAAAAGTCTACAAACAATAAATGCTGGAGAGGTTGTGCAGAAAAGGGAATCCTCTAACACCATTGGTGGGGATGTAAATTGGTACAACCACTATGGAGAACTATACAGGGGTTTCCTAAACTAATCAAATCAGAACTACCATGTGATCCTGCAATCCCACTCCTGGGCATATATCTCACAAAGAACATAATTCAAAAAGATACATGAACCCAATGTTCATTATTGCACTTTTTACAATAGCCAAGATATGGAAGCAGCCTAAATGTCCATCAGCAGATGAGTGGAAAAAGAAGATGTGGTATATATACACAGTGGAATAGCTACTTAGCTATAAAAAATAAAATAATGCCATTTGCAGCAACATGGATGGATCTAGAGATTATCATACTAAGTGAAGTAAGTCAGACAGATAAATATCATGAAATCACTCATATGTGGATTCTAAAAAGGTGATACAAATGAACTTATTTACAAAACAGAAACAGACTTGTAGACTCCAAAAATGAATTTATAGTTACCAAAGGGAAAAGGTGGAGGGGAGGGATAAATTAGTATGGGCATAACGTACAGCTACCCACTCTAGTATCCTTGCCTGGAGAATTCCATGGACAGTGGAGCCTGGCAAGCTACAGTCCATGGGGTTGCAAAGAGTCAGACATGACTGAGAAATTAATGTTTACCATTTTTAAACATATACACACTATTATATATAAAATAGATGATTAATAAGGACCTACTGTATGACACGGAGAAAGCAATGGCACCCCACTCCAGTACTCTTGCCTGGAAAATCCAATTGACAGAGGAGCCTGGTAGGCTGCAGTCCATGGGGTCGCTGAGGGTCGGACATGACTGAGCAACTTCACTTTCACTTTTCACTTTCATGCATTGGAGAAGGAAATGGCAACCCACTCCAGTGTTCTTGCCTGGAGAATCCCAGGGACGAGGGAGCCTGGAGGGCTGCCGTCTATGGGGTTGCACAGGGTTGGACACAACTGAAGTGACTTAGCAGCAGTATAACACAGGGTACTCGACTCAATATTGTATAATAACTTGTATAGGAAAAGAATATGTAAAAGAATGGGTATATGTATATTATAACTGAATCGGTTTTCTTGGTACCTGAAACTAACATTGTAAATCAGCTATATCGCCAATATAAAATAAATATTTAATTTAAAAATATTTTAAAAATAGACTTTCAAAAAAATAAACTTTTTCAGTATAATAATCACCAAAATCAGTGGAGCCAGGGATATGTGGCCCTGTGTTTGCTCCATAGTGACATATAGTGGGATTGAGAAAATACAGAAATAAATTGAGTGTAATGGGAACCAGGTTTCTCACTATCAGGGAAGGAAATTATGGAGCAGGGGAAGCTAGACTAGACCTTGCTGGATTGGAATTGAAAGTTTGGCATGAGCTCATGATCTTTCATAAGGATAGCTATAGATATTGATACTGCGGTGGTTTTAAAGTAGATCCACATTTTGGTGGGTTTTTAAAAAATTCTTTTCCCTTCAAAAGGTAGAGTATAATCTCCTTGCCCTTGAATGTGGGGGTGAACTTAATGTCTCACTCAGTCCAGTCGCTCAGTCTGACTCTTTGAGACCCCATGGACTGCAGCACGCCAGGCTTCCCTGCCCTTCACCAACTCCCCTCACCAAGTTTGAGCTTGCTCAAACTCATGTCCATCTAGTCAGTGATGCCGTCCAACCATCTTATCTTCTGTTGTCCCCTTCTCCTCCTGCCTTCAATTTTTCCCAACATCAGGGTCTTTTCCAGTGAGTGAGTTCTTCCATTAGGTGACCAAAATATTGGAGTTTCAGCTTTAGCTTCAGTCCTTTCAATGACTATTCAGGACTGATTTCCTTTAGGATGGACTGGTTGGATCTCCTTGAAGTCCAAGGGACTCTCAAGAGTCTTCTCCAACACCACAGTTCAAAGGCATCAGTTCTTCGGTGCTTAGCTTTTTTATAGTCCAACTCTCATGTCCATACATAATTACTGGAAAAACACTAGTTTTGGCTAGTCAGACCTTTGTCAGCAAAGTAACGTCTCTGCTTTTTAATATGCTGTGTGGGTTGGTTATAGCTTTTCTTCCAAGGAGTAAGTGTTTTTTAATTTCATGGCTGCTGTCACCATCCGCAGTGATTTTGGAGCCCCAAAAAATAGTCTGTCACTGTTTCCACTGTTTCCCCATCTATTCGCCATGAAGTGATGGGACCAGATGCCATGATCTTAGTTTTTTGAATGTTGAGTTCTAAGCCAGCTTTTTCACTCTTCTCTTTCACTTTCATCAGGAATCTTTTTAGTTCCTCTTCAACTTCTGCCATAAGGGTGGTATCATCTATATATATGAGGTTATTGATATTTCTCCCGGCAGTCTTGATTCCAGCTTGTGCTTTATCCAGCTTGGCATTTCACATGATGTACTCTGCATGTGAGTTAAATAAGCAGGGTGACAATATACAGCCTTGACAAACTCCTTCCCCAGTTTGGAACCAGTCTATTGTTCCACATCTGGTTCTAACTGTTGCTTGTTGACCTGCATACAGATTTCTGTATGAGGCTGATAAGGTGGTCTGGTATTCTCATGTCTTGAAGAATTTTCCATAGTTTGTTGTGATCTACACAGTCAAAGGCTTTAGCATATTCAGTAAAGCAGAAGTAGATGTTTTTCTGGAATTCTCTTGCTTTTTCTATGAGCCAATGGATGTTGGCAATTTGATCTCCAGTTCCTCTGCCTTTTCTAAATCCAGCTTGAACATCTGGAAGTTCGATTCACATACTGTTGAAGCCTGGTTTGGCGAATTTTGAGCATTACTTTGCTAGTGTGTGAGATAATTGTGCAGTAGTTTGAACATTCTTTGGCATTGCCCTTCTTTGGGATTGGAATGAAAACTGACCTTTTCCAGTCCTGTGGCCACTGCTGAGTTTTCCAAAATTGCTGGCATATTGAGTGCAGCACTGTAGTAGCATTATCTTTTAGGATTTGAAATAGGTCAAGTGGAATTCTGTCACCTCCACTAGCTTTGTTCATAGTGATGCTCCCTAAGGCCCACTTGACTTTGCATTCCAGGATGTCTGGCTTTAGGTGAGTGATCACACCATCGTGTTTATCTTGGTCATGAAGATCTTTTTTGTGTAGTTTTTTTGTGTATTTTTGCCACCTCTTCTTAATATCTTCTGCTTCTGTTAGGTCCATACCATTTCTGTCCTTTATTGTGTCCATCTTTGCATGAAATATTTCCTTGATATCTCTAATTTTCTTGAAAAGATTTCTAGTCTAGAACTTAATGTCTAGGTGACCTCTAATGCTAGGTTATAGAAAGCATATAAAAATTCACCTTCTTTCTCTCTCTCTTTCTCCCTTTCATTGCTTGACTTTGGAATCTAGTCACCAACTTGTGAGTAAGCCAGGCTCCCATGGCAGGCCATAAGTAGGTGCTCCAGGGATAGCTCCTGCCCCTGACAGCCAGCAGCAAGCGCCACACATGTGAATGAACAGCCTTTGGATGATTTCAGCCCCAAGGACCCAAACATCATGGCACAGAAACAAGGCACTCCCCATTGTACACACTTTGAATTCCTGGCCCTCATAAACCATGAGAGATAATACAGAATTATTATTTAAGCCACTAATTTTGAGGATCATTTGTAGATAATTTATATGTATTATATGTGTGCATATGTGTGTATTATGTATTTGTACAGACATACATTTCCTACCTCTGTCCACTGAAAAATTCTAGAAACAATGATAACCCAGGAGCTATGAGCATGCCTAGCATGCAGATCTTATTTTTGGAATAGCATTCTCCCCTAAAGAAATAGCTGAGTCCAGGGCTGGGGCAGAGAAAGTATAAGATGAGCTTGGAACATCTTATACAACAGAGTCCTCAAGTATGTCTAAAGGACCAATAGCCAACTGGAAGGGGCTCCCTTGGCCATATCTGGGAACATGTGAATATCCAAATAAATAATGATCGTAAAGGGCTATAACCCATTGGACAAAACAGGATCTAAAAGTTCATACTGATATAGGAGGTAAGAGAAAGCTTTCCTTTCTGTAGGCTGTCTACTAATATTGTTTATTAATAAGTAAAAACCACTTATTAATTTACAGGGGAGAAATCTGACAAAACCAAGTGGTAAAAATTAAATTACGTCAATACGTATGATAGCATATGCCTCCTGATACGATGCACTGAGATCACAGGATCACCTCTTGAATATTCTTGCTAAAGGTACATGACCTGAACCTAATCATGAAGTTACATCAGGCAAGTCCAGCAGTGAGGGACATGCTACAAAGTAATTGATGTTCAATCTTCAAATGTGTCAAGGTCAGAAAAGTCAAAGAAAGTCTGAGGAACAGGGCCAGACTAAAGATACTAAAGAAACATGATGGATAAACAGAAAGTGTTATCCTGAACTGGATCCTGGGCCTACAAAGAATATAACTGGGACAACCAGCAAATTTTGAGTGAGGACTGCGGATTAGATGGCAAGTGTATCGATGTTAATTGATGGTTAGTCAAGGCTGTGGTGTTTCCTGTGGTCATGTATGGATGTGAGAGTTGGACTGTGAAGAAGGCTGAGTGCCGAAGAATTGATGCTTTTGAACTGTGGTGTTAGAGAAGACTCCTGAGGGTCCCTTGGACTGCGAGGAGATTCAACCAGTCCATTCTGAAGGAGATCAGCCCTGGGTGTTCTTTGGAAGGGATGATGCTAAAGCTGAAACTCCAGTACTTTGGCCACCTCATGAGAAGAGTTGACTCTTTGGAAAAGACTCTGATGCTGGGAAGGATTGGGGGCAGGAGGAGAAGGGAACGACAGAGAATGAGATGGCTGGATGGCATCACTGACTCAATGGATGTGAGTTTGAGTGATCTCCGGGAGTTGGTGATGGACAGGGAGGCCTGGCGTGCTGTGATTCATGGGGTCGCAAAGAGTTGGACACGACTGAGTGACTGAACTGAACTGAACTATGTGGGAAGATGTCCCAGTTTGTTGGAAATTTGTGCTGAAGTGCTAAGGCTGAGTGACACAGTATGTTTGCATGTGACTCTCAAATGCTTAAAGCATATGAATTTTATGGAGAGAGAGAATGGTAATACAAATATGGTAAACAGTTAACTGGGGAATCTGAGTGAAAGCACATGTAGTTCTCTGTACTACTTGGGCAACTTTTTCGGTAATTTTTTTTTAATTGAAGGATAACTGGCTTACAATGTTGTGTTAGTTTCTGCTGTTCAACAATGTGAATCCACTATAAGTATACAAATATCTCCTCCCTGTTGAGCCTCCCACCACCCCATCCCACCCCTCTAGGTCCTCGCAGAGCACCAGGCTGAGCTCCCTGTGCTCTGCAGCAGCTTGTCACTAGCTGTCTGTTTTACAAACACATGTATATATGCCAATCCTACTTTCTCAATTCGTCCCACCTTCTTCCCTCGCTGCTCCACAGGCCCATTCTCTACGTCTGCGTCTCTATTCCTGCCCCGCAAATAGGTTCATCAGTACCATTTTTCTATATTCCATATTTATGTGTTAAAATGCAATCTTTTTCTCTTTCTGACTCACTTCACTCTGTATGACAGTAAAAGGTTTTTTTTTTTTTTTTTAAAATAGGTCTTCCTGGTTTTGTTGTTGGTCTTTTGACTTTAGAAGCTTTTCTAAAAATACTTCAATTTATCTATCTTTTCCCTCTTGGCTTTCGGGTGATGTGTCTTGCTTGGGGTCCCTGGGTCCACAGCTAATTAAAGAGTTTGACCCCACTTCTACAAGAGAAATACCAATGGGCACTTGTAACAGCAGCTTTTAACAGGAGCCACAGCTTAGCAGATGGAAATGGGGAATCCCACAGCTTTGGTGCCCCAGGCATCTTCAGCTGAATTTCTGGCAAACATCTCAAGTTCAGCAGAGCTAAAATCTAGCTAATCATTTCCTTCCAAGCAGTCACTTCTTTGGACTTCCCTGTTTCTGACAGTCAGGTGTCCAAACTCAGGAGTCACTGTTGTGTCCTCTCAGTTTTCCACATCTAACCAGAAACTGACATTCTTTGCTCTTTGTGTTCTGCCGCCTCTCTATTCCAGACCCTCATCCTTAAACCCTGAATTGTCACTAGAGTCATCTCCATTTATCTCCCAGGTAATCAACAACCTAATCCTGTAGTAGAATTCTCAGGGACTTACCCTGCAACACACACACAATGACCTTGAATTGTTCATTTTATATAGTGTTACTTTAAACTGTGTTGAGACATAAAACTGAATATCAATTCCTTAGTGCTGTCATTCAATTCTGAAATCAAAACAGGGACTTCCCTGGTGGTCCAGTGGCTAGGACTGCATGCTTCCAATGCAAGGGGCCTGGGTTCCATCCCTGGTCAGGGAACTGGATCCCATATGCCGCGACAAAAGGCCCCTGTGCCACAACAAAGATCAAAGATCTCAAGTCCCCCAACCAAGACCCGACGCAGCCAAACTAACTAATTAACATTTTTCAGAAAAATCAGAGCTGTCTTGAACATTTTTAGTCAGATATCTTAAAAAAAATCAAATCAAAACAAATTTACAAACAAAATACAAACAGAAGCATAAAAACTAATAAAGTTCAAGTTAACATTGAATTTGACTCACCCCATAGTGGTGGCACATTGGTTGATCTTTTTGGAATTTCGGGTGTGTGTACTATCATAGGCACTGATGGCCCATTTTCCTATCATTTTCTTCTACTGAAAGTTTTACAAAACTTCAGCTAGTACAGTCCACTCACCAGGAAACTGGCCTTTACTTTGACATAGATGCATCATTTATGGATTCATTCCTTCAATACTCTTGTCAGTTTGTGAAAAAGTAACTTGGTTTTATAAATTCAGATGCAGATATAGGCAATGAAATCATGACATCATATGGAAATGAAAAAAGAAAGTGAAAGTGTTAGTAGTTACTCAGTAGTATCTGACTCTTTGCGACCCCATGTGGCTACCCCATGGACTGTAGCCCACCAGGCTCCCCTGTCCTTGGAATTCTCCAGGCAAGAATACTGGAGTGGGTTGCCATTTCCTTCTCCAGGAGATCTTCCCAACCCAGGTGTCGAACCTGGGATCTCCAGCACCACAGGCGTATTCTTTACCATCTGAGCCACCAGGGAAGCCCTCATATGGAAATAAATGGTCATCCAGGTCTGAAATTTCATATATTAGAATTTGAAACACTCAGAGTAGCCTTATTTACAGTAGACAAAAAGTGAAGCAACCCAAAGTGTTCATTAATGGATAAATGTATAAACTTTTGGAATATGCAAAAAAAAAAAAAAGGAATATTATTCAGGCTTTAAAAGAAAGGAAATTCTGACACATGGATAAACCTTGAGGACATTATGCTGGGTGAAAGAAGCTGGTCACAGAAGGACAAATACTGCAATTCCACTTGTATGAGGTACTTAGAGTAGTCAAATTCATAGAGATAGAAAGTAGGTTGGTAATTACCAGGGGCTGGGGTGGTGGGAAATGAGGATTTAGTGTTTAATGGGTAGAGTTAAGAGTTCAGCAAAATGAGGAGTACTGTGGATGTGTGTGATGACCGTATAAGGTGAGTGTACTTAGTATTAATTAACTGTGCACTTAAGATCATTAAGATGGTAGATTTTATGTGTATTTTACAATAATTAAATTTAAAAAATTTTAATGTTGGGAATTCCTTGGCAGTCCAGTGGTTAAGACTGTGCTTTCCACTGCAGGGGGCACAGGTTCCATCCCTGACGGGGTAAGCTGGATCCCACGTGCTGTGGGATGCAGCCAAAAAAATGTAATGTTACCATCAGGTGAAAGATCAGTATTTTTCAGTGCTTGTAGACAGTTCCTGGACTCTAGGGCTCTGGATGGATATTACTGGAGACCCCCACCCCCCAGTGCACACTACTGCATTCCCTACCCAATACCTCTCTCTAGCCTGGGTTACCTTACTCTGACCCCTCACCACACTTCACTGTTAACTCTCAACACCCCTCCAGCTAACTGGTGCCCACCAGACTAGGCACACATTTTCACCTCTCTGCCGTGGCTTGTGCCTCTCACCAATGGAAATCCACTCTTCCCTCTGCTTGTATTAGCCAATCCTTCCATTCCATTAAGTCCCTTCTCTTCCCCACAGTGGAATGGTCCCAGACCGCAGGGACTTCTCCTCGTCAAAAGATGTCAATAGTTTCATTTAGCGTTAGTCACACATTATACATTATTTTATCACTTATTCTCCCAGTCACCCAACAAACATGTATTAAGCATATGACGTATACAGGGCAATGTGCTAGGCCCCTGAATCAGATGCTGTTTTCTGCTTTTTATTTCCTCTCATAGCCCCTTACACATCTCACAAATGTTTACTGCAATAGTTTGGATGCTGTACTGGTCTGTAATGTCATATTTCACAGATGAAAAGCAAAATTTTAAACTATTGAAATCAAGAATAGTATAACCTCAGGATTTGCTTAAGTAACAGGATATTTTGTTGGTGGATGGTATCCACCATCCTTGTCTTGGTATCAATTTAAAAAATCAGTTGTCAGAGGACTTTCCTGGTAGTCCAATGGCTAAGACTGTGTGCTCCCGACACAGGGGGCTGGGGTTCAATCCCTGCTTGGGGAACTAGATTCTACATGCTGCGACTAAGACCTGGTATGGTCAAATATATATATGTATTTATATTTAAATTAGAAAAAAAGCAGTTGTCAGGACAAGAAAGATTTCAGGACTGAATTCAAAGGGAACTATGTCGAGGAGACTCAAGTCCTACTTACTGGCAGTTTCCATGATGATAGCAGTAATGTTATTTGATTGTAAATGCCTATGATCAAAGCACCAAGAATCAGGCTATTTCCAAAATCCCCCTTGAATATGACTTACCTAAAAGACATCTGCACAAACACAAATAACTTTATTCACATGGTACAACAGTGTTTGAGTAGACAGAGTTTTAAGGACACTTAATACAGTCAATATCTTGAACTCACATTTGAGTTGCCCTGGGTATTTTACTTATAGAATTTTGCACATAGTCCACCTTTTTTGCACAAAGATAAAATATTATCCATATTTGCTTAATTCCCCATTATTTTGCTGTTTCAACATGATTTTGTACCCCCAGTCATTTCATTGTTAGTCTAAGGTTACATTTCTTTTGCTCTCAGCCTTTTTTGAGCTTCACTTTCTCTCTTTATGTAATCGAGTATAGCTTCGAGCCATAGGATTGTCCTTCCCAAGGTCCACGACGATTACCTCCCTAGAAAATGTTACTCCTTTTAAGGGTCTTTTATGGTTATCAACAACTGAAGAACTTCCAGTGACAGGTATGAGTGGGTTTTGCAAATAGTCATCCTGTAAGAGAATGTAACAAATAGTATCAATGATAAATTTATGAATACAACAGCCCTGCTTCTAAAAGATATGGGTTATATGTACATTGTTAGTAAGAAACAGAAAAAGGATTTCTAAATGGTACAGAAAAGCAGTAATAATCCATAAAGATATAATTTTTATGTTTCTATGGTTATAAAAGCACACACTGCTATATTCAAATAGCATCTGGCAACATGTGTTGTTTTCTCTACAAAGGAAGTAAACCCAAGATCCACCTGGATCACCATTCTGTCTCCAAGTGGTCATGGGTCTCATGTTAGGAGGGCATATGAGTGGTTGTTATAAGGCAGCCCCAATGCTTTTGAATTGTGGTGTTGGAGAAGACTCTTGAGAGTCCCTTGGACTGCAAGGAGATCCAACCAGTCCATTCTGAAGGAGATCAGCCCTGGGATTTCTTTGGAAGGAATGATGCTAAAGCTGAAACTACAGTACTTTGGCCACCTCATGCGAAGAGTTGACTCATTGGAAAAGACTCTGATGCTGGGAGGGATTGGGGGCAGGAGAAGAAGGGGACGACAGAGGATGAGATGGCTGGATGGCATCACTGACGTGATGGACATGAGTCTAAGTGAACTCTGGGAGTTGGTGATGGACAGGGAGGCCTGGCGTGCTGCAATTCATGGGGTTGCAAAGAGTTGGACAAGATTGAGCGACTGAACTGAACTGAACTGAACTGAAACATGGAGTTCAAGAAGCCCTGGCAATGTTTACAAGCTATTGTAGAAGGAACCCAGAAGTAGAGCAGGTCTTTGGCATCTGGTCCCGAGCCTGGCCATGGAGCAGGAGTGACTTCAACAATTCACCTTATTTTCTCATTGGTAACATAAGAAGGTAGGCTCCCTAAATGATCTCCTCCAGCTCTAACATCTTAGGATTCTGAATAAAGCAAAATGAAAGGGAATTATTAAGAAAACCACAAATGTAAGGATGAAGATGGAGCAAGTTGGTTTAACAGGATGAACCAATAAGCTAAGAAGGGTGGTTTAAATGATTGTCAACACTGCACTCCTTCCAGATACAAACCTAACTTACAAACAAGACCATCCTTCAATATACCCAGTCAAGAAATTTACCTCTTCTTTAAACATTAAATGCCTCTTAAGAGTAGAAAAGAGTATCACCTCTTGGCCATTTTCTCTAGCATTCTCAGGCTTTTGCTTCTCTTTTATTTTGTTCTCTTCTTCACCTTCCACATCCTCTCTATTTCCTAAGGGTGTGGTCATCGCTTCTTTAGTCCGTCTCTGGACAAGAATGCCATGCCTTGCAGGTGCAAGAGTCCTAGAAAATCAATCAGCAAGGTTTAAAAAATCCATGCGTCTTAGCCCTCATGGTCACACACAATAATGGCATTCCACCACATCCTAAGGTGCGGACTTACTTTTCTTGGTCATCTAAATCTTTCATCTCTGTATTAGCAGCTGGACAACCTTCATCTTCATTTTCTGTACAAGGACCTTTTTCTGTCTCTTCATCTGTCCTGCTTTGGGAACTATAATCACAAAGGAGAAAGTGTGGAAAAGAAAGAAAGGTCTTAATGTTAAGACATGGAAAGGAACTTCACTTTTAAGCAGGAAATTAGCATTTCTAAAGCCCTGAAATAGAAAAAACAGATAGCTACAGCATTATTATTTGCTCTATTTTAAATTGCCCTATGTCATTACTAGATACATTTGCTAGTGTGACTTAACATCTGATCCCAATTTATCAGCATGGATTTATACCATTTATATAAAAAAGCCACCAATAAAAGGAAGATGCAACTGAGGCAAATTAGAAGGATGATGAAGAAAGTGAATGCTGTGGTTTCAAAGTTCATATGGTTAACTAGAAGACTCATCTACTCTCACAATCACAGATTGTCCAAATATGTTTTCCAGCTCAGTGTGAATGTAGTTCTCTTGTTCTTTAAGTTTTCTAGAAACAGAAGAATAAAAGGATGTTTTTATTGTTGTTCTTTTGATCAGCTTCATAAAAGATGCTCGGCTTGTTCTGGCGGTGTGGACTCACCCTGGTTAATTTCTCTCCATAAATGTGGTGGGGGCTGAGGTGGCTAGAGGGGAGACTGAGCTGGGACACGTGGGACTCAGCTCATCTCCCCTCATCCCAAAAACTATCAGAATCCAGAGGACGGAGGAATTGGAGTAGCTGGAGCCAGCCCAGCTCCCCATTCTTCTCTCTTCAGTGACATCATAGAATCATGGAACTGTTGAGTTAGAGGGATCATAGCACCAGCCCAACCCTGCCCATCACCTGAAATCAGAAGAACCACAAAAACTCTCCCCTGGGCTGCAGTCTGCCTGTCCTCTCTGGCTATCTATTTTACATAGGTAATGTAGATGTTTCAATGCTACTCTCTCAATTCATCCCACTTTCTGCTTCCCCTGCTGTGTCCACAAGCCTGTTCTCTATGTCTGTGTCTCTATTCCTGCCCTGCAAATAGGTTCACCAGTATCATTTTTCTAGATTTCATGTATTTGCATTAATATATGATATTTGTTTTTCTCTTTTTGACTTACTTCATTCTGTATAACAGGCTCTAGTTTCATCCACCTCACTAGAATGGATTTAAATTCGTTCCTTTTTATGGCTAGTATTCCATTGTACATATGTACCACAGCTTCTTTATCCATTCATCTGTCAATGGACAGCTAAGGTTGCTTCCGTGTTTGGCTATTGTAAACAGTGCTGCAATCAACAATGAGGTACATGGGTCTTTTAGAATCATCCTTATTTCTCTTTTCCTCTACTCTTTCCTTTAATTTTCTTTATTCTAGACATGTGATTACTTAGCTGCGTGTCCTAGAGCATGTACCTCTCTTTGCCTCAGAATGTTCATTGTTAAAACTAGAATAAAAGTAACTTACTAGTTACTTACTAGCTTTATTATATGGATTTAGTGAGTTAATCTGAGAAAAGCTTTAAATGGTAACTTCTAAGTATTCTGTAAGTATTTTACTACATTTAAAATTTTCTGTGAATAGTCTCTGAATGATATGTTAGCTTTACATAATTAAATATTACATTCAGGTACTTCCTTGGTGGCACAGTGGGTAAGAATCTGCTTGCCAGTGCAGGGAACATGGGTTTGATCTCTGGTCTGGGAAGATTCCACACACCCCTGAGCAGCTAAGCTCATGTGCCACAACTACTGAGCCTGCGCTCTAGAGCCTGTGAGCCACAACTACTGAGCTTGTCTGCTGCAACTACTGGTTATGCATGCCTAGAATCTTTTGTCTAACAGTTATTAAGAACTCTATTAAGTATCAAATTCATATTACAGCTGCCTCCTTCACGTCTCACATTGCTATTTAGTGGGCATCACAAATTTAATATATATACAGAGTAACCCTTATGTTCCAGATTCTCACAACCAAGCAAATGTGACTATCCTTTCTAATTTTTCTGACTTGGTAAATAGTGTCTATACCTCTCCTTGTCTATTTCAGAAATATGAAGGTTTCCTTGACAGTCTTTTTAATTCACATATGCAACCCTCAACACATTGCAAAATTCTGTCAGTTCTACCTCCCCCAAATATCTTAAATTTATGCATCTCTTTCCACGTCCACTGCTGCCACCATTATACAAACCATCACCAATACTTCTTCACACTATATCTACTTGTTACGCTGTTCATCACACATTTGTGCTACCCCTGAAATTTCATACAGCTAACGAGGTGATATTTTATTTATTACTACAAATACCTCGTTCAGTTCAGTTCCGTTCAGTCGCTCAGTTGTGTCCGACTCTTTGGGACCCCATGAATCGCAGCACACCAGGCCTCCCTGTCCATCACCAACTCCCGGAGTTCACTCAGACTTCCGTCCATCGAGTCTGTGATGCCATCCAGCCATCTCATCTTCTGTCGTCCCCTTCTCTTCCTGCCCCCAATCCCTCCCTGCATCAACGTCTTTTCCAGTGAGTCAGCTCTTCACATGAGGTGGCCAGAGTACTGTAGTTTCAGCTTTAGCATCATTCTTTCCGAAGAACACCTAGGACTGATCTCCTTCAGAATGGACTGGTTGGATCTCCTTGCAGTCCAAATGACTCTCAAGAGTCTTCTCCAACACCACAGTTCAAAAGCATCAATTCTTCGGCGCTCAGCTTCTTCACAGTCAAACTCTCACATCCATACATGACCACTGGAAAAACCATAGCCTTGACTAGACGGACCTTAGTCAGCAAAGTAATGTCTCTTGCCGGGAGCCAGCATGAGAAACTCCACCTGTGGCAAAGGTCATGAGGAAGGAGGCTCGGCATTACTCAAAGACGGGATCGAGCTACCCTCAAAACCAGAGTCTGCCTATCTTACTGTTTTATGCTCTCACCTACACCTCTGACTTTATGGGGGGCTGTCCCCTACCACCTCTCTCGGAGAAGGAGTTAACTTGCAGCTCCAGTCAATAAAAATTCCTGGGCGTGACAAGAGTGTTTTAACTTACAAACTCCTCTGAAGTTTCTCTAGCCTGCCTGAACAGGTTTGTCTGGCCACATGTGATTGTTCACAGCCTCCCACCTGTGATAGGTAGGCACGATTTGCTTTAAACTTTCTAAATACAGATTCTTTTGAGAAGTTAGAAAATTATTAGTATATTATAGTGGGTTGATTAGGAATTATATTGGTGAAGAGTTTTTCATTTGTTTGGCCAATGTTTGCTGCCAAGTCTCCATATTCCCTGCCCTTATACACATAAATTAATGTAACTAGCACATAGGAGAAATAAGTATTAACCTTTAAGATTAATCATGTTAAACCTTAGGCTAAGTAAATTCCTTTCTCGATTGTAACCCACTACCCCTTCACCCTATAGGAATGCAACTTTATCTGGTGCCTTCAGAGAGTGGCGCCTGGTTTAAGAAAAAATCACCCCTGGAAAAAATAAGTTTTCTGATTGACTGACCATTATCAGAAAGGGCCATAAAATGTCAGCAGGTCTCATGGCCATAAGATGATGTAAAACCCCTAAGACTTTTGTATACATTTATATGAAGCACCTGATTTTGATAAAGGTCAGGTCTGCTGACCCCGCGTGACTCTGTGTTCATCCCCATGTATAACAAAAAGTATATAAGCAAACCTGAAAATAAAGAAAATGGATCAGTTTCCGGAAAGACTGATTCCCCCGTGCCGTTCTTTCTTTCCCCTTCTGGCTGAATTCCCATCTGGAGCGTGGATACTCGCCAAGCCTGCTAATTTTGCCCTGGCTTCTAAGACCCACGCGCGAGAGAGCCCAAGGTGGGGCACCCTCGGCTATTCAAGGGGGAGCCGGTGGCCTACGTAGGTGGTGCAAAGTCCTTGTCTTGGAGTTTTATTGGTATTCCACATAAACCAAGTTATTCAGCCTCTTTTTCTCCACTAGTATTTTCCTACTGCACTATTCTTTTCTAATCTCTCTTTGTATTTCTAATTAAATAGCTTTTTCCTAGGATGCCAATTCCGTCTCCCCTTCGAATTACCCTGGATCCACCTGGGCTGGACCCCGGCAGTCTCTGCTTTTGAATATGCTACCTAGGTTGGTCATAACTTTTCTTCCAAGGAGTAAGTGTCTTTTAATTTCATGGCTGCAGTCACCATCTGCAGTGATTTTGGAGCCCCCCAAAATAAAGTCTGACACTGTTTCCACTGTTTCCCCATCCATTTCCCATGAAGTGATGGGACCAGATGCCATGATCTTCGTTTTCTGAATGTTGAGCTTTAAGCCAACTTTTTCACTCTCCTCTTTCACTTTCATCAAGAGGCTTTTTAGTTCCTCTTCGCTTTCTGCCATAATGGTGGTGTCATCTGCATATCTGAGGTTATTGATATTTCTCCCGGCAATCTTGATTCCAGTTTGTGTTTCTTCCAGTCCAGCGTTTCTCATGATGTACTCTGCATGTAAGTTAAATAAGCAGGGTGACAATATACAGCCTTGACGCACTCCTTTTCCTATTTGGAACCAGTCTGTTGTTCCATGTCCAGTTCTAACTGTATCCATCCTTTAAAAATAACTTGATTGAATTATAATCTAATTTAGAATAAAATATAATCCTTTTGGGATTCCCAGATGGTTCAGTGGTAAAGACTCTGCCTACCAAGCAGGAGATGTGGGTTCAATCCTTGGGTAGGAAAGACCTCCTGGGGAAGGGAAAGGCAACTAACTCCAGTATTCTTTCCTGGAGAACCCCATGGACAGAGGAGCCTGGCAGGCTATCGTTGATGGGGTCATGAAAGAGTTGAACAAGACTTAGCAACTAAAGAATGACTCTTTTATCTACTGTTGCTCTGTATGATTTTCCTTTCCTTTCAAAAACCATTCCAAATCATTTTTTCTGGCATTCATTGTACTTCATCTATACAGACTGTCTTTTGGTTCTTCAAACACCAATTATTTTCCCAGTGCAGAGAGAGACAAGCTATTTCCTCTATATGCAATTTGTCCCAATGATTTCCCACTAACTCTTCACCTGATTAACTCAACATTTACTTCACAGCTTAAATATCGCTTCTGCTGAGAACTCTTTCCTGACTACCTGGTATAAATTAGGACCCCCTGTATCACTATGGGCTTCCCTCATAACTCAGTTGGTAAAGAATCCACCTGCAATGCAGGAGACCCTGGTTCAATTCCTGGGTCAGGAAGATCCCCTGGAGAAGGGATAGGCTACCCACACCAGTATTCATGGACTTCCCTTATGGCTTAGCTGGTAAAGAATCTTTCTGCAATGTGGGAGACCTGGGTTTCATCCCTGGATTGGGAAGACCCCTGGAGAAGGGAAAGGCTACCCACTCCAGTGATTCTGGCCTGGAGAATTCCAGGGACTATACAGTCCATGGGGCCCCAGTCAGACACGACTGAGCAACTTTCATTTTCTATATCACTATTAAATTTTTTTTTCCTTGCACCATTTCTTAAGATTCATAATTTTATAATGTTTTCCCATATGTTGCTTAATGACAATCTCCCTTAGTATATGGGAAATCATATTCAATGAGAAATAATAGATAATATAGATGGAAGAAAAAATAATATGAAGAAAGTTTAATGATGAGAGAGATAAAGTTGAACAGACAAGTGTAATTTGTTTTGATGAAGTCAAGAAGTCAACCAATGGGAAAGAAAATAATGAATTAAAAGTGGTCGTGAAGAAACATTCTTCTGATATAAAGGAAAATTATTATCAATATGAAAAGAGAATTATGCTATTAAAAAAAATCAGTCCAGAAAATTGACATTTAAGTTCTAGGAAAAGAGAAACGCATATATATTCAGGGAAAATGACAAATTATCTGCAAGGGTGAAAAGCTCTGGCTGACTTCAGCCTTTTCCACTGTAACATATTGGCCAGAAGACAAAGAAATCATGTTTATAAAATTAAATGAAAAATAAATGTGACTCGATGATAAATTATCCAGCTGATATGAGTTTCAACTATGAAGGCAATTAACAGACATCCTCAAACATCAGAAGACACAAGGAAATAACATTTAGTGACTCTTCTTGGAAAATTTTCCCAGTGGTCAAATATAGCTAATTGAATATGGAATCAGAATGCAGAAACTTGAAAAGAATAAATTGTGGTAAAGGGAATGATGATGAGCATTTAATTAATTTTCATATAAAATTAAGGCTAAGGACTTGTCGGAACTGAGAATAGAACAAAACATAGTTGCAGTATACCTTAAGAGTGTAAAAGAGTAATAAAGATAATAATATTTGGCAGAGGGGAGGTGGCAGGAGGTATAAGGGCACCAATTATCTCATCTTTTATGACTGCAGAGTCAATAAATGCTTAGCATCTATAAATGGTGTTATAAAGATTCTGTCTTCAGGAGTATTACATTCTAGTGAAGGAAAATGTAAATAAATAATTTAATTTAGTCGTAAATGCATAAGGGAATCAAATAAGGTTACTTAGAGACTTCCCTGGTGGCTCAGATGGTAAAGCGTCTGCCTACCATGGAGGAGACCTGGGTTCAATCCCTGGGTTGAGAAGACCTCCTGGAGAAGGAAATGGCAACGCACTCCCCTATTCTTGCCTGGAAAATCCCATGGATGGAGGAGCCTGGTGGGCTGCAGTCCATGGGGTTGCAAAGAGTTGGACACGATTGAGTGACTTCACTTTCACTTTCACTTAGATAGAGAGCAACAAACAAGGCAAGGAAGAGAAAAATTAGCTAGAGTTTTGAAAAAGGACTCTGCGAAAAAATTTAATTTTCTAAGTATCTAACATACTGTTGCTGACACTACCATCTTGATGTCTTAAAATTAAGTTTGTGTATCAGTTCAGTTCAGTCACTCAGTCGTCCACCTCTTTGCGACCCCATGGACTACAGCACGCCAGGCTTCCCTGTCCATCACCAACTCTCAGAGCTTGCTCAGGCTCACGTCCATCAAGGCAGTGATGCCATCCAACCAGTTCATCCTCTGTCATCTCCGTCTCCTCCTCCTCTTTCCCAGCATTGGTGTCTTTTCCAGTGAGTCAGTTCTTCACATCAGGTGGCCAAAGTATTGGAGCTTCAGCTTCAGCATCAGTCCTTCCAATGAATATTCAAGACTGATTTCTTTTAGGATTGACTGGTTTGATCTTGCTGTCCAAGGGACTCTCAAGAGTCTTCAACACCACAGTTCTCTTTGGTTATACATGTGTAAATGATTTTTTATATTTTCTTTTTCTCATAGTTCATTATTAATGCAGAGAAATGTATATAATTTTTGCCTATTGATTTTTTGTCTTGTAATTTTACTAAATTTATTTATTCTAATAAATTTTTGGTCATCTGTAAATAGAGATAATTTCACTTCTTCCTTTCCAATTTGGATACATTTTGCTTTGTTTTCTTTTCTAATTGTTCTAGCTAGGACTTTCAGTACTGTGTTTAATGAAAGTGATAAAGTGGACACACTTGTCTTGTTCTTTATCTTAAAGGAAAATCTTTCAGAATTTCACTGTTGGGGACATTAAATGTGGGCTTGTCCTATATGACTTTTATTATGTTGAGGTATGTTCCCTTTATGCTTAAATCATTGAGAGTCATTTTCATGACAGGATGTTGAATTTTATCAAGTACTTTTTCTTTGTTTACTGGGATGATCATATGATTTTTATTCTTCAGTTTTTTAATGTGATATATCTCATTGACTCATTTGTACATGTCGAACCATTCTTGCATCCAAGGAATATATCTCACTTTATCATGGTGTACAATCCTCTTACTCTACTGTTGAATTCAGTTTGCAAATATTTTTGAGGATTTTTTTGTATATCTATGTTCACTAGGGGTATTGGTCTGTACTTTTCTTGTTGTTTTCTTGTTTGTCTTTGGTATCAAGGTAACACTGGTCTCATGAAATGAGTTTGGAAGCATTTCTTTCCAGAGAGAAGTCAGAAGATGGGCATTTTTGCCCACTCCCTCTGAAATGAACCCAGAGGTCATAGCTGCAGAAAATGCTGTGTGCCTAATATGGCTCTATGGACTTGTGGGGGCTTCCCTTAAGGCTCAGCTGGTAAAGAATCCGCCTGGAATGTGGGAGACCTGGTTCGATCCCTGGGTTGGGAAGATCCCCTGGAGGAGGGAAAGGCTACCCACTCCAGTATTCTGGCCTGGATAATTCCATGGGCTGTATAGTACAGGGGGTTGCAAAGACTCACACATGACTGAGTGATTTTCACATGGACTTGTGAATTCTAAACCTATAGACTTTGTTAATAGACCTAGGTGATTGGAAGTGCTAAATGTGTGGTCAAGCTCCTTCCAAGGAGAAGCTGGAGACTTGGTTTTATTGTTGAAGCCATGCAGAGGAAAAATTTGAGGGTAATGCCCGCTGGCTCTTTGGGTCTTCCAGGAGGATCTCAGTCAGCACCTAGATGCAGGCTTATTAGAAACTAGACCCTGGGGCAGAAGCTGGGAATGTATTTAGTCAACTCCTTCCAGGGAGAAACTGGGAAATGAGTGTTTATTTTTCCTGCTCCCTCTGCACTGAGCCTAACATAGAACCATAGGGAGTGCTCAAGTACCAGTTTTAAAACAGAGTTTGTTTGCTACAGTACTGTGAAACAAATGAATGCAAACCCTATTAACTATCAGAAGGAGATGATTTGGGGAATGTCCCTTGTGTAGCAACCACAAAAGTTGGTGTGCTAGATGTATGAATAAGCTCCTTTCCAGTGGTCATGTATGGATGTGAGAGTTGGACTGTGAAGAAAGCTGAGTGCTGAAGAATTGATGCTTTTGAACTATGGTGTTGGAGAAGACTCTTGAGAGTCCCTTGGACTGCAAGGAGATCCAACCAGTCCATTCTGAAGGAGATCAGCCCTGGGATTTCTTTGGAAGGAATGATGCTAAAGCTGAAACTACAGTACTTTGGCCACCTCATGCGAAGAGTTGACTCATTGGAAAAGACTCTGATGCTGGGAGGGATTGGGGGCAGGAGGAGAAGGGGACGACAGAGGATGAAATGGCTGAATGGCATCACCAACTTGATGGACGTGAGTTTGAGTGAACTCCGGGAGTTGGTGATGGACAGGGAGGCCTGGCGTACTGAGATTCATGGGGTCACAAAGAGTTGGACACGACTGAGCGACTGAACTGAACTGAACTGAACTGAGGGAGATGCTGCTGACTTGCCTTTATTGTTGGAGTGAGCTGGAGAGGGAAGGCTAGGGAAGTACCCAATGATCCTTTCAGGCTCTGTTGAGGATTCTAGTCCATACCTAGACACAGGCTGGTATGTGAGTATTTGATGTGGATATTTTCTCAGTCACCCAAATATGTAGGAATCACTCAACTACTTTTTGGATTTCTCTTGGGGAATTGATCTGTATGTGAATGTATATCTGTGGGAAAGAGAAAGTTAGAAACCCCTTATGTAACCATCTCAGTGACACTTAGGGCATGTGGCTACTTGTATGAAAGTGGAGACATTGCTGCCAGCATCTGTGGAACTTGATATTACTTGTTATGACACCTGCATGCACTGTCTGCTAAGTTTCTACCTTATTATGTTATTTTAAAACATATTTATATGTTAGGTTTATTTGCAAATGTATATTTTATAACTGATAAATATTTGCTGTGAATTGTAACACACTATATTCACTCTTTGCAGTTTTCCTTCTTAAATGTTATTTATTCAATCTTGCCATTGTGTCTAAGACATTTTCTGTTGCATTCATTTTATTTTGTTGTTAGTATTACTTTTATAGTGGCATTCTCTGTAGTGTTGATTTTTCTTTTGATTCTTTAACTTTGTCAGTTTGGTTTCTTTTTTTTTTTTCTGTTTAATGAAATCCTTTGCTTTGACTTGTACTCTTTTTAAAAAAAATTTTTGTTTGTAATAAGAATTCATGTGCTATGATATTTCTTAGAGAATGAAGAATAGTTCTTTTAATTCTTAGATTTCCAAGGGTAAACATTGTACATTCTTTTTTTTTTTAAGGTGGCTATAATTATTTTCTTTTTATAATTAAAAAAGAAATTTGCAAATGGCATTATTTCATTCTTTTTAATAGATGATTATTATTCCATTATACATATATACACACACATATGTATACGATATCTTCTTTATCCATTTGTCTGCTGATGGATACTGCTTCCATGTCTTGGGTATTGTGAAACAGTGTTGAAATGAACAATGGAGTGTATATAAACATTGAGGCAACACTGACTCAATGGACATGGGTTTGAGCAAACTCAGGGAGATAATGAAGGACAGGAAGCTTGGCATGCTGCAGTTCATGGGCTCACAGTCAGAGACAACTGAGCGACTGAACAACAGCAACAATAAACACTGGATATGCTTTAAATTTGCCTTCACTTATATTTTTTGTCCCCTGGGTTTTCTTTTATTTTATGAATTTTATTTAAATTATAAAAGCATGTTGCCTTTCTTGTACAGTTCTTTTTCTGCCACTTGGAGCTAAAAATCCTGGACCTTTAATTTAAGAAATATTGTATTGGTTCCTATGTGTTTATTATTAATTCAACCTATAATTTTCCAAAATAGCAAATAAAACAAAAAATAATACTAAGCACACCAGATTAGTCCTCCATTTGTTGTTGTTTAATCGCTAGGTCATGTCTAACTCTTTGTGACCCCATGGACTATAGCACGCCAGGCTTCCTTGTCCTTCACTGTCTCCCAGAGCTTGCTCAAACTCCTGTCCATCGAGGCAGTGATGCCATCCAACCATTTCATCCTCTGTCATCACCTTCTCCTCCTGACTTCAATCTTCCCCAGCATCAGGGTCTTTTCTTATGAGTCAGCTCTTCCCATCAGGTGGCCAGAGTATGGAGCTTTAGCTTCAGCAAAGTCCTTCCAATGAATATTCACGACTGACTTATTTTAGTATTGACTGGTTTGATCTCCTTGCAGTCCAAGGGATTCTGAAGAGTCTTCTCCAACACCACAGTTCAAAAGCACCAATTCTTCAGTGTTCAGCTTTCATTATGGTCCAACTCTCACATCCATTCATGACTATTGGAGAAACTATAGCTTTGACTGTATAGACTTTGTTGGCTTTATGATACATTATCTAGGCTTTTCACAGCTTTTCTTCCAAGGGGCAAGTGTCTTTTAATTTCATGGCTGCAATCACTATCTGCAGTGATTTTGAAGCCCAAGAAAATAAAGTCTGTGACTATGTCCATTGTTTCCCCATCTATTTGCATGAAGTGATGGGACTGGATGCCATGATCTTTTCATTTTTTTATAGTTGAGTTTTAAGCCAGCTTTTCACTTGCCTCTTTCACTTTCATCAAGAGGATCTTTAGTTCCTCTTCACTTTCTGCTATAAGGGTGGTGTCATCTGCATATATTTATTGATATTAGCTATTATTGAAATTTCTCCTGGCAATCTTGATTCCAGCCCAGCATTTTGTATAATGTACTCTACATATAAGTTAAATAAGTGGGGTGACAATATACAGCCTTGATGTACTCTTTTCCTAACTATGAAACCAGTCCCTTGATCCATGCCCAGTTCTAACTGTTGCTTCTTGACCTGCATACGTATTTCTCAGGAGGCAGGTAAGGTGGTCTGGTATTCCCATCTCTAGAAGAATTTTCCACAGTTGGTTGTGATCTGCAGAGTCAAAGGCTTTAGTGTATTCAATGAAGCACAGGTAGATGTTTTTTTCCTGGAATTCTTTTGCTTCTTCTATTATCCAGTGGATGTTGGCAATTTGATATCTGTTTCCTCTGCTTTTTAAAAATCTTGCTTGAATATCTGGAAGTTCTCGGTCACATACTGTTGACGCCTAGCTTGAAAAATTTTGAGTATGACCTTGCTAGCATGTGAAATGCGTGTAATAGTGCGTTAGTTTGAACATTCTTTGGCATGGCTCTTCTTTGTGATTGGAATGAAAACTGCTATTTTCCAGTCCTGTGGCCACTACTGAGTTTTCCAAATTTGCTTTGGATTGCAGCACTTTAACAGCATCATCTTTTAGGATTTGAAATAGCTCAGCCTGTATTCCATCACCTCCACTAGGCTTGTTCATAGTGATGCTTCCTAAGGCCCACTTGACTTCGCACTCCAGGATGCCTGGCTCTAGGCGAGTCATCACACCATCGAGGTTATCTGGGTCATTAAGGTCTTTTTTGTGTAGTTCTTCTGTTTGTTCCTGCCACCTCTTCTTAACATCTTCTGCTTCTCTTAGGTCCATACCATTTTTGTCCTTTACTCTGTCCATCTTTGCATGAAATGTTCCTTTGGTATCTCTAATTTTCTTGAAGAGAGCTCTAGTCTTTCCCATTCCATTGTTTTCCTCTATTTGTTTGCATTGTTCACTTGAGAAGGTTTTCTTGTCTCTCCTTGGTATTCTCTGGAACTTTGCATTCAGATGTGTATACCTTTCCTTTTCTCCTTTGCCTTCAATTAGGTGAGAGGAAGAAAGAGAGGCATATTATACAGTAATGGGTAATGTAATTCTTAGAAATCAAAGTTGTAAAACAGAAAACTAACACATTATTCATTTTATATTAAATATAGCTCACTTTAAGCCTATCTAAGGATAGGTATAGTATCCTTATAAATTTTATGCATCCCTAGCTTCCCTTTTCATTAATTTTTTTCATGTTTCTAGTCTACAGAGTTTATCTGCAAGTTTTCAAACTATCATATATTGCCAAACATTTTTTCCAATGTAGTTATTGAAAAAAATCCGTGAATATGTGGACCTACACAGTCTAATCCAATGTTGTTCAAGTGTCAACTGTATGTTAAACTGTGGGGCCTTCAGTTCCTATGTAGGAAAGAATTCACTGCAGTAATTTGAAAGGCCTATTTCCAGGTGAGGTAAAATGAGGTGCTTTGCTTCAAGTAAAAAAGATGATTTTGTCTCCTTGTGTCTTATTTTTAAAAGTCTTGTTTTACGTAGTGAGTCAGAGAATGTTGTACCTATTAAAACTTTTATTTTTATTGGGTCATTAGATAAAACAAAGCCTCAAGCAGCAAAGATTCTATTTTCATGCAAATTTTCTGCTAATAAAAGGTGAGCAGGAAGAAACTAAAGAAAATATCTGTAAAGAGTCACCTCCAAATTTAATAGCGTTTAAACAATTCTCACCATAGTTGACAAAAGAGTCTGAAATGCAGTACTTGGGTGATATCTCAAAAACAACAGAATGATCTCTGTTCCTTTCCAAGGCAAACCATTCAATATCACAGTAATCCAAGTCTATGCCCCAACCAGTAATGCCAAAGAAGCTGAAGTTGAAGAGTTCTATGAAGATCTTCTAGAACTAACACCCCAAAAAGATATTCTTTTCATCATAGGGGATTGGAATGCAAAAGTAGGAAGTCAAGCAATACCTGGAATAAGAGGCAAATTTGGCTTGGAGTACAGAATGAAGCAGGTCAAAGGCTAACAGAGTTTTGCCAAGAGAATACACTGGTCATAGCAAACACCCTCTTCCAACAACACAAGAGATGACTCTACATATGGCATCACCAGATGCTCAATACTGAAATACTGATTATATTCTTTGCAGCCAAAGATGGAGAAACTCTATACAGTCAGCAAAAACAAGACCAAGAGCTGACTGTGGTACAGACCATGGCCTCCTTATTGCCAAATTCAGACTTAAATTGAAGAAAGTACGGAAAACCACTGGACCATTCAGGTATGACCTAAATCAAATCACTCATGATTATACAGTGGAAGTGAGAAATAGATTCAAGAGATTAGATCTGATGAACAAAGTGCCTAAAGAAGTGTGGATGGAGGTTCGTGACATTGTACAGGAGGCAGGGATCAAGACCATCCCCAAGTAAAATAAATGCAAAAAGGCAAAATGGTTGTCTGAGGAGGCCTACAAATAGCTGTCAAAAGAAGGGAAGTGAAAAGCAAAGGAGAAAAAGAAAGATATACCCATTTGATGCAGAGTTTCAAAGAATAGCAAAGAGAGATAAGAAAGTCTTTCTAAGTGATCACTGCAAGAAATAGATGAAAACAATAGAATGGGAAAGACCAGAGATCTCTTCAAGAAGATTAGACATACCAAGGGAATATTTCATGCAAAGATGGGCTCGATAAAGGACAGAAATGGTATGAACCTAACAGAAGCAGAAGATATTAAGGAGAGGTGGCAAGAATACACAGAAGAACGGTACAAAACAGAGCTTCACGACCCAGATAATCACGGTGGTGTGATTACTCACCTAGAGCCAGACATCCTGGAATGTGAAGTCAAGTGGGCCTTAGGAAGAATGACTATGAACAAAGCTAGTGGAGGTGATGGAATTCCAGTTGAGGTATTGAAAAACTTAAAAGATGATGCTGTGAAAGTGCTGCACTCAATACACCAGCAAATTTAGAAAACTCAGCTGTGGCCACAGGACTGGAAAAAGTCAATTTTCTTCCAATCCCAAAGAAAGGCAATGCCAAAGAATGCTCAAACTACTGCAAAATGCACTCATCTAACACGCTAGTAAAGTAATGCTGAAAATTCTCAAAGCCAGGCTTCAACAGCATGTGAACCGTGAACTTCCAGATGTTTAAGCTGGTTTTAGAAAAGGCAGAGGAACCAGAGACCAGATTGCGAACATCCGTTGGATCATTGAAAAGCAAGAGAGTTCCAGAAAACATCTACTCCTGCTTTATTGACTATGCCAAAGCCTTTGACTGTGTGGATCACAATAAACTGTGGAAAATTCTGAAACAGATGGGAATACCAGACCGCCTGACCTGCCTCCTGAGAAATCTGTATGCAGGTCAGGAAGCAACAATTAGAACTGAACATGGAACAACAGACTGGTTCCAAATAGGAAAAGGAGTACGTCAAGGCTGTATATTGTCACCCTGCTTATTTAACTTATATGCAGAGTACATTATGAGAAATGCTGGGCTGGAAGAAGCACAAGCTGGAATCAAGATTGCTGGGAGAAATATCATTAGCCTCAGATATGCAGATGACACCACCCTTATGGCAGAAAGTGAAGAGGAACTAAAAGCCTCTTGATGAAAGTGAAAGAGGAGAGTGAAATGTTGGCTTAAAGCTCAATATTCAAAACACAAAGATCATGGCATCTGGTCCCATCACTTCATGGGAAATAGATGGGGAAACAGTGGAAACAGTGGCTGACTTTATTTTTTTGAGCTCCCAAATCACTGCAGATGGATATTGCAGCCATGAAATTAAAAGATGCTTACTCCTGGAAGAAAAGTTATGACCAACCTATATAGTATATTAAAAGGCAGAGACATTAGTTTACCCACAAAAGTCCATCTAGTCAAAGCTATGGTTATTCCAGTAGTCATGCATGGATGTGAGATTTGGACTATGAAGAAAACTGAGCGCCGAAGAATTGATGCTTTTGAACTGTGGTATTGGAGAAGACTCTCGAGAGTCCCTTGGTCTGCAAGGATCCACCCTGTTCATCCTAAAGCAAATCAGTTCAGTTCAGTTCAGTTCAGTTTCTCAGTTGTGTCCAACTCTTTGCGACCCCATGAATCACAGCACGCCAGGTCTCTCTGTCTATCACCAACTCCTGGATTTTACTCAAACTCAGGTCCATTGAGTCGGTGATGCCATCCAGCCATCTCATCCTCTGTTGTCATCTTCTCCTCCCAGCATCAGGGTCTTTTCCAATGAGTCAACTCTTTGCGTGAGGCGGCCAAAGTACTGGAGTTTCAGCTTTAGCATCAGTCCTTCCAATGAACACCCAGGGCTGATCTCATTTAGGGTGGACTGGTTGGATCTCCTTGCAGTCCAAGGGACTCTCAAGAGTCTTCTACAACACCACACTTCAAAAGCATCAATTCCTCAGCACTCAGCTTGCTTCACAGTCCAACTCTCACATCCATACATGACCACTGGACTAGACGGATGTTTGTTGGCAAAGTAGTGTCTCTGCTTTTTAATATGCTGTCTAAGTTGGTCATAACTTTCCTTCCAAGGAGCAAAGCCTCTTTTAATTTCATGTCTGCAATCACTATCTGCAGTGATTTGGGAGCACCCAAAAAATAAAGTCTGACACTGTTTTCACTTTTTCCCCATCTATTTCCCATGAAGTGATGGGACCAGATGCCATGATCTTCGTTTTCTGAATGTTGAGCTTTAAGCCAGCTTTTTCACTCTCCTCTTTCACTTTCATCAAGAGGCTTTTTAGTTCCTCTTCACTTTCTGCCATAAGGGTGGTGTCATCTGCATATCTGAGGTTATTGATATTTCTCCCGGCCATCTTCATTCCAGCTTATGCTTCTTCCAGCCCAGCGTTTCTCATGAGGTACTCTGCATATAAGTTAAATAAGCAGGGTGACGATATATGGCCTTGATGTACTCCTTTTCCTATTTGGAACCAGTCTGTTGTTCCATGTCCAGTTCTAATTGTTGCTTCCTGACCTGTATGTAGGTTTCTCAAGAGCCAGGTCAGGTGGTCTGGTATTCCCATCTCTTTCAGAATTTTCCACAGTTTATTGTGATCCACACAGTCAAAGGCTTTGGCATAGTCAATAAAGCAGAAGTAGATGTTTTTCTGGAACTCTCTTGCTTTTTCGATGACCCAGCAGACGTTGGCAATTTGATCTCTGGTTCCTCTGCCTTTTCTAATACCAGTTTGAACATCTGGAAGTTCATGGTTTATGTACTGCTGAAGCCTCACTGGCAGAATTTTGAGCATTACTTTACTAGCATGTGAGATGAGTGCAATTGTGCAGTCATTTGATCATTCTTTGGCATTGCCTTTCTTTGGAATTGGAATGCAAACTAACCTTTTCCAGTCCTGTGGCCTTGTCTGAGTTTTCTAAATTTGCTGGCATATTGAGTGCAGCACTTTCACAGCATCATCTTTTAGGATTTGAAATAGCTCAACTGGAATTCCATCACCTCCACTAGCTTTGTTGGTAGTGATGCTTTTTAAGGCCCACTTGACTTCACATTCCAGGATGTCTGGCTCTAGGTCAGTGATCACACCGTGGTGATTATCTGGGTTGTGAAGCTCTTTTTTATACAGTTCTTCTGTGTATTCTTGACATCTCTTCTTAATATCTTCTGCTTCTGTTAGGTCCATAGCATTTCTGTCTATCGAGCCTATCTTTGCATGAAATGTTCTCTTGGTATCTCTAATTTTCTTGAAGAGATCTCTAATCTCTCCCATTCTGTTGTTTTCCTTTATTTCTTTGCATTGATCACTGAGGAAGGCTTTCTTATCTCTTCTTGCTATTCTTTGGAACTCTGCACTCAGATGCTCATGTCTTTCCTTTTCTCCTTTGCTTTTTGCTTCTCTTCTTTTTCACTGCAGAAATAATGAAGGGATTGAGCCAAAGCAAAAACAGTACCCAGCTGTGGATGTGACTGGTGATAGTAGCAAGGTCTGATGCTAGAAACAGCAATATTGCATAGGAACCTGGAATGTTAGGTCCATGAATCAAGGCTAATTGGAAGTGGTCAAACAGGAGATGACAAGAGTGAACGTCAACATTCTAGGAATCAGCAAACTAAAATGGACTGGAATGGGTGAATTTAACTCAGATGACCATTATATCTACTACTGTGGGCAGGAATCCCTTAGAAGAAATGGAGTAGCCATCATGGTCAACAAGAGTCTGAAATGCGGTACTTGGATGCAATCTCAAAAACGGCAGAATGATCTCTGTTCGTTTCTAAGGCAAACCATTCAATATCACGGTGATCCAAGCCTGTGCCCCAACCAGTAATGCTGAAGAAGCTGAATTTGAATGGTTCTCTGAAGACATACAAGACCTTTTAGAACTGCTACTGCTACTGCTAAGTCACTTCAGTCGTGTCCAACTCTGTGCGACCCCATAGATGGCAGCCCACCAGGCTCCCCCGTCCTTGGGATTCTCCAGGCAAGAACATGGGAATGGGTTGCCATTTCCTTCTCCAATGCATGAAAGTGAAGTCGCTCAGTTGTGTCCAACCCTCAGCGACCCCATGGACTGCAGCCTACCAGGCTCCTCTGTCCATGGGATTCTTTGAAGACCTTTTAGAACTAACATCCAAAAAAGATGTCCTTTTCATTATAGGGGACTGGGATGCAAAAGTAGGAAGTCAAGAAACACCTGGAGTAACAGGCAAACTTGGCCTTGATGTACAGAATGAAGCAGGGCAAAGGCTAATAGAGTTTTGCCAAGAGAATGCACTGTTCATAGCAAACACCCTCTTCAAACAACACAAGAGAAGACTCTACACATGGACATCATCAGATGGTCCACACTGAAATCAGATTGATTTTATTCTTTGCAGCCAAAGATGGAGAAGCTCTATACCGTCAGCAAAAACAAGACTGAGAGCTGACTGTGGGTCAGATCATGAATTCCTTTTTGCCAAATTCAGACTTAAATTGAAGAAAGTAGGGAAAACCACTAGACCATTCAGGTATGACCTCAATCAAATCCCTTATGATTATACAGTGTAAGTGAGAAATAGATTTAAGGAACTAGATCTGATAGACAGACTGTCTGATGAACTATAGATGGAGGTTTGTGACACTGTACAGGAGACCGGTATTAAGACCATCTCCAAGAAGAAGAAATGCAAAAAAGCAAGATGGCTGTCTGAGGAGGCCTTACAAATAGCTGTGAAAAGAAGAGAAGTGAAGAGCAAAGAAGAAAAGAAACTCAGTTCTGAATATTCATTGGAAAAACTGATGCTAAAGCTGAAACTCCAATACTTTGGCCACCTGATGTGAAGAACTGACTCATTTGAAAAGACCTTGATGCTGGGGAAGATTGAAGTTGGGAGGAGGAAGGGACAACAGAGGATGAGATGGTTGGATGGTGTCACCGACTCAATGGACGTGAGTTTGAGTGAACTCCAGGAGTTGGTGATGGAAGGGAGGCCTGGCATGCTGCAGGTCATGCAGTCACAAAGAGTCGGACAAAACTGAGTGACTGAACTGAACTGAACACCATATCTCCTAGGCCAATGGCTGCTGGCTCCCCTGCCTATGTGGCATTGCCAGGGTCCCTGTGATTCAAGCAGCTGAGCCACCTGCTTGCTTGATCCTCAGTGGAACAGATCTGCTAGAGGTTAGGAAATCCCTAATGGCATCATACCTCCTGCCCCCCTGGCTGCAGGACCCCCTGTGTACCTGGTGGTGCCAGGGTCATTGTGATCCAAGCAGCTGCACCTCTTCCATATCCAGCCCTCACTGGGACAGACCCGAATCCTCCAGGGCAGCCTTGGGAGCAAACTCCTGTGGATGACCCACATAGAGAGGTGGAGATAAACCCACAGTTGAATCCCAGGGGCAATGTGGCTAAGGAAGAGGGTCAAAAACCTTCCTACAAGCTGTACAAGCTGCAGATTAAATCCACATGATCAAGTAGGCAGACTCTGTGTCTATGCGATATATAAATTGACAATGAGAGCTCCCACAAAGGAAAATTTACTGATTCTGGCAGCTGTGGACCGTAGAGGCAAGAACACACAGGAGCAAGGCCAGATGAGACTCTGAGCTGTCCCCACAGCAGGTCCAGAGAAAAGCCCAGTATTGGAGGGCATCATAGGGAGACAGAAGTGAACTGTCACTCACAGAGAAGGAAAGGACATTTACAACTGATATTTGAGAAAAGAGTTATTATTTTTATATTTTGATTGGTTCTGTAGTTGGTTCTGGAGTTTTTTTCTTCTTTTCTTTCCCCTCTGTTGCTGAGGTTGTTGATTTTATTATTACTATTCACTCTATTTAAGCTTTTGAGAATTTATTTAATCATACTTTTTATTTCCTTTATAAATTTCTACCTCTACTTTGGCCTTTTGTGGTTTGGTGGGGTTTTTTGTTTGTTTGTTTGTTTTTGTTCAATTATTAAAAATTTTTTTTCCTGCTGTTCTTTTAATATATAAAATCTGTTTTATATACTTCTGTTTAACTTTGTTTTTCTATGATTTTTTTCTTTTCTTTTTTTTTCCTTCTTTTTTCAACATGTTTGTTAGTTTGTTTTTTTCCTTTGCTTTATTCCCTAGTTGGCATTCTGCTTTGGTTTATTTTCCAGTTTGCATTTAGTTAGTTTTCTTTTAATTGGTTGATATAATTTCTGGTTTCCTTTGCTTTCTGGGTCACTCTCTTTTACTTTCTTTTTTTGGACTGCTGTGATTTCATTTGTATGTGTGTGTGTGGGTATGTTTCATTGTTTTTATTATTATTTGTCTTATTTTGTCTTTACCATTTGTGTGGGATCTTCTTTTTATATTTTGTTTATTTTTGTGTTTGTTTTATTCCCCCTTTAATGCCATAACAAATGACTTGTGGAATTTTGGATCTCTGACCAGAGATTGGGCCTGAGCCTTTGGAGTGGGAGCACTGAGTCCAGGACTCTAGGCTGTCAGAAAACTCCTAAATTCAGGGAGAATTAATTAGTGAGAACTCCCACAAAGGCCTCCGCCTGCATAAAAGAGCCAGTATCACTCAACTGCTTGCAGCACCCAGTGCAGGATTCTTCACTCAAAAACAAGCAAGACAAAAATACAAATCCAATCATCAGCATACACTATTCACCCCAAAACATACTACTTTACATATCCTTGCCCATTAAAGAGAAAACAAAACAAAACAAAACAAAAAACTCAACTTCTCCCACAGAATATGGGTACAAATCACTCTCAACACAAAGCCTACACAAACAACCAGACCAGCCTTATCTACCAAGGGCAGAAACAAGAAGGAAGGAGGGACACAACCCTAAAACCTAGGAAAAGGGGACCTCAGAGTAAGTTAGAAAAAAATGAAGAGACAGAGAAATACCATGCAAATGAAAGAACAAGGTAAGAACTCACAGACCAAGTAAATGAAGAGGAAATAGGCAAACTTCCTAAAAAAGATTTCAGAGTACAGATAGAAAAGATGATTCAAAACCTCAAAAATATAATGAATAAAATGCTAGAATCAAATAACGCATTCATTAAGGACCTAGAAGAAATAAAGAACAAAGAGACAGGGATGAATAACACATTTACTGTAATTAAAAATACTCTAGAAGGAATCAATAGCAGAATAACTGAAGCAGAAGAAGAGATAAGTGAGCTGGAAGACAGAATGGTGGGAATAACTGCTGAAGAACTGAATAAAAGGAAAAGGAGAAAAATTGAGGATAGTCTCAGAGACCTCTGGGACAATATAAAACTGACCAACATTCAAATTATAAGGGTCTCAGGAGAAAAAGAGAAAAATAAAAGATCTTAGAAGATTTTTGAAGAGATTATAATCAAAAGCTTCCCCAACGTGGGAAAGGAAATTAACAATCAAGTTCATGAAGCACAGAGTGTCCCAATAGGATAAACCCAAGGAAAAACTTGCCAAGACACATGCTAATCAAACTAATGAAGATTAAACACAAAGAAAAACTATTAAAGCAGTAAGGGAAAAGCAACAAGTAACATACACGGGAAAACCCATACAATTAACAGCTGATCTTTCAGCAGAAACTCTACAGGTCAAAAGGGAATCACCAGATATATTTAAAGTACACAAAGGAAAGAAAAAAAAAATCGACAACCAAGATTACTCTACCTGGCAAGGATCTCATTCAAAATTGATGGAGAAATCAAAAGTTTTACAGACAAACAAAAGTTAAGAGAATTTAGCACCACCAAAACAGCTTTACAACAAATGGCAAAGGGATTTCTATAGGCAGGAAGCACAAGAGCAGGAAAAGACATACAAAAACAAACCCAAAACAATTAAGAAAATGCCAATAGGAACATGCTGCTGCTGCTGCTCCTAAGTCACTTCATATATCAATAATTACTTTAAGGTAAATGGACCAAATGCTTCCAACAAAAGACACAGACAGGTTGAATGGATACAAAAAGCAAAACCCATGTATATGCTGTGTCTGTTTACAAGAGACCCACATCAGACCTAGAGAGACAGACTGAAAGTCGGTCGGTGGAAAAAGATACTACATGAAGATAAAAAGGAAATAAAACTGGAGTGGCAATTCTCATATCAGACAAA
Source organism: Ovis aries (assembly GCF_016772045.2). Lineage (NCBI taxonomy): Eukaryota > Metazoa > Chordata > Mammalia > Artiodactyla > Bovidae > Ovis > Ovis aries. The sequence continues at coordinate 46,944,810 of NC_056056.1, forward strand.
AGAGACCTTACAAGAATATTATAAGTGATAAAGGACAATACATAATGATAAAGGGATTAATCCAAGAAGAACATAAAACATTTAAAAACATTTATGCACCCAACAAAGGAGCACCCCAATATATAAGCAAACACTAACAGATATAGAAAAGAAAATTGACAGTAACATGATAATAGTAGGGGACATAAAAAACCCCACTTACACCAATGAACAGATCATCAAAACAGAAAACTGATAAGGAATCATAAGCCTTAAAATAACTTTTAACCTGATGGACCTAGTTGATATTTTCAGGACATTCCATCCAAATGCAGAAGAATATACTTTCTTCTCTAGTGCACATGGAATATTCTCCAGGATAGACCACATCTTGGGTCACAAATCAAGCTTTAGTAAATAAGAAAATTGAAATAATATCAAGTATCTTCTAAGACCACAGTTTTGTGAGACTAGATCAATTACAGGAAAAGACACTGTAAAAAAAGACAGATACATGGAAATTTTACAATCAGTTCATTCAGTTCAGTCACTCAGTTGTGTCTGACTCTTTTTTAAAATATAAATTTATTTATTTTAATTGGAGGCGAATTACTTTACAATATTGTATTGCTTTTGTCATACATTGACATGAATCCGACACGGGTGTACACGTGTTCCCTATCCTGAACTCCCCTCCCACATTCCTCCCCATCCCATCTGAAAAAGTGAGCCTAAAAAAGTGTCCACCACCGCCCCCCTTGTGTCAGGGCGGAAATTAGACACTGAAGAGACCAGCAAAAAGAAGATGCTAAAACAGGGAACCGCCTTGAAAGTGACAGGTTTAATAGATTAAAACCCTGTAGTTAGCACCTACAACATAGGAACCGAGAAGGCAATGGCAACCCACTCCAGTACTCTTGCCTGGAAAACCCCATGGATGGAGAAGCCTGGTAGGCTGCAGTCCATGGGGTCGCTGAGTCGGGCACGACTGAGCGACTTCACTTTCACTTTTCACTTTCATGTATTGGAGAGGGAAATGGCAACCCACTCCAGTGTTCTTGCCTAGAGAATCCCAGGGACGGAGGAGCCTGGTGGGCTGCAGTCCATGGGGTCGCACAGAGTTGGACACGACTGAAGCGACTTAGCAGCAGCAGCAACAGCAGCACATAGGAAGGGGCTTATAGATCCTGAGAAATGTAAGTCGGATCAAGGAACTATCCGAAAATGAACTGACCCCACACTGTCCACAACACCACCAGAGAAACTCCTAGATATATTCTTACTATTATCACTCTTTAAATTAAAGAAAAATTTTTTATTTTTAAGTCCTCTTATTTTTATTTTTAAGTCCTCTTAATTACTTCTTATAATTTTCATTTTTATAACCTACTATTACTTTAGAAAAAAAAGACCCTATTTTTTAAAGCAAACTTCATATATATATATATTTTATAATTTTTGTGACTTTGTTTTTTCTTGAATATTGTATTTTTGAGAATCCAACCTTTACTCTAGATTTTAAATCTTTCCTTTTGGTATCTGTTATCAATTTTGTGCATTTAAGAACCCAATCTTCAGTACCCATTTTTACTTGGGAGCGAGATTACTGGCTTGACTGCTTTTCCCCCCTTTGGATTCTACTTTTTCTCCACCATATCGCCTCTATCTCCTCCCTCCCCCATCTCTTTTCTACCCAACTCTGTGAATCTCTTTGTGTGTTCCGGACTGTGTCTGACTCTGCGACACCATGGACTGTAGTATACCAGACTTCCTTGTCCATTACCAACTCCCGCAGTTTACTCAAACTCATGTACATTGAGTCGGTGATGCCATCCAATCATCTCATCCTCTGTTGTCCCCTTCTCCTCCTGCCTTCAATCTTTCCCAGCACCAGGGTGAGTTTCCTAAATTTGCTGGCATATTGAGTGCAGCACTTTCACAGCATCATCTTTTAGGATTTGAAATAGCTCAACTGGAATTCCATCACCTCCACTAGCTTTGTTCGTAGTGATACTTCCTAAGGCCCACTTGAGTTCGCATTCCAGGATGTCTGGCTCTAGGTGAGTGATCACACCATCGTGATTATATGGGTTATTTTTTTGATATTTTTTGTTTAGTTCTTCTGTGTATTCTTGCCACCTCTTCTTAATATCTTCCGCTTCTCTTAGGTCCATACCATTTTTGTCCTTTATTGAGCCCATCTTTGCATGAAATGTTCTCGGTATCTTTAATTTTCTTGAAGAGATCTCCAGTCTTTCCCATTCTATTGTTTTCTTCTTTTTCTTTTCATTGATCACTGAGGAAGGTTTTCTTAGCTCTCCTTGCATTCTTTTGAATTTTGCATTCAAATATCTATCCTTTTCTCCTTTTCTTTTGCTTCTCTTCTTTTCGCAGCTATTTGTTAGAAAATGATAAAGGCCAATGATATAATGACAGAGTAGAACAGCATTTGACATAGTGAGGTCTAGGAAGGGGAGGGCAGTATTAGCTTTCAGAGTTAAATGGAGCGTTCAGGAGAGGCCACATCAAGAGGGTGAGGATTGAGAAAAACCTTGAAGGAAGTTAGTAGGGGAACTAGGCATGTTTCTAGAGAAAGAATATACCAGGCATCTAAAGCAGGCCCTAAGGAGCAGGTGCAGCTTCCAAGCTGACAAAGTCAAGTCTGCTGATTTAAAAAGTTTTATCATTGTCATTATTATGCTCCACTGATTACTTTGAATTTTACTGTTTCTCATATTGACATGGATTATTAGACACGACTCATGTGCATAGAAACAAAATTTTCCCTTTTAAATATCTAATTTGTAATTTAATATTTTATATCAGTCATGTATGGTCCTAAAATGAGACTAATTGGGATCACACTATGGGTTCAACTCACAGAAATATCAGGAAACACTTCTATTTCCTTTACTCTGGATTTAATGCATTCAACTTTTGGAAAGAAGTGGGTTTTATAAGTGTCCCATGATAAGAAAGGTGAGAAAGGCTTTAAATCTCTGTAAATCATCCTTTTGCTTAAGTGTATTTCTAAAACAATATTGGGAAGCTTTCTCTAAAACCCCCTGTTTTCAAGGAGAGTTACTCAAGGAAAAACATGTTTTCTGGCTTTTAAAATGTAATATATCTGCAAAGAAAGAAGAAAAAAAAAGCCAGTATTTTAAAATGTAGTATGATATTAAAAGAGAAGAAAAACCAGACCAGAGTCCACCTAGGGGATTTGTAGAGGAAAAAGGAAAAAGAACAAGGATTGCAACTGTAATCCTCCAAAAATATGCTGCCATAAGGACTTAAGTTGTTTTAATCTCTGTATATATCACAAATTTTCTTGACTTTGCAAAGTCATTCAGTATTTGTTCACGTATCTGTGAAAACAAGGGCAATGATCCCTTTTCTTTGTGAATCCTTCAGGATAACTTAGTGACTTTAATATCTAACATCAACTATTATTATTCCCGTTGCCTTTGTCCTCAAAACTCACACCACTGACCTAATAATGAACAAAATGACAGTCATGTCTGTAGCTACTTGTAACAAAAGACTCTCAGTAGTGTTGTATTTCGGTTTAATGAAGAAAGATTACAAATGTGTAGAAAGAAGCAACTACCCAGAGACAACCTGAGGCCTGAATGAAAAGAACAGTTTTATGGTGTCCTTATCAATGTGCCACCTGGCTAACGAGAGAGAAAGCGTGATTCCTAGTTAATTTTCCATATAAGTGTAATGAAAAGAAATAGACAAACTGCCACAGGGCTCATTTATCTAATGTTTCAACCAGCAGACACAGCACAGCTTCTTCTAAAACAGAACAAAGGTGGAGAAAAAAAAAAAAGATTCTAAACTGCTTCTTTTGGCCTTATAAAATAGCAAAGCAGGGCCACTAAGGATAGTGGTTTGAGGATGACACCAATCATTTATAGTTCATTGTTTCTACATTTATTTTAATAAGCTGCTGGCTGAATTACACCCAGAGCATCAAGGTTAGCCTCATATGTCCCATTACTATGAATATCTCCCTGGGCAGTCAAATAAATATGTTTTGTTTGTGGATACTTATTCTGTTGCTTTTTGAGTAGTGAGTATTCACTGTACAAACCATATAGCAGCTATTTAACCTAAAGAACAACTTCTCTTGAATTTTGACAAGGAACAAATAAATATTAGTATGTAGTAAATATTTTGGTTACACACTAGAAAAAGTGCCGATTCCTAGCACAAATGCCTCACATTGTAGCCATAGAACAACTGGTTAAAGAATTGTCCTTGTAGGTCTAAACATTGTAGATCCACTGGGAATACAATATTTGTTTTACTTATAGGGGATAGTTTACTAAAATGCTGTGCAATCATTGACTATTTCTGACAACAGTTCCTTCAAAACAGCCCTATGTGAGGTACTATCTGCTTAGCGCCACTTTGGGAAGTAAGGTATACATAGTATCTCTGAAAATTACCCAGAACAATCAATAATGGAAGGGACTGGGTTGACATAAAGATTTACTGTTACTATCAGTTCAGTTCAGTTGCTCAGTCATGTCTGACTCTGCGACCCCATGGACTGCAGCACGCCAGGCTTCCCTGTCCATTATCAACTGCCGGAACTTGCTCAAACTCATGTCCATCAAGTTGGTGATGCCATCCAACCATCTCATCCTCTGTCATCCCCTTCTCCTCCTGCCTTGACTTTCCCAGCCTCACAGTCTTTTCTAATGAGTCAGCTGTTTGCATCAGATGGCCAAAGTATTGGAGTTTCAGCTTTAGCATCAGTCCTTTCAATGAATATTCAGGACCAGTTTCCTTTAGGATTTACTGGTTTGATCTCTTTGCTGTCCAAGGGACTCTCAAGAGTCTTCTCCAACACCACAGTTCAAAAGCATCAATTCTTTGGCACTCAGCTTTCTTTATAGTCCAACTCTCATATCCATACATGGCTACTGTAAAAACCATAGCTTTGACTAGATGGACTTTTGTGGGTAAAGTAATGTCTCTGCCTTTTAATATGCTGTCTAGGTTGGTCATAGCTTTTCTTTCAAGGAGCAAGTGTCTTTCAATTTCATGGCTGCAGTTACCATTTGCAGTGATTTTGGAGCAGAAAGTGAAGATGAACTAAAAAGCCTCTTGATGAAAGTGAAAGAAGAGAGTGAAAAAGTTGGCTTAAAGCTCAACATTCAGAAAACGAAGATCATGGCATCTGGTCCCATCACTTCATGGGAAATAGATGGGAAAACAGTGGAAACAGTGTCAGACTTTATTTTGGGGGGCTCCAAAATCATTGCAGATGGTGACTGTAGCCATGAAATTAAAAGATGCTTACTCCTTGGAAGAAAAGTTATGACCAACCTAGATAGCGTATTCAAAAGCAGAGACATTACTTTGCCAACAAATGTCCGTCTAGTCAAGGCTATGGTTTTTCCAGTGGTCATGTATGGATGTGAGAGTTGGACTATGAAGAAAGCTGGGCGCCGAAGAATTGATGCTTTTGAGCTGTGGTGTTGGAGAAGACTCTTGAGAGTCCCTTGAACTGCAAGGAGATCCAACCAGTCCATTCTAAAGGAGATCGGTATGGGGTGTTCATTGGAAGGAATGATGCTAAAGCTGAAACTCCAGTACTTTGGCCACCTCGTGCAAAGAGTTGACTCATTGGAAAAGACTGATGCTGGGAGGGATTGGGGGCAGGAGGAGAAGGGGACGACAGAAGATGAGATGGCTGGATGGCATTACGGACTCAATGGACATGAGTTTGAGTGAACTCTGGGAGTTGGTAATGGACAGGGAGGCCTGGTGTGCTGTGATTTATGGGGTCGCAAAGAGGCAGACATGACTGAGCAACTGAACTGAACTGGAGCTACAAAAATAAAGTCTCTTACTGATTCCTTTATTTCCCCATCTATTTGCCACGAAGTAACGGGACTGGATGCCATGATCTTCGTTTTTTGAATATTGAATTCCAAGCCAGCTTTTTCACTCTCCTCTTTCACTTTCATCAAGAGGCTCTTTAGTTTCTGTTTGCTTACTGCCAAAAGAGTGGTATCATCTGCATATCTGAGGTTATTGATATTTCTCCCTGCAATCTTGATTCCAGCTTGCATTTCATCCAGTCTGGAATTTTGCATAATATACTCTGCTTATATGTTAAATAAGCAGGGTGACAATTTATTGCCTTGATGTACTCCTTTCCCAATTTGGAATCATTTCATTGTTCCATGTCTGGTTCTAGCTATTGCTTCTTGACTTGCATACAGATTTCTCAAGAAGCAGGTAAGGTAGTCTGGTATTCTCATCTCTTTCAGAGTTTTCCACACAGTCGAAGTCTTTAATGTAGTCAGTGAAGCAGGAGTAGACGTTTTTCTGGAGTTCTGTTGCTTTTTTCTATGATCCAACAGATTCTGGTAATTTGATCTCTGGTTCCTCTGCCTTTTCTAAATTCAGTTTGAACACCTGGAAGTTCTTGGTTCATGTATTGTTGAAGCCTAACTTGGGGAATTTTGAGCATTACTTTGCTAGCTTGTGAGATGAATGCAATTGTGTGGTAGTTTGAATATTCTTTGGCATTGCCTTTCTTTGGGATTGGAATGCAAACTGACCTTTTCCAGTACGGCCTCCTCACACAACCCTTTTGCCTTTTTCATGTCTTCTTGGGGATGGTTTTTATCACCACCTCCTATACAATGTTATGAACCTCCGTCCATACTTCTTCAGGCACTCCATCTATCAGATCTAATCCCTTGAATATATTTGTCACTTACACTGTATAATCATAAGGGATATGATTTAAGTCATACCTGAATGGTCTAGTGGTTTTCCCCACTTCCTTCAATTTCAGTCTGAATTTGGTAATAAGGAGTTCATGATCTGAGCCACAGTCAGCTCCTGGTCCTTTTTTTGCTGACTGTATAGAGCTTCTCCATCTTTGGCTGCAAAGAATATAATCAATCTGATTTCAGTATTGACCATCTGGTGACGTCCACGTGTAGAGTCTTCTCTTGTGTTGTTGGAAGAGGGTGTTTGCTATGAGCAGTGTGTTCTCTTGGCAAAACTCTGTAAGCCTTTGCCCTGCTTCATTCTGTACTCAAGGCCAAACTTGCCCGTTACTCCAAGTATCTCTTGACTTCCTTCTTTTGCATTCCAGTCCCCCATGATGAAAAAGACATCTTTCTTTTGTGTTAGTTCTAGAAGGTCTTGTAGGTCTTCATAGAACTGTTTAACTTCAGCTTCTTTGGCATTACTGGTTGGGGCATAGACTTGGATTGCTGTGATATTGAATGGTTTGCTTTGGAAATGAACAGAGATCATTCTGTCATTTTTGAGATTGCACCCAAGTACTGCATTTTGGGCTCTTTTTTTGGCTAAGAGGGCTACTCCATTTCTCTAAGAGATTCTTTTCCACATTAGTAGACATAATGGTCATCTGAGTTAAATTCAACCATTCCAGTCTGTTAGTTCACTGATTCGTAAAATCAGTGAAGAGTTCTGACAAACTCTTCTGGAGAGTTCTGACAAAATGTGGAGAGTTCTGGCAAAACATGATCCCCTGGAGAAGGGAATGGCAAACCACTTCAGTATTCTTGCCTTCAGAACCTCATGAACAATATGAAAAGGCAAAAAGATATGACACTGAAAGATGAACTCCCTGGGTTGGTAGGTACCCAATATGCTCCTGGAGAAGAGTGGAGAAATAGCTCCAGAAAAAATTAAGCGGCTGAGCCAAAGCAAAAGCAACACCCAGTTGTGGATGTGACTGGTGATGGAAGTAATGTTGATTTCTCTAAAGAACAGTATTGCATAGGAACCTGGAATGTTAGATCCATGAATCAAGGTAAATTGGAACTGGTCAAACAGGAGATGGCAAGAGTGAACATTGACATTTTAGGAATCAGTGAACTGAAATGGACCAGATGGATGAATTTAATTCAGAAGACCATTATATCTACTACTGTTACTATATCCACAGTTACATCTTTGCCCAAGCTCCTCATTTGAGAAAACAGTTATTGCTTCGTGTTCATCTTTTTCTTTTAAAACACTGAATTCTTAAGACTATTTTAGATAACTCTCTTTTTGTAAGAATCATAAGAATTTAAAGATATTGATTATATATAACTAGATTACCTTTTATTGATTATCCACAATGATCATGACTAATACGCTTGGTGTAATGGAGAGAAGAGAGTATTTAGAATAAAGCCTAGCTCTGCCATTAATTAAATTCCATCAAATCACTTCCTTTTGTTCACTCAAAAGATTAAAGATTTTGAACAACTGATTCCTAAGGTCCTTTCTGGCACTAAAAGTCAGTCATTTGATATCCTTTATGTTCATATAATGGTGAATTCTATAACTGCATTATTTTTTCATGATTATCTTCTGGAAGAAAATCTGATACTATCTAATACTTTAACCCATATTTCAGTGACTGCCTTTTTTGGAAGATGATTATGTGTGAGCTGCCAAAGTACTTGATCTTAACTGACACTGGGTTAATGTAACAAACTCATATCAACAAGAGAGATGAATTGAGGTGCAGGTAGATGACAAGGGACTGTAATTAAATGCAGAGCTCATTGTGCATGTTAATAAAACCTATCAAATTTATCCTCAGTGGAAGATAACTGAAGACATGCTCCTACATTAATTACATTCCAAAACCATATGTAAATAGTCCAAAATTGTTTCCAGCTCACTTTAAGATAAACAATTGTAATGTGGTCATGCTAAAACATCACTTTTCCTTGGATGTCTAATGATCCTGAAATAATTCGAATTAATTTGATGGTGTGAGCTGTTGCTAAGCTTTCAAGCTACAGAGGTAAAATGCTGAAATCTTTGAGCAAGGTATTAGAAGTTTTAATTGGTCATTAACACTTGAGAGAGAATTAATTTCTATGGTTTACTAATCAGACTGTAAAGGAATGGGACATAGACAAGTGGCAGTGTAGGAGACAATACAGTACAATGTTTACAACTTAGAGCCTAATTTAAGGAGGGCAGGAATAGATAAGGGCTGCCCTGGTGGCTCAGATGGTAAAGAATCCGCCTGCAATGCGGGAGGCCTGGGTTCAGTCCCTGGGTTAGCAAGATCCCCTGGAGGAGGACGAACAACCAAGGATAGGTACTGCTGCTGAGGAAATGATTCCAGAATTTTCAGATTGATTCCAAAAGAAGAAAGGAGCACAGAAAGAGCAATTTTGGGCATCCTTGTGTCTTTTTCATTTTTGCCTCTGGTTGATTTTGGCTTTATCAAACCTTATATGGAAAATTAAATATTGGGACTGATTTTCAACTTTCCTTGTTGAAAGTGGGCATCCACATCCTTATCATGTCATCATGGTGAAATTCCACAGGATTTTACTTTGGGCTTGGTTATGTGATTTGCTTTGGTCAATGGAATATTAGTGGATGTGATGCTAACAGAGGCTTGAATTATGATTGCTCATTTTCATTTGTACTTTCTACTCAATAATTTGCCATAAGGAAAATATACACCAGATAGGAACTGACCAAAGGAGGATGAGGGGCATATAGACACTAGCTTCAGCTTTCAGTTATGTTCAGCTAACCCATAGTATGAAACAGTGCCATAAAACTGCACACTGAACCCAGGTTGTGTTACCAGCAGGGATGCAGTTGGCCTACAAGCCCAGGGTAAAAAATTCTTACTATTGTAAAACACTGAGTTTTGGGATCTTTGTTTCACAGTATATTCAACAACCATAGTAAATTATACTTTAGTGATACCTTCTTATGTTTTCAGAAAAGTCTTTTCTTGCATATCAAAACAATACTTATCATTGCAAAAAATTTAGACAGTAATTTTGTATATTCTGTTTTACCAAATATATGTACATATCTAAGCTTATAGCTGTTTTTACTTGAATACCTATCAAAAGCAAATAAAATAAACATTGTGTCTATAAAGGAAGTCCATATTAAATAATTCTACTTTCATGAATAATGGCATATGTACTGTAGATCTACAAGATATATTACAGTTGAAGCTAGTCTTAAGCAGAAATAAAAATTCCTTGCATGTGAACTAATTTAAAATTGGTAATAAGAAAAACTTTGTTATAGAATTTTTAATGAAAGTAAATAATCAGGTTGCTTTAAATTTTTAAAACTATATATTGACAAAGTCTGTGTACATCTGAAAATACAAACTTCTGGAAAATTCCTGATAGTTGACATAGATTTGTTACACATTCTCAAAAATGAGATCCAATAGTTATACATAATTTTCTTAGTAACTGTATTTAAAACTGTAATTTTAATTGATTGTTACTCCATTTTAATTTTACTCAGGGGTCCAAATATCCTTAATTAAAATTTTTTTAAACAATTTATTTTTATATTGTACTATAGTCAATTAACCATGTTGTGATAGTTTCAGGTGCATGGCAGAGAGTCTCAGCCGTACATATACATTCATTCATTCATGTGGCAATCTCCCATCCAGCTTGCCACATAGCATTGAGTAGAGTTCCCTGAAGTATAGAGTAGGTCTTTTATGATTATCCATTTTAAATACAGCAATGTATATGTATGGATCTCAGACTCCCTAACTACCCCTTCTCCCCTACCTCCCCCCACCATAACCAAAATTTCATTCTTTAAGTCTATGATTCTGTTTCTGTTTTATAAATAAGTTGAAATGTATCATATCTTTATAGTTTTCACATATAGGGGATATCATATGATATTTCTCTTTCTCTGTCTGATTTTACTCAGTATGACAACCTCTAGGTCCATCCATGTTGCTGCAAATGGCATTATTTTTTTCCTCTGTTATGGTTAATATTCCATTGTATATATGTATCATATCTTCTTTATCTATTCCTCTATTGATGGACATTTCGGAGAAGGCAATGGCACCCCAACTTTCACTTTTCACTCTCACGCATTGGAGGAGAAAATGGCAACCCACTCCAGTGTTCTTGCCTGGAGAACCCCAGGGACGGGGGAGCCTGGTGGGCTGCCATCTATGGGGTCGCACAGAGTCCGACACGACTGAAGCGACTTAGCAGCAGTAGCAGTAGCACTGATGGACATTTAGGTTGTATCCATATCCTGGCTATTGTAAACAGAACTGCAATAAAAACTGGACTGCGAGTATCTTTTTGAATTAGGATTTTCTCTGACATATGCCCAGGAGTGGGATTGCAGGGTCATATGGTAACTCTTTTTATTTTTTAAGGAACCTTTGTATTGTTCTCTATAGTGGCTATACCAATTTACATTCCCACCAACGCTGTAGGAAAGTTCTCTTCTCTCCATACCCTCTCCAGCATTTATTATTTGTAGAATTATTTTATTTTTTAATTGGAGGATAATTGCTTAACAATATTGTGTTGTATTCTTCCATACATCACATGAATCAATCACCCCTCCCCCTTTGAAACTTCCTCCCATTTCCTACACAATACCATAGCGCTAGGTTTTTACAGAGCACCGACTTTGAGCATCCTGCCTCATACAGCAAATACCCACTGGCTATCAATTTTACATACAGAAAAGTATAAGTTCCAATGCTACTCTCCTAGTTTGCCCCACCCTTTCCTTCCCCAACTATGTTCACAAGTCTGCTCTCTATGTTTGCATCTCCATTTCTGCCCAGGAAAATAGGCTCACCAGTACCATCGTTCTAGATTCAATGAATACTTGTGTGCCAAGTCTCTTTAGTCACTAGAGTCCGTATATATGCATTTGTGGTCTGTCATTAAGTTGTGTCTGACTCTTTGCAACCACAGGGACTGCAGCATGTCAGGCTTCCCTGTCTTTCACTATCTTCCAGGGTTTATTAAAAGTCATATCTATTGAGTCAGTGATGCCATCCAACCATCTCATCCTCTGTTGCCCTCCTTCTTCTCCTGCCCTCAATCTTTCCCAACATCAAGATCTTATCCAATGAGTCGGATCTTCACATCAGGTGGCCACATTACTGGAGCTTCATCTTCGGGATAAGTCTTTACAATGAGTATTCAGGGCTGATTTCCTTTAGGGTTGACTGGTTTGATCTCCTTGCTGTCCAAGGGATTCTCAAGAATCTTCTCCAGCAACACAGTTTGAAAGCAACAGTTCTTAGGCACTCAGCCTTCTTTATGGTTCAACTGTCACATCTGTATATAACTACTGGAAAAACCACAGCTTTGACTAGATGAACCTTTGTTGACAAAGTGATGTCTCTGTTTTTTAATATACTGTCTAGGTTTGTCATATCTTTTCTTCCAAAGAACCAGTGTCTTTTAATTTCATGGTTGCAGTCATTGTAGTGAGTTTGGAGCCCAAGAAAAGAAAATAAAATGCTTCCACTTTTTCCCCATCTATTTGCCATGAAGTAATGGAATCAGACGCCATGATCTTTGTTTTCTGAATGTTGAGTTTTAAGCCAGGTTTTTCACTCTCCTCTTTCACCCTTATCAAGAGTAGCTTTACAGAACCGCCATCTTCCAGTGATTCGCCAAGATGACCAACACAAAGAGAAAGAGGTGGGGCACCCACTACATGTTCTCCAGGCCTTTCAGAAAACATGGAGTTGTTCCTTTGGCCACATACATGTGAATCTACAGGAAGGGTGATATTGTAGATATCAAGGGAATGGGTACTGTTCAAAAAGGAATGCCCCACAAATGTTACCATGGCAAAACTGGGAGAGTCTACAATGTAACCCAGCATGCTGTTGGCTTCACTGTAAACAAACAAGTTAAGGGCAGATTCTTGCCAAGAGAATTGATGTGCGTATCGAGCATATTAAGCACTCTAAGAGCTGAGATAGCTTCCTGAAATGTGTGAAGGAAAATGATCAGAAAAAGAAGGAAGCCAAAGAGAAAGGGACTTGGGTTCAGCTGAAGTGCCAGCCTGCTCCACCCAGAGAAGCACACTTTGTGAGGACCAATGGAAAGGAACGCAAACTGTTGGAGCCCATTCCCTATGAATTCATGGCCTGATGGGTGTAAAAATAAAGACTTGGACTGTAAAAAAAAAAAAAAAGAATAGCTTTAGTTTCTCTTTGCTTCCTGCCATTATAGTGGTACCATCTGTATATCTGAAGTTATTGATATTTCTCCCTGCAATCTTGATTCCAGCTTGTGCTTCATCCAGTCCGGCATTTCAAATGATGTACTCTGAATAGAAGTTAAATAAGCAGGGTGACAGTATACAGCCTTGAAGTACTCTGTTCCCAACTTGGAACCATTGTTCCATGTTCGGTTCTAACTGTTGCTTCTTGTCCTGCATACAGGTTTCTCAGGAGGCAAGTAAGGTGGTCTGGTATTAACATTTCTTGAAGAATTTTCCACAGTTTGTTGTGATCCACACAGTCAAAGGCTTTAGCATAGTCAATGAAACAGAAGTTGATTTTGTTTTCTGAAATTCTTTTGCTTTTTCTATGATCCAAAGGATGTTGGCAATTTGATCTCTGGTTCCTCTGCCTTTTCTAAAATCAGCTTGAACATCTTGAAGTTCTTGGTTTACATCCTATTGAAGCCTAGCTTGAAGGATTTTGAGCATGAACTTGCTAGCATGTGAAATGAATGCAATTGTGCAGTAGTTTGAATATTCTTTGGCATTGCCTTTCCTTGGGATTGGAATGAAAATTCACCTTTTCTTGCCCTGTGGCCACTGTTGAGTATTCCAAATTTGCTGGCATATTGAGTGCAGCGCTTTCACAGCATCATCTTTTAAGATTTGAAATAGCTCAGCTGGAATTTCATCACCTCCACTAGCTTTGTTTGTAGTGATTCTCCCTAAGGCCCTCTTGACTTCACACTCCAGGATGTCTGGCTCTAGGTGAGTGATCACACCATCTTGGTTATCTGAGTCATTAATATCTTTTTTGTGTAGTTCTGTGTATTCCTGTCCCCTCTTCTTAATGTCTTCTGCTTCTGTTAGGTCCATGCCATTTCTGTCCTTTATTGTACCCATCTTTGCATGAAATGTTCCCTTGGTATCTCTAATTTTCTTGAAGAGATCTCTAGTCTTTCCCATTCTATTGTTTTCCTCTATTTCTTTGCATTGATCCCTTAGGAAGGCTTTCTTATCTCTCCTTGTTTTTTGGAGCTCTGCATTCATATGGGTATATCTTTCCTTTTTTCATACTCTTTCTTTTTCTCTTTTTCTTTTGGGACCCCTATAATTTGATTGCATTGATTTGAGTTATCTCTCTTTTTTCTTGATGAGTCTGGCTGAAATTGATCAATTTTGTAATCTTTTGAAGAACTAGTTTTTAATTTATTGATCTTTGCTGTTGCTTTCTTTCCTGTATTTCATTTATATCTGCTCTTATATCATGCTTTCTTTCCTTATGGCAACTTTAGGTTTTCTTGTTATTCTTTTGCTTTAGATATATGTTAGTTTGTTTTTTATTTGAGATTTTATTGTTTCCTGAAGTAATATTGTATTGCTATAAACTTTCTTCAAGGAACTTCTTTTGCTGCATCCCATAGGTTTTGAACCTTGTGTTTTCATTTTCCTTGTGTCTAGGTTGTTTTTGATACCCCCTTTGATTTCGTTAGTGGTCCATTTGTTGTTTAGTAGAGTATGGCTTAGCCTCCAGGTATTTTTTTTTTTAACAGTTTTTTTGTAATCTGTTTCTAATCTCATAGTGGTGTGATTGGATAAGTTGCTTGATATTATTTCCATTTTCCTAAATTTACCAAGGCTTGCCTTGTGGTCTAATATGTGATCACTCCTGGATACTGTTTCATGCGCACTTGAGAAGAATGTGCATTCTGCTGCTTTTAGGTGGAATGCTCTATAAATATCAATAAAATCCATCTGGTCTAATGTATGCATTTAAGTCCTGAGTTTTCTTGTTGATTTTCTCTTTTGATGATATGTCTATTGATGAAATTGAGATATTAAAGTACCTCCATTATTTTATTGTTATTGTTGATGTTTCCTTGTATGGCTCTAGCATTTTCTTTATGTATTTAGGTGTTCTTATGTTCAGTGCACATATATTTATAATTGTTATATTTTCTTCTTAATCTCTTGATCATTACATAATTTCCTTTTTGTCTCTTACAATAGCCTTCATTTAAAGTCTTTTTTTTCTGGTATGAATATTACTGCTCCATCAGTAATATTGCTGCTCTTCTGATTTCCATTGACATGGAATAGTTTCTCCCATCCCCTTACTTTCATTTTGTATGTTTCCCTAGATCTGAGGTCTCTCTTTTGTAGACAGCATATATATGGGTCTTATTTTTGTAACCATTCAGGCAGTCTATGTCTTTTGCTTAGTGCATTTAATCTATTTATATTTAAGGTAATTATGTATCTATTTGCTGTTTTCATAATTGTTTTGGGTTTGTTTTTGTAAGTCTTTTTTCTTCTTTTTCTCTTCTGCTGCTCCTTAGAAGGAGGTGCCCAATATGCTACTGAAGATCAGTGGAGAAATAACTCCAGAAAGAATGAAGGGATGGAGCCAAAGCAAAAACAATACCCAGTTGTGGATGTGATTGATGATAGAAGCAAGGTCCGATGCTGTAAAGAGCAATATTGCATAGGAACCTGGAATGTCAGGTCCATGAATCAAGGCAAATTGGAAGTGGTCAAACAGGAGATGGCAAGAGTGAACGTCAACATTCTAGGAGTCAGCTAACTAAAATGGACTGGAATGGGTGAATTTAACTCAAATGACCATTATATCACTACTGTGGGCAGGAATCCCTTAGGAGAAATGGAGTAGCCATCATGGTCAACAAAAGAGTCCAAAATGCAGTACTTGGATGCAATCTCAAAAACGACAGAAAGATCTCTGTTTGTTTCCAAGGCAAACCACTCAATATCACAGTAATCCAAGCCTATGCCCCAACCAGTAACACTGAAGAAGCTGAAGTTGAATGGTTCTATGAAGACCTACAAGACCTTTTAGAACTAACATCCCCAAAAGATGTCCTTTTCATTATAGGGGACTGGAATGCAAAAGTAGAAAGTCAAGAAACACCTGGAGTAACAGGCAAATTTGGCTTTGGAGTACAGAATGAAGCAGGGCAAAGGCTAACAGAATTTTGCCAAGAAAATGCACTGGTGATAGCAAACACCCTCTCCCAACAACACAAGAGAAGACTCTACACATAGACATTACCAGATGGTCAGCACCGAAATCAGATTGATTCTATTCTTTGCAGTCAAAGATGGAGAAGCTCTATACAGTCAGCAAAAACAAAACTGGGAGCTGACTGTGGCTCAGATCATGAACTCCTTATTGCCAAATTCAGACTGAAATGGAAGAAAGTGAGGAAAACCACTAGACCATTCAGGTATGACCTAAATCAAATCCCTTATGATTATATAGTGGAAGTGAGAAATAGATTTAAGGGACTAGATCTGATAGATAGAGTACCTGATGAACTATGGACAGAGGTTCGTGACATTGTACAGGAGACAAGGATCAAGACCATCCCCATGGAAAAGAAAGGCAAAAAAGCAAAATGGCTGTCTGAGGAGGCCTTACAAATAGCTGTGAAGAGAAGAGAAACAAAACAAATGAGAAAAGAAAAGATATAAGCATCTGAATGCAGAGTTCCAAAGAATAGCAAGGAGAGATAAGAAAGCCTTCCTCAGCGATCAATGCAAACAAATAGAGGAAAACAACAGAATGGGAAAGCAGACTTCCCTGGTGGCTCAGATGGTAAAAAGTCTGCCTACAACACGGGAGACCCGGGTTCAATCCCTGGGTTGGGAAGATCTCCTGGAGAAGGAAATGGCAACCCACTCCAGTGTTCTTGCCAGGAAATCCCATGAATGGAGGAGCCTGTTAGGCTACAGTCCATGGGGTCGCAAAGAATCAGACACGACTGAGTGACTTCACTTCAGAGATCTCTTCAAGAAAATTAGAGATACCAAGGGAACATTTCATGCAATGATGGGCTCGATAAAGGACAGAAATGGTATGAACCTAGCAGAAGCAGAAGATATTAAGAAGAGGTGGCAAGAATACACAGAAGATCTGTACAAAAAATATCTTCATGACCCAGATAATCATGATGGTGTGATCACTGACCTAGAGCCAGACATCTTGGAATGTGAAGTCAAGTGGGTCTTAGAAAGCATCACTACCAACAAAGCTAGTGGAGGTGATGGAATTCCAGTTGAGCTATTTCAAATCCTGAAAGATGATGCTGTGAAAGTGCTGCACTCAATATGCCAACACATTTGGAAAATTCAGCAGTGGCCACAGGACTGGAAAAGGTCAGTTTTCATTCTAGTCCCAAAGAAAGGCAATGCCAAAGAATGTTCAAACTACTGCACAATTGCACTCATCTCACATGCTAGTAAAGTAATGCTCAAAATTCTGCAAGCCAGGCTTCAGCAATACGTGAACCGTGAACTTCCAGATGTTCAAGCTGATTTTGGAAAAGGCAGAGGAAACAGAGATCAAATTGCCAACATCTGTTGGATCATCGAAAAAGAAAGAGAGTTCCAGAAAAACATCTATTTCTGCTTTATTGACTATGCCAAAGCCTTTGACTGTGTGGATCACAAGAAACTGTGGAAAATTCTGAAAGAGATGGGAATACAGACCACCTGACCTGCCTCTTGAGAAACCTATATGCAGGTCAGGAAGCAACAGTTAGAACTGGACATGGAGCAGGCTGGTTCCAAATAGGAAAAAGTGTATGTCAAGGCTGTATATTGTCACCCTGCTTATTTAACTTCTATGCAGAGTACATCATGAGAAACGCTGGGCTGGGAGAAGCACAAGCTGGAATCAAGATTGCCGGGAGAAATATCAATAACCTCAGATATGCAGATGACATCACCCTTATGGCAGAAAGTGAAGAGGAACTAAAAAGCCTGTTGATGAAAGTGAAAGAGGAGAGTGAAAAAGTTGGCTTAAAGCTCAACATTCAGAAAATGAAGATCATGGCATCTGGTCCCATCACCTCATGGGAAATAGATGGGGAAACAGTAGAAACAGTGTCAGACTTTCTTTTCTTGGGCCCCCAAATCACTGCAGATGGTGATTGCAGCCATGAAATTAAAGATGCTTACTCCTTGGAAGGAAAGTTATGACCAACCTAGATAGCATATTGAAAAGCAGAGACATTACTTTCTCAACAAATTCCATCTAGTCAAATCTATGGTTTTTCTAGTGGTCATGTATGGATGTGGGAGTTGGACTGTGAAGAAAGCTGTGTGCCAAATAATTGATGCTTTTGTACTGTGGTGTTGGAGAAGACTCTTGAAAGTCCCTTGGACTGCAAGGAGATCCAACCAGTCCATTCTAAAGGAGATCAGTTCTGGGATTTCTTTGGAAGAACTGATGCTAAAGCTGAAACTCCAATACTTTGGCCACTTCATGTGAAGAGTTGGTTCATTGGAAAAGATCCTGATGCTGCAAGGGATTGGGGCAGGAGGAGAAGGGGGCGATATAGGATTAGATGGCTGGATGGCATCACCGACCTGATGGACATCAGTTTGAGTAATGTCTGGGAGTTGGTGATGGACAGGGAGGCCTGGTGTGCTGTGGTTCATGGGGTTACAAAGAGTCAGACACGACTGAGCGACTGGACTGAACTGACCTGTCATGGAGCATACAGGCCTTATGGTGGGACTAAAGGTAGGCTTCATGAGGGCTCATACCAGGGAGTACTACTCAGAACTGCTGCTGCCAGTGCCCTTCTCCCTGCATGAGCCACAGCCACCTCTTTCCTCTGTAGAAGACCCTCTAAGACTAGAAAGTATGTTTTACTCTGTTTTCTATGGGGTCACTGCTCTTTTTCCTTTGGTCCTGGTGCACACAGACGTTTTGTGTGTCCAAGTGGAGAGTCTCTTTTCTGGAAGTCCCATAATCACATTCTCCTGGCTTTTGAAATTAGATTCTCTGGGGATTCTTACTCCCTTTTTCATATCCCCAGGACGGGAAGCCTGATATGGGGCTAAGAACTTTCTCTTTAGTGGGAAAACTTTTGTGGTTCTCCAGTTTTCATGTTCCCCACTTGGTGGTTATGGGATTGAATTTTATCATTATTGTACCCCTTCTACCATCTCACTGTGGCTTCTTCTTTGTTTTCGGATGCAGAGTATCTTTTTAGGTAGTTCTAGTGTCTTCCTGTCTTTGGCCACCTCATGTGAAGAGTTGACTCACTGGAAAAGACTCTGATGCTGGGAGGGATTGGGGGCAGGAGGAGAAGGGGACGACAGCGGATGAGATGGCTGGATGGCATCACTGACTCTATGGACGTGAGTCTGAGTGAACTCCGGGAGATGGTGATGGACAGGCAGGCCTGGCGTGCTGAGATTCATGGGGTCGCAACGAGTCGGACACGACTGAGCGACTGAACTGACTGAGTGACTGAGTGTCTTCCTGGCAGTTGCTGTTGA
Source organism: Ovis aries (assembly GCF_016772045.2). NCBI lineage: Eukaryota > Metazoa > Chordata > Mammalia > Artiodactyla > Bovidae > Ovis > Ovis aries. Next base: position 46,964,115 of record NC_056056.1, read on the forward strand.
GCAGTTTCTTGTGATTTTGGTTTTGTCACAAGAAGAGATGAGCGCATGTCCTACTCTCGCATCTTGAACCAATCTTGAATTTATGCATTTTGGCACTGTATTTGATCTTGGGTGGCCTCAGAGGCTTAAAGCAGGATTTTAGTTCCCAGCCAGAGATTTAAGTCAGGCTGTGGCAGTGAGAGCGCTGAATCCTAACCACTTGACCACCAGGTACCAGTGGCCAGTGACAAGGTCCTGGTCCATCAGCTTTGTAGAAATGCATTTCCACATAGAGACAGAAAGTAGTGATATAAGAAAAGTGTTTATTAGCAGGAGAAAGAGTAGGTGTGGATAGACAAACAGGCAGGCACAGAAAGATTTGCGAAAAATAATTTCTTGTAAATTTATACATTTAATCAGAGCTCTTGTTTGTAATGTATTTGTACTGAGTTTTTCCTACTCTCTGAGTTTGCCAGACCATAAAAAATCAAACCATTTCACATTAGATGGTCAATGAATAATGTGTGTTAAGTATGCCATGTTGCAAGAGACATAAGAAGCGTGGGTTCAGTCCCTGGGTTGGGAAGGGATTATTCTTGCTTGGAAAATTCCATGGACAGAGGAGCCCAGGTGGCTAGAGTCCATGGGGTCACAAGTCATTGGACATGATTGTGTGACTGAGCCTGCATACGCTATGCTATATCTAGAAACAAAATTACATGTCAAAACCTTCATCTAATACACCGATGGAAATAAAATTAATAGTAGAAGGAACAATTTTTGAATGAAGTAATGTTATATGCCCAGCACTGTGATAAGCATTGTACATGGTTTATTTGTTACAGCAGCAGTTTGACTAATCCCTATCAATATTTCTATTTTAATAGCTGAGGAAGTTATAGCAAAATTCTTCATTTTTCTTATATTTGTAAGCCTATACTGAAAAAAAAATCTAAGCGTCTGTTATCAATATTAAAAAATATGATCTATTGAAAACAACTGATTTATATAAATAACAGCTGCTTCATGTTAGACAACCGTAGAATAGGGTAGACATCTCCTAACCCTGTTATTGACATTATGTCAAAGATTTTCCAAATTTCTGCCAACCCTCCTAATAAATGAGAGACTCCGCCACATTTTTCCTTGTTTGGTAATGATTGATGGTGTTTAATGGAACAGCACTGAAAACCTTGTTAACATCAGGATATATTTAATCTATTGCTCCTCCTTGATCTCCTAAGTCACTTTGAGATATAAGGAAATTAGATTAACCTGACATGATTCATTCTTTATCCAGCCTTGTTTATTACTCCCCAGTATGAGATAGCTGTTGGTGTTCATTTAACTCTTGCCAGTTGATTTTTGATGATAAATTCTATTTCCTCCCCCCCTTTTTTTTGCATTCCAATTTAGTTAAAATATGTAATTACTTTGTGATCCCTATTTTAAGTTGTGGAAAGTATAAGAGTATATTTAATTGTACTGATAGTTTTATTAAGAATTCTTAACATTTAATTTGATGATTTTCTCAGTTTAATGTGTATAGTAAAATGTACATATGATTCAATTAATATCTTCATTATCAGAAGCTGTTGGTCACTACCAACACATACAAAATTCAGTCCTTATTTTTAATCTCATTTAAATTAATTTCCTTCCATTCTTGATCAAGTGCAGCATTTTTTTTCCTTTTTTTTCAGATTACTATAGAGGAATTTAAAAAATAAAACTGAACACAAAAATAACATTCAAAGTTTTGCTTTCTCTGCATGGATCTTTCAAGTTTGATAATTTAGCTAAATGACCATTTTAGAATTATTTTTGAGAATCCATCACATTGTTCCTTATACTAAAAGCATTGTGATGAAAACAAAATGCATAATACATCATATTTGTCTTCAAAGAGCTTACAATGTTTTTAGTCAAAATAAACCAAGGATAGGTTAATATTCAGTCATCAAAGTGCATAGAGCTGAAAACCTTGATAGAAAACTTAGTCCCTTTGATGCCTTACACTCATTTTACAAATTAGGAAAAGGATACTTGCCATTCTATAGAGGGGTAGAATACAGAGGGGGTAGAACAGCTGTTGAATTCTTGTGATCATTTTAAATCTTACTCATTCAAAAAATGTACCTACAGCATGAGGCTCAGGGTGGAGCACAGATATTTATCACCTTTCTATTCATTTTCTGGTCCTATTGTCCACTAGTTGATCATACCTTTGGCTACTTGTTCAACAGTGCATACTATCCTTTCCATGCCACAACTTTCTAGCTATCACTTTTATAGAAGTCGCCTAACCAGTCCTTCTGGATGCCAAAGGTTTAAAGATCAAGCACTATTGGGACCAAAAAAAAAAAAAAAAAAAAACAAAAAACCCACCAAAAACCAAGATAATAATAAATTCTAATTAAATATTTAAAAACAGAAAGCAGAACAGAGGAGAGCAATTGTGTCTCAGAAAGAGCAGACAGTAGGGGTGTGAGGACACGGTTAAGAGGATGAACAGAGAGGTGCATAAATGTTCTGCCGTCCCTCTAGCTCCCTTGCAGAAATATGCACCCAGAATCTAATTTCCAAGTTGTCCCTGGATAATCCTTTGTTAATCTACTCTGAAGATGTCATCCTTTCAGTCAGTACTCTTCAGTTGAAGTTTTCTCAATTTGGCAGCACAAAAAAATGTATTAAACTAAGTAATGTAGGTAGAAAGTGTTTCACACATTTGTTGAATATAAATACAGTACACTTTACTATAGCTCTAAAAATTCTCTTTCTTTGCTTAGATTTTCTGATTATATCCTACTGTATTTAAATTTTTTTTTTCACCTTTTTAGGAAAAAGATGTTTAGTGTCTGTTTAGTTTTATACTTCTTCCTACACTTCTTAAAGTTTGTTGTAGGGGCTGGAATGTTTTCTCATCTAGCTATCAGTAGTTTTTAATGATTTTCCTAGACTCCTATGATGCTTAGACTACACTTCCAAGGATCGTCTCCTGTGATCTCCATTAGAGGCTTTTGAAATTTACTTTCAGCACAATATACTGAAAATTTCTAATGGTCTGAAAAATGCACAGAATGACATCAAGTTGAAGCGGCAGAGAGGAGCTCAACAAAAAACTCCTCTCCCAAAGTTCAAAGTCCTTTTATACATTCAGCTGACCATTCATAGCAATCCTTTCTTCTACTAAGGCATTGGAAGCAGCTTCTGAAGAATTTGCAGAGATTGCATCATTATATCTAGCTAGGCATATTGAAAACATACAAAAAACGTCATTCTAATATTACATGTTATATTTTGCTCCCAAGAGTAACCATGGAAGAAAACATATATCAAACTCTGAGGTCAATGAAATTCTGGTGGTTAAATAGGTGAGAATAAAAAAAGAGTATGTTTCCTGAATATTACCTTTTTATTGCCACAATGAGAGCATAAAAGTACTTTAGAAACATTAGATTTTTTTTCTGATACCAAAAAAAAAAAAAAAAGTAAAAGGAAGAAAAATGAATTTTCTTAAAAAATGTCCTTGGTATTTACACTTTTTGAAGAAAAAGGAGAAAATTACTTGCATCAAAGTAATTTTCTAGATCTTACAATTATATTTGTTATTTAAAGTTGTTTCCTGTACATTTGGTAATTTCCCTGGTTGATTAATTGGTATTTTGTCTTTATTAGAATGATTATAATTGCAAACTTTTATTTCTCCCTCCACCTGCAGAAACCTTTACGATGAATGAATGAATGAAGTCGCTCAGTTGTGTCTGACTCTTTGCAACCCCATAGACTGTAGCCTACCAGGCTCCTCTGTCCATGGGATTTTCCAGGCAATAGTGCTGGAGTGGATTGCCATTTCCTTCTCCAGGGGATCTTCCCAACCCAGGGCTCGAACCCGGGTCTCCCGCATTGTAGACAGAAGCTTTACCGTCTGAGCCACCAGGGAAGTCCTTTATGATAAATGAGAGATTGAATTTGCTTGAAATTTTAGGAGTTTGAGCCCAGTAAGAGCTAACTAACTTAAATTTAATTACAACTTATCTAACCTTTTACTGTTTTTCAGTATGATATGCAATAAGATTATCAATAAGATAATATAAATAATGATAATACAATTGATAGTCAAAAACATGAAGAAGGTAAAATAAGGATCATAAACAGGAACTATGAACAATTGTTCAACATCAGTTCAAATATTTCTATCAATGGACAAATAGTAGTCATAAAATATTTGCCAGTATTTAATGATATATATTAATAATATATTTTAATATGTAAAATTTGCATGATTATAAAAGGATATAATAAATCTGAAATAAAAGAGGAAGATATTGCAGAACTTAAGGTCAAATTTTTTTCATGAGGCAATCAGTTCAGTTCAATTCAGTTGCTCAGTCATGTCTGACTCTTTGCGACCCCATGAATCACAGCACGCCAGGCCTCCCTGTCCATCACCAACTCCCGGAGTTCACTCAAACTCATGTCCATTGAGTCAGTGATGCCATCCAGCCATTTTATCCTCTGTCGTCCCCTTCTCCTCCTGACACTAATTCCTCCCAGCATCAGAGTCTTTTCCAATGAGTAAACTCTTTGCACGAGGTGGCCAAAGTACTGGAGTTTCAGCTTTAGCATCAGTCCTTCCAAAGAACACCCAGGACTGATTTCATTTAGAATGGACTGGTTGGATCTCCTTGCAGTCTAAGGGACTCTCAAGAGTCTTCTCCAACATCACAGTTCAAAAGCATCAGTTCTTCGGCACTCAGCTTTCCTCACAGTCCAACTCTCACATCCATACATGACTACTGGAAAACCATAGCCTTGACTAGACGGACGTTTGTTGGCAAAGTAATGTCTCTGCTTTTGAATATGCTATCTAGATTGATCATAACTTTCCTTCCAAGGAATAAGCGTCTTTTAATTTCAAGGCTGCAATCACCATCTGCAGTGATTTGGAGGCCCAAGAAAAGAAAGTCTGACACTATTTCCCCTTCTATTTCCCATGAAGTGATGGGACCAGATGCCATGATAATCGTTTTCTGAATGTTGAGCTTTAAGCCAACTTTTTCACTCTCCTCTTTCACTTTCATCAAGAGACTTTTTAGTTCCTCTTCACTTTCTGCCATAAGGGTGGTGTCATCTGCATATCTGAGGTTATTGATATTTCTCCCGGCCATCTTGATTCCAGCTTGTGCTTCTCCCAGCCCAGCGTTTCTCATGATGTACTCTGCATATAAGTTAAATGAGCAGGGTGACAATATACAGCCTTGACGTATACCTTTTCCTATTTGGAACCAGCCTGTTCCATGTCCAGTTCTAATTGTTGCTTCCTGACCTACATACTGGTTTCTCAAGAGAGAGATCAGGTGGTCTGGTATTCCCATCTCTTTCAGAATTTTCCACAGTTTATTGTGATCCACACAGTCAAAGGCTTTGGCATAGTCAATAAAGCAGAAATAGATGTTTTTCTGGAACTCTCTTGTTTTATTTAGGATCCAGCAGATGTTGGCAATTTGATCTCTGGTTCCTCTGCCTTTTCTAAAACCAGCTTGAACATCTGGAAGCTCATGGTTCACGTATTGCTGAAGCCTGGCTTGGAGAATTTGGAGAATTACTTTACTAGCGTGTGAGATGAGTGCAATTGTTTGAGCATTCTTTGGCATTACCTTTTTTTGGGATTGGAATAAAAGTGACCTTTTCCAGTCCTGTGGCCACTGCTGAATTTTCCAAATGTGCTGGCATATTGAGTGCAGCACTTTCACAGCATCATGTTTCAGGATTTGAAATAGCTCAATTGGAATTCCATCACCTCCGCTAGCTTTGTTGGTAGTGATGCTTTCTAAGGCCCACTTGACTTCACATTCCAGGATGTCTGGCTCTAGGTGAGTGATCACACCATCATGATTATCTGGGTCATGAAGACCTTTTTTGTACAGTTCTTCTGTGTATTCTTGCCACCTCTTCCTAATATCTTCTGCTTCTGTTAGATCTATACCATTTCTGTCCTTTATCGAGCCCATCTTTGCATGAAATGTTCCCTTGGTATCTCTAATTTAATAATTCCTTACAAATAATTCCTCTGAAGCCAATGGAGGGAGAGGGTTTTTTCTTTTTTATTTGAAAAGTGTTTACTAAATTATGATGGTTTCTGCCATACAACAATGTAAATTAGACTTAGCATTCTGCTTCTTGAATCTCCTTTCCTCTCCCCACCCCATCCCACCCTTCTAACTTGTCACAGAGCACTGGATTGAGCTCTCTGTGTTGTACAGCAATTTCCCACTAGTGTCAGCTTTACACATTGTAATGTTATTTTTCAATACTACTCTCTCAATTTGTCCCACCCTCTCCTTCCTACACTGTGTCCACAAGTCTCTTCTCTATGTCTGCATCTCTATCAGCAGGAGAGTTTTGAAATACATAAAAAACTGGAGTTATTGTAGCTTGTCTTTTATCCATGTTCCCCAAATGTCTAATATTTCTAACATTTTTAATATTTCCAATATTAACTTCCTGCCATGAAAGAACAGAAAACCGGTATACTGATATATTTACTTCCCTTTCTCCAACCCTATGATCTTATGTGTTTATCATTTTTTTACATTAATAAGGTTCTTAAAGTATAATTTCTACAGTTATAGGACTTTTGTCATTTTAGTGATTCATTTTTATTTCTTCTTTCCTCCATGAAAGTGAAAAAGTGAGAGTGAAGTCGCTCAGTTGTGTCCGACTCATTGCGATCCCATGGACTGTAGCTCTCTAGGCTCCTCCGTCCATAGGATTTTCCAGGCAAGAGTACTGGAGTGGGTTTCCATTTCTTTCTCCAGAGGATCTTCCTGACCCAGGGATTGAACCCAGGTCACTTTACCGTCTGAGCCACCAGGGATGTCTTTCCTCCATACAGGCTTCATAATTTTGATGATCATGAATCTGTCACACAAGTGCTCAATAAATACTTCTTTTCCCTTTCCTTCCCACTGATAATACTGAGTGATTTGTTCCATTACAGATCAGATTTCTTTACTGGCTTTTCTTTTTTAAGCTAATCTTTACTCTTGCAGTGATTTCTCTGAGTCAATAGGTGGACATTTATATCTCTCTGAATATATTATGATGAATCATTAGAATTCTTTTTTCTCTGTGTCACATATAAGATTTGCGTGCTCAACAAAAACGCAAATCATTACTATTTTTTGTTACTCACATAAAATGCATTCCAAAGGGAGGGAGGAGAAAAATCTAAATTATGATGATTTAAAAGAACGTTCACTTCCCAGGCAACATACCAAGAAGATTATTTCACTGTAGCATAAAAATGACTGATGACCCTGTAGGAATATATCGTCTAAATATTTTGTCTTTGCAAAGTCCATATTAATATGACTAGTAAACATTTGGGATTTATATTATGCTTGATAAACTGAAGCATCATAAAAATAAAACACGTAGTTGATCTTCATTTTAGAAATGAATAAAAGGAATAAAATATGAAATACAGGAGGTTTTATATGACATTTTTGCATAGTTTAGAATTTTATTTTGGAGCAATACTTTTGCAAGAAAAATTGCATCCACACAGAAGTGACATATCTTTTGATAATTATTGCTCCCCTCAATTCCAAGTTTTGTAGCATCAATATAAGAAAGACTGATAACATACTTTTCTAATGTTTGTATCTTCTGTGGGCACACAGCTTTTCAATAAATGTGATTTTAGCAAATGTGATGTTCATCTTTGCAGTATACACAAAAAAATGGTAAGAGACTTGTAATAAGCAAGTGGTAGGAAAATCATAATGATCATAGCTTTAAAACGATTTTAAAGGCCAAATACGATGTCCCAGAATAATTTATGACACAATCTAAGACTTTTATTTCTAGTTAAAGATAGAGAAGACTAAGAAATGGGCAAACTAGAAACAAAACCCATAGAAAAGGGAAAATAAAACCCACACCCACATGTATAAGGTGCACACATCCAAGTATATTTTTAGGTTTTCAAATAAAATTAAAAAATGTCACTTATGTATTTTTGTAATATCTCTGAATTAAACATGTCCAAAACGATAACATCAGCAATAAATCGATTAAATCACAATACATTTTACATATTTTAACTACCAAAGAGTCTTTAATATACAAATATACTTAACAGTATTCATGTACTCTTTTGTAAATTTTGCTAACTGCTCACTATTGGAAAATTTTAGTGTTTTCAATGCCTTCAAAATTTTGGGAATTCTGAATTTTTGCTGTTCAATGAATGCCCTTTTCTGAAACTTTCTTATGTGCAAATCCATGCTATTTTATTTAGTCATATAATGGTAGTCACCATTTGTTTTATTAAATACTTAGCTTTTACTGAGAATTCATGAAATGCGAAAAGCATAAACATTTAGAATTTACAACAAAATATCAATCAATATCAGAAAAGTCTATGAAATTCTGATTTTGTCTAGCGTTCCTTGTGTTGAAAAATTAAAAAATGCCTGTTCTGGATATTATCTGAGCAGATAAGACTCTTCTGACAGAATAAAATAATATGACATGTTTATAGATCAGATGTGAAACTATTATAAACTGTACTCATGTCTGAGATAATTTTGTGCTAGTTAGATTAACCTCAAGTTTAAAACCTCTGCATTTCTTGTATGGCCAGAATTTTCCTCCCTAAATTTAAGCCATGAGCCCAGACTCTTTCTGCTTCAACTGGTTATTAAAAAGAAATGTTTTTTTATTTTTTAAAACTTTTTATTTTGTATTGAGATATAGTCAATTAACAGTGCCGTGGTAGTTTCAGGTGAACAGGGAAGGGACTCAGCCAAAGTAAGTTATTAAAAAAAAAAGACACTCCACTTTTAATGTCATGGCTGTGAATTAAAACCACATGGAAAGACAGTACTACTGTGAACAGTAGAGTTGTGATTTCTGAGAGAAGCTACTATCAATCAAGGGCTTGTGAGGCTATAGAGCACATCTCCTTCTGCCAAAGATGGTTAAATAGCTACCAGGAAATCCCTGGCGTTTCCCCCATAGAGATGTGCCAAGTAACAAACAATGGAAGCGCAACATAGACAAGAAACATAGACAAGAAACATAGACATGGACCTTGACTATTTGTGACCAGAAGAAAAAGTCCAGTTTGTGAGACCACAATTTTGTGTGGGCTTTACAGAAGTAGTAATTAGAGCCATTTCTATTATTTCATTTACCCCTTACATTTCTTTTAAAATGTTTAGCATTAAAACAGAACTAGATTTAACCATGGGGTGAGTGTTTATAAATTAAGCTCATCTAAAAATCATTTTGTAGTTAGGATCACATTCAGAATTTATCAATCATAAATATCAGCATATATCATTTTGGGCTTCTTGGCTCAGATGGTAAAGAATCTCCTTGCATTGTAGGAGATCCAGGTTTAATCCCTGGGTTGGGAAGATCTCCTGGAGAAGGAAATGGTAACCCACTCTAGTATTCTTGCCTGGAAAATTCCATGGACAGAGGAGCCTGGTGGGCTACCGTCCATGGGGTCACACAGAGTTGGACACAACTGAGCAACTAACATATAATTTTGACTGAGCAGCAGTCTTTCCTGTGAAATACAAATACTCTCAGAATCCAAATGTACTTTTAATTACCAATGTATTTATAAGTGACAAAACCACATTTAGCATACATTACAATTATAAGCAGTTTGATATTACCTGCAACAAATATAAACTAATATTTTATCTTTGTCCATCAACATGGACTTTATGGTGAAGCCCTCTAACTGCTTACATGTTGAGAAAATATGTTGATGATAGCTATCCTTATTTTGCTTTACTTATCCAAACACTTCTAATTTTGCTGCATTTTTAACCCACAGCAGGCTACTCTGAAAGGTAGAAAAGCTTGGTTTGACTCATGGGATTTGACTGTCTTTACTCTGTGTTTCCACAGTACTCTATAAAACACTTTGGCCTCTATTTCTTATATTCTAGCCGTTTGCTCTAATGTCTGATTTTACATCATTGCCCAATTCCAGGAAAGCTGGCTTTGTTTCTTTTTTTTTCTTATTCATTGTTGGATACGTCCTAGAAGCTGACTCAATACAGAGCTAATGTTGGCTCTTAAACATATTCAAAATTAGATAAATTAATTAGCCTAGCAAGATCCTGAAATATCTAACTTAAATTTAAGGCACATTCAAGCCACCACTGAGAAGCAAATAAATTTGTTTAATCACTAAAGTACAGAGCACAAGCATAACCCATGTAACTCCAGGAATTTCCTTCAGCAATCATTATAAAAATCATTTTCTATGCCATTTTTTTTGGGACCTGTTATCAAATATAAACCTGTGAAATAGAAGAATGGGCATAAAGATATAGCAAACAGATGAACATTTCTTAGAGTTGCAGACCAGTAAACCCACTTGTCATGATTAGTGAATCCATTTTATATTCTATCTCACTGGCCTCTCCAAAGCTCATGCCTCAAGTTCTGTTTTGCCTCTTAGAAGTATCTTCTAAATATTTTAATATCTTTTACTCTTGAATAATAAACATATAATGTTGGTAATTTTTTGTGAATAATTAAAAATACTAAAAGCATGTGAGACCAACAAGCAGGTGTATTACTTACAGTATTCTACTTTGTTCTTTCCATCTGTTTGAGTTTTTGATTCAACTTGACGGGAAGTAAATATGCTTAATTCCTGTGAAGAAAAAACGTCCCCTGGTGATTACTTTCAACTGGAGTAGGGAACATGATGTAAGAATGAAAGTCAGGATTTTATTTCACTTGCCCTGAAGATCTTGTCTCCCCAAGGGCAAAACATATTTCTGAGGAAAAAACGAGAATGCTGTTTTACTTGGTGCCATCAACTCAAAGTAAATGTATGTTGATCTTCAGTATTTGTTTATACATACAATCTTTAAATGTAATAAGAAATATAGAAACTTTACTCTAAAATATTTCATTGCCTGCCAAGAGGAATTTTACTCAGATTTATTGCTACATGGAGACAGGCATTTTCAAGAGGTTGTTTGATTTGACACCTGACTTTTCCTGTTTGTGAAGTGGGTAAATAATGCCTCCCTAATAAAATGTTCAGTTCAGTTCAGTTCAGTCGCTCAGTTGCGTCCGACTCTTTGCAACCCCATGAATCGCAGCACGCCAGGCCTCCCTGTCCATCACCAACTCCCAGAGTTCACTCAGACTCACGTTCATCGAGTCAGTGATGCCATCCAGCCATCTCATCCTCTGTCGTCTCCTTAAAATGTTTGTGAAGACTGCATGAGAATGTAAATATAAATTGAATGTGATATTTACATTAAAATGCCTAGAATGATTCTTCAAAAAGTGCAATTGCCTTGTAAATATTAATCTCACTAATCCATCCATTTCATTTTTAATTGAATTCATATTTATTTTTCCCCTCTATTCCATTGGGAAACTTAAAAAAAAATATGAGAGACAGTATTCAACTGTAATTTGAAAGATGCAGAAAAGAAACACCTACTAGTGTTGAGCAGTCATGGGACCAGTAGATTAGCTAGGACAATGAACCATACTGAAAGTTACAATCAAGCCTTTCTTCACTTCCTGTGATAGTACAGTTAGGTTGCAAAAATAAGATCCAGGTTTCCTTGAGATCTGCCACATTAAACCTTATCACTGCCTATGATTAAGCTAGATCATTTACACATAAGATTTTTGCTTGGAGTTGGAATTCTGAGTTCCTTGTGGATGCAAAATTGAGCAAGCAGAAGGATGATATAGAAAATATCTCTCTCCCCGAATGCATCAGGAATACATCTAGAGATGCAACAATCACCATAGAACACCAAGTGAATACTATTAGAAAACCTTGAACATTGGAAAGGACTGTAAAGATCCCCACATAATGGGTCTCTGAGGACAATTTCCCCCCCTTTGGTTTGTATATTGATTTTTTCCTTTTTTTTTTTTAAATCATTTTTGCCTATTTGTTTTATTTTATTTGCTTTATTCTTCCATTGGTTCTCTGCTTTGGTTTTTGGTTTGTTTGTTTTGTGTTTTCTTTGGAAATTTTTAAAAATTGTTTGATTTTGTTTTTAGATTCATTAGTTTATCTTGTTGGCATCTTGGTTTTTGTTTTCCTTGGTTTTGTTTTCATCACTTTTGTGTGTGATGTGTGTTTCTTTGCTTTTTCTGGTTTGTTTGATTTTGCTTTTACCATTTGTCTGAGGTTTTGTTCAACTTTTTAAAATTCTTTTTATTCTTAATTGGAGAATAATTGCTTTACAAAATTGTGTTGGTTTCTGCCATACATCAACATGAATCAGCCACAGGTATACATATGTCTCCTCCCTCTTGAACCTCCTTCCCACCTCCCTCCCCATCCACTCCACTAGGTTGCACAGATCACTGATTTTGGGTTCTTTGTGTCATACAGCAAATTCTCACTGGATCGCTGTTTTACATATGGTAAAGTATATATTTCAATGCTACTTCCTCAAATAATCCCACCATCTCCTTTCCCTACTGTGTACAATGTATGTCTGCATCTCCTTTGCTGACCTACAAATAGGATCATCAGTACCATCTTTATAGTTTCCATATGTATGCCTTAATATACAATATTTTTCTTTATTTTTCTGACTTAATTCACTCTGTATAATAGGCTCTAGGTTCATCCATCTCATCAGAACTTACTCAAATATATTCCTTTTTATAACTGAGTAATATTCCACTGTGTATATGTATCACAACTTCTTTATCTTTGATTTGTTGATGGACATCTAGGTTGCTTCTATGTCCTAGCTATTGTAAATAGTGCTGCAGTGAATACTGGGATACATGGGTTTTTTCACTTCTGGTTTCCTCAGGGTGTATGACCAGTAGTGAGATTGCTGGATCATAAAGTAGTTTTATTCTTGGTTTTTAAAGGAATCTCCATACTATTCTTCATAGTAGCTGTATCCATTTGCATTCCCACCAACAGTGCAAGGGGCTTCCCTTTCCTGCACATCTTCTCCAGAATTTATTGTTTATAAACACTTTGATGATGGCCATTCTGACAATTGTGAGATGACCCTTAGTTGTAGTTTTGATTTTCATTACTCTAATTATGAGTGGTGTTGAGCACCTTTTCATGTGTTTAATTAGTCATCTGTATGTCTTCCTTGGAGAAATGTCTGTTTAGGACAGACATTCTTTAGAGAAATGTCTTCTGACCGCTTTTTGATTGGGTTGTTTGTTTTTCAGATATTGAGCTAGATGTGTAGTTTGTATATTTTGGAGATTAATCCTTTGTTATTTACTTCATTTGTTATCTGATTCTTTACATAGAAAACCCAATAGAGTAGAGCCACAGGATATAAAATTAATACACAGAAATTCCTTGCATTCCTATACTCTAAGAATGAAAAATCAGAAAGAGAAATTAAGGAAACAATTTCATTCACCATTGCAGCAAAGAGAAATTGTTCTTTTTGCTACATATTATATATAAGTATATTAATACTTAGGAATAAGTTTACCTAAATAGAAAAAAGATTTGTATGGAGAAAACTATAAGACAGTGATGAAAGAAATCAAAGATGACACAAACAGATCGAGAGATATACCATGTTCTTGGATTGGAAGAATTAATATTGTGAAAATGAATATACTACTCAATGCAATCTATAGATTCAATGCAAACCATATAAAATTACCAAAGGCATTTTTCACAGAATTAGAAAAATTAATTCCATAATTTGTTTAACTTAAAAAAAAATCATCTTTATTGCCATGCCTAGAGGCTTTCACGGTGCTGGTTCCCCAAACAGATGTTTGGCCTGAAGCTCTGGGGTGGGAACAAAGTGTTCAAGAATCTGGAAGGCCCAGCCCAGAGGAATATTAATTGGTGAGCGCTCTCATTGAGATCTCTACCTCAAATCCAAGACCCAGTTCAACCCAGCTACCTGCAAGCCCCAGTGCTGGACACCTCACACCAAGCAACAAACAAGACAGGAATGCAAAAGTACTCATAACTAGACAGGCTATCTAAACTCATACTAAGCTCACAGACATGCCAATACACACCAGCTGACACTGCTCTGCCCATCAGAAGGAAAAAACTCAGCTCCACCCACCAGAAAACAAATACCAGTCCCTCCTCCCAAGGAAGCCTACACAAGCCACTGGACCAATCTCACCCACCAGGGGCAGAGACCAGAATCAAGAGGAGCAGTCTTGCAGTCTGTGGAAACGAGATCACAAACACAGTTAAACAAAATGAGAAGACAGAAAAATATGTATCAGATGGAGGATCAAGTTAAAAACCCACATGGCCAAATAAATGAAGAGGGAAAAGGCAATCTACCTGAAAAATAATTCAGAGTAATGATAGTAAAGATGATCCAAAGTCTCAGAAATAGAATGGTGGCACAGATCGAGAAGATACAAGAAATGTTTAACAACTTAGAAGAATTCAAAAACAATCAGTGATGAATAGCATAATAATTGATATGAAAAAGATACTAGAAGGAATCAATAGCAGAATAACTGAGGAAGAAGAACAGATAAGTGAGCTGGAGGAAAGAATGGTGGAAATAACCAAAGTAGAGCAGAATAAATAAAAAAGAAATGAGGGCAGTCTCAGAGACCTCTGGGAAATATTAAATGCACCAACATTTGAAAGATAGGGGTCACAGAAGAAGAAGAGAAAGTTTCTGTGAAAAAATATGAAGACATTATAGTTAAATTTCCCTAACATGGGAAAGGAAGTAGTCAATCAAGTCCAGGAAGCACAGTGAAACTTATTATACAGGGTAAATCCAAAAAAGAAAAATGCCAAGACATGTATTAGTCAAATTAACAAAACCAGCAAGAGATAAGCAACAAATAGCATACAACTGAATCCCCAAAAGGTTAACAGCTAATCTTTCGGCAGAAACTCTGTAGGCCAGAAGGGAGTTGCAGGATATATTTAAACTGATGAAAGGGAAAAACCTACAACCTACAAATATTACACTCCACAGCAAGAATCTCATTTAGATTTGATGAAGAAATAAAAAGCTTTACAGATAAGCAAAAGTTAAGAAAATTCAGCATCACAAAACCAACTGTACAACAAATGCTAAAGGAACTTCTCCTGGCAGGAAACACAAGAGAAGGAAAAGACTTACAAGGACAAACCCAAGCAATTAAGAAAATGGTGATAGGAACATACATCTAGATAACTGTCTTAAATGTAAATGGATTAAATGCCCCAACCAAAAGACACAGACTGGCTGAATGGTTACAAAAATAAGACTTGTATATATGCTGTCTACAGGAGACACATTTAAGACCTATGTAATATATACAGATTGAAAGTGAGGAGTTGGAAAAAGATATTACATGCAAATGTAAATTAAAAGAAAGTTGGAGTAGTAATACTCATATCAGACGAAATGCAGTTTAAAACAAAGACTGTTGCAAAAGACAAGGAAGGACACTATATAAGGATCAAGAGATCAATCCA
Organism: Ovis aries; assembly: GCF_016772045.2. NCBI lineage: Eukaryota > Metazoa > Chordata > Mammalia > Artiodactyla > Bovidae > Ovis > Ovis aries. Next base: position 46,979,566 of record NC_056056.1, read on the forward strand.
AAAAGAAGACATAACAATTGAAAACATTTATACATGCAACATACAAGCAGCTCAATACATAAGGCAGATGCTAACAGGCATACAAGGGGAAATTCACAGTAGCACATTAATAATAATGGACCTGAAGTCAGGCAAGTTGATTCCTCCAGTTCCATTCTTCTTTCTCAAGATTGCTTTGGCTATTCGAGGTTTTTTGTATTTCCATACAAATCTTGAAATTATTTGTTCTAGTTCTGTGAAAAATGTGGCTGGTAGCTTGATAGGGATTGCATTGAATTTGTAAATTGCTTTGGGTAGTATACTCATTTTCACTATATTGATTCTTCCAATCCATGAACATGGTATATTTCTCCATCTATTAGTGTCCTCTTTGATTTCTTTCATCAGTGTTTTATAGTTTTCTATGTACAGGTCTTTAGTTTCTTTAGGTAGATATATTCCTAAGTATTTTATTCTTTTCGTTGCAATGGTGAATGGAATTGTTTCCTTAATTTCTTTTTCTACTTTCTCATTATTCGTGTATAGGAATGCAAGGGATTTCTGTGTGTTGATTTTATATCCTGCAACTTTACTATATTCATTGATTAGCTCTAGTAATTTTCTGGTGGAGTCTTTAGGGTTTTCCATGTAGAGGATCATGTCATCTGCAAACAGTGAGAGTTTTACTTCTTCTTTTCCAATTTGGATTCCTTTTATTTCTTTTTCTGCTCTGATTGCTGTGGCCAAAACTTCCAGAACTATGTTGAATAGTAGCGGTGAAAGTGGACACCCTTGTCTTGTTCCTGACTTTAGGGGAAATGCTTTCAGTTTTTCACCATTGAGGATAATGTTTGCTGTGGGTTTGTCATAGATAGCTTTTATTATGTTGAGGTATGTTCCTTCTATTCCTGCTTTCTGGAGAGTTTTTATCATAAATGGATGTTGAATTTTGTCAAAGGCCTTCTCTGCATCTATTGAGATAATCATATGGTTTTTATTTTTCAATTTGTTAATGTGGTGAATTACATTGATTGATTTGCGGATATTGAAGAATCCTTGCATCCCTGGGATAAAGCCCACTTGGTCATGGTGTATGATCTTTTTAATGTGTTGTTGGATTCTGATTGCTAGAATTTTGTTGAGGATTTTTGCATCTATGTTCATCAGAGATATTGGCCTGTAGTTTTCCTTTTTTGTGACATCTTTGTCAGGTTTTGGTATTAGGGTGATGGTGACTTCAGGCTCTACTACAAAGCCACAGTCATCAAGACAGTATGGTACTGGCACAAAGACAGACATATAGATCAATGGAACAAAATAGAAAGCCCAGAGATAAATCCACACACCTATGGACACCTTATCTTTGACAAAGGAGGCAAGAATATACAATGGAGTAAAGACAATCTCTTTAACAAGTGGTGCTGGGAAAACTGGTCAACCACTTGTAAAAGAATGAAACTAGATCACTTTCTAACACCGCACACAAAAATAAACTCAAAATGGATTAAAGATCTAAATGTAAGATCAGAAACTATAAAACTCCTAGAGGAGAACATAGGCAAAACACTCTCAGACATAAATCACAGCAGGATCCTCTATGATCCACCTCCCAGAATTCTGGAAATAAAAGCAAAAATAAACAAATGGGATCTAATTAAAATTAAAAGCTTCTGCACAACAAAGGAAACTATAAGCAAGGTGAAAAGACAGCCTTCTGAATGGGGAGAAAATAATAGCAAATGAAGCAACTGACAAACAACTAATCTCAAAAATATACAAGCAACTTATGCAGCTCAATTCCAGAAAAATAAACGACCCAATCAAAAAATGGGCCAAAGAACTAAATAGACATTTCTCCAAAGAAGACATACGGATGGCTAACAAACACATGAAAAGATGCTCAACATCACTCATTATTAGAGAAATGCAAATCAAAACCACAATGAGGTACCACTTCACACCAGTCAGAATGGCTGCGATCCAAAAATCTGCAAGCAATAAATGCTGGAGAGGGTGTGGAGAAAAGGGAACCCTCCTACACTGTTGGTGGGAATGCAAACTAGTACAGCCACTATGGAGAACGGTGTGGAGATTCCTTAAAAATTGCAAATAGAACTACCTTATGACCCAGCAATCCCACTGCTGGGCATACACACCGAGGAAACCAGAATTGAAAGAGACACATGTACCCCAATGTTCATCGCAGCACTGTTTATAATAGCCAGGACATGGAAACAACCTAGATGTCCATCAGCAGATGAATGGATAAGAAAGCTGTGGTACATATACACAATGGAGTATTACTCAGCCGTTAAAAAGAATTCATTTGAATCAGTTCTGATGAGATGGATGAAACTGGAGCCGATTATACAGAGTGAAGTAAGCCAGAAAGAAAAACACCAATACAGTATACTAACACATATATATGGAATTTAGGAAGATGGCAATGACGACCCTGTATGCAAGACAGGGAAAGAGACACAGATGTGTATAACGGACTTTTGGACTCAGAGGGAGAGGGAGAGGGTGGGATGATTTGGGAGAATGCCATTCTAACATGTATACTATCATGTGAATTGAATCGCCAGTCTATGTCTGACGCAGGATGCAGCATGCTTGGGGCTGGTGCATGGGGATGACCCAGAAAGTTGTTATGGGGAGGGAGGTGGGAGGGGGTTCATGTTTGGGAATGCATGTAAGAATTAAAGATTTTAAAATTTAAAAAATAAAAAACTAAAATTAAAATTAAAAAAAAAAAAAATAATAATGGACCTTAAGATCCCACCTACATGAATGGATAGATCTTCCAGACAGAAAGTAAAAAAAAAAAAAAAAAAGCACAACCCTTAAATGGCACATTAGATTAGATAGTCTTAATTGATATTTATAAGACATTCCATCCAAAAGCAGTAGAATACACTTTCTTAAGTGTACATGGAACATTCTCAAAAATACATCACATCTTTGGTCCCAGATTAAGCCTCAATAAATTTAAGAAAATTGAAATCATATCAAGCATCTGTTAGGACCATACAATATTATGACATTAGATATCAATTGTAGGAATAAAACTGTAAAAAACCAGACACACGGAGGCTAAACAATGTACTACTTAATAACTAAGAGGTCACTAGAAACTACTTAGAAAAAATGACAATGAAAACACAATGACCCTAAACCTATGGAATGCAACAAAAGCTATTCTAAGAGAGAAGTTTATAATAATACAATCCTACCTCAATAAATAAGAAAAATCTCACTCAACTAAACATTACACCTGAACCAGTTAGAGAAAGTAGAAAGAAAAAAGGGAAAAAAAAAACTTAGTGGAAGGAAAGAAATAATAATGATTAGAACGGAAATAAATGAAAAAGAAATTGAAAACGATAGCAAGGATCCATGCAACTAAATCTGGTTCTTTGAGAAGATAAATGAAATTGATAAACCATCAGCCAGATTCCTCAAGAGAAAAATGGAGAAGATGGAAATCAGTAAAACAGAAATGAAAAAAGTTATAAGAGACCATGTAGAAATACAAAAGATCATAACAGATTACTACGAGCAACCATAAGCTAATAAACTGGAGAACCTGGAAAAAAAATGGACTAAGTCTTAGAAAACCATCATTTGAGAAGACACATATACCTCAGTGTTTACTGCAGCACTATTTACAATATCCAGGACATTGAGGCAACCTAAATGTTCATTGACATATGAATGGATAAAGATGGGGTGCATATATACAATGGAATATGACTCAGCCACACAAAGAAGGAAAATTGGGTCATTTGTAGTGATGTGGATGGACCTAGAGTCTGTCATATGGACAGAAGTTTTTCAGGAATCAAAAGAAATATATATTAACACATACATACGGAATCTAGAAAAATGGTACAGACTGACCTATTTGTAGGGCAGTAATATAGACCCCATGAATCACAGCACTCCAGGCCTCCCTGTCCATCACCAACTCCCGGAGTTCACTCAGACTCACATCCATCGAGTCAGTGATGCCATCCAGCCATCTCATCATCTGTCGTCCCCTTCTTCTCCTGCCCCCAATCCCTCCCAGCATCAGGGTGTTTTCCAATGAGTCAAGTCTTTGCATGAGGTGGCCAAACTACTGGAGTTTCAGCTTTAGCATCAGTCCTTCCAAAGAAATCCCAGGGATGATCTCCTTCAGAATGGACTGGTTGGATCTCCTTGCAGTCCAAGGGACTCTCAAGAGTCTTCTCCAATATCACAGTTCAAAAGCATCAATTCTTTGGCGCTCAGCTTTCTTCACAGTCCAACTCCCACATCCATACATGACCACTGGAAAACCATAGCCTTGACTAGTCGGACCTTTGTTGGCAAAGTAATGTCTCTGCTTTTGAATATGCTATCTAAGTTGGTCATAACTTTTCTTTCAAGGAGTAAGCATCTTTTAATTTCATGGCTGCAGTCACCATCTGCAGTGATTTTGGAGCCCAGAAAAATAAAGTCTGCCACTGTTTCCACTGTTTCCACTGTTTCGCAGAGTCAGACATGACTGAGCGACTGAACTGAACTGAACTGAACTGAATATAGATGCAGATTTAGGGAATGGGCATGTGGACGCAGCAGGGGAAGGGGAAGTTGGGTTGAACTGGGAGAGTAGCACTGAGATACATACACCACCGTATGTAAAATACAGAGCTGACGGGAAGCTGCTGTATAGCACAGGGAGCTCAGCTTGGTGCTCTGTGATGACCTAGAGGGGTGGGATGGGGGACGGAGGCTCTCGAGGGAAGGGGTGAGTGTATACATATAGCTGAGTCATGGAAGAGAAAATAGCAATCCACTCCAGTATTCTTGCCTGGAAAATTCCATGGACAGAGGAGGCTGGTGGGCTATGGTCCATGGGATCACAAAGTCAGACACAGCTAAGCATGAAGGCATGTATCTGATTCACTTTATTGTACAGCAGACACTAACACAACCTTGTAAAGCAGTTATACACCAAGAAAAAAGAGGAAAAAGTTGGAAAGCATCTCACTCACATTAGACAAATACTTATGTGCTAGAGAAAAAGCCCTTGCACTTCTAAATTACAGGGTAGATATAAAGGACTTCAGGAGAAAATGGATGTGTCCAGTTTGTCCAGGGTAATATTTAAATAGATTCTGGTACATCCACATAACAAAATGTTAATAGCTATAAAGGGTGTTTTCAAGAATAGTTAATGAGAATATGTGCAGTATAATGTGAAATAACGAATGTAGAGTCATTCTAGTCTGTCATTCTGGTGTCTAGTCAATCTAGTACAGCGTCAGAACCCAGTTTATAGATGCATCTATGTATGTGTGAGTAGAGCCTTGAGAAACGTATGCATCTGTGTATGTTCAGTTACTGGAGTCAGGTCTGACTCTTTGTGACACTATGGACTGTCGCCTGCCAGGTTCCTCTGTCCATGCGATTTTCTCAGCAAAAATATAGGAGTGAATAGCCATTTACTCCTCTAGAGGATTTTTATCTAATGTTAAATGTAGCTATTTCTGGATAACTGGATTATGAAAAAAAGCTTTGTAACTTCATGAGATTTAACAAATTCTCAATAATGATCATGTATAATGTATTTATTAAATATATTATTATACAGGCAAGTATTAAAACTTTAAAGATATGGTGTCTTAGCAAAGAAAAAAGATGCTGAGAAGCCTGCAGTGATGCACTTGTTAGCACTCTCAGCACAGGCAGATGGAGCAGATGAAAGTAAAAGAAGTCTCAGATGTGAAAAAGAAAATTCACTGGAACCTGCCTCTCCATGAAACTTATGTCTGCTTCTTTGTTGAGCTTTTAGCTCTATTTTTGTGTATGTGTGTATAAAAATACTGTACTAATTTATTACTATATTAATTAAGCAAACTAAACATGAATTGATTTATAACAAATATTTGGAAGGACATGGGAGAAGAAAGCACTTTTTAAGATTAAAAAGTGGAATTACGACTGTTAGTGATGAACCAACCACTTCTTTACTCCCTCCATATTTAATCCTAGACCCTTAGCTGCCTTCCTTCTTTAGGGGTGTGCAGTTGAGTAGCCTCCTGATTCTCTGGGTGCCCACCAGAGAGGCTTGATCTCACTGTTTTTCTGTAAATGTAATGTCTGCCATTTCCATTGTGATGCATGCCATTGAAAAACAAGCGGACTTGAGATCATCACCGCACTTTTTCTATTTTGCATCATGTTGACAACTTAAATTGTCCCCTAACAGCACAGTCCTTTCATGACTTTTTGATGAAGATTTGTTTTAGTGGATTAAGAATTCTTCATCTTGGCCTCACCCTTTCCTTTTTTTAAAAAATGTAAACATAACTTTTATTTATTTTTTTTACTTTACAATATTGTATTGGTTTTGCCATACATTGACATGAATCAACCATGGGGGTACATGTGTTCCCCATCCTGAACCTCCCTCCCACCTCCCTCCCCATCCCATCCTTTTGGGTCATCCCAGTGCACCAGCCCCGAGCACCCTGTATCATGCATCGAACCTGGACTGGCAATTCGTTTCACATATGGTAATATACATGTTTCAATGCCATTCTCCCAAACCATCCCACCCTCACCCTCTCCCACAGAGTCCAAAAGACTGTTTTATACATCTGTGTCTCTTTTGCTGTCTTGCATACAGGGTTATCATTACCATCTTTCTAAATTCCATATATATGCATTATTATACAGTATTGGTGTTTTTCTTTCTGGCTTACTTCACTGTGGTCTTGTTCTTGACATTCAAATTTTATTTTCCTTAAGAAATTCAAAGACTGAATTACTGCCATTTAACAAAGAGGAACAGATCCTGAAATAACAAAGGACTACACAGATTTTTCCTGAAAAGTTGATGGAGAACTGATGGCATTAATTCTGTTTCTTTTCAGAATGATTCTTTACCCACATGGCTGTTTCCCTCCTGTTCAAAATAATCCAAAACAGAAGCAAGTAAGTTTCAGAATTACTGGAAGCTCAGCTTGTAATCACTGAGCAAGTTAATTAAGAGAACACATTTATCACATTTATATCAATATGACTATAATTTTTTTAAAAACAAATTCCATCTGTAATGAATGTAGACAACCATGTACTCATTGACAAAGGCCAGAAGGTTGGATAGCTCTCTCTCTCTCTCTTTTTGTTTTTTTTCAAAATTGCCTTTATCCTTACTAAGCCACTGTTTTCTCATTTAGATAGGTATACAATAATGGAACTTTTAATATTTTAAGAGCTTGATTATGTACCTCATTTCATTCAGACAAGAGGAGAAATTGGTGCCAAGCTCCAAAGTATTTTAGAAGAGTAGACTACCTTATAGATACAAGGTTATAGTGGAGTCTCATGCCATGAAGACAGGTGGAATGTAATGTTTTCAGTGAAAGAAATAAGGTATACATGGGCATGAAGTAAGCAACTTGTGTTCTGATTGTTTCTTTGATTTGCCTTGAACCCCATTATCTTTGCAGAATGTGGTAGGCAGCCCTCTACTGTGGTTGAGACACCACCGCCTTTGGGAAGTCACACAGGAGTCAGGATAAAGACTAATGGAAATAAGAATCTGCTTATCTGTCCCACAGGAACGGTGGCTGTGGGGGCAGGAGTGGCAGAGAGGACATACCCCATGTCCAAGGTCAGGAGCGGCGGCTGAGAGGAGAGACCCCATGTCCAAGGTAAGGAGCAGCGGCTGCACTTTGCTGGAGCAGCCATGAAGAGATACCCCACGTCCAAGGTAAGAAAAACCCAAGTAAGACAGTAGGCACTGAGAGAGGGCATCAGAGGGCAGACAGACTGAAACCACAGTCACAGAAAACTAGCCAATCTAATCACATGGACCACAGCCTTGTCTAACTCAATGAAACTAAGCCATGTTGTGTGGGGCCACCCAAGATGGGCAGGTCGTGGTGGAGAGGTCTGATGGAATGTGGTCCACTGGAGAAGGGAATGGCAAGCCACTTCAGTATTCTTGCCTTGAGAATCACATGAACAGTATGAAAAGGCGAAAAGATAGGATACTGAAAGATGGACTCCCCAGGTCAGTAGGTGCCCAGTATGCTACTGGAGATCAGTGGAGAAATAACCCTAGAAAGAATGAAGGGATGGAGCCAAAGCAAAAACAACACCCAGTAGTGGATGTGACTGGTGATATTGCATAGGAACCTGGAACGTTAGGTCCATGAATCAAGGCAAATAAGGAGTGGTCAAACAGGAGATGGCAAGAGTGAACGTCAACATTCTAGAAATCAGCAAACTAAGATGGATTGGAATGGGTGAATTTAACTCAGATGACCATTAATTATATCTACTATTGTGGGCAGGAATCCCTTAGAAGAAATGGAGTAGCCATCATGGTCAACAAAAGAGTCCAAAATGCAGTACTTGGATGCAATCTCAAAAATGACAGAATGATCTCTGTTCATTTCCAAGGCAAACCATTCAATATCACAGTAATCCAAGTCTATGCCCTGACCAGTAACGCTGAAGAAGCTGAAGTTGAACGGTTCTGTGAAGACCTACAAGACCTTTTAGAACTAACACCCCCAAAAGATTTCCTTTTCATTATAGGGGACTGAAATGCAAAAGCAGGAAGTCAAGAAACTCCTGGAGTAACAGGCAAATTTGGCCCTGGAATACAGAATGAAGCAGGGCAAAGACTAATAGAGTTTTGCCAAGAGAACGTACTATTGATAGCAAACACCCTCTTCCAACAACACAAGAGAAGACTCTACACATGGACATCACCAGATGGCCAACACCAAAATCAGATTGATTCTATTCTTTGCAGCCAAAGATGGAGAAGCTCAATACAGTCAGCAAAAACAAGACCTGGAGCTGACTGTGGCTCAGATCATGAACTTATTGCCAAATTCAGACTGAAATGGAAGAAAGTGGGGAAAACCACTAGACCATTCAGGTATGACCTAAATCAAGTCCCTTATGATTATACAGTGGAAGTGAGAAATAGATTTAAGGGACTAGATCTGATAGACAGATGAACTATGGATGGAGGTTTGTGACATTGTACAGGAGACAGGAATCAAGACCATCTCCAAGAAGAAGAAATGCAAAAAAGCAAGATGGTTGTCTGAGGAGGCCTTACAAATAGCTATGAAAAGAAGAGAAGCCAAAAGCAAAGGAGATAAGGAAAGATATCCATTTGAATGCAGAGTTTCAAAGAATAGCAAGGAGAGATAAGAAAGCCTTCCTCAGTGATCAGTGCAAAGAAATAGAGGAAAAGAATAGAAGGGGAAAGACTAGAGAGCTCATCAAGAAAATTAGAGATACCAAGGAACATTTCATGCTAAGATGGGCTCAATAAAGCACAGAAATGGTAAGGACCTAACAGAAGCAGAAGATATTAAGAAGAGGTGGCAAGTATACACAGACAAACTGTACAAAAAAGATCATCATGGCTCAGATAATCACGATGGTGTGGTCATTCACCTAGAGCCAGATATCCTGGAATGTGAAGTCAAGTGGGCCATAGAAAGCATGACGAACAAAGCTAGTGGAGGTGATGGAATTTCAGTTGAGCTGTTTCAAATCCTGAAAGATGATGCTGTGGAAATGCTGCACTCAATATGTCAGTAAATTTGGAAAACTCAGCAGTGGCCACAGGACTGGAAAAGGTCAGTTTTCATTCCAATCCCAATAAAAAGGCAATGCCAAAGAATGCTCAAACTACCACACAATTGTACTCATCTCACACGCTAGTAAAGTAATGCTCAAAATTCTGCAAGCCAGGCTTCAGCAATACGTGAACCATGAACTTCCCGATGTTCAAGCTGGTTTTAGAAAGGGCAGAGGAACCAGAGATCAAATTGCCGACGTTCGCTGGATCATGGAAAAAGCAAGAGAGTTCCAGAAAAACATCTATTTCTGCTTTATTGACTATGCCAAAGCCTTTGACTGTGTGGATCACAAGAAACTGTGGAAAATTCTGAAAGAGATGGGAATACCAGACCACCTGACCTGCCTCTTGAGAAATCTGTATGCAGGTCAAGAAGCAACAGTTAGAACTGGACATGGAACAACAGACTGGTTCCAAATAGGAAAAGGAGTACATCAAGGCTGTATATTGTCACCCTGCTTATTTAACTTATATGCAGAGTACATCATGAGAAATGCTGGTCTGGGAGAAGCACAAGCTGGAATCAAGATTGCTGGAAGAAATATCAGTAACCTCAGGTGTGCATTAGACACCACCCTTATGGCATAAAGTGAAGAAGAACTAAAGAGCTTCTTGATAAAAGTGCAAAAGGAGAGTGAAAAAGTTGGCTTAAAGCTCAACATTTAGAAAACTAAGATCATGGCATCTGGTCCCAACACTTCATGGGAAGTAGATGGGGAAACAGTGGAAACAGTGGCTGACTATTTTGGGGGGCTCCCAAATCACTGCAGATGGTGATTGCAGCCATGAAATTAAAAGAAGCTTACTCTTGGAAGGAAAGGTATGACCAACCTAGATAGCATATTAAAAAGCAGAGACATTACCTTTGTCAACAAAGGTTCGTCTAGTCAAGGCTATGGTTTTTCCAGTAGTCATGTATGAATGTGAGAGTTGTACTATAAAGAAAGCTGAGCGCCGAAGAACTGATGCTTTTGAACTGTGGTGTTGGGGAAGACTCTTGAGAGTCCCTTGGACTGCAAGGAGATCCAACCAGTTCATCATAAAGGAGATCAGTCCTGGGTGTTCTTTGGGAGGACTGATGCTGAAGCTGAAACTCCAATACTTTGGCCACCTGATGTGAAGAGCTGACTCATTTGTAAAGACCCTGATGCTGGGAAAGATTGAGGGCAGGAGAATAAGGGGACGACAGAGGATGAGATGGTTGGATGGCATCACCAACTAAATGAATATAAGTTTGGGTAAACTCCGGGAGTTGGTGATGGACAGGGAGGCATGGTGTGCTGCAGTTCATGGGGTCGCAGAGTTGGACATGACTGAGTTACTGAACTGAACTGTTTGTCTACTCCTCTCTAAGCTAAGAGGCAAGACTATTTCTTAGATCCTCTAGTATGTGAGCAAGCATGTTTACATAGAAAGAAGATGAGGTTGAATTTATAAGGTAAAAGCCACCTATCAATTGGTCAGTTTCTTATCTTTCTAACTCATTTAGCTCCAGGATGAGTGAGTTAAAATCCTGTTCCTGTCATTCATAGTGGTGTTATATGGTTATACTTTAAGCTATCCTGACCATCAGTTTCCTCATCTGTAAAATAAGGCTACTACTTAGAGCTTCCCTCAGAGTGTTGCAGTGATGATTAAATGAGTCAGCACATGCCAAGGAGGGTCTAGCACTTGCTGTGTACTGGGTGTGTTTGTCTTTTATCATTCTCTTTCTCTCTTTAACTGGTTGAATAATCTGTGTTCTGAGAGATTTCTGTTCTGACAGAAATCTCTGAACATTTCTTTACTTAGAGAAATGATTAATCATTTCAAAACATCAAGTTTATTGTCTCATCTAAATTACTGCTAGTTTATACCCAGCTTGGGTATAGTCTTTAGCTAACAGAAGTGATATGGTACCATGGACATACTGTGGATTTATGAGAATGCAGAGCAATTGCTCTGTGATCTCCACCAGATCAAATCTCAAATAAGTAAGCATTACAGCAGATTGACTAGTTTAAAAAGTTTTCATTTCATTAATATTATTTTTGTGCTTAAAATGTTTCTGTTTCATTAGAATTTATCTCAGATACACAAGATTGCTTGGTTCATGGTACACTGGAAGCATTGGTTGGCAAACTTTTCAGTCATTTTAATGTTATTTTTATTTCATCCAATATCACCTATTTACTTATTTCCCTCTCCTATAAAGGCCTTGGGCTAGTCATTACCTGTTGCCCCTTAGATCCAACAAGTCTGCATTCCCCCTGCATTCCCTTGGCCTGCATTTTATTTTATTTTTTTTTAGTTTTTTATTTTTTAAATTTTAAAATCTTTAATTCTTACATGCATTCCCAAACATGAACCCCCCTCCCACCTCCCTCCCCATAACATCTTTCTGGGTCATCCCCATGCACCAGCCCCAAGCATGCTGCATCCTGCGTCAGACATAGACTGGCGATTCAATTCACATGATAGTATGCATGTTAGAATGTCATTCTCCCAAATCATCCCACCCTCTCCCTCTCCCTCTGAGTCCAAAAGTCCGTTATACACATCTGTGTCTCTTTCCCTGTCTTGCATACAGGGTCGTCATTGCCATCTTCCTAAATTCCATATATATGTGTTAGTATACTGTATTGGTGTTTTTCTTTCTGGCTTACTTCACTCTGTATAATCGGCTCCAGTTTCATCCATCTCATCAGAACTGATTCAAATGAATTCTTTTTAACGGCTGAGTAATACTCCATTGTGTATATGTACCACAGCTTGCTTATCCATTCATCTGCTGATGGACATCTAGGTTGTTTCCATGTCCTGGCTATTATAAACAGTGCTGCGATGAACATTGGGGTACATGTGTCTCTTTCAATTCTGGTTTCCTCGGTGTGTATGCCCAGAAGTGGGATTGCTGGGTCATAAGGTCGTTCTATTTGCAATTTTTTAAGGAATCTCCACACTGTTCTCCATAGTGGCTGTACTAGTTTGCATTCCCACCAGCAGTGTAGGAGGGTTCCCTTTTCTCCACACCCTCTCCAGCATTTATTGCTTGCCGATTTTTGGATCGCAGCCATTCTGACTGGTGTGAAGTGGTACCTCATTGTGGTTTTGATTTGCATTTCTCTAATAATGAGTGATGTTGAGCATCTTTTCATGTGTTTGTTAGCCATCCGTATGTCTTCTTTGGAGAAATGTCTATTTAGTTCTTTGGCCCATTTTTTGATTGGGTCGTTTATTTTTCTGGAGTTGAGCTGCAGAAGTTGCTTGTATATTTTTGAGATTAGTTGTTTGTCAGTTGCTTCATTTGCTATTATTTTCTCCCATTCAGAAGGCTGTCTTTTCACCTTGCTTATATTTTCCTTTTGTTGTGCAGAAGCTTTTAATTTTAATTAGATCCCATTTGTTTATTTTTGCTTTTATTTCCAGAATTCTGGGAGGTGGATCATAGAGGATCCTGCTGTGATTTATGTCTGAGAGTGTTTTGCCTATGTTCTCCTCTAGGAGTTTTATAGTTTCTGATCTTACATTTAGATCTTTAATCCATTTTGAGTTTATTTTTGTGTGCGGTGTTAGAAAGTGATCTAGTTTCATTCTTTTACAAGTGGTTGACCAGTTTTCCCAGCACCACTTGTTAAAGAGATTGTCTTTACTCCATTGTATATTCTTGCCTCCTTTGTCAAAGATAAGGTGTCCATATGTGTGTGGATTTATCTCTGGGCTTTCTATTTTGTTCCATTGATCTATATGTCTGTCTTTGTGCCAGTACCATACTGTCTTGATGACTGTGGCTTTGTAGTAGAGCCTGAAGTCAGGCAAGTTGATTCCTCCCGTTCCATTTTTCTTTCTCAAGATTGCTTTGGCTATTCGAGGTTTTTTGTATTTCCATACAAATCTTGAAATTATTTGTTCTAGTTCTGTGAAAAATGTGCCTGGTAGCTTGATAGGGATTGCATTGAATTTGTAAATTGCTTTGGGTAGTATACTCATTTTCACTATATTGATTCTTCCAATCCATGAACATGGTATATTTCTCCGTCTATTAGTGTCCTCTTTGATTTCTTTCATCAGTGTTTTATAGTTTTCTATATATAGGTCTTTAGTTTCTTTAGGTAGATATATTCCTAAGTATTTTATTCTTTTCGTTGCAGTGGTGAATGGAATTGTTTCCTTAATTTCTTTTTCTACTTTCTCATTATTCGTGTATAGGAATGCAAGGGATTTCTGTGTGTTGATTTTATATCCTGCAACTTTACTATATTCATTGATTAGCTCTAGTAATTTTCTGGTGGAGTCTTTAGGGTTTTCCATGTAGAGGATCATGTCATCTGCAAACAGTGAGAGTTTTACTTCTTCTTTTCCAATTTGGATTCCTTTTATTTCTTTTTCTGCTCTGATTGCTGTGTGGCCTGCATTTTAAACAAGGAACAGACCCCCTACAGAACACATGTCCAGACTCCCTTATCCTCTGGTGTCATGTTAGGCTGGGTCAATAGAAGGCACAAGAAAGGAGAGAAGGGGAAAATGCAGGTGATTTTCCTCCTTGTCACTCCATATTAAACTACCTGGCATGGATTCCATTTTCTTGACTGGAGTCTGACTCTATACACATGAAATCTAGAGTATTTAAAATACATTTTAAGTTATGCATACGTTGTTGAAAAGTATATGCTGGTACTTGCAAGTTTAAAAAATTAACAGTAATAGACTTTCTTACTTTAAACTTATTACTATTTAAAAAATCTAATCATGGTGCCGTATAAATTTTACTTATTTTAGAACACTTTATAGTATTCCATCCTTTACAAAGAAAAGAAACTCTACTATTATTTACCATAGTGATAGATATATAAATTGTTTTCATTCCCCACTTCACATCATGATACCAGGAAATTCCCTATATCTCATCCTGTTTTTTTTTTGTTCAGTTGCCGAGTCATGCCTGACTCTGCAACTCCATGCACTGCAGCACACCAAGCTTCCCTATGCTTCACTGTCTCCCAAAATTTGGTCAAGCTCATGTCCATTGAGCTGGTGATGCCATCCAACCATCTCATCTTCTGTCATCCCCTTCTCTCCCTACCTTCAATCTTTCACAGCATCAGGGTCTTTACCAATGAGTCAGTTCTTCATATCAGGTGGCCAAATATTGGATTTTCAGCTTCAGCATCAGTCCTTCCATTGAAATATTCAGGGTTGATTTCCTTTAGGATTGACTGGTTTGATCTCCTTGCTGTCCAAAGGTCTCTCAAGAGTCTTCTCCAGCACCACAGTTTGAAAGCATCAATTCTTTGGCTCTCAGCCTTCTTTAAGGTTCAACTCTCACATTTGTAGATGACTACTGGAAAAACTATAGCTTTGATGATATGGACCTTTGTTGGCAAAGTGATATCTCTGCTTTTTAATATGCTGTCTAGGTTTTGTCATAGCTTTTGTTTCAAGGAACAAGCCTCCTAATTTTGTGGCTGCAGTCACTGTCTGCAGTGATTCTGGAGCCAAAGAAAATAAATTATGCTACTGTTTTCACTTTTTCTCCATCTATTGTGAAATGATGGGACTTGATGCCATGATCTTAGTTTTTTGAATGCCGAGTTTTAAGCCAGCTTTTTCACTCCCCTCTTTTACCCCCATCAAGAGTCTCTTTAGTTCCTCTCCACTTTCTGCCATTAGAGTGGTATCATCTGCATATCTGAGGTTGTTGATATCTCATCCTAATGTAATGCATTAAAAGGTTTGCTATTATCATAAGCACTAAAGAGCCTCTTGATGAAAGTGAAAGAGGAGAGTGAAAAAGTTGGCTTAAAGCTCAACATTCAGAAGATGAAGATCATGGCATCTGGTCCCATCACTTCATGGCAAATAGATGGGGAAACAGTGGAAAGTGTCAGACTTTATTTTTCTGGGCTCCAAGGTCACTGCAGATGGTGACTGCAGCCATGAAATTAAAAGATGCTTGCTCCTTGGAAGAAAAGTTATGACCAACCTAGATAGCATATTCAAAAGCAGAGTGAGAGTTGTACTATAAAGAAAGCTGAGTGCTGAAGAACTGATGCTTTTGAACTGTGGTGTTGGAGAAGACTCTTGAGGGTCCCTTGGACTGTAAGGAGATCCAACCAGTCCATCCTAAAGAAAATCAGTCCTGAATATTCATTGGAAAGACTGATGCTGATGCTAAAACTCCAATATTTGGCCACCTGATGTGAAGAGCTGACTGATTGGAAAAGACCCTGATGCTGGAAAGATTGAGGGTGGGAGGAGATGGGGACAGCAGAGGAAGAGATGGTTGGATGGCATCATCGACTGGATGGACATGAGTTTGTGTAGGCTCTGGGAGTTGGTGATGAACAGGAAGGCCTGGTGTGCTGTGGTTCATGGGGTCGCACAGAATCAGACAAAACTGAGCACTGAACTCATTATCATCAGTTCAGTCCAGTTCAGTCACTCAGTCGTATCTGACTCTTTGCAAACCCATGAACTGCAGCACGCCAGGCCTCCCTGTATATCACCAACTTCCAGAGTACACACAAACCCATGTCCATCAAGTCGATGATGCCATCCAACCATCTCATCCTCTATCATCCCCTTCTCCTCCTGCCCTCAATCTTTCCCAGCATCAGGGTCTTTTCCAATCAGTCAACTCTTCGCATCAGGAGGCCAAAATATTGGAGTTTCAGCCACAACATCAGTCCTTGCAAAGAACACCCAGGACTGATCTTTAGGATAGACTGGTTGGATTACCTTGCAGTCCAAGGGACTCTCAAGAGTCTTCTCCAACACCACAGTTCAAAAGCATCAATTTTTTGGCACTCATCTTTCTTTATAGTCGAATACTCACATCCATACATGACCACAGGAAAAACCATAGTCTTGACTAGACGGACCTTTGTTGGCAAAGTAATGTCTCTGCTTTTTAATATGCTGTCAAAGTGGTCATAGCTTTTCTTCCAAAGAGAAAGAGTCTTTTAATTTCAATGCTGCAATCACCATCTGCAGTGATTTTGGAGCCTAGAAAAATAAAATCAGCCACTGTTTTCACTGTTTCCCCATCTATCTGCCATGAAGTGATGGCTCTGGATGCCATGATATTAGTTTTCTGAACGTTTCACTTTAAGCCACCTTTTTCACTTTCCTCTTTCACTTTCATCAAGAGGCTTTTTAGTTCTTGTTCACTTTCTGCCATAAGGGTGGTGTCATCTGCATATCTGAGATTATTGATATTTCTCCCAGCAATCTTGATTCCAGCTTGTGCTTCTTACAGCTCAGCGTTTCTCATGATGTACACTGCATAGAAGTTAAATAAGCAGGCTGACAATATACAGCCTTGACGTACTCCTTTTCCTATTTGGGATCAGTCTGTTGTTCCATGTCCAGTTCTAACTGTTGCTTCCTGACCTATACAGGTTTCTCAGGAGGCAGGTAAGGTGGTCTGGTATTCCCATCTCTTTCAGAATTTCCACAGTTAATTGTGATCCACACAGTCAAAGGCATTGGCATAGTCAATAAAGCAGAAATAGATGTTTTTCTGGAACTCTCTTGCTTTTTTTAGGATCCAGCAGATGTTGGCAATTTGATCTCTGGTTCCTATGCCTTTTCTAAAACCAGTTTGAACATCAGGAAGTTCACGGTTCACATATTGCTGAAACCTTCCTTGGAGAATTTTAAGCGTTACTTTACTAGTGTGTGAAACAAGTGCAATTGTGCAGTAGTTTGAGCATTCTTTGGCATTGCCTTTCTTTGGAATTGGAATGAAAACTGACATTTTCCAGTCCTGTGTCCACTGCTGAGTTTTCCATATTTGCTGGCATATTGAGTGCAGCACTTTCACAGCATCATCTTTCAGGATTTGAAACAGCTCAACTGGAATTCTATTACTTCCACTAGCTTTGTTCGTAGTGATGCTTCCTAAGGCTCACTTGACTTCACATTCCAGGATGTCTGGCTCTAGGTGAGTGATCACATCATCGTGATTATCTGGGTCGTGAAGATCTTTTTTGTATAGTTCTTCTGTGTATTCTTGCCACCTCTTCTTAATATCTTCTGCTTCTGTTAGTTCCCTACCATTTCTGTCCTTTATTGAGCACATTATCATCAGTTCAATTCAGTTGCTCAGTCATGTCCGACTCTTCGCGACCCCATGAATCACAGCATGCCTGGCCTCCCTGTCCATCACCAACTCCTGCAGTTTACTCAAACTCATGTCCATCGAGTCAGTGATGCCATCCAGCCATCTCGCCCTCTGTCGTCCCCTTCTCCTCCTTCCCCCAATCCCTCCCCAGCATCAAGGTCTTCCAATGAGTCAACTCTTTGCATGAGGTGGCCAAAGTATTGGAGTGTCAGCTTCAACATCAGTCCTTCCAGTGAACACCCAGGACTGATTTCCTTTAGGATGGACTGGTTGGATCTCCTTGCAGTCCAAGGGACTCTCAAGAGTCTTCTCCAACACCACAGTTCAAAAGCATCAATTCTTTGGTGCTCAGCTTTCTTCACAGTCGAACTCTCACATCCATACAAAACCACTGGAAAAACCTTGACTAGACGGACCTTTGTTGGCAAAGTAATGTCTCTGCTTTTGAATATGCTGTCTAAGTTGGTCATAACTTTCCTTCCAAGGAGTAATCGTCTTTTAATTTCATGGCTGCAGTCATCTTATGCAGTGATTTTGGAGCCCCACAAAATAGTCTGACACTGTTTCCACTGTTTCCCCATCTATTTGCCATGAAGTGATGGGACCAGATGCCATGACCATTATCATTAGCTCAGTTCAGTTCAGTTCAGTTCAGTCACTCAGTCGTGTCCGACTCTTCATGACCCCATGAATTGTAGCACGCCAGGCCTCCCTGCCCATCACCAACTCCCGGAGTTCACTCAGACTCATGTCCATCGAGTCAGTGATGCCATACAGCCATCTCAACCTCTGTCATCCCCTTCTCCTCCTGCTCCCAATCCCTCCCAGCATCAGAGTCTTTTCCAGTGAGTCAACTCTTTGCATGAGGTGGCCAAAATACTGGAGTTTCAGCTTTAGCGTCATTCCTTCCAAATAAATCCCAGGGCTGATCTCCTTCAGGATGGACTGGTTGGATCTCCTTGCAGTCCAAGGGACTCTCAAGAGTCTTCTCCAACACCATAGTTCAAAAGCATCAATTCTTTGGTGCTCAGCCTTCTTCACAGTCCAACTCTCACATCCATACATGACCACGGGAAAAACCATAGCTTTGACTAGACGGACCTTTGTTGGCAAAGTAATGTCTCTGCTTTTGAATATGCTATCTAGGTTGGTCATAACTTTTCTTCCAAGTAGTAAGCATCTTTTAATTTTGCCAAGAAAATGCACTGGTCATAGCAAACACCCTCTTCCAACAACACAAGAGAAGACTCTACACATGGACATCACCAGATGGTCAACACCAATATCAGATTGATTATATTCTTTGCAGCCAAAGATGGAGAAGCTCTATACAGTCAGCAAAAACAAGACTGGGAGCTGACTGTAGCTCAGCTCATGAACTCCTTATTGCCAAATTCAGACTGAAATTGAAGAAAGTAGGGAAAACTGCTAGACCATTCAGGTATGACCTCAATCAAATCCCTTATGATTATACAGTGGAAGTGAGAAATAGATTTAAGGGCCTAATCTGATAGATAGAGTGCCTGATGAACTATGGAATGAGGTTTGTTACACTGTACAGGAGACAGGGATCAAGACCGTCCCCATGGAAAAGAAATGCAATAAAGCAAAATGGCTGTCTGGGGAGGCCTTACAATAGCTGTGAAAAGAAGAGTAGCGAAAAGCAAAGGAGAAAAGGAAAGATTTAAGCATGTGAATGCAGGGTTCCAAAGAATAGCAAGAAGAGATAAGAAAGTCTTCTTCAGGGATCAACGCAAAGAAATAGAGGAAAAGAACAGAATGGGAAAGACTAGAAATCTCTTCAAGAAAATTAGAGATACCAAGGGAACATTTCATGCAAAGATGGGCTCTATAAAGGACAGAAATGGTATGGACCTAACAGAAGCAGAAGATATTAAGAAGAGATGGCAAGAATACACAGAAGAACTGCACAAAAGAGATCTTCATGACCTGGATAATCACGATGGTGTGATCACTCATCTAGAGCTAGACATCCTGGAATATGAAGTCAAGTGGGCCTTAGAAAGCATCACTACGAACAAAGCTAGTGGGGGTGATGAAATTCCAGTTGAGCTATTTCAAATCCTGAAAGATGATGCTGTGAAAGTGCAGCACTCAATATGCCAGCAAATTTGGAAAACTCAGCAGTGGCCTCAGGACTGGAAAAGGTGAGTTTTCATTCCAATCCCAAAGAAAGGCAATGCCAAAGAATGCTCAAACTACCACACAATTGCACTCATCTCACATGCTAGTAAAGTAATGCTCAAAATCTCTGTTATCATCAGGGTAAGTTATTTTTTTTCAAAATGAAAAGATGCCCTTTTACTTCTTATACTGTGAAATTTTCTATCAGAGACTAGGATTGATCTTCTCAAATGCTTTTCTTGCTTCAATGAAATGATTGTACCATTCTGCTTTTTCCACCAAAAGGATAATTTACATAAACAGAGTTTCTGATGTCTAACTTCCCCAGAGATAAAATCTACACAATGTTATATTATGTGCTCTGTAAATTATTATGTACTTTAAAAGCTGATTAATAAAATTATGCCTTACTATGCAATCTGTCCTTCTCCTTAATTTATATAGCAAAGATTCAGAATAAATCTTAATTTTCTACTTTTACCCTTATTAACCATTTATTAGTTTTGTCCTTGCTACTTCTTTGCATTTACCTTTCTACTCACTGTACAGTTTCACTAATATTCTTCTGAAAACCTTAGCTATATACCATACTTTTAGTTTAAACTACTACATTTTATTCAATATTTTATTGTCTTTCTTCTTCAGTGAAGAAGATGGGAGGGAGATTCAAGAGGGAGGGGACATATGTTCACCTATGGTCAATTCATTTTGATGTATGACAGAAATCAAACCAATATTGTAAACCAATCATCAATTAATTAAAAATTAAAAAATAGCAAAAATAATTATTTAGTATAAGTTTTTCAATATGTGGAATTGTTTAGCTTTAATACATAAGTTTTTCTAGTTATTGGATTCTAATATTATTGCATTATGGTAATATACATACATATATATACCTTTAGAGAGAGAGACAATATGCGGTGTATTTCGTGATTCTGAACAGATTCATTTTTTGAAAATGTTATATCTTGTTTTTATATTCTAAACAGTTTGATTAATTTACATCTTTTTGATACATTAGCTTCTAAGTATTAGAATATGATATTAATTTTTCTGAATTCTAGCATGTATTTATTTATTTATGATTTTATTTTTAAATTTATATACATTCAGATTTTTTGATAATCTTTTTAAAATTATTCTTTTAGCTAGTATAGTATTCCTCTCATTTTCTCTTTGCTATTTATCACCTAAAATTATACTTTTTCCTAATATTTAGATTGTTATCATGGCTGACCTGTATTTGGTTTATACAGAGAGGCTTTATCTTTTAAATTTGCAGTCTAATCCTTTTACATTTATTATATTTACAGTTATATTAAGATTTCTGCTTTTGCATGTCCAATTTTCTATATATCTTATTTGTTTCAGACTCTAGTTACTTTGTGTTCCTTCTTCACTCTTAACAGCATTAAATAATTTAAATTTTCTTTCTCTTCTGATTTAAAAGTTTGTTCATTTGATTTTAGTCTTGGTGACTCATACACATATTTAATTTTATGTATACTTATGTGTATTTCTTCCCATCTCTTAAGGAAAATATTTATTTCTTTCTTCCTTCTGATAAGTAGATACCTCACCAAGTATATTTTTCTGCCCTTTCTTAATTTGGGGATATTATTTATTTAGACCACTTTAAAGCTTTTAAAACTCACTTATCCAATGTTATCTTCTAAATTTTGTTTCTTCATGAGTCCATTTCTATTTTTGAGTACTTCCTCCAAAAACGTTTTCAAAGAAAAGTTTGCATATTAAATTTTATGCAGTCTCATATGCCTGTGGACAATATTTTGCCCTCACATTTATATTATAGCTTTACTTGATAAAAAAATTTATGTTCAGATTTATCTTCCATCGATTCTTAAATAATGTTATTCTATTGCTTTCTGGCATCCAATGCAGTTGTTGGGAAATATGATTTTAATCTGATACTTCTACTTTTGTAGGCTATCTGTATTTTCCTCTCTGAAAGCCTTTAGAATGTTTTCTTTATTGGGTGACCTCAAATATTATAGCAATATAGCAATATATATTGCTATAATATATATATGAGTGGGTTTTACCTTTAAGATTAAAGATATATTTCATTTTTCATCTTCTTTTAAACAGAAGACATATATTGTTTCAAGTATTCCTTTCTACATTCTTTTCTCTGTCTGATATATGCATTCTATGGATGATGGCTCTTCTATTTTTATACTTCATATCTCTAGACTTATCTTTTATTTTGCCAACTTTTTAATCTTTTTCTGTGCTTTCTATAAAATATTACATGATCTCAGCCTCCAGTTACTGATTTTTTCTTTATTCTATTTTTAGTTTTTTTCCTATTTTATATTCTTCATACCTATATTGTAATTGTTCTTTTATATACTTACATGTCTGCTACCAATTTTATATCCTAACTAAAAGAATTATATGCGGTGCTTTTTAAGTTCAAAATTTGTAAGCTTATTATTTTTCTGAAAATTTATTCATTCTCTTGTTTCTTTCATAGACTTTAGTCTTGTCATTTTCCCCTATGATTTCTTATTGCTTTTTGGTGTCAGTTATCTTATCTTTATTGGAAGTTTTTCATTGTTTTTTTTTTTTTTAAATTTTATTTTACGTTGGAGTATAATTGATTAACAGTATTGTGTTAGTTTCAAGCGTACAGCAAAGTGATTCAGTTATGCATATACATGTATCTATTCTTTTTCAAATTCTTTCCTCATTTTGGTTGTTACATTATATTCAGCAGAGTTCCTTGTGATTTACAGCAGGTCCTTGATGATTATCCATTTTAAATAGAGCAGTGTATATATGTCAGTTCCAGACTCCCTATCCCTCCTCCCAACCCTTTTGCCTTGGTAACCATAAGCTTGTTCTCTAAGTCTGTGAGTCTGTTTCTGTTTTATAAAAATTCATTTATATCACTTTTTAAGACTGCATGTGATAGATAACATATTTCTCTTTTTCTGTCTGACTTGTTTCACTCAGTATGACAATCTCTAGGTCTATCCATGTTGCTGCAAATGGCATATCTTGCTTTTATTGTAAACCTGGATGCCACAGTTCTATGCTAGGCCTGTCAAAGTGAGTTTAAAAGTGTCTTTGGGATAATACTTCAGGGCCAAGGATATCTTGCATTCCCATCAAGTCTCAACTCATTTTAAGTGACCTTTCCCATCAAAGACCATCAAATACATCCACTCCTATTTTCAAAGTGCTCTTTTCTTAGGTTGATATTGTGTGACTCCTGGGGTGGGACAGGATCACTGCAAGAGATCTGCCTTCTACCCCAGCTGGAGTACTTTAGTTTACACTGCAATGTTCTCTTTGTTGACGTTGATGAAGAAAAGAGTGGAACACACCAGAAAGCACTTCCACAGTATGTTGTCTCATTTGGCTTTTGGCCCTGCCCCACCTCAGGTCCCCAGTTTCTTTCCTCAGAAATACCCTACCAACTTTCTGTTCCCCAAAGGCCTTTCACAATTTTGCTTTATGCTCTAGATTCCATCAGCTTCTTTCTAACTTCTGTAGTATGTTTAAAGCTAGTTTCATCAGCAGCTTAAACAAAGCTGTGATTTGTTTTCTAGTTTATTAATATTCAAAAATGAAGGAATTGAGTCCCTGGCACATACTGATAACATTTTATAATGTGTCATAGCCACTCCCTACTAAGGTGGACACTTATTATTATTTTTTTTTGGTGGACACTTATTAAAAGCAGACCAGAGCCCTGAAATTGAATTGATTTGTTTTCATATGAGATCCAGATTTACATGTAAAGTTGAATGGTTCTGTGATAGCATTCAGTGCTTTCTTTTTCTATCTTTTTTATGTTCTGAATGTTTTATAATTTGGAACTATTCAGGTGAAACTTTAGAGCTATGTTGAATTGTTGTTGGTAATTTATTCATAATACTTAAAAAAGTGACTGTGCCTGGTAACAGAGTCAAGATACCCTGGCATTCTAAAAACAGCTGTTTGTTTAGAGTTTTTCAAAGCATTATCTTAGTGGCTGACAAACTTTATTATAATTCTTACTTTATGGATGAGGAAACCAGGGTTAAGAAAGACTCTTTGACTTTTCAAAATTACTTAATCAAGAATGAAAGGCAAGCAAATAGAAAAGACAGAAGAACCAGAGATTGCCAACATCCTTTGGCTGTGTGGATCACAACAAACTGTAGAAAATTCTGAAATAGATGGGAATACCAGAACACCTTACCTGCCTCCTGAGAAACCAGAGGAGGTCAAGAAGCAACAGTTAAAAATTGACATGATACAATGGACTGGTTCAAAATTGGGAAAAGATTACGTCAAGGCTATATATTGTCACCCTGTTTACTTAACTTATATGCAGACTACCTCATGCAAACTGCTGGACTGGATGAATCACAAGTGGAATCAAGATTGCTGGGAGAAATATCAACAACCTCAGACATGCAGATGATACCACTCTAATGGCAGAAATGAAAAAGGAACTAAAGAGCCTCTTGATGAAGGTAAAAGAGGAGAGTTAAAAGCTGGCTTAAAAGTCAAAATTCAAAAAAATAAGATCAAGGCATCTGGTCCCATCACTTCATGGCAAATAGATTGAGAAACAATGGAAACAGCAGCAAGTTTTATTTTCTTGGGCTCCAAAATCACTGTGAATGGTGACTGCAGCCATAAAATTAAAAGATGCTCCTTGGAAGAAAAACTATGACAAACCTAGACAGTATATTAAAAAGCAGAGATATCTCTTTGCTGACCAAAGTCCATCTAGTTAAAGCTATGGTTTTACCAATAGTCATGTATGGATGTGAGAGTTGGACCATTAAGAGGGTTGAATGCTGAAGAATAGATGCTTTCAAACTGTGGTGCTGGAGAAGACTCTTAACAGTTCCTTGGACAGCAAGGAGATCAAACCTGTCAGTCCTAAAGGAAATCAACCTTGAATATTCATTGAAAGGACTGATGCTAAAGCTGAAGCTCCAATACTTTGGCCACATGATGCAAAGAACTGACTCACTGGAAAAACCCTGATGCTGGGAAAGATTAAGGGCAGAAAAAGGCAACAACTGAGATGGTTGAATGATATCATGGACTCAATGGACTTGAGTTTCACCAAACTCTGGGAGACAGTGAAGGACAGGGAAGTCTGGAGTGCTGCAGTCCATGGGGTCGCAAAGAGTCTAAAATGACTTAGCTACTGAACAGCCACAAATAACATAAAGAAAATCACAGAACCTGGACTACCTGAAGTGCAGGAATAAGCAGCCACAAGTACTGAGTATGCTAGCACAAACAAAGCCAGCAGATGGCAGCAAATGCAAGGAATAGATTTATCCTTATGGCTGCAAAACCTGAAAGAACTGTCTGGCTATCAGAATTTAGCCTTAGTTATGTGTGTGCTTAGTTGCTCAGTCGTGTCCGACTCTTTGCAACCCATGGCCTGTGTCCCGCCAGGCTCCTCTGTCTGAGGAATTTTCCAGGCAAGAATACTTGAGGGGGTAGCCATTCCCTTCTCCAGGGAATCTTCCCAACCCAGGGATTGAACCCAGGTCTCCAACGTTGCAGGCGGATTCTTTACCAACTGAGCTACCGGGGTAGCCTTAGCTATATCTCTATTAAACAGAAGAAAAATAACTAGAAAATAAATTTAAGACAAGGACCACACACTTAGTTTAAAATTGTGTTTGCAGTGGGGAAGTTGTGGGTGGGAGGGCCATGGTAGAGAGAGGTAGAAAAACTGAGGGGCTTTCCACACAGCTTTCCAAAGTGGGAAACATTTTGGTTTCCACACTTAATTTTTAAAATGTCAAAACAATGGCATTTTCCTTCTCTCCACACTACTTCTGCCTTCTGTTTCTATCGCTAATTTTTCTTGACTGTTTTTTGTACTATTTCTCTTCTACCTTCCCATTTCCCTATACATAAATTTTTTGAATATACATTTTCTTATGTCCTCCACCTGGTTGAAGATATTTTAAGACTACATCCAAATGCCAGAAAGGAAGATGAAGGAGGAAAGGGAAGAACGCTCCCTTTCCTTAAAGCAGTGACTTGGAATTTGTCCATATGACTTCCACACGCATACCAATGCCCAGAACTTAGTCACCAGGCTACAACTACTTAAGGAGACTGGATTAGACAGACCTTAGCTAGGCAGCTTGTGGTCAGCTAAAATTCAGGATGTTAATGCCTGCAGGAAGAAAGAAAAATGGATATTAGGAATCAACTCCTTTTCTTCCTCAGCTACATTGTTTGGAATGCCTATTAGATATTCATGCTATATCATCCCAGAACTGAAATTCCCACAGTGCATGTTTTATAGTTAATTTTCCATGTAAAATGCATGATCGTATTTCCACAGCAATAAGCATCTTAGAGTAACCTGAGATCTAATGTTGCAACAAGCTTTGTGTTACTAGAACTCTGTAATGTGTTTAATCTGTCTCTTGATTCTAGATTTTTTTTTTACTGCTTCCAGTTCTCAGTAGTAAAATTAATGTTTCATATAGAGAAGATCTTGCATACATGCTTAATTTTTTTGTTTAAAGTACGTTCTGAAAAATTGTATTACCAGTGAATAATTGCAATTTTTAAATTTTTTGTGTTGACAAATGGTCTGTGAGAATGTCTATGTCTTCATACCTTCACCAGACTGTTTTTAATTTGTTTCTATCATTGTTCATTTGTTTAAGTCATTTGCAACTTTTCTTATCTATATCTTCATAAAGTGCTTAATAAATATATTGCAATTATCTTGATGAGAGATATGTCATACATATAAGTATGGTACATCTCTATTACATTTTTAAATGGAATATTTTTGGTATGTGGAAATTATTGATATTTATACATTCACATTTTTTCTACACAAAGTACTTCTCTCTTCATGAGTCTCTTTGGTTTACCAGTTTAATCTTATATTATCTAAAAATAATAATCACATTGTCATCACAGTAATACTTCAAATTTCTTTTTTTATTTTGTTCCCTCAGCTAAAACTTCTGAAACACTATTGAATAAAAGTGGAGACACTAGTTGACGTTATCTGGTTTCCCAATGGGCTTCCTGGATGGCTCAGCTGGTAAAGAATCCACATGCAATGTGGGAGACCTGAGTTTGATCCCCGGTTTGGGAAGATCCCCGGGAGAAGGGAACAGCTACCCACTCCAGTATTCTGGTCTGGAGAATTCCATGGGCTGTATAGTTCATGGGTCCCAATATAATTAAAATGTCCACTTAATTTCACCACTAAGTATGATAAGAGGACTTCCCTGTAGCCTAAACAGTAAAGAATCTGCCTGCAATGCTGGAGACCAGGGTTCAATCCCTGGGTTGGGAAGATCCTCTGGAGAAGGGAACGACAATCTGCTCCAGTATTCTTGCCTGGAGAATCCCACGGATGGAGAAGCCTGACAGGCTGGAGTCTGTGGGGCTGCAGAGTCAGACATGACTGAGTCACTCTCACACACAAACATGATAATGATATTGGTCAAAACTGTTATTGTTCATCACAATTGAGAAGAATCTTTCATTAACCATCTATCACGATTTCATTGTCCAAATTCACGTAGTTTTTCCTAGTCAGGGCATTTATGTCATTAGTGGTCCAGCTAAGATCAGGCTGTATACATATTAAAGTCTCTGTGAAACTGTAGAGATGGTGGGATGGTGAGGAGGCACTGACCTGACATAGCCATACCTAAACTGATGGAAGCAACGACAAGTATGACCTAGAATTATAAATCGAAAGAAAGCCAGTCTCAACCACATGAACAATCCAAGAAACTTTACTTTTCATTGTCCATGGATATATATATATATGTCTATTTTAACTCTAACATTTAAGTGAGAACTTAGAACATAGTAAGCACTCAATACACATATATGACTGAATTTGAAGATTTTATTTTTGAGAATGTTCTATATACACAAAACTCATTTGTACTATTTATTAGAGAAATAATTGATGCAAAGGGTTGTTCTTAGATTAAGCTTGGTTAGAAAAAGAGACTAGCCATTTCTGTCTTCAAAACTAACACATTACAAAAGAGTGAATACTCAAAAGGAGACTCAAGGAAACACTTTAGAATTCATTTATTAGTTTGTCTGCATCCAGAGCTTGGCTGTGTTCCAAACATGACTTATGACTTAGTTCTTTGACACTTTCATTAATTTTTGGTGTGACAATTATATGTTTCCTGAATGCACTTTTATGCCATAGTTTCACTTTTTTATTATATTAGAATGTTTTATTTTCAGCAATTCATGAGAAAGTAAAATTTATAACTCTTAATAAATGTCTCTGAAACCTGAGGCCTACTTTCTATTTGAAAGCCTTAAGTACTCACACATACAAGTGCCCTGCTCGACTTCAGGGCAATAATTCAGATGTAATGTCAAAGAAATATATTGTCCCCTTTGAAGCTTTTGGCAGTCACTCTACCTGCCAAAGCAAGTCTCCTTTGAGAGGCAGACTTTTTGAGCACAAAGTCAAAAAGTTCAATGTATCACAGGCATTTCACTATCCCCACCATCTGTCAACAGAGGAAAAGTCCATATTAGTCCTTTCTCCTAATAATCTTCTTACATTGATAAATACAGCTAAAGAGAAATAGACTTCACAAGTAAGTCACATCTTAGGGCTTAAATTAGCTGAGCTAAGTTTAAACATTTTAACATATACCTGATGGTTCCACTATGTGATCATAAGTGGTTTCTGTGGTGCTGGTGAGTAGAGAAAGCTTGATGTCTGAACTGCATTTGTATAAGTTCCAGATACTATAAAAGTGTGAGTGGTTTCAGCTGTAATCATGATCCAGACCATACATAGCATGGGAGCAACTCAGAGGACATTAACACTGATATAAATATTCATCAAGAGACTCATTCTGGGCATATTTGTGAGTTTTTTCTTTTATAAAAATATATCAATTCAGTTCAGTTGATCAATCGTGTCCGAATCTTTGCGACCCCATGGACTGCAGCACATGCCAGGCTTCCTTGTCCATCACCAACTCCCTGAGCTTACTCAAACTCATATCCACTGAGTCGGTGATGCCATCCAACCATCTCATCCTCTATCATCCCCTTCTCCTCCTGCCCTCAATCTTTCCCAGCATCAGGGTCTTTTCCAATGAGTCAGCTCTTTGCGTCAGGTGGCCAAAGTACTGGAGTTTCAGCTTCAACGTCAGTCCTTGCAATGAATGCTCAGGACTGATCTCCTTCAGAATGGACTGGTTGGATCTCCTTGTAGTCCAAGGGACTCTCAAGAGTCTTCTCCAACACCATAGTTCAAATGCATCAATTCTTCGGCGCTCAGCTTTCTTTATGGTCCAACTCTCATACCTATACATGACTACTGGAAAAGCCATAGCTTTGAGTAGATGGACCTTTGTGGGCAAAGTAATGTCTCTGCTTTTTTAATATGCTGTCTAGGTTGGTCATAGCTTTTCTTCCAAGGAATAAGCATCTATATATAAAATGTACTACTATCATTATTAGTTTCAAGTTTAAAAAATGCATAATTATACTTTAAGTATAATGTGGATTTCAATAAAAGTATTAAGGAAAGAAACAATAAACCATAAAATAATTAATAATATTTGTGGAAAACAGTGAATTAATATTCTTACTATGCAGAATAAGTTTTAGAAATAAAAGTTAAAAATTTAACCTCAGGACAAAAGTAATTTTGTAACATTGACTCACAAAGTAGGAAATACAAATAGTTAATAGGTATTTTGGAGGGAAAGAGGTTTTACTTTTAATAGAAGAAATGCATTTTTTAAAAAAGCCGCTTTTCTTAAGTTTTAAAATAGCCAATGTTTCAAAAATAATTATTTTCATCATCAATGAAATGAGAGCTCTCATACAGTTCAGATAATTGGAATAGTGTTCTGGAAGACAAGATATAAATTCACTACAATATTGCATGTATTAGGTTGGTGAAAAAGTAATTATGGTTTGGACTGTGAATTTTAAATTATTATTAATAGGCTCATACACATCTTTATTAAGCAAAATAGGAAATATTACAATCAACACACTTTTGCCAATGAGAAGTAAGTTTGTTTATTTCTGTAATGTAAAAATCCATGCTTCAGGATTTGATGAACTCTTGGAAATTATTTTCTGCCTCCTGCTGGTTGTGGAAAAAGTTGTTAAGATGCTTGAAAAAATGGTAGTTAGTTGGTGAGAGGTCAGGTGAATATTGTGGATGAGGCAAAACTTTGTAGTCCAGTTTGTTCAACTTTTGAAATGTTGGCTGTGTGACATGCAGTCGGGTGTTGGTCATGGATAACAATTAGGCCCATTCTGTTACGTAATGCCAGCTGCAGGCACTGCAGTTGTTCATGCAACTCATTGTTTTGCTGAGCATACTTCTCAGATGTAATGGTTTTGCCAGGATTCAGAAAGCTAGAGTGGATCAGACTGGCAGCAGACCAGAAAACAGTGACCATCACCATTTTTTGGTGCAAGTTTGGCTTTGGGAAGTACTTTAGACTTTCTTCTCGGCCCAACGACTGAGATTGCCAGTTGTTGTATACAATCCACTTTTCATCGTACATCACAATCCAATTGATAAATGATTTATTGTTGTATAGAATAAGAGAAGATGACACTTTAAAATGATGATTTTTTTTTTTTTTTGGATTTGCGGTCAGCTCCAAGGCACCTACTTATTGAGCTTTTTTACCTTTCCAGTTTGCTTCAAATGCTGAATGCCCATAGAATGGTTCATGCTGAGTCTTTCTGCAACTTTCATGTAGTTGTAAGAGGATCAACTTCAACGACGGCTCTCAGTTGGTCATTGTCAACTTCCAAGAGCCAGCCACTGCACTCCTCATCTTCAAGGCTCTCATCTCTTTTGCAAAATTCTTGTACCACCACTGCACTATATGTTTGTTAGTAATTCCTGGGCCAAATGTGTGTTGATGTTGCTAGTTGCCTCTGCTGCTTTATGACCCATTTTGAACTCAAATAAGGAAAAAGCTTGAATTTGCTTTTTGTTTAACACCATTTCCCTAGTCTAAAATAAATATAAAATGAACAGCAAGTAAATCATTAGCAAAAAACATCAAGTGAGAAATCTGTATTAAAATGATGTATAACCACAGTCCCTTAAGAATATATTCCAATGTCAAATGGCAAAGTTCAAAAGCAAAATTGCAATTATTTTTGAACCAACCTAATATATACATGGCGGGAGGAAGAAAAATTTTCATACCTTTTAGGTTTTTCTGACTGGTTTAAGAATTAAATTGACATGAGATAGATTAACAGGAGAAAAATGAGATGTGTATGTGGGAGAGACCAAGAAAAACAGTCAGTGGCCAAGATGCAGAAGCCCTCACATTAAATACCATTTTCAATCAAAGACAAAAGTGTGTGTGGGTAGTGGTTTGGGACTTAAAATGTAAGGAAGGCAGTTTGCTTTGATAAATAGAATATTGACTGCCATATCTGTAAAAGGATGTCACAGTCATCAGTGATTGCAGCCACTACCCTGATAGTGAATCCTGGGAGTACACAAGAAAGAAAAGAATGCTTGCCATCTCCCAGTCATCAAACTGTAGTCACTCCCTATGGTGAGCCCTGAAGAAACTCAGGATATGTAAACACACGATATAGGTCCAAGACAGTTGAGGTATGTATCAAAGGAACAATTTCAGTAAGCTCAGACTCTTACATCTTCATACAGAAAAGCAGCAAACTCCTTGAGATTTCTAGTTTTCTTTAATTAACAATAATCTTTTGACATTTATGCTACCTGCCCTTTGTTGCAAAACTCCTATATTTCCTGGCTTCCCACCTCCAATCTCCTCAGAGCAGTTCTCTCAGGTTTATTTGAGATGCTGCCTTCTAGGCTTGAAGTGCTAGAAATTCTAGTCAAATAAGATGAGATGAAATATTTCCTGCCATATCAGTAAACAAAAAAGTCACAGTCATCAGTGATTGCAGTGCTCCTGTATGAGGTGGTTAGCCCTAAGGACACTCAGGAAGGAGAAGAATACCTGTGATCTACCAGCCATCAGACTGCAGCCATTTCCTACAGTGAGTTCCAAGAAAGCCCAGGATGTGAAAACACAGCTACAGGTAGCTGAGATGCATATGAAGGAGTGATTTCAGTGAGTTCAGGCTCTTGCATCTTCCCATACAGAGAAAACCACTAAATTCCTTAACTTCAGCTATCTGGCTTTCTTTAATTAGCAGTGACCCTTTAGATGTATGGACTACCTGCTCTTTGCTGCAAAACTTCTATAAAACCTGGCCCCTCCCCTTGCCTCCTCAGAACATTTCTCTCAGGATCACTCGAGATGCTACCTCCTGGGCCTGAAGCCCTAAAATTTCATACTGAAATAAAACATAACTCAACTTTAAGGTTCAGACTATCTCTTAAGTCAAAAGCTATGGTGACCCCCAGAAGGGCCAGAGCAGATTTCTCTCCTTCATCTAAACACTAAGAGGACCCGGAGCCTTGGTACCATCCAAGGCTTCTTGTGCCCACCTGCATCCTAAGGGAGTCCACATGAATTTCAGTGAGTCTCTCCTGATTCTTGGATCTCCTGTATTGGTTGATGATCCTGAGTTTTATTTGGTGAGGTATATAGTAGGTCTGCCCCTTCCCAGCTGAGAGATACTGGGTGGGGCTTGATTGAAAGATACTGAAGAATACCCACCTAAGTGAAAGTACTGGGGATGGGGGTGGTTGAAAGAAAGACACCAGGGTTTGCTCATTTGTAGGAGAGTGAGTGGTCTTGGATGGGTGGTTAAGTAAGAGCCTGATCTGATGCTTTTTTTTTTTTTTTCAGTTCCACTGCCTTAATAGCATTTTTCAGGATAAAGGTGAAGATATTGCATAAGAACTTTGCCCAAAGAAAAGAGACAAGATTTTTCCTGGCCAGTTATGGCTTTCTCAGGTGACTGAGAAATTTACCAGATTGCTAGAGACCAAGTCCTCATACTATGCAGTGGCTCCAAGGGAAATCCACTCATTAATTAAAACACTAGCTCACCCAAAGGTCACAAATTAGAGTTGGCCATTCAGCCATCTGAGCACCCATTTTGGTCTTAGATTGCCAGAGGGAAAAGCTGAGACATGTAAGACAAGCTGAAAGGGCTCTGGGGTGATGCCTGGAGGGCTCAAGCTCACAAGTATCACATAGGTCTACCACCCGATTTTACTAGTAAATTTTGTTCCTGACAAATTCAGCTTAAGATGGTGATAGCTTATGGTGAATGGTGTTGCCTTTGTGATCTCCAAAGAAGATAATTTATCTTCGGGACCAGAGATGAGGCTTCAGGCACTCAGAACTTCGTGTGGCAAAAGTTTTATTACAGTGAAAAAGGAAAAGAGAAAGCTTCTGACATAAACATCAGAAGGGGGTAGAGAATGCCCTCTTAGTCTTATCAAGGCCTTATATACTTTTTCAAGATTGTAAAGGTCTTACCAGACCAACTCCTGCAACTTACATCTTAAGATAATAGGATTAGTCAGAAGTCCATGTGACCCCATGGACTGTAGCATGCCAGGCTTCCCTGTCCTTCACCAATTCCCAGAGCTTGTTCAAATTCATGTCCATTGAGTCGGTGATATTATCCAATCATCTCATCCTCTTTCATTCCGTTCTCCTCCTGCCTTCAATTTTTACCAGCATCAGGGTCTTTTCAAATGAGTCAGTACTTCGCATCAGGTGGCCAAAGTACTGGAGTTTCAGCTTCAGCATCAGTCCTTCCAATGACTGATTATTCAGGACTGATTTCCTTTAGGATGGACTGGTTTGATCTCCTTGCACTAAGGGACTCTCAAGAGTTTTCTGCAACAACACAGTTCAAAAGCATCAGTTTTTGCTACTCAGCTTTCTTTATAGTCAAACTCTCACATCTATACATGACTAATGGGAAAACCATAGCTTTGACTAGGCGGACCTTTGTTGACAAAGTAATGTCTCTGCTTTTTAATATGCTGTCTAGGTTGGTCATAATTTTTCTTCCCAAGGAGCATGCATCTTTTAATTTCATGGCCACTGTCACCATCTGCACTGATTTTGGAGCCCACATCCCCTGAAAAACATCTCATTGTTTCCACTGTTTCCCCATCTATTTGCCATGAAGTGATGGGACTGGATGCCATGACCTTTGTTTTCTGAATGTTGAGTTTTAAGCCAACTTTTTCTGTCTCCTCTTTCACTTTCAGCAAGAGGCTGTTTAGTTATTCTTCACTTTCTGCCATAAGGGTGGTGTCTAATGCACACCTGAGGTTACTGATATTTCTCCTGGGAATCTTGATTCCAACTTGTGCTTCATCCAGCCTGGCATTTTGCATGATGTACTTTGCATAAAAGTTAAATAAGCAGGGTGACAATATACAGCCTTGGCATACTTCTTTCCTGATTTGGAACCGGTCTGTTGTTCCATGTCCAGTTCTAACTGTTGCATTTTGACCTGCGTACAGATTTCTCAGGAGACAGGAAAGGTGTTCTGGTATTCCCCTTTCTTGAAGAATTTTCCACAGTTTGTTGTCATTCACACAGCCAAAGGCTTTGGTGTAGTCATTAAAGCAGAAACAGACATTTTTTCTGCAACTCTCTTGCTTTTTCAAAGATCCAATGGATGTTGGCAATTTGATCTCTGGTTCCTCTGTCTTTTCTAAATCCAGCTTAAACATCTGGAAGTACATGGTTTATGTACTGTTGAGGCCTGTCTTGGAGAATTTTGAGCATTACTTTGCTAGCATGTGAGATGAGTGCAATTGTGCAGTGGTTTGAACATTCTTTGGCATTACCTTTCTTTGGGGTTGGAATGCAAACCTATCTTTTCCAGTCCTGTGTCCACTGCTGAATTTTCCAAATTTGCTGGCATATTGAGTGCAGCACTTTCAAAGCATCATCTTTTAAGATTTGAAATAGCTCAACTGGAATGCCATCACCTTCACTAGCTTTGTTTGTAGTGATGCTTCCTAGGGCCCACTTGACTTCACATTCCAGCATGTCTGGCTCTAGGTGAGTGATCACACCATCATGGTATCTGGGTCATGAAGATGTTTGTTTTTTGTTAGTTCTTCTGTGTATTTTTTCCACCTCTTTTAATATCTTTTGCTTCTGTTAGGTCCATGCCATTTCTGTCCTTTATTATGCTCATCTTTGCATGAACTGTTCCCTAGGTATCTCTAATTTCCTTGAAGAAATCTCTAGTCTTTCCCATTCTATAGTTTCCTCTATTTCTTTGGACTGATCACTGAGGAGGGCTTTCTTATCTCTTCTTGATATTCTTTGGAATTCTGAATTCACATGGGTATATCTTTCCTTTTCTCCTTTGCTTTTCACTTCTCTTCCTTTCATAGCTGCTTGTAAGGCTTCCTCAGATAACCATTTTGCCTTTTTGCATTTCTTTTTCTTGGGGAAGGTCTTGATCACTGCCTCCTGTACAATGTCATGAACCTCCATCCATAGTTCTTCAAGCACTCTCTCTAGCAGATTTAATCTCTTGAATCTATTTGTCACTTCCACTGTATAATTGTAAGGGATTTGATTTAGGTCATACCTCAATGATCTACTGACTTTCCCTACTTTCTTCAATTTAAGTCTAAATTTGGCAATAAGGAGTTCATGACTTGTGCCACAGTCAATTCCCAATCTTGATTTTGCTGACTGTATAGAGCTTCTCCATCTTTGGCTGCAAAGAATAAAATCAACCTGATTTTGATATTGACCATCTGGTGATGTCCATGTGTAGAGTCTTCTCTTGTGTTGTTGCAAGACAGTGTTTGCTGTGACCAGTGTGTTCTCTTGGCAAAACTCTATTAGCCTTTGCCCTGCTTCATTTTGTACTCCAACGCCAAACTTGCCCAGTACTCCAGACATCTCTTGACTTCCTACATTTGCATTCCAGTCCCGTATAATGAAAAGGACATGTTTTTGGGGTGTTAGTTCTAGAAGGTCTTGTAGGTCATTATGGAACCATTCAACTTCAGCTTCTTCAGCCTTACTGGTTGGGGCATAGAGTTGGATTACTGTGATATTGAATGGTTTGCCTTGGAAACGAACAGAGATCATTCTGTCATTTATGAGACTGCACCCAAGAACTGCATTTTGGACTCTTTTGTTGACTATGAGGGCTACTCCATTTCTTCTAAGGGATTCTCGCCCACAGTAGTGGATATAATGGTCATCTGAGTCAACGCTGTATATTGTCACCCTGTTTATTTAACTTCTATGCAGAGTACATCATGAGAAACGCTGGACTGGAAGAAACACAAGCTGGAATCAAGATTGCCAGGAGAAATATCAATAAACTCAGATATGCAGATGACACCACCCTTATGGCAGAAAGTGAAGAGGAGCTAAAAAGCCTCTTGATGAAAGTGAAAGAGGAGAGTGAAAAAGCTGGCTTAAAGCTCAACATTCAGAAAATGAAGATCATGGCATCCGGTCCCATCACTTCATGGGAAATAGATGGGAAACAGTGGAAACAGTGTCAGACTTTATTTTTTGGGGCTCCAAAATCACTGCAGATGGTGACTGCAGCCATTAAATTAAAAGACGCTTACTCCTTGGAAGGAAAGTTATGACCAACCTAGATAGCATATTCAAAAGCAGAACCATTACTTTGCCGACTAAGGTCCGTCTAGTCAAGGCTCTGGTTTTTCCTGTGGTCATGTATGGATGTGAGAGTTGGACTGTAAAGAAGGCTGAGCACTGAAGAATTGATGCTTTTAAACTGTGGTGCTGGAGAAGACTCTTGAGAGTCCCTTGGACTGCAAGGAGATCCAACCAGTCCTTTCTGAAGGAGATCAGCCCTGGGATTTCTTTGGAAGGAATGATGCTAAAGCTGAAGCTCTGGTACTTTGGCCACCTCATGCGAAGAGTTGAGTCATTGGAAAAGACTCTGATGCTGGGAAGGATTGGGGGCAGGAGGAGAAGGGGATGACAGAGGATGAGACGGCTGGATGGCATCACGGACTTGATGGATGTGAGTCTGAGTGAACTTTGGGAGTTGGTGATGGACAGGGAGGCCTGGTGTGCTGCAATTCATGGGGTCGCAAAGAGTCGGACACAACTGAGTGACTGAACTGAACTGAACCGAACTGAGTTAAATTCACCCATTCCAGTCCATTTTGATTCCTAAAATGTTGATGTTCACTCTTGCCATCTCCTTTTTGACTGCTTCAAATTTACCTTGATTCATGGACCTAAAATTCCAGGTTCCTATGCAATATTGTTCTTTACAGCATTGGACTTTACTTCCATCACCAGTCACATCAACAACTGGACATTGTTTTTGCTTTGGCTCTGTCTCTTCATTTTTTCTGGTGTTATTTCTCCACTCTTCTCCAGAAGCATATTGGGCACCTACCGACCTGGGGAGTTCAGTTTCAGTGTCATATCTTTTTGCCTTTTCATACTGTTCATGGGGTTCTCAAGGCAAGAATACTGAAGTGATTTGCCATTCCCTTCTCCATGGACCACATTTTGTCAGAACTGTCCACCATAACACATCCATCTTTGGTGGCCGTTCATGGCATGGCTCATAGTTTCATTGAGTTAGACAGGGTTCTGATCCATGTGATCAATTTAATTAGTTTTCTGTGATTGTGGTTTTCTTTCTCTCTGCCCTCTCGTGGATAAGAATAAGAGGTTTATGGAAACTTGCTGATGGGAGAGACTTCTCTAAGACAAAGTAATGTAGGGAAGAAAAAAGCAACACACGTTTGTTCTTTTCTCCTCCTTGAGGTCCCTGGTCCCCTTTTTGCTCCTTGAAGGCCCTGGACCCCTTTTTTCTCCTCAGCAGCCATGGACTCCTTATCAACTTACCTAAGAATTAACTCTCTCAACGGGAGATAGACTCTCTGAAAAACTAAAACAAGGGCTGTCAGAAAGCCACCCTCTGACTAACACCCCTGTCAGATGCATGTATTATATATATAGAGTTCATACTTGCAAATACCTAGTTAATCGGGGAAATTATACTTTAGGAAATCTTGCCCTAAAATGAGGATATTTTAAATTGCATAAGCAGTTAAGTTAAATTAAGGTTAAAAATTGGCTTTGTAAATATATCTTTTCAAAATTCTGACTTTAAACAAAGACCTTCTAGGGGGAACTTCCATTTCTCTTCCTGGGTGTTTGAGTTGTAAATGTTCTACCTGATCTTCCTAGGATGTTCTGTGTATTATGTGTATTTGTATGTATGTGTTTTGAAAACTTCATCTTTTCCATACTATTTTTTCAGAGTGAACTCTCCAGATTTAGGTTACATTCTCTCCCAGTCTTATGGGGAGGACTCTTGCATCTTAATGGTTTGAATCACTATTGATATATATTTTAGTGATGGCCAAATGATGGATCCTTTTAAATTTGGAGAAACTAACAAATTAGTGAATCTAAAGTGCTCTTATTATAAACAGCTGTTTTATTGGTACCTATAAAACAAAAATCAAGTTAAAGGTGACAACTATATCTAATGTTTAACCTAAGAATTTCTATTGTTTAAAACAAGTAAGAAAAACTGGTTTCAGAAGCTTTCAGAAGCTTCATTGGTAGTCCCTGTTTCCCCTTAATGGATCTTCAGATGCTAATAAGCATATTTGAATAATTAATGTTAACAAGAAAAACTTGTAAGGAAAAGTCTAACTACTATTTTCCAATAAGGTAGAAATTTTAAAAGGAATTATCTCAAATGAATGAACAAATCCATAGATGATTATTTAAAATGGGCTAAATAAACTGGACATTTTGTGACTAAAACAAGATTTAATATTACCACACTGCCTAGGGTTAAATGGGCCTGAAGGGACCCCTATTGGTTCCCAACATCAAAATCCAAATAAGTCTGTTCTATTTACATCAGTTTTAAATTATATTTAAGGGGCTAAAAAGTTTACCATGAGACATCTGCTCAGCAATTATTTGGCAACAGTTAGACCAAAGGCCTTATCTCTTCAGCTCAACCCCACTCTGGGGAATCTCAGAGCTTTTAAACATAAAAATAGATAAAAGGGACAGGGAACAAAAGAAGAAAAACTTCCAAAAC
This sequence comes from Ovis aries, assembly GCF_016772045.2. Taxonomy (NCBI): domain Eukaryota; kingdom Metazoa; phylum Chordata; class Mammalia; order Artiodactyla; family Bovidae; genus Ovis; species Ovis aries. The sequence continues at coordinate 47,018,457 of NC_056056.1, forward strand.
TCCAGTTGTAAGATCAAAGCTTGTTAATTGTATTCTAATGAAAACACTAAAGTTAAATATATAAAAGTTGACAGAACTGAGATGACGGTATATAAAACTGATATATTTAAATGGGCTTTATATAGGATGTTTACATCTCTTTCGTTTAATTGTATTATGGGATTAGCATGTTTCAAGAGGAATGCTTCCCCTGCCTGATATTATAAAATACATATAAATCCATGCCTCAGGAAATATTAACTGAACATACTAAACGAAACCAATAGGATTACCTAAGTCATACAAAATAAATAAAAACTGGGAACTAACATGTAAGGTGTTGGAGAAGACTCTGGAGTCCCTTAGACGGCAAGGAGATCCAACCAGTCCATCCTAAAGAAAATCAGTCCTGATTATTCTTTGGAAGGACTGATGCTGAAGCTGAAACTCCAATACTTTGGCCACCTTATGCGAAGAACTGACTCACTGGAAAAGACCCTGATGCTGGGAAAGTTTGAGGGTGGGAGTAGAAGGGGACAACAGAGGATGAGATGGTCCAATGTCATCACTGACTCAATGGACATGAGTTTGAGTAAACTCCAGGAGTTGGTGATGGACAGGGAGGCCTGGCATGCTGCAGTCCATGGGGTTACAAAGAGTTGGACATGACTGAATGACTGAACATGTCAGGGCTTATAAAAATAAAAATAGTGATTTTGCTTTGGGTTTTACTCATAAACACAGAAAGGTCTTTGCTGAGTGCCTTATACAAACTTTTGAAAGCATAACAAGTTAAACTTTAAAATTATAGAACATAGAACTTGTAAAATAAATTTGTTTAGTTAGAAATCTTGTCACTGATAACACCTTTTAGTATCTTTTAAGTGACAGACCTGTTTTTTGGGGAACTAAAATCAACTGTCTTTCTCTTAAAAATCTCTAAAATCCAGAAATGTAAGTACATGCTATAGGACCTGAGCCTAATTTTGGCTCAATCAAACAAGACTTGAAACTAAGGGGGAAAAATTGGTAGTTTTAAAATTCAAACTGCTGGGAATGCTCCCTCAGTCAAACCTTACAGATAGTAAGCCTTAGTCATCTGAGCAAACAACTTTAAGGCACTCAACTGTTTGTAAACTAGTAAGTTTATATTGTAATACCTGATTTATAACTAAGCTTTTAAGAAAAGCCAAGAGAGCTCTAGTTTGCCTATTTATGTCTATACACATTATACATGAGCTATCTCTACTTGTAAAAAGTACTATCAAAATTGAATTTATAAAGATTTCTTTTTAGTAAAAAGTGCTACATTTAAAGAAACAGTCCAAGATGATTTTCAGGTTCATGTACAATGGGAAATATTCAGTATTAGGCTGACATGCGTGCTAAGTCTCTGATTGTGTCTGACTCTTCGCAATCCTATGGACCATACATAGCTTGCCAGGCTCCTCTTCCATGGGATTCTCCAGGCATGAATACTGGAGTGAGTTACCATGCCTTCCTCCAGGGGATCTTCCTGACCCAGGGATCAAACTCATGTTTCTTATGTCTCCTACATTGGCAGGTGGGTTCTTTACCTACCTGAGTGGGTAGTGCTACCTGGGAATCCTGGTTTTAATTTTTGTTTGTTGATCTTTTTTTTTTTGGTAATTTTAGTTTGTTTAATGTTATTAAAATTCATCAAAATTAAGTATAATACTTTGTTGTACCTAGGTTTAATAAATAAAACATTATATCTGTTGCAAGGAAAATAACTTGATATGATGAAACTTTAAAGGAAATATAAATGACATAAGAGCTTTGGGATAAACTCTTTCAAATAGTAGTATTTTAGAAATATCTACTTAAAATGATCTTTCTACAGATATTTGGCAACTGGAAATTCTATAGTTCTGCTAACTTAAGTGATAAAAGTTTATTAAATAGATAATTAAAAATTAGATGCTAAGACATTAATTACCCACTCCAGTGTTCTTGCCTGGAGAATCCCAGGGATGGGGGAGCCTGGTGGGCTGCCGTCCCTGGGGTTGCACAGAGTCGGACGTGACTGAAGCGACTTAGCAGCAGCAGCAGCAGCAGCAGAGATACTAAAGATATTTAGGATTATTAGTATATTTGGTATCACCCTGAGATGTTATCTATAAGAAAACAAGTTTTTTAAAAAAAAAATCATTGGTATTTATGCTCACAAATCTATAGAATGCTATTGTGAAAGATAGTTCATAATTGCTTACTTCTTAACTTTCACTATAAGGTTTTAAGAGTTGAGGATTCTAATTTAAATATGTTATTAAAGGTAATGGAATAACAAACATCTCATGTGCAATAAGAAAGTAGAATGTATGTTTTCAGTAAAGCAGGTATGAGGAATGGAATTACATTTTACTGAGGAAACAGAAGGAATGAACTGGTTGGTTTTATTTGTATGGAAAATGAGAGAAAGGCTGTATACAAAAAGTCATGAGAAATTGTGGAAAAGAACCTTGAAGATTAAAAAAAATATGCATATTCAGGATTAACTAAATATAGATTGAGGTTAACTAAATGGATTTTGTTAAATAAGCTAATTCAGGACTGAAATTTGATTTATCTTTCAGATTAAAAAAATCACTTTCTGTGCCCTTAAGTGATCTATATTTATTTTCTTTTCAATGCTGTTGTGACTTTCGTTAAATGAATAAGTATTGCTTCAGTGACCTATGATCCTGTGTGTTTAGAAACTTTTTTAATATTTCTAGCAAATTTCCCAAATATCAAAACGTAACAAGATCTTTTAACCTCCAGCTAACTCTGGGATGCTTTGAAAAAACATCTCTGAGACATCTCAGAGAAGAATGCTAAGCTAAGTTTCAGTTCAGCTCAGTTCAGTTCAGTCGCTCAGTCGTGTCCGACTCTTTACGACCCCATGAATCGCAGCACGCCAGGCCTCCCTGTTCATCACCATCTTGGTATTTTTAACTCAAAAACATTTTCAAGTGATTGAATGTGGGCTTTGTAAAGTATGGGAAAATGTCATTAATATAGATACTCCAAGGTTTATATGAATCTCTTACATCTGGTATGTCCTGATAAAAACCTATCAGTTGTAATTCTAGTTTTTATCCTAAAGTGCCAAACGTTGTCAAAATATCCAAGTTTCCTTCTAACTGCATTGTGTTTAAATCTTTAACCATGCTACCTTAAGATTTGTTCTTTATGTGTTAGTTGCTCAGTTGTGTCTGACTCTTTGCGACTCCATATTCTACAGGCTCCTCTGTCCAAGAAATTCTCCAGGCAAATAGTTTGGAGTGGGTTGTCATTTTCTTCTCCAAGGGATCTTCCTGACCAGGACATCAAACCTGGGTCTCTCGTATTGCAGGCAGATCCTTTACTGTCTGAGCCACCACAGAAGCCCTTGTTCTTTATTGGCAATCATAATTTTACACTGCTTTTACAAAATGAATATTTTCTAAGACTCATAAAAATAACTTTTCAATAAATATATTTCTGATGGTCTTTAAATAATGTTGCTGAACTGGGTAACAAATGACAGACTCTTAATGGAAAACCTGATTACTTCATGTAGCTCAACAGAAACCAATTACATGGGACTGATATAACTTACGACTTTATGACTTTGGAAAATATACTAACTTGAATCCTTGTTTTCCTGTAAAACCTTTTGTCTTATGCTATGATGTATAAGTTGATAAAGCATGCCTTTTTAAACAAAGATGAAACATTTATATTTTTATCTCTACCTGATCATGTCAGAATTTGTCTTCTCCAACTGGCTCTCCTGTGGACTTAATGGTTTATTCCAACTGGATTACAATTAGTTGTACTTATTGTTTTATACTCCCAGCGCATTTCCACTGTGCGACTCTGCTCATCATTGTTTTAATTTGTTCTTTGCTTCTAAATTATTTATGCTTTGTGTCCCTGCTACGCTATGACTTTGTCAATGTTACTAGCTGCATTACTTATGTCCTGTCTATTTGATAAGATTGTTGTCTCTTACAGTACCCAGTGTGTAACCAGGCCTCCAAGAAAAATAATAATCACTAGGCGACTTAGAACAATTGATCAAATATTAATATATATAGTTCTGTATGTGACAAATAATTATAATAGTGTGATTCTAGGTATGAGAAGAAGCAACAAGGAGATTATTTCCTGGGTCATATTAATAATAGATTAGAAGATAGAGTATCCAGAGAATTGTTTATTATCTATCAACAGGCCTAATCTGGAAATTAACACCTGGAGTGGCATATCAACAAACGCTTTTGCCTGATCTATGATGAGCCTGCGAGCATTATGGGACAAAGATTGGTTATGAAATGTCTCCTAAGTATTGGTTGAATTCCTGACTAAGATGAGGAAATTAAGAAATAAAATACTTCCTATCACATCAATAAACAAGGATGTCACAGTCATCAATGATTGCAGCCCTCCAGTATGAGCTGGTGAGCCCTAAGGTCACTCAGGAAGGAGAAGAATACTTGTGATTTAGCAGTCATCAGACTTCAGCCACTCCAAACAGTGAGTCCTAAGGAATCTCAGGATGTAAAAACATGGATACTAGCCCTGGACAGGTAAAATGCATATGAAAGGAATGATTTCTGTGAGCACAGACCCTTTCATCTTCCCACACATAGAAAAGTACTAAAGTTCTTTACTTGGAATATCTGATTTTTTTTAGTTAATAATTTTAAAATATATATTCATACTGCCTGCCCTTCCTGGCAAAACTTCTATATAACTTGGCTCCTCCTCTTGCCTCCTCAGAGCAATTCTCTCAGAGTCACTTGAGATGCTGTCTCCTGGGCTTGAAGTCCGAAAAATTCCTACCAAACATCATAACTGTCAGCTTTTAGTTGTGAATCTTTTTTAAGTCAACAAAGACATAACTCTCAATTTTTAGGTTGTGGAGTTTTTAGTTGACAACATGACGATGGAAAAGCCAATGTTTGGTAAATAAATATTTGCTGGGCCATGAAGAGACAATGGGGCACAGAAAGGACTCTGATCCCTAGGTTCTGCTCCATTCAGCACACTTAGCCTATACTGTCACAGAAAAGGGGACCCCTTCCAGGGTCAAAGAGTGGGCTCTTGTTGAACACTCAGAAATAAATTGCCCAAGGAGACATGTATTGACAAAGTAAGAGATTTTTCTGGGAAGGGTGCCCGGACAGAGAGTGGGAGCATAAGGAAACCCAGGAAAACTGCTCTACTACACGTCTTACAGTCTTGGGTTTGATGATAATGGGGTTAGTTTCTGGCCATTCTTAATCTGGGTCCTTCTTGATGACGCATGCATTGCTCAGCTAAGACGGATTCCAGCAAGAAGGATTCTGGGAGGTTAGTAGGACTTGTGGACTGGTGTCTTCTCTATATTTTGAACTTTCCCTAAGTCTTCAGGTTGTTGGTAGCTTATGCATGTTGTTAGTTCAGAAGCTGTGTTAGTTGTTAGTTCTGCATGCCTTATTAGGACCTCCTGCTATAAGGAAACTCATGCAAGTGATTACTATAGGGCCTGGCCAGGGCAGGCAGTTTCAGGGAGGTGGTTTCAATACAGAAATGATGCTCAGTTGTGGATGTGTTTGGTGATGAAAGTAAAAATCTGATGTTGCAAAGAGTAGTATTGCATTGGACCCTGGAATGTTAGGTCCATGAATCAAGGTAAATTGGATGTGGTGAAGCAGGAGATGGTAAGAATAAACATCAATATCTTAGGGAAAGAATTTATTCATTTATTTAATAAATATCTAATTTGACAATATGTTCACACAGTGTATTAAAGGTTCTAAGAAAATTCTATGTTATATGTTTTTGGTAATTACTGTATGTCAGATGTGCTAAATAAGTTACAAATATTTATATTTTTCTTATCTTCTTTAATCCTTGCAAATGATATGTATTAATTAATATTGCTTCAGTTGTAACTGATGAGAAAACTGAAACATAAGAGTTCAAGTAACTTGTCCAAAAGTTTATAGAAAGTACGTGAAAAAAATCTGGAAGCAAGTCTGAAAGCTGAAATGTGTAAGCAGTACATTTTCATAATAATATGAGTAATTAATTTTCATAATAAGCAATAAACTTTCATAATAATAGCAAAGAAATACACTTTCATAATAATAACAAAGTTAGAATTCACTTGTTAAATGCCAAAACTGTTCTGAGACCTTCAGGTATTTCATTTCATTTATGGTGATTACAGTAAGATAGATACTATATTATGCTAACTGATCATATGAGGAAAACATGGTACAGAATGATAAAGTAACTTGCCCAAGTTCTTCATCTGGAAGGTGGAAACTAGGATTAAAAATAGATAATCTGATTCTAAACAGCAAACTCTTTAAGTTCAGGGAAATCTTTAATTATCAATAAAACCTCACTATTGAAAATGGTTTAAAACTTCACTCAGTTATTTCTTGTTGATGAATTATATAGACCAAAATATATAATTTGATAATGTAACCTTTTCTTTCATCAAAATATTGACTAACAAATCATGATGAATGGATAAGAAAGCTGTGGTACATATACACAATGGAGTATTACTCAGCCGTTAAAAAGAATTCATTTGAATCAGTTCTGATGAGATGGATGAAACTGGAGCCGATTATACAGAGTGAAGTAAGCCAGAAAGAAAAATACCAATACAGTATACTAACACATATATATGGAATTTAGGAAGATGGCAATGATGACCCTGTATGCAAGACAGGAAAAAAGACACAGATGTGTATAACGGACTTTTGGACTCAGAGGGAGAGGGAGAGGGTGGGATGATTTGGGAGAATGGCATTCTAACATGTATACTATCATGTAAGAATTGAATCGCCAGTCTATGTCTGACGCAGGATACAGCATGCTTGGGGCTGGTGCATGGGGATGACCCAGAGAGATGTTATGGGGAGGGAGGTGGGAGGGGGGTTCATGTTTGGGAACGCATGTAAGAATTAAAGATTTTAAAGTTTAAAAAATAAAAAACTAAAAAAAAAAAGAAATTTATAAAAGTGGAGCTCAGGGAATACATAGAAGAAATAAGAAAATAAGTATAGTAGAAGAAAAGGTCAGTGTCTTCAACTTAAATACTTGATAAAACTAATTAAAAGGCATATTGGCCTAAGTGAAATGTAACTACTTTTCTAAATTTCAAAAATAAAGAATAAAATACTTAAATATATTCAAATAGAAAAATATAGGCAAAATGTAAATATAGAAAATATGTATTTAATATAGTATAACTTTCTCAAATACTAAATGTTGAAAGATGATGGAACAATGTTTTAAAATTTTAGTATAAATTTTCACTCAAACTATATGTGAACTCTATAGAAAAATGTAGGCTATTTGTTAAATCAAAAATTTTCACAAAATATGCTACCTTTTCTGGAAAGTAAACTTTTGACCTAATACTTCATCTAATCAAGAAAAATCAAGAAAGCAGAACACACACTCTCACATATAAATTCATACATGAATCAAAATTAGGGAAGACACAAAATAAAATTATAGGCTGGTACTAATGAAAATAACAAAATGAACGTTTACTTTTAAATAATTATTAATAACTTTTTACTAAACAAATATGGAAGAGAATTCTTGAAAAAGAATATGTCATGCTGTATAAAACAACTAATTAACAAGTTGGGTCTAATAGTCACAAATTATTTCAATAGATTTTGAACTCAGGATTGTTGAGAAAAGTAGATGACTAGTTAAAGTTATTGAAAGAGACAACTTAAACCTATTAAGAGAGATCTTTTAGAATTCTTTTGTGTTTCAGATGAATGGAAAATCATATTCACTTACAGTTAAACAGAAAAAAAGTAAAAATAAAAATTCATAAATAATTCATAAAGATAGAAAGATATTTTAAAAGAAAATAGCAAGAATTTCTAACACATAGAAAACATGGCATAAAGATATTGAAAACAAATTGATAGGCAAAAAATTATGGAGGGAGTAAAGATAATATTAGAAAAACTATAATTTAAGTGAAGGAATATGTCCTTAAGACTAAAAATCTTCAAATTAAATACTATGTGTATTCAGTATTTAATTTATACTAAAAACAGTGGAAGCCGTATCAGACTTTATTTCTGGGGGCTCCAAAATCATTGCAGATGGTGATTGTAGCCATGAAATTAAAAGACGCTTACTCCTTGGAAGGAAAGTTATGACCAACCTAGATAGCATATTCAAAAGCAGAGACATTACTTTGCCGACTAAGGTCCGTCTAGTCAAGGCTATGGTTTTTCCAGTGGTCATGTATGGATGTGAGAGTTGGACTGTGAAGAAAGCTGAGTGCTGAAGGATTGATGCTTTTGAACTGTGGTGCTGGAGAAGACTCTTGAGAGTCACTTGGACTGCAAGGAGATCCAACCAGTCCATTCTAAAGGAGATCAGTCCTGGGTGTTCTTTGGAAGGACTGATGCTAAAGCTGAAACTCCAATACTTTAGCCACCTCATGAGAAGAGTTGACTCTTTAGAAAACACTCTGATGCTGGGAGGGATTGGGGGCAGGAGGAGAAGGGGATGACAGAGGATGAGATGGCTGGATGGCATCACTGACTCAGTGCACATGAGTTTGAGTGAACTCTGGGAGTTGGTGATGGACAGGGAAGCCTGGCATGCTGCAAATCATGGGGTTGCAAAGAGTCGGACACGACTGAGCAACTGAACTGAACTGTGTATATCATGTGCATATTTATAGCCAAATTTATATATTAAATAATATAATATTTATAGACAGATATTTCATATTTATTAAATATAACATTCACAATTAAATTGTAAACTTTCTGGATGTGGCTATATATATATATAAACTTCATACACAGAATAAAATATTAAAACAAAACAGAATAACTGCAATGCAAAAGATGGTTTGATATGCAATAAATAAGTGGGGGACATGAACATATGTTTAAGGCTTTGTTGCCACCTGTGCAAGTAAAACTCTCCCCTACATGTCCAAAGATCTACACTAATAGATAGAAACATAACTAATTGACAAAATATTTATTTCAGATAGTCAAAAATTTAATTACATTCACAACAACCACTATACATGTACACAATTCAGTTCAGTTCCGTTCAGTTCAGTTGCTCAGTCGTGTCTGACTCTTTGCGACCCCATGAATCACAGCATGCCAGGCCTCCCTGTCCATCACCAACCCCTGGAGTTCACTCAAACTCACGTCCATCAAGTCAGTGATGCCATCCAGCCATCTCATCCTCTGTCGTCCCCTTCTCCTCCTGCCCCCAATCCCTCCCAGCATCAGAGTCTTTTTCAATGAGTCAACTCTTCTCATGAGCTGGCCAAAGTATTGGAGTTTCAGCTTTAGCATCAGTCCTTCCAAAGAATACCCAGGACTGATCTCCTTTAGAATGGACTGGTTGGATCTCCTTGCAGTCCAATGGACTCTCAAGAGTCTTCTCCAGCACCACAGTTCAAAAGCATCAATCCTTCAGCACTCAGCTTTCTTCACAGTCCAACTCTCACATCCATACATGACCACTGGAAAAACCATAGCCTTGACTAGACGGATGTTTGTTGGCAAAGTAATGTCTCTGCTTTTGAATATGCTATCTAGTTTGGTCATAACTTTCCTTCCAAGGAGTAAGCATCTTTTAATTTCATGGCTGCAATCACCTTATGCAGTGATTTTGGAGCCCCCCAAAATAAAATCTGACACTGTTTCCACTGTACACAATTACATATACCTATATCATGTGTAAGGATATTTATACCAAACATTTCACCTGTAAATAATGAATGTAGTTTTGCTTTACATATATTCTTGAGAAGAATAGACTTTAGTAGTGTATTAGGCTCTAAGAAAATGATAGAATATTGTCTATTTAGAAATTCTATTAACCATATTCTTCAACTTCAGTCAGTAGAAGTATACCTTAACTTTAGTAATTGTTTATTGAGCATATGTTATCTTAAAAGCAATGCAATTACTCAGAAAATGATAGACTTCTTGAATCATTGTTGTTCTGTTGCTAAGCTATGTCTGACTCTTTGTGACCCCACTATTGCAGCAAGCCAGCCTTCCCTGTCCTTCACTATCTCCCAGAGTTTGCTCAGATTCATGTCCATTGAGTCACTGATGCCATCCAACCATCTCATTCTCTGTCACTCCCTTCACCTTCTGCCGTCAATCTTTCCCAGAATCAAGGTCTATTTCAGTGAGTCAGCTCTTCCCATCAGATGGCCAAAGTATTGGAACTTCAGCTTCAGCATCAGTCCTTCCAATGAGTATTCAGGATTGGTTTCCTTTAGGAGTGACTGGTTTGATCTCCTTGCTGTCTAAGGGACTCTCATGAGTCTTCTCGAGCAACAGAGTTCGAAAGCAACAATTCTTAGGCACTCAGCCTTTTTGATGGTTCAACTCTCACATCTATACACAGTTCAGTTCAGTTCAGTTCAGTCGCTCAGTCATGTCCGACTCTTTGCGACCTCATGAATCGCAGCATGCCAGACCTCCCTGTCCATCACCAACTCCCAAAGTTCACTCAGACTCACGTCCATTGAGTCAGTGATGCCATCCAGCTATCTCATCCTCTGTTGTCCCCTTCTCCTCCTGCCCCCAACTACTGGAAAAATCATAGCTTTGACTATATGGACCTTTGTTGGCAAAGTAACTTCTGAGTAAACAATAAATAATCTAACAACTTTGAAATTAAAGAAACTTGTCACTTTTGGCCAAATAATAAAAATTGCAAATTTGCATTTCAAAGTAACCACAAGTTGTTATCAATGAGAATAATTTTTATCAAAACTAAAAGATATTGGGAAAGCTGTATGACAGGAATATCTAATAGTATTTTTTTTAATTTAAATGAGATAGAATAAAAAGAATGAAATGAAATAGAAGTAATTAATAATGATATAGATAAAAATCAACATTTAATTTGTTCAATAACAGAAGAATAAAGAGTTGACTAAGTGAAGACTTAACTTGTTAAATAACATCAATAAAATAGATCAACTCTGTTAAGATTGCTCATGACACAGTATGAGCAATATATTATGTATAAGAAAAGGAATATATTAACACTGATGTCTGTTTATGATATTAAAAATATAACTAATGTAACTAAAATGCTAAATTGTGAAATAGGCTATTTTGCGGAGAAGGCAATGGCACCCCACTCCAGTACTCTTGCCTGGAAAATCCTATGGATGGAGGAGTCTGGTAGGCTGTAGTCCATGGGGTCGCTGAGGGTTGGACATGACTGAGCGACTTCACTTTCACTTTTCACTTTCATGCATTGGAGAATTGGCAACCCATACCAGTGTTCTTGCCTTGAGAATCCCAGGGATGGGGGAGTCTGGTGGGCTGCCGTCTATGGGGTCGCTCAGAGTCAGATACGACTGAAGCGACTTAGCAGCAGCAGCAGCAGCAGCAGCAGGCTATTCTGAATGAATTTATAATTGAAAATATTCAAGACTGGGTAGAATAATTTAATAATATTTGAAATATTATTGCAAAACCTTTAAGCTTTGTCAAAGAACTAAGCAGAAAAGTTGTGTCTCATACAAATAGTTTTAATACTAGGTTTTATAAAAATTCATTTATATTGTATTTTAATTGCTCAAGCCATGTAAAAAAAATCGTATAAAAAGTAAACCCATTCATAATGGAGTGACTTCCATGACATCAGCATCGGGCCTTGAGGGAAGGGTGTCAAGTTTCATGCGATTCTCCGTTTTATCTGACCTCCAAATAGGTTTGGGCAGCAACATCTTTGTTAACTACATTTTTGCTAAGATCTTCCATCTTGACATAACCTTCAGGTATCAGTCCACACAATCTTCACTGAAATCCTTCCAACCACACGGCTCCCCACTATGAAATATAGACTGTCTCAGACACACCCACAGCAGTGTTTGGGGCAGAAGGAAAGGGCAGATCACTGAGCTGTTTTCCACATACATTAGTATTTGAGGGATTAGAATTTGAATTCCTCTGGCCCATTTGTTTATACGTGTGCCTGGCCATGACTACTCTTTTCTCTATTTTCCATGCATATTTCTATGTTTTCTATGCAGTGCTTTAAACTGACAGGAACATTTATTTTCTGACTCTTATTTTCTCTTCCATTCAAAATGAATGGATTAAAAAAAATTTTTTTTTGCTTTTGTTTTTTTTTTGTTGGAGTGTTGTTTATTGACAAAATTGTGCTGGTTTTGGGAGTCAGTTAGGCAGCTCAGTCATGTCTGACTCTTTGCGACCCCATGGACCACAGCATGCCAGGCTTCCCTGTCCATCACCAACTCCTGGAGCTTGCTCAAACTCATGTCCATCAAGTCAGTGATGCCATCCAGCCGTCTCATCCTCTGTCATCCCCATCTCCTCTTGCCTTCAATGTTTCCCTGCGCTAGAGTCTTTTCCAATGAGTCAGTTCTTTGCATCAGGTGGCCGAAGTAGTGGAGTTTCAGCTTCAGCATCAGTCCTTCCAGTGAATATTCAGGACTGATTTCCTTTAGGAACATGAATCCAGATAACTGCAATGGTAGGTTTTTGGGAGTAGAGCAGAGCAATTCAGTTATATGTAGGCATGTGCTGTTTCTCCTTGAATTCTTTTCCCATTTAGGTTGTTACAAAGTATCGAGCAGAGTTTCTTGTGATGTGCAGTGTATTCTTGTTGGTTGTCTATTTTAAAGATGGCAGTGTGTACATATCAATTTGAAACTATCCCTCCATTCCATCTTCCCCACTTGGTAACCATAAGTTCATTCTCTAGTTGGTGAGTCTGTTTTTGTTTCGTAAATAGGTTCATTTGAATTATATTTTGTAGTGAATCTTCCTCTTTTTTTTTTTTTTAAATTGTGTCTTGTTCTTATATCAGTGATGAAGTATTTATCTGACAATATTAATTTTAATTTTTTTAAAGCTTTCTTCTGTCCCCTGCAATATCTTTATCACCTCAGAGTTTCTTTTTTACTTTTTTTTGTTTTATATCATTGTCATACATGCTATAATTCCAGAAAAACATCTACTTCTGCTTCATTGAGTACACTAAAGCCTTTTACAGTATGGATCACAACAAACTATAGAAAATTCTTAAAGAGATGAGAATACCAGACCACCTTCCCTACCTCCTGAGAAATTTGTATGCAGGTCAAGAAGCAACAGTTAGAACCAGACATGGAACAACAGACTGGTTCCAGACTGGGAAAGGAGTACGTCAAGGCTGTATATTGTCACCCTGCTTATTTAACTTATATGCAGAGTATATCATGAAAAATGCTAGGCCAGATGAAGCACAAACTGGAATCAAGATTGCTGAGAGAAATATCAATAACCTCAGATATGCTGATGACACCAGCCTTATGGCAGAAAGTGAAGAGAAACTAAAGAACCTTTTGATGATGGTGAAAGAGGAGAGTGAAAAAGCTGGCTTATAACTCAACATTCAAAGAACTAAGATCATGGCATCCAGTCCCATCACTTCATGGCAAATAGATGGGGAAACAGAGGAAACAGTGACAGACTTAATTTTCTTGGGCTCCAAAATCATTGCTGATGGTGACTGCAGCCATGAAATTAAAAGACGCTTACTCCTTGGAAGAAAAAAATATGACAAACTTAAATGGCGTGTTAAAAAGCAGAGACATTATTTTGCCAACAAAGGTCTGTATAGTTAAAGCTATGGTTTTTCTAGTAGTCAAGTATAGATGTGAGAGCTGGACCATAAAGGAGCCTGCGCGTCAAAGAACTGATGCTTTGAACTATGGTGCTGGAGAAGACTCTTGAGTCCCTTCAACAGTAAGGAGATCAAACCAGTCCATCCTAAACGAAATCAATGCTGAATATTCACTGGAAGGACTGTGGCTGAAACTGAAGCTTCAAAACTTCGGCCACCTGATGAGAAGAGCTGACTCATTAGAAAAGACCCTGATGCTGGGAAAGATTGAAGACAGTAGGAGAAGGGGATGACAGAAGATGAAATGGTTTGATGACCTCACAGATTCAATGCACATGAGTTTGAGCAAGCTCCAGGAGATGGTGAAGGACAGGGAAGCCTGGCGTCTACAGTCCACGGGATGACAAAGAGTCAGACATGACTGAGTGACTGAACAACAATAAATACATGTTAGAGGTATTCTTCAAATGACTCTTATTCTTGGATGTCCATATATAAGAGAGAGATATAGTACTTCAAAACTAAATTAAAAGCCCATGTCTGAAATAAGCCTTATTGAAATTTCTGGATATTCCATGGGCAGTCCTCCTCTCTGTCTCTTTGTCCTTGTGGTTTGTGCCCTTTTATTTATTAATGTCATGAAGGTAGGGAGAAAGGACATGGTCAGGAATGAATGGAGTTTAATTCAGGTGTTCAGTAAATCAGATTTTCCCTGGCTTGTATTAACACAAAATTAAATGAATACAGGGCTTGATGAACCCTAAGCAGGCAAAATCAGTAAAAGTATATTAAGAAAACTTAATGTAGCTTATTTCATGAATGTTTGTAAAACTTATTTTGTGTTAAAGTGTCTGATAATCATAAAATTTAAGTCATCTTCCTAAAATTGTATGATTACTTTTAACTGATCCTCTGTCATCTAGAAATCCTCATTGTAACAACCAATCACTGTAAAGGTTCATGTTCACTTTATAAGCCATCCTGTAACACTGCACCTCAGAGCTTCATACAGTTTTAGGTTTGAAGTCTCTGTTCACAAACAGCTTCTTTGTTACTCAATAAAATATTCATATTAAAAAAATACATTCACACACAAAAATTATGGATGTGCCATACATATGCCATTAATCCTAATCCTAAATATATTAGCAATATATTTTTGTTTGCTAAATATATTAGCAAACAAAGCCAACTATATAATTGAGGTCTACTCTGAAAATGGAAAGATAGTCAAATTTATATAATACTTTAATAGAAATTCTTATATTCTTTATACTGCATAGAAGAGAGAACCTTGCCTGTTGTTTAACATACCACTTCTTTCCTAATGACTATAACAATGCCAATTTTGTGTTAACTCTTTGATAAACACTGTTGGAATGACTTTTTCATTATCAATAAGAGAAGGAGAAAATATAAATGTATAATAATGTTAGCATTTTATTGATTTTATTGTTTTTTACCACCTGTGAAGTAGGTGCAAAAATGCTTGAGTAAAGGGAGATATTGAGCCCATAATTTATGAAGTCAAGTGATGAGTAGTCAAAGAATGTAGTCTGCTTCTAAATTCCTAGAAACCAAACTGTATTGCTTATATGATTAACATACCAGAAGGGCAGTTGATGGAATTCAATATTCATTATTGATTAAAAGTTATTTTAAAGCTATGTTTAAATAATACCATAAGATGGGTTTTTCTTAAGACCAAAATGATAAAAAAAGATAGATAGACAGACACACAGATATGCCAACATTATAGTGAACCATATTAATGACTATGAAACACCAGAAGCATTCTTTTTAAAATCTGAAAATAATATACAGAATTACTACAAAATTATTTAGAAGCATATCATAGTTTCCAAAGAATTAATAATTAGGAAATTCACACATGGAAAAGCAGTTAATACAGCTGCTATTTATGGTGTGAAGTTGCTCAGCTGTGTCCGACTCTTTGAGACCCCATGGACTGTAGCCTACCAGGCTCCTCCCTCCATGGGATTTTCCAGGCAAGAGTACTGGAGTGGGTTGCCATTTCTTTCTCCAGGGGATCTTCCCGACCCAGGGATTGAACCCGGGTCTCCCGAATTCTAGGCAGATGTTTTAACCTCTAATCTTATTTTGTTTTTCATATAAATTTTTTTATAAAATATTCAAAACATAGATTAATGACACCATGTTATCTATCTCCAAAATAAGATAGATATGAGAAGTTTCCTTGATAGTTATCTGATCTGTTTTCTATTAAAAACAAATTAAATGGAATATTACAGTAAAAATAAAGATTCATTCCTGAAAGACCCTAGACATTGCCCCTGCCCCATTTCCAAGTTCCTACTGCTGTCTTGATATTGCTACAAACATTTCCTATACAGGGTTGTAGTAATTTCCTACATAAAGGTATCTTATTAACTACAACTGGGTAGTTTGATTTACAAATTCTATAATTTATATATATGGATTTTTGTGTTCTTATATGAAGTCGCTTTCACAGCAGTATATTTTTGAGTATTCAGGGACTTGATTTATTCACTTCAAGTGCTGAAACTATTTTTTCCATGTGAACACATTATACATGATTTACCATTCTTTTATAAAGGGACATGAAGAATAAACATCGTTGCACAGGTCTCCTGTGCACATATACAAGAATTTCTCTAGAGTTATCACTTGAATATGGAATGTCAGAATTCGATAATGTAGGCAACTCCAATATAATTAGATATTGCCAAAACTGTTACACAAATTTACCCTTTTCCCAACAAAACTGGCAACTCTGTTATCCCCACCAACTAATAATTAGTTTCCCATCCTGATTGGTGGGGAATGTCCCATTGAAAAATGACATTTTTCTTTCTCTGTGTTGAAATGTGTCGAAAAGAAAAATGTATGGGGCTGCTCTTGCCTGGTGCCATGATGACAAGCCAAAACTTGGGTAACTTTCAAGTCAGTATCAATTCTCCCCGGGACCAGAGACACATTATATCCTGTCAGCCAGTCCCCAAACGGCCAAGTCAGCTCTGGGCTCTATGCTTAGCGTCTTGTTCTCTATTCATTTTTTATTTTTGTCTTCCCTGTTCCTTATTCTTTATCCTATAAAAGCTTCTTTTTCCCTTCCATCCTATTTTTCAGCTCTCTGCACTCTTCTGAGCAGAGAAAGCTTGCTTCACAAAGTGTTTAATAAAGATTGTATTAATTGATAAATGAAGAAAGCTAAAACAATTTTAAATAATGAATTCGATGTCTCCCTTGAGTACAAGGGAGAACAATCTATGGAGAGAGGGAGTTCAGTACCTCACAAGCAGTGGGGCACTATTCCTGAGGGATTGGAAGAGTCAGTTTTACAGAGATTAGAAGAGCAAGATGGGCTACGAGGTCGGGGATTTCCTTAGGAGGTGGGCAGGTCCTGCTTTCCAGGGTAAGGAGAACTTGAGAAAGAGGAGTTCAAAGATTGTGGTTAGGGTATGTTAGCCTTACATGAGGGAGGCTTCTTGTAAATGCAACTGATTTAGGTTTGGATTTGTGTTGTGGGCTGGCCACTAGGGCAGTCTTTATTTTGTGGGTCCATATGAATTAATTTTATCACATCTAAATTGTCTTCTTTGATCATTTTTAACATGTATAATTTACATGTTAAAATGAGATGCACTCATTTTGAACATACAATTTCTTGATTTTTGACAACCCAGGTAAACAAATATCTACCATCCCACAACATTCCCTATATCCCTTCTCAGTTTCTCCCTTCTCCCTAATTCCAGGCTTTCTGTCACAATTGACTAGGTTGTGTCCTACAATTTTATCCTGTCTGTGTCCAACAACTTTTGGTCTTTGTAGGTAATTAATTTTTTTTCTAGTTGATTTTAATAATTATTCTTGGTTCTTCAGGTTCACTGTTATATATCTACATTGAAATATATTTTAAATTATTTTGCTTAACAATAATTCTCCTTAAAACTTTCACCAATCTTGGGGAATCCTCAGCCATTATCAATTTCATTTGAGGAAATAAAAGTTCACAATTTTAAAATAAGACAAAAAAATTTAAACATAAACCTTTTTCTACATCCTTTGGCTTTCTCCCTCCCCTCAACTGTGTGTTATGCTTCTGTGTTATGTGTTAACCAGACTTCCTCTATGGCAGAAATACCTGCTCAATCATAAAGATTCATTTCTCTCCTTCTGGCACCAACCATATAACTACTTAGAAGATAACATTCCTTTTTCAATCCTGGAAGGGATCAGGATGACTCACCACTCTCTTTGTATGTGCAGTTATCTTTTGTGAACTTTATATACAAAGCCAATATATTATTTCCCTTAAGATAGTGATTGGTGAAGAACTAATTGGTTAGCGAACCTGGGGAGACACTAGGCCACACCTAATGGATGTTCCTAGCTTAAATACTTACTATGACTTTATTGATATTACAGCAATATTGCTTGTATTCTGCCTATTTTACAAGACTGCATTACCAAATGTGTGACAGAGCCTCAGAGGAAATTGATGATAATTGTGCAGCTTGAAACAATTGGCCAAATATGTAGTCTTACAAGATCAATTTTTGTAACAGTGTAGCTCTAGATATAGGAAGAAGCAACAAGAGAGAAACATTTCCTGGACCATTAAAGACTGATAAACACAGGGATCCCAGAGGCTTTTGATTACTGTTGACAAAGCCTAGCCCAATAATACATTAAGTAGCCTTTCAACAAAATCCTTGCCTAACCTGGGAATGAGCATTTCTAATGCCATGGGACAAATTGATCACAAAATGCCTCCCAAACCTGGCTTGAAATTAAGACTGAAAGGGAAGGGGTTGTAAAATAAACAATGTTACCTACCATCCAGTTCTGCACAAATCAAGTTTCGGGCCGCTGCAATTGCTGACCTTCAATACTGAAGACTGGGGCAAAACTAGCAGAATAAGTCTTCAGATAGTTAGATATTTTCAGAGGAAATTTTTTATGAACCAGGATTCTTACAATTTCTGATATTCAGGAAAACACCAAAACCATTAACTAAGATATCTGTTCCATCTGGCTAGTTGCAGCCTTCTGCTGAGATGTGTGCTTGATTGCATGTATTAATTTCACCAAAATCCAATATATACTGACCTCCCCCATTACCTCTTCAGAACAGTTCCCAGAACTCTCTGAGAAGCTATCGCCTGGGTTATACTCCTCAGTTCAGTTCAGTTGCTCAGCTGTGTCCGACTCTTTGCAACCCCATGAATTGCAGCACACCAGGCCTCCCTGTCCATCACCAACTCCCGGAGTTCACTCAGACTCACATCCACCCAGTCAGTGATGCCATCCAGCCATCTCATCCTATGTCGTCCCCTTCTCCTCCTGCCCCCAATCCCTCCCAGCATCAGAGTCTTTTCCAATGAGTTAACTCTTTGCATGAGGTTGTCAGAGTACTAGAGTTTCAGCTTTAGCATCATTCCCTCCAAAGAAATCCCAGGGCTGATCTCCTTCAGAAAGGACTGGTTGGATCTCCTTGCAGTCCAAGGGACTCTCAAGAGTCTTCTCCAACACCACAGTTCAAAACCATCAATTCTTCGGTGCTCAGCCTTCTTCACAGTCCAACTCTCACATCCATACATGACTACTGGAAAAACCATAGCCTTAACTAGACAGACCTTTATTGGCAAAGTAATGTCTCTGCTTTTGAATATGCTATCTAGGTTGGTCATAACTTTTCTTCCAAGGAGTAAGCATCTTTTA
Source organism: Ovis aries (assembly GCF_016772045.2). Classification (NCBI taxonomy): domain Eukaryota; kingdom Metazoa; phylum Chordata; class Mammalia; order Artiodactyla; family Bovidae; genus Ovis; species Ovis aries. The sequence continues at coordinate 47,037,828 of NC_056056.1, forward strand.
ATTTCATGGCTGCAGTCACCATCTGCAGTGACTTTGGAGCCCCCCAAAATAAAGTCTGACGCTGTTTCCACTGTTTCCCCATCTATTCCCCATGAAATGATGGGACCGGATGCCATGATCTTCATTTTCTGAATGTTGAACTTTAAGCCAACTTTTTCACTCTCCTCTTTCACTTTCATCAAGAGGCTCTTTAGTTCCTCTTCACTTTCTGCCATAAGGGTGGTGTCATCTGCATATCTGAGGTTATTGATATTTCTCCCGGCAATCTTGATTCCAGCTTGTGTTTCTTCCAGTCCAGCGTTTCTCATGATGTACTCTGCATGTAAGTTAAATAAGCAGGGTGACAATATACAGCCTTAACGTACTCCTTTTCCTATTTGGAACCAGTCTGTTGTTCCATGTCCAGTTCTAACTGTTGCTTCCTGACCTGCATACAGATTTCTCAAGAGGCAGGTCAGGTGGTCTGGTATTCCCATCTCTTTCAGAATTTTCCATAGTTTATTGTGATCCACACAGTCAAAGGCTTGGGCATAGTCAATAAAGAAGAAATAGATGTTTTTCTGGAACTCTCTTGCTTTTTCTATGATCCAGTGGATGTTGGCAATTTGATCTCTGGTTCCTCTGCCTTTTCTAAAACCAGCTTGAACATCTGGAAGTTCACGGTTCACATCTTGCTGAAGCCTGGCTTGCAGAATTTTGAGCATTACTTTACTAGTATGTGAGATGAGTGCAATTGTGCAGTAGTTTGAGCATTGTTTGGCATTGCCTTTCTTTGGAATTGGAATGAAAACTGGCCTTTTCCAGTCCTGTGACCACTGCTGAGTTTTCTAAATTTGCTGGCATATTGAGTGCAGCACTTTCACAGCATCATCTTTCAGGATTTGAAGTAGCTCAACTGGAATTTCATCACCTCCACTAGCTTTGTTCATAGTGATGCTTTCTAAGGCCCACTTGACTTCACATTCCAGGATGTCTGGCTCTAGATGACTGATCACACACCATCATGATTATCTGGGTCATGAAGATCTTTTTTGTACTCCTCAGTTTGGCTCAAATAAACTTTTCCATTTCTTTCTTAGATTGACTATTAATTGATGTTTTGTTCACATAGTTTCCCCACAATTATCTTTCACATTATTTCTTTATTATCTTTACTGTTAAGTCCTAATATTCACATATAGCACTTTCTTACTCTATCCATAAAACTCATATCATTAGTCCAAGTTCATGTGCCCAACGCACAATGTGGCCAAACACATGAAAACATTGGAGTTTGCAGCAGAGAAAGGTTTATTGCAGTGCCATGCAGGGAGGTGGATGGCTCATGCCCGAGAGCTCATGCATGAGCTTCTCAAAGGGTTTTGGCAAAGCATTTTTAAAAGCCAGGTGGGGAGGAGCGTAGCAGGGTATGTAATCAGCTAATGCACAGTTCTTTGATTGATTGATGAGATAACACGGTGGTGTCATAGGGGTTAGTATTATGAGTCCTTAGGCTGCTGGAGGCCTGAGGCTACATGTTCATGGCCATCAAGTAGTTGACATCTTACATTTGATGGGAGAGCTTTTCACATCTGTAAAACAACTCTGAAAATGTGTATCAGATGTTATTATCTATGTATTTCAGACAAAATGTGGTCCACTGGAGAAGGGAATGGAAAACCACTTCAGTATTCTTGCCTTGAGAACCCCATGAACAGTATGAAAAGGCAAAAAGGACACTGAACAATGAACTCCCCAGGTCGGTAGGTGCCCAATATGCTCCTGGAGATCAGTGGAGAAATAACTTCAGAAAGAATGAAGCGATGGGGCCAAAGCAAAAACAACACCCAGTTGTGGATGTGACTGGTGATGGAAGTAAAATCCAATGCCTTAAAGAGCAATACTGCATAGGAACTTGGAATGTTAGGTTCATGAATCAAGGCAAGTTGGAAGTGGTCAAATGGGAGATGGCAAGAATGAATATCAACATTTTAGGAATCAGCAAACTAAAATGGACTGGAATGGGTGAATTTAACTTAGATGACCATTATATCTTCTATGGTGGGCAAGAATCCCTTAGAAGAAATGGAGTAACCATCATAGTCAACAAAAGGGTCTGAAATGCAGTACTTGGATGCAATCTCAAAAATGACAGAATCATCTCTGTTCGTTTACAAACTATTCAAAATCACACTAATCCAAGTCTATGCCCAGACCAATAATGCTGAAGAAGCTGAAGTTGAATGGTTCTATGAAGACCTACAAGACCTTCTAGAAGTAATACCCAAAAAAGACGTCCTTTTCATTATAGGGGAAGAATGCAATAGTAGGAAGTCAAGAAACACCTGGAGTAACAGGCAGATTTGGCCTTGAAGTACAGAATGAAGCAGGGCAATGGCTAATAGAGTTTTGCTTAGAAAACACACTGGTGATAGCAAACACCCTCTTCCAACAACAAAAGAGGACTCTATACATGGACATCACCAGATGGTCAATACTGAAATCAGATTAATGATATTCTTTGCAGCCAAAGATGGAGACACTCTATACAGTCAGCAAAAACAAGACTGGGAGCTGACTGTGGCACAGACCATGAACTCCTTATTGCCAAATTCAGACTTAAATTGAAGAAAGTGGGGAAAACCACTAGACCATTCAGATATGACCTAAATCAAATCCCTTACGATTATACAGTAGAAGTGACAAATAGATTCAAGGGATTAGATATGATAGACAGAGTGCTTGAAGAACTGTGGACGAAGGTTCATGACATTATACAGGAGACAGGGATCAAGACCATCTCCAAGAAAAAGAAATGTAGAAAGGCAAAATGGTTGTCTGAGGAGACCTTGCAAACAGCTGTGAAAAGAAAAGTGAAAGGCAAAGTAGAAAAGGAAAGATATACCCATTTGAATGCAGAGTTCCAAAGAATAGCAAGGAGAGATAAGAAAGCCTTTCTCAGTGATCAGTGCAAAGAAATAGAGGAAAACAACAGAATGGGAAAGACTAGAGATCTCTTCAAGAAAATTAGAGATACCAAGGGAATATTTCATGCAAAGATGGGCTCAATAAAGGACAGAAATGGCATGGAACTAACAGAAGCAGAAGATATTAAGATGTGGCAAGAATACACAGAAGGACTGTACAAAAAAAAAATCTTCATGACCGAGATCATTACAATGGTGTGATCACTCACCTAGAGCCAGACATCCTGGAATGCGAAATCAAGTGGGCCCTAGAAAGCATCACTATGAACAAAGCTAGTGGAAGTGATGGAATTCCAGTTGAGTTATTTCAAATCCTGAAATGATGCTGTGAAAGTGCAGCACTCAATATGTCAGCAAATTTGGAAAACTCAGCAGTGGACACAGGACTGGAAAAGGTCAGTTTTCATTCCAGTCCCAAAGAAAGGCAATGCCAAAGAATGCTCAAGCTACTGTTCAATTGCACTCATATCACATGCTAGTAAAGTAATGCTCAAAATTCTCCAAGCCAGGCTTTAAGAGTATGTGAACCATGAACTTCCAGATGTTCAAGCTGGATTTGGAAAAGGCAGAGGAACCAGAAAGAAAGTTGCCAACATCCATGGGATCACTGAAAAAGCAAGAGAGTTCCAGAAAAACATCTATTTCTGCTTTATTGACTATGCCAAAGCCTTTGTGTGGATCACAATAAACTGTGGAAGATTCTGAAAGAGATGGGAATACCAGACCACCTGACCTGCCTCTTGAGAAATCTGTATGCAGGCCAGGAAGCAACAGTTAGAACTGGACATGGAACAACAGACTGGTTCCAAATAGGAAAAGGAGTACGTCAAGGCTGTATATTGTCACCCTGCTTATTTAACTTACATGCAGAGTACATCACGGAAATGCTGGGCTGGATGAAGCAGAAGCTGGAATCAAGATTGCCGGGAGAAATATCATAAACTCAGAAATGCAGATGACACCACCCTTATGGCAGAAAGTAAAGAACTAAAGAGCCTCTTGATGAAAGTGAAAGAGGAGACTGAAAAAGTTGGCTTAAAGTTCAACATTCAGAAAACTAAGGTGATTGTATCTGGTCCCATTACTTCATGCCAAATAGATGGAAAATCAGTGGAAACAATGTCAGACTTTATTTTTTTTTTTTTTTGCTCCAAAATCACTGCAGTTATTGACTGCAGGCATGAAATTAAAAGACACTTGCTCCTTGGAAGAAAAGTTATGACCAACCTAGAGCTTATTAAAACACAGAAGCATTACTTTGCCAACATAGGTCCATCTAGTCAAAGCTATTGTTTTTCTGGTAGTCATGTATGGATGTTAGAGTTGGACCATAGAGAAAGCTTAGCACTGAAGTATTGATGCTTTTGAACTGTGGTGTTGTAGAAGACTCTTGAGAGTCCCTTGGACTGCAAGGAGATCTAACCAGTCCATCCTAAAGGAAATCAGTCCTGAATATTCATTGGTAGGACTGATGTTGAAGCTGAAACTCCAATACTTTGGCCACCTGATACAAAGAACTGACTCATTTGAAAAGACATTGATGCTGGGAAAGATTGAGGGTAGGACTAGAAGGGGATGAGATGGTTGGATGGTAGCACTGACTCAATGGACATAAGTTTGAGTAGACTCCTGGAGTTGGTCATGACTGGAAGCCTGGCGTGCTGCAGTCCATGGGGTCGCAAAGACTCGGACATGACTGAGTAACTGAACTGAACTGAGGTGAACTTCAGATATGAACTAAAGCAGTAAGGGGAAAGCCTGACTCATGAAGTCACCACAGTTTCCTCCTTGGAAACAGTTAAGTATTTTATAACATTTTTGCTATTTCAATCTTCACAGTTTCCTCAGGTCTAACTTGCTGCTTCCTGGGCATATCTAACATTATAATACTCATTTACAGCTTTTAAAATTCATTTATATATTTAAAAATTTTAAGACATTCTGTTTAGCTTTTTATATCTAAACTTTTTTAGTAAGTAAGGAAGTGCTCGTTGCTTAGTTGTGTTTGACTGTAATCCTATGGATTGTAGCCTGGCAGGCTCTTCAGTCCATGGAATTCTCCAGGCAAGAATTCTGGAGTGGGTTCCTCCTCCCTTCTCCAGGAGATCTTCCCAACCCTGGGATCAAAGTTGGGTCTCCTGCATTGCAGGCAGATTCTTGAGCATCTGAGCCACCTAAGTTGTGATTAATAATTTATGTGCTTAATCATTGTAAAAGTATTTCATATTCTCCTTATGATATTTCTCTCATTATCTGAAATTCATGCTGTCCATATTTCTGTTATTTCCTATTGCTGTTTACATTTATTCCATGCTTAATCTTGCTTTCTGTATTTGGTAATTTCTGAAGGTTAGTTCATATTTGTCTTTTGTTTCTTTCTAAATTCCTTTTGCCTAGATTGTCAAAGTATCACCCCCAGAGTGATTTTAATTGTCTTCTGTAGGAACAAAATGCACATAATTGGATCAATCATTATTGATATTAATTTCTCAGATTGTAAACTCCAGGGCCACTCATGTATGTTGACTTTAAAAATGCACTACATGAAATTGTGAGTTAAGTTTTATTGGGGGCAAAATGAGGACTGCAGCCTGGGGTATAGCACTACGTGTAGTTCTGAGAAACTGTTCCAAAGAAGCAGGGAGGAAGGTTAGTATACACATCATTTTGGTGAAGGGAGAATACATGCAATCAAGCACATATTTTTCCAGAAATTTTCTGATAGTCTCATGAAGCTTTGCTAGCTAGTCTTGAAGTATGGTCATCACCATGAGGGACTTTAATAGTTTTCTAGTTATGAGGTGATTAAAAATATCAGGCTATATAATACTGTCCTTCCAGTATCTCCTTGAGCACAGAGTGCCTAATTTTTGCTCTCCATCCTGAACTTCTTTCAGGGGGCGTTGAAAGTGTTGAAAGTCAGTAGTGACAGCAGTAAATGATTTAATCCTTGTAGAGTAGGTGACAAGCACCAATTTGCAGTAGACAGGGTCCACTGATGGTGATAAATTTGAGCATACTTTGGGAAGCATTCCATGACCATTTTATCCCACAGTGCTAGGAAGACTGATTCCTAGGTCTGGTGAAGGTTTCACTGATAGACCATCCAATGTGCTATTACTGGACTAGATTTATCAACAGTAATCAAAGAGCTCTAGACCGACCTGTCTTACCTAAATTGTTATAGTCCAGGAAAAATTCTCTATTGATGTATCTTTCCATATCTAGAGTAACACTGTTACAATCATTAATCTCATTTAAACTACATATTTTTTAATCAAAGTTTCTGTCACACATATGGTAATTAATCTTGAATTAATAAAATAGGAAAAGTACAAGTAACATAACTAGTGGTAATATTAAAGTCATAAATAAGAATTCAGCCGAGAACTTACATTAAGTATAGCTCAGTATAGTCTCAGGTCATCTAACTTAGTCTCAGTTCAGTTCAGTTCAGTTGCTCAGTTGTGTCCGACTCTTTGCGACCCCATGAATTGCAGCACGCCAGGCCTCCTTGTCCATCACCATCTCCCGGAGTTCACTCAAACTCACATCCATCGAGTCAGTGATGCCATCTAGCCACCTCATCCTCTGTCGTCCCCTTCTCCTCCTGCCCCCAGTCCCTCCCAGCATCAGAGTCTTTTCCAATGAGTCAACTCTTTGCATGAGGTGGCCAAACTACTGGAGCTTCAGCTTTAGCATCATTCCTTCCAAAGAAATCCCAGGGCTGATCTCATTCAGAATGGACTGGTTGGATCTCCTTGCAGTCCAAGGGACTCTCAAGAGTCTTCTCCAACACCACAGTTCAAAAGCATCAATTCTTCGGCACTCAGCCTTCTTCACAGTCCAACTCTCACATCCATACATGACCATTGGAAAAACCATAGTCTGTACCAATCTTTGTCTTTCAGGGAAATTTTATATTGACACTGTCCATAAAGCTCCCAGTCCAGTTTCCTATTGTTACCAGGCTGCTTGTCCTTAGTATAATTTAATTGTTCCTAAGATAAAGGAAGGCCTTAATACTTAAGGGACCACAGCCTGGTTTAACCACGTATATTCATCCCATAGTTGTGGGAGGTTTTATTCTTTGGCTGAACTCTTGCTTGTTACTCTGATTGACCTTGAGTAACTTTAGAGGAAATTCATATTTATGGCCAGGGTCAGAGCAGATATTATTAATTGGTTAGTGAGAGCATACCACCTAGTAATACCAAGAGCAGCCTGAACAGACTGAACTTCCTTTTTTCTAAAATAAATTTTCTAAGGGTCATCCAATTAGAGCCTTGGAGTACAGAGATTCAGCAAGGTAATCTATAAGTACTAGATACAGGTAATAGGCCACAACCAAACATATGGAATGCTTTTTCAAACTAGCATAGAACTGTGTTCATTATAGTAAAACACTTGATTTATATACAAAGATCCGAGAAGTCAAGAAAACATTATAAACAATCAAACAAATCAGTTCATTATCTTGCTTAAGCTGTCTGCTTCTGATGTTGTGATATCTCATTCTCATTGAAGTGTAGTCTCCTCTGTTTGAGCATCTTTTTAAGGTGATTTTGAGGTCAGCAGTCTGCTCTATAGACCAGTTCAGTGTAGGGGCCTCTGAAAATGAGAATTAATTCAAGAGTCAGCTTGCTTTCAGTTTCACTGTGTATGAGCTAATTAAGAGTACCTGATAAAAGTCCTTCCATCTAGTTGGAGATAATCCTTTAAATTATGTCTTCCAGTACACATAATCCCCTGGCTGCAGGCCATGGGGCATCTGATCTTCATTCAGTGATTACAAAAATTAGTTTCAGAAACAAAATTTATAGTGTCCTTTTAATAATACAGTTAACTTTATATTAGTATAGTATAACTGCAAGAAACTATCTGGGAAGTGACTTAGTACAAAATTTGGATTTAACATTCATTGGGACACTCTTTTTTTCTCCAAAATTACCCTCATTTCTACCAAATATGCCCAAATTAAAAATAATTTGTTTATAAAATTAGTCTGGTTTCAAAAACTTGACCTGATAATTTATATAACTAGAATTTATCATGTAGATTTTTTGCTTTACTAAAACTTTTATAAGGACTCTCAGCCTGAACTTTAAAAAAAAACCCTCAGAGGTAGGAAAGTCACATTAAAAGCTTATCACGCATTTCACTTAGGTGAATTCTTCCCTTATTCAGTTCAATTCAGTTCAGTTCAGTTCAGTTGCTCAGTCGTGTCCAACTCTTTGCGACCCCATGAACCACAGCACACCAGGCCTCCCTGTCCATCACCAACTCCCGGAGTTCATTCAGACTCACGTGCATTGAGTCAGTGATGCCATCCAGCCACCTCATCCTCTGTCGTCCCCTTCTCCTCCTGCCCCCAATCCCTCCCAGCATCAGAGTCTTTTCCAATGAGTCAACTCTTCGCATGAGGTGGCCAAAGTAAGAACCTTAATTTATCTGATAAAACTACTGGAAACCTAATAGTTTACAATCTCTTGAGGGAGCAGATAGACAAAAACAATAAATGTTTCAATGTTGCTTTCAGTTTCAGTTCAGTCGCTCAGTTGTGTCCGACTCTTTGCGACCCCATGAACTGCAGCACGCCAGGCTTCCCTGTTTTGCTTACACAAGTATAATTTACAAAATTACTGTATGTTATAATTAGTTCAAGGTGAAGGTTTTCTTTACAATGTGGTACATGGATTCAAGTCATAAAATTTTCAGATATAAACCATAAAAATTATAACCAGTTCACACAGTCTTATTTAATCCTTTCTGTTAACAGCTTTATGAAGCCATCATGATTTCCCACTAGATTTTTGATTTCTTACCCAGTTCAACACTATAGTCTGAAAGCCAGAAATTTGTCTTTACCCAAAAATTCTTTCTATTAATCTTCATGAAGAGGAAGCATTTTTCAACAACATCAGAATTAAACCATAACTGCCTATAATGACAAAAGACTTAAGGCACATTTACAATCTAATTATAATGCAATTGATAAAGTAGCTTGGTGACTGCTGTGACATATAACATTTGTAGATAATAACCAGAATTAAGTCTACAACATTTTACCAGGACACATCGGAATTTTAGGAATTCCATATAATTTCTAGGATATCTTTATTAGTAACATTTGGGAAGTCCTGGTGGCTCAGCAGTAAAGAATCCACCTGCATTACAGGAATTTCAGGTTTCATCTCTGGTTTGAAAATATCCCCTGGAGAAGGAGATGGCAACCCACTCCAGTATTCTTGCCTGGGAAATCCCATGGACAGAAGAGCCAGGTGGGCTAGAGTCCACAAGGTTGCAAAAGAGACAAGGCTTAATAACTAAACAACAACAACCATAGAATATAACCTAAGAAGATTTATTACTCGTTTGACCATACTTCCCATGTAAATTAACACACCAAATGAACCTAATTAGTTTAATATCTCTCTTTGGGATGTTCCAGGGGCCCATTTGAAACATTCCAAAGTTAGCCAGAGGTCAAAAGACTTTATTAAATTTTGATTTAGGAAGTTTTGTCAATAAATATCTAAAGGGTTTAGAACAATCGGTAGGATAGGATCCTAGGTTACTTTGAAATGAAGAAGCAAAGTGAAAGTCACTCATTTGTGTCTGACTCTTTGTGACATCATGGACTATACAGTCCATGGAATTCTCCAGGCCAGAATACTGGAATGGGTAGCCCGTTCCCATCTCCAGGGGATCTTCCCAACCCAGGGATCCAACCTAGGTCTCCCACATTGCAGGATGATTCTTTACCAGCTGAGCCATCAGGGAAGCCCAAGGTTACTTAGATACAATAGTAATTCACTTAGCCAAATTACAATAAATGATTAAAAGATAAATACATAACAGATCACTTAAGAGGTAAAGAAACTTAAAATCTCTTATCAAGAGAAGTACAGCATCTTAAGAATACTTGTAGTATGCACAAAACTCTTTTCTAGGGGTCCACTTTCCACAAACTTTCCTCACTCTCTGTAGCCATCACTTAATTTGCTCACCTAGAGATCACCGCCTATAAAACAGACCTACTTCCTTTTCCCGTAATAAGATGCAATTTCAATTCTCACGTTTTTTACTGAAAATACACATCCAGCTTTCTTAAAGCAACCACAAACTGTCCTTTAGCATTCTGTAGATTGATGAACATAAATACCAATGATAATTTCTAAACACATGTGTTTTCTTATAGACATCACCTCAGGATGGTACCATGCATACACATGAATGGTCCTCAATATCCTTAGTTTCACTGTAAGAGGAAGCCAGTGTTCAGTGATTAATGTTTCAGCATTTTATTTTATTTGGAAGTCATTTAGGTATTCAATAAACTTCCATCACTTAATTTAGCACAACCCTGGAAATTCAAGTTACCAAAATCTGGAGAGATTAAAATAGACATTCCTAAAACATAATTGTTATTAATAGAATTTATCTAAAAGCTTTTCTCTCATTTACATTTCTTTCCTTAAAAGTTTTTTCACATTGAGTTATTATTATTTTTTTTTTGCTGACAAATTTGCAACAGATATAAGAAGATTTTTTTTTAGCTTATATTAAACCTAGCCACGATATTGATGTTGTTAACTTTAGACATGTCTATACTAATTAGGTGAACAAACTTAAACATTAATAATGGGTGTCAATTTAAATTAAATATTCTCCAGTTCATGTGAATGTGAAAGTCATTTAGCTTAATTTCTCTTGTATTTAGAAGTATTTAGAATTGTTTGATTTGTAAGTGCTTACTCTTCTTTAGGCCAGTTAAATAAAGTTTATTTACAAATTAACTTCAGTAATATTATCCAAAGACAAAGATACATACTGAGACATACATATATTCCTACAGACACAACAAGAGATCTACCCTCATTTTCTAAACTTAGTCATGAATCAGATATCAAAATATGAAAGTCATTAGTTGTAAACAACAGTTGGAATAAGCCATGAATTAGGTATCACAATATAAAACTTACTAGTCGTAAATAATAGAATAAGAAAAAAATTTTAAATGTTTTTGTTCATTTTTTTCCTTCAGTTTCAGAAATTAGAGACAGTGTATACAAGTGATTCTAAGAGCTCTAGTCTCAAGGCACAGGGAGCAAAAATCTGGTTCTCCTAAGTAGGACTTTTTTCCCCTTCAAGGTAACATTCTCTTTGGGTTGGGAATTAAACTGATTCAGTTCAGTTTAGTTCAGTCGCTCAGTCATGTCTGACTCTTTGCGACCCCATGAATCACAGCATACCAGGCCTCCCTGTCCATCACCAACTCCTGGAGTTCACTCAAACTCACGTCCATCGAGGCAGTGATGCCATCCAGCCATCTCATCCTCTGTCGTCCCCTTCTCCTCCTGCCCCCCAATCCCTCCAAGCATCAGAGTCTTTTCCAATGAGTCAATTTGTCGCATGAAGTGGCCAAAGTACTGGAGTTTCACGTTAGCATCATTCCTTCCAAAGAATACCCAGGACTGATCTTTACAATGGACTGGTTGGATCTCCTTGCAGTCCAAGGGACTCTCAAGAGTCTTCTCCAACACCACAGTTCAAAAGCATCAATTCTTTGGTGCTCAGCCTTCTACACAGTCCAACTCTCACATCCATACATGACCACAGGAAAAACCATAGCCTTGACTAGATGGACCTTAGTCGGCAAAGTAATGGCTCTGCTTTTGAATATGCTATCTAGGTTGGTCATAACTTTCCTTCCAAGGAGTAAGCGTCTTTTAATTTCATGGCTGCAGTCACCATCTGCAGTGATTTTGGAGCGCCCCCCAAATAAAGTCTGACACTGTTTCCACTGTTTCCCATCTATTTCCCATAAAGTGATGGGACCAGATACCATGATCTTCATTTTCTGAATGTTGAGCTTTAAGCCAACTTTTTCACTCTCTTCTTTCACTTTCATCAAGAGGCTTTTAGTTCCTCTTCACTTTCTGCCATAAGGGTGGTGTCATCTGCTTATCTGAGGTTATTGATATTTCTCCCGGCAATCTTGATTCCAGCTTGTGTTTCTTCCAGTCCAGCGTTTCTCATGATGTACTCTGCATAGAAGTTAAATAAGCAGGGTGACAATATACAGCCTTGACGTACTCCTTTTCCTATTTGGATCCAGTCTGTTGTTCCATGTTCAGTTCTAACTGTTGCTTCCTGACCTGCATACAGATTTCTCAAGAGGCAGGTCAGGTGGTCTGTATTCCCATCTGTTTCAGAATCTTCCACAGTTTATTGTGATCCACACAGTCAAAGGCTTTGGCATAGTCAATAAAGCAGAAATAGATGTTTTCTGGAACTCTCTTGCTTTTTCCATGATCCAGTGGATGTTGGCAATTTGATCTCTGGTTCCTCTGCCTTTTCTAAAACCAGCTTGAACATCAGGGATTTCACGGTTCACATCTTGCTGAAGCCTGTCTTGCAGAATTTTGAGCATTACTTTACTAGCATGTGAGATGAGTGCAATTGTGCAGTAGTTTGAGCATTCTTTGGCATTGCCTTTCTTTGGGATTGGAATGAAAACTGACCTTTTCCAGTCCTGTGGCCACTACTGAGTTTTCTAAATTTGCTGGCATATTGAGTGCAGCACTTTTATTGCATCATCTTTCAGGATTTGAAACAGCTCAACTGGAATTCCATCACCTCCACTAGCTTTGTTCATAGTGATGCTCTCTAAGGCCCACTTGACTTCACATTCCAGGATGTCTGGCTCTAGGTGAGTGATCACACCATCGTGATTATCTGGGTCATGAAGATCTTTTTTGTACAGTTTTTCTGTGTATTCTTGCCACCTCTTCTTAATATCTTCTGCTTCTGTTAGGTCCATGCCATTTCTGTCCTTTATCGAGCCCATCTTTGCATGAAATGTTCCCTTGGTATCTCTAATTTTCTTGAAGAGAACTCTAGCCTTTCCCATTCTGTTCTTTTCCTCTATTTCTTTGCATTGATCGCTGAAGAAGGCTTTCTTATCTCTCCTTGCTATTCTTTGGAACCCTGCATTCACATGCTTATATCTTTCTTTTTCTCCTTTGCTTTTCGCCTCTCTTCTTTTCACAGCTATTTGTAAGGCCTCGACAGACAGCCATTTTGCTTTTTTTGCATTTCTTTTCCATGGGGATGGTCTTGATCCCTGTCTTCCTGTACAATGTCACGAACCTTATTCCATAGTTCATCAGGCACTCTATCTATCAGATCTAGGCCCTTACATCTATTTCTCACCTCCACTGTATAATCATAAAGGATTTGATTTAGGTCATACCTGAATGGTCTAGCAGTTTTCCCTGGTTTCTTCAATTTAAGTCTGAATTTGGTAATAAGGAGTTGGTGATCTGAGCCACAGTCAGCTCCTGGTCTTGTTGTTGTTGACTGTATAGAGCTTCTCCATCTTTGGCTGCAAAGAATATAATCAGTCTGATTTCGGTGTTGACCATCTGGTGATGTCCATGTGTAGAGTCTTCTCTTGTGTTGTTGGAAGAGGGTGTTTGCTATGACCAGTGCATTTTCTTGGCAAAACTCTATTAGTCTTTGCCCGCTTCAGTCCAAGGCTAAATTTGCCTGTTACTCCAGGTGTTTCTTGACTTCCTACTTTTGCATTCCAGTCCCCTATAATGAAAAGGACATCTTTTTTGGGTGTTAGTTCTACAGGGTCTTGTAGGTCTTCATAGAACCATTCAACTTCAGCTTCTTCAGTGTTACTGATTGGGGCATAGACTTTGATTACTGTGATATTGAATGGTTTGCCTTGGAAATGAGCAGAGATCATTCTGTCATTTTTGAGATTGCATCCAAGTATTGCATTTTGGATTCTTTTGTTGACCATGATGGCTACTCTACTTCTTCTGAGGGATTCCTGCCTGCAGTAGTAGATATAATGGTCATCTGAGTTAAATTCACCCATTCCAGTCCATTTTAGTTTGCTGATTCCTAGAATGTCAACGTTTACTCTTGCCATCTCTTGTTTGACCACTTCCAATATGCCTTGCTTCATGGACCTGACATTCCAGGTTCCGATGCAATATTGCTCTTTACCGCATCAGACCTTGCTTCTATCACCAGTCACATCCCCAGATGGGTATTGTTTTTGCTTTGGCTCCATCCCTTCATTCTTTCTGGAGTTATTTCTCCACTGATCTCCACTTGCATATTGGGCACCTACTGACCTGGGGAGTTCTTCTTTCAATATCCTATCATTTTGCCTTTTCATACTGTTCATGGGGTTCTCAAGGCAAGAAAACTGAAGCTGCTTGCCATTCCCTTCTCCAGTGGACCACATTCTGTCAGACCTCTCCACCATGACCTGCCTGTCCTGGGTTGCCCCGCGGGCATGGCTTAGTTTCATTGAGTTAGACAAGGCTGTGGTCCTAGTGTGATTAGATTGACTCGTTTTCTGTGATTATGATTTCAGTGTGTCTGCCCTCTGATGCCCTCTTGCAACACGTACCATCTTACTTGGGTTTCTCTTACCTTGGGCATGGGGTATCTCTTCACAGCTGCTCCAGCAAAGTGCAGCCGCTGCTCCTTACCTTGGATGAGGGGTATCTCCTCACCGCCACTCTTCGTGACCTTCAGTGTGGGATAACTCCTCTAGGCCCTCCTGTGCTCGCGCAGCCACCACTCCTTGGATGTGGTGTGGCTCCTCCCGGCTGCCGCCCCTGGCCTCAGAAGCTAGATAGCTCCTTCTGGCTGCACCCCTGGCCTCAGAAGCTGGATGGCTCCTCCCGGCTGCCGCCCCGGCCTCGGACATGGGGTGGCTCCTCTCGGTCGTACCCCCTCCCGACCTCAGACGTGGGGTAGCTCCTCCCGGCCGCTGCCCCTGACCTCGGATGTGGGGTAGCTCTTCTTAGCCGTTCCTGCGCTGTTGCAGCCCAGCACTCTCGGCCGCTGGGGTTGGTTAAACTTGAACCGGAACTGTGAACTTAATTGGCATAATTGAAGGTTCATAATTTTTGTAGATATCCCCTTTTATTTTAATAGTTTGGAAAAGTTGGTCAGCCAATGCAACAAGAGTGTTTGTGTATGATTCATATCAATCTGGAGAAGGCAATGGCAGCCCACTCTAGTATTCTTGCCTGGAAAATCCCATGGATGGAGGAGCCTGGAAGGCTGCAGTCCATGGTCGCTGAGGGTCGGACATGACTGAGTGACTTCACTTTCACTTTTCACTTTCATGCATGGGAGAAGGAAATGGCAACCCACTCCAGTGTTCTTCCCTGGGGAATCCCAGGGACAGGGGAGTGTGGTGGGCTGCCATCTATGGGGTCGCACAGAGTCGGACTTGACTGAAGTGACTTAGCAGCATATAAATCTAGATTGTCTTTTGGCTTGAGTAGCCAAATCCTCATCTAAACCTTCTAAAAAGACAAAAATAAGTAATGATCATTTTGGTGATTTAAAAATAGCTCAGGTTTCAAGCTGGAATGTTGTTTAAAAGGTATCTTTGTTTGTTTTTCAATTATTTCATAATAGTCCAGAATAAATTTGGTTGATTTTTGCTTGCACTGTTGAATCTACAGTTTTAGGAAAAACCTCTGAGATAAGTTTGAATAATTTCTGAGCTAATTCCTTGCATTCAGTACGAGCTTCTGACTGTGATTCAAAGTACATTAAGGGATGTTTCCACTCTGCTTTCTTTGTTTATTCCTTTGCTTTGCTTTCAGAAACTAAGAGCTGTATTAGTGATATAGATTTGAAAACCTGGCCTCATAGGATCGAATGGGTAACTTGACTTCCTGAGCAAATCTCAATGATCCTGACTTGGACTGGGAAATTTCTCAGCCAAGGCTCTAAATTCTGCTCAGGAGCTGGAGTGCATGAATAAGCACTGAGAATGGTTCACTTCTCCCTGTAATAGATTTTTTCTTAAAAAAATCACTTCTGATTTTTTTTTTTGTTTTGTTTTTAATCCTCCTTTGCTAGGAAAAGGGGAGCAGCAAGAAGTAGAAGAGTTTGAAGAGAAAAAAAAGATGGCATATGGCCTTCTCTGGTGGCTCAAATGGTAAAGAATTGGCTTTCAATGCAGGAGATGCAGGTTCTAACCCCAAGTCAGGAAGATACCCTGGAGAAGGGAATGGCTACCACTCCAGTATTCTTGCCTGGAGAATTTCATGGACAGAGGAGCATGGTGGGCTACAGTCCATGGGGTTGCAAAGAGATGGAAATAACTAACACTTACATTTTCCAAGTAATTCAGATAGAAGAAGATATGTGGGAGGAGCTGAGGGAGAGACAGAATCAGTGACAAAGTGCTAGCAACTTTTTTGTTCTGATATAGTTTTAAGAGAAGCTTCTAGATACCAGTCAAAGTAAGTATTCCATTCAGTCTGTTTGATCTTACAGCCAGTGTATTCTAAATTTGTGTGCAAAAATATCAATGTTGGAATATCAGATGAACCCCAATGTTTGGTAATTTTATGTTTAAGATCTCTGTTAGTATAATTTCCCCAGTTAAATAGGTATTTGCCAGTATAAGTTTGGTATGTACATAACCCTGGCTGGGGTGTTAGTTAGAGGCTGGCTTTCTGATGCCTCTTGTTTCTGTTTTTGAGAGGCCCTATTTCCCATTTTACACTGACTTTGTCAGGGATAAAATTCACTAGTGTAATTGTGTGATGTGCATGTATCCTGCTTGTGAGTATCCTCTGAGTATCACCCTAGAGTCATTTCAGCTGTCTTATGTGACTCAGATTCTACCTTCAGCAGTCTAGGACCACTGTGGATCTTGGATTGCTGAATGGCCAATTCTTCTCTGTGACATTTGGATGTGAAGCATTTAAAAATGAGTGGTTTCCTTATGGGAACATTGCATGGTAAGAGGACTCGGCCTCCATCACTCCCATAAATTTCTCAGTCACCTGAGAGAGTCATAACTGGGAGCAGTCTTGTCCCTTTTTTTGGAGCAAAGCTTTCATGTAATATCTTCACTTTTATCCTGACAAATTATGTGAAGGCAGACAATTTGAGGAAAAGCATCAGATAAGCCTCTGACCTAATCACTCAGCACAGACCACTCAGTCTCCTACAACTGAGCAACCTTGGTATCTTTCAACCAAGCCCCACCCAGACACTTTCAACTGGGTGGGTATGCCCTGGTATCTTTCAACCACGACCTTCTAGTACCTTTCAACTGGTTAGGTACTCCTCAGTATCTTTCAACTGAGCCCCATCCACTACCTTTCCACTGGGTGAGTCTGCCCTGGTATCTTTAAACAAGCCTCCTGCTCCATATCTCTCAACCAGGAGGGTATTCCTTGGTATCTTTCAATCAAGCCCCACCCAATATCTTTCAAATGGGTTAGGATGCCATTGTATCTTTCAACTGGGTACATCTCAATATCTTTCAACTGGGAGAGGGCAGGTACCTGCTACACTGACAAATAAAATTCAGGATCATCAACCAACATGGGAGATTTGAGAACCAGGAGAGACTTATCAAATTTGTCTGAACTGTCTACGAAAGTGGTCAGGCAAAAGGGGCCTCTACTCATACCAAGACTCCAGTTCCTTGTAAAGTTCAGATGAAGGAGAGAAATCTACTCTGGGCTCCTTCATGGTCGCCATAGAAATATTGACTTAAAAAAATGCACAACATTAAAGTTGTGGGTTAAGTTTTTTGGGGGGCAAAATGAGGACCACATGCTGGGAGACAGCATCTCAGAAAGCTCTGAGAAGCTGCTCCAAAGAAGCAATGAGGAAGGTCAGTATATGCATAATTTTGGTGAAAGGAGAATAGAGGCAATTAAGCACATATTTTTCCAGAAGTTTTCTGCTAGTCTCATGAAGTTTTCTGCTAATCATGAGGAACAGCCATCACCATGAAGGATTTTAGTGTTTTCCTGGATATGAGGAGATACAAAGTTGGGCTCATAAAATGGGTCCTGAATGTATCTATCTGAAGACTTGTCCTACCAGTTTTTCCCTGAGCACATGTGCCTCATTTCTGTTCTCTACCCTGAACTACTTTTAGGGGATTTTGAAGGTCTCCAGCTGGAGCAGCACACAATTTAATCCCTGTAGAAGTAGATGGCAAGTTCCCATGGCAAGTGTCAATTTGTAGTTGACATGTCTAGCAAACTGAAACACCAAACTTAAATTATAAACTAGAGGTTTAAAATTATCAGAGTCAAATGTTCACACTCAGACCTCAAGCAAAAATGTATATTTTTGTCATCTTGCCTCAATTTTTGACATTTATATTTGTTTACTAAAGTGAAAAAAATTTCTGCATCCAGGCAGATTATCATTATTACAGAAATAACATCAGTTTTCCATTTCACCAATTTTTCCCTTTTCTAAAGTTATGCACTATAGGAGAGGAAACCTGAACTAGGAATTTGGGAGTTTTTCTAAGAGAGCTCGCCCAGTAGCCTCCCCTCCCCACCAAGAGAGGAGTAGAATGTTTTATCAGTATAAACAAACCCTTTGTAATGTAAATGATAGCTCCATATATAATCTCCCTTTGAAATGTAAACACATACCTCCAGGGAAGTAAATCTGTGCTCCAGAGAGATCCAAATCATCTTTTGACTTCCAAAACATCCTTTAATCCACATTTCAGATTTCTTCGTTTAGAAAGCCCTAACCATGCAAAAACATCAAAATATTTTCTCAAGAATCCTACAGTTTTCCCATGCAGATAAGTGAATTTTTTGAATATTTCCTGTTCACAAAGGCTATATGCAGGCTTTTGAATAGTTCTAGACAAATACAGGGCTTACATTTGAACTTTGCAACTCACTGAATGTGAATGCATCATTTGCTTTATCTGCCTGGGTATTGAAACTCAGCCCTTAAACTCCCAGGATGTGTAATAGCTTCAAATTCCAGTCGAAGTCAATTATAGTAATTCTCAATTCTTTATTCCTAGCACCTGAGGATTTTCCTTTCTTTCTTGCCAGTTCTTCTATTCATCATTTACTTATGTTCAAAAGCCTCACACAGTATTTCTA
This sequence comes from Ovis aries, assembly GCF_016772045.2. Classification (NCBI taxonomy): domain Eukaryota; kingdom Metazoa; phylum Chordata; class Mammalia; order Artiodactyla; family Bovidae; genus Ovis; species Ovis aries. The sequence continues at coordinate 47,056,738 of NC_056056.1, forward strand.
AGTGTACCTGAAATATATTCAGGTTATGTTTACCATATCGTCGGAAATGAGCAACTGATGATTGTGTTTTGTAATTGTAATAATAATAGGTCCATGAGATGTCTAAGATAAAACATAAATATCAATAGATGTCCTATATGCCAGCCATAAGCAGTGTAGACAAAGAATGACAGCAGCCATTTTCATAAACAAAGGGTGTTTTAGCTATAAGGCTGCCCCTTGATGGTACACCCAGAGGGGTATTAAGGATGAAGAAAAACAGGATATTGGCCCTAGATAGTTAAGGTGTGTATCAAAGAAATAAATTCAATAATTCCAGACTCTTGCATCTTTCCATACATAGAAAAGTACTAAAATCTTTAACTTGAGATGTCTGTTTTTTTGTGATTAGTACTAATCAATAAACTCAGATATGCAGATGACACCACCTTTAAGGCAGAAAGTGAAAAACTAAAGAGCCTCTTGATGAAAGTGAAAGAGGAGAGTGAAAAAGTTGGCTTAAAACTTAACATTCAGACAACTAAGATCATGACATCCGATCCCATCACTCCATGGCAAATAAATGGGGAAACAATGAAAACAGTGACAGAGTTTACTTTTCTGGGCTCCAAAATCACTGCAGATGGTTATTGCAGACATGAATTTAAAAGATGCTTGCTCCTTGGAAGAAAAGCTATGACCAAACTAGACAGCATATTAAAAAGCAGAGACATTACTTTACCAACAAAGGTCTGTCTAGTCAAAACAATGGTTTTTCCAGTAATCATGTATGGATGTGAGAGTTGGACCATAAAGAAAGTTGAGCACCAATTCCAGAAAAATAAATGACCCAATCAAAAAATGGGCCAAAGAACTAAATAGACATTTCACCAAAGAAGACATACGGATGGCTAACAAACACATGAAAAGATGCTCAACATCACTCACTATTAGAGAAATGCAAATCAAAACCACAATGAGGTACCACTTCACACCAGTCAGAATGGCTGTGATCCAAAAATCTGCAAGCAATAAATGCTGGAGAGGGTGTGGAGAAAGGGAACCCTCCTACACTGTTGGTGGGAATGCAAACTAGTACAACCACTATGGAGAACAGTGTGGAGATTCCTTAAAAAATTGCAAATAGAACTCCCTTATGACCTAGCAATCCCACTTCTGGGCATACACACCGAGGAAACCAGAATTGAAAGAGACACATGTACCCCAACGTTCATCGCAGCACTGTTTATTATAGCCAGGACATGGAAACAACCTAGATGTCCATCAGCAGATGAATGGATAAGAAAGCTGTGGTACATATACACAATGGAGTATTACTCAGCCGTTAAAAAGAATTCATTTGAATCAGTTCTGATGAGATGGATGAAACTGGAGCCGATTATACAGAGTGAAGTAAGCCAGAAAGAAAAACACCAATACAGTATACTAACACATATATATGGAATTTAGAAAGATGGCAATGACGACCCTGCATGCAAGACAGCAAAGGAGACACAGCTGTGTATAACGGACTTTTGGTCTCAAAGGGAGAGGGAGAGGGTGGGATGATTTGGGAGAATGGCATTCTAATATGTATACTATCATGTAAGAATCAAATCACCAGTCTATGTCTGACGCAGGATGCAGCATGCTTGGGGCTGGTGCATGGGGATGACCGAGAGAGATGTTATGGGGAGGGAGGTGGGAGGGGGGTTCATGTTTGGGAACACATGTAAGAATTAAAGATTTTAAAATTAAAAAAATAAAAAACTAAAAAAAAAAAAAAAAAAGAAAGTTGAGCGCTGATCAATTGATGCTTTTGAACTGTGGTGTTGGAGAAGATTTTTGAGAGTCCCTTGGACAACATGGAGATCCAGTCAGTCCATCCTAAAGGAGATCAGTCCTGGGTGTTCATTGGAAGGACGGATGCTGAAGCTGAAACTCCAGTACTTTGGCCATGTCATGCGAAGACCTGACTTATTTGAAAAGACTCTGATGCTGGGAAAGATTGAAGGTGGGAGGAGAAAGGGATGACAGAGGATGAGATGGTTGGATGGCATCACTGACTCGATGGACGTGAGTTTGAGTAAGCTCCAGGAGTTGGTGATGGACAGGGAAGCCCGGAGTGCTGCAGTCCATGGGGGCCACAAAGAGTTGGACACGACTGAACCACTGAACTGAACTGCACAATCTTTTGATGTTCAACTACATGTTTTACTTCTGAGTAAATTCCTATATATCCTGCTGCTGCTGCTGCTGCTAAGTCGCTTCAGTCGTGTCCGACTCTGTGTGACCCCATAGACGGCAGCCCACCAGGCTCCCCGGTCCCTGGGATTCTCCAGGCAAGAACACTGGAGTGGGTTGCCATTTCCTTCTTCAATGCATGAAAGTGAAAAGTGAAAGTGAAGTCCCTCAGTGGTGTCCGACTTCGAGACTCCATGGACTGCAGCCTTCCAGGCTCTTCCATCCATGGGATTTTCCAGGCAAGAGTACTAGAGTGGATTGCCATTGTCTCCTCCCTATATATCCTAGTTCCTCCCATATCTCTTTGGAACAATTCCTCATATCTATCTAATAAGTTGTTTCTGTGCTATAGTTCTCAATAACACCCCAAGTAAAAATAATTCTCAACTTTAGGTGATGATTTCTTTTTCAACTGAGTGCAGATAAATAGTGATGAAATCTCATTTAAAATGGTAACAAACATGCTCAATGTTACCCAATGTTTTGTAGAAAAAAAATTAGGCAAAGAGGCCTTCCTGATGGGAGAGCAAATTTGGCACTTTGATGGAGCAATTTGCCAATGGTCATTAAATATCCTCAGAATATTTATATATTCTGCTCCATTAATTCATACCCTAAAAATTTATTCTAAGAAAAGTATGATTGATATGTGAAAATATATCTGTAAAAAATTTTTATAAAATAATTTAAGACAAGTAGATATGATTGATAATTAAAACTAAATACTCCAAAATGAAGTATTGGGTAAATTATAATACAGTATTAAATAGCATAAAAATTTTAAATTATATTCTACAGAATATAAACATGAAGAAATATCCATAATATAAAAATTAATGAGAGAAACAAGGTAGTGAAGTGTCCATAGAGTTGGCATGAATTTTCATAAAATAGGCATGAATGCTCAGAAAATTTATTGACAATACATACAAAAACTTTCAACAGTATTTATCTCTAAGTCCTGGATTTCTACTTAATATTTTACATTTATAATATTCTTGTTTCTTTTCTTACATTCTGAATCAGAGATATACAATTTTGTAATAAAAATATTACTTGTAATGGCCTAATTATTCCACTTTTAGAAATACATTAAAATGGTATTTGTTATAGTGAATCACCAGCCACAATATAAATGTCTAACTCTACCATATCTCCTTGTAAAGAAGTAATATGCAACCATTCACAAAATGTTCTTAAAGAATATGTAAGGGGGAGGACCATCAAGATGGCAGGGGAGTAAAAAGCAGAGGTCACCTTTCTCCCCATAAATATATCAAAGATGCATTTGCACACAGAAGTCTTACAGAAGATCTCTGGGCAAAAGACGTAAGAAACAAAACAAAACAAAACCAAAAAAAAGAAAACCACAAAGGATACAGGACAAGACCTGTGCCTTGGGGAAGGAATTGTGAAGGAGTAAAAGTTTCTGCACACTCAGAAACCCCCTCAGAGGTCGGGACAATGGGCACCTCACAACCTCAGAGGAGAATGCAGCAATAGGTGTGTGGAAGACAAAATGCAGAAAATTGTGCACAGAGATCAGAGCTGACCAGCACTCCCTAGCCTGGGCCATGTATCTGCATGCTCACCAGAGCAGGTGGGGACTGGGTGCTGAGACCCAGGCTTTAGAGGTCAGACCCCCAGGAGAGGTCTAGGGTTGACTACCATAAGACAGTGTGAGGGGGCTAGTATGACAGTGCTGAGGGAGCCCAGGAAAAAGTCTGGGCCTGCCAGAGAGGCAAGAGATCATTGTTGTGGGAACCTTCTAAGTCCATGCATTTATGGACCAAGGAATACTGCCTTCACAAGTGCCTTGTTGTGGGGGAGGCAAGTCTCTGCTGCAGTCAGTCTCTGACCCTAGAGATGGCTGCAATGGTCAGCCCATGTGAGTGTCAGAGGTGGGACAAGATGTGGTTGTGGTCAGTGGCTGATCCCAGAACAGACTGCATATGTCACCTGCATGAGTGCCAGAGGCAGGGAGGAATGCAGCTATGGTTGGTCAGGCCTGCAACCTGGACCAATTCCCCAGAGAGAGCTCATGATCTGCCTCAGGCTGCAGCAACAGTATTGTAGTATATCTATAGTGTAGTATATATGTATTTAATATCAGTTCAGTTCAGTTCAGTTCAGTCGCTCAGTCGTGTCTGACTCTTTGCGACCCCATGAATCGCAGCACGCCAGGCCTCCCTGTCCATCACCAACTTCTGGAGTTCACTCAAATTTGCATCCATCGAGTCAGTGATGTATTTAATATATATGTATAATAAATATATTTTAGAAAATGTATGAATTTTGCCTAGCTAAAAAAGTATGACATTTTGATTCCACTTGTTTGACTTAGTATGAATAGAATGCTAGATTTCTAATTATAAAATATGCAGCAAAAAGAAAGATTTACCATATAGCATGGGGAACTATGGTCCATATCTTATAATAACCTATGATGGAAAATAATTTAAAAAATAATATATGTGTATTTGTATAACTGGATCACATTGCTGTGTACCTGAAGCATTGTAAGTAACTATGCTTTAATAAAAATATATATTAAAAAAATTCATGATTGAAGATCATAATATTTCATTTATGTTCATTTATTAGATAACAGTTTACAAGTGGTTTTCAAGATTTTAAATATTATCTTAGGCTATCATAAGCTCCTCAGGTGGTGCTAAAACAAAAACAAAAACAAAAAACAAACTACCTGTCAGTGCAGGAGATGTAAGAGTCATGGGTTTGATTCCTGGGTTAGGAAGATCCCCTGGAGTAAGAAATGGCAACCCACTCCAGTATTCTTGCCTGGAAAATTCCAAGGATGTAGAAGATTGACAGGCTACAGTCTATGGGGCCACAGAGAGTCAGACACAACTGAGCAACTAAGCACATCATAAAATATGCTCCTTATATAAAATACTATTTTTTTTTCCTGTAAGAGTTTATGCGACTACAATATCCTAGAAGCAGTTACTGTGATCTTAAAATTCTTTACAAAGTATTTTGTCTACTTAATAGACCATACTACTAAAGTTCCTTGAAATTTAATCACTGGGTCAACTGCATAGCTGGTTCTGTACAAAACTATGTCAGCAAATTTGGAAAACTCATCAGGGGCCACAGGACTGGAAAAGGTCAGTTTTCATTCCAATCCCAAAGAATGCTCAGACTACCACATAATTGCACTCATCTCACATGCAGTAAAGTATTGCTCAAAATTCTCCAAGACAGGCTTCAGCGATATGTGAACCATGAACTTCCAGATGTTCAAGCTGGTTTTAGAAAAGGCAGAGGAACCAGAGATCAAATTGCCAACATCTGCTGGATCATGGAAAAAGCAAGAGAGTTCCAGAAAAACATCTATTTCCTCTTTATTGACTATGCCCAAGCCTTTGACTGTGTGGATCACAATAAACTGTGGAAAATTCTTCAAGAGATGGGAATAACAGACCACCTGACATGCCTCTTGAGAAATCTGTATGCAGGTCAGGAAGCGACAGTTAGAACTGGACATGGAACAATGGACTGGTTCTGAATCAGGAAAGGAGTACATCAACACTGTATATTGTCACCCTGCTTATTTAACTTTTATGCAGAGTATATCATGAGAAATTTTGGGCTGGATGAAGCACAAGCTGGAATCAAGATTGCCAGGAGAAATATCAATAACCTCAGATATGCAGATGACACAACGCTTATGCCAAAAAGAGAACTAAAGAGCCTCTTGATGAAAGTGAAAGAGGCAAATGAAAAAGATGGCTTAAAGCTCAACATTCAGAAAACAAAGATCATGGCATCTGGTCCCATCACTTCATGGCAAATAGATGGGGAAATGATGGAAACAGGGAAAGACTTTATTTTGGGGGGGCTCCAAAATCACTGCAGATTGTGACTGCAGCCATGAAATTAAAAGACACTTACTTTCAGAAGAAAAGCTATGAACAACCTAGACAGCATATTAAAAAGCAGAGACATTACTTTGCCAACAAAGGTCTGTCTAGTCAAATCTATGGCTTTTCCAGTAGTCATGTATGGATATGAGAGTTGGACTATAGAGAAAGCTGAACACCGAAGAACTGATGCTTTTGAACTGTGATGTTGGAGAAGACTCTTGAGAGTCCCTTGGAAACAAGGAGATCCAACCAGTCCATCCTAAAAGAAATTAGTCCTGAATATTCATTGGAAGGACTGATGCTGAAACTCCAATACTTTGACCACCTGATGCGAACACCTGATTTAGTGGAAAATACCCTGATGCTGGGAAAGATTGAAGGTGGGAGGAGAAGGGGATGACAGAAGATGAGATGGTTTGATGGTATCACTGACTCAATGGACATGAGTTTGAATAAACTCTGGGAGTTGGTGATGGACAGGGAGGCCTTGTGTGGTGCAGTCCATGGGGTCTCAAAGAGTCAGACATGACTCAGTGACTGAACTGAACTGAACTTAACACACAAGTTAAAATATATATTCATAGAATAGCTTTATTATTATTTAATGGTATTTTGTTTCAATATTTATATTAAAACAGTATTTATTAATTAATTTAAATAGCACTACCTATGTAGATACTTTTTACATGTATTATCTCATTTACTTGTAACAAAAACCCTATAGAGTACTATTTTACCATCTAATACATGTGAAAACTGTAGTTGTGTAACATTCCTGAAAATTCACATTCAGGAAGAAGAGGGCTGATACAAAAACTGAATAATTAACCTCCATTGCCATCTGGCAATAAGGGATAGTCTGAGGTTGTATGCTCCTATCACTCATTTAATACACAATATTTTGACTAATTATTGTTTGAGAAATGAAGGCAAAGAAAAAAATTTAATGAATAAAGTGTTAACACAGTTGTAGGCACTTAACAAATAATCATGTAACTGCATACTAATTTTGACTTTTTATACATAAAGCCTTGGAATATTTACGGTCCTATATTAGTCAATGTATGAATAGTACATTTAAAACAGTTTCCCCTGTCATTTTTATTTCCCATAATGTATCATTTTATTTATAACACTAGACTAATTTTTCCATGAGTCATCCAGGGAAATTATCATTCCAAAGATCATTGTAACTGATTTTTATACTATTTTTATTTTGACTAGATATTATGTATGTGTCAACAAGGACAAAAGAGAATGTAATAAAGGGTAAAAACAAATGTTCAAGTATCATACTATTACTGTATCTAGAAACATATATATTTTTAGGATCATGAGTTTTTGTACAGAACTGAAGTTAAGAGTCTGTGAGAGTAGAATAAGAAAATGAAAGAGAGTGTTTTGCTTGTGTTCTCCTCTAGGAGTTTTATAGTTTCTGGTCTTACATTTAGATCTTTAATCCATTTTGAGTTTATTTTTGTGTGTGGTGTTAGAAAGTGATCTAGTTTCATTCTTTTACAAGTGGTTGACCAGTTTTCCCAGCACCACTTGTTAAAGAGATTGTCTTTACTCCATTGTATATTCTTGCCTCCTTTGTCAAAGATAAGGTGTCCATATGTGTGTGGATTTATCTCTGGGCTTTCTATTTTGTTCCATTGATCTATATATTTCTGTCTTTGTGCCAGCACCATACTGTCTTGATGACCGTGGCTTTGTAGTAGAGCCTGAAGTCAGGCAAGTTGATTCCTCCAGTTCCATTCTTCTTTCTCAAGATTGCTTTGGCTATTCGAGGTTTTTTGTATTTCCATACAAATCTTGAAATGATTTGTTCTAGTTCTGTGAAAAATGTGGCTGGTAGCTTGATAGGGATTTCATTGAATTTGTAAATTGCTTTGGGTAGTATACTCATTTTCACTATATTGATTCTTCTGATCCATGAACATGGTATATTTCTCCATCTATTAGTGTCCTCTTTGATTTCTTTCATCACTGTTTTATAGTTTTCTATATATAGGTCTTTAGTTTCTTTAGGTAGATATATTCCTAAGTATTTTATTCTTTTCGTTGCAATGGTGAATGGAATTGTTTCCTTAAGTTCTTTTTCTACTTTCTCATTATTAGTGTATAGGAATGCAAGGGATTTCTGTGTGTTGATTTTATATCCTGCAACTTTACTATATTCATTGATTAGCTCTAGTAATTTTCTGGTGGAGTCTTTAGGGTTTTCTATGTAGAGGATCATGTCATCTGCAAACAGTGAGAGTTTTACTTCTTCTTTTCCAATTTGGATTCCTTTTATTTCTTTTTCTGCTCTGATTGCTGTGGCCCAAACTTCCAGAACTATGTTGAATAGTAGCGGTGAAAGTGGGCACCCTTGTCTTGTTCCTGACTTTATCCTCTATGACCAACCTCCCAGAATTCTGGAAATAAAAGCAAAAATAAACAAATGGGATCTAATTAAAATTAAAAGCTTCTGCACAACAAAGGAAAATATAAGCAAGGTGAAAAGACAGCCTTCCGAATGGGAGAAAATAATAGCAAATGAAACAACTGACAAACAACTAATCTCAAAAATATACAAGCAACTTATGCAGCTCAATTCCAGAAAAATAAACGACCCAATCAAAAAATGGGCCAAAGAACTAAATAGACATTTCTCCAAAGAAGACATACGGATGGCTAACAAACACATGAAAAGATGCTCAACATCACTCATTATTAGAGAAATGCAAATCAAAACCACAATGAGGCACCACTTCACACCAGTCAGAATGGCTGCGATCCAAAAATCTGCAAGCAATAAATGCTGGAGAGGGTGTGGAGAAAAGCGAACCCTCCTACACTGTTGGTGGGAATGCAAACTAGTACAGCCACTATGGAGAACAGTGTGGAGATTCCTTAAAAAATTGCAAATAGAACTCCCTTATGACCCAGCAATCCCACTTCTGGGCATACACACCGAGGAAACCAGAATTGAAAGAGACACATGTACCCCAATGTTCATCGCAGCACTGTTTATTATAGCCAGGACATGGAAACAACCTAGATGTCCATCAGCAGATGAATGGATAAGAAAGCTGTGATACATATACACAATGGAGTTTTATTCAGCTGTTAAAAAGAATACACTTGAATCAGTTCTGATGAGATGGATGAAACTGGAGCCGATTATACAGAGTGAAGTAAGCCAGAAAGAAAAACAGAAAGGTGGCAATGATGACCCTGTATGCAAGACAGCAAAAAAGACACAGATGTGTACAGCGGACTTTTGGACTCAGAGGGAGAGAGAGAAGGTGGGATGATTTGGGAGAATGGCATTGAAACATGTATACTATCATGTAAGAATTGAATCGCCAGTCTATGTCCGATGCAGGATACAGCATGCTTGGGGCTGGTGCACGGGGATGACCCAGAGAGATGTTATGGGGAGGGAGGTGGGAGGGGGTTCATGTTTGGGAACGCATGTACACCCATGGTGGATTCATGTCAATGTATGGCAAAACCAATACAGTATTTTAAAGTAAAATAAAGTAAAAATAAAAACTTAAAAAAAAATAAATAAGAAAATGAAAGAGAACCACATTTTATTTCATTCTTTTTATCTGGCAGTGTACTGAATATGTGCTTTCCATTAATCATCAAAGTAAGATTTAGAGAGAAATATATTATTTTACCTTTGACAAGTAAGAAAATAATTTTAGAGGGTAGGATGAGAGGTGGAATGGCATAAGTAGGGTTGGGAATCCAGTCCAGTTTAACCTCACAGATAATATTCTCTCCTCATATGGATAGGATTTTAACTTTCATTTGGTGTTGGATTCACTCCCTATTCAAGGATTAAACATAACTTTAAGAACCTAATATGTTTTATAGGCACTCTGCTAGTAAAATGAAGGAGGAAATGGCAACTCACTCCAGTCTTCTTGCCTGGAGAATCCCATAGACATAGGAACCTGGTGGACTAGAGTCCATGGGGTCACAAAGAGTCAGACATGACTGAGCAACTAACACACTCACACACTGCTAGTAACTAGAGATGCTGAAGACAGTGAGACAGTATTCCCAACAAAAAGAGCTCTGAGCCAGAAGACATAGAAGAGACACGCAACCAGACAAGTGCATCCCAGGGAGATAATTACTAAGAGGGCCACTTGAATCCTGCAGAGGAGATAGAGGAAGCCTGCTTTTACTTTTGTTTGGGAAGGTTTTCTGGAGGATGTGGTAGACATTTACAGCACAGCAGAGAGTTGTCTATTAAATATATAATGCTTCATGCCTGGTGTGTTTCTAAAGGTAGCTGCAAGTTCTGACCATATTCCGTACCATTCCCTTTTAAAGTTTGCAGGGATCCCCACATGGCAGTAACACAAATTTAAAGTAATATATTTAATTTTTGGAATCTCATATCTCCCTTAGAGATTTCACAATTATCATTATACTTAGTAATGTCAAATATTTGAAGTAATATTGCTGTTGTGTTCAGTCACTCCCTTGTGTTCGGTTCTTTGAACCCCATGGACTGCTTATGTTTCTCTCACTGTTGATCTGACAAAAAACTCTATTTACTCTATTTTTGACCTGATTCATTATTCAGCACTGAAAGACTTAGATAAACACTGATATAAAATATGTAGCATATATTAGATGCTGAATAAGGGGCTTTCCCGATGGCTCAGCAGGTAAAGAATCCGCCTGCAATTCAGGAGACTCAGATTCAGCACCTGGGTCAGGAAGATCCCTTGGAGGAGGAAATGGCAACTTACTCCAGTATTCTTTCCTGGAAATACCTATGGACAGAGGAGTCCCGATGATTACAGTCCATATAGTTGCAAAGAGTCAGACATGACTGAGGTTACATAGCATACAATACCATAACAAGAAAATAGAAAATTTTACTAATGTCTTCTTAAATGTTTTAGGATATCCTAGGATAAGCTATATTATAGCATAATTATCTTACGTTATTTAACCTCAAATATGTCTCTAAATAGGGGCTTCCCTGGTGTTTCAGACATTAAAGAGTCTGCCTGCAATGCATTTTCCATTCATGAACATCACCCCATGCTTCCAAACTCCAACCCACATTGAATTTCTTCATTTCTGAATGAGCCCTTCTCTCATGACTGTATATCTTTTCTTTTTCACCTATGCTTTCCTTGCCTGGAATTCTCTTCTTATTTTTCAAATTCTTCAACACTTCAAATATTACTTCTCATGCTTTCATTTCTAGTCAAACACTTCTAGGTCACCAAGTAAAGACACAGATTTCTTGTTCTTTGTGTAAGTTTTCTGAAACGTATTTGTGTGAGTTTTGCTTACATGTTCCCCAACAGCTCAGCGTTTTAAACAGGGTCACATTAACAACAATATCTCCTGTTTTCTTTATTCCCAAGAACTACTTCAGGAATTCCATATTATTGATGAACTCTAATTATGCTGATTTTCCTTAGTTACCTCACATGTGCCTCAAAAATAAAGCTGTTTAACTAAACTACGTTCAGTTCTGTTGCTCAGTCTTGTCCGACTCTTTGCGACCCTAGGAATCACAGCACGCTAGGCCTCCCTGTCCATCACCATCTCCCGGAGTTCACTCAAACTCATGTCCATTGAGTTGGTGATGCCATCCAGCCATCTCATCCTCTGTCATCCCCTTCTCCTCCTGATCCCAATCCCTCCCAGGATCAGGGTCTTTTCTAGTGATTCAACATTTCATGTGAGGTGGCCAAAGTTTTGGAGTTTCAGCTTCAACATCAGTCCTTCCAATGAACACCCAGGACTGACTCCTTTAGAATGGACTGGTTGGATCTCCCTGCAGTCCAAGGGACTCCCAAGAGTCTTCTCCAACACCACAGTTCAAAAGCATCAGTTCTTCAGTGCTCAGCGTTCTTCACAGTCCAACTCTCACATCCATACATGACCACTGGAAAAACCATAGACTTGACTAGATGGACATTTGTTGGCAAAATAATATCTCTGCTTTTCAGTATGCTGTCTAGCTTTGTCATAACTTTCCTTCCAAGGAGTAAAGCCTCTTTTATTTTCATGGCTGCAATCACTATCTGCAGTGATATTGGAGCCCAAAAAATAAAGTCTCACACTGGTTCCACCGTTTCCCCATCTACTTCCTATGAAGTGATGGGACCGGATGCCATGATCTTTGTTTTCTGAATGTTGAGTTTTAAGCCAACTTTTTCACTCTCCTCTTTCACTTTCATCAAGAGGCTTTTAGTTCCTCTTCACTTTCTACCATAAGGGTGGTGTCATCTGCATATCTGAGGTTATTGATATTTCTCCCGGCAATCTTGTTTCCAGCTTGTGCTTCATCCAGCCCAGCATTTCTCATGATGTACTCTGCATAGAAGTTAAATAAGCAGAGTGACAATATACAGCCTTGACGTACTCCTTTTCCTATTTGGAACCAGTCTGTTGTTCCATGTCCAGTTCTAACTGTTGCTTCCTGACCTGCATATAGGTTTCTCAAGAGGCAGGTCACGTGGTCTGGTATTCCCATCTGTTTCAGAATTTTCCACAGTTTATTGTGATCCACACAGTCAAAGGCTTTGGCATAGTCAATAAAGCAGAAATAGATGTTTTTCTGGAACTCTCTTTCTTTTTCGATGATCCAGGGGAAGGTGGCAATTTGATCTCCAGTTCCTCTGCCTTTTCTAAAACCAGCTTGAACATCTGGAAGTTCATGGTTCACATATTGCTGAAGCCTGTCTTGGAGAATTTTGAGCATTACTTTACTGAATGTGAGATGAGTGCAATTGTGTGGTAGTTTGAGCATTCTTTGGCATTGCCTTTCTTTGGGACTAGAATGAAAACTGACCTTTTCCAGTCCTGTGGTCATTGCCGAGTTTTCCAAATGTGCTGGCATATTGAGTGCAGCACTTTCACAGCATCATCTTTCAGGATTTGAAATAGCTCAACTGGAATTCCATCACCTCCACTAGCTTTGTTCGTAGAGATGCTTTCTAAGGCCCACTTGACTTCACATTTCAGGATGTCTGGCTCTAGGTGAGTGATCACACCATTGTGATTATCTGGGTCATGAAGCTCATTTTTGTACAGTTTTTCTGTGTATTCTTGCCACCTCTTCTTAATATCTTCTGCTTCTGTTAGGTCCATACCATTTCTGTCCTTTATTGAGCCCATCTTTGCATGAAAATTTCCCTTGGTATCTCCAATTTTCTTAAAGAGGTCTCTAGTCTTTACCATTTTGTCATTTTCCTCTATTTCTTTGCTTTGATTGCTGAGGAAGGCTTTCTTATCTCTCCTTGCTATTCTTTGGAACTCTGCATTCAGATGCTTATATCTTTCCTTTTCCCCTTTGCTTTTGGGTTCTCTTCTTTTCACAGCTATTTGTAGGGCCTCCGCAGATGGCCATTTTGCTTTTTTGCATTTCTTTTTCATGGGGATGGTCTTGATCCCTGTCTCCTGTACAATGTCATTAACCTCCATCCATAGTTTATCAGGCACTCTGTCTATCAGATCTAGTTCCTTAAATCTACTTCTCACTTCCACTGTAATTAAGTAAACTATACTTAAAAATAATAAGCTCCTATGACACAAGCTGGAATCAAGATTGCCAGGAGAAATATCAGTAACCTCAGATATGCAGATGACACCACCACCCTTATGGCAGAAAGTGAAGAGGAACTGAAAAGCCTCTTGATGAAAGTGAAAGAAGAGAGTGAAAAAGTTGGCTTAAAGCTCAACATTCAGAAACGAAGATCATGGCATCTGGTTCCATCACTTCATGTGAAATAGATGGGGAAACAGTAGAAACAGTGTCAGACTTTACTTTTTTGGGCTCCAAAATCACTGCAGATCGTGACTACAGCCATGAAATTAAAAGACGCTTACTCCTTGGAAGAAAAGTTATGACCAATCTAGATACTGTATTCAAAAGCAGAGACATTACTTTGCTGACTAAGGTCCGTCTAGTCAAGGCTATGGTTTTTCCAGTGGTCATGTATGGATGTGAGAGTTGGACTGTGAAGAAGGCTGAGCGCCGAGGAATTGATGCTTTTGAACTGTGGTGTTGGAGAAGACTCTTGAGAGTCCCTTGGATTGCCAGGAAATCCAACCAGTCCATTCTGAAGGAGATCAGCCCTGGGATTTCTTTGGAAGAAATGATGCTAAAGCTGAAACTCCAGTATTTTGGTCACCTCATGTGAAGAGTTGACTCATTGGAAAAGACTCTGATGCTGAGAGGGATTGGGGGCAGGAGGAGAAGGGGACGACAGAGGATGAGATGGCTGGATGGCATCACTGACTCGATGGACGTGAGTCTGAGTGAACTCTGGGAGATGGTGATGCACATGGAGGCCTAGCATGTTGTGATTCATAGCGTCGCAAAGAGTCGGACACGACTGAGTGACTGAATTGAACTGTACTGATGACTTGTATGATATTTTAAGATTGATAGCAGGGGCAAAACTACTGTCAACCCTCCTAACCTTACACAACTCAATCCACTGATATTTTCCATTCCTTAGTGTCAGTTGCTCTGCTGTGTCTGTCTCTTTGCAATTCCATGAATTGTAGCACACCTGGGTCCTCTTCTGTCCATAGTCTTCTCCAGGCAAGAATACTGGAGTGTGTAGCCATTCCCTTCTCCAAGGGATCTTTTAAACCAAGGGATAGAACCCAGGTCTCCTGCAATGCAGGCATATTCTTCACCGTCTAAGCCATTTACCACTTCCATTTCCAAGTAAATCTTTATCAAGTGGTCAGTATAAAAATATGTCCTTAAGAGCTTAAAAGTAAGCTCATCAGTTGGGGATTTAGGTTTACTAGTGTATGTGTAATCTAGGAAAGTTTACATGTCCATGCTCATTAAAAATCATCACTACACATTAACTGTTTGTCTACCAGTGTAGGTCTCTATTTCCTGATTTACACTTTTGAGATACAAGAATCAGCCAGATAAATATTTGTTAAAAGATAAGTTAAGGATATAAGACACAAAGATATGACACTGAAAGGTGAACTCCCCAGGTCATCTTTCTGCTATGGGAGAAGAGCAGAAAAATAGTCCCAGAAGGAATGAAGAGACTGAGCCAAAGTGGAAACAATGCCCAGTTGTGGATGTGTCTGTGGTGAAAGTAAAGTCTGATGCTATAAAGAACAATATTACATGCATAGGGACCTGGAGTGTTAGGTCCATGACTCAAGGTAAATTGGAAGTG
Organism: Ovis aries; assembly: GCF_016772045.2. Lineage (NCBI taxonomy): Eukaryota > Metazoa > Chordata > Mammalia > Artiodactyla > Bovidae > Ovis > Ovis aries. The sequence continues at coordinate 47,072,045 of NC_056056.1, forward strand.
GTCAAACAGGAGATGACCAGAGTGAACATTGACATTTTAGGAATCAGTGAACTAAAAGGACATAAATGTGAATTTAATTCAGGTGACCATTATATCTACCACTGCAGGCAAGAATTCCTTAGAAGAAGTGGAGTAGCCATCATAGTCAACAAAAGAATCCAGAATGCAGTGCTTGGGTGCAATCTCAAAAATGAAAGAATGATCTCAATTTATTTCCAAGGCAAACCATTCAATATCAGAGTAATCCATCTATGCCACAACCACTAACGCTGAAGAAGCTGAAGATGAACATCTCTATGAAGCCCTACAAGACTTTCCAGAACCAACACCAGAAAAAGATGTCCTTTTCATCACAGGGGACTGAAATGAAAAAGCAGGAAGTCAAGAGATACCTGGAGTAACAGGCAAGTTTGGCTTTGGAGTACAAAATGAAGCAGGGCAAAGTGTAACAGCATTTTGCCAAGAGATTGTACTGGTCATAGCATGATTATATTCTTTGCAGTCAAAGATGGAGAAACTCTAAATAGTAAGGGAAAACAAGACCAGGAGCTGACTGTGGCTCAGATCATGAACTTCTCATTGCCAAATATAGACTTACATTGAAAAACGTAGGGAAAACCACTAGGCCATTCAAGGATGACCTATATCAAATCCTTTATGATTATACGGTGGAAGTGACAAATATATTTAAGGAATTAGATCTGAAAGGCAGAGTGCCTGAAGAACTATGGACGGAGGTTCATAACATTGTACAGGAAGCAGTGATCAAAACCACACCAAGAAAAGGAAGTGCAACAAGGCAAAATGGTTGTCTGGGGAGGCCTTACAAATAGCTGAGAAAAGAAAAGAAGCTAAAGGCAAAGGAGAAAAGGAAAGATACATTTTTTAAAATGAGGAATTCCAAAGAATAGCAAGGAGAGATAAGATAGCCTTCCTCAGTGATCAGTGCAAAGAAATAAAGGAAAACAATAGAATGGAAAAGACTAGAGATCTCTTCAAGAAAAATAGAGATACCAAGGAAACAGTTCATACAAAGATGGGCACAATAAAGGACAGAAATGGTATGGACCTAGCAGAAGCAGAAGCTATTAAGAGGTGACGAAAGAACACACAGAAGGGCTATGCAAAAAAGATCTTCAAGACCTAGATAACCACAATGGTGTGATCATTCACCTAGAGCTAGACATCCTGGAGTGTGAAGTCAAGTGGGTCTTAGGAAGAATCACTAAGAACAAAGCTAGTGGAGGTGATGGAATTCCAGCTGTTCAAATCCTGAAAGATGATGCTGTGAAAGTGCTGTACTCAATATGCCAGAAATTTGGAAAACTGAGCAGTGGCCACAGGACTGGAAAAGGTCAGTTTTCATTCCAATCACAAAGAGGGGCAATATTAAAGAATATTAAAACTCTTCACAATTGCCCTCATTTCACATGCTAGCAAGGTAATGCTTAAAATCCTTCAATGCAGACTTCAACTGTATGTGAATCGTGAACTTCCAGATGTTCAAGCTGGATTTAGAAAGGGCAGAGGAACCAGAGATCAAATTGCCAACATCAACTGGATCATTGAAAAAGTGAGAGAGTTCCAGAAAAACATCTACTTCTGCTTCATTGACTATGCCAAAGCCTTTGACTGTGTGGATCACAACAAACTGTGGAAAATTCTGAAAGAGATAGGAATGTTGGGTCACCTGACCTGCCTTCTGAGAAACCTGTATGCAGGTCAAGAAGCAACAGTTAGAACTGGACATGGAACAAGGGACTGGTTCCAAAGAGGAAAAGGAGTACGTCAAGGCTGTATATTGTCACCCTGCTTATTTAACTTACATGAAGAGTACATCATGGAAAATGCTGGGCTGGATGAAGCACTAGCTGGAATCAAGATTGATGGGAGAAATATCAATAACCTCAGATATCAGATGACACCTCTCTTATGGCAGAAAGTGAAGGAAAACTAAAGAGCCTCTTGATGAAAGTGAAAGAGGAGAGTGAAAACTGGCTTAAAACTCAACATTCATAAAACTAATGCCATGGCATCCAGTCCCATCACTTCGTGGCAAATAGATGGGGAAAGAATGGAAACAGTGACAGAATTTATTTTCTTGGGCTCAAAAATCACTGAGGACTTTGATTGCAGTCATGAAATTAAAAGACACTTACCCCTTGAAAGAAAACTGTGAAAAAAACTACACAGCATATTAAAAAGCAGAGACATCACTTTGCAGAGAAAAGTCCATATAATCAAAGCTATGGTTTTTTCAGTAGTCCTTTATGGATGTGAGTGTTGGACAAAAAGAAGACTGAGCATCTGAGAACTGATGCTTTTGAATTATGTTGGGGAAACAGTTGAGAGTCCCTTGGACTGCAAGGAGATCAAACCAGTGAGTCTTAAAGGAAATCAACCCTCAATATTCATTGGAAGGACTGATGCTGAAGCTGAAACTCCAATACTTTGGCCACCTGATGGGAACAGTCTTGGAAAAGACCCTGATGATGAGAAAGGTTGAAGCCAGGAAGATATGGGGATGATAGAGGATGAGATGGTTGGATGACATCACTGACTTAATGGACATGAATTTGAGCAAGCTCCTGGAGACAGTGAAGGACAGGGAAGCCTGGTATGCTGCAGTCCATGGGGTGGCAAAGAGTCGGACATGCACTAGTGACTGAACAACAACAATAACAAAGGCTATATCAGTTTTTTGGAGTGAGCTGTGTACTCAGCCAATGTGATAAAATTAGCATCACATTTCTGATTTCTTACTTACAGCCAAACTGATTCTCTAGGCTCTGCCCCTCCCTGTCTCCTAGTCTCAGTTCTCTTTTAAACTCAAACTCACGACATCTCCCATTAACTTTGGAATATTCAAACTTTGGAAACAATTCAACCTCTACTTTCAGCATCACAAACTGAACTCATCATCTTCTTTTTATTGACTGATGATGATCAATAACAACTTTCCTTCAATTTTCACTCCCAGCCTTCTCTGTTCAAAATTATAATAAACTTGTAGTCAGGAAAATAGTGCCAAGAAACTCCTAAGTAGACGATTTTAAGGTTAACTCATAAAATCCCAAACACTTCCTAGATGTTATAAAAGTCACTGTTAAAAGGAAAAACAACACAATACACAAATTAATTTTTATTTTTATTTTACTTTATTTTATTTCATACATAAAAGTGCATATTCATTTCATTTAAAAATTAATTAAAAAAATTCTTTGGTACTTAAGTACCCCATGTAATTAAGAACACAAGTGTAAATACACTTTAGAAATTATTTCTCTACTACTTTCTAGTGGAGTCTAGTAGTTTTTGTTGTAGTGAGTTAAGATTAAGACATGATCTATAAGCTCCCTATTCTTTTAAAATGACAAACTATGTCTGCCACTAGTTAAATAATTAACTTAGGATTTCTTTTTCAGTACTTTTATGCCTCTAAGCTTATTGTAATTTGGAATATAGACAGATGGCTAAGTGAAAATTAAAGGAAGGTTATGAATGATCAATATCAATTATAATAAGAAAATGATGTGGGTCCTGTTTTTAATGCTGGAAATAGAGGTTGAATGATCCCAGAAGTTTGAATATCCTAAAATTATTGAGAGATGCCATAAATTTTGCTATAGAAGTTCATATACTAGCAAATATTCATATTACTATGTATATTTTTCATCCTTGCAGTTCATGAAAGTTAACCCTAAATCCAAAATATATATGGTGATTGAACTGCACATATAAAAATTTCCTAAATTTGATTGTCCATCATTACCAACAGATCACTTCTGTTATAAACTATCAAATTCACCTTCAGATCCTGGAATATCTCCAGTGACTCAGAAGACTGAAATACCACACTAGTCTATGGTTTAAAACAGTATGATTTGAACTGTCTTCTTTCTTTTAGAAAACTTGTATATATAAATTACCAGCAAAAGGAAAACCATTTATCCTAACAATAAATATCACTTTCCCTCAAGTTTATTTTCGTTTGAACTAATCTCCAGAAAGAGATTTCTGCTTTAACAGTGAACTACAGCATCTGAAGTGGAGCCAGAAATAATATTTCCCATAGTTATCGCCACTGCTATTTGGCTCTCTTGTCAGCTACTCAGTTTAAAGTATGGGAACTTTATTAGTCTATTTCCCAGCTTTCCTCTATATATTGAGCTATGCTTGGTAAGATATGGGAGAAACTTGGCAACTTATAGGATTTCCATGACATATCCCATGCCCAGTTGTTACTTTAAATTAAAAATGAGTATTGGATAGCTTTAAAAACATTTGGTAAGTTACAAATAGGTTAATTTGATTTTACTATCACATAATGTTATAACCAGTTTCCAAGTTTCCTTGTGTGCTAAACACACATTTTCAATTTACTAGAGCTCAGCCATATCCATTTTAAATTTTGGCTCATGCCTCAAACCAAAGCTATTTGAATTTCCACAGTTCTATTTTATGGGACACAGAAACATGACCGTATCAAAAGGTCACAATTAGGTTGTGTCTCAGACCCAACAAAGACACAATCATTATCTTTCAAATTATTATTAGAGTAGAGAATACAGATGGCTTCCCTTGTGGCTCAGCTGGTAAAGAATCCGTCTGCAATGTGGGAGACCTGGGCTCAATCCCTGGGTTGGGAAGATCCCCTGAAGGGAAAGGCTACCCACTCCAGTAATTCTGGCCTGGAGAATTTCATGGACTGCATAGTCCATGGGGTCACAAAGAGTTGGATGTGACTGAGAGACTTTCATTTTCAGAGAATACAAAAAAGGGCATTTTCATATGCTTATTTCCCCCTTTATATTCAAGCTCACTTGGTGCCCCGTCCATGGAATTCTCCAGGCAAGAATACTGGAGTGGGGAGCCATTCCCTTCTCCAGGGGATCTGTCCAATTCAGGGATCAAACATGGGTCTCCTGCATTACAGATGGACTTTTTACTGTCTGAGCCACCAGGGAAGCCCTTATATTCAAGAGGAAACATCATGTACAAGCATGCTAATCAATTAACTGACCGCTTATTTTGGGCTTATTTAAAACTCATTGCTCAAAATTATCAGTGAGCAAGAGAAAATGTAAGGCATAGCCTTTGCCCTCAGTGAACTCAAAATCTAAACAGAGATGAAAACCAGTTCTTAAAAAATTAATACATAAAAGAAGATAAGGACTAAGCTGAGTAGAAGGATGTTAGTAGGCAAAAATTATAAAAAGGGAATGCTTCCTGAAAAAGTTAGAAAGTAGGGAAAGCTCTGAAGACCAAGGGCTTCCCTGGTAACTCAGAGGTAAAGGATCTGCCTGCCAATGCAGGAGATGCGGCTTTGATTCCTTTGTCAGGAAGATCTCCCAGAGAAGAAATGGCAACCCACTGCAGAGTTCTTGCCTGGGAAATCCCATGGACTGAGGAGCCTGGTGGGCTACAGCTCATGGGGTTGAAAATGAGTTGGATATGGCTTAGTGACTAAAATAACAGCAATGAAGACCAAATGAAAAGAACTCATTCGATGACAATATAATATGAAATTCTTCTTCTCAAAGTCAAATCAGACAAGCTGCCAGAACCTCTCACGACTTTGTTATGTCATTATTCAGTTCAGTTCAGTTCAGTTCAGTGGCTCAGTCGTGTCTGAGTCTTTGTGATCCCATGGGCTGCAGCATGCCAGGCTTCCCTGTCCTTCACCAACTCCTGGAGCTTACTCAAACTAATGTCCATCAAGTCGCTGTTGCCATCCAACCAGCTCATCCTCTGTCATCCCCTTCTCCTCCCGCCTTCAATCTTTCCCAATATCAGGGTCTTTTCCAATGAGTCAGGTCTTTGCATTAGGTAGCCAAAGTATTGGAGTTTCGAGTTCAGCACCAGTCCTTCCAATGAATATTCAGGACTAATTTCCTTTAAGGACGGACTGGTTGGATCTCCTTGCAGTCCAAGGGACTCTCAAGAGTCTTCTCCAACACCACAGTTCAAAAGCATCAATTCTCCAGCGCTCAGCTTTCTTTATGGTCCAACTCTCACAGCTGTACATAACTAGTGAAAAAAAAACATAGCTTTGACTAGATGGACTTTTTTTTTTTTTTTTGCAAAGTAATGTCTCTGCTTTTTAATATGCTATCTAGGTTGGTCATAGCTTTTCTTCCAAGGAGCAAGTGTCTTTTAATTTCATGGCTGCTGTCACCATCTGCAGTGATTTTGGAGTCCCCCAAAATACAGTCTTTTGCTGTTTCCATTATTTCTCCATCTATTTGCTATGAAATGATGGGACCAGATGCCATGATCTTAGTTTTCTGAATGTTGAGTTTTAAGCCAACTTTTTCGCTCTCCTCTTTCACCTTCACCAAGAGGCTCTTTAGTTCTTCTTCACTTTCTGCCATAAAGGTGCTATCATCTGAGGTTCTTGATATTTCTCCTGGCAATCTTGATTCCAGCTTGTGCTTCTTCCAGCCTGGCATTTCTCATGACGTTCTGCATATAAGTTAAATAAGCAGGGTGTCGATATACAGCCTTGACTTACTCCTTTTCCTATTTGGAACCAGTCTGTTCCACATCCAGTTCTAACTGTTGCTTCTTGACCTGCATACAAGTTTATCAGGAGGCAGGTCAGGTGGTCTGATGTTCCTATCTCTTGAAGAATTTTCCATAGTTTTTGTGATCCACACAGTCAAGGCTTTGGCATAGTCAATGAAGCAGATGTTTTTCTGGAACTCTCTCACTTTTTCAGTGATCCAATGGACATTGGCAATTTGATCTCTGGTTCCTCTGCCTTTTCTAACCTGATAGGACTCCTGAAGGAAAACTCATAAAAGTGTAGGTTCCCCACTAAGATTAGGCCCCTGCCCTTGAGTTTCAGTTCTCAAACTTGTTCACATGCAGTATCCAAGCAATTTGCCAAAGTATAATTTAGGTATTCCTATCCTAGTACTGGTTCACATGGAGGTGTCTATTAATTTATGATTCTTTGACTCTGCATATCTCTCTAATTTTTGAAACAGTAGTTTGACACATAATTTCAATTAAAAACTACATCCCACTGGAGCCCTTTTTATTTACTGGTATTCTTTTGTTAGAACCAGATATGGAACAACTAATTGGTTCAGAATTGGGAAAGAGTACCTTAAGGCTGTATATGATCACCCTGTTTATTTAACTTCTATGCAGAGTACATCATATGAAATCCCAAGCGGGATGAATCACATGCTGGAATCAAGATTGCTGGGAGAAATATCAACAAGCTCAGATATGCAGATAATACCATTCTAATGGCAGAAAGTGAAGGGGAACTAAAGAGCTTCTTGATGAGGGTCGAGGAAGTAAGCAAAAAAATTGGCTGAAACTCAACATTCAAAAAACTAAGATCATGGCATCTGGTCCCATCACTTTGTGACAAATAGAAGGTGAAGAAGTGGAAGCAGTGACAGATTTTACTTTCTTGGGCTCAGAAATCACTGCAGACAGTGATAGCAGCCATAAAATTAAAAGATGATTGCTCTTGGGAAGGAAAGCTATGACAAAACTAGACAGTGTATTAAAAAGCAGAGACATCACTTTGAGACAAAGGTCTATATACAGTTAAAGTTATGGTTTTTCCAGTAGTCATGTACAGATGTGAGAATTGGGTCATAAAGAAGGCCGAACACTGAAGAATTGTTGCTTTTGAACTATGGTGCTGGAGAAGACTCTTGAGAGTCCCTTGGACAGCAGGAAGATCCAACCAGTCAATCCTAAAGGAAACCAACCCTGAATATTCATTGGATTGGCTATTGCTGAAGCTGAAGTTCCAATATTTTGGCCACCTAATGTGAAGAGCCAACTCATTGAAAAAGACCCTGATGCTGGAATGACTGTAGGGGACTGGAATGCAAAAGTAGAAAGTCAAGAAACACCTGGAGTAACAGGCAAATTTGGCCTTGGAATACGGAATGAGGCAGGGCAAAGACTAATAGAGTTTTGCCAAGAAAATACACTGGTCATAGCAAACACCCTCTTCCAACAACACAAGAGAAGACTCTACACAAGGACATCACCAGATGGTCAACACCGAAATCAGATTGATTATATTCTTTGCAGCTAAAGATGGAGAAGCTCTATACAGTCAACAAAAGCAAGACCCAGAGCTGACTGTGGCTCAGATCATGAACTCCTTATTACCAAATTCAGACTCAAATTGAAGAAAGTAGGGAAAACTGCTAGACCATTCAGGTATGACCTAAATCAAATCCCTTACAATTATACAGTGGAAGTGAGAAATAGATTTAAGGGCCTAGATCTGATAGATAGAGTGCCTGATGAACTATGGAATGAGGTTCGTGACATTGTACAGGAAGACAGGGATCAAGATCATCCCCATGGAAAAGAAATGCAAAAAAGCAAAATGGCTGTCTGGGGAGGCCTTACGAATAGCTGTGAAAAGAAGAGAGGCGAAAAGTAAAGGAGAAAAGGAAAGATATAAGCATCTGAATGCAGAGTTCCAAAGAATAGCAGGAAGAGATAAGAAAGCCTTCTTCAGCGATCAATGCAAAGAAATAGAGGAAAAGAACAGAATGGGAAAGACTAGAGATCTCTTCAAGAAAATTAGAGATACCAAGAGAACATTTCATGCAAAGATGGGCTCGATAAAGGACAGAAATGGTCTGGACCTAACAGAAGCAGAAGATATTAAGAAGAGGTGGCAAGAATACCCGGAAGAACTGTACAAAAAAGATCTTCATGACCCGGATAATCATGATGATGTGATCACTAATCTAGAGCCAGACATCCTGGAATATGAAGTCAAATGGGCCTTAGAAAACATCACTACCAACAAAGCTAGTGGAGGTGATGGAATTCCAGTTGAACTGTTTCAAATCCTGAAAGATGATGCTGTGAAGGTGCTGCACTCAATATGCCAGCAAATTTGGAAAACTCAGCAATGGCTACAGGACTGGAAAAGGTCAGTTTCATTCCAATCCCAAAGAAAGGCAATGCCAAAGAATGCTCAAACTACTGCACAATTGCACTCATCTCACATGCTAGAAAAGTAATGCTCAAAATTCTGCAAGCCAGGCTTCAGCAATATGTGAACCGTGAACTCCCTGATGTTCAAGCTGGTTTTAGAAAAGGCAGAGGAACCAGAGATCAAATTGCCAACATCCGCTGGATCATGGAAAAAGCAAGAGATTTCCAGAAAAACATCTATTTCTGCTTTGTTGTCTATGTCCAAGCCTTTGACTGTGTGGATCACAATAAACTGTGGAAAATTCTGAGAGAGATGGGAATACAGACCACCTGACCTGCCTCTTGAGAAATCTGTATGCAGGTCAGGAAAAAACAGTTAGAACTGGACATGGAACAACAGACTGGTTCCAAATAGGAAAAGGAGTACGTCAAGGCTGTATATTGTCACCCTGCTTATTTAACTTCTATGCAGAGTACATCATGAGAAACGCTGGACTGGAAGAAACACAAGCTGGAATCAAGATTGCTGGGAGAAATATCAATAACCTCAGATATGCAGATGACATCACCCTTATGGCAGAAAGTGAAGAGGAGCTAAAAAGCCTCTTGATGAAAGTGAAAGAGGAGAGTGAAAAAGCTGGCTTAAAGCTCAACATTCAGAAAATGAAGATCATGGCATCCGGTCCCATCACTTCATGGGAAATAGATGGGGAAACAGTGGAAACAGTGTCAGACTTTATTTTTTTGGACTCCAAAATCACTGCAGACGGTGACTGCAGCCATGAAATTAAAAGACACTTACTCCTTGGAAGGAAAGTTATGACCAATCTAGATAGTATATTCAAAAGCAGAGCCATTACTTTGCCGACTAAGGTCCGTCTAGTCAAGGCTCTGGTTTTTCCAGTGGTCATGTATGGATGTGAGAGTTGGACTGTGAAGAAGGCTGAGCGCCGAATTATTGATGCTTTTGAACTGTGATGTTGGAGAAGACTCTTGAGAGTCCCTTGGACTGCAAGGAGTTCCAACCAGTCCATTTTGATGGAGATCAGCCCTGGGATTTCTTTGGAAGGAATGATGCTGAAGCTGAAACGCCAGTACTTTGGCCACCTCATGTGAAGAGTTGACTCATTGGAAAAGACTCCTGATGCTGGGAGGGATTGGGGGCAGGAGAAGAAGGGCATGACAGAGGCTAGATGGCATCACCGTCTCGATGGACATGAGTCTGAGTGAACTCCGGGAGTTGGTGATGGACAGGGAGGCCTGGCGTGCTGTGATTCATGGGGTCGCAAAGAGTCAGACACGACTGAGCGACTGAACGAACTGAACTGGAGAATCGGGCGGCAGAGGATGAGATGGTTAGATAGCATCACTGAATCAATGGACATGAGTTTGTACGAACTTAAGGAGTAAGTGAAGAACAGGGAAGCCTCGAGTGCTACAGGTCAGGGAGTTGCAAAGATTTAAGTGATTGAACAACAACTTTTTTCTTTTCTTTTGTATATCTGTTAGCCTACTACGTCCTCTGTTTCTTAACAATATTTAATCTCAGCTAACTTGATGATAAATTGGGTATTCCCTTTGTGTCCATTGAGCAGGACTCTAAATTACAGTGTATGAGCAGTATTCTGCTAAGAATTTTTCTAATCAAGTTCTTTAACTCTGTGCACCTTTCTTAGTTAGGAATTTGTAAGCCAACTTTCATCTTCCCTCAACATCCCTACATAATATCTCATGAAAATTATTCTATTTTGTGCCATGGCGTGCTGCAATTCATGGGGTCGCAAAGAGTCGGACACGACCGAGCGACTGAACTGAGTTGAAGGTTAGGTTAGGGCATCTAAGGGCACTCATCTGAAGCACAATATGGCATGTGTGGGGTTTGTCAGCTGAGCTGTGCTTTTTTATTAACAAGGACAAATTATTGCACAAAGCCAAAAAGGTTTAAAAAATAGCTTTGAATACAAGAGAATAAAATATAATATTTGTTTGGGATGTTATGGGAAGTAATCCATAAAATCAAGCCCAGGAATAAAGGAAGAACCATAGCATCTCTGAATATAAGCCCGCAATCAGTTTTATTACCATAATCTCTCAAAAAACTCAAGCTAGCATAACTGGCTGCAAACAGATTCTTGTGAGCACAAGTTCATTATCATAAATGAATAGCATGTTTCAAACAGGTTGGAGTAATGCTTAATATACATGTAGTATAAGCTCAAGCTCCTAAAAGATAAGAAGTGGGAATTATGGGTTAGACTGACAGTTGAATACTTGAGTCCATGTTATGATATTTATTGGGTTGCTTCTGAACCCTGTAGCTTCATATTTAACTGATCACATAACTGATATTTAACTGATTAAATATATTTAACTGATTACATATTTAGCTGATTACATAAATAGTTGTTGCTATTTTGACTAAAATCAGGTTTGTTATTTATGAAAGTTTTATTTAATATTATTGTCATTGAATTTGACTGAGCAATAAGTTCCAATGCTTACTGACCCACCAGAATAAAAGAGCTCATGAGTTAAACATCATATTGAGATACATACTCTTACCAATTTGAGTCAAGTAATGAGGATAAAGAATTTGCTAAAACAGAAAACATATGAGAGAGTTCTGTGCTCTCCTGCTACCTCTAACTGTAAGATTCCTCTTAGTTGGGTACTGTGTTCCCATTTCAAAGTAAGAAGTTGTATTATGTAAACTTAAATTTTTTTTCAACATTGATAACTCATCAAAAATATTTAGGAAGCTTTTGATAAAATTAGAGGTACTTTGTTGTCATTTTGGAGAAGGCAATGGCAACCCACTCCAGTACTCTTGCCTGGAAAATCCCATGGGCAGAGGAGCCTGGTAGGCTGCAGTCCATGGGGTTGTGAAGAGTTGGACACGACTGAAGTGACCTAACAGCAGCAGCAGCAGCAGTTGTCATCTAGACCAATGGGAACAGACTATCAAAGAATTAATCCATTTATGTACATATTGTTTGACTTCTCATTTTCTTTCATTTCCTTTCTTTTCTTTTTTTTAAATTCTACAGTGACTCTGATACATAATCAACATTTAGAACCCATCCTGTATGTATCTTCTAAGTTAAAAATGGATTAGTGTAAATAGGGCATTAGTATCCTTAATGAATTTCCTATCCGTGTGGTACATCTCAAGAGAATAAAGACTAAATCTAGAAAGAATCTGAAGAAACTACCCAGGCAAAAATGGTGACAAAGAGTAAGAATGAAATCTTAAGTAGGAAAAAGGGAAAACTTAAGGTAGCATTAGACATCTTAAATGCCCAAGATTGGTTCTGATTTCAAAGACTGGGATTCTAGAGTTGCAGGGCATTTCAGAGTTTTGAAATTAAGAATTTCTAAGGTCTGTTCTTCAAGTCCAGATACTTAATCAAGATCATCAATTTATGCAAGACAAGAAAGTCAGTGGAAAGTGTATAACCCTGGGGAGCTGGAAAGCTCTAAAAAAAATAGGACAGGTTCTCATCAAATGACTCGTTAACCAGGCTTAACATCCCTGGAGGGTAGATAACAAGTCTTCATTAATTTTCCCACACTGAAACTACTGTAGTTGGGAAACTATACATGTGGAGGTGAGGAGGAGAAAATGTTAGACTTAGACGTTAAATTAGTTCTAAAATGCCAGAAGGAGGACCTTAATTAGAAGTTTGGGTTTTAGCCCTAGAGCAGGAAAATTTCTAAACTCTATTATTTAACACAACAACAATATATGTCTTTGCAACCTGTAACATAAAATCTAGTTAAATATTTCTCAATTATCTCCCCTCATCTCCAGTCCTCACTTGCTTGTCCTAGTTCAGATTAGTGCTCTACCTTCCTCATTGGGTTGCTCTGTCCACTCTCTCCATCATGAAGCCAGTTCACCTTCCATATCCACTAAAGTGTTTTTTTTTTTTCTTTAAATGAAATATGAGCTATGACTTGAAACTTTTAGTTGCTGCCTGTTACTGACAGGACAAATATTCTCTGCCACGTGAGGCTGGTCCTTTACCATCTGCTTGCTTCTCAAGACTCTTTTCCTGTGCCTTCCACAAGTCCTCAGTTCCAATCAGGCATATCCACTTGACTATCTCCTCTTAGTGATCCATGATGACATGGCAAGTGGAGACTGAAAAAGATACCCCCCCCCCCAAATTAGAATGAAAGAATCAAGGTTTCTCGGGACTAAGAATAACGATGCCAGATATAATTGTGTCAGCCTCTTCCCTGTGTCACAGAAGATGACCCTACTCACTTATCTACATGAAGAGAGAGCATTGTTGAGTTTTCCAAGTCCAATAGGGATGAGCCTGGCTGCATTCCAGGACTGATTCCCAACTTCTTTTATGAAGAGAAAACTCTTCAAAACTCCTGCTTCATTAGCGGTGGATCAATAGGAAAGGCAGGATTTTCTGAGTTACTGAATAAAAGATGAATCTCTACTGATACTGACTTATAAAAGAACACAATATAATTCTGCTCTTTGCAGGAGGAGGCACTGGCTGTCAGTCAGGCTTTCTCATTACAAAGTGATAATCTCTAGATGCAGAGACACAGAGCTGTGAAGTGAACAGGTATGGGAAAATAGTCAATGATAAAAGTTTAAGTTAATGCCTACCTCATTTTGTGGGTGCTAGTATTCTTTTTCCTTGTGGTCTTATTAGGAAAATAGGAATTGATGGCTATGTCAACTATCTTTTTATCTTCTTATTGTGTTGTTTATGATGTTTGTATATAATGCCTGTGAATAGTTCTTACTGAATCAAAACTCAGAAGTGGGGACAGAATTATAGCTTACTGGTCTCCCAAATTCAATCATTTGAGGAAAATATTCAAAGTATATAAAAATCTGTACATAAACTTTTTACATATTTTGTTTCTAATTAGAAAGAGAAAGCTCCCTTCTGATTGTCATCTTTCCTTTCAGCCTGTCCATGGAAAAAATATAGTTGTTTGGAGATTCTAGTATGTATTTTTATTCAGTATTTTTATATGAAAGTAACAAACTAGTACTCGTTTTGCATATTATTTTCTAAACGTGTGGATCTGGTTACACCCCTACCTTTACTGTAACCACCTTTCAGATTTCCCATCAAATTCACTTATGTTTTGAGTTAAAATTTCAAAAATTTTAATTTTAATAAAGATGAAATCTAAATCCATATGCTTTCTAAAGCACAATGCTTGACAGCTGCAATTCTTTTGGTCCATATCACATGGTATGTAGGATTTTAATTCCCTAACTAGGGATTGAACCCATGCCCCCTGCAGTACAAGCACAAAGTCTTAACCACTAGACCACCAGGGAAGTCCCAAAGCTGCATTATCTAGATGCTGTATTTCTTCCATTATTTGAATACCAAAGTTCAAGGTCTGTGCTGCTTTCCAATGATAATCGTTTATCTATGTGCAGTACTCTTGCATATATCCCCAATTTTTATCCTCAAAAGAATGTTTTGAAAGTAGGAGAGCAGATGCCAGTCCCCTCTTCTTCTTCTTCTTCTTCTTTTTTTTCACTTTACAGAAGCACAAACTTAGAATTTGATGTGTTTGAAGATATGCCTAAAGTCATTTTAAAGAGTAAAAGCCAGTGAAAACCAAGTTCTACTAAGCCCAGATGAGGCCTTCAGAGTACCTGGTTATCTTAATTAAGGCTTTTGGTTTGCAAGTACTAATGGTGATTTTTTAGGTAGTTGACATGACTTAGACCTCTAAAATGAACACACTGGGGACATGTCACAAGGTTTTGATTAGAGAAACTGCAGGATTTTGCATTTTTAAAGAATCATTCTGGCTGCTTTTATGAGAATAGACTGTAGAAGGTGAAAGATGGAGTAAGAACACTTTTTGGGTGACCATGGCAATAACCCACATAAGGGATAATGGGAGCTTGAACCAGGAAAATAAATAGTAAAGACAGTGAAATGTGATCTGACTGAGTATGTTTTAAAGAAAAATTCAATAGAATTTGCTGATGACAATGTATATAAGATAAAAGAGAGGTAAAAGATAACTCAGCTTTTCATGTGTGTGATACACAAAGTATGTAGTTACATTAAGTAAAATGAGGAATAACAGGTGGAGAAACTTTGGAAAGGAAGATTAGAATTTAAGGCTTAGACATGTTATATTTGGAGAAGGCAATGGCACCCCACTCCAGTACTCTAGCCTGGAAAATCCCATGGATGGAGGAGCCTAGTAGGCAGCAGTCCATGGGGTCGCTAAGATTTGAACATGACTGACCAACTTTGCTTTCACTTTTCACTTTTATGCACTGGAGAAGGAAATGGCAACCCACTCCAGTGTTCTCGCCTGGAGAATCCCAGGGACGGGGGAGCCGGGTAGGCTGCCGTCAATGGTGTTGCACAGAGTTGGACATGACTGAAGTGATTTAGCAGCAGCAGCATGTTATATTAGAAATAAATCAGGATGTTAAATAGACACTTGTCTATGTAAGCCTGGAGTTCAGAGGAGAGGTCCAAGAGGAGATAAAAGTTTAGGAGTCATGTCTGTTTTGTTCTTCTCTCTCTGTAGAACTTTCTGTTCACAGAAGGGACTATGCACCTTATTCCACTTAAGAGGCAGCATAGACAGAATAAAGTTATTTGGTCTCAATTCTAATTTATTGAAGAGAAAACCTGATTTGCTTAATGTTCCTTAGGAGTCTATACTTTGACCAATTAGCTACAGTCAGGGAATGGACTGGCGAGGCAGACACATGGTCTAGCCCAGTAACAGTACAAAGTCAGTCTTGAACAAGAGTCAAATATATCACCCTATAGATGACACAATATACAACCAAGAGCTTTTAAAAGGTGAGAGAGCTTAATATATTTATGAGTTATAAGAAATCTGTTGCAACTAACTTTGACAGGGTAGAGAGAAACATATATTCAGTTCAGTTCAGTTCAGTCGCTCAGTCATGTCCGACTCTTTGTGACCCCATGAATCACAGCACGCCAGGCCTCCAGGTCCATCACCAACTCCTGGAGTTCACTCATACTCACATCCATCGAGTCAGTGATGCCGTCCAGCCATCTCATTATCTGTCGTCCCCTTCTCCTCCTGCCCCCAATCCCTCCCAGCATCAGAGTCTTTTCCAATGAGTCAACACTTCACGTGAGATGGCCAAAGTACTGGAGTTTCAGCTTCAGCATCATTCCCTCCAAAGAAATCCCAGGGCTGATCTCCTTCAGAATGGACTGGTTGGATCTCCTTGTAGTCCAAGGGACTCTCAAGAGTCTTCTCCAACACCACAGTTCAAAAGCATCAATTCTTCAGTGCTCAGCCTTCTTCACAGTCCAACTCTCCCATCCATACATGACCACTGGAAAAACCATAGCCTTGACTAGACAGACCTTTGTTGGCAAAGTAATGTCTCTACTTTTAAATATATTGTCTAGGTCAGTCATAACTTTTCTTCCAAGGAGTAAGCGCCTTTTAATTTCATGGCTTCAGTCACCATCTTGCAGTGATTTTGGAGCCCCCAAAAATAAAGTCTGACACTGTTTCCACTGTTTCCCCGTCTATTTCCCATGAAGTGATGGGATCAGATGCCATCATCTTAGTTTTCTAAATGTTGAGCTTTAAGCCAACTTTTTCACTCTCCACTTTCACTTTCATCAAGAGGCTTTTTTGTTCCTCTTCACTTTCTGCCATAAGGGTGGTGTCATCTGCATATCTGAGGTTATTGATATTTCTCCCGGCAATCTTGATTCCAGCTTGTGCTTCTTCCAGCCCAGCATTTCTCATGATGTACTCTGCATAGCAGTTAAATAAGCAGGGGGACAATATACAGCCTTGATGTACTCCTTTTCCTATTTAGAACCAGTCTGTTATTCCATGTCCAGTTCTAACTGTTGCTTCCTGACCTGCATACAGGTTTCTCAAGACGCAGGTCAGGTGCTCTGGTATTCCCATCTCTTTCAGAAGAGTACAGAGATGTATAACTCTCAATTAAAATGAATTTTAAAAATGCAAGAAAAATTGCAGGGAAAACAACCCAATCAACTATCACTAACATCAGCCCAGGCAAAATAGTATCCTGATAGCAGACACTTTGTTATATTCTAATTTGATAACTAAATTCATATTCAGATTTTATCTGGTGATAATATCAAACTCAAAATTTAGCTATCAAATTTGAATATAGCAGCTAATAGTGATTCTCAATATTATTGTCAGATCATTGAATTCACATTAAATTTTACTTAAAATCAACTTCTGAAATACTTCTTAAAGTAAATTAGAAAACATCTTTATCTTATACACTTTTATTTATTTTATATATAATTTATGGAAAAGATACATTTAATAAGTACAAAAAAGTGACTATGTATGTACAATTAATGATTAAAATTCCTTATTTCCTTCTGTTAAAGGGCTATCCATTCCATGTTAATGATGACCAAGGCTGATATTACCATTGACATTCAGTTCAGTTCAGTTCAGTCACTCCATCGTGTCTGACTCTTTGCAACCCCATGAATTGCAGCACCCCAGCCCTACCTGTCCATTGATATTACCCAACAACTATTTTATATGTCAAATCACCAGAGAGATGGTAACACAATTGATTAATAGAATTTTCTTAGAACAAAAATGACAGTGTATTGTTAATATTGTCTGTCTCTTTCCAAAAAAAAAAAAAAAAGATTTCACTATAACATCTCTTCTTAGAGTGTGCCCTCGACAACACATGTGTTAAAAGTGCATATTTGTTGGTCTCACTCACCCAGATCTCTGAGGTAATACCTAGTGTGAAATCTGTATTTTTAACAAGCTCTCCAAGGTGACTCTTATGTGTAGTAGTTTAAAAGTCATTTGCTGAAAGTCAATATAACAATTTGTTTACAGATTCAGTATAAGCAAAAAAAAAAAAAAAAAAAGCCAAGCCAAATGGAGAATGAGATGACAAGTTGTGTTTCACAACTTTAAATGTTAGTGAAGAAAGGACACACGTTATGATAAAAGTGGGCAAAAAGCCAAGATCATTAAAATTCTAATTGGGTCCCTGCCTGATTTCTCAATGACCTAGTCTTATTCTAAGCAATTCATAAATCAAGAATAAATATTTAGTGAGAATGTGCAGCATGCTGTAGGTGTAGTGTGATTTCTTCTAGTCCCTAGACATATGGACATATGTTATATTTGCATGATTGATTATGCATGATATCTCAGTATTTATTCACCCCATTGGCAGAATTAAACTGCTACTATAACCAAATTGTTCTCAACAGGCTGCTTATAAAGGAGAGGGGAAAAAAATCCCACTAACTAAATGAGTAAGATTTACATATTAGGCAAATCTAACGGGACCATGTTGAATGTGGCTAAGATATTACATCACCTTGGAGATAAACACAGCCTGGACTTGATAACATTTCTGTGACTATTTTTTTCCTTAATCACATTGAGTAAACCATGTATTTGAAACTATACTGATTAAAATATATTTGTTATATAGACCAGTTGACATTTAAAAACACACAATTTGGAATCCAGTGATCTAGGTTTAAACTTGACTGAGGTTGAATATGTTATGTTTAAAATGTGGAAAATTATGAGTTTCTTTAGGAACTTCTGGGACAATGAGAGAATGTGATATTGTATCAAACGGTGAAGCATCATGTGAAGAACTATACAAATATTACTTGAAAGGATCAACTGTTTATTTCAGGTAGACTCACGATAATACTGAAGTTTAAAACTTGTCACTTGCACTAAGATTTGATAGCATGCCCTGTGAAAATTGTGGGAAGTCAGAAATGGGCAAGGCTTTTGGCTCAATGCTTAGGAATTTTCTGAGGAAAGCATAGGGCTTAGATCCAATTAGGGCAGAAAATACCCAGCAAATAACAGGCAATGTGATGCTAGAAATATCTTGTGGAGTTTCACCATCCTTTGCTGCAATATGTCCATGATCATTCTTTATAGGGATTTTATCCATCATTTGTCATTCTTCATGTAGTCTCTTGGTTTCTTTATATTTATTATTCACTACCGGGTACTATGCTGAGCAATTTACTTGCAATAGCTTTTTTAACTTTTATAGCACAAATATGAAAGACATACTAAAGTGGCACCACTTTCATTTACAAAGATAGTGAACTCCAGTAAGAAATAATTTGTCCACCAGTACACAGGAAGGAAAAGGTGAAGCTAGAATTTAGAACAAACCCATCTTTACTCCGCAATACATGTTGTGAAATAACTCATTATACCTCCTTCTAGGGTTTTGAATTATTTTGAATTACATATTAAAAGATGTGCTAATTATGGTTTTTGTTTACATTTTCATAAATTTCATGTATTTCAAAGATTTTTTCATTGAAATATTTTTATCAATTTAAACTGGATTCCTTGCATATTAAATTCTAAGCTTGAGAACTGGTTCTCAGAAATAATTTATCTCTGTAATAATAAATAAATGGGTAATACACCTTACATTTTATAATATTGATTATCGTCACTATTAATTTTTTTCAAAGGTATACATCTACATCTGCTTCTAAGATTAAAGACTCCAAAGAGTAATTTTCCCTCTGAGCTTTATTCCTGTCTCCAAAATAGCTGCAGAGAAAAGATAAAGTTGTGAGAAGTTTGCTCCTCAAGTCAAAGGAAACTAGTGATCCAAGATGAAGAAAGAGCCAGGTATAGAGAAATAAGGAAAGAATTGGCTGAGGCCTGCCTGTCATACCTGGATAGAGTCCAAGGACAGATAGGACAGAGGGAGTGCTATCCTCTTAGAAATAAGCCTCAGAGTCTTAGCCACTCTCTCACTGCTATGATGGTCAAATATGGTGCAGTGAGTTGGGAAAAATGATGTAATCATCTAAACAAATCACAGATTATGTTCTAAATATTCTTTTTATAATATGACTGTTGACTTTAGTCCTGGTCCTGTCATTATCTATTGAATTATCTTAAGATGCTTAAATAGTTTCTACCTAAGTTTCCTCCTGAATAAATAGAGGTTCATAATAATGCTTAATTCATTAAGTTATTGAGAGGAATAAATGAGTTAATACATGCAAAATATAAAAATATATAAAAAGATGCCTGGTCCACAGTAAGTACTCAGTAACTGTTGTTGTTCAGTTGCTAAGTCATGTCTGATTGTTTGTGACCCCATGGACTGCAGCGCACCAGGCTCCCCTAGCTTTCACTATCTCCCAGAGTTTGCTCAAACTCATGTCCAGTGAGTCCGTGATGTCATCCAACCATGTCATCCTCTGTCACCCCCTTCACCTCCTGCTCTCAATCTTTTGCAGCATCGGGGTCTTTCCCAATGAGTCTGCTCTTCACATCAGGTGGCCAAAGTGTTGGAGCTTCAACTTCAGCATCAGTCCTTCCAATGAATATTCAAGGTTAATTTCCTTTAGGATTGAATGGATTGATCTTGTTGTTCAAGGGACTTCAGGAGTCTCCTCCAGCACCACCATTTGAAAGCATCAGTTCTTCGGCACTCAGCCTTCTTTATGGTCCAACTCTCACAACTGTACGTGACTACTGGAAAAACCATAGCTTTGACCAGATGGATATTTGTTGGTGAAGTGATATCTCTGCTTTTTAATACACTGTCTTGGTTTGTCATAGCTTTTCTTCCAAGGAGCAAGTGTTTTTTTAATTCTGTGGCTGTAGTCACCATCTGCAGTGATTTTGAAGCCCAAGAAAATAAAATCTGCCACTGTTTCCACTTTTTCCCCATCTATTTGCCATGAAGTGATGGGATCAGATGCCATGGTTTTAGTTATTTTGAATGCTGAGTTTTAAGCCAACTAGCTAGTGCTTTTGTAACCTGTTTTTGTCTTTGCTAGTTCAGGCCACACTGCATGGAAAGATGAGTCTGGCACAATGCTTGGTAAAGATAGTGCTCAGCAAATGCTGTTAAATTAAATAGTATATTTAAATTTCACTAGTGAAATTACTTTACTGTTTATAAAAATACTAATGATCTATATTATTAGAAATCTATTAGGTTAGAAAGAATTTATATATAATCTTATCCTTATTGGATACTGCTAGAAATGTTTTATGAAAGTCAAACCTAAAACTGAGTATTTTCATAAAAATATCACAACTGATATTCTTCAAGATACATGAATCTTTAGATTTCCAGTAAAAGTGCTTTGATGAGAAGGAGAGATTTGGTTCTGGCTGCTCTCTTCAAGAATCCTGCGCTACTTGCCTGGCAAATCATCACTAACAGAAATGCCTAGTTAAGACATGATTTTTTTGTCAGTAGTAGGACTGTCTTTCAAAGCAGGTCTTGAAGATTTTTAGCCACCAAATTAAGGTCAAGAAAGTTTCGTGTTTAATTGTATTCTTTCTTTTCTCCCTTTTAAATAAATTATATCCTCTTACATTACTGTATTAGAGGAATATAAAATAAAATCTCTAAGAACTAAGCATATGAGCAAGCTTGGCCTTATATCCGCTCCAATTTTCCAGAAATTTTGTCCAAAGCGATACATTTGGAGGGATCCCTACCTTATACTCCAAACTTGAGATATACACCTAGCACTTCCCTTTGTTATATAAATATCCTTCCCCTCTACCTGAAAGAAATGACTTGAGTTTACTTGAATCCACAAGTTCATGTCTAAGCGATAAGGGAAGAGTGCAAGGCTTACATACGCTCAGTACACATTCTACCAAATTTTCCCCCTTGTTTGCCAGTAGAGTTGCTGCTGCTAGTGTCTGTAGCTGTTTTACAAGTCTTTCTTATACTCATTCTTCTTCCAGAAAGGCATATTTTATGAAAGAAGCCCATCTGGAAGCCATGGACAAAAAGTAAAAGAAGAAGTAATAGTATTCCAGGTTTATTAGAAATAAACTAGTAAGAACAGAGGTGCAGAGGGGAGGAGTCAAGAGAGCAGAATAAGAGAACATGGAGTTAGTTTCTCCTCATAAAGACATCAAGAATACATCTAAAAATGAATGTGAGAATACATCTCACAGAGCGGGTGCTGACCAATTGTGAAAGATTTCAGACATCTAAAAGGACAAGCAGAATTCCCTCTCAATTGGGTAGGATGAAAGGAAAAAAAAGAAAAGAGGAAACAAACAAGTGTCCAGGAACCATGGTGGTAACCTGAGGGCAAGAAGAGGATCCTGCACTTAGAAAATCCCTCTTGCAGTGGGGAAATCAGCTGGGACAGAAAACAACCTTTGGAGGATCAAAGGAGAGCTCAGTGGACAGTCTGTGGAAGACAGGACAAAATAAAACTGTGTACATGTGAAATTGTACCTTAGACTGGGACTCAAACCCAAGAGGCCAGGACTCAAACCTGGCCAAAACCCTGCCTGGGACTTGAACCCATGGGCTGGTACTTGAACCGGCCCAAACTTATGGTCTTCCACCTGTGAACACAGACCTGGTTTCAGGACCTAATGAAACTCAGGTTCTCAATGTTTCATTGCAGAAAGAATTCAGTGAGAGACAAATGGATAGGTAAGAAGTGGCTTATTTAGAGAGAAACACTCCACAGACAGAATGTGGGCCATTGCAAAGGGTGAGTGTGGCCTCAAAATGTGGCACAGTTAGCTTATGGAGTGGGTAATTTCATAGGCTCCATAGCAAAGGCAAAGGATAAAAAGATATACCCATCTAAATGCAGAGTTCCAAAGACTAGCAAGAAGAGATAGGAAAGCCCTTTTAAGTAAAACAATGCAAAGAAATAGAGGAAAACAGTAGAATGGGAAAGACTAGAGATCGCTTCAAGAAAATTGGAGATACCAAGAGAAATCTGTATGCAGGTCAGGAAGCAACAGTTAGAACTGGACATGGAACAACAGACTGGATCCAAATAGGAAAAGGAATACATCAAGGCTGTATATTGTCACCCTGCTTATTTAACTTACATGCAGAGTACATCATGAGAAACGCTGGACTGGAAGAAACACAAGCTGGAATCAAGATTGTCGGGAGAAATATCAATAACCTCAGATATGCAGATGACACCACCCTTATGGCAGAAAGTGAAGAGGAGCTAAAAGCCTCTTGATGAAAGTGAAAGAAGAGAGCGAAAAAGTTGGCTTAAAGCTCAGCATTCATTCAGAAAACGAAGATCATAGCATCTGATCCCATCACTTCATGGGAAATAGATGGGAAACAGTGGAAACAGTGTCAGACTTTATTTTTGGGCCTCCAAAATCACTGCAAGATGGTGACTGCAGCCATGAAATTAAAAGATGCTTACTCCTTGGAAGAAAAGTTATGACCAACCTAGATAGTATATTCAAAAGCAGAGACATTACTTTGCCGACTAAGGTCCGTCTAGTCAAGGCTATGGTTTTTCCTGTGGTCATGTATGGATGTGAGAGTTGGACTGTGAAGAAGGCTGAGTGCCGAAGAATTGATGCTTTGGAACTGTGGTGTTGGAGAAGACTCTTGAGAGTGCCTTGGACTGCAAGGAGATCCAACCAGTCCATTCTGAAGGAGATCAGCCCTGGGATTTCTTTGGAAGGAATGATGCTAAAGCTGAAACTCCAGTACTTTGGCCACCTCATGCGAAGAGTTGACTCACTGGAAAAGACTCTGATGCTGGGAGGGATTGGGGGCAGGAGGAGAAGGGGACGACAGATAATGAGATGGCTGGATGGCATCACCGACTCGACGGACATGAGTTTGAGTGAACTCCAGGAGTTGGTGATGGACAGGGAGGCCTGGCATGCTGCGATTCATGGGGTCGCAAAGAGTTGGACATGACTGAGCGACTGAAATGAACTGAACTGAAGGAAACATTTCATGCAAAGATAGGAAAATGACAGAAATGGTATTGACCTAATGCAAGTAGAAGATATTAAGAAGAGGTGGCAAGAATGCACAGAAGTACTATACAAAAAAGATTTTAATGACCAAGATAACCACAATGGTGTAATCATTCTCCTGGAGCCAGACATCCTTGAGTGTTAGGTCAAGTGGGCCTTAGGAAGCATTACTATGATCAAAGCTAGTGGAGATGATGGAATTCCAGCTGAGCTATTTTAAATCCTAAAAGATGATGCTGTGAAAGTGCCGCACTCAAAATATCAGCAAATTTGGAAAACTCAGCAGTGGCCACAGGATGGAAAAGGTCAGTTTTCATTCCAATCCCAAAGAAGTGCAATGACAAAGAATATTCAAACTGTCACACAATTGCTCTCACTTCACGTGCTAGCAAAGTAACGCCCCAAATCCTTCAAGCTAGGCTTCAACTTCCAGACATACAAGCTGAATTAGAAAAGGCAGAGGAACCAGATATCAAATTGACAACATCCATTGGATTATAGAAAAAGCTAGAAAGTTCCATAAAAACACATACTTCTGTTTCATTGACCACACCAAAACCTTTGACTGTGTAGATCACAACAAACTGTGGAAAATTCTGAAAGAGAAGGGAATATCAAACCTTTCCTGGTTCCTTAGACGCCTATATGCGGGTCAAGAAGCAACAGTTACAGCCAGACATGGAACAATGGACTGATTCCAAATTGGGAAAGAAGTACATCAAGGCTGTATATTGTAACCCTGCTTACTTAGCTTATATGCAGAGTACATCATGAAAAATGCCAGGCTGAATGAAGCACAAGCTGGAATCAAGATTTCTGGGAGAAATATCAATAACCTCAAAGATGCACATGACACCAGCTGCATATGTGAGGGGGAGGAATTAAGGAGCCTTCTGATGAAGGTGAAAGAGGAGAGTGAAAAGCTGACTTCAAAGTCAACATTCAGAAGACTAAGATCATGGGATCGGGTCTCATCACTTCATGGCAAATAGATGGGGAAACAAAGGAAACAGTGAAAAATTATTTTCTTGAGCTCCAAAATTACTGCAAATGGTGACTGCAGCCATGAAATTAAAAGACGCTTGCTCCTCAGAAGAAAAGAAATGACAAACCTAGACAAGTATTAAAAAGCAGATATATTACTTTGCTGACAAAGGTCCATATAGTCAAAGTTATGGTTTTTCCAGTAGTCATGTACGGACATGAAAGTTGGACAGTAAAAAATGCTGAGGACCAAAGAAATGATGCCTTTGAACTGTGGTGCTGTAGAAGACTCTTGAGAGTCCCTTGGACAGCAAGATCAAACCAGTCAGTCCTAAAGAAATCAACCCTGAATATTAATTGGAAAGACTGATGCTAAAGTTTCAAAATTTTGGCCACCTGTTGCGAAGAGCCGACTCATTGGAAAAGACTCTGATCCTGGGAAATTTTGAAGACAGGAGGATAAGGGGATGACAGAGGATAAGATGGTTGAATGACATAATTTACTCAATGGACATGAGTTTGAGCAAACTTTTGGAGATGGTGAAGGATAGGGAAGCCTGGTGTGTTGCGTTTCATGGGTTAGAAACAGTCAGACATGACTAAGTAACTGAACAAATTTCATAGGCTGATGAGTGGGAGGATTTTTTCAACTGTTTTTTTTTGTGGGAGGGAGATTTCCAGGAATTGGGCCACTGCCAGTTTTTGGTCTTTTATGGTCAGCCTTGGAACTGTCATGGTGCCTCTGGGTGTGCCATTTAGCTTGCTGATGTGCTACAATGAGCATATGCTAAGGATTAAGGTCTAGTTGAAGTCAACTTTTTCTGACATGTTGGACCCATTAGATTCCAATCATTTTATATTGTGCCTTGGGCTATGTCATTCTTTCAAAAGTTGTGCCTCATCCCCTTTCCTCCTGTTTCATATGGTCTGTGCTGCACCTTTGTGCATCCCAGCCTGAGCTGTGTGTCTCCTATTACAGAAAGGGGTTGGGTGCTGGAAAGTGGACCCAGGGAGGAGACAGCTGTTGGCTTTGAAAAGACAGCCTGAAGGAAGAGGAATAAAGAGCTCCACAACTGGGAAAGTTTTGGAAAAAGCCCAGGATACCATAGGGGCAAGGCATCACTGTTGAGTGGCATGCAAGGGGTGGCGCTGCCATGGCAACTGCATTCCTCGCCCATGAGCTTGGTCTCTGTGAGCACTAGGAGGGGACCCATCTGAACAGGCTCACTCACACTTCAAGTC
This sequence comes from Ovis aries, assembly GCF_016772045.2. Classification (NCBI taxonomy): domain Eukaryota; kingdom Metazoa; phylum Chordata; class Mammalia; order Artiodactyla; family Bovidae; genus Ovis; species Ovis aries. Next base: position 47,097,995 of record NC_056056.1, read on the forward strand.
ATGGTCTCCTCCACCTGTGTAAGCTCCTAGGTTCTGAGCACCACCCTTCATAAAACCTCCAGAGTCTGTCCTGGGCTCTCCTGCCTGAGACAGGAATCTGCCAGTGCTGAAGGCGGATGAGCGCTAAAGCATGGGGTTAACAGAGCAGATTCAGGGACAGGATTGCTGTTGACCATGTGGATACAACACAAGGGAAAAGATTGAATGGCTCCTTGGCTGGGAATACCCCTAGAGGAAGTGTGGTCTGCCTGGGGAATGAGGTGTCATTCTTGACTGGTGTGCAAGGGGTGGGGTAACCATAGCCCTCACATGCCAGCCCCTACTTCTGTGGTCACTGGGAGAGACTCCTACCAGAGCAAGTACACCCTACTCTATTGCAACTGCCTTCTGGTCTCTGCCTCAGCAGGCACTTGGCACATACTTTAGTTGTGGCCACCATACCACCCTCTCCCCTCAAATCAGAGTGAGTAAGCGCCCCAGTCAGCTGCTGCTTTTGCTCCCTCTTGCCTGAGTAGGAAACAGATGCCTGAGGGTCACACACAGGCAGAGGTGGAGAAAAGCCAAAGATGAGCCCCAGGAGTGGTGCCACTAAGGAAAAGGAATGGAAATCTGGCCTTGCTGCTACATAGCTATGAATTAAATCCTTGCAATAAGCTTGGTAAAACCTGCATCTGGACTATATGAATAGACAACAAGTGTTTGGAGACCAGTCTAACTTTGGCAGCAGTGATATTGGGGGGAAGTATATGCAAGAGTTGGGCCAGGTCAGAGTCTGCACTGGCCCCATAGTGCCCACAACAGATCCAGAGACCTACCTAGTGATAACAAGAGGGCCACCTGGAGAGGTAGGTGTTGGCTGCAGCTCACTGTGAGAGAAAAGACACTGACAGACAAGGCCACTGGAAAATATTCTTATTAGTACTATTCTTTTTTTTTCATTTTGTTTAATTTTGTTCAGTTTTTGTTGATTTAAACAATTTTTTTTCTTTTACTTTATTTTTGTTGTTTTGGGTTTTTTTGTGTGTGTGTTTTTGTTCTTTGTTTTTTTTTTTGTTGTTGTTTTTGGATCATTTTTAGGTTTTTGCTTTATATTTTCTTTGCATTTTTCAAGTTTCCTTTCTATTTTGGAGAAAGAGAAAAGGTCTGAGAAAATATTAGAAGAAATTATTGTAAAAAATTTCCCTAACATGGGAAAGGAAATAGTCACCCAAGTCCAGGAAGCGCAGAAAGACTCATATAGAATAACTCCAAAAGAAACATGCCAACACATATTAATCAAGCTAAAATTAAATGTGACAGAAAATATTAAAAGCAGCATAGGGAAAGCAACAAATAACACACAAGGGAATTCCCATCAGGTTATCAACTGATTTTCAGTGGAAACTTTGCAGGCCAGAAGAGAGTGGCAGAACATATTTAAAATGATGAAAGAGAAAAACCTACAACTAAGATTGCTCTCCCCATCAAGGATCTCATTCAGATTTGACAAAGAAATCAAACGCTTTACAGACAAGCAAAAGTTCAAAGAATTCAGCACCACCAAGTTTTACAACAAACATTAAAGGAACTTCTCTAGGCAAGAAACATAGGTCAAAAACAATTAAGAAAATGGTAATAGGAACATACATATTGATAATTACTTTAAATGTAAATGTATTAAATGCTCCAACAACAACAAAAAAACAGATTGGCTGAATGGACACAATAACAAGACCTATATACAAGCTATTTATAAGAGACCCCCTTCAGACCTAAGAACACATACAGACTAAAGGTAAGGGGATAGGCAAAAATATTCTCTACAAATGGAAATCAAAAGAATCCTGGTGTAGCAATACTCAGATGAAATAGACTTTAAAATAAAGACTATTACAAGATATAAGGAAGGACACTGTATAATAATCAAGAGATTAGTCCAGGAAAAAGATAAAGTAATTGTGAATATTTGTGCATGCAACTTAAGAGCAGCTTAATAAATAAGGAAAATTCTAACAGCCATAAAAGGAGAATTTGACAGAAGCACAATATTAGTTGGAGACTTTAACACTCCATTTAAATCAATGGATAAGTCATACAGAGAGAAAATTAACAAGGAAACACAAGACTTAAATAGGGCTTTCCAGGTGGTTCAGTGGTAAAGAATTCACCTACCAATGCAGGAGACCCAAGAGATGCAGTTTCGATCCATCGTTTGGGAAGACAACCTGGAGAAGGAAATAGCAACCCACTCCAATATTCTTGCCTGGAAAATTCCAAGGACAGAGGAACTTGGGTCTCAAAAGAGTCAGACACGACTGGGCACATGATGGATGATGGATAAAGACTTAAATGACACATTAGACCAGAAAGACTAAATCTATTTTTATAGGACATTCCATCTGAAAGTAATGGAATACATTTTCTTTTCAAGTGCACACAATATTTTCCAAGATAGATCATATCTTGGATCACAAATCAAACTTCAGTAAATTGAAGAAAATTGAAATGATACCAAGCATCTTTTCCAACCACAGAGGTATGGGATTAATAAACAAATACAAGGAAAAAAATACTTAAACAACACAAACACATGGAGGCTAAACAACATACTACTAAATAACCAAGAGATCACTGAGGAAATCAAAGAGAGAGAGAGAGAGAGAGAGAGAGAGAGAGAGAGAGAGAGAGAGAAACACAAAAAACAACTAGAAACAAATGGCAGTGGAAATAAGATGACTGAAAGCAGTTCCAAGGGGGAAATTTATGTAAATACCATCCTACCTCAAGATACAAGGAAAATCTGAAATAAACAACCTAACCTTACAACTAACTCAACTAGAGAAAGAAGAATCCAAACAAACAAAAAAACTCCAAAGCTAGTAGAAGGAAAGAAATCGTAAAGATTATAGCAGAAATAAATGAAATAGAAACAAATAAAACAATAGCAAAGATCAATGAAACTAAATACTGCTCCTTAGAGAAGATAAAATTGATAAAACTTTAACCATACTTCATCAAGAAAAAAAGGGAGAGGACCCAAATCAATAGAAGTAGAAATGAAAAAGTTGAAATTACAAATGATACTGCAGAAATACAAAGCATCATAAAAGACTGCTACAAGAATCTATATGCCAATAAAAAGGAAAACCTGAAAGAAATGATTAAATTCTTAGAAAAGTGCAAGCTTCTAAGACTGAACCAGGAAGAAATAAAAATTATGAATAGGCCAAGCAGGACTTCTCTGGTGGTCTAGTGGTTAAAAATCAGCTTTCCAGTGGGTTGAACCCAGGGGATGTGGCTTCAATTCCATGTTAGGGAACTAAGATCCTACTTTGAGGATCCTTAGTTGAGCCCGTGTACCACACCTGCTGAGCCTGCATACCTCAATGAGAAATTCTGTGCACGATAAAAAGCTCATGTGTCCTAGAACACAAACCCATGCCCCACGGCTACAGAGTCCAATCACTCTGGAGCTTACACACCACAACTAGAGAGAAGTCTGTGCACTGCAAAAAAAAAAAAAAAAAAAAATGGCCTGCGTGCCACAATGAAAAATCCCACGTGCAGCAACAAAGAGCCTGTGTGAGGCAACTAAGACCTGACACAGCCAAAAAGAAATAAATAAAAATGAACAAACCAATCACAAGTACTGAAATAGAAACTGATTACAAATATGATAACAAAAATCCAGGACCAGTAACTTAACAGCCAAATTCTATCAAACATTTAGAGAAGTGCTAACATCATCCTTCTCAAACTCTTCCAAAAATTTCATAGGGAGGAACCCACCCAATCTCATTCTAAGAGGACACCGTGTCCCCGATATCATAATTACATGAGTGTTAGTCACTCAGTCGTGTCCAACTCTTTGCAACCCCATGGACTGTAGCCCACAAGTCTTCTCTGTCCATGGGTTTCTCCAGGCAAGAAGACTGGATTGGGTAGCTATTCTCTTCTCCAGGGGATCTTCTCAACCCAGGGGTTGAACTCGGGTCTTCCATATTGCAGACAAATTCTTTACCATCTGAGCCACCATAATTACACAAAGATATCACAAAAAAAGAAAATCGCAGCTCAATAATACTGATGAACATAGATGCAAAAATCCTTGGCAAAATACTAGCAAACAGAATCCACCAACACATTAAAAGGATCATACACCTTGGTCAAGTGGGATTTATCCCAGAGATGCAATGATTCATCAATCATCGTGAAACACTGTGTTAGCAAATTGAAGAATAAAACCATCCAATTATCTCAACAGATGCAGTAAAAGTTTTTGACAAGATTCAACACTGATTTATGACAAAAACTCTCCAGAAAGTGGACATAGAGGGAACTAACCTCGATATAATAAAGTCATATAGAACAAACCCACAGCAAGCATCATTTCCAACGGTGAAAAACCTAAAGCACTTCCACTAACACCAAGAACAAGACAAGGATATCCACTCTCACCACTTTTATTCAACATAATTTTGAAAGTTTGAGCCATGGAAATCAGGGAAGAAAAAGAAATAAGAGGAATACACATTAGAGAAGAAGACAAACTGTCACTGTTTGCAGATGACAGATAATACTATACATAGAAAATTCTAAGGATGCCACCAGAAAATTACTAGAGTTCATCAAAGAGCTTTGGAAAATTGTAAGATACCAAACTAATACACCGAAATTTTGTTTTTCTATATGTTATCAACAAAAGATAAGAAAGAGAAATTAAGGAAACAATCACATTTACCATTGCAACAGAAAGAATAAAATACTTAGGAATAAACCTAAGGAGGCAAAGAGACATGTACTCAGAAAACTATAACATAGTGATGAAAGAAATCAAAGATGACACAATCAGACGGAGAAATAAACCATATACGTGAACTGGAAGAATCAATATTCTGAAAATATAATACTCAAGGCAATCTACAGATTCAATGCAATTCCTATCAATTTATCAAGGGCATTTAAAAAATAGAATTATAACAAAAAATTAAAAATTTTTATGAAACACAAAGGACCCCAAATAACCAAAATACTCTTGAGAAAGAAAAATGGAGCTGTAGAAATCAGTCTGTAGTACAAAGCTACAGTAATCAATATAATATGCTACTGGCAAAAAAAAAAAAAAAACAGAAATATAAATCAATAGAACAGGATAGAAAGCCCAGAGATAAATCCACACACCTTTGGTCGCCAAATATATGACAAAGGAGGCAAGAATATACAATGGAGAAAAGACTTATCTTCAATAAGGGATGTGGGAAAAACTGTACATCTCCATGTAAAAGCATGAAATTAGAACATTTTCTGATACAGTACACAAAAATAAACTAAAAATGGGTTAAAGACTTAATGGTAAGACCAGGCACTATAAAACTTAGAGGAAAACATAGGTAGAAAACACTATGACATAAATTAAAGCAAGATCTTTCTGACCCACTTCCTAGAATAATGAAAATAAAAACAGAAACAAAAAAATGGGGCCTAATTAAACTTAAATGCTTTTGCGCAACAAAGGAAACCATAAACAAGACAAAAAGACAAACTTCAGAATAGGAGAAAATATTTGCAAAAGAAGTAACTGACAATGGATTAATTCTCAAAATGTACAAATAGCTCCTGCAGCTCAATATTAAGAAGACAAATAACTAATTAAAAAATATGTGGAATAACTAGCCTTTTCTTTGAAAAACAAATGAAAAGATATTCAACACCACTAATTATTAGAAAAATGCAAATCATAACTATAATGAGGTACTATCTCACATTAGTAAGAATGGGAATCATAAACAATTATACAAACAATAAATGCTGGAATGCATTTCGTGAAAAGCGAACCCTTTTACTCTATTAATGAGAATCGAAATTGATACAGCCACTATCAAGAACAGTATGGGGGTTCCTTAAAAAACTGAAAATAGAACTACCATATGACCTAGCAATCCCACTCCTGGACGTACACCCAGAGAAAACTGTAATTCAAAAAGATACATGCTTTTTTCTTGTTTCTTGAGGTATGCCTGTATTGCTATGAACTTTCCTCTTAGCACTGCTTTTATAGTGTCCCACAGGTTTTGGGTTGTTGTGTTTTCATTTTCATTAGTTTCTATGCATATTTTGATTTCTTTTTTGATTTCTTCTGTGATTTGTTGGTTATTCAGAAGTGTGTTGTTCAACCTCCATATGTTGGAATTTTTAATAGTTTTTCTCCTGTAATTGAGATCTAATCTTAATGCATTATGGTCAGAAAAGATGCTTGGAATGATTTTGATTTTTTTGAATTTATCAAGTTTAGATTTATGGCCCAGGATGTGATCTATCCTGGAGAAGGTTCCATGAGCACTTGAAAAAAAGGTGAAATTCGTTGTTTTGGGGTGAAATGTCCTATAGATATCAATTAGGTCTAACTGATCTAATGTATCATTTAAAGTTTGCGTTTCTTTGTTAATTTTCTGTTTAGTTGATCTGTCCATAGGTGTGAGTGGGGTATTAAAGTCTCCCACTATTATTGTGTTATTGTTGATTTCCCCTTTCATACTTGTTAGCATTTGTCTTACATATTGTGGTGCTCCTATATTGGGTGCATATATATTTATAATTGTTATATCTTCTTCTTGGATTGTTCCTTTGATCATTATGTAGTGGCCTTCTTTGTCTCTTTTCACAGCCTTTGTTTTAAAGTCTATTTTATCGGATATGAGTATTGCCACTCCTGCTTTCTTTTGGTCTCTATTCGCGTGGTATATCTTTTTCCAGCCCTTCACTTTCAGTCTGTATGTGTCCCTTGTTTTGAGGTGGGTCTCTTGTAAGCAGCATATAGAGGGGTCTTGTTTTTGTATCCATAACACATATATATGGAATTTAGGAAGATGGCAATGACGACCCTGTATGCAAGACAGGGAAAGAGACACAGATGTGTATAACGGACTTTTGGACTCAGAGGGAGAGGGAGAGGGTGGGATGATTTGGGAGAATGACATTCTAACATGTATAATATCATGTGAATTGAATCGCCAGTCTATGTCTGATGCAGGATGCAGCATGCTTGGGGCTGGTGCATGGGGATGACCCAGAAAGATGTTATGGGGAGGGAGGTGGGAGGGGGGTTCATGTTTGGGAATGCATGTAAGAATTAAAGATTTTAAAATTTAAAAAATAAAAAACTAAAAAATAAAAATATTAAAAAAAATAAAATAAAAATAAAATGAAAAAAAAAACAAAAAAAAAACAACAAAAAGATACATGCACCCCAATGTTCACTGCATCACCATTTACAATAGCCAGTATATGGAAACAAACTAAATGTCCATCAACAAGAATGGATAGAGAAGATATGGTACATATACACAATGGAATACTATTCAACCATTAAAAGGAACAAAGTTGTCATTTGGGGAGATGTGGTGGACCTTGAGACTGTCAGAAAGAGAAAGTCAGAAAGAGAAAAACAGAGCTTCCCTAATGGGTCAGTAGCAAAGAATCTGTCTGTCAATGCAGGAGACATGTGTTTGATCCCTGATCCAGGAAGATCCCACATGCAGTGGAGCAACTAATCCCATGGGCCACAACTACTGAACCTGTACTCCATAGCCCAGGAGCCCACACACCACAGCTACTGAAGTCCCTGTACCCTAGAGCCTGTGCTCTGCAACAAGAGAAGCCACCACAATGATAAGCCTGCGTACCCCAACAATGAATAGCCTCTGCTCCTCGCAACTAGAGAAAGCCTCTGCACAGCAATGGCCACCCAGCACAGCCCCAAATAAACAAAGTAGAGAGAGAGAGAAGCAAATATTGAATATTAATACATATGTGGAATTTAGAAATATAGTAAGATGATCTTGTTATAAAACAAATAGAGACACAGATGCAGAGAAACAATGTATGGACATCAGGGGGTAAGGGGAGTTGGAATGAACTGGGGGATTGGGACTAACATATGCACACTTCTATGTATAAAATATTAATAGGTAACTAATGACTACCTGTTGTATTGCACAGGAAACTCTATTAAGTACTCTGTGGTGACATAAACGAGAATGAAATCGGAAAATGAGGGGATATATGTATACGTACAATTGATTCATTTTGCTGTACAGCAGAAACCGATATAGCAGTGTAAAGCAACTATACTCTGATTAAAGAGAACAAAAGTGAGGCAGTGGTATCAGAAAGCATTCTCTAGCCCAGGGCTACTTCCTCTGCTATCAAATTTACAGTCCTTTAGGCTGAGGTGAGACCTTGTTCAGAATGTTATCATGTTAAATTTGGTGAACTCTTAACTCTTTACTTATTTAAAAATTAGCTAATTTAGAAATTCAACTAAACGTTAAGGTCTTCAGATTAAAAAGGATTTGGATATGCCTTGAGTCCTAAATTATTCACTCACTAAGTCGTGTCCAACACTTTGCAACCCATGGATTGTAGCACGTCAACCTTCCTTATCCTTCACGATCTCTCAGAGTTTCCTTAAACTCATATCTGTTGGTTGGTGATGCCATCCAACCATCTCATCTTCTGCTGCCCTCTTTTCCTCTTGCCTTCAATCTTTCCAAGCATCAGAGTCTTTTCCAATGAGTCGGCTCTTCAGGTGGCCAAAGTATTGGCGCTTCAGCATCAGTCCTTCCAATGAATATTCAAGACTGATTTCCTTTAGTATTGACTGGTTTGATCTTCTTGCTGTTCAAGGGACTCTTAAGAATCTTCTCCAGCTCCAGTTTGAAATCATCAGTTCTTTGGCCCTCAGCCCTCTTGATGGTTCAACTTTCACATCCATAAAGGACTACGGAAAAACCATAGCTTTGGTTATATGGACTTTTGTCTGTAAAGTGATGTTTCTGATTTTTAATATTCTGTCTAGGTTTGTCATGACTTTTCTCCCAAGGAGCAAGCATCTTTTAATATTATGGCTGTAGTCACCATCCACAGTGATTTTGGAGCCCCCCAAATAAATCTGCCACTGTTTTCACTTTCTCCCCATCTCTTTGCCATGATGTGATGGGACAGGATACCCTGATCTTTATTTCTTGAATGTTGAGTTTTAAGCTGGCTGTTTCACTCTCCTCTTTCACCTTCATCAAGTGGCTCTTAGTTCCTCTTTGCTTTCTGCTATTAGAGTGGTATCATCTGCATATCTGAGTTGTTGATATAATCTTTATTCCAGCTTGTGCTTCATCCAGCCCAGCATTTCACATGATGTACCCTGCATATACGTTAATAAGCAGTGTGACAAACTGGTTCCCAGTTTTGAACTAGTCCATTGTTTCATGTCTGATTCTAACTGTTGCTTCTTGACCTGCATACAGGTTTTTCTAGAGACAGGTAAGATGATCTGGTATTCCCATATCTTTAAGAATTTTCCAGGTTTGCTGTGATCCACACAGTCAAAGGCTTTAGTATAGTCAATGAAGCAGAAGTACATGTTTTTCTGGAATTCTCTTGCTTTTTAAAAAATGATATAATGGATATTTGCAATTTGATCTCTAGTTCCCCCTGCCTGTTCAAAATCCGGCTTGTACATCTGAAATTTCTCAGTTCACATGCTGCTGAAGCCTAGCTTCGAGGATTTTGAACATTACCTTGCTAGCATGTAAAATGAGCCCAATTTTACAGTAGTTTGAATATTGTTTCATTGCTTTTCTTTGGGATTAGAGTGAAACCCGACATTTTCCAGTCCTGTGGTCACTGCTGAGTTTTCCAAATTTGCTGGCATATTGGGTGCAGCACTTTCACAGCATTGTCTTTTAGGATTTGAAAATAGCTCAGCTGGAATTCCATCACCTCTACTAGCTTTGCTCATAGTAATGCTTCCTAAGGCCCACTTGATTTCATGCTCCTGGATATCTGGCTCTAGGTGAGTCATCACATCATCATGGTTATCTGGGTCATTAAGATCTCTTTTTTATAGTTCTTCTGTGTATTCTTGCTACCTCTTCTTAATATCTTCTGCTTCTGGTAGGTTCTTGACATTTCTGTCCTTTATTGAGTACTTCTTTGCATGAAATCCTCCCTTAGTATCACTAATTTTCTTGAAGAAATCTCTAGACTTTCCCCTTCTATTGTTTTCCTCTATTTCTTTGCATTGTTCACTTAAAAATGCTTTCTTATCTTCCCTTGCTATTCTCTGGATCAACTGTTCAGTTGTGTATATCTTTCCCTGTCTCCTTTGCCTTTCATTTCTCTTTGTTTTCTCAGCTATTTGTAAGACCTCTTCAGATAACCATTTTGTCTTCTTGCATTTCTTTTTCTTGGAGATAATTTTGGTCACCACTTCCTGTACAATGTTAAGAACCTTGGTCCATAGTTCTTCAGGCACACTGTCTACCTATAAGGAATTTGCTGTATAGATCAGCACGAAAAAATTTAGTCAAATAACTTCATTTTCCAAAAAATAATCCTAAGGCCCAACAAGGATAAGTGGGATAGACTCAGGATTATCAGTTCAGTCACTCAGTCGAGTCCGCCTCTTTGCGACCCAATGGACTGCAGCACACCAAGCTTCCCTGTCCCAGAGCTTGCTCAAACTCATCCACTGAGTTGGTGATACCATCTGACCATCTCATCCTCTGTTATCCCCTTCTCCTGCCTTCAATCTTTCCCAGCATCATGGTCTTTTCCAATGTCAGTTCTTTGCATCAGGTGGCCAAAGTATTGGAATTTCAGCTTCAGTATCAGTCCTTCCAATGAATATTCAGGACTGATTTATTTTAGTATTGATTCGTTTGATCTCCTTGCAGTCCAAGGGACTCTCAAGAGTCTTCTTCAATACCATAGTTCAAAAGCATCAGTTCTTTGGCACTTAGCTTTCTTTATGGTCCAGCTCTCACATCCATACATGACTACTGAAAAAACTGTAGCTTTGACTAGATAGACCTTTGTTAGCAAAGTAATGTCTCAGCTTTTTAATATGCTGCCTAGGCTGGTCATAACTTTTTTCCAAGGAGCAAGCATCTTTTAATTTCATGGCTGCAGTCACCATCTGCAGTGATTCTGGAGCCCCTCAAAATAAAGTCTCTCACTGTTTCCATTGTTTCCCCATCTATTTGCTATGAAGTGATGGGAATGAATGCCATGATCTTAGTTTTTTGAATGTTGAGTTTTAAGCTAGCTTTTTAACTCTCCTCTTTCACTTTCATCAAGAGGCTCTTTAGTTCTTCTTCACTTTCTGCCATAAGGGTGGTGTCATCTGCATATCTGAGGTTATTGATATTTCTCCCAGCAATCTTAATTAGAGCTTGTGCTTCATCCAGCCCAGCATTTCTCATGATGAGCTCTGCATATAAGTTAAATAAGCAGGGTGACAATATACAGCCTTGATGTATTTTCCAAAAGTAATACTAAAATCCAACAAAGATAAGTGGGATAGACTCAGGATTATAATTTCAGTTCCGTTCAGTTCAGCTGCTCAGTTGTGTCTGACTCTTTGCAACCCCATGGACTGCAGCACGTCATGCTTTCCTGACCATCACCAACTCCCAGAGAAGATACAATTTCCAATCTAGGGTTCTCCATGAAACTTCATCAGAATTTCCCCTGGCTTATTTCCAGGCATTATCTGACAACTCGTGGAAGGAGAAATTTAAGATTTAGAAAAAGACTCTCAAGTCACTTAATTAATTTGGTGGAATGCATCCTGTAATCAGGTCGGAAAACTCTCAAGCTGATTTGTGTCAGCTTCTATAGGAGTGGTCTGTTCACTTTACATTGAAATGTTTATAGGACGGATGACTAGGTAGAGATGTTCAATCCCATAGGGTTCAAGTATAATACATGTCTCCTAAGATCAAATCTGGATAAATTTTACCTCTTGAGAGTATTTTACAAATGTAAGCAGCTAAGAATTATATTATTATACATTTACCATCTTTTTGCCTCCAAGATTCATGAACATATTTAAGATAAGGTATTTATTCTACATGATTTTATCTCATAATGTATTCACTTTTATAATTTTAACTTTGTGAAATTTCTTCTCTAGTATCTGAAATTTAGAAAATCTAGAATAAAAATTTCCTTATAAAAACCTATCTTGTGAATCTGGGCTGAGCTGAAACCCCCAATATAAATGAAATCCCTAGAGATGATAATTGTGGTATCCCAGGGATTTCAAGATATCTTGATCGAAGTTTCTCATGTATATATCATGAAGTCCAGACAGAGAACCAGTCTTTATGAATCGTAACCAGTTTAGAGGTATAGACCATTGATAGGGCATTTTATCTTTACTTGTGCATATGTAAGGAATGAAAATGCATAATTGAAACAGATATAGTCAAGAGTATTGAGAAATTAGATGGAAAAAAAGACAAGGCTAAGTAAATGAGTCAATTGTTAAATAAAGAATAGCATTCAAAATTTTTTTCTTTTTATTCTCCCAGCCTGGAATAAACCATTCCCTTAGTGGATTGACTACATCAGTTTAGGCTAAATTATGAAATTATAACAAACAACCCCAAAATCTCAATGACTCACAACAAATGTGTGCTTCTTTCTGAAACTGCTTGTCTATCATAAGTTGGCTCTGATTTTTTTCATGCTATTTTGCACCAGTATTTAGGCTTACTGTAGACCCTTTATGTAAGACAATACCAACCTCATGTATAAAATGTAAGTTGGAACTACTGCAGAAATGATTTCAGGGAAATGACCATTGCTGTTTTATCTTACATCACACTGGTAACTGATTGGCCAAAGTAAGTTGAATGTTTGTGTTTGAGGCCAGGAAATTTGAAATTATACTCCATTAAGTAGATCACCACAAAAAGGAATGCTCAAGAAGGGACAAGAAGTATTTTTAGCCATAATGCAACTTATCACATTGACTTATACATCAGAAAAGGAATGAATTAGAGTTAAAAACTTCATGCAGCCTCACATCACCACCCAACAAAAGTAGCTATGAAAATACATATCCCTCCCTGCAAAAAAATAAAAAATAAAATAAAGACTTATACCAATCAAATGCCAGACTCTTTTTAAAAAAATACTTACTTATTTTTAATTGATTGATGATTGTTTTACTATATTGGTTGATTTCTGTCATACAACAACATGAGTTAACCACAGGTGTACATATGTCCCTTCTCTCTTGAATCTCCCTCCCACCTTCTACTCATTCTCACCCCTCTAGGTTATTAGAGCCCAGTTTGAGTTCCTTGAGTTATACAGCAAATTCCCATTGTAATGTCAGACTCTTGATTGATGCTACTGTGTGTGTTAGTCACTCAGTTGTGTTTGACTCTTTGTGACCCCGTGGTATGTCCACAGTATTCTCTAGGCAAGGATACTGAAGTGGGTTGCCATTCCCTTCTCCAGGGGATCTTCCTGACCCAGGGATTGAACCTGGTTCACCTGCATTGCAGGCAGGTTCTTTACCATCTGAGCCACCAGGAAAAACAGGTAACCAATTAATAATTTGTGTGTTGCTTGATCATGAGTCTCAGTTTGCCAGGGACAATCTCCTTTTACTTCCAATAGTGTTTTGGGGTTGTATGTTTAGAATACTTTAAAATGAAATTTTAGGAAAAACATAACTGTCTTGGACTTGTCATCAATTATATGGTCATCCCTAGGGACATAATGACTGTTTCAACATGCTTGTATTTCAGAAATATAGATCCTACAATCTTGGGGTTAGAGTCATCAGTTTGCTTTGGGTGATGTCTATGAGGGTCTGAAATGGCTCTTTTCCCACATGTCTACTTGTTAGTGTTACTGAATACAGAAGTCCATGTGCCAGATGCACAGTAAGGTCCATCAATACTAAACTTTAGAGTTCTGAAGAGAGAAAAGTTTATTACAGATTCACATAAGGAGATCAGTGGCTCATGCCCTAAGAACCCCAAAGTTACTGAAAGCTTTCAGCAATTCCTTTTAAAAGCAAAAGGATTAACTAACTGAACTAACCATGTACATGGTAAGTTGTTGCAGACTTCTGGATGTCAGATCCTTTGTTCTTGAGGTCAGGTCATGGTCAGGTAATGATGTTCTTATAAATCTCTTCCTGATGAATGTGAGTGTCTGTTCTGACAAGGAGCAAAGTCCCAAAGCACAATTTTCACCCTCCAAGGGCCCAGTCCTGGCTAAGAGGAGGCAAATCTCAGTTTGCAGCTCCTTCAGGGCCAGGTTCCCACATCTTGCTCACCGTCATCCCTGAGGGAGAAAGGCATCCAACTCAAATGGTCCTCAGGCTCTTCACACTTCCCAAATGGGGATACTAGGTCTCAAAGACTGTGACCCGGACAGATGGCCACTGCTATTAGGTCACAGACAGGGTTGGGGGAGAGGTTTTCTGTTGCCTCAAGGCACGGGCCAAGGTTGGAGGAGGGGCTTAGTGAGGTCTCTGTAGCCCTGCAGGGCATAGTCCCAGTCTTTCCTGGGCCCTCCAGCTCACCTGCTGGCCTAAGGCTGGGTAAGCTAGAGGGCCTCCAGGAGACGGCTTGAACTTTCCTGCTACCTCACTCTCCACGACCAACACACCACACTGACCCTTGACTGAATCATTCCCCTAATGGTCCCTCACTGACAGTTAGCTTGGACAGGACCCACTGCAGTGCTGACCAATAGCTGAGTAGGACAACTAACAGTTGCTCATTGACAGTTGGCTACTTGTGGGCAGGGCCCACTGAGGCACTGAACAATGGCTGAGCAAGACCTGTTGTCTGGTAACAGAGTGCAGAAAAATGAGGCACAGCAATGGCTACTTGATAAAGGCTGTGTTCATCCTGCTCTGTTACCTTAGTATCTTTTGCAGTTTGATAGGAATAGCTACACAAAGTTTAACTGTATCTATTAAACCAATCAGAAGTAGGGCAGAAGAAGTCCAAAATGACACAGTAAATCTGATTGAATATAGGAAGAATATTTGGAAATTGTTATCTCTATTTCCTCCCTCAAGTACAAATACGAGAAAGTCAGGCTGCTCAAGAGCAGAAAATGAGGTCTTTTCACAAAAGATGAGTAAAGTGGCACAGCCCTTTAAAAGGGACAATTTGTTGATATTATTTCTAATTCTAAACAATAACAGCTATTTATTTCAGCAACTTTTCTTCCAGAAATTCATACTAAGGAAATAATCATAGCTATAAGCAAAGAAGTGTTGAGGCAACTACTTTCTATACCATTTTAAAAACTCAATGGATAAAGACAGCATTAAGCAATTTACACACATTTTAAAATCTATTAATGACAATATTAGGTCCAAATGATCATCTCATTTTTCTAGAAAAGAATACTGTAGTCTAAAGATTTTTAATGTGATTTATCGCATAAGAAGAAATGGGAGAGTAAACATCTCAATCCAGATAGAATAGCTTCCCTACTCTGTTCTAAGAAAATTAGATACTATCTAAAGGGGAAAAATAACCATCTATCACCTACATTATATTTCATATATTCTGTAAGCAGACTGTTTTAAAAAAGGTCATCAGCACAAATGGCAGAGTAAGTAGCTCTAAGAATCCATTCATAACAACATTGAAAAATGAAGCAAAAACTGTTAGAATCAATTTTGTCAGAATGTTAGAAAATAGTCAAGTGATTGCAGCAACCAAATCATCACTGAACATAAAGAAAATGATAATTTAGAAAAGTAGAAAAGCTCCATGGTATTTTTGCTTGCATTGTCCAATTCCCTCCTTATCTTAAGCATAATCGTAAAGATGGCAGCTTACTTTCCATCATGGAACTCTGGTTTCTGGTTCCATAGGGAATAGAATAGACCTTATTCTCAAATGATCATGTTTATCTGTTCTAACATGTCTGGGGCTACATAAAGACTGGAATAATTGCTTGATTTCATTTTTCCTAACAGAATTCACACAATATGGAAAGTTGTATTCATTTCAAAAACAACTGTAAGGCAATTGAATGATTTCCTGGGGACTGTAGTTAAAGATTACAGTTATAGTAAACAATAAAATATCTAAATTCTGGAATAAATTTGAAGAAAGAGGTTTTCTTTTTTTTTTTTTTTCGTTTTAAATCTTTAATTCTTACATGTGGAAGTTTTCTTTCTTTTTTCATTTTTCTTTTTTGTTGTGCTTTTTGAGGTTCACAAGGGATCATGTAATCTGGAGACTTTAGAAGGCCATATATATCCTCAAGGCAGGACACATATTCATAAAAAGCCTGCAAGTACCCACTGCTGAAGTGAGACTGTGTAAATACAGACTTTATAAAAATATTATAAAAAGTCACCAAAAAACAGCTAAAGAACACAGCAAACAAGAAAAATAAAGACAAGATGGAGGAAATTTGACACCCAGAGTTATCACATTATATAACTCAAGAGTCCAGTGTTTTATAAAAACTTAGAAAACATGAAAAGAAACAAGAAAGCATGGCCCATTCCCAGAAGAAATTTCTAGAAACTATCCCTGAGGAAGCATAGACATTAGATTTATTAGGAAAAGACTTTAAGTCAATCATCTTAAATATGCTCAAAGAATTTAAACAGCACAATCAACCTACTGTTTTATCAGACATATACAGAACACTCTATATCAAAATAATAGCATTCACATTCTTCTCAAGTGCATATGAGGCATTTTCTTTGATAGACCACATGTTAGGCTATAAATTCAGTCTCCATAGATGTAAAAATATAAATATTATACAAAGTAACCTCTTTGACCATAACAGATGAAAGTTAGAAATCATCAAGAATTGGAAAATCTACAAAATCTCAGAAATTAAAAACACAATCTTATATAACCAATAGATTAAAGAATAAATCACAAGGGAAATTTAGAAAATATTTAGAAATTAATGAAAATTAAAATACAGTATACTAGAACCATGAGATACAGCAAATGCAGCACCAAGGGAATGAACAAACAAAAGCTAAATATAGAAGAAAGAAAGAAACAAACATTAGAGATTAGAGGAGAGATGCGTGAAATAGAAAATATAAAAATAGTAGAGAAAATTAATAGAAGAAGTTCTTTGAGGAAATTAACAAAATTGGTAAAACTTTAGCTTGATACTAACAAAAAAGAGGGAAGACTCAAATAACTAAAATCCAAAATAAAAATGGGGGCAGTATTACCAATTCTATAGATATAAAAAGGATTATAGGGCAGCAGTATGAACAAGTCTATGGAAAAAACACTTGGAAAATTGAGATGAAATGGATAGATTCTTAGTCCAGCAAAAACAACCAAGATTAAATCACAAAGAAATAGATAATCTGAAAGGCCTATAACTAGTAATGAGATTGAATTGGTAAGCAAAAAGCTTCCAACAACAACAACAAAAGCCCAAGAACTGATGGTTTCACTGAGGAATTCTACCAAATATTTTAAAAAGAACATCCATCCTTATCAAACGTTTCAAAAAAACAATAAAGAGTAGAGAACGATTCATTCTATGAGGCCAGTGTTATCTTGATATCAAAGCAAAACAAAGACAATACTAGGAGATAAAGCCATAGGCTAATATCTCTTATGAATATGAATACAAACATCAACAACTAAATACTAGAAAACAAAATTCAGAAGCATATTAAAAGAATTATATACAATAACCCAGTGACATTTATTCCTGGAATGCATGAATGGTTCAACATACAAAAATCAATCAATATAATACACCACATTAACAGAATGAAAGGGGAAAAAAAGCCACAATTACTTCAATTAATGCAGCAAAAACATTTGCCAAAATTAAATACTATTTTATGTCAAGTATGCTCAAAAACTAGGAATAGAAGAAATTATCTCAATATTATAAATTCCATATATAAAAAAATAACTGTGACCATCAAACTCAATAGCGAAAGACTAAAAGCTTTTTCGCTATGATCAAGAAACAGGGAAATTCCCTGGAGGCGCAGTGGATAAGAACTTGCCTGCCAATGCAGGAGACACTGGTTCAATCCCTGGTCTGGGAAGATTCCACATGCTGTGGTGCAACTAAACTAAGCTTGTGCACCACAACTACTGATCCTGTACTCTAGAGCCTGCCAGCCACAACTACTGAGCCTGCAAGCTGCAGCTACTGAAGTCCATGATCGTTGAGTCTTGCTCTACAAGAGAAGCCGCTGCAATGAGAAGCCTGTGCACCACAGTGAAGAGTAAATCCTGCTTGCCACAACTAGTGAATGCCTACGAGCAGCAACAAAGAGCCAGTGCAACCGAAAATAAATAAATAGAAAGAAACTGTCAAGGATGCCCACTTTCACCACTCCTAGAACTGGAGTGTTCTAGCTAGAACTGCAAAGTTCTAGCCAGACCAGTTAGGTAACAAAGAGAAATACAACTCATCCGAATAGAAAAGGAAGTAATATTGGGTTGGCCAAAAGTTCCTTTGGCTTTTAAGTAAAGAGAGACACATTTTCATTTTCACAAAGAACTTTTTAAATAACATGTTCACCATTTTGTTCTACTACCTTCTGTCATATTTCAGACAACTTCATAATTCCATCTTCCAAAAATGTTTTGTCATTTTGAGCAAAGAACTGTTCTGGGTGCCTTTTATAGTCTTCCAGGAAATTAAAATTTTCATTAAGAAAATTTTGGAAAGACTTAAGTAAATGGAAATCCAAAGGTGTAATGTCTGGTGAATGTGGAGAATAAATCAGAACTTCCCAACCAAGCTGTAACAGTTTTTGCCTGGTCATCAAAGAAACATGTGGTCTTGTATTATCCTAATGCTTTTTCTGTTGACTAATTCAAGATGCTTTTTCTTGAGCAGTGCTTTCAATTGTCTAATTGGGAGCAGCATTTGTTGGAATTGTTTGATTTTCTGGAAGGAGCTCATAATAGGACACCCACATGAAAAAAAAATGAATTTGGACCTTCACCTAGCACCATATGCAAAAACTAATTTTAAATGATTTAAAGATCTTGTAGTAAATAAGAACTAAAGCTATAAAACTCCTAGAAGAAAACACAAGGCAAAATCTTCACAATTTTGGAGTTAGTAATTATTTCTTGGATATGGCAACCAAACATAAAATAGATAGATTGTACTTTATTAAAATTTAAAATTGTGTGCATCAAAAGACATTATCAATAGAGCAAAAGGCAACCCACAGAATGGGAGAAAATATTTGCAAATCATCTATCTGATAAGGAATTAATATTCAGAATGTATAGAGACCCCTACAACTCAACAATAGTAAAATGAACTACTTGATTGAAAAATCTGCAAAGGACTTGAATAGACCTTTCTCCAGAGAATATATACAAATGGCTATAAGCATATAAACTGATGCTTAGCATTACTAATCATTGAGGAAATGCAAGTCAAAACTACAGTGAGATATTCCCTCATACCTATTGGAATGGCTACTATCAAACAAACAATTAAATAGAAAATAATAAGTGTTGGAGAAGATTTACAGAAATTGGAGTATTTGTCACCATTGGAAAGAATGTAAAATGGTATACCCACTGCAGCAAACAGCATGACAGCTTCCTAAAAATGAAAAATACGTTTACCATACAATCTAGCAATTTCCCTTCTGAGTACATGCCCAAAGGAATTAAAAGTGGAGTCTTGAGAAGATATGTGCACACAAATGTTTGTAACAGCATTACTCACAGTAGCCAAAATGTGGAAGCAATGAAAAGTCCATTGATAGATACAATAGAATATTATTCAGCCTCACAAAGGAAGGAAATTCTGATGTTTATTACAACATAAATGAGACTTGATGACAGTTTGTTAAGTGAAATAAGTCAGTCATAAAGAGACAGACTGTATGATGCCACTTATATGAATCATAGCAGCCAAATCATAGAGACAGAAGAACAATGGTGGTTGCCAGGAACTGGGGGAAGGAGGTCACAGAGAATTATTTTTTAATGTGTATAGAATGTCTGTTTTATAAGATGAAAAGAGTTACTGAGATGTATGGTATTGATGATTATACGACGTTATGAATGAGCTCAATGTTATTGAATTTTACATTTAAAAATGGTTAAAATAGTAAATTTTATGTTATGTATCAGTTCAGTTCAGTCGCTCAGTCATGTCCGACTCTTTGCAACCCCATGAATCGCAGCACGACAGGCCTCCCTGTCTATCACCAACTCCCGGAGTTCACTCAGACTCACGTCTATTGAGTCAGTGATGCCATCCAGCCATCTCACCCTCTGTCGTCCCCTTCTCCTCCTGCCCCCAATCCCTCTCAGCATCAGAGTCTTTTCCAATGAGTCAACTCTTCGCATGAGGTGGCCAAAGTACTGGAGTTTCAGCTTTAGCATCATCCCTTCCAAAGAAATCCCAGGGCTGATCTCCTTCAGAATGGACTGGTTGGATCTCCTTGCAGTCCAAGGGACTCTCAAGAGTCTTCTCCAACACCACAGTTCAAAAACATCAATTCTTCAGCGCTCAGCCTTCTTCACAGTCCAACTCTCACATCCATACATGACCACTGGAAAAACCATAGCCTTGACTAGATGGACCTTAGTCGGCAAAGTAATGTCTCTGCTTTTGAATATGCTATCTAGGTTGGTCATAACTTTTCTTACAATTTATCATAATTTTAAAAAAAGAAACCAAACAGAAATCTGGAATTGAAAACTAAAATAAGTAACATAAAAGCTCACTAGATAGTTTTGGTATCCGATTTGAGCAAACAGAAGAAAGATGCAGTAGGCTTCAAGACAGGTCAATCAAAATTATCCAGCCTGAGGGACATGTGGGACAGTATCTATCACAATAGCATATACAAAATGAGGGTCTCAGAAATAGAGAGGGAGGAAAGGAGCAAATGAAAATATTCAAAGAAATAATAGCTCAAAGCTCTCTCTATTTGATAAGAAGACATGAATATACACATCAAATAATCTGAATAAATTTTAGCAAAGTTAAACTAAAAAGGATTTATGGAGACACATTAAAATCAGATTGTCCAAAGTCAAAGACAAAATGAGAATCTTGAAAGCAGCAAGAAGTGATTGAAATAAACAAGAGGTTCTAAAGTTTAGTAGTCAATTTTTCAACACAAACCATGAAGGCCAGAAGAAAATGGGACAGCAGTTTTAAGTTGCTGAAAGTATAATATGTCAAAAGAATTTCTTATCCAGCAAAATTCTCTTCCTTAAATGAAGGGTATAAAGACTTTCCAAGATAAATAAGAATGAAGTTAGAGTCTTACATGATATACAAAAAATTCTTTCATAATGGATCAAATATCTAAATATAAAATTTGAAACTATTAAGATTTTAGAAAAGAATATAGGACTACATTTTTATGTTCTTGGATTTGGCAATTGGTTCTTATATATGACACCAGAAACATGAGCAACAAAAGAAAACAAGAGAAACAGGGAGATAAATTGGACTTCATCAAGATTTAAAATTTTTATACATCAAAGAACACTATCAAGAGAAGTGAAAAATAATCTACATAATGGGAGAAAGTATTTGAAATATCATGTATATAATAAGGGACTTCCCAGGTGGCTCAGTGGCTAAAGAAACTGCCTGCAATGCAAGAGACACAGGAGATGTGGGTTCAGTCCCCCCTTTCCCAGTATTCTTGCTGGGGAATCCCATGGACAGAGGAGCCTGGAGGGCTATAGTTCACAGGGTTGCAAAGAGTCAGACATGACTGAAGCAACTGAGCATATGTATAATAAAGGTCTAGTATCTGGAATATATAAAGAACTCATGACTCAACAACAGACAGACAACTAACTTGAAAAATCAGCAAAGTAAAGAAGATATACAAACAGGAGATAGTATAAGAAAAAATGTTCAATATTAGGAGCCAATAGGGGAATGCAGATCTAAACCACAATGAGCGATCACCTCACATCCATTAGAATGACTGTAAGCTTTAAAATTTGAAAATGTGTTCAAAGGATATAAAGAAATTGAGCCCTTTTTATTATACATTGCTGATGGATATGCAAAATAGCTCAGTCACTAACAAAGCAGTTTGGTAGTTCCTCAAAAAGTTAAATACAGGATCATTATGTCACCTAGCAATTTTCTTCCTATACATAAACCATTCAATCATTTAAAATAGGAGCTCAAACAATGACTAAATGTTCACTGCAGTATTACTCACATGAATGTTCACATCAGCATAGCTCACAATAGCTTAAAAGTGGAAACAACCCAAATGTCCATCAACTGTTGAACAAAGTTTTATATATTTTATATATATATATATAAAGTTATATCAATGCAGGAGACATAAGAGATGTTGGGGGTTCAATCCCTGGGTTGGAAGATCCTCTGGAGAAGGAAATGACAGTCCACTCCAGTATTCTTGCCTGGGGAATTCCATGGACAGAGGAGCCTAGTGGGCTGCAGCCCATAGGGTTACAGAGTCAGACACCACTGAGGTGACTTAACACACACATACAACTTTATGAAATATAATATAATATTTTCACCCATAAAAAGAATTAAGTAAATATATGCGCTAGTACATGGATGTACCTCAAGAGCATTTTTGTGAAGCAGAAGAAAAAATGTCAGACACAAATCATCACACATTGCATAATTCAATTCATATGAAATGTTAAGAATATTCGGAGACAAAAACCAGATTGATATTTTCTAGAACCAAAGAGGCTGGGGGATAGGAAGTGACTGTTAACTTGATATGAGATTTGTCTTTTGAGGTCATGAAAATGTTTTAGGACTAGTTAGATGTGATGGTTGCAATGTGAATGTATCAAGTGCCATTCAATTGTATATTTTTAAATTGTTGATTTTGTGTTACTCCTTTATTTCCCTTCACTTTTAAAAACAACATGTTTTAAATATTTTATGACTCAAAAATTCTAATCAGGCATGTCTTTAACAAAATATGGATTAGGATGTTATATACGTGTGTGCACGTTTGTATTTGTGTATCTGTGTATCATTTAGGTTATTCACCATATAGGACAGTTTTTAAAAACAATCCATTTCATTTACTACTGTATTGCCAAGAACTAAACCTGATATTAGTATGCACTCAAAAACATTTGCTGAATGAATGAATAAATCTACAAATAGATGGAATATATATATAGAGATTGCATATGCAAACACCAAAATGATACCTGTTGCTATTTCTCAGGGAGATGTAGATGATTTTTATTTTTTTCTACTTGCTTTTGGTACTCTTTAAAGCTTTAGCTTCTGGTGACTCAGACTGTAAAGAATCCACCTGCAATGCAGCAGACCTGAGTTTGATCCCTGGATTGGGAAGATCTCCTGGAGAAGGGTATAGCAACCCACTCCAGTATTCTTGCCTGGGAAATCCCATGGACAGAGGAGCCTGATGGGCTACAGTCCATGGAGTCGCAAAGAGTCAGACTCGACTGAGCAGCTAACACTTTCATTTTCATTTCTTGTATACCTTTGTAGTGAAAACTGATTGATAACAAAAGTCTTCTAAAAGGAATTCAGGTTTTAAAATTAGGAATCCACAGAATTCAGCCTCTTCCTTTTCCAGTTAAAAAAAAAAACAAACAAGCAGGCAGGTTCTGGGTATATATTTTATCAGTGCATAATACAACAGAGCCAATAAATCCTTCATGAAAGACAGTGAAAACAATTTTCTTAGGATACTATTAATAATATCTTAGTGTTCCAAATATGGAGCAGTTAATTTCTTTCGAGAAGAAAAACAATCTACTGATGAATAGCAAACATTTTCTAGTAAAGGGATCTCTGATATAAAAACAGTAACAGAATTTGATTATCATGTCATCATTGTGCACACAAACTGCTGAAAATATAAAATGGGAAAAACAAGGTCAACAGAAATTAATATGCACTTATTCAGAGGCCCAAGTAGGCAGATTAATGGGCTACTTAATAAAGTATAAGTCTGTCATAGGTGGCTGTTTAATGAACAATTATAATACTCCAGATATTAGAGAAAGAATTGAAGAGAGCATAGTAGTTTGGAACTCATAATGAGTCTGGATATAATGAAATCTACTTCACTAATGAGACGACAGTAGATCTGAAACGTGGATCCCTGAAGCAGGGATGAGTTAACCTTTAAAAAATATTTGTGAGATCTAGTTAAGAAAGAGGTAGAAACCCAGATTCTTTAATCTCATTAATTGGAAATTCCACTGCACACACTAAAAATCAGGTTCATTATAACCAGAGGCCTCAGCTATATAGGAATAAAAACTGTTTTCACCAGGATATTATTTGAAACTAAAGTTAGCACTTTAAATTAAGGAGGAAAAGCCTTAAACATTTATGGTCTTTCACTAGGAAAAAATAGAATAAAGCAACATTCTGGATTGATTTTATCTTATCAGAATTCACTTTTCTACTTTAGTTGAAGACTGTCATATTTCCCTAGAGAATTCATTAATGATGTAATTGCAGTTCTGATAAAAATTTAAAGTGAGAAAATAACAGGAGATCCCTGTCCACAATGACAATTAATGTCAATGTGTTTGAAAACGACATCATCTTTCCACATCTCTACTGAAATGGTTAAATATAATATATCCAACATATCATCTAGAGTTTTTTACCAAAAGCAATAGAAAACCTGAAATTTACTGGAAGCATATTAAGTCACACACAAAATCGCTAGGTGTCCTTAAGGTCATACTTGGAAAACAGTTGGAATTAAGAGCAACTATATACTATGACTTCCCTGGTGGTTCAGACGGTAAAGAGTCTTCCTGCAGTGCTGGAGACCCGGGTTTGATTCCTGGGTTGGGAAGATCCCCTGGAGAAGGAAATGGCAACCCACTCTAGTATTCTTGCCTGAGAATCCCGTGGGCAGAGGAACCTGGCAGGCTACAGTCCATGGGGTTGCAAAGAGTTGGACACGACTCAGCGACTTCATGTACTTTCATACACTATGAAATCTATCCACTGCCACTCTTATTGAATCCTGGATGTTCTAGCTTGCTCCACTGATGCTAACATGCAGGATGTAGGATGTCTGCTTATACACTATTGCATCCAGAATATTGATACTGCTGTCGTTACTGCCATCACTAAAATATCACTAGGTCCCACTTCAAGATCAGAACGTGTCTCTAAATGTAATCCTTTGCTTGCCCTTTTTCTGCAGGAAAGGCTGCTTTCTCAGTTTCTGTAGGGGGCAGGTGACTTTGGTTCCCATGAAGACTTAAACACAATTGCCAAACGTAAAAGTATATTCCAATGATGAACTGATAAAAATGACTGCTACCTACAACTAAAACTTTGGTTGTTCAACACTAAAAATGTTGGCTTAAAGCTCAACATTCAGAAAACGAAGATCATGGCATCTGGTTCCATCACTTCATGGCAAATAGATGGGGAAACAGTGGAAACAGTGTCAGACTTTATTTTTTTGGACTCCAAAATCACTGCAGATGGTGACTGCAGCCATGAAAATAAAAGATGCTTACTCCTTGGAAGGAAAGTTATGACCAACCTAGATAGCATATTCAAAAGCAGAGACATTACTTTGCCGACTAAGGTCCGTCTAGTCAAGACTATGGTTTTTCCAGTGGTCATGTATGGATGTGAGAGTTGGACTGTGAAGAAAGCTGAGTGCCGAAGAATTGATGTTTTTGAACTGTGGTGTTGGAGAAGACTCTTGGGAGTCCCTTGGACTGCAAGGAGATCCAACCAGTCCATTCTGAAGGAGATCAATCCTGGGATTTCTTTGGAAGGAATGATGGTAAAGCTGAAACTCCAGTACTTTGGCCACCTCATGCGAAGAGTTGACTCATTGGAAAAGACTCTGATGCTGAGAGGGATTGGGGGCAGCAGGAAAAGGGGACGACAGAGGATGAGATGGCTGGATGGCATCACCAACTCGATGCACGTGAGTCTGAGTGAACTCTGGGCATTGGTGATGGACAGGGAGGCCTGGTGTGCTGCGATTCATGGGCTCACAAAGAGTCGGACATGACTGAGCGACTGAACTGACTGAATGTATGTTTTTTGCCCTACAAAACAATGTTCTTGCTTGCCATATTTCAACTGTCTCCTACTGCAAGCAAAATGTCTCACCTCATCATCACAAGGAAACATCCAAATCATGTTGTGTTTTGTGTCATGATGACCTGTGAGGATTTGTATTTCCTTTCTTCTGTCTGAATACCATCTGTATATAGGCAAACTACTAAGTCATAAAGGTAGCCAAACCTATTATTACCTATTTAACAATGGGTAAAATGAGAGAAAATAAAAGGAAATATTCTGTTTCCAACACATGTACACCCATACATGGGAGGGAAGAAGCCATATATATATATATATATTCCCCACAAGAGAGGATTTATTATCTCCCTTATCTAATGACAACTAAAGATAACTTACTTCTGTTTTCACCTAGCATCTCAGCTTCTCAGAGATCTGTTCAGAGTGGATTAGCCCAAGCCTTCAGTGCTAAAAGATCTGAACCCTTAGTGGTTTCACCTGTGTAGGGTTGCAATGGTCTTATATTACTGTTACTCTGGAAACTAGTAGCAAAAAGATGTATCCTAGGGAATTTCATGGGTGACTTCTGTGCTCCTTCTTGACTTGACAGCACAGAAACAACACGATTGCTCTTTGATATTTAAAATATATCAACTGGACAACATAATAATACCTTTTGGGGGACTTACTTATAAACCAACATCAGGACAACAAACAGACTTAGCTTCCACTTCAGGGGAAATATTTTTATGTCTTTAGTGGAAATATTTCTCTAGTAAACATTAAAAGTTTTAAACAGAGTTGAGAACAAGCAAAAATTTAACCAATAAACTTTGAGGGCTAATTATGAAATGTTCTACCCTGTAGAACTTTCTCCAGAAAAGTCCCTTCTGAATACAGTAGACTTCAAACTGGTAAAAAATACTTTGCTTTTCATTTTGTCTCAAGTAAAGAACACATATACAAATAGCAAACTACCACATACCTTCTACTAACAAAAATGCACAGCCATAGTTGACAATGCAAGTGTTAGAATCAGATAGCCCTGGGTTAATTTTAGTGAAGCCAACTGCTGGCAATGTTATCTTGGGCAAGTCACAATACCCTTTGAGCTTTAGTTTTCCCATTTGTAAATGGAGATAACAACAATTACACATGGATGCTGACTTTTTTCCCTTATAATAATATTACACAGGTAAATTTCTTAGCACATTGCCTACCATGTGAATGCTTGGTGGTTCATAGAAACAGAGGTCATGTTTAAAATACTTTGCAATCACCATATCGTAGTCAATAATCAGTCAAAGAAGATTCAGGTTTTGATGCTAGAAGAAGGCCTTGGGGGCCTGACATTGACCCTTTTGAAAGTGGATATTGGGGAGTTAAGAGGAGGGGCTAGGGAATCAGGAGACACGTGGGAAGTTCTAGGGCAGCTGGAGTATTCAGCACACATAGAGAGCAGCTATGGTGTAATAACTGATTACCAGCCTGTCATTAGAGACAAGTAATAGTAATGGGCATGGGGAAGGTGGTAATGAGAGTTGTGATAAAATATTCTCTTTGTACAAATAAATGAAAGAGATAAATCATCTAACACATGAAAAGTTATGAAAAAGCATAATGGGTATAGGATAAAAAAAGAGGACAGTCATAAATTGAATGCAAATGATATTCTTGAAATTTCAAAGCACTACAGTTGTTCAATAGTTTTTGACTGAATAAAAATATGACTCATTATTCTTGGAAATAGGAACAGTGCATATTGTTTGGGTTTTCCTTTATGAAACAGTTATCTTTTCTTAAGGGACATTCAGTTTTGTTTGCCAGTCTTCATCCGGCCAAATAGAAAACTCTTAGCAAGAATTAATTATGTTTCATTTTCTAAAATTTGTGAGAAATGGGGAAAAAGTTAGCTTCTAAGCGTGTGTTTGCTGCCCAGAAGAAAATAATAATAAAATTTCAATTGTAGTTTTGTATGTTATCTTTTAAAACAGTAGCTGTAATTAAAGATGTATTCTCCTCTTCAGCAGCTATATTTCAAGTCATATTTATTGAGCATCTACTACCTATTAGTTAAACAACAGTATACTGTATTTGATAGGTCATGATATTTGTGAGGGAAACCACTGTTTCGGCCCAGTGCTATCCTACATGATAAACGAGACTCCTGGCTATCTCTCTGAACTGTCAATTTCTCCTTAATTACTATGTTCAGTTTTCATTCCAACCCCAAAGAAGACAATGCCAAAGAATGTTCAAACTAACATACAATTGTGCTCATTTTACATGCTAGCAAGGTAAT
Organism: Ovis aries; assembly: GCF_016772045.2. Lineage (NCBI taxonomy): Eukaryota > Metazoa > Chordata > Mammalia > Artiodactyla > Bovidae > Ovis > Ovis aries. The sequence goes on from NC_056056.1 coordinate 47,126,121, forward strand.
GCTCAAAATCCTTCATGCTAGGGTTCATGAACCAAGAACGTCCAGAAGTTCTATAATATAGAATAAATATAAGCTGGATTTAGCAAAGGCAGAAACCAGATATCAAATTGTTAACATCTGTTGGATCATAGAAAGAGCAAGGGAATTCCAAAAAAACCCATCTACTTCTGTTTCAGTGACTAGGCCGAAGCCTTTGACTATGTGGATTATAACAAACTGTGGAAAATTTTTAGAGTTGAGAATAGCAGACCACTTATCTGTCTCCTGAAAAACCTGTATTCTGGTCAAGAAGCAATAATTAGAAGAGGACATGAAACAACAAACTAGTTCCAAATTGGGAAAGGAGTACATCAAGGCTGTATAATGTTACCCTGCATATTTAACTTATATGCAGACTATATTATGTGCAATCCTGGGCTGGATGACTCACAACCTGGAGTCAAGATTATTGGGAGAAATATCAACAGCCTCAGATATTCAGATGATACCATTCTAATGGCAGAAATCAAAGAGGAACTAAAGAGCATCTTGATGAAACTTAAAAAAGAGAGTGAAAAAGCTGGCTTAAAACTCAACATTCAAAAAACTAAGATCATGGCATCTAGCCCCTTCACTTCATGGCTACTGGGTGGGGGAAAAGTGGAAAGAGTGGCAGATTTTATTGGGCTCCAAAGTCACTGCAGATGGTAACTGCAACCATGAAATCAAGAGACGCTTGCTTCTTGCAAGAAAAGTATGACAAACCTAGACAGCATACTAAAATGCAGAGACATCATTTTGCCAGCAAAGGTCTGTATAATCAAAGCTATGGTTTTTCCAGTAATCAGGTATGGATGTGAGAGTTGGACCATAAAGAAGGCTATATGCATGCTAAGTTGCTTTAGTTGTGTTCAACTCTCTGCAACTCTATGAACTGTAGCCCATTAGGCTCCTCTGTCAAGGGGTTTCTCCATGCAAGAATACTGGAGTGGGTTGCCATACCCTCTTGCAGGGGCTGTTCCCAACCTGGGGACTGAACCCGCAATTTTATACATTTCTTGCATCTCTTGCATTGACAGGCAGGTTCTTTACCAGAAGCGCCACTTGGGAAGCATAAAGAAGGCTGAACACCAAAGAACTGATGCTTTTGAATTGTTTTGCTGCAGAAGACTCCTGAGAATCCCTTGGACAGCAAAGAAATAAAAACAGTCAATCCTAAAGGAAATCAACCCTGAATATTCATTGGAAGGATTTATGCTGACGCTGAAGCTCCAATACTTTGGTCACCTGATGTGAAGAGCTGACTCTGGAAAAGACCCTGATGCTGTGAAAGATTGAAGGCAGGAGGAGAAAGGGGCAAAAAAGGATGAAATGTTTGGATGGTATCACTGATTCAGTGGACATGAATTTGAGCAAAATCTGGAAGATAGAAAAGGACAGGAAAGGCTGGTCTGGTGCAGTCCATGAGGATGCAAAGAGTTGGACATGAATTACTGACTGAATTGCAACAACCACAGAAACATAGTTTTCCAGTACCTGGAGGATGTTAAACTTAAGCTGTTCTTTGCATTTACCGTATCCTACTTCTAGAATATTCTTGTTACGACTATCTTCTTTTCAACAGTTACCTTAAAAGCCCACTTTCTCAAAGAAGCCTCATATGACAATTTTTGCTAAAGTAGCAATAATACCCCACGTGTCATGCTCTCAAATCCCTTATGATTATACAGTGGAAATGAGAAATAGATTTAAGGGTCTAGATCTGATAGATAGAGTCCCTGATGAACTATGGAATGAGGTTTGTAACATCGTACAGGAGACAGGAATCAAGAACATCCCCATGGAAAAGAAATGCAAGAAAGCAAAATAGCTGTTGGGGGAGGCCTTACAAATAGCTGTGAAAAGAAGAGAGGCGAAAATCAAAGGAGAAAAGGAAAGATATAAGCATCTGAATGCAGAGTTCCAAAGAATAGCAAGAAGAGATAAGAAAGCCTTCTTCAGTGATCAATGCAAAGAAAGAGAGGAAAACAACAGAATGGGAAAGACTAGAGATCTCTTCAAGAAAATTAGAGATACCAAGGGAACATTTCATGCAAAGATGGGCTAGATAAAGGACAGAAATGGTCTGGACCTAAAAGAAGCAGAAGATATTAAGAAGAGGTGGCAAGAATACATGGCAGAACTGTAAGAAAAGATCTTCATGACCCAGATAATCATGATGATGTGATCACTAATCTAGAGCCAGACATCTTGGAATGTGAAGTCAAGTGGGCCTTAGAAAGCATCACTATGAACAAAGCTAGTGGAGGTGATGGAATTCCAGTTGAGCTGTTTCATATCCTGAAAGATGATGCTGTGAAGGTGCTGCACTCAATATGCCAGCAAATTTGGAAAACTCAGCAGTGGCCACAGGACTGGAAAAGGTCAGTTTTCATTCCAATCCCAAAGAAAGGCAATGCCAAAGAATGCTCAAACTACCACACTCATCTCACATGCTAGTAAAGGAATGTTCAAAATTCTCCAAGCCAGGCTTCAGCAATATGTGAACCGTGAACTCCCTGATGTTCAAGCTGGTTTTAGAAAAGGCAGAGGAACCAGAGATCAAATTGCCAACATCTGCTGGATCATGGAAAAAGCAAGAGAGTTCCAGAAAAACATCTATTTCTGCTTTATTGACTATGCCAAAGCCTTTGACTGTGTGGATCACAATAAACTGTGGAAAATTCTGAAAGAGATGAGAATACCAGACCACCTAACCTGCCTCTTAAGAAATCTGTATGCAGGTCAGGAAGCAACAGTTAGAACTGGACATGGAACAACAGACCGCTTCTAAATAGGAAAAGGAGTACGTCAAGGCTGTATATTGGCAGCCTGCTTATTTAACTTCTATGCAGAGTACATCATGAGAAATGCTGGGCTGGAAGAAACACGAGCTGGAATCAAGATTGCCGGGAGAAATGTCAATAACCTCAGATATGCAGATGACACCACCCTTATGGCAGAAAGTGAAGAGGAGCTAAAAGCCTCTTGATGAAAGTGAAAGAGGAGAGTGAAAAAGTTGGCTTAAAGTTCAACATTCAGAAAACGAAGATCATGGCATCCGGTCCCATCACTTCATGGGAAATAGATGGGGCAACAGTGGAAACAGTGTCAGACTATTTTTGGGGCTCCAAAATCACTGCAGATGGTGACTGCAGCCATGAAATTAAAAGACGCTTGCTCCTTGGAAGAAAAGTTATGACCAATCTAGATAGTATATTCAAAAGCAGAGACATTACTTTGCCGACTAAGGTCCATCTAGTCAAGGCTATGGTTTTTCCAGTGGTCATGTATGGATGTGAGAGTTGGACTGTGAGGAAGGCTGAGCACCGAAGAATTGATGCTTTTGAACTGTGGTGTTGGAGAAGACTCTTGGGAGTCCCTTGGACTGCAAGGAGATCCAACCAGTCCATTCTGGAGATCAACCCTGGGATTTCTTTGGAAGAAATGATGCTAAAGCTGAAGCTCCAGTACTTTGGCCACCTCATGTGAAGAGTTGACTCATTGGAAAAGACTCTGATGCTGAGAGGGATTGGGGGCAGGAGGAGAAGGGGTCAACCGAGGATGAGATGGCTGGATGGCATCACAGACTCGATGGAAATGAGTCTGAGTGAACTCCGGGAGATGGTGATGGACAGGGAGGCCTGTCGTGCTGCGATTCATGGGGTTGCAAAGAGTTGGACACGCCTGAGTGACTGAACTGAACGAACTGAACTGAATAAAAGAAATGACCTATTGTTTTTTCAGTGCTGTCAACCATGTGGGTAAGAGAATTAACCTGCAATAAATGCACATATTGGGAAAATAATCTTGTCTTCCTCACAATGGAACTGGGTAAGGAGAAGGAGCTCCCATTGAAGTCATTGGCTGACACATCACCATTTCTCTATAGAAATTTCAAGGCATTCAAACATTAATGTAGAAAGCTTGTAGCTCAGAGTTACTAATAACAGAAGAATTATGGACAAAGCCAACGTAACCAATGATAAAGGAATGGTTTAATCAAGTTTGTGATCAGCAATGTCTAATAATAAAAGAAGGAAATGGTTCCATCTTTAGAACTGGTGCTCCTCAAATTATCTGTGGTGTAGAGATTTTTTAAAAAAATTCTAATTTATTTCAGACTTCTATTTCATAAAACACAATGAAAAATTTTCAGCAATATCAAATTGATGTAAATTTTCAAGGCACTTCCCTTGTTATTCTGTACTTACTTGTGTACTAAATAGAAATTGTCATCAGTCAAGGATAGTTTTATGCAACTTGGGAAACATGATCTTTGTTTTCAAAATAAAAATGTCTTTTAAAAATATTCAATCTCATATATTCTAAATATATACATGGAATTTTTGGAGTATTTTCCATTATGGTATATCCATCTTAAAGTGTCTATGTGTAACACTGACAATACTGGAGAATATGAGAGTAATTTGCCATCAACCTGTTTTGTGACACAAATATCAAAACTGGGAACTTTGTTACCCTAGGTTTTGTACAGCAACCAAAATTTGATATTTAGTACACTGTGTGGTATATATAATTATTCTTTTGTAGAAAAATGTCTTGACTTTTACTTGTATTTGTCCATTTTCCCTCTATAAATAAAACTATCATTCAAGTCTATTCTTGAGAAAATGTTAGTTAGAGTTCATGTGCAGCAGGAAACAAATAACCACTATAATCCTAGCCAGGAATCCTTTCCAAAGCACTAATTAACTCTAAGTATTTGAAGCCAACAGGATTGCCCACCTTCACCCTAGAGAGGGCAAATAGGCCTTATTTCCCTGTAATACACTCACAGGCTCTGTTAATAGTTAAAGTCTGGCGGTAGAAATCCAGAGGTTGAGTTTTTAGTGCTGTTAGATTATCCCAGGGCAGCATCAATTTCTGGCAGTGATAACGCATGCAATGGCTTTCCGGCAGGACACAGACACAGGGTTCCTGGCAAAGCCACTGAGCAAGGTTTTGTAAGCAGATTCATATCAATTTTGACAAGGCTAACATATGGCTTTGAATTTCTGGCCAAAGCCCGCTTCATGGTTGCTATCAGAAGAGATCCTTATTTTCTCTCTGGCAACACTGCCATGCAATGTAAAGGATTTAATTCCTGGAAGTATATTGCCACAATGATTTGCTACAGAACAAATTTCAAAGCTGGTTTCCTGCCAACATAAAATTCTATAGGTCATGTCAAGGCCAACACTGCAGTGGGTTTTCAGCAATAACATATTGAACTGATCTTTTAATAGCCTTCATTTTCACACTTTGCATACTCTTAAGTGTTTCCATGTATACTGAATGTAAAGGAAATAATTTCTAAGTGAAAATATATTACAGTCAGTATGTGTTTTGTAAATTGGCTTATATGAGCATTTCCAACACCTCTCAATTGTCCATCAAATATGACAAATTATAATTATTTCAAACTTTTATTTTAAATTGTAAAATAACTAATGCTCATGTTAACAGTAAGAATGGAAAAAACAATGATATCCACTTGCAATTTAATTTTTCATCTTTTTATTCTGATCATTGGCTAACTCAGCAGTTTAACTGACCGCAAATATCTGAGGGAAAGAAACCCTGGCCTTTGAGGAGTGATTAGAGTTCAAGATATATATGACAAGAAGTAGCAATATATCCTTAAGTGGGAGTGATACATCATTGTTTTTTCCTAAAACAGAACTATGCACAGTAAAACACTGTTCTAAAACTGCTCTCATGATACTGAAATTGATAATGTCATATGACAGTTTCCTAATAATTTTGTCACAACTGAGATCATCCTGTTCAGGCTTAACCAAATAAACACTGATTCAGACAAGAGATTTCTCAAAGATCACAGAATCATTACATTTCATTTGATTTATAAAATATTAGACAAAAATGAGAAAAGCAAGCATTCTTCAGCTCAAAATAAAAGTGCTTTTGAAAATGGTTATTATTCAACTAAAGCAAAATTTATTCTGGGTTATTTCTTATTGCTTGTATGGTGCCTCTGGGGTCTTATTAAAACAATTAATTCTGTGTAGCTTTTTAAATATGCTTATTATCATTTTTATAAAACCACTGTCCCCAAACCAAAGGCTAGTCACATTTGAGATTTAACTCTAATATATATAATGATTTTGGGAAAAAAGCTGCAGAGCATGGCATTGTTTTGTTAATAAGTTTCTTTGCCATTAATTTTGGCATGCTTAAGAAATGTAAAGTTTAGGAAACAATCAGCAGAACATTTTTATACCAGTGCCCTTTATACCCAAGCACCGTATCCATGGATGTACTATAGCTGTAATTTCAAATCAGCTCTTACCTCAACTAAGCCCCTTCACCAAAGCTTAAAAGACGTATAGATGTATATCTATTTCTTTTTTGTCAGTAGCTTGCAAGGCATTCTGAACTAGGTGAAACTAGTTGTTCTCTTATAATCATTCTAATCATTTGAAATTGTCTTATTATATCGGATGCAAAATTTGATATGGATGTCACAGACACTCTATATTTGAGTCATCTGTTGTTCAGTCAATAAACAGCAACTGAGTAGCAATTATTTGTCAGGTACTTAAGATGTAGTGCTTGAGTGTGTAGTGTCCTTACAGGATTCAAAAACCCTGAACCTCATCCTTGAACAATTTTAAGGGAAATTTTGGAAGATGCAATTAAGTTTTGGCTTACCAAAAGAAATAGGTCAAAAAAGAAGAATGGGGGGAGGGAAAGATGGCGGAGGAATAGGACGGGAAGATCACGTTCTCCCTCACAAATTCCTCAAAAGAACATTTCAACGCCGAGCAAACTCCGCAAAACAACTTCTGTAGGCTGGCAGAGGACATCAGGCAACCAGAAAAGCAGACCATTGTCTTCAAAATCAGGTAGGAAAAAATATAAAAGACGAAAAAGGAGACAAAGGAGGTGGGGAGGGAGCTCCGTCCCGGGAAGGGAAGCCCGTCCCGGGAAGGGAATTTTAAGAAGAGAGGTTTCCAAACACCAGGAAACACTCTCCCTGCCGAGTCTGTGGCGAGCCTTGGAAACACAGAGGGCAACATAACAGGAAGGAAAAATAGATAAATAATTAAAACCAAGAGATTACAAGCCCACCAGTAACTCCCCCAGCGGAAAAGCAGCACAGACGCCTGCATCCGCCATTGGGAAGTGGGGGCAGGGCAGGGGACGCGCGGGAGGCGCGGGCTGCAGTGCTTTGCAAGAATCGGGCAGGAACGCCCCACGCTCCACCAGAACGATCTAACTTGGGCTAGCAAACCAGACTGTGGGATAGCTACCACGCGAAAGCTCGAACATAAGACACCGCCAGGACCCAGCACAGAACAAAGGACGGAACGGAAAAGCCGGCTGCAGACCATTCCCCGCCGGGGACAGGCAGCCAGAGCCGTAAGGACTGGAAAGGGGCAATTGCAGACCCGGAGAGACTTTACTTACCTAACTGCAAGCAGGCTCCTTTGCTAAGACTTCTGGGGTGCTGGACAGTCACAGTCTGCCTCACGGGGTGCGCCAGCGGTCCACCCAGAGAGCTGAGCGGCAGCGGCGGAAAAGGTGACAAGCCGCGGCAACTGCGCTCGCCAAACTCCTGAGCTACTCGGACCTGGGAAGGGCACAAAGCGCAGTCCCAGCCACATTTGTGCCTCTGAGGGCTGCCTGAGGGCCGAACCTGAGCGGCTTGGACCGGGGAAGTGCAAGCAGCCTAGGGCCGGCCCCAGACGGTTCCCGGCTGAGTATCGTAGAGCCGGAGCGGTTTGTGCGCCGCGAGAAAGGACAGGTCAAGCGGGGCAGAGATACTGTGTACACACGACAGTGCTATTTGTTTGCAGCATCCCCCTCCCCACAGCGCGACTGAACTAGTGAGCCTAAAAACCAGCAAACAGAAGAAGTTAAACAGAGGGAACCACCTTGGAAGTGAGCCCACACGGCCCATAACATCAGAGAAGAGCCAGATATATCTTTAATTTTTTAATATTTTTAAAATCATTCTTGTTTTTTTTTTTTTTTTGCCTTTTGCATTTTTTTCTTTTTTTTCCGAGCTTTTTTTTAATTGTTAAATCTTCTATTTCTCCTCTAATTTTTATTTCTATAACCTAGTATTACTATTTAAAAAAAAAAAGACTTTTTTTTTTTTTAAGGCAAACACCATATATACTCTTTGGATGGTTGTTGGTGTTTTGTTTTGTTTTTTGTTTGTTTGTTTGTTTTTAATAATTCTTTTTTTCTTTCTTCCTTTTCCTTCTGCTTTTCTTTAATATTGTATCTTTGAAAATCCAACCTCTACTCCAGATTTTTAATCTTTGTTGTCAATTTTGTACATTTAAAACCCAAACTTCACTACCCAAGTTTACCCGAGAGCAAGATTACTGGCTTGTCCACTCTCTCCTCCTCTGGCCTCTCCTTTTTCTCCACCAGGTGGCCTCTGTCTCTTTTCTCCCCATCTCTTCTCTATCCAACTCTGTGAATCTCTGTGTGTTCCAGACGGTAGAGAACACCTAAGGAACTGGTTACTGGCAGGATTTGTCTCTCTCCTACTCATTCCTCTCTCTTATCCTCCTGGTCACCTCTGTCTACTTCCTCCCTCTCCTCTTCCCGTATAACTCTGTAAATACCTCTGAGCGGTCCAGACTATAGAGCGCACATAAGGAAGTGACTACTGGCTAGCTTGCTCTCTCCTCTCTTGATCTCACCACATCTCATTCCAGTTACCTCTAACTACCCCTCCATCTTCTCTTCTCCTTGTAACTCAGTGAACCTCTCTGAGTGTCCCTCAAGGTGGAGAAACTTTTCATCTTTAACCTAGATGTTTTATCATCGGTGCCGTATAGATGGAGAAGTCTAGAGGCTACTGTGAAAATAAAACTGAAAACCAGAAGCAGGAAGCTTAAACCCAAAGCCTGAAAACATTAGAGAACTCTTGAATTCAGGGAACATTAAGCAATAGGAGCTCATCAAAAGCCTTCATACCTACACTGAAACCAAGCTCCACCCAAGGGCCAACAAGTTCCAAAACAAGACATACCACGCAAATTCTCCAGCAACACAGGAACACTCCCCTGAGCCTCAATATACAGGCAGCTCAAAATTATCCCAATACCTTTGATGTCCCATAACCCATTACGGGTCACTCCACTGCACTCCAGAGAGAAGAAACCCAGCTCCACCCACCAAAACTCCAACACAAGCCTCCCTAACCAGGAAACCTTGACAAGCCACTGATAGAACCCCACCCACAGTGAGGAAGCTCCATAATAAAGAGAACTCCACAAATTATCAGAATATAAAAAGGCCACCCCAAACGCAGCAATATAACCAAGATGAAGAGACAGAGGAATACTCAGCAGGTAAAGGAACAGGAGAGTTGCCCACCAAATCAAACAAAAGAGGAAGAAGTAGGGAATCTACCGGAGAAGGAATTCCGAATATTGATAGTGAAAATGATCCAAAATCTTGAAATCAAAATGGAAACACAGATAAATAGCCTAGAGACAAGGATTGAGAAGATGCAAGAAAGGTTTAACAAGGACCTAGAAGAAATAAAAAGAGTCAAAATATAATGAATAACGCAATAAATGAGATCAGAAACACTCTGGAGGCAACAAATAGCAGAATAACAGAGGCAGAAGATAGGATTAGTGAAATAGAAGATAGAATGGTAGAAATAAATGAATCAGAGAGGAAACAAGAAAAACGAATTAAAAGAAACGAGGACAATCTCAGAGACCTCCAGGACAATATGAAACGCTCCAACATTCGAATTATAGGAGTCCCAGAAGAAGAAGACAGAAAGAAAGATCATGAGAAAATCCTTGAGGAGATAATAGTTGAAAACTTCCCTAAAATGGGGAAGGAAATAATCTCCCAAGTCCAAGAAACACAGAGAGTCCCAAATAGGATAAACCCAAGGCGAAACACCCCAAGACACATATTAATCAAATTAACAAAGATCAAACACAAAGAACAAATATTAAAAGCAGCAAGGAAAAACAACAAATAACACACAAGGGGATTCCCATAAGGATAACAGCTGATCTGTCAATAGAAACTCTTCAGGCCAGGAGGGAATGGCAAGACATACTTAAAGTGATGAAAGACAATAACCTACAGCCCAGATTACTGTACCCAGCAAGGATCTCATTCAAATACGAAGGAGAAATCAAAAGCTTTACAGACAAGCAAAAGCTGAGAGAATTCAGCACCACCAAACCAGCTCTCCAACAAATTCTAAAGGATATCCTCTAGACAGGAAACACGAAAGGGTGTATAAACCCGAACCCAAAACAATAAAGTAAATGGCAACGGGATCATACTTATCAATAATTACCTTAAACGTAAATGGGTTGAACGCCCCAACCAAAAAGACAAAGACTGGCCGAATGGATACAAAAACAAGACCCTCTATATGCTGCTTACAAGAGACCCACCTCAAAACAAGGGACACATACAGACTGAAAGTGAAGGGCTGGAAAAGATATACCACGCGAATAGAGACCAAAAGAAAGCAGGAGTGGCAATACTCATATCCGATAAAATAGACTTTAAAACAAAGGCTGTGAAAAGAGACAAAGAAGGCCACTACATAATGATCAAAGGAACAATCCAAGAAGAAGATATAACAATTATAAATATATATGCACCCAATACAGGAGCACCGCAATATGTAAGACAAATGCTAACAAGTATGAAAGGGGAAATCAACAATAACACAATAATAGTGGGAGACTTTAATACCCCACTCACACCTATGGACAGATCAACTAAACAGAAAATTAACAAAGAAACACAAACTTTAAATGATACATTAGATCAGTTAGACCTAATTGATATCTATAGGACATTTCACCCCAAAACAACGAATTTCACCTTTTTTCAAGTGCTCATGGAACCTTCTCCAGGATAGATCACATCCTGGGCCATAAATCTAAACTTGATAAATTCAAAAAATCGAAATCATTCCAAGCATCTTTTCTGACCATAATGCATTAAGATTAGATCTCAATTACAGGAGAAAAACTATTAAAAATTCCAACATATGGAGGTTGAACAACACACTTCTGAATAACCAACAAATCACAGAAGAAATCAAAAAGAAATCAAAATATGCATAGAAACTAATGAAAATGAAAACACAACAACCCAAAACCTGTGGGACACTATAAAAGCAGTGCTAAGAGGAAAGTTCATAGCAATACAGGCATACCTCAAGAAACAAGAAAAAAGTCAAATAAATAACCTAACTCTACAACTAAAGCAACTAGAAAAGGAAGAGTTGGAGAACCCCAGAGTGAGTAGAAGGAAAGAAATCTTAAAAATTAGGGCAGAAATAAATGCAAAAGAAACAAAAGAGACCATAGCAAAAATCAACAAAGCCAAAAGCTGGTTCTTTGAAAGGATAAATAAAATTGACAAACCATTAGCCAGACTCATCAAGAAGCAAAGAGAAAAATCAAATCAATAAAATTAGAAATGAAAATGGAGAGATCACAACAGACAACACAGAAATACAAAGGATCATAAGAGACTACTATCAGCAGTTGTATGCCAATAAAATGGACAACGTGGAAGAAATGGACAAATTCTTAGAAAAGTACAATTTTCCAAAACTGAACCAGGAAGAAATCGAAAATCTTAACAGACCCATCACAAGCACGGAAATTGATACTGTAATCAGAAATCTTCCAGCAAACAAAAGCCCAGGTCCAGATGGCTTCACAGCTGAATTCTACCAAAAATTTCGAGAAGAGCTAACACCTATCCTACTCAAACTCTTCCAGAAAATTGCAGAGGAAGGTAAACTTCCAAACTCATTCTATGAGGCCACCATCACCCTAATACCAAAACCTGACAAAGATGTCACAAAAAAGAAAACTACAGGCCAATATCTCTGATGAACATAGATGCAAAAATCCTCAACAAAATTCTAGCAATCAGAATCCAACAACACATTAAAAGATCATACACCATGACCAAGTGGGCTTTATCCCAGGGATGCAAGGATTCTTCAATATCCGCAAATCAATCAATGTAATTCACCACATTAACAAATTGAAAAATAAAAACCATATGATTATCTCAATAGATGCAGAGAAGGCCTTTGACAAAATTCAACATCCATTTATGATAAAAACTCTCCAGAAAGCAGGAATAGAAGGAACATACCTCAACATAATAAAAGCTATCTATGACAAACCCACAGCAAACATTATCCTCAGTGGTGAAAAATTGAAAGCATTTCCCCTAAAGTCAGGAACAAGACAAGGGTGTCCACTTTCACCGCTACTATTCAACATAGTTCTGGAAGTTTTGGCCACAGCAATCAGAGCAGAAAAAGAAATAAAAGGAATCCAAATTGGAAAAGAAGAAGTAAAACTCTCACTCTTTGCAGATGACATGATCCTCTACATGGAAAACCCTAAAGATTCCACCAGAAAATTACTAGAGATCATCAATGAATATAGTAAAGTTGCAGGATATAAAATCAACACACAGAAATCCCTTGCATTCCTATACACGAATAATGAGAAAGTAGAAAAAGAAATTAAGGAAACAATTCCATTCACCATTGCAACGAAAAGAATAAAATACTTAGGAATATATCTACCTAAAGAAACTAAAGACCTATATATAGAAAACTATAAAACACTGATGAAAGAAATCAAAGAGGACACTAATAGATGGAGAAATATACCATGTTCATGGATTGGAAGAATCAATATAGTGAAAATGAGTATACTACCCAAAGCAATTTACAAATTCAATGCAATCCCTATCAAGCTACCAGCCACATTTTTCACAGAACTAGAACAAATAATTTCAAGATTTGTATGGAAATACAAAAACCTCGAATAGCCAAAGCAATCTTGAGAAAGAAGAATGGAACTGGAGGAATCAACTTGCCTGACTTCAGGCTCTACTACAAAGCCACAGTCATCAAGACAGTATGGTACTGGCACAAAGACAGACATATAGATCAATGGAACAAAATAGAAAGCCCAGAGATAAATCCACACACATATGGACACCTTATCTTTGACAAAGGAGGCAAGAATATACAATGGAGTAAAGACAATCTCTTTAACAAGTGGTGCTGGGAAAACTGGTCAACCACTTGTAAAAGAATGAAACTAGATCACTTTCTAACACCGCACACAAAAATAAACTCAAAATGGATTAAAGATCTAAATGTAAGATCAGAAACTATAAAACTCCTAGAGGAGAACATAGGCAAAACACTCTCAGACATAAATCACAGCAGGATCCTCTATGATCCACCTCCCAGAATTCTGGAAATAGAAGCAAAAATAAACAAATGGGATCTAATTAAAATTAAAAGCTTCTGCACAACAAAGGAAAATATAAGCAAGGTGAAAAGACAGCCTTCTGAATGGGGAGAAAATAATAGCAAATGAAGCAACTGACAAACAACTAATCTCAAAAATATACAAGCAACTTCTGCAGCTCAACTCCAGAAAAATAAACGACCCAATCAAAAAATGGGCCAAAGAACTAAATAGACATTTCTCCAAAGAAGACATACGGATGGCTAACAAACACATGAAAAGATGCTCAACATCACTCATTATTAGAGAAATGCAAATCAAAACCACAATGAGGTACCACTTCACACCAGTCAGAATGGCTGCGATCCAAAAATCTGCAAGCAATAAATGCTGGCGAGGGGTGTGGAGAAAAGGGAACCCTCCTACACTGTTGGTGGGAATGCAAACTAGTACAGCCACTATGGAAAACAGTGTGGAGATTCCTTAAAAATTGCAAATAGAACTACCTTATGACCCAGCAATCCCACTTCTGGGCATACACACCGAGGAAACCAGAATTGAAAGAGACACATGTACCCCAATGTTCATCGCAGCACTGTTTATAATAGCCAGGACATGGAAACAACCTAGATGTCCATCAGCAGATGAATGGATAAGAAAGCTGTGGTACATATACACAATGGAGTATTACTCAGCCGTTAAAAAGAATTCATTTGAATCAGTTCTGATGAGATGGATGAAACTGGAGCCGATTATACAGAGTGAAGTAAGCCAGAAAGAAAAACACCAATACAGTATACTAACACATATATATGGAATTTAGGAAGATGGCAATGACGACCCTGTATGCAAGACAGGGAAAGAGACACAGATGTGTATAACGGACTTTTGGACTCAGAGGGAGAGGGAGAGGGTGGGATGATTTGGGAGAATGACATTCTAACATGTATACTATCATGTGAATTGAATCGCCAGTCTATGTCTGACGCAGGATGCAGCATGCTTGGGGCTGGTGCATGGGGATGACCCAGAAAGATGTTATGGGGAGGGAGGTGGGAGGGGGGTTCATGTTTGGGAATGCATGAAAAAAAAAAAAATAAATAAATAAATAAATAAAATCTAAAAAAAAAAAAAAAAAAAAAAAAAAAAAAAAAAAAAAAAAAAGAAAAAAAAAAAAAAAAAGAAGAATGAAAAGATAAAATTTACAGTCCGTCCAGTGAAGCTGAAAATTCTCAAAATTTTCCAGTGAATCATGGTTTAACTTGAAAAACAACATGTCATACTACTCTACTAAATACAGGCACTATGTTATTTACTGCAAATAAGATATAAAATGTGGCATCAGGAAAAAGAAATAACATACCTGTTACTAACCAACAGTTTATTTTACAATTTTATGTTAATGCAGGACCATTTCTCACTACCCACTAAGTGCTAATGTTTCAGCCAAAGAGTTTGAGAATCACTTATCTGGCTGGTTGGGTCAACAATGGCTGAAACCCCAAAGACAGTTAAAACACAGAGGAGCAAAGACTTGGCAAAATCACTGAAATGACAGTAGTTCTCAGGTAGTAGGAAAAGACTCTTGGTCTTTGGTCTCTCTTTAATTTTGTATGTTATAACTTTGGATGCCTTGGATTCTTGTTAGGTAATTATAGAGAAGCAGGTCAATAATGCCAGGTTCATATTTTGAAGACCGTGATACCAAAAGAGAGGACAGAACACGGGACCACAGGGGGACCACCTTCTTTTAGTAGTTCAGAGTTAAGTGAACTACTACAAGAGTGATGAATATGTTTCTACACAAGAACAATGGAACTTTTTGGGGTATCAGATGGAAATTTGTACCTTTTCCTTGAGAAAAGGCAATCACAATGATTTTCAAAACACTTATTAAGCACTAAAGAACATTTTCTATATTGTTATGCTATTTTAAAATTGAGAAAAACATTCTTTGAGTTAATAAATAACCCAAACAATGCAGAGCCAGCACCTGGCAGAGGCAGGTTGGCATGCAGAAGTCTGGTGTCACTTAGATACAGCTGCACACTCCCTCCCCAACCAGACCTCCACTAAGTCTGTGGTTCCTTTTTACCACTTGGACTGAATGACAAAGGCAGTATTTTCCCAGCCATTTTAGAACACAGATTTGCTAACTATATTTCTCATTCCCATTCTCACAAAACATCCAAAGTGCTTTTACATGAAGTCAGGAATATCAGATTTCAACATGAAACTCTGAGTTGCTTAAACACATGAGGTTTCTTAACAATATTTTTCTGTAATTAAAAAAAAAAACATGACTATAGGAGAAACAATATACTAAGTCCCCTGTATACAAGTGAGTTCTATGCCCAAAGTGCATTCATAAGTCCAATTTGTTTGTAAGTCCAACAAAAGTTAGCCAGGGAATCTGACCTTGAAGGCCACTGGGATTTGATTATAAGACTACTTTCATAAGACTGGGGAAAACTGAGACTCCAGTCTTGGAGGGCACAAGCAAAATCTTGCATGCACCAAGACCCAGAGGAAAGGAGCAGTGACTCCCTAGGAAACTGAACAAAAACTACCTGCTAGTGATGGTCTCCTTTGGAGACATGGGTTGGCAGGGCCTCACCACAGGGATGAGGGGACTGGCAGCTGCTGTCTGAGAAGGCCCCCTTTTGCATAACCCCTCTTGGAGGTCGACATTAACTATAGAGCATATAGTCCCAAGGGCTGGGCTGCCTCAGGTGAAAAAACTAACCCACCCATCAGCTGATAATTGGATTAAAGCTTTACTGCACAGGCCCCTGCCCACCAGAGCAAGATCCACTTTTTCCCACCACCAGTCCATCACATCAGAAAGCTTACACAAGCCTTTTAGACTCCTCAGAGGGAAGGCAGAAGAAACAAGAAGAACCACAGACCCACAGGGACTAAAACAAAACCACATTGCAGAAAGACCATATTACAACCCAGATGAAGGGACAAGAGAAAATCCCAGAAAATCAACTAAACGAAGTCATGTATTGATGTGAGAGTTGGACTATAAAGAAGGCTGAGCACCAAAGAATTGATACTTTTGAACTGTGGTGATGGAGAAGACTCTTGAGAGTCTCTTGGACTGCAAGGAGATCCAACCAGTCCATCCTAAAGGAAATCAGTCATGACTATTCATTGGAAGGACTGATGCTGAAGCTGAAATTCCAATACTTTGGCTACCTGATACAAAGACCTGATGTATTTGAAAAGACCCTGATGCTGGGAAAGATCCAAGGCAGGAAGAGAAGGGGATGACAGAGGATGAGATGGTTGGATGGCATCACTGACTCAATGGACATGAGTTTGAGTAAACTCTGGGAATTGGTGATGGACAGGGAGGCCTGGTGTGCTGTAGTTCATGGGGATGCACAGGGTTGGACATGATTGAGCAACTGAACTGAACTGAACTGAAGTGGAGATAGGCAACCTTCTAGAAAAAGAATTCAGAATAATGAGTGAATATGATTCAGGATCTCAGAAAAGAGTGGTGGCAAAGACTGAGAAATGCAAGAACTGTTTACCAAAGACCTACAAGAACTAAACAACAAACAAACTGAAATGAATAACACAGAAGGAATCCATAGCAGAGCAACTGAGGCAGAAGCATGGCTAAATGCCTTGGAGGACAGAATGGTGGAAACCATCACCTCAGAACAGAATATAGAGAAAGAAATGAAAACAGCCTAAGAGACATCTGGGACAACATTAAATGCATGAACATTCACATTATAAGGGTCCCAGGAGAAAAGAGAAATAACCTGAGAAAATATTTGAAGATATAATAGCTGAAAACTTCCCTAACATGGGAAAGGAAATAATTAACCAAGCCCAGGAAGCACAGAGAGTACCAAGCAGGATAAACCCAGGGAGGAACACAACGTGACACATAGTAATCAAACTGACAAAAATTAGACAGGGATAAAATATTAAAAGCAACATGGGAAAAACAACAAATACAAGAGAACTCCCATCAGGCAACCAGCTGATTTCTCAATAGAAACTCTACAAGCCAGAAGGGAATGGCATGATATATTTAAAGTGATGAAAGGGAAAAACCTACAATCAAGAATACTCTACCCAGCACGACTCTCCTTCAGATTTGAGGGAGAAATCAAAAGCTTTCCAGACAAGCAAAGGTTAAGAGAATTCAGCACCACCAAACCAGCTTTACAACAAATGTTAAGGGAATTTCTCTAGGCAGAATACAAGAGAAGGAAAATAAACCCAGAACAATTAAGAAAATGGTAATAGGATTATACATATGATAATTGGCTTTAATGAAAATGGATTAAATGCACCAACCAAAAAACATAGACTGGCTGAGAAGAAGGAAACATGTGGATGTATGAATTGCTACTTACCACATCATTCTGCTTGACTCCCAAAATTGTATGTAATTATTTTATACTGTTAGATTAATCATGTTCTCATTATCGCTTGCAATTGTAATTATCTTTTATTTTTTGTCTGGCTATTAATTGTGAAAACTGATTGACATCTTTTACTATTGTGATTATGTAATTATTTCTCACTTAATGCCATTTTATCATCATTGTTCAACATAAAAATTATAAATTCTATATCACTAAAACTACCATTTAATAGAAAAACCCTGTAATCACTTTTAAAATCCATGTGCATAGCAGAATTATCTTGGAATTTTTAGAAAACTACAAATGCCTAGGTATTGTTTTTATTGTTTTTTTTTGCCAGACCTCCAGATATGTATCTAATGATCAGCCATGTTTAAAAACAAGCCTTGAATATTCATCGGAAGGATTGATGCTGAAGCTGAAACTCCAATACTTTGGCCACCCAATGTGAAGAACTGACTCATTGAAAAAGACCCTGATGCTGGGAAAGATTGAAGGTAGGAGGAGGAGAAGGGGAGATGGAGGATGAGATGGTTGGATGGCATTACCAGCTCAATGAACATGAGTTTGAGCAAGGTCTGGGAGTTGATGATGGACAGGGGAGCATGTCGTGCTACGGTTCAGAGGGGCCACAAAGTGTCAGACACAACTGAAAGACTGAACTGAACTGGACTATGTGAAAATCTTTTACTTTTACCTAGCTTGTTTCACTTTTTCCATTTCATATTCAGTGCTCCCATTTCATTTAGTTTATGTTCTCCAATTTCTACATCACTTAAAAAAAATGTTCTTTCTCAAGCCTTTATCAAGCATAGTAGAAAAGCTTTTGTATACATATATATAATACTTTGTATCATATATATATTTCAGAGAACTTATGAATTTTTACCTAACTAAAAAATTATGGCATTTTGATTCCACTTGTTTGAATTAGTATGAATAGAATGCTGGATTTCTAATTTTAAAAAATAGATATGCAACAAGCAACAAAAGTTTACTGTACAGCACAGGGAACTATAGTCAATATCTTGTAATAACCTATAATGGAGGGGCTTCCCTGGTGGCTCAGATGGTAAAGCGTCTGCCTGCAATGCAGGAGACCCGGGTTCAATTCCTGGGTCGGGAAGATCCCCTGGAGAACGAAATGGCAACCCACTCCAGCAATGGAAGATAATTTCAAAGATAATATATACGTATATGTACAACTCAATCACACAGACAAAAAAGAATTCCCCTTTTTGAAATTTAGTAATGTTTATCTTTTTGCCAGTTTTTCTAAATGTCCTATGGACATAAATAGCAATGTATGAGATACGAAATTTTAAATATATTTATGTAGGATATGATTAATATAATTTAATTAATATAAAACTATTATATTTAATTATTAATGACATCATTCAAGATGCTTCTATTCTTTTTTTCTGCACCTGATAAAATATTCTCAGAGATGTTAATATGTCTCACTATGATTCTGTATTTTTTCTTCCTTATATTTCTTCTGATTTTTGCTTTATGTATCTTTGTTTCTTTGTTGTTAAGGTGTCTAGTGGTCTGTCTTTGTGATTGTACCTTTTATCATTAAAAATGTCAATCTTTGTTTCTTTTAAAAAATTAAATAATTTTCAAAAACAAATACAAAAATAAAGAAAACATTTTTAATCTTACACTATAGTACCTTGAAAAGTACAGTAGCAGAGTACAACAGTTGGCATACAGATGGTGGCATCAAGTGAACAGGCACGAAAAGTTACTGACTGCAGGAGGGAGAAGAGGTAGGAGATAGTAGAGCTGAAGGATTGTCAGCAATAGGAGAGAAGGGCAAGCTGCATTTTCCCTCACACTTGATGTTAATGGCACAGGCTCTTGTTCTTTGTTAGATTCAAATCTATCTTACTCTCTTCAAAAAATGATCCAGCAATGTCTGGTAGTAGCCTTTTATTTCTCATCATAGATGGCATGGCAGTTTTAGATTGCATTCGGAATGGCTACTGAAACCTTCATGTACTGTTCTAAGTTTGGGTTCTGTGTCTCAAAAACTGAGTTTCCTCAAATAAAGAAAATTCCCTTGCCATTTCCTGCATCTTGACTCTCTTCTCATCTTCAGTTACTTGTTCTTTCTCTTGCGGCTCCACTTTCTCAATATTTTCACTTTTGTTTCCATTATCTATTGGTGTTTCTTAGCAGTACCAGCTACATCACCACTTCTTTTATGCTTTCTTCCAGACATCCTGAGCTTGAAATAAAGATTCTGCAATACTGTATCTTGTACAATACTGTACAGTAAAGCACACAAAAGCACATCACTTGTAGAGGATATGCACAGGTCAGTGTACACCTGTACAGTGTACACCAGGCGTGTGAACTAACT
This sequence comes from Ovis aries, assembly GCF_016772045.2. NCBI lineage: Eukaryota > Metazoa > Chordata > Mammalia > Artiodactyla > Bovidae > Ovis > Ovis aries. The sequence continues at coordinate 47,146,181 of NC_056056.1, forward strand.
TACATGATTGGACATGCAAAAGTATGTTTGTATCTTTGAAAGTTTGCAACTTGAAGGTTCAGATGTAAGGGACTTACTATATTAGGAAATTCATTAATTAGGGAATATCCCACCCAGAAAAATAATTCTAGATAAACTGTTCAGTCATCATTAAAGGTACTGTATTCTATAAAACTATATATATATATATATAAATATATAAATATATAAATATATATATATATATATATATTTGAGCATCCCACTGCTGTGTTTCAGCTGAACTGTCTGCTACACCACATTTTATCAAACTACGGTATAGTTAAGGTACAGGTTAAGGTAACACATTATTAGGTTTCCCAAGAGAAGTGTAAATGAACTCTGAGCTATAAATTGGCTAATTATTTTTTGTGCCACATCATTAGCTGTAGAAAGTCTTTAAACTCAAATGTCTTAGTGAAAGAAAAACTCAAGCCTATCATTTATAAAAGGAACAATAGCATTATTCAAGGACATGTAATAGCTGAGCCATGAAAGAATTTCTTTAGCTTTTCCTTAGTTCTCACTCTAAATGCAACAACTGTTCACTGCAGAAAATGTAGGAAGATGTAGAAACCGCAAAGAAAAAAAAATTATTTGAAGCTCACAAGTCAGAGAAACTTCTGTTATCATAACCAGTCTTTAAACAAAATTGGAACAATAATGGTCTACTTGTTTATGGTTTAATCTTTTTTTCATTTAATAATAAATCAGAAGCAGATTTCTATGTTACTAAAATGTTTTATATAAAACTATACTTATGGACATGAAATTCATAATGTACCAAGACATGTATTTAATCAATACAATTATTTATTTATTTTTGTTTCAAGTTTTGTTATTATTATTAACAATCCCAGGAGGGATATACTTAAAGAAGACAAAATGGCATCAACCTCTAGAATTTCTAAGAACAAATTAATGGAAAGAATAAAAGAATATGTATCATTAAATCCTTTTTTAAAAAAGTTTTATCAATTTATTATCTACTGACAGGGAGATAAGATTATTTATTTCAGTATAATTAATGAAATTGGCTATTATCAAAACTTTAAACTCTTACCAATTTAAGAGACTAAAGATTTTATCTTGTTTTTAGTTAACTGACTATTAAGGGGAAAATTTTTCAATATAGTCATTGGTTATTTATAAAAAATTATGTTTTACTTTTCTGTTGTATCATCTCATCATTCATTTGTAGATCCCCACTGTGCTGCAGTCAGTATCATTTCAGCTTTTAGTGAAGAAGACAAACTTCTGCTCTCAAGTTTGCACACAGTCCTCAAGGGAGATAAACAATAAGCAAAATATCAAAAAATAAGTTAATTTTGGATTGTTTTGTTTTAGTTTCTTAGGGCTGCTGTAGCAAATTACCACACATTGGGTGACTTGAACAACAAATTTATTCTGTCACAGTTCAGAAGGCAAGAAGTGTGAAATCAACGTGTCAGCAGGACCATGTTTTCTCTGTCTCTAGGAGAGAAAACTTCCTTGCCTCTTGTGGCCTCATCACTCCAATCTCTACCTTCATCTTTTCTTTGTCTATCCTCTACATCTCTGGGTCCAAACATATCCCTCCTTTCTCTTAAAGACATCAGTCATTGGATTTAGAAACCACCTTAATCTGGTATGACTTCATTGTAACCTAACTACACCTATAAGGACTTTATTTCCACTAAAGGTTACATTTACAGGCATTAGGGCTAAAGATTTGAACATGTCTTTTAGGGAGGTCAATTTTCAATCCACCACAATGTGACAAGCACTAAGAGAAAAACAAAGGTTTGAATAAAATTTCTATAATTGAGCATGATTAGTGACGGGTTGGTTTTTATTGTTGTTCAGTCACTGAGTTGTGTCTGACTCTTTGTGACCCCATGGACTGTAGCATGCCAGCCTTCCCTGTTAACCACTGTCTCCCAGAGTTTGATCAAACTTATGTGCCATTGAAAGGTGATGTTAGCTCAGTTCAGTTCCGTTTAGTTGTTCAATCATGTCAGATTCTTTGGGATCTCATTGACTGCAGAACGCCGGGCTTCCTTGTCCATCACCAACTCCTGGAACATGCTCAAACTCATGTCCATTGAGTTGGTGATGCAACTCAACCATCTCATCCTCTGTCGTCCCCTTCTCCTCCTGCCTTCAATCTTTCCCAGTAGCAGGGTCTTTTCCAGTCAGTTCTTTGCATCAGGTGGCCAAAGTACTGGAGCTTCAGCTTCAGTATCAATCTTTCCAATGAATATTCTGGATTGATTTCCTTTATGATTGACTGGTTTGATCTTGCAGTGCAAGGGACTCTCAAGAGTCTTCTCCATCACCACAGTTCAAAAGCATCAATTCTTTGGTGCCCAGTTTTCTTTATGGTCCATCTCTCACATCCTTACATGACTACTGGAAAAACACCATAGCTTTGACTGTATGCACCTTTGTTGGTAAATTAATGTTTCTGCTTTTTAATATGTTGTCTAGGTTTGTCACAGGTTGTTTTTTCCAAAGAGAAAGCATCTTTTAATTTCATGGCTGCAGCCACCACCTGCAGTAATTTTGGAGCCCAATAAAGACTCTCATTGTTTCCATTGTTTAGCATCTCTTTGCTGTGAAGTGATGGGATTGGATGCCATGATTTTTGTTTTTTGAATGTTGAGTTTTAAATCAGCTTTTTCACTCTCCACTTTCATCAGGAAGCTCTTTAGTTCTTCTTCGCTTTCTGCCATAAAGGTGTCATCATCTGCATATCTGAGGTTATTGATATTACTCTTGGCAATCTTGATTCCAGTTTGTGCTTCATCCAGTCTAGCATGTCACATGGTGTATGACAGTTTTGCATGAAAACTTATTTTCTTCAGTCCTGTGGCCACTGCTGAGTTTTCCATATTTGCTGGCATATTGAGTGCAGCACTTTCACAGCATCATCTTTTAGGATTTGAAGTAGCTCAACTGGGATTCCATCACCTCTGCTAGCTTTGTTTGTAGTCATGTTTCCTAAGGCCCACTTGACTTCGCTTTCCTGATATCTGGCTCTAGGTGAGTGATCACATCATCATGGTTATCTGGGTTGTGAAGATCTTTTCTGTACAGTTCTGTGTATTCTTGCCATCTCTTCTTAATATCTTTTGCTTCTGTTAGGTCCATACCACATCTGTCCTTTATTGAGCCCATCTTTGCATGAAATGTTCCCTTGGTATCTCTAATTTTCTTGAAGAGATCTCTAGTCTTTCCTATTCTATTGTTTTCCTCTATTTCTTTGCATCAATCACAGAGGAAGGCTTTCTTATCTCTCCTTGCTATTGTTTGGAATTCTTCATTCAAATGGGTATATGTTTCCTTTTCTCCTTTGCCTTTCTCTTCTCTTTTTTCATCACCTATTTGTAAGGCCTCCTCAGACAACCATTTTGCCTTTCTTTTTCTTGGGGATGGTCATGATTTCTGTTTTCTGTACAATGTCATGAACGTCTATCCATAGTTCTTTAGGCACGCTATCAGATCTAATCCCTTGAATCTATTTACCACTTCCACTGTGTAATCGTAAGTGATTTGATTTATGTCATATCTGAATGGTCTAGTGATTTTCCCTACTTTCTTCAATTTATGTCTGAATTTGGCAATAATAAATTCATGATCTGAGCCACAGTTAACTCCCGGTCTTGTTTTTGATGGCTTTATAGAGCTTCTCCATCTTTGGCTGCAAAGAATATAATCAATCTGATTTCAGTATTGACCATTTTATGATGTCCATGTGTAGAGTCTTCTCTTGTGTTGTTGAAAGAGGGTGCTTGACATGACCTATGCATTCTCTTGGCAAAACTCTGTTAGCTTTTGCCCTGTTTCGTTTTGTACTCCAAGCTGAAATTTGCCTGTTCCTCCAGGTAGTTCTCGACCTCCTACTTTTGCGTTCCAGTTCCTAATGATGAAAAGGGCATCTTTTTTTGGGTGTTAGTTCTAGATGGTCTTGTAGGTTTTCATCGAACAGTTCAACTTCAGCTCCTTCAGCATTACTGGTTGGGGCATAGACTTGGATTACTGTGATATTGAAAGTTTTGCCTTTGAAATGAACAGAGATCATTCTGTCATTTTTGAGATTGCATCCAAGTACTGAATTTGGGACTCTGTTGTTGACTATGATGGCCACTCCATTTCTTCTAAGGGATTCTTGTCCACAGTGGTAGATATAATGGTCATCTGAGTTAAATTCACTGATTAGAGTCCATTTAAGTTCACTGATTCCTGAAATGTCCACTGTTGCCATCTCTTGTTTGACCACTTCCAATTCAGTTTGATTCATTGACCTAGCATTGCAGGTTCCTATGCAGTATTGCTGTTTACAGCATCGGACTTTACTTCCATCAGTTAGCCACTTAGGGAAGCCCTATATTTCTTTTCATGTGTAATTTTTTTACTTAGCCTTTGGGCTTTTTAGCCAATAGGTACAAATACAGTTATATCTATAAATGTACTTAGCTATCTATGCATATACCTTGTTGCTGTTCTGTTGCCAAGTTTTGTTTGACTCTTTGTGACCCCATGGACTGCAGCACGCCAGGCTTCCCTGTGCCTCACCATCTCCTGGAGTTTGTCCAAGGCCATGTTCATTGAATTGGTAATGCCACTGGAGGGACAAATGGCAAACCACTCCAGTATACTAGCTTTGAGAATCCCATGAACTGTATAAAAAGACAAAAAAAAATGTGCATATCTACTTATCTATGATTTTATATTATAAACTTTTCCTTGCTTTGTATGATTAGGCCAAAGAAAAACCTGCACCAATAGGGATTAAAATAAATGATGGCCTATATTTTCTATTTTTCTATTTTTGTTTGTTTTTTTCCTTTTTGTTTTTCACTTATTTTGTATGTACTTCTTCCATTCATTTGGAAAATATTTTTTATCTAGAACTGATTTTTATTATTTTGACTAGTATATTGGAAAAAAATGGTGTCATGTGAAGGCCTTCTCACTGGAACCATATTGCCAAAGCCCTTGCACACAACTGCCCCAAACCTAAAACCACAGTAGCAAAAACTCATTTTCTATACCAGCGCATGATATAACCCAAGCTTGGTGAATTCAGGTTGCTATAACCTGAATACCATGGCTGGGGTAGTTTTTTTTTTTTTTTTAGCTGGGGTAGTTTTAACAACAAGTATCTATTTTTCACAATTTTGGAGGCTGAGAACTCCAGGATCAGTTGTCCACAAAACACATGTTTATTGACAGCCCTCTTCCGAATTTGAAGACGGCTATCTTTGCTTAGCATCTTCATATGCTGGAAAGTAGAGAAAGGAAGTTCTGATGTCTATTCCTCCTCTTGTGAGAGCATTAATACCATCATGAGGCTTCCAGCCTCATGACCTCATCTAAAATGATTTCCTTTCTAAAGGTGCCATCTGTAAATGCCTTCATGTTGAGGATTAGGATACCAACATAGGAATTTGGAAGGACACAAATGTTTAGTCCATAGCAAATATCTAGTTCTTGAATTTTCAAATCACAGAGCACTCATACAGCTTTGTAATAATCTTCTCTACTGGCTTTCTGAAAAGCCACAGTTCTTTCACACGGGGAATGTTGTTAGTTTTTGACATTCCTATTTGTTTGTTTTTATTTTGTCTCAAAACAATCCTATGTATCAGATTTACTCTGAATGTAGTTACTCTTTACCTGGATTCCAAAAATGACTCCAGTTTTCCCTGCCTTTTTCCTATGGTCATTTTAATGAGGTTTGAGAAAAAGGTTGGAGAAGTTGTGTTCTTGGGTTAATTTTTATTAGATATTTAAAACTAAAAATATTTCCATATTTTGAAATATAAAAAATATAATGTTTAATGCACTTCCAATTTTTCATCAGAATGAGAGAATAAGTAATTTTCATGTTATTTTCAGACTTAAAATTTTACCATAGATGACACTGGCTTCAAGAAAATGTTTTATTTGTTTTCCAAATCAATCATTCACCACATTGCCAAATATGTCAGATCTTCTAGTTGTTAGTTCCTGGTCATATTATGAGGCTTTCTAGCAGAATCAAATATCAGATAAAATCAGAAAGAAGGACCAATGAAATTGTTGGTTTGGTGATTGATTTGGCAGAAAATTATTGTTAAAATTCTGTATGCTATAAATTATTTCAAAATATCTGACAATATATAAACTATTCACAGAAAATAGTGGAACACGTGATATGGGGTCAATAAGAACATCATGAAGTACAGGTCTTTAAAACAGAAAATGACACTTTTTCTTTGGATAGCTGATTCTTAGTCACTTATATGTGACAAAGTAGCTAAATCTTAGCTTGGTAGATTTCAAACATTATCAATTCCAGACCCAAAATAAAAAAGGAAGGTATGATTATTGGTATAAAACTTAGTATGGAAATCATACAGAAACAAGAAAACCCTACCAATTTTCTCACATAGAATAAATTGTTTAAGCAGGTATATCAGATCCGTTTTTATAGTTGTAAAATATGGAAGTTAGAGATTCTGAAAACTGTGCTCAGAGTTTTACAGGAGTTACATTTAAAAAATTTTTATGCTGTTGTGATTATATTTTTACTGAAATAGTAACATACATGCAGAATCCTCAAAACATGATAAATAAAATTTGAACTACCCTATTATATCCACCTATGTAAACAAGGAGGTTAAATGATTTGGATTTGTATGGGTTACCCCCATTCTTTTTCTTGACTAGAACATGTTAAAAGCTGAAACTATCTATCCATCTATTTATTTATTTTCCTTCTTCTGGGTAGGCCAACCCATTTAGCATATGTTGAAAGTTAGCAACACCTTTTCCAACATTTGGAAGTTCTGGCAGGCTCTAAAAGTTACTGTGTGTCACATAAAAGCTCATTTGGCACAATGAAAGGTTTGCTGTATGAATTTATCATATGGAATGATAATCTTTTAAGTGCATTGAGAACATGCAGAACAGTTGGATTTTAAAAGATCAGTTGAAATAAACTTCATTAATGTGATTCTAGGATCAATTCAATCAATCTCTTTAATGGAGTTCCTTACCTTCTCTCTTTATATTGACACAAAAGAGAAAAAAACAAAAACAAAACAAAAACCATAATCCAGAAGAGCTCTGGCCTTGGTCTAAGATGGTCTTATTTCTGACACTGAATCAACTCACTAAGGGAATCTGGGATAGGATAGAGATGAAGGGTCCAAGTTTACACTACAGGTTTTATAAAATTTCCTATTTCCAAAGTCTTTCTTGTTATGTTAATGGTTTTCAAGCTACTCAGAGATCAGCAACCAAAACTTTCCTCAATAATTATGTATCTGAAACTGACTGCCAATTGGCCACTAGTTTTCCCCTTCTACTTCAGTAACATGCATTAGAGAAATTCCTCAGTGTATTACTGCTTGTCTGTTGTGGTGTATATGCTATGTTGCCTTGTTGATCACCTGTTCCAAACTCCTTTAAGGGTGGCTTCTTTTATTCAAGAAGCTGGACAGCAAAATATTACATTTTTCAGATTTCTTTGCACCTGGTGTTCTAGCTGTAATTTAGGACCCTCTATTTGGATGTACTTGTTTGAGCATTGAATTCATAATTAAGTAAAGAAATAGGAAACAGACCCTGAAATATCCATTTTGGTGCTGCATCTCAGCCATAACAAGGCTCGGGGCCATCAGCTTCCTATCCCATATCAGGACTTATAGAGCCGAGTCAGCAGCTACCATATTTTCAAGATTTTGGACTGTGACAGAAATGGCCCTTCTTTTGGTGCGCCATTTCCACAGTATTCCTATGCAGGATCTCTCTGTGTATGGATCTTGGCCCACATCTTGCTCTGATATAATTTCCAGTGATTTGGGTGAACACCTACTTCTCAGAATTAAATAACTTCATATTCAAAAGAAACAGTTTTTTATATGCACTGGATTCTGATTCATATTACTACAGTGAGATTACTATGTCCTTGATATCAAATTACATTTATGAAGTGACTTAAGCTACATCACACATTCTCTTTTATCTCCTTGTACACACAGAGATGAGATACATGAGGAATTACTTTGGAATTACAAGATTGTAGTAACTCAAGAAAACAGGTACATATACACAATGAAGTATTACTCAGCCATTAAAAAGAACACATTTGAATCAGTTCTAATGAGGTGGATGAAACTGGAGCCTATTATACAGAGTGAAGTAAGCCAGAAAGAAAAACACCAATACAGTAGACTAATGCATACATATGGAATTTAGAAAGATGGTAACAATAACCCTGTATGCGAGACAGCAAAAGAGACACAGATGTATAGAACAGTCTTTTGGACTCTGTAGGAGAGGGAGATGGTGGGATGATTTGGGAGAATGGCATTGAAACATGTATAATATCATATATGAAACGAATCGCCAGTCCAGGTTTGATGCATGATACTGGATGCTTGGGGCTGGTGCACTGGGACGACCCAGGGGGATGGTATGGGGAGGGAGGAGGGAGGGGGGTTCAGGATGGTTCACATGTATACCTGTGGCAGATTCATGTTGATGCAAGACAAAACCAATACAATATTGTAAAGTAACCTCCAATTAAAATAAATAATTTTATATTAAAAAATAAAATTATTAAAGCATACAACACATGCCTCCATATACACATATTCAGATTTTAACTGCCTACTGCTTATATCTGTTTGAATACCCATCTCCCTCCCCATAATCTAAACCCAAGTGTTCTCTAAAACCAAAAGCAAAACTGACACTGAAGCTAACAATTCCATATCTATACTTATGGCCATATTTTATCATTACTTTTAAATCATCTCTAATATCGAAATGACTCTATGTCTTATTTACTCTTCTATCACAATCATTCTTCCTTAAGGAAAGCATAATGGAATGGGACCAAATAGTTCTCACTTTCCCACATTCAAGCTCTTTGTAATATCCTCATTGTCCTTAGTTTCCTCATCTGAAAAATGAACACAGTAGTATCAACTCTGTAACAATGAGAGGCAATTAAATGGGAACACTCATACATCAGTGGTGACTAGTTTGTCGAAACATCTACTGCTTCACTGACTACGCTAAAGCCTTTGTCTGTGTGGATCACAACAAACAGTGGAAAATTCTTAAAGGGATAGTAATACCAGACCACCTTACCTACCTCCTGAAAAACCTGTATGCAGCTCAAGAAGCAACGTTAGAACCAGATATGGAACACTGGACTGGTTCCAAATAGGGAAAGGAGTAGGTTAAAGGCTGTATATTGCCTGCTTATTTAACTTATATGCAGAGTACATCATGCAAAATGCTGGGCTGGAGGAAGCACAAACTGGAATCAAGGTTGCCAGGAGAAATATCAATAACCTCAGATATGCAGAAGACACTACACTAATGGCAGAAACTGAGGAGGAATTAAAGAGCCTCTTGATGAGGGTAAAAGAGGAGAGTGAGAAAACTAACTTAAAACTCAACATTCAAAATACAAAGATCAAGGCATCTGGTGCCATCACTTTATGGCAAATAGAAGGGGAAACAATGGAAACAGTGAGAGACTTTATTCTCTTGGGCTCCAAAATCACCATGGACTGTGACTGCAGTCATGAAATTAAAAGATGCTTGCTCCTTGGGAGAAAATCAATGACCTAGACAGCATATTAAAAAGCAGAGACATTCTTTGCCTACAAAGGTATAGACAAAGCTATGGTTTTTCCAGTAGTCGTGTATGGATGTGAAAGCTGGACAATGAAAAAGGCTGAGCACCAAAGAATTGACCTTCAAACTGTGGTGTTGGAGAAGAGTCTTGAGAGTCCCTTGGACAGTGAGGAGATCAAACCAGTCAATCCTAAAGGAAATCAACCCTGAATGCTCATTGGAAGGACTTATGCTGAAGCTGAAGCTCCAATATTTTGGCCACCTGATGCAAAGAGCCAACTCATTGGAAAAGACTTTGATACTGGGAAATATTGAAGGCAGGAGGAGAAGGGGAAGACAGAGGATGAGATGGTTGGATGGTATCATCGATTCAATGGACATGAGTTTGAACAAACTCTGGGAGATAGTGAAGGACAGGGAAGCCTGGCATGCTGCAATCTTTGGATTCTCAAAGAGTCGGCCACACCTGGCTGACTGAACAGCAGCAAACATCAGTGATGACTAGCTTGGTAGGTGCTTAATGAATTGTAGCTTCTTGTCTGCTGTCACTGTTCTCATTCAAGCCATTGTCCCTCCATACCTGAGTATTGTAATGACCTGCAAATATTTCTGGCTAAGGCTAAAGGTGTTTAGACAGACCAGCATATAAGAGGCCTTTAGGTGAGAAGGGTAAAGTGCCTTATAGGAACACATGTAATCTTAGAAAATCTACATCAACTTTTTCTATGTCATCAGAGCAATTGTAAGCTTTTACTGATAAGACAAACCATTGGGAATCTCTTCCTCTTTCAAATGTTTATAATCTTTAGCTTTTATGTATTTCCTACATTTTCACATAGCTTTGTTGGCCTGATTATAAATTAGGTCCAGAGCTAATCCCAGGGCCATAGGGTTCACGCTCCACTCCTTGATAAATATCACACCATAGGTACCTTAAAAAGGTTGATTTAACCTGAAGTCTGGAATTTTAGAATAAGCCTCATTCTTGAATCACTATAATAGTTTTAAGTTTCAAAATAATTACTTATGCCCATATCTCTGTTTTTTATTTTCCTTTTTGGTGCACTGTTAAAATGCATCTCTTTTTTTTTTCACAAATAGATAACTTGTTACTCAGACATTTTGCTACCCGAATTGAAATCTGCCCAGTCTTATAAAAATAGCATTTCTGAAGTTACAGTCTCAAAAATTCTGATTTACTAGTGCTAAAATGCCATTCTTAGAATTATAACCTTGTCAGAGGTGACCAAAGCCATACTGAATGAAATCAGTTCATCATGAGCATGCATCAGACTGTCCCAAGATGATCTTCTAAATGACTGATGCATCTTGATAGTCTTAATATTTTTTAAAAAACACATGTCAGGAAGATCCTTAAAAGTACAACGCTTGCAATAGATAAAATTTTGTATTATTTTTTTTCAATAGATCAGAACAGAAGTTGGCTCCATATTTTAAGGCAACTGTCACCTCTTATAAAGTTTAGTATGTGGATTTATGAGGTTATTAATAAACAACAAAATTTATTGTTAGAGCTTAACAATATATGACAGTGTCGTATATTACCTACATTGCTCTGAAATGGCCCAGAAGTGGGCAATTCTGAGTGTAAAATTTGCCTAAATGTTAGGATGAGGTTAGCTAGTTTTTGGCAGAAATAACGATTTCCCAATTCCACTAGTGGTTTAAGTAATTGGGCATGTCCATAGGGCTCTGTTTTTTAAAGAGTCCTTGTTTTTTTATACATCTTACAAGCACTTATGCAATATGAACCCTCTTCAAAAGGCTCATTCTCACAGGGAAAACATGAAGCCAAAATTTGAGTTCCCAAACTGAATGAAAACGTGTTCATTCCTCCCACTTCAGGAAGGTGTCAAAAAATACTGTCAGTTGGATAATTATGGTTCTTCAGCAGATGGGGAGTAAGACATTCTGTGACATTTGAGAAGAAAATAATTTTAAAACCCTAAAAATAATAGTAAAGGAACTTCTAAATAAAGCATATGCTTCAACACACAAATAAAATATCTCAAAGTTGGAATGGCATTTTTAAAATAATTAAAGACACATTTGTTAGCTAGACCTTTATATGTTTACAGTATATACACCATCAGGTTTTTCAGCAGGTCATAACAAAAGAGAACTCTGAAGAATATTCTGGAATAGCTACATAAGTTTGGAGCTGATGAATTTATGTAGTATGAATCTACAGTTTGCTCCCATTTTGAATCAACCACAAGAAATAGCTGATGCAGTAAACAAGGTTAAAATCATAATATAAAGCAGGGCTTGGAGGAGGGTTGGTCAATTCTCAGCTTTTGTTCCTATTCACTCAAAAAGAGCGAGTAAAATATAACCCAGCAAAAAAAAAAAAAAAAAAAAAAATCTCACAGCTCAAATTCCTACCACAACCTGAAGGATACCTGGCTTTCTGAACTGTCAGTCTATTGACAGACAATAAAGACATCCAATCCCTAAATCATTGCATCCTTTTGGAACATAGTATTTTCTTTACAGTGTTTCTTTGGGTCCCCTGAGTAGATAAACACCACAGCTTCAGGTGTGAATGGTCTATCTGGACAAGCATGAAAAAGAATATTGACAAGTCATTTGTTGCTTCTGCCTTTTGTGTCAGATTCAGAAAACAGTATTCTTGTCTAGAGAATCCCAGGGACAGAGGAGCCTGGTGGGCTGTTGTCTATGGGGTCACATAGAGTTGGACATGACTGAAGTGACTTAGCAGCAGCGGCAGAAAACGGAGGAAGAGCAAAAAAGAAAACAAAGACAAAACCCAAGGCAAACAAGCAAAAAACAAAAAGATTTCAAAGACCACATCACATTTTTGTTGTTGGGTCCTGCAACTACCAGAACAGATGACCCTCAATTTTTTAATACATTTTAAAATTACACAAGAAAAGACAGAAAATAAAGATAAGCAAAAAAGAATTAAAAAAAAATGATATGTAAATCCATTACCCAGTGGCCAGTCAGGACTACAAATTTTTTATATATACATAACTATATTGAACATATAAGATCATTTTTTCTTACTCTTCTGTAGTCTGTGTAAAAATCAAAAAGGAAAACCTCACTTAATGGCCAGGAGACCAGGACGGGGAGCTCTCACACACAGACCACCCCGAGTCAATACAGATCCCCAAAGGAAGAGAAGATCTTTGCATTTCTGACAGGAAGTAACATAACATTACTATTGCCCGGAAGAGGAAAAAAGATTTTTCCCTTTGCCTGGCAAGAGCTGAGCCAAAGAGAGACTGTCACAGCTCAACCAATGAAAAGCCACTATACTTTGAACTCCCAGTTTCTTTCAAAGATATTTTCCTTTATAACAGAACCTCCCAACTTCTCCTTCTCCTGCGTGAAAGTTTTTCTTTCTTTGTTTTGATGGGCTTGTATGTGGTTCTCCTCTTGCCCTGAATTGCAGTTCTTTGCTTCTCCTGAATAAACACATTTTGCTGTTTTTTTCTTTTTTCTTTTTTTCCCTTAACTGACTGTTTAACTGTTTTAGGTTAACGGCTGCTTTTTCCAGGTACAGTTCTTGAAAACTTTCAGTGTGATTCAGTTCAATTCAGTCTCTCAGTCATGTCCGACTCTTTGCGACCCCATGAAGCGCAGCATGCCAGGCCTCCCTGTCCATCACCAACACTGCGAGTTCACTCAAACTCATGTCTATTGAGTTGGTGATGCCATCCAACCATCTCATCCTCTGTCGTCCCCTTCTCCTCCTGCCCTCAGTCTTTCCCAGCATCAGGATCTTTTCAAATGAGTCAGCTCCTCACATCTGGTGGCCAAATTATTGGAGTTTCAGTTTCAAAATCAGTCCTACCAATGAACACCCAGGACTGATCTCCATTAGGATGGACTGGTTGGATCTCCTTGCAGTCCAAGGGACTATCAAGAGAATCTTCTCCAGCACCACAGTTCAAAAGCATCAATTCTTTGGCGCTCAGCTTTCTTCACAGTCCAACTCTCACATCCATACATGACCACTGGAAAAACCATAGCCTTGACTAGATGCACCTTAGTCGGCAAAGTAATGTCTCTGCTTTTTAATATTCTATCTAGGTTGGTCATAACTTTCCTTCCAAGGAGTAAGTGTCTTTTAATTTCATGGCTGCAATCACCATCTGCAGTGATTTTGGAGCCCAGAAAAATAAAGTCAGCCACTGTTTCCACTGTTTCCCCATCTATTTGTCATGAAGTGATGGGATCGGATATCATGGTCTTAGTTTTCTGAATGTTGAGCCTTAAACCAACTTTTTCATTCTCCTCTTTCACTTTCATCAAGAGGCAATGCAAAGAATGCTCAAACTACCACACAATTGCACTCATCTCACACACTAGTAAAGTAATGCTCAAAATTCTCCAAGACAGGCTTTAGCAATACATGAACTGTGAAATTTCAGATGTTCAAGCTGGTTTTAGAAAAGGCAGAGGAACCAGAGATCAAATTGCCAACATCTGCTGGATCATTGAAAAAGCAAGAGAGTTCCAGAAAAACATCTATTTCTGCTTTATTGACTATGCCAAAGCCTTTGACTGTGTGGATCACAATAAACTGTGGAAAATTCTTCAAGAGATGGGAATACCAGACCACCTGACCTGCTTCTTGAGAAATCTGTATGCAGGTCAGGAAGCAATAGTTAGAACTGGACATGGAACAGCAGACTGGTTTCAAATAGGAAAAGGAATACATCAAGGCTGTATATTGTCACCCTGCTTATTTAACTTATATACAGAGTATATCATGAGAAACGCTGGGCTGGAAGAAGCACAAGGTGGAATCAAGATTGCCAGGAGAAATATCAGTACCCTCAGATATGCAGATGACACCACCCTTATGGCAGAAAGTGAAGAGGAACTAAAAAGCCTCTTGAAGAAAGTGAAAGAGGAGAGTGAAAAAGTTGGCTTAAAGCTCATCATTCAGTGTGATTAGAGTCCTATAATTTTAATAGCTGTATATTGCTCATATGCATATATAATATACTAAAATATAGAGAGATATAGACAATTCCTATTATATTACATATGTGTTTAATGTATATTTCAACTACATTCCAAACAGTATTAGGTATTTCACCTGGGTTATTTCTGATGCTTCTGTATAAATACTGCTGAAATGAATTTTCTGGTATATACAGCTTTTTAAATGAATCTTCTGAATTGTTGAAATTGTCTCCTCAAAATTATTAGAAGTAGAGTTGCTTGGTCAAAGAGGATATGTACGTATATTTACAAAGATTTTGAAATATATTACCAAATTTTCATCCAGAAAAGTTGTACCAATTTAAGCTACCACCAGTCCATTCTAAAGGAAAGCAGTCCTGGGTGTTTATTGGAAGGACTGATGCTAAAGCTGAAACTCCAATACTTTGGCCATGCGAAGAGTTGACTCACTGGAAAAGATCCTGATGTTGGGAGAGATTGGAGGCAGGAGGAGAACGGGATGACAGAGGATGAGATGGTTGGGTGGCAATACCGACTCAATGGATATGAGTTTGAGTGAACTCCTGGAGTTGGTGATGGACAGGGAGGCCTGGCGTGCTGCGATTCATGGGGTCTCAAAGAGTCAGACACAACTGAGCAACTGAACTGAACAATTATTAGAATGCTCAATTCTTTACACCTTGTCAAACTTGAACTGTATTTTTTTCTAACTTTCCCTGATCATAGGAAAATGCCATTCATCAATTTCCCTCTATTTACATTATTTGGTTACTAGTGAGGCCAAACAATTGTTAACAGTTTTGTTGACATTTTTCCGTTTCTTATTTAATGAAGCCATGCTTATGACTTTATTACTCAGAATTTAGTTACATATAACATAATCACTATAGCTCTATCAAGCAATTGGACTATAATCAAGGTTTTACATGCCAATAAAACCATTAGAAGATCTTAGGAAACAGACTGAAGCCTGGACATGTACAATAGAGTGGATACTACTGGTGACCCACCTTACTCCCTTTATCAGTTAAGACACCATGCCACCAATGTGAGACACAGCTGCCCACTTCTGTTAGGAATTTTTGTGTCTGAATGGAAGCCACCTCACCTTGGAGGTTTAGGTTACCCTAATCCTCCAAAAGAAGCTGGAAGCCAATAATGACTCACATGAGATATAAAAGGCCAGATCCCTTTCCTCAAGGTGGTGCAACTGATTACCCAGAGTTCCTACCCAAAGCCAAATTTCCCTTAGTACAGGCAACATCCTTGTTTAGTCTCTCCCTACTTTGTCCTGCTACTTTAATCCCTCCTTTCCTAGGACCATCCTGCCCCAGTAAATCACTCACAAAAATCCCCATGTTGTCTCTGCTTCTGAGAACCCTGAGTGAACACAATGGCTGTGAGAATAATACTGCAAAACTGGTCCACCACAGAGGCTGGTGGACCAATTCAAAAGCTTGGGAGTCAGGCAGGCTGCTTCCCCAATATTGCTCAAATTCCAGTACATATAACAGATTCTCTGAATTCTGTGTCTTAATGTCTACAGGGCCCTGGGATGTCCACTGGGGCCATGACTACTGTTGCTACCATAAAACCAATTATTTCCACAAACAAACTTGCTCACAGAAGCAGCAAGAACAGCAAAAACATGGTTTCCACCTCATTTTTGTACTACTTTTGTACTATCCCCTCTTCTTCACTGGAGCTTAAACACAAAGCACTAAGAGAATATGATGAAGGCGGTCTCTGGCTTCCCAGTCCCTAACCAGCTTTAAGACTGGCTTCAAGGGTTTGAAAGGATTCCTACAATTCTCAGCTTGTCACTTGTATACTAATATCACTTATGTTGATTTCTTATGTTCAGACATTATTTTTTTCAAATGACTTTTCTTTTTCTTTTCTCTTTGTTATCAGCTTTTGAATGTCTTTCCTCAGAAGGTTATTTGCAAAAATATTTTCTATACTCAATTCTGATTTTTTGATGGTTTTATCATGCGTATCTGACTATTTGAAATAAGACTGGCATATGCAGTAAGGTAAAGGTTTAATTTTTTTTTCAAATGTAGGTAGCTAAACATATGGGTCCAATTATTATAGTCACTACTTTAATTTGGCTTGCTTATGCCTTTTGTATATTTTAGAAGTTTTATTTTTCTTAAAACATTTCATTGAATTGTGATTTATAAACGAAACGTTGTATATACTCAATGTACAACTTGAGCTTGTAGATAAGTGTACATCCACAAAACTCTCACCACAATCTATGTCATAAACATATCCATCACCCCCCCAAATTTTGTATTGTTATATCACTACTTATTCTTTGATTTTTAACCTTACTCAGTTATTTCATTTAAGTGACATATAGTGGGGATTTTTTTTTAACATAATCTAAAATGTGTAGAAAAAGACAGGTACTCTCAACATGACAAATCAAAAAAGAGAGAGGGAAAAAAGAGGTAGCAGTTTGACAACAGTAGGGGAATGAAATGCTCATTTTGCACAGAAGGAAGTCCATAGATGGATTGTGAAAAAGTTAGAATGTCAAGAAATAACAATGTAGAATTACATTAAATCTAAAAATTTTGAAATAGATTGTTATTAAAGTGAGGTGAATATTTTAAAGTTTTTAAAGTGAGTACCTCAGGGAAAGAGAATAGCATACTGCTCTTATTTATTATAAGCCTTGCAAATAACTTCACTTCAATTATGTAAATGAATTACTTTGGTAAAAATAAATTTAAAACAAACAAAAGAAAATAAATTGATAGATTGATAAAAAGATCACAAAATTGAAGATCAACATGATAACCCTTTGAAAATTGAGAGATGAAAGCCATTAATAACCTTTGCCTCCAAGGAAAAGAGACCGGGTAGAATTTGTATTTTACAATTCCTCTACTCTGATATTTTTACATCAGACACACATATTCATTCCTGAACATGAGTGTTAAATATCTGGTTTTGTAAAGCTTTTTAAAAAAGTAAATATAGAAAAGTTTTAAGTAGAATAAAGGAGTTATGTTGAACTAGAGTAAATAATTCTACTTGGACTGCAAGGAGATCAAACCAATCAATCTTAAAGGAAATCCATCCTGAATATTCTTTGGAAGGACTGATGCTGAAGCTGAAACTTCAATATCTTGGCCACCTGGTATGAAGAACTGACTCACTGGAAAAGACCCTGATGCTGGGAAAGATTGATGGCGGGAGGAGAAGGGGACGACAGAGGATGAAATGGTTGGATGGCGTCACTGACTCAATGGACATGAGTTTGAGCAAGCTCTGGGAGCCGGTGATAGACAGGGAAGGGAGGCATGATGCAGTCCATGGGATTGCAAAGTCAGACATGACTGAGCAACTGAACTGAACTGACTGAGAGTAAATAAGCTTATTTAGAGAAGACTTGCCTATGAGTGTGCAGGAGTCTCCAGCAGAGGTGTGGGTCAGCAGTGGCCTGACCCAAGGTCAGGGGCCCTGACTACAATAGTCCTGGGAGCAGGGTGTCATTTTGAAGGAGGTCACCATTGAAGGACCCCCACCCATCAGCAGAAAATTGGACTAAAGATTTACTGAACATGGATGGACCTGCCACTCAGAGCAGAGCAAGACCTAGTTTTACACACAGCTGGTCTCTCCCACCAGAAAGCTTCTATAAGTCTCTTAATCCTCATCTATCAGAGGGCAGACAGAATGAAAAAAAAAATCACAGAAAACTACCCAAACTAATCAAATGGATAACAATCTTGTCTAACTCAGTGAAACTATGAGCCATGCTGCATAGGGTCAACCCAGAATGGATGGGTCATGGTGAAGAAGTCTGACAAAACATGGTTCATTGGAGAAGGGAATGGCAAACCATTTCAGTATTTATGCCTTGAGAACCCCACAAACAGTATAAAAAGGCAAAAGCTAGGACATTGAGAGGTGAATTCCCCAGGTTGGTAGGTGCCTAATATGTTACTTGGAGAAGAGTGAAGAATTAGCTCCAGAAGGAATGAAGAGACTGAGCCAAAGCAGAAACAACACCCAGTTGTGGATGTGTCTGGTGGTGAAAGCAAAGTCCGGTGCTGTAGAGAATGATATTGCATAGGAACCTGGAATGATAGGTCTATGAATCAAGGCAAAATGGAAGTGGTCAAACAGGAAATAACAAGAGCGAACATCGACGTTTTAAGAATCATTGAATTAAAATGCACCAGAAGGGGTGAATTTAATCAGATGAACGTTGTATCTAATACTGTGGACAAGAATCCCTTAGAAGAAATGGAATAGACCTCATAGTCAACAAGAGTCCAAAATGTAGTACTTGGGTCAATCTTAAAAACGACAGAATGATCTCAGTTCATTTACAAGGCAAGCCATTCAATATCACAGTAACCAGTCTATGCCCCAGCCACTAATGCTGAAGAAGCTGAAGTTGAATGGTTCTATGGAGACTTATATGACTTTCTAGAACTAACACCTCAAAATGATGTCCATTTCATTATAGGGGACTGGAATGCAAAAGTAGGAAGTCAAGAGATAAACATGGCCTTGAAGTACAAAATGAAGCAGGGCAAAGGCTTACAGAGTTTTGCCAAGAGAACACTTTGGTCGCAGCAAAACCCTCTTCCAACAACAGAAGAGATAAGTCTACATGCGGACATCACCACATGGTCAATAGCGAAATCAGACTGATTATATATTTTCAGTCAAAGATGGGGAAACTGTACAATCAGCAAAAAAAAAAAAAAGACTGGGAGTACACTGTGGCTCAGGTCATGAACTCCTTATTGCAAAATTCAGACTTAAATTGAACAAAGTAGGGAAAACCACTAGACCATTCAGCTATGACCTAAATCAAACCCCTTATGATTATACAGTGGAAGTGAGAAATAGATTTAAAGGACTAGATCTGATAGAGTGCCTGATGAACTATGGACGGAGGTTCATGACATTGAACAGGAGATAGGGATCAAGACCATCTGCATGGAAAAGAAATGCAAAAAAGCAAAATGGCTGTCTGAGGAGGCCTTACAAATAGCTGTGAAGAGAAGGGATGCAAAAAGCAAACGAAAAAAGGAAAGATATAAGCATCTGAATGCAGAGTTCCAAAGAACAGCAAGGAGAGATAAGAAAGCCTTCCTCAGTGATCAGTGCAAAGAAATAAAGGAAAACAACAGAATGGGGAAGACTAGAGATCTCTTCAAGAAAATTAGAGATACCAAGGGAACACTTCATGCAAAGATGGGCTCGATAAAGGACAGAAATGGTATGGATCTAACAGAAGCAGAAGATATTAAGGAGAGGGGGCAAGAATACACAGAAGAACTGTACAAAAAAGATCTTCATGACCCAGATAATCATGATGATATGATCACTCACCTAGAGCCACACATCCTGGAATGTGAAGTCAAGTGGGCCTTAGAAAGCATCCTAACAAACAAAGCTAGTGGAGGTGATGGAATTCCAGTTAAGGTACTTCAAATCCTGAAAGATGATGCTGTGAAAGTGCTACACTCAATATGCCAGCAAATTTGGAAAACTCAGCAGTGGCCACAGGACTGGAAAATGTCAATTTGCATTCCAATCCCAAAGAAAGGCAATGCCAAAGAATGCTCAAACTACCACACAATTGCACTAATCTCACACGCTAGTAAAGTAATGCTCAAAATTCTCCAAGCCAGGCTTCAGCAATACATGAACCATGAACTTCCAGATGTGCAAGCTGGTTTTAGACAGGGCAGAGGAACCAAAGATCAAAATGCCAACATCCGTTTGATCACCAAAAAAGCAAGAATGTTCCAGAAAAACATCTATTTCTGCTTTATTGACTATGCCCAAGCCTTTGACTGTGTGGATCACAATAAACTGTGGAAAATTCTGAGAGAGATGGGAATACCAGACCACCTGACCTGCCTCTTGAGAAACCTGTATGCAGGTCAGGAAGCAACAGTTAGAACTGGACATGGAACAACAGACTGTTTTCAAATAGGAAAAGGAGTACATCAAGGCTGTATATTGTCATCCTGCTTTTTTAACTTATATGTAAAGTACATCGTGGGAAACGCTGGGCTGGAAGAAACACAAGCTAGAATCAAGATTGCCGCGAGAAATATCAATAACCTCAGATATGCAGATGACACCACCCTTATGGCAGAAAGTGAAGAAGTACTAAAAAGCCTCTTGATGAAAGTGAAAGAAGAGAGTGAAAAAGTTGGCTTAAAGCTCAACATTTTGAAAACTAAGATCATGGGATCCTGTCCCATCACTTCATGGCAAATAGATGGGGAAACAGTGTCAGACTTTATTTTTTTGGGCTCCAAAATCACTGCAGATGGTGATTGCAGCCATGAAATTACAAGACACTTGCTCCTTGAAAGGAAAGTTATGACCAACCTAGACAGCATATTAAAAAGAAGAGACATTACTTTGCCAACAATGGTACGTCTAGTCAAGGCTATGGTTTTTCCTGTGGTCATGTATGGATGTGAAAGTTGGACTGTGAAGAAAGTTGAGTGCCGAAGAATTGATGCTTTTGAACTGTGGTGTTAGAGAAGACTCTTGAGAGTCCCTTGGACTGCAAGGAGATCCAACCAGTCCATCCTAAAGGAGACCAGTTCTGGGTGTTCATTAGAAGAACTGATGCTAAAGATGAAACTCCAATACTTTGGCTACCTCATGCGAAGAGTTGACTCATTGGAAAAGAGTCTAATGTCGGGAGGGATTGGGGCAGGAGGAGAAGGGGACGACAGAGGATGAGATAGCTGATGGCATCACTGACTCGATGCACATGAGTTTGAGTGAACTCTGGTTGTTGGTTATGGACAAGGAGACCTGACGTGCTGCAGTTCATGTGGTCGCACAGAGTCAGACACGACTGAGTGACTGAACTGAACTGAGGGGAAACCCCTAGGCCATCTAGGTATGACCTAAAGGAAATCCCTTACGAATATATAGTGGAAGTGACACAAAGATTCAAGGGAATAGATCTGTTAGTCTGAGTGCCTGAAGAACTATGGATGGAGGTTCATAACACTGTACCAATGGCAGTGATCAAAACTATCCTCAAGGGAAAAAAAATGCAAAAAGGCAAAATGGTTGTCTGAGAGGACCTTACAAATACCTAAGAAAAGAAGAGAAGCAAAAGGCAAAGGAGAAAAGGAAAGATATACCCATTTGAATTCAGAGTTCCAAAGAATAGCAAGGAGAGATAAGAAAGCCTTCCTCAGTGATCAATGTATAGAAGGAGAGGAAACCAGTTGAATGGGAAAGACTAGTGATCTCTTCAAGAAAATTAGAGATGCCAAGGGAACACTTCATGCAAAGGTGTGCAGAATATAGGACAGAAGTGGTATGGCTTTAACAGAAGCAGAAGATTTTAAGAAGAGGTGGCAAGTATACACAGAAGAACTATACAAAAAATTCTTCATGACCCAGATAACCGAGATGGTGTGATTACTCACCTAGAGTCAGACAACCTGGAATGTGAAGTCAAGTGGACCTTATAAAGCATCCCTACGAACAAAGCTAGTGGAGGTGATGGAATCCTTGTTGAACTATTTCAAATCCTAAAGGATGACACTGTGAAAATTCAGTTCAGTTCAGTTCAGTCACTCAGTCATGTCCAGCACTTTGTGACCCCATGGACTGCAGCACGCCAGGCTTCCCTGTCCATCACCACTCCCAGAGTTTACTCAAACTCTTGTCCATTGAGTATGTGATGCTGTCCAACCAACTCATTCTCTATCGTCCCCTTCTCCTCCTGCCGTCAATCTTTCCCAGCATTGGGGTCTTTTCCAATGAGTCAGCTCTTAACATCAGGTGGCCAAATTATTGGAGCTTCAGCTTCAGCATGAGCCCTTCCAATGAATATTCAGGACTGATTTCCTTTAGGATGGACTGCTTGGATCTCCTTGCAGTCCTTGGGACTCTCAAGAGTCCTACACCACAATTCAAAAGCATCAATTCTTAGGTGCTCATCTTTCTTTCTTTTTAAATTTATTTATCTTAATTGGAGGCTAATTACTTTACAATATTGTAGTGTTTTTTGCCATACATTGACATGAATCAGCCATGGGTGTATATGTGTTCCCCATCCTGCACCTCCTTCCCACCTCCCTCCCCATCCCATCCCTCTGGGTCATCCCAGTGCACCAGCCCTGAGCACCCTGTAGTCCAACTGTTATATCCATACATGACTACTGGAAAAACCATAGTTTTGACTAGATGGACATTATTTGCAAAGTAATGTCTCTGCTTTTTAATATGCTGTCTAGGTTGGTCATAACTTTTCTTCAAAGAGTAAGCATCTTTTAATTTCTTGGCTGCAGTCACCATATGCAGTGATTTTGGAACCCCCAACATAGTCTGACATTGTTTCCACTGTTTCTCCATCTATTTGCCATGAAATGTTGGGACCGGATGCCATGATCTTAGTTTTCTGGATGTTGACTTTTAAGCCAACTTTTTCACTCTCCTCTTTCTCTTTCATCAAGAGGCTTTTTAGTTCTTCTTCATGTTCTGCCATAAGGGTAGTATCATCTGCATATCTGAGGTTATTGATATTTCTTCTGGCAATCTTCACTCTAGCTTGTGCTTCTTCCAGCCCAGCATTTCTCATGATGTGCCCTGCATATAAGTTAAATAAGCAGGGTGACAATATACAGCCTTGACATACTCCTTTCCTCATTTGGAGCTGGTCTGTTGTTCCATGTCCAGTTCTAACTGTTGCTTCTTGACCTGCATACAGATTTCTCAAGAGGCAGGTCAGATGGTCTGGTATTCTCATCTCTCTCAGAATTTTCCAGTTTGTCATGATCACACAGTCAAAGGCTTTGGCATAGTAAATAAAGCAGAAATAGATGTTTTTCTGGAACTCTCTTGTTTTTTTGATGTTCCAACGGATGTTGGCAATTTTCTTTCTGGTTCCTCTGCCTTTTCTAAATCCAGCTTGACCCTCTGGAGGTTCACGGTTCACATACTGTTGAAGCTTGGCTTGGAGAATTTTGAGCATTACTTTACTAGCATGTGAGATGAATGCAATTGTGTGGTAGTTTGAGCATTCTTTGGCATTACCTTTCTTTGGGATTGGAATGAACACTCACCTTTTCCAGTCCTATGGCCACTGCTGAGCTTTCCAAATTTGCTGGCATACTGAGTGCAGCACTTTCACAACATCATGTTTTAAGATTTGAAATAGCTCAGGTGGAATTCCATCACCTCCACTAGCTTTGTTTGTAGTGATGCTTCCTAAGGCCCACTTGACTTCGCATTCCAAGATGCCTGGCTCAGGGTGAGTGATTATACCATCATGATTATCTGTGTCTGAAGATCTTTTTTATATAGCTCTTCTGTGTATTCTTGCCACCTCTTCTTAATGTCTTCTGCTTCTGTTAGGTCCGTACCATTTCTGTCCTTCATTGTGCCCATCTTTGCATGAAATGTTCCATTGGTATCTCTAATTTTGAAAACTCAGCAGTGGACTCAGGGCTGGAAAAAGTCAGTTTTCATTCCAGTCCAAAAGAAGAGCAATGCCAGTGTTCAAACTACCACACTTTTGCATTCATTTCACATGTTAGCAATGTAATGGTCAAATTCTCCCAGCCAGCCTTCAACAGTACATGAACTGAGAAATTCCAGATGTTCAAACTGGATTTAGAAAAGGCAGAGCAGCCAGAGATCAAATTGCTGACATCCATTGCATCATGGGGAAAGCAAGAGAATTCCAGAAAAACATCTACTTCTGCTTCATTAACTCTGCTATAACCTTTGACTCTGTGGATCACAACAAACAGTGGGAAATTATTCAAAGGATAGGAACACCAGACCACCTTACCTACCTCCTGAGATATCTGTCTGCAGGTCAAGAAGCAACATTTAGAACCAGACATGGTACAACAGACTGGTTCCAAATTGGGAAAGGAGTACTCAAGGCTATATATTTTTGCCCTGCTTATTTAACTTATATGCAGAGTACATCATGCAAAATGCCAGACTGAATGAAATCCAACCTGGAATTATGATTGCCAGGAGAAATATCAATACCCTCAGATATGCAGATGATAACACCATTATGGTGAAAATCATAGAGAAACTAAAGAGCTTCTTGATGAGGGTGAAAGAGTGAAAAAGCTGGCTTAAATCTCAGCATTCATAAAACTAAGACTGTGGCATCCATTCCCATCACCTCATGGGAAATAGATGGGGAAACAATGGAAATAGTGACTGACTTTATTTTCTTGGAGTCCAAAATCACTGCAGATGGTGACTAGTCACAAAATTAAAAGACACTTTCTGCTTGTAAGCAAAGCAATGGCAAACCTACACAAAGTATTAAAAAGCAGAGATATTACTTTGCTGACAAAAGTGGTATAGTTAAACCTATGGTTTTTCCATAGTCACGTATTGATGTGAGAGTTGGATCATTAAGAAGGTTGAATGCCAAAGAATTGATGCTTTTGAGTTATGGTGTTGAAGAAGACTCTTGAGATTCATTTGGAGAGTAAGGAGCCAAACCAGTCAATCCTAAAGGAAATAAATTCTGAATATTCATTAGAATGGCTGTTGCTGAAGCTAAAGCGCTAATACTTTGGTCACCTGATGCAAAGAGCTGACTCATTAGAAAAGACCCTGATGCTGGGAAAGACTGAACTAGGAGGAGAATGGAATGAGAGAGGATTAGATGGTTGGTTGGCATCACTGACTCAATGGCCATGAGTTTGAGCAATCTCTGGGATATGGTGAAGGACAGGGAAGTCTGGCATGCTGCAGTCCATGGGGTTACAAAGAGTTGGACACTACTGAGTGACTGAACAACAAGAGAATTGTATTTTATGTTGTGGATATAGAGCTAAAATTTCTTCATAGTTTAAATTGCTTTAAATAGATTAAGGATCTGGATAAACTCAAGAGATACTTATTTTCTTGTTTGTGTGAAATTGCAATTAAATATTATGACTCATAGCTCTACTAGTTCATTAAACATCTGTAGTGAAAAATTCACTTATAATCTATGTCAGCTTGCCATTGCACAAAATTTCTTTGTATCCAGGAATTCAGTCAACTGCTGATCTAATAATATTGTCATATTTACTATAGAAAAAAACCCATGTATAAGTGAATTTGTGCAGTTCAACCCTATGTTGTTCAAGGCTCAACAATACATATGTACATTTATTATACTTGTCATCATATACATATTTATATGTATATAAGATGTTTATCACCAGGCTCCTCAGTCCATGGAATTTTCCAGGCAAGATTACTGGAGTGGGTTGTCATTTCCTTCTCCAGCAGATCTTCCCAACCCAGGGATTGAACCCAGGTCTCCCATACAGCAGGCAGGCGCTTTACCGTCTGAGCCACCAGGGAGATCCTAAAGAGATATAAAGCTTACATTAATTCTAGTTAGATCATCATCTCTCTCTCCTTGGGATCTTGGTATCTTCTTTTACAGTGATTCTTCCTTCAGTGATTATGTTTCTCAAAGAATAATATAAGTAATGTAGTAAGAAGGCTATGTAGTGGAAAATATCCTAATGGTGTGCATATGTGAGAAGGCTTACTGTTACCTTCATACTTAAGTAAAAACTTGACCTTTAGAATCTCTTGTCAGCACTTCACTGAGAAAACTGGAAAAGAAGATGGGACTAGTTTCTAGTTGCCAGATCTGTCAGCCCTTTGGGGATGGTAGGAGGGGGTGAAGGTCATCTCAGCAGGACAGCTCTTTTGGTGGGGGATTTAGCTTCTGTTATTTACAATACTTGTGACTGTTGTCATTTCTGTTGCTACGACAGCTCTACATCCTTATGAAGCACCGCTGTGCTTCCCTTTCCCACTCATTTCTTTAGTTATAAGTTTAAGGATTGTGAGGCACCAACTACTTCAACTTTCTCATGCTCAGTGGGCAAATATCCTCTAAATGAGATGTTTACCTTGTATTTCACTTACCATGGGTCACTATTCTTGTCTCTAGTGTTTGATTATGTAAGATAGGACCTTGGGGAAAAAAGTCAACCCCCATATATTCTCTGCTGAACTCTGCTATGTCATGGTGAATTTGGGAATGATGAGTTTCCTGTTCACTTTGAGTTCTCTTTACATTCCATGCCATTTACACTGAATTTGGCAGAAAGTTGTAGTAGTTGGCATACAGATAAAACTAATTCAAACACTGATGCAAAATTTTCATTAAAAAAAATTGTTTTGCAAATGACATAATTGCTTCTTTCGAGAAAAACCTTCCCCTCCAATATTTAAAAGCTATATTTAACTCATTTGTGGGAAATTTCTTCTGCAATCTCAGAAATTAGAAGAAAATTTATATTGTTTCACTAATTAGCTAGGTAAGCATTCATTTATTAGCATTTCGATTAATTTACCACTCTATAGCTGTCTTACTCAATACAATATTAAAACTTCCATGTAGAAAGTGTAAATAAGCTTATGAGATGGTTGCACAAGGACTCCTAAATGACCTAATTGTCCACATGAAGATATTTTATGTGAATAAATGGCTAGAACATTGTATGAGTTTTCTAGCAGTATTATAGAAAGCTGTCAAGGGCCTAACAGCTTAAACAACACAAATTTATCACTGTATGATTTCCAGTGATTCTGCAGATCAGAGGTCCAGCATGAGTCTCACTCAGTTAAATCCAGGTGCTGTCAAGGTTAGTGTCTTCTCTGGAGACTCCAGGCAAGGATCTGTTTTTTGCCTTGTCTAGTTTCTAGAGACTGCCTGCATTCCCTAGTTCATGTCCTCTTCCTACAACTTCAAAGCCAGAAGTGTAGAGTCTCTCTGATCCTGCTTTCATTATCACATCTCTTTCTCTGAGGACAGCCAGGAAGGATTCCTCAAATTTGAGAGGACTCATGTGGTTAGGTTGGTTTCATCTAGCTAATCCAGGATAAGCTCCCCTATGCAAAATCTTCAAATTAACCACATTTTTAAAGTCCCTTTTGCCATGTAAGGCAACATATTTACATGTTTCAGGTACTGGGATGTTGATAAGGATGAAATTCTATACAAAAACAAGAAAAAACTTTAAAAAACACCTCTTGATCAATCTGCCTTTTAAACCTTAGTATAAATAGATGTCAGATCATTTTCTGAGACAACGTTTTAAGTTGGAATTTATGAAATGCTATTTTCTCCCCAACCCGAGAAGGTGGGGTCTTTGGGCACAGGTAACATGTTGCTCAGGAGAAGGCAATGGCAACCCACTCCAATACTCTTGCTTGGAAAATCCCACTGACAGAGGAGCCTGGTAGGCTGTAGTCCATGAGGTCGCTGAGGGTCGGACATGACTGAGCAACTTCACTTTCACTTTTCACTTTCATGCATTGGAGAAGGAAATAGCAACCCACTCCAGTGTTCTTGCCTGGAGAATTCCAGGGATGGGGGAGCCTGGTGGGCTGCCATCTATGGGGTCGTACAGAGTCAGACACGACTGAAGCGAGTTAGCAGCAGCAGCAGCAGCAGCAGCAGCAGCAGCAGCAGCAGCAGCAACATGTTGCTCAGGAAACCTATAGTAATGTTTCAGAGTCATTTTGTAGGTAATCTAGTCCCTCAACAGGATGTACACTATTTGAGGATATTTAAAATGGTGCATTGCTCATTATGAGAAACACTGATATTTAGAATTTCATATAAATGTTTGTTATACCATACAACATAAGACTTGTCACGTTGTGTCGACTCTGATGGGGTTGAGCATGTCTTGGTTCTCCCGAAAGACTTCCTAGGCAAATAAGTCCTGGGAGCTTCACCAGCAGCCCTGTTGGATGCACTGATTGCCGCACATGTGATATCAATTGAGTCCATAGTCTGCCCTTATGTGTCAGCTGCTGTGATTGTATTTCCTACACAGGCACCCTTCCAGTTGGTAGCCAGATTGAGGGGAGTGTCTCTCTATCTTCAAGCACTCTCTAGATGATTAACCCTTTTTCAATTCCTCCCCGCAAAGCTCTGGGGAAAGCTGAAGGACGCACATGCCCTTAAAGCCCTTGTTTATTATTCCATATCTTTGCTGCTCTCTTCCTACAACCTCACCACGTGTGCCAAACGTCAGGCAGATGTGCTCATTTTGCTGCTTGTTTATTTTTCTTGAAGTGGTTCGAACAGCAGATGTTCCACTAAGTGTTTTCTCCTTCGTCTCTACAATTCTGCTATAAAATAGAAACTGTACATGCGCTATTGCCCTTCATATTTTCAAAGAGAAAAGTCTTCACAGTCCCCTTTATACCTCAGTGGAAACTACCGTTTCCCCCTGGGCACAGATGTAACCTATTTGTAGAGTGTGTCCCATCCTGCTTATTTCATCAGCATTTTCCTCCATTTCCAGGTGCCTTTTTCTGCAGCCTGATTTCTGAATAATTCTTTAATTTCAGATTTCTCTGCTTTTTCTAACCCAGCAGCCTGGTTGACAGAAGAGTTTTGTCGTATCTGTCCTTGTCATCCTAGCACGATTCTTAGTCCTTCACACTCATCAGCCAGCTTAAATTTTTTTTAAAAAATATTATTTTGTACTGGAGTATAGCTGATTAGGCCTTCTCTGGTGGCTCAGACAGTAAAGAATGCACCTGCAGTGCGAGAGACCCTGGTTCGATCCCTGGGTCAGAAAGATCCCCTGGAGAAGGGAATGGATACCCACTCCAGTATTCTTGCCTGGAGAAAGAAGTCCATGGACAGAGGAGCTTGGAAAGCTCTAGTCCATGCGGTCACAAAGACTCAGATATGACTGAATAACTAAAACTTTCACTTTTTTTCATAGCTGATTAACAAACAATGTCATGATAGTTTCAGGTGGACAGCAAAGGGACTCAGACATACATATACATGTATACATTTACCCCAAACTCCCAACCTGTCCAGGCTGCCACATAACATTGAGCAGAGTTTTACATCCTCTACAGTAGTTCCTTATTGGTTATCTATAATTAAATATAGCAGTGTGTACATGTCCATTAACTAGCTTTTGAAACTGATATCACAGGGTCAGATACCAATGAAAAGGAAAAGCTCATTATGTTAAGTGAACATTTCTGCTAATATTATTATAGTAATATCACAATGCTCTGCTTAGTCACTTAGTCGTGTCTGACTGTGACCCTGTGGACAGACCCCCCTGCCAGGTTCCTCTGTAGTTGTGGTTTAAATGACTGTGCTGTGCTTAGTTGCTCAGTGGTGTCTGGCTCTTTGTGACTCCACGGACTAGCCTGCCAGGCTCCTCTATCCATGGGAATTCTCCAGGCCTGAATACTGAAGTGGGTTGCCTTGCCCTTCTCCAGGGAATCTTCCCAACCCAGGGATTGAACCCAGGCCTCCCTCATTGCAGTGGGTTCTTTCCTTTCTGAGCCACCAGGGAAGCCCAAGAATACTGGAGTGAGTAGCCTATTGCTTTTCCAGGGAAACTTCCCAACACAGGGATCAAACTGGGGTTCCTGCATTGCAGGTGGATTCTTTACCAGCTGAGCTACCTGGGAAGCCTTAAGTGATCATATGCTTACAGTTTATGGACAATTTTAATAATATCAGATCCATGAAATGTTAAGTTATTAAAATGCATTTACTCAATTATTGTACCAATATTTCATGAGAGGGTGAAGCTCTCAAGTTGAAGAGTCAAAGAGAGCCAAGGATGAAAAGTGTATGTCAAGCATAGCTCATGTTAAAGTTAGGCAGAGATCTAAACAGTGAATAATGCTTTAGTATTCTCAAACTTCAAATATTTCACAGAACATACTTATACTTATTTATGTGAAATACAGATTTACCTGAGAGTCCTATATTTTATTGGGCAATCCTACCCCCCGTTTGTGGAAAGAGGTGAAAATGGAGGAAGAAGGTCTGGTGTGTTCAGCTGAGTATATGGACTGCCATTAGCATTACAGTAAAAGCAAATGCTGATTTGGGGCATCCAATTTTTTGTTTTTGTTTTGCTTTTTTAAAAAATCTGGCAACCCTACATGAGGAGGATTCTCCTTAGGTCATTGCTTCTTATCTGTATTAAAAGCACTACTGAAATCCCTTTGAAACTGTGCTCATGAGCAGAAAACAAGGACCCAGATGAGTATGGCGTTAAACCACCTCATGAAAAGCGTTTGGTTCATCTGCAATTCCTTAAATTTTCTAAAGTGATTCTTGTGCACACAAGCTTTGGAAAACTGGCATGTGAACAAATAAGTTCATATTTTCAAGCTTATTATCCCCATTAACCTTCACAAGAACCACATGTGATAAATACAATTGCTATTACCACTTTACAGGTGAGAAAACTAAGGCAAAGGTATTTTGAATTGTTTATCTTCCCTAGAGCTGGCCTTCAAGTCCAGGTTTTAATGTTGGATTATATACTCATAAACACTATGCTATTCTGTTTCCAATTAATGTAACTGAAAATATAATATTCAAAATCATATACAAAGACCAGAAATCATTTCTCTTTCTTCTACCTCAAAAATTGCTCCAGTATATCACCTAAATTCATCTACCAACCTAAGCCAGGTGACATAATATGCCAAATTATAATAAATACACTAGAACATGTTTCAAATTGGTCTTTATGAAGAAAGTCTTTTGTTTCCACAGGTAGATTAAATTGCAATGTAAGTTCAAATTAACTCCCTACCCTTGTTTCTTCTTATATTGTCAATTTCCATGCAGAAGGTCTATGTTTGGACTGTATTGAGTGTTGCTTCTTCAGTAATAGGTGATTATTTTAATGGCAAATCACTCATTACTCTCACATTTCTGAATTTTCAGAGTCAACAAGACACATATATACAAATATCAGAGCATTAGCTTGGTGCTCACAGAAATTCTAAAATTTGATCAGGTCTCAGATTAGTTGCTTAACAGGTCTCTTGAGGATATATCAGTCATTATTATGTTTAAAAGTTTTTATTTTCCCTTTGTCTTCTTTCTCGCATTTCAGTGCTGGATTGATGTGGGCTCTAGATAGGGAAAAGTCTTGATTCTTCGATTGTGAGAGATGCTGTCTTTGAAAAGACAGCTTCCCTGTCCTGATATTCTTGCTTTAAAAAGTCACAAAGAATTCATTTGAATCAGTTCTGATGAGATGGATGAAACTGGAGCCGATTATACAGAGTGAAGTAAGCCAGAAAGAAAAACACCAATACAGTATGCTAACACATATATATGGAATTTAGAATGATGGCAATGACGACTCTGTATGCAAGACAGGAAAAAAGACACAGATGTGTATAACGGACTTTTGGACTCAGAGGGAGAGGGAGAGGATGGGATGATTTGGGAGAATGGCATTCTAACATGTATACTATCATGTAAGAATTGAATCGCTAGTCTATGTCTGACGCAGGATACAGCATGCTTGGGGCTGGTGCATGGGGATGACCCACAGAGGTGTTATGGGGAGGGAGGTGGGAGGGGGGTTCATGTTTGGGAATGCCTGTAAGAATTAAAGATTTTAAAATTAAAAAAAAAAAGTCACAAAGACTTTTGTATCCCAAACTTTCTAATGGCTACTCCTCAAGTTGTCAACTTTAGTCAAGTGCTTTTCTAAAAGCCATGTCCAGCCTTGGCTTTGGAAATTTGCTACTCCAAAGACAGCACAAGTGTGTCATCCTAATCTCATTTTTCTACTATAGCATACCCCTTTATTTATTTATTTATTTTTCCTGGGTAAACATGTCAGCCATTAGTCCCAAGAGAGAAGTAGAACTTTGAATTTTAAACACAGTGTCACCTATTGTTGCCTGGATCATCCAAGCCAGATCTCTTAGTGAAGCTCTGCAAGGCAATGCTTTTATGTTTCAGGAAATAAAGTCCTAGCTCCATCAAAGCTTTCTCTCCATGTAGGACTCTGCCTGCATAGCAGCTGCCTTGCAATCCAAAACCCCATTTAAGTCTGCTTCCAATCCTAAAATTGAATATTCCTTCCCAGATCAGAATCCATCTTCTAATTTCTTCAACCCTACATGAGATCGTGTCTGCAAGAAATGCAGTCAGTTGCAATAGCAGTTGGAATTCCAGGAGGAACTTTTCCAGTCTCAAAACAAATATTTCATTCTCATGAAGGCAAGATACTTTTATGGGCATGTCAGATATTTCTCAAGGAAAATGTTTTGTCGACAGATTGAGATGTTATTACCAGTTGTTCAGGTAGGGGTTAGCCTCCCAGTTCCCAGTCTATTTCATATATTCTTAACCTGCTGAGCCATGCAAGACTATATTTGGCTGGGGAGATAATTGAATTACATCTGAAACTGAAAATACAATTAATTAAAATAGCATTACCAATTAATTATAATATCATATATATTAATAGCACTGCTGCTGCTATTGCTGCTAAGTCGCTTCAGTCGTGTCCGACTCTGAGCGACCCCATAGACAGCAGCCCACCAGGCTCCTCTGTCCATGGGATTTTCCAGGCAAGAACACTGGAGTGGGTTGCCATTTATGTATGTTAATATATATTAATATTCCATTTTGAAACTGGAGCTTTATTATTCAGAATTACAAAGAATTTTTATACTTGTTGGTAAAAATGACAGATAAAACACTGATACTAACTTTGAGTTTCTCCTGAATTCCCATATAATATCAACAAAGGGATTTTATTGAAGTCATATTCTCATAAAAGACAAGGAAAGAAATTAACAACATTCAGAAGCTGAAAACAGAAAGGCAAAAGATCCCTGACCTTGTATATAAAGCCAAACTGGAAAAAACCCAGAAATCACCAAAAGCCCCAGAAGTTATCGGCAATAGGTCCTCTGGAAGTTAGACTGAAGATGAGGTTAAAAAGAGAAAGATTTCAATCTGCAGCAAAACTGGAAGAAAAACATTAGGAAAAGTTTTTAGGAATATAAGGAAAAGAAAAAGAAGATATTAGAGCAAGTAATGATCTTGGCTTTTAGTATTAATACTGGGTACTCTGACAATAAAAATATCCCCGCCTCAACTCTGTGCAGCTGGAGGACTGCCCCTTCCTCATCCAGGCCGAAGAGGGTAAACCAGAACATGACTACAGAAAGCACTGTTCACAGTAACTATGTGTGCATAAAAGAAAGTAATTGAGTATTAAATTCTGAGACAACCAACCCTCTTCTCCCACCCATGTTCACAATATTATTGGCTAGATCAATACCCTCTTGGCAGGAAACTAGATAGATCCTCTCTGAGGAATCTGATTAGTGCAGAGAAAGATTTAGGAAACAGATATCAGAAAGGCCACCATAAAACAGCACAGATATATGATTTTCAGAGAAACTCATATCTCAATCCACATTTATAGTGCTGCAATGAGCTTTCTAAACAGAAACAAAACAAGTGAGGATCAACAAGAATATAAGGAATACCTCTAACATGAAATTTAGAGACCAAAATAGACAATAAGGAAATAGGAAATTGGAGAAAACCAAGATGGGAGAAAAAATTCAAAATTTATTATACTATTAATAAAATACAAAATTTATTGTAATACGAATATAATATAAAGCAAAGTGAAGAGGAATTAAAGAGCCTCTTGATGAAAGTGAAAGAGGAGAGTGAAAAAGCTCAACATTCAAGAAACTAAGATCATGGCATCCAATCCCATCACTTCATGTCAAATAGATGGGGAAACAATGGAAACAGTGACAGACTTCATTTTCTTGGGCTCCAAAATCATTTCAGATGGTGACTGCAGCCATGAAATTTAAGAACTTGCTCCTTGGAAGAAAAGCTATGACAAATCTAGACAGCATATGAAAAAGCAGAGAATTACTTTGCCAACAAAGATCCATAGAGTCAAACCTATGGTTTTTCCAGTAGTCATGTATGGATGTGAGAGTTGGACCATAAAGAAGACTGAGTGCCAAAGAATTGATGCTTTTGGACTATGGTGTTGGAGAAGACTCTTGAGAGTCCCTTGGATTGCAATGAGATCCTACCAGTCCATCCTAAAGGAAATCAGTCCTGAATATTTATTGGAAGGACTGATGCTAAAGCTGAAGCTCCAAAAATTTGGCCACCTAGTGTGCAGAGCTGTCTCTTCAATAATGGGAAAGATTGAAGGCAGGAGGAGAAGGGGATGACAGAGGATGAGATGGTTGGATGGCATCACTGACTCAATGGACATGAGTTTGAACAGGCTCTGGGAGAGAGTGAAGGACAGAGAAGCCTGGTGTGCTGCAAGTTCACGGGGTCGCAGAGTCAGACACGACTGAGCAACTGAATAACAATAAATATAAATTAAGCAAAATATATTTATATGTATACACCTATATATAAACTGTAGCTTATATAAACATATAAAATTAAATGTATGAAATATTTTGTAAAAGAAAAAGATAAATGAAAAATTACCATGAAAAATGGGTATTTGGCACTCAAATTCAGAGCTTGAGGGTATTAGAGAGCTTAACAAAGTGCAGCTTAATTACCCCTTTAATCTTGTTTAAGATGAGGAGAGTTAATTTCCTCCTTTGGGTTCCTCATTTGTAATATAGGGATAATAGAATATACCACTTATCATTATTTTTTAATTAAATGAGAAATGAATGTGAAAGTCTAAGGATGCCTTTTGTTGCATAGGAGATAGCTTTTATAGTTATTTTTTTTATTATTGTTACTGCTATTAATTTTATAAAGCAAAAGTAAAATTAATCAACTTATCATTGCCAGTATAAAAATCAATGCCACTTATAAATATCTTTATATTCCTAACTACAAATGAAAAATCATGGACTCTTCTAGTTTAGAGATATGAGCGTTCTGAGGCCAGGAGATGGTCTACTCACTTCCATCAGTTAATGGTATTAGATTGAATTCATTAATCTTCAGAGCAGGAAAGGTTGGAGAACACAAAGAATATATGTACAAGATTTAAAGAACATGTAGAATATAGGAGGGAGCCCCCATACTTCAGAGAGCTCAGGCTTGGCCTCCCTGACCCTGCTTTCACTCTACACCCATCTTCAGAGCATAGTGGGCGTTCAGAAGTGCACATTTTGGGAGCATTCAGTCCCTCACTGGAGTCTTCTGTTCCATCAGATCTACATCAGGTGCTTTGTGACACAGTCACAGTATAAACTGAATGAGGTGATACACACTCATTCAATGGGTTGAAGCACAACAGTTCTGATCAGTATTGAGAACACAGCAACAACAACAACAACAAAAGTAAAACTAAAAGGAAATATTCTAATGTAGCGGAATCAGAAATAACTGTCTAAAGCACAGCTATAGCTACAGCCAAATGAACTCTCCTTGAGTTAAGGTGATAGTATTCCCCTGCTGGAATTGTTACCAGCTTTGGCTGACCCCCAGTTTATCCCATGCTGTTTTGCTACATTAGCCTGCTGCTACTATCTCCTGCACACCTGATGTAGCAGTCTTGGAGAAGTAAAATTACTTGACACTATTTGATAAAAATAAAGCAAACTGTTCCTTTTCTCAATGTTTCAGGATGTGAAACCAGGCCAGTTTTAAACTGATCTGCTTTATTATTTGTTCTCTTTCCTACTCTTTATGTCCATATTGTAAAAGATCAATACATATTTATATGTTGATGGATATATATATACACATGTTGATGGATGTATGTCTATATGTTTATAGATATGTTTCATAAACATTTACATTATGGCAAATAGGTGGGGAAACAATGGAAACAGTGACAGACTTTATTTTCTTAGGCTCCAAAAATCACTGCAGATGGTGAATGCAGCCATGAAATTAAAGGACATTTACTCCTTGGAAGAAAAGCTATGACCAACTTAGACAGCGTATTAAAAAGCAGAGACTTGACTTTACCGCCAAAGGTCCATCTAGTCAAAGCTATGGTTTTTCCAGTAGTCATGTATGGATGTGAGAACTGGACCATAAAGTAAGCTGAATGCCTAAGAATTGATGCTTTTGAACTGTGGTATTGGAGAAGACTCTTGAGAGTCCCTTGGACTGCAAGGAGATCAAATTAGTCCGTCATAAAGGAAATCAGTCCTGAATATTCATTGGAAGGACTGCTGCTGAAGCTGAAGCTCCAGTACTTTGGCCACTTGATGCAAAGACCATATTGGAAAAGACCCTGATGCTGGGAAAGATTGAAGGCAAGAAGAGAAGGTGATGACAGAGGATGAGATGGTTGGATAGCATCACCAACTTGATGGACATGAGTTTGAGCAAGCTCTGGGTGTTGGTGATATACAGGAAAGCCTGGTGTGCTGCAGTCCATGGGGTTGCAAAGAGTTGGATATGACTGAGTGACTGAACTGAACTGATAGTGTGTCTCTCTTATAGTTCACAATTTGTAAGATATCTTGGCAATTTTATATTTCTCTACTTTTTATGTGGTTAGCACATACAGTGGGGATTTTAAAGGTAAAAGAAAAATTGTTATAGACAATCAGAGTTACTGATTATTGCAGTTATTGGCAAACATGAAGTAAAATAGATGTTTATTCAGAAATAAAGAAGAAAAATCACAAAATAATTTAAAGGCTATTAGTAATTTGGTCCCAAATGACATCACCATAGCCAGATGGCAGACCCTAATGAAAAAGACTTTTAAAAGCTCTCTATGAGGCATTTACAGGTGACACAGCATCCCAGAACTGAGGCAGTCAAGGTTTTAATATTAAAGGACAGTGCAATTCAGTGTTAAGACAAAGTAAGAACTAATGAGGCGAATGGAGTATTTTCAGATAAAACCTGCAAAAGCTTTGGTCATGCATCTTTGCATTGCTGCAGGGTCTACAGACGCAGAAAAAACAACCAGGCAGCAGACTCAGACGCCTTCTACAGTTGTGCTCATCAACTCTTGGAGAGAATACAGACTCACTACCTAATGAGAGCAATTTCCAGTCAGTCTAGCAAAAGACATGACCTGTTCTGGGTTTCCTGGAGGTTATAAGAACATTGACTAATTTACTGAGCCACTATAATAAGATAACCAGATGGAGAAGCTAATGGGCTGAGACAACGA
This sequence comes from Ovis aries, assembly GCF_016772045.2. NCBI lineage: Eukaryota > Metazoa > Chordata > Mammalia > Artiodactyla > Bovidae > Ovis > Ovis aries. Next base: position 47,183,722 of record NC_056056.1, read on the forward strand.
CAGTTAAATATTATTTGCCAACATCAGTACAGTGGAAAGTGGAGTATATCATAGGCCAGTACTTACCTTTTAATTAAAATAATACTGTTTTCAGCATTATTTTAATATAGTAGTTAGGCAGCAGGGACTCAGACTATTAGTCTTATTATTTTTTTAAGCCTCTTTTGGGATGACTAAGCAAAGTCAGACAACCTGAATGTCATAGTATTTTGATCCAGCTGTTTAAAGTCTATTTTGTTGCTTGTTTGACCCTATTAAGTTAATATTTTAAAGAATAGGAAACAGTATAGCAATATTCACAAAGGTCAAAAATCTTAGAATTGAAAATAAAAATTTTAAGGAGTCATTTAGCACTCATCTCTACATTCTTTGAGAACCTTCCAAGAGTTATTCAATAAATCATTGAAATTTAAAATATCCTCTTAAGTTTCTAAGTACTTCTATTTGGAGAAGGCAATGGCACCCCACTCCAGTACTCTTGCCTGGAAAATCCCATGGACAGAGGAGCCTGGAAGGCTGCAGTCCATGGGGTCGCTGAGGGTCCGACAGGACTGAGCGACTTCACTTTCACTTTCATGCATCGGAGAAGGAAATGGCAACCCACTCCAGTGTTCTTGCCTGGAGAATCCCAGGGACGGGGGAGCCTGGTGGGCTGCTGTCTCTGGGGTCACACAGAGTCGGACACGATTGAAGTGACTTAGCAGCAGCAGCATTCTGTTTATTGGAGGCTCAGGTGGTAGCAAATTAATCTAGAATTCAGGAGACTGGGCTTGATCCCTGGGTCAGGAAGGTCCCCTGGAGAAGGGAATGGCTACCCACACCAGTTTTTTTGCTTGGAGAATTCCACGGACAGAGGAGCCTGGAACGCTATAGACCATGGGATTGCAGAGTCAGACATGACTGAGAGACTAATTCTTTCATTTTTCAAGTTGTTTACTAAGCAAGACATGAAGGCAATGATTTAAGCAAATGCATTTCAGTGGCTCAACACTCTTATACAATCAATTCTATGATGAATATTACAAACAGTCTTGAAAAATCATTCTCATCATCTTATACCCAGAGTCTGATCAAATCTCACTAACCGTATATATCTCAAATATTCCTGTGTACCACAAAGCCTTGAAGGTACCTTTCTATCTCCTTCCCTTTATATAGCTTTTCTTTCATCTTTACCTATAATCTCACTTCAACTTTTAGCTTGAACAAATGTAACACATGCTATTCCAGTTTCCCCTTTGCTGACTTTTTCTATCTGCCATCATTTTTCCTCAGTGTGATTCATTCAGATTTATAAGTCATTCTGTCTCTCTGCCCTTACTTTTACCAGCTTTAGCCCTTTCTCTCAGTTAAGTTCAGTCGGTCCGTCATGTCTGACTCTTTGGGACCCCATGGACTGCAGCACAGCAGGCTTCCCTATCCATCACCAACTCCCGGAGCCTACTCAAACTCATGTCCATCGCATTGGAGATGCAATCCAATCATCTTATCATCTGTCGTCCCCTTCTCCTCCCACCTTCAATCTTTCCCAGCATCAGGGTCTTTTCAAAGGAGTCAGTTCTTTGCATCAGGTGGCCAAAGTATGAATTTCAGCTTCAGCATCAATCCTGCCACTGAATATTCAGGACTGATTTCTTTTAGGATGGACTGGTAGGATCTCCTTGCAGTCCAAGGGACTCTCAAGAGTCTTCTCCAACGCCACAGTCCAAAAGCATCAATTTTTAGGCACTCTTCTTTCTTTATAGTCCAACTCTCACATCCATACATGACTACTGGAAAAACCATAGCTTTGACTAGACAGACCTTTGTTGGCAAAGTAATGTCTCTGCTTTTTCATAGCTTTTCTTCAAAGGACCAAGCATCTTTAATTTCATGGCTGCAGTCACCGTCTGCAGTGATTCTGGAGCCCCCAAAAAACAAAGTGTGTCACTGTTTCCCCATCTATTTGCCATGAAGTGATGGGACCGTATGCCATGATCTTAGTTTTATGAATGTTGAGTTTTAAGGCAGCTTTTTCACTCTCCCTGTTCACTTTCATCAAGAGGCTCTTTAGCTCTTTTTTGCTTTTTGCCATAAGGGTGGTCATCTGTATAGCTGAAGTTATTGATATCTCTCCCAGCAATCTTGATTCCAGCTTGTGTTTCATCCAGTCTGGTTTTTTGCATGATGTACTCTGCATATAACTTAAATAAGCAGTTTGACAGTATATAGCCTTGACATACTCCTTTCCCGATTCGGAACCAGTCTGTTGTCCCATGTCCAGCTCCAACTCTTGCTTCTTGATCTGCATACAGATTTCTCAGGAGGCAGGTCAGGCAGTCTGGTTTTCCTATCTCTAAGAATTTTCCACAGTTTGTTGTGACCCACACAGTCAAAGGCTTTGGTGTAGTCAATAAAGCAGAAGCAGATGTTTTTCTGGAACTTTCTTGCCTTTTTTATGATCCAGTGGATGTTGGCAATTTGATCTCTGGTTCTTTTGCCTTTTCTAAATTCAGTTTGAATATCTGGAAGTTCTCAGTTCACATACTGATGAAGCTATTTTGGAGAAAATTGAGCATTACTTTGCTAGTGTGTGAGATAAGTGCAATTGTGCAGTAGTTTGAGAATTCTTTGGCATCTCCTTTCTTTGGGACTGGAACGAAATCTGATGTTTTCCAGTCCTGTGGCCACTGCTCAGTTTTCCAAATTTGCTGGCATATTGAGTGCAGCACTTTGACAGCATCATCTTTTTAGGATTTGAAATAGCTCAACTGGAATTCCATCACCTCCACTAGTTTTGTTTGTAGTGATGCTTCCTAAGGCCCACTTGACTTTGCATTCCAGGATGTCTGACTCTAGGTGAGTGATCACATCAGCTTGATTACCTGGTTCATGAAGATCTTTTTTGTATAGTACTTCTGTGTATTCTTGCCACCTCCTCTTAATATCTTCTGCACCTGTTAGGACCCTGCAGTTTCTGTCCTTATTGTGGCCATCGTTGCATGAAATGTTCCTTTGGTATCTCTAATTTTCTTGAAGAGACCTGTGGTCTTTCCCATCCTATAGTTTTCCTCTATTTTTTGCATTGATCATCGAGGAAGCCTTTCTTATTTCTCCTTGCTATTCTTTGGAACTCTGCATTCAAATGGGTATATCTTTCCGTTTCTCGTTTGCTATAGTTTCTCTTCTTTTCACAGCTATTTGTAAGGCTGCCTCAGACAACCATTTTGCCTTTTTGCATTTCTTTTTCTTGGGGATGGTCTTGATCAATGCTTGCTGTACAATGTCACAAACCTTCGTCCCTTTCTCTACCCATCAACTATCCTTTCATTTCTTGTTCTATTTTGTCTCTTCTTTTTCCCCTTTAGTCTTTTGAATTTACTGCTTGATCACTCTTGTTTCAGTACTTTTGCATGTTTTGAGTCATGGGATTGATTTTAATTTTAATTTTCTGGTTTAAACTTCAAACCACACACTGGAAAAACCAGTGATGATAAAGAGACAGACATGACTAAAAAATCTTTTTTCCTCTCTCTTTTTCTTTTTTTCTTCCCAGAGGTAGCTAGAATGTGGTAGAGCCAGTTTAAATTAACCTAACTTTAGCCAACTGGGGCTCCCCCAGCAGCTCATCTGTAAAGAATCTGTCTGCAGTGGAGGAACCACAGGGGACATGGGTTTGATCCCTGGGTAAGGAAGATACCGTGGAGGAGGGTGTGACAATCCACTCCAGCATTCTTGCCTGGAGAATCCTCATGGACAGAGGCGCCTGGCAGGCTGTAGTCCATTGGGTCACGAAGAATCAGTCAGATATGACTGAAGCAACTGAGCACACTTGCATGCAGCTTTAGCCAACTGAATAGTATTCATTAGAGTAAAAAGTATAATTAAAGAAAAATCATACTTTTAAAGACTTAATGTAAGTAGACTATTTTTTCTCTGTGCATTCATCCAGCATGGGAGTTTCCAGCTTGTGTTTCATCCATTCCAGGAGCTTGCATGCTGTATTGTGTGTGTAAGTTAAAGAAGCAGGGTGGCAATATACAGTCTTGATATACACCTTTCAAAAGTTTGAACTAGTCTGTTGTTGCACATATGATTCTAACTGTTGCTTCTTGACCTGCATAGAAGAAAGGTAAGGTGTTCTGGTATTCCCATTTCTTTGATGGTTTTCCACAGTTTGTTGTGATCCCCATCGTAATCAATGAAGCAGAAGTAGATGTTTTCTTTTTGGAATTCCCTTGCTTTTTCTATGATCCAGTGGAGGTTGGCAACTTGATCTCTGATTCCTCTGTCTTTTCTAAATCCAGCTTGTACACGTGAAAGTTCTCAGTTCACATACTGTTGAAGCCTAGCTTGAGGGATTTTGAGCATTACCTTGCTAGCATGTGAAGTGCAATTGTGCAGTAGTTTGAACATTCTTTGGCATTGCCCGTCTTTGGGATGAGAATGAAAACTGACCTTTTCTGGTGTGGCCACTGCTGAGTTGTTCAAATTTGCCAGCATATTGAGTGCAGCACTTTAACAGCATCATCTTTTAGGATTTGAAATAGCTCAACTGGAATTCCATCATCTCCACTAGCTTTGTTCATAGCAATGCTTTCTAAGGCCTCCTTGACTTTGCACTGCAGGATGTTTTGTTCTAGGTTAGTGATCACACCATCGTGCTTATCTGAGTCATGAAGATCATTTTTGTATAGTTCTTCTGTGTATTCTTGCCACCTCCTTTTAATATCTTTTCCTTTTGTTAGGTCCATACTATTTCTGTCCTTTTTTGTGCCCATATTTGCATGAAATGTTCCTTTGGTATCTCTGATTTTCTTGAAGAGATCTTTAGTCTTTCCCATTCTATTGTTTTCCTCTATTTCGTTGCATTGTTTACTTAAGAAGGCTTTCATTATCACTCCTTGCTATTCTTTGGAACTCTGCATTTAGATGGATATATCTTTCCTTTTCTTCTTTGCCTTTCTGTTCTCTTCTTTTCTCAGCTATTTATAAGGCCTCCTCAGACAGCCATTTTGCACTTTTGCATTTCTTTTTCTTGGGGATTGTGCTATGTTGTTCTGTGATAAGTCACTTCAGTCATGTGCAACACTTTATGACCCTATTTGCTATTGTAAAGAAACTATAATTATAAAAAAAGAGTTTAGGTGCAGTCTTGCCATAATTGGTATACTCAGGTGTTTCAATTTTAACCATTGTAGTGTGTGGTGGTAACTTACTATTGCTTTTTCATGTTTTTGATACATATGATATGAAGTATTTTTTCATTTGCTTATCTGCAATCAGTATATGTTCTTTGAGGGAATGTCTGTAGAGTTATTTTTGCCTATTTTTAGTCCTTATTACTTTCTTATCATTGAGTTTTAAAGAGTTCTTTGTAATTTTTGATATACATTATTTATGAGTTATTGTTGTGCAAACATTTTCTCCTGGTATATCTTTTGCCTTTTCATCCTCCAAAACACACCTTCTGCATATGAGAAATTTTTAATTTTAACGAAAGTTTTTTTTTTTCATTAATCATGTTTGGTGTTTTATCTAAAACTCGTCACCAAACCCTAATTCATTTTTTCATCTATAACTTGCTCTAGGAGATTTATAATTTGCATGCTACTTGCAGTCTTAGATCTATTTTTAGTTAATTGTTGTGAAAAGTGTCAGATGAACTTCTAGGTTTGGTTTTGTTAGTTTTTTTTTTTTTTTTTGCATGTAAAGGTTGGATTTTTCCAACATAATTTGTTTGTCAAAGATCAACTGATTGTGTTTTTGTGGGTCTATCTGTGCACTATTTTGTTCTATTATTCTGGTCTCTATGTCTATTATTTGTCAGTATGGCCCTGTCTTAACAATTGTAGCTTTGTAGTAAGTCTTGAAACTGGGTAGCATATATTCTACAACTTTGTTCTTCTTCAGTATTATGTTGGATATTCTAAGTTTTCTGTATTTCTCAATAAAATTTAGTATCAAGTTTGTCAGAATCTACAAAACAGTTTATTTAGATTTTGATGGGATTTCATTAAATCTATATATCAGAGTGGGTAGAGTTGAAATCTTAACACAATATGTCCTTTAATTTAGATCCCTATTAATTTATTTCCATCGTGTTTAATAGTTTTCCATATATATATATATCCTGTGCATATTATACTGTTTATATCTAACTATATCATTTGTATGATAATGAAATGGTATTATTTTTAATTTCAAATGTTATTTGTTTATTGCTGGCACATAAGAAAGTAGTTTTGTACATTGACATTGTATCCTAGAAACTTGCTGTATTTGCTTATTAGTTCTGGAATATTTTGTCAATTCTTTGAGATCCTGTACATAGCAACCATATTATCTGGGAATAAAAACAATCATAGTCCCTCCTTCTAACCTGTACATTTTGATTTTCTTTTCTTGTTTTGTTGTATTACCTAGGTCTTCTAGTACCATTTTGAATAGGAATAGTGAGAAAGCACACTTTGACTTGTTCGTTTTTCTGCTAGTGGATTTTAGATAGTGTATTGTAAAATTTATGTGCTAAACAAATACTAAAACTCAGTTGAAGAAAAGCACAAATCTGTGGTTTAGAAGAGGCAAAACTAAAAATAAAATCTTAGAAAGGTTAAATATAGAATAATGACTTTTAGAGAGCAAATGGTAGGTAATTAGGAGATATTTCAAACCAGAAAAAGACATAATTCACATCTTGCAGAGAGCAACTGATCCTTCTACTGCCTCTTCTAGAATCCCATGTTGCTCTGAAAGGAGAAGAAAAAAATTCAACTAAAATGATGGGAAACTTCTTCCAACACTCAGAACCATCTGTTTGAACATTTTGTGTGACCTGGTTCTATGAGAAAAATTTTAGAAAATTTGATGAGACTTTCTGCTGGGATAAGTGAATCTCAGTGAAATAATAGATACTATTAAAATATTTTATAATAAAAATATGATAAAAGAGAAAGCCTTCCTCAGTGATCAATGCAAAGAAATAGAGAAAAACAATAGAATGGGAAAGACTAGAGATCTCTTCAAGAAAATTAGAGATACAAGGGAATATTTCATGCAAAGATGGCCACAATAAGGACAGAAACTGTAGGGACCTAACAGAAGCAGAAGATATTAAGAAAAAGTGGCAAGAATATACAGAAGAACTATGCAAAAAGATCTTCATGACCAAAATAACCACTATGGTGTGATAACTCACCTAGAGCCAAACATTATGGAATGCAAAGTCAAGTGGGCCCTAGGAAACATCACTATGAACAAAGCTAGTGGAAGTGATGGAGTGCCACTTGTGCTATTTCATATCCTAAAATATGATGCTGTGAAAGTGCTGCACTCAATATGCCAGCAAATATGGATAACTGAGCAGTGGCCACAGGACTGGAAAACATCAGATTTCATTCCAATCCCAAAGAAAGGAAATGCCAAAGAATGCTCAAACTACTGCGCAATTGCACTTATCTCACATGCTAGCAAAGTAATGCTCAAATTTCTCCAAAATAGGCTTCAACAATATGTGAACTGAGAACTTCCAGATGTTCAAGTTGGATTTAGAAAGGTCAGAGGAAACAGAAATCAAATTGCCAACATTAACTGGATCATCAAAAAATAAGAGAGTTCCAGAAAAATATCTACTTCTGCTTTATTGACTACACCAAAGCCTTTGACTGTGTGGATCAAAACAAAATGGAAAATTCTTCAAGCAATGGGAATATCAGACCACCTGATATTCATTACCTAAGAAATTTGTATGCAGGTCAAGAAGCAACAGTTAGAACTGGACATGGAAAAATAGACTGGTTCCAAATTGGGAAAGGAGTATGTCAAGGCTGTATATCGTCACCTTGCTTATTTAACGTATATGCAGGGTTCAGTTCAGTCATACAGTCGTGTCCGACTCTTTGCAACCACATGAATTGCAGCAGGCCAGGCCTCTTTGTCCATCACCACCTCCCGGAGTTCACTCAAACTCATGTCCGTCGAGTCGGTGATGCCATCCAGCCATCTCATCCTCTGTCGTCCCCTTCTCTTCCTGCCGCCAATCCCTCCCAGTATCAGAGTCTTTTCCAATGAGTCAACTCTTCACATGAGGTGGCCAAAGTACTGGAGCTTCAGCTTTAGCATCATTCCTTCCAAAGAAATCCCAGGGCTGATCTCCTTCAGAATGGACTGGTTGGATCTCCTTGCAGTCGAAGGGGCTCTCAAGAGTCTTCTGCAACACCGCAGTTCAAAAGCATCAATTCTTCGGCACTCAGCCTTCTTCACAGTCCAACTCTCACATCCATACATGACCACAGGAAAAACCAGAGCCTTGACTAGACAGACCTTTGTTGGTAAAGCAATGTCTCTGCTTTTGAGTATGCTCTCTAGGTTGGTCATAACTTTCCTTCCAAGGAGTAAGCATCTTTTAATTTCATGGCTGCAGTCACCATCTGCAGTGATTTTGGAGCCCCCCAAAATAACATCTGACACTGTTTCCACTGTTTCCCATCTATTTCCCATGAAGTGATGGGACTGGATGCCATGATCTTCGTTTTCTGAATGTTGAGTTTTAAGCCAACTTTTTCACTCTCCTCTTTCACTTTCATCAAGAGGCTTTTTAGCTCCTCTTCACTTTCTGCCATAAGGGTGGTGTCATCTGCATATCTGAGGTTATTGACATTTCTCCCGGCAATCTTGATTCCAGCTTGTGTTTCTTCCAGCCCAGTGTTTCTCATGATGTACTCTGCATAGAAGTTATATAAGCAGGGTGACAATATACAGCCTTGACGTACTCCTTTTCCTATTTGGAACCAGTCTGTTGTTCCATGTCCAGTTCTAACTGTTGCTTCCTGATCTGCATACAGATTTCTCAAGAGGCAGGTCAGGTGGTCTGGTATTCCCATCTCCTTCAGAATTTTCCACAGTTTATTGTGACCCACACAGTCAAAGGCTTTGGCATAGTCAATAAAGCAGAAGTAGATGTTTTTCTGGAACTTTCTTGCTTTTCCATGATCCAGCGGATGTTGGCAATTTGATATCTGGTTCCTCTACCTTTTCTAAAATCAGCTTCAACATCAGCAATACAGTTCACATATTGCTGAAGCCTGGCTTGGAGGATTTTGAGCATTACTTTACTAGCGTGTGAGATGAGTGCAATTGTGCAGTCGTTTAAGCTTTCTTTGGCATTGCCTTTCTTTGGGATTGGAATGAAAACTGACCTTTTCCAGTCCTGTGGCCACTGTTGAGTTTTCCAAATTTGCTGGCATATTGAGCGCAGCACCTTCACAGCATCATCTTTCAGGATTTGAAATAGCTCAACTGGAATTCCATCACCTCCACTAGCTTTGTTCATAGTGATGCTCTCTAAGGCCCCCTTGACTTCACATTCCAGGATGTCTGGCTCTAGGTGAGTGATCATACCATTTTGATTATCTGGGTCATGAAGATCTTTTTTGTACAGTTCTGTGTATTTTTGCCACCTCTTCTTAATATCTTCTGCTTCTGTTTAGGTCCATATCATTTCTGTCCTTTATCGAGCCCATCTTTGCATGAAATGTTCCCTTGGTACCTCTAATTTTAAGAGATCTCTAGTCTTCCCCATTCTGTTGTTTTCCTCTATTTCTTCTTTGCTATTCTTTGGAACTCTGCATTCAGATGCTTATATCTTTCCTTTTCTCCTTTGCTTTTTGCTTCTCTTCTTTTCATAGCTATTTGTAAGGCCTCCTCAGACAGTCATTTTGCTTTTTGCATTTCTTTTCCATGGGGATGGTCTTATTCCCTGTCTCCTGTACAATGTAACGAACCTCCGTCCATAGTTCATCAGGCACTCTGTCTATCAGATCTAATCCCTTAAATCTATTTCTCACTTCCACTGTATAATCATAAGGGATATGATTTAGGTCATACCTGAATGGTCTAGTGGTTTTCCCTATTTTCTTCAATTTAAGTCTGAATTTGGCAATAAGGAGCTCATGATCTGAGCCGCAGTCAGCTCCCGGTCTTGTTTTTTCTGACTGTATAGATCTTCTCCCTCTTTGACTACATAGAATATAATCAATCTGATATTGGTGTTGAACATCTAGTGATGTTCAAGTGTAGAGTCTTCTCTTGTGTTGTTGGAAGAGGGTGTTTTCTATGACCAGTGCGTTCTCTTGGAAAAACTCTATTAGCCTTTGCCCCGCTTCATTCTGTACTCCAAGGCCAGATTTGCCTGTTACTCCAGGTGTTTCTTGACTTCCTACTTTTGCATTCCAGTCCCCTATAATGAAAAGGACATCTTTTTTGGGTGTTATTTCTAAAACGTCTTGTAAGTCTTCATAGAACCGTTCAACTTCAGCTTCTTCTGGGTTACTTGTTGGGGTATAGACTGGGATTAGATATCCCTCGTCCAAGGTAATGAGCAGAGGCTGCACTTTGCTGGAGCAGCTGTGAAGAGATACCCCACTCTAAGGTAAGTGAAACCCAAGTAAGACGGTAGGTGTTGCCAGAGGGCACCAGAGGTCAGACACACTGAAACCATAATCACAGAAAACTAGTCAATCTAATCACACTAGGACCACAGCCTTGTCTAACTCAGTGAAACTAAGCCACCCAAGATGGCCACCCAAGATGGCCAGGTCATGGTGGAGAGGTCTGACAGAATGTGGTCCACTGGAGAAGGGAATGGCAAGCCACTTCAGTTTTCTTGCCTTGAGAACCCCATGAACAATATGAAAAGGCAAAATGATAGGATACTGAAAGAGGAACTCCTCAGGTCAGTAGGTGCCCAATATGCTCCTGGAGATAAATGGAAAATAACTCCAGAAAGAATGAAGAGATGGAGCCAAAGCAAAAATAATACCCAGTTGTGGATGTGACTGGTGACAGAAGCAAGGTCCAATGCTGTAAAGAGCAATATTGCATAGGAACCTGGAATGTTAGGTCCATGAATCAAAGCCAATTGGAAGTGGTCAAACAGGAGATGGCAAGAGTGAACGTCGACATTCTAGGAATCAGCAAACTAAAATGGACTGGAATGATTGAATTTAACTCAGATGACCATTATATCTACTACTGCGGGAAGAAATCCCTTAGAAGAAGTGGAGTAGCCATCATGTTCAACAAACGAGTCCGAAATGCAGTACTTGGATACAATCTCAAAAATGAAAGAATGATCTCTGTTCATTTCCACAGCAAACCATTCAATATGCAGGGTCCAACATGTAAAATCCTGGGCTGGAAATAAAGATTGGAAGGGTGGAAGTAAAGATTGCTGGGAGAAATATCAATAACCTCAGATATATAGATGACACCACCCTTATGGTAGAAAGTGTAGAGGAACTAAATAGACTCTTGATTAAAGTGAAAGGGGAGGGTGAAAAAATTGGCTTAAAACTCAATATTCAAAAAATGAAGATTATGGCATTCGTTCCCATCACTTTATGGCAAACAGATGGGGAAACAATGGAAACAGTGACAGACTTTATTTTCTTGGGCTCCAGAATCACTGCAGATGGTGACTGAAGCCATGATATTAAAAGACATTTGGTCCTTGGAAGAAAAGCTATGACAATTCTAGACAGCATATGAAAAAGCAGAGGCATTACTTTGCTGACAAATGTGGGTATAATCAAACCTATTATATTCCCAGTAGTCATGTATGGATGTGAGAGTTGGACCATAAAGAATGCTGAGCAATGAGGAATTTATGCTTTTGAACCATGGTGTTGGAGAAGACTCTTGAGAGTTCCTTGGATTGCAAGGAGATCAAACCAGTGAATTCTAAAGTAAATCAGTCCTGAATATTCTTTGGAAGGACTGATGTTAAAGTTGAAACTCCAATACTTTGGCCACTTGATGAGAAGAACTGACTCACTGGAAAAGACTCTGATTCTGGGAAAGATTGAAGGCAGTAGGAAAAGGGTTGATGGAGGATGAGGTGGTTGGATGGCATTACTGACTCAATGGACATGAGTTTGAGCAGGCTCTGAGAGCTGGTGATGAACAGGGAAGACTGGCATGCTTCATGCAGTCCATGAGTTTGCAAAGAGTTGGATATGACTGAGTGACTGAACTGAACTGATCATAAAAAATAAAGGTGAGCCAAGTATACAGGTAAAAAGTAAATTTCCAGTAATTTTATTTTTGTCACTTCTCTTGTACTAGGAAAGCCTTAAAAATAAAAATTTGTTATATTTAGGTTAAAATGCTTGTATGGTAAAGTTATCCCTTCTTCCCCAATTTTTTTATTTCTTGCTGAAGGTAAGAATGTAAGAGTTTTAAAAAAATTATTAATTGACATTTTGTCTAAATAACTATGTTAAACATTTTATGATTAATGCTAAATTTAAGAGCTTCTTAGTAACTAACTTTTTCAAAAGTTTTATGTACTAATATTACAGTGGGTAAACCAGATATAATCTGTGTTCTTAATTTAATTTTAGTTTTTTTCTTGTATTGAGAAGATTCTGCATTGTTTCTTGTTTTCAAGAACTGTTTAAAAAGGTATTAACAATGATATTGAAAAATATTAAGTAAATCAAAATAATTGCAATGAAAGCAAGTATGTCTCTGTCTATAAAGTGTTTATACATTTGAAGAAAAAAAGGAAGAAAGTTTATGAGGTTGGAATGAAACTATATTTTATTATAGACGGCCAAGAGTTGAATGTGACCAGACCAGTTTAAAATGGTATATAACCCAAACTTCTACTGTTCACTCCTCCGACTTCCCATTAAATTAGCCATGGAGATGGGAGAAGGGACCACAACATCAGCAAGAACTGAGACTAGCAGGCATGCCAATTTCAACTTCTAAAAAGAAAATAGACAAAATCATAAACCTGATTAATTTATGTTACAATTATACTTATCAAATTAGTATGTACTTAATCTTTTCATGAAACAAGGTAGCAGGCATTTGCCATATTCTCTATTATCTGGTGTCAGTATTGGAAATACAGGGTTTCTGTCATCCAAAGAAAGAGGCAGCTATCTTTCCATTACTGATGTTTTTGCTGTTGCTATCATTCTTTTCCCCAGATGTTTTGTGATGCAGGTTTAAGAATATTATTTCTACATGAGGGTCTTAATCTTCTTCTTCTTCTTTTTTTTTTTTTTAAAATCTACCAATAGAGCAGTAGGAACACCAAATTTCCAAAAGCGCTGGGCAGGATATGACTAGAGTAGAGTTGGAAACAGGGCTGTGGGAAGACAAGTTATCTGGATAGCATAAATTGTTTGCTTTAGCAACAAATCCTAGTATTGCAATTGTTAATATTTCAAATTTTTAGGGTATTAGACAATTAGTTAGTGTATAGAAGAAACAGTGCTGATGACAAAATGGTGGATGGCTTATTGTAATTCTGGAGACCTCGTGTATGCCCAGAAGTGAATTGCTGGGGTAATAAGCAAGTTCTTTTTTTTAAATTTTAATCTTTAATTCTTACATGCATTCCCAAACATGAACCCCCTCCCACCTCCCATAACATCTGGGTCATCCCCATGCACCAGCCCCAAGCATGCTGCATTCTGTGTCAGACATAGACTGGCGATTCAATTCACATGATAGTATACATGTTAGAATGTCATTCTCCCAAATCCTCTAATAATGAGTGATGTTGAGCATCTTTCATGTGTTTGTTAGCCATCCGTACATATATACGTTAGTATACTATATTGCTGTTTTCTTTCTGGTCATTTGAATCTCATCAGAACTGATTCAAATGAATTCTTTTAACGGCTGAGTAATACTCCATTGTGTATATGTACCACAGCTTTCTTATCCATTCATCTGCTGATGGACATCTAGGTTGTTTCCATGTCCTGGCTATAATAAACAGTGCTGCGATGAACATTGGGGTACATGTGTCTCTTTCCATTCTGGTTTCCTCGGTGTGTATGCCCAGAAGTGGGATTGCTGGGTCATAAGGGAGTTCTATTTGCAATTTTTAAGGAATCTCCACACTGTTCTCCATAGTACTAACAGTGTAGGAATTGACATCTCCAGCATTTATTGCTTGCAGATTTTTGGATCGCAGCCATTCTGACTGGTGTGAAGTGGTACCTCATTGTGGTTTTGATTTGCATTTCTCTAATAATGAGAGTGATGTTGAGCAGTGTGGAGGGCGTATTCATGTTTTGGGAATGTCTATTTAGTTCTTTGGCCCATTTTTGATTTAAAGTTGAAAAAAATTAGTTGTTTTAAAAATTGTTTGCTTTAGCAATGTCTTTTCACCTTGCTTATATTTTCCTTTGTTGTGCAGAAGCTTTTAATTTTAATTAGATCCCATTTGTTTATTTTTGCTTGATATGTGTTCTCTATGTATGAGTTTCTGATCTTACATTTAGATCTTTAATCCATTTTGAGTTTATTTTTGTGTGCGGTGTTAGAAAGTGATCTAGTTTCATTCTTTTACAAGTGGTTGACCAGTTTTCCCAGCACCACTTGCAATGTCTTCAAAAGAATTTGAGAACAGTGTGCTTCAAATTTAAAAATATGACTATTTTTTCTTAAAACATGGCAAAGATAATCCAAAAGCTTATTTTGAAGAATAAATACCTTAGGCCAGTGGTTCTCAAAGTGTGATCCCCAGACCATCATTATTAGTGTCACTAAGAACTTGTTTGAAATGTGAATTGTCAGGCTCCATACCAGACTTCCTGAATCAGAAAATCTGAGGTTGAAGTCCAACATTCACTGTTTTAATAAGCTGTTCAAGGCATTCTGATACATGTTTAATTTGTTTTAATATATATGCAGTTTGATTTAGATTATCTAATACATTAAGGGTAAAGAAATACAATGTCAGATCATCAAATATCCATACATCTACACATGTGCATGTGTGTGGTCTGTCATACAAATTAGTACTAGAATAGAAAGATATTCATAGAAAGAGAAATATGTCCAAGTAAAGATTCAAGACTATTGACAAAATGAAGTTGAATCTTTACCTAAACCATATACAAAAATTAATTCAAAGTGTAGCAAAACCTAAACATAAGAACCAACAAGGAAAACTCTTACAAGAAACCATAGGGGAAAATCTTCATGATATAGAAATTGACAATGATTTGTTGGCTATGACATCAAAAGCACAGTGTGATGGTTAATTTTGTTCCACTTAACTTACTTAAATAATGCCCATATAACTGGTAGAACATTATTTCTGGGTGTGCCTAAGAGGGTGCTTGTGGAAGAGACTAGCATTTGATTCAGTAGACAGATTGAAGAGATTTACTCTCACAAATGTGAGTGGGAAACATTCAAATTATTGCTCCCAAATGGAGCAAAGAGGTAAAGGAAGGGCAAATTTTCTCTCTCTTCTTGAGCTGGGACATCTCTGCTTTCTGAGATGTTTGCTTTCTGTTCTCTGAGATCAGAGCTCCTGGTTCTTGGGCCTTTGGATTATAGGACATGCACCAGTGGCCCTTTTCTCAGGTCTTTGTGCTAAAACGGAATCATATCATTAGCTCTCCTGGTTCTCCAGCTTGCAGACAGCAAACTGTGGGACTTCTTGACCTCTGTAACTACGTGAGCCAGTTCTTATTTTATATGTTTATATCTAGCCACCTAATTCATTTGAGTTTTTCTGATAGCAGTTGAAAACTTTGGAAACGTGACATGATTATGTCAAGTAGTGTTCAAGGAATTGGGGGAGAAGGGATGTACAAGGAGGTCCAGAAAGGACCGCAGGAGGCCTGCTAGCCCTGGCTAGGCTGGACAGACCAAAAAAAAAAAAAAATAAAAAAGCCATAAACTGTTACAGAAAAACTGGAATGACCATTTTGGCCAACCCAATATGTCTCCTATCGATTGTGTTTCTCTGTAGAATCCTAATGCAGAAAAAACAACAACAGAATTGATAAACTGAACAAACAAAGTTTAAAACTGCATCAGAGACATAACCAACATTGTAGGGTGAAAGATAGTCTATAGGATAGGATAACATTTTTCAAATCATATATCTGGTAAGGGACTATTATCCAGAGCCTGTAAATAACTCCCATCACCTAACAACAACAAAATCTGATTAAAAAGTGGCTAAAAAACTATAATAGGTATTTCTATAAAGAAAATTTACAAAGTGGCCAATCATCATATGAAAAATGCTCAACTTCAGGAATCACTATAGAAAGGTAAATCAAAACCAAATTGAAATACCACCTCATTCCTATTAGGATGGCTACTTTAGTAAAAAAAAACAAAAGAGCCAGTGTTGCTGAGGGTGTGGA
This sequence comes from Ovis aries, assembly GCF_016772045.2. Classification (NCBI taxonomy): domain Eukaryota; kingdom Metazoa; phylum Chordata; class Mammalia; order Artiodactyla; family Bovidae; genus Ovis; species Ovis aries. The sequence continues at coordinate 47,199,894 of NC_056056.1, forward strand.
GAAATTGAAACACTTGTACAGAGTTGGTGCAAATGTAAAATGATAAAGCTGCTATAGAAAACATCATGGTGGGTGCCCATAAAGATTAAAAATAAAATTACCCTATAATTCAGCAATTTCACTTCTGGGTATATATCCAAAGGAATTGAAAGTAGAATCTCAAAGATATATTTGTACAGTCGTGCTTATAGAAGCATTTCTCAACAGCCAAAAAGTGAAAACAACATGTGTCCATTGATAGAGGAGGGAATAATCAAAACGTGGTGTGCACATATAATAAAATATCATTCAACCCTAAAAAGGAAGGAAATTCTGACATAAGTGTGGATGCACCTTTAAGATATTATATACAGTAAGCTAGTCACAAAAAGAAACAAACGCTATAATTCTGCTTACATGAAGTAGCTAGAGTAGTCAAAATTATACAAACAGAAGCAGAATGGTGATGTCCAGCATCTGGATGAAAGGGAAATGGGGAGCTATTATTTAGTGAGCATAGTATTTCAAATCGACAAAATGAAAAGGGTTATATAGAAGGAGATATGATGGTTGTACAGGATTATGAATGTGTGCAATACCACTGAATTGCACACTTAAAAGTGGTTGAGAAGGTAAATTTTATGTTATGTATATTTTACCATAATTGAAAATATATACAAAATTAAAATGTAACGAAAGTGCCAATTTGAATTTGTAAAGATTGTTTATCACATGGTATTAAAAATTGGGTCCCTATTTGTGAAATCATAGTTGTACCTCTAATTTAATTTAATCCTCACAATAAATTCTAGATATGTCAAAGACTGAAGGTGAGAAAGTGAAACTAAAAATACTAAAAACTAAGAATAGTTTATGGGCATTTGTATAAGCTTTGAGTGAGGTAGGTTATTTAAAATCACAATAGAAGAAACTACAAAGGAAAAAAGAAACATATCTCAGAGAACAAATACAATTAAAAAAAATTAGGAAAAGAGAAGTGCCCTCCCCATGGAGGTCTGGGTTGCTCAGGGTATATTTTTCTCCAAGATGCTGAGAAGGCAAGCTGTTGATCTGCAGTGACTCTCCAAAAGGGTCAGAGCCCTTGATTCCATGGAATACCTTTTCTGATTTTTTTAAACCTGATAATCTCAAACTTCTCCTCTTGTTCCCCCAGACCTATGGGTGGAAGCTACTTCTGCAGTTAATAGCTCATCTAAGTCACTATCTATCTCTTTTATTCTTTTTTAAAATTTCCTCAAAATCTGCTTTTGTAATCCTTATATTTGATGTTTATACCTGTTATAATATCTGATGTTTAATTTTGTTCATGAACAAACATCATAAACTTTTTTTTGTACTTTACTAGCACTTATTTGGAGAAGGCAATGGCAACCCACTACAGTACTCTTGCCTGGAAAATCCCATGGATGGAGGAGCCAGGTAGGCTGCAATCCATGGGGTCGCGAAGAGTCGGACACAACTGAGCAACTTCACTTTCAATTTTCACTTTGATGCATTGGAGAAGGAAATGGCAACCCATTCCAGTGTTCTTGCCTAGAGAATCCCAGGGATGGAGGAGCCTGGTGGGCTGCCGTTTAAGGGGTTGCACAGAGTTGGACACGACTGAAGTGACTTAGCAGCAGCAGCAGCAGCAGCAGCAGCAGCAGCAGCAGCAGCAGCAGCAGCAGCACTTATTTATTATAAACTAAATAAGAAAGATTCTGTTAATTAAATCTCAAAATTGTATGAAGGGAAGAGATAAGGATTTGTTATGCAAGAAAAATTTCTTTGTAGTTGCCACCTCTCATGTACTAAGGGCTGGAACAAATCATATTATATAAGTTAAGAAGTTACTATTGTTCAGAAATATAAATCTGGGGTCAACAAGAAGAAAAGGCAATCACTCCACAAAGATTTCCTTTTCCAGAGACAGAAGCGTGTCAGAATCAGGACTTTGTGTGGGACATGAAGTATGGGTTTGTAATCCATATCCCTCTCTCTCCTTTTTTAGGACAAATATGAAAACAACTAAGTCATGCAGGTGGGTAGGGTGGAGGAGATGCAGATTATTGAGATGTCTACAGACACATCCAGAAGTCTGCTCTATAGGAGTTGTCTGAGAAAGTCAGCTTCCCATTGGCAATTTTGGGATCTTTGTGAATTATAGATCCTTGTGTCAGGGGATGAAAGATGTCATCATTAACTGGGTTCAGTTATAGTCCCTCCAGACTTCCCAGATTGCGCTCGCGGTAAAGAACCCACTTGCCAGTGCAGGAGACCTAAGAGACTTGGGTTCCTTCCCTGGAGCAGAAGATTCCCTGGAAGAGGGCATGGCAACCCACTCCAGTATTTATGCCTGGAGAATCCCATGGACAGAGGAGCCTGGCAAGCTACAGTCCATTGGGTTCAAAGAGTCAGAAATGACTGAAGTGACTTAGCATGCAAGCATGCATAGTCCCTCCACAGGGAAAGTAGGAAGAGTCTAGTCCAAGCTTTCCTGTTGACCAGGAAACCCAGAATGAATATATTTGTTGCTCTACATGCCTGACACTTCTACACTTCATATATATATATATCACCTGTTAAGATATGATGTAATTTGCTGCTTATTTGTCTATTGTCTTCTGTCTCTTTGCATTAGTACATGAGGGCATGGTTTTTGGTTTGTTCACTGATATTTCCAAGTATCTGGATACATTCTCATCCTATTAAGTTGTCAATAACCACTTATTTAACAAACACATAAAGGCTGGAGTTTCTTTTTTCCAAGTGTATCAGCCTTTCATTTTTCTTTTCTGCTCACTTTCTTATCTAGAACACAAGTCTCTTAGCTCTACAGAACATTTTCATGTTCTACTCTATAAAATAGTGTTCAAATTTTTTTATCAGACACCATTGAAACAGTGGAAACAGTGTCAGACTTTATTTTTGGGGCTCCAAAATAACTGCAGATGGTGATTGCAGCCATGGAATTAAAAGACGCTTACTCCTTGGAAGAAAAGTTATGACCAACCTAGATAGCATATTCAAAAGCAGAGACATTACTTTGCCAACAAAGGTCTGTCTAGTCAAGGCTATGGTTTTTCCAGTGGTCATGTATGGATGTGAGAGTTGGACTGTGAAGAAAGCTTAGTGCTGAAGAATTGATGCTTTTGAACTGTGGTGTTGGAGAAGACTCTTGAGAGTCCCTTGGACTGCAAGGAGATCCAACCAGTCCATTCTAAAGGAGATCAGTCCTGGGTGTTCTTTGGAAGGACTGATACTAAAGCTGAAACTCCAATACTTTGGCCACCTCATGTGAAGAGTTGACTCATTGGAAAAGACTCTGATGCTGGAAGGGATTCGGGGCAGGAGGAAAAGGGGATGACAGAGGATGAGATGGCTGGATGGCATCACAGACTCGATGGACATGAGTTTGAGTAAACTCCGGGAGTTGGTGATGGACAGGGAGGCCTGGTGTGCTGCAATTCATGGGGTCGAAGAGTTGGACACGACTGAGCGACTGAACTGAACTGATCCCCTTTTTCATATTTATGCATGTTTTCTCCCTCTTTGCTGCTTTTCATCTCAAATTTCTTTCAGGCAAAAGAGTGAGGAAATTGGAAGATAATAAGGTGGCATGCAGTATGAAGAAATGGAGAATATTTGAACATATAATTAGAATGGTCCAAGTTTATAAAAACAATGAGATGAAAGAGTAATGAAAAGCCCCCCACCGCCAAGAAAATGGTTTTGTCCATGAGTCTAAAAGAACAGGATAGGTAAGAACAAGGGAGTTAGATATGTGTTAAGAGAGGTAACAATAGTCAGAATTTTATGTTACAAATAAAGACTTTTGAAACGGAGAAAAAAATCAAAAGATGGCAAAATCTATGCTGTTGCTACAGGTGTGGGTACTACAGAGAGGAAAAGATACTATAAAGTAATTGCGGTTTTGCATTCTTGAACTTGGATATGGAATATATTCCTAAATAAATGTGGTTATGTTATATATAATATAATGAACATTTCTGGCTTAATTTTTTTTGCTAATAACTTATTACTTGTTGCTTATTTTATATTTATTTTAGACTAGATAAATTATATTAGACAAAAAGCAAATTCAAGCAAATTTCTTACTCAAGTTCAAAATGGGTTTCAAAGCAGCAGGGACAACTTGCAACATCAACACATTTGGCCCAGGAACTTCTTATGAATGTTCAGTGCAATGTTGATTCAAGAAGTTTTACAAGGAGACAAGAACCTTAAGGATGAGGAGTGCAGTAGCCAGCCATCATAAGTTGACAATGACCAACTGGATCTTGGAAGCTGATCCTCTTATAACCATACTAGAAGTTAGCAAAGAACTCAGCATCGACCATTTTACAGTTATTTGGCAATTGAAGCAAATTGGAAAGTTGAAAAAGCTTGGTAAGTGTGTGCCTCATGAACTGACTGAAAATCCAAAAACTCATCATTTTAAAGTGTCACCTTCTCTTGTTCTATGCAACAACAGAACATTTCTCAATCAGATTATGATGTGTGACAAAAAGTGGATTTTATACAACTAGTGATGACCAGCTGAGTGGCTGAACTGAGAATAAGCTCCAAAGCACTTCCCAAAGCCAAACCTGCACCAAAAATGGTCATGGTCCCTGTTTGGTGGTCTGCTATCCATTTAATCTACTACCCACTGAAGTAGGTTTATTCCTAGGTACTTTATTCTTTTTGTTGGAATGGTGAATGGGATTCCTTCTTTAATTTCTCTTTCTTATTTTTCAGTTAGTTTATAAAAATACAATAGATTTCTGTGTATTATCTTTTTATCCTGTGACTTTGCTATACTCATTGACTAGCTCTAGTAATTTTCTGGTAGCATTTTTATGGTCTTCTATGTAAAGAATCATATCATCTGGAAACAGTGAGACTTTACTTCTTCTTTTCCAATATGGATTTCTTTCATTTCTTTTTCTTCTCTGATTGCTGTAGCTAGGACCTCAAAAATTATGTTGAATAATAGTGGTGAGTGTGGGCATGCTTGCCTTGCTCCTGATCTTAGAGGAAAGACATGTCAGGTCTTCAGGTTTTCACTATAAGAGCTGACAAAAGATTAATCTCCAAAGTACACAAGCAACTCATTCAGCTCAATATCAGAAAAACAAACAACCCAATCAAAAAGTAGGCAGAAAATCTAAACAGATATTTCTCCAAAGAAGACATACAGATAGCTAATAAGCTCATAAAAAGATTCATGTTGAGGTTTGACAGAAAAAGCAAAATTCTGTAAAGAAATTATCCTTCAATAAAAAATAAATTAATTAAAAAAAAGATGCTCAACATCACTCATTATTAGAGAAATCAAATCAAACCTACAATGAGATATCACCTCGCACTGGTCAGAATGACTACGATCAAAAAATCTGCAAACAATAACTGCTGGAGAAGAAGTGGAGAAAAGGGAACACTACTGCACTGTTGGCGGAAATACAAATTGCTACAGCTACTATAGAGAACAGTACGGATATTCTTTAAAGAACTAGAAATAAAACTACCATACGACCCAACAATTCCTGTACTGCGCATATACCTTGAGGAAACCTTGGGTGAGAAAGACACTTACACACCAATATTCATCACAGCAGTATTTACAATAGTTAGGACACAGAATCAACCTAGATATCCATTGACAGATGAATGGATAAAGAAGGTCTGGTACATATGCACAGTGGAATATTACTCAGCCATAAAAATGAATGCAACTGACAGTTCTAATAAGGTGGATGAACCTAGAGCCTTTTGTACAGAGTGAATTAAGTCAAACAGATAATGAAATATCATATATTAATACATATATATGAAATTTAGAAAATGGTACTGATGAACATGGTAGGGTAGCAATGAATAGAGACTTGTGGACATGGGGAGGGTGGTGGGAGGAGAAGTGGAATGAATTGAGAGAGTAGCATTGAAACGTATACATTACCACTTGTAAAATTAGATAGCCAGTGGAAATTTACGGTGTGCTCCCACTCTATGACTCCAGGAGCTAAAATCTACTGCTATGTGATAATCTAGCGGGATGGGAGAGGGTGAGAGGTAGGAGAGACGTTCAAGAGGGAGGGGACATATATATACCTATTGCTGATTTGTGTTGATATGTGGCAGAAACCAACATAATATTGTAAAGCAATTACCCTCCAAGTAAAAATGAATAAATAAATTAAAAAATCTGAAGTGAAGAAAGTTTCTGCATATTTGTTCATTATGTTGAATTCTTGATTAAGTTTAGAAAGCTGTCAGAGGTGAATCAGTTTCTTTTCTGTTGCCCAGGGTTTGGCTGTAAGCTAGATTTCAGTGAATGCTTTTGAATATAATATTGATCTATAGATATTTCATTTGTGTAATGAAAAACACATCCTTACACTAGAGGAGCTAATACTTGTAAACGTATCAGCACAGTGCTCAATCATTAAGATGCCTTTGGCAATTCAGGCAAAATTTGAAGTTGAATGTCACAGTGTTTCCCATTTTAATTTTTTTATTGAATCTTGATACATTTGTTTTAAAAATAAAATTAAATTTATTATTTGACTACTACTATATCATCATAGTTATGGTTTATATGAAACATTGAAATAATTTCTACATTTGTCTTATCTTTTAATTGACCATAATATTTGAACTTAGGAAATGTCAAGGTTGTCCCTTACCTAGCTAGAGAAGAATGACAAATTATGACAGCAGGCATTGTGCCCTATATGCTTTTCCATTCAATCATGAGCAGCATGTCAGTTCTTGTCCAACTTATCATGGGAGCCATTGAATGTGTATGACAGGACATATATTTGGCTGTTGGAATGATGGGCATCTTTGAATGGGTGGATCTGGCTTGATGAGGGAAGATTATGAATGTGTGGCATCAAGGGCAGGTTTCCAGCAGTGAAAACTGAATTTCTACCTGACGCTGCACCAAGGTTCTGGGACATTTGCTCTATTATGATAGCTGACAGTTTGCATGCGTTTTAACTCTGGCAATCAGTCAACCTGCTCTTGATGGGTAATTGCCAGCAGGAACCTAAATTTTTCACATCAATTGTCACACGTCTCTGATATTCTTATTCACCGTTAACTAGATTGACGTTGTTTCATACAAGAGGGAAGGAAAGAGTTCACTTTCTTCCTAGAAAGACACAATAATTCAGCTAAATTATATAATTAAAAAGCTAACAAATCTTTGGAATAGACACAAGATGAAAATAAATAATGATATATAATGTCACATTCTTGCACCAATCAGTATAAAATTGCTAAATTTTATTGATGTGTTGTTGTTTTAGCTTGTGGAAGAAATTCATAAATGCATTTTGAAGGTGAGATCTTTCAATAATCATTTGATGCAGATATATTTCCCTTCTTTAAATTTTAAATTCATTTGAAGTTAAAGATGGAACTACCCAGGTGGTTCAGTGGTAAATTGCCTGCCTGCCAGGGCAGGAGACACAGGAGATGCACATTCAATCCCTGAGTCAGGAAGATACCTGGATTAAGAAATGGCAACCCATTCCAGCATTCTTGCCTGTAAAATTCCATGGACAGAGAAGCCTGGCAGGCTACTGTCCATGGGGATCACAAAGAGTCTGAAATGATTGAGCACACACACACAAAGCTAAAGCAGATTAATTATTTTTCTGATTAAATTATTATTAAAATATAATTACATCTATTAAAAGGAACCTATGAAAGTCTGGAAACAAGATGAGAATTGATATAATGAAGAAAATATAAATAATTTTATCACAAGACAATTTTTGATACACATTTCCAGATATAAACATGGACATGCATATAAATTATTATACATGATCATGCTAATGATATCATGCTATTTTCTTGGGCTTCAAAATCACTGGAGATGGTGACTATAGCCAAGAAATTAAAAGACATTTGCTCATTGGAAGAAAAGCTATGACCAACCTAGACAGCATATGAAAAAGCAGAGATATTACTTTGCCAACAAAGGTCCATATAGTCAAAGCTATGGTTTTTCCAGTAGTCATGTATGGATATGAAAGTTGGACCATAAAGAAGGCTGAGCACTGAAGGATTGATGCTTTTGAACTGTGCTGTTGGAGAAGACTCTTGAGAGTCCGTGGACTGCAAGGAGATCAAACCAGTCAACCATCAAGGAGTCAACCCTGAATACTCATTGGAAAGATTGATGATGAAGCTGAAGCTCCAATACTTTGGCCACCTGATGTGAAGAGCTGACTCATTAGAAAAGGCTCTGAAGCTGGGAAAGATTGAAGGCAGGAGGAGAAGGGGCGACAGAGGACAAGATGGTTGGAAGACATCACCACTCAATGGGCATGAGTTTGAGCAAGCTCTGGGAGATGATGAAAGACATGGAAACCTGGCATGCTGCAGTCCATGGGGTCACAAAAAAGTGAGATATGACTGAGTTACTGAACAACAACAACAATCATGCTAATGGGTATTTCATTTCACCAATATTCTCACTGTATCTTTGATATTTTATAATTTTAAACTTTTATAAATTACATTTTAACATATAACCTTGGGATTACATGCATGAAGACATCTTTGTTACTTAAATGTGATAAATAACAACAAAAAACAGGTTTCCAGGATTAGAGATATGCAATTTTAGACTTTTGTATTTAAGGCTTAATTTCTCAGAATTTAATCTTTTGTAGTAGAGTGTGAGAATTTCCACTTTCTCACACCAAGAGCTGTTTTTGCTTTGACCACTTAATAAATTAAGGAAAAGAAAGGTTATCATTGCTTTTTCCATTAGACTTGCTTCAGTTCAGTTCAGTACAGTTGCTCAGTCATGTCCTACTCTTTGTGACCCCATGAACCACAGCACATCAGGCCTCCCTGTCCATCATCAACTCCCAGACTCAACCCAAACCCATGTCCATTGAGTTGCTGATGCCATCCAACCATCTCATCCTCTGTTGTCCCCTTTTCCTCCTGCCCTCAATCTTTCCCAGCAATGGGGTCTTTTCAAATGAGTCAGCTCTCCGCATCAGGTGGCCAAAGTATTGGAGTTTCAGCTTCAAAATCTGTCCCTCCAATGAACACCCAGGACTGATCTCTTTTAGGATGGACTGGTTGGATCTCCTTGCAGGCCAAGGGATTCTCAAGAGTCTTCTCCAACACCACAGTTCAAAAGCATCAATTCTTCAGTGCTCAGCTTTCTTTATAGTCCAACTCTCACATCCATACATGACCACTGGAAAAACCATAGCCTTGACTAGACAGAACTTTGTTGGCAAAGTAATGTCTCTGCTTTTTAATATGCTGTCTAGGTTGGTCATAACTTTCCTTCCAAGGAGTAAGTGCCTTTTAATTTCATGGCTGCAATCACCCTCTGGAGTAATTTTGGAGCCCCAAATAATAAAGTCTGACACTGTTTCCCTATCTATTTGCCATGAAGTGATGGGAACAGATGCCATGATCTTCGTTTTCTGAATGCTGAGCTTTAAGCCAACTTTTTCACTCTCCTCTTTCACTTTCATCAAGAGGCTTTTTAGTTCCTCTTCACTTTCTGCCATGAGGGTGGGGTCATCTGCATATCTGAGGTTATTGATCTTTCTCCCAGAAATCTTGATTCCTCCATGTGCTTCTTCCAGCCCAGCATTTCTCATGATGTACTCTGCATATAAGTTAAATAAGCAGGGTGACAATATACAGCCTTGACGTACTCCTTTTCCTCTTTGGAACCAGTCTGTTGTTCCATGTCCAGTTCTAACTGTTGCTTCCTGACCTGCATACAGGTTTCTCAAGAGACAGGTCAGGTGGTCTGGTATTCCCTTCTCTTTCAGAATTTTCCACAATTTATTGTGATCCACACAGTCAAAGGCTTGGGCATAGTCAATAAAGCAGAAATAGATGTTTTTCTGGAACTTTCTTGCTTTTCCCATGATCCAGAGGATGTTGACGATTTGACCTCTGGTTCCTCTGCCTTTTCTAAATCCAGCTTGAACATTTGGAAGTGCATGGTTCATATATTGCTGAAGCCTGGCTTGGAGAATTTTGAGCATTACTTTACAAGCATGTGAGATGAGTGCAATTGTGCAGTCATTTGAGCATTCTGCATTGCCGATCTTTGGGATTGGAATGAAAACTGACCTTTTCCAGTCCTGTGGCCACTGCTGAGCTTTCCAAATTTGCTGACATATCGAGTGCAGCACTTTCACAGCATCATCTTTTAGAGTTTGAAATAGCTCAACTGGAATTCCATCACCTCCACTAGCTTTGTTCATAGAGATGCTTCCTAAGGCCCACCTGACTTCACGTTCCCGGATGTCCGGCTCTAGGTGAGTGTGAGTGATCACACCTTCATGATTAACTGGGTCGTCAAGATCACTTTTGTACAGTTCTTCTGCATGTTCTTGCCGCCTCTTCTTAATATCTTCTGCTTCTCTTAGGTCCCTACCATGTCTGTCCTTTGAGCCCATCTTTGCATGAAATGTTCCCTTGGTATCTCTCATTTTTGTGAAGAGATGTCTAGTCTTTCTCCTTCTATTGTTTTCTTCTATTTCTTTGCATTGATTGCTGAAGAAGATTTTCTTATCTCTCCTTGCTATTCTTTGGAACTCTGCATTCAAATGGGATATCTTTCCTTTTCTCCTTTGCTTTTCGCCTCTCTTCTTTTCACAGCTATTTGTAAGGCCTCCTTAGACAGCCATTTGGCTTTTCTGCATTTCTTTTTCCTGATGATGGTCTTGATCCCTGTCTCCTGTACAATATCACAAACCTCCGTCCATAGTTCTTCAGGCACTCTATCAGATTTAGTCCTTCACATCTATTTCTCACTTCCACTGTATAGTCATAAGGGATTTGATTTAGGTCATACCTGAATGGTCTAGGGGTTAGACTTGATTAATGATGGATAAAGCATGATTATTGGGCATTTTTATTTCTTCTTTGTGTATTTTTATGCAAATATGTGTATGAAATTGTTGTATTCAAAATCTTGACTCTTTTCTTCATATTTTTCTTTATAATTTGTTTTCATTTTTAAGATAAATTCAGATTCCTGAGAAGTTGCAAAAAATTGCAGAGTTCTTATGTAACTTTTACCTTGTTTTCACAATATTTACATCGTACATAAGTATAACACAAAATCAAAACTAGGAAATTGACATTAGCACATTATCTGCCATTTTTATTATTCTGTGTAAGTATCATTATAATCAAGGTATAGAACTATGTTATCACCTCTGTGTTTTATGCTATCTGTTTATAGTCACACTCAGACCTCTCTCTCTTACATTCCTGACTCACAGACAGCACTAATTTGCTCACCACCTCTATAATTTTACCATATCAATGTTACATAAATAGAATCCCTAACTTATCTTTTTAGAACTCTTTGTATACTAAAGATATTACATAATTGTAATTGTTTATGTTACAAATTGTAAAGGACCAGTTTGCTTTGCATATTTTTGAGATAATTCTTTTACAGGGTTTATGTTTTCTTTATTAAAATATCATTTTTGCATTTTCTGCCTTTAGTGTTTCTGTAATATTATCCATTTACCTATATTTTTCTTGTGGACTTAATGCATATGCATTTAAAATTCTTAAATTATTTTAAATTTTATATTTCAATACTCATTTTATTTTAATGCTTTAAAGCAGAAATTCTAACTTTATTTTGTTCTTCTTGAAGGAAATTTCCTAATATAAGTAGTTAAATTATATATATATATCTGAAATATGAAGCAATATATATATTTTTCTAACTTGAAAAAGCCGACTTTATAGAATATTATAAAATCACACACTAACATATAAATACATTGTTGTTGTTCAGTTCCTAAATCACATCTGACTCTTTGTGATCTCATGGACTGCAGCATGCCAAACTCCTCTCTCCTCCACTATTTCCCAGAGTTTGCACAACTATTTAATAAATAATAAATTCACATCTATTTAATGTATATACATATATCAGTTCAGTTCAGTCACTCAGTCATATCCAACTCTTTGCGACCTCATGGATTGCAGCATGCCAGGCCTCCCGGTCTGTCACCAACTCCCAGAGCTTGCTCAAACTCATGTCCATGGAGTCAGTGATGCCATCCAACCATCTCATCTTCTGTCATCCCCTTCTCCTCCTGCCTCCAATCCCTCCCAGCATCAAAGTCTTTTCCAATGAGTCAACTCTTCGCATGAGGTGGCCAAAGTACTGGAGTTTCAGCTTTAGCATCATTCCTTCCAAAGAAATCCCAGGGCTGATCTCCTTCAGAATGGACTGGTTGGATCTCCCTGCAGTCCAAGGGACTCTCAAGAGTCTTCTCCAACATCACAGTTCAAAAGCATCATTTCATCAGTGCTCAGCTTTCTTTATAGTCCAAGTCTCCTATCCATACATGACCACAGGAAAAACCATAGCCTTGACTAGATGGACATTTATTGGCAAAGTAATGTCTCTGCTATCTAGGTTGGTCATAGCTTTTCTTCCAAGGAGCAAGTAGCTTTTAATTTCGCGACTGCAGTCACCATCTGAAGTGATTTTGGAGCCCCCCAAAATCTGTCACTGTTTCCATTGTTTCCCCATCTATATGCCATGAAGTGATGGCATTGGATGCCATGATCTTAGTTTTTTGAATTTTAAGCCAACTTTTTCACTCACTTCTTTAACTTACCTCAAGAGACTCTTTACTTCTTCTTTGCTTTCTGCAATACTCTGTGCATTTATTAATTTATTATAATTTTGCAATGTTTTACACAGTAGAAACAATGGGCCTTTCTCCAACAAGGAAGAGGAAAGTTGTATATGGAAAGATCCATTTTCCATTCATGATACTAGGTTCTTGTCATTTTAATTATTCATTTTCATTTAATCCAGATGAACTTGACATTTGCTCTGTTATTAGCAAGATTTAAATATATTGTGTTCTTCATAAAGAAATGCCTCCATGCATTTCAGACATAAGAGTATTTCATGTCATTTGTAAATGTGGAAATATTTATTTGCAAAGGTACATGCTTTCCTTGATTGAGCAGGGATATATGCTACGGATTACACAAATATCAGTATTATTTTTACTATTCTTAGAGATGTCCCCTTGCTGATATAACACTGAAACTGAATCCTAGGCATGGTTTGACTAGTAAAGGTTAGGTTCAAATAATAACATTCTTTATTTTGTGCTTCTCTTTGATTTGTTTCCTTTGATCGTCTTCCGATACTGTGGAGTAATGATAAAGTTCTGGTCAACCAAAATTTCCAAATGTGATTTACATGAAATGATTGCTTATAAAAAACAAGGTTTACAGGTTGGAATGCTACACTTTCTCCCTTTTCTCAGTTTCATGACATGTGTCACTTTTGCTCAAGCTACTGACAAAAGTGTGGCATGAAGGCTAAATGCAGATGCTAGGGACATCCTCCTAGAGGCCTCCTTCCTCTCACACTGTCTTATTACTGAGTGAAATTATATGAAACATTGTAACTTAGTCTCTCTTTAATTTTCAAAGTACTTGGGTTTCTGGCATTCTGCCAATGATGACTCACCATTTATAGCTTTAGTCTCAGAAGGTCATATATTGTGAGTAGAGCTACAATAGAATTAAAATTTAAACATATATATATATAGTTTCTGATTTTAGATAGTCCCTATTGTATTAAACAGCAAGTAAAAGCAAATTCAACTTTACTAAGAATGTTTATGAAAAATATAATGTTTGAATAATTGACATTTCAGTCTGTAGGTGTCACATTCATAGCTCTGATTAGCATGGTTAACACCATGCTACTGCTCAACCCGCTTACCTTTCAGAGGTTTAATAAATATTATAGTATAAAAGCAAACTACTAATTAGTGTGGTCTTGAAATAAAGCATAACTCATTTTAAGGATGTTTAACATTTTAACCTAAAAAATAAATACAATCAAAATGATTTCTGACTTTTAGAAGACAGTATAAAACAAAACCCAAAACTTATGTTAGCTACACCTAGAGAAAAAATTCAAAATGCCTCTAGAGGTGTGATATATTTCTTTCCCTGTACTAGGAAAATACTGAGCATGCTGCTTGACTCATTGAATGGCACCTTCTGGTGGGGCCACAATTCCAAATTACGAACTCTCTTCCAGGTTTAGGGAGAAGAGGGAATCTAGGGCAATCAGTTTGCATAGCGCAGCAGTTGAGTAAACAGGGAATGGGGATGAACGTGACCAGATGGTTGAGGTTTGCTGTATATCACTGAGGGGTCCTGACAATAATTTAGTCTTGATTGTGAATGACAGAAAACTTGCATCCTTCTTGGTTATACTAGGCTTTCAGCATAGACATGATTAACTTTTGGGCTTAAAGGATCTTAAAAGATCCAGTATCTGGTTAAGTTCTTTGTTGAAAATAGCACTCATTTTTTCAAGAAGTTGTTTTTCTCTAAGAATCTACTTGATCTCTCACACAATTTTTTGGTTGAATTTTTCAATCACTTTTCTAAATCTACTTAAGCAACTTTTTTTTTTAAAGATTTTTTTTGGTTTGTTAGTTTTTTTGGCTGGTTCAATTTTTTGTTTAATCATCAGCAGGGTTCCAAAATGCAGTAAAACTTGTTCTGGTATATGTAAGTGAAACTGTTTTTAAAAACTTCTTTGAAAGTTTTCCCTTTAAGAGGATATAGCGTTGTCATAATGTTGTCTGTTTTGCTAGCAGTTCAGTATTTCATGTTAGATTTGAGGCAATGGTTGACCAAATATGGCAGTTTTATATAACATGAATATTATCAATTATAGGGCACTTTTTGCTTACAAGAAAGAGAAATAAACAAAATAAATTGTTGATTTAAGTGAAATTTGATCACAATTTTTCAGGTATGACCTCTAGTAAATCACCTCAGGCAGGGATGGGTGGCAGATGGGATATATAGGTGATGTTGGATAGATGGAGATGGTGGGAAGAATTATGAGAATCCATGTAATTTGGGAAAACACTCCAAAATATTTTGCTACAAATATATTGTGTGCTATGCTGTCACTTCAGTCATGTTTGACTCTTTGCAACCCTATGGACTGTGGCCTGCTAGGCTTCTCTGTCCATAGGATTTCCCATGGTAAGAATACTGGAGTGGTTGCCATTTCCTGGGTTGGCATCTTCCCAATCTGGGATAAAACTTGCATCTCCTGCACTGGCTGGTGGGCTCTTTACCACTAGTGCCACCTGGAAGACTACACAAATCTGTTAAATAATTCTTAAAAAAAATTAAATTGGCAAATAATTATTTTTAACTTTTAAGCTCATAATCAATTCATTCTATACTTGAATTTTGTTGTATTGTTCAGTCACTACATCATGTTCAACTCTTTGTGACCCTGTAGACTGCAGCACACCAGGCCCCTGTTCGTAACTATCTGTTGGAGTTTGCTCAAATTTATGTTCACTGAGTTGGTGATATATAACTATACTTGAATATGTACTTGAATATGTATAAGAAACATACCCAGATATAATATAATAAAAACTTATAAATGTTAACAAGAAAGTTATCAGTATCTGAGAGCAACAGCCTGTGTTCTAATGTAAAAAGCTTCCTTTACATTTCTTTAATATGACAAAATTTTTATCAATTAAGATAGAATTTAACTTCAAATCAAACTCAGGTCTCCTGCACTGCAGGCAGATTCCTTATTAGCTGAGCCATCAGGGAAGCCCAAGAATACTGGAGTGGGTAGCCTAATCCTTGTGCAGCGGATTTAGCCAATCCAGGAACTGAACTGGAGTCTTTTGCATTGCAGGCAGATTCTTTACCAGCTCAGCTACCAGGGAAGCCCATATAAATGTTAACAGGAAAGTTATCAGAATCTGAGGGCAACCACCTGTGTTCCAATGTAAAATGCTTCCTTTAATTTTCTCTAATATGACAACATTTTTATCAGTTAAGAGAATTTATCTTCAAATCTAATTTAAAATAGTAGTAAGACAGAATGACCTTGAAGAAAAAATTCTTAGTACTCTATGCTAGTTTACTTTGATGTGAAAGTAATTGACAATAATTTTATTTTAAGAGAATTTGGAATTAAATGGATGGCAGAAATCAATTTAGTTCTTCAGAAAACCCACTAGTATCACCATATATTAGCATCTTTCAGAATGCAAAATCTCACCTAATAAAGGATGACATACATTATATACTTTCAATTTCTTTTAAAAATAGCGAATCAGACAAGTGGCTAGATCAGGATAATGTCTGTAGTGAATTGGAGAATTGATGAGATAGCATCACAGAACCAAGGAAGTCAAGTGAAAATGGTTCAAACTGATGTGTGCATAGGTATATCCTTTGTTAAACAATGGGTGATAACTATGCTTTATTGAAATTGTAATCAATATCCACACAGTTCTGTCTGTCCTAGAAGATCATTCAACCTCCAAAACTTTCATGAATACTTAATTTTTTCTTATTGCTAAACAGTTCTGAGTCACATCATATCTGTAAATGAAACTATGAAAACGATTAGTGCGTAAGATATCTCATAATTCTTTTCTAATCTTGTAGGACTTCCTTACCTGAGGGAAGAACATATGGAAGGCACTTGACAGATATCAAAATATTCTTCTCAAATTGTCACTATACATTAGAACGATTCCGTAATATAGAGACAAAGCACTCAACATTAGGTGGGCTGTGGTATACTAACCACAAAATAATTGTTTATTTTTTCCAATATTTTTCCTTTTATTGATAAAATCTACACAAAAGCTAATTGATAATTAATTTAAAAAGCAAGGTGACACATTATCTTGTGTTTAGAAATTTGTCAGCGTGGTAGTTTTTGTTCATTGACCACATGGACTTTGTTCTTCATATATCCCTAGGTATATGAAGTTGAGAAACTTTCTAAGAGTCTTCTTATTTGGAGGTCTTTCCAGGTCTTTCTCTTCACCTGTCACACAGTGAAAGCTCACAGTGTGGGCTGCCAATAGTATAAAAAATTCAAAACTCTTCACATTGCATACAATGTGACTTGAAGGATCATTTGCTCAGATTTTGTTGGATTTTCATTCCAGTAGTTCTGTCAGACTTTGTGGGCAACTTTGTTTCTTTGTGGTCTGCAGTAAAGGAAATCTTTTGGAACAACGTAAATTTCAGTGCCCATGTTTAGAATTGGAAATAGAATCACATGACCAGTAAAAAGACACAACAAACCAAACAAGAACAAATGACATTTTTAAAGAAAAAATGAGTCAAAAACAAGTGGAAGAATCTGTTACACACATTTAACAGTGAAAAATGTATTGTTTCCCCAATTTCCCACCCACATCTGGTTTGATGCTCCCCCTACCCCCACCCCACTGTGGTTCTCCAGCCCAGGAACCATGCAGTTGTAGAAAAAGCAAAATATACAAACAAAGCTATATGTAGCTAAGGTGAAATCTATTTTTATAAGAACCTGACATGTTTACTATTTACATCCAGGAGCATTTCTGTTTGTATGTTTTAAAGCAAAGAGAGTTCTGTAGTTCTCCTGGTTATGCTTGCAGGTACATCCACTGCTCTCTTTAAGCAGTTTTCTTTGTTTCTTTTACTCTATGCCATAAATATCTCAGGAACGATGAGCCGGCTGGATTGCCTTATTTGGACACTCATTCTCCTTTAAGATGAAGGCCCTCCTTCCCCGGATTGAGTTCTCCAATGAGGGGTTGCCTTTCACGTTAGTTTGTTATTCTCTCAAGGTAAATGGCTGGGGCTGCAGACCTGGCGATGGTGGCGATGAAGCTGTGGTCGTGCCCAAGCTCCAGACAGGGAGATTCGTCCTGTTCTGGAGACACTGCTTCGTAGCCCTTGTTGACATGGAGTGGCTGGTGAGCCTGGCAGTACCTGATCACCGGCTGGTCGTAGCTGTAATATGGTAAGGGCTTCACATGGTGTAGGATCTGGTTATGAGAAAGAAAAATACTGATTATAAAAATGCTTTGAATAAAAAGATGACATGACACTCATAGGACTGTATTTTGTTCTCTTTTCATGATGTTTTAAGTCATCAATGGCTGACCCAACTATTAATGAACATTAAACAAAATACTGATTGTTTATCTAACTCGGTATTGTTTTGTCCACTATATATATCATTTTAAGTGCCAAGAACACACACACACACACACACACACACACACACACACACACACACACACGCCCTTTGTATATTTGTTGTTCAGTCGCTCAGTCGTATCCAGCACTTTTGTGACACCATGGACTGTAGGCTGCTTGGCTCCCCTGTCCATGAGGTTTTCCAAGCAAGAATACTGGAGGGGATTGCCATTTCCTTCTCCAACACTTCGTATATGAGATCACATATAAAGATTGCTCAATGTGTATCCTGTCATTTGTTCATTCATCATTTATCATCATAGCAGAAAGTTAGAAACAACATAAATTACCATCAAAAGGGAATTTTAACATATTATGTGAATGTACATTTGAATGCAGATAATACCAAGATGGGGGAATATCAATCTGTGTAATATTACAAGGGATGATATTAAGTAAAAAAATTGAGGTAGGATCCATTTTTGTGTGACTAAAACATAGATTTTTTTACTTTAAAAATATTTTTTATAAATAATTGAAATCTTTATTATGTCTATATATAAATTTTATTTAATTAAAAAAAGTCACAGTTTCTCATGGATTATTTCTAACAATTCTATAATATCTGGACAAAAGCAGTCTAGAATCCTGAAAGCGGGCACATCTTTGCATTTGTAATATGTAATGTTGCTGATTTTAAGCTAATAAGCTAAAATGTGTCTAATGTTAGAATAATAGACATGAATAATGGCCTGTAGAAATCTCTTTAATAGGAAACACTGAATATGTACAGATGTACAGATATACTCTGTACAGATTTTTGTTAAGCTACAACTTTCTGATAAAGAAAAATGTATCTCAAAACTAGAAAAAAGGGAAATGATCATTACTTAATTCTTGCTTTCATGCTAGAGCATTTCTCATAACTCACTGGATCCAATCTGACACTCTTGAGAACTGTCCATCAATGATGTAATTGCAAACCCTTCACTGTCCTGTAAGGTAGAGGTTGTGGCAGTTCAAACCATTGTCTCTTGGCTCCAGCCCCACTTCGGTAGTTGGCTTTATAATGCTGAGCAGGAGCTTTGCAAACCCCATTTCTCTCTTGACTCTCTGCTTGAGACTACTGGAAGGATCTAGAAAGACTAGAGGAGACATAAGGATTGCTCATATGGTGGACTTCCTCTCTGTTTCTTCCTGCTCCAGGTAATTACCTCAACACTTCTTCATTCTGGCTGCAGCAGTGCCTTTCTGTAATAGCAGATGATTCTACTTTGTAGTCTTTCCAATATTTGCATTCCCAGCATTTAATTTCATCATGTCCCCCTCAGAGACTCTAGCACCAGGGAAGTCTGATGTTCATCTCCACAAAGCTCCTCCTCCAATCCTTAATGATTCCAATGCCTTCCTTCCTTTGGTTCCTTAATCCTTCAAGTGGTAGGAGTGGGAGTTGTTTCCTGATGTTGCTGTCTATGTTATACTGTGACAATGTCTTTTAGCCAGGCTTCCCTGGTGGCTCAGTGGTAAATAATCTGCCAGCAATGCAGGAGACCAGGGCTCGATCCCTGGGGCAGTGGGGTAGTGATGCCATCCAGCCATTCCATCCTCTGTCGTCCCCTTCTTCTCCTGCCCCCAATCCCTCCCAGCATCAGGGTCTTTTCCAATGAGTCAACTCTTCGCATGAGGTGGCCAAAGTATTGGAGTTTCAGCTTCAGCATCAGTCCTTCCAGAGAACACCAAGGACTGATCTCCTTTAGGATGGACTGGTTGAATCTCCTTGCAGTCCAAGGGAATCTCAAGAGTCTTCTCCAGCACCACAGTTCAAAAGCATCAATTTTTTGGTGCTCAACTTTCCTCACAGTCCAACTCTCACATCCATACATGACTACTGGAAAACCATAGCCTTGACTAGATGGACCTTAGTTGGCAAAGTAATGTCTCTGCTTTGAATATGCTATCTAGGTTGGTCATAACTTTCCTTCCAAGGAGTAAGCGTCTTTTAATTTCATGGCTGCAGTAACCATCTGCACTGATTTTGGAGCCCCAAAAATAAAGTCTGACACTGTTTCCACTGTTGCCCCATCTATTTCCCATGAAGTGATGGGACCAGATGCCATGATCTTTGTTTTCTGAATGTTGAGCTTTAAGCCAACTTTTTCACTCTCCACTTTCACTTTCATCAAGAGGCTTTTTAGTTCCTCTTCACTTTCTGTCATAAGGGTGATGCCATCTGCATATCTGAGCTTATTGATATTTCTCCTGGCAATCTTGATTCCAGCTGTGTTTCTTCCAGTCCAGTGTTTCTCATGATGTACTCTGCATATAAGTTAAATAAGCAGAGTGACAAAATACTACCTTGACGTACTCCTTTTCCTATTTGGAAGCAGTCTGTTGTTCCGTGTCCAGTTCTAACTGTTGCTTCCTGACCTGCATACAGATTTCTCAAGAGGCAGGTCAGGTGGTCTGATATTCCCTTCTCTTTTAGAATTTTCCATAGTTTATTGTGATCCACACAGTCAAAGCCTGTGGCATAGTCAATAAAGCAGAAATAGATGTTTTTTTCTGGAACTCTCTTGCTTTTTCCATGATCCAGCGGATGTTGGCAATTTGATCTCTGGTTCCTCTGCCTCTCTAAAACCAGCTTGAACATCAGGGAGTTCACGGTTCACATATTGCTGAAGCCTGGCTTGGAGAATTTTGAACATTCCTTTACTAGCATGTGAGATGTGCTAGTAGTTGTGTGGTAGTTTGAGCATTCTTTTGCATTGTCTTTCTTTGGAATTGGAATGAAAACTGACCTTTTCCAGTCCTGTGGCCACTGCTGAGTTTTCCAAATTTGCTGGCATATTGAGTGCAGCACTTTCACAGCATCATCTTTCAGAATTTGAAATAGCTCAACTGGAATTCCATCACCTCCACTAGCTTTGTTCATAGTGATGCTTTCTAAGGCCCACTTGACTTCACTTTCCAAGATGTCTGGCTCTAGATTAGTAGTGATCACATCATCATGATTATCTGGGTCATGAAGATCTTTTTTGTATAGTTCTTCCATGTATTCTTGCCACCTCTTCTTAATATCTTCTACTTCTTTTAGGTCCATACCATTTCTGTCCTTTATCGAGCCCATCTTTGCATGAAATGGTCCCTTGGTATCTTTAATTTTCTTGAAGAGATCTCTAGTCTTTCCCATTCTGTTCTTTTCCTCTATTTCTTTGCATTGATGGCTGAAGAAGGCTTTCTTATCTCTTCTTGCTATTCTTTGGAACTCTGCATTCAGATGCTTATCTCTTTCCTTTTCTCCTTGGCTTTTCGCCTTTCTTCTTTTCACAGCTATTTGTAAGGCCTCCCCAGACAGCCATTTTGCTTTTTTGCATTTCTTTTCCATGGGGATGGTCTTGATCCCTGTCTCCTGTACAATGTCATGAACCTCAGTCCATAGTTCATCAGTTCATCTCTATCAGATCTAGACTCTTAAATCTGTTTCTCACTTCCACTGTATAATTATAAGGGATTTGATTTAGGTCATACCTGAATGGTCTAGCAGTTTTCCCTACTTTCTTCAATTTAAGTCTGAATTTGGCAATAAGGAGTTCATGATCTGAGCCACAGTCAGCTCCTAGTCTTGTTTTTGTTGACTGTATAGAGCTTCTCCATTTTTGGCTGCATAGAATATAATCAATCTGATATTGGTGTTGACCATCTGGTGATGTCCATGTGTAGAGTCTTCTCTTGTGTTGTTGGAAGAGGATGTTTGCTATGACCAGTCATTTTCTCGGCAAAACTCTATTAGTCTTTGCCTTGCTTCATTCCACATTCCAAGGCCAAATTTGCCTGTTACTCCAGGTGTTTCTTGACTTCCTACTTTTGCATTCCAGTCCCCTATAATGAAAAGGACATCTTTTTTGGTTACATAGTCCACTTTTTGGTTACATAGTCCACTCTTAATTTTTGTTGTTGCTATTGATATGTGAAATAATATTACTCAAAACCAAAAACATCCAACAAATTATTTCCAATGACAGCAACATTCACTGGGTATGGATCATTTTTCGCACACTTTCAATTAGAGGAATGACTCTGTATCTTCAAATTATCAAATCAAATTACTAAAAGACATCAAAGTAAACATTAAGCATGGGTTGTGATTTTGTCCACCATCTTGCATTTTTATTATAGACTTTCTAGTCATTGTGGTAAGAAGACACTTGAATCTACAAATACATATGAGCAGAGAATGTGATAATGAGACAGGATCCTAAAGACCCTTCTGTTGTTGCTGTTCAGTCATCAAGTCATGTCTGACTCTTTGAGACTTCATGGATTGCAACACACCAGGCTTCCCTGTCCTTCACTGTCTCCCAGATTTTGCTCAAATTCATGTCCATTGAGTCGGTGATGCTACCTAACCATCTCATCCTCTGCCAACTTCTCTGTTTGCCTTCAATCTTTCCCAGCACCAGGGTCTTTTCCCATGCATCAGGTCTTTGTATCAGGTGGCCAAGGTTTTGGAGCTTCAGCTTTAGTATCATCCCTTCCAATGAGTATTTAGGGTTGATTTCCATTAGGATTGATTGGTTTGATCTCGTTGCAGTCCAAGAGACTCCAAAGAGTCCTCTCCAGCACCACAATTCAAAAGCATCAGTTCTTCAGCACTCAACCTTCTTTATGGTCCAACTGTCACATCTGTACATGACTATTGGAAAAAATGATAGCTTTGACTATGCAGACTTTTTTCAGCAAACTGATGTCTCTGCTATCTAGGTCTGTCATAGCTTTCCTTTCATGGAACAAGGATCTTTTATTTTCATGGCTACAGTCACCGTCCACAGTGATTTTGGAGGACAAGAAAATAAAATCTGTCACTATTTCTACTTTTCCCTATTCTATTTGTCATTAAGTAGTGGGACTGGATGCCATGATCTTAGTATTTTTAATATTGAGTTTCAAGCCAGCTTTTTCTCTCTTCTTTTTCACCCTCATCAAGAAGCTCTTAAGTTCCTCTTTATATTCTGCCATTAGAGTGGTATGATCTGCATATCTGAGGTTGTTGATATTTCTCCTTACAATCCTGACTCCAGCTTGTGATTCATCAAGCCCAGCATTTCACATGATGTATTCTGCATATAAGTTAAATATGCAGCTTGACAATTTACAGCCTTGATGTACTCCTTTCCCAACTTGGAACCAGTCAGTTGTTCCATGTCTGGTTCTTACTGTTACATCTTGACCTGCATGTAGGTTTCTCAGGAAACAACCAGGTTAATCTATAGATGAAAACCATTAGCTCATATAAACATAGTTGAATTTCCAATATAAAATAAACTCCCTAAAATTGAACTAAAATGGAAAAAAGTAACTCCCTATTTGCCTTCTAATGAAGTTGACTACCATGTCTAGGGACTTACATTAACATCAGATCCTTAGGTTTACATATTGCACCATCTCTGAATCCGGAAAATTTGTTTTGCTGTTACTATTGTACCTGTTTACTTTTACTTCAATGAACAAGGGCTCCTGCCATTTTCTGTATTGTTTTTGAGATAAGCTTAGAACCTCTAGTAGAGTTAAAACATTGTAATCTTATCCTGCACAACAGCGCTATAACAAGACTTCAAAAGCCAAGTGAATTGGCAAGCTTTGAAAGGATATCTGGGATGTTTGCTCATTTAAGTTTAAAGGCTATTCTATAGGGCACTATGTAATCAACTGACTTTGTAGTTTCTGAAGAGCTGAGAGACTGAGGTTTTGTACTTCATAGTGGCGATGTGCACAGTACATTAACCACCTGGGTCCCTCTGTGTATCATTGTTTCCTTTTCAGCAGTCAAAACAAAGTATCCTTAAGTTCCCTTTAATTTGTATTTGATATTTTTGTAAATGTGTGCTTAGAGCTTTCCCAAATGGCCCCTGTGTTTTATCAGCTCTCTGATGGATTTCACTCCTTAGCACAGCACAGCACTGCTGAAATATTGCCTCTTTCACATGCTTGACGGCTCACTGACTGCCTTGAAAGCTGCACTTTATTTACAGATAACCAGTGTGGCATTGGAACGAAGGGGTCTCACTGGGGGAAGTATACTAAAATTCTATTATTTGTTTTTCTCAGGAATATGAACATTTCGACTCAATTGAATTTAAACTTTTATAGAGGCATATAAACTTCTATAGAGACATTTTGAAGTGGATTACCAAAGGGAGGAAACACCATTATCACTAATTGTTAAGTCTCTTAAATTCTCCCACATTGCCTGTGAATCTACTGAAACTGAGGACAATAATGACACCTCCTTGACCTCTGTAAATATCAGGTAACTGAAAGTAACTGCCTGGTTCTGAAGAAAGAAGAATATACTGAAAAGGCATATTCCTACACAAATTTTACCTAACATTGATAGTGTCTTTCCTGGAAACTGTGCCTTCTTTTTTGTTTCCATTCAGAGAGATGCAAGGATGTAATGGGTCACAGAATCGTTCTTTTAGCAGAGGCTTTTATTCCTAGTCTGTGCATTCAGTAGCTTAGCATCCTTACCGTCTGTGCTGGTTTTCTAAAAACATTATTTACCTTTTTCCTAGATGATGTTTTTCTTCCAATATGCTGAAGGGACTTTAAAAGGACACAGACCTCTCAATTACAGTGGCCCAAAAAGGGAACAAGAAAAGGGAATATTTTTAAATCTTAGGAGGAAGCACAAAATTATACAGGGATATGCAATGTTCAAAAGTCATAAAAAATTGCTTCAGATACTAGAGTTTGACATCCATAATAATTATATTTAAAATGATAAATGAATGTGTCTAGATAGTGAATGTGAGAGCAATGTGAAGTGGACTCTTGATATATGTGATCATGAAAGGCTTTTGAAGTTCAGTTTTGTTATGAGCATGAAATTCTAATACCATTAACCTCTTTTCTCTAAGGTATTAGCATTAGTTATAAGTAGTTTAATAGCCTGATCATTCTAAAATTACTACACACTATCATTAGTCTTATTCATTAACTTTTCATGAACATTGTTCACATTTCAGTACGAGTTCTTTCAATTGAAGTCATAAAAAGTTGATTTCCAATTTCCTAAATGACATTTAGTCTCTAATTTTTGGAATTAAAGGGTAGTGTCTGACTACTCGGACCATTTAAAAAGTACCATCCTACAAATCCAGATGAGGAATTAAATACAGTTGAGTTGCTTAATGAAGATGGACATTTGGTTTATTGGAAATAAAATTGATTGAAAAATGAAAGGCGGTAGCTAAATGAATATATAACTTAACCTTTATTCTACTGAGTATATTAGTATAAGACAAGAATGGACAGGGAATAAGAAAATGTAAATAAGTTTGGGTGCAGGTATTTTTTCAGGAATTTTGATTAAAGCCAATAGAACTCATTTAAGTTAGGTAAAAAGGGAGACTTAATTGACTCACAGATTCAAGAAAGGATTTAACAGCAACACTGAGGGAAGTGCAAGGGTACCACTAAAATCTTGGGAACAGCTAAAACCAGGAACACAAATGTTACCAGGGTCATCTTAGTTACACATTATTATCTCTGCAAGTTATCTTCATGTTCTGACTGTCTGTTTCCTCAACATGATTGTACATATGACTGCTACAGCTCCAAAGCTGTGCATGTTCCAGACGATTGCATGCATGACTACGATCCTTAGTTTATCTATTCCAGATATTATAGTTCATTTCTCCTTGCCTTTAACACCGGCTGGCTTTGTAACTTTCTTTAGCTAATAGAACAAAATGGCAGCAACACTGTTTGGATTGCCAGGCTCTTAGGATCCTGGGACAGGCTAGCTACCACCATGTGAACAAGCCCAGGTGAGACCACTGAAGAAAGAAAGCCTTCCTTCCGGTGGAGCAACTAAAGCTTCTTAGACTAGCTGACACCCCATAAGCTCATGGAAGCTTGTTGCAGGCACATATGCCCAAGAGCAAAAACCCCACAGGACGTATGAGCGTTAGACTGAACTGAAAATTAATAGTACCTCCAAACCTGATTTTATCCTTCATGTCTCAATCGAGAGAAGTACCAATTACCTTCTTAGATTTTGAATATCTAAAGACATGTATAATGTAAAAGAGACACAATATAAGTAATGAACACAAAATCAATGTATCAAATTACACTTTAAATCCCATTCTACATGAAACATTCTTATTCATTATTTTAAAAATACAGGCTGCTTCTGCATTAGAGAACACTGATTTTCTAAGCGTTTAGTTTCTGTTAATTAAAAGTAAGGCTTTCAGTAGTACATCTTCATTTTATAAATCAGAGATGTTTGTGAGTTTCTCTATAACCATATCAAAGCTTCTTAGAAATTCCTGCAAGATAGAACAGAATAAAAGAAAGCTTTGCTAGCATATAATTCAATGCAACTGGAGGAACAGCTAGTTTGGGCTGGGGAAAAGTCCTTTGTAGAACTATGAAACACTCCCCAGCTTTGAGTGTCTAAGTAGGCAAAGAGGAAAGAAAACAGTTTTGAATAATTCCCTGGCTGGGGGTGAAACCAGGGGCAGGTGTAGAAGGAGAATAACAGTCACTCCCAAGGATTCACACCATGGGACTTGAAGTCAGTTAAGGTTGTGCCGGAACCAGAAAACTCACTTTATGTTTTAGAAAATGGAGAGTTCTTCAAGTGACAAAAGAGAAGCAAAACTCTTCCTGCTGTTTTATTTCTTGTCCAGCTGCTGTGACCAATAACTTCTCTCTCTCTGCCACCCCCAAACTTTAACTAGTTCACTAGTTAAACAAAACCTATTTCTTTAAAAAAGAATCCCACGCAATCTCAGACATCTTAACACTTTATACAGGCATAGGGACCTCCCTCCCTCCCTCAGTAGTAACTATAGTAGTGAAGACTATCCAGAAATGAGAGAGATTCGAGAACTCATAAGAAAATCTGCTAAAAATCAATAAAAATAAAAAATAATTTAAAATGCATTCTTATTGAATTTTATCATCTAGACACCAGGCTTCCCTGGTAGCTCAGTGATGAAGAATCCACCTGCCAACTCAGGAGACCTGAATTTGATCTCTGAATCAGGAAGATCCCATGGAGAAGGAAATGGCAATCCACTCCACTATTCTTGCCTGGGAAATCCCATGGGACCGTCCATGGGGTCGCAAAACAGTTGGACATGGCTTAGCGACTAAGCAGCAAAAACAACATTTAAATACTGCTTAAGTAGGTGGAAGGTATTCACATATTGACTGAGTGAAAGAAAAATAGCAATCTTTTCTTTTTCCTACTTTGTTTTAAAGATTAAAAAAGTCATGTGTGAAAAAATAGTATTTGTTATATATACTCATTAAATATATTGACCTTTGTTTTAGAAAATCTTTAAAGGAAAACAAAATAATAATGTTGCAAATTAATAACCACCCAGCATCCATTTTGTTTACAGGCTAAAGTGTGTACAGCAGTTCTAGCATGTAAAATGTACAATGCTAGTACACTAGATTTTGGCTGTTTATATTGACTGTTCTCTATTTGGATCATTTCAAACTTCAGTTCAGTTCAGTTCAGTTCATTTCAGCTGCTCAGTTGTGTCTGACTCTTTGTGACTCCATGAATCGCAGCACGCCAGGCCTCCTTGTCCATCACCAACTCCCAGAGTTCACTCAAACTCATGTCCATCGAGTCAGTGATGCCATCCAGCCATCTCATCCTCTGTCGTCCCCTTCTCCTCCTGCCCCCAATCCCTCCCAGCATCAGAGTCTTTTCCAATGAGTGAACTCTTCACATGAGGTGGCCAAAGTGTTGGAGCTTCAGCTTTAGTATGAATCCTTCTGATGAACACCCAGGACTGATCTTTAGAATGGACTGATTGGATCTCCTTGCAGTTAAGTTCTGACAAAAGTATAGTAGCATTTACATAGTAGCATTTATTTTTCTTGTTCTGGTCTTATTTAAAGGTGGTGTCTGCCTGTGTGCTCAGTCATGTCCTACTGATCGTGGCCCTATGGACCGTAGCCTGCCAGGATCTTCTGTTCGTGGAATTTTCCAGGCAAGAATACTGTATTTCCTCTTCCAGGAGATCTTCCCAACCCAGGAATCAAACCAAGGTCTCTGGCATTACCATCAGATTCTTTACTGTCTGAGTCACCAGGGAAGCTGGGACTGTTTACTCTTCATGCACTCTTGGTTATTTGAATTTTAACTTTTAAATCAGTGGTGGGAAAATAGAACAGAACACCTACTTACATCTTTATTGCCCTCCTACCAGGATGCCTTGTCTGGGAGGTGTCCAGAGAGTTGATTAAGTTAATGAGTGAGGTACTAGCCATTCTTTGAAGTTTGCTTTGACTCCATTAACAGAGGAAATTATTACATTAACAGTACTCTCAGCATTCACTGAGATTTAGGACTAATGAGCTGGATTAACTAAGTAGTATTAACTTCTAAAGCTTTTCCTTCTGTAGCACTGGCCCCTGAATTTGAAAGAATAAGATCTCCCCTATAGTGCATTGCAAATGAACATACTATTTAACTGCAATCTATATAAATTTATTTCCAAAACACTTAGAGAAAAAAAGGAGATGATAAATATCAAAACCCACATTTTTGCCTCTATAAAATTATCAGTTTCAGTGATATCAATGATGTGCAGAAGACAAGCTTTCTATTTTAAAAGAACTTGAGTCTGAATCCACTTCTCCAAATTTAACAGCAAAACTACACAAAAGGAAAAAAAAAAAACTTGTCATCTCAGGTAACAGATTCAACTTATTATTTACTTTGTAATCCCTTTTCAGAAATTTGGAAAAGAAAATAAATGAAAAGTGGCAGGAATGCCGACACTAGGAAGGTGTAAGCAATAGCATTAGAGCCGTTTTCCTTTTGGTTCTCTTCCAGTTTCCCTGCACTGTTCAGAGTAGCTTATTTCTAATTTTGTAATATGTATTTTGTATAGCTTTTGTTGTTGTTGTTAAATCAATAGCAGTGTGTGTATCTTGCTTTATGTTGTTGTTGCTCAGTCGCTAAGTCATGTCCAACTCTTTGCAGCCCCATGGACTGCAGCATGCTAGGCTTCCCTGTCCTCTTCTATCTCCTGGAGTTTGCTTAAGTTCATGTCCATTGAGTCGGTGATGCTATCCAACCATCTCATCCTCTGTCACCCTCTTCTCCTTTTACCTTCAGTCTTTCCCAACATCAAGGTCTTTTCCAATGAGCTGGCTGTCTGCATTCAGTGAGATTTGGAGTGGCCAAACTATTGGAACTTCAGCTTTAGCATCAGTCCTTCCAATGAATATTCAAAGTTGATTTCCTTTAGCCTTGACAGGTTTGATCTCCTTGCAGTCCAAGGGACTCTCAAGAGTCTTCTCCAGCACCATGATTCAAAACTTCAATTCTTCAGTGCTCAGCATTCTTCATGGTCCAGCTCTCACATCTGTATATGACTATAGGTAAAACCATAGCTTTGACTACTTGGATGTTTGTGGGTGATGTCTTTGCTATTTAATACACTGTCTAGGTTTGTCATAGCTTTCCTTCCAAGAAGCAAGCGTCTTCTAATTTCATGGCTGCAGTCACCATCCGCAGTGATTTTGGAGCCCAATGAAAGAAAAACTGTCACTGCTTCTACTGTTTGCCCTCCTACTTGCCATGAAGTGATGGGATTGGATGCCATAATCTTAGTTTTTTTTTTTTAATGCTGAAATTTAAGCCAGGTTTTTCACTCTCTTCTTTTACCCTCTCAACTTGCTTTATACAAGAGCATAAATCTTTCTTCCAAATGTGACTGGTTCTGCTTTTCAAGATATAGTCACTTTGTGGTTCTTCCAAATAACCACTTCAAAAAGTGCAGTGAGTATTCAGTAATAGCTAGAATTTCTTTAGAAATGTAAACAAAAAAGTGAAATTCACATATAAGGAAGGTGATTGAGTTTCTTGCAGTCATATTTTTTAAATCAGAAATGCCTATCACAGGGTAAAAGTTTAGAACCCAATGACAAATGCAGAAGGAAGAAGATCCCAAAAGGACATACACATACTTGATAGAGTGAGACGAGTGACCTGAGACGATGAATAGAATTTAAAAAGAATTTCTTGGGGGATTGACTGATCCTCATGAAAAGAAGCATGATGATGTATGCTTAATTACAAAAATAGGAGAAGCTCATTTAGAAAACACAATTATAATTTTTATTCTGATTGAATCTATTTCAGAATAGCACAGCAAAACGATACATACAAGTGTCATATTTTTAATAAAATGTGTTAAAATCTAGACAACATCTGCATCTCTGTCATGGAGTACTTTTGAGGAGTAATTGCATAAAAATAAATTTTCTGTTATAGTTAATTTATTCATATATTCATTCATTTACATGAAAATTATTTGTCACAGAGGTTGGCAAACTTTTCTGTGAATGGCCAATAGTTGTTAGTCACTCAGTCATGTCTGACTCTTTGCGATGCCATGGACTACAGCATGCCAGGCTTCCCTGTCTTGCTCCATCTCCTGGAGTTTGCTCAAACTCATGTCTGTTGAGTTGGTGATGCCATCCAACCATCTTGTTCTCTGTCATCCCCTTCTCCTCCCTCCTTCAATCTTTCCTAGCTTCAGGGTCTTTTCTAGTGAGTCTTCTCTTCCCATCACGTGGCCACAGTATTAGAGCTTCAGCTTCCACATCAGTCCTTCCAATGAATATTCATGACTGATTTCCTTTAGGATGGACTGGTTGGATCTCCTTGCACCAAGGGACTCTCAAGAGTCTTCTCAAACACCACAGTTCAAAAGCATCAGTTCCTCAGCACTCAGCTTTCTTTATAGCCCAACTCTCACATTGATACATGACTACTGGGAAAACCATCACTTTGACTAGATGGACCTTTGTCGGTAAAGTAATGGCTTTGCTTTTTAATATGCTGTCTAGGTTTGTCAAAGGTTTTCTTTCAAGGGGCAAGAGTCTTTTAATTTCATGGCTGCAGTCACCATCTGCAGTGATTTTGGAGTCCCAGAAAATAAAGTCTCTCACTGTTTCCTTGTTTCCTCATCATTTTGCTATGAAGTGCTGGAACTGGATGCCATGATCTTCGATTTTTGAATGTTGAATTTTAAGCCAGCCTTTTCACTCTCCTCTTTCACTTTCATCAAACGGTTGTTTAGATCCTTTTCACTTTCTGCCATAAGGGTGGTGTCATCTGCGTACCTGTCATTATTGATATTTTCCCCAGCAATCTTGATTCCAGCTTGTGCTTCATCCAGCCCAGCATTTCAGATGCTGTACTCTGCATATAGGTTTAAGCAGGATGACAATAAACAGCCTTGACAGACTTTTTTCCCAATTTGGAACCAGTCCATTGTTCCATGTCCCGTTCTAACTGTTGCTTCTTGACCTGCTTACAGGCTCCTCAGGAGGCAGGTAAAGTGGTCTGTTATTACCATCTCTTTAAGTATTTTCCACAGTTTTTGTAAACCACACAGTCAAAAGCTTTAGCATAGTGAATGAAGCAGATTTTTTTCAGGAATTCTCTAGTTTTTTCTATGATCCAAAGGATGCTGGCAATTTGATCTCTGATTCCTTTGCCTTTTCTAAATCCAACTTATGTATCTGGAAACTTTTGGTTCATATATTGTTGAAGCCTATATATGGTTGGGGAATTTTGAGCATTACTTTGCTAACGTGTGAATGAGTGTAATTGTGTGGTAGTTTGGACATTCTTTGGCAATGCCTTTCTTTGGGATTGAAATGAAAACTGATGTTTTCCAGTCCTGTGGCCAATGATAATTTCTCCAAAGTTGTTGGCATATTGAGTGCAGTGCTTTAACAGCATCATCTTTTAAGATTTGAAATACCTTAGCTGGAATTCCTGGAGAAGGCAATGGCACCCCACTCCAGTACTCTTGCCTGGAAAATCCCATGGATGGAGGAGCCTGGTAGGCTGCAGTCCATGGGGTCGCTAAGAGTTGGATACAACTGAGCTACTTCGCTTTCACACATTGGAGAAGGAAATGGAAACCCACTCCAGTGTTTTTGCCTGGAGAATCCCAGGGATGGGGGAATCTGGTGGGCCACTGTCTATGGGGTTGCACAGAGTCAGACACGACTGAAGCGACTTAGCAGCAGTAGCAGCAGCTGGAATTCCATCACCTCTACTACCTTGGTTCATAGTGATGCTTTCTAAGGCCCACTTGACTTGGCAACCCAGGATGTCTGGCTCTAGATAAGTGATCACACCATTGCGATTATGGCCAATAATAAGTGACTAGAAAATAGTAAGTAAGGCTGGTAACTCACATAGTCTAGGCTGCCATTATAACATGAAAGCACATAGGTTTTGACAAAATGTAAATAACTGTGGCTCTGTTTCAGTAAAATTGATTTTTAATATTGAGATGGAATTTGATATAATTTTCAAGTGCCACAAAGCATTTCTATATTTTTGTTTTTTTCCAACCATTAAAAAAGTAAAACTATTTAGGTATTAGCTGGTGTACTATAAGCTAGGCATTGTAGTAGGTGCTTGGTATCTAAAGAAGAATAAAATAAGAATATTTTACTCAAGGAACTTATTCAGCACTGATAGAATGAGGCAAAACCAATTCCACTTCCCTGTGTCTTATACCACATAACCCAAATCCAGAAAGCAGAGGGAGAAAAGTGCCCCCAGCCAGTACACATTGAAGGTTTCCTTGTGAAGATCCAAGTCTTTCTTTCACTTAAGAGCAAAGCTCTCAGAAGATCTGAGACAAAGAGCTAGCTAGATTCACACTACCTTGGTACTTAGAAGTCAGACTTGAACCTCCAGGTGGGAGTTCTGAAGTTACCATTCAGGTCATTTATATCCAACATCTCTGGTAGAATAAATGCCCAATGACCTTTTAGTGAAGACCTTAAGCGGCACTTTTAATCCAGTGAAACTATCCCTAGGTGTATGATGGTTTATATTTCAAAGCCCAAAAGATTTTTTGTGATTTAGTAAAAGAGGTTAGTTTCATAGATCATCTAATAATAAATAGGTTTTGTTTTGCTTTGTGAAAAACTTAAAAAGCATTCTTTTAATTTCTCAATTCCATCAAGCGTTTTTCCATTCCTGGGTCTTTGTACTCACCATAACCTTTGCTGGGGATATATCAGTTTAGTTCAGTTCAGTCACTCAGTCGTGTCCGACTCTTTGCGACCCCATGAATCGCAGCACGCCAGGCCTCCCTGTCCATCACCAACTCCTGGAGTTCACTCAGACTCATGTCCATCGGGTCGGTGATGCCATCCAGCCATGTCATCCTCTGTCGTCCCCTTCTCCTCCTGCCCCCAATCCCTCTCAGCATCAGAGTCTTTTCCAATGAGTGAACTCTTTGCATGAGGTGGCCAAAGTACTGGAGTTTCAGCTTTAGCATCATTCCTTCCAAAGAAATCCCAGGGTTGATCTTCAGAATGGCTCTCAAGAGTCTTCTCCAACACCACAGTTCAAAAGCATCAATTCTTTGGTGCTCAGCCTTCTTCACAGTCCAGCTCTCACATCCATACATGACTACTGGAAAAAACATACCCTTGACTAGATGGACCTTAGTCGGCAAAGTAATGTCTCTGCTTTTGAATATGCTCTAGGTTGGTCATAACTTTTCTTCCAAGGAGTAGGCGTCTTTTAATTTCATGGCTGCAATCACCATCTGCAGTGATTTTGGAGCCCAAAAAATAAAGTTTGACACTGTTTCCACTGTTTCCCCATCTATTTCCCATGAAGTGATGGGACCGGATGCCATGATCTTCATTTTCTGAATGTTGAGCTTTAAGCCAACTTTTTCGCTCTCCTCATTCACTTTCATCAAGAGGCTTTTTAGTTCCTATTCATTTTCTGCCATAAGGGTGATGCCATCTGCAAATCTGAAGCTATTGATATTTCTCCCGGCAATCTTGATTCCAGCTTGTGCTTCTTCCAGTCCAGCGTTTCTCATGATGTACTCTGTATATAAGTTAAACAAGTAGGGTGACAATATACAGCCTTGACGTACTCCTTTTCCTATTTAAAACTAGTCTGTTGTTCCGTGTCCAGTTCTAACTGTTGCTTCCTGACCTGCATACAGATTTCTCAAGAGGCAGGTCAGGTGGTCTGGTATTCCCATCTCTTTCAGAATTTTCCACAGTTTATTGTGATCCACACAGTCAAAGGCCTTGGCATAGTCAATAAAGCAGAAATAGATGTTTTTCTGGAAATCTCTTGCTTTTTCGATGATCCAGCAGATGTTGGCAATTTGATCTCTGGTTCCTCTGCCTTTCCTAAAACCAGCTTGAACATCAGGAAGTTCATGGTTCACGTATTGCTGAAGCCTGGCTTGGAGAATTTTGAGCATTACTTTACTAGCATGTGAGATGAGTACAATTGCGTGGTAGTTTGAGCATTCTTTGGCATTGCCTTTCTTTGTGATTGAAATGAAAACTGACCTTTTTCAGTCCTGTGGCCACTGCTGAGTTTTCCAAATTTGCTGGCATATTGAGTGCAGCACTTTCACAGCATCATCTCTCAGGATTTGAAATAGCTCAACTGGAATTCCATCACCTCTACTAGCTTTGTTCATAGCTATGCTTTCTAAGGCCCACTTGACTTCACATTGCAGGATGTCTGGCTCTAGGTGAGTGATCATACCATCATGATTATCCGGGTTGTGAAGATCTTTTTTATACAGTTCTGTGTATTCTTGCCACCTCTTCTCAATATCTTCTGCTTCTGTTATGTTCATACCATTTCTGTCCTTTATTGAGCCCATCTTTGCGTGAAATGTTCCCTTGGTATCTCTAGTTTTCTTGAAGAGATCTGTAGTCTTTCCCATTTTGTTCTTTTCCTCTATTTCTTTGCATTGATCGCTGAAGAAGGCTTTCTTATCTCTTCTTGCTATTCTTTGGAACTCTGCATTCAGATGCTTAAATTTTCTTTTCCTCCTTTGCTTTTCACTTCTGTTCTTCCACAGCTATTTGTAAGGCCTCCTCAGACGGCCATTTTGCTTTTTTGCATTTCTTTTCCATGGGGATGGTCTTGATCCCTGTCTCCTGTACAATGTCACGAACCTCATTCCATAGTTCATCAGGCACTCTGTCTATCAGATCTAGTCCCTTAAAGCTATTTCTCACTTCCACTGTATAATTGTAAGGGATTTGATTGAGGTCATACCTAAATGGTCTAGTGGTTTTCCCTACTTTCTTCAATTTAAGTCTGAATTTGGCAATAAGGAGCTCATGATCTGAGCCACAGTCAGCTCCTAGTCTTGTTATCTTTGACTGTATAGAGCTTCTCCATCTTTGGCCCCAAAGAAATTAATCAATCTGATTTTGTTGATGACCATCTGGTGATGTCCATGTGTAGAGTCTTCTCTTGTGTTGTTGGAAGAGGGTGTTTGCTACAACCAGTGCATTTTCTTGGCAAAATTCTATTAGCCTTTGCCCTGGTTCATTCTGCATTCCAAGGCCAAATTTTCCTGTTACTTCAGGTGTTTCTTGACTTCCTACTTTTGCATTCTAGTCCCTTATAATGAAAAGGACATCTTTTTGGGGTGTTAGTTCTAAAAGGTCTTGTAGGTCTTCATAGAACCGTTCAACTTCAGCTTCTTCAGTGTTACTGGTTGGGGCATAGACTTGGATTACCGTGATATTGAATGGTTTGCCTCGGAAACGAACAGAGATCATTCTGTCCTTTTTGAGATTGCATCCAAGTACTGCATTTCTGACTCTTTTGTTGACCATGATGGCTACTCCATTTCTCCTGAGGGACCTTCCTGCAGTAGTAGATATTATGGTCATCTGAGTTAAATTCACCCATTCCAGTCCATTTTAGTTCTCTGATTCCTAGAATGTCAGCGTTCACTCTTGCCATCTCCTTTTTGACTACTTCCAACTTGCCTTGATTCATGGGCCTGACATTCCAGGTTCCTATGCAATATTGCTCTTTACAGCATCAGACCTTGCTTCTATCACCAGTCACATCCACAACTGGGTATTGTTTTTGCTTTGGCTCCATCCCTTCCTTCTTTCTGGAGTTATTTCTCCACTGATCTCCAGGAGCATATTGGGCACCTACTGACCTGGGGAGTTCCTCTTTCAGTATCCTATCATTTGCCTTTTCATACTGTTCATGGGGTTCTCAAGGCAAGAATACTGAAGTGGTTTGCCATTCCCTTCTCCAGGGGATATATACTTCTTCCAATTCTTTGGTGTAAAGTTACCTTAATTTCTTGAGATACAGTTTAAGCGTCATGTTTCTACAGGGGCTGTGTCCAGTCATCACGCCTAAAATGTCATCTCACTCCTATTCACACATAGAAATCATTGCTGTTCTTGTTCAGTCACTAAGTGTGTCCAACTCTGCGACCCCGTGGCAGGCTGTCCCATCTCTCACTATCCCCGAGAGTTTGCCCAAGTTGATGTCCATTGAATAGGTGATGCTCTCCAACCATCTCCATCCTCTGCCACCCTTCTCCTTTTTCCTTCAGTCTTTTCAGCATCAGGATATTTTCCAGTGAGTCAGCTCTTCATAGATATCAGGTGGCCAAAGTACTCGAACTTCAGCTTCATCATCAGTCCTTCCAATGGATTGATTTCCTTTTGGATTGATGGATTTGATCTCCTCGCTATCCAAGGGATTCTCAAGAATCTTCTCCAGCACTACAATTTGAGAACATCCATTCTTCAGCACTCAGCCTTCTTTATGATAGAACTCTCATATCTGTATATAACTACTGAGAGACCACGTGTGCTGTGCTGTGCTTAGTCACTTAGTTGTGTTTGATTCTTTGAGACCCCTTGGACTGTACCCACCAGGCTCCTCTGTCCATGGGGATTCTCCAGTCAAGAATACTGAAGTGGGTTGCCATGCCCTCCTCCAGGGGATCTTCCCAACCCAGGGATTAAACCCAGGTCTTCCACATTGAGGCAGATTCTTTACTGTCTGAGCCACCAGGGAAGCCCAAGAAAAATGGAGTGTGTAGCCTATCCCTTCTCCAGGTCTTCTTCCCTACCCAGGAATCGAACCACAGTCTCCTGAATTTCAGGCAGATTCCTTACCAGTTGAGCTACCAGGGGAGCCCAGAAAGACCATAGCTTTGACTACATAGACCTTTGCTGGCAAATTGATGTCTTTGCTTTTTAATATGCTCTCCAGGTTTGTCATATCTTTCCTTACAGGGAGCAAGCATCTTCTAACTTCATGGCTGCACTCACCAGCTGCAGTGATTTAGAGCCCAAGAAAATCTGTCATTATATCCACATTTTCCCTTTCTATTTGCCATGAAGTTATGGGACCAAATGCCATGTTATTAGTTTCTTTAATATTGAGTTTTAAGTCACCTTTTTCACTCTCATCTTTCACCTTCATCAAGAGGCTCTTTAGTTCCTCTTTGCCTTCTGCCATCAGAGTGGTATTATCTGCATATCTGAGTTTGTTTATATTTCTCCCAGCAATCTTGAGTCTAGCTGGTAACTCATCCAGCCCAGCATTTCACATAAGGTAATTTGCATGTTAGTTAAATAAGCAGAGTGACAATATACAGCCTTTCTGTACTCCCTTCCCAATTTTGATCCAGTCAGTTGTTCTATGTTAGGTTCCAACTGTTGCTTCTTTACCCTCACACAGGTTTCTCAGGAGACAGGTAAGATGGTCTGGTATTCCCATTTCTTTAAGAACTTTATACAGTTTGTTGTGATCCCCACAATCCAAGGCTTTGTGTAGTCAGTGAAACAGAAGTAGATGTTTTCCTGGAATTCTGTTGCTTTCTCTATGATCCAATGAATGTTGGGAACTTGATCTCTGCTTCCTCTGCCTTTTCTAAATCCAGCTTATACATCTGGAAGTTCTTGATTCAAATGCTGCTGAAGCCTAGCTTGAAGGATTTTGAGCATAACCTTATTAGCATGGGAAATGAGCACAATTGTCTGGTAGTTTGAACATCCTTTAGCACTACCCTTTGGATTTGGGATGAAAACTGAACTTTTCCAGGCCTGTGGCCCTGCTGAGCTTTCCAAATTTGCTGACATAATGACTGCAGCACTTTAACAGCATCATCTTTTAGGATTTGAAATAGCTCAGCTGGAATTCCATCACCTCCTCTAGCTTTGTTCGTAGTAATGCTTCCTAAGGCCCAGTTGACTTCACACTGTAGGATGTCTGGCTCTAGGTGAGTGATCATACTGGTTATCCGGGTCATTAAGACCTTTTTAATACAGTTCTTCTATGTATTCTTGCCACCTCTTCTTAATCTCTTCTGTTCTGTTAAGTCCTTATCATTTCTGCCCTATATCATACCCATCCTTGCAAGAAATGGTCCTTTGATACCTTCAATTTTCTTGAAGAGATCTCTTATTTTTCCCATTCTATAGTTTCCCTCTATTTCTTTGCCTTGTTCATTTAAGAAGACCTTATCTCTCCTTGCTATTCTTTGGAACTCTGCAGAGAGTTCTCAGCCATGCCTTGTTTCAGTTTCCTGTTTTTCTTTTTTCTTCACAGCATTTATCAAAATGTTAAATATCCACAGTACCTTTGTTTTTGTACTGTTTTCCCCCAGAGTAAGCCTCATGCTGTCCAAGAGCTTTTCTGATTGGTTTGGGGCTGTCTAGAATACTTCAATCAATACATTCTAGAAGAATATGATGTTATGAGAAGTATTTGTTAGAAAGTTGGGTTTTATTTGGAAGAGGTTTGCCTCAGAAAGTGTGGTGGTGGTGGTGGAACTTCTCCCTTTCCTTTGTTTTGTTTCTACTGTCTTTCATCCATGTGTGGCTTTGAATCTAAAGGGGATTTAGGATAGCACACAAACATTTCTGTCTACAAAAATTAGCATGCCTGGCATTTGCTGATAGCTGAAGGTATGTAAATGACTATATAGGGATCCATGATCTTAAGAGATCTATAGTTCAGTATGGAAAACAAATGTGAGCAGATTTACAATGTAACATCACTTGTGATAAAATCCAATACTGGACATGTATGAAAATGACAAGGGAGGAAAGAAGATGGAATAAGACACTCATCAGTCGATTTCTGATTCAAAGAACAAATGTTAATGAAATCACCAAGAGAAGGTCTGGTGTCCATGTAGCATCAGTACACAGTCAGCACATCTGTTAATGGTGCCATGGCACATGGCTTCCTAAGTGTCATCGAGAGCCTACTGCCCAGGTGGTATGTATCAAAAAGTTACTCTTTTAACAATTTACCAAATTTACCCACAACTTGTTCTTGTACAGAATGGATTCTACACCTTCAGTGTCTTTAGCTATTGCCCACACCTCTCAGGCCAATGTTGCAAATGAAGTATTGCAATGAAACATCTCCAAGTTATGCTAAGCAGTAGAGGCTTATCATGCCTTTGGGATATGGAGGAGGCAGGGCATTGCTATAGCTGCTTTCTCAGCTGTGGCTGAGAAACAAAACAATCAACCCATGCCACCCTTAATGGAAACCAAAAAGTAGAGTGCTTTGTTCTCCTTTTCGTTTGTCATTTGGGATTTCATCAACCACAAAACTGCACTTAAACAGTGGTTCTCAGGTTTGGCTGAAACAAATACTTCTGTCTCATCCCTATCCCAAATCAACTAACTCAGAATTTCTAGGGTATGGTTTACTAAAAAGCAAATAGCAAGAAACTCAGGTGTTACAAATGTGTAACTACATTTGAGAACACTGCTGCTACTGCTGCTAAGTCGCTTCAGTCGTGTCCGACTCTGTGCAACCCCACAGACGGCAGCCCACCAGGCTCCCCTGTCCCTGAGATTCTCCAGGCAAGAACACTGGACTGGGTTGCCATTTCTTTCTCCAATGCATGAAAGTGAAAAATGAAAGTGCAGTTGCTCAGTCATGTCCGACTCTTAGCGACCCCATGGACTGCAGCCTACCAGGCTCCTCCATCCATGGGATTTTCCAGGAAAGAGTACTGGAGTGGGTTGCCATTGCCTTCTCCCCTTGGAACACTGCTTCTTGTTAAATTTAGATGACTTTCCTTTAAATAATTAGGCCCAGCAGGGAGTACACAGTATGATTTACCTAATTTCCCATACCGGCCTGGAGACCACCTGGCTCAAAACAAAGCAATTATTTCCCAGTCAGAAGTTACCAAACATGTGTACGTATGTTTGTGTGTGTGGGTGTGTTTACTTTCCAATTAAGTTTTCTTAAGTTCAATACATTACTGCTAATTAATCTGTCTCACAAATTTAGGCTTCTTCATTTGGCCCTATTCATATTCTTGTAGGTGATTATTCTACCATCCTTTTAGTTATCACCAATTTAGTAATGAGTATATTCTACTCTTTCATCTAAAGTTAGGTGTAATTCAGTTGGGTAGGTTTAACAACTATCATTATACACATGTTTCTTAAATAGCTACTTGTAGGTGAATTTACCTTACCTTGATGGTAAAGTGCCCATAAATGTTCAGTCAGCTGGAGAACTCCTTTGGCTAAACATTTTCACAATCTATTTCTTTTTTTTTTAAAAAAAGTCATTTAATTTACTGAGGTGGTAGTAATAGCCCATTCCACTTTGCACTATGGGGAAGAAAGGATATTTTTATCTACTTAAAAGCTAATAAAGGCTCCCACTGTTGAAAAATATTCACACCTCCCAATTATTTCCATCAAGTGATAAATTTAAAATGAAAGAGAAAAAAATTATAACTCCAAAGTATCAGCAAGTAAGCAATAATGATTAGGAAAAAACTTTGGGAAGGATCATTAAATTCATCTTTGCTTTGAAACAACCTGATACTCAAATACATACAGGACTCTAAAGGGTGTCTTCTGCCACTGAAATTAGTTAAGAATTGATTTATAATTGATGAAATTCACCATCTGTTGTAGTAAATAATGGTGGGAAGTGATCTGCAGATGTGAGACTATGGA
The DNA here is from genome assembly GCF_016772045.2 of Ovis aries. Classification (NCBI taxonomy): domain Eukaryota; kingdom Metazoa; phylum Chordata; class Mammalia; order Artiodactyla; family Bovidae; genus Ovis; species Ovis aries. The sequence goes on from NC_056056.1 coordinate 47,240,775, forward strand.
CGCCAGCTTGAAGAAGCTCCTCCACCCACCACTACCAACACTAGGTGCCACCCATCCTGAAGACCACAGGATTTATTTACTTGGGTATAAGTACCATGCTTATACTTCTGAAGGACTACTTTTACAGACTACCTTCTTGGGTCCCTATTTTATTTAGTTTTCAATTTAATATTTAATTAAAATACAGTTGATTTATAATATTGTGCCAAGCTCTGCTGTTCAGCAAAGTGACTCAGTTATACACATACAGACATTCTTTTTTTAAAAAATTTTCTTTTCCATTATAGTTTATCACAGCATTTGAATATAGTCCCCTGTGCTATCCATTAGGACCTTGTTGCTTATCCATCATGTACTTAATAGTTTACATCTCCTAATCCCAAACTCTTAGTCCTTCCCTCACCTAACCTCCTCCCCCTTGGCAATCACAAGTCTGTTCTCTATGTCTGTGAGTCTGTTTTGTAGATAGGTTCTTTGGGCCATATTTAAGACTTCACATCTAAGTACTATTATATGATATTAGTCTTTTTCTTTCTGACTTGATTCACTTCATATGGTAATCTCAAGTTGCATCCACATTGCTGCAACTGGCATTATTTCATTCTCTTTTATGGGCTGAGTAGTATTCCATTGCTTAAGTGGACTGCATCTTAATCTATTAATCTGTTGATGGACATTGAGGTTGTTTCCATGACTTAGCTATTGTGAATAGTGCTGTATGAACATAAGAGTACATGTATCTTTTTGATTATAATTTTGTCTGGTATATGCTCAGGAGTGGAATTGCTGGATCATATGATAATTTTATTTTTAGTTTTCTAAGGAACCTCCTCACTATTTTCCATAGTGGCTGCACCAGATTATATTCCCACCAACAGTATAGGAGAGTTCCCTTTTCTCCACATCCTCTCTAGCATTTTGCTATTTGTAGACATTTTAATGATGGCCATTCTGATCAATGTGAGATGATACCTCATCGTAGTTTTGATTTGCATTTCCCTAATAGTTAGTGATGTTGAGTATCTTTTCATGTGTCTACTGGCCATCTGCATGTCATCTTTGGAGAAGTGTCTGCCCATGTTTTGATTGCCACTTTTGTTGTTGAGTTGTGTGAGCTGTTGTGTATTTTGGAGATTAAGACTTTGTCACATCATTTGCAAATATTTTCTCTCATTCCATTGTTGTAATTTTTCTATGATTTCCTTTGCTGCACAAATGCTTGTAAGTTTGATTAGGTCCCATTTGTTTATTTTTGTTTTTATGTTTATTGCCTTGGAATAAGTCCTATTTTAGAATGAAGCTAAACTGAGTAGTTGAATTGTTTGACACACTCCAGAGGAGTTGGGTAAATTCATCATGCTGCACTTTATTTATTTATTTTTTTCTTTTTGGGCCAACATACAAAATCTAACCTCTTCTGGGTATCTAAACCCACTCTACACCATGCTTAAAACAGCCTTTTTTTCCCCCAACCCAAATTGCTTTTCTACATTTCCTAAAAAATTCTACCCTGTCTTCTTGAATTCTGATCACATCATTAACTATCCTCTATCCCAAACCACTTCAACGAATGGCATGTAGTTTCCTCAGCTGTTTATCATGATTCAGATACCTTTTACCTCTGACTATCTCAACAGGTCACTTCTAATCTACTGTTGTGTTCGAGGTTTACCTGTTTCTCCTAGATCCTGATCTCTGGGTGCTTCACTCTAGTCAACGTGCTGTGTGCTGTGCTGGGCTAAGTTGCTTCAATTGTGTCTGACTCTTTGCGAGCCTGTGGACTGTAGCCCACCAGGCTCCACTGTCCATGGGATTTTTCAGTGAAGAATACTGGAGTGGGTTGCCACACCCTTCTCTGGGGAATCTTACTGACCCAGGGATTGAACCTGTGTCTCTTATGTTTCCTGCATTCGCAGGTTAGTTCTTTCCTACTAGTGCCACCTGGGAAGGCCCCTATTCAAGGTATTTGGCCAATATTCCTATTGTCCCATTGCTCTTAATAGTTTATCTGTAATTCTTCTTTCTGAACTGTATTAATGCAGATAGATTATAGCATTTAGCAAGAAGACTGGCACTCAGTCAATGTTACTAAAAATGCTCAATGGACTGACTAATTTTTCAGTGCCAACTAAATTGTGGTTTGCTAACTTATTGTTATCAGTAATATTAATAAGTGGAAATGAGAAATAGATTTAAGGGGCTAGCTCTGATAGACAGACTGCCTGATGAACTATGGACCGAGGTTCATGACATTGTACAGGAGACAGGGATCAAGACCATTCCCAAGAAAAAGAAATGCAGAAAAGCAAAATGGCTGTGTGAGGAGGCCTTACAAATAGCTGTGAAAAGAAGAGAAGTGAAAAGCAAAGGAGAAAAAGAAAGACATACCCATTTGAATCCAGAGTCCCAAAGAATAGCAAGGAGATAAAAGAAAGCCTTCCTCAGTGATCAATGCAAAGAAATAGAGGTAAACAATAGAATGGAAGACTAGACATCTCTTCACGTAAATGAGAGATACCAAGGGAACATTTCATGCGAAGATGGGTTCAATAAAGGACAGAAATGGTATGGACCTAACAGAAGCAGAAGATATTAAAAAGAGGTGGCAAGAATACACAGAAGGACTGTACAAAAAAGGTTTTCATGATCCAGTTAATCACGATGCTGTGATCACTCATCTAGAGCCAGGCATCCTGGAATGCAAAGTCAAGTGTGCCTTAGGAAGCATCACCACAAATAAAGCTAGTGGAGGCGATGGAATTCCAGTTGAGCTATTTCAAATCCTGAAAGATCATGCTGTGAAAGTGCTGCATTTAATATGTCAGCAAATTTGGAAAACTCAACAGTGGCCACAGGACTGGAAAAGGTCAGTTTTCATTCCAATCCCAAAGAAAGGAAATGCTAAAGAATGCTCAAATTAGCGCACAGTTGCACTCATCTCACACGCTAGTAAAGTAATGTTCAAAATTCTCCAAGCCAGGCTTCAGCAATATGTTGATATTCAAGCTGATTTTAGAAAAGGTAGAGGAACCAGATATCAAATTGCCAACATCCGCTGGATCACTGAAAAAGCAAGAGACTTCCAGAAAAACATCTATTTCTGCTTTATTGACTATGTCAAAGCATTTGATTGTGTGGATCATAATAAACTGTGGAAAATTCTGAAAGAGTTGGGATTACCAGACCACCTGACCTGCCTCTTGAAAAACCTGTATGCAGGTCAGGAAGCAACAGTTAGAACTGGACATGGAACAACAGACTGGTTCCAGATAGGAAAAGGAGTACATCAAGGCTGTATATTGTCACCCTGCTTATTTAACTTATATGCAGAGTATATCATGAGAAACGCTGGGCTGGATGAAGCACAAGCTGGAATCAAGATTGCTGGGAGAAATATCAATAACCTCAGATATGCAGATGACCCCACCCTTATGGCAGAAAGTGAAGAACTAATGAGCCTCTTGATGAAAGTGAAAGAGGAGAGTGAAAAAGTTGGCTTAAAGCTCATCATTCAGAAAACTAAGATCATGGCATCTGGTCCCATCACTTCATGGGATATAGATGGGGAAACAGTGGAAACAGTGTCAGACTTTGTTTTTTGGGCTTCAAAATCACTGCAGATGGTGACTGCAGCCATGAAATTAAAAGACGCTTACTCTTTGGAAAGAAGTTATGACCAACCTAGCTAGTATATTGAAAAGCAGAGATATTACTTTGCCAACAAAGGTCCGTCTAGTCAAGGCTATGGTTTTCCAGTAGTCATGTATGGATGTGAGAGTTGGACTATAAAGAAAGCTGAGCACCGAAGATTTGATGCTTTTGAACTGTGGTGTTGGAGAAGACTTTTAAGAGTCCTTTGGAGACTCTCCAAGGAGAGTCCAAGGAGACTCTCCAATGAGATCCAACCAGTCCATCCTAAAGGAGATCAGTCCTGGGTGTTCATTGGAAGGACTGATATTGAAACTGAACCTCCAATACTTTGGCCACCTGACGGGAAGAGCTGACTCATTTGAAAAGACTCTGATGATGGGAAAGATTGAGGGCAGGAGGAGAAGGGTACAACAGAGGATGAGATGGTTGGATGGCATCACCGACTCAATGGACATGAGTTTGAGTAAACTCTGGGAGTTGGTGATGGACACTGAGGTTGCTGTGATGCAGCCCACAGGGTCGCAAAGAGTCGGACAGAACTGAGCAACTGAACTGAAATGAACTGAATATTAATAATACTTTTTATTTATAATAATGTTATAAATAAGCTTATTTATATCATAGTAATATGTTATATATCATTTTACTACTTCATAATGAATTTAGAGCCTCAGAGAAAAGGTTCCAGATGCTGGGAATGCAGTCTAACATTGAAAATTTGGTAGAAAAAGAACTCAAAATATTCTTGGGTATATTAATTTTATATAGTTTATACATGGAAACCTAAAGTACTGTTTTCCAGAATGACAGGATACTTGTATTTAACTAACTAAAACTATGAAAGGGCCCCACTATATTTTTAGCTAAGCATCTAGTAAAATTTCTTTGATTGAGACTAAGAGATGATCACTTAATGTGAATTATAAATTATATAGCATTTAAAGAACTATAGTGGTCTTCATTTAGTGAAACAGGAAAACTGTGTTTAACTAACTTACTAATGGATGTAGTTAATACATGTTCCTATCTCTACCACCTTTTTGGTAGGGAGTTTATGTTAAGGTTAATTAAGGTCAAATGAGGTTATAAATATTGGGGTCCTGATTTCATAAGATTAGTGTCCTTATATGAAGAGATACCAGAGAGCTTTCTATTGCTCCATGTGCACACACAGTGAGAGGATGGCCACTTACAAGTCAAGAGAAGGAGCCTCAGAATGAAACGTACCTCACCAGCATATTCAATTTACTAGCTTCCAGAACTATTGTTTAAGTTACCCAACCTGTGATATTTTTTTATGGCAGCTTGAGCTGACTAGTATAGGCATCATTGTCACTAGTGGTGAGGTTTTTTTCATTAAGGAGGGTGGATGCTTTCACAGTGATGGAAGAAGTATGGCTGTGGTTGATTAATCATTTTGTGAAAAAGTATTGTTAATTCTTCTGTAGTTCACTTCAGTCATTCAGTCACGTCCAACTCTTTGACACCCCATGGACTACAGGACACCAGGCTTCCCTGTCCATCACCAAATCCCTGAGCTTGCTCAGACTCCTGTCCATTGAGTTGGTGATGCCATCCAACCATCTCATCCTCTGTCATCCCCTTTTCTTCCCACCATCAATCTTCCCAGCATCAGGGTCTTTTCCAATGAGTCAGTTCTTTGCATCAGGTGGCCAAAGTATTGCTTCGACTTCAGCATCCGTCTTTCCAATGAATATTCAGGACTGATTTCCTTTAGGATGGACTGGTTGGATCACCTTGCAGTCCAAGGGACTCTAGAGTCTTTTCCAATACCACATTTCAAAAGCATCAATTCTTCAGCTCTCAGCTTTCTTTACCGTCCAGCTCATATCCATACATGACTACTGGAAAACCCATAGCTTTGACTATATGGACCTTTGTCGGCAAAGTAATGTTCCTGCTTTTTAATATGCTGTCTAGATTTGTCATTGCTTTTCTTCCAAGGAGCAAGTGTCTTTTAATTTCATGCCTGCCTTCACCATCTGCAGTGATTTTGGAGACCAAGAAAATAAAGTCTGTCACTGTTTCCATTGTTTCCCCATCTCTTTGTCATGAAGTGATGGGACCAGATGCCATGATCTTAGTTTTTTGACTGTTGAGTTTTAAGCCAGCTTTTTCACTCTCCTCTTTCACTTTCATCCAAAGGTGAAAATTATTCACTCCTTGCTTTCTGCCATAAGGGTGTTGTCATCTGAATATCTGAGGTTATTGATATTTCTCCCAGCAATCTTGATTCTGGCTTGTGCTTCATCAAGCCCAGCTTTTCGCATGATGTACTCCACATTTAAGTTAAATAAGTAAGAAGACAATATACAGCCTTGATATATTCCTTTCTCAATTTGGAATCAGTCCATTTTTCTTCTGTAGAGTCCCAGAAAAAAAAAAAAAATTCTTAAGAGAGCTGAGTGAAATCCTGCTATTTAATGGCAGAGCACATTGATTTTATTGATATTTATCTAATTTATCAACACAGGACTGCAAATATCAATTGACTCTCACAAGATGTTGAGATCTCCCTCATGGGAAAGAAAAGGTATCTATGAGTTTAGGACAGAAATAAAAGGAGCATTGTGATTTGTATTTTTTTTAAAAAATCTTCCCCCATCCTCCATTTTATAACATTAATCTTTCTACTTTTTAAATGGAGCTGGGGTTATACATGAGGGGATTTGTTTTTTCTTACTTGCTCCTTATTTCTAACATCCAGTTGGATTATAAGATGAAGTCATTTGTATACATCTAAACTGTACTTGAGGCTTCTCAGATGGCGCAGTGGTAAAGAGTCCTCCTGGCAGTGCAGGAGACACAGGAGACATGGGTTTGATCCCTCAGTCAGGAAGATCCCCTGGAGAAGGAAGTGGTAACCACTCCAGTATTCTTATCTATAAAATCCCATGGACAGAGGAGCCTGGTGGTCTATAGTCCATGGGGTCACAAAGAGTTGGACACAACTGAGCAACTGAGAATACCCACAAACTGTAGTTCTCATAGTGTTGAGCTGGAGACCTGACATCAGTACGTTTTTCTGGGAACCTACAAGCCATGGCATTCCTTCTCTTTTCATGTTACCTCAGAGGCTCAACACTATTGCAAAAAGGACCAGGTAACTCTGGTTTAATGCATGTCTTTGGACTGCATGTTGATTATTCTCCTTTTGTCCCCTCAGACACCTTTCTTCAGTGCCATAAAAATCTCAGTTCATAAATAGACTGCTTCACCAGCTCACTTTCTTTCCACCTTTGATTGGTTTCAGTAATGAGAGGCACCCAGTGGTGATGGGAGTGGTAGGCCAGAGTATTTATAACTTACCAAACATTGTGGCTTTGCTATTGTTCTACAGTTGCTGGTTCTTCTACAGCAGTGATTTTCAACCTGAAGCAATTTTGCACTTCCCCACCCCTGGTAGAGGAACATTTAGCAGCTAATATCTGAAGGCATTTCTATAATCAAGGTTGAAGTGGTCAATATAAGAGATTGTCAAGTCTGAACAGTCAGCAAAAATAAGACCGGGAGCTGATTGTGGCTTAAATCACAAACTCCTTATTGTCAAATTCAGACTGAAATGGAAGAAAGTGGAGGAAAACCACTAGACCATTCAGGTGTGACCTAAATCAAAGTCCTTATGACTATACAGTGCTAGTGGGAAATAGATTTAAGGGACAAGATCTGATAGAGTGCCTGAGGAACTATGGATGGAAGTTTGTGACATTGTACAGGAGACAGGAATCAAGACCATCCCCAAGAAAAAGAAATGCAAACAAGCAAAATGGCTGTTTGAGGAGGCCTTACAAATAGCTGTGACAAGAAGGGAAGTGAAAAGCAAAGGAGAAAAGGAAAGACATATCCATTTGAATGTAGAGTTTCAAAGAATAACAAGGAGAGATAAGAAAGCCTTCCTCAATGATCAATGCAAAGAAATAGAGGAAAATAATAGAATGGGAAAGACTAGACATCTCTTCACGAAAATGAGAGATATCAAGGGAACATTTATGCAAAGATGGGCACAATTAAGAACAGAAATGACAGGAACCTAACAGAAGCAGGATATTAAGAACAGGTGGCAAGAATACACAGAAGAGCTTTACAGAATAGATGTTCAAAAACCAGATAATCACGATGGTGTGATCACCCACCTAGAGCCAGGCATCCAGGAATGTGAAGTCAAGTGGGCCTTAAGAATCATCACTATGAACAAAGCTAGTGGAGGTGAAGAATACCGGTTGAGCTATTTCAAACCCTAAAAGATGATGCTGTGAAAGTGCTGCATTCAATGTCAGCAAATTTGGAAAACTCAGCAGTGGCCACAGGACTGGAAAAGGTCAGTTTTCATTTCAATCCCAAAGAAAGGCAATGCCAAAGAATGCTCAAAGTACCGCACAATTGCACTCATCTCACACACTAGTAAAGTAATGCTCAAAATTCTTTAAGCCAGGCTTCAGCAATACATGAACCATGAACTTCCAGATGTTCAAGCTGGTTTTAAAAAAGGCAGAGGAACCAGAGATCAAACTGCCAACATCCACTGGATCATTGAAAAAGCAAGAGAGTTCCAGAAAAACATCTATTTCTGCTTCATTGACTATGCCAAAGCCTTTGACTGTGTGGATCACAATAAACTGTGGAAAATTCTGAAAGAAATGGGAATACCATACTACCTGACCTGCCTCTTGAGAAACCTGTAATCAGGTCAGGAAGCAACAGAACTGGACATGAAACAACAGACTGGTTCCAAATAGGAAAAGGAGTACATCAAGGCTGTATGTTGTCATCCTGCTTATTTAACTTGTATGCAGAGTATATCATGAGAAATGCTGGGCTGGATGAAGCACAAGCTGGAATCAAGATTGCTGGGAGAAATGTCAATAACCTCAGATATGCAGATGACACCACCCTTATGGCAGAAATTGAAGAAGAACTAATGAGCCTCTTGATGAAAGTGAAAGAGGAGAGTGAAAAAGTTGGCTTAAAGCTCATCATTCAGAAAACTAAGATCATCGCATCTGGTCCCATCACTTCATGGCAAATAGTGGAAAAACAGTGGAAACAGTGTCAGATTTTATTTTTATGGGCTCCAAAATCACTGTAGATGGTGACTGCAGCCATGAAATTAAAAGACGCTTACTCCTTGGAAGGAAAGTTATGACCAAGCTAGATAGTGTCTTAAAAAGAAGAGACATTACTTGCCAACAAAAGTCCATCTAGTTAAGGCTATGGTTTTTCCAGTAGTCGTGTATGGATGTGAGAGTTGGACTATAAAGAAAGCTGAACATGGAAGAACTGATGCTTTTAAAGTGTTGTGTTGGAGAAGATTCTTGAGAGTCCCTTGGATCGTGAGGAGATCCAGCCAGTCCATCCTAAAGGAGATCAGTCCTGGGTGTTCATTGGAAGGACTGATGCTGAAGCTGAAACTCTAATACTTTGGCCACCTGATGCAAAGAGCTGACTCATTTGAATAGACCCTGATGCTGGGAAAGATTGAGGGCAGGAGGAAAAGGGGAACAACAGAGGATGAGATGGTTGGATGGCATCACCGACTTAATGGACATGGGTTCGGGTGTGTTGGGACTTGACCTGAGCCATGACAGGCTCAACAGACCACACTAGGCCTAAGCCTCAGGTTCTTGTAAGCATGAGTCATAATTCTGGGAAGCCCCACCAAGGTCCCCGATGACACCAAGGTCCCCAGTAACACCAAGGTCCCTGATGACCCCAAGGTCCCCCCCAATGATGCCAAGCTTAAGTCAATCACCACAATGACCCAAGGTTGAGTCAATCACCACATGCCAACTACACTATTGCTGAGACAAAAGACCGCCTGTATATAAGCAGCTGTGATTCAGAGCTCGGGGCTCTTGTCAAGACTCCACTGCACTGGATGAGACTTGAGCCCTAGCTCGAGCTAGCAATAAACCCTTTTATGCTTTTGCATTGCTGTGGACGTCTTATTCTCTCAGTTTTGGGGACTCGGACACTGGGCATAACATTTGGGGGCTCATCCGGGATTCCTTTTAACTGAGGAGAATAACACCCTCCTGGCAGAAGGGGTTCCTCTAAAATAGGTCAACCTAGCTGGCATAAGGCCAAGGCCCAGCATCGTGCTGGGAAGGCGGCTGGCTCTGTAGGGGGATTAAACCCAGCCGGCATAAGGCCAAGGCCAAGCATCATGCTGGGAAGGCGGCTGGCTCTGTGGACACCTTGTTGGTAAGATAACCTCAAGAAAAAGGAAGGTTCAGGGGGGCCCAAGAAGACCTAGTGCTGTGTTCTTGGCCAATGTGTATTTGTTATATGTTTGTCATGTCTGTGTGAGTGCCAGCATTGTCTCTGCTCTTTGTGTGTTCATTTTGTCTCCTGTGTTCTTCTCTGTAATCATGGGGCAAGCAACTTCCACTCTTTTGTCCCTTATGACTGACCACTTTTCTGATTTTAAGTCTAGAGCACGAAATCTATCGGTGTTGGTGAAGAAGAACAAACTAATGATTTTTTGTTCCACCAAGTGGCCTGCCTTTAATGTCGGCTGGCCACAAGAGGGAACCTTCAGCCTATCAATTATTCAAGCAGTTAGAGAGAAAGTGCTTGCTCCTGGCCCGTCTGGACACCCAGACCAAACTCCCTATATTTTGGTCTGGCAGGATTTGGTAGAAAATCCACCAGCCTGGCTGAGACCTTTTATTCCCCAGCCCTTTACTTCCCCTTCCCCCACTTTGTCTATCCCACAGGTACTTGTAGAAACAGCCAAAGAGGAAGAACACAAAGAGCGCAACGGCCAAATAAAGCCGATATTCCAGGAATCCTCACTATATCCTAACCTATTGACCTAGAAACCGATCTCTCCCCACTCCACTATGCTCATCCGCCTTTGCCCCCTCAGGTACCTCAGATTTTGTCCAGAGGAACACGAAGGGATACCGAACCTTTGGCCCCAACCCAGGAAAGGGGCCCTGCCCAGGGAACTCAAAGAAGAACTAGGGGAGCCCTCAATGTGGCGGACGAGGACAGCCCGGAAGCCCCCACCTCCACGGTCCAGGCACTTCCTGTTCGGGTGGGGCCAGCCGGCCTGGTCGGGGAATGAACGTACCAATACTGGCCCTTTTCCACTAGTGATTTATATAATTGGAAAACTCAAACCCCTTCATTCTCAAAAAAGCCTCAGGGCCTCATTGACCTTTTAGAATCCATTCTTTTCGCCCATAACCCCATTTGGGATGATTGTCAGCAGCTATTACAAGTGCTTTTCACCACAGAGGAATGCAAACGGATATTGTTGGAAGCACAGAAAAATATTCCAGGGGTAGATGGGAAACCTACAACGCAACCTAATCTGATTGATGAAGGATTCCCCCTGACGCGGCCCCAATGGGATTTTGAGTGCGCTGAAGGTAGGGAGCGTCTCTGAGTGTAATGCCAGACTCTTATGGCTGGACTCCGAGCAGCCACCAGGAAACCAACGAATTTGGCAAAGGTAAATCTGGTTAGACAGGAGCCAAATGAAAGCTTGGCAGCTTTCCTTGATAGATTAATGGGAGCTTTTAGGCAGTATACCCCCATGGGCCCACAGGCTGTTGAGTCATGTGTGGCAATTATGCTAGCATTTGTAAATCAGGCAGCTCCAGATATCAGGAGGAAACTGCACAAAATAGAGAGGTTAGGGGCACAATCCATACAAGACCTGGTGAGGGCAGCAGAGAGGGTTTTTAACCATAGGGAAACTCCAGAGGAAAGAGAAGAACGTGTTAGACGGGAAGAGAGAGAGTTCAGGGCCAAGGAAAACTGCAGGAATCAGAAAGAATTAGCTCAGATATTCTCTGCAGGGGTGAGACAGAGAGCTAATTCTCAGGGAACTAGTGAAGTCAGGCTGAGAGATGAAGGAAAACAAGTTGGACAGAGACTAAAAAAGGACGAATGTGCATATTGTCAGGAGCAAGGACACTGGAGAAGAGAGTGCCCTAAAAGAAAACCAGGGGAAAAGCCCACCAGGGAAGAAGCACCTTCCCTGGGGGCCCACGTTTTATATGCAGGAGATGATAGCAATTAGGGGGATCAGGGCTCAGCCCTCCTCCCCGAGTCCTGGGTAACTATACATGCGGAGGGGAAACCGGTCAGCTTCATGGTGGACACAGGGGCCCAATACTCAATCCTTAACCGGAAAGATGGACCAATGTCCGAGAAAACCAGCTGGGTACAAGGGGCCACCGGAACTGAACGATATGGGTGGACTACTAAACAGCAGGTGGACTTGGGGGCCCAATGAGTGTCCCACTCATTTCTTGTGATGCCAGAATGCCCGGCTCCCTTACCAGGGAGGGATTTATTATCTAAGGTCAATGCTCAAATCCACTTTGACCACGGAGAGATATCAGTTATGGATGGGACCAGATATCCTATACAGGTTTTGTCCTTGGTGCTGAGGGACGAATATAGACTGTACCAGCTGAGGCCCTCCCATGGCTATTGACCCTAATGTGCAGCCCTGGGTCCAAAAATACCCTATGGCCTGGGCAGAAACAGTGGGAGTAGGACTAGCCAAACAGAGACCCCCCCATCATTGTTGAACTGAAAGCAGATGCCACCCCTGTATGGGTGAAACAGTACCCCCTGAGTCTGGAGGCCCAATGAGGAATCACGCCACATATCCAGAGGCTCTTAAAGGTAGGGATTCTCAGAAGGTGTCGATCTCCATGGAACACTCCCCTGTTACCTGTGAAAAAGCCTGGGGGAACGGACTTTAGACCGGTCCAAGATCTTCATGAAGTCAACAAACGGGTGAGTGACATTCGTCCTACTGTCCCTAACCCATACACCCTCTTGAGTGGCCTGCCACCAGACTATGTCTGGTATACGGCCCTGGACTTGAAGGATGCCTTTTTCAGTTTGCCGATGGCCCATTCGAGACAAGAGATCTTCACTTTTGAGTGGGCCAAGGAAGGCAGCCTGACCACAGGACAACTAACCTGGACTCGCCTCCCGCAGGGCTTCAAAAACTCACCAACGCTATTTAATGAGGCTCTGGGCGAAGACCTCCGTGAGTACCGAGCTGATCACCCCAACGTTGTCTTGTTGCAGTATGTGGGTGATCTTATGCTAGCTGCTGCTACCGAGGAGGCATGCCTAGAGGCGACAGGCAACCTCCTCCAAACTTTGGGGACATTGGGATACCAGGCTAGTGCAAAGAAAGCCCAAATTGCTACACAGGAGGTCACCTACTTAGGATATAAGATAAAGCAGGGGCGGAGATGGCTGACACAGGCTATGAAAGAGACTATTTTGCAGATCCCTGAGCCAGCAACTCCTCGTCAAGTGAGAAAATTTCTTGGGACTGTTGGGTATTGCAGACTGTGGATCTTGGGGTTTGCTGAAAAGGCCTGGCCATTGTATGAAGGGAGCAGGGAGAGTAAAAACTGGACTTGGACTGAGCCAATGAGACAGGCATTTCAAGAACTTCGTCAGGCTCTGCTGAAAGCCCCGGCCCCTGCCCTCCCTAACCCGTCTGAGCCCTTCCAACTGTTTGTGGATGAAAAACAGGGAGTAAGAAAGGGAGTCTTGACACAGCAATGGGGGCCTTGGAAGCGACCTGTAGCCTACCTCTCTAAAAGACTGGACCCAGTGGCCGCGGGGTGGCCACCCTGCCTCCGAATCATCACAGCCACTGCTCTCCTGGTCCATGATGCTGACAAGTTAATGTATGGACAACAGCTCCTGGTCTACACTCCCCATGCCATTGAAAGGATTCTCAAGCAGCCACCGGGTAAGTGGATCTCCAATGCCCGCTTAACCCATTACCAGGCCTTGCTGCTGGATACCCCCCGGATACACTTTCAGATGCCATGCTTCCTGAACCCAGCCACTCTCCTGCCTGCCCCGAAGAAAGACAGCCCCCTCCATGATTGTGGTGAGATATTGGCTGATGTGACGGCCATACAGAAAGACCTAAAAGATGTGCCCTTAAAAGACAGTGAACTGGTATGGTTTGCAGACGGAAGTAGTTTTGTGAAAGATGGACAAAGAAGGGCAGGGGCAGCCACTGTAGATGACTCTGGAAGGGTCATCTGGGCTGAAGCTCTGCCCCCTGGGACATCCGCCCAGAAAGTGGAATTAATAGCCTTGATACAGGCACTAAAAAGGGCAGAAGGAAAAAAGATCACCATTTATACCGACAGCCGGTATGCATCTGGAACAGTGCATATTTAGGGCCTAATATATAGAGAGCAGGAGTTTACGACAGCAGAGGAAAAAGAAGTTAAAAACCTACTTGAGATCCACAGACTCCTAGCAGCAGTCCACCGACCCTGAGCCGTGTCCATAGTACATGTCCCAGGACACCAAAAGGAAAAGATATCAAGGCTTGGGGCAACCGTGCTGCCAATGTGGTGGCTTGGGAAGCAGCCCTCGAAAACTGTAAAACCCCCATATTGACTGTGGGATTGCCACCCCCGGAAATGGGAACCCTGCCCCTGATCCCTGAGTATTCCTCTTCCAATCTAAGTTGGAGTCAAAAAAATGCCAACTGTCTGGAGGGCAAAGACGGATGGTATCGAGACCAAAATGACAACTTGTTGCTTCCAGCTAACTTGGGTTGACACCTTTGCACGCACCTACAGCAGACCACCCATCTGGGAGAGAAAAAGACTCTAGCACTCTTACAGACAGCGCGTCTGCGGTTTCCCCGACAAAAGGCAACTATACAAGACATCGTCTGTGCCTGTAAGGAGTGCCAGATGATGAGACCAGGAAAAGGACAGCACACGGGTATAAGGTACCGGGGAGAAAGGCTGGGGCAACACTGGGAGATCGATTTTACAGAGGTAAGGCCAGGCAAGTATGGGTGCCATTATCTGTTAGTTCTGGTCGATACTTTCTCTGGGTGGGTAGAAGCATATCCCACTAAGAGGGAAACAGCAACAATGGTAGCTAAAAAACTCCTAGAAGAGATAGTGCCTAGGTTTGGGCTGCCGGTAACCATTGGCTCTGATAATGGACCTGCTTTTGTGAGTCAAATTGTTCAGGGACTGGCCTTAGCTCTGGGGACCAAATAGAAACTACATTGTGAATACAATCCCCAGAGCTCAGGACAGGTAGAAAAAATGAATCAGACTCTAAAAGAAACTTTGGCAAAACTGGCAATAGAGACTGGTGGGGACTGGGTGACTCTCCTTCCCTTCGCTCTCTTCTGAGCATGTAATACCCCCTACAAGTTAAACCTAACCCCCTTTGAAATTGTTTATGGGGGGCCCCCTCCAGTGTGTCATATCTTCGAGGGAAGAATCCAGCCGCCTCCTTCATTGCGGCAGTTCCAAAAAGCTCTATTGGCCTTTAGCAAGGTGCACGTGCACATCTGGACTTTACTCAAAGAAATCCATAAAGGCCAAGAGAAGGGAACAATTCCTTCATGCAACATTGGTCTGGGGGACTGGGTTTGGGTCAAACGGCATCAAGTCAAGACATTAAAGCCTAGATGGAAGGGCCCTTATGTTGTTCTTCTTACTACCCCTACTGCCCTGAAGGTCGACGGCATTGGACCTTGGGTGCACTGTAACCATGTGCGCTGTGCCACTCCGGAGAAACAGGAAAAGGCCCAGAGAGAATGGAAGGTGACACCACATCCCTCCAATCCTTTAAAGATGAAGCTCACCCATCAACAGGACTCAGACGAATCACCCTGACCCTCCTGTTGGTGACCTGGGAGCCACCAATGGAAACCTGCACCAGCCGGCCAGGATCACCTGGAAACTTCAAAACGGACTGACGTGAGAGGTACTTAACCTCAGGAACACATCCCCCGAACACCTGGTGGCCAGATCTGTACTTTGACCTAAAAGAGGTGGTGGATGTACCCTGGGCAAAGGGTATCCTCCGACTTTACAGGTTCTGGGCATGTCCTGGCCACCAAAGGAGCAACTGGAAGACTTGTGGGGGTCTACAGGACTACTTCTGTAAGTCCTGGAGTTGTGTAACTTCTAATGATGGAAAATGGCGTTGGGAAGTATAAAACTGAGACTTACTCAACTTCTTGTTTGCAGGGCCCTTGGCCCAAGCCCTTGGAGACCCATACTATCACTGTGTCGAGTGTGACTATTCACAAGTTAGAATAAGGTTCAATCAAGAGGCTGCGAGAAAAGAGAGGTCTTGGGTTTCCTGTCTGTCCTGGGGAATACAAACTAGCGCCCAATGGACCCATAGGTATTTTGGAGGAATTATAATTGTCAGCCAGATCATAGAGCCAACACAGGTGCATAGTATAGGTCCCAACCCGGTCGAAAAGACTGATTCACTAAAAATAGCCGAGACATACCCGACACCGAGCCTTGCTACCCTGGATTCCACATCCTCCAGTTCCCTCGGTCCCCTGGTCCACATCTCCAACCTCGGGAAATCAGACCCATTATGGAAATTAGTTGGGGCAGCCTATACAACCCTAAACCAAACCAACCCAGTAGCAACTGAATCCTGTTGGCTCTGCTACACTCTATACCCTCCCTATTATGAAGCAATAGGCTTAAATGCTTCTTACAGCCTGACCACTAGCATAGATCCACCTAAATGCCACTTGGGAGAACAAAAGGTGAGCCTCACAATGAGAAAAGTGTGGGGAAAAGGACTTTGTGTAGGTAAAGTCCCACCAGAGACATCTCCTTTGTGCGCTCAATCAGCTGAGCTCACAGAGTTAGATAAGACAAAATAGATTGTGCCAGAGGCAGGGGGTTGGTGGGTCTGTTCTCATGCCAGACTGACTCCATGCTTACATGTCTCAGTTTTTAATCAAAATAGAGAGTTTTGCATATTGGTGGTTGTCATGCCCAAAATCTTATACTACCCTGAAAAAGTTATGTATAGCTATCGGACTGGAGAAATATCAAATCAGTTGGCAGGAAACAGAATTAAGAGAGAGCCCATTATGGCCATCACATTAGCAACCATGTTCAGCCTTGGGGTTGCCGGGGTGGGAACTGGGATAACGGTCTTGTCCCTCCAAGGCCAGGGGTTTATGTTGTTGCAGGCAGCTATAGATAAAGACATTACCTGCATAGAAGAGTCAATTAGTCACCTAGGTCATTGACTTCCCTGTCCAAAGTAGTCTTGCAAAACAGAAGGCGGTTAAATCTGGTTTTCTTGCAACAAGGGGGGCTCTGCGCAGCTCTGGGAGAAAAATGTTGTTTTTAGGCAGACCACACCAGGGTAGTGTGAGAATCTATGGCCAAAGTAAGGGAAGGACTAGCTCAATGGAAAAGAGAGCGAAAAGCCCAACATGGATGGTTTGAGTCTTGGTTCCAACAATCTCCATGGCTAACAACACTGATTTCCACCCTGGTGGGGCCTCTTATGGTGCTATTATTAATACTCATTTTTGGCCCATATATCCTAAACAAGCTTGTAACTTTTGTAAAGGAATGTATTAATACAGTCCAACTACTCATACTCAGGCAACAATACCAGGCCTTGCCCCAAAACAAAGAAGAAGATTCCTCTATATGATCAAGAGACAGGGGGGAATGTTGGGACCTGACCTGAGCCATGACAGGCTCAACAGGGCACACTAGGCCTAAGCCTCAGGTTCTTGTAAGCAGGAGTCATAATTCTGGGAAGCCCCACCAAGGTCCCCGATGACACCAAGGTCCCCGATGATACCAAGGTCCCCCCCAATGACGCCAAGGTTAAGTCAATCACCACAATGACCCAAGGTTGAGTCAATCACCACACGCCAACTACACTATTGCTGAGACAAAAGACCGCCTGTATATAAGCAGCTGTGATTCAGATCTCGGGGCTCTCGTCAAGACTCCACTGCGCTGGATGAGACTTGAGCCCTAGCTCGAGCTAGCAATAAACCCCTTTATGCTTTTGCATTGCTGTGGATGTCTTATTCTCTGTTTTGGGGACTCGGACACTGGGCATAACAGGGTGGACTCCGGGAGCTGGTGATGGATAGGGAGGCCTGGTGTGCTGCTGTTCATGGGGTCACAAAGAGTCGGACACAACTGAGCGACTGATGTGAACTGAGTGGTTAGAGGCCAGTGAGGCTACCAAACATCCTACAACACATCCCTTCAGGCTTTTGGGGGGAGAGGTCAGGAGCAGCTTCTCGCTGTTTCTGTTTGAATTATTCACCATGTTTTGCAGCTCTCCTGTTAATGCTGCTCTCATCTCTGTACAATTCCCTTCATTAAACGCTCTTCCGTTAAAATTTTGATGTTTCTCTGTGGGACTCTAAGTGACAGAATTTTAGTTTTACTTGTAGCAATTGATATGAACATTAAACATCATGTTCATTTTGCTTAAGATTTTAAGCAGGATGGCAAACTTCCACCAGTACTAGTTGGTAACATTTATGGAGTTTGTCTCTGGGCCACTCCTCTTTGTAAGCGCTTGATGTGATCAATTCCATGTTCACAAAATTTCTTTGATTTGGATGCTAATATGATTCTCATTTAGAAGATAGTAAAACTGAGGCACATGGGTGAAATGACTTGCCCTAGGTCACGTATTGAAAATGGCTGTCAAACCTGGGTGTTTACCTCAGACAGTGCACTTCAGAAAAAAGCTCTATAATATCTGTAACATAAAAAGTCATAGTTGGTGGTATGAATCATTCAAGTAATCACAAGGAAACTGTCACAGTAACAACTCTTGGTAGCATTCTATACTCCCACTCTGCACATCCTTTTTTCCTCTTTACTTCTCTATTCCTACTTTCTTCTTGCCTCTCATTTCCTTTTTGTTTCTCTTTTCCTTTTCTTCTTGCATGCCTCTTCATTTCCCACTGTTCCCTCCTTGTCTATTTTAACAAAACTTAGGTCTGCCTCAGGTACCTAGATGATAAACTAGGTTCATTTTTAGTCAGAATGGCATTCAAACCATTAGGAACAGAGAGAATGTATGGAATATTAATTAAGGCTATTTGCGAGATTTAATGAAATGTTAAGTATAAAATCAAACTTTAGTTTTCCAAGTGCTAGTGTCCTAAAGCAAGAGTATAAGAAATTTTTGTTATATAATCAGTTGAATCTTAAAGTCAATATTTTAAAAACCCAGAAAAAGCAGGTTTTAATTTATATACATATTATATAGAGATATGAAGTTTTTTTTTAAAGGCATAGTTTATTTTCATAAGGGCTTTGGTTTGAAAATACAAACTGCTGACTTTTAAAATAGTAGTCTCTCTGAAAACACCTTTTAAAAGTGGTCAAGTTGATTCATTCTCTAAGGAATTATGACAGTAAGGGAAAAAGTATACCTGCTATTTCATATGCAATTATTCTAATATGGGAACCTATTCCATCCATTTTTCATAATAAATATATACAGTGCTTAACATCAAAAGCCGAGTTGGCCTGACACTGTGAAAATGAATACAATGGTGGATAAATGAAATAAGATTTTTCTTAGAGGAAATACTGGATTTTTATTAAGTTAATTAGGAATTCACAGCATGCAAAGAATCAATATTTTTTTTAAAAGAAATTTAAGTACTCTTTCTAATATACAAGTTATGTTTTCCTAGGGGAATAATTTTTTTCTAATTTCTATTACTGAAGAGTGAAAGTGAAAGTTGGTCAGTTGCACTGGACTCTTTGCGACCCCTGGATTGTAGCACGCCAGGCTTCTCTGTCCATGGAGTTCTCAAGGACAGAATACTGGAGTGGGTAGCTGTCCTCTTCTCCAGAGGATCTTCCCAACCCAGGAACTGAACTCAGGTCTCCCACTTTGCAGGCAGATTCTTTACCGTCTGAGCCACCAGAGAAGCCCAAGAATGCTGGAGTGGGTAGCATTTCACTTCTCTAGGGGATCTTCCTACCTCAGGAATTGAACCAGGGTCTCCTGCATTGCAAGTGGATTGAGAGTAATGCACAACATGCTTGTCCTAAAATTACATATAGAAAGAGTTAAGAATGGAACTTTATGCTTGTAAATTCAAAGTGCTCTTCTACTCAGTCTTCTTATGGACAAAAGTAACCTTCAGAAATAAGAAAACAAACCACACCACTTCTTATGGCAATTTTCTCTGTAAATAACACTCTTAAAATTCAAAAGCAAAGCCTTATGATGACATTTTGGAAATTTAACTGAAATCAGGATGTGACTCCTCCTGCCTAAAACTATCCTGAATAACTGAAGAATTGGGAGAGATTAATTGTCCAGTTCATTCTCTGCAGGGAACAGAATGTGCTGGAGATAAACTATATTGAAATTCACATGAAATATCTTCTTTTGATGTGTCTAATTAGCGTTATAAAGAGGTTTGAACAAGATACCAAATGAAGCATCCTGTAGCACTGCTTAAGAAATGACTCATGTTTCTTGGAGGGTTGCTCATAATCCCCACTAGTTGCAGGCACAGTCAGGCTATAAAGTAAGTATTTATTTTAATAGCCATAAAAAGAGGCAGGTGAAGATCATTAACATCTCCATGGGACTTGAAACATCATTCTGCTACCTTGGTTTCATAAACTGTTTTAAGAGATTTCTCTTTATTTAAATGACTAAATCTACCGTGAAAAAACAAAAATATTTTCTTGAAATGATTCCTCTGTGTTGGTCATATTCCTAGTCACATGTAGACCCAGCAAAATGTCCATATAAGTAAAGTGAAGGGATTAATTTGGAAGATATTTAAAGTCTACTTTGACTTATTTGGGGGAAGGAAATGGCAACCCACTCCAGTGCCTGGAGAATTCCATGGACAGAGGAGCCTGGCTGCAGTTCACGGGGTTGCAAAGAGTTGGACACAACTGAGCTACTGACAGTTTGACTTATTTTGCATTTTCTGTGAATACGATTTTTTTTTTGGTTGAGAGTAGTTGACAATGATAATATAACAAGTGGTGACATTAATTAGATGAATTTGGGATTTGAGATGTTACTTAAAGAAGCTCAATTGCTACTGAAAAAAAATCATTTTAAGGTGCTATGCACAAGGTCCTTTAATATCTCACTTATAGTAGTGCAGTCTATCCCACCTAGAAACTTCTCGGAAATGCAACATCTCAGGTCTTACCCCAGACTTCATGAACCTGAGTCAGCATTTCAGGAAGGCTTCTGCATATGTCATATGCATGCTCAAGTTTTGATACATTGCTTTAACAAATCAGCTTTTTCACAATCATCATCTACCAGAATGGTGACGGTATTTATACTAGATGAACCCAATGTTTCCATTGTGCCTAGATCCAAAAATTAATCAAAAGAAAAAAAAAATTTTTGTTTTGTAGATCCCGCAGAAGTGGTTATTTGGACTAGCAACAGCAGCATGATCTGTTTTAACTTGTTAGAAATGCAAAGAATTTTACTCCTCCTCAGATCTACTGAATCAAATTTCTGGGTTCAGGGCTCAGGAATCTGTTTGAACAGGCCCTACAGCTGATTTTAATGCACAATGTGGCTTTGAGAGTGGGAGCTAAAGAATTATGGGACATAGGTAATCAGGCTGAAAAACAGTTAACTGGAGTTACCAAATAATAAAACAAAAGTTCCTAAAAGAGGCTTAGAGGGAAAGGACATATTTCCATAAACAATGCCATGTTTTAAAGAATTTGTAACATAATGTGAGTGGAATGGACAATGATTGTTATATTTTCTTCAACTCTAAGTAAATTGTTGTCCTTCAAAATTCATAAAATACTATCTCCTTTACAGAACCCACGTCCCTTAAACAGTATTGTTTTGCCATTCTGAACCCCCATCCTCACTATTTGTACAAAGAATCTTGGGAGATTGCTTCAAATATAAAATTTCGAGAGGGTAGATATTTGGTCTCATATCTCTGTAGCCCCCCGGCATCTAGCCGCCTACCTGGGATACAGTTGTTGTATAAATGTGTTTCCATTTATTTGTTAAAGTTTTGTTTAGGGATGAAAAGGCCTATTTATTTCCCTGGTTTAGAAGCCATCTTATTGGACTTCCCTGGTGGCTTAGACGGTAAAGCATCTGTCTACAATGTGGGAGACCTGGGTTCGATCCCTGGGTCAGGAAGATCCCCTGGAGAAGGAAATGGCAATCCACTCCAGTACTATTGCCTGGAAAATCCCATGGACAGAGGAGCCTGGTAGGCTACAGTCCATGGGGTTGCAAAGAGTCAGACACGACTGAGCAACTTCACTTTTCACTTTCCTTATTTTCCTTAAAGATGAATAACTACCTATAAAATACATTGAAGTTCTCTGATTAAAAGTAAGCTGTGTTAAGAATTTCTCCTTTTATGTATTGTGCATTAAAAAAATCTACCAACAAAGTCATAGAAGGTCTTTTAACCCCCAGTAGTACAATTGAAACATTTGACATACATAAAATATGTCTCCATTTTCATCCATTTAAATCTGCAATTGTTTCTGTGTCCCTTGGAGAGCTTTTCTAGGTCAACTAAGTACTTACACTGTGTTACATGTTCTAAGAGTCCAAGTTAGTTTCACTCTCTAATCCTTAAAAAATAGGTTGCTAGCAAATGTTACTCATATATATAATAGTTTGAAAGATCCAAGGAAAATTTTGATTCTTGGTCAAATGTAAGCCGTTGCAGTTATTAGATTTGTTATTAAGATTATTATTCCGAGCTCTCTAATAATTTTTTTCTCAGGTTCAATCCTGAAAAACAAAACAAAAATCAACAACAACAAAAAAATGTGACAAAGAATTGTTGAAAATACAGTGATATGATTACAAATGACTAATCTTCATCTTGTCTCACTTTCAACACAAATAAACGACTAAAGGGTGAAAAAGATGCTGTGTGTGTGTGTGTGTGTGTGTGTGCGCGCGCACGCGCACACACATGCACATGTGCACCTGCATGCAGGGGTTGGAATTGCAGTACCAGTAATTTGGAAACAGTATAAAGTATTACCCTTTTGCCATCACCTTAGAGGATTTGGGGGACAGTTTGATACAGCAAGAACCATCTAGAAGAAGGAAAACAATGGCTTGCTGAGAACTACTCAATCTGATTTAGATGAGTGAGTGATGTTGCTCAGTCATGTCCAACTCTTTGTGACCCCGTGGACTGTAGCCTACCACGCTCCTCCATCCATGGGATTTTCAAGGCAAGAGTACTGGAGTGAGTTGCCATTTCCTTCTCCAAAGGATCTTCTCAACCCAGGGATTGAACCCGGGTCTTCCACATTGTAGGCAGATGCTTTACCATCTGAGCTACCAGGGAAGTCCATTTAGATGAGACTGAGGCAAAATATGACTAAAATGATCTTATTCATAAGAATAGGGAATGGAAGGGAAGTGGGGCAGCAGCAAAGCCTCCATGTGGAATCCTTTTGACCACTGTGTTTCCTCAGTAGTCTTAACTAGCTGACAGGAAGGCCTGAGGTCCAGTACTGTCACCTCAAACAGCTTTGGCTAGATTACTTCCCTAGAGCATCAAGAAGGGTGTGTGTAGCACCCCGAATCATTTCCAGATGAACTGGAACTGTTTGGTTTAAGACTAACCTGGGATATACTTCAGGGCAAATACAGTACAGGAGTCCAAACCAGAACTGAGAGGATCTTCCTCTTGACACACCCCAGGGACTAAACTCTTCCTTTGCCTCTAAAGTTCTAGGATTCTGAATTTTGAGTGTCTTCCACTTAATATCCAGAAGGACACTTATACTGTCTATGGGAGAAATGGGGAATCGGAGGAAAACCCACCCAGGTGATTTTGGTGGAAACTGAAGCCCAGAGTTTTTCTCATGTCTGAAAGAGAAAGAAAAAAAGAACAAAATAAACATCAAAACATAGATGGGCAGGTGTGAGACAAATGCAAAAATTTATAGGAAATTACTTAAGGATAGGAAAAAAGTTGTGGGCAAAAAGAACCAGAAAGTTAGCAACGTCTGAATAAAAGATCTGTCTGCTTGGGCTGAACTGAGCTGTAACTTGTCTGCTGTTTTAAACACTTTAGTCCACTTTTCCAAATTTTTGTTGCTATGAGGCAAGAACTGAGAAGAGAAATAAACCTACCTGACAAATCTAAAAACTATTTGGACTAAAATATGCCCTCACTCAATTGAAATTCTCAATACATAAGGTTTTTAAAGTTTCAGAAACCATGAACAGAAGGCATATATATTTTTTGGGGGAGGTTAAAGCACTACCATTGCATATAGGTAGAACAGGACAAAAACAAAATAAGAAAGCAATTTCAAAACAATTTAAAAAACATTTAGTGAGAATCAAGTAGTAAATAGATATCCTTTCCAGGTGCCCCTAGTGGTAAATAATCTGCCTGCCACTGCAAGGACATAGGAGACACAGGTTCCATCCCTGGGTGGGGAAGATCTGCTGGAGGAAGGCATGGCAGTCCACTCGAGTATTCTTGCCTGGAAAATTCCATGGACAGGGGAGCCTGGCCGGCTGCAGTCCATAGGGTCACAAAGAGTGGGACAGGACTGCAGTGACTTAGCACAAATAAATCTTGACGAGGTGTATGTGTGCTTGCTTGCTCAGTTGTGTCTGACTCTTTGTGACCCCACAGACTGTAGCCCACCAGGCTCCTCTGTCCATGTAATTTTACAGGCAAGAATACTGGAGTGGGTTGAAATTTCCTTTTCCAGGGGATCTTCCCCACCCAGGGATTGAACCTGCGTCTCCTGTGTCTCCTGCATTGGCAAGAGGATTTTTTTTATCACTGAGATACCTGGGAAGCCTGTTGATGATGTATTAAGTAAAAAAAAAGAAAAAATGGAGCATAACTACTGAAAGAGACAAATATGTAAAAGCAATAATAAACTGACTAAGAGAACCTTTGCATTCCTCTAACTTGGACTAAATTTTAAAATTTCCAAACGATATACCTTTACTCTTTTTTTTTTTAAACAGTGTTTATTTTTGAAAACTTGCAGTTATAAATACTTTCTCTTCCCCTGTAAGATCTGTCTTCTCTCAGCCTCTTGGCAGTTCTACAACCCAGGAATATCTTTCTCAAAGAATTTTGAAAAGTAATCATTAAAAAAAATAGCATCCCTATCTCTTAGTCTCTGTGGGATGGTCAAGAAGCACCAATTAGCAACACAAATGGCCTAATCATATTGATCAACTTTGCCCCAATGGCATCCAGTGACTTTCCATTAGCTCACAAAGGGCATACTCACTGTCTAGCCTTGTTTCAGCAGAGCAGCTCAGTTCAATCTCCTACTTATTGCAGTCGTCTTTAATAAAATCTTTCTTGCCTATTTAAGTCTGTATAGTGGAATTTTTCTTTGACAAAACCCATATAGTTTCAATAAAAGCTATGTAAATTATGGGCCATATACCGTATATGTGGGTGAGTAAAATGATAAATTTTTCATTATTTGTCATCACCATTTTATATGTAATTTCACTATAGAAGTTGAAATGAAAAGAAAGATTACCAATACAGTATACTAACACATATATATGGAATTTAGGAAGATGGCAATGACGACCCTGTATGCAAGACAGGGAAAGAGACACAGATGTGTATAACGGACTTTTGGACT
The DNA here is from genome assembly GCF_016772045.2 of Ovis aries. Lineage (NCBI taxonomy): Eukaryota > Metazoa > Chordata > Mammalia > Artiodactyla > Bovidae > Ovis > Ovis aries. The sequence continues at coordinate 47,265,881 of NC_056056.1, forward strand.
CAGAGGGAGAGGGAGAGGGTGGGATGATTTGGGAGAATGACATTCTAACATGTATACTATCATGTGAATTGAATTGCCAGTCTATGTCTGACGCAGGATGCAGCATGCTTGGGGCTGGTGCATGGGGATGACCCAGAAGGATGTTATGGGGAGGGAGGTGGGAGGGGGGTTCATGTTTGGGAATGCATGTAAGAATTAAAGTTTTAAAATTTAAAAAATAAAAAACTAAAAAAAAAAAAAAAAGGAAAAAAAAAACAAAGTAGATTTAAAGGAAAGAAACAACTAAAAATAAATCAAAGATAAAATATTTAAATAATATAAATTTAAATTTTCAAAGATGTGATATTTACACAGAATAATACATCAAAGAAATATATAAAATCAAAATATTTTAGGGGAAAAAAATCACTAGAAATCCAAAGAGAAACTGAATAGTTCCTTTCAGTTTTTCATAGACCATGTGGAAAAAATAAAGGTTGTAAAAAGTTTAATCTTGGAATCAATGTTTATTTACTAGGTGTAATACATTTTCAGAATTCTTAAATTCCATTGTTGTCAAATATATGTTGAATTTAACATAATTATAGCTGTTCAGAAGAAAAAATTAATAGTATAGTGAATGCAACCATATTAACTAATTTTAAATTAGTTAATGATTTCTGAAATGTTTAATTGTTGCTAGGGAAATGATTTAAATTGTGAAGGAGGTGTATTTCTAGAGTTGAGGTTTTATTAAATGCATAGCAATTACTTAAGCTTGTATTCAAAATTTATAAATTACTTATAGATGTCTTTTAAACTTTAATCTTTTTTATCCTCTCAATATATATTAATATGTATCTTAGAGATATGCATGCTTAGGTACAGGAGAACATTGTTTACAAAATGACCAATGTTAATTACTGTTGGAAACAATTCAAATCCCATCAACTTGGAATGAATAAATAAGTTGCATTATTTTCATTTAGAGGAAAATGTATTAATAGAACCTTAATTCTTTTGGTATTAAAATACTAAAAATAAGCAAACTAAATATTTGCTTCAAGAAACTAAAACTAATTTTAAAAGATAATAAAATAAATCTGTGTGAGAAAAAGATATCTCAAGAAGGGATTTAACAAATTGTTGACTAATATAAAACAATTACATATTATTAACCATTTAATTTTTCTCTGAAAACTTCTATAAGATAATGACAAATACATTTTCCTTGTGCTAATCCATATAATCTTTTTTCCCTGCCATGTTTAACAAATATATTATTTAACAAGTATTTAATTGCACTTTCCACAATCAGACCTTGGGAGATTGATGCATAGTACACAAAACAGGCAGGGTCTCTGTCTTACATACTGATATTATATGACCAAGTAAATGGTTAGATTGGGAAGATGACATTCCTGGCAGAGGGAAAACAGGTGCAAAGTCATGGGGCAAGAGAAGACAATAGCATTTTTGAAAGGAATCCAAGGTGACAGGACTTGTGTGTGTGCATGTGTATATGTGTGTTTGGGGTACTTTAACTGCAATGCTCAATTAGCATTTTAGAATGTGATGAGAGAAATATGTATATGAGCTTATATTAAAAGGAATCACAGCTAAAGTAATTAGTAATATCTAGATTATTCATTAGGAAAAATGTAGAACTGGAGGGTTAACAAAATGTTTGATTTTTTTAAATTAAAATTTTCTTGCATTTACCTTATTTAATTGTTAAAGTGAGAAAATGCAAACAATTATATATATTTTAGAAGCTCATTGTCAAATAAGCTTTAATATTTTGAACTAAATATCCATAATGTTCATGATATATTCACATTTATCTAATGTAAATAGATAATGTTCAGTCCTAAGTATAGCTGTAATACAAAATAGATGCCTAGGTAACACTAGATTAATGTTTCTGAAAAAGAATCCCAGTTTCTTTAGTTAAGTTATTCAAATAAAAAATACATTAATTTATGTATTGTAATACTATTCAGACTTTGAAGATTATGATGGAAAACATATTTAAGGTCAGAAAAACCATATATATATATATGTCAAATGAAAAATTTTGATAAATTACTATACTTCCATTAAAATAAATCTAGCACATATGCCTATGCACAGATATGCATGTTGTGTTTTCCACTAGGTGATGAATTTAAGGGGGCCTTTATGCTCTTCTTTTATAAACTTGTAATATATGGATGTGAGAGTTGGACTGTGAAGAAGGCAGAGCACCGAAGAACTGATGCTTTTGAACTGTGGTGTTGGAGAAGACTCTTGAGAGTCCCTTGGACTGCAAGGAGATCCAACCAGTCCATTCTGAAGGAGATCAGCCCTGGGTATTCTTTGGAGGGAATGATGCTAAAGCTGAAACTCCAGTACTTTGGACACCTCATGTGAAGAGTTGACTCATTGGAAAAGACTCTGATGCTGGGAAGGATTGGGGGCAGGAGGAGAAAGGGATAACAGAGGATGAGATGGCTGGATGGCATCACGGACTCTATGGACATGAGTCTGAGTGAACTCCGGGAGCTGGTGATGGACAAGGAAGCCTGGCGTGCTGCGATTCATGGGGTTGCAAAGGGTCGGACACGACTGAGCGCCTGAACTGAACTGAACTGAACATAATTAATAATCTTCTTCATAAAAAGATAGAACTAGAGTAAATGGTTGTATGGTATATATTAAAATATTAAAATTAAAAAAATATGTTTTACCCTTTTCATATTTATATAATATAATGGAAATGCTGCAATTATCTGGTGGAAAATAAAATTGACTTTGATGAATAAGAAGTTTAACAAATCTATATTTAAACTGATACTATGGGTTAAATCAATCATGTTTTTGAGTTTGGTTATAATGAAGGTTATTGAATGACAAAGACCAATCAGATAGAATCTACAAAGTTGGATGAGGAAGAAAAATTATTACCTGTTGGTTAATCAGAAGCAAAATGAACCATGAGTTGAAATATCTGCAACAAAAGTTAATCAACGACAGTGCACTTGACTGATTTCTGAACAATATGTACTTTAGCTGAAAGATATCTAGCCTTCCCTATCTTTTTAATAGTTTGTGAGTCCAGAAAACATAAGTTATATGAGTTTCTTGGCAAGTTGTATCTTCAACCCTCACCTCAAATTCAACTTCATCTGGGAAACCTGCCACAATTGATTTGAAAAGAAGTACATAATTTTTCCTATTCATAGAGCAATAAAGAAAGTTCTATCTTATCTTCCAAATGAAATTTGAACCATTAAAAATAAGCTACATTTAAAACAACCTTTTTCAAGTGATTAATTTTTCTTAGATTATAAATCTGAAGATGGCAGAGAGTACATTGATAGTGAATATTTATAACATGTGGGAAAAAATCAAGAAAATATAAATTATAAATGCATAAGTTGATTGTCTGGTTCCCCAACATCTCTAACACTTGTTTAGCAGTATTTGTGTAATATTTTCAATTCTATCATGTTTCATTGTCATAACATTCTAAAAATAAAAATTAATTATTAAATTTAATGAAAACTTTAAAAGTTTGTCATGTAGCTCTTTCAATCCTTGAGGGAGTTGTCTGATTCAATTTTCCCCTACCTTTTCTCCACTTTATCTTACAGAGGAGCGAAATAACAAGAGACCTAAGAACAGAGAGGTAATTTAGTTTTAAAAATATCTAGGGGAGGTGGAGATGCATTCAGACAGTTTCTACCACTTTGATTCCTGCTCTAAGTGGCCCCCTTTAAGTTTCTGTATCTTGTGTCAACAGGCTATAAGATTTCTGAAAAAGAATACATAATTTTCTTGGCTGACAAACTAAAAATAGCTTGCTTAAAAAATACAGAGGAAACAGGATTTTCATATTGCTTCCTGTGCTGTTCCTCCCCCGCCTCCCCCTTCATTCTGATAACATCAAAGTGAAGCCATTCTAGTCAGCAAGTTCCTGACATCTTGACTGGCTGAACATCGTGAAAACTTGTTGGGGAGCAAATCTGACTGTTAATTCTATTTCCTTCCATGGTCAGGTGACTTGGGGGGACAAAGGAATATTGAAGGGAAAGTATATGAGTGTTCTGGGAAAGTCACACCTTATTATCCAAAGCTGGGGAAAGACAACATGTGGCAAGGGAAAAGAAGGGCAGTATCCATGCTATAACAGAAGCAGTGATCTGTGAGGTGTCCTATGAAAAGAGATAATCGATATGGAAAATGAAAATGATTTGGGAAACATGATGGTTGGATGGAGAAAGATTATTTCAGAGACAAAGAGTGCACAACTGGTATAATGAGATTTAGTTTACACTAATAAAATATATCAATATCACTAATCCAAGCCCATGCCCCAAACAGTAATGCTGAAGAAGCTAAAGTTGAGCAGCTCTATGAAGACCTACAAGACTTTTTAGAATGAACACCCAAAAACAAGATTTCCTTTTCATTGTAGGGGACTGGAATGCAAAAGTAGAAATCAAGAAACACGTGGAGTAACAGGCAAATTTAGCCTTGGAATATGGAAGAAAGAGGGCGAAGGCTAATAGAGTTTTGCCAAGAAAATGCACTGGTCATAGCAAACACCCTCTTCCAACAACATAAGAGAAGACTCTACACTTGAACATCACCAGAGGGTCAACACCAAAATCAGATTGATTATATTCTTTGTAACCAAAGATGGAGAAGCTCTATACAGTCAGTGAAAACAAGACCGGGAGCTGACTGTGGCTCAGATCATGAACTCCTTATTACCAAATTCAGACTTAAATAGAAGAAAATAGGGAAAACCACTAGACCATTCAGCTATGACCTAAATCAAATCCCTTATGATTATACAGCGGAAGTGAGAAATAGATTTAAGGGATTAGATTTAATAGATAGAGTGCCTGATGGACTATGGATGGAGGTTCATGACACTGTACGGGAAACAGATCAAGACCATCCCCATGGAGAAGAAATGCAAGAAAGCAAAATGGCTGTGTGGGGAGGCCTTACAAATAGCTGTGAAAAGAAGAGAAGTGAAAAGCAAAGGAGAAAAGGAAAGATATAAGCATCTGAATGCAGAGTTCCAAAGAATAGCAAGGAGAGATAAAGAAAGCCTTCTTCAGTGATCAATGCAAAGAAATAGAGGAAAAGAACAGAATGGGAAAGACTAGAGATCTCTTTAAGAAAATCAGAGATACCAAGGGAACACTTCATGCAAAGATGGGCTTGATAAAGGACAGAAATGGCATGGACCTAACAGAAACAGGAGATATTAAGAAGAAATGGCAAGAATACACAGAAGAACTGTACAAAAAAGAGCTTCACGACCCAGATAATCATGATGGTGTGACCACTCACCTAGAGCCAGACATCCTGGAATGTGAAGTCAAGGGGGCCTTAGAAAGCATCACTATGAACAAAGCTAGTGGAGGTGATGGAATTCCAGTTGAGCTCTTTCAAATCCTGAAAGATGATGCTGTGAAAGTGCTGCACTCAATATGCCAGCAAATTTGGAAAACTCAGCAGTGGCCACAGGATTGGAAAAGGTCAGTTTTCATTCCAATCCCAAAGAAAGGCAATGCCAAAGAATGCTCAAACTACAGCACAATTGCACTCATCTCACACACTAGTGGTGAGAGGTCCCTGGTGGCTCAGAGGTCAAAGCGTCTGCCTGGAATGTGGAGACCCGGGTTCGATCCCTGGGTCGGGAAGATCCCCTGGAGAAGGAAATGGCAACCCACTCCAGTACTCTTGCCTGGAGAATCCCATGGAGGGAGGAGCCTGGTAGGCTACAGTCCATGGGGTCTCAAAGAGTCAGACACAACTGAGCGAATTACCTTACCTCACCTCACACACTAGTAAAGCAATGCTCAAAATTCTCCAAGCCAGGCTTCAGCAATACGTGAACCATGAACTTCCAGATGTTCAAGCTGGTTTTAGAAAAGGCAGAGGAACCAGAGATTAAATTGCCAACATCCACTGGATTATTGAAAATGCAAGAGAGTTCCAGGAAAATATCTATTTCTGCTTTATTGACTATGCCAAAGCCTTTGACTGTGTGGATCACAATAAACTGTGGAAAATTCTGAAAGAGATGGGAATACCAGACCACCTGACCTGCCTCTTGAGAAACCTATAGCAGGTTAGGAAGCAACAGTTAGAACTGGAAATGAAACAATAGACTGGTTCCAAATAGGAAAAGGAGTACGTCAAGGCTGTATATTGTCACCCTGTTTATTTAACTTATATTCAGAGTACATCATGAGAAACGTGATTCATGGAGTTGCAAAGAGTGGACACGACTGAGCTACTGAACTGAATAAGATGTAACTTGCCATTATTAGCAAATTTCAGCCAATGCTGATCTTTGTCTCTGTTTTCTTTCCTGTACTGACATAGGCAGACTCTCTGCATATTCTCCCCAATGTCTACACTTCCAGAATTCAAGATTAACAGGTAGAAAGCCCATTGTCTATTGAGTCCAGAGCAAAATATTTAATGATTAAGTGTTGAGCTGATAATAGAGAGTAGGATTAAAAACATACAAAAGGAAAATAAAAGGACTCTTCTATGGGGTGAATAGGAAAATTTAGTGCTTTGGTTAAATTTAACAAAGATTGCCTATTTTGTGAAAGTTAAAAGAATTACAGGGAAAAATGTGTTTGGGTGGAAATTATGCATTTTCCACAGTATATTTTTCCAGCTTACCTGATCCTGATCCCATAGATCATTTACAGCTATGGAAAATAGTTCTTATATATAGACAATGAAGATATTCTTTGAGAGGGAGGTTTGATTGCTTTTTCTCCATGGAAAAAGCTAATTTCTCTTTGTAATTCATTTCATCAATTCTTTACATAAATTTGTGCTTGTTTAACTTCTTTGAACAATTTGTAACAGATGACTGAAATCTTCGTTATGAGTTAAATAATATGTTTAACACATGCTCATTTTGTCTGTATGAGGTTCATAATTTTATCATTTAAAAATTGATTTTTGCAGAGTAATATGTGGAAAAACAATCGGACCCTTGCCTGACCTAAGGAGAGATGAATAAACATTGCAGTTTTGCTATTATTTTTGTGAGCCAGTGTTCTTGATTCTACATGCTGGACAGGGTTATGATTAAAACTGAAGGTCAGAGTATAGTGAAAGTCAATAGAATGGATAGTTGCAGTCCAGTGGGTTAAGAAATGTAACTGAGGTAAGTGAAAGGCACTATAGAAATGTGTATAGAACAGCAAGTGACTCTGCCTTGGGATCTAGAGAAATATGGGTTTTGGGTGGGGCAAAGGTTGAGAATCAGATTAGAAATGAACTTAGCCAATCATGTTATTGTCCTTAGCTATCCTTGGTAAATAACTATAATCAAACTTTGCAATATTAAACACAGAATCCAGGACAAAGGCAATGAGTGTATAAACTCTCCTTTACTTCAGTTCAGTTCAGTCCCTCAGTCGTGTCCAACTCTTTGCAATCCCGTGGACTGCAGCATGCCAGGCTTCCCTGTTTATCACCAACTCCCAGAGCCTACTCATGTCCTTCGCGTCGGTGATGCCATCCAACCATCTTATCCTCTGTTGTGCCCTTCTCCTCCTGCCTTCAATCTTTCCCAGCATCAGGGTCTTTTCCAATGAGTCAGTTCTTCACATCAGGTGGCCAAGGGATTGGAATTTCAGCTTCACAGCAGTTCTTCCAATGAATATTCAGGATTGATTTCCCTTAGGATTGACTGGTTGGATCTCCTTTGCAGTCCAAGGGACTCTCAAGAGTCTTCTCCAACACCACAGTTCGAAAGCATCAATTCTTCGGCACTCAGTTTTCTTTATAGTCCAACTCTCACATCCATACATGACTACTGGAAAACCATAGCTTTGACTAGATGGACATTTGTTTGTAAAGTAATGTCTCTGTTTTCTAATAAACTGTCTAGGTTGGTCATAGCTTTTCTTCCAAGGAGCAAGCGTCTTTAAATTTCATGGCTGCAGTCACCATCTGCTGTGATTCTGGAGCCCCCCAAAATAAAGTCTGTCACTGTTTCAGTTGTTTCCCCATCTACATGCCATGAAGTGATGGGGCCATATGCCATGATCTTAGTTTTCTGAATGTTGAGTTTTAAGCCAAATTTTTCACCCTTCTCTTTCACGTTCATTATTTCATTTCACTCTTCTTCACTTTCTGTCATAAGGGTGGTGTCATCTGTGTATGTGAGGTTATTGATATTTCTCCCGGCAATCTTGATTCCAGCTTGTGCTTCATTTAGCCTGGCATTTGAGAAATGATGCATATATGATGTACTCGTCATATAAGTTAAATAAGCAGGGTGACAATATACAGCCTTGACGTACTCCTTTCTTAATTTGGAACCAGTCTGTTGTTCCATGTCCAGTTCCAACTGTTACTTCTTGACCTGCATACAGATTTCTCAAGAGGCAGGTCAGGTGGCCTGGTATTCACATCTCTTTAAGAATTTTACCCAGTGTGTTGTGATCCACATAGTCAAAGGCTTTGACAGAGTCAATAAAGCAGAAGTAGATGGTTTTCTGGAACTCTCTTGCTTTTGCAATGAGCCAGTGGATTTTGGCATTTGATCTCTGGTTCCTTAGAACTAAAATGAGCTTGAACACAAGGTCACATTTACTAGGTTTAGGAGATCAGCAAGAATACAAAGTGTTCTCTAAACTGTGTAGATTTCACAGTTGCTGAGACTAATCACAGAAAGGAAAAATAAAAGAGATAATTAAAAAATAAGTACAATGAAGCTTATAAAGCAAGGCTAAATTTAGCTAAAAATTTGAGGCCAATCCTTTTTAAGGGTAAGCATGTAAGAAGGAAGAGACTTCTCTGGTCGCTCAGATGGTAAAACGTCTGCCTATAATGTGGGAGGCCTGGGTTCAATCCCTGGGTCAGGAAGATCTCCTGGATAAGGAAATGGAAATCCAATCCAGTATTCTTGCTTGGAAAATCCCATGGATGGAGGAGCCTGGTAGGCTACAGTCCATCGGGTCGCAAAGAGTCGGACATGACTGAGCAAGATTTTATTTATTTATTTTTTATATAAGAAGGAAATCATGTAAGGTGGACATCACATAAGGAAAAAAAGGTAATAATACAAATTTGAAGCAGAGTGTCTCTGTTCCATGTGTGTTATGTCTATTGTATCACAGTAAACTTAGAAAACAGATCCTGTGAATTCCTTTGAGGAAGAGAATATTAACAGTTTTATAGTTGAGGACTGAAACATAGAGAAGTTTTTATGCTAAGATTTGTGATAATAATGATAAATGCTCTTATGTACATGAACTTTATGATCTCAAAGTATTTTCTCTATACAGCATTTACTTTACTTCCCTAACTGCTATTGAAAAGGAAGTTTTAATTTTCACATTTTAAAGATAAGAAAGCTGAGTCTTAGAGACATAAATTTTTTTATACCAAGTTAAACAGCAAATATATGCACCCTGATTTTCTGGTTCTGCATTCTCTTCTTTTTCTGCTACAAGTTGCTTCTCAGTAAAATGGATCCTTATGCTCTGGAGATGCTTTGGGATCACAGGGTTCAGGGCTGAGGACACATTAGGGGAAAGAATAGAATTTGAGATTAGAATCAGATGCTAGAGCTTTGTCCCTAATTTCTAACTTTTTTAATTGCCAGAAATATGGGTGGGACAGAGATTGCAGAGGAATGAATTAGGCTATCCTTCCGTATTATCCGTATTATCCTACCCTCAGTCTATGATACCTGGAGGCAACAAAGGATTTCATATTATAATAGTTTATCCCAATACTGTTACACTTAGCTTACTTTTTTGCCTTCTAAAAGAAATGCATTTTTGTTTTAAAAAAATGACACAAGATTACAGAAAACATATAAAGATCAAGGAAAATCTTAGCAACTCCTATGTAACCGTACTAATTTCAATAAGGGTAATATTTATCAAAGAAAACGATGTAGCATAAGCCTATAGCTTTCTTGTTTACTTTTCTGTATAGGACCCCAAATGCCAGTTTTTTCCTCAAATTCAGCTTAGGCCACTGTTAGATGCTGCATGCCTGGTGTATTGACTAATTTATCAACTTGCAGAAATACCACCTAGGATTTGTCAGGCTGTGCCGTTCAGAAATTGCCCAGCCAAACAAATGAGGGAGCTCAATTCCAGCCCACACTCCACCCACACTTTTTTTCCCAAGGGGAGCACCCTCCTGGAGTTGCTGCAATTATTTAGAGGAGATGCTCACTCATTTTATTCACACTAAGATACTGTATGTGCTAGCAAAGGTGGTGATGAAAGAGAACATAAACAGCAGGGAAGAATTGGGGATCTTCATTTTTTGAATATTGAGTTTAGTCAGCTTTTTCATTCTCCTTTTTCACCCTCATCATGAGGCTCTTTAGTTCCTGTTCACTTTCTGCCATTAGAGTGGTGTATCATCTGCATATCTGAGGTTGTTGATACTTCTCCCAGGAATCTTTATTCCAGCTTGTGATTCATCCAGCCTGGCATTTCTCATGATATGCCCTACATATAATTTAAATAAGCACAGTAACAATATACAGCCTTGATGTACTACTAGAAGTTAGTGACATTCTAACTTTATATAATTTTATTTTATTATTTTAGAAGTTTTCTTAGTTTGGTGAGAACTTGAATTTCAGGAGGAGTTTATAACAACACCTCCTTTATGGTCATGAAGAAAGCGTTGATCTGGAATAGCCAAATTCTAGGTTCTCAAGCCTATGGATAAAAGTGTCAAAGTCATGGAGCACAAGGGCATGACCTTTTTCCATTCTCTCTTTTTCCGTGTTTCTTGGTTGAGGGATGACTTGGACTCATTCGCTTTAGAATAAGCCAGAATTCTTTTTTTTTTGTTTTAGCTCTAGCTTTTCCAATATTTCACTTATAGATAGATTGATTCTGTCTTGAAGTTACCAGGATAAAGGACAAGTTCACAGGATGAGTGGTCTGAGACAAATGACCTAGGATATCTTTGCTGTGATGAGGTGGGTGTATCCTTTCGATTGATTCTTCATGCTCTTAGACTTCCTTCATCTTATCAGGAGAACTTTCCTAGCATCAGAGACTCTGACTTACCTTTAGAAGTACAAAAGCAGTTATTCCACACTCAGTGGAGGAAATCCACAATGGTGAGAATAATTCACTAGACTCCTGTTCTGTGGCTAGGAGTTAAAGTCAAACTGATAGTGATTTCATTTCCTTCAGTTATACAACTAGAATAGGAATTGTTGAATTATATGGTAGTTCTTTTTTTAAGTTTTTGAGGAACCGCCATACTATTGTCCATTTTATTTTCTTGCATCAACTTAAATTCCCATCAACAGTGCACAGGTTTCCCTTTTTCCCACATTCTCAAAAGCACATGTTTTTCTTGTCTTTTCAACAACAGACAATCTAACAAATATGAGATCATATCTTATTTTGGTTTTGATTTGCATTTTCCCAATTCCTAAGGGATGTTGAGCACCTTTTCATATATCTATTGGCAACCTGAACATCTTCTTTGGAGAAATTTCTAGTAATGCCTTTTGCCCATTTTAAAACCTAATTATTTGTGTGTGTGTGTGTGTGTGTGTGTGTGTGTGTGTGTGTGTTTGCTATTGAGCTGTATGAATTCCTTATATATTTTGTATATTATAAAATACATGATTTATAAATATTTTCTCCCACTCCTCAGGTTGTTTTTTAATTTTGTTGAACATTTACTTTGCTTTACAGAAGCTTTGAATTGTATGTATGCCCACTTGTTAATTTTTTCTTTTGTTGTTTAAACATCCAAAAAAGATTATCATTATGCCAAAGAAATATCTATACCCTCATTTTCATTGCACCACTATTATCAATAGCCAAGACTTGGAAACAACCTATGTGTCTGTCAGTGGATGAATGGATAAAGTAAATATTGTATATACACATATACAGTAGAATACTACTCAGCAAGAAAAAAGAAAGACGTTCTTCCTTTTGTGACAAGATGGGTATATGTTGAAGGCATTATATTAAGTGAAATAAGTCAAATAGAAAGAAAATACTGCATGATTTCATTTATATATGGAATCAAAAATTAAAGAAAATATAGGAAAGAGATAAAATTTGTTGTCAGAGGCAAGGGGTAAGGGTGAAGTTGATCTAAAGGTACAAAATTCCAGTAATAAGATAAATAAGTCCTGAGGATTTAATGTACAGTATGATGACTATAGTTAAAAATACTGTATTGTATATTTGAAGGTTGCAAAGAGAGTAGATATTTAAAGTTATTATCACAGGAAAAAAACATAACTATGTGTGGTAATGGATTTTAGACTTATTGTAGTAATCTTTTAACAATATATATCTATATCAAATTGTGTGTATTCTCTAAATCTATGCAATGTTATAGATCAATTATATGTAAATCAAACTGGAAAAGGAAATAAAGTCCAAACTAATGATACAGGAGTCATTGGCCTTGCTTTGGCAGTCATTGTGTGGTATGTACTCTGCAATAATAGTGATGCAAGGCCTTTTTGGATTTGCTTCTATTTTTGAAGCTTCTTCCCCACCCCTTAACAAAGAAAAAACACATTTAGGAGTTATCATTCCTCCTACTGCTGGGGTTCAAATCTCACCTTCACATCTTTTCAGATGCATGATCTGGCATTGGCCTCCATTCCTTTATCTTTAAAATAAGGAAAATGTAAGCTATTTCATAGAGTGCTATGGAGTTTAAATAATAAAATATGTCAAGCCTGGCAAGAAGTAGCACCCAATAAGCATTAGCCATTAATAAAATATTCCTATTACCACCTTTTGTGAACATAATTAGATCTTTGAATTTGGGAAAAATATATTGGACTATTAATTAATTGGATAACCCCCCCCCCCAGGGAAATCTAATAGATGAGGTGTCAGTATCTTCTTAGTGGTACAATTTTATTGCCATAGCTACAGTTCTATGTTAGACTTAATGTGCTTCTCTTCTTAGAAACCAGATTTAGGAAATAACACTTTCTGATTGGATCCCTGAAAGGATCATAATTGATAAATATTGTGATGCTACAATGGCAGGGCATGTTTCTATATCTCACTATAAATATGAAATAATAACACAATCCACAGTTCTTTTCTCAACTAGTTGGTAATCCAGTTTGACATAACAATGTCAAAGACAATTTACCAGGGATATGATTTGTTGGCTGTTACTCTGATGGCCTCAGAGGACCCAGGGTCAATATTCCCTTGCATCTCCCATGTTCACTTGATATAATGCAAGGCTGCTTTTTCTCAAGTCAAAATTGAAATCAGAGAATAATAGAAACACTGCCCATTAGACCTGCAAGTGATCAAGGGAAAGATCATGTAAAATCCTGTTACAATTAAGATATGTGGAAAAATCTTCACTGAACACCTTCTAAAATTCTATGATGATCATTTCAACCTTTCTATAAGTCAGTGTTAGGAAGCATTATCTATTTGGGAAAACAAAACTCCTTGTCCTAGTCTGTTCATTCTCTTTAGTAGTTTCGAAAAATCAAGAGAAGGACTTTTGGTTACAAAATTGGATATAAGATTCACAACTGATTATTAAATAATTTATCAACAAATTTATAAAAGAAGTAAATGAGAGGGAGAGTTCCCAGATGGTGGAGGAATAGGATTGGGAGACCACTTTCTCCCCAACAAATTCATCGAAAGAACATTTGAATACTGAGCAAATTCCACACAACAACTTCTGAACATTGTCAGAGGACATCAGGCACCCAGAAAGGCAGCCCATTGTCTTCGAAAGGAGGTCAGCTCTATCGCCTCCCTCTCCCTTCTCTTCTCTATCCAACTCTGTGAATCTCTTTGTGTGTTCTGGGCTGTGGAGAACATTAAGGGAACTGATTACTGGCTAGATCTGTCTCTCTCCTTTTGATTCCCCCTTTTCTCCTCCTGGTCACCTCTATCTCCTTTCTCCCTCTTCTCTTCTCTATGTAACTCCGTGAACCTCTCCAAGGGTTCCAGACTGTGGAGAGCACATAGGGAATTGATTACTGGCTAGATTGCTCTCCTCCCTTTTGATTCCTCCTCTTCTCCTCCTGGTCACCTCTCTATATCCCTCCTCCCTCTTCTCTTCTTCATGTAACTCTGTGAACCTCTCTGGGTGTTCCTCACTGTGGAGAATCTTTTCACCATTAACCTAGATGTTTTATCATCGGTGCTGTATGGATGGATAAGTCTTGAGGCTACTGTAAGAATAAGACTGAAAACCAGAGGCAGGAGGCTTAAGTCCAAAACCCGAGAACACCAGAGAACTCCTGACTCCAGGTAACATTAATCGATAGGAGCTCATCCAAAAGCCTCCATACCTACACTGAAACCAAGTACCACCCAAGAGCCAACAAGTTCCAGAGCAAGACATACCACACAAATTCTCCAGCAATGCAGGAATGTAGCCCTGAGCTTCAATATACAGGCTGCCCAAAGTCACACCAAACTTGTAGACATGTCAAAACTCACTGCTGGACACTTCATTGCACTCCAGCTAGAAGAAATCCAGCTCCACCCACCAGAACACTGATGCAAGCTTCCCTAATCAGGAAACCTTGACAAGCCACTCGTCTGACCCCATCCACAGGGAGGAACCTCCACAATAAAGAAGAACCACAAACTGCCAGAATACAGAAAGGCCACCCCAAACACAGCAATCTAAACAAGATGAAAAGGCAGAGAATATTCAGCAGGTAAAGGAACATGATAAATGCCCACCAAACCAAACAAAAGAGGAGGAGATAAGGAGCCTATCTGAAAAAGAATTCAGAATAATGATAGTAAAAATGATCCAAAAATCTTGAAAACAAAATGGAGTTACAGATAAATAGCCTGGAGACCAGGATTGAGAATATGCAAGAAATGTTTAACAAGGACCTAAGAAATAAAAAGGAGCCAATCAATAATGAATAATGCAATAAACAAGATTAAAAACACTCTGGAGGGAACCAACAGTAAAATAATGGAAGCAGAAGATAGGATAAGTGAGGTAGAAGATAGAATGGTAGAAATAAATGAAGCAGAGAGGACAAAAGAAAAAATAATGAAAGGAAATGAGGACAACCTCAGAGACCTTTGGGACAATGTTAAACACCCCAACATTCGAATCATAGGAGTCCCAGAAGAAGAAGACAAAAAGAAAGGCCATGAGAAAATACTTGAGGAGATAATAGTTGAAAACTTTCCTAAAATGGGGAAGGAAATAGTCACCCAAGTTCAAGAAACCCAGAGAGTCCCAAACAGGATAAACCCAAGACAAAACACCCCAAGACACATATTAATCAAATTAACAAAGTTCAAACACAAAGAACAAATATTAAAAGCAGCAAGGGAAAAACAACAAATAACACACAAGGGGATTCCTATAAGGATAACAGCTGATCTTTCGATAGAAACTCTTCAGGCCAGAAGGGAATAGCAAGACATACTTAAAGTGATGAAAGAGAAAAACCTACAACCTAGATTACTGTACCCAACAGGATCTCATTCAAATATGAAGGACAAATCAAAAGCTTTACAGACAAGCAAACCTGAGAGAATTCAGCACCACCAAACCAGCTCTTCAACAAATGTTAAAGGATATCCTTTAGACAGGAAACACAGAAAAGGTGTATAAACTCGAACTCAAAACAACAAAGTAAATGGCAATGGGATCATACTTATCAATAACTACCTTAAATGTAAATGGTTTGAACTCTCCAACCAAAAAACAAAGACTGGCTGAATGGATACAAAAACAAGACCCCTATATATGTTGTCTACAAGAGACCCACCTCAAAACAAGGGTCACATACAGACTGAAAGTGAAGGGCTGGAAAAAGATATTTCATGCAAATAGAGACTAAAAGAGAGCAGGAGTAGCAATACTCATATCAGATAAAATAGACTTTAAAATAAAGGCTGTGAAAAGAGACAAAGAAGGACACTACATAATGATCAAAAGATCAATCCAAGAAGAAGATATAACAATGATAAATATATATGCACCAAACATAGGAGCACCACAATATATAAGACAAATGCTAGCAACTATGAAAGGGGAAATTAACAATGACACAATAACAGTGGGAGACTATTGTGATTATCCACTCACACCTATGGATAGATTAATTAAACAGAAAACTAATAAGGGAACACAAACTTTAAATGATACAATGGACCAGTTAGACCTAGTTGATGTCTATAGGACATTTCACCCTACAACAATGAATTTCACCTTTTTCTCAAGTGCGCATGGAACCTTCTCCAGGATAGATCATATCCTAGACCATAAATCTAGCCTTGGTAAATTCAAAAAATTGAAATCATTCCAAACATCTTTTCTGACCACAATACAATAAGATTAGATGTCAATTATAAGAAAAAAACTATTAAAAATCCCAGCATATAGAGACTAAACAACACGCTTCTGAATAACCAACAAATCACAGAAGAAATCAAAAAAGAAACCAAAATATGCATAGAAACGAATGAAAATGAAAACAAAACAACCCAAAACCTATGGGACACTGTAAAAGCAGTGCTAAGGGAAAGGTTCATAGCAATACAGGCATACCTCAAGAAACAAGGAAAAAGTCAAATAAATAACCTAACTCTACACCTAAAGCAACTAGAAGAGGAAGAAAGGAAGAACCCCAGGGTTAGTAGAAGGAAAGAAATCTTAAAAATGAGGGCAGAAATAAATGCAAAAGAAACAGAAGAGACTATAGCCAAAATCAACAAAGCCAAAAGCTGATTCTTTGAGAAGATAAATAAAATTGACAAACCATTAGCCAGACTCATCAAGAAACAAAGGGAGAAGAATAAAATCAACAAAATTAGAAACGAAAATGGAGAAATCACAACAGACAACACAGAAATACAAAGGATCGTAAGAGACTACTATCAACAACTATATGCCAATAAAATGGACAACTTGGAAGAAATGGAAAAATTCTTAGAAAAGTACAACTTTCCAAAACTGAACCAGGAAGAAATAGAAAATCTTAACAGACCCATCACAAGCATGGAAATTGAAACTGTAATCAGAACTCTTCCAGCAAACAAAAGCCCAGGTCCAGATGGCTTCACAGCTGAATTCTATCAAAAATTTAGAGAAGACAAACACCTATCCTACTCAAACTCTTCCAGAACATTGCAGAGGAAGGTAAATTTCCAACCTCACTCTATGAGGCCACCATCACCCTAACACCAAAACCAGACAAAAATGCCACACAATAAAAGAAAACTGCAGGCCAATATCACTGATGAACATAGATGCAAAAATCCTTTACAAAATTCTAGCAAGCAGAATCCAAAAACATATTAAAAAGATCATACATCATGATCAAGTGGGCTTTAACCCAGGGATGCAGGGATTCTTTAATATCCACAAATCAATCAATGTAGTACACCACATTAACAAATTGAAAGATAAAAACCATACGATTATCTGAATAGATGCAGAGAAAGCCTTTGATAAAATTCAACATCCATTTATGATAAAAACCCTTGAGAAAGCAGGAGTAGAAGGAACATACCTCAACATAATAAAAGCTATATATGACAAACCCACAGCAAACATTATCCTCAATGGTGAAAAATTGAAAGCATTTCCCCTAAAGTTAGGAACAAGACAAGTGCCCACTCTCACTACTACTATTCAACATAGTTTTGAAAGTTTTGGCGACAGGAATCAGAGCAGAAAAAGAAATAAAAGGAATCCAGATTGGAAAAGAAGTAAAAACCTCACTGTTTGAAGATGAGATGATCCTCTACATAGAAATCCCTAAACACTCCACCAGAAAATTACTAGAGCTAATCAATGAATATAGTAAAGTTGCAGGATATGAAATTAACACACAGAAATCCCTTACATTCTTATACACTAACAATGAGAAAACAGAAAGAGAAATTAAGGAAACAATTCCATTCACCACTGCAACGAAAAGAATAAAATAGTTGGGAATATATCTACCTAAAGAAACAAAAGACATATATATAGAAAACTATAAAACACTGATGAAAGAAATCAAAGAGGACACAAATAGATGGAAAAATATACCATGTTCATGGTTCAGAAAAATCAATATAGTGAAAATGAGTACACTACCCAAAGCAATCTATAGATTCAATGCAATCCCTATCAAGCTACCAGTGGTATTTTTCAGAGAACTAGAACAAATAATTTCACAATTTTATGGACATAGGAAAAAACCTCAAATAGACAAAGCAATCTTTAGAAAGAAGAACGGAACTGGAGGAATCAACCTGCCTGACTTCAGGTTATACTGCAAAGCTGGTTATCAAGACAGGATGGTAATGTTACAAATAAAGAAATATAGATCAATGGAACAAAATAGAAAGCCCAGAGATAAATCCACACACTTATGGACACCTTATCTTTGACAAAAGAGGCAAGAATATACAATGGAGAAAAGACAATCTCTTTAACAAATGGTGCTGGGAAAACTGGTCAACCACTTGTAAAAGAATGAAACTAGAACACTTTCTAACACCATACACAAAAATAAGCTCAAAATGGATTAAAGATCTAAACGTAAGGCCAGAAACTATGAAATTCCTAGAGGAGAACATAGGCAAAACACTCTCCCACATAAATTACAGCAGAATCCTCCATGACCCGCCTCCCAGAGTATTGGAAATAAAAACAAAAATAAACAAATGGGATCTAATTAAACTTAAAAGCTTTTGCACAATGAAGGAAACTATAAGCAAGGTGAAAAGACAGCCTTCAGTACGGGAGAAAATAATAGCAAATGAAGCCACTGACAAAGAATTAATCTCAAAAATATACAAGCAACTCCTGCAGCTCAATTCCAGAGAAATAAAAGACCCAATAAAAAAAAGGGCCAAGAAACTAAACAGACATTTCTCCAGAGAAGACATACAGATGGCTAACAAACACATGAAAAGATGCTCAACATCACTCATTATCAGAGAAATGCAAATCAAAACCACAATGAGGTACCATTTCACACCAGTCAGAATGGCTGCGATCCAAAAGTCTGCAAGCAATAAATGCTGGAGAGGGTGTGGAGAAAAGGAAACCCTCTTACATTGTTGGTAGGGATGCAAACTAGTACAGCCACTATGGAGAACAGTGTGGAGATTCCTTAAAAAACTGGAAATAGAACTGTCATACGACCCAGCATCCCACTGCTGGGCATACACACAGAGGAAACCAGAATTGAAAGAGATACGTGTACCCCAATGTTCATCACAGCACTGTTTCTAAGAGCCAGGACATGGAAGCAACCTAGGTGTCCATCAGCAGATGAATGGATAAGAAAGCTGTGGTACATATACACAATGGAATATTACTCAGCCATTAAAAAGAACATTTGAATCAGTTCTAATGAGGTGGATGAAAGTTGAGCCTATTATACAGAGTGAAATAAGCCAGAAAGAAAAACACCAACACAGTATACTAACACATATATATGGAATTTAGAAAGATAATAACGATAAACCCATATGCAAGACAGCAAAATAGACACAGATGTATAGAACAGTCTATTGGACTCTGTGGGAGAAGGCGAGGGTGGGATTATCTGAGAGAATAGCATTGAAACATGAATATTATCATATGTGAAACAGATCGCCAGTTCACATTTGATACATGAGACAGGGTGCTTGGGGCTGGTGCACTGGGATGACCCAGAGGGATGGGATGGGGAGGGAGGGTTCAGGAACACATGTACACTCATGGCTGATTTATGTCAATGTATGGCAAAAACCACTACAATATTGTAAAGTAATTAGCCTCCAATTAAAATAAATAAATTAAAAAAAGAAGTTAATGAGAGTATCATATAGGAAGACAAAAGGCTCATGAACATAGGGCCTCTGTTTTAGCATAAATATTCCTACAACAATAAATCCAATTCTACCAGACATATTTGAAAACACAATAGGACACAGTGGATACTTCTGAATTGTATACAAAACTTTCTTAAGCTGTGAGGATCAGCTAAATACACAATTCCATTGCCTATTATGTTGTCATAAGGAGAAATGCCATAATGCAAATTGGTGACAGAATCAGCTATGCAGAGCTACACATTCTATGGATACACAATAGAAAGGCATTTTAGGGTTGTATTTATTTATTTTGCAAATAAAATTTGTCATAGGAAATCAAGTCAAAACATTGTAATAAGCTAGTCTCCAATAAGAAATCAACTTTCAAATGTCAGTGAATGTTTCGGGAAAGCAAAAAATAACAACCAAACAAAAAATCTTTAATTAGCTTAGCCTATCATCTATTCATGTTTCTGTATCAGATCTGGGTCATAAATTTTATTATGTGTGTTTTAATTTTAACACAAAAATCCATTATAGTGTTTTTTTTTTCAGAAAGAAAGTCATCTTTTGTTTATCTAAGCATACAAAACTGGACCTAGGAAGAATACTTAAAATACAAATGTCCATATTTAATAAAAGGGTTTTTTACTAATTATAAGACAGAGGACCTGCAGAGTAAGAAAATAAGATTAGGTTTGTTTTTGATACAATATTTGATATGCTGTATTAGTTTGTATCATTAGTATCATCTCAGAAAGAAACAAATAACTGTAATAATGACACCTTTCTGTGCAAGAAGGAAGTCACTGCATACATTAAATTAAATACTAAACACTAGAGACTGGGAACATATAGAAATTCTGCCAAGTGGTATATTAATAGAATGTTACTGTTCAACTCCAGGAAGCATTTATTTGGCATATACTCTGTACAAAACAGAGGAACCATGGCTGCCCCAAAAATAGTAAGACATATCTCCATTCCTTTGTAAATTATAGTATACTAGGAAAGATGTGTGTGTGTGTGTGTGTGTGTGTGTGTGTGTGTGTATGTGTGATGGCACAAGGTAAGTTTTGCTAAATCTTCTAGTAGGTATTAGAGAACACAGCTTTTCAGGGAAGAAAAACTGTCTCGTGAGTAGCCAATGTTGATGCTGTGAATGGTCACTCTTCTGCTAGATTCTTCATGGGGATGCTCTACAGATCTCTGGAATTCTCTATTTGTGCAATTTTCCACTTTTTAGTACTTTTTACTGTAGGTGCCAGTAACTACAGACTCTCAGCTTTGCCCCTCAATTTACAGAGTCACTTGGGCTTTGCCTGGGTCCTCCCTCCTTACACTGTGACCTGGAAACTCATTCAAGGCAGTAAGCCAGAGCAGTCATAAGTTTTACCCTATTTGTCTCCGTATCTTAGGAATCACCATCTTGGCATTGCCTGATGTGTAGTGTCTCAAGAACCCTTGTTTTATATATTTTGTCTGGATTTTTATTTGTTCTGAGTTGGAGGGTAAAACCTATGTCTGTCATTCCATGTTAATGGAAATTAAAAGTCTTCATTTATTCTATAATACTCTTAGAAGAAGAAATTTCTCCTTTGCCGGTGAAGAATTCAAAGCCTTATCAATATCAAATAACTTTCTGAGTTTCACACAGTACATGGAAGTATGAGTTAGCATTCACATTCAACTTTTTAGGAAAGTAGGGTTCAGGGTCCTGTTGTTATGTGATGAATGGCTTATGCCATTTTCTCTAGGTTTCAGGGAAATCATTCTCCCATTGTTATGCTTCATATTTGTTCATGTCTCCTTGACCCTTCCCCCTATTGGAGTACTTAGATATAAACAGTATGTTTTATCCTAAAAACTTGCTTTCTGTATGGGAATCTAAAATCTTGATTATGGTGATTTTTTTCTATATGTCATAGACTTGGTTTTCCATTTAAAAAATAGTTTCTACTTATTCTTGCATTTTATTCTAACTTTACTTTTATAAATTATCAATTATCTCTAATGCACATTCATTGATTTCTGTCAATATTTTGTCTACATAATTGATATATGTGCATTTCTTTTGGAAGAAAGAATACATAAACTGAGCCACAAGGGAAGCCCAAGAACTGGAGTGGGTAGCCTATCCCTTCTCCAGCGTATCTTCCTGACCCAGGAATCGAATTGTGGTCTCCTGTATTGCAGGTGGATTCTTTACCAACTGAGCTATGAGGGAAGCCCCTGATATATGTACATTGTTTTTGAAAGAAACAATACATAAACTTATAAAGAAAGGAATCACATGAGGTTCAGTCAAGAGTTGCCTTTTTTGTTATTTCTTGATGCATAAATATACTTTATGCTGTTTTAAAACTTGGAAAACTACTTTTGACACTATTTTGTTATGCTTTTTCATTTTCCTGAAAATTAGAAACCAGTCTTTTGAAGGCCAGTACCAGATTGCCAGAATTGGTACCGAATGATTCTGGAATCTACTATCATGTGCATCAATGATGTGGAATGTTGCATGGCCAGTGATTGTTCCTGTAACATATTTAGTCAAGAAACTAAAAAATGTGATGGATTGCACAGAATTTTTTGCTGGAATTTTAAAGTTCAACTCAGAAAATACATGGCAATCTTATTTTAAAGAATGTTTTCTCCAATTTCTTTCTTATTTTAGCTGAGACAGTAAAGAATTCAAATTACATAATATCTCTGTCTTCTAGACCAGCTGTGTTTTGTGTTTGTTAAATGTTTCAAGTGATTTTCAAACAGCTGGGCTTTCTCAGCCGTATCTTATCCCAGTTATATTTCTCTATGATCTCAAAGCTATTTGAAATGATTTTTCCCCTGATTCAATACACATGTTTATAGTAAAAAAAAATTGGAAAATGGAGAATGAAATGGTGAAGAAAATGAATCAGCTATAATCACACTAACCAGTGAAAGATAATGTTAACATCTTTTTATCACTAGTAATTTTTCTATACACATACAAGTATAATCCTATTGTACATATTGTTTTATACCATTTACATACTACAGCATTAAGCTTCCAAATTTGTTACATATTCTTCTAAAGTATGAACATTAATATCTGTAGTTCATTGTTGCTCTACAACCACTTTCCTTTCCCAGCACCTCCCCCATCAGTTATGCCAACTTCATACTTTTTCCAAGCAGAGGAAATAGAAATCAAATTGCCAACATTTGTTGGATCATGGAGAAAGCAAGTGAATTCTAGAAAAGCATCTACTTCTGCTTCTTTGCTATACAGAACCCTTGACTGCGTGCAAATTGTGGAAAATTCTTAAAGAGATGGAAGTAACAGGCTACTTTACTTGTCTCCTGAGAAACCTCTATTCTGGTCAAGAAGCAAAAATTAGAACTTGACATGGAATAGCAGTGTGGTTCAAAACTGGGAAAGGGGTATGACAAGGGTGTATATTGTCACCCTGCTTATTTAACTTGTATGCAGAGTGAAAAAGTGAAAGTGTTAGTCACTCAGCTACATCCAACTCTTTGTGACCCCAACAGGCTCCTGTGCCCATGGATTCTCCAGGCAAAAATATTGGAGAGTGTTGCCATTCCCTTCTCCAGGAGATTGCCCTGACCCAGGGATCGAACCAGGGTCTCCTACAACTGAAGGCATATTCTTTAACATCTGAGCCACCAGAGAAGCCCTAGTACATCATGTGAAATGCTAGGCTGGATGAATCAGAAGCTGGAATCAAGATTCTTAGGAGAAATATCAAGAGCTTCAGATATGCAAATGATATCACTCTATGGGCAGAAAATGAAGAGGAACTAAAGAGCTCCTTAATGAGGATGAAAGAGGAGAGTGAGAAAACGGACAATACTACAAAGCTATAGCCCTCAAGGCAGTATGGTGAAAGTGAAAGTCACTCAGTTGTGTCCAACTCTTTGTGACCCCATGGACTATACAGTCCATGGAACTCTCTAGGTCAGAATACTGGAGTGTATACACTTTCCCTTCTCCAGGGGATCTTCCTGACCCAGGAATTGAACGAGGGTCTCCTGCATTGCAAGGTGGATTCTTTACCAACTGAGCTATCAGGGAAGCCCTTTTAGTACTGGCACAAAAACAGAAATGTGGACTGATGGAACAAGATAGAAAACCCAGAGATAAACCCAAGCACCTACGGATATCTTATTTTTGACAAAGGAGGCAAGAATATATAAATGGTACAAAGATAATCTCTTCAATAAGTGTTGCTGGAAAACTGGACAGTTACATGTAAAAGAATGAGTTAGAACACTTCCTAACACCATCTATAGAGATAAACTCGAAATGGATTAAAGACCAGAAACTATAAAACTTTTAAAGGACAATGTGTGTCAAACACTCTATGACATAAATCACAAGATCCTCTATGATCCACCTCCTAGAGTAATGGGAATAGAAACAAACATAAACAAGTGGGACCTAATTAAACTTAAAAGCTTGTGCACAGCAAAGGAAACTAAAGCAAGGTGAAAAGACAACCCTCAGAATGGGAAAAAATAGTAGCAGATGAAACTGACAAAGAATTAATTTTAGAAATATACAAACAGCTCATACAAATCAATACCAGAAACACAACCCAGTCAAAAAGTGGGCAAAAGACCTAAACAGACATTTCTCCAGAGAAAGCAAACAGATGGCTAATAAACACAAAATATGCTCAATATCACTCATTATTAGAGAAATACGAATCAAAACTACAATGAGTTATCACCTCACACTGGACAGAATGGCCGTCATCAAAAAATCTACAAACAATAAATGCTGGAGAGGTTGTGGAGAAAAGGGAACCCTTTTGCACTGTTGGTGGGAATGTAAATTGATAGAATCATTATAGAGAACAGTATGAAGATTCGTTGAAAAACTAGAAATAAAACCACCATAGGACCAAGCAATCCCATTCCTGGGCATATACCCTGAGGAAGCCAAAATTGAAAAAAACACATGTACCCTCAATGTTCATTGAAGCTCTATTTAAACTAGCTAGGACATGGAAGCAACCTAGATGTCCATCAACAGATGAATGGATAAAGAAGCTGTGATACATATATACAATGGAATATTATTCAGCCATAAAAAGGAAGGCATTAGAGTTGGTCTTAATGAGGTGAATGAACCTAGAGGCTATTATACAAAGTGAAATAAGTCAGAAAGAGAAAAAAAAATGTATACTAATGCATATATATGAAACCTATACTTGGAAGAAAAGTTATGAACAACCTAGACAGCATATTAAAAAGCAGAGACATTACTTTGCCGACTAAGGTCCGTCTAGTCAGGCTATGGTTTTTCCAGTAGTCATGTATAGATGTGAGAGTTGGACTGTGAAGAAGGCTGAGCAAAGAAGAATTGATGCTTTTGAACTGTGGTGTTGGAGAAGACTCAAGAGTCCCTTGGACTGCAAGGAGATCCAACCAGTCCATTCTGAAGGAGATCAACCCTGGGATTTGTTTGGAGGGAATGATGCTGAAGCTGAAACTCCAATACTTTGGCCACCTCATGTGAAGAGTTGACTCATTGGAAAAGACTCTGATGCTGGGAGGGATTGGGGGCAGGAGAAGAAGGGGACAACCGAGGATGAGATGGCTGGATGGCATCACTGACTCAATGAACGCGAGTCTGAGTGAACTCTGGGACTTGGTGATGGACAGAGAGGCCTGGTGTGCTGCGATTCATGGGGTTGCAGAGAGTCGGACACGACTGAGCAACCAAAGTGAACTGAACTGATAGAGATGGTACTGATGAGCCTATTTGTAGAGAACAAAGCTAGTGGAGGTGATGGAATTCCAGTTGAGCTCTTTAAAATCCTGAAAGATGATGCTATGAAAGTGATGCACTCAATATGTCAGCAGATTTGGAAAACTCAGCAGTGGCCACAAGACTGCAAAAGGTCAGTTTTCATTCCAATCACAAAGAAAGGGAATGCCAAAGAAAGATCAAACTGCCACACAATTGCACTCATCTCACATGCTAGTAAAGTAATGCTCAAAATTCTCCAAGCCAGGCTTCAGCAATATGTGAACCGTGAACTTCCAGATGTTCAAGCTGGTTTTAGAAAAGGCAGAGGAACCAGAGATCAAATTGCCAACATCCGCTGGATCATGGAAAAGCAAGAGAGTTCCAGAAAAACATCTATTTCTGCTTTATTGACTATGCCAAAGCCTTTGACTGTGTGGATCACAATAAACTGTGGAAAATTCTGAAAGAGATGGGAATACAGACCACCTGACCTGCCTCTTGAGAAACTTATATGCAGGTCAGGAAGCAACAGTTAGAACTGGACATGAAACAACAGACTGGTTCCAAATAGGAGAAGGAGTATGTCAAGGCTGTATATTGTCACCCTACTTATTTAACTTCTATGCAGAGTACATCATGAGAAAAGCTGGGCTGGAAGAAGCACAAGCTGGAATCAAGATTGCTGGGAGAAATATCAATAACTTCAGATATGCAGATGACACCACCCTTATGGCAGAAAGTGAAGAGGAACTAAAAAGCCTCTTGATGAAAGTGAAAGAGGAGAGTGAAAGAGTTGGCTTAAGGCTCAACATTCAGAAAACAAAGATCATGGCATCTGGTCCCATCACTTCGTGGGAAATAGATGGTGAAACAGTAGAAATGGTGTCAGACTTTATTTTTTGGGGCTCCAAAATCAGTGCAGATGGTGACTGCAGCCATGAAATTAAAAGACGCTTACTCCTTGGAAGAAAAGTTATGACCAATCTAGATAGCATATTGAAAAGCAGAGACACTACTTTGCCAACTAAGGTCCATCTAGTCAAGGCTATGGTTTTTCCAGTGGTCATGTATGGATGTGAGAGTTGGACTGTGAAGAAAGCTGAGTGCCGAAGAATTGATGCTGTTGAAGTGTGGTGTTGGAGAAGAGTCTTGAGAGTACCTTGGAATGCAAGGAGATCCAATCAGTCCATCCTAAAGGATATCAGTCCTGGGATTTCTTTGGAGGGAATGATGCTGAAGCTGAAACTCCAATACTTTGGCCACCTCATGTGAAGAGTTGACTCATTGGAAAACACCCTGATGCTGGGAGGGATTGGAGGCAGGAGGAGAAGGGGATGACAGAGGATGAGATGGCTGGATGGCATCACTGACTCAATGAACGCGAGTCTAAGTGAACTCCGGGAGTTGGTGATGGACAGGGAGGCCTGGTGTGCTGCAATTTATGGGGTCGCCAAGATTCGGACATGACTGAGTGACTGAACTGAACTGAACTGAACTGAATGGAGACACAGACATTGAAAACATACTTATGGAAGTGGTTAAGGGGAGAGAGGGTGGGAGGTATGGAAAGAGTAATATGGAGACATACATTACCATTAAAAAAAATAGATAGCCAATGGAAATTTGCTGTATGACTCAGGGAACTCAAACCTGGGCTTGGTAGCAACCTAGAGGGGTGGAATAGGGAGGGAGATGGGATGGATGTTCAAGTGGGAGGGGACATGTTTTAACCTATGGTGGATACATGTTGATATTTGGTAGAAACCAACACAATGCTGTAAAGCAATTATCATTCAATTAAAAAAAAAAACTGGCTTAAAACTCAACATCCAAAAAACTAAGATCATGGTATCTGGTGCCATCTTTTCATCACACATAGAAGGAGAAAAGGTAGAAATAGTGACAGATTTTATTTTCTTGAACTCCAAAATCACTACAGATGATGACTGTAGCCATGAAAATAAAAGACACTTGCTCCTTGGAAGAAAAACTATAAAAACCTATATAGTGTATTAAAAAGCAGAGACATCACTTTGCAGGCAAAGGACTGTATGTGAATGAAAGCTACAGTTTTTCTGGTAGTCATGTATGTACGTAAAATGTGGATCATAAACAAGGCTGAGCATTGAAGAATTGATTCTTTCAAATTGTGGTGTTGGAGAACACTCCTGACAGTCCCTTGGACAACAAAGAGTTCAAACCAATCAATCCTAAAGGAAATCAACCCTGAATATTCATTGGAAGGACTAGTGCTGAAGATGAAACTCCAGTATCTTGGCCACCTGATGTGAAGAGCTGATACATCGGAAATATTGTGCTGGGAAAGAATCAGGGGAAGAGGATAAGGGGGCAACAGAGGATGAGATGTTTAAATAGCATCATCAAGTCAATGGACATGAATTTGAGCAAACTCTGGGAGATAATGAAGGATGGAGGAGCCTGGCGGAGGCAGCCAAACCACAATGAGTGGCAAACTGTCAGACACAACCTAGCGACTGAACAACAATAACAACCATGGACTGGTCGATTACTCTTTAATTCACAACCCACATCCAGTCATCCTAATAACTACCTCAAAAATCTCCATAATCTACAAACTTCCCAACCTCCACTGCTAACTCCTTAGCCAGTCTTTGTTTTGTTTTGTTTTAATTTTCTAGTTGACAAGAGAAGCCTCCCTTCTTCTGCTTTGCCACACCTAACCCAGAACCAAGATGAAGTAGCTTTAAGTCGTGTCCTACTCTTTGCGACCCTCTGGACTGTAGCCTACCAGGCTCTGCCATCCATGGAATTTCCCAGGCAAGAGTACTGGAGTGGGTTGCCGTTTCCTTCTCCAGGGAATCTTCCCTACCAAAGGGATTGAACCCAGGTCTCCCGCATTGCATGCAGACGCTTTACCATCTGAGCCACCAGGGAAACCCTTGCCACACCTACAATTGGTTAAATGTGTCAGACTACATACTCCTCTACTCAGAATCCACCAAGGCTCTTCCTCACACTGGCAGTGAAAGTGAAGCATTACTTGCTCAGTGGTGTCCGACTCTCTGCGACCCCAAGGTCTGAAGCCTGCCAGACTCCTCTGTTCATGAAATTTTCCAGGCAAGAATACTGGAGTGGTAATTATTCCCTCCTCCAGGGTATCGTCCTGACCCAGGGATTGAACCTGCACCCTCCATTTGCAGGCAAATTTTTTATGGTCAGCCACAAGAAGGGCTTAATACATGCCTTGGCCTGCAAGAACCTGTATGACTTGTCTGTGGCTTCTCTTTGATCAATCTTTATCCTTTTCTCCTCTCTCACTGGGCTGCAGCTACAGTTGCTTTCTTAAGGACCCTTGAACATGCTATACTTGCTTCTGAGAGCCTTTACTCTGGCCTTAAGACCTTTCCCCAGACCCTCATGGCTCCTTTTCTCACCCCATTAAGTCCTATTCAAATGTTCTCACCTCAGATATCTACCTGTAAAAAATATCACCTGTGACTTGCTGTTCTACATTTTGCTTTAATATTTCTTCAGAGCACTTATTACCAGCTGATATGTTGTATATTTATGTACTTGTTTTACTTATTTTCTATATTCTTCATTAGAATGCAAGCTGTATAAAGATAGGGACAATGTCATTTTTGTTCATTGCTATATACTCACCACTTTCAAAGTAACTGACACACAATAGTCACTTATAAATAGATTAAACAGTTTCCTTTAACTGCACAATTTTTATTTTCTCTTACAGACAATGATTTTAATCCTTAATTATAATTTAATAGTAAACCCTAGGAAGTGAACTGCATCATTTAAAACATGTTAATATTTTGCAGAATGTTTCTTAATAGCAGATTGTTCTAATTTAAGCTTCCACTAACAGGGAATGAGAATACCTAATATTCTTATAATCAATGGACACTGTTTCTCTTATATTTTCCACTTACTTGTGAGTCAAGGTATTATTTTCACAAATTTTAGGTATTACTATTGAAACTGTTTTGAGATCATTTATGTAAACAGCCTGCTACATAGTGAGCTATCAGTACAGGTTAGTAACTTAAAAAAATTCT
This sequence comes from Ovis aries, assembly GCF_016772045.2. Lineage (NCBI taxonomy): Eukaryota > Metazoa > Chordata > Mammalia > Artiodactyla > Bovidae > Ovis > Ovis aries. The sequence continues at coordinate 47,295,496 of NC_056056.1, forward strand.
AAATGTGTTGTTTCTCTAAAATGTCTTAGAATCTAGAGAAATTATATTTCAAACATAAAAGGCTAGTTTTTAGCTTGTTGCAACAACTTGCCTGAGTTTCTCATTATTATCACTAAAATACTTGTCCCTGCTTCAGTAAGATTATTAGCGTCTTAATGAAAACTGTACCTTGAGATGAATGAATATACCATATTACAAAAGCATGCTGATTAGGCATGAATGCATATTCTCCAGGCACTAAAATCCCAGAGGTTTAGTTCTAGTTATTATTCAATATTACAAACTTCATCTTAGAATTTATGAATACTTCATGTTATTTTATGTGGTAATATTGTAATCATGGGTTAAAATATTAGTAACTATATCACTGAAAATAAATCAGGAGATATTTGGACATGACTCATTTGAAAGAGATATGGAAATTAAAAGTGCTTCTTATTATCACAAAGTCCTCCAACCACACCACCTCCACCTTATCTCCATCCTTTCCTTAATGTGCCAGCCACAGACTTTGACAGTTCCACGGTTAGAGGCATTTCTTTCTTTTATGACTTTGATCCTAGAGCTATTATCGACATCCTTGAATACACACTTCCTGACACCTTGTAGGCATCTTCAAGTTTTCTTGAATATTCACGAATCTATATTATTAATAAAAAATAAATAGTAGTACTCTGTAACTCCTTAAAACTATGCATTTTACCTAATTTCATAGATTCCACAAAGCAGCTTGCAGAATCTTGAAGGCCTAAAGAGGATGAATAGACATTTTGAAGAACAAACATTAAACAAGGACAGAACAACATGGTTGGCACCTCTTGGACATCCATAAAAGCAAATGGACACTGAAAACTTGAAAAAAGACCACAAGTGGCTTACCTGTGAGAACCAAAGGGAGCAGCCACACAATCATCTCTCCTACATTGTGTTTACTTCAGGCTTTCCATCTGAAGAGAAAACCTTTCTGGCTATCATTTGTGCTAGAGTTGTCTGCCTTTGTTTCTGCAATGTGTTTATCTAGTGGATGAATGGGTTTCTGTAAAAATCAACACGAGAAAACTGAACACCAACAGAACCGACTTCATGTGTAACTGTGCCTCGCACATTTGGAAGGGCCTCAAGATTAATTAGCTGTTGAGCAAAGACCTTACATTTTCATCTTACTGATCCTAAACACCAAGGTGGCAGAGAATTAGAATCCAAATTTCAGTGGTTAAAAGTGAGTCTTCATTTGATTTGAAAGGTAGGAATTTGCAGAGTTTTCATATTGGGAAAGGGGTACATCAAGGCTGTATATTGTCACTCTGCTTATTTAACTTGTATGCAGAGTACATCATGCAAAATGTCAGGTTTGATGAAGCTCAAGCTGGAATCAAGATTGGCGGGAGATATATCAATAATCTCAAATATGCAGATAATACCACTTTAATGGCAGAAAGTGAAGAGGAACTAAAGAGCCTCTTGATGAAAGTGAAAGAGGAGAGTGAAAAGGCTGGCTTAAATTCAGCAGTCAAAAAACTAAGATCATGGCATCTGGTCCCATCAGTTCAGTTCAGTTCAGTCAGTCACTCAGTTGTGTCCAACTCTTTGCCACCCCATGCTTGCCGCATGCCAAGCTTCCCTGTCCATCACCAACTCCTGGAGCTTATTCAAACTCCTGTCCATCAAATTGGTGATGCCATCCAACTATCTCATCCTATGTTGTCCCCTTCTCCTCCTGCCTTCAATCTTTCCCAGCATCAGGGTCTTTTCAAATGAGTCAGTTCTTCACATCAGATGGCCAAAGTATTGGAGTTTCAGCTTCAGCATCAGTCCTTCCAGTGAATATTCAGGACTGATTTCCATTAGGATGGACTGGTTGGATCTCCTTGCAGTCCAAGGGACTCTTAAGAGTCTTCTCCAACACCACAGTTCAAAAGCATCAATTTTTCAGTGCTCAGCTTTCTTTATGGTCCAACTCTCACATCCATACATGACTACTGGAAAAATCATAGCTTTGACTAGATGGGCCTTTGTTGGCAAAGTAATGTCTCTGCTTTTTAATATGCTGTCTAGGTTGGTCATAACTTTTCTTCAAAGAGTATGCGTTTTTAAATTTCATAGCTGCAGTCACCATCTGCAGTGATTTTGGGGCCCCCGCAAATAAAATTCTGTCACTGTTTCCAGTGTTTCCCCATCTATTTGCCATGAAGTGATGGGACCGCATGCCATGATCTCCATTTTCTGAATGTTGAGTTTTAAGCCAACTTTTTCACTCTCCTCTTTCACTTTCATCAAGAGGCTCTTTAGTTCTTCCCTTTCTGCCATAAGGGTGGTGTGGTCTGCATCTTTGAGGTTATTGATATTTCTCCCGGCAATCTTGATTCCAGCTTGTGCTTCATCCAGCCCAACATTTCTGATGATGTACTCTGCATGCAAGTTAACTAAGCAGGGTGACAATATGCAGCCTTGACGTACTCCTTTCCTGATTTGGAACCAGTCTGTTGTTCCCTGTCCAGTTCTAACTGTTGCTTCTTGACCTGTAAATAGATTTCTCAAGAGGTCACATCGCTTCATGGCAAATAGATGGGGAAAAAGTTGAAACAGTGAGAGACGTATTTTCTTGGGCTCCAAAGTTTCTATGGTCAGTGACTGCACTCACAAATTTAAAGCACGCTTGTTCCTTGGAAGTAAGGCTATGCTGGGAAAGACTGAGGACTAGAAGAGAAGGGAGTGACAGGATGAGATGGTTGGATGGCATAATTTTCAATGGACATGAGTTTGAGCGAACTCCCAGAGATGGTGAAGCACAGGCGAGCCTGGCATGCTGCAGTCCATGAGGTAGCAAAGAGTCAGACACAAGTGAATGACTGAAAAACAACAACAGAATAGGAAAAATCACAGCCCCACACCTCCACCCACCAACTGTATGTTTTTCTTCATTGATCATCTTTTTTGTTTTTATTGTATAATGTTTACTCCTTTACTTTTCTCAAGTTAATCTCCCATTTTCCTGATTCCCATTATACTACTAGATATGTTTCATAAGAATTAAATTTTAAACACTGAGCTTTTTTTCTATAGCAATAAAACATTAAAATAACTTATACTCCTTTTGATGAATGGAGTTATTTGAACTTCATAAAGTACTAAGAACAAATTTATAGTGTAACTGAATAATAAACAGTTAGTGGAAGTCTTTGAGGTTTGGAAGAAGGAATGAAACAATGTATACGTCCTCCCATCTCGTATATCTAATCCAATTTTCAGATCTAGGATCCATTCTAGTCACTTAAACACCTCATAAACTTCTTTGACATTTAATTATATTATGTGTATGCTTGGTACTATAGAAATACTGACAGAATGAAAACTTCATTGAGTGTTTTTCTGGCTGCCAACCAATGAAATGCTCCGTAAAAAGGGACAGTGGTTAACAAATGCCTGGCCCGGTAGTAAATTCTCCTGTCTTAAGAGAGTTTTGGAAAAAAGAGAGGCAGCTCGCTAAACTGTGGTTTAAATTGACTGGGGATACTTGTTAGGATTGAAATGAGCTCTAATAGGCTCCGCACAAGCTAATTAGAGCCTGTACCACCAAGAGATACTTAACTCAGAGTGATTATTGTCTTTCAATTATAGTTGGGTCGCCTCCAGCTCCAGTGCTTTCCTGTGAAGGAGACATGAAGAAAACGTTTTTCAAGAAGGCAGCCTTTTTGTGCCTAAGCTGAAGATGGGATAAATATTTAATCTGAAATGCTTTACTGCATTTCTCCATTAAAATAGATTTTTTTAAAAAATAGGGTCTTTTGTGTGCAAAGTAATAGTAGGTTATAAAAATGAAAATTAAAGGAGTACTAGAGGACTTAACAATTAAAAAAATTAAAAGAAAAGAAAGATCATAAAAATAGCAAAAGTATATCTAGGACTTTCTCTGGTGTTGTTGTGGGCAATGTGGGGTCAGTTCATTTTCAGATAGTTCCTGGGTCCAGCTTATATTTCTTAAGATCTATAGGCCCCTTCCCATGTAGTCGGTACTAACAACAAGGTTTTAATCTATTGCACCTGTCACTTACAAGGCAGTTCCCTCTGTTTTAGCTTCTTCTGTTTGCTGGTCTCTTCAGTGTCTGATTTTCACCCTAACACAAGGGGGCGGTGGTGGACACTTTGTTAGGCTCACTTGTTTAGTCGCGCTGACAGAATGTGCTCCACTGGAGTAGGGAATGGCAACCACTTCAGTATTCTTGCCTTGAGAACCCCATGAACAGTATGAAGAGGTAAAGTGACAGGATACTGAAAGAGGAACTCCCCAGGTCAGTAGGTGCCCAATATGCTACTAGAGATCAGTGGAGAAATAACTCCAGAAAGAAGGAAGGGATGGAGCCAAAGCAAAAACAATACCCAGTTGTGGATGTGATTGGTGATAGAAGCAAGGTCCAATGCTGTAAAGAGCAATATTGCATAGGAACCTGAAATGTTAGGTCCGTGAATCAAGGCAAGTTGGAAGTGGTCAAACAGGAGACGGCAAGAGTAAACGTTGACATTCTAGGAATCAGCGAACTGAAATGGACTGGAATGGGTGAATTTAACTCAGATGACCATTATGTCTACTACTGCAGGCAGGAATCCCTCAGAAGAAATGGAGTAGCCATCATGGTCAACAAGAGTGCAAAATGCAGTACTTGGATGCAATCTCAAAACGACAGAATGATCTATGTTTGTTTCCAAGGCAAACCATTCAATATCACAGTAATCCAGGTCTATTCCCCAACCAGTAATGCTGAAGAAGCTGAAGTTGAAGGGTTCTATGGAGACCTACAAGACCTTTTAGAACTAACACCCAAAAAATGTGTCCTTTTCATTATAGGGGACTGGAATGCAAAAGCAGAAAGTCAAGAAACACCTGGAGTAACAGGCAAATTTGGCCTTGGAATATTGAAGGAAGCAGGGCAAAGGCTAATAGAATTTTGCCAGGAGAACACACTGGTCATAGCAAACATCCTCTTCCAGCAATGCAAGAGAAGACTCTACACATGGACATCACCAGATGGTCAACACTGAAACCAATTGATTATATTCTTTGCAGCCAAAGATGGAGAAGCTCTATACAGTCAACAAAAACAAGACCAGGAGCTGACTGTGGTTCAGATCATGAGCTCCTTATTGCCAAATTCAGACTTAAATTGAAGAAAGTAGGGAAAACCGCTAGACCATTCAGGTATGACCTAAATCAAATTCCTTATGATTATACAGTGGAAGTGAGAAATAGATTTAAGGGCCTAGATCTGACAGATAGAGTGCCTGATGAACTATTGATGGAGGTTCATGACATTGTACAGGAAACAGGGATCAAGACCATCCCCATGGAATAGAAATGCAAGAAAGTAAAATGACTGTCTGGGGAGGCTTTACAAGTAGCTATGAAAAGAAGAGAGTGAAAAGCAAAGGAGAAAAGGAAAGATATAAGCATCTGAATGCAGAGTTCGAAAGAATAGCAAGAAGAGATAAGAAAGCCTCCTCAGGGAGCAATGCAAAAAAATATAGGAAAAAAAACCAAAAAACAGAATGGGAAAGACTAGAGATCTCTGCAAGAAAATTAGAGACACCAAGGGAACATTTCATGCCAAGATGGGCTCGATAAAGGACAGAAAGGGTATGGACCTAACAGAAGCAGGAGATATTAAGAAGAGGTGGCAAGAATACACGGAAGAACTGTACAAAAAAGGTCTTCATGACCCAGATAATCATGATGGTGTGATCACTCATCTAGAGCCAGACATCCTGGAATGTGAAGTCAAGTGGGCCCTATAAAGCATCACTATGAACAAAGCTAGTGTAGGTGATAGAATTTCAGTTGACCTCTTTCAAATCCTGAGAGAAGATGCTGTGAAAGTGCTGCACTCAATATGTCGGCAAATTTGGAAAACTCAGCAGTGGCCACAGGACTGGAAAAGGTCAGTTTGCATTCCAATCGTAAAGAAGGGCAATGCCAAAGAATGCTCAAACTACCACACAATTGCACTCATCATGTATGGATGTGAGAGTTGGACTGTGAAGAAGGCTGAGTGCCGAAGAATTGATGCTTTTGAACAATGATGTTGGAGAAGACTCTTGAGAGTCCCTTGGACTGCTAGGACATCCAACCAGTCCATTCTGAAGGAGATCAGCCCGGGATATCTTTGGAAGGGAATGATGCTAGAGCTGAAGCTCCAGTACTTTGGCCACCTCATGCAAAGTGTTGACTCATTGGAAAAGATTTTGATGGTGGGAGGGATTGGGGGCAGGAGGAGAAGGGGACGACGGAGGATGAGATGGCTGGATGGCATCACTGACTCGATGAACATGAGTCTGAGTGAACTCCGGGAGATGGTGATGAACAAGGAGGCCAGGCATGCTGCGATTCATGTCACAAAGAGTTGGACATGACTGAGCGACTGAACTGAACTGAACACAGTAGTAAAGTAATGCTCAAAATTCTACAAGCACGGCTTCAGCAATATGTGTACCATGAACATCCAGATGTTCAAGCTGGTTTTAGAAAAGGCAGAGGAACCAGAGATCAAACTGCCAACATCTGCTGGATCATTGAAAAGGCAAGAGAGTTCCAGGAAAGCATCTATTACTGCTTTATTGACTATGCCAAAGCCTTTGACTGTGTGGATCACAATAAACTGTGGAAAATTCTGAAAGAGATGGGAATACAGACCACCTGACCTGCCTCTTGAGAAACTTATATGCAGGTCAGGAAGCAACAGTTAGAACTGGACATGGAACAACAGACTGGTTCCAAATAGGAAAAGGAGTACGTCAAGGCTGTATATTGTCACCCTACTTATTTAACTTCTATGCAGAGTACATCATGAGAAACACTGGGCTGGAAGAAGCACAAGCTGGAATCAAGTTTGCTGGGAGATATATCAATAACCTCAGATATGCAGATGACACCACCCTTATGGCAGAAAGTAAAGAGAAACTAAAAAGCCTCTTGATGAAAGTGAAAGAGGAGAGTGAAGAAGTTAGCTTAAGGCTCAACAATCAGAAAATGAAGATCATGGCATCTGGTCCCATCACTTCATGGGAAATAGATGGGGAAACAGTGGAAACAGTGTCAGACTTTATTTTTTGGGGCTCCAAAATCACTGCAGATGGTGACTGCAGTCATGAAATTAAAAGACACTTACTCCTTGGAGGGAAAGTTATGACCAACCTGGATAGCATATTGAAAAGCAGAGACATTACTTTGCCGACTAAGGTCCATCTAGTCGTCTATGGTTTTTCCAGTGGTTGAGTATGGATGTGAGAGTTGGACTGTGAAGAAAGCTGAGCGCAGAAGAATTGATGCTTTTGAACTGTGGTGCTGGAGAAGACCCTTGAGAGTCCCTTGGACTGCCAGAAGATCCAACTAGTCCATTCTAAAGGTGATCAGCCCCGGGATTTCTTTGGAAGGAATGATGCGAAAGCTGAAACTCCAGAACTTTCTCCACCTCATGCGAAGAGTTGATTCATTGGAAAAGACTCTGATGCTGGGAGGGATTGGGGGCAGGAGGAAAAGGGGATGACAGGGATGACATGGCTGGATGGCATCACCGACTCGATGAACTTGAGAATGATTAAAGTCCAGGAGTTGCTGATGGACAGGGAGGCCTGGCGTGCTGCGATTAATGGGGTTGCAAAGAGTCGGACACAACTGAGTGACTGAACTGAACTGAACTGTTCAGTTGTGCTGTGGGGAGGAATGGACGCTGCAAACAAATAACACTGGCATGTGCTTTCAGTTTCCTCCGGTCCAGCATTTCTCATGATGTTCTTGGAATATAAGTTAAATAGGCAGGGTGACAATATACAGCCTTGATGTACTCCTTTTCCTATTTGGAACCAGTCTGTTGTTCCACGTCCAGTTCTAACTGTTGATTCCTGACCTGCATACAGATTTCTCAAGAGGCAGGTCAGGTGGTCTGGTATTCCCATCTCTGTCAGAATTTTCCACAGTTTATCGTGATCCACACAGTCAAAGGCTTTGGCATAGTCAATAAGGCAGAAATAGATGTTTTTCTGGAACTCTCTTGCTTTTCCATGATCCAGCGGATGTTGGCAATTTAATCTCTGGTTCCTCTGCCTTTTCTAAAATCAGCTTGAACATCAGGAAGTTCACGGTTCATGTAATGCTGAAGTCTGGCTTGGAGAATTTTGAGCATTACTTTACTAGCATGTGAAATGAGTGCAATTGTATGGTAGTTTAAGCATTCTTTGGCATTGCCTTTCTTTGGAATTGGAATGAAACTGACCTTTTCCCGTCCTGTGGTCACTGCTGAGTATTCTAAATTTGCCAGCATATTGAGTGCAGCACTTTCACAGCATCATCTTTCAGGATTTGAAAGAGCTCAACTGGAATTCTATCACCTACACTAGCTTTGTTCATAGTGATGCTTTCTAAGGTCCACTTGACTTCACATTCCAAGATGTCTGGCTCGAGATTAGTGATCAGATCATCATGATTATCTGGGTCATGAAGATCTTTTTTGTACAGTTCTTCTGTGTATTCTTGCTACCTCTTCTTAATATCTTCTGCTCTGTTAGGTCTATGCCATTTCTGTCCTTTATCGAGCCCATCTTTGCATGAAATGTTCCCTTCATATCTCCACTTTTCTTGCAGAGATCTCTAGTCTTTCCCATTCTGTTCTTTTCCTCTATTTCTTTGCATTGAATACTGAAGAAGGCTTTCTTTTCTCTTCTTGCTATTCTTTGGAACTCTGCATTCAGATGCTTATATCTTTCCTTTTCTCTTTTGCTTTTCGCCTCTCTTCCTTTCATAGCTATTTGTAAGGCCTCCCCAGACAGCCATTTTGCTTTTTTGCATGTCTTTTCCATGGGAATGGTCTTGATCCCTGTCTCCTATAGAATGTCATGAACCTCATTCCCTAGTTCATCAGGCACTCTATCAGATCTAATCCCTTAAATCTATTTCTCACTGCAACTGTATAATCATAAGGAATTTGATTTAGGTCATCAATAACCTCAGATACACATATGACACCATCCTTATGGCAGTAAGTGAAGAGGAGCTAAAAAGCCTCTTGATGAAAGTGAAAGAGGAGAGTGAAAAAGTTGGCTTAAAGCTCAACATTCAGAAAACAACAATCATGGCGTCTGATCCCATCACTTCACGGGAAATAGATGGGGCAACAGTGGAAACAGTATCAGACTTTTATTTTTTGGGCTCCAAAATCACTGCAGATGGTGACTGCAGCCATGAAATTAAAAGACGGTTACTCCTTAGAAGAAAAGTTATGACCAACCTAGATAGTATATTCAAAAGCAGAGACATTACTTTGCCAACTAAGGTCCGTCTAGTCAAGGCTATGGTTTTCCTGTGGTCATGTATGGATGTGAGAGTTGGACTTTGAAGAAGACTGAGCGCCGAAGAATTGATGCTTTAGTACTGTGGTGTTGGAGGAGACTCTTGAGAGTCCCTTGGACTGCAAGGACATCCAACCAGTCCATTCTGAAGGAGATCAACCCTGGGATGACTTTGGAAGGAATGATGCTAAAGCTGAAGCTCCAGTTCTTTGGCCACCACATGCGAAGTGTTGACTCATTGGAAAAGACTCTGATGCTGGGAGGGATTGGGGACAGGAGGAGAAGGGGACGACAGAGGATGAGATGGCTGGATGGCATCACGGACTCAATGGATGTGAGTCTGAGTGAACTCTGGGAGATGGTGATGGACAGGGAGGCTTGACGTGCTGTGATTCATGGGGTTGGAAAGAGTTGGACATGACTGAGCGACTGAACTGAACTGTGCTTGCAGTGTCTCAGCAACACTGGGCCTGCCCCCGCTCACGGCTCGTGTGTCCTCTCTGCCCACACTGCTCAGGCTCTAGGTTGCTCCACTGGAACTGTTTGAGGCCAGTCCTGGGCTGCATGCACCTCCCAGGTCCAGGCACTCAGGTAGTCCTCATAGGTGCAGGCTCAGTTGGGCCAGCGTTTTGTGCCTTTCCCAGGTCCAAGCAGCTAAGGTGATGAGGTGTTTGGCAAGTGTGGTCGCTGTAACCTATCACCCGTGGCAGATTCATGTTGATGTATGGCAAACCAATACAACATTGTAAAGTAATTAGTCTCCAATTAAAATAAATAAATTTAAATTTAAAAATATAAAATAGATTTTTTCCAAGGTCAGATTTAGAAACAGTTTGCAGATGTTTTGCTAAAAAACATACTCAGATCCATTTCAGGACAGATTTGTGTACATATTTCATCTGGAAAGGTGTGCACATGCAGTCACCTCACTCGAGAATTGTTTATAGGAACTATTTTTCTTTACTTAAATCATAAATGGTATAATCTCACTTCTGTCACACAAGGACTATCTCTCATTAGCTATTTCATCAGATGTCTTTCATCAATCTTGGGCTTTCTTGACTTTCACTCATGTCAGGGTAATATGAAAGCCCTGGTTCTGTTTCAAAACATGAAATCCATAAGACATAAAGCATGAAAATAACTATTAATATTTTGTTCTTTATAACTACTCATATTATTTCAATTAAAATATGTAATTCATGTGTTTTGGATGTAAGCTATTCATTTACGTGAGTAATAGAATAAACAATCCCCGAAGAATTGCATTCAAAAACAAAAATGCAGCAAAAATAAAGTAATTCAAGTCAGTTTTTTGTACGTTTCTTCCTTTTTGAATTTCAGATTAGGTAGGGTTGGTTGACAAGCTTTAAATTTTATTATTTCTGCAGCAGTAGCATGGGGCAGATAAGGAGGAGAGAGGGAGTGTTATTTTTTTAAATAAACTTTTTCAAAGATTAGTTTTCAATTAAAAAAAAAAAACCAGAAGAATTTTTTTTGCCAAAAATGATAGTATAGAGGGTTCTCATATTCTGTACACCCTGTTTGTGCTATTCTTAATATCTTACAGTAGTGAAACACAGGTATTACATTGTCACAGTTAATTTGTATGCTAATAGTCACTAAAATCCATTAAGATTTCCTTAATTTTTTCCTAATGTCTTTTTCTTGTTCCAGGACCCTGCAATATACTTAGTCTTTGTGTCTTCCTTGTCTCCTCTGGGCTGTAACAATGTCTCAAGCCTTCCTTATTTTTAATGACCTTGACAGTTTCGAGAAATACTGGTCAGGTAGTTTGTAGCATGTCCTAAACTGGGATCTTTCTGATGTTTTTCTCATAGTTATATCAGAATTATGGGGTTGGGGAAGGAAAATCACAGAGGAGAAAGTGTAATTTTCATAAAATTTATCAAGGGGAACATGACATCGTTGGTGATGTTAATTTGTATTACCAGTTTCAGGTAGGGTCTTTTTATTTATACACCATAAACTTACTCCTGACTCTCACCCCTTTTCCATTCTGTGTTTTGTGGAAGAAATCACTATGCCCAGAAACACTTCAGGAATAGGGAGTTGTGATCTTTATTCTTGAGAAGGAATATCAACTTCAATTATTTGGAATTCTGTGTGTGACATTTTTCTATTCCTTCTCTTCTCTTTACTTAATCGCTCATTAATATTGGTATGACTCATGGATATTTATTTTATGTTTTGCTTTACAATCTATGATGCTTATTCTGTTGTTCAAGTTGTTCCAGCTTTGATTATTGGGAGCTCTCCAGTTGGCTCTTATTATCACTTTGACATGGGTATATATTTTGTAATAATACAATAATCATAAAATAGTGAAAAGGCTTAAATATCCAAGGAAATGTAAATTTATCATTCCTCTGGTAAAAGGTCAAGCAGAGATTTTGTTGAAAAGAATGTGTCTCAATTTCTGCTCACTCTTTACATCAACTCCTACTGGTATTAAAGTGTACTCCAAGCGACGATAAAAAGGAGCTAACACACCTCTCAGTTCAGTTCAGTTCAGTCGCTCAGTCGTGTCCAACACTTTGCGACTCCATGAATCGCAGCACGCCAGGCCTCCCTCTCCATCACCAACTCCTGGAGTTCACTCAGACTCACGTCCATCAAGTCGGTGATGCCATCCAGCCATGTCATCCCTGTCATCCCCTTTTCCTCCTGCCCCCAATCCCTCCCAGCATCAAAGTCTTTTCCAATGAGTCAACTCTTCACATGAGGTGACCAAAGTACTGGAGTTTCAGCTTTAGCATCATTCCTTCCAAAGAATCCCAGGGCTGATCTCCTTCAGAATGGATTGGTTGGATGTCCTTGCAGTCCAAGGGACTCTCAAGAGTCTTCTCCAACACCACAGTTCAAAAGCATCAATTCTTCAGCGCTCAGCCTTCTTCACAGTCCAACTCTCACATCCATACATGACTACAGGAAAAACCATAGCCTTGACTACATGGACCTTAGTTGGCAAAGTAATGTCTCTGCTTTTGAATATACTATCTAGGTTGGTCATAAGTTTTCTTCCAACGAGTAAGTATCTTTTAACTTCATGGATGCAGTCACCATCTGCAGTGATTTTGAAGCCCCCCAAAATAAAGTCTGACACTGTTTCCACTGTTGCCCCATCTATTTCCCATGAAGTGATGGGACCGGATGCCATGATCTTCATTTTCTGAATGGTGAGCTTTAAGCCAACTTTTTCACTCTCATCAAGAGGCTTTCACTTTCATCAAGAGGCTTTTAGTTCCTCTTCACTTTCTGCCATAAGGGTGGTGTCATCTGCATATCTGAAGTTATTGATATTTCTCCCGGCAATCTTGATTCTAGTTTGTATTTCATCCAGTCCAGTGTTTCTCATGATGTACTCTGCATAGAAGTTAAATACGCAGGGTGACAATATACAGCCTTGACATACTCCTTTTCCTATTTGGAACCAGTCTGTTGTTCCATGTCCAGTTCTAACTGTTGCTTCCTGACCTGCATATAAGTTTCTCAAGAGGCAGGTCAGGTGATCTGTTAGTCCCATCTCTTTCAGAATTTTTCACAGTTTATTGTGATCCACACAGTCAAAGGCTTGGGCATAGTCAATAAAGCAGAAATAGATGTTTTTCTGGAACTCTCTTGCTTTTTCCATGATCCAGCGAATGTTGGCAATTTGATCTCTGGTTCCTCTGCCTTTTCTAAAACCAGCTTGAACATCAGGAAGTTCACGGTTCACATATTGCTGAAGCCTGGCTTGGAGAATTTTGAGCATTACTTTACTAGCATGTCTTCAGTTCAGTTCAGTTGCTCAGTCGTGTCCGACTCTTTGCGACCCCATGAATCACAGCATGCCAGGCCTCCCTGTCCATCACCAACTCCCGTAGCTCCCTCAGACTCACGTCCACAGAGTCAGTGATGCTATCTAGCCATCTCATCCTCTGTTGTCCCCTTCTCCTCCTGCCCCCAATCCCTCCCAGCATCAGGGTCTTTTCCAATGAGTCAACACTTTGCATGAGGTGGCCAAAGCACTGGAGTTTCAGCTTTAGCATCCTTCCTTCCAAAGTTATCCCAGGGTTGATCTCCTTCAGAATGGACTGGTTGGATCTCCTTGCAGTCCAAGGGACTGTCAAGAGTCTTCTCCAACACCATAGTTCAAAAGCATCAATTCTTCGGCTCTCAGCCATCTTCAAAGTCCAACTCTCACATCCATATATGACCACAGGAAAACCATAGCCTTGACTAGTCGGACCTTAGTTGGCAAAGTAATGTCTCTGCTTTTGAATATACTATCTACGTTGGTCATAACTTTTCTTCCAAGGAGTAAGCGTCTTTTAATTTCATGACTGCAATGACCATCTAGCATGTGAGATGAGTGCAATTGTGTGGTAGTTTGAGCATTCTTTGGCATTGCCTTTCTTTGGGATTGGAATGAAACTGACCTTTTCCAGTCCTGTGGCCACTGCTGAGTTTTCCAAATTTCCTGGCATATTGAGTGCAGCACTTTCACAGCATCATCTTTCAGGATTTGAAAGAGCTCAACTGGAATGCCATCACCTCCACTAGCTTTGTTCATAGTGATGCTTTCTAAGGCCCACTTGACTTCACATTCCAGGATGTCTGGCTTTAGATGAGTGATCACACCATCGTGACTATCCTGGTTATGAAGACCTTTTTTGTACAGTTCTTCTGTGTATTCTTGCCACCTCTTCTTAATATCTTTTGCTGTGTTAGGTCCATACCATTTCTGTCCTTTATCGAGCCCATCTTTGCATGAAATGTTCCCTTCGCATCTCTAGTTTTCTTGAAGAAATCTCTAGTCTTTCCCGTTCTGTTCTTTTCCTCTATTTCTTTGCATTGATCGCTGAAGAAGGCTTTCTTTTCTCTTCTTGCTATTCTTTGGAACTCTGCATTCAGATGCTTATATCTTTCCTTTTCTCCTTTGCTTTTCACTTCTCTTCTTTTCACAGCTCCCCCCAGACAGTCATTTTGCTTTTTTGCATTTCTTTTCCATGGGGATGGTCTTGATCCCTGTCTCCTATACAATGTCAAGAACCTCCATCCATAGTTCATCAGGCACTCTATCTATCAGATCTAATCCCTTAAATCTATTTCTCACTTCCACTATATAATCATAAAGGATTTGATTTAGGTCTTACCTGAATGGTCTAGTGGTTTTCCCTACTTTTTCAATTCAAGTCTCAATCACCTCCATTACCCAGTTATTTCATCCCTGGTGGCTCAGATGGTAAAGTGTCTGCCTGCAATGTGGGAAACCCGGGTTTGATTCATGGGTTGGGAAGGTCCCCTGGAGGAGGAAATGGCAACCCACTCCAGCACTCTTGCCTGGAAAATCCCATGGACGGACGATCCTGATAGGCTACAGTCTATGGGGTTGCAAAGAGTCGGACACGACTAAGCGACTTCACTTTCACTTCACTTCACTTCTTTGCAAATAATGAGAATATTGAGAAAGAATATTCTCTCACCAATTATGAGAATATTAAAAAATTCTGGGACCCATCCATAGATCCTTTGTTGAAAAAAAATAGTATATTTACCAAGTAAAATAAAGAAAAATGAGAAATAAGCACTCTCCATAATTTATAATGCCTCTTGCAAAACCTGTACATAGGTCAAGAAGTGACAGAACTGGACATGAAACAACAGACTGTTTCAAAATTGGGAAAGGAGTATGTCAAGGCTATACACTGTCACCTTGCTTATTTAACTTGCATGCTGAGTACATCATGGGAAACACAGGGATAGATAAAGCACAAGCTGGAATTAAGATTGCCAAGAGAAATATCAACAACCTAAAATATGCAGGCCTAGCTACAGACAGAGAAGGGAAAGGATCTCTTTGCTGGTACCCAACTGAAAGGAGTAGTGACCTCAGATGAGACCGAGACAGACATGCCTCTGAGAGTCTGGGAGTCTCTGGCAGAGGTATGAGTCAACAGTGGTCTGCTCCAGAGTCAGGGACACTGAATACAGCAGTCTGGGAGCCCCTGGGTGTGCTGGCAAAAGTCTTTTTTAGGAGCTCCTCACTACCTCCATTTATCCCTATACAGTTTGGCTTCAGGCCAAACTATAGGGAGGGAACACAGCCCCACTCATTAAGAGAAAATTGGCCCTGAGCATGGCCCTCCCTATCAGAGCAAGATCCAGATTTCCCCAAAGTCAGTCCCTCCCATCAGGAAGCTTCCACAAACCTCTTATCCTTATCCATAAGAGGGCAGACAGAATAAAAACCACAATCACAGAAAACTAGCCAAGCTGACCACATGGATCAAGCCTTGTCTAACTCAATGAAACTATGAGCCGTGCCTTGTAAGGCTACAGAATGGATGGATGATGGTGAAGAGTTATGACAAAACATGGTTCACTGGAGAAGGGAATGGCAAACCACTTCAGTATTTTTGCCTTGAGAAGTCCATGAAGAGTATGAAAAGGCAAAAAGACACTGAAAGATGAACTCCCCAGGTCAATGGAGATCAGTGGAGAAATAGCTCAGGAAAGAATGAAGAGGTCGAGCCAAAGCAAAAACAATACCCAGTTGTGGATGTGACTGGTGATGGAAGTAAAGTCCGATGTTATAGAGCAATGTTGCATAGGAACCTGGAATGTTATATCCATGAATTAAGGTAGATTGGAAGTGGTCAGATAGGAGATGGCAAAAGTGAACATGACACTTTAGGAATCAGTGAACTAAAATGGACAGGAATGCGCAAATATAATTCAGATGACTGTTACATCTACTACTGTGGGCAATAATCTCTTAGAAGAAATGGAGTAGCCCTCATAGTCAACAAAAGAGTCTGAAAGGCAGTACTTGGGTACAGTCTCAAAAACGATAGAATGATCTCCATTCATTTCCAAGGCAAACCCATTCAATATCAGAGTAATCCAAATTTATGCCCCAACCATTAATGCTGAAGAAGCTGGTGTTGAACAGTTCTATGAAGACCTACAAGATCTTCTAGAACTAACACCAAAACCGATGGTCTTTTCATCATAGAGGGCCAAATGCAAAAGTAGGAAGTCAGGAGATACCTGGAGTAACAGGCAAATTTGGCTTGGAGTACAAAATGAAGCAGGGCAAAGGCTAACAGAGTTTTGCTAAGAGAATACACCAGTCATAGCAAACACTCTCTTCCAACAAAACAAAAGAAGACTCTACACATGGGCATCAACAGATGGTCAATACCAAAATCAAATTGATTATATTCTTTGCAGTTGAAGATGGAAATTCTCCACACGGTCAGCAAAAAGAAGACTGAGAGCTGACTGTGGCTCAGATCATGAACTCCTTATTTCAAAATTGAGACTAAAAGGGGAAAGCAGGGGAAAGTAGGATCTAAATCAAATCCCTTATGATTATATAGTGGAAGTGACACATAGATTCAAGGGTTTAGATTTGATAGACAGAATGCCTGAAGAACTATGGAAGGAGATTTATAACACTGAACATGAGGCAGTGATCAAAATCATCCACAAGAAAAAGAAGTACAAGAAAGCATGTACATTTTGAAAACCAAGTACAAAATGGTTGTCAAGGAGGCCTTACATATAGCTGAGAAAAGAGAAGCAAAAGGGAAAGGAGAAAAGGAATATATATATATATATATCCATTTGAATGTAGAGTTCCAAAGTAGATCAAGGAGAGATAAGAAGGCCTTCCAAAGTGATCAATCCAAAGAAATAGAGAAAAACAATAGAATGGGAAAGACTAGCGATCTCTTCAAGGAAATTAGAGATACCAAGGGAACATTTCATGCGAAGATGGGCACAATAAAAGACTTACTAGCTAGGGACCTAACAAAAGCAGAAGATATTAAGAAGAGGTGGCAAGAATACACAGAAAAACTATACAAAAAAGATCTTCATGCCCCAGATAATCACGATGATGTGATCACTCATCTAGAGCCAGACATCCTGTAATACAAGATCAATTAGGCCTTAGGAAGCATCCTTGAGAACAAAGCTAGTGGAGGTGATGGAATTCCAGCTGAGATGTTTTAAATCCTAAAAGTTGACCCTGTGAGAGCGTTGCACTCACTATGCCAGCAAATTTGGAAAACTCAGCAGTGGCCACAGGACTGGAAAAAGTCAGTTTTCATTCCAATCCCAAAGAAAGGCAATGCCTAAGAATGTTCAAACTACCACACAATTGCACTAATCTCACAATCTGCTGCTGCTGCTGCTGCTGCTGCTGCTGCTGCTGCTGCTAAGTCGCTTCAATCGTGTCCGACTCTGTGTGACCCCAGAGACAGCAGCACACCAAGCTCCCCCGTCCCTGGGATTCTCCAGGCAAGGACACTGGAGTGGGTTGCCATTTCCTTCTCCAATGCATGAAAGCGAAAAGTGAAAGTGAAGTCACTCAGTCCGACTCCTAGCGACTCATGGACTGCAGCCTACCAGGCTCCTCTGTCCATGGGATTTTCCAGGCAAGAGTACTGGAGTGGGGTGCCATTGCCTTCTCCAAATCTCACAATCTAGCAAAGTAATTCTGAAAATTCAAGAAGCTATGTTTCAACAGTACATGAACAGAGAACTTCCAGATGTTCAAACTGGATTTAAAACAAGCAGAGGAACCAGAGATCAAATTGCCAACATCCATTGGATCATAGAGAAAGCAAGATAATTCCAAAAAAAATCTACTTCTGCTTCATTGACTATGCTAAAGTCTTTGACTGTATGGGTCACAACAAACTGTGGAAAATTCTTAAAGACCAGACCACCTTTCCTGCCTCCTGAGAAATCTGTATGCAGGTCAAGAACCAACAGTTAGAATTGGACATGGAATAATGGACTGGTTCCAAATTGGGAAAAGAGTACGTCAAGGGCATATATTATCACCTTGCTTGTTTAACTTATAAGTGGAGTACATATGTGTAATGCCTGACTGGATGAAGCACAGTCTGGAATCAAGATTGCTGGGAGAAATTTCAGGAACCTCAGATTGCAGATGTCATCACCCTTTATGGCAGAAAGGAAGAGAAACTAAACAGCCCCTTGATGAAAGTGAAGGAAGAGAGTGTAAATCTGCCTTAAAACAGCATTCAAAAAATGAAGTTCATGGTTCTAGTCCCACCACTTCATGGCAAATAGATGGGGAAACAATGGAAACAGTGACAGATTTTATTTTCTTGGGCTCCGAAATCACTGAAGATGGTGACTGCAGCCATATAATTAAAAGATGTTTGCTCCTTGGAAGAAAAGCTATGGCTAACCTGTATTGCATACTAAAAAGCAGAAATATTACCTTGCCAACAAAGGTCCATGTAGTCAAAGCTATGGCTTTTCCAATAGTCATTATGGATGTTAGAGTTGGACTATAAAGATAGCTGGGCACTGATCAATTGATGCTTTTGAATTGTGGTGTTGGAGAAGACTCTTGAGAGTTCCTTGGACTGTAAGGAGATCAAATCAGTCAATCTTAAAGGAAATCAATCCTGAATATTCATTGGCAGGACTAATGCTGACATTAAAGCTCCAATACCTGATGTGAAGATCTGACTCATTGGAAAAGACCTGATGCTGGGAAAGATTGAAGGCAGGAGAAGAAGGGGATGACACAGGATGAGATGGTTGCATGACATCACCAACACAATGAACATGAGCAAGCTCTGGGAGATGGTGAAGGACAGGGAAGCCTGGTGTGCTGCAGTCCATGGGGTTGCAAAGAGTTGCACAGGACTGAGCGACTGAAGAACAATAATGTATACTGTCTCTAAGGGAGAGGTAGGGAACCTCTGATGTTGACATCACAGAGTGTTTTTTTTTAAAATTTTTCTTTATATTGGAGCAGAGCTGATTAACAACATTGTGTTAGTTTCAGGTGTACAGCAAAATGATTTCCAAGACTTTCTCCAAAGAAGATGTACAGATGACCAAGAGACACATGAAGTAATGCTTAACACCAAGTGATTTTTACGGTATGAGTTGATGACAGTCAGAATTATAAAGTGAGTCATATGTGTCCTTGAAAGCAACTCTTCCCAGTTCTTTCCTTCTTCATTTTCCTCCCATTTTAGCAGAAACTTTTTCATCCTAGGCCACTTAGTGATTTCCGGCTGCCAATTTGACCCTACCTGTCATAGAGAAAAGCATCTCATACACCAAATAACAGAGCGCACAATAAATCACCTAATGCTTTGACTTATCACTTAATGCAATTGCACTTGGCAGACATTTATGGAGTAGTAATTTTATGCTAAACATAGGCATCATGGAGTGTAGCACAGCCTAGCAGGTGAAGCAGATACATACACAATCCAGGTTCAGTGAGATTAGAGAAGTTTAGTATTATGCTTCCATAGGATTTCACTTTTACCAGTGGGATTTATGTGTGTCTCTTTTATTTAAGAATTCTATAGGGAAGAAAATGCTCATTTCAGGTGAATAGTACAATTTTAGACCTTAGACTGTGATGGAGTGTGGAATGGGATACGGAATTAAAAATGGAAATTCCCTTCATCTCACAAATGAAACCTAGAAAACTGACTATAGGCATCATTTTAGTTACATGGTATTAAAACACCTCTTCATATTCTCACACACACATGCATATTCATCACTGTATCCATAGTATGCACAATAGAACATGATATTAGAAAGTATTATAGGTATATACTCAATAAATATTTTTCTTCTTACATGCTTTGTTTCTTTTTATTTTACTTGGACATTAAAAAAATATTGTTAGAGATGTTATAGTTTCACAGCAAAATTGAGCATAAAGTGCATTCTGAAACGCCTTTACCCCTACATATGTGCAGCCTCCCCCACTATTAGAATTCACTTGAGAATGACAGGGAAAAAGGAAGAGACTTTGAGAAGGAAGGAAGGAAGAGGCTGAAGCAATTGTGATGCCAGGAGTAGGCATGGTTGAGTTTAGCATAAATGAGCAAGCAGTCTCAATAGTTTGATGATTCATTCTGATGTATAGTGGGCAATTATATTTCATGGCTAATAAGCTATCAGATTGGAAGTTCAGTTTAAGTTGTTGCTGAGTTGGAGGTTATATTAATATAGTAAAGTTGATATGATTATTATAGAAGTAAAAGACATGAAGGTTAAGGCTGTGCACAGTGGAGTTAGGGTCAGGATGTATAAGAAGGAGCAATTAACTAACATTGACCCAGTTACAGTGTTGGGAATGGAATGAGTAATATCTTGTTTAATCCTCACAAGAACACGAGAGGTTGCACAGATCCAAGAACAGATCCAAGGTTGCACAGCTAGTATGTTGATGAGATCACATGTTATTATTTTATTCTTGAAGCCCTGGGGAGCCGTTAGAATTGTAGCCAGAGAGTAAGACTATGCCCATAACATATCTACTCCAGTTCTCAGCAACTTCCCTGGAAAACCTCCTTTAGTGTCATTTTAAAATGCAAAGTGGTTAAAATACTACTGTATGCTTAAGTAATCATTGAATAAAACACATTTTTAACATGTATGTATTAATGAATCTGGGCTTCAGAATATCATCTTGCTCCAAATATGCTAGTTTTTATACCTTTTATGTGAAAAGGATTGGTTTACCTCTCCAGGGAAGAAGAGCTGTGGGTATTTATAATAGAGCCTGTCCTCATTCTTAAAATGTAATCAGATTGGACTAACACTACAGGGTTTTATGCTGTCTTAAACTCTGAATAGATAAAAATCCAGAGCAAGTTCTTAAAAAAGTTAAGGATACAGATAGCAATAGAATCATGGACATGGTGGATTGCAGCCTTTGGTCAAGGAAAGGAAAAAATAAAAGCTACAGTATGTTATCCTCTGTAATATGTATTTAAGCTTGTGATGTATTTCATGATCTTTAGAGATGTTTTTCAGTTTTAAAACTAATAAGACAAAAAGTAAATTAATATTTTAACTTAATTTTTTAAACATTTATTAAAACACAACGTTTTATTGATTTGTTGTGTTACTTTAGTGAGTGAAAAATATGGTAGAATTTACTTACTAGGACGTAATCTCTTATAATATTAAATTTATACTTTAAAAATTTAGAAAAAATATGTGAAAACTATGATCTCCTCACAGTCATGACTCATTGAATTATTGAACATGAAGTCTGAACTAAAGCGTCTTTCTTATTTCTCAGCCAGAATGAACAAATGCTAAGATGTAAAGTATACTGTAAAGTGCAAGAAAAATGGTAACCAGTCTTCCATTTCTCATTTCTTTGCAAATAAAATACTGATGCATTCCAAATGTGCCCAATCCAATTAATATTTAAGGTAATTAAGAGGATGAGCTTGAACATGAAAGTTCACTCATATCACAACACCCACATATGCTGATAACCCTGTACCGAGACATATTACTGTACACATATGTTTCCTGAGAATACATTTTTTAAAACACTGGTTAATCCTAAATAAAAGACAAAAGTGAAAACAATTTTATACACTATTTACAATTAAAGATGAGAAGTCATGTACATTAAATATTAGTGAAACCAGTAAAAATAATGTTGTCTTAAGTAATTGTTGACATGGTTATGAAACAAAGCAAATAACAAAACAGTGTTTGAAATACGAAAAATGTAATAACATTCTGTGTTTATAACCTCATTTTATCGAAACTTACTAAAATAAGATTATTAGTCTCTCATTATAGACTAAAATAAAGCTAGACTTCCCTGGTGGCTCAGCCGGTAAAGAATTTGCCTGCAATGCAGAAGACCCAGGTTTGACACCTAGGTGTGGAAGATCCCCTGGAGAAGGAAATGTCAACCCACTCTAGTATTTTTGCCTGGGGAATCCCATGAGCAGAGAAGTCTGGCAGGCTATAGTCCATGGGGTCACAAAGAGTAGGATACCACTTAGCAACTAAACAGCAACAACAAACAATGATAATAATATCCTGTATTTATTGCCATCTCATACCATATGTATATTACATAATTTAATCTTCATTCAAAAAAACCACCTGAGGTGGATATTAATAGTTTTTTTACTATGCAAATGAGAAAGCTGAACCTCAGAGAAGTTAGTTATTTTTTCAAGGTTATAAAAATAGTATGTATGCTTCCCAAATTAGCAGGCATAAATAGCAAATCAAGTGTCACCATCAATGTAGCAAAACAGAGCCATGGAAACTAAGTATGGGAACTAACAATGAATCTAAGTCATGGAAACTAACAATGAAGCACTTTATAATTAAAATAAAGACTGACTAATTGGGCCTGGAGAGCAAAGCAACAAGCAAACTGTATTTTAATATTTTGTTAATAGATGAAGTACTTAAACATTGATGGATATCATTTCATAACATTAAAAATATTGCTATTTCAAGAAAATCATGGGTAAAATTCAAAATCAAAGCTTTGCCATCCGACAGTGATACTTTCATAATTTTTCCACTCTCAAAACTGTGATTCACATTCTAGATTGTTATTCTTAGCCTACCACTGCCGTTAAACCTTCAGCTGAGAAAATAGATAATGGAACTTGTTCAGATTCCAGCTATCCCATTTAAAATCAACTTTCATGTGGAACCATCATCCTTCTTTCCTTCATCCAATTTTAGTAGCCTTCTGTGAAAGGTCAATCTATCAGCTTTTTGCTTTTTCAGAAGTTCCAAACCATCAGTATACCCTCTTTGTGATCTGAATGTTCAACTTCTGTATCTCCTTGGCATGCTGTTATGTTTTAATAATGCCCATCTTAGCAATGGTGGCAACTACAAGAAAAAATTCTGAATCTCTTGCCTTTCCAGGTACATGTCTCACAGTTCTCTAGCCATTCCTTTCTCCAGGGTATCTTCCCAAACCAGTGATCGAACCCTGGGTCTCCTGCATTTTGGGTAGATTTTTTTACTTTCTGAGTCTTCAGGGAAGCCCTTACCCATTTTACTCTATTTATTCTATTATAATTCTACTTAAATCAGGCTTTTGTTCATTCTACAACAATGGAACTGCTTTTTAATTGTTATAAATTTAATTGATGCACATTGTATCAATTAAAATTTTCATCTTTCATGACCTCTTTTTTGAACTCTGTTGAGTAGTCAACCTTCCTACCTGGCTTCTCAAAGTTGGCATTCCTCAAGTCTCCAGCTTGGGACTCACTTTCTTCTTGTTTAACACTCTCTCTCTAGATTCTCTAATTTCCTGCTGCATCAAATTAGAAAAGACTGGAGGCCAGATTAGGGCCAGAGCTATAGCTAATTTAGTGGAACTGGAGAATGGAGAATTAAAAGATTGCTCCAGGCTCCAATGGGAGTGGGAGTAAAAGCAAAACAGAAATCTAGGATAAATTATTGCTTCATTTTTAGCTTTAGTTACTGGGAGGCAGAATCATTGCAAGAAATTTGTCATAAAAATGATGGACTATGTTTTAGATATGTTAATCTTTAAGATTAACCTATTCAACTATATGTGATTATCTTTAGTATTTTTTTGCTTATAGAGAACTGCTTATAATACAGTCAATTATCAAAAATATTAAGATACCGAAACTCCCTGTTAAAAATAATAGAAAAAGTAAGCTTAAGTATCAAGCTGGCAATACCGGTAATGTGCACTTATAATTTAATACTAAATAAAATTCTGAATGCTACTACTGCACTCATAAAGTAAAAAATCACTGAGGCAAAAAAAGGAGCTGGAAGCAGTTGCAATAGCTTAATTCTCCATTATTTCCATCCTCTGGATACTGAAAATAAGGACAAACTGGTAGGACATCACCTAATGTGTTGACATTCATTTTTGAACTAAAAGTGAGGTGACTAGATATATGTTTTGATGTAAAATCATTGGATACGTCAGTGTACTAAGCACAGCACTATATCCCATCAACACCATGAATATAGAAAATAAATAAGAGGTGTCAATGAACATAAGAAATAAATAGAGACTGATTCTGATCAGTCTGTGATAGGGTAAGAAAAAATGAGTTATTCCTACAACATAACGTGTCATACAATCGTGGAACAAATAAGGCTAAAAATTTATGGAAACACATTTAAAAGGGATGGAATCATCCCTTTTGCTTTGTTTAAATACATCTTGAAACTAAGGTTTTACAACTTGAGAAAAATCATAAAAAGTGAGTAGGATAATTCGTGTTTCTTGTCCCATCTTCAGAATTAAATTAAAATGGAAGAAAGATGGAGTGCCTCCCTGGTTGTTATGTACAACTGAGGATAGACATTCTGCCCTGAGTTCTAATGTAACTGCTGCTTTTGTTTGTTTGTTTAGCCTTCATAATTTCTGAAATGCAAAGTATTTTTCTAGGTATAAAGCTTACATAACCAGACTAAAAGAAGATCTGAGACCAAATCCATTGCAATGGAAAATCAGGAATACAGTGATATAAAAACAAATAACACAAATTGACATAATTTTGCAGCACCTTGTATGGATCGTTTCCTTTGACTTCTCAGTCTTCTGCTGCTCAGTCGCTTCAGTCGTATCCGACTCTGTGCGACCCCATAGACAGCAGCCCACCAGGCTCTGCCGTCCCTGGGATTCTCCAGGAAAGAACACTGGAGTGGGTTGCCATTTCCTTCTCCAATGCGTGAAAGTAAAAAGCGAAAGTGAAGTCACTCAGTCCTTAGCGACCCCATGGACTGCAGCCTACCAGGCTCCTCTGTCCATGGGATTTGCCAGGCAAGAGTACTGGAATGGGGTGCCATTGTCTTCTCTGTCTCAGTCTTGTAGGTTTTAATTAGTTTGAAAAGAGGTATACTAAAGAGAGAAAGTGCTAGTATATCTAGCAAATACCTATCACAGTAGGGGAAGTGGAGAGGCGGGGTTTTCCCCTGAAATAGCTTCATTTCCACATTAAGAAAGGAGAGTATAAAGAAAATACAAAAATTTTACCAAACATGAGAGCAGAAAGTGTACTGGTGAATTAACTTACTGCCCAGCCATGGAGTACACTGCCTAGTGTGTACTGGAACAGTCTAATAATTTTTTAAAGGAAATGTCAAATACATTATTTTGATTTTGGAAAAGAGTGAAACAATAAATTCTTACAATTAAATAAGTGAAAATATAAAACCAAATTTGGCCTGTGAAATATTCAGTAAAATTTTGATAGAGATGATAGTCCAGATTCAACAAACATCATATATTCAGAAAAAAGTTCTTAAGAAAAACAGTAATGAGGAAACAAGGAAAGTAGAAATGGAACAAGATATATTGTTTGTTATTTTATATTGAAAAGAGTGAAAAGATCATGTATTAGTCTTGATACAATGATTACAAAATGAAACAATCTGGTAATAAAGAAAACCAGCATAGAATAATTAAAAACAGGTTACGCTACATATAAATCACAAGAGGAAATCAAAAAACAAAAACAAAAACATATCTTGTCCATATAGCAAAAGACTGGGGAAAATATACCCAGGTAGAAGAGAACAAAGAAACAAACCAGAATGAATATGAACATATTTTTAACTAAATTGGCTAAAAACTTCAATTAAAAGAAAAGCTTCTCACAGCAAATGTGGTGATTTTAAAATACATTCACAGATTCTCTTATATTGCTCTCTTCAGGAAGTGAAGCCTAGTTCCTGTCCTTTTAAGTTGGCTGGACTTAATAACTCACTTAACTAATAGAACCAGGTAGTAATGACAGTGTGTGACTTTGAAGACCGGGTCATAAAAATCAATGCTGCGTTTGTATTATTCACGTTCTCTCAGATTGCTAGCTGTAGGAGAAGGTAGCTGCCCTGATATGAGAATATTAAAGCAGTCTTGGAGAGGCTCTCAAAGTGAAGAATTCAGCCATGTGAATAAGCCATCTTGGAAATGAATCCTGTGGCACCAAATACACCTTGGGTTCTTTGCCATCCCTCACGGTACTCTGAGTGCAGCCATGTAAGAAACCACCAGCTATAAGCATCCAGTTTATATGTTACTGAATTCCTGACAAACAGAAATTTTGAGATAATGCATATTTACTGTCTGAAGACACTAAATCTTGGGGAAAATTTATATAGAAATATATACTTCTGCTTTATTGATTATGCCAAAGCTTTTGTCTGTGTGGTCATGATAAACTGTGGAAAGAGATGGGAATACCAGACCACCTTACTGGCCTCCTGAGAAATCTGTATGCAAGTCAAGAAGCAACAGTTAGAACTGGACATGAAAAAACAGACTGGTTCTAAATGGGGAAAGGAATACATCAAGGCTATATTGCCACCATGCTTATTTAACTTATACACAGAATGTATCATGCAAAATGCTGGACTGGATGAAACACAAGCTGGAATCAAGATTTCCAGGAGAAATATCAATAACTTCAGATATGCAGATGACACCACGCTTATGGCAAAAGTGAAGAAGAACTAAAAGAACCTCTTGAGGAAAGTGAAAGAGGAGAGTGAAAAAGTTGGCTTAAAACAAAATATTCATAAAACTAAGATCATGGCATCTGGTTCCATCATTTCATAGCAAATAAATGGGGAAACAATGGAAACAGTGACAGACTTTGTTTTGGAGGGGGCTCCAAAATCAGTGCAGATGGTGACTGCAGCCGTGAAATTAAAAGATGCTTGCTCCTAGGAAGAAAAGCTATGACAAACCTATACAGCATATTAAAAAGCAGAAATATTTGCCCATGAAGGTTCATATCAGTTCAATTCAAGTCTCTGTCATGTCCAACTCTTAGTGACCCCATGGACTGCAGCACTCCAAGCTTCCCTGTCCATCACCAACTCCTGGAGCTTACTCAAACTCATGTCCATCCCATCAGTGATGCCATCCAACCATCTCATCCTGTGTCATCCCCTTCTCCTCCCACCTTCAATCTTTCCCAGCATCAGGGTCTTTCCCAATGAGTCAGTTCTTCACATCAGGTGGCCAAAGTATTGGAGTGTCAGCTTCAGCATCAGTCCTTCCAATGAATATTCAGGGCTAATATCCTTTAGGATTGACTGGTTTTATCTCCTTGCAGTCCAAGGGACTTTCGAGTCTTCTCCAACATCACAGTTCAAAAGCATCAGTTCTTCAGCGCTCGGCTATTTTTATGGTACAAGTCTAACATCTACACGTGACTATGGGGAAACCATAGCTTTGACTAGATGGATGTTTGTTAGCAAAGTAATGTCTCTCCTGTCTAGGTTGGTCATAGTGTTTCTTGCAAGGAGCAAACGTCTTTTAATTTTGTGGCTGCAGTCACCATCTGCAGTGATTTTAGAGCCTCCCAAAATAAAGTCTGTCACTGTTTTTATTGTTTCCCCATCAGTTTGCCATGAAGTGATGGGACAAGAATCCATGAATGTAGTTTTTTGAATGTTGAGTTCTAAGCCAACTTTTTCACTCTCTTCTTTCACTTTCATCAGGGGCTTTTTAGTTCTTCTTCACTTTCTACTATAAGGGTGATGTCATCTGCATATATGAGGTTTTTGGTATTTCTCCCGACAATCTTGACTCCAGCTTGTGCTTCATCCAGCCTGGTATTTTGCATGATATACTCTGCATATAATTTTAATAAGCAGGGTGGCGGTATACAGCCTTGATGGACTCCTTCCCCAATTTGGAAAGTCTATTTTTCCAAGTCTGGTTCTAACTCTTGCTTCTTGACCTGCATACAGATTTCTCAGGAGTCAGGTTAGGTGGTCTGGTATTCCCATATCTTTAAGAATTTTCCACAGTTTGTTGTGATATGCACAGTCAAAGGCTTTGGCATAATTAATAAAGTAGAAATAGACATTTTTCTGGAATTCTCTTGCTTTTTCTATGATCCAACAGATGTTGGCAATTTGATCTCTAGTTCCTTTGCCTTTTCTAAATCCAGTTTGAACATCTGGAATTTCATGGTTCACATACGGCTGAAGCCTGGCTTAGAGAATTTTGAGCATTACTTTGCTAGTGTGTGAGATAAGTGCAATTGTGCGGTAGTTTGAACGTTCTTTGTCATTGCCTTTCTTTGGGATTGGAATGAAAACTGAAACTTTTCCAGTCCTGTGGCCACTGCTGAGTTTTCCAAATTTGCTGCCATATTTGTGCAGCACTTTCACAGGGTCATCTTTTAGGATTTGAATCAGCTCAGCTGGAATTCTATCACCTCCACTATCTTTGTTTGCAGTGATGCTTCCTAAAGCCCACTTGACTTCACATTCCAGGAAGTCTAGGTGAGTGATCACACCATTGTGATTATCTGAGTCATGAAGATCTTTTTTGTATAATATCTGCTACTTCTGTTAGGTCTGTACCATTTCTGTCCTTTATTGTGCTCATATTTGCATGAAATGTTCCCTTGGTATCTCTAATTTTTTTGAAGAGATTTCTAGTCTTTCCCGTTCTATTGTTTCCCTCTATTTCTTTGCATTGAACACTGAGGAAGACTTTCTTATCTCTCCTAGTTATTCTTTGGAACTCTGCATTCAAATGGGTATATCTTTCCTTTTCTGCTTTGCCATTAGCTTCTCTTCTATTCACAGCTATTTGTAAGGCCTCCTCAGACAACCATTTTGCCTTTTGCATTTCTTTTTCTTGGGGATGGATGGTATTGATCACTGCCTCCTGTACAATGTCACAAACCTCTGTCCATAGTTCTTCAAGCACTCTCTCTTTCAGATCTAATCCTTTGAATCTATTTGTCACTTCCACTGTATAATCATAAGGGATTTGAATTAGGTCCTACCCTAATGGTCTAGTGGTTTTACCCACTTCCTTCAATTTAAGTCCTAATTCGGCAATAAGGAGTTCATGATCTGAGCCACAGTCAGCTCCTGGTCTTGTTTTTGCTGACTGTGTAGAGCTTCTCCATCTTTGGCTGCAAAGAACATAATCAATCTGATTGTGGTGTTGACCATCTGGTGTTGTCCATCTGGTGTTGTCCATGTGTAGTCTTCTCTTGTGTTGTTGGAAGAGGGTGTTTGCTAACTTTGCTAAACTTTGCCCTGGTTCATCTTGTTCTCCAAGGCCAAATATACCTGTTACTCCAGGTATCTCTTGACTTCTTATTTTTGCATTCATCAGTTATGATGAAAAGGATGTCTTTTTTTTTTTTTTTTGCATTAGTTCTAGAAGGACTTGTATAAGAGTGTAAAAATAATTATTTTCATACACATGCAAATTCTGTCTTCTCTGGTGCAGATTCAGTTGACTCTTCCCAATATCCTTTTTCAGTTTTTGCTTCTATTTACATAATCTTTCAATATTCTCATCTATAATTATGTCTGTCTTTTGCATTCTTTTGACCAGTTATAATAGCTGCCTGGTTTTCTCATAAATTAATGAGTGTAAAAAATTTAGAATGTGTATATTTTATATGTGCATTTTAGTTATGATTTTATCTTTTTTGAAATAAAATCAACAATGACACGTTTGCTTCAGGGAATAAAAGCTGTTTTCCTTCAACTAATGCTCATACATTCTCACAAATACAGTATTTTCATGTTCTCTTTGGAGTGTTTTCATGTTCAATAAATTCAAACCATTTAATAAATCCTTATTCTGAGTGGTACCAATACACTTACTTCATTATATTAACCATCAAATTACTTTAAGTATTGCTTATGCTTGTATCACTAATGCTAAAGTAGACAGTCAGTAACAGGACAGAATCCCTTCCCTAGGGGAATTTAGAATATAATGAGGAAATTCAGTTAAGTCAGTTCAGTTGCTCAGTCATGTCTGATTGTTTTCAACCCCATAGACTGCCACACGGCAGACTTCCTTGTCCATCACCAACTCCTGGAGCTTGCTCAAATTCATGTCTATCAAGTCGGTGATGCGATCCAATCATCCCTTTCTCTGTCATTTCCCTTCTCCTCGTGGATTCAATCTTAGTTTGAATTAATTAATCTTAATTAATTAGTTATTAATTATTATCTGTCCATATTAGTTAGTTTTACAATACTTGCTAAGTGGATTATCAGTTAATAATGATTCCAGTTAATAAAAGTTAATGATAAAATACCAAAGGAATATTTTAGCATTGTTTCCTGGCATTTCAGAGGCAGATAAATGTGATTGGTCACAGAAGTTTTTAATGAAAGGATAGGTGTTTGGGATTGAATTTACATCAAGTTTGGGTAGGATCTGAATAGTTATGGAGAATGATGGAGCGGTTTCCAAATAGGGAAACAGTGTGATCAAATGGATCAAGACAGATTTCACAGAATATACCTGGTAGACATGAAATGACACTTTAAACATAATCAATGAATCTATTTTACATTACTTTTTATTAATGTATTTATTTAGACATATTTGCTAAACATTTACATTGTTTAAAGGAAACTTTTCCAGGAATTAAAGCCTTAGTGATGTGAGCTAGATAAAAAAGTCCCAGATCTCTAGAAAGGCAGACAAAAAGTAAAGTTTAAAAATGGAGAATGACTAGAGGCAATGGCTTTTTAAGATGTCTGTGAAGCTTTAGACAGTCAAGGAAGTTTCCCCAAGAAGGGCATTTTATCTGAGGCCTAAATGATGAAAAGTAACAAAGAGTAATTAAAAATTGAAAAGTGTAAAGACATAATGGAAAATTATCATGACCAGAATATAAACAAAAGAGAGTAGCTAGTATGTGTCGAGCAACATAAAGCAGTGCAAAATTGAGTGGGGAAATCCCCTTTTCAGAGAGGAAGGTAGTGATTTGTTGTAAGGTTAGTAATGGCCCCTTGAATATGTTCATGTCCTAGCCCCCAGAACTTGTGCTGTGATTAAATGGAGAATCATGAGACGTGGAGATTATCCTGAATTATATGAGTGGACCTAATGTAATCACAAATGTTCTTATAAGAGTTAGGAGACAGAAAGAATTTTATATTTTTAGAGTATTTTAGATGATAAAACATTTATATTTAGTACTAAATGTGATAAAAGAGAGAATGGAGAGAAGCAGAGAAGATTAAGGAGGAAAAAATGATCTACTTTACATTTTTATAAGACATTCTAGATGCTGGATGTAGAACTGGATTAAGGGGCTAAGTGTTGAAGTAAAGAGGACAGTTAAGAAGTTACTGCGGCAATCCAAGCTAGAGGTAATAGCTGATTGGACCATTCTGACAGCACTAGGTATGTAGAGCAGTGAGTAGGGAGTAGTGGGAATACAAGGCAACAGTCTGATTCGGAACATATTATGAACATGAAGTTAATTGATAAACTGCTGGATTGGCTAAGATGGGGAGAGAATGATATCCCAGGGACGGGGGAGCCTGGTGGGCTGCCGTCTATGGGGTCGCATAGAGTCAAACATGACTGAAGCAACTTAGCAGCAGCAGCAGCAGCAGCAACAGCAGCAGCATCAGGCCTTGAGATGCTTCTTCTGTAATTTGTTACCACAAAATATACTTATATTTTGCCCCAGATCTTCCGTTTTGAAGAGCCTACCTCTGTTTTTATTCCAGTTATGACTTTCCCATGTGATTGGCATCTGTGGAACTAAGGAAATGAGCCCAGCTGAAGCCTGTGCTGTCCTTCAAAGGTCCAAACCTCAGAACACATATCTTGAATTCTCTGCTCAAATAACCCCAAATCTCATTTCCACTGGAGATCAGGCACACAGGCTTAATAAACAGCCAAGGAGCAACTGATGGCTGGGACCGAAATAGTTATGGGTTGAGGGTGTCCATACCATGTGTATGAAGCTCCTTGAATACAGGGAGACCTACAAATAAGAGAAGCAGGATGCAAACCAGGTGTGTCCAATTGTACTGTTTCTTCAATCCCACAAATATTAGGGTTGTTCCTGCCTAGAGTGTTCAGTTTAATTCTACCATTAGCTACCTTAATTGGTCATTTTATTTCATGAAAAAGCTCCCACTTATGACATCTGAGTTCATAGAATCTGCATTATAATCTGATCGTTCAAATTATAGACTGTCTTGTGATTGCTTTTTGATTGGTTGCAGACTCTCCTTACTCCTTGTAATCACATACAAATTGTATTTACTGTTTAGTACACTATCACATAAATTAGTTACTAAGTTCAATTTGTTATACAAAATATAGAGAACAAGGTATATGTTTCAATTAATCTGATTTCCTCTTCTATTTTTCTTTGGATTGTTGATTTTATCAATGTGCTCAAGAAAAGTAAAAACAACGTGTTTTAGCAGCATCTTGTTCTTGACTCCCTTAGAGTACTGGACCTCTGCCTTACATTTTAATTCATCAAGATTGTACACTTCATAGCTTTCACTTATACAATTTGAGTTAATTTATTTTTTGAATAATAAAATCATGGAGAATGAAGAAACATGAATGACCATTCAGTTTACTCCCTTTGTTTGGCGGGAATCCACAGCATCCTTGAAGATAACTAAAGATTAATTGTCCACCTAATTAGCTAAATTTAGACTTCCAGATGCATATATTGCAGGACTCTGAGCAGTTTTAAACTCACCAGTGTACAATAAAAACTGCCCAGAATAGAAACAAATCTCATAATTTTACATGGCAGAAGTAACAGTAATTTGATTACCAGGGCTACTATTCTTTCATGGGAGAATCTTAGAGAACCCAAATTCATTCATGCCCAGTGTCCACATGGAACATTGTTCTTACTATCATCAAAGTATTCACATTTCTATAAATTTATGCTATCTTATGTTTAATTCAGCTGTATCTACTCAGTTTTTATCCTTTACATTTCACCTTCAGGGATTTTTTTTTTTTTATTTTCTAAAAAAAAAAAAAAAAAAAAAAAAAAAGAAAGAAAGGACAAATTAACACTGGAAAGAAAATTTAAACTTGCTAGCCTAATAGCTTTGCTCAACTATTTAATTCCTTCTATAGCATATATCATCCCAAACATACAATTCATTAGCTGCTAAGAAGGTGTATTCCTTGATATCTGATCATTCAATTATCCAATTTTGCTATAATGACTTGAAAAACTGTTCACTTACTAAGCTGTGTCCAACTCTTTGCAACCACATGGACTGCAACAGGAAAGGCTTCCCTCTCTTTCATTATCTCTTGGAGTTGGTTCAAACTCATGTTCACTGAGTTGATGATGCATTCAATCACGTCATGCTCTGCCTCCCCTTCTGCCCTCAGTCTTTCCTAGCATCCGGGTCTTTTTCAATGAGTTGAATCTGCATCAGGTTGCCAAAGCATTAGAGCCTGAGCTTTAGCATTAGTCCTTCCAATGAATATTCAGGACTGATTTCCCTTAGGATGGACTGGTTGGATCTCCTTGCTGTCCTTGCTGTCCTAAGGGACTCTCAAGATTCTTCTCCAGTTCAAAAGCATCAATTCTTTGGTGCTCAACCTTGTTGTGGTCCACCTCTCACCTCCATACATGACTACTGGAAAAAACCATAGCTTTGAGTGTATGGACCTTTGTCAGCAAAGTGATGTTTCTGCTTTTTAA
The DNA here is from genome assembly GCF_016772045.2 of Ovis aries. Classification (NCBI taxonomy): domain Eukaryota; kingdom Metazoa; phylum Chordata; class Mammalia; order Artiodactyla; family Bovidae; genus Ovis; species Ovis aries. Next base: position 47,329,134 of record NC_056056.1, read on the forward strand.
TATGCTTTGTCATAGCTTTTTTTCCCAAGGACCAAGTGTCTTTATATTTTGTGACTGCAGTCACCATCCACAGTGATTTTACAGCCCAAGAAAATAAAATCTGTCACTATTTCCACTTCTTCCCCATCTTTTTGCCATGAAGTGATGGGACCAGATGTCATGATCTTATTAGTTTTTTGAATGTTGCGTTTTAAGCCAGCTTTTTCACTCTCCTCTTTCAGCCTCATCAAGAGGCTCTTTAGTTCCTCTTTGCTTTCTGCCATTGAAGTGGTATCATCTGCATATCTGAGGTTGTTGATATTTCTCCTGGCACTCTTGATTCCAGCTTGTGATTAACCATCCTGGCATTTTGCATAGTGTACACTGCATATAAGTTAAAAAAGCAGGGTAACAGTAGTTAGCCTTTATGTACTCCTTTCCCAATTTGGAAACTCTCTATTGTCCCATGTCCAGTCTAATTGTCACTTCTTGACCAGCATACAAGTTTCTCAGGAGGCAGGTAAAGTAGTCTGATATTCCCATCTCTTTTAAGAATTTTCCACAGTTTACTGTGATCCACACAGTCAAAGGCTGGTATAGTCAATGAAGCATATTTTTTTTTTCTCCTAGAATTCTCTTGTCTTTTCTATGATCCAATGGAGGTAGAAATTTGATGTCTGACTCCTCTGCCTTTTCTCAATCCATCTTTCACATTTAGAAGTTCTCAGTTCACATGTGGCTGAAGCCTGTCTTGAAGATTTGAACATTACTTTGTTAGCATGTGAAATGAGGGCTTCCTTGGTGGTGCAGAGGGTAAAGCATCTGCCCACAATATGGGAGACCCAGGTTCGATCCCTGGGTTGGGAAGATCCCCTGGAGAAGGAACTGGCAATCCACTCCAGTATTCTTGTCTTGAAAATCTCATGGACAGAGAAGCCTGGTAGGCTAGAGTCCATGGGGTTCCAAGGAGTTGGACACTACTGAGTAACTTCACTTGTTAGAATGTGAAATGAGCATAATTGTACAGTAGTTTGAACATTCTTTGGCATTGCCTTGTTTTTGGAGATTGGAGTGAAAGCTGATTTTTTTTTCCAGTCTTGTGATCACTGCTGAGATTTTCTAATTTGCTGACATATGGAGTGTAGCACTTCAACAGCATCATCTTTTACGATCTGAAATAGCTCAGCTGGAATTCCATCACCTCCACTAGCTTTTTCATAATAATGTTTCCTGGGTCCCACTGACTTCATACTCCAGAATGTCTGGCTGTAGATAACTGACCACGCTATCATGGTTATCTGGGTCATTAAGACTTTTTTTTTTTTTTTGGTATAGTTCTGTATATTCTTGTCACCTGTTCTTAATCTCTTCTGCTTCTGTTAGGTCCTTGTCATTTCTGTACTTTATTGTGCCCATCTTTGCTAGAAATGTTCCCCTAGTATCTCTAATTTTCTTGAAGAGATCGCTAGACTTTCCCCTTCTATTGTTTTCCTCTATTTCTTCACATTGTTCACTTAAGAAGACTTTCTTATCTCCTCTCACTATTCTCTGGGACTCTGCATTCAGTTGGGTATATCTTTCCCTTTCTTCTTTGCATTTTATTGTTCTTCTTTTCTCAGCTATTTTTAAGTCCTCCTCAGACAACCACTTTACCCCCGTGCTTTTCTTTTTCTTGGCGATGGTTTTGGTCACCACCTCTTATACATTGCTATGAACCTCCATCCGTATTTCTTCAGGCACTCTGAATTTGATTTAGGTCATACCTGATTGCCAGATGGTTTACCTCAAATTCATGATCCAATGAGCATGCTCCAACAAATGCGTTCATATCAGTGAAAATTTTGATGTCTGAAAGAAAGGATGTTAGAATGCTAGCATTTTTGTTCAACTCCTCTCATGATATCCTATTGTTACTAACCACTTCCCCATCTTTGCTGAGAATTTAGCCTTTAATGGGCCTTAATATTGAAAATATCAAGCACCTGTGGACACTGTCAATGGGAGTACTATTCAGATATTATCTTTAGTATCTTTACCATGTTTTTTCTTTTTCTAGAATTTATATGTTGGTAAATGTTTGTTGCAGTGCAGAAATTAAATCCAGTCTATAGCTGACACAGTATCATATCTTTGTATTTTACAAGTAGATATATCATTTTGGCTTCTTTAAATATTAAGCAATATTAGAATTGGTAATATTAAAAATATTCTATTTTGCAGAAATCCTCTGTGAATTGTTATATTAGTGGCTAAAAGCAGTTTAGTGACTTCCAGGAAGACGTTTGGGGGTTTGGATACACTTGGAACCCGTTCTTTTCCTTCAATTTAAAATAATGTAATATAGGTTCCCACTGTCTGAAAATTTGCTCTCCAACACACTGGCAGACACAAATTAGGTTTTGATACTTAGAGATGTCTGTGTTCTGCTTTATTGTATTGCTTTTGTTTAGCATGTCTGAGTTTCCTATCACCAATTTAATTGTAAACCATTTGGAAGTTTATCTTAGGCTTCTTTGCATCTGTATTGAACATAAAATATGTTGAATGTGAAGCAGGTACTTTACACAACTTGAATCAACTGTATTCAAGTTGATTAAACTTCACACACACACATTCACACACACACACACACACACACACACACACACACACGGTTTCCCTGAAATCACCTAGATTGCCAATCTTATGATAGAATATAGTCTCTCCTATAGTCTGTTTTCTAGTATATCACTTTAGTGAGTTTTGGAAGTGATTCTTTTATCTACTCTGCTTATTAGGGTAAAGAAGACTAAGAAACAGTTGCTGGATGAAAATCTGTTAAAATGTGAATTAATATCTTTACCTTTTCTGTAATGCTTGAATTTTCTCAACGTATATTCAATTTATTATAACAAAAATGTTCTAGAATGAGTATATTTTGATATTAACAGACAGAATTTAAATAACAACAATCTAATTACTAAGTCTTGCCATTTTAAATTAACCTCAACTCATGAATGAGAAGGTGAGATTGATTAAAAACTAGCTGACAGCAAGTTTGGAAAACTCAGCAGTGGCCACAGGACTGGAAAAGGTCAGTTTTAATTCAAATCTCAAAGAAAGGCAATGCCAAAGAATGCTCAAACTATTGACCAATTGCACTCACTTCACACACTAGTAAAGTAATGCTGAAAATTCTCAAGTTGGAAGGCAGAGGAACCAGAGATCAAATTGCCAACATCACTTGGATCATAGGAAAAGCAAGAGAATTCCAGAAAAATATCTACTTCTGCTTTACTGACTATGTCAAAGCCTTTGACTCTATGGATCACAACAAGCTGGAAAATTCTTCAAGAGATGGGTATACCAGACCACCTGACCTGCCTCCTGAGAAATCTGTGTGCAGGTCAGGAAGCAACAGTTAGTACCAAACATGGAACAACGGACTGGTTCCAAACTGAGAAAGGAGAATGTCAAGGCTGTATATTGTCACCTTGCTTATTTAACTTATATGCAGAGTACATTATGTGAAATGCTGGGCTGGATAAAGCACAGTTAAGTTCAGTCACTCAGCAATGAACACCCAGGACTGATCTCCTTTAGGATGGACTGGTTAGATCTCCTTGCAGTCCAAGGGACTCTCAAGAGTCTTCTCCAACACCACAGTTCAAAAGCATCAATTCTTCAATGCTCAGCTTTCTTTATAGTCCAACTCTCACATCCATACATGACTACTGGAAAAACCATAGCCTTGACTAGATGGACTTTTGTTGACAAAGTAATGTCTCTGCTTTTTAATATGCATCTTTCAGTGTCCTATCTGTCTTTATGATCCAATAAGGTACAGCTGGAATCCAAATTTCTAAGAGTAATATCAATAACCTCAGATGTGCAGATGACACCACCCTATGGTAGAAGGCAAAGAAGAACTAAAGAGCCTCTTGATAAAAATGAAAGAGAGTGAAAAAGTTGGCTTAAAGCTCAACATTCAGAAAACTAAGTTCATGGCATCCAGTGCCATCACTTTATGGAAAATAGATGGGGAAACAGTGGAAACTGATAGACCTTATTTTCTGGGGCTCCAAAATCACTGCAGATGGTGACTGCAGCCATGAAATTAAAAGACACTTGCTCCTTGGAAGAAAAAATATGACTAACCTAGACAGCATATTAAAAAGCAGAGACATAACTTTTTTGACAAAGGTCTGTATAGTTAAAACTATATTTTTTGCAGTAGTCATGTATGGATGTGAGAGTTGGATCATAAAGAAAGTTGAGCACTGAAAAATTGATGCTTTCGAACTGTGGTGTTGGAGAAGACTCTTGAGAGTCCTTTGGACTGCAAGGAGATAAAACCAGTCAATTCTAGTGGAAATCGGTCCTGAATATTCATTAGAAAGACTAATCCTGAAGCTCCAATACTTTGGCCACCTGATGTGAAAAACTGACTCCTTTGAAAAGACCCTGATGCTGGGAAAATTTGAAGGCAGGTGGATAAGGGAATGACAGAGGATGTGATGGTTGGATGGCGTCACTGACCCAATAGACATGAGTTTGAACAAGCTCTGGGCACTGGTTTTGGACAAGGAAACCTGGTGTGCTGCAGTCCATGGGTCACAAAGAGTCGTACACAGCTGAGCAACTTAACTGATCAGTCCTGAATATTCATTGGAAAGACTGATCCTGAAGCTCCAAAGAGTCGTACACAGCTGAGCAACTGAACTGATAACTCTTCTAATGCACTTAAAGATGCTCAAGACAAAGACGACTGCAAGTATCTAGGTGTGATGTGATGAAGGTCTGATTAAAGTTCAAGGTATTGCAATAGAAAGTTACAGAAGATTAGTAAAAATGTCAAGAGAACATGCTGATTTATCTAACTCAGTAGCTGAAGTGCCCAGAGGAATTTAACTATCAAGTTGTTAATGCTGAGATAAGAGAGGTGGTGTAGTACACTAGACACATTTTGATGCTATTAGCAATATTGGAAAGTTATAAAATAGAACCTGATTATAAGTTGGAACAGTTATTGTGTGTTTTTGTGAGTCTGCAGTGACTGTTAGACATCTAAGTGGAACTGTGTATGAAGTATTGATTTGGAAACTGGGTGAGTGAGCATAGTTGAAAATACAGATTTGGGGGTTGTATGACATAGAAATAATGGTTGAAACCATAAAAGTAAATGAACTCTGCAAGACAGTGATCATAAAGTGTGAAGAGTTTTATTTCAAAGCTCTTATCTTCCTTTAAAAGAATTCATTGTAACTTACTCATCCACATCCATGCAGCAAATTTGGACTGTAAATATGCCACTTGTCCTCCAACTTAGTATGGATGTTCTAAGTGGGTCAGAGTAGTTGAATTCATAAACTTAGCTATTCCCAACATATTTTATTTCAGCATAGGATAAAGTAAATTAAAAGAAAAAACTAAAACACACTTTAGCTGTCCTTATGTACAATGCACCTGTCAAGTATAAATTAGTCTAATCACTATAAAAACTAGTAGAATAAGGTTGATCATTGACTTTCTCAGTTCAGTTAACTATGTATTAGAATATCCACTTATAACCTTATATTAGTCAATATATATTATCAATAAGCATGATAAATTATAAGTGATGTTGTTAGTAAAAACATAATAATGTTTTAATTGTATTAGTCTTTAAAGTTATTGTGACTATAAAATGTTTAGCATGCTCAACACTAAAATTTTTAAGAATAGAGACAATTTTAAATTTAAAATATTAAAAATAATTTCTTTTTAGAGAAAATAAAAGGATAATATTTGACATGTCTATATTTTAAATATATATTGTTCTATTTAATTATGAGTAACAAAGATAATTTTTGCATTTTCTTTCTTCTCATTTCCTCAGTGGCATTAAATATCCTTCATATATTTAAGTCTTTACAGTGTATGTAATACTCATTGACAAGATAACCATGATATAGTTGAACAAGCTCTTATTTTTGGACTAGAGCAATTTCCAAATATCAGTTACCCTAATTCTTCAATAAGAGTATTTGTCCTTAAAATTTGGTTAGTTTTCTCTTTGAACATATTCCTAGAATTAGAATAGTGAATCAAGACTTGTTGGTGTACTTAAGGCTCTTGGTTCACATTCGAGAGATAAGATAACTGCAGTCATGTAACATAATTCAAGGTTCTATGGATGTATGTAAAGTTGTAAGTGATTGATTCTTTTGCTCATGGCCTCAAAGAGCAGACTTCTTTAATAGCTGTACAAGGTAGTTTTAAGATCAGAGTAGAATTAACAGCCTCTTCACTCAGTTCCATTCTGCTTACTTTTATTCTGAGCAGTGTATCATTTCATCATAATCATATTCATCATGTATTTTAGAGAATATGCCACTTGGCCTGGGTATGCTTTCTCTGTGGTCAATCATTCAAATTCCTATTCAAGGATTGCTTTTCAACTCTGAGCTAGGATTTGTGGAAATACCAAAATATTTAATTTGTTGGCTTATATTATACTTGTATAGATGATGCATATATAAAATGTATAGATCTCTTTGGAAAGGCAATTTTATATAAAATTCAAGAAGAATAGAAGAAACTTTGCACAGTGTTACACAGCAATAGTTGAATACATGTCAAATGAATATAAATGAAGAATGTTGCTGGATATCATCCCAATATACGGATCAAGTTGCTGACCCTAATACCCCCTCAAAGGAATTTAGGATGAAACATCCTGTGTTTTGGATACATGGGCCCCTAGATAGTTAAAATGGAAGAATTTCAGTAACACTAGATTCTTGCATCTTTTGGTACATAAACACTAAATTCATTAACTAAGATGTCTGATCCACATGACTAACAGGATGTATGGTTAATAGCATGCTAAAATATAGTTGAAAGATATATATATATATATATATATATATGTATATATATATATATATATATATATCAGTTCAGTTCAGTTCATTCACTCAGTCATGTCCAACTCTTTGTGACCCCATGAATCGCAGCACGCCAGGCCTCCTTGTCCGTCACCAGCTCCTGAGTCGGTGATGCCATCCAGCCATCTCATCCTCTGTCATCCCCTTCTCCTCCTGCCCCCAATCACTCCCAGCATCAGAGTCTTTTCCAATGAGTCGTCTCTTCACATGAGGTGGCCGAAGTACTGGAATTTCAGCTTTAGCATCAAATATAAAGATATATATCCAGGATCTTCTCCTACCTCCGTGAAGCAGTTTTTCAGCACTATATGAGAGGCTCTCTCCTGGACCTATAGTCCTGAGTAAGTCCTCAAATAAAACTGAAACTCACAGCTCTTACATTATGCATTTTTATTTCAGTCAATATGAGTGATTTCAAATGGCCAACGTCATCATTAGACTATGACCAATTAATTAAAGGATTTTTCAGTTTAGTTCAGTTCAGTCCTTCAGTCATGTCCAACTCTTTGTGACCCTATGGACTGCAGCACGCCAGGCTTCCTTGTCCATCACCAACAATTGGATCCTACACAAACTCAGATCTATCGAGTCAGTGATACCACCCAACCATCTCATCCTCTGTCGTCCCCTTCTCCTCCCACTTTTAATCTTTCCCAGCATCAGGGTCTTTTCCAATGATTCAGTTCTTCACATCAGGTGACCAAAATATTGGAGTTTCAGCTTCAGCATCAGTCCTTCCAATGAATATTCAGGACTGATTTCCCTTAGGATGGACTGGTTGGATCTCCTTGCAGTCCAAAGGACTCTCAAGAGTCTTTTCCAACACCACAGTTTAAAAGCATCAATTCTTTGGCACTCAGCTTTCTTTATAGTCCAACTCTAACATCCATACATGACTACTTGAAAAACAATAGCCTTGATGAGATGGATCTTTGTTGGTAAAGCAATGCCTCTGCTTTTTAATATGCTGTCTAGGTTGGTCATAGTTTTTCTTCCAAGGAGCAAGTGTCTTTTAATTTCATGGCTGTAGTCACCATCTGCAGTGATTTTAGAGCTCCCAAAATAAAGTCTCTCACTGTTTTCATTGTTTCCCCATTTTTTTTTTTTTTTGCTATGAATTGATGGGACTGGATGCCATGATCTTAGCTTTCTGAAAGTTGAGTTTTAAGCCAACTTTTTCACCCTTTCTTTCACTTTCATCAAAAGGCCCTTTAGTTCTTCTTTGCTATCTGCCATAGCGGTGGTGTCAACTGACTATCTGAGGTTATTGATATTTCCCTGGCAATCTTGATTCCAGTTTGTGCTTCATCCAGCCCAAGCTTTTCTCATGATATACTATGCATATAAGTTAAGAAAGAAGGGTGACAATATACAGCCTTGACATACTCCTTTTCCTATTTGGAACCAGTCTGTTGTTCCATGTCCAGTTCTAACTGTTGCTTCCTGAGCTGCATACAAGTTTCTCAAGAGGCAGGTCAGGTGGTCTGGTATTCCCATCTCCTTCAGAATTTTCCACAGTTTATTGTGATCCACACAGTCAAAGGCTTTGGCATAGTCAATAAAACAGAAATACATGTTCTTCTGGAACTCTCTTGATTTTTTGATGATCCAGTGGATGTTGGTAATTTGATCTCTGGTTCCTTTTCTAAAACCAGCTTGAACATCTGGAAGTTCACGGTTCATGTAATGCTGAAGCCTGGCTTGGAGAATTTTGAGCATTACTTTACTAACATGTGAGATGAGTGCAATTGTGCGGTAGTATGAGCATAATTTGGCATTGCTTTTCTTTGGGATTGGAATGAAAGCTGACCTTTTCCAGTCCTGTAGCCATTGCTGAGTTTTCCAAATTTGCTGGCATATTGAGTGCAGTACTTTCACAGCATCATCTTTTAGGATTTAAATAGCTCAACTGGAATTCCATCCCCTCCACTAGCTTTGTTCATAGTGATCATTTCTAAGGCCCACTTGACTTCACATTCCAGGATATCTGGCTCTAGGTGAGTGTGAGTGATCACACCATCGTGATTATCTGGGTCATGAAGATCTTTATTGTACATTTCTTCTGTGTATTCTTGCCACCTCTTCTTAATATCTTTTGTTTCTGTTAGGTCTCTACCATTTCTGTCCTTATTGAGAGCATCTTTGCATGAAATGGTCCCTTGGTATCTCTAATTTTCTTGAAGAGATCTCTAGTCTTTCCCATTCTGTTGTTTTCCTCTATTTCTTTGCATTAGTTGCCAAGGAAGGCTTTCTTATTTCTCCTTGCTATTCTTTAGAACGGGATGTTCTTGATTCCTGTGTTCTGTACAATGTCACGAACCTCATTCCATAGTTCATCAGGCACTCTGCCTATCAGATCTAGTTCCTTAAATCTATTTCTCACTTTCACTGTATAGTCATAAGCGATGTGATTTAGGTCATACCTGAATGGTCTAGTGGTTTTCCCACTTTCTTCAATTTAAGTCTGAATTTGGCAAGAAGGAGTTCATGATCTGAGCCATAGTCAGCTCCTGGTCATGTTTTTGCTGACTGTATAGACCTTCTCCATCTTTGGCTACAAAGAATATAATCAATATAATTTTGGTGTTGACCATCTGATGATGTCCATATGTAACGTCTTCTCTTGTGTTGTTGGAAGAGGGTGTTTGTTATGACCAGTGAGTTCTCTTGACAGCATTCTATTAGCCTTTGCCCTGCTTCATTCTGTACTCCAAGGCCAAATTTGCCTGTTACTCCAGATGTTTCTTGACATCCTATTTTTGCACTCCAGTCCCCTATAATGAAAAGGACAACTCTTTTGGATGTTAGTTCTGAAAGGTTTTGTAGGTCTTCATAAAACCGTTCAACTTCAGCTTCTTCAGCATTACTGGTCAGGGCATAGACTTGAATTACCGTGATATTGAATGGTTTGCCTTGGAAACGAACAGAGATCATTTGTTGCTTTTGAGATTGCATCCAAGTGAGGGTCATTGGAACTTCCAATCTATAGTAGGTCAGTCAAGTAATAACCTGGAATTGTGACTGGGCTCTGAAGTGGAGAGGGGAGTTAATGAGCGTTAACCTATTGAATTTGTCACTATCTCTGGAAAGATAGGGTCAGAGCTGAGTTGAACTGTAGAATGATTAGCTGATGTCTTTTCATTGCTTTATCATCTGGGGGAAATCCTTCACCTCCATGATGGAATTTGGTGACCAGCAGATTTACTATTTTAACCAGATTATTTGGGGGTAACTAATAATGTCAGGATACTTATAGTCTAACTCTGGTGTCAGATACATGTTTCCTCAAGAGTAATTATCCCCAAGCAACACCATAAGCAGGATGTAAGAGATTAATAATGATTTAACTTAGCTTAATGGGATCAAAATACTGAATATTAATTCTTCCTTGTGAATAATTTTTTAGAAATATGACTTTGGTACAACTGCATAACTTTTTTGAGCCTCAATTTCAGTGTTTTGAAGACTCTTGGTATATTGCAATTGCTCAATAAATATTAGCCTCCCTCTTCATTGTTTAGTTAATGACTTTGATAATGCCTATTTCAACATTTGCAAGCAGCTACTCCAGAGTATTCTCCATGTCTTCCTGTCTTCTTTCTCATTTTCATTTTCTTCCTCGCATCTTTCCAAAAGATCTTTTTTATCATGTCCTTTTGTTCCATCTTAATTTGTAAAGACACAGTGATGATATTATTGATAATTAGCAGTTAACAAAAAATTTATATATACCAGAGCTTGTGATAAATGCTTTACATGAATGTCACTTAATTTTAATAACAACCATATATGATAAGATCTACCAAGGTTATTCCCTTGTTCTCGTACAGGGAATAAAGTTTTGGAGATAAGTACTTTCTCCATGTTACACAATTGGTAAGTAGCACAGCTGAGATTCAAATCCACATGTGGCCAAAATCCAAGATCTTTCTCAATTTAGCAAAGAACTTGCTTCCCAAAGTCTAAGGATGTAGAGAGCAAAATGTAACCAGAGGCTAAATTATGTTTGACCACGAGTAGTTAAGATTAGTCCTATAGAAGTTGTTTTAGTGTGTCTTTCTCCTCTATTCCAAGAACACTTTAATATTAAGTTATATTGCGAGAGTAGATAAAAATAATATATGATACACAAAATCAGAGGATTTTCTCCATGTTGTATATAGCAGGTGAAATCTTAAAATGGGATCATCTATCACCCTTGAAGTTAAGAATGAAGGTAGAAGCAAAAATTTGGGAATATTCAAGTCATTTTTAGTACTGCTCAAATTTATAGTCTCAAAAGTGTCATAATCTTCAACTAATTAATATATGAGATTCTTAGTTGCATTTATCATTTAATTTATATTACTATAAGAAATTATTTGGGTTGAGCTATCCAGAAGCATATTTTCAACTTTTTTTTTTTTGTACAGTGTTTATAGCAGTTGTTTTTCTACTTCTAAGATTGTAGTTATTTTGTATAAGAGGGCTTTCTGCAATGTTTAATATATACCCCTAAATCAAGAAGAATAACTTATTGAGCAGGAATAAATAATGTAACAATTTCAGGCTCTATCCTACTATTCTTCATGACAGCATAAAAGAATTTCAACTTGTGGAAACTATTTCTAACTTTGTTACCTCAAATGCCTTTGTAAATTAGCTTTAGAATCCATTTCCCATTCCCTCACCCAACCTCTGTTGAAGTAGAGAGTGGCACTTTGCTTCTCATTCTATTTGAAACTGCTATTAACACTTACCACATTCTGAAATGTTATAGTTTCTTCTGTGAATCACACCTCCAAAAACATCCAGAAATGCATGACAATTCATTTTAAATAATAGGTGGTATTTTAATAAAATGGTATTTTTGACTTTACAATAATATGGACTGGTTAACAAGAGCTCACTGATGGACTTAAAGGGCTAAATAAACCAAATATCACTTTTGATTTGATGTTGGAAAATTTCAGCAATTTATACTGGATTTACCTTTCAATTATTTCAGGATACCTACTTTTTGTTCTGAAAAGAAACCCATCAATCCAATTTGTTTCAATTTACATAATTATTTTGTTTATACCAAGCACAATACTAACAACAAAACATGTAACATCTATTCCTCAATAAAAAAATTAAAGGGGATGTATATACCCATTATGGGAGCCAGATCACCTCAAGTCCTCTGTAATGTAAATACTCTGCACTAAATATCTTTGTAGTATTTTCCCCAAGGATATTTACCATAATATAGAGTTAATTATGAAACTGATAAAAGATAAAAAGAAATTAAGAGACAGTGTGAGGAAAATAAGAAGCACTCTCTCAGATAATTGCTGACAACAGATGGAGAGTCAATGAAGTAGAGAGACAGAGATATTTTATCCTCTATTGAAAATTTCTGAAAGGAAAGTTCTCAAAGCACAAATACAAAATTGTATTAATTGTCCTAGCCAGATCTCAGATAATGTAAGACTCATAGAAGAAAGAAAAAATCCTTAATTAACTTTTTTATAACTAAAAACATTTTTCTCTCTCTAAATCCTCATATGGTAATCTTAAAATAATAATAAAAAGGTGGTGAACTATATTTGATGTAGATTTACTTGACAATTTATAAATATCCATTTTCCTTATAATTAACTATATTTTTAAGCCTCAATTACATAATAAGACATTCTGATAGATTGTTTTGATTCTGTCATTTTCAACTAATTATGCGTGTTTTCTGGAAATGGTTGTTCTGGAAAACTGTCAGAAAAATAGTATTCTAACACAATATTTCCCACATAATGGAATAGAATGTTTCCATTATTACTAGTAGTAGAAAGTGGATTTGCATGTATCATATAACTAATTTCTTTATCAAAAAATTATTTGTTATGCTTATAAACATATTTGATTAATTTAGGTAATTTTTAAGTAAAAGTTTATATTTTTAAATGCTTAATCTTGTAAAACTGCCCAAAGGAGTCTTTGATCCACAGGTATGAGTAAACTCAATGGCAGAGTCACACTAAGAAATTCTTGCTTAATCAAATGGTTCTGGAATACTGAATTTTTCTTTTATTTACTTAGTAAGAATTATTGAGTGTCTGAAGGAAGTGGCAAGCGACTACAGTATTCTTGCCTGGAAAATTCCATGTACAGAGGAGCCTGGTGGGCTACAGTCCATGGGATCACAAAGAGTCAGATATGACTAACATTATATGCCAGGCGCCAAATCTGGCCCTGAGGACATAATAATAAATAAGAGAGACCAAATATTGCTTCTATTCCTGAAAGGCCTCCTTTAACTTTACTTTTTAGGTTTTGATAATGATGTTCTATTGATTATCATTAACAATGACAAAAAATTGTTGCTCCTTTTAATGAACTTCTTAGTAAGGAGGGTTATAGGACAAAGACAAAGTGGAATAATAGCCATTTGTTATTTTAAATTAATATTAGTGAAATGCATAATACTCAAGTTGTCATTATTCTTATTTTTCAAGGTCATTGTTTAAATAAAATACAGTGGTCACAAAACAAATTTGGAGGGAAATTGCAAAAATAACTCTAAAATTATCTGAGCAAAGGTAGAAGATATCTTCCACAAATCCAGCCTTTCCTTGCCAGTAAAAGAGCTTTCTTTCCTTCTCTTGTATCTCTCAGAACATGTCTGGTTATCCAGCAAATAATTTGAAGTAGAGAATATGTGGCGAAAACAGAACTATATTCAGCAACATGGAGCTGAACATTATTTTTCATGTAAAGTTAAGCACATTGTATTTCCTTCCTTGCCACTTGCTCAGTCACCATCTCTTTGAGAGAGACAAGTTTCATCTAAATTATTTCATCCTATTGACGATTGTCCTTTATAACTTTATTGCTACTTCTGTCTCAGGTATTCCTTTGGAAAAGGTTTATGGATTCAATACATAGCCTAATATATTGTCTATAGATTATAATCTGAAGTCAAGCATGTATCTGCTGATATTTTTAAAGTTGATCTGTCTTTATACTTAGAAATGTTTCTCAATAGTAGACTTCCCTGGTGGCTCAGATGGTAAAGAATCTGCCTGGAATTCAGGAGATGCATCCCTGGATCAGGAAGATCCCCCACAGTAGAAAATGTCAACCCACTCCAGTATTCTTGCCTGGAGAATTCCACGGACAGAGGATCCTGGCAGGCTATAGTCCATGGGGTCGCAAAGAGTTGGACACAACTGAGAGACTATCACTCACTTACTCATCCAGCAAGTGCTTAGGTTTACTTCATGGGGGAATGTTCAGCATCACCTGACAAGGTCATACAGAGGTACTGGTGAATGTCAAAATTTTATCTGCTGCTCCTCACATACAGAAGACAGGATCATAAAACAAAACAACAACAACAAAATAAAACAAAACAAAAACCAATTGATTGTCTTTCCACAGATGCCTTGCCTAGATGTAGTTTTCTATTTCTTGTGGTAACAGATTTAAAAGAGAAAAAGAAAAGAGGAGAGAGTTGGTAATGATATATGGATTCTTGTTTCTGGTTATAAGTTTGCCATCTCTCTGACTGTGCATCCAGGAAAATGTCACTTTCAATTTATTATCTTTAAAAGACCTTTGTAATACTGAGGTGTGATGACAATTTATTCCAATGAGTACTTTGAATCTTCAACATTTAAATACCATGCAACTCCAGTGATTATTAGTATTCGAGATACACAATGTCAGTCAAAATTATAGAAAGTTCAGAGCCAGTTTGGAACCTGTAAAAAAGGGAAATGAAACCTCTACTGTGTACATATGATAAAAAATTCAATATAAAAAAAGACAAATGATCCAATACAAAAATCAAGAAGTGTATAAATATAATAAGAACCAATGAAATAGCCAATAAAATATCAAATGTTCAACTGTACTAATAGCCAAAGGTGCATAACTTAAAACAAAAGATATTATTTTTACATATCAAATAGGCAAAAATTTAGAAAGATGTTAGTGAAACTGTGAAAAAATATGCCATGGGAGGCAAAACCTGAACATACATTATTAAAAACTGGGCATTTTTATCATTAAAAATGTATCTTGAATTGAGTTTTAACAGTTCAAACTTCTGTTTCCCATATTTCATTTGAAATAATATCAAAATAAGGAAAATTCAGTGACAAAGTAAAATAGGGAGGAAATTGGCACTCTATTTTTCTATGAGTGAAAAATGATTAGGGTAAGTTGTGAAATATGTCCTTATTATAGGAGATTAGCTACTTTTTATAAATACATAGTTAGAGTTAGCTGTCACTTCTATGAATTCAGATGGAGAGAGAAATTTTCTCTGCTTAGAAATGGCCCCATAGGTTCAAAGTGATTCTCTAAAATAAGTGAGAAAATTTATACATTGCCACTCTTGGTTTTTTTATTTTAATTTATGCATCATTAACTTCAGTATCATAGTGCAGTTTTGCTCATCTTCATTTCCAAGTGACAAAGAGGTAATTGTCATCATTTTGAGGGTTGCAAATAGGTAAATACGAGTGAAGAAGGAGTGAGAGCAATGGCTTTGGATGGAGGAGTAAGAGAGAACATAAAAGAAGAATCTGAAGATGGTCAGAGTGTGATTTATAGCTTTTCCAGTCTCAATTTTATTTTTATATTTGCCCTTGATGACTTTCTGATGACTTAGATTTAGTATATATGCTACAAATCTAAAATTGCATTGTGAAATTTATTTATTTATTTATTTAGGATAATTTTATTTTATTTTTATTTTTTTTAATTTTTATTTTTACTTTATTTTACTTTACAATACTGTATTGGTTTTGCCATACATTGACATGAATCCACCACGGGTGTACATGCGTTCCCAAACATGAATCCCCCTCCCACCTCCCTCCCCATAACATCTCTCTGGGTCATCACCGTGCACCAGCCCCAAGCATGCTGTATCCTGCATCAGACATAGACTGGCGATTCGATTCTTACATGATAGTATACATGTTTCAATGCCATTCTCCCAAATTATCCCACCCTCTCCCTCTCCCTCTGAGTCCAAAAGTCTGTTATGCACATCTATGTCTTTTTTGCTGTCTTGCATACAGGGTCGTCATTGCTATCTTTCTAAATTCCATATATATGTGTTAGTATACTGTATTGGTATTTTTCTTTTTGGCTTACTTCACTCTGTATAATCAGCTCCAGTTTCATCCATCTCATCAGAACTGATTCAAATGTATTCTTTTTAACGGCTGAGTAATACTCCATTGTGTATATGTACCACAGCTTTCTTTTTTTTTTTTTTATATACGCGTTAGAATTTATTTTATTTTTTTTTATTTATTTTTTTTGGTGTTTCCAGCTTGTTTTTATTTTCTTTTTTTTTTAAAATTTTTTAAATTTTAAAATCTTTAATTCTTACATGCATTCCCAAACATGAACCCCCTCCCACCTCCCTCCCCACAACATCTTTCTGGGTCATCCCCATGCACCAGCCCCAAGCATGCTGCATCCTGCGTCAGACATAGACTGGCGATTCAATTCACATGATAGTATACATGTTAGAATGTCATTCTCCCAAATCATCCCACCCTCTCCCTCTCCCTCTGAGTCCAAAAGTCCGTTATACACATCTGTGTCTCTTTCCTGTCTTGCATACAGGGTCGTCATTGCCATCTTCCTAAATTCCATATATATGTGTTAGTATACTGTATTGGTGTTTTTCTTTCTGGCTTACTTCACTCTGTATAATCGGCTCCAGTTTCATCCATCTCATCAGAACTGATTCAAATGAATTCTTTTTAACTGCTGAGTAATACTCCATTGTGTATATGTACCAAAGCTTTCTTATCCATTCATCTGCTGATGGACATCTAGGTTGTTTCCATGTCCTGGCTATTATAAACAGTGCTGGGATGAACATTGGGGTACATGTGTCTCTTTCATTTCTGGTTTTCTTGGTGTGTATGCCCAGCCGGGGGATTGCTGGGTCATAAGGCAGATCTATTTGCAATTTTTAAAGGAATCTCAACACTGTTCTCCATAGTGGCTGTACTAGTTTGCATTCCCACCAACAGTGTAGGAGGGTTCCCTTTTCTCCACACCCTCTCCAGCATTTATTGTTTGCAGATTTTTGGATAGCAGGCACTCTGACTGGTGTGAAGTGGTACCTCATTGTGGTTTTAATTTGCATTTCTCTAATAATAAGTGATGTTGAGCATCTTTTCATGTGTTTGTTAGCCATCCTTATGTCTTCTTTGGAGAACTGTCTATTTAGTTCTTTGGCCCATTTTTTGATTGGGTCGTTTATTTTTCTGGAATTGAGCTGCATAAGTTGCTTGTATATTTTTGAGATTAGTTGTTTGTCAGTTGTTTCATTTGCTATTATTTTCTCCCATTCAGAAGGCTGTCTTTTCACCTTGCTTATATTTTGAAATATCTTTAAATATATATATATGTATATATATATATATTTACTTCATTTCATTTAATCCTCAACACCTCTTTCAGGTGAGGCTTTTAACTTCTTTTTACAGATAAGAAGAATGAAGCCATACAGCAGTAAGAGGAAAAGTAAGGCCTAAATTTAAGTTTTTAGTAATGGACAACTGGAAATATCCATGTTGACTAGATATTTGATGATAATAATAAATTATTTAAAAATTTACATCTAATACTAATATTATGGTAAAGTTAATGAGTTCTTCCCCTTACAGATCACTGTCTTGTCATGGTGAAGGGGCTTGTGTAACTCAGTGAAGCTATGAGCCGTGTTATGTAGGGGCACCCAAGATGCACATGTCACAGAGGAGAGTTCTGACAAGACGTGATCCCCTGGAGGAGGGAATAGCAAAATTACCCCCATATACTTGCCATGAGAACCTCGTG
Organism: Ovis aries; assembly: GCF_016772045.2. Taxonomy (NCBI): domain Eukaryota; kingdom Metazoa; phylum Chordata; class Mammalia; order Artiodactyla; family Bovidae; genus Ovis; species Ovis aries. Next base: position 47,346,854 of record NC_056056.1, read on the forward strand.
AACCATATAAAAAGACAGAAAGATACAACACAGAAAGAGGCCTGGTGTGCTGCCATCTTTGGGGTTGTAAAGAATCAGACACAACTGGGCGACTGAACAACAGTGGGTTGTCAGTTTTGAAATTGCATACTGAAATATTGACAGATGAAGTGATATAATTTCTCAGATACATTCAAAATCATCTGAAAGAGGAAGGTTGAATAAAGGTGAGTCTGGGCCAAGACTGACAAATGTTGATGGTGCTGAATTCAAGTGGTAGGTAGATAAGAATTTTTCATACAAAGCTATTTATGTGCATGTTCAAAATTCTCCATTATGAACATTGAAACAATATCAACACTAAATATTCCCATCACCAAAACCCACACTCTAAAACACTCACAGAAGCGGATTCAGGATGGGGAACACATGTACATCCATGGCTGATTCATGTCAATGTATGGCAAAAACCACTACAATATTGTAAAGTAATTAGCCTCCAATTAAAATAAATAAATTCATTTAAAAAAGTAATTTCTTTTTTTTTTATTAACATTTATTTGAGAAAGAATCATCTTCTCTGTTTTGGGGGAAACTGAATAATCTTTCCTTGCCTTTTGTTCTCATCTTTATGTCAGTAAGAGCTGAATTAAATAATTCCTTTGTCTACTGCTATATAATTTAGTTTTTAACTGAAATATTACAAATAAGCAAAGAAGCAAAAAAATGACATATCACTTCTAATAATGTGGCTTAGAATTGGTGAGTCCCATGCTAAAAAACTTGTTACCATCATTGCTATTGACAAGGAGGTTTAAATTGTTTTAGAAAGAAGGGATTATTTGGTGATAATGCCTCTTAACCTCATTTCTAAAATCACTGAACATCTTAGTAATGGGTCACCTCTGCATACAGATTTTAATAAGAAAATCTGGTATAATGCTACCAAACCCATACACACTGTGTAGTTGGACTTCAGCCTAGAGGTTGCTTACTCATTTTAAAAAACAATATGTTACCTTCATTTTGAGAAATTGCAATGAGATTCTTTGGTTACCAATTAAAAGGCGGTAGTGAAGAAGAAGGGAAGAGATGCTGGCAGGACTTACATTAAGCAGAGATATAATGGGACTGCAACTGTGAATTCATTTTAGTGGTGCAACTGAGAATCCCAGCCCCCAAATCTATAACTTAATTACCTGATTATACACTGTTTTGAGGTGAGAGAATTAAAGATTCGTGATTTATAAAATAAAAGTCTGAATGTGAAAAAAACAGACCATAAAGAAACTAAAATATGCCAATGTGATAAAACCAATGCATGTAACATTATTGAAAAACAACAATTAATATGAAATTTAGAGTGCATGTGACAAACTAGAAGACACAGGATCTGGTGTGGACAGCAATGTGAGTGGTCGCTCCCTGTACACGTGTGAGGAGGAATCCCTTCCTAGCAGAGAGGCCTCAACTGGAGGCTGTAGATGGACGGTGAGATTTGGTCACACTAGGTGATAACACCAAAGTGGAAGTGAGCACTGGGGACACTAAAAAATGCACTCCTTAGTATCCAGGCATTTTTCTGCAATATTCAAGCACTACCTGGGGAGCTTGCATCAATTTCTTTTAGTCTTTTTATCTAAAAAATGGAAAAGCTATTTACAAAGTTGTCTATGTGACAGCATTCTCCACATCAACAGTGCAGAAAAAACTGGAGCATTGATAAAGAAATAGGAGAGAGAGGCTCCTAAATACAATTAGGAATCAGTGCTCTAGTGCAGAAGGACACCTCAGAAGCTAGCCATCTTGGGGAGGCACTGAAAATTTGGAAGACAGTTGATAAGGCAGTGAAGTAATTCCAAAAGTGGGTGATTGCAGTGATCAGAGTGATATGAATGAGGCACTTAGGGGGCAAAATTTAAGATTGCATTCATGTTAGGCGGCTGAACCAACACTTGTACTGCCCTGATGAGAACCTCCTTAACATTTGAGCCCTAGATAGCTTCCTCCTGGAAGACAGAATGAAAACCACAATCACAGAAACTAATCAAATTGATCACATGGACCACAACCTTGTCTAACTCAATAAAACTATGAGCCATGCCCATGTGTGGGCACCCAACACAGACAGGTGATGATGGAGAATTCTGACAAAATGTGGTTCACTGGAGAAGGGAATGGCAAAACATTTCAGTATTCTTGTCTTGAGAACCTCATGAACAATGAAAAGGCAAAAAGATATGACACTGAAAGATGAACTCCCCAGGTCGGTAGGTGCCCAATATGCTACTGGAGATCAGTGGAGAAATAGCTGACCATTGTATCTAATATGTGGGCAAGAATCCTTTTGAAGAAATGGAGTAGCCCTCAGGGTCAACAGAAGTGTCTGAAATGCAGTCCTTGGGTGCAGTCTCAAAAATGACAGCATGATCTCTGTTTCCAAGGCAAACGGTTCAATATCACAGTTATACAAGTCTATGCCCCAACCAATATTGCTGAAGAAGCTGTAGTTGAACAGTTCTATGAAGACCTATAAGCCCTTCTAGAACTAACACACACAAAAAGATGTCCTTTTCATCACAGGGGACTGGAATGCAAAAGTAGGAAGTCAAGAGATACGTGGAGTAATCAGCAAATTTCACATTGGAGTACAAAATGAAGCAGGGCAATGGCTAACAGACTTTGCCAATGAATGCACTGGTCATAGCAGACTCTCTCTTTCGACAACAGAAGAGAAGGCTCTACACATGGACATCACCAGATGGTCAATAGCAAAATCAGACTGATTATATCCTTTGCAGCCAAAGATGGAGAAGGTCTATACAGTTAGCAAAAACAAGACCAGGAGCTGACTGTGGCTGAGATAATGAACTCCTTATTGCCAAATTCAGACTTAAATTGAAGAAACTAGGGAAAACCACTAGACCATTCAGTCTGACTTAAATCAAACCCTTATGATTATACAGTGGAAGTGAGAAATAGATTCAAGGGATTAGATCTGATAGACAGAGTGCCGGAATAACTATGGACAGAGGTTCATGACGTAGTACAGGAGGCAGTGACCAAGACCATCCCCAAGAAAAAGAAATGCAAAAAAGCAAAATGTTTGTCTGATGAGGCCTTACAAATAGCTGAGAAAAGAAGAGATGCTAAAGGCAGGGAGAAAAGGAAACATATACCCATTTGAATGCAGAGTTCCAGAAAATAGCAAGAAGAGATAAGAAAGCATTCCTTAGTGATCAATGCAAAGAGATAGAGGAAAACAGTAGAATGGGAAAGATTAGAGATCTCTTCAAGAAAATTAGAGATACCAAGGGAACATTTCATGCAAAGATAGGCACAATAAAGGATAGAAATGATATTGACCTGACAGAAGCAGAAAATATTAAGAAAAGATGGCAAGAATACACAGAAGAACTATATAAAAAAGATTTAATAACCCGGAGAACCATGATCATGTGATCACTCACTTGGAGCCAGACATCCTGGAGTTTGAAGTCTAGTGGGCCTTAGGAAGTGTCACTTCGAAAAAAGGTAGTGGATGTGATGGAATTCTAGCGAGCTATTTCAAGTCCTAAAAGATGATGCTGTGAAAGTGCTGCACTCAATATGTCAGCAAATTTGGAAAACTCGGTAGTGGCCACAGGATGGAAAAAGGTCAGTTTTCATTCCAATCCCTCAGAAAGGCAACTCCAAAGAATGTTCAAACTACTGCACAGTTGCACTCATCTCACACGCTAGGAAAGTAATGCTGGAAATTCTCCAAGCTAGGCTTCAGCAATAGGTGAACTGAGAACTTCTAGATGCTCAAGCTGGATTTAGAAAAGGCAGAGGAACCAGAGATAAAATTGCCAATATCTGCTGGATCATAGAAAAAGCAAGAGAATTCCAGAAAAACATCTATTTTTTCATTGACTACATTAAAGCCTTAACTGTGTGGATCACAACAAACTGGAAAATTCTTCAAGAGATGGGAATACTAGACCACCTTACCTGCCTCCTGAGAAACTTGCATGCAGGTTAAGAAGCAACCGTTAGAACCAGACATGGAACAACCAACTGGTTCCAAATTGGCAAAGGAAAATGCCAAGGCTGCATATTGTCACCTGCTTATTTAACTTATATGCAGAGCCCATCATGTGAAATGCTAGGCTGGATGAAGCACAAGCTAGAATTAAGGTTGCTGACAGAAATATCAATAACCTCAGGTATGCAAATAACACCATCCTTATGGCAGAATGCGAAGAGGAGTTAAAGAGTGTCTTGATGAAACTAAAAGAGGAGAGTGGAAAAAAGTGGTTTGAAACTCAACATTCAAAAATGAGATCATGGCATCTGGTCCTATCACTTCATGGCAAATAGCTGGGGAAACAATGGAAATAGTGACAGACGTTATTTGCTTGGGCTCCAAAATCACTGCAGATGGTGACTGGAGCCATGAAATTAAAAGATGCCTGCTTCTTGGAAGAAAAGTTATAACCAACCTAGATAGTGTATTAAAAAGCAGAGACATTGCTTTACTGGCAATGATTCATATAGTCAAAGCTATAGTCATGTATGGATGTGAGAGTTGGACTATAAAAAAGGCTGAGGGCCAAAAAATTGATGCTTTTGAATTGTACTGGAGAAGAATCTTGAGATAGCAATGAGATACAACTAGTCAATCCTAAAGGAAATCAGTCCTGAATATTCATTGGAAGAACTGATGGTGAAGCTGTAGCTCTAATACTTTGGCCACCTAACGCAAAGAGCCAATTCACTAGAAAAGACCCTGATTTGGGGAAAATTGAAGCTATGAGGGTAGGGGATGAGAGAGGATGAGTCAGGTGGATGGCATCACTGACTTGATGGACAGGAGTTTGAGCAAGCTCTGGGTGGTGATGAAGGACAGGGCAACCTGGACTGCTTCAGTCCACAGGGTTGCAAAATATCAGACATAACTGAGTGACTGAATAGCAACATTAATGAAAGGGGAAATGGAAACAAGTATAGAATGTTGGGAAATGGATCATTTATGAACAATGGAAAGGAATATCTCTTTTCCCACATAACTTATCATAGACTCTTAAGGCATCTGAAACATTGAGACTATCTCTAAATATATTTAATTCCAAAGTTCCAGTTGATTTTGACTAAATAGAAGCAGCCAGTTTTGCTAAATCTAGAGCGCTTCTTGGGCCGAGGGCCCAGTTTTGCTAACAGTGCACATTCAGGGAACACTGTGAGCAATTCTATTTATCTAAGAGTTCAGATTCACGCTTGAGTTTGCAGGTGCAGCTGTAAATTTCAGGTGATTTACAGAGTGGGAAGCACACCAAATCTGAAATTATAATGGAGCTCAAGGCTCACAACATCTTTTGTTAGATGCCCTGGTTTTATGATTTTGGGTGGGTGCCACCACATTTTTCTTCCAAGTGTAATAAAAAAATGATGCCATTCAAGCTGAAAAGCTTAACAACCACTTTACATTTATTGGATCTGTAGCTAATGTACTGAAGTAGCAGGGGTTTTGCTGCAAATGTAATTTGGGGTTTTGTCTGGGCATCTTTTTATACCTTAAAAATGGGTTTTCATTGAGGACTAATGATTTACCTAAAAGATCTATAGATAAAGATGCATGACCTAATTTATTGTGCTGACAGATGCCTACCTAGAACCAGTCAGAAGGAAATACTGAGTTAGAGATCATGGAGATTGTGAAGTTATCTTCTAAAAAAATCCTGCAAGACTAACTGTAGATTTAGGCAGTTGCTTAATCTCTGCAGATTTCAGTTTTCTTAACAATTTGACAGGCTTGAAGTTAATCATCTTGTTTCATTCAAAGTCCAGGAGTGTACTCTTCTACGGAAACTTGCATGCTTAGTTAATTTGTTTGTTTATTTGTTAATTTGATGCTATGTGTTTTCCTGAGAGCCTTTCTCCAAACTATCTTCTTGGGATATGGCAAATTGAGCATAGTTTTTTTTTTTAAATTCTGAATTAGGTTATAATTTTGATTACAATAAAAATTATAAATTTTAATCCCATTTGCTATTCACATAAGAAATAGTCTCTAGGTTTCTACAAGCAAAGGGAGTAAGGAAAGTACAACTTTCATGACTGTGGCGTTTTAATATAAGGCAGTATTGCTTAAGGTTGAATCATACTGCATGTAGATTAAAGTCCCAAGGAAACCTCATTTCTTCTAATGCTATTCACTTTTTAACTAATAATTTTGAACACTTACTATTTCTTACACATTACCTTCATTATTGAATGTTATCATCAGAACAGCTTTATTGAAGGTCACAAATGAGTAAGCAGAGCTTGGATTCCAACTCTGACCTTCTTCCAAAGTTAGAAGCTTTTTATAATATTTTTTTTTCTATTAAATCATGCCTCTTACTACCACTCAGCACAGACCGGAGATACCTAGATTCACCTAGATTCCTGCCATAATCTTTGTTTCATTCCTTCCTTGTAATCATTGATGTTTTTTTTGATTGTTTGTTGTCATTTGGTCCTAGACTATGCAAAACTTACACTTACATTAAGATTTAAATGATATCTCAATCCTCATCAGGAACTCTCAGTAATAATTACATCAGATTCCATCAACTCTCTTTCTGAATATTTTTAGGGAATTTTGTCTGTGTCACTTTTGGATGCAATTTTCTGTTCTCACATATTATTATTTATTAAATTTATGTTTGCTTACAAGCTGCTTTTTAAAAAAAGCATATTTTTATGGCCACACAGAATATTTTCAGTAATTATTACTTAATACATCCATTCATTCAATAAAATTTTAACTTTCTTTGCTATGAAACAGGCAAATAAGATAAAGTATTGAAAATAATTTAGAAATTTATAGAGCAAGACACTCAAACACTCCAATACAATTCATGACTAAAACAGGCCTTAACTATTATAAAAATATACCCATGGTGGATTCATGTCAATGTATGGCAAAACCAATACAGTACTGTAAAGTAAAATAAAGTAAAAATAAAAATTAAAAAACACACACACACAAAAATAAAAATAGATGTGGAAATTAGTTTTGTGAAGTGTATTTTAGGTTTGAGAAAGCATCAGTAAGGAGACTGGAAATGATAAGAAATTGAACTTTCAGTTAAGAGAGGATTTTGTTAGAAGAAAAGATGTATGCAAGGGCAAAAATGGTATATTCTCAGAAAAGGGTGGGACTCTGTGTATTAGAACAAATTGAATAAAAAGAGATAACACAGAACTCAAAACTTGGTGCCTGTTTGTTGAAAGCTTTATACTTTGTGGAAAAATCTAGGCTTTGTCTTAGGAGATGAGGAAGATTTTTCAGTTCTGTTTTGTGTTTGGCAGAGCTTTGATGTGAAAAACTTGGTGTTGGAGAGATAAACCTGGGTATAGCATGGAGAATGCGTGGGGAGGAACTGTTGTCACTAATATAGCTGTAGTGAAAAAGGAGAAGTAAAAAATTGATTCCAGAGATGTTCAAGAAATATAATCAACAGAACTGATTGAATCAAGATAGGCTCTCAGTTCTCCAAGATCATTTATTTTTTTAAAAAATATAAGTCTACCTTTATTTCAACATCCAATTGTTGAAAGCACCTGTCACCATCTAAACAGAACTCAATTTTCTTGCTGATTTTTTCTAGGACAAGCCAAATACTTGTCTTTGTCCTTTGGCTGTTAAAGCTGTCTTTGAGTGGGAGCACTGTTCAGTTGTGGATAATTTGTCTAAGAAATGCTACCCGGGACATACACTTAAAAGTGACTTCCTTTGATACTACTTTAAATAGGTTAAGTGGCAAATATTTGTACACAGAAGAAAAAAGTTAATCCTAAAGAAAAAAGATATTGAAAGTAGTACTCAAATTCTTTTCCACAGTGGATATCAGGTACACAGTACATCAAAAATTTATAAAGTCCTAGAGGAAGTAATTTTCCAGAGGGCAAAGAAAACAAAAAATAAAAAATTGGTTGCTGTTTTGCAAGGACAAGTACAATGGCAGTATTACAGTTAATCCTACATGAGGCTGACCTGCCATATGTGGATCTAACAGAATATGTTTTCTGAATGACACAAAGTTTAGTTGCATTTATCACCTAGTTATAGAAATTATTGAATATTCATATGTGTTTGCCTCTCCTCAATATTGCAGTTTCTCATTTTCCTATCCATTAAAGCATTCAGTACTTAAGAAAATCACAGTCTGCCTTAAATAACCATGCTGAGTTGTCAATCTTAGAGCCTTCGTATTCCACTTCTTTTCTAGCAACTAGTTCTTGATTTTGTTCAGGGATAAAATTACGTTTTCAGTAGATGAGTTATGATTGCTCTAAGGCAAAAGAAGTAGACTACTTCCCATTGCTAGGCATTCACTGTCACAGTGTCCCATGCAACTAAAAGATGATCCTTTAACAAATAATCAGACCACCACAGGTGGCAGTAGTGGTAAAGAACCTGCCCGCCAATGCAGCAGGTGTGAGGGATGTGGGTTCAATTCCTGGGTTGGAAAGATGTCTCGAAGAAGGAAATGGCACCCCCCTCCAGTACTCTTGCCTGGGGAATCCCATGGACAGAGGAGCCTGGCAGGTTACAATCCACTGGGTTGTAAAGAATCAGACACGACAGAAGCAACAGGTTAGCACTAATCTTTAAGGGAGCTTCTGCAACAGCTCTGGCTGTCTGATAAAAGGGTGAGCTGTGCTGAGAATTTGGTTTTTCTTTCCCTTAACAAACACATAGATCTTAAAATGAGTGGTAATACAGCTGAAGTGGCAATCTTCTTCCAGTCATGAAGTAGCAAGTGCAATAATCCAAATCCAAACCAATAAGCATGGTAGAAACAGAGGAATGAAAAACTTGGGTCCAGAGAGGTTCATAATCCACTTTTTGAGACTAAAATAATTAATGATTTGTATTGTTTGCCAATTTTAGTGTTATAAACATTCCCATTATTGCTGAATTGAAGTTACCAATCACTATATATGTACCACACCACCACCTAATGATTAAATGGGTACCTAATGATTAAAATTGAACTACTAAGCCTGCTCTAGACTGCTTACTTTAAAGTACTTCTACTTATTTTAAAAATATTTATTGAACACCTATCACATGTCAAAAATTATTCAAGGCATTTAGAACACATCTGTGTGCAAAACAGAGAGAATATCTCTGCCCTCATGGAAGTGAGATTCTAGAAGAAAGGGAAAGATTATTATTTCAATAATAATGAAAGAGAATACATAATCAAATTATATAACATTTTAGAAGTTGATAAGTATTATTTTAAAAAGAAACAGTAGATCTGAGTAAAGATATATAGAGATTAGTGGCCAGAAGAGATAAATTGCAGTAAGAAATTAGATATCTTAAATAACATGGATTGAGACAGTAGCCTTTGGCCAAAGATTTGAAGGAGAAGAAAGACTTAGCCAAGTAGATATCTGGGAGAAAAGTATTCCAGGCAGAGAGAATTGTTAGAGCAAAGGTTTTTGTGCAGAAGCCTGGGAGGCCTGATTGAGGAGTCACCAGGAGCAGGTGAGGTAGATAAAGAAAAATGTAACAGGTCAGGGAGGACTTTTAGGTCACTAGTTGTTAGGTCATTGACCATCACTGCTGAAATAACCAAAGAAAATTACTGATCTATATCTAAGACATGGATTGATATTTATGAATGCCTGATCTCATACTCTTTAGTAAGAAAGTGAAGTCGCTCAGTCATGTCTGACTCTTTGTGACCCGTGAACTGTAGCCCACCAAGCTCCTCCGTCCATGGGTTTCTCCAGGCAAGAATACTGGAGTGGGTTGCCATTTCCTTCTCCAGGGGATCTTCCTGACCCAGGGATCGAACCCAGGTCTCCTACATTGCAGGCAGATGCTTTAACCTTTGCGCCACCAGGGAAGCCCAGTCCTTAAATGTTAATTCATGCTCTGTTGAAATCAATTTTCTCTTAGAACTTAAAATATTCTAAAAAAAAACAAAAACATTTTTTTCCTTAAATGATGGTTAGAACTAAAACTATTAAAATTATTAAAATTTTCCATTTTTATGAGAGAAAACGTATATTCTGAAATTGTATCTTGAAAACAGTAAAATCATATACAATACTTTACAAAGTTTCTTTTAATATTAGAAAAAAATTATAAAACACATTCTGGAAGTAGATTATTGGTAGAGAAAATAAATTTCATTCATATTAGTCTCTTCCTTTGCTTCCACATTGTTTAATGAAACCACACACACACACACACACACACACACACACACACACAATCAAATCATTTTAAATCAACATTAAAATTAAAACCAGCAAATAGTAACATCAGTATGTCAAAATGCAGGCAAAAATTCTGAAAATATTTAATGTGGATACGATTGGCATAGTCAGCAGGATACCCAGCAAGTAGAAGAGCCTGAGATGCCACTGGATGGAGGAAGCCAGTGGCCACCATATAGCATGTGGTACCGTGTGGCTGCAATCCTCTCAGCATGGGCTGTGGTGGAAGACTGGGAAGTGGCGGATGGTTCACTGAATAGCACTGAAAGGGCGTTACAGGTGGTGAGTTCCTGTTTGTCATGATGGCACAGACTGCCGCTGGCACCGTGGGGTGGAGTGTTCCTGATTGCCCTGAAGGCGAATATGGATAGTGCTCTCTGCGTTGCTTTGGTGATATACAATGTGCAGAGAGACTTGGAAGAACTACAGCAATGTATATTGGTCTTAGAGTAAGAACCCTGTGGCCCTGAAGAACCCAACATCTCTGACAGCGAGGTAGTAAGTGATGGTGATGATGAACGTTATGAGACTGCAGGTCCCCTCTTGGCAGCGAGGCCCATTGTACAGCAGAAAGTGAAGCATAGGGCCCAGGGTGGGAATCCTCAAGGGGCCCTCCATGTGAGGTCACAACATATTGACTATATACTCAGGCAGATTTGGTTGACTCAGGTACTCAATTTCAGAAAAAGCATGGGGAACCCTTGGGAGCATGGTTCTTATAACTTTGGGACACGGGGGTGGACATATGTATTGGGATGAAATAGAACAGCTGGCATCTGTAACTTCACCCTCATTGAGACAAAGGTTGCAAAATGCTAGGCAACTCATGCAGTGGGTGCCTAACCAAACACACACCCTCATGGAATGGATTAATGCTGCCCTCCACACCATCTGGTCGAATGTAGGAGAGCTCCTGGATACTGTGAGTAAATGGCATATGTATGCCCAGTTGACCCAAGTGATGAGAGAACTGGGCATGAAGCAGTCAATATTTAACCCCAATACTCGAGGCTCATATGATGAGCATTTTACTGGTGGCATTCAAGATGCCATTTTGAACAGTGCCCCATCTACCACTTTTGGATCCTTGACTACTATTCTTGCACCCTATATGGGGTGCCCCATCTATGAAGTGGCCTCAGTGGTGGCTAGCTTGGGAGAAATAGAGGGATGAGGGCAAGCAAAGGGAATTAGAAGTGTGAAGACCCCGAAGGGGGCCTGAGCTGGTAAAGACCTCATCTTAGTGCTGATAATGCAAATGTGGGCTGATCTGCTGGCAGTGGGAGTTGACCAAAATAAAACTGATGGACAGCCCAATGCTCTGCTCCTAGAGCTGTGGCGGTAACTGAGACCGGGGAAGCAGCTTTACCAAGTTTGGGAAGCACCTGCAGCAAGAGATACAGGTGGTTCAGTTAGAAAACTACATGATGCCTGAGGATGTTCCTTTCAATGATGTCCTTTTCCATTTTGAATAGGACTCAGACCAAGGTGTCCTTCTGAAGAGCCCAAGTAGGGACTAGAGGCCCCATCTAGAACTTGCAATTTACTTGTTACTAGGTAATATACAGAGAGTAATGGCCCTGGTTGATACTTATGCCGAATGCAACCTTGTTTGTGGCAAGCCAGAGCAGTTTCACGGTCCTAGTGCATACACTGATGGTTATTGTGGCCAAATGATGTAGATTTAGACTGCAAAGATTTAGCTGTGTCCTAGATTCAGAACAGTGTACTGCAAAGATTGTATCCTATGATATAGACTGCACTGTAAAGATTGTGACCTGTGATGTAGACTTAGTAGAACAGTGTACTGTAAAGGCTGTGTTCTATGATGTTTGGCTGACCTCTGATTATCTTGCAGATTTATAATAGCATGAAAGCTTTTGGAATCATGTGGTTGGGTTGTGAATGGTGCAAAAAAAGAAAAAAAAAAAAAACCACCCTCATTGAAGGGGTGGGCCTGGAGCTTGTGAGGGGTTTTGCGGGTCCTTAATAAAAAACCATGCAGGGATGGAGTTGCCCCTGTGGTTGCTTTCCTGTAATCTCACAAGGTAGATGGTAGACTGGAGTTGGCCATGGAAGATAAAAGTCCTCCACATGCAGTGGGAGGCTCTTCAAGCCCCATGAGGGCAAGGACTATAACATGAGTTCCAGGTGAGAGGAACTATACTGGAAGATGAACTGTGTACAGACTGTGAGGCAAGCGACCTTGAAGGGGCAGAGTGAAGGGAAAGAGCACATTAGCCAAGATGGTGCAGTCAGGCTCCCTCACCCCATGCCCTTTCGCCCCATATTCTACAGTGACTCTGCATGGTTGTGTAACAGCTGAGGTCGCTTATACACTGCACACGTGCATCACAAGGTACTCGCCTGGTCACGGGCTGCTTTGTGTGGTATGTCTGCACGAGCTTCACCATGAAAGCACTGGCTGCTGCTGCATCAGGGCTGCACTGGAGCGACCTCATGGTTACGCTAAATGAGGTTATGTTATGGCTATGTTACGGTTATGTTACGGCTGCTGCTATAGCTGTTGCGTCAGCCAGGACAGAGGCTGTGCTATGGCTGCCACGCCAGCCAAGAGAGAATAAATGTTTCTGCCGTTCCTGCAGCTCCTTGTGTCTTCTTCCAGGCTCTTAGCTCACACCTTGCTACCCTGGGTTCAGCGAACAGTGTGGACAGTGTGAACAGCAAGACAGTCTAGAAAGTGAATCTGTTAACTTGGAAGAAGAGCAGTCATCCTGCTATTGGCACATTTGGGTACTGTGTGGGTTAAGGGAGCTTGATAACAAGGCTCCCACTTGGGATGTGGAGCTTCAAGAGAAAGCACAAATGATGCTGCTGTTGAAGGCTGAGAATAAACAGTAGATTTAAATAAAGGCTCTTCAGGATTTTTTTGTGGTGGGAAATTGATATAACTAATTCATAGAATAACTACAATTGGCTACTGTAGTAATCATTCAATTACTCTGATAATCAAAAAACAAATTAAGAAAAAATTAAGAAAAATATTATAACAATATAATTGGATATGATATCAAAAATAATTGAAGTTCAGGTTAAGAGATATCTTATATATGTAAATGTAAATATTGAAATAAGAACATTTATTAGTAAGAAATATGAAGCCAGATGTAGCAAAAACATTAATAGTATGCCTTGAATTTATCTCAGAAATTTGATTTCTAGGAATTTCCATTAAAAGATTCATATTATTTTTGAGTCATTTGTGTACAAGTGCCGTTTAAATAGAAAAATAGGAAATGACCTAAATATTTACTGTAAGTTAATACTTAAAGTACTTACTTATCAATAAGACACTTTATCTGCCATTAGAAAAATACATATTAAACTATTTGTGAAAATGTCCCTGTATATCATTAGACTGAATGTGTTTTAAACTTTCATACTGTTTTTCTAAATATTTAGGTCTATAATCAAAATATTAAATATACATATGACTGAAATAAAGTTTATGCAGTGATTCAGCATATTTAGAACTGGTCATTGCATGATTTCTCTTCTTTGCTTTCTTGCTTTGCTCTTTCCCCTCCCAAGTTTTGAAAAATAAACAAGCATGTCTTTCATTCTTAAAATAATCATTAAAATAAAAGAAAAATGTACAGCAAACAGTCTTCATAAGTTATGTTTCTCTTATTGCTCCAGTATATGTTTACATTATTCTTTTTGTTTAAAACACATTTATTTACAAAGTTATCAATATAGTATACACAGAAATAGGTAATATTTATTCATATATTCATATGAATACATTTATATCAAATATTTGAATCTAGTGGATGGTTTCTGGGAATTCAAAAACTCCAGGCAAAAGTTTAGAATTATTGGTTTTCTGGGGCAGAAACCTTGGCATATACAATTGTTCATATCCTGTATTTCCATGTGACTTTTTATTCTATTTATTTTGTATTTAATCCTACATTGTAATATATCAGGGAAGTTCTGAGGATAGTTACACAGGAGTTGAAAGAGAGTGACTTCTAAATCCCACTTTGTCACTAATCATGTCTTTCGGTATTTTTGTACATCATTTGAACTTTGTGTCCCATTTTTCCATTACTAAGCAATATTGTTAATATAAACACCATTTAACTTTTATTGAGCACCTAATACATAGTGGGCAGTATTCTGTGTATTTACCAGGTATTATACACCACTCAATGGCACCCCACTCTAGTACTTTTGCCTGGAAAATCTCATGGAGGGTGGAGCCTGGTGGGGTGTAGTCCGTGGGGTCGCAAAGAGTCGGACACGGCTGAGCGACTTCACTTTCACTTTTCACTTTCACTTTTCACTTTCATGCTTTGGAGAAGGAAACGGCAACCCACTCCAGTGTTCTTGCCTGGAGAATCCCAGGGACGGGGGAGCCTGGTGGGCTGCCGTCTATGGGGTCTCACAGAGTCGGACACGACTGAAGCGACAGCAGCAGCAGCATACACTGCTCAAAATAACTCTATGAATGTTTCTATTTTATAACTGTAGAACTGGAGGAAGCCAGAATAAATAGCTTTAAGAAAGAACAAATGACAAAGCTGAGATTCAGGCTCTTTCTGATTCCAATACCCTTGCACTCAACCCATATCCTTCACCTCCAGTAAGTTTAAATATAATATCTTTTAGGTATTCCTGCTTTAAGTTTTTTAATGAAGTGCAATTAAGCTGATAATACAGCAAATTGCTATGGAAAGTATAAATAGCTATGTTTTAAATATAAATTCAGTAACAGTTACTCTTCTGTATGTTGTGTTTAAAGAAGCCCCACAGCACAGTTCTTTTCTTGCCAGAGAAGATCTGCAAACTGGCTTCTAAGACACATATGCGAAGAAATTTTCTTGGGGATTGTACCAGTCTTGGTATTTCAGAAACTTGAACTATTCAATGTCCCAGGGATTTGGGAACTTAAAATATCAATTCATACAAATTAAGTTAGCAGGAAATGTTTGGTGCCATGCAGTCCCCTGCTTAAGTGGTTGGTAAGGTCTGGTAGTACTGGTTGTTTGTACTCTTGGAACAGTCTCTGACAGGTTGAGAGTTTGTCCTTGGGAAGTGAGGAAGTTCAGATTAAATGGCAATTCACAGCAGTGCTTAGAAAATGCTTTTTGAGATCTAGCAATCACTTGTTATTTGTTGCTTCTACCTAACATTGCTGTGAACTTTGTTCTTTATTCAGAGAAGTGCTTGGAAAGGGTGATAAAGCCAGCTGCCACTTCTCAGGTGAGAAACAAATGCTGAAAAATGCTATTGTCCTGAAAAGATTAAACTGAAGGTCATTGTTCTGGATCAGACACAATAGACACTAGCAGCATGTACTGCTGACCAAAAGAAAAGAAGATTGTACTCTGAGGAGAGGGAGGGAAATATTATATATGTGTAATATATTATATATATAATACATATTCCTCTCTCTATTTATATGTATATATATGTATCAAATATATATATTTATATATATGGATATAAAATATATGTATGTGTATATAATATATACATATATATACATATATATGTGTATCAAAAATAGAGCAATGATAATACTGGGGAATGCTCTATAATGAAGTTTGTCTATCAAACTGAATTTTATTGACTCATGCTTAAATAAAGAAAGAACTGAAAATGAGACTCTTATTCACATATATTTGTTGACTATAAAGGAGAATTGGCCCAGCCCTGAATCACGGCCATGGTGGACTTCTTTCTCCTGCTGCAAGGACGAGCTGGGGCCTGAAGGCTGTGCTTCTAGAAGAAGGAATGTTTTGAGGAAACTGTTTCTACAGTTTCTCTCTCTGCAGAAACAGGGAAAAATGAAAATGGATTGCAACTGAATCCTAAGAAGCAAAAAGTCCACCAAAAAGCCCATGCCAGCTGCTGTCCCGGCTGAGCCATTTGACAACACATATAAGAATCTCCAGCATCGTGACTATAGCACATATAATTTCTTATACCTAAACCTGGACTCTTCAACTTCAGGATGGCTTAGTTCTCTTCAGGACTAGAGCAACCATGCCTCTGAGAGTTCAGTTTCAAGATTAAACTTTCTTTGTCTTTCTGCATTATTCCCAGCAGAAATAAAATCTTTTCAGCAATCAAAGAATTGGAAAAAAAAAAGAGAGAATTGAAATTAAAAGAGAAAATGCAACTTTAATAAATGAAGACACCTTGCTGAGAAGAAGAATTCTTATGTTTACAGAAAACTGATGGTTGATTAAGGATGGCACCATCTGTATATTAATATATTCTTTTGTATAATCTAAAGCAGATTCTACATCCAAACTCTTTTTCTGCCCCCAACCCCCAGTTATCTACCTTTGCTAGGGAACAATTTAAGTCATACACCACCACACTTGATTTCAAAATTGGAAGCACTCAGTTGGTGATTTAAATATAACCCCTCTGGACACTCCTACCTCCCACTTACCGACCATGTTCATTCAAGTTAGTTTATTATTTGAAAACTTGTCAGTCTTCTTGAGGTTATTATAAACTTCTGGGAAGAGAGAGAATACAGCTGCCTAAAGTCATGTAATGCATGTAATAATTCAGTTCACACACTGAATTGGTAAGAAAGATAAAATTAAGAGTGCATGTGTATATGTGTGCGTGTTTCCATGTCAGAAAATCAAGATGTAGAGGTTCGTGATGTCCAAGGTGGCAAGAATACGTAGAAAAATATACAGAAAGATCTTCATGATCCAGATAAGAACAATGGTGTTATCATTTACCTAGAGCCAGACATCCTGGAGTGTGAAGTCAAGTGGGCTTTAGGAAGCATCACTACGAAGAAGCTAGTGGAGGTGATGGAACTCCAGCTGAGGTATTTCAAATCCTAAAAGATGATGCTGTGAAAGTACTGCATGAATATGTCAGCAAATTTGGAAAACTCACCAGTGGCCACAAGAATGGAAAAGGTGAGTTTTCATTCCAATCCCAAAGAAAGGCAATGTCAAAGAATGTCCAAGCTACTGCTCGATTGCACTCATCTCCCATGCTAGTAAAGTAATGCTCAAAATTCTCCAAGCCAGGCTTCAGCAATACGTGAACTGTGAATTTCCAGATATTCAAGCTGTTTTTAGAAAAGGCAGAGGAACCAGAGATTGAATTGCTAACATCTGCTGGATCATGGAAAAAGCAAGAGCATTTCAGAAAAACGTCTACTTCTGCTTTATTGACTATGCCAAAGCCTTTGACTATGTGGATAAGAACAAACTGGAAAATTCTTCAAGAGATGGAAATTCCAGACCACCTTACCTGCCTCCTGAGAAATCTGCATGCAGGTCAAGAGCAACAATTAGAACTGGACAGGGAACAATGGACTGGTTCCAAATTGGGAAAGGAATACGTCAAGGCTGTATATTGTCACCCTGCTTATTTAACTTATATGCAGAATACATCATGAGAAACGCTGGGCTGGATGAAGCACAAGCTGGAATCAAGACTGCCAGGAGTAATATAATATCAATAGCCTCAGATATGCAGATGACACCACCCTTATGGCAGAAAGTGAAGAGGAATTAAAAAGCCTCCTGATGAAAGTGAAAGAGGAGAGTGAAAAAGCTGGCTTAAAACTCAACATTCAAAAAATGAAGATCATGGCATCAGATCCCACCACTTCATGGCAAATAGATGGGGAAACAATGGAAACAGTGACAGACTTATTTAGAGGCATTATTTTACCGACAAAAGTCTATATAGTCAAAGCTCTGGTTTTTCCAGTAGTCATGTATGGATGTGAGAGTTGGACTATAAAGAAAGCTGAGCACTGAAAAATTGAGGCTTTTGAACTGTGGTGTTGGAGAAGACTTTTGAGAGTCCCTTGGACTGCAAGGAGATCCAACCAGTGAATCTTAAAGGAAATAAGTCCTGAATATTCACTGGAAGAACTGATGCTGAAGCTGAAACTCCAATACTTTGGCCACCTGATGTAAAGAGCTGACTCATTTGAAATGACTCTGACACTGGGAAAGATTGAAGGCAGGAGGAAAAGGGGCGGCAGAAGATGAGATGGTTGGATGGCATCACCGACTCAATGGACATGAATCTGAGCAAGCTCTGGGAGATGCTGGTGGACAGGGAAGCCCAGTGTGCTGCAGTCCATGGGGTCACAAAGAGTCGGACATTACTGAGGTACTGAACTGAACTGAACTAGATCACCTAGTTAGTATTAGCAGATAGAGTGTATGAATCCTAAATTTCCTGGCACTAAATTTGCTTCGTGTTCACTGTTCTTCAAAGGCAAATGTGTTTCATATTTATATATCTTTGATTCCCTTTTTCATTGCCTAAGGTCAAGTCCACAGTTTTTCAAATAACAATTATAAATGGATGCTACTTGGACACAAATAACTAAAACTCTGCCCAGAAATTGATAGAAAATATAGAGGAATATAAAGGCATTTTCCTTACATATTAACAAGCTAATTTTTCACAGTTTTCTGATATTATAAAAGATAAGATAATCATATTTCACAAGTCATTAACACTCAGGCATCTGAAAAACACTGGGTGACTGAATGAGACCTAAAAGTTCTTAGCTATTTGGAATATCATGCAACATTTAACTAAGATGAAATTTAGTAAGAATAAATGTTAAATACTGGATTCTGATTTAAAAAATAATCTGCAATACTTAAAAAGATTTAGAAACCTTAGCCTAAAATTTTATTTTTTGTTGTTTAGTCTTTAAGTTATATTCAGATCTTTGGTGACCCCATGGATTGTAGCCTGCCAGGCTGCTCTATCTATGGGATTTCCCAAACAAGAATACTAGAGTGGGTTGTCATTTTGTGCTACAAGGGATCTTCTTAACCCAGGGATAGAACCCATGTCTCCTGCATTGGCAGATGTATTCTTTACCACTGAGCCAGCAGAGAAGACCAACTTAAACTTTCTCACCACATTTTAGCAAGGGAAACCAAACAAATTATATCCAATTTTAAGGATGATGATAAGGGTTACTATGTAAATTGGCAATATACCATCAAAGGAATTTTGCTTGAGAGAATAAAAGTCTTGGGGAAAATATGATAGTCTTCTTGCAGTATTTTGACATAGTCATGTGGAACAAAAATTCCCCTTGTGTTTTAAGTGGTAGAATTCAGATCAAAAGGCAGAATATGGAGTCAAAATTTCCTCTCAATGTATAATCAAGCTGGCATAAGACAGAATGAAATACCCAGGGGGTACAAATTTCCTCCTCTTGAATTTTTTATGCACAAATTTAAAAACCATTTGTTGGTGATTTTTAAAAAGGGATTTCAGTGTCTGACAGTGCTTATAATCCCATCTAAATCTTGATCGTTACTTATTTATGCTGTTCATATTCTTGTAGGAGAGAATTGTTGCTAGGGCTCTGACATCATTCTCTGTCCTTGTTCCTGGTTAGGTTAGGTTGCCCCACCCCACTCTCCCACAGCACAAGCAATCATTGTGTAGCACTTTGCATACATCCTGTTTTCAGAGGTTATTTAGCCTGTGTTTTCAAACTCTTTTCCTTTGGACTATATGCACCACTGGGGCAAGGATCATGTTCGTCTTAATATTCATGGTTTACCCATCATAGGGGAAGAAGTCAATAAATATTTATTGACTGATTAATCACTAGAGTCCCCTTTTCAGGAGCTACTTCTGGATGCTCATTGGTTTAAAAAAAAAAAAAAAGAGTTAAAGACCAATGTAGTATTGATGCCAACACCACCATGGGATCTTGGGGATGGGCATGTTCCAGCTGTCTCTATGGTCATTTTGAATGCAGTTTATAAAATTAAAGTTTTTTTTCCAAAATATCATTTTACATTTTTGTACCCAGTTTTCATTCACCTTTGTTACTTTATAGAGAAGTTATTATTGTTTCATAAAACTTTTATTGCTAATTTAAAGAGGTCAGT
Source organism: Ovis aries (assembly GCF_016772045.2). Classification (NCBI taxonomy): domain Eukaryota; kingdom Metazoa; phylum Chordata; class Mammalia; order Artiodactyla; family Bovidae; genus Ovis; species Ovis aries. The sequence goes on from NC_056056.1 coordinate 47,366,998, forward strand.
TTCTCTAGGCTTTTTGCCCAATTTCTCATTAAGCATCTGGGATCACATGATCTTGAGCTCCCTCTCATAAATGCTAAAAGTCAAGAGTTAAATGATGTTTTAGATTCAAGGAGATTGCTAAGATAAAACCTTAGTTTAAAGAATAAATCAAGCAGAAACACACATATTTAGGACATAAATGTTGACTAAATAAAGGGCAAAGACTATACATTTAAAGGAGAAAGAGAGAGAAACATTTTATCATGTGATTACCCTGTTTAGTATATAAAGGGAAAATGTATTGGGACAGTCATATAATCACATTGTATATTACTGAATAGAGAGTAAGAAACTAAATGAAATTTATCTTTAGATCCCTGAAGATTAAGGTTAGGGTCTAGAATGCTATTTTACATTATGACAAATGTTGTGTATATCAAAATTCCCATGTTTGAATCATTTAAATTGTTTTGAAAAAGGCATGTATTACTCTTAGGGTGATAATAAAACTCCACATAAGACTTCTCTTAGCAGCTGGAGTGATATGAGCCGGTGGGGAGGAGTCTTGGTACTATTCTGTAACCCATCCTTGAATGCAAACAAAATAGAGGAACTTGATGCTATTCCTTCCAGAGCAATATAGTGCTCTTGCCAAAGAAGAATCCTTATTACCTACCTCCCTACAAGATTTGTCCAAAGCTAGGGAATTAAATCCTTTCGAGGACCACTGAACATTTCAGAAATTAGTTTAAATCTATCTGTATGCTCTTCACCTGAGGACCAGTCTCAGTTCCCACCATCCTTCTCTTTGAAGCCTTGACAAGCTTGCCAACACGCAATGATTACGATGCAGTGGTCTCATTTGGAACATTTCCTCAGGGTTTTCATCGGTTCTGTTGGTTACCTTTCTTTCCTTAGAGCAATTTCAATTTCCTTATGACTCAGCAAGCAGCATTGGATCAATACTGTATTTTTTCCTCTTTCAATTTTGGATTGGCCCTTCATCTCTCTCTCTCTTTTTTTTTTTCCTCCTAAGAGAAATTAAAAACCTTTCTCTAACAAAAGGCAAAACTTTGAAAACTCTGAACTGCATCTTTTTCCCAACAATCCTTGGTTGACGTGTCAGGTTGTGTCACAACACTTTAGGTAACTCCTGTCTCCTTGCATGAACCCGTCAACGAACAAGTGGGAATGATGGACTAAATGAACAACAAACATTAGGATGCAATGTGATTCTTGTTGGACAAGTTTCTTTGAGGTTTTACAACAAATGCTGCCAATGAATACAAATATGAAAACCTTCAGATCATGTTTGCAAACCAAATTGGATACAAGTAAGTTCAAGTATAAAATGATTTAAAGATGCCTAGCTCCAAAATCACTGCAGATGGTGACTGCAGCCATGAAATTAAAAGACACTTACTCCTTGGAAGAAAAGTTATGACCAACCTAGAGAGCATATTCAAAAGCAGAGACATTAGTTTGGCAACAAAGGTCCATCTAGTCAAGGCTATGGTTTTTCCTGTGGTCATGTATGGATGTGAGATTTGGACTGTGAAGAAGGCTGAGCACTGAAGAATTGATGCTTTTGAACTGTGGTGTTGGAGAAGACTCTTGAGAGTCCCTTGGACTGAAAGGAGATCCAACCAATCCATTCTGAAGGAGATCAGCCCTGGGATTTCTTTGGAAGAAATGATGCTAAAGCTGAAACGCCAGTACTTTGGCCACCTCATGTGAAGAGTTGACTCATTGGAAAAGACTTTGATGCTGGGAAGAATTAGGGGCAGGAGGGGAAGAGGATGACAGAGGATGAGATGGCTGGATGGCATCACTGACTCTATGGACGTGAGTCTGAGTGAACTCCGGGAGTTGGTGATGGACAGGGAGGCCTGGCGTGCTGTGATTCCTGGGTGGCAAAGAGTCGGACACGACTGAGCGACAGAACTGACTGACTGAATTGAGTGAAGTGAAAATCACTCAGTCATGTCCGATTCTTTGTGACCTCATGGACTATACAATCCATGGACTTCTCCAGGCCAGAATACTGGAGTGGGTAGCATTTCCCTTTTCCAGGGGATCTTCCCAACCCAGGGAGCAAACCCAGTCCTCCTGAACTGCAGGTGGATCCTTTACCAGCTGAGCCACAGGGGAAGCCCAAAGATGCCTAGAGTGTAGTCAAAATGCTGGAAACGCTTTTACTGTTGATTTCCTCTGGATATCTTTGGTGTGGTTGACAAGTGTTTAAATTTTCATTTGTTTCCTTACATGAATGTTAGAAGTTAGCTACTATTATAAAAACTTTAGAGATTTTTTTTTCAGTTGGGGAGGTATCTGCCAATATCTTCGTGTGCAACTGCTGCTACAGAGATCCTAAAAGCACAATGTACTTCCATCACTGCTCATATTCCCTCTGTTATAAGACCACTTCAATATGTGATCACTGACTTCAACATTTTTTAACCTTTTGAAATAGATTGCTCTTATTGATTAATAAAATATGGCACTATGGGACATGTGTTGTCTGGAATAGAATATATTTTCTATAAGACATGTACCTTCTAAAACACACCTATGTACACACACACACACACACACATATATATGTATATATGTTTCTTCTCATTCTAATTAGCAATAGAAATACCATCAAAGTCCCAAGATACATAGTATTGAAGTTTTATTTGCTTATAGCCCTAGGAATTTTATAGAGATTAGCTTCATGAGAACCTCTTATTAATTCCTCAGCTCAGTTCAATTGCTAAGTCGTATCTGACTCTTTGTCACCCCATGGACTGCAGCACGCCAGGCCTCCCTATCCATCACCAACTCCCAGAGTTTACTCAAACTCATGTCCATCAAGTCGGTGATGCCATCCAACTGTCTTATCCTTTGTCATCCCTTGCTCCTCCCACATTTAATCTTTCCCAGCATCAGGGTCTTTTCAAAGGAGTCAGTTCTTCACATCAGGTGGCCAAAATGTTGGAGTTTCAGCTTCAGCATCTGTCCTTCTAATGAATATTCAGGACTGATTTCCCTTAGGATGGACTGGTTGGACTCTTTGTTGTCCAAGGGACTCTTAATAGTCTTCTCCAACACCACAGTTCAAAAGCATGAATTCCTTGGTGCTCAGCTTTCTTTATAGTCCAACTCTCAGATCCATACATGACCACTGGAAAAACCATAGCCTTGACTAGACAGACCTTTGTTGGCAAAGTAATGTCTCTGCTTTTTAATAAGCTGTCTAGGTTGGTCATAACTTTTCTTCCAAGAAGAAAGCATCTTTTAATTTCATGGCCAGAGTCACAATCTGCAATGATTTTGGAGCCCCTCAAAATAAAGTCTGTCACTGTTTCCACTGTTTCTTCATCTATTTGCCATGAAGTGATGGGACCAAATACCATGATCTTAGTTTTCTGAATGTTGAGCTTTAAGCCAAACTTTTCACTCTGCTTTTTCACTTTCATCAAGAAGGTCTTTAGTTCTTTTTGACTTTCTGCCATAAGTGTGGTGTCATGTGCAATCTGAGGTTATGGATATTTCTCCTGGCAATCTTGTTTCCAGCTAGTGGCTTCATCCAGTCCAGCATTTTGCACTGTATCTGCATATAAGTTAAATAAGAAGGGTGACAATATACAGCCTTGGTGTATTCCTTTCACGATTTGGAACCAGTCTGTTGTTCCATGCCCAGTTCTAACTGTTGCTTCCTGACCTGCATACAGATTTCTCAGGAGGCAGGTCAGGGGGTCTGGCATTCCCCTCTCTTGAAGAATTTTCCACAGTTTATTGTGATCCACACAGTCAAATCTTTGGCATAGTCAATAAAGCAGAAGTAGATGCTTTTCTGGAAGTCTCTTGCTTTTTCAATGATCCAACAATGTTGGCAATTTGATCTCTGGTTCCTCTGCCTTTTCTAAAACCAGCTTGAACATCTGAAAGTTCATGTTTCACGTACTGTTGAAGCCTGGCCTGGAGAATTCTGAGCATCACTTTGCTAGCATGTGAGATGAGTGCAATTGTGTGGTGGGTTGAACATTCTTTGACATTGCCTTTTTTTGGGATCAGAATGAAATATGCTCTTTTCCAGTCCTGTGGCCACTGCTAAGTTTTCTAGATTTGCTGGCATATTGAGTGCAGCACTTTCACAGCATCATCTTTTAGGATTTGAAATAGCTCAGCATGGATTCTATCACCTCCACTAGCTTTGTTCATAGTGATGTTTCCTAAAGCCCACTTGACTTCACATTCCAGGATGTCTGGCTCTAGGTGAGTGATCACAGCATTACGATTATCTGGCTCATGAAGATCTTTTTTGTGTAGTTCTTCCATGTATTTTTGCCACCTCTTCTTAATATCTTCTGCTTCTGTTAAGGTCTTTAACATTTCTGTCCTTTATTGAGCCCTTCTTTGCATGAAATGTTCCTTTGGTATCTTTAATTTTCTTGAAGAGATCTCTAGGCTTTCCCATTCTATTGTTTTCCTCTACTTCTTTGCATTGATCCCTGAGGAAGGCTTTCTTATCTCTCCTTCTACTCTTTGGAACTCTGCATTCAAATATGTATAGCTTTCTTTTTCTCCTTTGCCTTTTGCTTCTCTTCTTTCCACAGCTATTTGCAAGGCCTCCTTAGACAACCATTTTGCCTTTTGCACTTCTTTTTCTTGGGATGGATGGTCTTGATCACTACCTCCTATACAAGGTCACGAACCTCCATCCATATTTCTTCAGGTACTCTCTATCAGACCTAATCCCTTGAATCTACTTGTCACTTTCACTGTACAATCATAAGTGATTTGATTTAGGTCATACCTGAATGGCCTAGTGGTTTTCCCTACTTTCTTCAAGTTAAGTCTGAATTGGGCAAGAAGGAGTTCATGATCTGAGCCACGGTATGCTCCAGGTCTTGTTTCTGCTGACTGTATAGTGCTTCCCCGTCTTTGGCTGCAAAGAATATAATCAATCTGATTTCAGTATTGACCATCTTGTGATGCCCATGCATAGAGTCTTCTCTTGTTTTGTTGGAAGAAGGTATTTACTATGACCAGTGCATTCTCTTGGCAAAACTCTGTTAACCTTTAACCCTGCTTCATTTTGTACTCCAAGACCAAATTTACCTTTTACTCCAGGTATCTATTGACTTCTTACTATTGCATTCCAGTCACCTATAATGAAAAGGACATCTTTTTTTGGGTGTTAGTTCTAGAAGGTCTTGTAGGTCTTCATAGAACCATTCAACTTCAGCTTCTTCAGCATTACTGGTTGGGGCATAGACTTGGATTACTGTGATATTGAATGGTTTGCCTCAGAAATGAGCAGAGATGATTCTGTCATTTTTGAGATTGCATCCAAGTATTGCATTTCAGACTCTTTTGTTGACTATGATGGCTACTCCATTTATTCTAAGGAATTCTTGCCCACAGTAGTAGATATAATGGCCATCTGAATTAAATTCATCCATTCCAGTCCATTTTAGTTCACAGATTCCTAGAATGTCACTGTTCACTCTTGCCATCACTTGTTTGACCACTTCCAATTTATCTTGATTCATGGATCTAACATTCCAGATTCCTATGCAATATTGCTCTTTATAGCATCAGACTTACTTCCATCACCAGTCACATCCACATCTGGGTGTTGTTTTTCCTTTGACTCTCTCTTTTCATTCTTTCTGGAGTTATTTCTCCACTGATCTTCAATATGCTATTGGGCACCTACTGACCTGGAGAGTTCATCTTTCAGTGTTGTATCTTTTTGCTTTCTCATGGTGTTCATGGGGTTCTCAAGGCAAGAATACTGAAGTGGTCCACTGGAGAAGGGAATGACAAACTACTTCAGTATTCTTGCCTTGAGAACCCCATGAACAGCTTTAAATCTTACTGCCAAGTTAACAGGAACAAAAACTCTATCCTACTGAATCAGTTTCAGGTGTGGGGATATTTCATGGTGTATGCAGATATTCCGTTTTACATTGAGCTAATGTGAGTATCAGCTTCCCTGGTGGCTCAGAGGGTAACACGTCTGCCTGCAGTGCTGTAGACCAGGGTTCAATCCATGGGTTGGGAAGATCCCCTGGAGAAGGAAATGGCAACCCACTCCAGTACTCTTGCCTGGAAAATCCCATGTACGGAGAATCCTGGGAGGCTACAGTCCATGGGGTTGCAAAGAGTCAGACATGACTGAGTAACTTCACTTCAATGTGAGTATCACAATCTAAGCCAGGGAAAAGCCATCTGATGGAATTAGGTATTTTTTTCAGCTGAACTCAGTCAACCTACAGTAAGTTTTAAGAAGCAGACTCTCACCTAAAAAATCTCAGAACAAAGCTAAATTTTTTTCTGATATCATTATATATTGTTTGATTGATTAATTTAATAGCTCAAGGAGGAATCAGATTTAAGATCCGGTCTGTAGTCCTACATGAATCTGAATGACATTTATTAAAATTTCAGTATCTTCTATTTATAAACATACCATGGTCAGTTTTCAAAAAATGTTTTCTGGTGGGAACAGAATATGAAGAAATATCTCTCGTTTATATAGCACCTTTCAATCAGAATGTTCTTTGTACACTGTACATGGTTAATTTTTCCTCTCAAATACATGCATTACACTCCCACGGATCTATCAGCAATTTCAAAGGGCTATTTTAAGATTATGTTAGAGAAAGTCTTTAGCAGAATAAAAAAACTTGCTATAGCCCTCACTCAACTTAAGAAAGTTCAAGGTATTTTTATATTGTCTTGTTCTATGCCGAAATATCATTAGGAACATAATAAAAAAATATCCAGTGAATTTGCAATAGGCATTATGTAGTAGGGAGCTCAGTCACTTAAATAAAAAGAAGCATAAAAAATTAAACTGAGTCAGACCCAGATGAAAGAGAATGAAGTAGATCTTTGATCTTTTTTGTTTTCTTTGCCCCCACAAAATCATCCTTTGTCTCATCCTACTCCCAAGTATCTCAATTTTCATTATAGTTTCCCTGGCCACCCTATCAAAATTGCTTTCAGGAAAAGATAGGGAATTTACTTAATCCTACATATGTGCAATTATTTACAGTTTTATTTTACCCCTCTGGGTTTTTGTATTTTTAACAGTAATAAAACTTTAAGGTTACAAAGGCACATTTAGCTAGCAAGTTGAAGAGACTGAGCCTTCTCTTTGCCTTTCCAATTGTATAACAGGATAGCCCCCAGTTTCATGTATTATTTGTTATATTAGGCTTTTCCTAACCTTATAAATGCAGACTAGCAAAGCTCTGAAATGTCACAGGGTATGGTTTGGCTTTTCCTGAGACTGATTTGAAGAATGAATGGGAGATGAAAAAGGCTAGATGATTGATTTTTTAAAAAAAGATTCAGATCTTTGAGGGGAACTTTAAAAAAAAAATGTCTTCCAACTAACTGCTGCTGCTACTGCTAAGTCACTTCAGTCGTGTCCGACTCTATGTGACCCCATAGACGGCAGCCCACCAGGCTCCCTCGTCCCTGGGATTCTTCAGGCAAGAACACTGGAGTGGGTAAGATATGCTTAAAAACATGGTTATTATGTGTGATATAAGTAAATTTTGCTATTAAAATCAAAATACAATATAACGAAAGGCAAAATGAATTTATTTAACCTAGGAAATATAATTGAAGTTTTTATTATATGATTATAAGATAATCTGAGAGAAAGCTACAAACTGAAATAATACCCAAGGACAACAAAATATTCTATCAGATAACAACCTATAAATTAATAACAGTAATGATAAAGGCAGTACTATTTTAAGTGTGCACATTATTTGGCATTTTACAGATAAATTTACATTTGCTTTCTTGTAAAATCCCTTTTTTTTAAACTAAATTTTTATTTTTACTTTATTTTACTTTACAATACTGTATTGGTTTTGCCATACATTGACATGGATCCACCACGGGTATACATGCGTTCCCAGATATGAACCCCCCTCCCATCTCCCTCCCCATAACATCTCTCTGGGTCATCCCCGTGCACCAGCCCCAAGCATCCTGTATCCTGCATTGGACATAGACTGGTGATTCGTTTCTTACATGATAGTATACATGTTTCAATAAAATCCCTTTAGAAGTGAATGATTGTCTAATCTATTTGGGACAGAAAGTGGGAGATTTTCAATGTAAATGAAAAAAGAAAAAGAGATTTAGGGAGACAGAAGATAATTACCCAAACTGGAATATTGCCAGGGTGCATAGATTAACAGTTCCATCCTGGGAGAAGTATCCTGGGATCTTTAAAGCTCACCAGTAGCTAGTATCCTTTTTTATTTCTTACCAGAATGACATATGACATTGTATTTTACTGAAGTCCTCCAGTGTTCGCTGTTTGCTCAGCATTTTTGCATACCAATGCCTTTTACTGCCTTCTCCAGGAAGAATACATAGTTTACATTTGGATCAGCAAAGCTGCTGAGTAGCCTGATAAGCTCTTTTCAAAGGGGTTGTGTGCTGTATCTTACAATAAGAGATATTGTAACCCTCTCTGGCATCTCTCACCAATTTCTGCAGGACAGTACATTGTTGAATACGATTGCATGAGTATAGTCAGAACACTTTAAGCTCCATCCCTAATATTTCCTGAAAGAAAAACTGAAATTTTTAGGGTAAAATATTTTCTTTGGGGAAAAAAATAATATTAGGAATGATTAGATAGCAAGTACAGGTATACAGTAGTGAGTGAACTTTGTCCAGTATCTTTGTTTCTAGTGCTAAATAGAATACTGGTCAACTCCTTTTCAGTCTTTTTAGATCTTTTGTTTTTCTCCATTTGTGCACACGTCAGACTTCGTGGAAATGTTGTTACTCAGCTGATCCCTAATAATACACAACCTAGTCATCTTAACTTTGTACTAATCTCTGTTCTCTGAATGAATCCAGGGACGCAGCTCCTGATCATGTGTCCAGAGTTCTACACCTTACAGACTACACAATTAGGTTACAGCACAGTCCAATGTAGATTGTAAAATCTTTGAAAAAAAAAATCAACACAACATCAGCTTGGTTACTCATATTTTAAAATGGCATATTCTATACAGGGCTTCCCAGGTGGCTCAGTGGGTAAAGAATCTGCCTGCAATGCAGGAGATGCCAGGGATATGGGTTCAATTCCTGGGTCAGGAAGATCCTCTGGAGGAGGGCATGGCAATCCACTTAGGTATTCTTGCCTGGAGAACCCCATGGACAGAGGATCCCAGCGGGCTACAGTCCATAGGTTGCAAAGAGTCAGACATGACTGAAGCGACTGAGCACATTCTATGCTGGAGAGAACGAAGATTGTTTCGACAATGTAGAGTAGCAAATGTAGAAAAAGAGTGAACTTCCACTTAAGCGTTTAAAAAGCTCTTCTGTCAAATTTGCCTTAAGAGTTAAAATTATTGCATGTGATGCACAGTAATAAAATATTAGCAAGAAAGAGATATCTAGTCCAATATCTTAATAGTATAGATGATGAAACTGAGCATTAGTGGAGTTGAGGATTTGACTAACCTTATATAGTGGTTTATAGAGCATATTACTTTGCCAGCAAAGGTCTGTCTAGTCAAAGCTATGGTTTCTCCGATAATCATGTACAGTTGTGAGAGTTGGACCATAAAGAAAGCTGAGTGCTGAAGAACTGATGCTTTTGAACTGTGGTGTTGGAGAAGACTCTTGAAAGACCCTTGGACTTCAAGGAGATCCAACCAGTCCATCCTAAGAGAAATCAGTCCTGAATATTCATTGGAAGGACTGGTGCTGAAGCTGAAACTCCAATTCTTTGGCCACCTGATGTGAAGAACTGACTCATTTGAAAAGACCCTGATTCTGGGAAAGATTGAAGGTGGGAGGAGAAGGGGACAACAGAGGATGAGATGGTTGGATGGCATCACCGACTCGATGGATGTGAGTTTGAGTAAGCCCTGGGATTTGGTGATCGATAGGAAAACCTGGTGTGCTGTCATTGTGACACAACAGACACAACTGAAGCAACTTAGCACACATGCATATGACACGATTCAGGGAAAGAAAGATTCTGCCTACAATGATCGCCTGTGCTCCCACTGCGTGTGTGCATTCTTGCTAAGTCACTCCAGTTATGCCCTATTCTTTGCAACACTATGGACTCTAGCCCGTCAGTCTCCTCCTCCCATGGGATTCTCCAGGCGAGAATGCTGGAGTGGGTTGCCATGCCCTCTCCAGGGGATCTTCCAGATTCTGGGATTGAGACTGTACCTCTTATGTTTCTTGCATTGGCAGGCAGGGTTTTTACCTTCAGTGCCACTTGGGAAACCCATACTCTCACCATACACTGTCTCAAAAAGTATTACTGCATTTGGAAAAATAGTTTCCACTGAGGATGTGATCAAAGGTCTGATGTGTCATGGGAGGCAAAATTACTCTCTCCATGTAAACACATCCAACTTTTCAAATTATGAATGATAATTTGATGGCAGTGCTTAATTAAGAAATGGATATTTCTAGAAAACATAGAGAAACAGGCAAAGGCCAGAGTCTATATATTTCTTAGCATTTGCTTGTCATCAAAATTTGGCTTTCTTATTACCTTATACTCCTACTATCTGCATGACAATATGGATGGAAATACATTGTAATTACTTGATTGACTCATTCATTCACTAATAATTACTCATTTTTAAACAATATATTCCAACAAAAAGTGTCAGATTTGGCTAAATGTGAGACTACAAAGATGGCTTCCTGGTAATTTAGAGGCATCATGTGTGCATCATTAAAAATAAATGAACTATGAACTTATGTTTATTTTAGCCTGTATGCTACCTGGGTCATGCAGAAGCTTCTAGTTTCCAACATTGTGTAGCAGAATATATAGACAGAAAAAAATTCCACAAGTAAAATGCCACTTCAGTAATGAAACAAGGATATTGGCAAACAATCTATAAATGAGAAATAGAAATAATTATAATAGATGAATAGATGTAAATTATTATAACAGATAAATGACAAATCTATAAACAGAATATTTAACCTTCATCATATAACTATAAATGAGACCTGAGGCTGTCACCTATAAAATAATTAAATAATAAGAAATATGGTCTTCTCTGGCGGTAGAGAATCTGCCTGCAATGCAGGAGACCAGGGTTCAGTCCCTGGGTTAGGAAGATACTCTGGAGAAGAGAATGGCTACCCACTGTAGTATACTTGTTTGTAGAATTCCATGGACAGAGGAGCCTGGTGGGCTACAGTCCATGGGTCATACCTACTGTTAACATTACTAGTCATTAATCTTGTAAAAAAATAATCTGGCAGTAGTATCAAGAGGTTAAATATGTCCTACTTGTAGGAATATATTCTACAGGAATATAGAAGTCATCAGAAACAGAGATTAAGATTACATTACAAAATCAACCACTGAATAGCTATCTAAAATATAATAACATTAAAATGACATCAATGGTCAATAACGAAAAAGAATTTCTCAGGAGACATTGGCCTATTTATATGATAGAATATTAGATAGCTATTCAAAATATTGTTCTCAATATTTAATCGCTATCAAATATACTCAGAATTTATGTATTAAGTCTGGCCATTTATTTGTCCAGCCATTCATTTATGTAATATTTATTACTATTTTGATATACACCTATTTTGGGAGTACAATTGTGTACAAGGCATTATTCTTGCCCTCATGAGGATTATTACCTAGCTATAGAGTTAAACAATGAATCAAACAATTTAAACATGATATTGTGTGTGTATGTATCGAGATAAAAGAAAAAGGTACTAAAAGAAAGAATAAAAATTTGGTGAGCAAAATTTGCTGAATCAAAGTCAACTTTGACTTGTCAGGACTTCCCCAAGGGTTGTCTAGGATGAAACAAGAAGGATAAGCAGAATTTCAGCAGACAAAGAATGTTTTTAAGAATGTTCCATACAGAAAAAAAATTATTTACCAATGTCCAAAGAAATAAACATTTTCTCTACAGCATGATTTGAGTTTTCTGTAAAGTACTCCAGCATACTAACAATGATTCTCTGTGGGAGGTAGATTTTTGGCTTGTATTTATAACTTTTTCTAGATTTTAATTTTTTAAATTAAATTTTGTTTATAATAAGCATGATTTGCTATTAAATTAGGAAAAATTAACCATGTAAATTTGCAAGAGATTCAAGTGATTAGAGGGGATTGACCTTCAAAGGAAGTAATCAATACTTAAATTTATTCTTTACACTGTTTATGAGTTCACTTGTGTTTAAATACATTAGTATCAGGACTAAGATATCAATCTATCAACTTGTTTTCCATGCTTCACCTATTAATATATGTGACTTCAAGCAGCATACCTGATAATTAAAAATAAGGTCACATAGTAAAATGCCACCCAGTAGTACATGTTTGTCTCACACATGCCAGCTTTGTGTCTTACACAAAGCTATCATAGAATTTAAAGATGGGATAAAGTGTTAGACTAATTATCAGACTGAATGTCAGAGGAAAAATCAATAATCGCTTAGAGAAACTAGCTATTTTTTTTTCAGAGCTGGTTTTACAACTACACTGCATAAACATAGGTGACTGACTAGATGATGGGAAAGGTACCAGTGTCTAGGAGTATCTAGGTCTGAAAATACTAAACAAATTATCTAATTTTCTGCTATGATGCAAATGGGTTTCCTTATGCCTTGAAAACTTTTGTTACTTGAATTTTTTCCTTCTTGTGGCTCAGCTGGTAAAGAATCCACTTGTAATGTGGGAGACCAGGGTTTGATCCCTGGGTTGGGAAGATCCTTGGGGGAAGGGAATGGCTACCCACACCAGTATTCTGGCCTAGGGAACTCCATGGACTACAGTCCTTGGGGTTGCAGAGTCACACAACTGAGCGACTTTCACTACACTATGAAATAGAAGAGACATAAATTATTTCTAGTGGCAACATCAGCAACATAATCTTCAAAAACAGATTTTTGAGCATCTTGTCTGTCATAAATGTTTATGTATTATGCTAGTATTAGATAGGTAAAAGATATTATACATGCCTTCAGGAAGTTTCACTCACTTAGAAGTGCATATTAAAGGGACAAGATACTATCAGTAGAATATTTTAAGTGCTGTGTAAGTGAACAGTAAGTTCTCAGAGAGGGCAAACGAAACCAAGACCGTACATGGACCCTGGAGATCAGAGGTGGCTTCCTGGAGGTGACACTGAGCACTTCAATAAGGGGATCTATAAGCAAGTAGAGTGACATTCAGAGAACAATTTGTTGTGTGCAAAGACATTCTGGAAGGTAATTGTAATTTACTTCTATTAATAATTGCATGTTTATTACTTTTATTGGTTCACAATTATGTAACTGTTTTAAGATAATTTTAATGGAGTTTTGTGAGTCTGTTTTTAACCTACTCCAAAGTAGAGGAAAAACTTAAACGTTTGTATATTGTAGCTACTTTCTCTTGACTGTAGACAATATTTATCTCCTTTAAACATTGGATCAATACCTTGCTATTTTGCTCAAAAGTAAATTGTATTAGTTATCTAGTGTTGCTTAACAGATTATCTCAAAATTAGCAGCTTAAGGCAAACATTTTCTGCCTCCCCATTTCTGTTGGTCATAAATAGCTTGGTTGGGTCCTCTGCTTCAGAGTTTCTAACAAGGCTTCAATCAAGGTGTTGAGGATTGATCTGTAGATTTGACTGGGGAAGAATCTTCTTGAGAGCTTATTTACATAGCTACTGAATGGGTTAAATCCTTGTACATTGTGTGAATATAGACCGAATTCCTTGCTAGATGTCAGAGGTAGCACTCATTTCCTTACAACCCAGATCTCTTCATAGTACAGCTCATGAAACAGGAGCAGGCTTTTAGCTACCAAAGCAATAGTTACAACCAAGTGTAACAGCCCATCAACTGCTGTATTCTACTAGTTAGAAGAAAGTCACACTTCTTTTCAGTAGGTGGAAATAATACCAGGGGGCAGAGATAATTATGGCAGAAACAGAAAATTATTAATTCAATACATTCAGTTCTTTGAGATATCCTTAAATAGATGATGTGGTAAAACTATGTAGATTGCTAAACTACTCACTAACAGTAGACTATAGTATAAATTTTAGATGCTCTCAGTTCAGTTCAGTCACTCAGTCATGTCCGACTCTGCAGCCCCATGGACTGCAGCACGCCAGGCTTCACTGTCCATCACCAGCTCCCAGAGTTTACACAAACACATGTCCATTGAGTCAGTGATGCCATCTCATTCTTTGCTGTCCCCTGTTCCTCCTGCCTTCAATCTTTCCCAGCATCAAGGTATTTTCAAATGAGTCAGCACTTTGCATCAGGTGGCCAAAGTATTGGAATTACAGCTTCAACACCAGTCCTTCCAATTCAGGACTAATTTCCTCTAGGATGGACTGGTTGGATCTCCTTGAAGTCCAAAGGACTCTCAAGAGTCTTCTCCAACACCACAGTTCAAAAGCATCAATTCTTCAGCGCTCAGCTTTCTTTATAGATCTACTCTCACATCCATACATGACTACTGGAAAAACCATAGCTCTTATGAGATAGACCTTTGTTGGCAAAGTAATGTTTGTGCTTTTTAATATGCTAAGTTGGTCATAACTTTCCTTCCAAAGAGTAAGCATCTTTTAATTTCATGGCTGCAGTCACCATCTGCAGTGATTTTGGAGCCCCCCAAAAGTCTGTCACTGTTTCCAGTGTTTCCCCATCTATTTGCCGTGAAGTGATGGGATCAGATGCCATGATCTTAGTTTTCTGAACATCGAGTTTTAAGCCAACTTTTTCACTTTCCTCTTTCACTTTTATCAAAAGGCTTTTTAGTTCTTCTTCACTTTCTGCCATAAGGGCTGTGTCATCTGTGTATCAGGTTATTGGTATTTCTCCTGGAAACCTTGATTCCAGCTTGTACTCCATGCAGTCCAGCGTTTCTCATGATGTACTCTGCATATAAGTTAAATAAGAAGGGTGATAATATACAGCCTTGACATACTCCTTTCCTGATTTGGAATCAATCTGTTGCTCCGTGTCCAGTTCCAACTGTTGCTTCCTGACCTGCATAAAGATTTCTCAGGAGGCAGGTCAGGGGACTGGTATTCCCATCTCTTGAAGAATTTTCCACAGTGTGTTGTGATTCACACAGTCAGTGGCTTCGGAATAGTTAATAAAGCAGAAGTAGGTGTTTTTCTGGAACTCTCTTGCTTTTTCCATGATCCAACAATGTTGGCAAATTGATCTCGGGTTCCTCTGCCTTTTCTAAATCTAGCTTGAACATCTGGAAGTTCACAATTCACATACTGTTGAAACCTGGCTTGGAGAATTTTGAGCATCACTTTGCTAGTGTGTGAAATGAGTGCTATTGTGCGATAGTTTGAGCATTCTTTGGCATTGCCTTTCTTAGGGACTGGAATTAAAACTGACCTTTTCCATTCCTGTGGCCACTGCTGAGTTTTCCAAATTTTCTGGCATATGAGTGCAGCACTTTCAGAGCATCATCTTTTAGGATTTGAAGTAGCTCAACTGGAATTCCATCACCTCCACTAGCTTTGTTTATAGTGATGCTTCCTAAGGCCCACTTAACTTCTCATTCCAGGATGTCTGGCTCTAGGTGAGTGATCACACCATCATGGTTATCTGGGTCATAAAGATCTTTTCTGTATAGCTCTTTTGTAAATCTTTAATTCCATTTTCTGTTGATGGGGAAGGTTTGTGTTCCTTCCCTCTTGTTTGACCTGAGACCAAACTAGGGTGGAGGTAATGAAGATAATTTCAACCTCCTTCAAAAGTTTCCATGCATGCACTACCCTATTCAGTGCCCCTGAACCTGCAGCAGGCCACCATCAACCCACACCTCCACTGGAGACTTCTGGACACTCACAAAAAAGTCTGGGTCAGTCTCTTGTGGCATCAATGCTCCTTTCTCCTGGGTCCTGGCATGCACAATTTTCTGTTTGTGCCCTCCAAGAGTCTGTTTCCCCAGTCCTGTGTAAGTTCTGGTGGCTCTGTGATGGAGTTAATGGTGACCTCTTCCAAGAGGGCTTATGCTATACTCAGGTCTGCTTACCCAGAGCCCCTACCCCTGTGGCAGGCCACTGCTGACCTTATCTTTGCAGGAGACACTCAAACACAGTTCTGGCTCAGTCTCTGTGGGGTCTCTGGGTCCTGGTGAATACAAGGTTTGTCTGAGCCCTTTGAGCGTCTCTGGAAGGTAAGGAGTTTGATTCTAAATGCGATTTTGCCCCTCTTTGCCCCCTCTTGCTGGGGCTTCTCCCTTGCCCTTGAATGTGGGGTATCTTTTTTTGGTGGGATCCGACATTTTCCAGCAGACGGTTGTTCAGCAGCAAGTTGTAGTTCTGGAGTTCTCACAGGAGAAGATGAGCACATGTCCTTCTACTCTGCCATCTTGAGTGGATTTTGTCATAGTGTGTGGTTGGAAATGTATATTTCTTTAGAGTAGTGCTAACATGGGAAAACATTTTGAGTAAGAGAGTTTACTAACTTAGAATACTGTTTAGAGTTAAAAGAAAAAAAGCAAACAAACAAAATCCCCACCTTTTAACTTGTTGCCATCTTCACCATAATTAAATTTAATGAGCTTTTCTCTAGTAGTCCCCATGGAATCTACTCTCTATCAAGTCTAATTGGTGTTTTCCCTAGAGATAAGAATTATATATATATATACACACAGTGAAAAACATAGTATATGTAAAGACTTCAGAAAAAAAGGGAGGTATTCTTCTGAGAAATGAGTATGATTTGGATTGATTTTTGACATACCTACACCTTATTTTAAAAAGTTGTTCATTTAAAATGTCTCAACTCAAAAAACACTTGTAAAAGCTAATGAAGTACTTGATGTTAGTGCTGGGCTTCTAACTACCAGAGACATAAAACTATCTGAAAACAGTGCATCATTGCATTAAGATTAAAAGTTGTTAGATAGTTTTTGCTAGTTTAAAGGCCTGGGTAATGCACTGAAATGGATTATTATTTTTTTAACTGAAAGATGGTTAGATAGCATCACCAACTCAATAAACATGAATCTGAGCAAACTCCCAAAGACAGTGAGGAAGAGGGAAACCTAGCGTGCTACAGTCCATGGGGTTGCAAAGAGTCCAACGTGACTTAGCAACTGAACAACAAAATTGGATGACCCAGAGGGATGAGATGGGGAGGGAGGTGGGAGGGGGGTTCAGGATGGGGAACACATGCACACCCATGGCGGATTCATGTCAATGTATGGCAAAACCAATACAATATTGTAATTAACCTCCAATTAAAATAAATACATTTATATTTGAAAAACTATTAGGCATAACAGTAAGGAAAAATTTATAATTTCCATTATCCTTGTGCTGTGTGTGTGCTTAGTTGCTCAGTTGTTTTTGAGTCTTGTGACCCCATAGACTGTAACCTGCCAGGCTCCTGTGTCCATGAGATTTTCTAGGCAAGAATACTGGAGTGGGTGGCCATTTCCTTCTCCAGGGGATCTTCCCAAACCAGGAATCCATTATCCTTAGACACACATATTTTTAAAAGCACGAAAGATAATATAATTAGTATCTATATGTGTGTGTACTTGCTAAGTCTCTTTAGTTGTGTCCAGCTCTTTGCAACCCTATGAGCTGTATCCCTTCAGGCTCCTCTGTCCATGGCATTCTCCAGGCAAGAATAGTGGAGTGGACTGCCATGCCCTCCACAAGGGGATCTACTTTTTTACCACTAGCACCACCTGGGTTCAAAAGTAACATATAATGCCTATGATTTTCATATTTGCCTCAGAACATTTTTGTTAACAAATTCTTATACACAAAATTGAACATCATTTTATGCTCTTTCCTGTTCTTTATTCCTGCCGTTCTACCTCCCTCCTTCAAGAGACAACTACGTGTGCAAAACCAATACAATACTGTAATGTAAAAAAAAAAAATAATAAAAAGAGACAACTAATATATCATGAAAATTTGATATATCCAGTCCATTTTTGTATATTAATTCTTATTGTGACTATAAAAATAGTATATGGATTTTTATTTATCTACTTTATACATTAACTCTGGCTGAATTATTTTTTATTATACACATAGATCAGATCATTATGTTGTATAATTGAAATCAGTATTAGTATGATATGTCAGTATATCTCAATAATAATTTTAATCTAAAAATAAAACAGTAATGGACATAAGTTTATATGACATGCATTAGGAAGGAGATGATGGTGTAATGAGGACTATGTCAATAGATTGGTTAAAATAAAGGCTTCTCATCTCTAGTTTTCCAAATTTAAACAGCCTTTATAGTTTGTACTGGAGTGGATTGCCATTTCCTTCTCCAGGGGATCTCCCCAACCCAGGGACTGAACCTGGGTCTCCCACATTGTAGACAGACACTGTACCATCGGAGCCACCAGGGAAGTCCCAAAGAAGCTACAGGCATACTTTATTTTATTGCAGTTCACTTTATTTCACTTTGCAGAGGTTGTGAGGTTGTACTCAACCTCTATTAGTTTATAAGCTGGAAAATAATTCAGCCAGAGTTAATGTATAAAGTAGATAAATAATCCGTTGTGTACACAACCACACAATCTTTTATAAATTAAAGATTTGTGGTAACTCTGTGTCAGTTTATTGGCACCAATTTCCAACAACATTTGCTTATTTTGTTCTTGTCACATTTTTGTGATTCTTGTAATATTTCAAATTTGTTATGATTATTTTATTTGTTATGGTCATCTGTGATCAGTGATCTTAGATGGTTCTATTGCAATTGTTTGGGTGTACCACAAATCACACTCATATAAGACAGCAAAAAATCAATAACTGTGTTCTGATTGCTCCACTGACCAGCCATTCTCTCTCACTCTCCTTGGGTCTTTCTATTCCCTGAGATTAAAAAAAAAAAAATCTTGAAAATACACCAACTAATAACCCCACAATGGCCTCTTAGTGTTCAAGTGAAAGGAAAGTTTTTTGTCTCTCTCTTTAAATCAGAAGTTAGAGGTGATTAAGCTTAAGTGACTAAGGCATGTTGAAAGCCAAGATAGGTCAAAAGCTAGGCCTCTTGAGCCAGTTAGCCAAGCTGTGAATGTAAAGGAAAAGTTCTTAAAGAGACTTAGAAGTGCTACTCTAGTGAACATATGAATGATAAGAAAGGAAAGCAGCCTTATTGCTGATATGGAGAAAATTTTAGGAGTTGGGGTAGGAGACTAAACTAGCCACAAAATTCCGTTAAGCCAAAATGTAATCCAGAGCAAGTTTCCACTCTTTTCAATTCTATGGAAGCTGAGAGAGACAAACAAGCTGCAGAAGAAAAATCTGAAGCTAACAGAGGTAGATTCATGAGGTTTAAGGAAGGGAGCTGTTTCCATAACACAAAATTGAAAGGTGAAGAGGCAAGTGCTAATGTAGGAGTTGCAGCATGTTATCCATCCAAAAACCCTTGCTAAGATAATTAATGAAGGTAGCTAAGATAAACAACAGATTTCCCTGTTGGCAAATGAGACTTCTATTGGAAGAAGAGGACTTCCATAGCTAGAGGGAAGTCAATGTCTGACTTCAAATCTTCAAAGAAGGGCTGAGTCTCTTGTTAGGGGGCTAAGGCTGCTGGTGGTTTTGAATTGAAGCCAATTACTCATTTACCATTCTGAAAATCCTAGGGCCCTTTAGAATTCTGCCAAAGCTACTCTAGCCATGCTGTAAAAGCCTGCATTGTAGCACAGTTGTTTACAACATGGCTTACTGAATATTTTAAGCCCACTGTCAAGACCTACTGCTCAAAAAAATTTTTTTTTTCTTTCAAGATGCTATATTTTATTGACAATGCACTTGATTATTTTAGAGTTCTGATGGAGATGAGCAATGACATCAAGTTTCTTCCATGCCTGCTAACACAATATCCATTCTGCAGCTCATGGATCAAGGAGTAATTTTGACTTTCTTCTTTTCACAGCTATTTGTAAGGCATCCCCAGACAGCCATTTTGCTTTATTTCACTTCTTTTCCATGAGGATGGTCTTAATCCCTGTCTCCTGTACAATGTCATGAACCTCCATCCATAGTTCATCAGGCACTTTGTCTATCAGATCTAGTCCCTTAAATCTATTTCTCACTTCCACTGTATAATCATAAGGGATTTGATTTTGGTCATACCTGAAAGGTCTAGTGGTTTTCCCTACTTCCTTCAATTTAAGTCTGAATTTGGCAATAAGGAGCTCATGATCTGAGCCACAGTCAGCTCCTGGTCTTGTTTTTGCTGACAGTATAGAGCTTATCCATCTTTGGCTATAAAGAATAATCAATCTGATTTTGGTGTTGACCATCTGGTGATGTCCATGTGTAGAGTCTTCTCTTGTGTTGTTGGAAGAGGGTGTTTGCTATGACCAGTGCATTCTCTGGTCAGTGCATTCTCTGGTCAGTGCATTCTCTTTGGCAAAACTCTGTTAACCTTTACCCTGCTTCATTTTGTACTTCAAGGCCAAATTTGCCTGTTACTCCATGTGTTTGTTGACTTCCTACTTTTGCATTCCAGTCTCCTATAATGAAAAGGACATCTTTTTTGGGTCTTATTTCTAAAAGGTCTTGTAGGTCTTCATAGAACCATTCAAATTCAGCTTCTTCAGTGTTATGGTTGGGACATAGACTTGGATTACTGTGATATTGAATGGTTTGCCTTGGAAATGAACAGAGATCATTCTGTCATTTTTGAGATTGCATCCAAGTACTGCATTTCAGACTCTTTTGTTGACCATGTTGGCTACTCCATTTCTTCTAAGGGATTCCTGCATGATAACTGACCATAGTGTAAGTGTAACTTTTATTAATATATGCATTGAGAAATAAAAAAGTTACTCTGACTTGCTTTATTGAAGTATTTGTTTTATTACCATTGTCCAGATGTTAATCTGCAATATCTTCAAGGTATGTTTATATTTTAAACTTAAATGATTTTATAATTTTTGGAATTTTCATCTAGAATATATCAGAGGCTTTGAAAAGTAGAGAAGGTCTTACAACTTTTCAGCTCAGTTCAGTCGCTCAGTCGTGTCCGACTCTTTGCGACCCCATGAACTGCAGCATGCCAGGCCTCCCTGACCATCAAAACCCCCCAGAGTCCACCCAAACCCATGTCCATTGAGTCCATGATGCCATCCAATCATCTCATCCTCTGTCGTCCCCTTCTCCTCCTGCTCTCAATCTTTCCCAGCATCGGTCTTTTCAAATGAGTCAGCTCTTCGCATCAGGTGGCCAAAGTATTGGAGTTGCAGCTTCAACATCAGTCCTTCCAGTGAACATCCAGGACTGATCTCCTTTAGGTTGGACTGGTTGGATCTCCTTGCAGTCCAAAGGACTCTCAGGAGTCTTCTCCAACACCACAGTTCAAAAGCATCAATTCTTCGGCACTCAGCTTTCTTCCCAGTCCAACTCTCACATACATACATGACCACTGGAAAAACCATAGCCTTTACTAGACGGACCTTTGTTGACAAAGTAATATCTCTCCTTTTTAATATGCTGTCTAGGATGATCCTGGTGGCTCAGATGGTAAAGCGTCTGTCTACAATGTGGGAGACCCAGGTTCGATCCCTGGGTTGAGAAGATCCCCTGGAGAAGGAAATGGCAACCCACTCTAGTACTATTGCCTGGAAAATCCCATGGACAGAGGAGACTGGTAGGATACAGTCCATGGGGTCACAAAGAGTTGGACACGACTGAGCGACTTCACTTTCAGGATGGTCATAACTTTCCTTCCAAGAAGTGTCTTTTAATTTCATGGCTGCAATCAACATCTGTAGTTATTTTGGGGCCCAGAAAAATAAAGTCTGACACTGTTTCCCCATTTATTTCCCATGAAGTGATGGGACTGGATTGCATGATCTTAGTTTTCTGAATGTTGAGCTTTAAGCCAACTTTTTCACTCTCCTCTTTCACTCTCATCAAGAGGCTCTTTAGTTCTTCTCCACTTTCTGCCATAAGGGTGGTATCATCTGCATATATGAAGTTATTGATATTTCTCCTGGCAATCTTGATTCCAGCTTGTGCTTCTTCCAGCCCAGCATTTCTCATGATGTACTCTGCATATAAGGTAAATAAGCGGGGTGACAGTATACAGCCTTGATGTATGCCTTTTCCTATTTGGAACCAGTCTGTTGTTTCCTGTCCATTTCTAACTATTGCTTCCTGACCTGCATACAGGTTTCTCAAGAGGCAGGTCAGGTGGTCTGGTATTCCTATCTCTCAGAATTTTCCACAGTTTATTGTGATCCACACAGTCAAAGGCTTTGGCATAGTCAATAAAGCAGAAATAGATATTTTCCTGGAACTCTCTTCCTTTTCCATGATCCAGCGGATATTGGCAATTTGATCTCTGGTTCCTCTGCCTTTTCTAAATCCAGCTTGAACATCTGGAAGTTCACGGTTCATGTAATGCTGAACCCTGGCTTGGAGAATTTTAGCTTTTAGCATTTAACATTTTTTTAAAAAGTACAGGTAAATTTTATTTTGAGTAGATTCTGTCTACCCTGATTCTTTGCAAAGTTTTTGATTAATTCATTTATTTCCATCCATTTAAGTTAGTAGTCCCAAAAAAGTTGATTAAAAAATATTTTATTAGTTAAAATATCCATAATTTTGTGCAATTTCAATAAGGAAGAGTTTATACATTTTAAAGCATTTATTCCTTTCATTTTTAAGGGTTTTTTTTTGCTTGAATGTGTAAGTTTTCTGAAATTAATGACTATTCTACTTTTATGAATGATTGTTAATAAACTAAATGAGAAGCACTTTATAAATGCATATTATTTAGTATTCTTAGTGTGTCTGTGCTCAGGTGCTAAGTCATGTCCAACTCTTTGTGACCCTATGAACTGTAGCCAGTCAGGCTCCTCTCCATGGACTTTTCCAAGCAAGAATGCCAAATTCATTTTTCCCATGACTACAACTAATATAACAACAATTCCACAGCCTGTTAATAAGTGAATTGAGAACTTAATTGGGATTTGATTTTTCATAAATGTCTATGAAGCCAGAGGAACATTTTAACCATCCTTAAAAGCATCAGTTTGAAACCAAAATTCAGTAAAGCCTAACTAGCAATCAAGTGTGAGAGCACAAATGAACATTTTCCAAAGTTTAACATTTCAGATAGTTTACTATTCATATGTATGTAAGAGTTGGACCATAAAGAAGACAGAGAAGTGAAGAACTGATGGCTTCAAATTGTGGTGCTGGAGAAAACTCTCGACAGTCCCTTGGACAATGAGGAGATCAAACCAGTCAATCCCAAAGTAAATCAACCCTGAATATTCATTGGAAGGACTGATGCTGAAGCTCCAATACTTTGGTTACCTGGTGTGAGGATCCCACTCATTGGAAAAGACCTTGATTCTGAGAAAGACTGAAGGCAAAAGGAGAAGAGGGCAACAGAGGATGAGATGGTTACATAGCATCACTGACTCGATGAACATGAATTTGAGCAAACACTGGGAAATAATGAAAGAGAGGGAAGCCTAGCATGTTGCTGTCTGTGAAGCCGCAAAGAGTCAGACACGACTTAGCCACTGAACAACAATTATTCACACACGATCTATAAAATTCTTTTACCTGTGTTAATAGAGCACTTTCCCCACTTAAATTTACAATGATAATTTATGTCTGGTATTATTACTATTATCTCAGAATGTAACTTTTTTGAGGTAAAATTTTGCTTTGTTCTTTTAAATGTTTTCTTACTTCCTCTTTTACTTTATGTTTCTTTCTTTTTATGCAGCCAAAGTTACTGAATTTATATTAATGTTATTATTTTAGTTAAGTCTAGGTAAAGAGTGTATTTTAAATTCTACTTGTGTTAACTTTTAGGGAAAAAAAAAGGATTATTTTTCTCCCCAGTAACCATTATCCAAAATAATTAGAACTTGATTCAAAAATAAATTCCTAGTATGAAATTCTTTTTTTCAGTCACACTTAGCCCTTGATACTCTGCTTTAACTCTGTGCCTAAGCATTTTGTACTATGATGTTCAACCTAGACTGTGAGTATCAAAATGAGAATCTGGGACCTCTTTATGTTGCATCTCCACCATGTGGTAAGAAGTCTAGGGCATAATATTTTGTTGACCAAAAGATACATTAATTGGTATTGGAGTGCTATCCTTCATCTTCAGCACTTTTACAGCTCTTAAGCTCTTCTTCAGGCCCCGGAGAACTTTCTCCTGGCAGGTTACTACCACACTCCTAGACCCCAAGATTACAAGAAGACCTAGCTCTGGAAGGTTTGTTTTAGTAGCAACCCTACACATTTATCTAAAAGGGGGGAATGGTGGTGTTAAATTTGAAAGAGAATTTTTGTACTCAAACTAAGCTGTAGTTTGAGAGCCAGATACACATAAACTCAACCAAAAAGGTACTCACAGAGTATGGATGATTGGGGTAGTGAAAAGCCGACAAGAGAAGATCCTATTAGCAACACAAAAGTCAAAACTGTCTCACTGTACTCCTCTCTTCCTCCCATCCCACTTTTTCTCATGAATCCTTTCCTCAGGAACTGGGGAATTTGGAGCAGTCCCAGTCCCTGAAAACTACTTCACCAGGCATGTCAGTGTCAATGAGCTGGGAGAGCTAAAGTTGAGCACTTCAGAGATCTCTTTAGAGATTCAGAACTTGAGTGTGAGTCTTTAGATTTAGAGTTTGGGCTAAAAAGTCTTTTATATTGATCCTAATGTAATAAAAATTTAGATGTTTTATTGGTACCTAATTTAGACTAAGCAAATCAAGTGTGACTTTAAAAAGATGCCTTTGAATCTTATTTATGTTGAGCACTTGGTTTTATAACAGGCACTGCTCTGTTATATTATTTCATTGAATTTGCACAACAATCCCATGAAGATAATTAAAAAGTAGCTTAAAGAAAGAGTAAGTTGCCCAAGTCAAGGAGCAAGTTAGAAGTCAGGGAATCCTAAGTCAACTGTCAAAAGCCAAATCATAATTATTATGATAACTACTTTCATACAAAATTACATATGTATAATGCTGGAATTTGGGATAAAACTAAATTCCAATGATGGACAAATGTTTAAGCAAACTATGGTTATATCTAAAGATTATTATATGCCTATTAATTGATTCATACATAATGATGTTTCTGTTAAACCAAAGAACTAGAATGTAAAATTGTATGCAATGTAAGATTACAATCTCATATCCAATTAAAATAGCACCACAATAAAAACCCTCCAACATGGGGGAAAATATACTGAAAGCTTTTTAAATGCTGAAACATTTAACCCAGTAATTCTATTGCTTATAATCTGTTTTAAAGAAGTAATATAAAAGGTGGATAAACATGTGTAAATAAAGATGTTTGTTAAAGTGAAAAAATGTAAGCAACTTAAATATCCAAGTGCCCTTTCAAGAAAATTCCTGTGCTTACACAGGATGTAATTTTACATAGTTACTATGCCTTAAAAACATTTTTAATAGCAAAGAAAAATGCTTGCACTATAATGGTAAGCAGAATTTCAGTATGCACAGTGTATGTGTGGTATGATCATAAAATATAAGGACAGATTAAAAAAACTGGAAATAAATACATGAAAATGTTTCTAGTGGTTTCTCTGAATATTAGGATGATTATTTGATTTCTCTCTCTATAAATTTCTGTATTCTACAACTTTTCCACAATCTCCATATTTTATTTCTATTTTTAAAAAAAGTCACTCCAACTTCCAAACTTTCTCAAATGCTTATTTTTACAAAGAAGTAAACAAATGTAAAAGGATATTCAGTGTTGACTTGCAAGATAAGATCCTATTCTATCAGACTATAAACACTAAAATGCAGCAACAGCATCTTAATAGTATGTGTATTCCCCTTACTTATCACTCTGTGCTTAATAACTGTTAACTGAATCAATAACAACAAAAGACATGGAGGATTGGAGCTGACTGATAAACAGGAAGGGAGCTTTGACCAAAAAAAATAAAAAATAAAAATAAGTCTAGAAAATATCATGAGCCTTTGGGAATTTAAATTACATGTGAACTTTCAACTAATAAATGATAATTTCCAGACCCTAAGACAGAAATCTTTCAATTTATTTGGAAAAGCTAGCAACAAAAGTAGCACCTTCCAAAAAGCTAAATGAAGAGTTGATGTAGCTTAGTCACTAAGTTGTGCTGAACTCTTGGTGACTCCGTGAACTATAGCCCACTAGGCTCCTCCATCCATGGGATTTCCCAGGCAAGAATGCTAGACTGGGTTGGAATTTCCTTCTCCGTGGGATATCCCCAATCCAGGGATTGAATGCATATCACCTGAAACGCAGGTGGATTCTCTACTTCTGAGCCACCGGGAAAGCCCAACAGAATAATACCATGTAACCAATAGAGCCATTTCTAAACTTAAAAAGTGTTAAATAAATTTTATTAAAAGGTTAAACCTAAAGGTATTTGAGAAAAGTGAATATTCAGAATATAAAATCAAAGCGAAGCTAAGAAAATTAAGGAGAAAAAGAGTATTAGGAAATAAAAAATTACAATATATTTCTCTTAATGTGACATAGGCTACTTACCTCAAATAAAAAAAATATTTTATTTAATAATGAGCAATAGTCTTAACTATCTAAATCCAAACACTTGAGACTTCACCATTAGTGATAATTAAACACCCTTAAGCTAGCACATATGTACATTGTTATATGATATCTGGTGATATGTGGATTAGCTTGAAAGTCCATGGAACTCAGGTTAAACACCTCTGCTTTGAGGAGTTCCCTTTCAGGTTAAGAATAAGTAATGACTCCCATGGTCAAGCACTTTTATGGTACTTTGCTCTATCTCATGCAATAAAGCCCAAGGTGAGAAAATATGAGTTAATATGAAGGAAAAACAGAGACATATCTTTAATTTCAAGCTGATATAGTTTACTACCTGGAAAACCACAGGAAAAACTTAAAAGCCAATAGACTTAATAAGCGTGTTTGTAAAAAATGTCTGGTTACAAAAATAAGAACGGAAACATAATTTTCCTAGATACTAAAGATAATCATTTAGAAAATGAAGTATATAAAAAGACATATATATGTGTAGGATCTGTACAATTAAAACTATCTCATTCCTGAAAGGTGAAGAAGAAAAAGAAAAAAAAAAAGAAAATCCTTTTATTATACTACAAAACATTATAATTTTTTGGCCTAATATATTCATTCAAATTTGTCTGCAAGTCTGAATGTATATTTCAGAATACCTCAAAGTTATAGTTAAAGAAGATTTGCGTTGCATTATTATTGCATCATAGTTACTCACTTTTAAAACTGAGTGGTATTATCAGAATGTATAGACAGATTTATTACATGAAATATAAGTTGAAGAAAGAGACACAGGTAAGCAAATACTTTTTCATAAAATATAAATTGTATAAAAATGACTTTGAATTAACTGCTTAGCTCATTAAATGAGAAAGGAAATAATTCATATGCTAAAATATCAAAGTATAAAGTGAAAGTAAATGTACAAAATATTAAAAACTTGCCACATTTAATTTAATAAATCTTGTTTGTGTACAGGGGAATTTCTAAGGCTCACAGTAATAGCAATAATAATAAAAAAACATGATAGATGTTAATATATGACCAATGGTACCATCACTTCAAAACAGCAAGAGTGACAAAGAATTACAACAATTAATACTCTTAATTTATATTTATATATACTTACACATATGTCATAAATATATATACAGCATATATACACAGACTATATTTATGTATGTGTATATATATGTGTGTATATATACACATTCCAAAATAAAATACAATAAGATAAAATTAGAAAATATTTCATGATTAAAAGTCAAAAAAATAGTTGAGAAAAAACATGAAAGAATAAAATAATTTATCCAGTGGGCAGTGGAATATGATATAAAATAATGATGTACTACTTTTACATTTTGGCTATCAAATTGTCAAGATAAGAAAAAATGCCTAAGTTATCAAGTGGAAGCTCTAGTATTCTCCTTATCAATGGTTAAAATAACAGTCTACTTGGAGTTCAACCTAGAGTTGTTTATTAAAAGCCATTGAAATTATATACATTTTGAGCCATAAGCTATATATGTGTGTAAATACACACACACACATATATATTCTTAATGTCTTCTATTGTGTGGGTGTATATAAACAATATTAAAGAAAAAAGATATAATTTATATATATGTACCATATGATTTTAAAGAATATGCATTTAGCTGCAAATATATTTTTGGAATAATAATGAAATGCAAATTATAACCCTGAAGCTCATTACATATGCATATATACTTTACTTTGTAATGTATAATACATAAAGATAACATGCTTTTTGTCCTTGCACACACACACATCTAAATGATTATATTCTAAAGCTTTACAATTATCCTTTATGGATGGATATATTTATTTTTTAATGTATATGCATATCTTTCATTATAAATAAAAATATATTTAGACTAAAATATAGCTTACTTCAAGTAAGGAAATTAAGAAAGGCATTCTGGTTGTTGAGATGGCAGATGCTTCATAATTATTCTCATAAACAAAAATTATCATCTTAATTTCATTTTCTATTTAACTTTCAAAGTTTATTTTAATTAGCTAATAGTCTAATTCTTTTTCTAAATTTTAGTCTGGACCACTGCTTTCCTTGCCTCTTATATTTTATTTTTAGTAATATAGTATTATTTATTTTGCCAAATACTTATTTTTTGCTACTCTAGAAAAATAACATTTACTCTTTTGCATCAGACACCTAGTTGTCATGTCCAATCTTTTTTTAATGATATGCCGATTAAATCAAGTTTGTAGTTTAAAAATGGAGCATAGTTATTCTGACCATCCTGCTTTCTCTGTTTTAAGACAAAGAATGTGAATCTAAAATTTTCAGTTAAGGCATGCCAGGAACCTAGTTTCAACAATATTTTTTTTCTTAAAGAAACATATGTACTTAAATATTCCAAAATAATTCTTCCACTTTAACTCTGAATTAGAATGCCAGTATCACACAAAAACAAAAACTTCTATGAAAAATTGAATTTAAAATAAATAGACTATTTCTCATTTCATGGAGAAGTAGGAACATTTGATCTTTGCTTTGGTTAGAATAACTGTGCAATTGATATAAAATGAATAATTTTACCTTAATCATCATTTTAGTTATCTGTTTATAAACTAAGATTTTGATTTCAGTCTTGAACATACTTCAACCACAAACTACTTAGCATGATGCAACTTAGACTGAGAAACTAGATATAGACTTTGAGAAAAATAAATATTTCTATATAGACTAAAAATACTGGTTTTTGTGTACAGTCTTTAAAAAAGAAATGAGAAAGTCATATTAATAGAAAAGCAGTAGGAAGAATCTTTGTTTGAAATAGGTCTTGCATTTTCAATGGTACTAAAGTAAAAAATCAACTGTCACTTCTTTTGATATTTTTATTATTCTTAAAGATTATTAATTTTTAAGATTTGAAGATAGGCTAGAAAATTTACAACAGATACATAAAAATAATTTGATTTCAGAGGTCTGAGGACACAAGCAAATGAATATAGGAAACTGGATATTGAAGCAAATGGAAGGTCAAGATAACTGATAATCCTGAGTAGTAGCCCCAGCATATTCTGAGTGGCTGTTTAAATTACATAGGAGAAAAATTATTCTTGTTTTTTAAAAATCTTTCTTTGTGTTTCTTTCATGTAGGAGAGGAAAGGAGACAAATAAAATGGGGGAAAGAGAGGAGAGAGAAACAGAAAGTAGAGAGGAGGAGATTAAGATAGAGAGAATGATTGCAAAAGACAGTAAACAAGAACTTGTAAGTGATGATCCATGTCCACAGGTTCACCTCGGAACATTCTGTGGCCTATTCTTAGCTGAATGACTTCAGGGCTATTTGTTGAAGTCAGTCATTCTTTTGGGGCTTCCCATGTGGTGCTAGTGGTAAAGAAACTTCCTGCCAATGCAGGAGAGATAAGAGGTGCAGATTTGATCCCTGGGCCAGGAAGATCCCCTGGAGAAGGAAATGGCAACTCACTCCAGTATTCTTACCTGGAGAATCCAGTGGACAGAGGAGCCTGGCGGGCTACAGTCTATAGTGTGGCAAAGTCACTTCATATACAACTGAAGCAACTTAGCATATATGCACCCAATCATTCCATCAAGAGTAAAAATATCTGAGGTAATTTGCTGATGAATGTCCTATCCAGGATCAATGCAAATTAGTAACTGCAGCACACACACTACCAAAAGCAAGATAAAAACTCAGAGTTTTAGAGCTGGATTTCATCATCTTACCACTCTAACCCAATAACTTTATGCTGATAAAGTCACTTGACCTGCCTGTTGAGAAATCTGTATGCAGGTCAGGAAGCAACAGTTAGAACTGGACATGGAATGACAGACTGTTTCCAAATGGGGAAAGGAGAAAGTCAAGGCTGTATATTGTCACCCTGCTTATTTAAGTCATATGCAGAGTACATCATAAGAAATGCTAGGCTGGATGAAGCACAAACTGGAATCAAGATTGCTGGCAGAAATTTCAATAACCTTAAATATGCAGATGACACCACCCTTATGGCAGAAGGCAAAAAAGAACTAAAGAGCTTCTTGATGAAAGAGAAAGAGGAGACTGAAAAAGTTGGCTTAAAATTCAACATTCAGAAAACTAAGATCATGGCATCTGGTGCCATCACTTTACTGGAAAAACTGAGACTTAATTTTTTGGGGCTCCAAAATCACTGCAGATGGTGACTGCAGCCATGAAATTAAAAGACGCTTACTCCTTGGAAGGAAAGTTATGACCAACCTAGATAGTATATTGAAAAGCAGAGATATTACTTTGCCAATAGAGGTCTGTCTAGTCAAGGCTATGGTTTTTCCAGTGGTCATGTATGGATGTGAGAGTTGGACTATAAAGAAAGCTGAGCGCTGAAGAATTGGTGCTTTTGAACTGTGGTGATGGAGAAGACTCTTGAGAGTCCCTTAGACAGCCAGAAGATCCAACCAGTCCATCCTAAAGGAAATCATTCCTGAATATTCATTGGAAGGACTGATGTTGAAGTTGAAACTCCAATACTTTGGCCACCTAATGAGAACTGACTCCTTAGAAAAGACCCTGATTCTGAGAAAGGCAAGGTGGGAAGAGAAGGGGACAACAGAGGATGAGATGGTTGGATGGCTTCACCGACTCAATGGACACGAATTTGAGTAAACTCTGGGAGCTGGTGATGGACAGGGAAGCCTGGCGTCCTGCAGTCTATGGAGTCACAAAGAGTTGGACACCACTGAGCAACTGAACTAAACTGATGAAGCTAAGGTTCATGATTGTGAAGGCTACACAGCTAGCTGTCTAGCCCTGAGTGGTTACTAGAATCCAGGTCTCATGATTCTAGATTCGTGTTTTTAGTTTATAGATGATTACTCCTTCAAATTAAAATTTCCAATGGATTTGAGCTAAAACCTCAGAAGTGAAGTGAGAACAGAAGATATTTCCTGACCATCTTAATATTGTACTAGACAATTTCTAACATCATGGTTAAATATGATTTATGTAATCATCAAAAGTTTCTTCAGTGGCCAAAGGTGAATATAGGGTCTTGTCAATGTTAAATACATTTTCTTTAGACTGTTCATGACCATATTTCCTTAGACTCAGTTAATATTTTTCAATATGTTAATGCACATTGAAAATTTATGCCTTGACAAAACAAATATCTGAACAAAATAGAGAAAAAATGTATATATGTGAAAATAACTGTATATACAATAATAAAGAATGTAAGGTTTCCATCGGAGAAAGTAATGGCACCCCACTCCAGTACTCTTGCCTGGGAAATCCATGGATGGAGGAGCCTGGTAGGCGCTAAGAGTTGGACATGACTGAGCGACTTCACTTTCACGCACTGGAGAAGGAAATGGCAACCCACTCCATTGTTCTTGCCTGGAGAATCCCAGGGACGGGGAAGCCTGGTGGGCTGCCGTCTATGGGGTTGCACAGAGCCAGACACGACTGAAGCGACTTAGCAGCAGCAAGTTTCCTATTGTTTCCATAGGACAATAGTAGCCAACTAAGCTTTTCAAAAATCATACATGTCAGCAATATCAACACAACTGACCATAATCCATACTTAATATATAACTGACAGAAAGATAATGATGCAAAGTTGAATTTTTTAGAACTATTGCAATAAATAAGCAGAGCCAGCTCTGATTTATATGCCAAAAAAAGAGGGTTAGGAAGAGTCTGCACACTGACTTAAAATAACCATTTTCACAAGCATATTTATGCAAAATTCATAAATAAAATATTAGCAAATATCTTTTCATACATTAAATATAATGCATCATGGCTAGGTAAGATTTATCCTAAGAATGTAAAATTGGTTTAACATTCATTGTTGTTAAGTTGCCCAGTCCTGTCCAACCCTTTGCAAGCCCGTGGACTGCAGCATGACAGACTTTCCTGTCTTTCACTATTTCCTGGAGTTTGCTCAGATTCATGTCCTTTGAGTTGGTGATGTCATCCAACCGTCTCATCCTCTGTTGCCCCCTTCTCATGCCCTCAGTCTTTCCCAGCATCAGAGTCTTTTCCATTGAGTCAGCACTTTGCATCAGGTAGCCGAACCATTGGAGCTTCGTATTCTGCATCAGTCTTCCAATGCATATTCAAATTTGATCTACTTAGGATTGATTGGTTTGATCTCCTTGCAGTCCAAGGGACTCTTAAGAGTCTTCTCCAACACCACAGTTCAAAAGCATCAATTCTTTGTTGCTCATATCTGTACATAACTACTGGAAAAAACATAGCTCCAGCTATATAGACTTCTGTCTGCAAAGTGATGTCTCTGCTTTTTAATGTGCTGTGTAGGTTTGTCATAGCTTTCTTCCCAAGGAGCAAGCATCTTTTAATCACATGGCTGCAGTCACCATCCACAGTGATTTGGAGCCAAGAAAATAGTCTGTCACTATTTCCAGTTTTTCCTGATCTTTTTACCATGAAGCGATGGGACCAGATGCCATAATCTTAGTTTTCTGAAAGTTGAGTTTTAAGCCAAGCTTCTTCACTCTCCTCTTTCACTGTCATCAAGAGTTTTTTTAGTTCTGTTTGTTTTCTGCCATTAGGGTGGTGTCATCTGCACATCTAAGTTTATTGCTATTTCTCCCAGCATTTGATTCCAGCTTGTGATTCATCTAGCCATGCATTTCACATAATGTACTCTGCATACAAGTAAAATAAGTAGTGTAAGAATATACAGCCTTGATGTATTTCTTTCCCAATTTTGAACCAGTCCATGATTTCATGTCTGGTTCTAACTGTGGCTTTTGACCAAAATACAGATTTCTCAGGAGGCAGGAAAAGTGATCTGGTAATCCCATCTCTTTAAGAATTTTCCACAGTTTGTTGTGATCCACATGGTAAAAGGCTTTATCGTGAATTTAACATTCATAAATCTTTTGATTATAATTTACTAGGCTCAGTTCAGTTCAGTCACTCATTCATGTCCGACTTTTTGCAACCTCAGGGACTGCAGCACGCCAGGCTTCCCTGTCCATCACCAACTCTCAGAGCTTCTCAAACACATGTCCATCAAGTCGGTGATGCCATCCAACCATCTCATCTCCTGTTGTCCCCTTCTCTGCCTGCCTTCAAGCTTTCCCCAAATCAGTGTCTTTTCCAGTGAGTCAGTTCTTTGCATCAGGGGGCCAAAGTATTAGAGCTTCAGCTTCAGCATCAGTTCTTCCAATGAATATTCAGGACTGATTTCCTTTAGGATGAACTGCTTGGATCTCCTTGCAGTCCAAGGGACTCTCAAGAGTCTTCTCCAACACCACAGTTCAAAAGCATCAATTCTTCGGCACTCAGCTTTCTTTATAGTCCAACTCTCACATCCATACAAGACTACTGGAAAAACCATAGCCTTGACCAGACGGACATTTGTTGACAAAGTAATGTCTCTGCTTTTTAAGATGATGTCTAGGTTGGTCATAGTTTTTCTTCCAAGGAGCAAGCATCTTTTAATTTCATGGCTGCAGTCACCATCTGCAGTGATTTTGGAACCCCCCAAAATAAAGTCAGCCACTGTTTCCACTATTTCCCCATCTATTTGCCATGAATAACACCTCCATTGCACCGGAGGCATTCGTACTAGAAATACAAAAGGTAAAGATGTCCATACAAGTGGAGATACTGGACATCTTTACCTTTTGTATCTCTAGTAGGAATGCATCTGGTGCTCCTCTAATAAATAAAATACCGGCTTTAGGATTGAGGCATACATTATTTTTCACTATGTAAAGTAAGTATACATCAGTGCTAATTTATTAAGTGGTTTACCCCCCTCCTTGGAGGTATATATTAAATTTTATAAAAGACCCTTTCAGCATCTACAGAGATAATCATGAATTTTCAATTTGGGTGTATTAACCTAGTAAATCTGAGATTTAGATTTACTTGAGATTACTTTAGATTTATATAAGATTAAGATTTAGCTTAGAAAACTAAGATCATGGCATCTGGTCCAATCACTTCATGGCAAATAGATGGACATGGGTTTGGGTAGACTCTGGCAGTTGGTGATGGACAGGGAGGCCTGGTGTGCTGCAGTTCATGAGGTCGCAAAGAGCTGGACATGACTGAGCGACTGAACTGAAATGAGACAGAAGATTAAACATAATGAATTCAGCCAGTCAAAAACTACCAGATTTGTAGCCATTAGACTAAAAACAGAAACTTTTTTTTCCAGATGGCATCTTTTATTGGCAGTCTAGGGCAGGCTTGCAAATTATGGCTCACAGCCTGACGTTCTGTTTTGCAAGATGCAGTTTTTGTATATAAAGTTTTATTGGCACACAACCATGTTCATTCATTTCCATACTGTCTATAGCTGCTTTTGTACAACAACAATAGAGTTAAATAGTTGTGACAGGAAAGTTACAGCCAAGGAGGCTTAAAGTATTTATTATCTGACTCTTTCAGAAAATGTTTACTAACCCTTGCCTTAGAGAATCCGTGACAATATTACCAAAAACTATAACATTTCCTATAAGGTGGCAGAATATGAAATAATCAGACAAAAGTCAATAATCTTTATATATGAATAAGATCTAGTTAGAATATTGTAAGAGTAAGCTCATTTTGTAATAGCAACATTAAAAAAATCACTTTAAATTCTTGTTTGTTTTACCTCCTACACTGTTGGTGGGAATACAGACACCATGGAGAACAGTATGGAGGCTCCTTAAAAAACAAAAATATAGCTATTTACATATGATTCAGCAATTCCACTAGGCATATATTTGGGAAAAGCCATAATTCAAAAACATGCATGCACCCCAATGTTCATTGCAGCACTGTTTATGATAGCCAGGGCATAGAAGCAACCTGAATTCCCATGATCAGAGGAACGGATAAAGAAGATATGAGATATATATATATATATACACACACACACACACAGTGCTCAGTCGCTCAGTTGTGTCCAATTATTTGTGACCCCATGGATTGTAGCCTGTCAGGTTTCTCTGTCCATGGAATTTTCCAGGCAAGGATACTGGAGTGGGGTGCCATTTTCTACTTCAGGAAATCTCAACTCAGGGATCAAACCTGCATCTCTTGCATCTCCTGCATTGGCAGGCAGATTCTTTACCACTAACACCACCTAGCAAGCTTAGGCTTGCTATATATATATATATATATTCTAAATATATTCATATATATGCTCTGTATATATTCTATACATATGTAGGCTATTACTCAGCCATAAAAAAGAACAAAATAATGCCATATGTAGCAATACGTATGGACTTAGAGATTTTCAAACTGAAAGAAGTTAATGAGAAACATATATAATATATGATAACACTTATATGTGGAATCTACAAAGAGAATACAAATGAACTTGTCTACAAAGCATAGAGTTAAAGACATAGAAAACAAATTTATGGTTACCGGGGGATTGAGAAGAGGGATAAATTGGGAGATTGGGATTGACATATACACACTAAATTTAAAATAGATAACTAGTAAGGACCTACTATACAGCATAGGAAATACTGGTCAATACTCCTTAATGGCATATATAGGAAAAGAATCCAAAAATGAATGGGAATATACATATATATGTACATATATGTGTGTGCATGTGTATAACTGATTAATTTCCTACATGTCTGAGACTATAAAAATTGTAAAATACTAAAAAATTATTATAAATATTATAATTTTAAAAAATCACTTAGTAAGAAAAGTTTAATATTGATTTGAGAAAAAAGTAAATCTAAGATTTAATTGCTGAAGCCTGGCTTGGAGAATTTTGAGCATTACTTTACTAGCATGTGAGATGAGTGCAATAGTGCGGTAGTTTGAGCATTCTTTGGCATTGCCTTTCTTTGGGATTGGAATGAAAACTGACTTTTCCAGTCCTGAGGCCACTGCTGAGTATTCCAAATTTGCTGGCATATTGAGTGCAGCACCTTCACAGCATCATCTTTCAGGATATGAAACAGCTCAACTGGAATTCCATCACCTCCACTAGCTTTGTTCATAGTGATGCTTTCTAAGGCCCACTTGACTTCACATTCCAGGATGTCTGGCTCTAGATGAGTGATCACACCATCATGATTATCCGGGTCATGAAGATCTTTTTTGTACAGTTCTTCTGTGTATTCTTGCCACCTCTTCTTAATATCTTCTGCTTCTGTTAGGTCCAGACCATTTCTGTCCTTTATCGAGCCCATCTTTGCATGAAATGTTGCCTTGGTATCTCTAATTTTCTTGAAGAGATCTCTAGTCTTTCCCATTCTGTTGTTTTCCTCTATTTCTTTGCATTGATGGCTGAAGAAGGCTTTCTTATCTCTTCTTGCTATTCTTTGGAACTCTGCATTCAGATGCTTATATCTTTCCTTTTCTCCTTTGCTTTTCACTTCTGTTCTTTTCACAGCTATTTGTAAGGCCTCCCCAGACAGCCATTTTGCTTTTTTGCATTTCTTTTCCATGGGGATGGTCTTGATCCCTGTTTCCTGTACAATGTCACAAACCTCATTCCATAGTTCATCAGGCACTCTATCTATCAGATCTAGGCCCTTAAATCTATTTCTCACTTCCACTGTATAATCATAAGGGATTTGATTTAGGTCATACCTGAATGGTCTAGCGGTTTTCCCTACTTTCTTCAATTTAAGTCTGAATTTGGCAATAAGGAGTTCATGATCTGAGCCACAGTCAGCTCCTGGTCTTGTTTTTGTTGACTGTATAGAGCTTCTCCATCTTTGGCTGCAAAGAATATAATCAATCTGATTTCAGTGTTGACCATCTGGTGATGTCCATGTATGGAGTCTTCTCTTGTGTTGTTGGGAGAGGGTGTTTGCTATGACCAGTGCATTTTCTTGGCAAAACTCTGTTAGTCTTTGCCCTGCTTCATTCTCCATTCCAAGGCCAAATTTGCCTGGATGGCATCACTGACTTGATGGTCGTGAGTCTGAGTGAACTCCAGGAGTTGATGATGGACAGGGAGGCCTGGCATGCTGCAATTCAATGGGTCGCAAAGAGTAGGACACGACAGAGCAACTGAACTGAACTGAAGCATTAATAGATATGTTGTTATTCAATTGCTTAGTCATGTCTGCCCCTTTGTAACCCCATGGACTGCAGCACGCCAGGCTTCCCTCTCCATCACCAACTCCCAGAGCTTGCTCAAACTCATGTCCATCAAGTCGGTAATGTCATCCAACCATCTCATCCTCTGTCATCCCCTTCTCCTGTCTGTCGTTCCCTTCTCCTGCCTTCAATCTTTCCCAGCATCAGGGTCTTTTCCATTGAGTCAGTTCTTTGCATCGGGTGGCCAAAGTATTGGCGATTCAGCTTTAGCATCAATCCTTCCAATGAATATCCAGGATTGATTTCCTTTAGGGTTGACTGGTTTGATCTCCTTGCAGTCCAAGGGACTCCCGAGTCCTCTCCAACACCGCATTTCAAAAGCATCAATTCTTCAATGCTCAGCCTTCTTTACGGTCCAACTCTCACTCCATACATGACTACTGGAAAAACTCTAGCTTTGACTATATGGACCTTCGTAGGTAAAGTAATATCTCTGCTTTTTAATACACTCTCTAGTTTTGGTATAGCTTTTCTTCCAAGGCTCTCTAGGTTTGTCTTAGCTTTTCTTCCAAGGAATAAGCATCTTTTAACATCATGGCTTGCTGCAGTCACCATCTGCATTGATTTTGGAGCCCCCAAAATAAAGTCTGCTACTATTTCAGTTGTTTCTCCATTTATTTGCTATGAAGTTATGGGATCAGATGCCATGATCTTAGCTTTTTTAATGTTGAATTTTAAGTCAGCTTTTTCATCCTCCTCTTTCACCTTCATCAAGAGGTTCTTTAGTTCCTCCTCACTTTCTGCCATAATGGTGGTGTCATCTTCATATATGATAAAAAGTAGCATTTCAAATTACTGGGAAATATGGAGAAAATATGGATTTTTTACATGTGAAGTATTAGGTAGTCAGAGAGCCATGTGGAAGATGAAACTAGATTCATACCTCGCATAAGAATAAACTCCAATGAATAAGATATCTAATGTAAGAAGTGAAGACATACAAGTACTAGAAAAATTATATAATCTACAACCTAGTAACGGAAAAACCTTTTAAAATTAGAATTTAAAATCCAGATACAAAATGTGAAAGATTATTAATTTGATAAAATTTCACACAGTTACAAAAGAAGACAGTAAATATAGACAAAAAACAAAAGATAATTATGGAGAAAATATATGCAGAATGTATTACGGATGGAAAACTAATCTCCCTGTAATTACAAAGAGCTAAAATATGAGTAGAGGAACTGAAAAATAAAAATAAAATTCAGAGTAGTCTCTATTTGGTATAGTGTATAGAAAATAAGTAACAATATGGCTATTGTATTATTCAAGTTTCCTTATGTTATGACTGTGAAAACAAGATAACATAAATGACATTTAATTTGTCTTAGTTATTATATAAAATAATTTATGTAATAATCTGTTACAATGTAAATGCTTTAAAGTAAATTACAACTGGTGTATCTCTCTAGTCAGTTATAATAGTAAAAACCTGTGGGTTGGTTTCTGGAACACAAGCCGGTCTCCTTCCCAGATTACCAGCTTTTCTGATTATATTAACTACCCCCCCACTACCACTTTTCCTTTTCAGACTAATGTTTGCCTCTTGTGTACTGATTTTTGAGCAATGAGCATCTGGTCTTGAGTTTGATAACATAACCACTGAACCCGAACCATACCCCAATCTCTAGGTAACATATCCATCCTGGGAAATTGTTCACTTGTTTACCTTTCTCAGTCCTATTTGTCCTTTCTGATGCAAAATGATAAGCTGAATTTATCATTTGTTTACCAAATATATATTTTGATTACTCCTCTTTTCCAGTTTTGGATCTTCGACAATAGTCCCTAGTTTTCTAGTTATTCGATGGTGGTGCAAACCATCCATGCTGATAGTCCTAACTATTTCATTCTGCTACCAAGTTGCCGCCAGGTCCATGGTATAAATATTATAATGTGTTACAACACCCATGTCATTTTTCATTGCTTCTTGAGTAGATTTATTGAAAGTTAGAGTTAATAGACTCCTAAGGCTTAGTTTATCCCATTGTAGGCATTTTGAAAACTGATTTAAGTGTAAATTACTTTTGATGGCAAATCTAAAAACAATGATGAATATCAGGAATTCCCAAAACATGTTCCAAGGAACCACAAAAGTCAGTAATTTTAATTTTAAGAAGAAAAATATCGGTGGGCTGGTGGGAATTCAAAATGAAATACATTCAGGAAAATCTGGGTGATTTTGAATAGTTTAAACTCAGAAGGTCACAACACTTTAAATAATCATTATGACCCTAGCGGGGAAATTGACTAGATGGTGCCAGTCAGGCTTTCTCACCCCACATTCCCATGCCTTCTTGCCCCATGATCTGTGAACAATGACTACGCACAGTTATATAAGAGCTGAGATCACTCATAGCCCTGTGCATGCACGTCAGGAGGTACTCACTTGGCCACCGGCTACTTTTGTTCTGTAAACATACATCAGCTTCACCTGAAAAGTCCTGGCTGCTGCTGCACTGGGGCTACATTGGGGTGGCATCAAGGTTATGTCATATGAGGTTATATTGTGGCTACGTTATGGTTTTCTTATGGCTGCTACAACAGCTGTTGCATCAGCCGGGAGAGAGGCTGTGTTTTGGCCACGGTGCCAGCCAGGAGAGAATACACGTTTGCAGTTCCTAAGGCTCCTTGCATCTTCTTCCAGCCTCTTAGCTCGATCCTTGCCTACCCCGGCTTTAGCGAACAGTGAGAACAGTGTGAACAGTGAGACAATTGGCATTACAAACAGGATCAACAATACAACAATCCAACAAGGAAATGAAGTATGTTGCATTTCCCAAATATGTTTTCCTTGCATTGTCTTTCATGGGAGATTGTAAAGGACGAGAGTTCCTCAATTTCGGAAATTTGACTTGGAAGGAAACGTGACAGGAAACATTGAAATGGCACTTCAGTGGCATGCTTAGGGGATTATTAAAAATCATTCCTAATGACATATTCACAGTTGTCCCCAAAGAATGAAAAGATGCTGAAAATCATGATTAGAAGACTATTGCTTAATTTGAACCTCAGAGAAACAGACATAACGATTATCAGCAGAAAACAAGCAAAACAAAATCAATTAAGTAATTACTTCAAAATCAATTAGTTAATACAAAACCATTAATTAATGATATAAAATTAATTGATTAATATAAAAGTTAGTGAAAAAATGACCATAGAATTTGAATTTATAAATTAATCATTTAGTGAGATTAGAGAAGTAATATTATTCTATTATTATCACAAAGTCAATTAGCTATATTTTATATTAAAGGAAAAAGCTTTGCATTTGACTTTTAAAATAAATTCAGATATATGTTATTTAATAAAGATAAAAAGAAATACATTTTTCTAAAGTCACCTGCTAATAAAAGGAATACTTTTCCCCAAAAGGGAGGATATTTTAAAAAGCCATTATTAACCTCAGTAGAAGCAGAACAATTTTAACAACCTTATAATCTTTGATAAATCTGATTTAATTTAAAAGTTTTAAAGAATTAATATTCAAAAGTATTCAAAATAGATCTTGGTGAGTTATTTCAAACATTCCAAGAGTAGAAAATGTATTTGGTCTGTTTCAGGGAGAAAAATGTGTAAATAATCCAAAACTATTGTTCCCAGGTAGATGAACAAGCTAAGAAAAGCAACATAAGCAGGTTATATATTCCAAGCCAATTTATGGCATGGTTTGGTTGAATATTTGTTGTTGTTATGAAGTACTATATATGCATGGACAGAGGGAAATTTTACTGGCATTCCACAGGGATCTTGATTCATTCTATGTGTGTGTGTTTGTATGAGTGTACCCATGAAATAAAAGTGTTAGTTGCTCAGTCATGTCTGACTCTTCACAAACCTTGGGCTGTAGCTTGCCAGGCTCCTTTGACTATGGAATTCTCCAGACAAGAATACTGGAGTAAGTAGCCATTTCCTTCTCCAGGGGATCTTCCCAACCCAGGGATCAAACCCGGGTCTCCTGCACTACAGGAGACTCTAGTGTCTGAGCCAACAAGGAAGTCTATGTATACTTATACAAGGTATCAACTTTATTTTAAGCTGATGTTCTCTGTTCTAGTTAAGGCATGGGTCTTCTGGGATTCTGTTTGTTTGAAAGAGAGCTCATCCTAAGGACAGTGGCATATTTCCTGACAAGCACGGTCAGGATCAGAGATAGAGAAATTCTAGTTGTGTCAATGCATTGTGCCCTTATTTTTTTTCATTAAAAAGTTGCAGACTCATCCCTGGATCCCAAGGATTAAAAAACAAAACCAAAAACCCAACTCTAAAATTCAAAAGAGTTGTTTTCCTTTAGTATGCACTGTGCTTGTACATTTCACAGGTTTAACACTAGAAAGGAGAAAGATACTTTTTATTATTTAGTCATTAGCCACAGTGCAGTTAACAGCTTTTCCCTATAAAATATGGATCACTTGTCATGTGAGAAATTTGAGATTTTAAATGGTCTAAGTTCAAGCAAGTTTACAGTACATCTGGTCCAATCAACTGTAAGTAACTCTCCTAATTAAATTCAATTGTGCACTGATACTGAAAAAACAATAGTTAATTTTATGTAAAAATGATCTTTATTAATGTCTGTTGTTAAAGACATGCAAAGATGACCAGTGGACAGAATTTAAAGAGAGATAAACTTTGCCTATTTAAAACTTCTGTTCCAAAAATCAAACAGTGTTTACAGTGAAGTCAGTTTCCTTGAGACAGTGGTTATTTTTTCACATGCTAGAAAATCATATAAAAATAATTCATTAGCAAGA
The DNA here is from genome assembly GCF_016772045.2 of Ovis aries. NCBI lineage: Eukaryota > Metazoa > Chordata > Mammalia > Artiodactyla > Bovidae > Ovis > Ovis aries. Next base: position 47,409,403 of record NC_056056.1, read on the forward strand.
ATTCAGGCACTGATGGATAACTGGACTATATGGCATATCACATTCCACTACCTGGAATTCTTTGATTCTTGTTTGTAGAAAGCATGCAGTCATTTGATCCTTAATATCTAGATAGAGGCCATGTCTACTTATGGATTCTAAGCTGACCACATTTGAGGATGATATGTTTAATTCATCTTATTAATTAGCTTGGTCATAATCAATTGAAACTTTGTTAGGTTGCAACAACTCAAAGAAGCAGATCACCTGAATTTTAATATGGTGGTTGCAATTAAATAGCATCTTTTTGGAAAAATGTTAATGTTTCTATTTTCAAAATGGGCCAAGTGTTAACACTTTTGTAAGACTGAATTCTATTTGGTGAATTCTATATTATTAAAAAATCATTATTATAAATCTTTTGCAATAGTTTGGTTACATTTTTTATTCTTTTATTAAACTAGCAATTTAACTCAGCAAACAGTTTTAAACACTTGACTGTAAGCTTGTTTAACAGATATCTATATATAAATATTTGTGTTGTGTGATATATACACACATATTATATATATGTATGTATATATATATTGGCTTCCCTGGTGGCTCAGACAATAAAGAATCTGTCTGCAGTGTGGGAAACCTGGGTTTGATACCTGGGTTGGGAAGAGCTCCTAGAGAAGGGAATGGCAATCCACTCCAATATTCTTGCTTAGAAAATTCCATGGACAGAGGAGCCTGATGGGCTACAGTCCATGGGGTCGCAAAGAGTCATATACAACTGAGCGACTACACTTTCACTTTCTTTTCATGTATATATATATATATGTGTGTGCATGTATATATGAGTTTATATGTATATATAAGTGCTTATATACACACACACACACACACACACAGAGACATTGTTTATTCCCAATATATGTGCACAAATACACATAGCTATACTAGATGTTTAGAAATAATATAGGTAATGACACTTGATTTAAGTTTTATAATATTATCTCTTAAAATAAATTACAATCCTGCAACTTTCACCTCCTTAGAAATTTCACTTACCACATATTAAAGAATGACATTTCATTTTTCAAATGAAACATGGAAAAATGCTTTAGCAAACAATGCAGTCAAGAAAAAAAAAGTCAGATTTAAGAGCCAGGTAGACATTTTCCCACTACAAAACTTTAGCACTTCATTTACATTTCTATTTGTAACCTATCTACTTTTTATAGCATTCTGTGTTATAATTCCAACTCGATTTTTATAAAACTTGTGGAAGATGGTAGACTGATTTGCTATGGATAAAAATACCTCATATTCAAATAAACTTTACAAAATAAATTACCTATAAGTTCCTTACTAGTGAATCTATTCTTGTTGCAGTACCATTTATCCATCAAAGAGGAAGAAAAGGTCATAATAAAAATAGTGCTTAATAAAAATAAAAATAGCCTATACAATTTATAAATCAAGGTCACAAATATTATCTCATTTTGGTATAGATTCTCAGAATAAAGGCAGATTTGGTGACAAATCAAGCTAAACTTTTTCATTTTTTCAGTCAGTGGGTATGTAATTGAAAAAAATGCAATCCTCAGAATTTTCTTCCCTTCCAGTCGTGTTTTCTGACAAAGGGAAGCAAACATATTGTTAGAGATTTAAATACTTCTCTACTTTTGCTTGAATTTTAGGTCTGTCCATTATTTGTCTCTGAATCTGGCACACTCTTCAGGTTGCACAGTTAAGACAACAATATATGCCTTCATCACTCCATCTGAATGGAATGTAAAGAGCCATAGGGGCAAACACAATGCAAAAAATATATTGGTGGATTTAGGGCCAATTCTCTCTTTTTATGAATAATTAAGAAAATGATTAACTTCCGGGCAGACTAGGAAGGGTAGCAACATAACCCCAATTATTTACATTGACAACTGAATTAATTTTCTTTTCTTTGTTTTCTTTTTTCAATAACATATGGGTTCCACTCAGCTGTATAATATGGTGGAACCTCACTGGGATCACATCTGTCAGGTTTACAGGGTAAATAAAAGGCTCAGCAGGTTTGTGTGCTAGTATATGTGAATACAGAGTTGGATAAGTGCCAAGTCCACGTCCTTGGAAGAACACTTTGGCTTGTCCCAAAGATGTTAAAGATCATTATCTATTACATAGATGAGCCCCACAAAATATTCTTTATGGGAAAATTCCAAGAAAAATGTGAGTATGTAAAATGTCTTATACTAGGTTAGAGTTTCTCTGCAGCTCACACACACATCGTTTAGACTCTGTTATGTTTTTCCTATGGGGTGGCCAAAAAAATCACTTGATCTATAATTTAGATAAAAAATATCATAACCTTTGCAGTGACAATCAGTTAAAATTAAGTAAAGTTAAAAAAGCACATTGTTTCGTATATAAAATTAACAGTTTTAATCAATTATAGACATATTTTAATTTCTACCTGACCCTGGCAAGGGCACTGAAAATTTTATTTTTGTGTGTGAAAAAAAGTCATCAGGCTTGAACAATCCATGTGGCTTATTTCAGGTACAATTATTCATGATATGGCAAAAAATCTTAAAAATTAAGTATACTATACTTGGCAAAAGTTTACTTAGTTAAAAATATATAAGATACATGTCAGTTATTTAGGGTCTTCTCAAAAGAGAATCACTTTAGCTAAAACTGCATCTCTATATTTTTACTTAGTTTATGAAAGTGTCATCTCATCAAATCTTTAAGAGTCAGTCTGATCTTCAAATCCTTTCATTTCATAGCAAGTGCTTATTGAACACATTCTGACAGGACTCTTAAGGACTATGATTGCTATACATGGTTTATATGATGTGTTTCTTATACCAGAGGCACATTATTTGGCAATACTAGTTATATATAAAAGATAGAGTTAAATAATTACACAAAGCAATTTCTAATAAACTAATGCCATTATACAAAAAATATGTGCTATATATTCAAGTCAGAGAAATTAGAAGAAATCTGTGGAGTCTGTAGTTTTAATTGTTTTGAATCTGCGAAAGAGATTATTCTGATGAGAGTGCCCAGTGTACTTAATTAAGATAGATATTCTTAGGTTGTTTCAAAAAGGAGGTGGTGGTTTAGACAACTCTACAGTTATTGCACTAATGAGTCTGAAAGAGCCCAGATTCTCTGAGAACCCAAGATCTGAAGGCAAGCTTTGAGCTGAATTTTAGTTGTTTATCCAGGTCAGAGTAGTGGGGTGATGTTGGAAGGTTGCCTGATAATGCAATCACCTTCTCTGCTGAATGTAGAGAAAATATAGCTCTCTGAAATTTAAACTTGTGAGTGGATAGAAGAAAAATATGTTATCATGCAATACCTGTACACCTCAAATTTCATCTCCATATGTCAAATAAAGTACGAGCTTGTATGATAACTAATACTTATTTTTATTACTAAATCTATTGGGCAAAAATGAACTAAAATGAATCAGTTTAAATTTTCTCATGGAATCTGTGCATTGTGCGTATTCTATACAGAACATATAACATTATAACAAAATCACCTTTATTAATCTTTGGTAAACAGACAAAATAGTAAATGTGATGAATAAAAAGTGAAAAAGAATAAGATGAAGTCTTGAATTTCTTATATCTTAATCAATTAAAGATAGTTATCACAGCTGTTGCTCTCTATATATCCATTTTTTACTTCCAGCTAGTACAACTAGGAGGTAATATACTGTGAAAGTGAAAGTGAAGTTGCTCAGTCATGTCTGACTCTGCGACCCCGTGGACTGTAGCCTACCAGGTTTCTCCGTCCATGGGTTCTCCAGGAGGGAATACTGGAGTGGGTTGCCATTTCCTTCTCCAGGGGATTTTTCTGACTCAGGGATCGAACCTGGGTCTCCCGCATTGCAGGCAGAGGCTTTAACCTCTGAGCCACCAGGGAAGCAGTAATATACTATAGGCAAAGATAATGTTTTAATCACTGAGTAGGCTACAGTCAGTGGATGCTATTTTCTTCAGGAACTGGGGCCTATGTTAATGAGAACATTTCATAGGCTAGTCATTTGCTCTGTGGCCTCTTGTCCTTGAATTCTACATTTATTGGTGCCTGGACAATTGATAACATAGGAAGTGATTACAGGAATTCATTCCAGAGGAGTGAAAAACAAAGTAGATTTTTCATATTAGTGGAATCAAGCCATCAGAAGGGAAGACAAACTAAAAAGGGAAGATTCTATATAGGAAAAATATTCTAATCTCTTCACTGTTTCAAAACTCCAACCCTTAATATGATGGCCCAGATTTGATCCTTTGTCCAGTCTTCCTTCAGAGTTTCTCTGTAGATATGCAATAAGGAAGAGAGCTCAAGTGAATGACTAAACCCTGTCTAGTATCAGAAAATTTAGCTAAAAGAAATGTGGCAGTTTCATATAGGCTCTCTTCTCTTATAAATATATTTTCCTATGTATTCTAAAGGATGCATATTGCTATTTATGTACATTGTGTTATACTCTTGGTTGTTTCTGCTTCTTAATTCTGTACAAATTGAAAAATTGTACTTATTATAGAGTGACTATGTATCTGTTTCTGAATACATAGGAATGCCTCTGCATGTTACTTTCTTCTCTTAAAAAATCCCAGCAATTAGGAATTTAATATGGAATGTTTGTTAACAAATTTTTGGAGATCAGCAGATTATATACAGTACTTGAGACAATATGACAAACAACCATTTGAGTAATTTCCTCTTGTATATTGCAAAATTTTACTTCTGTAGAAAAGGGTAATTTCAAAATGTTCATAATGGTGCATCAGAGTCTGGCAATGAGTAGTGGTACAAAATAATTAAATTAATGCCCCCCGTTCAAGTCCATGTTAATATTTCTATTATTCACAATCATGTAGAGTTTCCTGAGCAAATAGCTCTAGAGATGTAGTGTCTTATGGAAGATGTCTGCTAGATTTAAAAAGAACTAATATGCTATCCACCTGCCAATGCAAGAGACACAAGAAATGAGGGTTTGATCCCTGCGTCAGGAAGATCCCCTGGAGTAGGAAATGGCAGTCTGCTCCAGTATTATTGCCTGGAGAATTCCATGGACAAAGGAGCCTGGCAGACTACTGCCCATGGGGTCTCAGAGTCAGACATGACAGGGCAACTTAGCACACACAATATATGTTGTGAGATACAAGATATGGGTTTTATACATATATATATATATACATATGTATATCTTATGTTATAAGATGTAGAAGAGGTATAAGACTTTTACATATAAGATGTGGGTTATAAAAGGTATATGTCTTATATGTCATGAAAGGTGTTAGATATGTCATAAGAGGTATAAGATACATGCTATATTATAAGAGGTAGAAGATAAATACATGTAGCTTTCACTGTAACTTTGCACATAATGTAGCCCAATTACTATGCTATACTTTCTTTCTAATGTTTAATTTAGCAAAGATTGATTTTCCTGGGAAATAAAACCTAGTTTGTATAAGAATCTGCTCTTTGATTAAGTTACATTCACATATCAGTAGAGGAAAAAAGTTTATGGTCATATAGTGTTGAAAGATTGGTTAATTCCACATTTGAAGAACTATAAAATTCTTAGCTAACTCTTTACTCCAAAATGAATCATTGTTTGAAATACAACTAAAAATTTAAATGAAATATAGGTGAATGTTTACAAACTCAAGATAGAAAAGAACTTCAATAATTTCATCAACATATGTGTATATATATATATATATGGAGAGAGAGAGATGCTGGGGATACAGAGGTGAACAAAACTTCAAATACTTGTCCTCTAGGAGCTTACATTCTAGCGGAAGGGAGGAAGACAAATGAGCAACATGTCTATGTACAATGTACCTTATAACAGTAGATGATAAATATTATTGAGAGAAAGGATGAAAAAATGTGGATGGTGTATGGTTTAAGAGTTGTGAATAGACTGGCCATGGTAGGCCTTTTGAAGATGCTGGGTGACCAGACTTGAAAGAGAGGAGGGATAAATCCTGAACATTTCTGGAGAAAGATTCCACAAAGAGGAAACATGGAAATGGAAAACACCGGAGGTGAGCTCATGCCTGGCTTATTGAAGGAACAAGAAGATAAGGGAACAGAGAGAAGGATGGTGAATAATAGGAATATTGTTAAAACTATAGATGGATTTATTGAAACAATTGATAGGTTTAATTACATATGCATTTATAACTTCTGAACATTATAGCAATTAATGAATAAATTAAGAGGCAACAGACAAATTAGGGTCAAATATCAGGAACAAATATAACAAATGGTAATCCACTAAATAGCAACATCTATGAAAGCAAGAATATTTCTTTGTTCACTGTAGAATCTCCAGAACTTAGAAGAGTAACTTTTGCATGATCTCCATACTAAATAGAATTCTTGAATGTTCTTTAATAACTTCCTCCTGGCAGTAGAATATGGACTTTTTGAAGTATTAGAGAGTTAAAATACCTATCAAGAGTCTCATCATTTCATGCTGTTAAATTCAATCATTGTCTCTATTCATCTTGTTTAATTATTTTCAAAATAATAGTCATTCTTAGCATTATATTTTATATTTACTTTAATATATGTATCTATTAGGGTAACAGCGTTGTTTTGTTCTTTCTTGTATGCCGAATTATAGAATAGTTCCTGATATACCATAATTTTCTATAAATAGTTTGTGAGTAAATGAATAAGTTATTGTACTTCTAGCAAATAATCCAATTAAAATAAGGAATTAAGTCAAAGATCTATGGAAAAGGATGTTCATTTCAGCATACTTTAAAAATAATGAAATAATAAAAAACCTAGCATTTGCAAAATGAAGGTAACAATGAGAAATCATTGCATATCCATTTGATGGAATATCATAAAGGAGTAAAGCTTCTTTACAAAGAACATTTAATATTACAAAGTAATGTTCACAATGTGTTCCGTTCAGTTCAGTCTCAGTCGTGTCTGACTCTTAGCGACCCTGTGGACTATACAGTCCATGGAATTTTTCAGGCCAGAGTACTGGAGTGGGTAGCCTTTCCCTTCTCCAGGGGATCTTCCCAACCCAGGGATCAAACCCAGGTTTTCCACATTGCAGGCGGGTTCTTTACCAGCTGAGCCACAAGGGAAGCCCAATAACATATATGTGAAGTTTATATGTATATGTTTCTAAATATATATGTGTTTAAAACAAGCATATTCTGATAGAATTGGCTCTAAGATTGAATGTCATTATGACAGAAAGTCTGTCTTCTTGTCCTGTCTTTTTCTGGTCCTCTGTCCAGTGCTAAAAATATGCAATTAACCACAATATCTCCATTGTGAAAATTCTGAGAAACTTGCATTATCATTTCGCTTGTTTATACTTTCTTGAAATGTTATTTCCTCTAACTCAGTCCACGGTTTGATTACAATGAATTATCAATAAATATTTTGAATTTTAATTCCAGAGATTTTGTCACATATCTCTTTCAAAAGAACAATTCAAAATTCTTTTCTACCATCTATACATAATAATTAATTTGCAGAAGATACTTATGACATTGTGGTCTTGATGGAATTTGTCATTTTGTAGCCATTCCACATTTTTCTATTTTCTCTTCATTTTCAATAGAAATAAAAACATTTTTCCTCAAAAGGATAAAATTTGACATATTCCCTGCTAGTTTCAGATAAGCTGCTTTACATTCAAACTAATGTGAAGTTTCTATCACAATACTTGCAGTGCTTCAGCACAGTTTTAAACTATAGACATTCTTATATAATCAGTATAGGATACCTGGTTTTGAAATAAAAGTTTAGTTTCCCATAAAATTCTGAAGGCTTTGCACTTGTGCAAAAGAATGACATTGAGGTTTTAGCAGTTTATTTAAAAACCCAGAGGAGACTTCATTCTCATACCTGCCACATTTGGCAATATGAAAGCTTTAATATGAGAAATAGATGGGGAAACAGTGGAAACAGTGTCAGACTTTACTTTTTGGGGCCCCAAAATCACTGCAGACAGTGACTGCAGCCATGAAATTAAAAGACATGTCCTCCTTGGAAGGAAAGTTATGACCAACCTAGATAGCATATTGAAAATCAGAGACATTACTTTGCCAACAAAGGTCTGTCTAGTCAAGGCTATGGTTTTTCCAGTGGTCATGTATGGATGTGAGAGTTGGACTGTGAAGAAGGCTGAGTGCCAAAGAATTGATGCTTTTGAACTGTGGTGTTGGAGAAGACTCTTGAGTCCCTTGGACTTGCAAGGAGATCCAACTAGCGCATTCTAAAGGAGATCAGTCCTGGGTGTTCTTTGGAAGGACTGATGCTGAAGCTGAAGCTCCAGGACTTTGGCCACCTCATGTGAAGAGCTGACTCATTGGAAAAGACTCTGATGCTTGGAGGGATTGGGGGCAGGAGGAGAAGGGGACGACAGAGGATGAGATGGCTGGATGGCATCACCTACTCAATGGGTGTGAGTTTGAGTGAACTCCGGGAGTTGGTGATGGACAGGGAGGCCTGGTGTGCTGAGATTCATGGGGTCACAAAGAGTTGGACACGACTGAGCGACTGAACTGAACTGAACTGAACTGAAGCTCTAATAACATTCACAAATTGTCAGTTTGATTTATTTGTAATTTGGATGACTCAGCTGGTAGCTATTTAGAGCTGGGTTTTTGGTTTAGAGGTGTTTTCTTGTATGTCTAAATATACAAGAATGGAAAAGCAACAAGTAAAATATGGTATGAAAATGAATCACCTAGCTCAGCCTATGATGAATTCTCAACAAATGGTCTTTGCCTTCCACTTCATTTGCCAAAACACCATTATTCTAGGCCATATCTCTACCACATTAAAATTAGTTCATATATTTGAAGCGCATTTTTGTTAGTGTCTTTTTTGATTGTTTTCCTTTTAAATATATTTGCTTTACTTTAAAATAACTTTAGACTTATGGAAAAGTAATACAAGATTGGAGAAGGAAATGGCAACCCACTCCAATATTCTTGCCTAGAGAATCCTGTGGACAGAGGAGGCTGGTGGGCTGCTGTCCATAGGGTCTCACAGAGTTGGACATAACTGAAGCAACTAGCATGCATGAATGCATTGGACAAGGCAACCCACTCAGTATTCTTGCCTGGAGAATCCCAGGGACAGAGGAGCCTGATGGGCTGTCATCTGTGGGCTCACACAGGGTCAGACACGACTGAAGCAACTTAGCAGCAGCAACAAAAAGATAAGTATAGAGTTCCCGTATACCACTCACCCTATTTCCCCCATTTTTACCCCCTTATGTTAGTAGATTGGTAAAAACTAAGCCAGTCTCAGTATAATAAGAACTCTGTACTTTATTTAAATTTCACTATTTTTACCTAATGTTCTCATTTCTATGCCGGGCTCCCACCCAAGATATCACACCAAATTTTGTCATCATATCTCTTTAGCTTTTTCTTGACTGAGACAGTTTTCTCAGACTTCACTTAATTTTTGATGACAACTGTTTGAGTAGTATTGGTCAAGTATTTTTCAGAACGCTGCTCAAATTGAATTTGTCCAGTGGTTTTCCCTTAAGGTTAGACTGGGATAGTGGATTCCAGGTAGGAAGGGCACAAATGTGTAGTGCCTTCTCATTATATCATATCAAGTATAGATTCTTTAAAGATGACTTATCAGTGATGATAAGCTGCTCCCTGGTGGCTCAGATGGTAAAGAATCTGCCTGCAATGGAGGAGACCCAGATTTGATCCCTGGGTTGGGGAGAAGGGAATGTCAACATACTCCAGGGGAATTCAGGACACTGAGGAGGGAGAAAAATACTTGCAGCCTAGCAACAGTTAGACTGTAGCCACTCCTCACTGTGGAGAAGAACATGGCAACCCACTCCAGTATTCTTGCCTGGAGAATCCCATGGACAGAGGAAACAGGCGGGTTACAGTCCATGGGGTCACAAAGAGTCAGACACGATTGAGCAACTTCACTTTCACACTTGATCACCTAGTAGAGGTAGTGCTGGCCACATTTCTCCACTGTAGTTACTCCCTTAAACTGGTTTTCTCATGTCCAGTTTTCTCATGTCCTGCCCTTTGAAAGTAAGTTATTAAGCACAGCTCACACTCAAGTTTCATCTTCTAGAGCAGGTGTGTGTGTGTGTGTGTGTGTGTGTGTATTAGTCACTCAGTTGTGTCCTACTCTTTGTGACCCCATGCACTGTAGCCTGCCAGGCTTCACTGTCCATGAAATTCACCAGACAAGAATACTGGAGTGGGTGAAGCCATTCCATTCTCCAGGGGATCTTCCCAACCTAGGGATCAAACTTGGGTCAGTATCTCTATAAATGAATTGGAATTCTTTTGCTTGGAAGGTTTGTCTCTTTCTCCCATTTGTTCATCTGCCTAATGTTTTATTTATGTCAGTGTAGATTCATGGACATTGATTTTATCCTGTAGGTCACATTATATTTTTGTTGTTGTTGCTCAAATTGTTCCAAGTTTGGCAGTTGGTTTTCTTTCCCTTTGACATGTCCCAGTTGTTTTGATTTTTGATTACTTCCTTACCTTCTAGCATTACAAGGTATTTCATGCTCATCTTTATATTACTGCTCCAGCCCAAATAGTCAGCCATTTCCACAAGAAGACCTGTGTCTTTTTATTGAAAAAGATATTGGAGATTAAGATCTAGGTGCTTGATGGCTCATTAATATCAGGTTCACTTTTTGTTTTGTCATATAAAATGTCAAACATATACAAAAGTAGAAAAAATGTTGAATCCCTCAAAGTCTTTGACTCAGTCATTTATCAACAAAGGCAAATCTTATTTCATCTGCTCCTTTACCAGTTTCTCTTGCATACTTGCCAGGTTCTACTGTCCTTGTGTTTACAGAGTCTCTAAAGGATAAATACAATGCTATTATCAAACTGAAAAAATTCATTCTGCCATATCATTCAAACACCAAAGAGCATGAAAATTTAACTCTCATATTTTAAAAATTGATTATTTTCTTCCCAAGTTTATTTAAACTGTTTAAAAATCCAGGAATTTTATGGTAGCTTTAGCCATATGCAGGCAGAGAATTATACTGCTAAATAATTGCTGAGGCTATACAACTAGGCTATTAGAATCTGGCTAACAAAACTTGTAGTTTCTAGATCAATACATTAGCAAGAGAGTAGAGAAAACCACTAGACCATTCAGGTATGACCTAAATAGAGTCCCTTATGATTATACAGTGGAAGTAACAAATAGATTTAAAGGATTAGATCTGATAGACAGAATGCCTGAAGAAATATGGATGGAGGTTCGTGACATTGTACAGGAAGCAGGGATCAAGACCATACCAAAAGGAAAAGAAATGCAGAAAGCCAAAATTGTTGTATGAGGAGGCCTTACAAATAGCTGTGAATAGAAGAGAAGTGAAAGGCAAAGGAGAAAAGGAAAGATATACCTATTTGAATGCAGAGTTCCAAAGAATAGCTAGGAGAGACAAGAAAGCCTACCTCAGTGACCAATGTAAAGAAATAAAGGAAAAAAATAGAATGGGAAAGACTAGAGATCTCTTCAAGAAAATTAAAGATACCAAAGGAACATTTCGTCCAAGGATGCAAACAATAAAGGACAGAAACTGTATGGACCTAACGGAAGCAGGAGATATTAAGAAGAGGTGGCAAGAATACACAGAACTATACAAAAAAGATCTTCACCACCAGATAATCACGATGGTGCAATCACTACCTAGAGCCAGACATCCTGGAATGTGAAGTCAAGTTAGCCTTAGGAAGTATCACTATGAACAAAGCTAGTGGAGGTGATGGAATTTCTGTTGAGTTATTTCAAATCCTAAACGATGTTGTCAAAGTGCTACACTCAATATGCCAGCAAATTTGGAAAACTCAGCCATGGCCACAGGACTGGAAAAAGTCAGTTTTCATTTCAATCCCAAAGAAACGCAATGTCAAAGAGTGTTCAAACTACTACACAATTACACTCATCTCACATGCTAGTAAAGTAATGCTTAAAAATCTCCAAGCCAGGCTTCAGCAATATGTGAACTGTGAACTTCCAGATGTTCAGGCTGGATTTAGAAAAGGCAGAGGAACCAGAGATCAAATTGCCAACGTCTGCTGGATTATCAAAAAAGCAAGAGAGTTCCAGAAAATGTCTACTTCTGCTTTATTGACTATACCAAAGCCTTTGACTCTGTGGACCACAACAAACTCTGGAAAATTCTTCAAGGGATGGGAATATCAGACCACCTGACCTGCCTCTTGAGAAATCTGAATGCAGGTCAGAAAGCAACAGTTAGAACTGGACATGGAACAACAGACTGGTTAAATCAGGAAAGGAGTACATCATGACTGTATATTGTCACCCTGCTTATTTAACTTATATGCAGAGTACATCATGAGAAGCACTGGGCTGGATGGAGCACAAGCTACAATCAAGATTGCCAGGAGAAATATTAATAACCTCAGATATGCCGATGCCACTACGCTTATGGCAGAAAGTGAAGAAAAATTAAAGAGCTTCTTGATGAAAGTGAAAAAGGAGTGTGAAAGAGTTAGCTTAAAACTCAACATTTGGAAAACTAAGATCATGGCATCTGGTCCCATCATTTCATGGCAAATAGATGGAGAAACAGTGGAAACTGTGACAGACTTTATTTTTGGGGGCTCCAAAATCACTGCAGATGGTGACTGCAGCCATGAAATTAAAAGATGCTTGCTCCTTGAAAGAAAAGCTATGACCAACCTAGACAGCATATTAAAAAGCAGAGACATTACTTTGCCAACAAAGGTCCATCTAGCCAAGACTATGGTTTTTCCAGTAGTCATGTAAGGATGTGAGAGTTGGACCATAAAGAAAGCTCAACACGGAATTGATACTTTTAAACTGTGGTGTTGGAGAAGACTCTTTAGAATCTCTTGGGCTACAAGGAGATCTAACCAGTCCATCCTAAAGGAAATCAGTCCTGAATATTCACTGGATGGACTGATGCTGAAGCTGAAATTCCAATACTTCGGCCAACTGATGTGAAGCATTGACTCATTGGAAAATGCCCTCATGCTGGGAAAGATTTAAGGTGGGAGGAAAAGGTGATGACAGAGGATGAGATGGTTGGATGGCATCACCGACTCAATGGACATGAGTTTGAGTAAACTCTTGGAGTTGGTGATGGACAGGGAATTCTGGGGTGCTGCGGTCCATGGGATTGCAAAGAGTTGGACATGACTGAGCAACTGAACTGAACTTAACTGATGTTTATCCCTGATTATAGCTGCTTCTTCTGGAGAGCAGGGGGATGCTTATGGTATAACTCCATGACCACTATAACAGAAATGTTAGGACAAAGTGATGAAATCTAGCCGCTAAACTGCTAGATAAGAGATGACTGAACGTAAGCTAAGACCACAAAGTGTTTTGTCTGGATCTGATAGATTAGATGTTCAGCTCTGTTCTACTACTGACTGTACTAGGCACTTTGTAACTGTTTCCAGAAGCAAATATAACTGCTTTTCACCAGAATTATAATTTATCTAAATTATCTAGTGTTTGCTGCTGGCATTATTTTTTTCTGTTTTTATTACCTATATATGCAATTATTCATCCCTCTGATATTATCATTCAATGACTTTTTCTTTTAGACGCAAATAGCATTTGATTGTTGTTTTGAATTAGTTTGGGACTCACTGACTTTCATGAATAAAAATTTGGAGAATTCACTTTTACTCAATAATTTATAAACAGTTTTCTCTTCTTTTCATGTTTATTCGTACGTTTCTTAGCCATTGCATGTTTTTCCCTATACTTTTTGTATTGAGCACAATTTATCTTCTCTACCCCTTGTATACCCCATATATTCTAGGAAAGCTTCTGCTTTGCATTTATAAAATTACAGTTTGTTTGGCACTTAATTTAGCCAAATCCCACCATATTAGTATTGTGCACAAAATTCTCGAATTTGTCTTATTTTGATGCCAATACCTTACTTCATTTCACAATTGCTAATAGAAACATTCTTATTTCATATATCTTCAGTTATTTCAGTGATAATTTGGTGCTAGTTTGGATTAAGTATCTAGTCACCAGTCAGTTTCAGAGAGGAGTGTCTTTTTATCTTTTTTTGCATTTCTGAAATAGTCACAAAGGTGGTCCACACATGCACGCGTGCTTGCGCAGTCACTTCTGCCTCTTTGAGACTCCATGGACTTTACAAGCCCTCCAGGTTCCTCTGTCCTCCAGGCAAGAATAGGGAAGTGTGCAGTTGTCCTTTCCTCCTCCAGGGGATCTTCCTGACCCATGGACTCAACACTTGTCTCCTGCATTGGCAGGTGGATTCTTTTACCACTGAGCCAACTGAGAAAACTGACCCACACATGAGCACGTGAGGCATCTTTAGTATTGTTGTTACAGAGATATAACATATTTTTGACTTAGCTTTTTTTGACACTTAGCCTGTTTTTGCTTAGTTTCCTGATCGTCTTTCTGCAGAAAAAGCACTATTGGGGGACAATCTGAAATATCTTAACTAGAATGGAGCCTTGATACCTGGGCAGCAATTTACAAAACATCAAGTGAGAAGTAGAGAGAAACCTATTTGCATATTTCTGAAAGATTCTGTTATAAAAAATCTTTTACTCTCAGAAACTTTCTTGTACCAAACACATATTTTAAATCCAAGGCAAAACACACATATTAGAGATCAGAGTGATTATCTTTAAATTAGAACTCAAGTATCCAAGGTGCACTGCTCTAACTTTACAACATATTTTCCTAAACTTTTCTCATTTTTTCTCTATGAGCTTTATGTATTTATTTAGATAAACAATATACTCATCCCATTTTTCTTTTTCTTTGATCACTGGAGCCATAACCACAGCTCAGCAAGGACTTGATGGACTGAAATAAAGTCCATTTGTGTATCTATCCCAAATTCCAAAGACTATTTCAATTCTATTCAATTTAGAAGGTACTACAAAGTTTTTATTCTATGCCATTCTTTTAGGCATTGAAAGCAATAGAAAGATAAATATGTACAGTTCATTCTACTATAACGTTTGTTTTAAAGATGCACAGTAGTTTCAACACAGGTATAATATTAACAAACAATCTGAGCATAATATGAATTTTGCATTTACTTATGCATAATTTCATCTGTGAGAAACACTAGCTGAATGCAGAAAGCTGTACACATCTGAACTGAGACAGCTAGTTCAGTTCAGTTCAGTCGCTCAGTCGTGTCCGACTCTTTGTGATCCCATGAATCGCAGCACACCAGGCCTCCCTGTCCATCACCAACTCCCGGAGTTCACTCAGACTCACATCCATTGAGTCGGTGATGCCATCCAGCCATCTCATCCTCTGTCGTCCCCTTCTCCTCCTGCCCCCAATCCCTCCAAGCATCAGAGTCTTTTCCAATGAGTCAGCTCTTCACATGAGGTGTGCAAAGTACTGGAGTTTCAGCTTTAGCATCATTCCTTCCAAAGAACACCCAGGACTGATCTCCTTTAGAATGGATTGGTTGGATCTCCTTGAAGTCCAAGGGACTCTCAAGAGTCTTCTCCAACACCACAGTTCTAAAGCATCAATTCTTCGGTGCTCAGCCTTCTTCACAGTCCAACTGCCACATCCACACATGACCACAGGAAAAACCATAGCCTTGACTAGATGGACCTTTGTTGGCAAGGTAATGTCTCTGCTTTTCAATATGTTGTCTAGGTTGGTCATACCTTTCCTTCCAAGGAGGAAGTGTCTTTTAATTTCATGGCCGCAATCACCATCTGCAGTGATTTTGGGACCCCCCAAAATAAAGTCTGACACTGTTTCCACTGTTTCCCCATCTATTTCCCATGAAGTGATGGGACCGGATGCCATGATCTTCGTTTTCTGAGTGTTGAGCTTTAAGCCAACTTTTTCACTCTCCTCTTGCACTTTCATCAAGAGGCTTTTTAGGTCCTCTTCACTTTCTGCCATAGGGTGGTGTCATCTGCATATCTGAGGTTATTCATATTTCTCCTGGCAATCTTGATTCCAGCTTGTGCTTCTTCCAGCTTAGCATTTCTCACGATGTACTCTGCATAGAAGTTAAATAAGCAGGGTGACAATATACAGCCTTGATGTACTCCTTTTCCTATTTGGAACCAGTCTGTTGTTCCATGTCCAGTTCTGACTGTGGCATACTGACCTGCATATAGGTTTCTGAAGAGGCAGGTCAGGTGGTCTGGTATTCCCATCTCCTTCAGAATTTTCCACAGTTGATTGTGATCCTCACAGTCAAAGGCTTTGGCATAGTCAATAAAGCAGAAATAGATGTTTCCCTGTAACTTTCTTGCTTTTTCAATGACCCAGTGGATGTTGGCAATTTGATCTCTGCTTCCTTTGCCTTTTCTAAAACCAGGTTGAACATCTGGAAGTTCACGGTTCACGTATTGCTGAAGCCTAGATTGGAGAATTTTGAGCATTACTTTACTAGCATGTGAGACGAGTGCAATTGTGTGGTAGTTAAGCATTCTTTGGCATTGCCTTTCTTTGGGATTGGAATGAAAACTGACCTTTTCCAGTCCTGTGACCACTGCTGAATTTTCCAAATTTGCTGGCATATTGAATGTAGCACTTTCACAGCATCATCTTTCAGGATTTGAAATAGCTCCACTGAAATTCCATCACCTCCACTAGATTTGTTCGTAGTGATGTTTCCTAAGGCCCCCTTGACTTCACATTCCAGGATGTCTGGCTCTAGGTGAGTGATCACATCATCTCATCATCTTGTCGGTTGCCTCTTAACAAATTTGTTCTTAAGCCAGTTACTAACTCCTACAATCAGGACCCTCACCCAGCCTATTATTAAAATACTTTAATGCCCATAACAGGGCCAGATAACCCACTCCTTTGTCATTACTTCTGTTATTACCTAAAGTGGGTCTATGACAAGGAAATGTTTACCATTGGAGACACCCTAGCCTGCTCTAATGGAGGACTCGGGGAAGAAATCAATGACTTAAATCCCTTAACGCAGTAAGAGGATAAGCTTATGACCTTTAACACTGTTTCCCAGTCTCAGGGCACAGGCTTGGATCGCTTTACATCATGATATCTATTCCCATCTGTGGTGAACAAACTGGCAATGAGTTAAAATTATAATCCCTTAATCCTACCCAGCACTGGTCATGCTGGAGACCTTGGCGATGCCCACCTCCAGTCCAGGGGTCTCAGGAGGTCAACCTGCCTTGACCTGTCTAGGGATCTGGTCCTTGAAAAGTTGTCACACCTCAATCTGCTTGGGGATCTGCCAGTCCAGGGGTCCCAGGAGGTCGTCCAGCCTCGACCTGCCCAGGGACCCAATTCTCAGGAGGCCAACTTGCCTCAACCCACCTGGGGATTCGAGTTCCAGGAAACTATCATGCCTCAGCCTGCCTGGGGACCTGCACCCTGACCTGGGGATGCCTGGCTCTAAGGTTGCAACAGTACTGGGTAGGATAAGCTTCAGAAAGACTCACCTCTAAGGAAGTGCACCCATGGAAACTAAAGGAGGTCTGTTAGCTTTTTCTTTTTCTCTTCCTCCTTGTCATGACTGTCTTTCAGATGGGAAATAACCAATCTACTTCCCAGCAGACACTCTTGAGATGCATCCTTGATAACTGGAAGCTGTTCAATCCCCTAACTCCAAGGAGAAGTCGCTTAAAATTCTTTTGTGCCACAGCATGGCCACAGTATCCACTGGGGAATGAGGAACTCTGGCCTGAGGATGGGAGTTTAAATTACAACACCATCCTTCAACTAGAACCATTTTGCAAAAGACAAGGAAAATGGACAAAGATCCTCTATGTCCAAATTTTCTTCCGACTAAGAGATATGAAGGAACTCTGTCATAAGTATGGGATTATTGTATGTCCTAAAAGTGAGCCTACTAGGCAAATGGTGTTAGGCACAGACAACCAAGAGAAGGAACCCCCCTTACCCCATAAAGACTCACCTTCCACGCTCCCAAAGAGACTGGAGCCTCCCACAGCTCCCAAGTTGCCTGGTGTTCCTTCCTTGTATCCAAACATGACCCCATATCTGGGAGGACCCCCTCCACAAAAGCCAGCTCGAGTATGTCCTGTAGTTGAAACTGGAGGAGAATTCGAACCAATCTGGGTCCATAAGCCCTTCTCCCTCTTAGAATTATGACAGATCAAGCAAGACCTGGGAAGCTCATACAGATGACCCCGGCAAATATAGAGATACATTCCAACATATTACCTTGGCCTTTGACTTGACGTGGAAGGACATCATGGTCATATTTAGTCAAACTTTATCTGACCTGAGCCTGCTAGGGTCTTAAAGGAAGCCTGAAGGTATGCAATGGGGCTTCACATGTCAAGTGATAAATACCCAGCAGGGGAAACTGCAGTCCCCTCTCTGATCCTAATTGGAATTATAATGACCTTGAGCACATCTGGGAAAGGGATCATTTTCTAATCTGTGTGAAGGCAGGACTGAAAGCAGGCCAGCCAAAAGTAATCAGCTATGCCTGGGCTTCAGCAGTAACTCAGGAGCCCAACGAGAACCCCATTGGCTTTCTGGAAAGACTAAGAGAGGCCCTCCAAAAGTTTGCCAATCTGGACTTAGAGTCTTACGAGGGACAGGTGATTTTAAAGGACAAATTCCTGTCCCAAGGTGCATCAGATATCAGAATTAAGTTACAACAGCTACAGCAACAGGACCCTGCTGCCTCTTTAGATGAGATGGTCCAGACAGCCACCAATACCTTTTAAAACAGAGAACAGGAGAAGGAGGCCAAGGCCCAGGAGAGGGAGAGAAGGAAAGAGGCAAGGCATGCTCAGATGCTGGCTGCCCTCCAGGGAACCCCTATGGCAAACCCCGAGTCCTTAAAGGACAAGGCAAGAGGTAAATGCCTAATCTGTACACAGGCAGGACATTGGACCAATGAGTGTCCAAACTGTGATAAGTCTCCTAAAATGGCTTGCTACAAATGCCATCTACAGGGACACTGGGCGGCATTCTTCCCTCAGGACCCAAGAGCCTCAAGGTCAAGCGCCAAGCCTTCCCTCATGATGGTTCAACAGGACTGAAGTGGCCTGCTCTAGCCAGCCTGCCTGTCACAGATAATCATCATGGGGCTGGAGCCAAGGGTGCACCTGGATGTGGCAGGTAGGTCCAAGAATTTCTTGGTTGACACGGGGGCTATCTACTCTGTCTTGATCTCCTACTCCAGAGCCTTCTCCTCCCAAACCTGTACCATTTTGGGTGCTACTAAAAGACTACTGAAAACAACGACTAAAAGATTCACCCGAGCACTTCTTTGTTGCTGGGATGGACAAATGTTTTCTCCCCAGTTTCTGGTGGTCCCTGAGTGTCCTACTCCCTTGTTGGGAAGAGATATATTCATTAAACTGGGGACCACCCTTGAGATAGGAAGCTTTTCAGCCCCTAGAGCCCTACAGCTTCTGGTTACTACTGAAGAACCCATTACACGCTCTCCAATAGAGAGGGACTAAAAACTATGGAGGACAAAATTAACCCCCAGGTGTGGGACCAGGGAACTCCTGGATGAGCCCACCAAGCTGAATCGGTCATCATTGTCCTTCGAGATCCCACTTGGTTTCCTAACTGGAAACAATATCCTCTCAAAAGAGAGGCTCGGGAGGGACTACAGCCTTTAATAAATAAATTCCTTGCTTGTGGGCTACTGGTCCCCACCAACTTTCCATGTAACACCCCAATCCTCTCAGTAAAGAAAAAAGACAGAACATGGTGAATGGTTCAAGATCTCTGGATCATAAATGAAGCTGTAGTCCCCCTCCATCCCACAGTACCCAATCGCTATGTAATCTTGGGAGAAATCCCACCCAGGGCCAAGTGGTTTACAGTCTTGGATCTCAAAGATGCATTTTTTTTGCATACCACTGGCTAAAGAATCCCAGTATCTTTTTGCCTTTGAGTGGGAGGCCTCAGGAGAAAAACACCAACAGATGACTTGGACAGTATTACCTCAGGAGTTCAGAGATAGCCCCCACCTGTTTGGACAGGCCCTTAGCCAGGATCTCCTAGATCTGGACCTGGGACCTAATGGGAAAAATATTACAATATGTAGATGACCTACTAATCTGCTCTCCAGATGAGAAAAATGCCCAACAACATGCAACTCAGGTTCTAAACTTTTTGGCAGAAAGTGGATATAAAGTCTCTCTTGCTAAGGCACAGATGGTCAAAACAAAGGTCACTGACCTGGGAGTTCAGATTACACACCGGTCCAAGAGGCTGTCCTCTGATAGGGTACAAGGAATCTTCCAGTTGCCCTCCCCAATGACTCAAAAACAATTGCGAGCTTTCCTGGGGCTAACTGGGTATTGTAGCATCTGGATAGCCAACTATGGTCTAATTGCCCAGCCCTTATATGAAAGCTAAAGTGATGGGATGATTCAATCCCACTGATGTGGGGAACTCCTCAAAAGAAGGCAGAGGCTACACTAAAACAAGCCTTAATTCAGGCACCTGCCTTGAGGTTGCCAGACCCAGAAAAAGCATTCAAGCTGTATGTCCACGAAAGAGAGGGAATAACCTTGGTAGTGTTAACTCAAAGGCTGGAATTTGAGCCCCAGCCTGTAGTACACTTATCCAAGAGGCTCAACCCAGCTGCCTGAGGCTGGCCTCCCTGCCTTCGAAATCTTGTAGCTATTGCAATCCTAATAGAAGATGCTTTAAAACTCTCCTCTGGGGGCAAACTATTTTTGCCAGCCACCAAGTGAGACAACTAAATGGGAGAGGCCATTTATGGATGTCTGATCAAAGAATCCTCAGATATCAAGTAGTGCTGATGGAAAATGCAGGCCTCACTATATCCCCTTGTGAGGTTCTTAACACAGCCACCCTCCTGCTTACCCACGAGGGCTCTCTCCCCTTTCACTCTTGTCTAGAAACCTTGGACCACTGGACAAAATCCTGAGAGGGATTGTCAAAAGATCCTCTGACCAATCCTGGGATAATCTGGTACACTGATGGAAGCAGTTTTATCTTGGATGGAAGGATAGAGCTGGATATGTAGTAGTCTCTGATTTTGAGACCATAGAAGCTAAGCCTCTGCCACCAGGAACTTCAACCCAATTAGCTGAGCACACAGCCTTGACTTGAACTTTAGAGCTGGAAAAAGGAAAAAGAATAGCCATTTACACTGACTCCAAGTCAGCCTTTCTGGTGCTACATGCACATGCTGCTATTCGGAAAGAAAGGGCCCACTTGATCACCCGAGGGTCCCCAATCAAATATGGTGATCAAGTTCTTAAGCTCTTGGAGGCAGTCCATCTGCCCACTGAGGTTTCAGTCTCCCACTGTAAAGGACACCAAAAAGGGAGCATGGATGTGGCATGAGGGAACCAAGCAGCTGATCAGGCCGCTAGGAGAGCAGCATTACAGAACAGTGACACAATTTGTTAAAAACTCCTTCATATACTGAAGGTGAGACTCTTAAAGCTAAGGGTGAGGGCTTTCAAGAAGATCATATAGGGTGGTTCCAAAAGGAGCGACTCCTTTTTCTGCCTGGGAACCTCCAATGGACGTTGGTTAACTCCTTACATGCTACCGCTCATTTAGGGGAAAAGGCCCTACAAAGATTACTAGACAGGTCCTTCAGAGAAACAGGCCTCCAAACGACTATAAGGCAAGTGGTCTCCTCTTGTCCCACTTCCCCCAAGGAGCTCGAAGATCCCAGCTGGCACAGCCTGTCAAACAATGTGGGGCATACCAGGAGAGGACTGACAGATGGACTTCACACAGATGCCAGTTTCTCAAGGGTATAAATACCTATTAGCCATGATAGATACATTCACAGGATAGATTGCAGGCTTTCCCACCTGGACTGAGAAAGCTGAGGAAGTGGTAAAAGAACTGCTCCATGAAATCATTTCACGGTTTGGTCTGCCCAGGTAATTACAAAGTGACAATGGGACATCATTTACTTCTAAGGTCACCCAAGGGGTCTCTAAAGCATTGGGCATTACTTACTATCTCCACTGTGCCTGGAGGCCTCAGTCTTCAGGAAAAGCAGAAAGAGCCAACCAGTTCTTAAAATCAGTGATAGAAAAGATAACTCAGGAGACCTCCCTGGGATGGAAGGAGGCTTTGCCAATAGCTCTCCCCTGCACCTGTATTGCCCCTAAGGAACAGATTGGTCTTCAGTCAGTTTAGTTCAGTTCAGTCACTCAGTCATGTCCGACTCTTTGTGACCCCATGAACCACAGCATGCCAGGCCTCCTTGTCCATCACCAACTCCCGGAGTACACCCAAACCCATGTCCATTGAGTCAGTGATGCCATCCAACCATCTCATCCTCTGTCATCCCCTTCTCCTCCTGCCCTCAATCTTTCCCATCATGAGGGTCTTTTCAAATGAGTCATCTCTTTGCATCAGGTGGCCAAAGTACTGGAGTTTCAGCTTCAACATCAATCTTTCCAATGACCACCCAGGACTGATCTCCTTCAGGATGGACTGGTTGGATCTCCTTGCAGTCCAAGGGACTCTCAAAATTCTTTTCCAACACCGCAGTTCAAAAGCATCAATTCTTCTGCACTTATGAGATGCTATATGGGAGACCTTTTGTTTATGTCAATGACCTCTTCCTAGATCCAGAGGCTCAGACCTTGCAGTCTTATGCCATGGCTATTGGGCAATTCCAACAGGATATACACTTGTGGGGTGTGAACCAGGACCTGAAAGATCCAAGGAATCACCACTATATGCTCCAAGGACACAAGTCCTAATTAAAGTCTGGAAAGATGGGTCCCCAAAGGCTCAACTCCAGCCCACATGGAAGGGTCCCTACCCTGTAATACTTTCTACCCCCACAGCAGTCAAGGTACCAGGACATGACTCCTGGATTCACTACTCACGAGTCAAGCCATGGAAGAAAATAGAAGAGGACATTCAATATACCTGTGAGCTCCTGGGAGATCTCAGATACATATTCAGAACTACAAGTGAGTGTCATTCTAATGAACACCCCCAAAATCTAGTTTCTGGGGATAAGATTTCTTAGGAAAGCTCTAAAGAGCCAACACAGCTTGGCAGGGATTGTACTCCAAAACAGACAGGAGATAATATTCTGATCCCTGAACAAAGAGGGACTTGAGCCATCCTGATGATGGGAATTTAGAGTTGGCTAATGGTCTACAACAGAATGGGAAAAACTAGAGATCTCTTTGGAGAAGGCAATGGCACCCCACTCCAGTACTCTTGCCTGGAAAATCCCATAGACGGAGGAGCCTGGTGTGCTGCAGTCCATGGGGTCGCTGAGAGTTGGACACGACTCAGTGACTTCACTTTCACTTTTCACTTTCATGCATGGAAAAGGAAATGGCAACCCACTCCAGTGTTCTTGCCTGGAGAATCCCAGGGACGGCGGAGCTTGGTGGGCTGCCATCTATGGGGTCGCACAGAGTTGGACACGACTGAAGCAACTTAGCAGCAGCAGCAGAGATCTCTTCAAGAAAATTAGAGATACCAAGGGAACATTTCATGCAAAGATGAGCTCGATAAAGGACAGAAATGGTATGGACTTAACAGAAGCAGAAGATATTAAGAAGAGGTGGCAGGAATACACAGAAGAACTGTACAAAAAAGATATTCACATCCAAGATAATCACAATGGTGTGATCACTCACCTAGAGCCAGACAGCCTGGAATCTGAAGTCAAGTGGGCCTTAGAAAGCATCACTATGAACAAAGCTAGTGGAAATGATGGAACTCCAGTTGAGCTATTTCAAATTCTGAAAGATGATGCTGTGAAAGTGTTTCACTCAATATGCCAGCAAATTTGGAAAACTCAGCAGTGGCCACAGGACTGGAAAAGGTCAGTTTTCATTCCAATCCCAAAGAAAGGCAATGTCAAAGAATGCTCAAAGTGAAGTCACTCAATCGTGTCTGACTCTTTGCGACCCCAAGACTATATAGCCTACCAGGCTTCTCTGTCCATGGGATTTTTCCAGGCAAGAGTACTGGAGTGGGTTGCCATTTGCTTCTCTAGGGGATCTTCCTGACCTAGTGATCGAACCCAGGTCTCCTGCATTACAGGCAGATGCTTTATCCTCTGAGCCACCTTTGCACTCATCTCCCATGCTAGTAAAGTAATGCTCAAAAATCTCTAAGCCAGGCTTCAGCAATACGTGAACCATGAACTTCCAGATGTTCAAGCTGGTTTAGAAAAGGCAGATGAACCAGAGATCAAATTGCCAACATCCACTGGATCATCAAAAAAGCAAGAGAGTTCCAGAAAAAACATCTATTTCTGCTTTATTGACTATGCTAAAGCCTTTAACTGTGTGGATCACAACAAACTGTGGAAAGTTCTGAAAGAAATGGGAATACAGACCACCTGACCTGCCTCTTGTGAAACCTATATGCAGGTCAGGGAGCAACAGTTAGAACTGGACATGGAACAACAGACTGGTTCCAAATAGGAAAAGGAGTATGTCAAGGTTGTATATTGTCACCCTTCTTATTTAACTTATATGCAGAGTATATCATGAGAAACGCTGGGCTGGAAGAAGCACAAGCTGGAATCAAGATTGCCGGGAGAAATATCAATAACCTCAGATATGCAGATGACACCACTCTTATGGCAGACAGTGAAGAGGAACTAAAAAGCCTCTTGATGAAAGTGAAAGAGGAGAGTAAAAAAGTTGGCTTAAAGCTCAACATTCAGAAAATGAAGACCATGGCATCTGGTCCCATCACTTTATGAGAAATAGATGGGGAAACAGTGGAAACAGTGTCAGACTTTATTTTGGGGGGCTCCAAAATCACTGCAGATGGTGACTACAGCCATGAAATTAAAAGACGCTTACTCCTTGGAAGGAAAGTTATGACCAACCTAGACAGCATATTGAAAAGCAGAGACATTACTTTGCTGACTAAGGCCCATCTAGTCAAGGCTATGGTTTTTCCAGTAGTTATGTATGGATGTACAAGTTGGACTCTGAAGAAAGCTGAGCACCAAAGAATTGATGCTTTTGAACTGTGCTGTTGGAGAAAACTCTTGAGAGTCCCTTGGACTGCAAGGAGATCCAACCAGTCCATTCTGAAGGAGATCAGCCCTGGGATTTCTTTGGAAGGAATGATGCTAAAGGTGAAACTCCAGTAGTTTGGCCACCTCATGTGAAGAGCTGACTCATTGGAAAAGACCCTGATGCTGGGAGGGATTGGGGGCAGGAGGAGAAGGGGATGACAGAGGATGAGATGGCTGGATGGCATCACCGACTCGATGGATGTGAGTTTTAGTGAACTCTGGGAGTTGGTGATGGACAGGGAGGCCTGGCATCCTGCTATTCATGGGGTTGCAAAGAGTCGAACACGGCTGAGTGACTAAACTGAACTGAACTGAACTGATCAGCACCCCACTCCAGTACTCTTGCCTGGAAAATCCATGGACGAAGGAGCCCGGTAGGCTGCAGTCCATGCGGTCGCTGAGAGTCGGACATCACTGAGCAACTTCACTTTCACTTTTTACTTTCATACATTGGAGAAGGAAATGGCAACCCACTCCAGTACTCTTGCCTGGAGAATCCCAGGAATGGGGAAGCACGGTGGGCTGCGGTCTATGGGGTCGCACAGTGTCGACTGAAGTGACTTAGTTGCAGCAGCAACAATGCCCCTACTAGTCCTTGTTATGCTATACTGATACTGCTTATGACTGCTCCATGTATTATCAATTGTCTAACATATTTTGTCCCTGCCAGGTCAACAAGCTACAGTATGTAGTACCAGTTCAATAAACATTTATAAAACTACAGCTGACCACGGAAATTATCGCTCACCCTTAGGTGGACACCACTATAAGGACTCTGAGGCCTGAGAGTGGGGGGGCGGGGAGGCCCAATAACCCTCGCCAGTTCAGCAGAAAGTAGCCAGAAAGACCTCGATGCCCCTATTCCCAAAGAATTGCGTCTCCCATCTCTTGAAGGGTGAATGTTAGATAGAGTAGAAAAAAGGAGTCCAGAATGGCAGTAGCTAAAGACAAGGAAGGGAAAAGCCCATGAAAACAGAACAAAGAAGGTCCAAGGACCGGACCTCAGGTAGAACAAACAGCACTCCTGGCTAGCCCAATTTACATAGGGCAGGCCCAGGGGGAGGGAAAACATATAAAAAGAGGAGTCAAAGGGCTGGGGAGGAGGGGGGGGGGGGGGGGGAGGGGGGGGGGGCGGGGGGCTGGTAGCGGGGGCGGTCTCTCTCCCCCGCTGTGCATACTCATTCTCTCTCTCCTCTTCACATCTTTGCGTAGGGATGCCCTCATGCCTCAAGGGTGTATTTTCCTATTATTTTCTAAATAAAATTGAGCTGTAACGCATAGCTGTAACACTGATCTAAGAGGTATAACAAGGTCTGTTCGAGACTTGAGAGCTATAACATGGTCTGTCCAAGCCCCAAGAACTATTACACAGTTTGTCCAAGAGCTAAGACATGCAGAGGGCTCTAATGTCTGTCACTTCAAATCTCTGTTGAGACGAGACAGAGCCGAGGAGAATACACTCACCTGACCGTTCTACCTTCAGTGACTATTTTGAGGACTCAGTGAAATATGCTATGTATTTAAGAGTATTTTTATGAAGGATTAAACAAAGCTTAAATACATTTACTTTTCAAATATAGGTAACATAAGTCTATAACAAATAGTTTCTTAAAGAAAAACTTTTTAAACAAGGCTATGCCTTTGCCAATCAACAATAGTACTGATCCACTCTATATTAGAGTGAATACGTAATATACATAACACATTTTATACATAACACATGCATCTCTGGTTCATTCCTTCTAGTGAAAGCCCATCATTGTCTGCTATTGAAGAGTAAATTGATTGAGTTAAAGAGAGCTGAATTACAGTTGACATTTTCATGAATTGTTATAACTGTGATGATAATAGTGTTTCCATGAAGCAGAAAAAAATTTCCCCTTGATTGCATCCACCTACTATTCTGTCTCTTAAAATTTCCAAAAACCTACTTCAGAAAAGCTCATAAATATGAAAATTCTTCCTAGATTCAGTATGACCAAAGCAAAGGCATGTGAACACATGTCAAGATGATGAATGGAGACATATTACATCTGTTTAATTTATTTCTGCATTTAAATTGTAAGTTGACAACTATTTATGTCAATTGTACTTATCTTGCTCTCATTTGTGTTTATTAATACTTAAGCTATTTGCAGTACTTAGATTTCATATGCATGTAGTTGATTTCACTAAAGGTCTTTGTCAGTTGTTATCTTACATTTTTTCCCTTGGACCCCTCCCTTTGTTATACTTACATGATACCTGATGTAAATACTACTGTATTTATATAAATAGTTTATTTGTTTTGGAGTATGAATCAGTCCCAAACTGACACAATTAAATTTCTTCTTTAGAATTTTAGTATATAGGGGATTAAGAAATAAAAGGCTCCCCAGTATAAAAAGTCCATGATATAAAACTTTGTTCTTCTTCGTAGCTGTGATTCCCACATGTCAAGTATGAGAGATAAAAGAGATATGCCAGAGACAAATAGAGAAAAAGATGAAATGGAAAGGCCGTAATGTAAATCTTGATTCTTGAAGCTACCTTCTTTTTTATGATTTGGTTTTCTAACAGTTATATATTTTAAGAGTCAACACATTTGTCTGTTCTCCTCCATTAATTTAGTTTTGTTTCTGTTATTTGCAATGGAATTCTAGTTAATAAACTGTTATGGAGGTAGCAAATGAACATACGTAATATATCTTCCCAGATTGTGCCTTATGTTTTCTCAGTTTACAAATTCAGTCTAATGTTTTGTTTCTTTCTCTAAAATTTTTCAGTTTTAGAACATTGATATCTGTAAGGTTTTCAACAGTTGGAACAGGAGATAACGGGACTAAGCAGGTAAAAGGAGGAAAGTCTCCTCTAATTAATAAGATTTATTTTCTTATAAGATTTATTACTTTGAAGGTCTTGTTCTTTAAATATAATTACACTAAAGTGATTCAAATAAGCTGCCTAATTTTGTAAAACATATACCCTAATTGCCTTTTTAAATTTCATGCTGCTAGAAGGCAGAGAATGTGCTTTTCCAATTTTTATATGGCTTTATATCAGATATAATAGTCACATAATAAACGTTTGTTGAAGGACAAGAGCCATGTGGATGTGGGATTTAAGTTTGTGACAAAAGTCACACTTTAGAATCACACCTCATATCTGATGCTTAAAATCCTTTAAATATTGATAAAATAAAAATTCAGTGTTAATTGGAATTCTCTATTTTGACTGTCAGTTCTCTCATTTAAAACATTAAAAGTGGTTAATGTATAATTTATTGAGTAACAGCAAAAGCCATTCCAAAGTGTTATGAATGTGTTTAAACAAGCGCTGGATGAGCAGCTGAGATGTAAAGACTTTTAATTTTGTGGTTTCAAGATCAAATTCGGCAGTGTGCCTGTGGGTTTGACCACTACTCATGTGGGAGCTTTGAGAATTTTTGATGATGTAGAACAATCAGTGGTGAAATATCAAAGGCTGGAACACTGAGGGCAAATACGGGTTCATGAATTTTAAAGGCGGTCATGCTTTAAATAATTTCAGTGCATACAAAGAAGCTGCTAGGACTGGTGAAATGGGCATTCAAGGAAGCTAACTTTATCTTTAGATGAATAGGAAAAGATAACTATAGCCCACAATATGGACGGTTTTTCAATTTTTTCAAACTAACTGAAAGACCTTTAATTAGTTCAAGGAATAAAAATGCTTGTAAAGATTGCTTCTTAATTCCTGATAATTTCACCTTTTAACTTAACACCATGAAAAAATTAATTAGGGACTATCAAAACGCAAGAATGTGGTGTAGCCATCTTTAATATAAAATTGTATTAAATCAGTTTTCTGGGATTGGTTCTATGTTACCGTATTTAATTTCACATAAACTTTGGAAAGTTTTATGTAATTTAGTATGCATTTACTTTTAGAGAGAGTTTAATATGGTTTTCGTGACAATAACATTGTGAAAGTGGGCAGCTGATCAAATTATAGGTTTAGGTTTCTATTGAAGAAAAAGCATCCTTAGGATACTCTTGACTGCACATTTTAACCAAAAGCTGAAGTTTACCAGCTCACCTTCTCCAAGCTCAAGCTATGAATACTTCAAAGAAATAAAAATAAATTAGGCCGTAGAGTTAAAGGTCACACATACTAGTGAAAGGAAGAATGAGGTTGTGCTTTGTTTTGTTTTTCCTTTGTGGATTGCTCTTATTTATCATCTCTCCTTTGCCTTTCTTGCACTTCCTTCACTGAGATGGCCTGGAGGACTCTCATACTAGGAGGGACAGTTCACTAAGATCTAAATGATTAGCAACACAGGGCCCACAGACCACATTCATCCTGTTCCACATCAAGTCTGGCTATGCTAATTGGTTTTTGAATCGCCTGTGTCTGCTTTCAAGCTACCACGGCAAAGTTAATAGTTGCAACAGTGTCTTATAGCCCACAAATCTTTATTTACATTTATTATCTGGACATTTACAGAAACTATTTGTCAACTCAGCAGTGCTGGGTTCAGGTGGAAGAAGTATAAACTGAGAATTTTAAGCTGACTTTGCTCTAGTTCTTAGTTTTTTACATCTTGGATTTTCCTTTGAGACTTTCTTTGCTAATAGGGCGAGACAGTTTAAATGTCTTAGTAGAGACTTCAGGAATAGTGAGAAGAGTAGACATGCTTCTAGTCTTGACTTTAAGTTAAACATGCCAAGTAAGGTCTTAAACTGCTAAGTCACGTCAGTCGTGTCCAACTCTGTGAGACCCCATAGACGGTGGCCCACCAGGCTCCCGTCCCTGGGATTTTCCAGGCAAGCATACTGGAGTGGGTTGCCATTTCCTTCTCCAGTGCATGAAAGTGAAAAGTGAAAGTGAAGTTGCTCAATCCTGTCCAACTCTTCGCGACCCCATGGACTGCAGCCTACCAGGCTCCTCCATCCATGGGATTTCCCAGGCAAGAGTACTGGAGTGGGTTGCCATTGCCTTCTCCAAGGTCTTAAACTAGTCCCACATAATTCAAAAAGGTACAGTCTGTGGGGGTAAAACGGAACTCTTCATGCACAACAATAAGTTGAACATTTGCCCAGCATTCCCTCCATGTAAATCCTTCACGGATCTAGTGTAGAACAGGACTCAGAGTCCAGTCACATTCTCTACCATCAGTGATCTAACAAAACACACTGCTTCAAAATGAATATCAAATGAACCTCACATATCCAATCTTTTGAGCTTGTTCATACATAAGGGACAGAAACAGAAAGGTCAATCTGCTTAGCAGCAGAGTTCTAAAAATAAATCAATTGCAATTGGAGTTGCTTTTACTTATTTTTTAAAATTTTACTTCTATTAGATTGTTATAGAATGAGATCCAGTTTAAGTTGGAGAACTACCTTTACTTGTGGGATTTTTGGTGTTTGTTGTTTTTTTTGTTTGTTTTTCATTTATTTTCCCTCTGCACAAAGATTGCAGATAAGTGATGTTTCAACTTTAGACTTTCTGTCGTAATAGTATATTTCCTAACAGCCAATCACAACACAGCCATAAAACTTGTCTTAATGGGATTTTGCCTTGAGCATGATCTGTAATTAGGTAGGAGGTTACCATTGCAACTCCATCACTGTGATTTTTAGGTGAATCTCTTGGGGCTCTTTTGGCCTCTGGGTTTCCGAGCTTCATAGCATACCTTGAACATTAGGTAAGCTTCTGCTGATGCTCAGGCTCACACACACACACACACACAGTATGGTTAATATTCATCAACATTTCTATAATTAGCAAATGTGTCTGTGCTAAAAGTTTTATTCTTATTTGATTATTATTTCTTTCTTTTTGCACATATTGGCTCTTTTGATGTAAGTACAGTCCAATCTAGAGACAGAAGTAAACTGCAGATGCCACACCAGAAGTGTACTGATGACACCATCTGCTTTTTGCAGCTCTCTCTTGGTCACTGATTTCTCCGAGAGGTTTTCTTTAAGATAGTTGGACAATCTTATGGCATGTTGTGTGACATATGGAGTACTATTTCATTAGTGACTTCAGTATGCTGAAGTTGAGAAAGCAAGGAATGTGGAATCAGACAGACAGATTTAGAAGTCTTGGTTGGTTTCCTCACTGGATAAAGTCATGTGTCCTTTCTGTCCTTAGTCTCCTAAGCTGTACAATAATAACCAATGTCATCAAGCTGCCTAAGAGGTGCTGTGATAAATAACTGTTTTATACTGAAAGCGCTAGATCAACTATAAGGTGATATTTAAAAATAAATTATAATTATTGTTTTTTACAATTAGTGAAAGTCATATCATCTCTATTATCAAAAAGGAAATTTTTCACTCCAGCCCTAGTGATATTTACATCACTTCTGTCAGCACTGCTTAAAACTCATAGACTCTGTTTGATTTTTGAGGTGTTAGACTTTTGTTTGAAGAATTTGCCCACATTAGTTTTGTATCAGTGTCTTACCTCTGTAAGAAAAATTTATAGGATTATGGTACAAAATCAATGAGAAAGAGAGATATAATAGATCTTTTGGAAATAAAAATTAAATAAAAAACATTAAAATTCTTTATCAATTATAAAGCCCATGCTACTATAGTAGCTCCTATATCTATCAAATAAGTATGGAAGCTATTAAACAGAGGAGATTATTTGCATTCTTGATATTTTTAGAAGCATACACTAATAAATATAAGCAATAATACTTATGACTCTCAACATTTTGTTAAACTCATCTTCTGTAATGAGATGAAAAAAGCATAGCATAGTGGAAAACCTTTCCTTATTCTCTCCATGAAGTTTTCCTTTGATTTTTAGTCATAATGCTCTTTGATTTTTCCCTTGGCAATACCACTTTTGATTCATGAGTATGGGAAAAGCTACCCTGATGTGCCCATACTTTTCCTGCATGTATTCTCAGTGTTCTCTCTTTTTTCCAATCTCTTACTCTCTCTCTCTCACTCTTCCTACTTCCCCCTTTCCTAATGCCTGCCAGCTGTCTTATTGATCAAGACAGTCCCCCATAACTCTCAGGGTTGGATGGACAAAATCCAATTGACTGGCTAAGGGCTTGATTTAAAGGCTGAAAGTAAAAAACAAAACCAAAACCTATTTACACCTCAGTCTAGATTTCAGCACTTTCAATAGTCTATATTTACTGTATATAAAGCTGATCCTTTGGTACCTATCTTACTCTCATTATAGTTTTCAAGTGATATAGAATCATTAAGTGGCAGATTTTAATTAGTACCTTGAAAACTCCAACAAATGATTTCAATATCAAAGTGGTTTTCATCAGGTTGAGAGAAAGAAGGCTAGCAGGACAGAGAGGCTGGTAAGTGAAAGAATAAACTAAAGAGGCAGAAGTTACAAGATATTTGACTCCAGTTTCATCTAACTTGGGAATTAGTCAAAATAGTCACAGTGAGTATTGTGTTACCCCTACTCTCCCTTTGTTTAAAGTGAATTTTATTGTGTTTATCCTGCTCATCTTTCATACTGTATATTAACAGACACAGAAACACATATCTTGAGCCATGGGCATTACATCCAAATGTGACCACATCCCAAGTGGTTGGGCTTTGAGCTGGAAACATGAATTAACTGAAACCTTGATGATACTCCCTTCAGGGTGGGAACAAATATGATCATTTATGAGAAGGATTCTCACCATTGTCAGGTGATCAAAGCACAAACTGATGAGAGTTGTTGCCCCCCACTGATAACCATTACTCACTCTTTCCCTTAGTAATAAAATCTCTAACTTATATCTGGACCCATAAGAAAAATATTCCCCTACCTTTATCATAGGTAGCTGTGACCACTGTACTAAACTGTGACAAAGGAATGTGAGTGGAAGTAGTAGGTACAAGGAATATCCTAAAAGGAAGGAAAAGCACATCCTTCTTTTGTATTCAGTATGTACTCTGAACTACATTTGTCTCATTTATAAATACAAAGGACATTTTCTAGAATAATATCAAAGGTCATTGACAAGTCTAAGAAGTCTATCACTTTCTGAAAGTGAAAGTGTTAGTCATTCAGTCGTGTCCGACTCTGTGACCCGATGGACTGTAGTCCACCAGGCTCCTCTGTCCTTGGAATTCTCCAGGCAAGAATTCTGGAGTGGGTTGCCATTTCCTTCTCCAGGGAATCTTCCCGACCCATTGACTGAACCTGGGTCTTCTGCCTTGCAGGCAGTCTCTTTACTGGCTGAACCACCAGGGAAGACCTATCACTTTCTGATAAACTTTTAAAATCTTCCTCAGAAAGATATAGTCGGAATTTGCCATTGGTAAGTTTGAAAGTAGATGAAGATTTTTAAAATTAATTTTTATTGGAGTATAGTTGCTTCAATGTTGTGTTAGTTTCTACTGTACAGCAGAATAAATCAGCCATATGTACACACATATCCCCTCTCTTTCGGATTTCCTTTCTATTCAGGTCTCCACAGTGCAGTAAGTGGCATTTCTTGTGGTATACAGTATGTCTTCATTAGTTATCTATTTATAGTATCAATAGCATATACTTGTTTATCCCAACCTCCCAGTTCCTCCCATCTCCCCTTCCCACTACCCCCATTTGTTCTCTACATCTGTGTCTCTATTTCTGTTTTGCAAATAAGATCATCTACACCAGCTGTCCCTAACCTTTTTGGCACCAGTGACCAAACTGTGAAAAATAATTTTTTTCACAGAGTGAGGATGGTTTTGGGATGGTTCAAATACATTACATTTACCATGCCACCACTGATCTGACAGGAGGCAGGGCTGAGGTGGTAATGCAGGCAAAGGTAGCAGCTGTAAGCACAGAGGAAGCTTCTCTTGCTCACCAGCTGCTCAATTCCTGCAGTGTGGCCCAGTTCTTAACAGGTCACAGACCTGTAACCAATGTGTGGCCCAGAGGTTTGGGACCCAGATCCCATTTTTCTAGATCCCAGATACATGCATTCATATATAATATTTGTTTTCTGACTTATTTCATCCTGTACGACAATCTCTAGGTCTATCCACATCTCTACAAATGACCTAATTTCATTCCCTTTTATAGCTGAGTAAATTCCATTGTGTGTGTGTGTGTGTATATATATACACACACACACCACATCTTTATCCATTCCTTGTAAATGCTGGGGAGTGTGTGGAGAAAAGGGAACCCTCATACACTGTTGGTAGAAATGTAAACTGATACAGCCACTATGGAAAACAATACAGGGGTTCCCTAAAAAACTAAAAATAGAACTACCATATGACCAAGCCATCCCACTCCTGGGCATATACCCAGAAAAAGCATAATTCAAAAAGGTACATGCACCCCAGTGTTCGTTGCAGCACTATTTACAATAGCTAAGACGTGGAGGCGACTTAAATGTCCATCAACAAAGGAATGGATAAAGAAGATGTGGTAGAGATGAAACTGTTTTTTGATTCCAACAACTTTCTTTCTTTGGTTTTATCATTCTTGTAAAGTGTCACATTCCCGATCAGAAAGGAAGCCTGTTAAGTTATTTCTAAGAGTAGTGATGGTACAGGAAATAAGTGAAGTCATACCAGTGTGTTGATGACATTCTGCATTAATCCTCTAGAGTGTTTGCCTTTGGAGGAAAATAAATACACATACACATACTATACAGACATCTCCTTCTTTTAGAAAGCTTGCTTTATGCTATTTTGCTTTTACAAAAAAATCAATATTAGTATCTATTTTAACTAGCCAAAACAAATCTGAGAAAAGATTTTCACTTCTATGAAAAGGAAAATGGATTCTTCACTTTAAATCACTTTGGCTTAAAAGTTTTCATAAGAACCTTCTACTTTTGAATACCAGGGGATATACACACACCACACATGTATTCTCTCTCTGTACATTTACATATATTCATATGCATGCACACATACTTAAGACAGGAAAATGTTTGCCTTAAAAAATTAATTTCACATGATAGAATTTTACATATTCTATTCACACAGAATAGTAATTTGAAGTCCACACAGAATAACAATTCGAGGACCTTCCTGGTGGCTCAATGGTAAAAAAAAAAAAAAAAAAAAAGAGCCTGCCAATGTAGGAGACATGAGTTTGATTCCTGGTCCAGGAATATCCCACATGCCACAGGGCAACCAAGCCCAGGCACCACAACTACTGAGCCTGTGCGCCACAGCCTGGGAGCTGCAAGAAGAGAAGCCACCATAATGAGAAGCCACTGCACCACAACTAGAGAAAAACCTGCAGATCCAGCACAGGTATAAATAAGTAAATAACTTTTTAAAAGTAATTTGAGATACCTGCATTTTCTTCAGTTCCTCAAATCCTAATTTTGTGGTTACAAGCTTTAGTCAATAAGTAACACTGAATACCACAGCAAGTCAATTTATGACAAATTACAGTAAATGCATCTAAATAGCACACTTAAAAAATCTGTGAAATAACTTCAATTCACTGCATTTGAATTTCATATTAAAGTAATAATTATGAGTTCGATGAGAAAGATATGCTTCCTCAAGCAATAGAATTGCATGTTATCCCATTCTGCTCTTGTATACCTGCCAATTACTACATAATAAAAATGTTTTCCTGTATCCAATATAAGCATTCTTTTTATGTCACAGTTTTCTATCAATAGCTACTTTCCTAAACATTTGATCATGTTTCTAGTAGTACAGTTAGAATCAACTTTTGCATATTTAACTGCCTACAGTAATTACTGGAGAAGGAAATGGCAACCCACTCCAGTAATCTTGCCTGGAGAATTCCATGGACAGAGGAGCCTGGCAGGCTACAGTCCATGGGGTTGCAAAGAATCAGGCATGACTGAGCAACTATCCCTCATTCACAGTAATTACAGGATGATAAATAGAACTGAGGTCTGTAAAAGGAGAGGAGTACATATTAATTTTTTAGAATTTAATAAAATTAGACTCTGGTATTAATAATTGTATTCTTTCTAGGATATAGTCTGAAATAAGAATACGCAGTTTGATCCATTGGTGTACTCGATGTAGCTATTATATTGATTGAAAGCTGCCAGATAAATCGCTCTTCAGTTACAAAGTGTTGACTGGATCAGAGACTGATGATTTAAATAAATAAAGAAGGAGAAATTTCTGAGCACAGCATTAGTGTCAGAATCAATGAATTGTTCCTGCTGAGTATTTGTTAGTGTACCTAGAAGTATAAAACTAACTTTAGAGACAGCTATGACATTCCAGGGAAAGTTGATGAAAAATTTAACCCTTTGCTCCAAATTTGCATTTCCCTCTGCGACTTGATTTGAATATTAAAAGTAGAAATTTAAAGTATATTGGTAATAATCTGCCCTACAGAGGTACTGCTATGCTGAGAAATAGCATCTTCATGTTAGTGGCCGAGATGCCAACAACATTCATCTGTTGATTTACCAAATGATCACTTTGCATCAGGCCTTCAGTTTCAAAGCAAGATTCTACATTAAATGAAAATAGAGCACTCTAGGGAAGTTCTAGTGAAAGATGATACTTATATGATATTATACATGTTTCCATGACATTCCCCCAAGTCATCCCACCCTCTCCCTCTCCCACAGAGTCCAAAAGACTATTCAATACATCTGTGTCTCTTTTGCTGTAAAGTAATTAGCCTCCAATTAAAATAAATAAATTTAAATTAAAAAAAAAAGAAAGATGATACTTTTCAAAACATTTTGATAACAACTGTCCCTGTATGGCTGTGATGGAAAACATGGCAAAGAACCAGTGTGCTGGTCATTCTGATCTTTGGATGGAATTTTCATTTTCTTAACTTGATTTTGTTTATGCATCAAATAATCCTTTTATTTTAATGAAAGTACTATGCAAGATAATTGGTGTATATAACTGATTTTATAAAATCACTGTGTATTTAAAAAAATACCTAAAATTCTAATACCACTTGAGTAAATCACTGAATCAGAGTATCACTTGTAAGCAATGAAGGAATGCTGACTTTGTTTCACATTTGGGGGCTTTTCATTGGCTCTGCTTCATTAAGATTCTCCTGTTTTCACTATAAATTTAAAAAATACTCAACAATAAACTTTCATCGCAATTTGTGTTTTTAAAAAGTAATTTCTGGTAAAGAAAATTTCTTTATCTCTGCATTTCTTCAGCTCATTTCAACAGATTTTATTTTTTTCCCCTTGACATTCCTCGGTTCTAATTCCATCTAATTGGCAAGTCCAGAGAGAGTACAAAGATTAGTCTTGATGTTTTAGACACATTAAAAATGCTTCATTTGACCCTTAGTGCCTGGCAAAGTTATGTATTTGGCAAAGAGCCATACTGATTATATTTTAGAAACTGGGATGAAACTATTATATCTCTTAATTTCAGAGACAAAGGAATATAAATTATTATAAAAAGTGTATCTCAAATTATGATGATAGTTTTAGAACACTTTTCCTGATTATGGATCACATAATTTCATTAGAAAAAGCTTCTTCATAATTGCTTTTTATTGTTTGCAGTTATGTTTTGGGAGATGTGATTTGACACATGGTGTGTTTGAATACAGGAATTAGTAAGTTAGATTTTAATGAGCCTCATTGAATAAAATGAGATACTATATTTTGAGTGACATAGAATTTCTCTCTAATATTTTTCTTTATGTTTAAACAAATTGCTCAAGGAGCTTAAAAGCTGTTCTGCTTGATTGTAATTATATGCAAGCAGGAAGGCTACTATGGAAAGTTCTTTTTGAAAGGTGTTAGTCTTTTTATAATATTATATTTGAAAAAATTAATAGGAAAATAAACTGTTTCAAATTATTAGGTTTCATCTATCTCTTTTATAAAATGTCTTATTTTCATTTTGTATTGTTTTTATTTTTTAAAGGGTGTATTACAATTTTAGTCTTTTAATTTTATTAATCTAACCTATAACACAGAGGATTCCAGAAAAGAAATACTTAGGGAAGACAAAGGAGCAACGAAGATTTAGGTTTCAATTGTTTGTTTTTCTTTGCAGCAAAGCTATTCTCTATAGAAACTTCTGTGTCTATGAAGAAGGCTTGGGAGACCTGTTGGTATCAATATTTGTTTAAGCACCTTTGACATTCTTATTTGATAAAATTATTTGTGCACAGACCCAACGAAGAAAACACATTTCTATTATGTGAATAGTAAATAGAATAGATTCAGTTCAGTTCAGTCGCTCAGTCGTGTCCAACTCTTTGCAACTTGATGAATTGCAGCACCCCAGGCCTCCCTGTCCATCACTATCTCCTGGAGTTCACTCAAACTCATGTCCATTGAGTCGGTGATGCCATCCAGCCATCTCATCCTCTGTTGCCCCCTTCTCCTCCTGCCCCAATACCTCCCAGCATCAGAGTCTTTTCCAATGAGTCAACTCTTCGCATGAGGTGGCCAAAGTACTGGAGTTTCAGCTTTAGCATCATTCCTTCCAAAGAAATCCCAGGGTTGATCTCCTTTAGAATGGACTGGTTGGATCTCCTTGCAGTCCAAGGGACTCTCAAGAGTCTTCTCCAACACCTTACTATCTAAGAAATTATATTCAAGGAAACTTGGAATCAACCTAAATATTTTTTAACAAGAAAGTTGATGAATAACATTTCTGTACTCTATTCATTCTCGTTGTCTCCTTTCCATCCTCACTCCAGGTAGGAATGGCATCTTTGAGCAGCAAAATTATGCATTAAAATTAAGTCACTTGAAAAGTGAAAGTTGCTCAGTCGTGTCCGACTCTTAACTATCCCATGGACTGTAGCCAGACAGTCTCCTCTGTCATGGGGATTCTTCAGGCAAGAATACTGGAGTGGGTTCCCATGCCTTCCTCCAGGGGATCTACCCAATTCAGGGATTGAACCCAGGTCTCCCACATTGCAGGCGGATTCTTTACCAGCTAAGCCTCCAGAAAAGCCCCCAGATACTGAGTGGGTAGCCTATCCCTTCTCCAGCTGATCTTCCCCACTGAGGAATCCAAGCAGGATCTCCTGCATTGCAGGCAGATTCTTTACAGTGGAGCTACCCCGGGAAGATGAACTGTAAATAAGGGAAATATCATTTTGTCCTAGATGTATGCCTTGACTTAAGAATGTACTATCATGATGAAATGGGTCAAGGGTTTACAATTTGTATGAGTCAATTCGAGCCAAAACTTGAGATTGAAGGAGTGACAGTATGAAATAGAATGAAATGGATAGTGGGACAGAAAGATGAAGCCAATTGTAGGAGTGAATAAGACATGCTGACCAAAGACAAGGGTGAGGGAAATTTTACTGCCCATATTAAACTAACTCAGCTAAGAATACAAAGCAAATACAGAGGAACAGCATATAAATCTTTTTATTACCCCTTGGACTCCAAGTATATTAATAACCTAGAAGTATCATAGGGTTATTCCTGATGAAGACTGTCATTTGATCTATTCAACTATTTTAGGAATATTCACATAACTGTCTTCTATCAGTGATGATATGAACATTCTGAAGTGAAGATATTTCCAAGTCTTTTTGAAAGTTAAAAACAGAAGAAGCGCAAATTAAATTTACTTACTAAATATATTAATGAAAAAGTATTTTGCTTTGCTTTATGAAAGCAAATATTCCTAAAACTATTATCTTGGTATTATAAAAATCAAATTTAGTTGCAATAAACCACTCAAGTAACAGAGTACTCACCTCCCACTTGTGTTCACTGAATTGTGGAATATTAGACTGTGAAGACGGAGATCTGGTGACTTTTCATGTATTTGTGACATTGCACCGGGTGCAATGGACCACGCAGAAGTGGGGCCAAGAGGAGCTACCCCACGTCCAAGGTAAGGGGCGGCCACCGAGAACGCCAGGCTGTGATAGCACAGGAGCAGCCGAGAAGAGCTATCCCATGCCCGAGGTCAGGGGCGGTGGCGGAGAGGACCTACCCCACGTCCAAGGAGAGGCGGTTGTGTGGGCACAGGAGGGCTGAGAGGAGCTACTCCACATTTAAGGTCAGGAGGGGCGACCCTGTCCAAGGAAAGGAGCAGTGGCTGTGCTTTGCTGGAGCAGCCCTGAAGAAATACCTCACATCCAAGGTAAGAGAAACCCAAGTAAGATGGTAGGTATTGTGAGAGGGCATCAGAAGGCAGACACTCTGAACCATAATCACAGAAAACTAGCTAATCTGATCACATGGACCACAGGCTTGTTTAACTCAATGAAACTAAGCTATGCTGTGAGGGGCCACCCAAGATGGATGGGTCATGGTGGAGAGGTCTGACAGAATGTGGTCCACTGGAAAAGGGAATGGCAAACCATTTCATTATTCTTGCCTTGAGAACCCATGAACAGTATGAAAAGGCAAAAGATAGGATACTGAAAGAGGAACTCCCCAGGTCAGTAGGTGCCCAATATGCTCCTGGAGATCAGTGGAGAAATAACTCTAGGAAGAATGAAGGGATGGAGACAAAGCAAGAACAATGCCTAGCTGTGGATGTGACTGGTGATAGAAGCAAGGTCTGATCCTGTAAAGAGCAATATTGCATAGGAACCTGGAATGTTAGGTCCATGAATGAAAGCAAAATAGAAGTGGTCAAACAGGAGACGGCAAGAGTTAACATTGACATTCTAGGAATCAGCAAACTAAAATGGACTGGAATGGGTGAATTTAACTCTGATGACCATTATATCTACTACTGTGGGCAGCAATCCCTTAGAAGAAATGGAGTAGCCAACATGGTCAACAGAAGAATCCGAAATGCAGTACTTGGATGCAGTCTCGAAAACGACAGAATGATCTCTGTTCATTTCCAGGCAAATCATTCAAAATATCAGTGATCCAAGCCTGTGCCCCTCCAGTGACACTGAAGAAGCTGAAGTTGAACGGTTCTATGAAGACCTACAAGACCTTTTAAAACTAACACCCCAAAAAGATATCCTTTTTATTATAGGGGACTGGAACGCAAAAGTAGGAAGTCAAGAGACATCTGGAGTAACAGGCAAATTTGGCCTTGGAACATGGAATGAAGCAGGGCAAAGGCTAATAGAGTTTTGCCAAGAAAATGCACTGGTCATAGCAAACACTCTCTTCCAACAACGCAAGGGAAGATTCTACACATGTACATCAACAAATGGTCAACACCAAAATCAATTGATTATATTCTTTTCAGCCAAAGATGGAGAAGACTATACGGGCTTCCCCGGTGGCTCAGAGGTTAAAGCGTCGCCTGGAATGCGGGGAGACCCGAGTTCGATCCCTGGGTTGGGAAGATCCCCTGGAGAAGGAAATGGCAACCCACTCCAGTACTCTTGCCTGGAGAATCCCATGGAAGGAGGAGCCTGGTAGGCTACTAGTCCATGGGGTCACAAAGAGTTGGACATGACTGGGCAACTTCACTGTACAGTCAGCAAAAACAAGACTGGGAGCTGACTGTGGCTCAGATCATGGACTCCTTATTGCCAAATTCAGACTTAAATTGAAGAAAGTAGGGAAAACCACTAGAACATCCAGGTATGACCTAAATAAAATCCCTTATGATTATACAGTGTAAGTGAGAAATAGATTTAAGGGACTAGATCTGATAGATAGAGTACCTGATGAACTATGGATGGAGGTTCATGACATAGTACTGGAGACAGGGATCAAGACCATCCATAGAAAAGAAATGCAAAAACAAAATGGCTGTCTGGGAGGCCTTACAAATAGCTGTGAAAAGAAGAGAAGCGAAAAGCTAAGGAGAAAAAGACACATTCCGATTAGAATGCAGAGTTCCAAAGAATAGCAAGGAAAGATAAGAAAGCCTTCCTCAGCGATCAATGCAAAGAAATAGAGGAAAACAAGTGAATGGGAAAGACTAGAGATCTCTTCAAGAAAATCAAAGATACCAAGGGAACATTTCATGTAAAGATGGGCTTAATAAAGAACAGAAATGGTATGGACCTAACAGAAGCAGAAGATATTAAGAAGAGGTGGCAAGAATACACAGAAGAACTGTTCAAAAGATCTTCACAGAAAATCTTCACACGCCAGATAATCACGATGGTGTGATCACTCACCTAGAGCCAGGCATCCTGGAATGTGAAGTCAAGTGGGCCTTAGAAAACATCACTACGAACAAAGCTAGTGGAGGTAATGGAATTCCAGTTGAGCTATTTCAAATCCTCATGCTGTGAAAGTGGTGCACTCAATATGCCAGCAAATTTGGAAAACTCAGCAGTGGCCACAGGACTGGAAAAGGTCAGTTTTCATTCCAATCTCATAGAAAGGCAATGCCAAAGAATGCTCAAACTACCACACAATTGCACTCATCTCACACACTAGTGAATTAATGCTCAAAATTCTCCAAGCCAGGCTTCAGCAATATGTGAACCGTGAACTTCCAGATGTTCAAGATGGTTTTAGAAAGGCAGAGGAACCAGAGATTAAATTGCCAACATCTACTGGATCATGGAAAAAGGAAGAGAGTTCCAGAAAAACATCTATTTCTGCTTTATTGACTATGCCAAAGCCTTTGACTGTGTGGATCACAATAAACTGTGGAAAATTCTGAAAGAGATGGGAATACCAGACCACCCAACCTGCCTCTTGAGAAACCTATATGCAGGTCAGGAAGCAACAGTTAGAACTGGACATGGAACAACAGACTGGTTCCAAATAGGAAAATGAGTATATCAAGGCTGTATATTGTCACCCTGCTTATTTAACTTCTATGCAGAGTACATCATGAGAAATGCTGGGCTGGAAGAAGCACAAGTTGGAATCAAGATTGCTGGGAGAAATAACACTAACTTCAGATATGCAGATGACACCTTATGGCAGAAAGTGAAGAGAAACTAAAAAGCCTCTTGATGAAAGTGAAAGAGGAGAGTGAAAAAGTTGGCTTAAAGCTCAACATTCAGAAAACTTAGATCATGACATCTGGTCCCATCACTTCATGGGAAATAGATGGAGAAACAGTTGAAACAGTGTCAAACTTTATTTTGGGGGGCTCTAAAATCATTGCAAATGATGATTGCAGCCTGGAATTAAAAGACGCTTACTCCTTGGAAGGAAAGTTATGACCAAACTAGATAGCACATTAAAAAGCACAGATATTACTTTGCCAACAAAGGTCCATCTAGCCAAGGCTATGGTTTTTCCAGTGATCATGTATGGATGTGAGAATTGGACTGTGAAGAAAGCTGAGTGCCGAAGAATTGATGCTTTTGAACTGTGATGTTGGAGAAGACCCTTGAGAGTTCCTTGGTCTGCAAGGAGATCCAACCAGTCCATCCTAAAGGAGACCAGTCCTGGGTGTTCATTGGAAGGACTGATGGTGAGGCTGAAACTCCAATACTTTGGCCACCTCATGCAAAGAGTTGACTCATTGGAAAAGACCCTGATGCTGGGAGGGATTGGGGTCAGGAGGAGAAGAGGACGACAGAGGATGAGATGGCTGCATGGCATCACCAATTCTATGCACATTAGTTTGGGTGAACTCCAGGAGTTGGTGATGGACAGGGAGTCCTGGCGTGCTCTGATTCATGGGGTCGCAAAGAGTTGGACACGACTCAGCCACTGACTGAACTGGAAAATATTTAACTTTTTTTCCTCAGCTTTTCATATGTTTTTAGATCCCTAGATGCTCATTTGTTAATTTATTTTACTTTGTTTTAACATGGAATTCAGATAGATCTTTTAATTATAATTTTTATTTCATATATAGGATAAATTATTAAAATAAGCATATTTAAATTTTAAATATTTATGCGATACTGTTATGCAAATTTATTCATGTTTTTATATGGAAAATTAAATACTTATACAGATAAGGTAATATTTTACATATTTTGTGTTAAGACTTCTGGCATTCTACTTATTTAGGTATAAACCTGAAAGAAATGTAAGGCATGATATATCTTCTAAGTAATAGACTTTATATATTTTTAGACACTGGGGAAGAATACATCTGGCCTCAATTTGCACATGTGGTTCACTGGAAATAATTTATTTGTAACCTTAAGCACAGTGTCTAATACATAAAGAGAATACAAAAGGTATATGTATAATGCTATTGATCATCATCATCATCATAATTATAATAATAATGATATTTATGCTATTCTTTTATTATTATTATTATTGGTTGACTTCTATGTAGAACTCAAGGCTGTTGAACCGTGGTCATTTTATTTCCTGATACCTATCCACTCAATGGATGAAATGTTAATATCATATTTATAGGATCATTGTCAAGGATATTGATTATATTCCAATTCTAGATAAAGAGCTTTTAAGATCTAGTACTAATATA
Organism: Ovis aries; assembly: GCF_016772045.2. Classification (NCBI taxonomy): domain Eukaryota; kingdom Metazoa; phylum Chordata; class Mammalia; order Artiodactyla; family Bovidae; genus Ovis; species Ovis aries. The sequence goes on from NC_056056.1 coordinate 47,453,638, forward strand.
TTCAAGCTCCTTGGTTCATTGTCATTCTCTCTGTTCTAGCTGGAATATGGGATGATTTAAGGGCATGAGCCCCTCTGCTTTCTTGGATATACTGCTTTCCTAAGATCTGTGAAAGATAATTTAAATCAACTCTGTGTTAAACATTAGGGAAAATATGCACTTTTCTTTTTTCCTTAGACTTTTTCTTGCCATCAAAACAGTGAGTTTTATAGATAAAATTTAGAGGAAAAGAGAACTGAGGAATCCATTAGATCTATTAGAGTAAAAATCTCAGGCCTACTTTCTCAGCAGAAGAGTTTTTTTTTTTTTTAATCTATGGAGTCCAATTCAGCTCACTCACCTTTGAGATTTAGGCCCACATGGAAATAAGAATAAAATGTTCCTTCCTTGCTGTCCTCTGAATCTACATCTCCACAAAGATACATGTGCTGTAATTGTCTTAGGATAAATTTCAGGACCTTCTCTGATAAAATTTCCATCAGGCCCAGGATTATAAAACTTCATAGATAACATATTCCTTTACCTCTTTCAATCCGTTAACGAGGAAGCTATTTGAAAGCTGATGGAAAGGAGACCGAGGGCAAAACAAAAAAAACAAACAATTAAACCCCAGATATCAAACATGGTAAGTGACAACATAGGAGTGACATGACATTAACAAAAGAGCAAGAAAGCTAAATCAGAATAAGTTTTTTGGTTTATGAAAAGTTGTTTCTGAGATTTGTGAGAATGTTTGTGTTTATAAGAACACAAACATTCTGGAGAATCTAGAAACTCCTCACATATCACACTTTCTAGGTGAATATTCACACTTCAAAAACTTCTGTATTTACTAGAACAGGAAATAATACCTTCTAGCAGTTTTGTAACAGGTAGCTTATCATTGGAAAAATTCTGGTTATGGTACTTTTAGAGTATCTTTAATGAACTTTAAAGTTTAGATGACTTAACACAATAGGAATTTCTAACTTAGACAACATTTCAGTACAGTTTCTCTTGGCTACTTTCCTCTGCATGAAGTTTCATGAATGCAGATTGATTTCATCGTATTCTCTATGGTCTTGTAATCCTCACATTCAACATCAAATGAGGGAAAAAGTAGTGAAGACATACTGTACTTTAAAAATCAGAAAATTCCATGCTTCAGTTCTGCTCATATTCCAGTAGTGAAAGATAGCTTCCTCCCAACAGTACCTTCATTATTATGAAAAATAAAATACATCTTTGGTAAATATCTTCTCCTGGTATTGAAATAATATAATAATATTTTGCCACTGTTCTGATAGATATTATGCTTTTTCCTATGTTAAATGACAAATTTTCTTCTGACCCCAAAATTGTGAAATAGATTTTATCCAAAATTATTAAGGTGTATCAGATAATTCTAGATGGCCTGATTTTTAACTGACATTCTTTTAGTAAATTGGTATTCAGTAGCTTCTATGTGGCCAGAAATCATCAATAATTCTCAACATTTTGAAGCAAATTTAGGAAAAAAATATCATGTCATTTTCTCACAAGTAATTTATTGACACTATTGATTCTTATATTCAAATGTACACTTTAAAGGCTTGTTTCATTATTTCAAGATCAAGATGGCTTTGGTTCTTTAAATACTCTGTTTCTTGTTTACATCTCAGATTATATTTATTGTCTAGACTTCAGGAAGAGTTCCTGAAGAGGATATGCAGTAAGGGTCTCCACTCACCTTCCTTACACTGTGCTAACCTGCATCCTCTGCTTATTTATGCCCAGAGTTTAAACCTAATGCCCCAGCTCTGGCAAAAGGCATCCTTTAAACTAAAGCCTCTTTTCTTTCTCTCTTCTATTACAAGGCTAGCAAATCAAGCTTCATGTTGCATTTCACTACCCACTGACTTGTTACCACTTAGTTTTCCCTAGAACTGAGTCTGATTCCCATAGCTGTGTTAAGCAACTCATTTTTTTTTTCTTACTATTGTGGCTGGAATTTTATTTTTTCATAGTATATAAGAAAGAATGAAAAATAAGGTAAAGCACAATACAGGAGAAGATAAATGAAAATGTATGCAAAATATTATTTCAGAAATATGATCAAACAAGAAGGAAAAATGTAAAAAAGAAGAAAAAGTTGTTTTCTGTTTTCTGCTGCATTCACTAGCAGGATGCACATATACTATATATGTTTCATATGTTTATTTATATTTGATTAATTTGGGAGCAAAAATAGCTGTTTACATTAAGTTCTAAAGGCATTCAAGGAAGAGTCAGATGAGAGTATAAAGATTTAGAGATAATTGATGTTTTTCCCCTTGAGGAGACCAGACAAAAGAATACATATTTCTAATGCTTAAATCTCCGTGCTAATTCTTCTTTCCTTAAAGACATTCTCAGAGTTTCAGCCAGAAAAGAGAAAGCTTATAAATTTGTATTACAAAAATAATATGCCCAATAGTCTTAACCCAAACTTTTATGAACACTCAATCTACTTGTTAATACATTTACAATAGAACCTTGGGCAAGTAAGCAACTTCTAGTATCAAGAGGTCTTTTTATTTCATCAATTCTATTCTGTTCTGTGCTCAGTCATTTTCGACTCTTTGTGACCCTATAGACTGTAGCCTGCTAGGCTCCACTGTCCATGGGATTTCCCAGGCAAGAATACTGGAGTGGGTTGTTATTTCCTCCTCCAGGGGATCTTCCCCAACCAGGGATCAAACCCATGTTTCCTGCATCTCCTGCACTTCAGGTGGATTCTCTACCACTAAACCACCACACTGAGTAGTTATAGGTTTTAATTTTTCTTTTCTTTTCTGAAAATAGAATTTCCATACGACCTAGCAATCCCACTGCTAGGCATATACCCACAGAAAATCTTAACTCAAGGAGCCATATGCACCCCAGTGTTCATAGCAGCACTATTTATAATAGCCAGGACATAGAAGCAGCCTAAATGCCCATCGACAGAGGAATGGATAAAGAAATGGTACATATATACAATTGAATATTATGCAACTATAAAAGGGAATAAATTTGGTCATTTGTAGAGATGTGAATGGACCTAGAGGCTGTCACACAGAGTGAACTAAAAGTCAGAAAGAGAGAAAACAAATATCATATTTAATGCGTGTATGTGGAATCTAGAAAAATGTTATAGATAATCTTATTTACAAAACAAATAGATTACACAGACATAGAGAAAAATGTATGGACACCAATGGGGTAGGGGGTGGGTAGGATGAATTGGGACATTGAGATTAACGTATATACACTACTGATGCTATGTCTAAAATAGATATCTAATGAAAACCTACTGCATAGCTCAGGATATATCACTCAATGTGCTATGCTAACCTAAATGCGACAGAAATCTAAAAAAGATGGGGCATATTTATATGTATAGCTGGTTCACTTTACTGTAGAAATTAATATTGTAAAGCAACTATACTGCAATAAAAATTAATAAAATTTCTTTTTAAAAAGAAGGAGATGACAAATTATGAGGTTTCTACCTGGGAGGCTATTGCAGGAGTTCAGGACTACTATAAGAGGTCATATAGTTTGTGGAATTTAGAAATCATACTGTGGAGTCAGGACTGAGATTTAAGGATTTGGAAATCCTAAGTCAGGGTTAGGGCAGTTGTGCTTTGTCTAAGGTCATGGGTAGAGTAAATAGCAAGACATTATGACATCTACACAAATGGAATATAATTACTTAAAAGAGAATCTTAACTAAAACAATCACTTGATATTTTCCTTGCTGCTGCTGCTGCTAAGTCTCTTCAGTCATGTCCGACTCTGTGCGACCCCATAGACGGCCGCCCACCAGGCTCCCCCGTCCCTGGGATTCTCCAGGCAAGAACACTGGAGTGGGTTGCCATTTCCTTCTCCAATGCGTGAAAGTGAAAAGTGAAAGTGAAGTCACTCAGTCGTATCCAACTCTTAGCGACCCCTTGGACTGCAGCCTACCAGGCTCCTCCATCCATGGGATTTTCCAGGCAGGAGTACTGGAGTAGGGTGCCATTGCCTTCTCCATGAAATTTTCCTTATATCTTTGTAAATAATAAAGGATAGAATATGCAAATAACTTCAATGCCAAGGACATTGTTCATAAAATAAAGCAACTAGGATATCTAAATGACACTTTTGATGTTTTCTGAGACAAGTAGACTCACTTTAATGTATATTTATTGATCTCAGAGTAACAACTTATTCAGTGAAGAAAAAATAGCTGTGAAAATGTCCCCATCATAAAGTGTATGATATTTTATTTTAGCAGATTGGAAATGGCCCAGAAAGCATGGGCCGATATTGGTGAAAATGAAGAGTCAATGGATGTGGCAAATGTGCAGTGCAGTTGGTGGCAGAAAGAGGATCATGGTGTATACAGACTGTTAAAGACCTTTTCATAGAATCAGAAGCAACATTTGATGACAAAATTTTTTTTACCCTACAAGGCACTGAAAAAAAGATGTGTACATTTTTAACGCGATTTTTAAAAAAAAGTCTTTTGGACTCTGTGGGAGAGGGAGAGGGTGGGATGATTTGGGAGAATGGCATTGAAACATGTATAATATCATATATGAAATGAATCACCAGTTCAGATTTGATGCATGATACTGGATGCTTGGGGCTGGTGCACTGAGACGACCCAGAGGGATGGTATTGGGACGGAGGAGGGAGGGGGGTTCAGGATGGGGAACACATGTATACCTGTGGCAGATTCATGTTTATGTATGGCAAAACCAATACAATATTGTAAAGTAATTAACCTCTAATTAAAATAAATAAATTTATATTAAAAAAAGACTTATAATGAACTTCAAGGGCTTCCCTCGTAGCTCAGTTGGTAAAGAATCTGCCTGCAATGCAGGAGATCTAGGTTCAATTCCTGGTTTAGGAAGGTCCCCTGGAGAAGGAAATGGCAACCCACTCCAGAGAATTCCATGGAGAATTCCATGGACGGAGGAGCCCAGCAGGCTACAGGCCATGGAATTGCAAGAGTTGGACACGACTTAGTGACCAAACCACAACCACCAGAATGAACTTCAGGAAAAAGAGAACGGAAAACAATAAAATATTGGTTAATATTTGTGGAAAAGTTTTGAGATAAAAAATGAAACATCTCAAACAATGATATTTTGAGTGAAAAATGTGTATTTTTTTCAAAGAAGCACTAATGAAGACTGGATTTTAAAAATAGCAACAGTGAAACTGATTTTTTTACTTTTATTTCATTCAAGTATGCAACCATCATGTATCTCCAATTAAGAAATTATGATAAGAAATTCATATATCCTTTCTCATGTTAGTTGTCTACTCAATTTTTCTTTTAAATAAAGGTTTCTCTTAATAATAATAACAATAAAACTTAAAAAAAACACCCTAATCCTAACTTTAACCCTATTTGCTGGAAATCTCAATGCAACGTTATTAAAGTACAGCATTTTTCTATGTTTCCTAACTGTAGGCACATTGAGTCTTGACTCTTGGGTAATGAACACTTAAGAAGCTGATTACTTCCTTAGACTTAAATATATTCCTAGAAGATGATTAAAATCATTCTGGAGAGTAAATATTACAAGGAAATCACACTTCTAATTATGTTAAGTGGGACTGGTATAAGCATATGTTTATAAATTAATACTTTTTTTTTTTTAGTTTTGCATTATCTTTGTAACTTGCTACAGACTATATGTCTGTGTCTTTCAAAATTACCATGTTGAAACTTAACTCCCAGTGTGATAGTATTTGGATGTGGGGCCCTTGGGAGGTGATTAGCTTATGAGGAGGGAGTGTGAATGAATGGAAAATACCCCAGAGAGCTACCTCCCTTCTACCATGTGAGTGTGGAGTGAGAAGAGAGTGGTCTATGAACCAGAAAGAGTTCTCACCAGACATCAAAGTCTCACTAGACTTTATCTTGAGCTTCCCATCTTAAACTTCTTCCAGAACTATGAGAAATTAATTTCTTTTGTTTCTAAGTCACCAATCTACAGTATTTGCTACAGCAGCCCTAACAGATAAAGGTAAAACTATAAAGCAAATTCAAATTACAATAAACATATGAGGAATAGAAAAAGTATTATTATTTGCATGGAAATAAGATGTCCAGTGTTATTATGCATTTGGAGATAAGGCTATATATAAAAATACAGGTAAGACTTGAGTTATTTGAAAAAGTCTTAGCAGTAAAGTGCCAAAAAACATACACCAAAGAATCATGCACATTGGATAACTCTACACTTCCTAATATTTAGTGAACTTGGTTGGTTATTATTTCTGAACGTCAATTTTTCTTTAAAATTGAGATAATAATGTATACATTGCTGGCTTCATTGAAGGAATAAATGCAACAGAATACATAAAGCCTAGCCAATTTCAGCAGCATAGTATGGGTGTAACAATGATAAATATTTTGCTTACACATGCTATAGTAAAAATTTGGTCTTTAATCTACAAAATTATACACTATGAAAAGGAGAAGTTAATTTTTACCCTGAAGTTTCATTGAAACTTTTAAATATCACTTGAAATATCATTCAATGCACATGGATTTATGAGTTATTATTTAGAATGCTGAAGCTGAAGCTCCAATACTTTTGCCACTTAATGCAAAGAGCTGACTCATTGATAAAAACCCTAATGCTGGGAAAGATTGAAGGCAGGAAGAGAAGAGGGCAACAGAGAATGAGATGGATGGATGGCATCACTGAATCAAAGGCCATTAGTTTGAGCAAATTCTGGGAGAAGCGAAGGACAGGGAAGCCTGGTGTGCTGCAGTCTATGGTGTCAAAAATAGTCAGGTACGACTTAGCGACTGAACAACAATTCAAAACATGTCCTCTCTGACAAATAAGGCACACCTGGCACATACAGGTGAGAAAGAGAGCAAAATTCTAAGTCCCTTTCTTTTATTATAATTTAAAAAATTATTATAATATCACCAGGAAGGCCTGAAAGAAGACATGGTTTGATAATGATAAAATGGTTGGAATGATAAATAAAACAACTTATAAGTGTGATGGTTATCAGTGGTTTTGTATGAAGGAAGGGAAGATTTTGAATTCTCAAATCTTGGTCTGGAAATGTGAAGAAAGTATTGAGATTTGAGATGGAAACAATGAATTTTTTTTAATATGCTAAGTGTACTTAACTGAAAATAAATCAGGAAGAATAAGTTGGTAAGTTGATAATCGTAAGTAGCAGCAGAAATAGAACTAATTGTTATTGAATGCATTCAATATTCCTGAGGCTATAGTGAGCTACTTTATACCTTATCTCATTCAAACTTCATAATAGTACTATTACTAACACCCTTCGCCTTGTAGAAATGAGAAAGATACTACATTATATAGGATACACAATTTTCCTTGAAGTCAGATTCTTGAATTGTCATTTTGAATTAAGTATAATAGTGTAGAAATTATGCTTTGCTTTGTAAAGCTCTAATTTATCAATTGATACTTTTGAACTGTGTGGTGTTGGAGAAAACTCTTGAGAGTCCCTTGGGCTGCAAGGAGATCCAACCAGTCCATTCTGAAGGAGATCAGCCCTGGGATTTCTTTGGAAGGAATGATGCTAAAGCTGAAGCTCCAGTACTTTGGCCACTTCATGCGAAGAGTTGACTCATTGGAAAAGACCCTGATGCTGGGAGGGATTGGGGGTAGGAGGAGAAGGGGACTACCGAGGATGAGATGGCTGGATGGCATCACGGACTCGATGGACGTGAGTCTGAGTGAACTCTGGGAGATGGTGATGGACAGGGAGGCCTGGTGTGCTGCGATTCATGGGATTGCAAAGAGTCGGACACGACTGAGCGACTGAACTGAACTGAACTGAAATGAATTTATCAATATCATATCAAAAACACACATGTATGACTTAGTGCCTCACCCCATCTTATCTAATTCATGTTTGCACATTCAAGGAATCAATTTACAGATAAAAGTGTGCAATGAGACATATTCATATTCACCCAGACAGACACATGGATAAATTGATAGATATTTGTATATACCCGTGTATGCAAGCATGCAGAAACACATGCACACATACAAACATCATTCTAATTTTGACAATTTACTTTAGAGGGCAGCTGCCTCTTAGAGATGAGTTTCAGTTACAATGAATACAATACAACCACTAATCACAATGTCCTTTAAGCTTCACTTTGAAAATGTATATTTTATTTTTAGGTGTGAGAGGATAAGCATGTTTTACACTAGCTTTGTAGCAATGACCAAGCAGAAGAAAGGTATTTCATTGTGACTCTTCAGATAAAAATAGTTATGAGCTGCCCAAATATCCTGATCTTCTTCCCTCATGCCCTGTACTGGAGCACCTTTTAAAATTATATACTATTAGTTGACTTTTGCAGTTTTCTTTTTTTGCAGTTCCTCAAACTATTTTATTCACTACAGGATAGAGAGGAAGGAAAGTTTGACTAAAGACGAAAGCCCCTAAATACTTTCAGAGCTGCAGGCTGCACTGCAACAGCAAGTGACCTCATCACAAATCTCTTCATTGACAACAGGAATAGAGCTGTCTTTTGTTTCCTCCTGCCCTCATTACTTGCTGCTATTGTGCGGAGAAAACAGATAGAAGGCATGACAAATATACCTTGGGGCTATGATTCTATTGTACCTATAAATCCTTTCCCCAATTTAATTATACTAGAGATGTGTGTAAACCTACGTGACTAAACTCTCATGGGTTTGTCATCTGACAAACCCTAGTCTATTTTAATCTTATTTCGTTAGTCTATTGAACATATTTGGAGAGGAAATTTAATAATCTTACACTATTTAGAAATACTTTATTTTTAGGATTTCTCATCTCTTTTCATTTATCTAATTTCCATTTCCTGTAGAAATTGTCATAGTAATTTCGTTTGGAATCAATTCCTTGGTCTGATTATGATTCTGCAGGTGTTATATAGTAACTTAATAATAGTTCTTAGGCAGTTAAGTCACTGGAGCTAATTTATAGTGGAAATGCAGATGGAATAATATATTGCTGCTCCACTGAATTTCAAAGGAATTCATTATGATTAATAATATTACAACAGCAATAGGAGGAAGTAACGATGATTTGCCACAAGTTGTAAAGACTCATTGAATAGTTTTAATCTTACTATATTTAAACATTGAACTGAAAGTAAATTCAGCAATACTCAGTAATGAGATTTGGGATTCATAATAATGCCATTAATCATAACTAGGTTTTGTAAATTTTATGGCAAAGACTACATGATATCCGTTGGATTTGATTTAAAATATTTTACTGATTTTAAATTAAGCTATCTGTGTGAGATTTGAAGCCTGTGGTGATTAAGTCTTTACAAAGGCCATATTTGTTCTAAGTGATTGATAGGTTTAATTCTCTCTAGTGACTATTCCATATTTACACCCAAATTCAACTATTTCGTACAATTAAGAGAAGTAGAGAGCTTTAGGGAGAAAGAACAGTGCTCTAATAAAAAATACATTAACACCCACTTTTCTGTTTCTTAGGCGTGCCTGGCACTTGGAGTCAATATTAAATCTAGATGCATTTTTAAAAATGAGTTCAAGTAAATGAATAATTGCTAAGTTTCTAGCTCCACATTAAAGACCTAGGATATAAATATAGAGAACTCAGGCTGCTCACTCTCATGGAATTCCCAATAAAGTAGACACAGAGCCACATTCAACTAAATATTAAATATACAATATAAAACCTTCTCTCCTGTAAGCTGGAAAATACTCCAAAGAAAGAACAAGTCTTTCTGCTTGAATAGTTCACAGAAACTTCATAGATAAGATAACATTTTTAGGCAGACTTGATGGATGAAAGGAATTCCAGCTGTTGGGGGTGGCATGGAAGAAATGTGCCAAAAATATTAGCAGAGAAACGATAATGTTCAGTGACCACAGTATTTGGAAAGATCTCAGATTTTTCTTGTATATGTGTGTTTCAGTTGACTTACCTGTAAACTATGTTACTTCTGTGTTATTGTGATAATTTGCACATATCTAACAGAATTATCATCACTGAACATATTTGAATAGTCAAGATCACCTTGTGATATTGTAAACACATTATTTATTTTGATATGAAATATTTATGATAATGTTAAAAAATAGAGAAAATGGAATAACAGGTTCAACAGAAAAGAGGTAAGATGCTTTATCATTGACTGGTCAAGATCATGGACTAAGTCCCATTTTATCCCAAATTAAGACATATGGGGAAATAAATAAGTAGGAAAAAATAAGGGATAAATAGGCAATACTGTGGCTCAGACGGTAAAGCGTCTGTCTACAATGTGGGAGACCTGGGTTCGATCCCTGGGTTGGGAAGTTCCTTGGAGAAGGAAATGGCAACCCACTCCAGTACTCTTGCCTAGAAAATCCCATGGACGGAAGAGCCTGATAGGCTGCAGTCCATGGGGTCGCTAAGATTCGGACACGACTGAGTGACTTCACCGGCAATATGTAAAATTAGTAGATAGTAAGAAGTCAGCAGCAAGCTGACAAGAATGAATGGGCAGAGACTTGGTACAAGCAAAGAGAGGTGGATTCTCAAGGGATGGAAAGTAAGTAAGAGTGGCAATTCTTGGGAAACTAATCAAGCAAGCCCTTCCCGATTTATGAGCATTTCTGTGAGATTTGAAAGCTCTTAAAGAGCTTTCCCAAGGAAAAAATAAGAACAATTCATAGTTCTGAAGAATAGCCTAGAAGTATATCATAAAATGTCACCTCAGAGGCCTCTATGGTACCATGGCATTAAATTCTATTAACCTTCAAAACTGTGAACATGAATGTTGTCTTTGAATTTTAAAAGGTTAAAAAAATGCTAAATTCTTTGCTGGATCAAGGCAATATTGATTAATTTACTTGAAATAATATCTGGTGAGCCAGAACAAATTTCTATCCAAATCTTCAATGATTGTCTTTACAAATAGCTTTAAAAAACCCCGGCAATCTGTACAGAGAATGTAAGAGATTGATGTTCCTGTAAGAGTATTTTTAATATATAAAAAAAGGAAATCTTGAGACTTGACTCAATTCTTATAAAAAATTAAATAAAAATTTTAAGATCAGTTGTAGTTGAAAGAGCTTTCAGGAAGAGGTTCTGTCATAGTTAGATTATTATAAAATGCACAAAGTCAGGACTTTTATTTTGCTATTCTTTGATTCATTGCCAATAAATGTGTGTTGGTTGAACAAATGGAAGTGTAAGTAAAACATTATAAGACTAATTATACAGAAAAAAGTAACTTTCAAATAAAACCACAGCTATTATATTCCAAATAAATAAACTCCGAACATTATTCTTCCTTTGAAAATGCTAAAAAGACTTTCCATTCCAGAATTCCTAAGTTAGATAACAATTGTGCTTTTAAAATCAGTTGTCCTTGTATTGAAGCAACTATAAGGTAAGCTAATGATTTTAAATTTGTCAATACTAGTTCTTCATAAAATATACCTTCAGTGATAAAACAATATGATTTCTCCACATCACTGAAAGCTATAGAACATTAATTTATTGCTTCCAGAGTTTATGTTTGTATTTGAATGAAAAACATTTCCTAATAGTCATGTACTTGTATCTTTACTAATGTATTCAGAATATAGTTTTGTTCTATTTTGGGATAATTATAAATTCTATTGCAAGGACAAGCAATAAAAGTTTCCTGAAAATGAAACATTTGGATTATTTAATAATAATATTCTCTGCACTATTAATAGTTTATTGTGTAAGCACATTAGCCTATGTGAATGAAGGTGATTCTGACTCAACAGTTACTAAGGTTAGGTTACTTAGTGGCATATTCTTTTGCCTTCCTGGAAAGAGCTTTGTTATCACCATTAATACATAGCATAATTGAGGAGCTGTTTTGCCCAGTATCTAAATGTACATCATTAATGAACCTAAAATGAATCCAAGTTCCCAGATGTCAGGAAAACCTCATTGTTTTCCTGATAATGTGTCTCCAAATATACCAGGCAGATGCATTCACTTGCAGCCTGTTTTACTTCATTTTAACACTTTGGAGGAGGAATGCATCAATGTGGTTTACCAGTAGATCTACATATTAGTATTTTTCTATTTTAACAAAGAAATAAAATATAATAACTATGCCACATGTTATTTATGATGGTTTTAGTCTAGAAGATTTATACAACAGTCAACAGATAGATCTTTAAATAATACCTGAAAAAAAATTACTAAGTGAAAATGGACATAAGTAAATTCTTTTCAATTGTCCCCAAATTTAAAAGTAATCTTACAAGCATTAAGTAATAATAAAGCTGGAGTGAAGTGATAAAAGTTAACTAAACTTATAGCTTTGATCACTTTGTAATGTATACTAATATTGAATCAGTATGCTGTATACCTGAAATTAATATACTGTTATATAGCAATTGTACTTCAATTTAAAATATATAAATAAACAAAACCCATTTGTGTGATTAACAGACTAGAGTTGTCTGTTCTGTGATCCTACTAACCAGTGTGCAGGCAATATGAATGACAACTGTTTGTAAGTAAAATGATTAGGAGAGAAGTTGATTTAAGTTTTGTTTTCTTCTAGTGTTAAAGTGAAAGTGAAAGTCACTCAGTCATGTCCAAATGGAATTCTCCAGTCCAGAATACTGAAGTGGGTAGCCGTTTCCTTCTCCAGGGGATCTTCCCAACCCAGGGATGGAACCCAGGTCTCCTGCATTGCAGGAGGATTCTTTATCAGCTGAGGCACCTGGGAAGCCCTCTAGTTTTAAGGGTAACCTCTCTTCCACTTAGATTTTAAGATGCCCATTTTATCCACAAATACATTTCTTTTCAACTTTACTTTTAATAAGAGAGAATATGTCTTCTCTCTTTATGAGAGAAGAAAACAAATCACTGGACCACATCTTCTTTCTATTCCAAACAATATTTGGGGGAACTTTTTTCTCACACGAGTGAAACATAATTTAAGAATTAGAAGGTTAAAACTGTTATTTTGCTTTCTAAAATAACAAGAATATGTATTAACTATTCAAAATTTGAATGTAACTTTCACAATTTCAAGAGGATTATTTTCATTTCCATTATTTACCCTTTAATCCTGGGCAAACTTGGGTTATCATATGTTCTTCCTGATTGGAAAGTGAATTCTATGAGAAAACGACTAAATTCAACCCACTTTCTATTAACAGGATGAAAGGCTTGAATATGAGAAGCAATAGCCCAAGTCCTTCAAAATGTCACACAGTCAAATAATTTTGACAACTTCTCAAAATAGGATGTTAGAGTAGCCTTCCTTCAAGAGATATAAACCTTTATTTTATTTATTTTTTATTTTGTATTGGAGTATAGTTGTGTTAGGTAAGAAGTTAGGCATGAGCAATGAGGGGCGACCTCGCTGAAAAAGATTAAAGATAGTTCCTAAATCCCACCCCAGATATGCCCAAATGCAGCCTAGGAGAGCTCACAGATATGCTGCAAATAACCACCGAGACTTTTCCAACTCCAGCACATGTGCTCTAGGTACACAGGGATACGAACTAACTACAGGGGCTTTTCCAACTCTGGCCCATGCACCCTTGATGCATAGTTGTGTCCTCCAATGATCTTAGGCAGCAGGACCCCGCTAAAGGTTCATAAATATTCTATACATACATACATCTGATTACAACAGACAGAATTATGGGAAATACATATTACTAAGAGCCTGTTGTTATTTAAATTGCAACTGTTAATCAAAACTGTCAGTCCATGCCCAGCTAGGTGAATACTTAAAAATCCTGTCTTGAAAACCCCTTGTACTAGATCATTCTGGAGCCAGTGCCTCTCTTGGCTTGGCCCACCTCTCTACAGAGGTACTCTTTCTGTTCTTTCTTCAATAAACCTGGGCCAGTGCCTCTCTTGGGCTTCCCTGGCGGCTCAGACAGTAAAGAATCTGCCTGCAATGCAGGAGACCATGGTTCAATCCCCGGGGCAGGAAGATCTCCTGCGGGAGGAAATGACCACCCACACTAGTATTCTTTTTTTTTTTTTTTTCTTGTAGAAAACTAAATTTCCTAGAACTCCATCTTTTTCTTTTTCTTTTTTTTAAATATTTTTTATTATTTATTTATTTATTTTACTTTACAATTCTTGCCTGGAGAATTCCATGGAGAGAGGAGCCTGGTGGGTTACAGTCCATGGGGTCGCAGAGTTGGACACAACTGAGTGACTAACACATACACAGACACATACACACACACACAGTGCCTCTCTCGGCCAGGCTCACCTCTCACTTGAAGTGTTCATTCTATTCTTTCCCTAATAGAATTGTTTTTGCTATGGATAAGATCTCAGATTCTTCTTTGCATCCTTACCAAGAACAGAAGCCCCAAATGGAGGGTCTTCCTGTACCCTCTCCCTACCCGGTAACAGTTGTCTTACAATACGTTAGTTTCTGCTGTACAGCAAAGTGAATCAGTAGATATATACATATATTGACTCTTTTTCAGTTTTCCTTTCCACATAGGCCACCACACAGCACTGAATAGGGTCCCCTATGCTATACAGTTGTTTCTCATTCGTTATTTTATGCATGGTAGTGTATATATGGAGAAGGCAATGGCACCCACTCCAGCACTCTTGCCTGGAAAATCCATGGATGAAGCAGCCTGGTGGGCTGCAGTCCATGCGGTTGCTAAGAGTTGGACACGGCTGAGCGACTTCACTTTCACTTTTCTCTTTCATGCATTGGAGAAGGAAATGGCAACCCACTCCAGAATTCTTGCCTGGAGAATCCCAGGGACAGCGGAGCCTGGTGGGCTGCCATCTATGGGGTTGCACAGAGTTGGACACGACTGAAGCGATTTAGCAGTGTATATATGTCAATCCCAATCTCCCAATTCACTCCACCTTCCCTTTCCCCTTGATATCCATAAATTGGTTCTCTACATCTGTGTCTCTATTTCTGTCTTGCAAATAAGTTCATCTTTACCATTTCTCTAGATTCCACATATAAGTCATATTATAAGAAAATTTTCTCTTTCTGACATACTTTAGTCTTTATGAAAGTCTCCAAATCTATCCACGTCTCTGCAAATGGCGTTATTTTATTCCTTTTCATGAAGGAGTAATATTCTATTGTATATATGTACCATATCTTTATCCGTTTCATTGCTGATGAATGTTTAGGTTGATTCAACATTCAGCTGTTGTAAACAGTGCTGCAGTGAACTGTTGTATAAAAATATATCTTTTTGAATTGTTTTATTCTCCAAGTATATGCCTAGGAGTGGATTGCTGGATTACGTGGTGAAGTGAAGTCGCTTAGTTGTGTCTAACTCTTTGTGACCCCATAGACTGTAGCATACCAGGCTCCTCTGTCCATGGGATTTTCCAGGCAACAGTACTGGAGTGGATTGCCATTTCCTTCTCCAGGAGATCTTCCCAACCCAGGGCTTGAATCCAGGTAAGTCTCCTTATTGTTTTTTGAGAAACCTTCATGTAGCTCTTCATAGAGACTGTACCAATTTACATTCCTGACAGTGTAGGAGGCTTCCCATTTCTCCACATCTTCTTCAGCATTAATTGTTTGTAGATATTTTGATGATGGCCATTCTGACTGGTGTGAGGTGATACCCCATTATAGTTTTGATTTTCATTTATCTAAAAATTAGTGATATTGAGCATCTTTTTGTGTGTTTTTTTGGCTATCTGTATGCCTTCTTTAGAGAAATATCTATTTAGATCTACATATTTCTTCACTGAGTTGTTTGTTTCTTTGATACTGAGCCGCATGAGCTGTTTGTATATTGGAGATTATTCCTTGTTGGTTGCTTTGTTTGCCTCTTGATGGGGGTGAAAGAGGAGAGGAAAAAAACTGGCTTAAAATTCAACATTTAGAAAACTAAGATCATGGCATCTTGCCCCATCACTTCATGGCAAATAGATGGGGAAACAATGGAAACAGTGGCAGATTTTAGTTTCTTGGGCTCCAAAATCACTGAAGATGGTGACTGCAGTCATGAAATTAAGAGATGCTTGCTCCTTGGAAGAAAAGCTGTGCCAAATCTAGATAGTATATTCAAAAGCAGAGATATTACCTTGCCAACAAAGGGCGATCTAGTCAAAGTTATGGCTTTTTCAGTAGTCAGGTGAGTCAGTACAGATGTGAGAGTTGGATCATAAAGAAGTCTGAGCACTGAGGTATTGTTTTCAAATTATGGTGCTGGAGAAGACTCTTGAGAATACCTTGGACTGCAAGGAGATCAAATTAGTCAATCCTAAAGGAAATCAGCCCGGAATATTCATTGGAAATACTAGTGCTAAAGCTGAAGCTCCAATATTTGGTTACCGACTGCAATACTGGGAAAGGTTGAAGGCAGGAGGAAAAGGGGATGACAGAGGATGGAGATGGTTGGATGGCATTACTGACTCAACGGACATGAGTTTGAGTAAACTCCAGAAGATGGTTAAGGACAGGGAAGCCTAGGGTGCTGCAATCCATGGGGCTGTAGAGTTGGACACTACTGAGTGACTGAACAACAACAACAACAACAGATAACCATAGGTGTGTAGGTTTATCTCTGAGCTTTCTATCATGTTCCATTGATCTGTATTTCTGTGCCAGTACTTGTCTGTGGAATTCTCCAGGCAGGAATACTAGAGTTGGTTGCCATTCCCTTCTCCAGGGGATCTTCCCAACCCAGGGATTGAACCCAGGTCTCCCATATTGCAGGTGGATTCTTTACCATCTGGGCCACCAGGAAAGGCTTATAGGTGCTGAAATTTTCCCAAGGTAGTTGCAGGGGTGTTTATTCATAGTTTTCACACCTGTAATAGGAGATGTCAGATTCATTCCTTAGTTGCATGGCACTTGGGGCTCAGTTGTGGTTTTAGACCCACCTCTGCATGTGGGCCTCCCACAGGGGTTGGCTCCCAAGGCTGCCCTAGAGCTTTCAGTTCTGCTCCAGTGAGGACAGAGCATGGAGGTAACACAGATGCTAGGGTCACTGAGCCTCGGGGGAAATAGTTGTGTAGGGGTCAGCAGCTGTGAGAAATCCAGCCCCATCAGTGATAACACAGTGGTGACCACGGGAATGAAAGATTAAGCCCTGGTGGGAGCCTGTCATTGCTCCTGCCCAATGGCAACCAATTGCCAGCCCTAGCAGGGGCCTTTTCTATTGTCCAACCAAAAGTGCTAAGGGGCTTCCCTGGTGGCTTAGTGGTAAAGTGTCCACCTGCAGTGCAGGAGACAGGAGATGCAAGTTCGATCCCTGGGTCAGGAAGATCGCCTGGAGGAAGAAATAGTAATCCACTCCAATATGCTTGCCTGGGAAATCCCAGGGACAGAGGAGCCTGGCAAGCTACGTCTATGGGGTTGCAGAGTCAGACATGACTGAGCAAATGAGCAAGCATGCAGACACATAAGGTTAAACCCTGGCAGGGTCTTTTCTAATGTTCAGCCTCAGGAGTAAGAGACCCAGCCCCAGCAGGGGCCTTTTCTAACACTTGGCTGCAGGTGAGAGAGGGTCATCCCCTTTGGGAGCCTTTCCCAGTGCCCGGGGTGGTGGATGGGGGTGGGGGTGGGAAGGGGCCAGTGTGTGTGTGTGTGGAGAGGCTGAAATGGCAGCTGCACTCCCTGCGCTTCACTTAATAATGATGCCTTGTGGCAGTCCACGTTTCCTCTATAAGCATTCCCAGCTTGGTATTTCCTTACTCTTGGCCCCTCAGTCTGTCTCCTCACATTCAACAGCAGTCTTCTTTCAAAGTCTGATCTCCAATCTCCACTTTCCAGCACCTAGCACCCTTGTGCACCAACAGACATAAGTCCCAGGCTGGGGTGTGCAGGTCTATGGCATGAACCATCTGTATAGGTCTTACCCTGTCCTGCGTGCCAAAGACCAGCCATTTCACTCTCCTCCAACAGCCCCAGATGCTCCTCTTCTATCCCAACTGATTTCCACATTGATAAAAGGGTTTCCCTGGATACAGGAATCTCTCCACTTCTTCACCCTCAGGGGCACAGGTCCCATTCTGCTTCCTGTCCTCTTCTTTTTCACTTCTTCTTTCTTTCATCCTACCCAGTTATGCAGGAAACTTTCTTGTCCTTTCTGGTGTCCAAGGTCATCTGCTAGTGTTCATTCAGTTGGTGCTCTGTGAGAATTGCTGCCTGTATATATGTATGTATGTGTATGTACATTTGTGGAGACAGATGACCTCCAGATCTTCCTACTATCTTGCCATCTTGCTTTTTCTTCTGCTTTTATTTCATTCAAGCTTAGCTATTCTATTGTCATTGGTTACAATTTCAGCTTTTTTCAGCTGTAAACCTTGGGAACTTTGAGATAATTATAAAATCTTTAACTCTTGACATGACTCAGATGCACCAAAAAGTTATCTTATTAACTACAAAATTCCAAGGGAGAAAACATTTCTCTACTCTTTCCCTTAATATGAAATTAAATATTTTTAGAAAAGCTAATTATTTGCATGCAGTGGCAAGGCAGAGGGCCTGTGTGATAATCATAGTGTCAAATTTCTTGTGAAAATCCCACCCCAGGAGTCTAAAATGAAAATCAGGAACAGTTTTGACAGAATCTCTTGATTGATCAAAATTTCAAGATGAAATCTGTAGTTCTCTGGTGTCATGTGCTGATAGATTTTCCAACTCAAAGGTAAGCAACTGAGCCCCATAATTATTGGAATGAGCAAACATTGAAATGCACCCACCCCGACTCAAAGGAGGGATGCCCGCTCATATCACTTCTATTTAACATGGTATTGGAAGTCCTAGCCATGGCAATCAGACAAGAAAAGGAAATAAAATTATGCAAAGTAAAAACAAAGAGATAAAATGGCATACAAATAACTCTGTACAGAGAACCCTAAAGTCTCCACCCCAAAACTGTTAGAACTATTAAATGAGTTACAGAAGGTAACAGGATGCAAGATTAATATATAAAAATTGTTGCATTTCTATACAATAATAATGATATATCAGAAAGAAAAAAGCTTTTTAAAACCTCATTTAGACTTGTATCAAAAATACCTGGGAATAAACTTGTCTAAGGAGGTGAAAAAACCTATATGCTGAAATGTATGAAACATTGATAAAGGAAATTGAAGATGATTCAGAGAAAGGAAAAAAATAGTTGTTCTCTTGAATTGGAAGAAGCATTATTTTTAAAATGGCTACACTGTTCAAAGGATTCTACAAATGAGGTGCAATTCCCGTCAAAGTATCATGGGCATTTTTCACAGAAACAGAACAAATAATCATAAAATTTATACAGAACTGCAAAAACTCCAAGTTGCCAAAGCAATGCTGAGGACAAAGAAGAAAGCTGGACATGTAACCATCCCAAGCTTCAGTCTACACTACAAAACTAGAGTAATCAAAACAGCATGGTTTTGACATAAAAATGGGCCTATAGATCAAAGGAACAGAATTACAGAGTCCATAAACCCACACACCAATTGTCAACTAATCTATGACGAGGAGGCAAGAACCTACAATAGAGAAAGACAGTCTTCAACAAATAGTGCTGAGAGAACTAGACAGGTAGGTGTAAAATGATGAAATTAGAATATTTTCTAAAACTATTCACAAAAATGTTTTAAAGCCCTAAATATAAGACAGGACACCGTAAACTTCTAGATGAGAACATAGTCTGGACTCTTTTTGACATATATCATAGCCATATCATCTTTGATCACTTTTCTGAGGCATCAGAAATAAAAGAAAAAAATAAACAAATTGGATTTAATTAAGCTGAAAGTTTTGGCATGGCAAAGGAAACCATAAACAAAGCAAAAACATGGATATGGGAGAAAATATTTGAAAATACTGTAAGCAACATGGATGGAATGGGAGATTATCATGTTTAGTGAAATAATTCAGACAAAATTTACTAAACAATATTACTCATCTGTGGAATCCAAAAAATAATACTGATGATTCTATGTACAAAATAGAAACATATTTATAGACATAAAAACAAGCTTACAGTTATCAAAATGGAGAAAGAGGGGGAGAGAGAGACAAATTAGGGCTTTGGGATTCACAGACACAAGACCCTATATACAAAATACCTATTTTATATACTGAGCTATATGAGCTGTTTGTATGAGTTGTACAAGCAACAATGATTTACTCTATAGCACTGGGAATTATATGTAATCCTTTGTAATAAATTATAACCTGAGAAAAAACTGAATCACTATGCTATATACCTGAAACTGACACAGGTATCATTATAAATCATCTACACTGAATAAAAATTGAAAATAGTTCATCACACTGTAAATTGCCCTTAAATATGTATGCATACATAAAATGTGTGTGTGTGTGTGTGTGTGTGTGTGTGGGTGTGGGTGTGGGTGTGTGATATATATATTTGCATAGAAAACCTGAGAATTGGAGTTACATGAGATTTTTTATTTTTCTGTTTATGATTTTTTACTTTTGAACTTTATAAAATAAACAGCATTATTTTTGAAAAGACAGAGTAGACAATTTAAAAGTATAGTCTCTTCCATCTAAATGAATACTAACACAATATAGACTTGTATGATCTCTTTATTATTAGTCTCAAAAATCGTATCATAAAATTGCTTTACAGTCAACAATATGTGGTATCTTCTCACGAATTCTCATATTAGCCTGCACACACACACACACACACACACACACACACACACGCACACACACACACTACATATCCTTTTCAGGACCATGGTATATTAAAAACTATTTCCTGAGGATCAAGATAGTAAAAGATTAACAGGACTTTAGAATCGCATGATGCCTTAAAACTTGACTATTTTCTACTGTATTACCTTTTGGAATTATTTTTCCTTTTAAAATAAAATCTGTGCGGTTATAATCCAGCCTCTTAAAAATCTGAATTTTATACTGTCTTTATGAAGTTTAAATTGAGAAATATACTTAAAATGCTTAGTAGAATGTTCAGCATGTTATAAAAAATAAATGCTCACCATTTTTATTGAATAATGACTACACATAATATACTGTGCTAGGACTGGGGGGGAATGAAAATAATACCACAAAATGATTTATTTTTCCAACGTAATTTTGGAACCAACACTTGTAAAAACTAGAGAGAATGTAAAATTCTATTTTCAGTGCACCAATCAGCATCCATGGTGGAAATCTATTAACACATTACATATTTTGTTTCTTAGCTATTATAATAACAAGATAAAATTGGATAGTATAATACACTGACTTTTTTGATCATCTACCACTCTAGAAAGTGATGTTTATTTTCAGGTGACACATTTATCTATTTATGCAATATAATTTGAAATCTTTGGGCAGTGAGGAAATGCTGCCCAAACATGAAAGATTTCTCGACATCATCATTTTCTGAGTCTTGAAATTCCCAACTGCTACCATATGCCTTATTTGCAATATCAGAGTTAGCATTCAAAAAAAGTGAAAGTGAAAGCCGCTCAGTCTTGTCTGACTCTTTGTGGCCCCATGGACTGTAATCTGTCAGGCTTCTCTGTCCATGGAATTCTCCAGACAAGAATACTGGAGTGGGTAGCTGTTCCCTTCTTCACAGAATCTTCCCAACCCAGGGATCAAACCCAGGTCTCCTGCATTACAGGTGGATTCTTTACCATCTGAGTCATCAGGGAAGACCTATCAGGGTTAGAATTTCACAAATACATTAACTTGCCAACATTTCTATACATCAACAAATTACCTATCATTGTTATCCAAACCTTTGCTTCTGCCAATTTGAGAACAATTTATCAAAGAATGCCTGCCTTAAGTAATCTGTCAGAATAAACTTGTTATCTTTCTGTAAGAGATAACTCTAATATAGCTGAGTGTCATAGGGAAATAGACCTTGACCAGTTTCTTACTGGTCTACATTGACTACTTTGTTCTTCTCCAGAGTTTGAAAAAGGAGAGAAGCAGGGTAAGGAGATGGGTGAAGTCATGAAATAATGTGTTCCTGTGTAATTTTGCTCTTTGTTGAAACATCTTTCCTGTTTCTTGATGAGTGCCACAAAATAGAACCAGCTATTTGTGAAAGCATATCAGTATATGTTTTAGAAGACTTTGAGGCAATTCAAGCAAAGAATAAAAGAGTGAATTGATATATACATTTATATATATGATGTTCAGTGTGATTTTGTCCTCTGATTTGAAAGGTTAAGATTACATAAAATTCTACTTTTGTTTCTGCTATATGAACTTCATGATATTCTATAGATTCTCTTGACTTCCTCTCTTTTAAAAAAGATTTTAGTTTCCTACTGCAGGAAATACTTGGGGCAGTTATCATTATCCTGAAATACACGCAAATACCAGAGGTTCAATTGCAATTGTTATTGTTTTTAATCTTGGCAAATTAATCAGCTCTAAGACTCTCCAAGGCCCCCACACCTCTCAATAAGGAAATTATTCTCATTTGGAAATTATTAACTGTGAATTAATAGCTTTTAATAATAGAAAAATAAATAGATTATGCCAACACATGTGTAAAAACTGAATTAAATATAGGAGTGTGGACAAAAATGGTTCACAATGTTTTGTAGTATAAACTTTTAATTAACAGTAATAGTGAACTTCATTCCATAACAGTTTGAAATAATGAACCATATTAGCCAGCTCTGAGGACTGTGAAATTGACACTGCATCCACCTAGAAACAATAATTTCCAACTTTTACTGAATTATTATGAAAACAACAATCTGTAGGTGAACCTTAATATTATTTAGTTGGAAAATTAGCCAACTACTTAAGATATATTTTACTGAAATTAAATAACCAATGTTTCTATAAAAATAGTATAATTGATTATATACTATCTAGCATAAACAGGATGGTGGAGTAGAAAGACGTGCATTCATCTTCTCTGTGAGAACTCCAAAACTGCAACTAACCACTGAACAATCATTGACAGGAGAATGTTGGATCCCACCAAATAAAGATACCCCATGTTCAAGGGCAAAGGAGAAGCCCAACAAGATGGTAGGAGGGACAAAATTATGTTTAGAATCAAACCCCATACACATCAGAGATGCTTGGAGGGCTCAAAACAAAACTTTGTGCACACCAGGACCCAGGGACCTCACAAGAGTCTCAGCCAGACCTGCCTTTGGGTGTTTGAGTGTCTCCTGCGGAGGCATGAGTCAGCAGTGGCCTGCCTTGGGGACAGGGGCTCTGGCTGCAGCAGATATGGGAGGAGTGGCATGCAAGCCCAATCATAGAGGCACCAAACAAGCAACCAACAAACTGGAGGACAATTATGCCAAAGAAATTCTTGAATTGTTGTAAATGTTCTAGGGTCCACAACAAATTTCCCAATCTGGGGATCTGGCAAAGGGATTGAGAACCCCTAGGGAATTTGACTTTAAAGGCCAGTGGGATTTGATTGCAGAACTTCCACAGGACTGGGGAAATAAGAGTCTTGGAGAGCACAAACCAAATTTTGTGCCCACCAGGACCCAGGGGGAAGGAGCAGTGACCCCACAAGAGACTGAGCCAGACTTGTCTGTGAGTGTCCAGGAGTCTCCAGTGGAGGCGTGGGCCTGCAGTGGCCTGCCGTGGGGTCAGGGGCATTGAATACAACAGTCCTGGTATAAATACTTTTGAAGCGAGCTGCTATTACCCCTATCAGTGTTTTGCCTAAGGCTAACTGCAGGGAGGGAACATAGCCCTACTCATCAACAGAAAATTGGATTAAAGATTTACTGAGCATGGCCCTGCCCATCAGAGCAAGAACCAGATTCCCCCATAGCCAGTCTCCACCCCCAGGAAGCTTCCAGAAGCCTTCTATCCTTATCCATCAGAGGCAGACAGGATGGAAACCATAGTTACAGAAGACTAACCAAACTATTCACTTGGATCACAGACTTATCTAATTCAATGAAACTATGAGCCATGCCATGTAGGGCCACCCAAGAAGGACGGGTCATGGTGGAGAGTTCTTACAATACATGGTCTACTAGAGAAGGGAATGGCAAACCACTTCAGTATTTTTGCCTTGAGAAGCCCATGAAGAGTATGAAAAGGCAAAAGATATGACACTGAAAGATGAACTCCCCAGGTCAGTAGTTGCCCAATATGCTACTGGAGAAGAGTGGAGAAATAGCTCCAGAAAAAGAATGAAGAGGCTAAGCCAAAGCGAAAATAACACCCAGTTGTGGATGTGACTGGTGATGGAAGTAAAGTCCAATGCTGTAAGGAACAATATTGCATAGGAACCTGGAATGTTAGGTCCATGAATCAAGGTAAATTGGAAGTGGTCAAACAGAAGATGGCAAGAGTGAACATCAACATTTTGGGAATCAGTGAACTAAAATGTACCAGAATGGGAAAACTTAATTCAGATGACCCTACATCTACTTCTGTGGGCAAAAAACCCTTAGAAGAAATGGAGTAGACCTCGCAGTTAACAAAACAGTCCAAAATGCAGTACTTGGAAGCAATCTCACAAATGACAGAATGATCTTTGTTGGTTTCCAAGACAAACCATTCAATATCACAGTAATGCAAATCTATGCCCCAAAAACTATGCCAAATAAGCTGAAGTTGAACAGTTCTATGAAGACTTAATAGACCTTCTAGAACTAACATCCCTACCCCCACCCCCCCAACATACACACACACACACACACACACACACACACAAAGTCCTTTTCATCATCACAGGGGACTGGAATGCAAAAGTAGGATTCAAGAGACACCTGGAGTCACAGGGAAGTTTGACCTTGGGGTACAAAATGAAGCAGGGCAAAGACTAAAAGAGTTTTGCCAAGAGTAGTCATTGCTCATAGCAAACACCTTTTTCCAACATCACAACAGACAACTCTACACATGGACATCACCAGATGGTCAAAGCCAAAATCAGATTGATTATATTCTTGCAGCCAGAGATGGAGAAGCTCTATACAGTCAGCAAAAGTAAGACCAGAAGCTGACTATGGCTCAGCTTATGAACTCCTTATTGCCAGATTCAGACTTAAATTGAAGAAAGTAGGGAAAACCATCAGACCATTCAGGTAAGACCTAAATCAATCCCTTACTATTACACAGTATACATGACAACAAATTTAAGGGATTAGATCTGATAGATAACTCTGAAGAACTATGGATGGAAGTTCATAACATTGTACGGGAGGCAATAATCAAAACCATACCCAAGATGAAGAAACAAAAAAGGGCAAAACTGTTGTCTGATGAGGCTTTACAAATAGCTGAGAAAAGAAGAGAAGTGAAAGGCAAAGAGAAAAAGGAAAGATACAGCCACTTGAATGCAGAGTTCCAAAGAATAGCAAGGAGAGATAAGAAAGCCTTCCTCAGTGATCAATGCAAAGAAACAGAGGAAAACAATGGTATGGGAAAGACTAGAGATCTCTTTAAGAAAATTAAAGATACCAAGGGAACACTCATGCAAGATGGACACAGTAAAGGACAGAAATGGTATAGACCTAACAGAAGCAGAAGATATTAAGAAGACGTGGCAAGAAAACACAGAACTGCACAAAAAAGATCTTAAAGACCCAGATAACCATGATGGTGTGATCACTCACCTAGAGCCAGGCATCCTGCAGTGTGAAGTCAAGTGGGCCTTTGGAAGCATCACTACAAACAAAGCTAGTGGAGGTGATGGAATTCCTTCTGAGCTCTTTCAATTCCTAAAAGATGATGCTGTGAAAGTGCTGCATTCAATATACCAGCAAATTCGGAAAACTCAACAATGGCCATAGAAGTGGATAAGGTCAGTTTTCATTCTAATCCCAAAGATAGGCAATGCCAAAGAATGTTCTAACTACTGAACAATTGCACTCATGTCACATGGTAGCAAATTAGTGCTCAAGATTCTCCAATCTAGGCTTCAAGAGTGTGTGAACTGAGAAATTCCAGATGTACAAGCTGGATTTAGAAAAGGCAGAAAACCAGAGATCAAATTGCCAATATCCATTTGATCATAGAAAAAGCAAGAGAATTCCAGAAAAACATTTACTTCTGATTCATTGACTACACTACAGCCTTTGACTGTGTAGATCACAACAAACTGGAAAATCCTTCTGAGATCTGTATGTAGGTCAAGAAGCAACAGTTATAACTGGACATGGAACAATGGCCTGGCTCCAAATTGGGAATGGAGTATGTCAAGGATGTATATTGTCCCCTTGGTTATTAAATGTATATGCAGAGTACATAATGTGAAATGATGGACTGGATGAATCACAAGCTGGAATCTAGATTTCAGGGAGAAATATCAATAACCTCAGATTTGCAGATGACACCACCCTTATGGCAAAAAGTGAAGAGGAACTAAAAAGCCTCTTGTTGAAAGTCAAAGAGGAGTGTGAAAAAGTTGGCTTAAAACTCAACATTCAAAAAGCTAAGATCATGGCATCCCGTCCCACCACTTCATGGCAAATAGATGGGGCAACAATGGAAACAAGTGTCACACTTTATTTTCTTGGGCTCCAAAATCAGTGCAGATGGTGACTGCAGCCATGAAATTAAAAGATGCTTGCTCCTTGGAAGAAAAGTTATGATCAAGCTAGACAACATATTAAAAAGCAGAGACATTACTCTGCCAGCAAATGTTCGTCTGGTCAAAACTATGGTTTTTCCAGTAGTCATGTATGGATGTGAGAATTGGACCATAAAGTAAGTTGAAGAATTGATGCTTTTGAACTGTGGTGTTGGAGAAGACTCTTGAGAGTCCCTTGGACTACAAGGATATCAAACCAGTCAACCCTAAAGGAAATCAGTCCTAAATATTCATTGGAAGGACTGATGCTAAAGCTGAAGCTCTAATACTCTGGCTACCTGATGCAAAGAACTGACTCATTGGAAAAGTCCCTGATGCTGGGAAAGATTGAAGGCAGGAGGAGAAGCAGATGACAGAGAATGGGATGGTTGGATAGCATCACCAACTATATGGGCATGAGTTTGAGTAAGCTTTGACAGTTGTTGATGGACAAGGGAATCTTGGTGTGCAGTAGTCAGTGGGG
This sequence comes from Ovis aries, assembly GCF_016772045.2. Classification (NCBI taxonomy): domain Eukaryota; kingdom Metazoa; phylum Chordata; class Mammalia; order Artiodactyla; family Bovidae; genus Ovis; species Ovis aries. The sequence continues at coordinate 47,480,605 of NC_056056.1, forward strand.
TCACAAAGAGGTGGACATGACTGAGTGACTGAACTGATTATATATATTGGGCTTCCCATGGGGTTCAATGGGTAAAAAATCCATGTGCAATGCAGGAGCCACAAGAGACATGGGTTCAGTTGGAGTGGGTGGCCATGACCTCCTCCAGGGGATCCTCCCAGCTCAGGAATTTATATATCCCATTATCATTTGATTATTACCTTCATTCTGTAAGGTGGATTAAGAAAAAATTAAAGATTTAAAATATTTTGGTACTCACAGAAATGCTCTCACCTCTCAAAATTCTGATGTATTTACTATTATAAAATCTTAATATTTTTCTGTTTAGACACAAAAAATATTTATTTTTTTTTAATTTTTTTTAATTAATTTATTTTTTTTTAATTTTTTAAATTTTAAAATCTTTAATTCTTACATGCATTCCCAAACATGAACCCCCCTCCCACCTCCCTCCCCACAACATCTTTCTGGGTCATCCCCATGCACCAGCCCCAAGCATGCTGCATCCTGCGTCAGACATAGACTGGCGATTCAATGACCCAGCAATCCCACTTCTGGGCATACACACCGAGGAAACCAGAATTGAAAGAAACACATGTACCCCAATGTTCATCGCAGCACTGTTTATAATAGCCAAAAAATATTTTTTAATGTGTGAAATTGTTCTCAGTAAATTGACCTTGTATTTGTTGAAAAATAGCCATGTTCACATTATAAATGAGCTGTCAATGAAGAAATAAACATTTGAAGCTATTTACTTCCAACATAGAAATTCCTAATTAAATATAGGAATTGGAAAAAGCAGGAATCTAGAATAAATTCTTGTATAAAGAGAAAAATGCAGCAATTTTACACATTTTTAAAATCCAAGATGTATAATATTAAGCCATTATCTGGTCTGTGCAAAAATAACAATGAATATTAGTTTTTCAATTCAGGAACAAAGCAAAACAAAATAGCAACCCAGACTACTTGTAATTAATAGAAATGGATTCAGAATGTAGGAGAAAGAAAATTTTTGCCTAGATCCTTAGCTCCACCTTTTGGTTGTTTTGCAGTGCACTGACTCAGCAAAATTGTGCTGTCTGAATGGAAAATCCGTTTCAAGTTGATACTTACAACCTCTGTATATAGGCAACTCTATGCTGGTTTGTGACTCTTGGCTTTTTTCAGCAATGACGTTTCCCTAGAGAAAGATCTCCTTCTTACCTAGTGCCCTAAATATTTCTAGTTATTCTAAAAAACGAAAGTGAAAGTACTAGTCCTCATGAATAAAGCATCACGAGAGTGGAGTGTGTGAAGTGGGGAGAGAAGCAAGGTCCTTTTCCTAAAATTCACTATGTGTTAGATTCAACACAACTTTCCACATGATAACAGAAGGAGAGGGGCCCTTGCATCCCGCTGAACTTCTTTCTGTACTTATTTTAAATTCACTCCACATTTCCAGTTAGTGCCTTCATGGAAGGATAAAAGAGCATCTTCTCTACAGAGCATTATGACCACCAGTATAAAAACATCAAAATCCCTAGATTGCTGCCATGGTAAGAAATAGTAAGACCTATATATCTCACTAAAGAGGATTGTTTCGGAAATAATAAAGACTGACTTATGATAGATTTGTAGTGTTTTCTTCTTCAACTAGCATTAACATTTTTAAAGTATGAAACCTTTTGCTACTTATTTTCCACAAGTTTTTATCATGTTTCAGCACTGCTTTGAACACATTCTTCTTAAGGGACGTGATTGTTTGATCAACAATGGCCAGGGTTGGCTGTCATCAATTAAAAAAAACAAATGTTAAAAACATAAATGTAAAATATTATCTTTATTCTACTTTTAGCCAATATAATTGGGGAAAGAAGCATCCTGGGTAACATAAGCAGTTGAATAGAGGCACCTATATGAATTGAAATGTATATTGGACCAACACTTAGACATGGTTTTATAATAATGGAGTCAGTTTCTCCATTTCTAATATGAATTTATAACCAAATAAAGACAAAAGCCTATTTTGGCTCTCTGACTTTAGATGATACATGATATATACACATAAGTTTGTATGTGCATCTGAGAAGGCAATGGCACCCCACTCCAGTGCTCTTGCCTGGAAAATCCCATGGACAGAGGAGCCTGGTAAGCTGCAGTCCATGGGGTTGCTAAGGGTTGGACACAACTGAGTGACTTCACTTTCGCTTTTCACTTTCATGCATTGGAGAAGGAAATGGCAACCCTCTCCAGTGTTCTTGCCTGGAGAATCCCAGGGACGGGGGAGCATGGTGGGCTGCCATCTATGGGGTCGCACAGAGTCGGACATGATTGAAGTGACTTGGCATGGCATGTATGTGCATGCTCTGTCATATTCAACTCTTTGAGACCTCCTGGACAGCAGTCCACCAAACTCTTCTGTCCAGGGGATTTTTCCAGGCAAGAATAATGGAATGAGTGGCCATTTTCTCCTCCAGGGGATCTTCCCAGCCCAGGGACTGAATCTGTGTCTCCTGGGTCCTTCACATTGGCAGATGGATTCTTTACCACTGATCATTGGGGAAGCCCATATATACATACACAGTTAACTAATTTTCAACAAACTTTACTTCAACAGTATACTTTCAAATTTTGCTTAGGGCAGTTGAATCTTTGATAAATTAGCAGATGTGTTAGACTGTGACACAAATTTAGGATCATCATTATGAAGTTACTTTATTTTCATAGCAGAACTATGAGTACAGACATTGTATGAAGTTGACCACATTTATGTCATAACCAGACATATCCTGAGCTTATTTTCTGTAGCACATGCCAATAATTTGAAAGAGAGTAAAATATCTAAGAAAAGCGTTTTGTACAAGACAATTTGTACAAGAGCAGATACTTACAAAGATTATAATACAAAGTATTATATATTGGGGGTAAATGGATGGTGACATTTCTAAATAGCGTATATACTTCCACTCTTCCATCTCTCAGTTCTTATTGGTACATACATCTCTCAGGACATAACAATATACTGCCTAGATTAATAAATCAGATGTACACAGAGATGTCTAAAATATTTAGAATTTTGCTAATAACCAACAAAAGTATTTTTCCCTTTCAGGAGAGGAACTAGATATTAAATATTGAACTTGTGAGCTGGACTGCCTTTTATTGTTCACATTTCTTAACCCATGAATGTGTCACATTTTTAAACCAAAACAAGTAAAATAAATCTATGAACAAACACATAGCGATATAACTGAGAATTTCTAGCATAATATGAAATTAAATGGTTACTAGAATAGGTAAAAAAATCTAAAAAGTGACAAGTAACAGGAAAAAAATCCCAGAAAGTATTACAGGTTGCTTATTCAATATATCAGGACAAACAAATGTAATGGTACTTCAACATTATCAGAAAATTTTTAAGTAATCTAAAATTTCCAACACATTATTAAATGCCCCCATGACTTTAATCAAAAGTTGACTAAAAATGAATGTATATATACAAATATACAAACATATACATACCCTCAGGGTAATTATAATCATTGATGTAAATAAAATATCCAATTTAGAATTCTAACAATATTCTAGCAGTACATTTAAATATGACACATAATCAATTTATTATTCTAAGAATGCAAAAATACTTCAATATAAATATTATTTAATCAAAGAATGAAAAATTCCAACATTATTACCTTACTTTATGTAAAAAGTATACTTTAAATTATTCTTAACAGAATTTTTATTAAAGGTAAATTTTAAAAATGTAATTAATTTTAAATTATGCATATGAAAAATCAGGAGTCAACATCAAATTAAATGACAAAACCCCAGATGCTTTCTTCTAAAGTCAAGGGTATGATGATTTTAGATGTCATTTCTCTGAAAGTCAATTACAATGAATAACAGCATGACAAAGATAGAAGTATAAATTTTGGAAAAGAAGCAAACCTACATACACTGATACATCCACATCTGTACTGACAGAAAAATGATGTGTCACAAAATAGATATTTTCTTATATTTCAATAATTAATGTTTTGTTGAATATTATATTACAATTACCTTTGGGTAAAACAATCTTTTATAATACAATAAAACTACACTATAAATATAAATGTTGTAGCAATAGAATTTTGGATGAAAGAAATTTTTTTAGTCAACATATATCAGATAAAATTTCATGGAACTAGTCAGAATTAATCTGGAATTTAAGAATAAGTCCCTGAAAGCCATATGGCATGTATGCCTATTGCTGTGACCACAAGAAATTCAGTTTATTTGAGGATTGAATAGGATAGTAATATTTTGCAGTAAACAATCCAACTAGTCTTATAGTTTTTCTCTAGTGTGTTTCCTTGACTGTATACAATGTGAGATATTTGAAGGAAATTAATTTATGGTAAATGCCAGGTCTACTTTACAGAATATTTCTATAATATTGAAAGTCAGGATATTTGAAATTTCCCTTTGATCTTTCTGTATGCGTCTTAACATTTTTCCCTGTGCCTGAATCAAACTTAATTCCATAGACATTTGTACCACCTGCCATGTATTTAAATTGTTTGATGTATTTCAGACATGCTTGACTTGTTCTAGTCACATTCTTTATTCTCATGTCTCAAATTCAGTGAGTCAGAAAGTTTTCCATATTTTATCTCCTAAATATGTCTCCAATGTATTCCACTCTAGTTGCAGGATCTCTATCAATTCAGACTCTAATAATATCATATCAGTTCAGTTTAGTCACTCAGTCGTGTCTGACTCTTTGTGACCCCATGGACCGCAGCACGCCAGGCCTCCCTGTCCATCACCACTCCTGGAGTCTACCCAAACTCATGTCCATTGAGTCACTGATGCCATCCAACCATCTCATCATCTTGCAGTGTCCTATCTTTTTGCCTTTTCATACTGTTCATGGGGTTCTCAAGGCAAGAATACTGTCATCTTTCAATGAGGCAATTTTAATCATGTCACTCAACAAATTATTATTTCTACCATTGGAATGTGGGCTTGGGCTCTTTTTAACATTCCTGCTTACCTCCTTTTTAAATTTTCTCAATTAACTTTTCATTACTTAACCTATGTTAAATTACACAAAATTATTTGTAATTCATCAAACTGGCCATGGTTATAAAACTTGCTCCTTTGCCCATGAGAATTCTTAGGATATTATTTTTTCTCAGCTACATATATAGTTTTGTCCAATTTCTACTAACTCTTTAGGTCTTACATTATATATCGTCTCCTTTGAGAAGCAGATTTCTCTATTTTTTAAAAATAGCACATTGTAAATACCAATAACACTCATTACATTTTCCCCTGGATTTTAGACTTTATGCGAACAGACCCTATATCCTATGTGTACTTCTAATTCCAGCAACTAGCTCTGTGCTGATGCAGTATAGTGGTTTAACAAATATGAAGACAAATGAAAGTTGACTGAGGACTGGCATGTCATTGTCAACTATTTATTTGATTAAAAAGGCAATAAGGGATGACTGAAAGATTAAAGATGACGGTGAACAAAGTAAAGAAACTTAAATGTCAGTTATACCATTCATCTATCTGTCATCAACATCTGGGCACATATTCAGGCATTTATTTATGCTAACCTTATGTTAAACATGTAGCTTACAAGGTATCTGTAGAAACTGTTTAATTCACTAATGATAATCAAGTAAATATAAATCAATACTGCACTGGGAACTCTAAAAGGAAAATCAAATTTGGCAATGAATCTAAAATCTAATAATACATTGTTGTTGTTGTTTTAATCACTAAGTCATGTCTGACTCTTTTGTGACCCCATGGACTATAGTCCACCAGGGTTTTTTGACCATGCAATTTTAAAGTGGGTTGCCATTTCTTTTTTCAGATGATCTTCCCAACCCAGAGGTCAAACCCATGTCTCCTGCATCAAATAATTTACAGCATTGGTAAAATGTGAATATAGAAGTATGTGGAGTATACAAAATCAAATTAATCTTTCCCTTTTTCATGCTTTCTGTCTGCTCTCTTCCCCTCTATATCTACCTATCTTTCTATCTTCTCTTGCAAGCATGCATGTATGTATGTGTATACACACACACACACACACACACACACATATATTATATATGTATGTTGTTTGTTGTTAAGTCTCTAAGACTTGTCAGACCCTTTTGCAACCCCATGGACTGTAGCCTACCAGAATCCTCTGTCCACGGGATTTTCCAGGCAAGAATAGTGGAGTTGATTGCCATTTCCTACTCCAGGGGATCTTCCCCACCAAAGGACTGAATCTGTATCTCCTATGTCTCCTGCATTGCAGGTAGATTCCTTACCACTGGGCCACCAGGAAAGCCATATATGCATGCATATTCCTGTCTATTGGAGGGAGAAGGAAATGGCAAGCCACTCCAGTATTCTTGCTTGGGAAACCCCATGGACAGAGAAGCCTGGCAAGTAACAGTCCATGGGGTTGCAAAGGAATCAGACATGGTTTAGTGACTAAACAACAGCAACAACTCTCTCTCTCTCTCTCTCTCTCTCTATATATATATATCTATATGTATATATATATATGTATCTATATATAAAACTTTCAGCCAGTCTATTCTTCCTCAGTAGCTTTCCTTTAATCTTTAGTTCATTTGGCTTTTAGTTTATTTGGGTTGGCCAGAGGAAGAAAATAATAAGTATTTATGATAGGGGGAAAAGGACCTGGAAGGAGGGAAAGATAAAAGATGTACCACACAGTGCTTGATAATCCACACAATCAGGTAAGGATCCTCACCCTGAGAAAATACCCTTATCTTAGTTTAGGCTTCTGTCCAGCATTCAGAGTTCAAAGGCTTCTACTGAGCAAAGCACTTAAAGTAGATTGCCTTACTCATCGATTTGTGGCTTCTTTTTAAAGATCTCACAATCCCAGAGTTTTGTTGTCAATGTGTTAAATCAAAACTGAGCTGCTCCTGTCAGTACCTAGGGAGCTATCAATTACCTTGCAGTCATTTAGCCTTTGCTAATTGCAAAATAAAGTCTGCTGCCCTCATTGCCCTCCCAAAGGGCTTTCCTCTCATCTATATAGCATATCCAAGGATTTTCTATTGTCTATTTCACTTTTTAAAGTTGAAGGATCTGATTTTTTTAGACTTTAGAAGCATGGTTAAAGAACAGCTTTGGGTCCTCTTTAAAGGTACCCTTCTTTATGTTAACAGTCTTTATGAAAACAGCTAGCTAGACTCTTGTGAGGATAGGTTAGGTGCTGAAGGAGTAGTACCATAAACCTTACTTCTTACCTAGTCATTCTGCAAGTTAAGCTTTATTCTATTTTGAAGAAGTTCTGGTATCCTTTTTTTTTCTATCTTTTTTTTGGTTTCTGCTCTCCCTGTTTCTAGCTGGTGCCAGATACAGAGATGTAAAAATGCAAGAAAAATGATGTTTTTAGTGTTTGCCCCAATCCAGAAGCAGATGTCCTAGAATTCCTCCAAGAAACACAACTCTAGAAAAGATTAGTACAGCTTTAAATATAGAAGAAATTTAAGCCATTTCAGGTAAACATGTGCTATGCTGCGTTTAGTCATTCAGTTATGTCCAACTCTTTGTGACCCACGGACTGTAGACCATCAGGCTCCTCTGCCACGGGGATTCTCCAGGCAAGAATACTGGAGCAGGTTGCATGCCTTCCTCCAGGGGATCTTCCCAACCCAGGAATCAAACCCAGGTCTCCCTCATTGTGGGTGGATTCTTTTTCATCTGAGCCATCAGGGAAGCCCAAGAATACTGGAGTGGGTAACCTGTCCCTTCTCCAGGGGATCTTCTCAACTGAGGAATTGAACCAGGCTCTCCTGCATTGCAGGCAAATTGTATACCAACTGAGCTACCAGGGAAACGTTCAGGTAGACATATGGATAGCTAAATACTGATTACGTGCAGAATGAAACTTTGCATTTTCCATACAGTTAACAAAACTTTCTAACAGTCATAAAATGCCATAACAATGAAATAATAAAAAATAGCCTCAGTAATAATATAATAATGATGATGAAAATGATGATGATATTGGTAAAGATTTTGAGTACTTTTTGCATTCTCAAACTATATTGTGGACCTTTTGTTAGTTGTTTTTGGCTACATTGTCCTCATTTCTCACAACAGCCACAAGAGTTGAAATTGCTGTTTTTTTTTTAAAAAAATGGCAATAAATTGAGATTTAGAGAAAATTAATACCTGACCCAAATTCTCAAATTCATCTTTCCTGGCTTGTGTATTATTCAATATATCCCTATTCTGCTGGAACTTTTATGTAATTTCAAACTGGAAACAATTTTAGAGATTGCTCATCCCATATTCACTCTTTTTAGGGACAGGAAATTCAGAGTTAAGTGATGTGCCCATGGTCTGTCAACCAAAAGTTCAAAGTAGTACACAGCACAGTCTTCTTTTCGTGACATTTAAAATGGCTCCAAAAACTAGGACTCATAATTTGATAACTGTGAATAAGTATACAGGGTAAAAGTGATAGAATATTTTAAATCTCTGAGAAGCCAGTGTATACATTCAGCATACACCACACTACCTTTTTAGTTCATAGACAAAAGCAATGTATTTCACAGTATTCAATTCTGAATATTTTTTTCTTCTCCTAGCACTCATGACACTATTAGTATTATGAACAGTAAGGAATCAATTTTTATTCTATTGCAAATTCCCAAATGCTCCTTGTTGGTTTCTTTCCTATTTAAATGATAAGTGCATTGGTCCTTTTTCTACAAGTACTCTATTGATTCATGAGAAGTTACATAAATTCAGTAATATTCACGGCATAGTTTACAAATATGATAAATATTATAGAAATAGCTATTATCCTTAGCTCAATAACTTTTGAAAAATAATTGGTTTGTGTAATGAAACCTATAATTTCTCACAAAAGGAAAATACCCTGAAGTAATTTCACACCATCTTCACATATGTTCTGCCAAAAGTTATATAAAGTCAAACCTCCCAGCCTAAAGCTGTAGCGATGTAATTAGATTTCTATTTTACAACTGAATATGCTGATTTCATTGGAAGATGTTTAATCATATATTTTGCTTATAATGCTAAAATGTCACATTTAGAGGGTGATAAGTTGAATTACAATGAATTGCACCATTTAGGGGAATAATTGGGGCAAAGGCAGTATAAAGTTCCCATTGAGATGTAAATGAAGCCCACTTAAGTTTTAGGACCATTGATTTATTTGCTGTTTAGAACCAACCCTTTATTCAAAGACTTGCAGAGTGAAACATCTGATGACAGTTCAAAGCAGCATGTGAGGATGGCTAGGCAATTTGATAGTCTAACATTCCTAGATTCTTGAACTGGAAACAGAAAGCAATGTTCTTTGTGGTGGGACTGATGCTAGAGGAGCGAACAAGCAGTCTTCTGAGACAGATAAGATGGACTCCCAGGAGTACTTCCTCGAAGTCTGTAGTGAGGATGCCTTGTAACTGCATGTGCCTGTATGTTTGCTGAAAGCCAACTTTGTCACTCAACCTACCCAAGTCAGACTTTCCTGAGTTGGAGTCCTGGAATATGCACCTCTGAGAAGCATAAGAGTATGCACCTATTCAATTCTGAATGCAGAGTAAAAGTCTGACAAACATTGGTCCCTAGATTTTGATGGCAGGCTATGGATGAGAGAAAACCAGATGATTAACAGGTGCTAAATCCCACAAGGGATATCAATTGAGCTTCATTGGGAAAACAAGCCACTGTGTCAGGGGAACTGGGGGAGATTCAGATAAGTAATTAGTATCAGAGGCATCTGTGGAGCAGAACAGGAGCAGGCAGGGCTCTAGTCTCAGGTTTGGGTAGAGTTCTGATCTCAAGGAAGAAACAGTTATCAGTGTAGCCCCTTGTTTGAGAAATATTGGTCCAAACCTGTGTAATAAACAAGGAATAAGGAGTCAGCTTGAAATGGAGAACTATAGAGCCAGAGTTTAACCATAAGAATTGTTTTAAAATATGTTGACAAATACATTCAATCATTCGATTGGGGACTTGTTTTTCAAAGTTTTAAAACTGACATAACAGAAAAGAACAGAAAATAACACGTCACTCCTCCAAAAATAAGTGGAGAAAACAGAGAACAAAAATCAATAAGATTTAAATTGTAATGATAAACTTTTTAACAGTTATTTACTTTTCTATAAAGTGAGAACTGATGATTATAGGATACTGTTATATTTCATAGCACAAATCAAACTGTTTTATTGATCCAAGAAGAAATGAAAGTCTTCATTGTTGGGGGTCACCATCATTTTTCTTTCATGGCCTTTATTTAAAATGCAGCACAGAAACTGGCTGTTTTTCTAGCACTTTCCCAGAAGTCAGCCACAAAGGAAAAACTCAACCGTTCTCAACGGATTTTACCCCAGCAGATTTGTTAGTAAAAGAGGGCCCTAATAGTATTTCCCTGAAAATCCTGGTCAAATCTACTCATCCAATTAGATGAGGGAGGTCTGGGGGGATGAGGATGAGGGTATAAAAGAAAGTAACAGAGTATGTCAGGGCTAGCACCCACTGTGAGCCTCTCAGCAGGAAGAAAATCTCCTCCTCCTCCTGTTAATATATGCAAGCTCCTAATTAATGGTACTCTGAAGCCACCAATCACTCTCTGTTTTATAAATATTGTGTGTAATTCATGTATTCACTCAACACTTTTTAAAACCTCCTTCTGTGTGCCATGTGGTAGTTTAGGCACACCCATAAATAAGACTGTTGATGTGTCTAACTTCCTGGCATTTAGAATCCCTGATGACAAGCTTTGTCTGAATTATCACGCCACCTCTCAGTGAAAAATATTTACCATATGAAATAATGAAATTAGTATGATGAAAAGATTTGTTAGAGTTAATTCTGTGGTTCCTTTTCCTGCTTGTCCTTTAAATGGTAAGCCAGACTATTGAGTAACGATTTCTTTGTACCAAAATTTGATACCTATGTACCACTTGGACCAGATCAAATTGAGAATGTTTTCTGTGATACTAAAACAATGAAATCAGGTTTTGACTCCCTGAGGTGGATGACATGTACCTGGTGAGATAAAAGCTAATCTTATTGCATAAATAGTGGTTTATTTGATGGCAGTTTGAAGGAAGCTGATAGCTGACAAAGAAAGGGTTGGAAGATCAGTAGCATTGAATTAGCCTATGATTGCTATGATCTTAAAATCATAGTATAAATAACTAAATGTCTTAAAAGTACTAATAACAAAGTGTTAACAATTTATTTTATTATGTTTATATAATAGCAGAGTAGCCTGGTGGGCTACAGTCCATGGGGTTGCAGAGGTGGACATGACTGAGTGACTAACAACACACACACCTCTTGTCCCTAATTCCAGTTACATTAAGTTGCTGAGTTCATTGATTTTTAAAATATTCTTAAGTGGAAGAAATCTTTTGTCAGAAGTTTTAGCTCTCAAGTGCATAGTACAAAAAAAAATATGTATCATATTTGATATCCATATTCTCCTGAAGATAGATATACTTTTACTTTTTCCATTGGCTAAAGTTTTCAGATGGAAAAAAGTCTTTATAGGTATTTGGAACACTGTGTCCAAGAAAATACTGCCTTTCCTGTCAGACAGGGAGAATTGCAGACCATCTCACTTCTGATGAGCTCTAATATATACTTTCGAAGGTAATGCTCATTTCTATTCTATCAGTGCTAATACAACCAGATAACCCATTTATGCAATTTTCTACTTTTCTGCAAGATGGATGAGTAAGCTTAATGTATAAAAGATGACAAAATGAAATATGGAAGTCTGGACAGAACAGAATAACCATACAATTACTAGCATCTGTCAATCTTTCCCTATCATTTGTCATTCACTCTGCTACTAAATCTCACAGTTGAAATTATATGTCATAGAATAAATGTGATAGAAAGCTACTTTCCAGCTTTTCTTAAATGAAGAATCAATGAAACATGCATTGAGAAAAAAATACAACTGGTATTGCTGAAGATGCTTGTCATGTTCGCATCTTCAGGGTGGAGGAGCATGTACTCTTCAAAGTAGCACTTGTTGAGTACATAGTACATAAGGAGAATAATTTCCAGTTCCTTAGAAAAATGTCTTGTCATCTGTTCAGATAAATGCAGTTTCTAATGCCAAATCATATGATTATTAATACATTTGCTCTAGCATATTTATATTTTTTTCTGACATACCAGAATATTAACAATAATTTAGCAGATTTTTAAACATTTTGACATTGCTATTCCCGAAAGTTAATTTTTTTTAAGTTAGAAACATTTATTCTGGGAACACTAGAAAGTTTGAAAATACCAAATAATAGTGTTGTTACTACAAAATATAGTGTATTTTATAATATTAACCAAACCCTTACTATGTCTATAGGGCTTACCAGGTGGTTCAGTGGTAAAGAATCCACTTGTCAATGCTGGAGACCCTGGTTTGATTCCTGGGTTGGGAAGATCCCGTATAGTAGGAAATGACAACCCACTCCAGTATTCTTGCCTGGAAAATTTCACGGACAGAGGATTCTGGCGAGCTATTGTCTATGGGGTCACAAAGAGTCAGACATGACTGAACATATGTACACTATGACTATAATCACCTTGGCATGTGTTTTTGAAATATCTATATATGTATTCTATGTTTCCTAGCATTCAAAATTGGTAAATTGATAAACAGTGGCACTGTGAAGAATGACTTGTTTTTATAACTATCACATGAACTATGTACAGATATGTGTTGATAAATATCAAAAGAAACAAACAAACATAAAGCCCTGATTAGTAGCACCAGCTGATTACTGTGATGTATCCTCCCATAGTGATGGGTCTCCAGCTATCAATCTAATATCATGATGGTGGAGAGGGAAAGAAACGTGCGATTCGTCCTATCTTTGAGCTCACCACTGGACTCATTTAAGAAAAAGTAGCATATCCTCTATGGGGTCGCACAGAGTTGGACATGACTGAAGCGACTTAGCAGCAGTAGCAGCATATCATAGGCTCGGATAGCTCATCACTTTTAAAATACTAACCAAACCTCTCTTTCTCATAGAGATTTCTTAAGTAGTACCCCTATTTGCCATGCATGTGGTGAGAAACAGGCCACTTTTCTCTTAATGCCTAGTTTAGGCAAGGAGGATACATCTCATTTGCTCACTAGGGATTTGAGGACAAAACCTAACAAGAATTTTAAAAGGAGCATTTTCTGACCAATGCTCTGTGATTTTCTAGGGAAAGTCTGGCAGTGGAGGGAAGTTGTTTTCAGAAATTACTAACCAATGTGAAACAGAACATGTACCTGCCATATTCTTCCTTTCCCTGCTGCTAAGTTGCTTCAGTTGTGTCCAACTCTGTGCGACCCCGTAGACGGCAGCTCACCAGGCTCCCTTGTCCCTGAGATTCTCCAGGCAAGAACACTGGAGTGGGTTGCCATTTCCTTCTCCAGTGCATGAAAGTGAAAAGTGAAAGTGAAGTTTCTCAGTCGTGTCTGACTCTTAGCGACCTCATGGACTGCAGTCCACCAGGCTCCTCCATCCATGGGATTTTCCAGGCAAGAGTACTGGAGTGGGTTGCCATTGCCTTCTCCTTCCTTCCCCTACTATTCCTTATATTAAGCATTTTATTTAATATCACTACATTTTAATTTTCATATCTCAAAAAAAGAAAATAATTATACCCACACTAAAAATCAAAAGATGATTTTGAGGTGAATGTTATGAGTTAATTATGGAAGTACACTTCTAAGTAGAAAATATTAAACAGATATGAGGAAGATTTATTATTGGACCATTTTTGGCAGAGTCCTTTATAAAAGACCTTGAAGTATCTTTATGATGATACAAGTAACCAGCACGTTTATAGGAAGCAATGAATCAAATTAGTATCTTCTCATTCATTTGTTTTTATTGTTGTTATTCAATTGCTAAGTCACGTCCGACCCTTTGGAACCCCGCGGACTGAATTATACCATGCTTTCCTGTCCTTTACTGTCTCCTATAGTTTGCTCAAACTCATGTCCATTGAGTCGGAGATGCCATCTAACCATCCCATCCTCTATTGTCCCATTTTCTTTTTGTTCAATCTTTCCCAACACTAGGGTCTTTTCCAGTGAGTTGCTCTTCCCATCATGTGGCCAAAGATTGGACCTTCAGCTTCAGCATCAATCCCTCCAATGAATATTCAGGGTTGATTTCTTTTAGGACTGACTGGTTTGATCTCCTTGCTGTCCAAGGGACTCTCAAGATTTTGTAGCAATTAAATGATCTCAGTTTAGTTCAGTCTCTCAGTTGTGTCCAATTCTTTGCGACCCATTGACTGCAGCATGCTCAACTTCCCTGCCTGTCCATCACCATCTCTTGGAACTTGCTCAATTAAGTCATTTAAAAATAATTAAATATAAATTCTAGAGATAAAATAAGCCACAGAAAAATTTAAGAAGAGGTAGCGTCTTATTTTGTTTTTGTTTTGGGGTTTTGTTTTCCTAATAGGTTTTGAATTCTTGGTCACTCATGCCATGTTGTATGGATTTTCTTTTTTTATTATCTCTAATTTTATGGGGAAAATCATGTTTTTTATTGAATTATAGCTATTATCATAAATATGGTCCTTTTATTGAAAATTTGTTTGTATACCTTTCATATTAAAGAGTAAAAAACTTTTATGCAATCTCCAATCCACTTACAGACATACTCTGTTATCTTTTCTGCTTTAAATGAATGAAAGATATTCTTCTAGAATTTTTTCCTTTGCTTGCTTAGCACACAATTAACCATGTGAAGAGTCTTTTAATAATAGCAGAATATGTCTATGTCAAAATTCATTTTAAATAATAAAATCAAAAGAAAAATGCAATCAAATTATGACCTAATTAGACCTGGTATCAGTGGAAAACAAAACATATTGTTCTCAATTTAAAGAAATCCATTAAAATATATGAATAATAAGGTTGGATAAACTAATCATTAGTTAAGAGACAAATCATTATTACATATCAGTAGTTATTCTCTCAGTTCTTATATAACTCTATGTAGTCTCTGTTTTTAGGTTTTGTAGCTGTCTCTGCCTTCTCTGTAGTTCTCTGCATGTTGGTATGGCTCAGGCTCAGAGAAAATTGTTTCTCTACCCACACATACCATTATTTTTCTCATCCAGCTCTGTGGCATTAAAAGGCATCAATATGCTGATTTCATTGTGTGTGTTTGTGTACAAGTGTGAAGTGGGTGCCTGTGTAGATAATTTTCTCAGTGGAAACCTTCCCTTTGAGCTAGCAACTTGGGTATTCCCTTTGGATGGTCCCATAAAAATATTAATAAATTCAAAATGGCGCTCTTGATTCCACAACCCTTTTCATTCTTAATGGCACCAGCAAATATTCTTTCTTAAAATAAAATGCACACCTGTGGCTGATTCATGTTGATGTATGGCAAAACCCACCACTGTATTGTAAAGTAATTATCCTCCAATTAAAAGAAATTAATTAATTAAAAAATAAAATGCTTAGCTGTACTGATTTTCTATACCCACCTTCCAATTTTTTGTGCATGTCTGAAATCTTTTGCTCATCTTCTCTTGGGAATAATGTGTGATTCTTAACTTTGATCAAGTTAAGCGCTGCTGCTGCTAAGTCACTTCAGTCGTGTCTGACTCAGTGCGACCCCATAGAGGGCCGCCTACCAGGCTCCCCCATCCCTGGGATTCTCAAATACCTGTAAACTTACTTGCCTGGTGTCAATCACAACTTCCTGCCTAGAATTCACACAGCATGAAGACATGTTATTGAAAACTAATTCTGAAAGATCGAAAATATTGGCTTATTCTCAATAAAAAAAATTTCAACAGGTAGAGTATTAACCACTGTAGTCATTCACACTTGAATCAGCAGCCTGTTGATAAATATCTGGGACTGCCTTTCAATGCCCAAGGTATTGAAATATTGCAATAACTATAGCAAACTATTATTGGATTCCTAGGTCCTCACAAACATAACTCATGCAGAGGTTTTTTTCCTTTAGAATATTGATAATGTTGAGACCAGGAAAATATGACATTTCATTTTTCTTGGTATAATGGTTGTCAATTGGTGATTCTTTATTATATTTCATTATGAAGCAGCAAAGTAAAGCATAGGAAATATGTTTTCTCTTTCAAAAGCCTATAACAAGAAAACAAATAAGGGTTAGAGTAAAAACTGTTTTATCCAAATGTACTGAAAACAGTGGGATGCCCTTTTATGCTAACTATGTCTAGGAAAGAATTGAAAGCCTTACTGAGCCGAAACATAAATGGCCTTGGTAGCTCTAGAGTTGAAAACCTTTATTTACATTCACTCAGTGTGAATGTGAGCTTCCATATGGTCAAACCTATGGCTTATGAGTCTGTGGGGAGGGTTAATATGTTATCTGGCTTTTCTCACACAAATTATATTCTGATGGTAACCATTAGCTCTCTCATAGTTTTCTTTCTTTTATGAGCCTTCCCAAACTTTTCTCCCTCTTGGCCTACAAGCAGATTTCTTCCTCTACTAGGCTGGTTCACCATGATCAACTCTGAACGCAAGGTCCTTTCTTTTCTAATACAGAAAAGTAGGGCTTTGCTAAGGCATTTCTTCGGAAGGATTTAGCTGTTTGAAATTTAGATACAGGAAAGAAAGAATCAAAGCACGCATTTGGCTTAAGTTAGAGGATTTTATTGCTTAGTTATGTTGGTGATGATGAATGATAATAGTTCTAGTCATTTTTCTTATATAACATGAAAATATATTTTTCAATGTCTGCTTTCACATTTATTTCGATAGTCCAAATGCTCACTTACTAATATGGCCTCCAACTTATGGGCTCTTGTATTCTAAGCAATGGGGCTGAATAAAAGTAAAACTGATGAGAAACTACAAAGCACTTAATCATTTTTGGCATTAACTCAATCATTTATTCAATCAATGCATATTTCCAGATACCATATCTATAAGGTACACTAACTACTTTCAGCAGAAAGAGAAATTTAAACATGTCTGGTGAACTGATAAACAGATCTTCTGTAGTTGGTTTGCATGGAAACGTTTATTTTGAAGATGGTGAAAGAGGAGATTTTATGGATACTGGCATCTGGTGACTGAGCCTAGGAAGGAGCTGGTGCAGAATAGCGTATTGTCCTCCCTTACCTTGTGGCATGAACTGGGTTTGAGGTCTGAGGAAACAAGAGATGAAGAAGAAACTGCATAACCTATTTTCATGTAACCTCATACTTGACACTGAGAGACAGCTTAAACTCATGTTTTCAGATAATATAAAATGACACCAAGTGAGAGAGAAGGGTTTTGCTTTCTGTTCCACACATGTAATACAGTATTAAGATTATCATGACATGTGTGATTTCATGGTGATTTCCAGTGACTAGAACAGAGTCAGAGACCAGAATGTTCAATGGTTAATGAAGATTCCTGACCTCCACCAAGTACTCAGCAGTTGCTCACCTTAGTAATAGCAGTTTCCACTATTATCAGGTATACAATATCAGACATTCCTTGGAGACTCCCAGAAAAGCCTGGATATACTTTCATGTCACTGAAATACTACATGAGCAGAGGTAGGAAAGAACAAATGGAAAATCCAATAATTTAACCTTACTTCAACCTGCAGATTGCTGAAGCCTAAAAAAGAGAGGTCTCACTTTCTAGAGGTAACTTAGATTTTAGGTATTGAGCAAAGAAAAAGCATACCTACACGGCATGAGGCCAAGGTACTCATTTAGTAGGGGCAGGGGGCAGGACAAATATAGAAAGGGTTACAACATATTAGGGGATGCTATAATAATTCAGAAAGAGAGAGTGATATGTGAGCACAGAGGATATATATATAATCTATACATAGGAAAGATATAGGCAAAAAAATTAGAGAAAGCATAAAAAGCACTGCAGCAAAAGGATTAGCAAGGCATCCTAAGGTATAGTCACGGATGTGCAAAAGCTTGGTAGTGTATGAAGCAGATTTTTAATTAGGGCATAAGTGATAGGTAGGTAGATAGATAGATCAATAAATAGAGCAGAGAGATAGTAAGATAGAGAGATCGATAGATGTGAGTTTAGAAGACAAATAAGGCTCACGTCATAAAAATATCTTGTATTCGTTACTGGTGTCAGGTCCTACAAGGCTAGTGACCACATCTCTCCTATTCACTGCTACACTTCAAACAGCATCCCTGTTACTGGTAAGCAGCAGAAATCTAACAAATAGTTGGTGACTAAATAGATAACTATATAGTAGGGTGATTGAAGTTTCTCTTATACCCAATGTAAACCACTGGATGATAGCAGGCAGGGGAGAAGTCTTGTGATGGGAAGAAAATACACAGAGTAACAGTTAAAAGTTTCTTTTATAGGTGATAGAATTGAGCATATTTATGTACTAGAAAGAAAAATCCAATAAGGAGAGAGAAGATGAATATTTAAGACAAGAGACAATTGTTAGAGTAAGTATCTAAGAGGAGTGAAAATGGATGGAGGAGTTTGCCATGGACAGAGAGAAGGATACCTCCTCCACCTGAGAAGGAAAAGAAAAAGGGTGGCAGTGAGCATGGAGGCCGATCTTATGACTGGAGAGATGAAATTGGGGCAAGACAGGAAGTTGAGAATGAACCCTCTTATGTATTCTATTTTCTCTATGAAAAAGATGAAATAGTCTTCTCAGAAGTTCAAGAAGAGGCAAAATAAAAAATAAAAAAAAAGAAAAGAAAAGTCAGAAGATTAACCTGATCAGAATCAGGTTGATGGATGGGGAGAAGTTACTGAATATCTTGGCTAAAGCTAGAAATAAGATCAGTGCTGGACATTGTCTGAGTGTATTATTTATCTTCTCTAAGTTTTATTTATAAAGAAGTAAATGAAAAGGAAGTGGATCATTGTGTAGGGAACACACACAGGATGCAGAACAAGCTTTTTATTTGGAGCTTATTTTGTGTAGATTAGTATGTATAAGACAATGGGAGTTCAAATAGTATAAAGAAATATCTCCCTTGACATCTTACATGAGTATGACTTACACCTCCCCAAGTTAGCTTTGAGCTCTTTGAAAAAAGGGGTTTGTAATTTATCTAAACATCGTTGCACCTAGCCTGCAATTTCACTTCTTTGGACATAAACTCATTTTTGTTTCTAATTCCTTAATAAAGGAAGAAGAGTGATGTAGTAATGGTGGTGGTGGTGGTTTAGTCGCTAAGTCGTGTCTGACTCTTGTGACCCCATGGACTGGAGCCTGCAAGACTCCTCTGTCCATGGGATTCTCCAGGCAAGATACTGAAGTGGGTTGCCATTTCCTTCTCCAGATGTAGTAATAAATGCTGTCTAAGATCTCTTTCAGGTCTAGCCATATTCTTAGTCAGGGTGCTTTTCTTCTCTTCTTATTCTTGTTTCTTTTTCTTATTTTTTTCTTTTTTTAGAAGAATAAATGTATAGAATTAACAATAATGATATTATAAGGCATTGAGACATGTCTTACTGTGCCTCTGTGGAAAAGACTAAGTCAAGGTCACAACGTTTTGTACCACATGATACCATCTTAGCCGTTAAATGAGAAGCAGGCACTGAACTCAAGAGTAACCATCCCAAAGCCACACAGCAACCCTTAATTTATTATTTGGCCTCAAATTACGAGCATGTTCTAAATCTAAATATTCTAACTATCATCCCTTACAAGCCAGAACTACTGATAGAAAGGAAAAGAATAGGTTTGGGAACTAAGTCTCAAAATATTTCTTAAAAGAGTTGTAAAGAATCACTGGTTCTGTGATGGAACAAACACAAAATTGAATACGTAAGAGAGAAAAAGGTATAAATAAGCAGAAACATCCATATGGAAGATAAAATAGGATGAAATGCCAGTGTGAACTAGAGAAAGTGAAGAAGACCCTGTGCAGTCTATATGAAACACATTTCTAGACTATGTTCCTCTGTTAATAGCATCTCACTTCCTTTGTATTTGTGAATATAATGACATTTAAAGGCATAGTCTCCAGAAACAAATTTCTTGGGTTTGAATAACAGCTCTATTATTCACTAAACATGTGCTCATTGGAAAGTTAAACTTTCTGGCATCAGTATCATCATTCATGAGAGAGAAATAATAATTGTTATGATAGTCAAATTAATTAATAGAAAACATAACTGAGCCCCTGGGTAGAGCTTTTGCTAAAATCTGGGCATCTCTATCCTCAGTTTCCACAAGTATCTCTGGACTATTTTAAGTACCACGGTCTGAATGTTTGCATCACCCTCCCACCCCATCACATGTTGTAATCCTAATGCCCACTGTAATGGAGTTAGGAGGTGGGACTTTGGGGAGGTGATAGGGTCATGAAAATGGAGCTATAATGAATGGGATTAATGCTCTTATGAAAGAGATCCCAGAGAACATCCAAATCCCTTCTGCCATGAGAAATCTAAAATTCAGAAGAGGGCCTCACCAAACCGTACTGGCACCCTGGATTCTACTCTTAGTCCCCATACTTATGAGAAATCCTGTTGTTTGAGCCTACACAGTCTGTGTTTTTTTGTTATAGCAAACATATTATATATTTGCTCAAACTAGGTTGTGCTTAGCTTTATGTATTTGCCAAAAGTGGACTTCCTTGGTGGCTCAGACAGTCAAGAACCAGCCTGCTAATGCAGGAGACATAGGTGACATGGGTTCATTACCTGGGTCTGGAAGATCCCCTGGAGAAGGAAATGGCAGCCCACTCCAGTATGCTTGCCTGGAGAATTCCATGGACAAAGGAGCCTGGCAGGCTACACTCCATGGGGTCGCAAAGAGTTGAATATGCCTGAGCAACGAATACAACACAACATTTGCCAAAGGCAGAGGTGGGGGTGTGGCTGACTCTGAGTAATAAATCTAGGTTGTTCACAATTTTTCAAGTTTGTAATTAAAATAAAAATGTAAGGTGGAAGGATAAACAGATGGGATATCTCTACTACTCTATCTGTCTTGCAGAAAGATGCAAGAAAAGAGAAGACAGTTGTGGAAAGAAACCATTCTCCTAAAAGACATGTTTTTGGCACCAGATTATTAAGACAGCTAAACTCTAGCCTGGTGTGCTAGCAAGCTAGTGAAAACCTAGAGGTGCTTTTGAAGCCAGTAAATAACTGGGGTGTGGTAAGTAAGGGCTTTGACCCCAGTGCTTCACGTTTCAGAGCAGTGCCTCCTTAAATGAGCACAGTCAACATCTAAGGACCATGAGTAAGTATTCTAAGTACTTCAGCTTAGATCTCAACAAATGCCAGAGGTAACGATTAGGTTGAAAGTACCATTAAAGAATTAAAGGAGTGGAGGAACTATTACTTTATATTTTTGTATTAAATTTTATTTCTTAAGTTAAAAAATTGTTATGGAAATCAGAGAATTGTCCTCTATAGTTACATACTGATATTTAAGTATTCTTATCCAGTTAACACAGTAGGCTTATCCTTTGCTGGCCTTCAGTTTCTTTGGGGTACAATCACAATGAAATGATTAGTTATCAGATGCAGTTTAACTCAACTACAAATAGTTGCCACGTAGTAAATGTTATAAAATGTTCATATTCAGTGAATAAATATAATCATTATTTACCATGTTACATTTGAAAAAGTAATAGTGTTCATTAATTCCCTACTCATCAAGTATTAACCTTGTTTTAGACCACATGCTGGATATATGTGGGAAAATAGAGAGATGTGACCATGAAAATTATAGTCTCTGCCCTAAAAGAGAAACTCAGATGGTAGTAAAACAAAAAAGACTCTTTCTCAACTATGCCTCACTCAAATATTCACAGCTGAGAAGAGCAACTAGGCAACATCAATAGAAATCTCCATTCACCCAATGGCATTTACTCCTACTGCATAAATTCTGCCAAGGTGGAGACAGTCGGGCTTTGCAAATTAAAACCTTTTAAAAATATAATAATTTCATATTAGCATGATTTAGAAATACATAAGTAACATTTAAAAAATCAATTAAAAAAGCCCAGGGTTCTCTGTGAAGTAATGGAATGCATAATATGAGTTTTGATAGAGGTAATACTAAAATTTAGGTACTTTAAGGAGTCTTGATTTCCTTAACATGATAAATCTTTGGGAAACTGAAATTGAGTTGCCTTGGAGGAGGCATACTGGCCTTTTGGTAGAAGATCATGGTTTTAGAAAAGCTTAGAAGCATATCTGCTAACAAAAGAATTGTACACAGTGAATTTATATTTTCTTACATCATCAGTCTTAAGTCTGACTGTATTATATGTTCACAAATATTATTATGAAATGACATCTGCCATATTTCTTTTACTTATCTAGTTATCTGACTCTTAAAGTCTGCTATCAGCCTCCAGTGATTCACTCCAAGTCTTGTTGCATTTAAATACAAAAAAGTAAGGAGCCCCAGTGAGAAGGAAAATCATCAAAATAATATGAATTCTTAGAATATTTCTAACATTTATATTATTTCACTCTGAAAATCCCAGTAATGCAAAATGGAAAATATTTTTAACCACATAAAGATTTTATTTTAAAGCCATCAGTCTCTTTCAAGGGGTTTAAATTAAATAGAAAGAAGAGAGGAATTTGAAATCTATTGCACTCATGTCAAGGTTGATTAAAAAAAAGCGGATTTGCATAATTCTTGACCTTTTATGGGTGAGATGTGAGCAACTAGGGGAAATGAGTTGCGTGATGAAATGTGACCTATTCCAGATGCTGCTGCATGTGTATGTAGATCAAACACAGATCCAGTGAGACCGGAGGAGCATGCGTGAAATCCAGAGCTGAACAGAAGGGTTTAAAGGCTTAATCTGAAAGAGATTCAGGAGTAAATAAAAAACAGGGTAAATTATGAAAGTCAGTATTTAAATTAACTTGCAAAAATAGAATGCACTTTTAACCCCTTACTTCAAAGCAAATGAAATGAGGTATTAAAAACTGTAAGTTTTATTTTCAATCTTATGCCTACTACTGTGGCCCTTCTATGACAAGATGAGAAGCATTTCTCAAACAATTTTTCTTAGGCTCCAAATGCAGAAAAGTAAATTGAGGCTCTGGCAATTAAATAATTTACTTAAAGTCACACATCAAATTAAATAAAAGTTCATACTTAAGTCCTTTGACTATAAATATTATCTTCTCTATAGATAGCACCATTACACTCAAAAGATTTTAAGTAGTCCATTTAATTCCAGCAAACCATTAAAATGAAAAAGACCATTTATTTCTGCCTGCATAGGAAGATTGCTAGACAATTCAGAAATGCTTTAATAAACCCAAATATACAAGAAAATGATCAATATAGAATGGAGCAGAAAAATCCAAATTGGCTGTCAGTTCCCACCTCATTTTCTAGACTCTTAGAAATACATCACTGAACAGTCATGTTTCTTAGTTTATACTTGTGTTTTATTTATACTATATTCTTGTGTTTATATCATATTCTTCAAAATCATCCTTGAGAGAGAAAGTGACTTGGGGATTGTTTCAATCATCTTCATGTAATCCAACTCTGCATATCATTTCTGTGAGATGAAACAATATGAGGCCATAAAAAATTTTAATTTATCTTCATCATGACCTGGTTTGTAGATAAAAGTCCAATAAAAATAGTGATATTGGGTCCACATGGAAGTTTCACTCTTAATTATGCATGCACCTATTATCTTTGTATGTGTTTTAAGATGGGAAGCAACAGAAATTGTACAACCATTTGAAAACAGCAGGATGATTCCCAGAGCAACTACCTGACACCTGCTACTTGTGATCATTATCTGAATTAAGATTCAACACATGGTTGGTTACCTAGACAGTTATGAGTTATTTACAATTTTAAGGAAATTTACCATGCTAAAATGTTACAAATTTCATTTTAGAAAAGTAGAAACATACAATGCAAAAGGACTCTCTAACTAAGAATTAACATACTGTGGTTCCTTTGAGACATGTTGTCTCAGTTTCCAGATGCATTATTAATTTAATGACAGTTGCTTTTGAGTGTGAAATATATTTACTGTTAGCACACATTGACTGAAATTTGTTTCTCAGATTCAGAAATTCTTCATTTTAAAAAAATGTAGGTTTTATTCTTTATAGAATTAAGGAACAATGTAGTACATGTCTATGAAAATAAGCAACAGAGATTTATAGCAGACACTGTTACATAGATTTCACTGTTCTATACCCCCATTCCCTTTTTCTGTGATGACTTATATGCACTGTGGCCATGTGATAACATTTTGACTTATGAGACTTTTGACTTAGAAGTATGTCTGGATTTGACATGCTCAGCCAGAAGCCTTTCTGCACCACCTTCTTCTTCCTAGGAGCTTCCCTGGTTCAGATGGTAAAGCATCTGCCTGCAATATGGGAGGCCTGGGTTCGATCCCTGGGTTGGGAAGATCCCCTGGAGAAGGAAATGGCAACCCACTCCAGTACTCTTGCAGGGAAAATCCCATGGACAGAGGAGCCTACTAGACTACAGTCCACAGGGTTGTAAGAAGATTTTTATTAGAAAAATGTAAAAGTTGTATATATCTAAAAAGTTCCCAGCTGTGAATTACTAGGTGGGATAGTGTTTCCTTAGGAGTAAATTGAGAAATTGCCTCCTCTGTTTTAGAAAGTATTCCCAGAGATATTTGCTTTCTACTTAGAGTCCCAGTGGGATAGCATTTCCTTTCTTTCTTTTTCCAACACCACAGAAAAGGAAGAGAAGAATGAGAAGGAATAGGATGCCCCTTCCAGAAACCTTGAGTGACAGTAAGGCAAACAAGGGTCATCACTTTAATTAGCTTTAATAGTCCAAAGCAGAGTGTGAGATATCTTCCTGAAATAAAAGTTGTCAGCCACTGAAAGGGTGTTAGTGAAAATTCTGCTGTGTCAAAAGTCTTGCTGCATGGTTGACGTTTTTGTTAAGGAGTTCAGGAAGTTAGAGGCTGCTGAGTAATGTATGAGAGGCAATCAAAACAGGAGATGAAATCAGATGCTTTGGTTTTTGTTTTCAGCTAAAAGCTAGCTTTTTAAATGGCACAGTCTTAGTATATTATAGTAGCTTTATTAGCACACCATATGCTCAACACTTTTAATGATAAAAGAGAATATTGAAAGAGAATATGAATCATTAATAAATGCCCAGTAAAGAATGAATTTGTCCCACTTCACCCAACTCACATTCTTGTTCAGAGGTTTCGAAGAGTTGAAAACAAATAATTCAACTGCTGAAACTCTTTAAGGTCTCAATTCATAAACTTCCACTTGGCTGGATCAGGCAAGTAGTGAAATCCTTTGACCGTTTATTCACATTGTAAGTTTAAATTTTATCAACTGCTTTATCATCCAGAAATATGACTGATTAGTTATTTTAAATAATGTTAGCTTTAGATTTTCACTGGACTCTATCCTTTGTACTTCAGCAATACCACATGTTCTAAAATGTTCCTTCAGCATATTGATTTGAATTTTCATTGTTTGACTTGAACTCTTAAAGAGTGTACATTTAAAAATCTATTCTTTGGAAAGCTAAGCATTAGTATTTTCTCTTCTGGTATCAATTAATAAATGGACTGGGCTATAGGAGATTTAGCAACAAAGGAGATTCTCATAGACTTTAACTGGAAATTTAGTAGGTACATTCCTTTTGGAGGTCTGATGTGCATAAATACTGCAAAACCTAGATCAGAGGTTTTCCCCACATAAGGCAAATTCTACCCATTTCTGGGTTACTCTTGTATTTTCCTTTTGGAAGTTCCCTCTTTGCTACAAAAACAAAAACAAAATTACTTGTTTGTGCTTCTAGTTCCTGAGAGTAGGCATATAGTCCACTGTGGTCAATCTGAGTACTTTTGGTAGGTAGTAATATATAAGCTATCTCTTGCTACTAAAATCTCAGATGTTCAAGACAATGGAAGCCCAGAGTGACCTGACACAGTATCCTAGCACACATAGTAAGTTTGTTTGAGAATGAAATCAATAGACAAATTCTGAGCGAAGGGATGAAGTAAAAAAAAGATAAATTATATTTTTTGTTCTCCTGGATTGAGCCATGTCTGGAGCAAGTTTTCATCCTTGGACTTTGTAGTTAAATGGGCCATTACTTTTCTTTTGTTTGGCTAATTTGATTTTGGTTTCTATGATTTGCAACCATAATAAACTTGAAAAATACACTGCCTCATCCTCAATTTGTAAGGTAATCACAGAGGACACTTTAAAAACTAGATCATAGGGACTATATTTGTCTGAAAGTCAACAGCCAGTGGTAGAAAAAACTGCTCCAAAAAAGTGTTCCTCTGTTGTCTCTGCACAAAGCAAAGGAAAAAGATCAAACCCAAATTTGGGAAGAGTGATATGGGTTAGTAGGAGTTAATCTGATTTTACTTATGTGGTCATCCCTACTTTATAAATTGCATGTAAGAATTGTCCTTAAGTAAATTATTCATTATCAATTGTTACATTTTCCTGCTATTAAGAAGCGATGTTTACTTTTATAACCAAGGGATGTGTAATATTTGGTCGAAGTCAGAATGCTAGGGCTTATTTACATGTGGAGCAGTGTGGGGAGAGAGCAAATTAGCCAAGATGGCATGTTCAGGCTCTCTGACCCCACATTTTGTAAATAATGACTATAACAGCTGAGATCTTTTAAAGCACTGCGCATGCACGTCACAAGGTACTTGCTTGCTCAAGAGCTACTTTGTGCTATGTACGTATATAAGCTCCGCCTAAAAAGTGGCGGCATTACTGCTGCCTCATGGCTGTGTCCCTTGGGTCAGCCACGAGAGGAGAGAATATAGTGTGTCTACTGCTACTGCTGGTGTGTCAGCCAGGAAAGAGGTTGTGTTGTGTTAGGTTATGCTATAGCTGCTGCTGCAGCTGCTGCATCAGCCAGGAGAGAATAAACATGCCTGCATTTCCTGTGGCTCCTAGCATCTTCTTCCAGCTTCTTAGCTCTAGCCTTCCCTACCTTGGGTTCAGCGGACAGTGCTAACAGTGTGAACAGCAAGACAACTGGCATCACGAGTAGGATCAGCAACATTTCAGGTACCCACACGTCACCTGGTAACAGCATATGAACTCTTCAGTACTAAGTAACGTGTTATACATTTATGCTTTAACAATTAGAACTCTAAAGAAGAAGTTCTACAACTGGCCTGCCGTCAGTTTAGTTTCTCACTTTCACCAGGTGATTTCTAAAGCAGTGGTTTTCAAAGGAGAGCCACTACATCTCAGGGAATGCTTAGAATTATGCAGTGGGGTCCAGAAATAAAATGCATTGAGTTTCTATTGATTATTTTTCCATTCATAACTCTTAAGTTTTCTAAGTCATGATGGGATAACAGCTCCAAAATCGTAGTAGTTTAACATAAAACCTCTCTCTCTCACCACGTTCAGAATATGCTTGTTAAAGTTTTTGATCCACAGTACTGAGAGACCCAGGATAATAGTCTCTATTTTTTTTTGTTTTTGTGATCCTTTAACTTTCTGTTTTTTTAAAAAATTAAATTTTATTGAATTATAGTTTATTTATAACGTTGTGTTGGTTTCTGCTATACAAAAAAAGAATCAGTTTTATGTATATATGTATATATACTCTTTTTAGATTCTTTTCCCAAATAGGTCATTGCAGAGTATTGAGTAGTGTTCCTTGTGCTATACAGTGGGTTCTTATTAGTTACCTATTTTATATATAGTAGTGTGTATGTGTTAATCCCGATCTCTCAATTTACCCCTTACCTCTTTCACTCTCAGTATCCATAATGTTGTTTTTTATATATGTGACTATTTCTGTTTTGTAAATAAATTCATTTGTACCATTTTAAGACTAGAGATCTCTTCAAGAAAATTGCAGATACCAAGGGAACATTTCATGAAAAGATGGGTACAATAAAGGACACAAATGGTATGGACAGAAGCAGAAGATATTAAGAAGAGGTGGCAAGAATACACAGAAGAACTATACCAAAAAGAACTTACCGACCCAGATAATCACAATGGTATGATCACTCACCTAGAGCCCAACATCGTGGAGTGCAAAGTCAAGTGAGCCTTAGGAAGCATCACTATGAAAAAAGCTAGTGGAGGTGACATAATTCTACCTGAGCTATTTCAAATCATAAAAGATGATGTTGTTAAAGTGCTGCACTCAGTACGTCAGCAATTTGGAAAACTCAGCAGGGCCACAGGGCTGGAAAAGGTCAGTTTTCATTTCAATCCTAAAGAAAGGCAATGTTTTAACAATGTTCTAACGACCGCACAATTGCACTCATCTCACATGCTAGCAAAATAGTGCTCAAAATTCGCTAAGCTAGGCATTAACAGTACATGAACGGAGAAGTTCCAGATGTACAAGCTGGATTTAGAAAATGCAGAGAAACCAGAGGTCAAATTGCCAACATTCACTGTATCAGAGAAAAAGCAAGAGAATTCCAGAAAATATTCTGCTTCTACTTCATTGACTACCCTAAAGCCTTTGACTGTATGGATCACAACAAACTGGAAAATTTTTCAAAATATGGGAATACCAGACCACCTTAACTGCCTTCTGAGAAATCTGTATGCAGGTCAAGAAGCAATAGCTATAACTGGACATGGAACAATGGACTGGTTCCAAATTGGGAAAAGAGTACATCAAGGCTGTACATTGTCACCCTGCTTATTTATATGCAGAGTACATCATGTGAAATGCCAGGCAGGATGAATCACAGCTGAAATCTAGATTTCTGGGAGAAATATCAATAACCTCAGATATGCAGATGACACCATGCTATGGCAAAAAGAGAAGAGGAAATAAAGAGCTTTTTGATGAAGATGAAAGAGGAGAGTGAAAAATTGGCTTAAAACTCAACATTTAAATAACTAAGATCATGGCATCCAGTTCCATTTCTTCATGGCAAATAGATGGGGAAACAATGGAAATAGTGGGAAACTTTATTTTCTTGGGCCCCAAAATCACTGCAATGGTGACCTCAGCCATGAAATTAAAAGACATTTGTTCCTTTGAGAAAAGCTATGACCAACCCAGACAACATTATTAAAAAGCAGAGACATTACTTTGCCAACAAAGTCTATCTAGTCAAAGCTACGGTTTTTCTAGTAGTCATGTATGGATATGCGAGTTCGACCATAAAGAAAGTTGAGCATCGAAGAACTGATGCTTTTGAACTGTGGTGTTGGAGAAGGCTTTTGAGAGTCCCTTGGACTACAAGGAGATCACACCAGTCCATCCTAAAAGAAATCAGTCCTAATTATTCACTGGAAGGACTGATGCTAAAGCTGAAACTTCAATACTTTGGCCACATGATGTGAAGAACTGACTCGTTAGAGAAGACCTTGATGCTGGGAAAGATTGAAGGCAGGAGGAGAAGGGGATGACAGATGACGAGATGATTGGATGGCATCACCTACTCGATGGACATGAGTTTGAGCAAGCTCTGGGAGTTGCTGATGGAGAGGGAATCTTGTGCTTCAGTCCATGGAGTTGTAAAGAGTCTGGCAGGAATGTGTGACTGAACTGAACTGAAGTCTTTTCAGACACCATGCCACAGAGGAGAGCCTGCTGAGGTGTAGCCATGGCCCTCATGGCTTGAGGGAATGAGTCGGTGGATACCTTTTGGGCTTTTGAACTTGTTCTTCTCCTGTTTCTACTCTGTATGTGACAGTGGGCAAGAGCCATGCTGAAATTGTAAAACATTCACAAAGGTAAATGTAGAAAGGCTACAGTTTACTATCTGGGGCTTCTCTAGGAAAGCAGAAGGAAACAGAGATGTCCACCTAACTAGCAGCAGGGTTAATCCATTTTGATTTATGAGTTAGAACTCTGATATCCCTGCTGGGTGAGAACTCTGAAACTCCAACTTAAGAATTGATTTTAAATGTAAGATCTCATTTTTCAGGGTAGAAACCACTGATCATAAATATATGAGTATAGGAATTAAAAAAAATAAATGTTGTACATATATTTACACAAATACTTGTTCAAGATAAGGTGGTATACCAAGGTCTAAAACACAAAGAAAAACTAAAAAATTGTGGTCAGATAACTCAACAAACGGGAGATTAACTTCTGAAAGCATGCAGATAAGGTAGCAATCTTTGGAAAATAGGACTCTAAAATGAATTTCCTTAAAGGGGCCAAGGAAAGAATAGCATTCATGTGTTATCACAGAAAATTATGAAAAAATAGGTAGATATGCATCAGGAATAAATTGAGATATAGAAGTATTAGATAGAAATCCCAGAGATTTTAAATATTATTAGAAAAAGAAATAAATGTAATATTTTGAATGTGCCACTGAAGTAGAGAAAATTATCACACTGTAACATAATAATGAGGAAATAACCAAAATGGAATATAGAAAAAATGAAGAAAAGCAATATAGTTTAGATTTGTTGATATATCAATAAAAGAATTTTCAAAAAATGAAAAAAGAGAAAATGGTAAGGTAATATTTAAAGAAATAATGATAGAGTTATTTTCTGAATCAATGAAATAATTGAATCATCAGATATAAAGCCAAAGAATATTGATGAGATAAATAAAAGTAATCATACATGTACACATAATGCATTGTAAAACTACCAAAAAAACAAAGATTAAAAATAATTGTAAAAGCTATTAGAAAAAAAAATCAGAATGTCTACATAGGAATCAAAATTATTGATATAATTCTTTCAGTAGTAATCAAAACTGCCAAAACCATGGAGTATTATTTTCAGAGGTCTGAGAGGAAATCTTATCCAATCTTGAATTCTATACTCCACTAAAACACCATTTAAAAGTGTGGTTTAAAACAAAACATCAGATTTTAAACACAAAGTATTTTTCTTAAACAAATGCTCATGTGAATCCAGAGGGAGGACTATGATATTAGATGTGAAAGAGACTTACAATGTTGAAAATATAATTCGTATTTATATATGTAACAGTAACATAAAATATGGATGGGGAAACTAGAGAGTAAAGTCTAAAGAGGAGCAATATAGGTATTGTAAATAACTTTAGATTTTTGTACTTCAGTGTGTATAAAAAGGAATTGATAGAATGACCATCCTTGTAAAAGCAACAAACAGATTCAATACAATTCCTATCAAAGTATCAAGGGAATTTTTACAGAACTAAAACAAATAATTTAAAAATTTTTGTGTCAGAAACACAAAAAAAACCCAATAGACAAATCAGTCTTAACAAGGACAGAGTGGGAGAAATCATGCTTCCTGACTTCAGACTATCCTTCAAAGATATGGTAATGAAAACAGTATGGTAATGGCATCAAAACAGACAGAACAGCGGAACATGATAGAGAGCCCAGAAATAACCCAGGCACTATGGTTAATTAATCTTTGATAAAGACACAAGAATATACAATGGAGAAAAGACAGTCTCTTCAATAAGTTATACTGGGACAACTGGGCAACTATATATCAAAGAATGGAATTAGAATCTTCTCTAATATCACAGACACTGATAACTGAAAATGGATTAAAGATCTAAATGTAAGACTGGAAACTATAAAACTCTAGGAGAAAACATAGAGCATTCTATGACCTAAATATTAACAATAGGTTTTTGGATATGTCTCCTAAAGCAAAGGAAATAAATGCAAAAATAAACAAATGGGACCTAATTAAATTTAAAAGCTTTTGCACAGCAAAGGGAATCTTTGACAAAACCAAAAAGGACAGCCTACTGAATGGGAGAAAGTATTTTCAAATAATATGACTGATAAGGGGTTAATATACAAAATATATAAACAGCTCATACAACTGAACTTCAAAAAAGGAAAAACACACACACACACACACACACACACAAATAACTCAATTAAAAGTAGACATATTCCAAAGAAGACATACAGGTGGCCAACATACACATGAAAAAATGCTCACCATCATTAAGCTCTGAGAAATACCAATTAAAGCCACAATGAGGTATCGGCTCACTCCTGTCAGAATGGCTATCAGCAAATGACCACAAACAACAAATGTGGGAGAGGATGTGGAGTAAAGGGAACTCTTGTTCACTGTTGGTGGAAATGTAAATTGGTACAGTCACTATGTACAGAAAACTGTACATAGGCTCCTAAAAATAATAAAATAAAAACAAAACTGCCATACAATCCAGCAATTCTACTCTTGTGTATATATACAGAAAAAAGAAAACAATAATTCAAATAGTTATATGCATCCCAGTGTTCATAGCAACATCATTTACAATTGCTCAGATATGGAAGCAACCATGTTGACTAAAGTGTCCATCAACAGATAAATGGACAAAGAAGATGTGATAGATAAATAGATTGACAGATAAATATCAATGGAATACCACTCAGTCTCAAAAAGGAAAAAAATTGCCATTTGTAAGAATATGAATGCACTTGGAGGGTATTATGAATAAGGAAATAATTCAAAGACAAGTACTATATGATATCCCTTATATGGAGAATCTGAAAAATAAAACAAATTAGTGAATACAACAAAAAAGAAACAGACAAACAGATATAGAAAATAAACTAGCTGTTACCAGCTATGGGGTTGCAAGAAAAGGATAAAGGATTAAGAGGTACAAACTACTATGTATAAAATAAATAAACTATAGATATTTGAACCACATAGGAAAAAGAGCCAAAAATTGATA
Organism: Ovis aries; assembly: GCF_016772045.2. Classification (NCBI taxonomy): domain Eukaryota; kingdom Metazoa; phylum Chordata; class Mammalia; order Artiodactyla; family Bovidae; genus Ovis; species Ovis aries. The sequence continues at coordinate 47,513,235 of NC_056056.1, forward strand.
GTAACTATAAATGAAATATGGGCTTTCCAGGTGGCCCTGCAATAAAGAATTCACCTGCCAATGCAGGAAACAAAAGAGACATGGGTTCGGTCCCTGGGTCAGGAATATCCTTTGGAGAAATAAATAGCAACTCACCTCAGTATTCTTGCCTGGATAATTCCATGGACAGAGGAGCCTATTGGGCTACATACAGTCCATAGGGTTGCAAAGAGTTGACACGACTGAGCAGCTGAGAACACAGACATATAAAGTGAAATATAAGCTTTAAAATTGTGAAACACCGTGCTGAACACCTGAATCTTATAAATATTGTACATTAACTATACTGCAATAAAAACAAAGACATTGAGTGGGATTCATTCACTTGTTCGGTACATAGCTATTTAGTGCTTAATATGTGTCGGGTAGTGTCTTAAGTGCAGAGGAATTTCAGCCTGCACTCTTAGCTGAGGAAAAATTATGAAGTGTTAAATATTCTTAGTCACTAGCTGGAAAAGGACAACACCAGCTTAAACCTGTGAGGATAATTGTGAGAGAATTATGATTCCTATAAAGGAAAAAATAAGGACATGCTTAATACATTCTAAGATTTGTGCTATATTTGATCATGGAGGCTGGTAACTGGTTCTGATGTAAAAAATTCCATAAAGATGTGGGAAGAACTGAAAGAACTTGGAGTAAGGAGAAGGCAATGGCACCCCATTCCAGTACTCTTGCCTGGAAAATCCCATGGGCAGGGGAGCCTGGTAGGCTGAAGCCCATGGGGTTGCAAAGAGTCAGATATGACTGAGTGACTTCACTTTCACTTTTCACTTTCATCCACTGGAGAAGGAAATGGCAACCCACTCCAGTGTTCTTGCCTGGAGAATCCCACCGGACGGGGGAGCCTGGTGGGCTGCCGTCTATGGAGTCACAAAGAGTCGGACATGATTGAAGCGACTTAGCAGCAGCAGCAGCAGCAGCAGCAGCAGCAGCAGCATACCTAGAAAGAATATGGGACATTTCTTGGCAGAACCCAGTGGTTTCTTTCTCTTTTCTTATCAAAGAGAAAAAAATGCTGTAGGACTGACAGGGAGGCACTAGAAACAATCTTATTTATCTTCTAGGCTACAATTATGGTCATTTATAAGATTATTGTTCTTTATTTTCATTTCCAATAAGAGCTCTGCTGGGCTGAACTCCACAGGCATACAAACCCTGTGCTTGCCCGAATTCAAGACTGAAGAACAGAGAAGTGAGTAACAGAGAAATCAGTGGTTTAATGGATGGGGGAATTAAAAATCTGAAGCAAGATTCTGGAGAGACTTTGTGCAGCAGATGATGGGCAGGACATGCTATCAGTCTTCACTTCTGTGGGGATGGGTGGTGTGAGTGTTTACCAGTTATCTGGAAATTGATGTCAGGTGGGCTCATTAGTTATCAGGGAAAACATTAGAGGGGCATGCCCCTCACCACCACTTTGTTAAGAACAACCAGTAGCCTTTGACTGTGTGGATCACAATAAACTGTGGAAAATTCTGAAAGAGATGGGAATAACAGATCACCTGACCTGCCTTTTGAGAAATCTGTATGCAGGTCAGGAAGCAACAGTTAGAACTGGACAGATTGGTTCCAAATAGGAAAAGGAGTACGTCAAGGCTGTATACTGTCACCCTGCTTATTTAACTTATATGCAGAGGACATCATGAGAAACGCTGGACTGGAGGAAACACAAGCTGGAATCAAGATTGCTGGGAGAAATAATAAAAACCTCAGATATGCAGATGATACCACCCTTATGGCAGAAAGTGAAGAGGAACTAAAAAGCCTCTTGATGAAAGTAAAAGTAGAGAGTGAAATAGTTGGCTTAAAGCTCAACATTCAGAAAACAAAGATCATGGCATCTGGTCCCATCACTTCATGGGAAATAGATGGGGAAACAGTGGAAACAGTGTCAGACTTTATTTTTGGGGGCTCCAAAATCACTGCAGATGGTGACTGCAGTCATGAAATTAAAAGACACTCCTTGGAAGAAAAGTTATGAGCAACCTAGACAGTATATTCAAAAGTAGAGACATTACTTTGCTGACTAAGGTCCATCTAATCAAGGCTATGGTTTTTCCTGTGGTCATGTATGGATGTGAGAGTTGGACTGTGAAGAAGGCTGAGCACCAAAGAATTGATGCTTTCGAACTGTGGTGTTGGAGAAGACTCTTGAGAGTCCCTTGGACTGCAAGGAGATCCAACCAGTCCATTCTGAAGGAGATCAGCCCTGGGATTTCTTTGGAAGGAATGATGCTAAAGCTGAAACTCCAGTACTTTGGCCACCTCATGCAAAGAGTTAACTCATTGGAAAAGACTCTGATACTGGGAGGGATTGGGAGCAGGAGAAGAAGGGGATGACCGAGGATGAGATGGCTGGATGGCATCACTGACTCGATGGATGTGAGTCTGAGTGAACTCCGGGATTTGGTGATGGACAGACAGGGAGGCCTGGTGTGCTGCAATTCATGGGGTCGCAAAGAGTCGGACATGACTGAGCAACTAAACTGAACTGAACTGAACTGAACTGAGGCAAGCAGATAGGAAGGTCAGTCAGTCTTGTGTGTCATGAGAACAGTGTGTAGGTGAAGCAAGCACTGATTGAACAGGGTATGTACAGAGAGCAAGGAAACAGCCATCTTGGGTTGCCTGACTATTGAAGTTCCATTAATAATATATAGATTGTATTGTGTAAATGTACATTTTGAACTATTCTCATGAAGTTGAATTGACTAATGAGTTGAGTAACTAGCAATATGCTGTCAAATCCGTGTCATATTTACTTCATTATGAACAATCTTAGAGAAGTGTGAGGTAGAAGATAGGCCATATGCTTGGACATGAGAATTTCACAATTAGGTGACAACATGTGGTGAAAGAGGTCTATTGTTACTTTATTAGAAGTGGACTCGATGTCTTCTGGTCAATTGCTTATGACATGCCCTTCAGTCAGTGACTCATCATTCCCAGCAGAAGGCAGTTCAAGGAACTGAGCTTTTCCTCGATATACGAATTCTATCGTATCCTCCACACATACAGACAAAGATAACAGATCAACATTTTTCAGTTTATATGGACATGGTTACTAAAGCTCATGAAGTTTAGCTGAATTCCTTTTGGAGCAACTGTAACAAAAAAGATCATATCTGACTCTGTATTAGATCTGTTTTTTTTTTTACTTTAACCTTTGTGCACTGTTGCGGGTGCTTAGTCATGCTGGCTCTGCACCTTTGGTAAAAGAATGTTGTCTAATAGCCTGAAATACATAGGATAGCCAATTCCTAGGGTTCTGACTTGTAAGAATCCATTCATAAAGATAAAATTTGCAGGACGGAGAATAACATTTGTTTTATTGGAGGTTTGCAGGAACATCATGACCTGACCTAAGTGGACAGGTATAAGCACAAGGGATTCTGACACTAAGTGTGCAATGACTAATACACCCATCTCTCACCTTGCTTTTTTGGCCACTTTATTTTTTTTTAATTGAAGGATAATTGCTTTACGGAATTTTGTGATTTTCTGTCATATCAACAAGAATCAGCCATAGGTACTCCCACGTCCCCTCCCTTCTGAACCTCCCTCTCATCTCTCTCCTCACCCCACCCTTCTAGATTGTCACAGAATCCCTGTTTAAGTTCCTTGAGTCATACAAAATTCCCATTGGCTATCTATTTTACATATGGTATTGTAAATTTCCATGTTACTCTCTCCATACATCTCACCCTCTCTGTCCTCCCCTCCCCTCAATGTCCATAGGTCTGTTCTCTATGTCTGTTTCTCCACTGCTTCCCTGAAAATAAATTTATCAGTACCATCTTTCTAGATTCCATATATATGTGTCACTATATGATATTTATATTTCTCTTTCTTATTTCACTCTGAGACTCTAGGTTTATCCACCTCATTAGAACTGACTCAAATGTGTTCCTTGTTATGGCTGAGTAGTATTCCATTGTATATATGTACCACAGCTTCTTTATCCATTCATCTGTTGATGTACATCTAGGTTGCTTCCATCTTCTAGCTGTTGTAAATAGAGCTGCAAAGAACATTGCAGTACATATGTCTTTTTCAATTTTGATTTCCTCAGGGTATATGTCTAATAGTTGGATTGGTGGGTCATATAGTAGTTTATTCCAAGTTTTTAAAGGAATCTCCATACCATCTTCCATAGTGGCTGTATCAGTTTACATTTCCACCAGTAGTGCAAGAGGGTTCCCTTTCTCCATACTCTCTCCAGCATTTATTGTTTGTAGACGTTTTGATGATGGCCATTCTGACTGGTATGAGGTGGTATCTCATTGTAGTTTTGATTTGCATTTCTCTAATAATGAGTGATGTTGAGCATCTTTTCATGTGTTTGTTAGCCATCTGTATATCTTCTTTGGATAAATGTCTGTATAGGTCTTTTCCCCACTTTTGGATTGGATTGTTTGTTTTTCTGATATTGAGATGTATAAGCTGCTTGCATATTTTGGAAATAAACCTACCTAAGGAGACAAAAGAACTTTAAATGGAAATGAAGGAGATATGGTTTCAATCCCAGGGTTGGGACAATCCCCTGCAGAAGCAAATGGAAACCCCCTCCATTATTCTTGCCTGGGAAATCCCATGCACAGAGGAGCCTGGTGGGCTATAGTCCATGGGGTCACAGAGTCAGACACAACATAGCAACTAATCAACAACAAAAAAGATGCCCAACATCACTAATTATCATAGATTTGCAAATCAAAACTACTATGAGATAGCACCTTACATCTGACAGAATGGCTGTCATCATAAAAAAGTACAAAAAAAAAACAAATGTCACTGAGGATATGGAGAAAAGGGAACCCTTATACATTGTTGGTGGGGATGTAAATTGGTGCAGCCATTATGGAAAACATTATGGAAATTCCTCAAATCATTAAAAATAGAACTACCATATGATTTAGATTTCTACTTCTGAATGTATAGCCAAAGGAAATATCTCAAACAGATATCTGCACTACAAATTCACTGCAGCTAAGACATACTCGTTAGGAGCCAATAATGAATATATTCATTATTCATAGAAGCCAAGATATAGAAACAACCTAAGCATCCATCAAAAAATGAATGAAGATTCACATATATAAAGTGGAATATTAGTAAACTATGAGAAAGAAAAAATTCATGCCATTTGCAATAACGTGGATGGAACTTGGGGGCGTTCTGTTAAACGAAATAAGACAAATATGAATATTGTATGGTCTCACTTCTCTGTGAAATCTAAAAAAGAAGAAAAGAAAAAAAAGAAAAGAAAACAAATGCATAGAAACAGGGAATAGTAAAGTGGTTGACAGGGGCTGTAGTGTGGGAAATAGCAGCTTTAGGATGAATAATATCTGAGGGTCTCATGTATAGCATGGTTACTATCATTGATAACACTACTGCATAACTGAAATTTGCTAAGTCAGTAGCTTTTAAATGTTCTCACTGAAAAAAAAGAAGATAAATATGGCAGATGATGAATGTGTTAATTAATTAAATAGTGGGAATCCTTTTACAAAGTATGCATATATGAAATCACTACTTTATGTTATAATTTTATTTGTCAATTATACCTCAATAAAGCTGATTTTAAAATTAATAAAACTAAAATTAAAAAAGAGGTAACAGTAATTATGAGATTCCTAGTATCTTACTAATGAAAGTTGTATCAGTTTCTATAATTTTGCTTACTGTCCCATAAAATGTTATTTTTGTAGCTTACCAAAACAGAAAAAGAATCTTTCAGAGTGAAAAATACATATGAAGTGTAGTTACTTCTTTGAAGGATTGTGGGGAGAAGCCAAGTCAATGATTGTAAAGGTAAAATAAAATTTTGCTTAATACCAAATATTACTAAAAGTTAACAGAGAAAAAATAAGGATGACTATAGAGGATGACTGTGTTAATTTCTGAGCACAATCCTAATACAACTGATCTCTTGCCTGAAAAATGTGAAAATTTTATAAGTACAAATGAGTAGGGTTGAAGTTTGAGAAGAATAAACCTCTGGAAATATTCTTTAGGAGAAATGTACAATAATGTTAATGATTGGTGAAGTTACCTGAAAATCTGCTGAGATGAAATTTAAAAATAAAACTGTGTATTTATAGAAAAAAATGTTTTCCTGCATAACTGAGTTATTGGCCTAAGAGCCACACCTAAAGCAATCTTTTCTTTTTTTAGAGACTTACTCTTGCAGGTGCTTTGCAGGAACTTATTTATCAATATTTTATTATATCTAGAAAGCAATCAGAGCACATATTAAGCCGGGTCAATGTGTGGTCCAAACAGTAAATGTTGGTTCTGGTCAAAGGAGAAGAATCCAGAGCCATAGGGATAAAGTATTGTTGGATTATTTTCTGTATTTATGCAGATCCAGATATTTCTGATGGATTTCTCAAAATGTCTTACTACAAAACTGCTTAAACTTTTAAATAACCTAATTTCACTCATTCTGATCCCATGCTCTCTAAGCAACCATCAACTTACACAACTAAATCGAAAGGACTTCAGATATTTATGATCTCTCTGATTATGATTTCTGGAAGTGAATTAGTACTCTCAGTCTTTTTTTCTCCTTTTTGTCCCCATGCAGTTTGAATATAGTGACATTTTTTTGTAAATATTTAAATATATTGGTGTACCTGTTGGTATAAATGTTTTCTCACTGTAAGTTTGATGATTTAGCAAAAGTAAGCCTCTCCACAGGTGATTTTTGTACATGGTGAGGTCTGACATCTATTGCTCTAATTGAGAAAGAATCAATGTGAAACAAGAGTTATTGGTGATACCCTCAGTTACACTTTCCTTAGTTTTTTCTTCTTTTTTTTTTTCTCCTTTCTTCATAAGTTATAGTTTCTTTTAGTCAGTCTTGAATTATAGTCCCTTTGTGGTAATGACTCATTCCAAACACTTTCAAACAGAACTACAACAGAATCAATAAATCAATCTAATTAAACCACAATCATAAAGAATATTATTCAACATTACAAGAACTGTAACTACTTGCCCTAATGTGTGTTCCTCTTGGTTTCCTATCCTGTGAGTAGATACAGTTCTCAAGTGAGCAGTTTTAGAAAATATCTCAAGATGTACTTGAGCAACTGGTACACAGTAATGATGACTGTGACTTAAGTCTCTCTGGGGGCCAATCTTAGGGCCATAAAAAGTGCTTAACTCTGAGAAAGAAAACACAAAAGAAAGCAAAATAGCTCTTGAGGAGTGTGCAATAATAACGTGAGATACCAGAATTTTCTCTCAGTTTTATAAAATAACATGTTTTTAGCCTACTCAGGATAAAAAAGAACTACCTTGTTTTAGATCATGAGAGCAATAGAGGGCATTTGAAGTTTCCCTATTTTCCTCAACTTTCAGACTTTATAACTTGAATTATTTAAGCTATTATACAGTACAAATAATCTACATATTTCTGGTACATTGAATTTTCTCCACTGGCTTACATTGAATTTAATTTTATCTTTCACAGCACATCATTAAGAGTTTCTGTAGCTGTAACCATTCCTCATTTGTCTCAGGATCTCAAATAGAAACATTTTGAACAATTATATAATATAGATTCCAAACTTTTACAAAACTGCTTCAAAATGCCATTTTCAGATGGTTTCTATTGTACCTCAAAACTAAGTTGTTACAGTTTAAAAGTGTACAAGGGCAGTGTGACAGTTCTATATACTATGGAAAGAACTAAATGGATGATGATAATAGCTTTTTTCAGCCAGAAAACCGTACAATAGATTGTTCTTCTTTACACATAACTGAAGGTAGACTGAGAAATACAGACTGTGTGATTTTTTTCTTTCTTTTTTTTGGGGAGTGGCTGGGGACGGGGTTTCTGTGCCTCATTAGCTTGATGAATTGACAAAAGCCTCAGAGAGTACCTGAGCTGGAGAAAGACTGGGAAAGTGTGTCTATAGGTGGAAAGCATGACCCTGAAACGAACTGTGAATGAGCCTGTGGGGCAGCTGAGGCACAAGAGAGTCCTTTGGACTGAGCATACTGTTATCTTCTTCTCAGCTTTAAAGGATTTCTGGGAGGAGTAAAGTGTTGGTAATTGTATGGTCTTTTCTATCATACAGATGCTGACATTTCAAATTTGAAGGGCTATAATAACTGATAGCCTGGGAGACAATGTGACAGGTTTAGTATGCAGACCTGCTAGGAGGAGGATCGAGCATTGTTACGTTCTCCTTGTCTTCGTGGTGGTATCTATGCTATGTGAGAGGTGATGGGATCACCAGGGTAACCTATAACCCAATATTGTTAACTGTCCTCAGGGATAGCAGACTTCAAAGGTGCAGCATTGGACTGCCCTAAATGAGAGGAAGTGGGAGGAATCACTTTATTGTCCCATCATTCATGGCACACAGAGCAAAAGAGAGGTACATATCTTGAGCTGTCCTGGGAAATTGCAGATTTTTAGAGTAATAGAATAACAGATTACTCTGGCCATTCTTTTATCTTCTTGGTTTTTCTCTATAGCCATCATCTGGGCTCTGTTCCCTGTCTCAGGAAACTTCTATTTTTTCACTCCTCAAGTTAACCCATGCCCTTACATGCTGGTAGTAGAGGGAAGTTTTACATGGGAAACCCCTGGTTCTTCCTCCCTGGAATCCCTTTGTCCTTGAGAATGTAGTCACTATCCCCTCTGTTCTAAGAGAGGCCATCTACTGCCTGGTAACCTCAGAGGGGAACAGTTTAAAGACATTGAAACAACATTAAAAATTAAGCCACACAAAATACTCTTCCTAAGCCCAAAGACAAACAAAAATAATAGATGGACAGTATATTCAACCTAACTAATAAATGCTATCTGCCTTGCTTTCTGAGGCTGTAAGCCCAGTCCAATCAAAGAGTTGACTTACTAGACTGTAGCAGATGTCAAACCTAAGCAGCAACTTCAGAGAGGCTTATAACTTTCCCTTCTTGAAATTTACTTTCAAAGGCTTGTGGTCAGAAGGAAAAGACAGTTTTTTTACTAGCCAGTCTTCTGATTAATTTATGAATTTCAATTTTTTTCTGTTTTTGGATCACACTTTTCCCTTGAATAGTTGGCAAGGTATCCAAAATGATTAGTTTAACTAGAGAGCCAGGGTTTCTACTCCCAGGAATGTGTTGCTTCAATAATACAACCTTCTCTGAATGTAGTACAACGTTTCTAAGCCAAATGCATGTAAGTAATGGTGTGCGGGGGTTGCGGGGGGTGGTGTCCTGTCAGTAGATAGGGAGTATCACTGTGGATCAAACATTCCTTTTCTCTGCATGATAGAACTAATTGTTGCTAATACTTCTTTGAGGACAAAAGGTAAGATTAGACTCAATGAATAGCCGGAAAACAACATCATCTCTGAACTCTCCTTTACCCTCACAGCCACTTCTCTTCATCTCTACTAAAAAATAAGCCCCACTTGTACAATAGATGCCATTAAAAATTAGAACTCAATGTGAGAGACACTGAAGGATTGAGAATTTCCCACAGTGCTTCGTGTGCCTTTGATTTGGGAACTGTTTCTTCCACCACCTCTTTTATATGACCATAGCGGCTGACTGCTACCTCCTACTCCTCTTGACATAATTCGTGTTGCATAAACAATGACTGGTGATCTACACAAATAATTCCTTCTCAAGAATAACTCTTGATGAACTATTTCTGAAACTAGTCAAACTGCCACTTATCCCGCCTGCTCTGTGTGTGTGGGTATGTGCTCAGTCATGTCCAACTCTTTGCAACCCTGTATACTATAGCTGGCCAGGCTCTTCAGTCCATAGGACTTTTCAGGCAAGAACACTGGAGCAGATTGCCATTTTCTATTTCAGGGGATCTTCTTAACCCAAGGATCAAACCCACATCTCCTGCACTGGCAGGCAGATACTTTAACACTGTGCCACCTGGGAAGTCCACCCTGCCTGTTAATCCTCCTTAAACACTCAACCCTTCTGCGCCAAGTTAGAATGTTTCTTTGGAGCCTTCTTCTCATGCTTGGCATTTTCAAATAAAGATTTGTTTTCATGATGATTGAATTTTCTTCCACCCAGTGTATAAAACACATGCTTAATATTTTACCCTCTTTGAATTAATCACCTTTGCAGATCTTCAATATCACACTCTGTTCTTTTGAGATGATATTGTGATTTGCCTCATCTTCAAATGTATATCTCATTTCTTTTCAAATGCATATCTTAGTTAGTTTTTCAAATAAGCTTTTAAAGTTTTTGCTGTGAACCCCAAAGCAACTCTGAGAGACTGAAAGTTGGGGGTCTATCTATGTATGAAAGGAAGTTGAAAAAGTGATGCATTATTGAGAGATGTGTTGTAGATGCCCAGTTCCTGGCTGGAGGGATTATTTTTTTTCCTGTATGCAGATCCTTAGCAAATATTGCAAACCATATATCAAAAATTTTAACATGTGGGCCTTTTTTCCCCCTATGACCATCATTGCTGACTTTGTTCCATCTGAAGCCATCATTCACCTGAACTCTAACTGTTGCCTTCTAAGCAGCATTTTTGCTTTTATACTGGCCCCTTCTACAGCCTATTTATTTAATAGCAATCAGATTATTGTTCTTAGAAATGTACAAAAGAATGTGTCACTCTCTGCTTGAACTCCCAAGGCTTCACACCACAGTACTCTTAGTGTTTCCTGGAAACAAGGAGTTCATTTTTTTCTCTGCCCTTGATGCACCCTTGTTATCCTTACTCTCATATCCTCTTCAGACTGATTTCTTCTTGCTATTCAGGTCATTATTTAAAAGGTCTCTCATCAGAGGTGTGCCCTGGAAGACTGAATCTAAATTCATACCTCCCCCTTCAGTCATTTTTCACCTTATTCATGTGTCATATTTAGCTAAGTTTTTGAAATATGTATCATTTGTTTAATTATTTTTAATTTTTACTTGTATAATCGCTGTCTTACACTAAGAAATTTTGCTGTGTAGAGTAAAACCTTGTCTACAGTAGTAGCACAGTGCCTAGAATAGAATTGATGCATAGTTGGTGTTCAGTTGAATTTTTATTTAAATTTTTTTATATCTAACCTTTACTTTTGCAAAGAGGACATATTCAATCTTTCTTCTTTCTTTTATATCTTTACTTTTGCAAAGAGAACAAATCCAATTCCTCTTCTCTTACAGTCCTGTAGATTAAAATTGCAGGTTCTTTATGTTTGCGCTATTTTCTTCCTGTTGATGGAATTTTCTTCATGTATTTTTTATAACTAGATTTTAAAATTCATGATAACTGTAGATTTCAGTTTATTTTATTTGCTTATTATTATTATCATTGGTATTGTCATTATTATTAAACATGTACATGGAGCTTATACTATTTTAGGAATTATTCTAAGAAATTTACAAATATCAGCTCATTTACTAACATTCTTCTATAATCACATAGATAATATCCAATCTTACACACAGAGAGTGGGAAGCTCAAAGAGAATAAGTGATGTTCTTGATCACACTGGTAATAAATAGAAGAACCAGAATTTAAGCACAAATTCAAGTAGTCTATCTGGAGAGTCCAACTTCTCAAATGAATAAGTAGGTCAAACCCCCAAATGGCATATATTTAAAATATTTTCTCTTATATTCATTTTTTTTTCAATCATGCTTTCCAGAGAATTTCTATTTCTTAAACAAAGAATATCCACTCCTTCAAGGGGAGAAAATATGGCTTAGAATATAGGAGTTACTGCTAATGTTTAAATTGTGAATCTAACATTTTTGGAAATGCAGTAATCACAATAATTTAAAATATAGGCCCGATTGAGAAAAATATTATTTTTCTAAATTCTCAAAATCCATTTTTACTAAGGTCAAATATCAAAGATATGCTCTGCAGACAATGGTAACAAGCAGCTGGGGATTATTGCTTAAGGTTGTCCCATTCCAAAAGTAAATTCTCAGGAAATACATGAAAATCTTAATATTGGGATCAGAGTCTCTTGCCCTTAGTCAAATCCTATATCTATATGGCATTCTGAAGAACACAGAGGTAGGTTAGAGAGATAAGGGCTATAGAAGGTGTCTAGGTTGTTCAGCTAGAGAGCAACTCTTCATAATCTGTGGGTACCAATAGTTGCAGAGAAATAGACCTGGATATCTCAGAATTTAGGGGCTTCCCAGGTGGCACAGTGGTAAAGAATCCACCTGCCAATGCAGGAAATGCCAGAGGCACAGATTTGATCCCTGGGTCTGGATAATCCTCTGGAGAAGGAAATGGCAACCCACTGCAGTATTCTTACTTGGAAAATGCCATGGACAGAGGAGCCTGGCAGCCTACAGTCCATGGGAATGGAAGGAGATGCACACACACACACACACACACACACACACACATCCTGGAATTTGAGGCTATGGAATTTTTGAAAATAACTGGTGGGTTAGAAAGGTCTGGGATAGGAATATAGGAGTTGCAAAAATGGACCTCTTGACAGCAGTCTCTGGCATGTGGCAACAAGCCACCCAAAAGGAACAGGCAGAGCCAGTCACACTAGACCCTGACACAGTGGACGCCACACCCTGACACAGTGGACACCAGATACTGACACAAAGTGAAGAGACAAAGGCAAACAGGCTTTTGGAAGATTGATGGAGGCCCAAAGGACAGCTGTTGAACCAAATATGTCTCTAGCCAAACACATTCATAAAAACCTCCTCTTATATACAGATTTGAGAGGGCAAAATGTAAATTTTTTGGGGAAAAGAATAGCCCAATATGATTGTTTTTAATTCCAATGATCTTTTATTAACAAGAATCTGAGTTAATCTGAAAGACCCAACTTTAACTTGGGAGACCTGGGGAGAAAAATAGAAAGTCAGGAGAATCAGATCTTTTTCTTATAAAAAATAAAGAGAAAGGATTTTTTTTTTTTTTTGGGTGGAGGGAGAGCTCACACAAGATGTAGGATATGCACATTTACAATTCTGTTATCTAAGAATTCACAGAGGAGATGTGAGTAAACAGAAAGATCATTAAGACTCCCTTGAATATTGCATTAAAAAAAAAAACCATTGCCAGCCTTTAGGCATAGTGTAAAATATTACAGCAATTTGAAAAGATCAAGATGACAGTCAAGCATGTAAAATCTGTTGAAGTATATGGTTATATGATCAAATTCTATTCCCATGTGTAAGAACATATTGGAAAGCAATGAAAGTCTATGAATAAAAATAATCATTTCCATCCATAGGAGGACCAAAGAAAAACTGGCTCCAAGCTTTGAGAAAGCATTGGTTTGTCATAGTCCTTTCCCTGTCTGATAAAGTGTCAACATGAACGTGTTCATAAATTATACATCTGGCTGGTGTATTAGTGAATACTTTTACAACTAGCTCTCACCATTTGGGTCTCTCTTAAGGGTAGAGACTAAAGGAAGGTATTTACAGTGTTGTTGCAATGGGTCAGTGGGAAAGAAATGCAGCGCATGTTTCATTTTTCTTCAGAGAGAGTTTTGTGAATAGAAAATTGACTCTTTCCCTAATTGCTCTCCTGTAATCAACTGTAATCATCATGAGAAACGCTGGACTGGAAGAAACACAAGCTGGAATCAAGATTGCCGGGAGAAATATCAATAACCTCAGATATGCAGATGACACCACCCTTATGGCAGAAAATGAAGAGGAACTAAAAAGCCTCTTGATGAAAGTGAAAGTAGAGAGTGAAAAAGGTGGCTTAAAGCTCAACATTCAGAAAACAAAGATCATGGCATCTGGTCCCATCACTTCATGGGAAATAGATGGGAAACAGTGGAAACAGTGTCAGACTTTATGTTTTTGGGCTCCAACCAGCCTAGGTAGCATATTGAAAAGCAGAGACATTACTTGGCTGACTAAGGTCCGTCTATTCAAGGCTATGGTTTTTCCAGTGGTCATGTATGGATGTGAGAGTTGAACCATGAAGAAGGTTGAAGAAGGCTGAGCGCCGAAGAATTGATGTATTTGAACTGTGGTGTTGGAGAAGACTCTTGAGAGTCCCTTGGACAGCAAGGAGATCCAACCAGTCCATTCTGAAGGAGATCAGCCCTGGGATTTCTTTGGAAGGGATGATGCTAAAGCTGAAACTCCAGTCCTTTGGCCACCTCATGCAAAGAGTTGACTCATTGGAAAAGACTCTGATGCTGGGAGGGATTGAGGGCAGGAGGAGAAGGGGACGACAGAGGATGAGATGGCTGGATGACATCACTGACTCAATGGACGTGAGTCTGAGTGAACTCCGGGAGTTGGTGATGGACAGGGAGGCCTGGCGTGCTGCGATTTATGGGGTCGCAAAGAGTCAAACATGACTGAGCAACTGAACTGAACTGGACTGAATCAACTGCCATGTGCAACTTGATAAGCTACACTGTTCTACAAAAGACATGGCAAAGGTGATTTTGTTCTACATCCAAGACAGTTCACAGAGCTTTATTGTTTCTTCAGTGAATTGAGTCATTCACTGAAAATACACACATTTACTGCGCTTCAGATATATTATCTAAGGTATTAATCTCCACTGCAACCAAAGTGAAATATGGAAGAAAATAAGCCACATCAATTGCAGAATTTTGTTTAACCAATCACTTATTATGTTTCAACAGATGCACTGACAGAGGAGACAATGAAAAAAGAAAATAAAAGACAACCTCAAATTTGGTTTGATCTTAAGGTAAATTAATGTCATCCTTGATGACATTCTTTACAAATGGCATTCTTTATAAAATGACTTTTAAAAAAAAAGCACTTTGAATTGGTGGTATGCATATTTATTTATGTTTAACCCAGCATCTTAAGTGAAAACTGATACATAAAACATCTAATCTTATTTTATCTTATAATCAAATGTAATCTTACATTTTCTTTCTTAAACTCTATCACTCCTAAAAGCAGAATCATGAAAGTGTCGTAGAATACTGGGTCAGAGTCTTCAATGTGTTCACAATAAAAAAGCTTCACTCAGCAGCTGGAGTAACTGTGAGCAGTTTTATCTCATCACTCATGTAATACCAGTTGATCTTTTTTTTTAGGGAATTCTTTATTTATTTATTTTTAATTGGAGGATAATTGCTTTACAGTATTGTGTGGTTTTTGCCATGTTTCCCCTCTCTCTTGAACCTCCCTCACACTTCCCACCCCATTCCACCCCTGTAGGTTGTCACAGAGCCCAATTTGAGCTCCCTGTATTGTACAATAAACTTCCAATGGCTATCTAATTTTGTGTTTGGTAATATGTGTTTCCATGCTATTCTCTCCTTTATCCCACCATCTCCTTCCCTCCCTATGTCCACAAGTCTGTTCTCCGTTGCTGCCCTGCAGATAGCTTTATCAGTTCACCTCTTTAAATAAGTTTGCCACTGTTGCCGCCATAAGACAAACAAGGTAGGGGCTGAGGAGATTAAATTCACTAGGTGTTGACAATGCAATGCCTAACAGCTTTGTAAATGAGCAACATCTGAGTATCAGACTAAACTCTTGTCTTTCTTGCAGAGGTGTTTGCCATGTAGCTCATGCTTATATCAGTAGTCAAATCATGTACATTAACTCAGTCAATTTATTGCTTCTGCCTGGGATGTAGTGATTTCCAAATGTACCATTTTTATAATTGTTTTCTAGGCCTGAAGGCATAGCAAGGCATCGGCAATGCCTTTCTGGCAGCTTATTGCTTTCTCTTTGTAGAATTCACTGTTTCTGACTGGGTTAGCACTTTATATATAACACTTTTCTCTGTTATTCAGTTTGCCAGGTCTCAAGCCACACTGGAGCCAAGGAGAGAAAAAAAAAAAAAAAACCGATGAAATGCAGCTGAACAGTTTTGCTGACATCTTCTTGTCTCATTTCATTCACAGAGTGTGAACCCCTGGAGTTTTACAACCATTTTGAAATTCAAAGGCAATGCTGAGGGCGCACCATCATGAGAATTGGCACCAATAAAAAAGTTTGTCAAAACTTTTTTGGCACTGAGACCAACGGATGTTTCCCAGTGTAAGTGGAAAGCTGACACCATTCATGCACAAGGGCCAACCCAAAGGAAAGAATTTCTTTCTTTGCAATTACCATATGACTTCAACATGGAAGTCTATAAAAAATACTATTTTTCTCTGACATGTGTTCTGTGGCATTATTTTCTTTATCATGAGAGGTTTGTCCTCTTGTATTTTCCTTACAACTTGAAAATGCATTTTGGAAGCCCACTATTGATTTTGAATTTCAAACGAGATAACAAGCATGATTTATGTACTATGACTCATTCCTAAGTGTACTAATTGTATAAACTACATCCTTCAAATCATACTACAGACACATTAAACATTAATAAACACATTTAAAAGAGCCATGAGGTATGATACCTTCAGGATCACTGATGAAATTGTAACTGATCCTCTATGTCTACAGTGAAAAATAAAGCTAAAAAGCTAGTAAGCCTTTCATTTTTAATATTAAACTTGAACACACCAGCTCTAACATTCATGAAGGAATCAGTGGAATCAGTGGAAATCAACTCCACTTCCATATTCATGATTTTCTATAATTTCCTCCTTGCTTCAAATAAAATTTCAATTGTTTATTGTATTTTGTAAATTTTTTTCAATAAGTTTATTTCTTTTAACACAAAGTACCCTTCTATCTCCTAATAATTTGAGAAAGAAATGATCATTATTCAAAACTTTTAAATAAAACCACTTCCAGTCACTACCAATCATATGATTCCTTAATTTTGCTCAGGATGCTTCTCAGACTCTAATCATTCTTTTGCTTATCATATCATCTGTCTCTCATTAAACTTTATGTTCCATCAGTACAAGGCCCTTTATCTTTAACATGTTCAAAGCTGTATCCCCTCCCCCTAGGACCTAAAAGAGTAGCTGATACTTAGGTGGTAATAGAGAACATCTATTGAATTAATGAATACAGAAATAAGTAAATGAATAAATCCACTGTTCAGAGTGAGGTTAATCAACTAAAATCCCATTCACAGGTAATTTTCTAAGCTGAAATTGATTGTTTCAGGGACCTAAACAGAATGTTACTTCACCATTCTTACCCCAAAAAACAACATTCAAACAGAATGGACCAGCTAGGCATCAAATATCAACTTTTTTTCTAATATTACTCATCGATATAGGGGGCTAAGATATTAAAATTACTGAATTAGTTAATTTTCTGTGACTATCAGAGGTGTATGAGTAATCAAGGATAGTACTATCCAGTAGGATTATAATGTGAGTTGCCTGTGCAATTCAAAATGTTTTTGTAGCCACATTGATAAATGAAAAGAAAGATGTGGACTGAAGGATAGTGCTCCTCACCCTCACAATTCATATGTTGAAACCTTAACCCCCAGTAGTTGACTTTGGAAGATGCGGATTTTGGGAGGTAATTAGGTTTGGAAGAGATTATGAGGGTGAAGCTCCCAGATGGTAATCATGACCTCATAAGAAGAGGAAAAGACTAGAGCTCTCTTCTTCATGTGAGGACACAATAAGAAGATGGCTTATTTACAAACCAGAAAGAGGGCTTTTACCAGGCAATGAATCTTCAAGCATCTTGATCTTAGATTTCTCAGCCTCCAGAACTATAAGAAATGATTGTTGTTCAGGCCATTTAGTCTATGGTATTTTGCTGTAGAAGCCAGAATTTACTGAGACAGTAAAAAAAGTAATTAATTTCAATATATTTCATTTAATGAAAAAAATTTCAAAATGTTATATAATCAAATACAAATTACTATTACTGATGACTTTACTTCCATTTATCAACAGTAAGTCTTCAAAATTCAGTATGCATTCAATCCGCCTAGCTATCTGCATGTAGACTGTGTTTGTGCGCAGTCACTCAGTTGTGCCTGACTCTTTGTGGTCCCAGGGGCTGCAGCCACCAGGATCCCAAGCCCATTTAGACTAGTTACATTTAAGCGCTCCACAGTCAAATGTGCTAGTGGCTATTACGTGGGACAGAGTAAAATTAGAATAATGGACTTGTTATCGAGGCTAGACACTGCACCTTGAGAACTAATGGAGGAGTCTTCAAGGATTAACCTCTGTGTTTAATGTTGAGCCAGGTGTTTCTAAAGGTAAACCTGATTGGCACCTGGAGAAGACTTTCTTTGTGGACAAGAATGAAGAAAGAGGGGAACGTAAGACAAAACGCAGCACGCCTGCTTCTCACCCCCTCCAAGCTAGATGCCACAGAGGGACTGGCTTCACCATGGACCTGTTCACCCACGTGGTCCCAAGCTCAGAGCTGCTGAAGGAAGGGAACTGAGGGGAGGTGAAGAAACTGCAGGCTCAAATGCTGCCTTACATATGCAAGGTGAGATGACAAATCAGCGATAACACGTGCTTGCCAGCTGCCATAGTGTTTGAAGCCCTCGTCAAACTTTAAAGCATAAACATATGGCTACTTCTGCCTTCCAAGTCACATGTAAAATGTCTTTTGTGGCCAATGGCAACCCTCTGCCATACAGAGAATGAATTCTGGGAAGTGAAGTTCTGGTTTAACTAAATCGATACAGTGCCAATGCACCACAGGTGGGGGGCGGCGGGGCCAGGGGGTAGGGGGAAGCCTACTCCAGTATTTCCAAGTCCTATTAAAACTGAAATTGTTCTTTGAAAACATCATCTCAATGATATTACAACAGAGGTGTTTGAAGCAGATGTTCTAGTGAAAATTCCTGTCGGGCAGGAAGTTTTTACACTGAGAAATTAACACCTATAGACTTTGTATTTCTCCCATCCTCTGCTGCTGCTTTTTTTCCTTAATCTGAAACTATAGATGTAGACAAAAAATTCATTCACCCCACTTCAGTACTCTTGCCTGCAAAATCCTATGGATGGAGGAGCCTGGTAAGCTGCAGTCCATGGGGGTCACAAAAAGTCGGACACGACTGAGTGACTTCACTTTCACTTTTCACTTTTATGCATTGGAGAAGGAAATGGCAACCCACTCCAGTGTTCTTGCCTGGAGAATCCCAGGGACGGTGGAGTCTGGTAGGCTGCCGTCTACGGGTCGCACAGATTCGGACACGACTGAAGCGACTTAGCAGCAGCAGAGATACTGAAGAGTATAAAGAATCATCAACAGACCCCAGGAAGGATTGATGAGTGCTCCAGTACTTTGGCCACCTCATGCGAAGAGCTGACTCACTGGAAAAGACTCTGATGCTGGGAGGGATTGGGGGCAGGAGGAGAAGGGGACGACAGAGGATGAGATGGCTGGATGGCATCACGGACTCGATGGATGCAAGTCTGAGTGAACTCCGGGAGTTGGTGATGGACAGGGAGGCCTGGCGTCCTGCGATTCATGGGGTCGCAAAAAGTCGAACACTGAACTGAACTGAACTGAATTGCATTTGAAGTAAAAGTATCATAGGCTTTCAGACTAGAAGTGGTTTTTCAAGTTATCAGATTGACTTTCCAGATGAGGAACTGAGACTCAGAAACATAAAGTAACATCAAATTTGTTTATGCAGCAATTCAGCGAAAACTAGGAGTCTGTTTTCCAGAGACCTAATATACTATAACTGAAATAAAATGAGATGAGCAAATAAGAGTCAGTCAAATAAGGTTTGCTTTCCTGGTTAACTTTAACACACTACACTAATATAATTATTATTTGTAGTTATTGTCCACAACACTGCTAAAAACTTAACTTGTATAATGAGTATAGTACATTGTAAGTGACAAGTGACCTTAAGGAACATCCCATCAGGGAAAAGATAAATGTTGAAAAAATGTACTTTTAATCGCAACAAGCAGATTTAATATAAATGATTAAGGTTATATAACTTTCTCCCCACTTTCCATCATTCTCACTTTCTTTTTACTTTCTTTATTCTCTCAGTTTTCCTGCTGAAAGAAATCATTACAGAAAGGTCTTCGCTTACCCAATTTTGGGTTGACTTTCAAGGGAAGAAGTGAAACTATTCAGAACACTTGAGATGGAAACAGGGAGCAGGAGAAGGTGTGTACCTTGATGATCCTAGTTTGTCTTTTGTGCTCCTATGTGTTGGCTGCCTAGAGCAGATGTGCACTTGAGACATGTCTGGGCAAAGATACAGTCTGAGGAAAATGCCAGCCATTCTCCATCTCCCAGGAAGTAGAGATAGGGTCTTCCTGTTGAGCAAGCTTGCCTGTGAGGTCACCATTCTGAGGGAAAAGTGGCCTCAGAAGGGATATTGCAGCAAACCAGAAGTCAAATGGAAGTCAAATTCAAGCCTAAAATGATTTGCACTATCAGAAACTGAGGTAAGATAATTAACATCAGTGATGATGTAGAATGACCCTTCCTAAACATTTGCCTCAGCAACCAGTGCTGAGAGGACTGAATGAGTTACTATAGCCTCTGGCATTCTAATCAGTGGTGACAACTAGGGCAGAGGTCAATGCTAACCAAAGCCAGCAGTGATGACAATCTTCTCAATACATTTACATACTCTCTTGAACAAAGGAAGGGTCAGTAAAACAGTGTGGGATGGGAGGAATCACTTGAGTAAGAAATCTGAGTTTTGAAATAGTTACCTATTTACCCCAATAGATCAAGGTAGCTATAAAGACACCGTTGTAAGCTGCAAGGATCCGCTACCTTCAACTGGATGGGTTACTTAACTTCTTAGTGCTTCAGTATTCTATGAGTAAACTGAGGATCACTGTACCCCTATTGAAGGGATTTTAAAGGTAAGATTTGGTTTAGTTAGGTTACTTAGATTAGTAAACTTACATATTTTTTCATCCCCCAACGTATGAATCAAAATGAGTAAATTCTCAACCCTGTGCTATGAGCATGATGAGGAAGTCTGATGAACATGATCAGGTATGCAGGGGGATAATAAACTCGAATAGTTTTTTGTTGTTTGTTCCTCCTATATGCAGTGGATTCATAGGACTTGATGGAGAGAATGAATAGAGAGAAGTGTGTGAGGGCAAATAACACTGAGAAGGCCAAATTCATAAGAAACAGAACTAGACAAAAGTCAAAGAATAGGCTGACTGTAAGCACAAATATGGGCTTCCCTGGTGGCTCAGAGGTTAAAGCGTCTTCCTGGAATGTGGGAGACCCAGGTTCGATCCCTGAGTCTGGAAGATCCCCTGGAGAAGGAAATGGCAACCCACTCCAGTACTCTTGCCTGGAGAATCCCATGGAGGGAGGAGCCTGGTGGGCTACAGTCCATGGGGTCGCAAAGAGTCGGACACGACTGAGCAACTTCACTTTCAAGCACAAATATGCTTAGAATGCAGGACTATATGAGTATATATATTCTACTTATAAAATATTAATTTGTTATAAAAAGTTTATGAAACACAAACAAGGCAATCCTATCCTATAATATAAAGCCCTACCTGCACTTTTTCCATGTAAGAACTTTTATATAGTTAATACACATTCTTTATATGATTGGCTATCCTTTTTCTCAATAACATTACAGAACAAGCATCTATTGTTGTTGTTTGTGTTGCTAAGTCATGTCGAACTCTTGAGACCCCAGGGACTGTAGCCACTCTTCTCCTCTGTCCATGGGGTTTCCTAGGCAAGGATATTGAGTGTGCTGCCATTTCCTTCTCTGGGGAATCTTCCTGACCCAGGGATGGAACCTGAGTTTCCTGGATTGGAACACAGATTCTTTACCACTGACCACCTGGGAAGCCCTACACGCATTTATAAGTCATCTAATAAAACTTTTTATAAATATAATTTTAATGACTATATAAGATACCATGATTGACTTTGTTTCTTTCAAAGAACTTTGTTATTTAGGGACTGTGATGGTCTTTTGGTTTGTCAACTTGGCTAGGCTACATCTCCAGTTATTCACTACACGTTAACCTAGATGTGGCTGTGAAGGTATTTTGTAGATGTGATTAAAGTCCATAATCAGTTGATGGTCACAGAAAATATCCTGGATAATCAGGATGTATCTGATTTAATCAGTTTAAAGGTCTTAAAAATAGGGCTGATTCATCACCCAGTGGACAGTAGCCTTGCCTGTACCCAGAGCTCCACCTGCCCTTCCTGGAAGTCTGCCCTATAATACAAATTTCAGATGTCTAACCAGCCCCTTCTATTGCAACTGTGTAAGGCAATACCTTGTGATATCTCTTAATATATAGCTCCCACTGGTTCCAATTTTCTGGTTGAGCTGCACTGATACAGGGAGGAAATCTTTCTTTTTAGAAATAATACTGCCATGGAATATAATCTGAAGTAGTAAATAAATGACCAAGAAAAGCTCATCAGACTAGTGAATGTATGAAGTGCATAGGAAAAAAGAAACTGGAAATCTGAAATCTCTCAAGACTATCTCTAAGTACTAGATTTGAAATGACAAGGAAAATGGAATGTCATTGGCATGCTAACGTAACTTTGTTTTGTGGGTGAGGAGGGAACAGTGAGAAAGAAGAGGAAAAAGAAATAGCTCCTAATTGATGACCATAGATAAGTTTTTCAAACTTAGAGTTTTGGGATAACCAGGATTTTCCTCCTAGCACCATAAATCCTGAAAGTATTATAGCCATGATGATGTGCTAGCTCAGATGGAAAGGTTTCCACATCTATTTGTAACTGGACCACATAGATTGCCTGTCCTTTCATGCTGGGTTCCTAGTTCTGATGAAAGACAGAGGATAAAATATCTTGCCCCTGAAAATGCAAATAAACTTACCCTTACTGAGGTGCCAACTCACAAAAGATAAATGGAAGCCTTGAAATGTTTCCTCTAGTGAATTACATATTAGAATTACACTTTCTATTTCTGGGAACTTCACATTCTCATCTATTGCCTTGTTCAACATTTGCAGCCTCAGGCTGCAGAAACTGATTAAGAAGAAAGGCCACTTGGAGATTTGAAATGATTCTGTATTGACTTCATTTTTTTTTTTTTAGATAAGGAAGATATAGCCAGCAGAGAAATATGTAGTATGCACTCTTTATTTAATTGCAGCTAGATATCTTGTATTCTCTGTTTCACACTAGCAAACTATGAATAATCCATGCTTCTTTCTCAATTACACTCAGCTAAAATACATTCTGTGTTACTCTTTTTATAGGCAAAAAGGAAGAGAAAAAACATTAGGCAGTAGGCACTTTGCCCTTTGTTGCATGTGTTTTAAGTCCCTTCCGTAGTCTCCATGTCTGACTCTTTGTGACCCTGTGGATTGTAGCCTGCCAGGCTCCTCTGTACACGGGATTCTCCAGGCAAGAATACTGGAGTGGATTGCTATGCCCTCCTCCAGGGGATTTTCCAAACCTAGGAATCAAACCTGCATCTCTTATCTCTCCTGCATTGGCAGGCGGGTTCTTTCCCACTAGTGCCATCTGGGAAGCTAATAATTCTCCAAGACAGGTGTCATAGATGAGAGCACTGGGGCCACAGAAATTGTGTCATATCCAAGGCAGAAACAGGATTTTAACCAAGACCTGCTCTCTTTTTGCTTTTCCATGCTGCTACTAAAAGTTATACATGTGTTCTAAAAAAGTCACAATTGACATGTCCCATTTTAGTAAATATGCTTGTGAACAATTTAATAAAAGTAATCTCCTGTAAACTCTTTTTGTGGAATAAATGCCATCCTTATTAGCCTTTTCTATGGATATATTTTTTAATTTTGAGAAAGATATAAAAGAATCTTTTTTTCTCTTCATTAAATGTACATCCTAGGATTTGATAAATACAGGTAAAGAGATCATTTGCTGAAGCTAAACAAAAGTAGTAGAAGTGCTTAAGAACAAGTAACCATAATGAAATGTTGATATGTAGATATATTTTATATATAATTAATATGTCTAAATATCTGGCTTATCTGCATGTATGTTTAAATCAATATGTACTTGACTTATTTTTAGATGTAGTATATAGATTGCTTAGTTTAATAATCTAAAGAATTGAGAACAACTGAAAGAATTATTTTACATTTTTGTATTTTTAAAATCTAGTTTCTACTCAAAACATTTAATTTCTGTTATGTGATGAAAATAACTTCCTTATCACTTCATGGGAAATAGATGGGGAAACAGTGGAAACAGTGTCAGACTTTATTTTGGGGGGCTCCAAAATCACTGCAGATGGTGATTGCAACCATGAAATTAAATGACACTTACTCCTTGGAAGGAAAGTTATGACCAACCTAGATAGCATATTCAAAAGCAGAGACATTACTTTGCCAACAAAGGTCCATCTAGTCAAGGCTATGGTTTTTCCAGTGGTCATGTATGGATGTGAGAGTTGGACTATGAAGAAAGCTGAGCACAGAAGGACTAATGCTTTTGAACTGTGGTGCTGGAGAAGACTATCTATCTTGAGAATCCCTTGGACTGCAAGGAGATTCAACCAGTCCATCCTAAAGGAGACCAGTCCTGGGTGTTCACTGGAAGGACTGATGCTAAAGCTGAAACTCCAGTACTTTGGCCACCTCATGCGAAGAGTTGACTCATTGGAAAAGATCCTGATGCTGGGAGGGATTGCGGGCAGGAGGAGAAGGGGATGACAGAGGATGAGATGGCTGGATGGCATTACCGACTCAATGCACATGAGTTTGGGTGAACTCTGGGAGTTGATAATGGACAGGGAGGCCTGGCATCCTGTGATTCATGGGGTCGCAAAGAGTTGGACACGACTGAGCGACTGAACTGAACTGAACTGAACTGAAAGAAAAATGCTTGTTTTTTTTTTTTTTTTTTTTTCCCAAAAACTCATTTTGCTAAGCTGTAGAGTACTGAGTTATCAGTTGTTTTAGTTTTTGCTCTTTTTCTCTTTGTGAACAGATGGAAACAGGAGGGGTGTAAAGCCCTCTCTGATACCTAAGGATTCCTAAGGGTCCTTTTATTTGTTGATGGCTGGAATTTTCTCATTTACATTCTTTCTGAGAATAAACCATGTAACTGTCATATCATATCTGTGTCTGGATAAGCTTTTGCATTAGACTGCTGTGTATGGATTAACTCATGGTGATTATTGATTCAGATTTCCTACAGCATTTTTTTCTGAGCAGAAGATAGAAACCAGTCTCTTCCATTCCTTATCATAACAACAGCACCCAGGCCAATTTCTAGAATCATTACATGTTGGTTATAATAAAAAAGATGTGATATTTCTTTCTTGAAGTTAAATTCTGAATTGCTAATAGTTCAGAAGAAGCTAGGCTGAAAGTTTACATTAACTCAGAAAGCTTTCTAACCATACAGAAAAAGCAATTTTTAAGACAAGGTTTAAAGTCTTTAAAAATGTTTAAGTCTTTTGATGCAGAGTGAAAAGCATAATTTCATATAAAAATTTGGTATGACAATTATAATTATTTTCCTTTCAAAAAAGCAAATCATGGATTTCTAAGGGAGGCAGCAGTGTTAGCGTAATTTTATCAGTGGTTTTTGTTTGAATGTGGAAAACATACTTTCTTTAAATATTTTTTTATTCTGAAATTTAAATCCCTTTCATGTAGTGCTCTGCTTCTCCCCACCTCCAATCTCAGCCTCTAAAGCAAAAAGAAGGAATACCTTGTCACAAAAATCTAGTGAATTTGCAGCTCCAGTCTTGAATCTCACACCTTGGAAGACCCCAATCTGCTGTTCATTTCACAGTGCCATGTGAAAAACTTCCTGAATGAAATATGAAAACTCAATTTTTAGACTTATTATAGAAAGTCACAATATAATGGCGCTAACAAAGAAATGGTTTTGAGTTTTACAAAATAAGATTTATTAAAAAATATACTGCTGGATACTACGCTTTTCCCTATTTTACAAATAAAGACAATGTAGGGCACTGACCCTGATTATTGATATCTCTTGTCGTTATCAAGGCCTCCAAAACCTTAATGTAAAAAAATGCTCTTCTTGAAAATATTGTATAGTGTTTAAGGATACCATCTCTGAAGTCAGAATCTTTTAAATCAAAAATATATTAATATTTTAAATCTAAAATTTATTACTTTATATGTGATCTTGTGAAGTTTACAAACCTTTCCTAAACCTCAGGTACCCATACCAGTGAAATGTTAACTATGAATCTCATTGAATGAACTATTGCGATGATACAACAAGAAAATGACTTTAAATCTTTAGCATGATAATTGAAAGACAGTAATTGTTTAAAAGGGTTAGCATGTATTTATACCCCTAACCTAGTGATAAAAATTAAATCATTTGCTGATGAAAGGAATCCTTGTTCCTAAAATAATTCAACCAATTTTAAGAGAGACCTATTTGGTTACATTTATAGATTATTATTTTAATTATACTCACCATACAGGAACTGACTAAATAACTGACCAGAATATTTTGTCAGAAGTGGGGCTATAATAGAAAATTTTAAATATGCAGTACTGACTTTGGTACTAGGTATGAGTGGGTAAAGGCTAAATGAATGTCAAAGAGGCTATTGGTGAAGCTCAGGAGAAAGACAGACAAGATGAAGCTGAAAAAGAAGGGAAGAAATTGTTATTGGAGGTTGAAAAACGTAGTGATCTGAGTATTTTAGTGAAATAATTGGCAAAACTGTACCCTGTTGTTGATTAGAAAACATGGAATATGCTTAATGAGCCAGTGAAACTGAGATTTCCAGGCTGGGTATTATAAATTTGATTTTTTTAATCTGTGTGTATTAAGGTACAGGAAGAGAAAACTGAACTAAGAACATTTTCAGTTCACAGTTAGTGTTAATAGTAAATATAGAAGACACAGGACTTGCTTAGTTTGAAAAGACAACTATATTTTCTCCAGTCCTCCCCATTAGTAAAATAGTCTCAAAGTAAGTGGACTCACAGTAAGGATTAAGTCTAGAATAGCTATATTTAGTTGCTAAGTCATGTCTGACTCTTACAACCCCCATGGACTGTAGCCCTCCAGGCTCCTATGTCCAAGGGATTCTCCAGGCAAGAATACTGGATTGGGTTGCCATTTCCTTCTCCAAGGATAGCTATAAGATCCTGTTAATAATTTAGAAACATTTATGGAGTTACCAGATAGACACAGTCAGCCTCACAAAATGCTTTCCAAGTACCTAAAAGCCTCTGTTCCAACAATCTATGCAAAATAGGAAGAAGTCTGTTTCAGAAATAATTGTACATACAGCTTTTGAAACATGGTGTAAGCAGTTACATGCATATGAAGCTCAACTTTTTAAGGGAGTAGTATCAAATATCAGATTGAACTAAAAGGGTCAGAAGTAGTTCAAAATGAAAAGATATCTCTATGCCCACATAGACATTTCTATGACCAAAAAGCAACCTGAGAAGATACTCAGCCTCAAAACTGGTCATTTCTTAGAAAAGAAAAAGTGTATTTAATAGGGTGGAGCCAAAAGTCTCCAGAGATAAAGAATTCAAGAGTCATGCTCCCAGTTATTAGACTCTAATCAGAAGAATTCTCTGTCTTTGGAGTGGGAAATCCTGAGAACTAACACCCAGCTTTTTTCAGAATTGTTGTGTACTAGTGACTGCTTCTCATTTCTTAACTTTTTGAACAAGAGTGCTTTTGCAGTTATTCTGTACTTGTCTCATCACTATTCAGTTCAGTAGCTCAGTCATCTCCGACTCTTTGCAACCCCATGGACTGCAGTACGTCAGGCTTCCCTGTCCTTCACCAACTCCTGAAGGTTGCTCAAACTCATGTTGGTGATGCCATCCAACCATCTCATCTTCTGTTGTCTTCTTCTCTTTCCACCTTCAATCTTTCCCAGCGTCAGGGTCTTTTCAAATGAGTTAGTTCTTTGCATCTGGAGGCCAAAGTATTGAAATTTCAGCTTCAGCATCAGTCCTTCCAGTAACTATTCAGGACTGTTTTCCTTTAGGATGGACTGATTTGATCTCCTTGCAGTCCAAGGGACTCTAAAGAGTCTTCTCAACATCACAGTTCAAAAGCATCATTTCTTCAGCACTCAGCTTTCTTTATAGTCCAACTCTCACATCCATACACGACTACTGGAAAAACCACAACTTTGACTAGATGGACTTTTGTTGGCAAAGTAATGTCTCTGCTTTTTCATATGCTATCTAGGTTTGTCATAGCTTTTCTTCCAAGGAGCAAGTGTCTTTTAATTTCTTGGCTGCAGTCACAATCTGCAGTGATTTTGGAGTGCAAGAAAATAGTCTCTCACTGTTCCTTCTATCTGCCATGAAGTGAATGGGACTGGATGCCATGATCTTAGTCTTTAGAATGTTGAGTTTTAAGCCATTTTCACTCTCCTCTTTCACTTTTATCAAGAGGCTCTTTAGTTCTTCTTCACTTTCTACCATAAGGATTGTGTTATATGCATTTCTGAGGTTATTGATATTTCTTCCAGCAATCTTGATTCTTGGATTTGATACAGGCATCACTGCATATTGGCAATATTAAGGTGTGTGACTTAGCTTTTTAGTTTAATCATTCCTGGAAAAACAGGAACACATTAAAGGTATGGCAATAAGAAATATTATCAATATCCAGAACTGCTACAGAAAAGGAACATGGGCTTCAAGACCTTGATTGAATAAGGTATTGGAGTTTTGGCAAAGTTTGAATTTATTTTTTAGATGAATCAGGACATTAATCATTGTACTTAGAGAGAAGAACAGGGTAAAGTGTTTTACTTTACTTGTGGCTTCCCCTTCTGAAATATCATGGCCAAAGGGATATCAACACGCATGACATGAGAAACGATATGATAAATGATTACATATCTGAGCTTGCCAGCTGTCACTATGTTAAAAAGAAATCAGTCTTCACACAAAGATCACATGGAGAGAAATATCCTATTATCCCAGCCATCCCCACTAAGCCCTGCCCCACTGAATGTAGCTGCCTGAATACACCCAAGTGAAATTAGCAAAAGAAACCTTCTTCCAAACCACAATATCAGTTAACAAATATATGTTTCTTCTTTAATCCTCTAAATTTGAGAGTGGTCATACAGTATAGATAACAAATTCAATTACTAATACCATAAATTCTAACACCAGTGTCTTATCTCACAAATGCATGCCATTGGTTGCAAAGAGTCTAGAATAAGAATAATAAAACAATTCAAGTTCTTAAAACAGAAAGAAGAAAATACAAAAAGAAATAAAAGGGGAAAAACATTTCTTTGTTACTAATTGTATGACAGTGAGTGAGCCATGTAGCCTCTTCTTTTTTTGTTTCTGTATCATTTCTCTCATTTATGGGTTGATAAAAGATATTTTACTCATTTAACATTTTCTCACTTAAGGGTTAAGTGAGGTAATATATGTGAACCACTCTAAAAAATATAAGACAGCCAGAATAAAGGTGTTTGTAAAAGTGAATAGTAGGAATTTCCTTATTGAAAACACATTTTAAGCACTGAGCCTGGCACATCATTCCCTAAGGATGTTTGGAAAGCTAGTTAGGATATATCTAGCTTGAAATGTAATGAGCTTTTAAACCAGTAATACAAACAGACAAAAGTAAAAAAAAAAAAAATTACTGATAGTAATCGATTTGAGAAACTATACTGTTTTATTTCGATTAGAACAAGAAAGACTCGATCTATATTTTTGAAATTCTTAGATTTTCAATAATTCAGGGCATGCATATTTTCACATTTTAAATTGTGCTAAGATCCTTCCATAATTAGTGTAAATTTAAGTCACATTCTAAAAGTTAAAAATCTTAAGTAACAAAGAGGTCTGTAATGCTTTCTTTCTCTCCCATGACCCCTTAATAAGTCATAACTATTTCCCTGGAAAAATACCATGAACTCTTCCTTATTTGTGTTATTTGCAATCCTTTCAAATAATCAATATCCAGTTCCTCTCTACTGCTGTTTACCATGATGCCTAATATTTCATACTTGAATATGACTAGGCCTTTCTGCCTCCAGTGAGCACAGGACAAATTTTGGAGGTAGTTTGTACATGCTTGGATCTAAGAGAAACTTAGTCCCCACTCCCAGATTGCTCACCACATTGGCGAGCATTAATCTCTTTCTTCTTTTCTGCAGAGAAATTCTTTCAAATAACAACACTTCCCCCCCTTTCTCCCCCTTTTCCTCTTTTCCCCCTTCCCTTCTTCTTCCTCTTCTTCTTTTTCCTCATTTTCCTGTTTGATATTCTGAATCTGTGTCCTTTTTTTCCTCAAGAGTTAGAATAAAGTCCATCAATATTTGAACAGATATATCTTTCAGAACTTGAGCAGTATTGGGTACCAAAAAAATGCCAATCTGTTCCCTGTTCTCCTTTGTACAATAGCTTAGTAAGTGACTAAAGGTACTGAACTGAACTGAAAGGTACAGAGTCAAGAGAGAGGGGATTATGTTAAAAAGTAAGATCATGGAAAAAGCAAGAGAGTTCCAGAAAAACATCTATTTCTGCTTTATTGACTATGCCAAAGCCTTTGACTGTGTGGATCACAATAAACTGTGGAAAATTCTGAAAGAGATGAGAATACCAGACCACCTAACCTGCCTCTTGAGAAATCTGTATGCAGGTCAGGATGCAGCAGTTAGAACTGGACATGGAACAACAGACTGGTTCCAAATAGGAAAAGGAGTATGTCAAGGCCGTATTTTGTCACCCTGCTTATTTAACTTATATGCAGAGTACATCATGAGAAACGCTGGGCTGGAAGAAACACAAGCTGGAATCAAGATTGCCGGGAGAAATATCAATCACCTCAGATATACAGATGACACCACCCTTATGGCAGAAAGTGAAGAGGAGCTAAAAAGCCTCTTGATGAAAGTGAAAGAGGAGAGTGAAAAAGTTGGCTTAAAGCTCAACATTCAGAAAACGAAGATCATGGCATCTGGTCCCATCACTTCATGCGAAATAGATGGGGAAACAGTGGAAACAGTGTCAGACTTTATTTTGGGGGGCTCCAAAATCACTGCAGATGGTGACTGCAGCCATGAAGTTAAAAGACACTTACTCCTTGGAAGAAAAGTTATGACCAACCTAGATAGTATATTCAAAAGCAGAGACATTACTTTGCCGACTAAGGTCCATCTAGTCAAGGCTATGGTTTTTCCTGTGGTCATGTATGGATGTGAGAGTTGGACTGTGAAGAAGGCTGAGCGCCGAAGAATTGATGCTTTTGAACTATGGTGTTGGAGAAGACTCTTGAGAGTCCCTTGGACCGCAAGGAGATCCAACCAGTCCATTCTGAAGGAGATCAATCAGCCCTGGGATTTCTTTGGAAGGAATGATGCTAAAGCTGAGACTCCAGTACTTTGGCCACCTCATGCGAAGAGTTGACTCATTGGAAAAGACTCTGATGCTGGGAGGAATTGAGGGCAGGAGGAGAAGGGGATGACAGAGGATGAGATGGCTGGATGGCATCACGGACTCGATGGATGTGAGTCTGAGTGAACTCCGGGAGATGGTGATGGACAGGGAGGCCTGGTGTGCTGCGATTCATGGGCTCGCAAAGAGTCAGACACGACTGAATGACTGAACTGAACTGAACTGAAAGAATATTTGTTCAGGGAGTAGCATGATATTACAAAGACTTAACCACCTCCACCATGAAATGGAACAGGATTTTATGGTACTTGCCCCATGTCCTTAGACTGCTTTTTGTCTGTGGAAAAACTTTAGCCAAAGAATAAGTTAAATCAGAAAAGTGAGAGAGTGCAGAACAAGACTTAGTAATAATAGTTTAGTCATTGAGCATAGTCAAAGGCCTTTAGTCACTCTTCCAAGGCTACTGATAATATTCTGAGCCATATACTGTACGCTGTCTTTTAGATACTGAAACCATTACCAGGTGAAAGATGTTAATCACATAGGGACCACACTTAGCCATGACATAAGTTGCCATAATTTCAAGAACTTGCCTCAAAGAAATGGAAACAAACTGGCCCTGGAACTAAAGACTAACTGCATTTAAAGCAATCAAGGTGACACTGATCAGGCTACATATAGCCTGACTTTCAGAGCTGACTGTGCTTCTTCTACATGGCCCCCTCCCTCTGGTCATCAGTGGCAGGCAGTCGGCCTTTGGACAAGAGTCTCCCACCCAGACTGCTGGCATCCTAAATAAAAGAAGCTTTCCTTTACACTAACCTTGACTCCTTATTAGTTTTAGGGCAGCAAGTGGTCAGATTCCCAATTTTGTAACAACCAGAATATACATGACAAATGATTCTTTCTCTCTTTATTCCTTATTTTAAATGTAAATTCATCAATGGCCATTTCTACATACTTGAGACCTTTCAAGTATGTGCTCAGTATTCCAGAGATTTATTAGATCAGTATTCCAGAATATTAGAACCAGAATACTAGATCAGTATTCCAGAGATTAAAGTCAATTACTACTTCTTACAAATTATCTTTATGAATAAATACAATATGACTGCACATGCCTCCTACTATGTCAAAATAAAGCATATACAATGGGGGAACAGCAAGTGCATAGCCCTTAAACAGTCATAAGTTATAAACACTGACTAAGACAATATTTTTGGCCTTAGTTAAGTTTTACTAAGTGCTTTTTACTAAGTGCTTCCCCAGTGGCTCAGCAGTAAAGAATCCCCCTCAATGAAAGAGATGTGGTTTCCATCACTGGGTTGAGAAGATTCCCCAGAGAAGGAAATGGCAACCCACTGCAGTATTCTTGCCTGAAAAATCCCATGGACAGAGGACTCTGGCAAGCTACAGTCCATTGGGTCACAGAAGAGTCAGACATGACTTAGAGACTAAACAATAAGAAATGACATTATAGTGCAGGCTGTGGAAACTTCAGTAATTAGCACTAAAAGAGAAAGAATCTTTTGATGTATTACAGACCTCACTTTCATGCATTGGAGAAGGAAATGACAACCCACTCCAGTGTTCTTGCCTGGAGAATCCCAGGGACAGGGGAGCCTGGTGGGCTGCCATCTATGGGGTCGCCCAGAGTCAGACATGACTGAAGCAACTCAGCAGCAGCAGTCATGATAATGGTAGCTAATATTTATGTTCCTGGGCTGTTTGAAGAACCTTACATGCATAGTCCTATTTAATCATCACTGAAACATTAGGAGGGAGATATTATACTTTCTTGATTTTACAACTGAGGAAAGAAAATGAGACTCAGAGAAATTAAAAACTTTGTGCAACTTGGAAGGTGGAGTCAACTACCAGTGTGCCAGATTCTAAGTGTTTGGTTTTTAACTAAGTCAAAAATTATAGGAATAGTTGCTGTCCAACATATGTATTTGCAAAAAATCTAAATTATTACAATAATTTATAGTGAGTTTTATCATCTTTTAAATTATGTTGCAAAATTACAACCAAAGTAATACTAAGTGACTAATTTAGTTTTTATTAAAATTTTATATGACTCAATTTTAATTATTATACTGTATATATGTAACTCATTCTACCGAACCTGAAAAAGTTTATTTTCATATTAAAATTAAAATTCTGAATGAAAAGAAGGTCTATATGCATTTTTGCTTGCATATCACACACAAACACACATACATTTTAACCCAAGTATTGTTTCAAAATTTTGTCTGAACTAAAATTATATTTAGGGAGGAAATTCACAATACAGTATGAGCTATAGTGATATGCAAGTATTCAAAAGAAGATTTCAATATTTGTAAATACAAGTAGATAATAGATAAATCTGTGAATATTTAGTACAATGTTACAGAAAATGCTAATTTAAAGGAAAATATGTAGTATCACATAATGAAAGGTTAGTATAGAAAAAAAAAAAATCTCTCCCTTTACTTACAACTCTGCACAGAATTTGTGTTTTCCCATCTATCACCTTGATCTTTCTGTATCTGCCATATCACCAAGCAGTACTGAAATTACAGTGGCCATATCTCACTCTTCCTGTATGCCATTTCTTTCCTTGCCTTCTCCCCTGAATTATTTATAGACTGCACCCCTAGATATAGAGCTACTTTTCTGAAATAATGTAAAGCCATCTTTTGTTATTTGCATGCTCCTTCATACCAAAGAATGCCATGTAAGAGTAAGATAGAATGTTTCATAGGGAAATAGATGCTTTAACCTGAGGAGTTTTCTAAGTTACAAAAATTAAAAAGTTGAATTGACTATTATAAGGAAGTAATAATGATGCTTTTAAAATAGCCTATGTGATAGACTTAATTGTCACAACAATTAAGTTGCCAAAATTAATTCATAGTACATACATACACCAGTGATTCAGAGGTTATAAGAGCACTTATATGCTCCTAATCTCAACATCCAGGTGGCAGGATCAGAATGGGTGGGTAGTCACTTAGGAAGTATATGGTAAAAGCTGTTTATCAGCCAGTATAGAAGCAGTTTAATGTTTTAACAAATGGCATGATTATATCAATTCTACTAGTATAATGTCAGCTCTGTGTGTATAAAGTGCTTCTTGAACCACTAGGAGCCTTCTAAATGATTTTAATTAAAAGTGAATTTTCTAAAGGATCTTTCTATCTAGTTTAATCATTTACTGAACTTTTAAATTAACATATAGGGGAAGTGTTACAGATATCAAGATGTTTGAATTACAATGTTCAGCTCAGTTCAGTCGCTCAGTTGTATCTGACTCTTTGTGACCCCACGATCTGCGGCATGCCAGGCCTCACTGTCCATCACCAACTCCCTGAACATACCCAAACTCATGGCCATTGAGTTGGTGATGACATCCAACCATCTCATCCTCTGTCGTCCCCTACTCCTGCCCCCAATCCCTCCCAACATCAGGCAGGGTCTTTTTGAGTCAGCTCTTCGCATCAGGTGGCCAAATTAATCTCAGTCCTTCCAATGAACACCCAGGACTGATCTCCTTTAGGATGGTCTGGTTGGATCTCCTTTGCAGTCCAAGGAACTCTCATGAGTCTTCTCCAACACCACAGTTCAAAAGTATCAATTCTTCAGTGCTCAGCTTTCTTTATAGTCCAACTCTAACATCCATACATGACCACTGGAAAAACTACAGCCTTGACTAGACGGATCTTTGTTGGCGAAGTAATGTCTCTGCTTTTTACTATGCTGTCTAGGTTGGTCATAACTTCCCTTCCAAGGAGTAAGCGTCTTTTAATTTCATGGCTGCAAATGCCATCTGCAGTGATTTGGGAGCCCCCCAAATAAAGTCTGCCACTGTTTCCACTGTTTCCCCATTTATGTGCCATGAAGTGATGGGACCAGATACTATGATCTTCGTTTTCTGAATGTTGAGCTTTAAGCCAACGTTTTCACTCTCCTCTTTCACTTTCATCAAGATGCTCTTTAGTTCCTCTTCACTTTTGCCATAAGGGTATTGATATTTCTCCCAGCAATCTTAATTTCAGCTTGTACTTCTTCCAGCCCAGCATTTCTCATGATGTAGTCTGCATATAAGTTAAATAAGCAGGGTGACAATATACAGCCTTGACATACTGCTTTTCCTATTTGGAACAAGTCTGTTGTTCCATGTCCAGTTCTAACTGTTGCTTCTTGACCTGCATATAGGTTTCTCAAGAGGCAGGTCAGGTGGTCTGGTATTCCCATCTCTTTCAAAATTTTCCGCAGTTTATTGTAATCCACACAATCAAAGTCTTTGGCATAGGCAATAAAGCAGAAAAAGATATTTTTCTGGAACTCACTTTCTTTTTTCACTGATTCAGCAGCTGTTGGCAATTTGATCTCTGGTTCCTTTGCCTTTTCTAAAAACATCTGGTAGTTATGGTTCACGTATTGCTGAAGCCTGGCTTGGAGAATTTTGAGCATTATTTTACTAGCATGTGAGATGAGTGCAATTGTGAGGTAGTTTGAACATTCTTTGGCATTGCCTTTCTTTGGGATTGGAATGAAAACTGACCTTTTCCAGTCCTGTGGCCATGTCTGAGTTTTCCAAAATAGCTGATATATTGAGTGCACCACTTTCACAGCATCATCTTTCAGGATTTGAAATAGCTCAACTGGAGTTCCATCGCCTCCTCTAGCTTTGTTCATAGTGATGCTTCCTAAGGCCCACTTGACTCTCATTCCAGGATGTCTGGCTCTAGGTGAGTGATTACACCATTGTGATTAACTGGGTCGTGAAGATCCTTTTAATACAGTTCTGCTGTGCATTGTTGCCACCTCTTCTTAATATCTTCTGCTTCAGTTAGGTCCATACCATTTCTCCTTTATCGAGCCCATCTTTGCATGAAATATTCCCTTGGTATTTCTAATTTTCTTGAAGAGATCTCTAGTCTTTCCCATTCTGTTGTTTTCCTCTATTTCTTTGTATTGATCGCTGAGGAAGGCTTTCTTATTTCTCCTTGCTATTCTTTGGAACTCTGCATTCAGATGCTTATATCTTTCCTTTTCTCCTTTGCTTTTCACTTCTCTTCTTTTCACAGCTATTTGCAAGGCCTCCTTAGACAGCCATTTTGCTTTTTTGCATTTCTTTTTCCTGGGGATGTTCTTGATCCCTGTCTCCTGTACGATGTCACGAACCTCATTCCATAGTTCATCAGGCACTCTTTCAGATCTAGTCCCTTAAATCTATTTCTCATTTCCAATGTATAATCATAAGGGATTTGATTTAGGTCATACCTGAATGGTTTTTGGTTTTCCCCATTTTCTTCAATTTAAGTCTGAGTTTGGCAATAAGGAGTTCATGATCTGAGCCACAGTCAGCTCCTGGTCTTGTTTTTGCTGACTGTATAGAGCTTTTCCATCTTTGGCTGTAAAGAATATAATCATCTGTTTTTGGTGTCGGCCATCTGGTGATGTCCATGTGTATAGTCTACTCTTGTCTTATTGGAAGAGGGTATTTGCTATGACCAGGGCGTTTTCTTGGCAAAACTCTATTAGCCTTTGCCCTGATTCATTCTTTACTCCAAGGCCAAATTTGCCTGTTATTCCAGGTGTTTCCTGGCTTCGTACTTTTGCATTCCAGTCCCCTATAATGAAAAGGACATCTTTGTGGGTGTTAGTTTTAAAAGGTCTTGTAGGTCTTCATAGAACCATTCAACTTCAGCTTCTTCAGCATTACTGGTTGGGGCATAGACTTGGATTACTGTGATATTGAATGTTTTGCCTTGGAAACGAACAGAGATCATCCTGTTGTTTTTGAGATTGCATCCAAGTACTGCATTTTGGACTTTTTTTGTTGACCATGATGGCTACTCTATGTCTTCTAAGGTATTCCTGCCCACCGTAGCAGATAAAATGGTTGTCTGAGTTAAATTTACCCATTCCAGTCCATTTTAGTTCTCCAATTCCTAGAATGTCGACATTCACTCTTGTCATCTCATTTGACCACTTTTAGTTTGCCTTTATTCATTGACCTAACATTCCAGGTTCCTATGCAATATTGCTCTGTACAGCATTGGACCTTGCTTCTATCACCAGTCACATCCACAACAGTCCATCTGACTTGCATTTATTTTATTGCACTTGAATTACAATGTGCATTACATTTATTTTAGCCTGTTTGCCCAGTTCTTACTATGTGAATTTTAACATATTGCACTTGTAATATCCGAAGTATATATTCTCTAAAGTTCTATTTGAGAAGCACAATACTGCTTAAGAGCCGAGTGTATATGTGTGTTAATTGCTCAGTCGTGTCTGACTCTTTGGACTCCGTGGATGGTAGCCTGTCAAAGTCTTTCCATGGAATTCTCCGAGCAAGAACACTGGAGTTGGTTGTCATTTCCTTCTTTAGGTTATCTTCCTGACTCAGGGGTAGAACCTGCGTCTCCTGCATTGCAGGCAGATTCTTTACTGTTTGAGTACCAGGGAAGCCCTTAAGAGCAGTATAGAAATTACTGATAGAATTAATGTTGATTATTTTAAAAATTAATTTATTTTTTTATTGAAGGATAATTGCTTTACAGAATTTTTCTGCTTCTGTCAAACCTCAACCTGAATCAGCCATAGGTATATATATATCCCCTCCCTTTTGGAACTCCCTCATATCTCCCTCCCCATCCCACCCCTCTAGGTTGTTACAGAGCCCCTGTTTGAGTTTCCTAGCCATATAGAAAATTCTCAGTTTACTATCTCTTTTACATATGGTAATGTAAGTTTTCATGTTGCTCTTTCCATGCATCTCACCCTCTCCTCATCTCTACCCATGTCCTGTAGCTTTTTCTCTTTTTTAAGTGACTGTTTCCAAATTAAAAAAAAAAAAATTAGAATTGAAATAATGCACAAACACATAACATGAACTATTTTTCACTTGTACCAATATAAACTTTGGTAAGGTTTTACTCCAATTAAAATAAATGGGCAATTATTCATGGTATTAATAATTAAAACTAATTGAAACTAATAAGTTTTCATGGAGAAAAGGAGGATTAACTTAAAGAATTTAACATTCAGCTAGAAAAAGAAAATACAAATGTACTTAAATCTGAAATTCAAAACAAATTTGAAGAAGGAACAGATATCAGAAGGTACTATATGACTCACTAAGAAATAAAAGGTACACAGATTAAGAAAGTTGGTGAGTGTTAAATGATATAGAAGTGGGATGTCAGAAACCTAAAGCGTGAAAGAAGTGTCAGAAACCACTTAAAAACATTAATCAGAGGATTTCCAGGAAAAAATGTGGAGTTTAGATCAACTTTCTAATCTTCTATCACTCCATTAAAAGACTTCTGGGGAAACCCAAGGGAATATAAGATAAAAAGGAAGCATCCACATGACTAAAAGCTTAAAAATGTTTTCTTGGATATTACATGCTACGAGATGAGATTGAAAGAAGGCAGAAAACTATGCTCAAGTCATCTTTTCCATGTGAGAATGAAGAAAACAGGAATTCTGAAAACAAGGGAAAGATATCAAAGACGTGACAAAATCATTATGACGTGGATTAAAAGACAGCACACTGAAAATAAGCACAGTTTAAAAGAGATGGTGATATAAAGCTAAAAAATAGGAAAACAACAGAGAAACTATTCATAAACAGTAAAGTCAGAGTCATCTATGCAGACAGGAAATTCTCTGACTTAGTGTACAGGTTTGATAACTCCAGTATTAAGAAGTAAAAGTCAGAGATGAACACTGTGAAAGAGACAACTTGATAAGGAAGTCAGAAAATAGAAATCTAATATATGGTGATTAGAATTCCTAAAGAGGAGAAATAAATAGTAGTTAAGAAATTACCTCAATTTTCATAACATGAAACATTCTTGAGCAGAGGAAAGATCTGTCTCTAAATAAAAAGAATCATCATTTACCTTGAAACATCAACTTCTTTTTTTAACCCAACTCTTACATCTGGATATTCTCAGTTCGCATCTGCTGAATTCTAGGTCGAAGGATTTAGAGCATGTGAATCTTACCACATGTGCAATGAGCACAATTGTATGGCACTTTGAACACTCTTTGGCATTGCTCTTCTTTGAGACTGGAATGAAACTCACATTTTCCAGTCCCATGGCCACTGCTGAGTTTTCCAAATTTGCTGGCATATTGAGTGCAGCACTTTCATAGCATTGTCTTTTAGGATCTGAAATAGCTCAGATGGA
Organism: Ovis aries; assembly: GCF_016772045.2. Lineage (NCBI taxonomy): Eukaryota > Metazoa > Chordata > Mammalia > Artiodactyla > Bovidae > Ovis > Ovis aries. The sequence goes on from NC_056056.1 coordinate 47,552,629, forward strand.
GTTCCATCACTTCCACTAATTTTCTTCACAGTAATGCTTCCTAAGGCCCACTTGACTTCACACTCCAGGATGTCTGGTTTTAGGTGAGTGACCACACCACTGGGTGTTATCCAGGTCATTAAGACCTTTTTTTGTATAGTTCTTCTGAGTATTCTTGCCACCTCTCTTAATCTCTTTTGCCTCTGTTAGATCCTACTGTTTCTGTGCTGAGACCGTTCTCTCTCTCTCTCTTTTTTTTCCCTTTATTCTGTTCTGTGGCCAAGATTTCCACCATTCTGTCTTCTAGATCAAGAGAAGGCAATGGCAACCCACTCCAGTACTCTTGCCTGGAACATCCCATGGACGGAGGAGCCTGGTAGGCTGCGGTCCATGGGGTCGCTAAGAGTCGGACAAGACTGAGCATCTTCACTTTCAATTTTCACTTTCATGCACTGGAGAAGGAAAAGGCAACCCACTCCAGCGTTCTTGCCTGGAGAATCCCAGGGATGAGGAAGCCTGGTGGGCTGCCTCGTTTATGGGGTCACACAGAGTCGGACACGACTGAAGTGACTTAGCAGCAGCAGCAGTCTTCCAGATGACTTACCCATTCTTCTGCCTTAGTTATTCTGCTATTGCTTTCTTCTAGCTTAAAAAATTTTCTTTTTTCATTTCGGTTATAGTTCTGTTCATCTCTTGTTTGTTTGTTCTTTAGCTCTTCTAGGTCTTTTTAAAACTTTTCTTGTATGTTCTTGATCTGTGTCTCCAATCTGTTTCTGAGATCTTGCATCCTCTTTACTATCATTGTTCTGAATTCTATTCCAGATAGATTTATCGTCTCATTTTGTCAGACTTAACTGTGTTTGTGGCCTTCTTTTCACAGCCTACAGAATTTCAGTTCCTCTTGCTTCTTGAGTCTACCCATGATGGGTGATGGTGTTGATCCAGAGAGTTGTGCTATTATCCCCTTGAAGGGATTTAGATTTGTTTTGTAGTGATCAGAGCTTGTCCTAAATATTGAGCAGGGCTTCCCCTTTATGCTGTGGTTGTCATTGCTCTGCCAGAGGCAGGGTCTGCTCCCTACTTGTTGGAATAGAGTCCTCTGCAGATGGTGACTGCAGCCATGAAATTAAAAGACACTTACTCCTTGGAAGAAAAGTTATAACCAACCTAGATAGTATATTCAAAAGCAGAGACATTACTTTACCGACTAAGGTCCATCTAGTCAAGGCTATGGTTTTTCCTGTGGTCATGTATGGATGTGAGAGTTGGACTGTGAAGAAGGCTGAGCACCGAAGAACTGATGCTTTTGAACTGCGGTGTTGGAGAAGACTCTTGAGAGTCTCTTGGACTGCAAGGAGATCCAACCAGTCCATTCTGAAGGAGATCAACCCTGGGATTTCTTTGGAAGGAATGATGCTAACTAAAGCTGAAACTCCAGTACTTTGGCCACCTCATGCGAAGAGTTGACTCATTGGAAAAGACTTTGATGCTGGGAGGGATTGGGGGGCAGGAGGAGAAGGGGACGACCAAGGATGAGATGGCTGGATGGCATCACGGACTCGATGGACGTGAGTCTGAGTGAACTCTGGGAGATGGTGATGGACAGGGAGGCCTGGCGTGCTGCGATTCATGGGGTCGCAAAGAGTCGGACATGACTGAGCGACTGAACTGAACTGAACTGAACTGAGCTGAGATCTGTTTCTTAACTGTGATTCTGATCTGTGGTGCAAGGTAGGGAGGATTGGAGCACTGCCACTGGGAAAGAAGCTACTGAGTTTTTCTTCTTTGGTGTTGTTCACTTGTGAATGTGCTCTGTTGTGTCCCCTTTTGCCTGTTTTGTAGATTCGCAAAGTGTGCTGTTGGCATTGCTCTCTGTCTCACCTTAAGTGTTGGTATGCCAGCATTTGGGCCCTGGTGCCTCTTAGGTATTGTTTCCACCTTGCCACAGGCACAGGTCCACTATAGTTAGGTCCTACTAGTGCAGGAGTTGTCCATCTGGACCCCCTGTGGGAGCTATGGAAGCAGCTTGAACTCTGGTCTGGCTTGGTCTCCATGTATAAGAGCCCACAGCTGCTAAAGCCAGACCCATCCCAGGTGCAAGAGCACTTGCTCTCCTTTCAGATGATTCACAGGAACTGAATTTAGGAAGCCATCAGCAAAGGTATAACTCTGCAGTTTGTGCAGCTGTGAGGAAAAATTTTAGCTCTTCTTCCTTAGTCACAAAACCCCTGGGGCTCGATAGGGGTTCATTCCCTTCTCTGGGTGAATTTCCTAGCAAGGGTGGGAGGGAGCTATCTGCACCCTCCTGGGACTGTGGGTCAGGTCCAGGCACCCACTGGTGTATTTCCTAATAGGGAAAGCTATCCATGTGACCCAGAGTAACAGGGCAGTTTTATGCATCTGACAAAGGACCTACTAGTCATGGAAGTTATCTGTGCCCTCCCTGGACACAGCATGCCCATCAGCATGGGCACAGCCTGTGGCCTGCTGGCAGAATTCCCAGTGGAAGAAGCTATCTGTGCTCTTCTGGTTCAGCAAGTGCAGGTTCTGGGGCCCTTGGTGGAATTGCTAGTAGCTGGATTTCTCCATGCCCTTCTGGGTCAGTGAGTGTGGGTCCTGTGATCTGCTGGCAGAATTTCTAGTTTCAGAAGTTGTCCTAGTCTTTCCATATTAGCAGGAGTGGGGCCTGGTATCTGCCTACAGGCCCAGAAGAGGCAGCTTCTTGAGCCTATGCTGGCAGAGGCAACCCATGTTCTACCCTAGAACTCCCTTAGACTGTGCCCTGTTGTATAGCAGCTCTCACAAGGAAAGAAGTTTTTGCGGTGGTCCTGCCTCTTTCCTCATGCCCCTCCCAATAATGGTGCATAACTCTGATCCTTTCCCTGGGACTGAGCTTCAGAATCTGAGCTTCACCATCCAACACCCACCCTCACCAACAGTGGAGTATCTCAGGTTGGAGAGAAAACGGAGTGGATGTGCCCACTCTCTGTGCAGGCTACTCTCCATTTTGCCTTCTACAAACCAGTTGCTGCTCTCCCCCTTTGTAGGCTCCCAAATTCCTATCTCTATCCAGTCTAATTTCTGTGATGGTGAGGAGTCTTCCCACATGCAGGTAGCTTTCCACCATCACAGCTTCCTCCCCAGTGCACAGGCTTTGTTCTGATTTCTTCTTTTTTCTTTTGGTCTTACCCAGTTACATGGTGGTTTTCTTATTTTTCAGACATCTGAGGTCTTCTGTTTCTGAGTAAATCCTTCCACTTGTAGATATATTTTTAATGTTTCTGTGAAGGGAGGTGAATTCTGCTTCTTACTCCTCTACTATGTTGATCCTGACCTGCCTATGTAATTTCACTTTAATGAAACTCTAGAAATGCAAAATTGTAGAAATAATGAAGAGATTGTCTGATCTCACAGAGAAGCTGGGAATGTGAGAGAGGTGGCTATAACTTTAAAAGTGAAATGAGAATCTTTGTGGTGAAGGAACTGTTCTGTATTTTGACTCTATAGATATCAATAGTCTGGAAGAATTATTGCATTATAGTTTTGAAGGATGTTTACTTTGGAGTAAACTGGGTAAAAGGTACATGGTATTTGTCTGTATTATTTCTGAAAACTGCATGTGAATCCACAGTTATCTCAAAATAAAAAGCTTATTTAAAAAAAGGAAAATCCTTGTTAGTCACCTTTGAAGGACAGCAGAGAAAGATTTATTTTCTTTAGAAGAAATAATAGGAAAAAAAAGCTCATCTTTAATCTTGCCTTTCTTATATGAACTATAAAACTAATAGTAGATGAGTGAAAATTCTCTTCATTGAAGTATTCCAATTCAGAAAAAAGAATTATACTATCATCATTCTTCAACCCTCAAAACATCAGTGACTGAATATCAGTGGTTGTTAACAGCATCAAGCAAACACACATAATATGCTTCCTGAGGAAAGAAAACATCATCTGTATCCTTGACAAAGTGACTAAAACTAGTCTATCAAGTCTCTGGATTCAGCTGCCTATTTTCAAGAAAGACAGGAGGCAAAGGAATGTTGAACTGCAGGGTGCTTGTGAAATCAGCAAAAAATCCATTCTGTAGGAGACCCAAATTCACTGTAATCTTCTAAACATAACTAGGAAGAGAAAAATAAAAGATGGAGCAAGAATCTGCTGATTGAACGTAAAATGCATATCACATTTTAAAAATTTGAACAAGGTTAAACTATAGTGTCTCAGGAAGTACACATTGATGCTAAAACTAAAACGAAACAAAACAAAAAAACTCACACAAAAAAGCAGTTGCTATGGATATCAGAAAAGCACCTAATTTGATTGAATTGGTGCACTTGGACAAGACCTGCAGGAGGCTGGCAAAATTCTGCTTCTTGACTTGGGTTTTCGTTACACGGATGTTCATTTTAAAATACATAATTAAGTTCTGCACTTCCCAGGTGGAGCAGTAGTAAAGAATCAGCCTGCCAATGTAGGAGACATGGGTTTGACCCCAGAGTTGGGAAGATTACCTGGAGCAGGAAATGGCAATCCACTCTAATATTCTTGCCTAGAAAATTCCATGGACAGAGGAGCCTGGTGGGCTATAGTCCATGGGGTTACAAAGAGTCAGACACAACTGAGTATACACACAACCCAGCGCAAGTTCTGCACATATTTTTCTTTTAACTAAATATTTAAGGAAGTAATTTATAGTGAACACTTCTCCACATTTTAAGAATGCTTTGAAATCTTTGCTTTAAAATAATATAATATACCTTTATAGGATATACAGTACTTGTATAACAATTTGCCATAATAGAACAATTGTAGCATTTCTAGTTTTTAATTATCACTCATAAAGGTACAGTAAGAATGATTTGTGTTTAAAAGATGATCTTTAAATATTGATTGCATTATAGTTTCAGGCTCAGGCAGGCTGCTTCTTTGTTAAATGACGTCAAAATATGGAAAAGGTAAAACTTTGATGACCTGAACATCTTATAGTATATCTCTTTATGTAAAGTTTAGGTAATTCATATAATGATTTATAGGGATTTTTTTGTATTAAGTCAGTTAATAAGATGTTGTTACATTCTGAGAGACAAATAAGCCATCTGTATCATATAAAATTAAAAAATTTTATCACATACAATTATTTTATCATATAAAATTATTACTATTAGAAGTGAGCTGGACAAATAGTAAAACAGATCTCTGTACTATTTGTTTCAACTGCATGTGACTCTATGATTATCTCAATACACAAAGTTTAATTTTTTAGAAAAAATCATGTTGTTATTTTTCAGAAACAGCCTATGATTTTCAATACCTAATATTCATTAGCATCCTGAAATGCTATAAAATTAACAAAAAATGCACTTTGATGGTACAAAACTAACATACATATTTAGTACAGGGGTAATATTTTTTATGACATCTGTGCTTGTTATAGTTTAAAAAATTACAATCAACTTGGGTGTTTTTCAACAAGTTTATGTTAATTTGTACTACATCTGTAACATGGAATGCAGACAGAAATAAAAGAGAACGGACTATTGATAAACACAATAACCTAGATGTCTAGAATATTGTGCTGAATGAAAAAAAGTTCCAAAAGATTACTTATTATAAAAATCTTTTAAAATAAAATTACAGAAATAGTGAAGAGACTAACTGATCTCACTGATAGGCTAGAAGTATGAGAGAGGTGGCTGTAGATATAAAAGTGAAATAAGGAAACTTGTGGTAAAGGAAATGTTCTGTATCTTGACTCTATGGATATCAAATGAGAGGATAAGTCATCCTATCTCTAATATTAATCTTTGCATAGACTAGATTATTATATCCCCTATCTCCTCAAATATGGTTAAGTATAGTCTATGCTCAGATCTGCATGGATAAGAGTTCTTTGCAGATTTATGGTGGAAGAATTCTTCAACTTTTCTGTGTTTTTGAAATATTTTTTCCATCAATTAAACTGACATTCAGTACACAAGAAGATGGTGATTTAATTTGTCAATGTTATTTACAGCTGCATGGCCAATATTGTATACAATATTAATAAATTGAGAGTAAAAAAACTAATTATGCATTTATTGCTTACATAATTATGAGTTAATTATACCACTAATGGAAAATGTCTTTCATCGCTGTTAGACTTCAATAAAGATATTCTTTATAATCTTTACTTGGCATTTAGTGTGCATTAAATGTCTTCATAAATATAAATTCAATGCTTTCTTGAGAGAGCCCATTTAAAATAATAAATTCATGTGACAATGATCTTGTTTAGAAAATATGAATTTTAAATACTGAATAGATTACAAACTATGCTGATTCCTTAGAACCACACTATTCTTTCATTATAGTCAAAATTTAAAGCCCTTCTTCCCAAGAGAGTATTTCTGTTGCAACTTTTCAGTTACCTTTCAACTTAAAAATACCTGGTAACTAGATTGTGATTGTCTCAAAAGTTATTGTTTCCTTTTAATCTCTGTGCTGTTTTATCAGAAGTTTTAACATATTCTTCAATATAAAGTGTGTTGTGGGTTGTAATTGTACATATTACAATTAGTAGAAACATATTTTATGGTTTAATAGACAATTAAAATTGAGAAGGAAAGAAAACTTGTATGTTATAAATTCCTAGTAAACCAATATGATAAAATTGGTAGTAAAATAGATTTCCAAACATATGTATTGAAATATAATTACTCTAAACAGATTTTATGTGTAAATAAGATAAATTTAAAAATAATTAAACAGGTAAACCTTAATAGGATTTTGATGTAGCTCTCTAATGCCTTATAAGGAATAACACTTGTGTATATCACTATAAACCATATATTAATAGTTAAATTTCTCCAGTACTGAATACCCCTTAGAAAAGAAAGGGAAGAAAATGAGATCAAGCAGATCTTAATGAGTCAGACTTGTTTTCATTTGTTCAAGTGTTCATTTATTCATTCAACAAATACATTGAGCTTCTGGTTTGTGCCAAAATTTGCTGTAGTATATGGTAACAAGAACAAAACTGAGTCCCTATTGTCATGGAGCTTACAATATCTTGGAAAGAGAAAGAAATGAAAATTTAAAATGAAAATAGCCCAGTGGTGAGTGCCATGAAGGAGCCTACAGAAAATTAACAAAGAAATAGAACAGGGTTGGGGGAGTGGTGAAATATGAAATAATTAGGCCAAACTCCAATATGGTGAAAATTAAGCAGAGATTTGAAATGAATGAGTTAGCTACATGGCTTGAGAGAAAAGCTTCAGAAAGAGGAAATGGTAATTAAGGGCATGCAGCATTGAGGGACAGCAAGAAGGCCAAGTTCAGCTGGAATAATGGTGAACAAGGTAGGGAAGACAGATCATGTAGGACAGGATAGGACATGCTATGAAAGTTGGACTTTACTCATTTAGATGGGAAACTGAGACATTTTAAAAGAGAAGGTACAATATCCATCTGACATGCTGCTACTGCTAAGTCACTTCAGTGGTGTCCGACTCTGTGCGACCCCATAGGTGGCAGCCCACCAGGCTCCCCCATCCCTGGGATTCTCCAGGCAAGAACACTGGAGTGAGTTGCCATTTCCTTCTCCAGTGGATGAAAGTGAAAGTGAAAGTGAAGTCGCTCAGTCATGTCCGACTCTTCGCGACCCCATGGACTGCAGCCTACCAGGCTCCTCTGTCCATGGGATTTTCCAGGCAAGAGTACTGGAGTGGGGTGCCATTGCCTTCTCCGATCTGACATGCTACAAAACTAAAACTCTAGCTTCTCCAAGCTTGGGCTTTTCAAAGCTATTCTCTGGTTTCTATAAGGAAAAATACTGCAGAGCTGGGGAGAAAGTATAAGGGTGTAAATAGAGAGTCTGGTTAGGAGCTAAATACTATATTGCAGGCTTACAATAAAGGGGCTTCCCTGTGACTCAGATGGTAAAGAGTCTGCCTGCAATGTGGGAGACCTGAGTTCAATCCCTGCGTTGGGAAGATCCCTTGGAGAAGGAAATGGTAACCCACTCCAATATTTTTGCCTGGAAAATCCCATGGATGGAGGACCCTGGCAGGCTATACAGTCCATAGAATCACAAAGAGTTGGACAAGACTGAGCGACTTCACTTTCTTTTCTTCTTTCAAGGTAACGACAGGGGACATCAGGGCAGTTGCTGTAAAGAAGGTAAAAGAGATCAGGTTCCTGGCATCTTCAGAAAAGTATTTTGATTTGCTGGGGTATGAGATGTAGGTATATAAAAAAGAAGAGTTGATAGTCAAACTAACATTTTGTGCCTGAGTAACTGGAAGATTTCCTTTAAGTTAGGCTTTGAGAATACATGACCGAAAACTTCCAGATGTACAAGCTGGATTTAGAAGAGGCAGAGGAACCAGAGATCCAATTGCCAACATCTGTTGGAACAGGAATTTCAGGAAACATCTACTTACGTTTCACTGACTACACTAAGGCCTTTGACTTTGTAGATCACAGCAAACTGGAAAATTCTTAAAGAAATGGAAATAGCAGACCACCTTATCTACCTCCTGAGAAACCTGTATGCTGGTTAAGGAGCAACAGCTAGAACCGAACATGTAACAACGAACTGGTTTAAAATCGGGGAAGGAGTATCGCAATGCTGTATATTGTCACTCTGCTCATTTAACTTCCATGCAAGGTACATCTTGTGAAATGCCAGGCTAGATGAATCACAAGCTAGAATTCAGATTGCTGGGAGAAATATCAACAATCTCAGATATGCAAACGATACCATTCTAATGACAAAAAGTGAAGAGGAACTAAAGAGCCTCTAGATGAGAGTGAAAGTGGAGAGTGGAAAAACTGATTTGAAATTCAACATTCAAAAACCTAAAATCAAGGCATCTGGTCTCATCATTTCATGGCAAATAGAAGGGAAAAAGTGGAAGCCATGCTGCTGCTGCTGCTGCTGCTGCTGAGTTGCTTCACTCTGTGTCTGACTCTGTGCGACCCCATAGACGGCAGCCCACCAGGCTCCCCCGTCCCTGGGATTCTCCAGGCAAGAACACTGGAGTGGGTTGCCATTTCCTTCTCCAATGCATGAAAGTGAAAGGGAAGTCGCTCAGTCGTGTCCGACTCTTTGCCACCCCGTGGACTGCAGCCTACCAGGCTCCTCCGTCCATGGTATTTTCCAGGCAACAGTACTGGAGCCATGACAGATTTTATATTCTTGGGCTCCAAAATCACTGCAGATGATGATTGCAGCCAAGAAATTACAGCTTGCTCCTTGGAAGGAAAGATATGACAAATCTACAGTATATTAAAAAGCAGAACCATCACTTGGCTGACAAAGCTCTGTAAATTCAAAGCTACGGTTTTTCCAGTAGTCATGTACGGACACGAGAGTTGGACCATAAAGAAGGCTGAGTGTCAAATTTATGCTTTCAAACTGTGGTGCTGGAGAAGACTCTTCAGAGCCCCTTCTACAGCAAGGAAATCAAACCTGTCAGTCCTCAAGGAAATCAACCCTGAATATACATTGGGAAGACTGATGCTGAAGCTCCAATAATTTAGAGACCTGATGTGAAGAGCCAACTCACTGGAAAGACCCTAATGCTGGAAAAGATTGAAGGAAAAAGGAGAAGGAGCAGCAGAGGATAAGATGATTAGATGAAATAACTGACTAAATGAACATGAATTTGAACAAACTCCAGAATATAGTGGAGGAGAGAGGAGCCTGGCGTGCTGCAGTTTGTGGGGTCACAAAAGTCAGACATGACTTAGTGACTGAACGACAATAACAAGATGGTCACCTCATCTATGACAAAGAAGGCGAGAATACATAATGAAGAAAAGATAGTCTCTTTAATAAGTGGTGCTGGGAATACTAGACAGCTGCATGCAAAGGTATGAAATTAGAATACTCCATAACACCATACACAAAAATAAACTCAAAATGGATTAAAGACCTGAATATACCACCAGACATTATAAAACACTTAGAGGAAAACCTTGGTAGAACAGTTTGACATAAATCACAGTAAGGTTTATTTGACTGATCTTAGAGAATAATGAGGAGAAGGAAATGGCTACCCACTCCAGTGTTCTTGCCTGGAGAATCCCAGGGATGGGGGAGCTTGGTGGGCTGCCGTCTATGGGGTCGCACAGAGTTGGATATGACTGAAGTGACTTAGCAGCAGCAGCAGCAGCAGCAGAGAATAATGAAAATAAAAACAGAAATAAAGAAATGGGATTTAATCAAACTTAAAAGTTTTTCCCCACAGTAAAGGAAACGGATGAAAAGACAACCCTCAGAATGGGAGAAAATGTTTGCAAAAGAAGCAAGTGATAAAGGATTAATCTCCAAAATATACAAGCAGCTTATGCAAGTTAATATTAAAAAAAAAAAAGAAAGAAAGAAAGAAGGAAACAGCCCAATGGAAAAATGGGCAGATCTAGATGGAAATTTCTCCAAAGATGAAATACAGAGCCAACAAACACATGAAAAGATACTCAATATCACAAATTATTAGAGAAGTGCAAATCAAAACTACAACAAATTATCACTTCATACCAGTCAGACTGGCCATCACCAAAAACAAAATTCTGCAAGCAATAAATGCTGGAGAAGGTATGGAGAAAAAGGGAACCCTCCTATACTTTGGATGGGAATGTAAATTGGTACAGTTACTATGGACAATAGTATGGAGGTTCCTTAAAAAACTAAAACTACCAAATGACCCAGCAATCCCACTGCTTTGCATATACTCTGATAAAACCATAACTCAAAAAACACATGTATTCCAATGTTCATTGCAGCACTACTTACAATAGCCAAGACATGGAAGCAGCCTAAAATCCCTCAACAGATGAATGGATGAAGATTTAGTGAAAGTGAAATTTGCTCAGTAGTGTCCAACTCTTTGTGACCCCATGGACTATATAGTCCATGAAATTCTTCCTTTCAGCCAGAATACTGGAGTGGGTAGCCTTTCCCTTCTCCAGGGGATCTTCCAAACTCAGGGATCAAACCCAGGTCTCTTGCACTGCCAACAGATTCTTTACCAGCTGAGATACAAGGGAAGCCCAAGAATACTGGAATGGGTAGCCTATCCCTTCTCCAGCAGATCTTCCTGACTCACAAATAAAACCAGGGTCTCCTGCATTGCAGGCGGGTTCTTTACCAACTGAGCTATCAGGACAGACCAGATGAATGGATGAAGATTTGTTACATATATAGAATGGGATATTACCCAGACATTAAAAGGAAGGTCATAGTGCCATTTTAGAGTTTGGATGGACTTAGAGAATGTCATACAGAGTGAATAAGTTAGAAAGACAAATACTGTATAATATAGCTTATATGTGAAATCTAGAAAATAATGGTATAAATGCATTTTATTGGCAAAGCAGAAATAGTTACTGACATAGAAAACAAACTCGTGGTTACCAAGGTGGGCCTGGGACAAAAATTAGGAGATTGAGATTGATGTATATACACTACTATGTACAAAATAGAAAACCAATGAGGAGCTGAGCTTCCCAGGGTAAAGCATCTGGAGACCTGGGTTCCATCCCTGGCTGGGGAAGATCCCCTGGAGAAGGAAATGGCAACTCACTCCAGTTTTCCTGCCTGGAGAACCCCACGGATGGAGGAGTCTGGTAGGCTGCAGTCCACGGGGTGGCAAAGAGTCGGACACGACTGAGCAACTTCACTTTCACTTCTTTCTTTCTAATAAGGAACTACTGTTTAGCAGAAGGGAATCTACTCATCGACTTGTGGTGACCTAAATGGGAAGGAAATCTAGAAAAGAGTATATATATATATATGTATAACTGATTCACTCTTTTGTACAGCAGAAACTAACACAACATTGTTAAGCATCTAAAATAAAAAATAAAAAGAAATAGAATTGACTTAGGCCCCCGTCTCCTTCACAAAATGGAATTATGTAATAGGTATATTTTGGAATCGATTTTTTCATTCAGCATATTTCTCTGAACACCTAGGTTGTTGTCTTTATCAGCAGTCCATTCTCTTTTATTTATGTTTTTTAATTTTAATTTTTACTTTACTTTACTTTACAATACTGTATTGGTTTTGGCATACATTGACATGAATCCGCTGCGGGTGCACATGAGCCCCCAAACATGAACCCCCTCCCACCTCCCACCCCACATCGTCCTTCTGGATCATCTCCATGCACCAGCCCCAAGCATCCTGCATCCTGCACTGAACATAGACTGGCGATTCGCTTCCCACATGACAGCATACATATTTCAATGCCATTCTCCCAAATCATCCCACCCTTGCCCTCTCCCTCAGAATCCAAAAGTCCTCTCTATACATCTGCGTCTCTTTTGCTGTCTTGCATACAGGGTCATCATTACCATCTTTGTAAATTCCATATATATGTGTTAGTATACTGTATTGGTCCCTTTTATTTTTGAGTGTATTCCGTGTTATGGATGTAATACAGTTTAACAATTCACCTGTTGAAGAACATCTGAGTTGATTTCAGTTTTTAAATATTACAAGCAGAGCTGTTATAGAACATTTTTCCCACCCACTAATATGTATGCTACTTTTGTACCATCATAGTGCATGTTTTATTAATTTGTATAGCATTTCAGGATGTTAATGAATATTTGTGTATACGTGCATGCTCAGTCACTCAGTTGTATCCCATGCGACCCCATGGATTGTAGTCTGCCTGGATCCTCTGTCCATGGAATTTTCCAGACAAGAATACTGGAGTGGGTTGCCATTTCCTTCTCCAGAGGATCTTCCTGGGATCCAGGGATCGAACCTGCTTCTCCTACATTGCAGGTGGCTTCTTAACCACTGTGCCACCTGGGAAGCCCTCAATAATTTTAGGTATTGAAAATCATAGACTGTTTTTCAAAAAGAGCAATCTCTATATATATATATTTAAATTAAACTTATATTAAGAGCAGTCTATATACATATTTTAAATTAAACTTATGTTGAGATTACTGTAGATTCACAGGCAGTCAAAACAAATAATACAGAGATTTATTTTACTGCTTGCTCAGCTCCTCCCAATGGTATATATGAACAAGAATACAAAAATAAATATGCATAGGCTTTAGATGAGCAACCATCTTCATTTTTCTGGATAAATCCCTCCGAGTATAGTTGATAGGTTGCATGGGAGCTGCATGTACAGATATCTTTAAGAAACTGCCATAGTGTTTTCCAGGACCATAGTACCATTGTACATTCCCATTAGTAACGTGTGAGTGACCTGTCATATCCTCACTAGCACTGAGATTGTCACAAGTTTAATTTTAGTTTTAATTTTCACATAGATATGAAGTGACACTTCACTGGAGTTTTTATCTGCATTTTCCTAATGGCTAATGATGTTAAAACGTCTTCATGCACTTATTTGTAATCTATAATGTCTTCTGTGCTGCAATGCCTCTTTATGCTTTGCTTGTGATATAATTGGGTTATTTGCCTTTTTTACTGTTAAATTTTCAGATACCTTATATATTCTAGATTTTCATTTTTTATCAAGAATGGTTTGCTAATATTTTCATCTACTCTGGAACTTGGACTTTCATATCCTTAACAAACTCTTTCACAAGTCAAAATGTTTAACTTTAATAGTCTAATTTAGTTATTTTTTCTTCTTTGGATCATGGTTTTTTGTATCAATCCTCAGAACTTTTGTCAATTTCTTTTCAAAGAACCAACTCTCTTCTTTGTTGCACTGAGTTTCTCCATGGCTTTTCTGTCTTCAATTTTATTCATTGCTTCTTTTCTCTTTTTTGTTATAAAAGGGCATGGTTTATTGCACAGAAATTATTATTCAATAAAGATCATAGAAATAAAGAAAATGTAATATGTGTTACTCTTAACTTCTACCCTTTGATTTATAGACCTACTTATTCTGGTTATAAAGGAAAAAGCAACCTTGATTTTTCAGTTGAAAATATATATTGTTCTTGCAAGATATGACCTTTCTCTGTTGTGTCTATACACCACAACTAAATTTTTGGTAGTACATTACATTGTTCATCAGGAAAGTTCAGTTCATAATCATAAGTCCAAATGTAGTCTTCTTTAAGTATAAAATTCATTCAATTTTTAAAAAAATATTTGTTATGCCTGTGTACTTGCTTTTATTTATTACATTAACTAATATTAATCACCCAAAGTCCATGGTTTACATTAGAGTTTATTCTTAATGTTGTACTAAGAGCTTATGCAGTGCATAAGTGTATAATGATATAAATCCATCATTATAGTATTAATCAGTATTTTCACAGTCCTAAAATTTCCATGTGATTGGACTAATCATGACTCCTCTTCCCCCTCCCAAAAACCACTAATCTTATTTTGTCTTCATAGTTTTGATGTTTCTAGAAGTCTGATAGGTGGAATCATAGGATATATAGCCTTTTGATTGTATTCTATCACTTAGTAATAGTTATTTAAGATTCCTCCATTCTTTTCATGACCAGATAATTTATTCATTATCTGAATGCACCACAGGTAATTTATCCACCTACTGGAGGATATCTTGATTTCTTCCAAGTTTTGGCAATTATGATTGAAGCTTCTATAAACATCCATGTGCAAGTTTTTGTGTGGGCATATGCTTTCAACTTCTTTAGATAAACACAAAAATTGCTGGATCATATGTTAAGAAGATGTTTAGTTTTGTAAACAAAGTGACTTCCAAAAGTGATTGTGTCATTTTGCATTCCCAGCAGCAATATATGAGAGTTCCTTTTTCTCCACATCCTTAACAGAATTTGATCTTTACTGGATATGGCTATTTTCATAGATATGTAGTGTGTGCATGCTCAGCCATGTCTGACTCTTTGAAGCCTCATGGACTGTAGCCTGCCCGGCTCCTCTGTCCTTGGAATTTTCCAGGCAAGAATAGTGGAGTGGGTTACCACTTCCTACTCCAGGGCATCTTCCTGACTCAGAGATCAAACGTGGGTCTCCTGCATTGCAGACAGATTCTTTACCACTGAGCCATCTGGGAAGCTCTGCAGATATGTGTGTTCTAGTTGCTCAGTCATGTCTGACTCTTTGCAACACCATGGACTGTAGCCTGCCAGGCTCATCTGTCCATGGGGATTCTCCAGGTGGGAATACTGGAGTGGGTTGTCATGCCCTCCTCCAGGGGATCTTCCCAACCCAGAGACTGAACCAGGTCTCTCTCATAGCAGGTGGAATTTTTTACCATCTGAGCTACCAGGGAAGCAGGTATGTAGTGGCAGTGTCTAATTGTTGCTTTAATTTGCATTTTTCTGATAACACATGATGTAGAG
Source organism: Ovis aries (assembly GCF_016772045.2). Lineage (NCBI taxonomy): Eukaryota > Metazoa > Chordata > Mammalia > Artiodactyla > Bovidae > Ovis > Ovis aries. The sequence continues at coordinate 47,567,872 of NC_056056.1, forward strand.
CATCTTTTCATATGCTTTTTTGTTGTCTATATGTCTTCTTCAGTAAAGTACCTGTTAAAGACTTTGGTTCATTTCTTAATCAGGTTGTTTTCTCTTATTCTTGAGATAAGAATTCTTTGTATATTTTGGAACAGTCCTTTATCAGATGTACCCTTTGAAAACATTTTCTATCTGTGGCTTGTCTTTTCTTTTGCCATTGTCTTTTACAGAGCACATATTGTAATTTGAATAAAGTTCAGATTACTAATTATTTCTTTAATGGATTGTGTCTTTGATGTTGTATCTAAAAAAGTCATCACCTTATCCATGATCATTTAGGTTTTCTCTTATGTTACATTCTAGTAGATTTATAGTTTTGCATCTTGCATTTAGGTCTAAATTTCCTTTTGTTTCAATGCCATTTGTTAAAAAGATTATCATTGCCTAACTAGATTGCCCTTGCTCTTTTTTCAAATATAGTTGACTATTTTTCTATGTGTCTGTTTCTGGATTCTCTATTCTGTTCCATTGATCTATTTGCCTAATTTTTTGTCCAAACCCCATTGTTTTGATGACTACAGCTACGTCAGTCCTCCAAATTTATTTTTTTCTTTGATATTGTATTGCTATTCTGGGTCTTTTGTTTCTCACTAAAAACTTTAGAAATAGTTTGTCAATATTCAAAAGATCACTTGCTGGAATTTTGACTGAAATTTCATTGCATCTATAGATCAAGGTGGAAAGAACAGACATCTTAACATATTACTCCTGCTTGGAGTTTGCTTATATTTTTGAATGTGAAGATTCATGGCCAGATTTGGGAAGTCTTCAGCTATTATTATTTGGATACCTCAACACTGTCTTTTCTCATTTTCCTTCTAGAACTCTGATAATATGAACATTAGAATACTTGTCAGAGTCCTACAGATTCCTGAATCTTTGTTTTTCAGCTTGTTTTATTTATATCATTCAGATTGACTTCTATTTTTTCATTTTCTGTTTCACTGATCATTTCCTCTGCCTTCTATTAACACAGTGGGACACAGAACACATCCACTGAGATTTTTCACTTTGGTTATTTTATTCAGCAAAGTTCCAAAATTTTATTTACCTTATTTGTTCAGTTCTAAAATTTCCATTTTGCTTTTCTTTGTATCTCCTTTTTTATGAAGCTTTTTTTTTCACCTTTGTGAAATGTGTCCTTAATTGCTTATTGAAGCTTTTTTATTGTGAATGTTTCAAAATCTTTGTCAAATAATCCTAACATCTTTATCATCTCAGCATTGGCATCTATTTTTTATGTTTTGCATTTTTATATTTGGTTTTATATTTTTGAAGTTGAGTGATGAGTGATTTATAAATGACACGTAGACATTTTTGTATTATATTCTGCTTTAATTGTCTTTTTCTGACCCCATTTCAGCAAAGGAATAGTGGGTTACCACCTCTTTGTACAAGAAAGATGTAGAAGTCTGGGTTATTTTATTGGTCTTCACTGGCCCCTAAGAGGGTGTTTTCTCATTACTTCTGAGTGGAGGTCGAAGTTCCAGATTCTCACATAGTCTCTACTTGACATCATGGTAGGTGAAAACATCAGATTCCCTTGTGATCTCTACTGGTACCAGGGCATTGCCATCCCATGGTAGTGAAAGTCCCATTTCACCATCTATCTCTGCTGCTATCAAACCAGCAGAGAAGGAGAGGGAAATCCAATTATTGCTGAATAAGAATATATGTTCTTGTTCCTTACAAGGGCTCCATTTCCACTGTGGTATAGAAGGTCTTGTTACTAGCTGACAGTGAATTCTAGTTCTATATTTTACTTTTTGAAACCATTGTAAGGGTGTTATTAGAGCCTCAGGTGGATAGACATTTAACATCTCACTCAGTTGTTGCTGAAGTGAGTGGAGATGAGGCCAAGTACACGTATATATATATATATATTTTCTTTTCTTTTTTTCTGTAGTGTTTGGACTCCGTGAAGCATGTATCTTGTAAAAGATTTTTTTTTTTGGTCTTGCTAACCTGTTCCTCTCCTGTTCCTTTGGCTAGATATAACTGACTTTGCTAGGACATTTTTTATCTGTGTGTATTGGCATTTCCGTATTACCAGCTTCTCCATCTTCAAGTCGGAGTATATGAGACCAAGGGGGGAAAAAAAAAAACCAACTCACCATTTTGTAGCTCGAGTCCAAGATCCCTAACTGATGTGCCTTCTTCTCTTCATTTTTCAAATTCTTTTTATATTTCTTTTGTAAATAATGGCAATGGTCTTTATTTGTAATTGGGGAAAATAATAAGGCAAAATAGGTCTGTTCCTTCTTCTAGGAAGTAGTCCCTTCTTTTAAAAAATGTACTTGATTTTATCATATTTGTATGTGATTGTATGGCTTGTAGTTAATTGCAATTTTTAGCCTTGGTAAAGTTCAGAGTTTTCCAGTTTTAACCATCTGGAGGTTGTTAAGTTGTATATTGACCTATTTTGACATTAAAATATTCTTAGATATGGTACCAATATACTTTCTCATTCTTTTAGTCTTAAATCTGTAAGTAACTATATTTCATATTTTTCACAGTTCTGTGTCAATTTTACTCTAGTAATTTTGGTTATTTGATGTTTAATATCTAATAGAGTTTTCAAGAAGTTCTCATGGGAACAATATTCTGATTTCTTACTTGTTGATAACAATTTGACTGTACTCCTTATACTTGAATGTCAAGATGGGTTAATATAAAATTCTTGTCTCACAGATTCTCTTTATTGTCTTAAATATGTAGAGCATTTCTCATGAATAAATCACTGAGTTTGAGAACTTTGATTATAATCAAGGTTTCAATTAAATTTTTCTTTTTTTAAATCTATATTCACGAGTGATATTCTTTTGTTAAATCTAGTAATTTTATTATAACTCTCTGTGTTTGTTAGTTAATACTCTCTAGTACATGATTTGCTCTTTTGTTTTATAAGCTATTATTCATATATTAGATTTACTTTTTTTCACTCTTCATCATTTATCATTTTCATCTTAAATAGTTTAGCTTTTAAACTAATGTCCAAGGTTAAGAAGCAGTAGTTAGAAGAACCAGATATGGAACAACTGACTGATTCTAAATTGGGAAAGGAGTACATCAAGGCTGGTAATTGTCACCTTGCTTATTTAACTTATATGCGGATTACATCATGTTAAAGGTTGAGCTGGATGAATCACAAGCTGGAATCAAGATTACTGGGACAAATATCAAGAACCTTAGATATGCAAATAGCACCACTTTAATGGCAGAATGTGAAGAGGAACTAAAGACCCTCTTGATGAGGTGAAAGAACAGAGTGAAAATACTGACTTGAAACTCAACATTCATAAAACTAAGATGATGGCATCAGGTCTCATCACTTCATGGCAAATGGGGAGAAAGTGAAAGCTGTGAAAGATTTTATCTTCTTTGGCTCCAAAATCACTGCAGATGGTGCCTGCATCTAGGAAATTAAAAGTTGCTTGCTCCTTGGAAAAAAAGCTATGACAAACCTAGATAGTGTATTAAAAAACCAGAGACGTCAATTTGCCAACAAAGGTCCGTATAGTCAAAGCAATGGGGTTTTTTTTAGTAGTCATGTATGAATGTGAGAGTTGGACCATAAAGAAGACTGAATGCCAAAGAACTGATACTTTCAAATTGTGGTGCTGGAGCAGACTCTTGAGAGTCCCTTGGACAGCAAGGAGATCAAACCAATCAGTCCTAAAGGAAATCAACACTGAATATTCATTAGAAGGACTGATGCTGAAGCTGAAGCTCCAATACTTTGGCCACTTGATACAAAGAGCTGACTCATTGGAAAAGACCCTCATGCTGGGAATGATAGAGGGCAGGAGAAAGGGACAACAGAGTATGAGATGGTTGAATGGCATCCCTGACTCAATGGATGTGAGTTTGAGCAAACTCCTGGAGATAGTGAAGGACAGGGAGGAAGCCTGGTGTGCTGCAGTCCATGGGGTGGCAAAGAGTTGGATATAGCTTAGCAACTGAACAACAATTTTAGCATTTTCTTCATCTTTTCTTGAAATTTTAAGCTCTTGTATTTCCTTTTATCTTGTATCTCTCATAAGGCATTATCCGTTTGGTTTATTTGCTTTTGTGCTTCTTCTAGCTTCAACTTTATTTCCAAGAGGAATTTTTGTTTTAAATGCTACTGCTTTTCTGAGCTTATCTAATTTTTAAACTTTTTCTTTCAATTTTATTTTCATCATTCTTTCATATTATATATTTTGATTTTAGTATTTTTGACCTCTTTATACTTACAAACGTAATTTTTTTGGTGGTCTGTTTTGCAGAGATTTGTACGAATTTTCAACTTTAACATAAAGAGTGGTGAGGACATTTCTTCTTACTTATCAATCAGTGTTCTCTCATCTTTTATTATTCTGTACTATTCAATAGCATGGGAGCTCACTTTCTGAGCTTTCCTAGCTCTCCTCTTTTTATCCATAATTCTCTTCATTTTTATTTTCTTTGCCCTGTTTAATTTTGATTCCATTCCAAGAATTCTCTCCCCATTAAAGAATCATATCTTAGAAGGTAGAAGTCTTGGTTGGTTACTGTTGAGAATTCAGAATTATTTGCTCTTTCAGTGCCTATAACCATGAGCCCAGGCCTCTTGTACTTACTTATCTTTGGGGTGGGTGAAATGTTTCCCAGGTCTTCTGTGTCTACCTACTTGGATTTGAGGGTTCATGGGAACTATCTTCTCATCTACTTTTATAGTAAATTTTATTCATGAGTTTTTAGTTTAGCTGTCTCATTTCTCTGTCCATTCTTATGTGGGATTTGTGGTGATTCAAACACCCTGAACTTCTAAAGCCACATTTTCTCACAATAAAAAAGATAATTGACTTTTATGATATTTTTGGACTATTTATAAATTGGTCTTCATAATCTCAAGGAAGATAAACAGTCTTCCATATTTAGCTCTTTCCCACATACACCATTTTAACTAAGGGGGTAAAATAGAGAAAATAATACTGGTATAAGGATCATTCTCTTCTTAGCAAGCCTTTCCCAAGAGAACACTCACTTATGGGGTGAAATTAGGGGCAGGGTTTCAGTATGTGTGGATGCAATACTGATGCTTTTCAACCTTCCTTAAAATAAAATATGGGAAAAGTCAACATTATCAGAATTAGTATGGCACTCTACATATTTGTATCAACAAAAAAATCTGAAATTAGAATATTTTTCAGAATAGTTTAAATATATTTTAGCACTAAAATTCAAGACAGATACAAAATGCAAACACGTTGAAGTAGGGACTATGCAGGAAGAATGAGACTAGACTATCTTGCAGGCTAACTGCAGACAGAGAGCTTCTATTTTTTTAATATTTTCAATGGAAGTGAAGTCTTTATGCATACATACATATATATTCAGTTCAGGGATATAATGAACTAAAGTGAAAGAAAGGGACATTTTTATCTAGGAGGAAAACAGAAAAGTAATAAAAGCTGCTTCATGGTGAATATGAACTGACATTAACAGAAGGCAGAGACTGTATTAAAAAATTCAACTTGCATTTTGCTGATGTATTTTTCCAGAATGGAAAATTATCTGTAATTTGAAAAAGTGAAAGCATCCAACTTAAAAGGAAAATGTAGCTTAACATTTGAAGGGGTAGTAAATTGGCACCTAAAGGGGTCATGAGTTAATATATATAATGTTATTTTAAAGGCATTTTAAAAGCTGTCAAAAATTAATAAGTTAAATGTTAGAAGACCAGAGATAAGAAAATGATTTTAAAATGAAAGTACAAATTCTGGAATCAAGCAGAATATCTAGCTCTTGCAAAAGTTTAAATTGAATTATAAAACTGAGCTTTTCTCAGCTTAATAAAAAATTGCAAATATTGGAAAAATGAATGTAAATCCAGTTAAGACTTGTCAATATAGATAATTTACTTTTCTGATGAGATTTTAATACGTTTTATTAAAGATAAATAGAAGTTCTGAAAAAGCATGTACAACATTTCACTAATTCTAAAACATCTTTTCCCCTCCACATTTTTAATATCTCTGAAATAGAAATACTGTATATTTCAATCAATGATATCACCTTATAATTATGGTATATGTTTTAATTGTGAAGTTGTATATTCGTTGGAAAGTGATAACTGGAGTTTTCTCTATCTGTAAAAGTAGTGCTTAAGCTGAACAAGTGAGTTTTTCTTCACCGAGGAAATCAAACTAAGTTGAAAATGGATTTGGATAGAGTTAGAATTAGCTGAGGTATTTTATCAAGACTACAATGGTTAATGGTAGTTGTTTGTCTTCTTCATCTTGACTTTTCCCTCAGGGAAAAGTTTCAAGGCAGGAATGCCCAGGGCTATTGACTTTGCTTTCTATAGAGTCAAACTCTAATAAAAATTATAATTATGGATAAAAGGAGGTTATCAACTGTCACAGTGAAATTAATGTTAGCTACTCATTTTTAATTGACAGTTTTTAGAGAAAATGGTTTATCTCAGTAAAATGAAGATCTTCAAAACTAGAATATTAATGCTATATAACCCTTACATAGCAAATACTATTTGCAAGAAATCCTACAAGTGCTTAAGAAATAAACTTTCTAACACCATTGATGTTATGAGGCTTGCTCATGGTCACTTGGAGTGAGTGGTGGGACTCAGATGTAAACCCATGTTACTGGCTTAAGAAAGTATGTTTTGAAGTGCTGCATTGTCCTGCTTCTCAAACTGGAACTATCCTAAAATAAAATGGGTTAGTCTCAGAGCCTATCACTGTCAGTCTGTCAGTCATTTCACATAGCCTGAAATTTATTCAGTCATTATATATAAGATTTCTTAATTGAATTTGTAGTCTAATTTTATGAGCAATGAGGACCAACTCTAAGATAGTGTGGTTCTAAGAGAAGTGATCCTTCTCTGTGTCACAAATCACATGCTATGAATAACATATATCCACCTATTTATTCAGCTGCATTTTGTTCCTTCTCTGATATGCTTTAGTATATTCTTTTTGGTATCTGAAATCTACTGCTTTATTTTTAAAGCAAAGTGATTCTATGTAGTGCATAGAAGAGGGATTGATCACCCAAAATATTCCTGCCATGTTTAATAAATTATCATAGAATTATAAATTATAAATTATCATAAAAAGGGCAAGATATTTTATGGTTTTGTTAACTGTCACTTTTAGTTTTAATTGCTTGCTTGGCATTTATGTAGCTCTGCCAAAATGTAAAATTACCTAGGGTTCCTGGATTCTTATGTTTGGGAGTTTATGAATATCCAGGTATTCTGATTTGGTAAAAAGTGTGTGTGTGTGTTAGTTGTTCAGTCATGTCTGACACTTTGTGACCCCACGGACTATAGCTGCTAGGCTCCTCTGTCCATGGAATTCTCCAGGCAGGAATACTGGAGCGTGTTGCCATTTCCTTCTCCCGGGGATCTTCCTGACCCAGGGATCAAACCTGGATCTCCTCTGTTATAGGCAGATTCTTTACTATCTGAGCCACCAGTGAAGCCCTGTTAAAAACTAAACATAAGATATGGGTTTCCCAGATGGCTCTAGTGATAAAGAACACACCTGCCTATTCAAGCTCTGATCAATACAAAACAAATCTAAATCCCTGCCTATTCAGAAGACATAAGAGATGGGAGTTTGATCCCTGGGTTGGGAAAATCCCCTGGAGAAGGGCATGGCAACCCACCCCAGTATTCTTACTTGACCCCATGGAGAGGAGCCTGGCGGGCTGTAGTTCATAGTTGCAAAGAGTTGGACATGATTGAAGTGACTTAGCACAAACATACAAACATGAAATATGCCTGGCATACTAACCATTTACCTTTCCTAAGCAATATGGTGTTAAGTACTAGAGAGCAAGAAACCAAGGACATATACATATCTAAGGAAGTTTTACAAAGATGTCTGAAGCAACAGTTAGAACTGGACATGAAACAACAGACTGGTTCCAAATAGGAAAAGGAGTACGTCAAAGCTGTATATTGTCACCCTGCTTATTTAACTTCTATGCAGAGCACATCATGAGAAACGCTGGACTGGAGGAAACACAAGCTGGAATCAAGATTACCGGGAGAAATATCAGTAACCTCAGATATGCAGATGACACCACCCTTATGGCAGAAAGTAAAGAGGAACTAAAGAGCCTCTTGATGAAAGTGAAAGAGGAGAGTGAAAAAGTTGGATTAAAGCTCAACATTCAGAAAATGAAGATCATGGCATCCGGTCCCATGACTTCATGGGATATAGATGGGGAAACAGTGGAAACAGTGTCAGACTTTATTTTGGGGGGCTCCAAAATCACTGCAGATGGTGACTGCAGCCATGAAATTAAAAGATGCTTACTCCTTGGAAGAAAAGTTATGACCAACCTAGATAGTATATTCAAAAGCAGAGACATTATTTTGCCAACTAAGGTCCGTCTAGTCAAGGCTGTGGTTTTTCCTGTGGTCATGTATGGATGTGAAAGTTGGACTGTGAAGAAGGCTGAGCGCCGAAGAATTGATGCTTTTGAACTATGGTGTTGGAGAAGACTCTTGAGAGTCCTTTGGACTGCAAGGAGATCCAACCAGTCCATTCTGAAGGAGATCAACCCTGGGATTTCTTTGGAAGGAATGATGCTAAAGCTGAAACTCCAGTACTTTGGCCACCTCATGCGAAGAGTTGATTCATTGGAAAAGACTTTGATGCTGGGAGGGAATGGGGGCAGGAGGAGAAGGGGACAACAGAGGATGAGATGGCTGGATGGCATCACTGACTCGATGGACGTAAATCTGAGTGAACTCTGGGGGTTGATGATGGACAGGGAGGCCTGGCGTGCCGCGATTCATGGGGTCGCAAAGAGTCGGACACGACTGAGCAACTGAACTGAACTGAAGGAAGTTTTACAAAGATGTCTACATACACATGTACTCTAAGCAAATGTCAGCAGAGTGCCCTAATACCAATTATATATTTAGACAAAGAGCATTTATAAAAATATAAAGACAAATAGCACTTAGCCTTTTTATGAGGTATAATTGACAAACAGTAAAATGGACATATTATGCTCATGCTTGTGTGTGCTCAGTCACATCCAACTCTGCGACACTATGAACTGTAGCCCACCAGGCTCCTCTGTGCATGAGATTTTTCAGGTAAGAATACTGGAGTGGGTTGCCATTTCCTTCTCCAGGGTATCTTCCTGACCTAGGGATTAAACTCAAGTCTCCGTTTCTTGTATTGGCAGGCAATTTCTTTACCAGTAGTGCCACCTGGAAAACCCACATATATACTCACATATATATAAATGTATGTGTGTGTGTTCGCGCATGTGATAGTGAGGGAAAAGAAGGAAGTGAAAGTTCTGCCCATTTTATCAATGCTGCAGATTCCAGAGATGGCAGTATTTCTCTCTCTCAAAACTAAGTACATGGGCACTCCTCAAAATTAATTTAGAAATTATTTTTCTTTTAAAAAGCCAGTGTTATATATTCTAAATTACAAAAAAAAGAAAAGAAAAGAAAAGAAAAATAGTGCCCAGAAAAAGATGCAGGACATATAGATAGTATATTCTCAAGATAAAATGTGAGTTATAAATTAAAAATCATTTTCACAAAAATATATACTGACCGAATGAATGATGATATGTATAAATTCCATATAAGCTATAATCACATTTTGGGAAAGTGTGAATAGCATAATTAGCATTTTATCCTAACAAGTTTTCTTTAAATATAAATGTTAAAGTTGAACTATTTTTGATATAGTAATTTTTAAAGAGGACCAACTCTATTTGAAGGAAAATAATGTCAAGTAGTTAATGACAAGTTTTGATTACAATATACAAAATATTCTCAGAGGTTTCTATAGACTACTAGACTGATTTGCTATCTAGTATATCATCTGATTGATGAAAAACATTAATTAGATTGTACTTGCACTATATCAGTCAATGGAGGTTCACTCCTCATTAAGAATACTCTTTGAATAGGAGTGGAGAAAAGGGAGCACTCTTGTACTGTTGGTGGAAATGTAAATTGATACAGCCACTATGGAAGACGGTAGGGAGATTCCTTAAAAAACTAGGACTAAAACCACCATATGATCCAGCAATTCCACTCCTAGGCATATACCCCGAGGAAACCAAAATTGAAAGAGACACATGTATCCCATTGTTCATTGAAGCACTATTTACAATAGCTAGAACATGGAAGCAACCTAGATGTCCATCGACAGATGAATGCATAGAGAAGTTGTAGTATATACACACAATGGAATATTATTCAGTCAAAGAAAGGAATACATTTAAGTCAGTTTTAATGAGGTGGATGAATCTAGAACCCATTATGCAGAGTGAAGTGAGTCAGAAAGAGAAAGATAAATACTGTATTCTAACACATATATATGGAGTCTAGAATAATGGTACTGAAGAACACATTTACAGGGCAACAATGGGGAAACAAGAGAGTTCCAGAAAAACATCTGTTTCTGCTTTATTGACTATGTCAAAGACTTTGACTCTGTGGATCACAATAAACTGTGGAAAACTCTGAAAGAGATGGGAATACCAGACCACTTGACCTGCCTCTTGAGAAACCTGCATGCAGGTCAGGAAGCAACAGTTAGAACTGGACATGGAACAGCAGACTGGTTCCAAATAGGTAAAGGAGTATGTCAAGGCTATATATTGTCACCCTACTTATTTAACTTATATGTAGAGTACATCATGAGAAATGCTGGGCTGGAGGAAGCACAAACTGGAATCAAGATTTCTGGGAGAATTAGAATCTCAGATATGCAGATGACACCACCCTTATGGCAGGAAGTGAAGAGGAACTAAAGAGCCTCTTGATGAAAGGGAAAGAGGAGAGTGAAAAAGTTGGCTTAAAGCTCAACATTCAGAAAACTAAGATCATGGTATCCGGTCCCATCACTTCATGGCAAATAGATGGGGAAACAGTGGAAACAGTGGCTGACTTTATTTTTTGGGGTTCCAAAATCACTGCAGATGGTGACTGCAGCCATGAAATTAAAAGACGCTTACTCCTTGGAAGAAAAGTTATGACCAACCTAGACAGCATATTGAAAAGCTGAGACATTACTTCGCCAACGAAGGTCCGTCTAGTCAAGACTATGGTTTTTCCAGTAGTCATGTATGGATGTGAGAGTTGGACTATAAAGAAAGCTGAGTGCCGAAGAATTGATGTTTTTGAACTGTGGTGTTGGAGAAGACTCTTGAGGGTCCCTTGGACTGCAAGGAGATCCAACTAGTCCATCCTAAAGGAGATCAGTCCTGGTTGTTCATTGAAGGGACTGATGCTGAAGCTGAAAATCAATACTTTGGCCATCTGATGTGAAGAGCTGACTCATTGGAAAAGACCTTGATGCTGGGAAAGATTGAGGGCAGGAGCAGAAGGGGAAGACAGAAGATGAGATGGTTGGATGGCATCACCAACTCAATGGACATGGGAGTTAGTGATGGACAGGGAGGCCTGGCATGCTATGGTTCATGGGGTCGCAAAGAGTCAGACATGACTGAGCGACTGAACTGAACTGAACTGAACTGAATGGAGAAACAGACATAGAGAACAGACTTAGGGACGTGGGGGGAGGGGAGGAGAGGGTGAGATGTATGGAAAGAGTAACACGGAAAGTTACATTGCCATATATAGAAGAGATAGCCAAGGGAAATTTGCTATATGGCTCAGGAAACTCAAACAAGGGCTCTTTAAAAACCTAGAGTGGTGATATGGGGAAGGAAATGAGAGGGGATTTCAAAAGGGAGGGGATATACGTATACCTATGGCTGCTTCATGTTGAGGTTTGGCAGAAAACAGCAAAATTCTGTAAAGCAATTATCCTTCAATAAAAAATAAATTAATTAAAAAAGAATACTCTTTGAATGTATTATTAGATGTTATTATTGCATGTTATATTCAAGTCAAAAATCTCATCTCTCCATTCACTTTGCCAATATCCTGCCCTATGTCTGGCAGAAAGTAGGCTTTCAATTAATATGTACTTAATTAAATAAATGAATAAGAGATCTCTAGTCTTGAAGAGATTATACTTATAATTTAAAATGTGACTAAATTATCTAATAATCCAAATTAAATCAAATAAGAAATTACAGGTAAGAAAGAGAAAAGCAGGACCAAATCTTAAGAATGCCTCTCCATACAAAATTGAAGATGGATTAAGAGTAAAAGTGACAGTAAAGGAAACTGAAAATTGATTTTTAGGGCATACAAAAGGAAATCCAGGAGATTGTGTTTCCTGGATTCAATGAAAGAAGAATATTTCTAGAAGGAGGATATGTCAGCTCTATTGAAGACAACTGATAAGTAGGGTAAAGTCAGAAGAGAAAAATGTAAATTGAATTTAGCCACATGGAGATTATTGATGACCTTTGAAAGAAGCAAATTCTGTGAGACAAAAGGGATTATTTTAAACATATTTTATTAGTGGTAAAAGTTGCTTTAGTCTTCATATATGGAGGACCCATATTTTTGAGAACCAAATTTAGAATAGGTTAAAAAGTGACTGAGAGATTATGAATATATTTTTCAGTAAAATAACTTAGAAGGAGATTTCTATCTTTATGCTTTTCAAATTGCCTTGCATACTTAAATGCGTCTAATCAAGAGACCCTTTTGAACTAAATGCCCAGAAATATTTATTTTTCTTATAAGAAAGAGCTTATCATATAGTGTAGCACAAAGGAGACTGAATTTTAATTTTTCTGGTTGATAGTTCCCTGTTCTTTTCACAACAAACTACAATATGAATCTCTGAAATAGATATTAACCAAAAGATGACACTAGCATTAATTACTTTCTAAGAATTTGAATGACTGTTAGAAGGTAAATCTAATCAATAGAAGCATCTTTTCAATATTATTAATGGCTTTTTAAAAAAAGGCTTTGAATTGATTAAGGAACAGCCTAGTGGTTTTGCATCTGGTCCAAACACTTCATGGCAAATAGATGGGGAAACAGTGGGAACAGTGGCTGACTTTATTTTTCTGGGTTCCAAAATCACTGCAGATGGTGACTGCAGCCATGAAATTAAATGACGCTTGCTCCTTGGAAGAAAAGGTATGACCAACCTACACAGCATATTAAAAAGCAGAGACGTTACTTTGCCAACAAAGGTCCATCTAGTGGAAGCTATGGTTTTTCCAGTAGTCATGTATGGATGTGAGAGCTGGACTAAAAAGAAAGCTGTTCAGTTCAGTCCAGTTCCTTCGCTCAGTCATGTCCAACTCTTTGTGACTCCATGAACCACAGCACATCAGGTCTCCCTGTCTATCACTACTTCCTGGAGTTTACCCAAACTCATGTCCATTGAGTCAGTGATGCCATTCAAACATGTCGTACTCTGTTATCCCCTTCTACTGTCCTCAATGTTTGCCAGCATCAGGGTCTTTAAAATGAGTCCTCTGTTCGCATCAGGTGGCCAAAGTATTGGAGTTTCAGCTTTAGCATTATTCCTTCCAAAAAATCCCAGAGCTGATCTCCTTCAGAACGGACTGGTTGGATCTCCTCCCAGTTCAAGGGACTCTCAAGAGTCTTCTCCAAGACCACAGTTCAAAAGCATCAATTCTTTGCCGCTCAGCTTTCTTTACAGTCCAACTCTCACATCCATACATGACTACTGGAAAAACTATAGCCTTGACTAGATGGACCTTTGTTGACAAAGTAATGTCTCTGCTTTTTAATATGCTGTCTATGTTGGTCATAACTTTTCTTCCAAGGACTAAGCATTTTTTAATTTCATGGCTGCAATCACCATCTGCAGCAATTTTGGAGTCCAAAAAAATAAAGTCAGCCACTGTTTCCACTGTTTCCCCATCTATTTGCCTTGAAGTGATTGGAACAGATGCCATGATCTTTGTTTTCTGAATGTTGAGCTTTAAGCCAACTATTTCACTCTCTTCTTTTCACTTTCATCAAGAGGCTCTTTAGTTCTTCTTCACTGTCTGCCATAAGAGTGGTGTCATCTGCATATCTGAGATTATTGACATTTCTCCCGGCAATCTTGATTCCAGCTTGTGCTTCTTCCAGTCCAGCGTTTCTCATGATATACTCTGCATATAAGTTAAATAAGCACGGTGACAATATACAACCTTGACCTACTCCTTTACCTATTTGGAACCAGTCTGTTGTTCCATGTCCATTTCTAACTGTTGCTTCCTGACCTGCATACAGGTTTTCTCAAGAGGCAGGACAGGTGGTCTGGTATTCCTATCTCTTTCCAAATTTTCCACAGTTTGTGGTGATCCAGGGGAAGGATTGGGGGCAGGAGGAGAAGGGGACGACAGAGGATGAGATGGCTGGATGGCATCACTGACTCAATGGACGTGAGTCTGAGTGAACTCCGGGAGTTGGTGATGGACATGGAGGCCTGGCATACTGCGATTAATGGGGTTGCAGAGAGTCAGACACGACTGAGTGACTGAACTGAACTGAACTGAACACAGTCAAAGGCTTTGGCATTGTCAATAAAGCTGAAACAGATGTTTTTCTGGAACACTCTTGCTTTTTCAATGATGAGCGCATGTTGGGAATTTGATCTCTGGTTCCTCTGTCTTTTCTAAAACCAGCTGGAATACCTGGACATTCATGGTTCACGTATTGCTGAAGCCTGGTTTGGAAAATTTTGAGCATTGTTTTAGTAGCGTGTGAGATAAGTGCAACTGTGCTGTAGTTTGAGCATTCTTTTGCATTTCCTTTCTTTGGGATTGGAATGCAAACTGACCTTTTCCAGTCCTATGGCCACTGCTGAGTTTTCCAAATTTGCTGGCATACTGAATGCTGCACTTTCACAGCATCATCTTTTAGGATTTGAAATAGCTCAACTGGGATTCCACCATCTCCTCTAGCTATGTTCATTGTGATGCTTCCTAAGGCCCACTTGACTTTGCATTCCAGGATGTCTGGCTCTAGGTGAGTGATTGCATCATCTTGATTACCTGGGTTGTGAAGATCTTTTATGTACAGTTCTTCTGTGTATTCTTGCCACCTCTTCTTAATATCTTCTGCTTCTGTTAGGTCCATACCTTTTCTGTCTTTTATTGAGCCCATCTTTGCATCAAATGTTCCCTTAGTATCCCTAATTTTCTTGAAGAGATCTCTAGTTTTTCCCATTATGTGTTTTCCTTTATAATTGATGCTTTTTAACTATGGTGTTAGAGAAGACTCTTGAGAGTCCCTTGGACTGCAAGGAGATCCAGCCAGTCAATCCCAAAGGAGATCAGTCCTGAATATTCATTGGAAGGCCTGATGATGAAGCTGAAACTCCAATACTTTGGCCATCTGATGTGAAGAGCTGGGTTGACCTTTTCAAAGGTCATTTGAAAAGACCCTGCAGTTTGAAGGCAGGGGAAATGGATGACAGAGGATGAGATGGTTGGATGACATCACTGACTCGATGCTCATGCATTTGAGTAAGCTCTAGAAGTTGGCGATGAACAGGGAGGTCTGGTGTGCTGCAGCCCACGGGGTTGCAAAGTGTTGGACATGACTGAGAGACTGAACTGAACTAGTGGTTTTGAGATTCCAGACTGAATCTCTGTAGGATATTAGAGAATGCATTACTATCAAAGAGTTTGTTTGGATGTTTAATTAATTAAGATACAATAATTCCTTAGATAAAAGCTAAGGAATACAAATTGATTACTTATTCACATGCTTTCACTTAAGACATATAATAAAGAACCTATCACAGAACCAACAAAAGAAAGCATTATGTTGACAATAAAAACCAAAGTTAGAGGAAATATTGAAGAAAAATTGCAGGTATAGGAGAAGATAGAAAAATAAAATGATTGCAAATAAAGTTCATATGCTGCTCTTGCTGCTAAGTCGCTTCAGTCATGTCTGACTCTGTGCGACCCCATAGATGGCAGCCCACCAGACTCCCCCATCCCTGGGATTCTCCAGGCAAGAACACTGGAGTGGGTTGCCATTTCCTTCTCCAATGCATGAAAGTGAAAAGTGAAAGTGAGGTCACTCAGTCATGTCTGACTCTTTGTGACCCCATGGAGTGGAACCTACCAGGCTCCTCAGTCCATGGGATTTTCCAGGCAAGAGTACTGGAGTGGTCTGCCATCGCCTTCTCTGAAAGTTCATATAGGTTGAGGTATTTGTTGTCCTGTGCTTAATTGCTCACTCGCCTCTGACTCTTGCGACACCATGGACTGTAGCGTGCCAGGCTCCTCTGTCCATGGGGATTCTTCAGGCAACAATACTAGAGTGGGTTGCCATGCCCTCCTCCAGGAGATCTTCCCAACCCAAAAATCACATCTGGGTCCTCCACATTACAGGCAGATACTTTATCATCTGAGCTACCAGGGAAGCTCTGGAGGTATATTTCTTGTTTTATCCACAGTTCCATATAGATTACATGATTTCATGGGCCAGAGTGTTATTACCTGTATGCTCCTTTGCCCAAGCTAATTTTAAACTCCTGGAACAATATTAAATTTTCCAGGAAACAAAATTTTATTTAAAAAATGTCTACCATAAAGATCCTACTTGGATATCATATTCTAATCAAAGTCATTCCTGATTAGCTTAGCAATGTGGATCTCTACCAATGGTTGGCCCCCTGCAATCTTTATTGTTCATTGACTTTTGGGCCCTCTCTAAATATTAATTTTGCTTTTCACACAAATTGATGTTATCTCTTAAACATATTATGTATACTGTACACTGCTGGTGCTATTTCTTTATAAATCCTTTTATGTACTCACTACAGAGACTTTCATACATTAGATATTGATAATTTGGCTTTTGTCTAATAAGCTTGATATTGTTGAATCTCTGGAAGAAAGAATAGTCCCTTCTAGTTGACCTAATAATAATGACTGAAAAAGGAAGATGGTGTGAGATGTTTTATCATGCCCCTCCTAGCTCAACTAGGGATTTCTTAAATTTTTTGTTGATCAATGCAAGGCATAGAAACTCTTTTCTAATCTGAGTCTTTGGAGAAAAGATCTAAAAGTTTCTAGAAGTAAAATGAGCCCTAATTATGTCCTGCAGGGTGCTTACTCAGATGTTTAGCATTCTAGAATTTCCCTTACCCTTACCAATTATGTGATATTTCCCTCAATAAGTGGCCCCTGAACAAGATGATATTGAATTTCACCACTTTGCTCTCCCCTAAATCAGGTCACCAAGGCAATGGGATGGGATTCCATTGCTAAGCTGTAATCATCTAGGAAGTCAAGAGTATATATTCATTTATAATTTCTTCAGTATGGTAGTCCACACTTATCAGCAACTTCCTTTTGGTTTAGTTCCTTGTAGTTTTAGTTACCATACCATTTTATCCATAAAATATTAAATGAAAAATTCCAGAAATAAGCAATTCATAAATTTTAAATTGTGCACACCCTGAGGAATGTGATGAAATCTCCCACATGGAAGGTGAATCATCCCTTTGTCCCACATATCCCATCTATTAGTCACTCAGTAGCCATCTCAGTGATCAGATGAACTGTCAGAGCTATTACAGTGCTTGTGTTCAAGTCACCTCTATTTTATTTAATGATGGTCCCAAAGCACGAGGGTAGTAATGCTGGAAATTCAATTATTCTGTTACTATTCCTAACAGTAGTAGTAGTAATGTTAGTCGCTCAGTCGTGTCCAACTCTGTGATCCCACAGACTCTAGTCCACCAGGTTCTTCTGTCCATGGGATTCTCCAGGCAAGAATACTGGAGTGGATTGCCATTCCCTTCTCCAGAGGCTCTTCCCAACCCAGGGAATAAGCCTGGGTCTCCTGCTTTGTAGGCAGACTCTTTTACTGTTTGAGCTACAGGGAAGACCTACTGTGCCTAATTTATAAACTAAACTATGTGTACACATAGGAAAGATCATAGTAGATATAAGTTTCAGGCATGACTTGGAGAACACAATATAGATTCACCTTGGCTAAGCAGAGGAACTACTATTTAGCAAGTTAGGACATGGGTTTCAGAGATACTGGCTTCCTAATAAAGGTCTTCACCAAATTCATTGAGGGTTAAAATATTTCAGAGAAACTGTTAGAAATCAAGTTCATATTTGTCATCAAACAATGTGGTGTCCTGTTGTCTCTTTGAGTCTTGAATTTATAAGGAACTTAGTCACTTAAATCAGTGTAGGCCATAATGTTTCCCTCTATAATCATTGTTTAATCCTCCCTTACAGGCAATTTCAAGCATTACACACATCCTAAATGTTCTGTTTGTCTCTGATTGCTTGGAGCATTACTTGCAAATGTAACCATGTCAGTGATTTTTCTCATAGCTGTTTATTCATATTCTAACCAAAGAGAATCCTCACATACATGTAATACATTGTGTCTCCTTCAAACAGGAAACACAAATCTCCACTTCTAAAAATTGTAAAGCCTCAAATTATGGGAAGGGCTGCTTTAATTTTGACTTAAGGAGACTATTTAGGATCTCTATACAGATCAAACATTTTCTGTTTGTTTTCAGTTTCCAATATTTCTGGCTAGAGTTGAGTTCTGCCTACAATTAACTGGTTACAGATTCTAAATGCATTCTCAATTTTAATTTCACATTTTAAATTGGTTTCACATTAATGTGCTTGGTGGGAAGTACACA
Source organism: Ovis aries (assembly GCF_016772045.2). NCBI lineage: Eukaryota > Metazoa > Chordata > Mammalia > Artiodactyla > Bovidae > Ovis > Ovis aries. The sequence goes on from NC_056056.1 coordinate 47,586,477, forward strand.
CTTCTCTGGTCCATTCTCTCAAGGACTTCAGTAATGAAGTATGCCTGGAGGTCAGTGTCTAGTGAAACTATCAGAATTTTCAGGCTCATATTCTTTGCTGAAGTCCAAATGAGCCTAGTGGCCTTTGAAATACCCATATAATTATAGTAAAATGATTTTCTCCCCAATAAAGTATCATTTCTTTTTTAGACAACTGATATTTTCTTCCTGAATATTTGTTAGTAATACATACTATTTCTGAGAAAAACCTCTATAGCCTTTTGAGTAGAAAAAATTGCAGAATGTTGCAACTCAATATTGAATTATTATTGAATAATTCGGTATTCTTACTATAGTTTTCCTTAAAAATCTTTTTAAAAGAAGCAAATGATGACCATGATTTTTAATCTTGATATTGCATTCAGAAATTCAACCTTTGAAATTTGCCTAATACATTGATATCTGCCATGCACAGTCGGGAGTAGCTTCATTATTAAAATTCCCCTGATCTTAGGCATGTTACCTCCAGTCTAAAAATAGCATCTATTTTGTTTAATTTTGGCTGTTTTCATAACTTATCATTTACATTCTGGCTAATTTTTTTTAGAAAACTTATATTGCTCAGATTCTATGAAGCCATGTTTCAGCATTATCCATGTCACATGCCAAATGTTGAAGTGATGCAAAATTTTGGCCTCCTTTTAAATTTATTTCTACCATTATCCCCAGAAATACTTGTATGATGAATATTAGATAAGATTTTAATACTGCTAGAATGGGAATCATCATCCTAAAAGATGATGTTGTGAAAGTGCTGCAGTCAATATGCCAGCAAATTTGGAAAACTCAGCAGTGGCCACAGGACTGGAAAAGGTCAGTTTTCATTCCAATCCCTAAGTAAGCAATGCCAAAGAATGCTCACACTATCACACAATTGCACTCATCTCACACGCTAGCAAAGTAATGCTCAAAATTCTCCAAGCCAGGCTTCAATAGTATGTGAACCGTGGACTTCCAGATGTTCAAGCTGGATTTAGAAAAGGCAGAGGAACCAGAGATCAAATTGCCAACATCTGCTGGATCATCAAAAAAGCAAGAAAGTTCCAGAAAAACATCTATTTCTGCTTTATTGACTATACCAAAGCCTTTGACGTGTGGATCACCACAAACTGTGGAAAATTTGGAAAGAGATGGGAATGCCAGACCACCTGACCTGCCTCTTGAGAAATCTGTATGCAGGTCAGGAAGCAACAGTTAGAACTGGACATGGAACAACAGACTAGTTCCAAATAGGTAAAGGAGTACATCATGGCTGTATATTGTCCCTGCTTATTTAACTTATATGCAGAGTACATCATGAGAAATGCTGGGCTGGAGGAAGCACAAGCTGGAATCAAGATTGCCAGGAGAAATATCAATAACCTCAGATATGCAGATGACACCACCCTTATGGCAGAAAGTGAAGAATAACTAAAGAGCCTCTTGATGAAAGTGAAAGAGGAGAGTGAAAAAGTTGGCTTAAAGCTCAACATTCAGAAAATGAAGATCATGGCATCTGGCCCCATCACTTCATGGCAAATAGATGCGGGAACAGTGGAAACAGTGGCTGACTTTATTTTTTTGGACTCCAATATCGCTGCAGATGGTGACTGCAGCCATGAAATAAAAAGACACTTAGTCCTTAGAAGAAAAGTTATGATCAATCTAGACAGCATATTAAAAAGCAGAGATGATACTTTGCCAACAAAGGTCTGCCTAGTCAAGGCTATGGCTTTTCCAGTAGTCACGTATGGATGTGAGAGTTGGACTATAAAGAAACCTGAGTGGCGAAGAATTTGTGCTTTTGAACTGTGGTGTTGGAGAAGACTCTTGAGAGTCTCTTGGACTGAAAGGCGATCCAACCAGTCCATCCTAAAGGAAGTCAGTCCTGAACATTCATTGGGAGGACTGATGCTGAAGCTGAAACTCCAATACTTTGGCCACCTGATGTGAAGAGCTGACTCATTTGAAAAAACCCTGATGCTGGGAAAGATTGAAGGCAGGAGGATAAGGGGACGACAGAGGATGAGATGTTTGGATAGCATCACCGACTCAATGGAAATGAGTTTGAGTCAACTCCTGGAATTGGTGATGGACAGGGAGGCCTGGCGTGCTGAAGTCCATGGGGTCTCAAAGAACTGGACATGACTGAACGACTGAACTGAACTGAGAATGGAATCATTAGCAAAGCCCTTTCCTGCCCACCTTCCACCAATTTTACTATCTTTCCACCTTTTTTAAAGCCAGTTCTCAATAAATCATTTTGAAAATGAAATAATTTAAGATTTTCTTGGTGACTCAAGTTTTTAGTCAACACAATGTAAATAAAGGAGTTAGTGACTTTCCTTCTCTCTTACCCTACTGCTCATACATAACATTAACTATTCATAATGCTTTTTATTTATTTGCACATCTTTCCCCATGAAAGTGTTAGTCACTCAGTCATGTCTGACTCTGCAATCCCATGGACTTTTGCCTGATAGACTCCCCTATCCATGGACTTCTCCAGGTAAAATTTCTGAAGTGGACTGTTATTACCTTCTCCAGCGTATCTTCTCAACCTAGGGATTGAAGCAGGGTCCCCCACATTGCAGGAAGATTCTTTACAGTGTGGGACACCAGGGAAGACTTTCCCATATTAAATGAAAAATAATTGAGTTTAAGGACTACATTATATATAGCATTGTTCCTACTAATTATAGTGAGTTTTTTAAGAATCTTTAAAATAAGCAATAGAGCATTTAAAATGCTGTAGGTGCAGTGGAGGTCAATATATCTGCAGAATAATTATGAATGCAATTAATGAAAAAATCAATCAAAATCTTTCTTTGCTTATAGAGGACAAGAGAAGTAGTTAATTTCTAAAATAGTAAGAAAAATAAAGATATGACCTATTTAACATCTAAAAGACCTGTCTTCCTACTATTCTAAGACTAAGGACTTCACGAAACAGCTTCTAAGAATAAATAAGCTAAGGATGGTTAAGTTTTGCTTTATTTTGTTATTTTTTGATTTTTGATAGAGGTCTCAAGTCCAAGCCAAGTTATATCCTGAGACAAGTCCAAAACCTCTTTTAATGACTTTTTTTTGTAATTGAGCTGAAGTTGATGTAAAATATTATATATTTCCTGATGGTTCAGTGGTTAAGAATTCACCTGCCAATGCAGGAGACACAAGTTCAATCCCTGGGTGTGGAAGATATCCCCTGGAGGACGAAATGGTAACCCAATCCAACACTCTTGCCTGGGAAATCCCATGGGTAGGGGAGCCTGGTGGGCTACGTTTCATGCAGTTGTAAAAGAGTCAGACATGACTGAACAACTAAGCAACAGCAACAATAATATCATGTGTTTCAGATGTTCAACATATTGGCTCACATTTTTTAGAAGTTATAGTACATTTAGAGTTATTATAAAGCGTGCACTATATTCCCTGGGCTGTACAATATTCCTTGTAGTTTATTTCAAACATAAAAGTTTGTGCCTTTGAATCTTCTACCCCTAATTTATCCCTTTCCTTTCTCTCCTCATACGGCAACCCACTAGTTTGTTTTCTCTGTGTCTATGTGTATTTTCTTTGTTATATGTACTAGTTTTATTCTTTTTTACGTTCCATATATAAGTGGCATCATACAATATTTGTCTTTCTTTGTCGGACTTATTTCACTTAGCATGATACCCTTCAAGTCCATCTATATTTTTACAAATGGCAAAATTTCATTCTTTTTCAAATTTTTTTTTATGGCTGAGTAGTATTCCAACATATGTATATTGGATGCATATTACGTGTAGCTCTCCAGTTTTCCCAGCACAACTTATGGAAGGGAATTTTTTTCTTCGTTGTACATGCTTGCCTATTTTGTCATAGATTAATTGACCATAAGTGCTTGAGTTTATTTCTGGGTTCTTCATTATGTTCCATTGATCTATGCATCTGTTTTGGTGCCAGTATCATACTGTTCTGACTACTAGTCTGAAATCAAGGAGAGGGTTTCCTCAAGTTTTGCCTTCCTTTTTCAAGATTGCTTGTTTTGACTATTCAGAGTTTCTGTATAAATTTTAAAATTATTTGTGTTTCCATACAAATTTTAAAATGATTTGTTCTTTTGTGATTGTTCAGTTGCTAAGTTGTGTCTGACTCTTTGTGACCCCATGGACTGCAGCACACCAGGCTTCCTTGTCCTTGATTATCTCCCTGAGTTTGCTCAAATTCATGTCCATTGAATTGGTGATGTCACCCAATCGTCTCATCATCTGTTGCCCCCTTCTCCTCCTGTGCTCAATCTTTCCCAATAGCAATATCTTTTCTAATGAATTGGCTCTTCACATCAGGTGGCCAAAGTATAGAAACTTCAGCTTCAGCATCAGTCCTTCCAATGAATATTCAGTGTTGATTTCCTTTAGGATTGACTGGTTTGATCTCCTTGCTGTCCAAGCCATTGGTATTTTGCTATGGATTACACTGAATCTGTAGATTGCCTTGGGCAGTGTGGAGTTTTAAGAATGTTACTTCTTTCCATTAATGATCACAGTATATCTTTCCATCTATTTGTGTCATCTTTAGTTTCTTTCATCAGTGTCTTAGAGTTATATGAGTATAGCTTTTTACCTCCTTAGAATGATTTATTCCTAGTATTTTGTTCTTTTTGATGTGATTGTAATAGGATAATTTTCTTAATTTCTTTTTTTGCTTGTTCCTTGTCAGTGTATAGAAATGCAACAGATTTCTCTATATTAATTTTTAATCTTAAAACTTTTTAAAATTTATAGATGAACTCTAGCAGATTTTTGGTGGCATCTTTGGGATTTTCTGTATATAGTAACATGTCATCTGTAAATAGTGACAGCTTTAACTCTTTCCTATTTGTATGCCTTTTATTTCTTTTTCTTTTATTATTACTGTGACTAGGACTTCCATTACTGTGTTAAATAAAAGTTGTGAGAACAGGCATCCTTGTCTTATTTCTGACCTTAGAGAAAATACTTTCAACTTCTCACTATTGAGTATTAGGTTAGCTGTGGGCTTGTCATATATGACCTTTATAAGGTTGAATTGGTTTCCCTGGTATCTCAGTTGGTAAAGAATCTACCTGCAATGCAGGAGACCCCAGTTCAATTCCTGACTCAGAAAAATCCCCTGGAGAAGGGATAGGCTACTCACTCCAGTATTCTTGGGCCTCTCTGTGGCTCAGACAGTAAATAATCCATCTGCAATGTGGGAGACCTGGGTTTGATCTCTGAGTTGGGAAGATCCCCTGAAGGAGGGCATGGCAAGCCAGTCCAGTATTCCTGCTTGGAGAATCCCCATGGACAGAGAAGCCTGGTGGGTTACAATCCATAGGGTCACAAAGAATTGGACATGACTTAGTGACTAAGCACACAGCTCAGTGTTGAGTTACATCTCCTTTACTTCTACTTTCTGGAGAGTTTTTATCATAAACAGAGCTTGAATTTTCTCAAAAGCTTTTTCTTCATGTATTGAGAATAGCTCCATTGGTAAAGAATCCGCCTGTAATACAGGAGACCTCTGTTTGATTTCTGGGTCAGGAAGATCCGCTGGAGAAGGGATAGGCTACCCACTCCAGTATTATGGCCAGGAGAATTCCATGAACTGTATAGTCCATGGGGTCGCAAAGGGTTGGACGTGACTGAGTGACTTTCACACCACCATTGAGAAGATCATATGGTTTTATTATTCAGTTTGTTAAGATGTTATATCACATTGACTGCAGGTATTTAAAAATCCTTGCATTTCTGTGATAAATCCAACTTGATTATGGTGTATGATCCTTTTAATGCATTACTGAATTCAGATTGCTAATATTTTATTGAGGATTTTTGCACCCATGCTCATGGGTGATATTTGACATGTAACCTTTCTTGAAAAGCTGTTGTATTGGTGCTGAACTATTTTAGCTTTTTCTTGTCTATAGCAGTTTTGATCTCACCATCAAATCTAAATGAGAGGTTTGCTGGGTATTCTTTGTTGTACATTTTCCCCTCTTTTGTCACTTTAAATATACTGTGCCATTCCCTTCTGGCCTAGAATTTCTGGTATAAAATTAGCTGAAATGGGTGCTCCCTTTATGTAATGTGTTACTTTTCCCTCACTGACTTCAATATTCTCTCTTCATTTTTAATTTTTGCCACTTTAATTACAATGTATCTTGTATTCCTCTTTGGGTTAATTCTAAATGGGACTCTCTACACTTCTTGGACTTGGATGTTTGTTTCCTTTCTCAAGTTAGGGATGCTATTAGCTATTATTTTTTCAATTATGTTCTCTGCTCTATTTTCTCTCTTTTCTTCTTCTGGAACCACTTTAATGTAAATATCAGTGCACTTGATGTTGCCCCAGAGTTCTCTTAAATTGTCATTTCTTTTCATAATTTTTTTTCTGTTCAGAATCAGCAATTTCCACTACTCTGTCTTCCAGCTCACTGATCCATTCCTCCATATAAGTTAGTCTACTGTTGATTCCTTATAGTATATTTTCATTATTTATTATATCCTTTATTTCTACAGGTGGTGAGTTCTTTATAACTTCCAACTTTGGGATAAAAACTTCTAACTTCCCAATCTGTGAATTTATCCTTCTCTCAAGTTCTTTGATTGTATTTAGAATCACTGCCTTAAAGTCTAGCCTGGGTATATTGCCTTTCTCCACCTCACTTAGTTCTTCTTACACTGTTGTATCTTGTTCTTTCACTGGGAACTAGTTCCTCTGCCACCTCATTTTGTCTAATTGCTATTTTTATCCATCTGGTGGTTGGCTATGTTTCTTGAAATTGAAGAAGTAATCTTTTGTAGTAGAAGTCCTGTGTATCTCAGCAGCAGACTCCCTTCTCATCCAGAGTTATATGCTCTAGAAGTCCCACTATGATGGTTGTATGGGTCTTTTTGTTGTGAAAAGCTGACTATCTGTGCAGTCTGGCAGGCTTGGTTGGACCTTAGTCCATTTGGTTCCCAGTCCTGTCTTGTGTAGAAGCTGACTGCCACTGTTTGGCTGACTGAGGAACCCTAGGTGGCCCTGGGGCTAGTGCTGTGTTACTTATGAGTGGAGTCAAGGTTCAGGAAAACCCAGGGTTGCTGCCTGCCCACTGGTGGGTGAATCCAAGTCCTAGGACTAGTGCCAGCATACTGGTAGGCAGGGATGGGTCCTGGTTACAGGGCCTAAAGGTTCCAGAACAAGTGTTAGATCTCTGGTGGGTGGGGCCAGTTCTGGACACAGTTGGCCACTGGCCTAATGCACCTTAAGACTTTGTTGGCCTGTTAGTGGGGCAGGTCCCATACCTAGCCCATCCCATGCTGGATCTGGCCTGTTAGTGATTGGGGTGAATTTACAACCTGTGGGACTGTGGTTTACTTTTGAATGGTATCTGCTTTATTGAAAGCTTTAATATCTAGTAGAGTTACACACCCTTCATAGATGCTTTTAAGTAGTTTCCTGGCTATTCTTGTGTGTTTTATTTCTGCATATGACACTTGGTATTAACTTATCTGGCCATGTAAAATATTAGTTTGTTGGTATTTGTTCTGAACAGGGCAATTTGCAGGTGGTTCAAGTGGTAAAAAATCCAACTGCCAAGGCAAGAGACGCAATAGACGTGGGTTCAATCCCTGGGTCGGGAAGGTCCCCTGGGGTAGGAAATGGCAGCCCACTGTAGTATTCTTGCCTTGGGGAATTCCATGGATAGAGAAGCCTGGCAGGCTACAGTCCATGGGACACAAAGAGTTGGACATAACTGAGCAACTAACACTTTCATTATGTATCCAAATTATAGCTCTTTATTTGTTAATGCTTGCAGATATTTTAACAAATGCTATACATGGAATAACTAAAAATAGACAAGTCTTGTTTAATCTACTGAAACTCTAAATGAACCTTAAAGTCGTATCATAAGAAGCTGAGATTGACAAATTGATAAATTTCAACTAAGCCTCGGTAAGTTCAGTAAAACTTAATAAACAAGAAAGAAAAGAAAGTCATCAAGCTCATGTTTCAGTAGCCCTACTTAGAAGCACTAATAAATGGGCTTCTCAGTAGGCAAAATACTCTGAAATCTTGGCATACGACAATTGTAGAGGTTAAACAAGCTCAACTACAAACCCCATACATTTCCCAATATTCAAACCAGTACAATATTCAAACACCAGTACAGGTGTTGTAGTATACTGAATTTAGGAATGAGATTGAGAGGTCAAAAGAATAGATATTTGGACACCAGTCATTCATTCTTTTAGTAGTTTTAAAGAAGACCAATTATGTGAGTTCATGTTCTGTATGTGTATAAAGCAAGAGGAAATATTACAAATTAAAAAGAGAAAAGAGCCATAATAACTGAACACAATGTGTGACCCAAATTTGTTTTTCTTTTTTTCTTCTATAAGGACATTATTAGAAAAGCTGGAACATTCTGAATAAAGCCTCTAGTTCAGATAATATTATATCACTATTAATTTAATCATTTGACAATTATACTATGCACATATAAAAGAATGTCTTTGTGTTTTGAGAAATGCACACTGAAGTGCTTAGGGGTAAATATTCCAAAAAGTAGAAAGAAGGAAAACTATAAAGCAATATGACAAAATAGTAACATTTGGGAAGTAAGAATTAAGGATACATGGGAATTCTTAACTGATTATACTTTCCATAAATCTCAAATTATGTCAAAAGAAGCTAATTTTTTTAAAAGATATAAACAAAAATATCTCTCCCTATTATAACTTTTAATTTGATGTAACCATGGTAGTTACTTAACATCTGTTATAATTGGTACTCAACCAAATCAGAATTATAGTAAGACCGCACTTTATGTGTATAATAGTGTAGAATAAAATATGTGCTCTTTTTATGATACAGAAAATATTTTAGAATAAAATGTAATTTTATGCAATCCTTATGATCATGTGTAAATGCTTTATGTGCATGTCATATAATTTAATATTCCTAATGGAATGTTTATAAACATATTCATCAAGAGCATTTATCTTGATGAAAGTAACTGTAAAGACATCTGTAGTCAGAACATTAGACTCCTCCCCTTTCTTTTCCTTCTCTTCCTTAGACCTCTTCCACTGTCCTTGGGCAAACCCTTTGGAATGGACCATAGGGTTGAAAGATAAGGCTTTCTCTGTGCCAAACAAAGGGATAAAAACTAGATCTGGAGTTGTGGGTTGCAACGAAGGGTGAAGGGAAACAGAAGATATCTTTGGGCTCTGTTTTTCTTCTATCAAGATGCCCTGATTCTCTTGGGAACACTCAAACCTAGGAAACTTTGTGTGTGGTTTTGTTAGGCCAGCTCTGTCCTTGGGCTAGAAAGTCAAACTAGTTTTCCCATTGTTTGCTGCTTTGCTTCTTGTACTCGACTTTTATTGTTGTGTAAGTGGGTGTGGTTCTGAGACGATAAGAAGCTATTTTTCCATTTAGGTTGTAGGACAATGGTTGATTCTAGTGTAGGTATTCACATTTGAGGGTAGTGTTCCAAGGAACAACTGACTTTCTTTTGTATGTTTAAATTTTCTCACTATCTGTAAGAATAGAAAATGAGGATTCAAGCATCCTCAGCAAATGTTATCTTCCAATTCTAACATAACATACAACATTGCAAAAAGAAGCACTTTTGAGAAACTTATATTTCTCTGAAGGGTCTTCTTGTAATGCTTGCAGAAGTGTTTTTAAGAATGCTTAAATGAATGTTGCTGTGTTCAATTTACATAGCCTTGCCTGGAGAGTCCCAGGGACAGGGGAGCCTGGTGGGTTGCCATCTATGGGGTCACACAGAGTCGGACACGACTGAAGTGACTTAGCAGCAGCAGCAGCTGAAATCTAATTCAAACCATAATCAACAATGACACTGTGTGAAAGTAGAGAGAGAAAGAGTTAAGCAAGTGCTGTCTGATTCAAAAGGTACAATATGGGAACATTTAATTACAACTGGAATATTATCATATAAATGTGTAGATTAGAGCCAAATTTTATGAAGGATGATGAATCAGGACCAGTCTAATGATCCTATAATCTAGGCAGAATTCCTCTGGCAAACATTCTTCATCTTAAAAAGAGAAAGGATTTCTGCTTAAATGATAACTAATGGGGGTTAAGCACTATATGTCAGGTAAAAATAAATCAATTATAATTTATTTGCAATTAAAACTGCTAAATGGTCAATTCTGCAGCCTGCAAATTGGCAAAAACAATTTTTAGCCCACATCCTGGGTAAGAGTTTAGTGAGCCTTCCAACTAACGAAACGCCTGCACACTTATCCAAGGATGTGCAGTACTTCATTTGGGAAGATTACCACATATTCTACTTCATTTGTTTGTTTTCTTCCACATCTTTTTACCAGATAATAAAAAATGAAGACAGAAATCATTAACACATTAAACATTCTAGGGAACTTCCTGTCAGTATTTTAATGACTGCTGTAGGGATTACAATGTCTTTGCTTAGCCCTCACAGTACGGGAATACACACCAAAAGGACATATTGTCCTTTAGGCTTGAGTACCTTGAATTGATCTGAATATAAAATTTGTAAAAGCAATATTATTTTAATGGAATTAAACATACACTGCTTAAATATTGAAAAAATAGTTCAGCTAAAGATAATCTGCAAACTATGGTGCTTAGAATATTTATTTGAAAGCTTGCCAATTAAATCAAACTGTCCAAAGATTACTTTGTATAAAAAGCTCAAAAATACTGGTGTTGATCTTCTTTTCTTTGAAAGCAGAAATATTTTAAAAGAAAATTCATACACATCTTAAAGTTGACCTTAAAAATATTTCTTATAATAAGGTATTTTTCTGAATAAACGCAGGTATTAGAGGAGGGAAGGATGTATATAGGAGTGAAACTAGCTTACTTGATATCTTTTCCATGACTAACATGTTTTTGGCAATATACACGTACATTTTATGGACAGGCTGGCATATATGAGGCTTATGTATGTGAGAATATTTCAATAGTGAAAACTGTGTGAATATGATAATCAGTTATCAAGTGTTATATGAGGTTAGAAAGTTAGTGTTAACTTAGAACAAAGCTAGTAAATCTGAAAGGAAAGGTAAAATTGGAACCCAAAGTTTAGGATTCTGAACTTGGAATCCTCACTCTTTGTGTTTGTTACAAAAAAATTTCAAACTTCATTAAAAAATAGAGGAAATCTTGCAAATGAACTCCATGCCCATCACTCAATTTCAACAAGCATCAGGATATTTGCCCCATTTTAAAAATCTATCACTTTTTTTTTCCTTTGTAAAGTAGTGTAAATCTAACTATTGATATCATATCATTTCACCTCCAAATTACATCTGTATGCATTTTATTTTCAAAAATATTGGACATGTTTTAACCTAAGAATAAGTCCATTTTTATCCCTAAACAAAAATTGATGACATTTGAAGCATTGTATATCTGGTCCCTAATTCAATTTCCCTGATAGCTTCAGAATTATTTTTTTAGTTGATTTGAATCAATATCCAATTCCCACATTGCATTTGTTCGCTATGTTTCCTGTTTCTTTAATGCAGAACAACTCCCTCATGTTTTCTTCTATTCAGTTCAGTTCAGTCGCTCAGTTGTGCTCTTTGCAACCCCATGAATCACAGCATGCCAGGCCTCCCTGTCCATCACCAACTCCTGGAGCTTAATCAAACTCATGTCCCTTGAGTCGGTGATGCCATCCAGCCATCTCATCCTCTGTCATCCCATTCTTCTCCTGTCCCCAATCCCTCCCAGCATCAGGGTCTTTCCCAGTGAGTCAACTCTGCATGAGGTGGCCAAAGTGTTGGAGTTTCAGCTTTAACATCAGTCTTTCCAATGAACACCCAGGACTGATCTCCTTTAGGATGGACTGGTTGGATCTCCTTGCAGTCCAATTGACTTATTGGAGAAATCAGATTAGTTGTTCTATAGCATGGTCAACATTCTGGATTTGTATATTGAATTCATTTTATGTCATTTAAGTTGTTTTTCTATTTTCTCATATTGCCTGTAAATCTGATAGAAATTGAACCGTTAAGAAAACAATACTTCCTAGGTGGTCCCATATAATGCATTAGAACCAGGCCTACAAGCCTAGAAGAAAGGATGTCATCTTCTTTGCAAGCATCACATATTACCTTCCTTTACCCTACTCTATAAAATTTATCTCTAGGAACAATAGTTAGCACAAAGGCTAACCAAAGTCCAAGGTGTGCAATGGATTGTTTTGTTTTGGGGGGCAAAAATCATTAGAAATCAGTAGTAAATGGAAGTCTGCTACTGCTGCTAAGTCACTTCAGTCATGTCTGACTCTGTGCGACCCCATAGATGGCAACCCACCAGTCTCCCCCGTCCCTGGGATTCTCCAGGCAAGAACACTGGAGTGGGTTGCTATTTCCTTCTCCAATGCATGACAGTGGGAAGTGAAAGTGAAGTCGCTCAGTCGTGTCTGACCCTCAGCGACCCCATGGACTGCAGCCTTCCAGGCTCCTCTGTCCATGGGATTTTCCAGGCAAGAGTACTGGAGTGGGGTGCCACTGCCTTCTCTGAAATGGAAGTTTAGTGCCAACCTATTTACTCTATCATTTCACCAAATAGTACAAATCAAATCTGATATTCAATTGCCACAGAGACCTAACAGACAGTGTGAACGATGAAGTCCCTGGAGGAGACTTTGGCAGAATGACAAGAGAGGATACTGCTCAGCAGGAAGATAAGCTGAGTATGACACATACACACTGGAGACTGCAGTGTGGATTTGCTATTTTCTTCCCAGGAAATAGTTGCCTCAGTCACAGTGTGAAAAGAGTAGAAGATGTAAGATTAAAAAAAAAAAAAAGAAGAAGCATAGGGAATAAGGCAGAAAGATATTTGCTCCATAGTATTGTCACACATGCATTTGCATACACACAGTTTTTGTCATACAGAAAAAGACAGTTTAACTTTGGACAGAGTTGAAGGGTTTACTTTGGAGTCATCAAACCAAATGAGGTGACTCTAGTGGGACAAACAAAAGAGACGCAGAAGTGTGATATTTATAAGACTGACAGAAATTTGTAGAAAGAAGAAAGAACTTGAAGTCCATCCTTTGGCTCTTTATTTTGATTGCTAACTTATTCCACAGGAATATGTCCTTTTCCTAACTCAGAACAAGTGTCCAAGAATCCAAGAATCAAGGCGCAATCAAGGCACAATTGGTCACAATTCAGGAGTTAAAATGTGTTTAGTGGTTCAGAAATATGTTACATTGACTCTTGGGAGAAACCTTGATGAGAAGAAATCCTTGTTCTTGGCACCCCTACTGAGTTTTTTTTTCCTTCTTAACTTTACAGAAGTATAGTTGATTTACAATGTCGTGTTAATTTCTGCTGTACAGCAAAATGATTCAGTTACACGTATGCATATATATGTATTCTTTTTCATATTCTTTTCCATTTTGGCACACCTTTATCAAAGTATTTGTGATCTTGCTTTTAGTTTCAAGTATGACATTAATTTAAGCCAGGTAAGTACATTGCTAAATGTACTGAAATTTAGCCAGTCACTGCAGGCAATTTGTTGTTATTTACTTTTCAGAGTTGTTTGTAAGCAGAAAAGTGAAGTAAACCGAGCGGTTGCTGCTGCTGCTTACTGCTAAGTCACTTCAGTCGTCTTACTCTGTGCGAACCCATAGACGGCAGCCCACCAGGCTCCCCCGTCCCTGGGATTCTCCAGGCAAGAACACTGGAGTGAGTTGCCATTTCCTTCTCCAAAGCATGAAAGTGAAAAGTGAAAGTGAAGTCGCTCAGTCGTGTCTGACTCTTCACGACCTATGGACTGCAGCCTACCAGCTCCTCCTTTCACGGGATTTTCCAGGCAAGAGTACTGGAGTGGGTTGCCATTGAACTTAAAAGACAAATAATTCATTTGTGTGAGCTGCCATAACAAAGTAACACAAACTGAATGGCTTCAGCAACAAATGTGTACAGAGACTAGAAGGCAGAGTCCAAGGCGTCAGCAGGGTTGGTTCCTTCTGAGGGTTTAGGGGGGCGAATCTGTTAGATGCTTGTCCAGGCGCGTATGGTGGCTTGCTGGTTGTTCTGCTGTTGAAACATCACCCTACTATCTGGCCTAATTTTCACATGATGTTCTCCTGTGTGTGTTTGGGTCCAAATCTCTCTTTTCATAAGGACACGAGTAAAATTAGATTAGGAGCCTTCCCTACTATTGCGTCCTTACAATTTAACTGTGTACATCTGCAACCAATTATAACTAACTGAAACAAGGACCATATTTCTGAATAAAGTAATATTCTGAGGACTGGGGATAGGACTTCAACTTATGAATTATTGGGGGAGGACACATTTCAAGCCATAACATCCAATATATCATAGACTTAAATGATAAAATGTTTGAATTTCTTAACCTCAGTTTTACTGATACATTGGATCTGCTGATTCTTTGTTGGGTGGTGGTATAGACTGTCCTCTACACTATAGAATGTATCATCCTGCACCTCTACCAACTAAAGATCAGTAGCACCTCAACCCCCAGTCACGGCAATCAAAAATGTCTTCAGATATTACCAAGAATCCCCTGGGATGGAGGGATAGCCTCAGCTGAGAACCCACTGAATGATTAGATAGCTTTTAAGTTATTTCTATATATCTGCAGATCTAAAAATTATCATGACTCAGAAGCAAGTTAGCTCTCATTATTCCCCTTAGCAATAGTAATTAAAGAAGAGTTAACTTGTTTTTCAAAGTGGTAAGTTTGTATTTTTATTTTTATTTATTTTTATTTTTTTTTATTTTTCATATTATTTCTACATTTTATTTTTATTTTTATTTGTTTTTTTTAGTTTTTTATTTTTTAAATTTTACAATCTTTAATTCTTACATGCATTCCCAAACATGAACCCCCTCCCACCTCCCACCCCATAACATCTTTCTGGGTCATCCCCATGCACCAGCCCCAAGCATGCTGCATCCTGCGTCAGACATAGACTGGCGATTCAATTCATATGATAGTATACATGTTAGAATGTCATTCTCCCAAATCATCCCACCCTCTCCCTCTCCCTCTGAGTCCAAAAGTCCGTTATACACATCTGTGTCTCTTTCCCTGTCTTGCATACAGGGTCGTCATTGCCATCTTCCATAAGGTAATTACTTTATATCTAGATAAAAAATATTTTTTCTCTAAAATGCATTTCTCTATTTTCTCATCTGTATCTCTCTGCATTTTTATTTTGATCTTATAAAAATGAATTGAAAATGAAGTGATGTATAGGCAATGGAAGGAATTGTGTTAACAGGGGAAAATAAAGCAACATATACTTCTGATCTACATAAAATAAAATAGATAAATTGCATGTGTGTGTGTGTATGTGTGTGTGTGTGTATGTGTAAGGGTATACTTAGATGGGCCAGCCAAACAATTGGCATAAAAATTTGGTTTTATCATCAAGTGAGTCAAGAGAGGTAGAATCATACACTTACTATAACTCTGTTTTGGCATGGATTGTTTTATTTAAAAAAATGAACAGTCATTATAGATCAATTTTCAGAAATAGGCAATACAGTTGATCGTGTTAAAACTTCTTAATATAGCCCTCTAAAAACTGGAGACTCAAATAGAGAATCCCTGCATGCATATAATTAATATAATGCTTCAAAAAATAGGCCTAAATAAATTTTGTTGATTTGAAAGAAAAAAATCCTTATTCCTTGCACATTTGTTATTGAAACATTTTTAGTGTATCTTTTAGTAAATCTTGATAAAATGAGTACAATATTACTTCCTTGCCTTGAAAATATACAAAGAAAGAAGAAAAATAGACATCCTTTGGTCAAACAGTCTCAATATCTCTTACCCAAATGACTCTCTAACAAGGAATATAACACATTTAGATGAGTTGAGCAAATCTTTTACTCTTTAGGTTTCTATTTTGTAAAATAATAACAGTGAAATGGCCAAAAGTTTAATAATAGGTGTTAGAGCAATATCACCCCCTGCCCTGTTTTTTTCTTTTGGAATAAACAATGAACCCCATGACATGCTCCTAGACATTTATTTGGAACAGAAGTCAAAAACAGTGTCTGATGGACTGTACTTGTCTGCAGGTATGTTTTACTGAAGCAGACACTTTCCTTTTCTTTGGTTTAAATTCATTAAAAGAAATAGAAGCACCCTGGAGAAGGAAACGGCAACTCGCTCCAGTATTCCTGCCTGGAGAATCCCATGGACAGAGGAGTCTGGTGGGTGACAGTCCATGGGGTTGCAAAGAGTTGGACACAACTGAAGCAACTGACTGGTTTGATATCCTTGCTGTCCAAGGGACTCTCAAGAGTCTTCTCCAGCACCACAATTCAAAAGCATCAGTTATTTGGGGCATGGTCCAACTCTTTCATCCATACATGACTACTGGAAAAACCACAGATTTGACTACAGCAAGATGTAGCCAAATTTTGCTGTAGCAAAATGATGTCAGAAAATGATGTCTCTTCTTTTTAATATGCTAACTAGGCTTGTCATAGCTTTCCTCCCAAGGAGCAAGCATCTTTTAATTTCATGGCAGCAGTCATTGTCTGCAGTAATTTTGGAGCCCAAGAAAATAAAATATGTCACTGTTTCCACTTTTTATCCATTTAATTGCCATGAAGTGATGGGACCAGATTCCATGATCTTTGTTTTTTGAGTGTTGAGTTTTAAGCCAGCTTTTTCACTCTATTCTTTCACTCTCATCAAGAGGTTCTTTAGCTCCTCTTCACTTTTTGCCATTAGAGTGGTATCATCTGCATACCTGAGGTTTTGATATTTCTCTGGGCAATCTTGATTCCAGTTTGTGATTCATCCAGCCTGGCATTTTGCATGATATACTCTGCATATAAGTTAAATAAGCAGGGTGACAATATACAGCCTTGATGTACACCTTTCCCAATTTTGAGCCAGTACATTGTTCCACATCTGGTTCTAACAGTTGCTTCTTTACCCACATACAGGTTTCTCAGGAGACAGGTAAGGTGGTCTGTCTCATTCAGAATTTAACACAGTTTGTTGTGATCCACAAAGTCAAAGTTTTATGTATGTGTTTATTCTTATCTAGCTCGATCCATCAATTTTATGACCCTAAAGACATCATAAACACTTGCCATTTCAACTTAAAACTTGAATCTATGAAATCATTTTAGTTTAAAGAAACATGTATCAGAACACTTCCATTCAAAATTATGACAAAAATATAAGGCATCATCATGAAGGTCAAGAATCTGAACCCACAAGTGTTTTATTTTATTCATACATTCAACAAAAGTTTTTGCCACTAGCTGACTGGCATTGTTAGAAGCAAATTATGTCTCTCATCTAAACTGATACCTTGAATATTGCAAACGATGCTTCTTTTGCCAGCTAAAAGAAGTCTTAGTATTAGTTAACCTATCCAAACCTCACTTTCCATTTCTAAAATACAAAAAATAATTTTTGCTTATTGCATAAGCTTATGTAAGTATTTTAAAAAGATGATGTACTTTATTCAAAATTATGTTTGGCTTAGTAAGCATTAATTAAATGTTACCTATTATTATTCTTGCTATAATTATTCTAGTAACTCACTCACTCATTCCGTAAATAATTATCATGTCTTATATTCCCAACTGATTCAAACAAATGAGGAGTCATTAACCTTACTGTATCTGCTTAGGTTCATCCATTTCCAAAAAATATAATAGATAACATTAAATACTAGTGCAACTGTTCTCATTGCTGGCTGGGTTTGACTCCTGACCCCATGGGACAGTTAATTTCTGCAGACATTTTTGATTGTCAAGACTAGGGGTATGTGATATTTTATCTAGTGGATAGAAGCCGAAAATATTCTTAAATAATCTTCAGTACACAGGACAGAACCCATAACAAAGAAATATCTGGTCCAAAATATTAATAGTGTGGGATTTGAGAAAACTGCATTAGAGAGATATTTACTGATATAACTTAAAGAATTACTATTATGAAAGAGGGTAAAAAGAAGTAACCAGAAAAAGGAGATATGTCTAGAGAAAGTCCAAATGACAGTCACAAGCTATTTTTATTTGTACTATATATTCTCAAAGAAGTTTTCATTGTCAAATGAATTGTTTTTCTTTGGACTATAGAAGTTAGACTATAGACTTAAAAGAAAGCTTTTAGAATCAGAATAAATCTATCATTTTAA
Source organism: Ovis aries (assembly GCF_016772045.2). Taxonomy (NCBI): domain Eukaryota; kingdom Metazoa; phylum Chordata; class Mammalia; order Artiodactyla; family Bovidae; genus Ovis; species Ovis aries. The sequence goes on from NC_056056.1 coordinate 47,604,676, forward strand.
CACCGGACTAAACTGCTGAAACCAAAATAAATTAAATCCCCCAGTGGATCACTAGCCATGTGTGCCAGTCTGCTTCTAAAATTAATACATGTAATGTCATGCCTTGAAACCAGTTCCCATACTTTTTCTCTGGGATATATAATACATCAATCTTTAAAGGTCCCTAGACATTTATAAAACCAATTTTTGTGTAAGACTCATCTGTTAGCATTAACTATTTACAAAAAGACTAAATTGGTTATCAAATTTGCAATCAGCACCTGGATAAAAACTTCGTATTATTATTTTTTCACTCTTTGTCTCACTTTGTTAAATAGGAAACTAAAAGCAGTCTCTGGTTTTCAAGACAGTGGTAGAATCTGTGAAGATCAACCAGCCATTTCTTCTAGCCTGCTATTGTTTTTAGGAGACATAATTGTTTCTTGGGTCTGAAGTTCTTTCATTTCTATTTTTCCTCAAAGACCTGCAGTAATTTATATGCAACTTAAAAAAGTGTATTTTATTTGTAGATGGAAGGCAATATATTTGGAGACATTAGTAGCCAATGACCCCAAAAGCAATCAGTGAAAGAAAAGCAACAGCTTTCACAACCTGGGAGAAAGAGTACCAAATAAAATAAGGTTACATCTCCTTTCTCACAAAAGAGAATCATGAGGCTCTTAAAAGAGATCATTTACAGCCTTATTATTCATATAATATGTTATAGTTTTCTCTTGTCTTTTACTTCATGCATTTTTTACTGAAAGGGAGGAAGAAGCCATGTGATATCATGTTTTATAATGATACCATGTTCAGAATCTACACACTAGGTTTTATTCTAATTTTGCTAATCACTTCATTTGTTTCTCTATAATACTGAAGTATACATCTGTGTGCAAGTGTTTGTGTGTGTGTGTCTAAGCATCTTTGTGAAAGTTTCCATTAATTTTCTGTTTTAATTATTTTCTTACAATACCTAGGATGCGGACCCAGAAGTTCAAAACATAAGTGAAACGTGTGCTTGATGCAATGCTTAGCCCCATTGATTTTTTTCAGGGCATATACAATAGAACAGCTTTCCATTTGAGTTTATGAAAATAATAAGATTTCAGGTGCCATTGAATAATTTTTGAAAAGGAGCTAAGAATCCCAGGAAAGAAGATTTTAAAAAAAGAGAGACACTATCAAATGATGATAAAGGGATATTTTACTAACATTTTTAGGAGAAACAGGAAGCTGTGTGAAATTTAAGAGAGTCCTTGATGATAACTACAACCTCACTGGTTCAAAGAAACTATAAGACAAAACATAAGTTTATCATTAAGACAGAGTTCAAGTACTACACAAATGCTATATATATGGGACATGTTGCTTCTATTCGTAAATATAAGACATATTTTCTCCTAAAGTTCCATGACTGATAACTCTAAATGCTTAAGTCTGAATAGAATATTCATGTTTAAAAATAAAAAGGAAATGAACAAAATTTATTAATTAAATAAGCCACAAAACTAGGATAGTGAAAGAGGAAAATATAAGACTGAACAATTAATGTTCAATATGAAGCTTGGTGGGCCAACATGTTTAAAAATCAATATATATCATCAGGAACCAATGATAACAGATCTGTGGAAATGAACAACAGAAAGATAACTGTAGGCATTTGACTCTCAATTTTAAAATAATACACTTAAAGTTTGCTTTGTGTTTTCTGCAGATTTATCCCAGGCCTAAAATGATTGCTTACAGCTGACAGCTTGCTGGTCTCCTAGTGATTTCAATAATTATCTCTATTGAGTTAGCGTATTGATCTGTAGCTGCAAGCCATTTCAAAATTCCCCTTTTATCCTACTAGAGGTAATAGAATTAATGAGCCTCTTTGCCAAACATAGCAGGAACATTGGGTATACAATTAGGTCACAATATGAAACTGAAAAAATAAAGCAAATTTAAATGAAAATTTTGAGCTAAAATAAATTTATATAAGGCAATTTTTTTTCTGTTTAATTTGTTAAATATTGACACGATAACTGGACTTCCATGGTGGCTCAGACGGTAAAGAATTCACCTGCAGTTCAGGAGACCTGATCAGGATCCCTGGATCAGGAAGATCCCTTGAAGAAGGAAATGGCAATCCACTCCATTCTTGCTGGAAAATTCCATGGACAGAGGAGGAGCCTGGCAGGCTCAAGTCCATGGGGTCACAAAGAGTCTGGAATGACAGCAACTAATAGTTTCACTTTCCTTTTCAGGAATGCTGTTAAAACAACAACCAAAGAAATCAGATTGATTGATTATTGCATTTTCAGACTATCCTGTGCTGAGTAGTAAAGCAGCTCAAATACAAGTAATTTTGAGTTAGAAAAATACTTAGTAATTAAAAAAAAAATCATCCATGGTTGTTACATTTGTGATAAGTTTCTGAGTTCCAGTTCTGCATCAGCATGCCTGAAATAAAATCTGGGGCTTTGCTTACTTTCTAGTTGTGGGGCTTTGCTTCAGTGTCCTTGCCTGTAGAATGGGTATAGGATTGCACTTTCTTCAGGAGATTCTTCTGAGGAGTCAATAAGAAAGCAGGTCATGGGGAAAGCGGACCATGGGAGAAGATGCCTTTATATAGTCTATAAGTTTCCATCCCAATAGACAAGTGGTTAGATGCCTCAAGGAATGGTTCCAAGTGAACTCAAAAAAAAAAAAAAAATTTTGGTTGAGAAAGTGTATTGCCTATTGTTCAAAATCACAAATGAATAGAATGAGAATATGTCCAATCACAGATTTTAAAATATTTTTCCAGAGGCATTCACTTTTACTTTGCAAATAATTATACAAACTTGGGGATACAGACTATTTGAAATGGTGAGAAATGAAGGAAATTATAAAATTTTTTCACTCCTATACAAAAAAGTATATTTATTTGTTTGACTGGGTACTTTTAATTGTTTATAAGAAGGATTTTCAAAGCTATCTAATAATAAAAGACCTAAAACTATAGGATAAATGGAGTAAACAGGCTAAATATTTGAAGTAGATACTATTAAGGAAAAAATTCAAAACTAGATATTTCTCGCTAAGTTAGTATTCCTAATAGGCATAGGTATTATTACAACCTGTGCCTTAAGTGTCCCATTTACAGTTAGAGAGAGCTATACCCTTAGTTTAAAGAATCATGGTTTTGAAAAGTAGGTTACTACTGGCTACTGAATACTGTTCTTTAAAAGTAAAAACAATCAGACTGCTATTTCTTTACTTTGAATGATTGCAGTTTTTAAAAGTAAGGTAGGCATCAGTGACTGGAAAAATTGCAGAATCAGTGGCTGGAAAAAAATCATTTTTGATCAATTTATCATCACAACAATTTGGTTTTGACTTACTCATTTGCAACCACCCTGCCCCAAGAAAAACACACTCAGTTTATTTGCAGTCAAATCGCATGCTTTCCATGAAGTAGGAGTTGAGCAGCTGCATTTATTCAAGAGCAAGGGCCCTGTGAGAGTAGCTTTCCAGCAAAGAAACGGTGCTGGCAGAGGAGGACACTGCCTCCCATAGCTAAGAGCTTCCAATGCAAGCACAGGAAAGGAACTGTCCAACAGAGAGGCGATTTGACTGCTGCTTCTGCTGACTATCTCTAACAACTGCTAGATACGTGCTGCTGCTGCTGCTGCTGCTAAGTCACTTCAGTCGTCTCCAACTTTGTGCGACCCCACAGAGGGCAGCCCACCAGGCTCCCCCGTCCCTTGGATTCTCCAGGCAAGAACAGTGGAGTGGTTGCCATTTCCTTCTCCAGTGGATGAAAGTGAAAAGTGAAAGTGAAGTCTGAGGAAACAAAGCAAAATGACAGAGCGCCTAAATTACTCCTTGTCTTTGGGACTGGGCCTGAAATACTCAAGGAACAACGCGCTCAACTGCTGACAGAAGTCAGCTGTGCTCTTTTTGTTTGGGCACACATCTTATTTATAAAACCAACTTGAGAATAATAATTTGGTATATGAAAATATATAGGGAAGTCCAAGGGAAGGAAAACCAGCCCCAAACCCTGACATATCCTCCTTTGAAATAAATTTGCTTAAAAATAATTTTTTTTAAGTCAAATTTAATGTTAGATTTATAGTAGTTTTAAAAGTATGCCATGTTTACAACAAATTTAAAATACAAACTAGGCAATAGAGAGAAGACTGGCTATAACATAAAACAGTATACATGACCTAAACATTTAAACAGAGGCTTAAGATCAATGAAAAAAATAAAGACTGAAGAACAAATAATAATTGAAAAGACTGTCCTTGATATCTACATAAGAATAAGATACAATAACATTTTTAAAAAATCATTCACTGTAGAAATATTTCAGATTTTACATTACTGTGAACTAGGCAAATTTTTATATACTTAGCTATATTAGTGGCTAAATTTTTGAAACCCAATGATATAAGAAAAGAAAAATCAGCTTCCTGCCCCCCACCCACAATGGTTGCCTTTTACAGAAAAGAGTCTAATTATCTAATTTCCCTTTGTATTCTAAATATCTAAAGACAAGGTCAAAAAATGCAAAGTTTTAAAAGATAATGACTGTAGAACAAGAACTATAGCCAAATTTTACTTCATATAATATGAGATTTGACAAACTATAGCTTGGGTACCAAACTTGATCCACCACTTGTGTAAATAAAATTTTACTATAGTCATGTCCATTCATTTACATTGCATATGGTTGCTTCCAGATTATGTAAGAGTAACTGCAGTGGAGATTGTATTGTCTGCAAATTTAAATTTTTACAGTGGTAAATATTAGGTATTTCCTATCTGGTTTTTACATAAAAATTTTGCCAATCCCTGATACAAAATCTGCTAATCTCTGATCAAAAGAGTATATAAAAATTCAGAAGGATTACCTCATATTTATTTTTCCTATGAAGATATTTTTCAAAATAAATTTGGGGAAAACCCTGTAAAACACAAAGTATAAATAACTGTGATGTTATTACGAAATCTGTTTACATGTAAAACTTTTCTGGAACAGAGGAGGCTAACAGTATAATACACAGTTATTATTGTAAGCAATTGAGATAACGTGTGTGAAAATGCTTTGAACCCTGGAACAAGCTAAATAGATTAATTAAATTATCATTAGGCACAAGACCATTAATTGGAGAAAGAGCTTGTTCACAATATACTAACATACAATTTTGTTGTTAAATCATAGAGCAGGCATGGTTAATTTTACCTTTCCTTACTAGTGATAACATGAATCTTGGTCTGGCTGTTTTGATTTCAAAGAATTGGGAACCAGCCAAGTTAGTCCCATGGTTCTTATCCTGGCTGCACATTACAGTCACCTGGAGAGCCTTCAAACAAAATACCAAGCGCTGGTCCCATATCCCAGGCCTATTAAATTAGAACCTCTGTTGATTTTCAAAAACTCACCAAACACTTCTAATATGCAGCCAGGTTCAAGAAGCATGAACTGTTGAAATAAATATATAAATAAAAGGAACTGGTTTTTAGGGTCGATAAGGAATGAAGCGGCAAATTTCATGGGAAGCTAAGCCTAAAATTCATAATAGCTCAGGGATTCATGGAACTTTGAATTAAGAAAGTTCCCACAAGAATAAACAGGGACAGAAATGTGACTCAGTCCCATTTCTCTTGTCAACTATTCTTCAGTTTCTATTCTCCCATAAATTTTTGGTCAGTAGTTTGGAGTTCTCATGGACCTCTGGTGTCAGTTCCAATTTATGGCAAAATTACAATAATCTTTTATTTTCCTATACCTAATTTCTTCATTTTAAAAAATTCAGTCTAACCAACCAAAAAACCCTCAAGGTAAGATAGCTTTTCTTACTGTTTTTATTTCATGGCAGATTTAGTTACTGGGCATTCTTTTTAATTATCTGTCTTTGGTCATGTAGCCAGTGTTTCTGGCTGAAGGGGGATAAATTAAAGAGTGTGAGTGCCAGCTAACAGGCACACGAAAGGTGCGGAACACCATTAGTTACCAGGGAAATGGAAATCAAAATCACACTGAGATATAACATTACTTCTGTTAGAATGACTATTGTCAAAGAGACAAAAAATAACAAGTGCTGGGTGAGGATATGGAGGAAAGAAAACTCCTGTGCACTCAAAAAATTAAAGATACAGCTACCATATGATCCAGCAATTCTACTTCTGAATATTTATTCAAAGGAAATGAAAACAGAAAGAAATACTCCTATGCTCACTTCAGCATTATTTACAACAGCTTATGCATTTAAGCAACCTATGGCATTCAGTTGATGAACAGATGAATAAATAATTTATGAATAAATTTAAGAAAAAATTTATGTAAATATATACAGTGGGATATTACTCAGTGTTAAAAAGAAGGAACTTTGCAAAAATATGGATGGACCTTGAGGGCATTAAGCAAAGTGAAATAATGCAGACAGAAATAGACAAATATTGTATGATCTTGCATATATGTGGGCTTCCCAGGTGGATCAGTGGTTAAAGACAGGGGTTTGGAAGATACCCTGGAGGAGGGCATGGCAACCCACTCCATTACTTTTGTCTAGAGAATTTCATGAACAGAGGGGCCTGGTGAGCTACAGTCCATGGGGTTGCAAAGAGTCAGACACGACTAAAGTGGCTGAGCACACACGCACTCTTATAGGTAGAGTCTAAAAAACTAACTAAAAAACAAACTCACAGAAATGAAAAACAGATTGGTTGTGCCAGAGATAGGTGGGCAAAACTGGTAAAGGTCGTGAAAAGGTAGAAACTAGTTACAAATAAATATATCCTATAAATGTAATAAAATGCATGTTAACCGTAGGTAATAAGACTGTATGGTACATATGGAAGTTGCTAACAGTAAAGCTTAAAAGTTCTCATCATAAGAAAAAAATGTAACTGTGTAGTGATAGATGTTAACTAGACTTATTGTGGTGATCATTTTGCAAAATGTACAGATTTCAAGTCATTATATTACACATTTGAAATTAATAAAATATTATGTGTCAGCTATATCTCAATTAAAGAAAAAAAAAAAAAACCTGCTAGGGCCAGACTGAAACCAGTTAGTCACATACAGCTAGTGTCCACCAAGGCTTTCCTCACTTAGTATTTTCTTTCCCCTATCTTTACTTCTTTCATTTATTCTTCTCTTCTCTCTAAAACAAAGTAAAATACTCTATAACCATCCTTATATTTCTAACGTATTTCAACTGGCATTGGGATATTCAGCTTTCTTGGTTGAAACATATATTACTATGTGCATGCACGTGTGTGTGCTAAACGGCTTCCAGTCCAGCTGCTTGTAATCCTCTGAAATGCACACTGCCAGGTTCCTCTGTCCATGAGGTTCTTTAGGCAAGACTCCTGGAGTGGGCAGCCATTTCCTTCTCCAGGGGATCTTGATGACTTAGGGATCTAACCCGTCTCTCTCATGTCTCCTGTGTTGACAGGTAGGTTCTTTGCCACTAATGCCATCTGAATATACCAGCCACAAATGAAAATTAGAGCAAAGCTAGATTTTTTTTTTCTTTTGGTTCTCCACATTAGACATATGACCAAAGAAGTCATGTTTAGATAATTTTTGAAGAGGATTGTTGTTATCAATCCAGTATAGGTAATACTGAACTGTTATTAGTTCCATTTTCTAAGCAACTTTCATAAATTTCTACATTACTTAGCCTAGTCAAAAGTTGTCATTTTTTTTTTAAAAAAAAACAAACTCTTTTCCCACTAAACTTTGTCAGTCTTCTTTTTATCTTCTAAGCTTTGCAATGGTTTTCTGAAACTGCAACTAAATTTATTCTTTTATACAGGGTTATTTAGCATTCTTGAATCAAGAGAAATAGACAATCACCATAAACAATGTACTTAAAACAAATATATCGTGTTGATCTCATTTTTTTTTTTTTAATTTCCCTCACAAATGTCTTGGGATGTGGAAGGGTATTTTTCTTTCTGTGATAAACCTTTATCTTGTCACACTGGATAATAATTCCTTTAGTAGAGTTGTCTAAATATCCCCAAGTCTTTTTCTTTTTTTCACTTGGGTAGCTTCAGCACTTAGATATTAGAATAAAATAGCGAGAAACTAAATATAATGGCTTCTGTTTTGGCAAGGGATCAACACAAGCTCTGTAAGTGAGGTGCCAGTTCCTCAATCATTTGAAACACATTTCATAGGCCAGAGCAGCATAATTTGTTTAGAATCAAGTCAGGGGTAAGAGACTCAATAATTTTGTTTCCTTTTCAAATGAGTTATATGGAATCTTTTAAATCTGAACAACACTCTACTTTTACTGGCATGTTCTACACCAAGTGATTAATCCTTACACAGGGCAGTTCAGTAGGCAATCGTAAAAGGCGATATATTTTTCCTCAGTGATCTGTACCTGTCTTCTTTTGGGAGGAGTGAAACAGTAAAGCAAAAAATATTTTGTTCACGTCTGCAAGTCACTTTTTATATTAAATGTGTCTTTTTCTGTCTCATGATATTCTATTATACCCTGAATCCTATTGCCAGTTCTTCTCAAGAACCCTAACCTTATGTTTTCAATTGAATGTGGAAAAGGCATCTCAAGGAATATCACAGTCAAAGTCATACTCTTCGTTTTGTTTGTTTTGTTTTCTTTGTGAGAGGCAAGGTAGAATGAAGGTGAAAAGCAGAGGCTGGCAAACTATAGCCCACGGGCCCAATATGGCCCTCTGTTTGTGTATGGCCCTTGAAGTAAGAGTGTTTTCTACAGATAAACATTTGCAATCTATGATATGATAGGGAACACTGGAATCAGTTTATCTGGAAAGCATCTTGGTTTGGCTAAATTACTTTGGGCTAGTTATGCAATCTCCCTATGCTTTAACTACTTCACAGCTCATATGCTTAGAAATAAAAATAAATAAAAGTAAAAAACCTACAAAGACATATGCTTATATGATAATTGCAGTTTTCAGTGGAAAAATCACAAATAACTTTTTCTTTTTCTCACATGATTTTTTGGATACAGGACATTTGCAAAAGTTACTGTGGTAAATAGGTAATTGTTTTACAATACAAAAATACTGTGGAAATTATTAAGCAGTGAATGGGAAAATTTCATATCAAATGTCCTTGGAGAAAATGGATCAGCATCAAATTTTTTTCTTGGGAAAAAAGATTTAGGTGAATATGTATTTGAAATTTTAAAAATATTAAAGCAATTTAGCTGTATATATACTTATTTGTACCAAAAATATTCAAACCTTTTGGGAAAACAAAACATACAAACATAGGGTTATACAAGACAAATTTCAAGACAAATTTAACAGTTACTTTAAGTTTACAGTAAAATATGTAAAGTCATTCAATGTTAAGAAAAAATAATATCTATGTATGATATACACACTATGAAAAAAGTTAAACATCTCTAGATCGAGTTTGTTTCTGATTCAAATTTGGCTTCTGCCATTTAACAGCCCTTGCCTTGGGTACTTGTAATTTATATTTCTTTCTTTTTTTTTTTCAAAATAAAGGAAAACACAGTATTTTCTTAATAGGGATGTTTGAGTGCTAAGTAAGATATATCATGAAAAGATTTTAGCACAACTCCTAGAATGCAAAATGCTTAATTGTCATTCAAATCCAATTTAATAAAGGTATTATTTCTATGTGTATGTCTTTGTTTATCAAGTATGAAATAGAAACAGTAGCAAATCAGAAAGTTAAATCACTAAGAAACAGAATTGTTTACTATATTTCTTCTTATTATAAGCATATCACATGGAGTCAAAAATATCAACTCAAGTCCTAGCTTTGCCACTTCCTTAATTTGTAACTTTGGAGATGACATTAGATTTCTTTCAAGCTTAGTTTCTTTATATCTATAGAATCAGTACATATCAGTTGTCTTCTTATTTCACAATGTCAGTGAAAAGCAAATTAGATAAGGCAGTATCCTTTAAATTACAGATAGTAGTAACAATTTAAATTGCTTGGCAAATCTTAAAATTGCCAAATACTTGCCAAGTCTTAAAATTAAGTTTGTATTGCTAATAATTTTAAATCCAGGGTGTTAAGCTTGCTCTCATCTGTTCCTTAATTTACCCTAGCCTACCAGTATCTGAAAAAAGTGGTCTTCAAAATCAGAATAATAAACCTGCTGAGATTCTGAGAGCCAAAATGTTAATTATTTCTTGACTTAATGTGATGCAGAAGCTTTCAAAGTGAGATCACTGCTGCTTTAGGCTTGCACACTGCATCAGTCTGAAGATATGTGACAAACATTCTAGTTCCTCCAGTAAGAGAGTTCAGCATGGGAGCCAGACGAATATGACTAACCTGCTTTGTTTCCAGAAATGCTATTTCCCAGGTTAGTATAAAATATCATATTCTTATACATATCAAACCAATTCTCAAAGATGATTTTCCATTATCCTCTATTCTGAATGATCTACCTCGCAACTTCAAGCAACTAAGTTGTATGAATCTGTGATTCATTAATGTGAACAATCATGAGTTAATTGAACTAGCTCTGTCTCTTTCTCTGTGTATATATATATATATATATATACACATGCACATATATATATCCAAAGTAGTCACTCTGTTTTCACCATTGCCAGATGAATACATTGAACCCTAGTTGACTTTCAAAGTCATCTACACAGTACTTAATAATTAATAACTGTTAATGACCCAATTTAACAAAATATTTTATGGAGGTTCTTTGAGAACGTGTAAAGCACAAGTGACCATATAAAGCATGGTGTAATGAAAATAGCTAATGTTCTGGGATATGCCTATGAAAGATATGTGAACAGAATAGAAAAGTAAGAGGGAGTCCAACACATTGGTTTTCATTGGTCAACTCTGACTTGAATTAACCTTTGAAAACCTCTCTTCTTTTCCTGCATAAATTCTGCATATTTACATTGTTGGACAAACCTCCAATCTGGTAAATTTCTGTTTGCAGTAACTTCAAGATCCAAACAAAATAGAAACATCAGTATTTGCAATTTATTTTAGCTTCTAAACCGGATTAATCGAAGAGCATATGGCAATGAGAAAAGCAGATAAGAATTTCTCCTTTAAAAATGCTAGAACCCTACATAATAGTAGAATTTCAGTTTCTGCAGAAAAATGATAAGGCAAATCTGAAGAGAACTAATACATGCAACTTCGTGTATCAATTTAAAGCTAATAATAATTTTAATCAGTGTTTAAATGACGAGTAACCTGATCTGGTAATTATTTCAAGTTTTCTAACTTGACAAAGCTCTCTCTGCAAAATGACCCAGTTCTTCTGCCTACTCAATATGCATAGTGATTATACTGATACTTTAAAAACCAGGGGTTGTGGCAGACTCAAATAATTCAGGAATTCATTTGCCCTCTCTCTCTTTCTTGCCAACACAGCATATTCTTAGATCTTTCATGATGCCTTATTCTCGCCTTCAATAAAGTGCTGCTGGGACAGGTGGCTTAGAGTTCTCCAAAGCTTAATCATACTTCAACATTCTGTAATGTTGGCACAAGATACAACACTCTGCAGCACAGATGCAGGAAGTTAGAGGTAGGCCTTAATTGTTGTCAGTGCAAATTTTAGGGCTTGAACATTCTTCTGATAATTTTTCTTCAGTATTTTGCTCCCCTTGTCCTTTTTATGGTAGCATAACCTGCTGGTCATTGCTGTGTTCATATTTTAAATTATGGTAAGGTCTCCAAAGACTTGTTTTACATCTGTTGGGTTCATTCTATTTAGAATAAAGTAATGCTGCCTCCTTAGCCTGTGTATTTGCTAACCATGGAGTCTTTATATAATTTGCTTCTATGTTTTCACAAAATTACATGTACGATAACTAACCTGAAAGAAATTTAGAACAGAAAAATGTGTGCTTTTAGGTGATAATTGTGTTCTGAACAGAAGATCTATGTGCAGTCTTTTCTAAATTATGCTCTTTTTTTCCTGAAAGTCTTGAAAAGATGCAATTGAACAACAAGGGCAAATGCCATTCAAGTTCAAAATCAAAGGAATTCAGTTTATAATATCTGAAATTTCAATAACTTTAAAACTTGTTCATTAATTTTGGTCAAAATTAAATTGAGCAGATTTTTGAAACATTCCATTTCAAGTCAAATTTCCATCTCCAAGCTTTCCGTTTCCAAAATGTCAAATGCTTATTATAGTAAACTACAAATTCTGAATTTATAGCAAGTTTAATCCTTCTGCATTGTGTTTTCCCTAATTCAATCAGCTCTGTTCTGTAGTTATGAGAAGTCTACCACATGCCACTAAAATAAAGATTATCCATGGTCTGGATTATTATTTTTGTGAAGGAGACAAAGGTTATTTGGGAAATAGATTAAAAAGTAAAAGTATGAGTAGGAGGAAAGATTCAGTCATGTGTGCGTGCATGCATGTGTATGTATACTTTCAGCATGACTTTTAAGGAAGATTATAATCTGTTTCCTTAATGTACTTATGAAATGTGGAAAATAATTCAAAAGAATGCATTGGGAAATAAAAGGTTAACATTTTCATCTCAAAACCAATTCAGGTTTGGTTTTTTTTTAAAAAGGCTTGGGAAACTCTAATTTTATTCAGTCGTAGTCCCACCTGAGGTAATATTGCATAAGCTTAAGAAAGTGATAACTGTAAAATGATGTGTTGCAACAGTATGCCTATGTATTATTTAAAACAGTCCTTCAGTGAGCAATCTGATAATTGCCCCATTTACTGAAAAATATATAGTGGAGATAAAACATTGAAGGCTACAGAGGAAGCTAGGGAAAGGTATCTCAAGAATTTAATTTAAAAGTAGATTTCAAAGTTGACATTTTCTCCCTCACTGAGAATTTGAAGTAAATTGTGACAGAAGACACAGATATATTTCCTTTGAAAGGCACCTGTCAAAAATAATTTTGCAGAACAGCTCTCAGCCGCATTCTTCAGGCCAGGGAAGTATATGCATACCTCAGAGGATGCCATCTTATCTTCAAGCAAGGTTACCCTTGGTCACACAGGCCAGAAATGAATCATTCTGAGCATTTCTCCCACAAGATGAAATGGCATCTTAGATCTGCTTGATGCTGTTTCTTCATATTCTCTAAGGAATATATGACCATAAAGTTATTCAGCTCTTTGGGGAAAATTTTTAACATAGACAAAGGGAACTTTTGAATATTCTATCTGAGCTTTGGTATTTTTTGGTACCTTCCTCCCCCACCCTTTGCCTTTCCTGATGGACAGACTTAACCCATTCTTGGGGAATGTAAATATCACCTACATTCTGAAGCCTGTCTGTGCAAGGACATCTAGTCCCTAGATAGTCTAGGATCTGATAAATCTTTATAATTAATGTTGATTAATGTTACTTAGCACCTGTTGCATTCTACTGTTTCGTTCAGCACTTATTGACTTAGCACCAATAATAATAGTTAGAGCATTAACATTTTATTGAAAAAAGCATCATGATTCCAAGTATCACAATGAATAATCTGTATCATTTATTTTAATTCTCAAGGAAGTCCTTTCAAGAATATCCTATTCAACAGGGAACTTAGTTATTTTCCTGTTGCTAATTGGGTTGTAGAACTGCTTTTCTACACACATCTACTGGACTTAGATCCATGATTTTTTTCCATCTTAATGTTAATATACAGTAATGGACCCAGAAGTTCCAGAAATAAAAGACACAGTCCTTCCTCTCAGAAACTGACATATAGTGATGAAAATTAATTTTGAAAAATATATTTTAAAATCAATGTAAAATTAAGTCATGCCTCACTCTTGTTTGATCATTTTTGAGGATCTTAATATCTTCAGCATCTCAGCTTCCCTATAGAGAATGCTAAGTACATGTTTGCTGAATGGATGAGTAAATATCATTGTGTGCATGCTAAGTCACTTTAGTTGTGTCTGACTCTTTGAGACCCTGTAGGGTGTAGCCTGCCAGGCTCCTCTGTCCATTGGATTCTCTAGGCAAGAACACTGGAGTGGGTTGCCTTTCCCTCCCTCAGGGGATCTTCCCCATCCAGGGATAGAACCCACATCTCTTATGTCTCCTTGTATTGGTAGGCCGGTTCTTCACCACTAGCACCACCTGGGAAGCCAGTAAATACCATATGGTACTAAATCACGTTTTGTAACAACTGAGTTTGACAGAATAACATTCTCAATTACATAATATGAAGCTGCAAGTAATGCTGGAAAATCCTGGGGCTGTGGTTCAAGATAGCATATTCAATATCAAGAAGGGAGGTATAACATAGGAACAAAATATTTGGCAGAGTAAACTCCTGATCCAAAGCTAGGAGTCTCTGTTAATATTGCCATTTGATTCTTCTCCCATTTAATAACCAAAAGGAGTTTATTTCTAATTTACCCATTTCAATCATTTTCATGGTGTCATAAGCTCTGAGCCTCCATTTTTATGTTGATGAAAAAGACAAATGATGCCAGCCTTATGCATTTCATATAAATTAAATCATATGTGTGAGATACCCATTACAGCTCCAGGTACTTAGTTTATGCTTAATAGATGTTTGGGTTTTGTGAATGGGATATAATAGATCTTTCCTACACACTATGGCAATGTCTGAGATAAATCTAGGATTTTGTAAATAAGCTCCACCTTTTCATAGTGAAGAAAAGTGATATACTGTAGCTTTCTCTCTTGGATTCTTCAAGGCTAATTGTAACAACATTCATTAGTGAAAGGCAGAAGAACATAGTGGTTAAGAACTCAGACTCTGAGCTAAATTTCCTTTTTCAAATCTTGTCTTTATTAATTATTATTTTGTGACCTTCAAAATGTTAAGTTTTTATGTTTCAGTCCAACCATCTATAAAAGGAGGTCACTGGATCTGCCCAAACTGTTGTATTAAATGAATGGGGTTTAGAGCAAACTGTAGTAGTAGATTCATGCTCTGAAGTTCAAATTCTGTTACTTGGTGTGTTTTAGAACTCAAGATTTAAAGCAAAATATTTAAACCATAGGGTCACTAATGGCTAGGAATCAGGAGCTTAACAGGAAAGCTCAGCAGTTTCCCTTTGTTGGAGCATCTACTGTGATTAAATGCCAACACAAAAAATAATGGAAGACTCTTCTTGTCATAGAGGAACTTGATAAGCAGACACCTACACATGTAAATATGTAAAGAGGAACATAAATATATTTTAAAAGTATAAACCCACTGAAGATTAGCATTTTATGAAAAATGAACTAAAGACCATGAGACATTTAGGTTAAATCTTGAAGAATTACTAGTAGTTCTCTAAGATAAGGTTGACTAGTAATGAATGCTGGGCAGTGATATGTCCAGAACAACTGTATGGCTGACAGGATGAATTAGCTGCTAAATTCCAGCCCATGATCTGATCTGATCATAAACCTATGAATATTACCCTGTTCTAGTGTGTGTGCTTAATTGCTCAATCATGTCTAACTCTTTGCAAACCCCTGGACTGTAGCCCACTGGGCTTCTCTATCTGTGGGATTTTACAGGCAAGAATACTGGAGTGGGTTGCCATTTTCTCCTCCAAGGTATCTTCCCCAGCCCAGGGATTTAAACTGTGGTCTACTGTGTTTCCTGCATTGCGGGAGGATTCTTTACTGCTGAGCCATCTGGGAAGCCTGCCATTGTAACTGTAATTTGGCATTAATAGAATTGAAACTACGTCCTAATCTGGGTGCATTTCTAGCACAATAATAGGAAGCAAACAAAGTGAATATCTGTCAGGAAGCAATTTGAATTTTACACCGTGTGTGTGCTCAGTCGCACTGGAGTCGATTGTCATTTTCCTCCTCCAGGGAGAAGAAAACAATAGATAACATTTAAATCACTGACAGAACTCAAGAAAAAATCCTAAAAAGTAGAGAAATATGCTAACACATATATATGGAATTTAGAAAGATGGTAATGATAACCCTCTATGTGAGACAGAAAAAGAGACACAGATGTGTAGAATGGACTTTTAGACTCTGTGGGAGAGGGAGAGGGTGAGATGATTTGGGAGAATGGCATTGAAACATATATACTATCATGTAAGAAATGAATCGCCAGTCTATGTTCAATACAGGGTACAAGATGCTTGGGGCTGGTGCACGGGGATGATCCAGATAGATGATATGGGGTGGGAGGTGGGAGGGGGGTTCAGGATTGGGAACTCATGTACACCTGTGACTGACTCATGTCAATGTATGGCAAAACCAATACAGTATTGTAAAGTAAAAATAAATAAATAAATAAATAATAACATAAAAGATTAAAAAATATACTCATGCTAAATATGAAATAAGGACAAGAAATATAAAGAGGTCTTGTTTCATTTTTGTTGGGGTTTTTATTTGTGTTTTTTATTTAGAGATACAGATGTTAGTTGTATAAAATGTGTTGTGGAAATAAGAGTACACATTTCATATTTTTTAGTATATATATAATTTCCTGCTTCTTAAAGAATCCTGTCTCTAAAATGGAAAAAAGAACATTTGCCAACCAGAAACTGGGTGGCTATTTTCTTCTGATTCCCAATGCTTCAGTTTTTTGCTTATTTTTTTGAATTGAGTATAATTCATATACTATAATGTCACCATGTTAAAGTGTATGATTCAGTGGGTTTTAGTATAATCACAGTCATGTAATCATCACTATCCAATTTCAGAACATTTTCATCACTCTGAAAAGAAATCTCAAACCTATTAGCATTCATTCCTCATTCCCCTCATCTCCCAGGCCTTGGGAACCATTAATCTACTTTCCATCTTCACGAATCTGCCTATTCTGAACATACATATAGGTGAAATCAAACAATATGTGAAATTTTGTATCTGCCTTCTTTCACTAATAGACGTTTTCATGGTCCTGCATTTTATAGCATGCACCTGTACGTCATTTCTTTTTATGCAGAATAATATTCCAATGTATGAGCTTACTACATTGTGTTTTCCGTTATTTGATTGGACTTCTGGGTTGTTTCCACTTTTGGTTATTATGAATTAATACTGCTATTAACATATCTGTATATGATTTGATGGATATATTTTCAAATGTTCTGAAGTGTATGTACCTAAGAGTGTATTTGTTGAATCCTATGGTAAATATACTTAACTTTTTGAGGACAAGGCAACTGTTTTCCACAGTGGCTGCACCATTTTGCATTGCCAACAGCAATGTATCAAGGGTCCAACTTCTCCACATCCTAGTAACACTTGTTAAAACCACACTTGATCAGAACCATGCCCAAGAAAAAGAAATGCAAAAAGGTGAAATGGTTGTCAGAGGAGGCCCTACAAATAGCTTAGAGGAGAAGTGAAAGGCAAAGGAGAAAGGGAAAGATATACACATCTGAATGCAAAGTGCCAAAGAATAACAAAGAGAGATAAGAAAACCTTCTTAAGTGAACAATGTGAAGAAATAGAGGAAAACAATAGAATGGGAAAGACTAGAAATTTCTTCAGGAAAATTAAAGACACCAAGGGAACATTTTATGCAATGGGCACCATAAAGGATAGAAATGGTAAGGATGAAACATAAGCAGAAGAAATTCAGAAGAGGTGGCAAGAACACACAAAAGAGCTGTACAAAAAAATTAAAAACATCTTAATGATCTGGATAACCACAACAGTGTGGTCACTTACTTAGAGCAAGATATTGTGGAGTGTGAAGTCAAGTTGACCTTAGGAAACATTACTAAGATCAAAGTTAGTGGAGGTGATGTACTTCCAGCTGAGCCATTTCAAATCCTAAAAGATGCTGCTGCTAAAGTGCTGCACTCAATATGCCAGCAAATTAGGAAAACTTAGCAGGGCCACAGGACTAGAAAATGTGTTTTCATTAAAATTTCAAAGAAGTGCAATGCCAAATACTCTTCAAACTACCACATAATTCTGCTCATTTCATATGCTAGCAAAACAATGCTCAAAATTCTACAATACGTGAACCAAGAACTTTCAGATGTATAAGCTGGCTATAGAAAAGGCAGACAAACCCAGATCAAATGCCAACATCAGCTGGATCATATAGTAAGAGAATTCCAAAAATACATCTACTTCTGCTTCATTGACTACACTAAATCCTTTGGATGTGTGGATCACATCAAACTGCGTAAAATTCTTAAAGATATGGGAATACCAGAAAACCTTACTTGCCTCCTAAAGACTTGTATGCAGGTCAAGAAGCAACAGATAGAACCAGACATGGAATAACGGACTGCTTCAAATTTCAGAAAAGAGTA
Organism: Ovis aries; assembly: GCF_016772045.2. NCBI lineage: Eukaryota > Metazoa > Chordata > Mammalia > Artiodactyla > Bovidae > Ovis > Ovis aries. The sequence goes on from NC_056056.1 coordinate 47,622,855, forward strand.
TGTCAGTACTGCATTTTGTCATCTTGTTATTTATCTTACATGCAGAGTACATCATGTGAAATGCTGGGCTGGATGAGTCACAGACTCACACCACCCTAATTGTAGAAAGTGAAGAGGGACTAAAAAGACTTTTGATGAAGGTGAAAGAGGTGAACAAAAAGGCTGGCTTAAAAGTTAACATTAAAAAATCTAAGATCATGGCATCCATAATTTAAAGGGAAGTAGATGAGGAAACCAGCACTCTTGACTGGAAAATCCCATGGATGGAGGAGCCTGGTGGGCTATAGTCCATGGGGTCACTAAGAGTTGGACACAACTGAAAGACTTCACTTTCACTTTTCATATTCATGCACTGGAAAAGGAAATGGCAACCCACTCCAGTGTTCTTGCCCAGAGAATCCCAGGGACGGGGGAGCCTGATGGGCTGCCTTCTATTTGGTCGTACAGAGTCGGACACAACTGAAGCAATTTAGCAGCAGCAGCAGTAGCAGCAGCAGCAGCAACTATTTCCAATCTTTCCCCCATCTGCTGCTGCTGCTGCTGCTGCTAAGTTGCTTCAGCCATGTCTGACTCTTAGCGACCCCATGGACTGCAGCCTACCAGGCTCCTCAGCCCATGGGACTTTCCAGGCAAGAGTACTGGAATGGATTGCCATTGCCTTCTCTGTGGAAATAGTTACAGACCTTATTTTCTTGGGCTTCAAAATCACTTTCGACGTGACTGCAGCCATGAAATTAAAAGACGCTTGTTAAAATTCTCCAAGCTAGGACTCAACAGTATGGGAACCATGAAATTCCAGATGTTCCAGCTGGATTTAGAAAAGGTAGAGGAACCAGAGATCAAATTGCTAACATCCATTGGATCATAGAAAAGAAAGAGAATTCCAGAGAAGCACTGACTTCTGCTTCATTGAATACACTAAAACCTTTGGCTGTGTAGATCACAACAAACTGAAAATTCTTCAAGAGATGGGAATACCAGACAACCTTATTCTGCCTCCTGAGAAATGCAGGTCAAGAAGCAACAGTTAGACATGGACATGGAACAATGGACTGGTTCCAAATAGAGAAAGGAGTATGTCAAGGCTGTATATTGTCACTCTGCTTATTTAAGTTATATGTAGAGCAAATCATGTGAAATACCAGGCTGGGTGAAGTACAGGCTGGAATCAAGATTGCTGGGAGAGATATCAATAACCTCAGATATGCAGATGACACCACCATTACGGCAGAAAGTGAAGAGGAATTAAAAAGCCTCTTGATGAAAGTGAAAGAGGAGAGTGAAAAAGCTGGCTTAAAATTCAACATTCATAAAACTAAGATCATGGCCTCCAGTCCCAATACTTCATGGCAAATAGATGGGGGAAAAAATGGAACAGTGAAAGACTTTGTATTTTGGGGTTCCAAAATCACTGCAGATGGTGACTGCAGTCATGAAATTAAAAGATGATTGCTTCTTGGAAGAAAAGTTATGACCAAACTAGGCAGCATATTAAAAAGCAGAGACATTGCTTTGGTGACAAATGTCCATCTAGTCAAAACTATGGTTTTTCCAGTAGTCTTGTATGGATGTGAGAGGTGAACCATAAAGAAAGCTGAGTGCCAAAGAATTGATGCTTTTAAACTGTTGTGTTGGAGAAGACTCTTGATTGTCCCTTGGACTGCAAGGAGATCCAACCAGTTAATCCAAAAGGAAATCAGTCCTGAATATTCATTGGAAGGACTGATGCTGAAGGTGAAGCTCCAATACTTTGGCCACCTAATGTGAAGTGACTCATTGGAAAAGACCCCGATGCTGGGAAAGATTGAAGGCAGGAGGAGAAGGAGGCATAAGAGGATGAGATGGTTGGATGACATCACTGGCTTGATGGACCTGAGTTTGTGTAAGCTCTGGGAGTTGTGATGGACAGGGAAGCCTGGCATGCTGCAGTTCATGGGGTCTCAAAGAGTCAGACATGACTGAGCACCTGAACTGAACTGCTCCTTGGAAGAAATGCCTTGAAAAGCCTAGACGGTATATTAAAAAGCAGAGACCTCACTTTGCTGACAAAGTCCATCTATAGTTTTAGAGGGACTATAGTTTTTCCAGTTGTCATGTATGGATGTGAAAGTTGGACCATAAAGACGGAAGAGCACCAAAGATTTGATTCTTTCAATCTAAGGTGCTGGAGAAAAATCTTGAGAGTCCCTTGGACAACAAGGGAATCAAACCAATCAATCCTGAAAGAAATTAACACTGAATATTCATTGAAAGGACTGATGTTGAAGCTGAAGCTCCAATATTGGCCACCTGACGTGAAGAACAGACTCACTGGGAAAGACCATGATGCTGGAAAACACTGAGGGCATGAAGATAAGGGGGAAACAGGATGAAATGGTTGTATAGCATCACCAACTCAATGGACATGAATTTGAGAAAAGTCCTGGAGATAATGAAGGACAGGGAAGCCTAGTTTACTTCAGTCCATGAGGTTGCAAACAGTCGGACATGACTTAGTGACTGAACTACAACTATAATAACTTTATTTCAGTTCTTTTAGGTACCTCTTTCTTGTTCTTTATAGTGGCTGCACCAATTTACATTTCCACCAACTGTGTAGTAGCGTTTCTTTTTGTCTACATTCTGTCTGCCATTTGTTTTTGTGAGTTGATAACGCATTGAGTTTACTTTTTAGGTTCCTCGTATATTTAATATTGTACAACACTTGTCTTTCTTTGTCCAGTTTATCTTGCTTAGCATAGAGTGCTCATAGTCGATTCATGTTGTCACAAGTAGAAAGATATTCTTTCTCTGGGCTCAATAATTATTGCACTGTATATTATACTGCATATTTTATCTGTTCATTGGCTGTGCATTTGGACTGTTTCCATATCTATTATGAGCAATACTGCAATAAACATGGGGGGTGTATATAACGTAGTCGAAATCCTGGTTTCATTTTCTTTGAGTACATATCCAGAGTGGAATTGCTGGATTATATGATATACATTTTAACTTTTTGGAGAACCTTTATATTGTTCCCATTACAGTTAGTCCAATTTTACATTTTCATTAACAATGTACAGAGGTTCCCTTTCCACCACATCCTCACCTGCACCCGTTGTCTCCTCTCTTGATGATATCCGTTCTAACAGGTGTGAGGCGTCTGTCATAATGGCTTTGGTTTGCGTTTCCCTGATGCTTACTGATGTCGAGCATATTTTCCTGTGTTTCTTGGCCATTTTTATGTCCTCTTGGCAGAAGTGCCTGTTTTGTTCTTTCACCCATTTTAATGGGAATTTTTGGTTAAGTTGACTGAGTTGTTTCTATAATTTTGATATTAATCTGCTGTCTGATAGATCATTTGTAAAAATGGTCTACCATTCTGTCATTTTTTTCCTTTTGTTAATTTCTTTATCTTGCTGTGCAGAAACTTTTGAGTTTGGCATCACCTCATTTATTGATTTTTGTTTTTGTAATTTGTACTTTTGGCATCATGTTCAACAAATCTTTTCTAAGACCAGTGTCAATGAGATTCTTCCCTATGTGTTCTTCTAGGAGGTTTGTGGTTTCAGGCCTGATGTTTAAGGGAGTGGTATGAGATAGTGTTCCAGTTTCTTTCCAGTATTCCCAGAAAAGAGACTACCCTTTCTGCATTGAGTGCTCTTGGCTACTTTGTCAAATATTAGTTGAATGTGCATACCGGCATTTAATTCTGAGTGTTCTATTTTGTTCCATTGGTCAATATGTCTATTTTTGCACCAGTACCACTTTCTTCTTACTATGGATTTGTAATATAGTTTGAAATCTGTAAGTGTGATGCTTTGTTCTCTTTCTCTCAGATTTTCTTTGGCTATTCAGAAAGAAATTTTGTTTCACACATACTTTTAGAATTGTTTCTTCTATTTCTGGAGAAACATTTAAAAAAAAAAAACAAACCACAAAACTCTTATTTGCTCCAATTGTATACCATTGTCCCAGGCAGTTGCAAAGTTTAAAACAATTGACTGCAAATGTTTTTTGATACTCCCCATGGGAGAAGTTTTAGCCTTCACAAGCTAGAGTCAGGTCAATTAAATACAAACTTTTGAATAGGCACTTTTAGGTAATGGCCAAACTTTTCAGATAATAGCAATTGTTTGTGAATGAACCTTGGAAAGAGCGTTTGCTTTTTTCTTCTCCTTCCAGTTCCTGAAATACAAGTCACTTTATTTTTATCAAGACTACTATAAAATTTAAGAACAAGGAATGGGACTAGGAACAGATAAAATGCCATGAAACACACTGATATTACAGTCAGCCATGTTTTTTAAAAAATAAATGGGTTAAACGAGGGAAAATCTCAAGTTGTAACCATTATAAAAACTATGAACAGGTAAAACAAATTTAAGATTAATTATTTTTATTTTGTTTAAAAACTAAGCTGGAGCCTATTATAGAGAGGGAAGTAAGCCAGAAAGAAAAACACCAATACAGTATACTAACGCATATATATGGAATTTAGAAAGATGATAACGATAACCCTGTATGAGGGACAGCAAAAGAGACACAGATGTATAGAACAGGCTTTTGGACTCTGTGGGAGAGGGAGAGGGTGTGATGATTTGGGAGAATGGCATTGAAACATGTATAATATCATATATGAAACGAATTGCCAGTCCAGGTTCGATGCACGATACTGGATGCTTGGGGCTGGAGCACTGGGAAGACCCAGAGGGATGGTACGGGGAGGGAGGAAGGAGGGGGGTTCAGGATGGGGAACACGTGTATACCTGTGGCGGATTCATGTTGATGTATGGCAAAACCAATACAATATTGTAAAGTAATTAACCTCCAATTAAAATAAATAAATTTATATTAAAAATAAAAACTATATACTGAAGAATACATTCTGATTCATGGCTATATACATATATATATATATATTTTTTTTCCCATTCTGTGCTAAAGACTCTTAACAGCAACAGTATTTGTTGTTGATAAAGAAAAATCTTCAAACAGGCTCCACAATCTACCATTTGGAGAGGAAAGTTGAGGGGACTAGTGTTTAAGCTTTGATTATGTATCATCCATACTACAGCCAATGAAGCATTAAGTTGGTTGGTGGTACAGAATATGAAAACTGACAGATGTTTGAGATTCTGATTTGGTAGGACTTTCTCATTTTAGTTCGTGTCACTGAACTCTCCAGCAACTTTTCTACTCTCTCTAATCTCTCAAAAATTGTTATTTGATTTTGCTTAATAGAAAATATACATTATTTTTATTTATATATATACATATATATGGTTTTCTATATCAAAAACAGAGTTGGGAGAATGATATTAAAGATTCAAACCAGTATTTCCATGCTGTCAATTTAAAAACAAGTTTGAGAACTAACTACTCCTGTCAAAAGCATAAAAATAGAAGAAAATTAAATCAGCTGTTTACAATGCTAACTGTATCTAAAATTTATGAATAATCTCTTCTAAACAGGTGATCTTTAACTAAATATCCAGATGTGAGTGAGTGAGTGAGTGAGTGATGTTGCTCAGTCATGTCCAACTCTTTGCGACCCCATGAACTGTAGCCTACCAGGCTCTTCCATCCACGGGATTTTCCAGGCAAGAATACTGGAGTGGGTTGCCATTTCCTTCTCCAGGAGATCTTCCTGACCCAGGGACTGAACCTAGGTCTCTTGCATTGTAGGCAGATGCTTTACCGAGATGAGTCATGTGAAAGTTAAACTATTCAACGTTTGTCATTATAACCGAGGCATTATTTTCCTGAATAAAATTGATGGCATGAACATATAAATATATCTGATTTCAAAATACAGTGGGTCCTTGAACAAACATGGGATTGAACTGAATTATGTACTATGGTCCTTGAACAAACATGGGATTGAATTGAATTATGCACTATAGTACTATTTGTTCCATGGTTGTTTAAATCCACACATCTGAAATGGTGGAAAGAAAGGCTAACTGTAAATCTGTGAGTGAATTTTCTACTGTAGTCCACTCCTCCACATTGTATAATAATTAATTGTAGATGAATCCAAAGACTTGGAACATATGATTTTTTAGATTCAAATATCCCACATGGTTCACCCAAGAATACCTTACCAACCCTTTTCCACAACCTCAAAGTTTATATGATTTTCTCAGTTCCCCAACTACTTGTTTCTGTCATTGCAATACAAGGCTTTGGAAGATTACATTTTATTAGAGCATAAATAATTTTTCTAGTTTGCACTAAAGATTTCAGAGGAGGAACAAGAAAATGGGTCTAAAATATTCTGGTTTAAATTTTATCATGTCACCATTTTTGATATAATAAATTCATCACAAATATAAAACATATATAAATTTAATATCTAAATACAAGTATAAATTATTTGCTTATGACATTTTTGATAATGCAAAAAAGCATAAAGAAACAGAAATATTATCCTTTAGCATGCCCTGTAACCCTCACTTTCCAACTGTATTCCCATAAGAGATTTTTCGATATGCAGAAAACCAGTCTACATCCTAGGTATCAAAATAAGAATTTGTGTTTAAACAAAATCCCCAGGTGGTTTATGTGCATGTTATGACTTGAGAAGCATTAATATCATATAGAGGCAACCACTATTGAAATTTTGATGGATACAGAGGTGTTTTTTCTCCCCTAGTATATGCAGAGTACCTCCTGAGAAACACTGGGCTGGAAGAAGCACAAGCTGGAATCAAGATTGCCAGGAGAAATATCAACCTCAGATATGCAGATGACATCACCCTTATGGCAGAGAGTGAAGAGGAACTAAAAAGCCTCTTGATGAAAGTGAAAGAAGAGAGTGAAAAAGTTGGCTTAAAGCTCAACATTCAGAAAATGAAGATCATGGCATCTTGTCCCATCACTACATGGAAAATAGATGTGGAAACAGTGGGAACAGTGTCAGACTTTATTTTGGGGGGCTCCAAAATCACTGCAGATGGTGATTGCAGCCATGAAATTAAAAGACACTCCTTGGAAGGAAAGTTATGACCAACTTAGATAGCATATTCAAAATCAGAGATATTACTTTGCCAACAAAGGTCCATTTAGTCAAGGCTATGGTTTTTCCAGTGGTCTTGTATGGATGTGAAAGTTGGACTGTGAAGAAAGCTGAGCACTGAAGAATTGATGCTTTTGAACTGTGGTGCTGGAGAAGACTCTTGAGAGTCCCTTGGACTGCAAGGAGATCAACCCGTCCATTCTAAAGGAGAACAGCCCTGGGTGTTCTTTGGAAGGACTGATGCTAAAGATGAAACTCCAATACTCTGGCCACCTCATGGGAAGAGCTGACTCACTGGAAAAGACTCTGATGCTGGGAGGGTTTGGGGCAGGAGGAGAAGGAGATGATAGAGGATGAGATGGCTGGATGGTATCACTGACTCGATGGACAAGAGTTTGGGTGAACTCCAAGAGTTGGTGATGGACAGGGAGGCCTGTGGTGCTGCAAATTCATGCAGTCACAAAGAGTCAGACACGACTGAGTGACTGAACTGAACTGATATTATAGTTTGCATATTCATACAATTTTATATTATATTATGAATATTTTCTTATACCTTAAAAGTTATTCATATTATTTCTAATTTTATTATTAAATATGATTTACTTTTTGCAAAAATGTAGCAAAATAGAGGACAAATTGAAAATAACCTGATTCTTACCACTTAGTACACATTTTGATGCACATTTTTCAACAATATAAATTTATTAATATATTGCTGTATGTTAAACAGTATACATATAGAATATGGAATTGCATAGTATTGTAACATGCTTATTTAAATGACACTTTTCTTGCTATAATGTTTCATTTCTGTTATAGTACCTCCTATAAATGTGTTCTCAATATTATGTTCCATAAATCATTAGCATTATAAATTTATTTTAGCATTGAATCTTAAGAAATGAGTTTTTAACCACAAAATTATCCATTATTAATTTTCATTTTTTTGATCTTCAAATACACTGTAAAAGAAGGGTATAAAGGAATGAATGTGTATTATTTTTGAAAATATAATACTGATTCTAATTTTGTATAACAAGGGAAAATCTGATATTTCCTCCTGTATCGGTAACTTGACCTTTTCTGCCTGTATATTTGTACATATTTTTGCTTGTAATAACATTTTTAAAATAGCCATGGTTAAGTATGCAAATTTCAGCAAAGTTTTTTTCTAGAAATGTGGTAAACTCTTTATTTGCCTATTCCTATATTTTTTTCAACTGAGGGTATTTTATTAATTACATATGTTTTTACCATATGTATTTATAAAAAATACATTCTTAATTAATTCAATATTTTTTCTTATGAATATCTTATCTTTGTATACATTTGTCCTTTTTTCTTACATTCTGGAAACCATTATAATTTGACCTTCATATGAATGACTCAGTATTGCATTGTCTATTTTATGTTTCATAATCTTCAGTGCAACTTTAAATGTTTTAATGGATATTTTAATTGACCCAAATTCACCTTTATTTCTCCTTTAATTTTAATCTATTGTCTTATTATCTCAACCTTGCTATCTTTATATTGTTCTCATACATAACGATCTGGTCTTTCTAAACTAAGGTGGAAAAGCTGAGATTAGATTTTCCTATAATTCTTAGTTGGCTAATCAACCTAACAGTGTGGGTATGTGGATTGCCTCTTTTCATACAGCCTGTGTTCTTGGAACTGTTTGATCAACATCTTCAAATTGGAAACACAAAGCACATTTCTGTTGACAGTCTCTTGAATGCTTTCCTCTTTTGAAGCTGACTTTATCATGTGGGAAATGGCAGTAATAAAATGACATGGTTCTACTCTTTTCACTCCTGCTTGGAATTATAGAAACTCAAGGTTAAACATTCAGCATGCCTCGATTCTTTAGTTATGTTGTTAAGCCTACAAAATACTCTATTTTTGGTGACTGAATTTTCAAGATTGTGCTTTCCTGAATTTTGTCTGTCAGTTATCTGTCATCTATATCTATATCCATTTATCTATCTGTTTGTGTGTGTGTGTGTGCATCAATCTATTATCTATCTCTATCATCTATCTAGCCTTCTATATTTGGATGGATGGATTTTTTTGGCTGTGAATTACATTCACCAATAGGAGCTGAAAGAAAAGTCCTGATTTGGAACAGAGGAAAGGAGGGCTGTTTTAGAAATTACCATAAACATTAGAATGACATCAGGTCAGTGGTAATGGATCTGGTCTTTCTAAACTAAGGTGGAAAAGCTGAGATTAGATTTTCCTATAATTCTTAGTTGGCTTGCAGAGTTGTGCCAGCATTTGAGTTAACCAAATAAGTTCCCTCAAGTTATAGTTTAAAGGAAAACCAAATACACCAGCAGAAGTTTGACTTAATCTTGTCCCCCCCCCCCTTTTTTTTTTTTTTTTTGGAAAATAATGATGTTTTACTGTTTGGCATATTTTAGTAAATATTTCAGTGGAAATGTGGGTGACAGAATATCCAGACTGCTAGTGAAGTGAAAGTGCTAGTAGCTCTTTCGAATGATTACAGACTGTATCCTGCCAGGCTCCTCTGTCCATGGAATTCTCCAAGCAAGAATACTGGAATAAGTAGCCATTCCCTTCTCCAGGGATCTTCCCTACCCTGGGATTGAACCAGGGTCTCCTGCATTGCAGGCAAATTCTTTATCATCTGAGCCACCAGGGCAGCGCTCCAGACTGCTAACTCATTATCAATTCAAGCCAGAAACTATTTCTGGGTCATGTAAACCACATCAACATTCTTGTATCAAACTTAACATTTATTTTATTTTAATGTATGATCATCAGTGAGGTTTTCCCACAGAGTAAGTAGATGAGATTCCCCCTCCAATATACGATAAATCTGAAGCTGAAAAGACTAACATAAAATATAGATAGCATATCCTTCCAAACCTTGTACAGAGATTGAGTTTTGATGGAATAGTGTCTCAAGAAGTGGATTATTTGATTATCAGTTTCTTTACTTGTAAAAGTTAGACTTAATAAAAAGTAACCTGGATACTCTGTTAGTCTTAGTGAGGAAATCAGCAGTTAAAATGTTTTAATTTTTTTCAGACTAAATTTAGTTTGTGGTTGTATTTAGTTTTTAGTTCACAAAACAATTAAAATTATGCTTTGTACACAATCTAGGTACTCATGATACGAGTGGCAATACTTAATAGCTATGCTGGCAATACTTAAGATTTCTTTATAAACTTGTCATAAGCTGCCTATTATTTTCTCTTATATACAATTGGATTAAAATATGATAAAAGAAATCTAAATTGAAAAAGTTTTTTTACTTTGTTTTAAATAGTGTGATGAGCAGTTAAGTTGATTTCCTATAGGGTCAGTCTAAAGCTTGATGATTCCTTTCCAAGAACTGTTCCCATTTATTTCAGATTTTTTTCCTAGCTCTATGTTGATCAGTGAGGGTTCTGATATTTACATAAAGCAGAAGGCATTTTCATTCTTTCAGAGCCATTCTTTGAAGACAAAGATGCTACAGCTTGGAAAACTTTCATTGGAAGCACATCTAACATGAACGGCTTGTCATGAGTTACAAAACTTAGTAGAACTCATAGTGTCCTGGAAAATAGAAAATTTCTTCAGTGCTTGGGTTTAACTTGAGAAATTAACTACTCTAATTTGTAGCAAAACATATTGTACACAGGCTGCAACATATTTGCATATTTTAAATACTTTTAAAAAAGTTGCTGAAGCTGAAACTTCAATACTTTGGCCATCTGATGTGAACTGACTCATTGGAAAAGACCCCGATGCTGGGAAAGATTGAAGGCAGGAGGAGAAGGAGACAACAGAGGGTCAGGTGGGTGAATGGCATCACCGACCCGATGGACATGAGTTTAAGCAAGCTCCAGGATTTGGTGATGGACAGGGAAGACTGGAGTGCTTCAGTCCATGGGGTCTCAAAGAGTTGGACATAACTGACTGAGTGACTGAACTGAATACTTTATAAGAATGTTTCACCAAGTGACTCCTTAATGGAATTCACAAGTTGAAAAATAGGACAACAGTTTTAGCCCCCAGAATATCAAACAGGCAATGCACAAAAAAAAAAAAACACAACAGATATTATAGTAACAAGTGTCATGATAATGAGAAGGATTCAATGTAGTGTTTTTGTGTATTTATAGCAAATAAGCATGAATATCTTCGCGTGTTTCTTGGGTGAATAATATTTATTCTTTTTGCTGTATTTATATGAAGCATGATTATTGTCATTGAATGTGCCCCTTAATTATCATACAATGTTGCATTAGTAGAAAAAAATGGATAAAAGTCACACAAATGTCATCCATTTTTGCTGGTTTTAAGTTGTGTGATTTTGAGATAACTCATTGTTCAAGTTATTCATGAATGGCTACTTCATTTGCAAAAATAGCCTTTGAGAAAACAGACGTTGAGTGCTTTCTTATTACTAGCTCTGTGCTAGATTTGTGCACACAAAAATTTGCCTCAATTTATTCCTTTATCAAGAACCATTTTTCTCTCCATTTACTCTGATAACAATTAAGTTGAACAAAAAGGAAAACATAAGTGCAGCAAATTTAAGATAGTACTGCAACTGTTGGTATCAACTCTCATGAGTACCTAGGTGGTCTGCGGTTTTTTTCGTTGTTTAATTGTGTCTTGCTATATCTCAGGAAGCTAAATAAATTCCAAAAGAATATCTTTTTTCTTGCACACCTTTTCTCACTGACTTTCTGTTCTAATTTGTAATTATTTATATGTTTTGTATAAAATTCCAGGAATATTGATGTGCCCTTTAGATTTTGATCTTGAGGTACAGCTTATTTTTGTTTATCCTGATGCTTAGTTGATTCAGTTTTTACTACAATTTTATTTATCAAACACACAAAATGTGACTAATACTGTCCCACATGCTGGAAGACCCCACCACCCAAACTCAAAGACTTTACTATCTTATTTCCTTTTGCAAATGAGTTTTATCATAAAAATTGTTATTAAATTTAAAGGTATATATTTTTGAAATTAACGTATATAGTGATTTATTACAGTTTTCTCAGTTAAAAACAACTTTACAAGTCTATTTAAAGACAGTTTATTTTAAAAGGGATTATTCAAAAGGGCATCATTCACATATAGTACAATAGATCTAGATCAGCTCAGAAAATTGCTGTTGGCTTAAATTGAGAACTTGTACAGATAAATCATATGGGAATCCATATCATGTACTATTTGTATTTCTCATCTATTTCAAAAAATCAATACAAGAGAGAGAAATACAAAATAAAAACCCACCTCTTTGGTTTTGACATTAATGTCACATAAAATGCTTTCTCGATTTTTAACATACTTGTTTTTTTTCTTATAAGAACTTCACTACTACTTATAATACGTTGCACATTTGCTCTTAAAGAAAAAATGCAAATACCTTGTAACAAATACTATATACAACACCAGAAATATTTTGTCATTTTAATTTATGGTTTCTATTCTAGAAGATCAGCTTGTTATGACTCATATATTTGGGATAATTCCAAGCCTTTATACAGCCTCAAGAAGGGGGGAAAAGTCAGTAATATGTTGATATATTAAAAATTACTGTTTTATTAATTTTTAAAAATAGAAATTTATTTATTTTAATTGGACGTTAATTACTTTACAATATTGTATTGGTTTTTGCCATACATCAACATGAATCCACCACAGGTACACACGTGTTCCCTATCCTGAATCTCCCTCCCTCCTCCCTCCTGGTACAAACCCTCTGGGTCGTCTCAGTTCACCAGCCCCAAGCATCCAGTATCATGCATCAAACCTGGACTGGTGATTCATTTCATATACAATATTATACATGTTTCAATGCCATTCTCCCAAACCATCCCACCCTCTCCCTCTCCCACAGAGTCCAAAAGATTGTTCTATACATCTGTGTCTCTTTTGCTGTCTCGCATACAAAGCTATCATTACCATCTTTCTAAATTCCATATATATGCGTTAGTATACTGTATTTGTGTTTTTCTTTCTGGCTTACATCACTCTGTATAACTTTTGAAACTATGCCAATATATCTATCTGATTGTTACCTGTCTGATATAAAAATACTATATTTGTACAGCTGTGATTTTGGTAAATATGTCCAGACTTGTTCGTAATTTTATTTGTGAGATAATCAGAAATTCCAAAGTCCTTTACTTTTTCATAGAATGAAAGTCAGCATGGCAGAAATTGCATCATGCACCAAAAAACAACAAAATGTGCTAAGGATGTGGCTCACCTCCCCAGGTTCCAAATTAGCCACCCTATGGGGCAAATAATGTCATGCTAGGAATATGTAGGAGTGAGTACATGAAGTTAAAATTCTAAATCCTAAGAGATACTAAAGGGTTTGCTCACACAGAAAAAGTTGTAGCAAATAAAACATCTACCATATGTTTCACCAACCATTTATTTCAACAATGAAAGCCAGTATGATAGCCAAAACAAACATGATAGAGCCAGATAACATGGCAAACTCATCCTAGCAAATATTAGATAGTCCAGCAATATAAGTAGTTCTCACTACTTCTTAATGAATATTTAGTAAAGAACAATAACTATAATATTCTTTTTAATATTCTTACTTTATTATTGAGGTTGACTAAATTCCAGTAGCTATTCTCCCTTCTTTCTTTCACAGCACTAGAATTTTGGAGTTTTTAACTGGAAACAACTATTTAAATAAAAATGTGATTAATTTCTCATCAATGATATAAAAACACAAGATAAAACTTCCAGTGAGCATTACTTAAATGAAAATTTACTTTGTCTTGTGCCTGTCTTCAAATAGTTTTACACTCTCATGCAGAACTACGTAAATTACTAGATATGATTTCAAGTTATAAAACCTCTCCAAGCCTCAGCTGGTTTAATCATAAACAGCTATGATAATATCACTTACTACATATGATTTTCATGAGAAATAATTTCAATACCATATATAAAAGCTTATCTTAGTTAAAAACACATATTAGATGCCCAAAATTTTTATTATAGATATACATATATTTATAAAATTGCAGTTATATGTTTTTTTAATTACAAGCTACAGAAAAGACAGTGTAACATTAATATGGGCTAGAGTTTACTACTTTGTGTTTGTGTGTGTGTGTGTGTGTGTGTGTGTGCACTCAGTTGTGATCCCATGGACTGTATCCTGCCAGACTCTTCTGTTCATGGATTTTCTAGGCAAGAATACTGGAGTGGGTTGCCATTTTCTTCACCAGTTAATACTTTATAGTGGTGATATAATTTTATACACACACATATGCTCACACATACACAATAAAATTTAATTCAAAAATATCTATTGTAACAGTCAAAGTTATCTCTTCTATAAGTAAGATTTTACAATTCCTGTATTGTAACAATGAATGCCTATATATCAACTAAAGCTAATATGATTAGCAGTATAATGTCAAAAGCAAATCTTTCTATTACTGGAAAAGAATTTTTTCCCCATATCTATGTCAAACAGCTAAATTTAAGAATTTTTGATATATTTAAGCTTATGAAGAAATAGTTTATGGACTATCTTTTCTTTAATATCACATTGATTATTTTTGATATATGTATATATAGTTAATAAATCACATAAAATATTTTCATTGATACCTGAACATAATTTTATAGTCAGCTTTTTAATTTAGGATATTTGTTTACCTTGAAGCATTATATACTAGCGATAGCTCAAGAACCACTGAAGAGTTGAAAGTAAAAGCACCACTGTCCTGAAAGCATATTGTAAATTTTAGGTGGCCTTTGAGTCTTACCTCAGTGAAAGAAATTAACTTAAACTAGAAGTTATTAAAGATTTATATAATTCTTTATTCTCTTTTTAATGTGGAATTATGTATTAAGAAAGAATTGTAATCTGCTTTTGTATTCTGTGGAAAACTAACTGCTGGTGTGCCATTTATTGCTTTTTAGCAAACACTGTAAGATACACAGTTTTCTTTCTGACATAATTCCTTTAGTTTTTACCAAGAAAAATACACTCGACTAAAAAGAACAACCAAATGATTTTTATTTCAAATCATTATCATATTTTCTTTGTTTATTTTCAGCACTTTGTATATCATATAATGATTTTCTGCTTGTTTAAAAATGGCTTGTTACCACAAACTTTTTAACCAATGTAAAATATATGAAATTAAAGTGGTTTCTAAATGTTCTTAGTTCCTAAATCTTCTGAGCATTTATTTGCGTGAATATTCTTATCCTCATAAAACTTATATAGATAATAAAGAGCCAAAAGGAAGAAAATATTTTATGCTATTGTCATTACCCTATAATATAAGCCAATTTTTGAAAAGGGGACAAAACATGTGAGTTAAATTTAGGTTACAATGTCCTGTGACAGATCTTACTATTTAAGTAATTGAGAATTGCACTGAAGATGGATAGGAAAAAATAATAATAGTAGAAAGTATTCATAGAACATTTTAATAATCAATGAGTTTTTCTACACAGTTTTTCTATACATATTCATTTAATCATCACAGCCATCCATAGAAAAAGTTATTCATGTGTCCATTTTTTAGATGAGAAAAATGACTCAAGGAGAATGGCAGCTGGCCTACTTCTAACATTACAGAAGTGAAGCAACTAGAACTCAAGCTCAAGCGGTCTGTCTCTAATCATGCTTTTTACTAATATATTCTGTTTCCTCTTAAATGTTTCATTTCTTCTAATTTTAAAATCATTTACTCATGTTTGTCTTTAAGAAGTTAATATTAGAGGTCACACATCATAATTAAAAACAACAATAACCTTGGTGCAAAGTGTTTAGCCCTAGCACAGTGAATTAACACTGTGATTAAATGTCAGAGAACTGACTTTTCTCTCTAGCAGCAATGTTATCTAAATAAACTAATAAAACAACCTACAAACACACCTAGGTGTTCTAAGTAAAATGTTAAACTACATTATTTTATAAACCATTGAAGCTGAAGCTGCAGTATAGTATTATAGATTACCAGAGGCTCAAAACAAAAGGGAGTTAGAAGTAAAAATGGCAAGCTAATACTAAAACTAAAGCAACCAGTGCATTGCTGCTGAGCTTATTAAGCAAAAGGTTTGTTTTCTGGCAGTTTGGGTTTTTATAGTGGCTCTGGAGACAGAAAACAAGACATTAGGTTAAATAGCATCAAGAAGGTAGGCGTGCACATGTGTGCACACACACACACACACACACACACACACACACACACACACAGGGAAGCTGAACTCTCAAAGCCTTCCATTCTAAGTGAATTGGTGAACTAGAAAAGTTGCTCCTGTTGGCAATGGTGAGAAAACCACAAGATAATTAGCCTATCCTGGCCTAAGTTCTGGTGGGGGAAAAAAAAAATCTCTTCCATAAAAATTCACAGTCACCTCCTGCTCTCGGTATTTAGGACTCTGACTTTACAACTGGTCCAGAAAAAATTGCTAATCAATAAGTTCAATAAAATTTCCTGACTGAATTAAGCCTCAGTATTCTTCTGATGTGCAGATCCTTAACCAGTCTTCATAGAAGTCTCACAAACTAAATCCTGGGAAACCAGAGCTCACCATTTAAAATTACTAAGTACATGAACACACAAATCACATGGGTGAGAACCATCAGGAACATTTATGAAAGAACACAAACACCAAGAGTACACTGTAAATATAATAAAATAACTGGATGAAGAATATAAAACTATGTTTAAAAATATTGACAGATCCATTCTTTCTCAAGATTGTTTTGGCTATTCGAGGTTTTTGTATTTCCATACAAATCGTGAAATTATTTGTTCTAGCTCTGTGAAAAATACCACTGGTAGCTTGATAGGGATTGCATTGAATCTGTAGATTGCTTTGGGTAGTATACTCATTTTCGCTATATTGATTCTTCCGATCCATGAACATGGTATATTTCTCCATCTATTAGTGTCCTCTTTGGGCTCTACTACAAAGCTACAGTCATCAAGACAGTATGGTACTGGCACAAAGACAGAAATATAGATCAATGGAACAAAATAGCCCAGAGATAAATCCACACACCTATGGACACCTTATCTTTGACAAAGGAGGCAAGAATATTCAATGGATTAAAGACAATCTCTTTAACAAGTGGTGCTGGGAAAACTGCTCAACCACTTGTAAAAGAATGAAACTAGATCACTTTTTAAAACCACACACAAAAATGAACTCCAAATGGATTAAAGATCTAAATGTAAGACCAGAAACTATAAAACTCCTAGAGGAGAACATAGGCAAAACACTCTCAGACATAAATCACAGCAGGATCCTCCATGATCCACCTCCTAGAATACTGGAAATAAAAGCAAAATAAACAAATGGGATCTAATTAAAAGCTTCTTCACAACAAAGGAAACTATAAGCAAGGTGAAAAGACAGCCTTCTGAATGGGAGAAAATAATAGCAAATGAAGCAACTGACAAACAACTAATCCAAAAATATATAAGCAACTTATGCAGCTCAACTCCAGAAAAATAAATGACCCAATCAAAAAATGGGCCAAAGAACTAAATAGACATTTCTCCAAAGAAGACATATGGATGGCTAAGAAACGCATGAAAAGATGCTCAACATCATTCATTATCAGAGAAATGCAAATCAAAACCACAATGAGGTACCATTTCACACCAGTCAGAATGGCTGTGATCCAAAAGTCTACAAGCAATAAATGCTGGAGAGGGTGTGGAGAAAAGGGAACCCTCTTACACTGTTGGTGGGAATGCAAACTAGTACAGCCACTATGGAGAACAATGTGGAGATTCCTTAAAAAACTGCAAATAGAACTGCCTTATGACCCAGCAATCCCACTGCTGGGCAAACACACCGAGGAAACCAGAATTGAAAGAGACACGTGTTGCCATTCCATCCTGGCCTGAAGAGTTTCTATTGACAGATCAGCTGTTATCCTTATGGGAATCCCCTTGTGTGTTATTTGTTGTTTTTCCCTTGCTGCTTTTAATATTTGTTCTTTGTGTTTGATCTTTGTTAATTTGATTAATATGTGTCTTGGGGTGTTTCGCCTTGGGTTTATCCTATTTGGGACTCTCTGTGTTTCTTGGACTTGGGTGATTATTTCCTTCCCCATTTTAGGGAAGTTTTCAACTATTATCTCCTCAAGGATTTTCTCATGATCTTTCTTTCTGTCTTCTTCTTCTGGGACTCCTATAATTCGAATGTTGGAGCGGTTCATATTGTCCTGGAGGTCTCTGAGATTGTCCTCGTTTCTTTTAATTCGTTTTTCTTGTTTCCTCTCTGATTCATTTATTTCTACCATTCTATCTTCTATTTCACTAATCCTATCTTCTGCCTCCGTTATTCTACTATTTGTTGCCTCCAGAGAGTTTCTGATCTCATTTATTGTGTTATTCATTATATTTTGACTCTTTTTATTTCTTCTAGGTCCTTGTTAAACCTTTCTTGCATCTTCTCAATCCTTGTCTCTAGGCTGTTTATCTGTGTTTCCATTTTGATTTCAAGATTTTGGATCATTTTCACTATCAATATTCAGAATTCCTTCTCCGGTAGATTCCCTACTTCTTCCTCTTTTGTTTGGTTTGGTGGGCAACTCTCCTGTTCCTTTACCTGCTGAGTATTCCTCTGTCTCTTCATCTTGGTTATATTGCTGCGTTTGGGGTGGCCTTTTATATTCTGATAATTTGTGGAGTTCTCTTTATTATGGAGCTTCCTCACTTTGGGTGGGGTTCTATCAGTGGCTTGTCAAGGTTTCCTGGTTAGGGAGGCTTGTGTTGGAGTTTTGGTGGGTGGAGCTGGGTTTCTTCTCTCTGGAGTACAGTGGAGTGACCCGTAATGGGTTATGAGACATCAAAGGTTTTGGGATAATTTTGAGCTGCCTGTATATTGAGGCTCAGGGGAGTGTTCCTGTGTTGCTGGAGAATTTGGGTGGTATGTCTTGTTTTGGAACTTGTTGGCCCTTGGGTGGAGCTTGGTTTCGGTGTAGGTATGAAGGCATTTGATGAGCTCCTATTGCTTAATATTCCCTGAATTCAAGAGTTCTCTAATGTTTTCAGGCTTTGGGTTTAAGCTTCCTGCTTCTGGTTTTCAGTTTTATTTTTACAGTAGCCTCTAGACTTCTCCATCTATACAGCACCGATGATAGAACATCTAGGTTAAAGATGAAAAGTTTCTCCACATTGAGGGACACTCAGAGAGGTTCACTGAGTTACAAGGAGAAGAGAAGATGGAGGGGGTAGTTAGAGGTAACTGGAATGAGATGCGGTGAGATCAAGAGAGGAGAGAGCAAGCTAGCCAGTAGTCACTTCCTTATGTGCGCTCTATAGTCTGGACCGCTCAGAGGTATTTACAGAGTTATACGGGGAAGAGGAGAGGGAGGAAGTAGACAGAGGTGACCAGGAGGATAAGAGAGAGGAATGAGTAGGAGAGAGACAAATCCTGCCAGTAACCAGTTCCTTAGGTGTTCTCTACCGTCTGGAACACACAGAGATTCACAGAGTTGGAAAATATAAGCAAGGTGAAAAGACAGCCTTCTGAATGGGAGAAAATAATAGCAAATGAAGCAACTGACAAACAACTAATCTCAAAAATATACAAGCAACTTCTGCAGCTCAATTCCAGAAAAATAAACGACCCAATCAAAAAATGGGCCAAAGAACTAAATAGACATTTCTCCAAAGAAGACATACAGATGGCTAACAAACACATGAAAAGATGCTCAACATCACTCATTATTAGAGAAATGCAAATCAAAACCACAATGAGGTACCACTTCACACCAGTCAGAATGGCTGCGATCCAAAAATCTGCAAGCAATAAATGCTGGAGAGGCTGTGGAGAAAAGGGAACCCTCCTACACTGCTGGTGGGAATGCAAACTAGTACAGCCACTATGGAGAACAGTGTGGAGATTCCTTTAAAAATTGCAAATAGAACTACCTTATGACCCAGCAATCCCACTGCTGGGCATACACACCGAGGAAACCAGAATTGAAAGAGACACATGTACCCCAATGTTCATCGCAGCACTGTTTATGATAGCCAGGACATGGAAACAACCTAGATGTCCATCAGCAGATGAATGGATAAGCAAGCTGTGGTCCATATACACAATGGAGTATTACTCAGCCGTTAAAAAGAATTCATTTGAATCAGTTCTGATGAGATGGATGAAACTGGAGCCGATTATACAGAGTGAAGTCAGCCAGAAAGAAAAACACCAATACAGTATACTAACACATATATATGGAATTTAGGAAGATGGCAATGACGACCCTGTATGCAAGACAGGGAAAGAGACACAGATGTGTATAACGGACTTTTGGACTCAGAGGGAGAGGGAGAGGGTGGGATGATTTGGGAGAATGACATTCTAACATGTATACTATCATGTGAATTGAATCGCCAGTCTATGTCTGACGCAGGATGCAGCATGCTTGGGGCTGGTGCATGGGGATGACCCAGAAAGATGTTATGCGGAGGGAGGTGGGAGGGGGGTTCATGTTTGGGAATGCATGTAAGAATTAAAGATTTTAAAATTTAAAAATAAAAACTAAAATTAAAAAAAATAAAATTAAAAAAAAATAAAAATTACACTTAGCCCTTACCCCATATCATAATAAAATACCAATCTCACTTGGATTAAAAATAGAATACAAAAGATAAAAGCATAAAAATTTAAAAGAAAACATAGAATAATTTGCAATATCAGTGTTTCTTAAATATGTTTTTAAAAAACAATCAATTAAAGAAAAACTGGACATTTTAACTACATTAAAACTTAGAACTTCTGTTTATGGGAGGATATCACAAAACATGGTACAAATGTAGAAAGTATTTATAATATATGACTGATAGAGATGATAATGTTTGCCTCTACTTAAAAAATAAACTTCAGATTGTTAAAAAAAAAAAGAAAGAGACACGTGTACCCCAATGTTCATCGCAGCCCTGTTTATAATAGCCAGGACGTGGAAACAACCTAGATGTCCATCAGCAGATGAATGGATAAGAAAGCTGTGGTACATATACACAATGGAGTATTACTCAGCCATTAAAAAGAATACATTTGAATCCGTTCTAATGAGGTGGATGAAACTGGAGCCTATTATACAGAGTGAAGTAAGCCAGAGAGAAAAACACCAATACAGTATACTAACACATATATATGGAATTTAGAAAGATGGTAATGATGACCCTGTATGTGAGACAGCAAAGAGACACAGATGTATAGAACGGACTTTTGGACTCTGGGAGAGGGAGAGGGTGGGATGATTTGGGAGAATGGCATTGAAACGTATATACTATCGTGTAAGAAATGAATAGCCTGTCTATGTTCGATACAGGATACAGGATGCTTGGGACTGGTGCATGGGTATGATCCAGAGAGATGATATGGGGTGGGAGGTGGGAGAGGGGTTCAGGATTGGGAACTCATGTACACCCATGGCTGATTCATGTCAATGTATGGCAAAACCAATACAGTGTTGTAAAGCAAAATAAAGTAAAAATAAAAATTAAAAAAAATAAAAATATTGTCAGAATTGAGAACAATAGAAAGGCAAGTGGGCAATTGAAAAATGGGCAGAGGACCTAAATAGACATATCTTCAAAGAAAACATACAGATGGCCAAGAGGTACATGAAAAGATGTTTACCATTGTTCTTAGAGAAATGCAGATCAAAACCACAATGAGATGTCTTCTCACACCAGCCAGACTGACTATCATGGAAAAAATTAACCAACAATAAATGCTGGAGAAGGTGTGGAGATAAGGGAACTCTCCTGCACTGTGGGAATGTAAATTGGTCCAGCCACTATGGAGAACAATATAGGGATTCTTTAAAAAACTAAAAATAGAGCTACCACATGACCCTACAATCCCACATCTGGGTATATAGCCAGAGAAAAACATGATGCAAAAGGATACATGAACCCCAATGCTCACTGTAGCACTGTTTACAATAGCTGAGACAAGGAAGCAATCTAAATGTTCATCAACTGAGAAATGAATAAAAAAGTGGTACATATATACAATGGAATATTACTCAGCCATTAAAAAGAATGAAATAATGTCATTAGCAGCAACATGCTGAACCTAGAGACAATCATACTGAGTGAAATAAGTTAGATAGAGAAGGAGAAATATCATATGACATCCCTTATCTGTGGAATCTAAAAAGAAATGATACAAATTGTGAAATTATATGTTCTAGCTCTGTGAAAAATACCACTGGTTGCTTGATAGGGATTGCATTGAATCTGTAGATTGCTTTGGGTAGTATACTCATTATCACTATATTGATTCTTCCGATCCATGAAGAGAGGTGGTATGGGGAGGGAGGTGGGAAGGGGGTTCAGGATTGGGAACTCATGTACACCTGTGGTGGATTTATGTTGATATATGGCAAAACCAATACAGTATTGTAAAGTAAAATGAAGTAAAATAAAAAAAAATAATAAAAATAAAAATTATCAGTATAATTTTAAAAAACAACAACAACAACAAATGATACAAATGAACTTACTTACAAAACAGAAAGAGACAGACTTAGAGATCAAGCCTGGGAGGATACAGGAAAGGGATAGTTTGGAAGTTTGAGATGAACATGTACTCACTGCTATATTTAAAATGGATAGCCCATAGTGACCTACTGTATAGCACATGGAAGACTGCTCAATGTTATATGGCAGCCTGGATTGAAGTGAAGCTCAGGGGAGAGTGGATATATTTTTATGTATGGCTGAGTCTCTTTGCTGTTCACCTGAAATTATCACAACATTGTTAAGTGGCTATGTCCCAAGTATGGCAAAACCAATACAATATTGTAAAATAATTAAACTTCAACTAAAATAAACAAATTTATATTAAAAATGAAAGAAAAAGCCAATTAAAAATTTAAAAAGAGAATGAGCAGCTGTGAAAAAATATTTACAAAAGAAAACATAATCATTTAATTTAATGAACTGTTAGTAAATATGTGCAGAAATAAAATAATAGAAATATGACAACATGCTAATATATTTCATTTCCCATTTTCTTCTTGAGGCATAACATCATACACATACACTTCATTGGGAAGCGTAATACCAGGGAAGCTGAAGAGAAAAAGGGAAGTGAAGCAGGGAAAAAGCAACAAGAAATATAACCAAGTGGATTGCTGAGGAAGCTACAACTTCATGACAAGTGAAATGATTGGTCTTGCTTCAAACAGGAGGAGGAAGAGAAGAGAATTGATCTTGATCACTGGATTTCTTCTATTTGCCAAAGTTTATGACCTAAGGAATTAAGTCCATATACTTTCCAGTTGCAGATATATAGATATCAAATAGATCCCACAGAGTCTTATGCCTCAGAAGCCACTGGAAGCCCTGAGGTGAAGACAAGAGGGACAAATGAGAGACATGATGTTAGTACCATTTGATATTATTTATTGAACCATTCAGTGGTAGAAGGGCTTGGGAGAAGAAGCCTCAGAAGATCCTTCAGGCTGTGGGGATGATAGTTATAGTGACCTGGCTCCAGGACAGAGAAAGAAGCAGCACATACCATCTATAGAGCCTTTGGACCATACTGTGAGGCAAAACACATCCTGAATCTAGCTGCCTGTGAACTGTCTCCTGAAAATAAATATCTACAAATACTCCCTGTGTTAGAGGACAAGGGTAGTCTAATGTTCAGCTAGTTGATGTCATATGGAGGTGACACCAGGCTTCCCAGTCACATTAGTGGTAAAGAACTCACCTGCCAATGCAGGAGACTAGAGACACGGTTTTGATCCCTGGGTTGGGAAGATCACCTGGAGAAAGGCATGGCAACCCTCTCTATATTATGAGGAAAAATGATCTATTCAAGTAAAAAAAAATACCAATAAAAGATTTTCAGTAAAAGAATTATAAAAGAGTGTTCTCTATGAAGAAGAAAAAACCATATAAGAAAATATCAAGGCATAAGACTAATGAGCAAAAATATTGAATAACATGAGAGAATATAAACAAAATAGAGTATACAAATATTATTATTTGATAATAATACAAATGTTTATAATGAAAATATTGGAAAAAAGACAAAATTGAAGTTCTATACAATGGAAGGGATTTATAAAAGCTAAAATACTATATATTTTCTGAATTAACTTTAGAGTGGGGGTAGAGACAATAGAGAACTTCCCAGGTAGCTCAGTGGTAAAGAATTCACCTGACAAGGCAGCAAGCACAGGAGGTGACAGTTTGATCCCTGGGTCAAGATGACCCCCTGGAGGAGGAAATGGCAACCCACTCCAGTATTCTTGCTGGGATAATTTCATGGACAGAGAAACCTGGTGGGTTCCATGGGTTGTCCTGGTGGGTCCTCATAGTCCCTGGGATTGCTAAGAGTTGGACATGACTGAGAGACTGAACACACTGATAATAAATATCTGTGTGTTCAGTCACTAGGTCTTGTCCCACTCTTTGTGACCCCATGAACTACAGCACGCCAGGATTCCCTGTCCTTCACCATCTCCCAGAGCTTCCTCAAACTCATGTACATTGAATTGAGGATGCCATCCAATCATCTCATCCTCTGTCATCCCCTTCTACTTCTGCCTCCAATCTCTCCAAGCAAGAAGGTCTATTCTAATAAGTAGGCTCTTCCCATCAGGTGGCCAAAGTATCAGAGCTTCAGCATTAGTCCTTCCAATGAATATTCAGTGTTGATTTCCTTTAGGATTGACTGGTTTGATTTCCTTGCAGTACAAAGGACTTTGAAGAGTTTCCTCCAACACCACAGCTCAAATGCATCAATTCTTAGGTGTTCAGCCTTCTTTATGGTGCATCTGTTACATCCATACATGATTATTGGAAAAACCACAGCTTTGACTATATGAACCTTTGTTGGAAAAGTAATGACTCTGCTTTTTAATATGCGGTTTAGCTTTGTGATAGATTTTCTTCCAAGGAGCAAGCATCTTTTAATTTCATGGCCACAGACACCATCTGCAGTGATTTTGGAGCCCAAGAAAAATAAAGTCTCTCACTGTTTCCATCGTTTCCCCATCTATTTGCTATGAAGTGATTGGACTAGATGCCATGATGTTAGTTTTCTGAATGTTGATTTCAAGCCAGCTTTTTCACCCTCCTCTTTCATATTCATCAAGAGGCTCTTTAGTTCCTCTTCTCTTTCTGCCATAAAGGAGGTATCATCTACTTATTTGAGATTATTGATATTTCTCCCTGCAATCCTGATTCCACCTTGTGCTTCATCCAGCCCGTACTTGCATGATGTACTCTGCATAGAAGTTAAACAAGAAGGGTGACAATATAGCATTGATGTAATCCTTTCCCAATAAGGAATCAGTCTATTGTTCCATGTCTGGTTCTAGCAGTTGCTTCTTGACTTACATGCAGGTTTCTCAGGAGACAGGTAAGGTGGTCTGATATTTCCATCTCTTTAAGAATTTTTCACAATTTTTTTGTGATCCACATAGTCAAGGCTTTAGCACAATGTAGCAAAAGTAGATGCTTTTCTGGAGTTCTCTTGTCTTTTTATGATCCAACGGATGTTAGTAATTTGATATCTGGTTCTTCTGCCTTTTCTAAATCCAACTTGAACATCTTGAACATTGGAAGTTCTCAGTTCACATACTATTGCAGGCTAGCTTGGAGAATTTGAGCATTACTTTGCTCGCATATGACATGAGTGCAACTGTGCATTAATTTCAACATTTTTCGGCATTGCCTTTCTTTGGATTGGAATGAAAACTGACCTTTTCCAGTCCTGTGGCCACTGCTGAGTTTTCTAAACTTGCTGACATACTGAATGCAGCCCTTTAACAACACTGACTTTTAAGATTTGAATGGCACAGCTATTCAATCCTCAATATCCAATGAATACTCAGTGTTTATTTCTTTTAGGATTGACTAATTTGATCTCTGCTAATACTAGATATAGACATTATCAAATCAAATATGAATGCTTGCATGTTTAAGATTAACTATTGAAATTAAAAGACACTTACTCCTTGGAAGGAAAGTTATGACCAACCTACATAGCATATTCAAAAGCAAAGACATTACTTTGCCTCTGGTCCATCTAGTCAAGGCTATGGTTTTTCCAGTGGTCATGTATGAATGTGAGAGTTGGACTGTGAAGAAAGCAGAGCACCGAAGAATTGATGCTTTTGAACTGTGGTGTTGGAGAAGACTCTTGAGAGTCCCTTAGACTGCAAGGAGATCCAACCAGTCTGTTCTAAAGGAGATCAGCCCTGGGTGTTCTTTGGAAGGAATGATGCTAAAGCTGAAACTCCAGTACTTTGGCCACTTCATGCAAATATTTGACTTATTGAAAAAGACTTTGATGCTGGGAGGGATTGGGGGCAGGAGGAAGAGGGGACGATAGAGGATGAGATGGCTGGATGGCATCACTGACTTGATGGACATGAGTTTGAGTAAACTCCAGGAGATGGTGATGGACTGGGAGGCCTGGCGTCCTGCGATTCATGGGGTCTCAAATAGTCGGACACGACTGAGTGACTGAGCTGAACTGATTAACAATAGAAAATAGATCATATAATTTCTATCACTGGGAAAAATTAGATAAGCTATTAATCTAAAAGGAGGAAGAATTTTTAAATGTAAAATACAGCTTAGGAAATCAGAGTAAGGAAAAAATTTATATTGACAGAAATAATTCCAAATATATATTATCTATTTAGTGTAATTGGATTAAACTCTTCAGTTAAAAATAGTAATTTTAGGCCTCATTCAAAATAGAAAAATTATATGCCAACAGTATTTCTATATTTATTTTATTATAGAACTTAAAAGGAACACAAAATGTAGAATTATACAATATTTGAAAGCAGAGGGACATGGCTGAGAATATTCAGAATAGCAGTATTTCTCATAGTGAAGTCGCTCAGTCATGTCCAACTCTTTGCGATCCCATGGATTGTAGCCTAACAGGCTCCTCTGTCTCTGGAATTTTCCAGGCAAGAGTACTGGAGTGGGTTGTCATTTACTTCTCCAGGGGATCTTCCTGACCCAGGCAGGAAACTGCATTGCAGGAAGACACTTTACCATCTGAGCCACCAGTTCAGTTCAGCTCAGTTCAGTCCCTCAGTTGTGTCCAGCTCTTTTCAACCCCATGGACTGCAGCATGCCAGGCCTCCCTGTCTATCACCAACTCCCAGAGTTTACTCAGACTCATGTCCATTGAGTTGATGATGCCATCTAACCGTCTCACCCTCTGTTGTCCCTCTCTCCTTCTGCCTTCAATCTTTCCCAGCATCATGGTCTTTTCCAATGAGTCAGCCCTTCATTTCAGGTGGCCAAAGTATTGGAGTTCCAGCTTCAGCATCAGTCCTTCCAGAGAAATATTAAGAACTAATTTTCTTTATGATTGACAGTTGGACCCCCTTGCAGTCCAAAGGACTCTAAAGAATCTTCAACATCACAGTTCAAAAACATCAATTCTTTGGTGCTCACCTTTCCTTATAGTCTTACTCTCACAAGACTACTGGAAAAGCCATAGCTTTGACTACGTGGACGTTTGTCTGCAAAGTAATGTTTCTGCTTTTAAATATACTGCCTAGGTTGGTCATAACTTTTCTTCCAAGGAGCAAGCATCTTTTAATTTCATGGCTGCAGTGACCATCTGCAGTGATTTTGGAGCCCCCCAAAATAAAGTCAGTTACTGTTTCTACTGTTTCCCCATCTATTTCCCATGAAATGATGGGACTAGATGCCATGATCTTAGTTTTCTGAATGCTCAGTTTTAAGCCAACTTTTTAACTCTCCTCTTTCACTTTCATCGATAGGCTCTTTAGTTCTTCTTCACACTCTGACATTTGTGTGGTGTCATCTGCATCTGAGGTTATTGATGTTTCTCTCAGCAATCTTGATTCAAGCTTGTGTTTCAACCAATCCAGCTTTTCTCATGATGTGTTCTGCATATAAGTTAAATAAACAGGGTGACAATATACAGCCTTGACGTACTCCATTTCCGATTTGGTACCAGTCAAGGTCTAACTGTTGCTTCCTGACCTGCATACAGGTTTCTGAAGAGGCAAGTCAGATGGTCTGGTATTCCCATCTCTTTCAGAATTTTCCACAGTTTATTGTGATCCACACAGTCAAAGGCTTTTGCGTAGTGAATAAAGCAGAAGTAGATGTTCTTCTGGAACTCTCTTGCTTTTTCAAAGATCCAATGGATGTTGGCAATTTGATCTCTGGTTCCTCCGCCTTGTCTAAATCCAACTTGAACATCGGAAAGTTCACAGTTCATGTACTGTTAAAGTCTGGCTTGGAGAATTTTGAGCATTACTTCGCTATTGTGTGAGATGAGTGCCATTGTGTGGTAGTTTGAACATTCCATTCAGGTATGACCTAAATAAAATCCCTTATGATTATACAGTGGAAATGAGAAATAAATGCAGTGGATTAGATCTGATAGACAGAGTGCCTGAAGAGTTATGGTTCATGACATTGTATAGGAGGCAGGGATCAAGACCATCCCCAAGAAAAAGAAATGCAAAAAGGCAAAGTGGTTGTCTGAGGAGGGCTTACAAATAGCTGTGAAAGGAAGAGAAGTGAAAGGCAAAGGAGAAAAGGAGAGATATACCCATTTGAACGCAGAGTTCCAAAGAATAGCAAGGAGAGATAAGAAAGCCTTTCTCAGTTGATCAGTGCAAAGAAATAGAGGAAAACAATACAATGGGAAAAACTAGAGATCTCTTCAAGAAATTTAGAGATACCAAGGAAATATTTCATGCAAACATAGGCACAATAAAGGACAGAAATGGTATGGACCTAACAGAAGCTGAAGATATTAAGAAGAGGCGGCAAGAATGCACAGAACTATACAAAAATGATCTTCATGACCCAGATAATCACAATGGTGTGATCACTCACTTAAAACCAGACATCCTTAATGTGAAGTCAAGTAGGCCTTAGGAAGCGTCAATATGGAGAAAGCTAGTGGAGATGATGGAATTCTCAGCTCGGTTCAGTTCAGTTCAGTCACTCAGTCATGTCTGACTCTTTGCGACCCCATGAATCGCAGCACGCCAGGCCTCCCTGTCCATCACTATCTCCCGGAGTTCACTCAGACTCACATCCATCGAGTCCGTGATGCCATCCAGCCATCTCATCCTCCGTCGTCCCCTTCTCCTCCTGCCCCCAATCCCTCCCAGAATCAGAGTCTTTGCCAATGAGTCAACTCTTTGCATGAGGTGGCCAAAGTACTGGAGTTTCAGCTTTAGCATCATTCCTTCCAAAGAAATCCCAGGGCTGATCTCCTTCAGAATGGACTGGTTGGATCTCCTTGCAGTCTAAGGGACTCTCAAGAGTCTTCTCCAACACCACAGTTCTAAAGCATCAATTCTTCAGCACTCAGCCTTCTTCACAGTCCAACTCTCATATCCATACATGACCACAGGGAAAACCATACCCTTGACTAGACGGACCTTAGTCGGCAAAGTAATGTCTCTGCCTTTGAATATACTATCTAGGTTGGTCATAACTTTTCTTCCAAGGAGTAAGCGTCTTTTAACTTCATGGCTGCAGTCACCATCTGCAGTGATTTTGGAGCCCCCAAAAATAAAGTCTGACACTGTTTCCACTGTTTTCCAATCTATTTCCCATGAAGTAATGGTACTGGATGCCATGATCTTCATTTTCTGAATGTTGAGCTTTAAGCCAACTTTTTCGCTCTCCTCTTTGACTTTCATCAAGAGGCTTTTAGCTCCTCTTCACTTTTTGCCATAAGGGTGGGGTCATCTGCATATCTGAGGTTATTGATATTTCTCCTGGCAGTCTTGATTCCAGCTTGTGTTTCTTCCAGTCCAGCGTTTCTCATGAGGTACTCTGCATAGAAGTTAAATAAGCAGGGTGACATTATACAGCCTTGATGTACTCCTTTTCCTGTTTGGAACCAGTCTGTTGTTCCATGTCCAGTTCTAACTGTTGCTTCCTGACCTGCATACAGATTTCTCAAGAGGCAGGTTAGGTGGTCTGGTATTCTCATCTCTTTCAGAATTTTCCACAATTTATTGTGATCCACACAGTCAAAGGCTTTGGCATAGTCAATAAAGCAGAAATAGATGTTTTTCTGGAGCGCTCTTGCTTTTTCCATGGTCCAGCGGATGTTGGCAATTTGATCTCTGGTTCCTCTGCCTTTTGTAAAACCAAGTTGAACATCAGGGAGTTCATGGTTCACGTATTGCTGAAGCCTGGCTTGGAGAATTTTGAGCATTACTTTACTAGCATGTGAGATGAGTGCAATTGTGTGGTAGTTTGAGCATTCTTTTGCATTGCCTTTCTTTGGAATTGTAATGAAAACTGACCTCTTCCAGTCCTGTGGCCATGGCTGGATTTTCCAAATTTGCTGGCATATTGAGTGGAGCACTTTCACTGCATCATCTTTCAGGATTTGAAACAGCTCAATTGGAATTCCATCACCTCCACTAGCTCTGTTGGTAGTGATGCTTTCTAAGGCCCACTTGACTTCACAGTCCAAGATGTCTGGCTCTAGATTAGTGATCACATCATCATGATTATCTGGGTCATGAAGATTTTTTTTGTACAGTTCTTCTGTGTATTCTTGCCACCTCTTCTTAATGTCTTCTACTTCTGTTAGGTCCATACCATTTCTGTCCTTTATCGAGCCCATCTTTGCACGAAATGTTCCCTTGGTATCTCTAATTTTCTTAAAGAGATCCCTAGTCTTTCCGATTCTGTTGTTTTCTTCTAAAAGACGATGCTGTGAAAGTGCTGCACTCAATATGCCAGCAGATTTGAAAACCTCAACAGTGGCCGCAAGACTGGAAAATGTCAGTTTTCATTCCAATCCCAAAGGAAGGCAATGCCAAAGAATGCTCAGACTACCGTACAATTGAGCCACTAGGGAAGTCTATTTTTTCTGATAGCAGAGTATTTATATACAATTTTGTTCCTCTATAGATAAGGAAAAATAAACCATGATCTTTTCATGTGCATGTATTATATATCAGTGAAAATGAATGAATTACACACATATATGCCAAAATGAATGAACTGTACAAATATACAATTATGCATAAAAGTTGGAGAATAATGCTTATTTCAAGTTTATGTTCATGTATAGCAATTATGTGCATCAATATTACAAATGGTTTAAGGAAATAAATATTCTACAAATATATGCATGTATACATATATATATATATATTTTATATGATTACCTTCAGAGAAAGAAAATTGGATGCAGTTGAAAATGTTGGCAAGGAGATTCCAAAAGAAATTACAATGCTTTATGAATGTATTTTATGCACATAATGCTTTTCTTTATTCTTTCTATGTATCAGAAATAATTTATAATGAATGTTAATCAATTGGGAGAACAATCAGACCAATGTGTAAATGTCTGCTTATGTCAAGAATTTGAAGAAATAGTTGTTTGTATTGAATAATATGATTATGTGAAAGCTAAGCATCTGATTAATATTCCAAGTATTTTAGTATAATGAAATTTATTTAAATTTAAATTTCATATGAACATAATTTTAAATAAAATAGTAATATATTATTCACAGTCATTTACATTTTTTTATGAATGTGCAGTACAAAAATAAAGATGTACAACTTTCTGAAGACCATAACTTAATTGGTCTATAAACAGCCTTTATTCGTTTCCTCAAATTATTCTTCTCTTTCCTTAAGCTACTCATTGATTTTTTTTCATCCTCTAGTGTTCTCTCGTTCCTTTGACTAACATGTCATTTCTGTATCATTTACGCATTAACCTCTTTATCAGCCTCACTGCACTCTTTGGCACACTTGCATTAATAATGTTGACTGTGATAAAAGACCAAGTATCCATCACTTTTTCAAGAATTTATGCTAACTTAGGTTAAGAATTTATTTTATATCATAAAGCACTTCATCAGATGACACTCACAATATCCTGACATGCTTTTTTAAAAACTAAACTTCACACTCTACATTTCCATTTACTAACATTGTTAAAGTTAACATAATGCAGTAGAAAATGCTCAATATCACACATGAAGTGTTCTTGTTGAGTCGTTGTTGAGTTGAATCATACCTTCTAGTTTTAATGTAGTTTACAAGAAAAAGCACAGAATGAAGGTCAAGTTAAACCTCACCACAGAGAAGCAATCAAGCAAATTCAGCATGTGGAACATTCTATAGGACACATAGTCTGGCTTCTCCAATGATAAGTATCATAAAATTTCAAAAGCAGAGTCTCTTAAAACCCCTTAAGAGATATAATATTCAAATGCAATGGGCAGCTATGTTTGGTTTAGTTTAAAATAAATGAAATGTTAGGGGGGAAAAAAAACAACATTGAGGTAATTGAGAAAAAGAGACTATGGATTTAGTATAAGATACCACGGAGTTTTTTTGTTTTTTTTTTACTTTATTAAAAGCATAATATTATGGTAGTTGTTTAAAATATTGCTATGCTAGGTGCTATACTAAAATCTATGCAAGTTTTGGAATTGTTTTATGCTTTTAGTAAAAGTGGCTCTGATCCTTTTGGCTAATGTTACCATTCAGAAATTTTATTATTTCATTTCATGTTTAAAAATAATATTCTGGATTCCCTCAGGTTTTAGTAGAGTGCTATAAGCACTGAAGACAATGAAAAATATTTAAATAAATAAACGAGTAAAACAATCTTGACAATAGGTAAATAAAGTATTTGCTTTTTAAGCAGCACACACTATACATATAGTAATAATATTAATCTATAATAATTATATAATATAGATATAATGTATAAGATATACAGCAAGGTATAACACACAATTAAGTAACAATATCTTAAAATACCTATGCTAATGTGCATATGCATATATTACAATGTGTATGTGTATATGTATACATATATATATGCATATACTTATCCTTAAGTGCCCATTCTTCATATCAGAAATTCTTTTTATAAGAAACCTGGCTTATCTAAAAATGTGTTCTGTACACAAAATAGGGAAGGTAAAATTAGACAAAAACTATAAAAACTAAGCAATATTATTAGACTAATAGTGAAGTTTTTTCTTTTTAGTATATATTCTAATAAACAATATTTCTAAATATGACAGTACTATGCTCAAACAACATAATTAGCCTTCGAAAATATTGAGGCAAAGATACCTAAAATCTAGTTTGTTCTGGTCATTTGCTATTGTCTTGCAGCCAAAAGCCTCCTTTAGAACCTCTTTTTTATGTGATTCTGCAAAATATACTTCCAACATTTCCTAAGTCTGTTGGCATTCTATTAGATGATGCTAATTGCAAGAATGAAGTAGAGATTATAGTATATATAAATGGATTTCTTTCCTGTTTTCTAGTAATTACTATCTATTAATATATTGTTCCAGTGGCAGATGACCACTGACTCCAGGCTGAAGCTTCTTTCAGCCCTTAAAACCCAGGTTTGCCATGTCTTCGTGGCATTTAGTATACTAAGCACTGCAGGAAGCCTTGCACTGGCTATGTGGTCTAAGTACCAGTAAGGCCTTTCCTAGGAAATCCAAGCATCTGTTCAGTGTTGCTCCCCATGCCTGCCCTGCTATCCAATTAAATCTCTGCTCTAGTGGACATCCAGAGGATGAGATGGTTGGATGGCATCACTGAGTCAATGGACATGGGTTTGGGTGGACTCTGGGAGTTGGTGATGGACAGGGGGGCCTGGCGTGCTGTGGTTCATGGGGTCTCAAAGAGTTAGACACGACTGAGCAACTGAACTGAGTGGACATCCATCATGCTACTCCTTCAGTTCAGTTCAGTTCAGTCACTCAGTCATATCCAATTGTTTGTGACCACATGGACTGTAGCACACCATCCTGTACATCCTGTTCCCTGTACATCAACAACTCCCAGGGCTTGCTCAAACTCATCTCCATTGAGTCGGTGATGCCATCCAACCATCTGATTCTTTAAGGTCCCCTTCTTCTTCTGCCTTTAATCTTTCCCAGCATCAGGGTCTTTTCCAAGTTAGTTCTTTGCATCAGGTGGCCAAAGTATTGGAGTTTCAGCTTCAACATCAGTCCTTCCACTGAATATTCAGGACTGATTTCCTTTAGGATTGACTGGTTTGATATTCTTGCTGTCCAAGGCATTCTTAAGTCCTCTCCAAAACCGCAATTCAAAAGCATCAAATTTTCAGCACTCAGCTTTGTTTATGGTCCAGCTCTGACATCCATTGGAGAAGGAAATGGCAACCCACTCCAGTAATCTTGCTAGGAGAAATCCATGGACAGAGGAGCCTGACAGGCTTCAGTCCATGGGATTGCAAAGAGTCAGGCATGACTGAACTACTATCACTCACTCACATCCATACACATTTACTGGAAAAAAAAAACAACAACATAGTTTTGAACAAATGGACCTTTGTCACAAAGCAATGACTCACGTTTTTAATATGCTGTCAAGTTTTGTCATAGTTTTTCTTCCAAGAAGCAAGAGTCTTTTAATTTCAAGGCTGCACTCACCATCTGCAGTGATTTTGGAGCCCAAGAAAATAAAGTCTCTTACTATTTCCGTTGTTCCCATCTATTTGCCATGAAGTAATTGGATCAGGCATCACCGACTTGATGGACATGAGTTTGACCAGGCTCCAGGATTTGCTGATGGACAGGGAAGCCTGGTGTGCTGCAGTCCATGGGATCCCAAAGAGTCAGACACGACTGACTGAACTGAACTGAATTTGACTGGATGGCATGATCTTCATTCTTTGAATGTTGAGTTTTAAGCCAGCTTTTTCAGAGGTTCTTTAGTTCCTCTTCTATCTGCCATAAGGGTGATGTCATCTGCTTGTCTGAGGTTATTGATATTTCTCCTAGCAATGTTGATTCCAGCTTGTGCTTCATCCAGCCCGGCATTTTGCATGATTACTCTGCATATAAATTGAATAAGCAGGGTGATACTTACATCCCTGATGAACTCCTTTCTTGATTTGGAACCAGTCTGTTGTTCCATGTCCAGTTTTAACTGTTGCTTCTTGACATGAATACAGATTTCATAGAAGACAGGTAAGGTGGTCTGGTATTTCCACCACTTTAAAAATTTTCCAGTTTGTTGTGATCCACATAGTCAAAAGCTTTGGTGGAGTCAATAAAGTAGAAGTAGATGTTTTCTGGAACTCTCTGGCTTTTTCAATGATATAAAAGATGTTGGCAATTTGATCTCTGATTCCTCTGCCTTTTCTAAATCCAACTTGAACATCTGGAAGTTCTCAGTTCACGGATTATTGAAGACTAGCTTGAAGAACTTTGAGCATTACTTTGCTAGAGTGTGAGATGAGTGCAATTGTGCAGTAGTCTGAGCATTCTTTGGCATTGCCTTACTTAGGGACTGCAATAAAAACTGACCTTTTCTAGTTCTGTGGCCACTGCTGAGTTTTCCAAATTTGCTCATCTTTTAGGATTGAAATAACTCAACCAGAATTCCATCACCTCCATTAGCTTTTTTCATAGTGATACTTCCTAAAGCCCACTTGACTTCGTATTTCAGGATGTCTGGCTCTAGGTGAGTGATCACACCATCGTGGTTATCTGGATCATGAAGATCTTTTTGTATAGTTCTTCTGTATATTCTTGCCACCTCTTCTTAATGTCTTCTAGTTCTGTTAGGGTCATACCACTTCTGCTCTTTGTTGTGTCCATCTTTCCACAATTAGAAAATCTCTAATTTTCTTGAAGAGATCTCTAGTCTTTCCCATTCTATTGTTTTCATCTATTTCTTTGCATTGATCACTTAGAAATACTTTCTTATCTCTCGTTGCTATTCTTGGAACTCTGCATTCAGATGGATATATTTTTTTCCTTTGCCTTTTGCTTCTCTTCTTTTCTCGGCTATTTGTAACACCTTCTTCAACCTGCATTTTGCCTTTTTGCAGTTCTTCTTCTTGGGGATGGTTTTGATCACTGCCTCCTGTACAATGTTACAAACCTTCAGCCGTAATTCTTCAGGCACACTATCTATCAGCTCTAATCCCTTGAATCAATTTGCCTCCTACACTGTATAATCATAAGGGATTGTTTAGGTCCCACATGAATGATCTAGTGGTTTTCCATACTTTCTTCAATTTAAGTCTGAATTTGCAATAAGGAGTTTTTGATCTGAGCCACAGTCAGCTTCAGGTCTTGTTTTTGCTGACTATATAGAGCTTTTCTATTTCCCACTGCAAAGAATACAGTCAATCTGATTTTGGTATTGATCATCTAGTGATGTCTATGTGTAGGGTTGTCTCTTGTGTTGTTGGAAGAGGATATTTGCTATGACCAGTGCATTCTCTTGGCAAAACTCTGTCAGCCCTTACCCTGCTTCATTTGTACTCCAAGGCCAAACTTACTTGTTACCCCAGGTATCTCTTGACTTCCTATTTTGCATTCCAGTTCCCTATGATAAATAGGACATCTGTTTTTGGTGTTCACTCTACAGGGTCTTGTAGATCTTCATGGAGCCATTCAACTTCAGCTTCTTTGGCATTAATGATTGTGGCATAGACTTGGATTACTGTGATATTGCATGGCTTATTTTGGAATAAAACAGAGATCATTCTATTGTTTTTGGGATTGTACCCAAATACTGCATTTCAGCGTCTTTTGTTGACCATTAGGGCTACTCTATTTCATCTTAGGGATTCTTTCCCACAGTAGTAGATATAATGATCATCTGAATTAAATTCACCCATTCTGGTCCATTTTAATTCACTGATTCCTAAAATGTTGATGTTCACTCTTGCCATCTTGTTTTACTACTTCCATTTACCTTGACTCATGGATCTAACATTCTGGGTTCCTATCAATATTGTCCTTTATAACATCAGACTCTACTTCTATCACCAGTCACATCCACAACTGGACTTCTTTTTTGGCTTTGGCTCAGCCTCTTCATTCTTTCTGGAGCTATTTCTCTAGTCTGCTCCAATAGCATACTGGTTACGTATTGACCTGGGGAGTTCATCTTTCAGTGTCATATTTTTTGCCTTATAATACTGTTCATGAGCTTCTCAAGACAAGAATAGTGAAGTGGTTTGCCATTCTCCAGTGGGCCACATTTTGTCAGAACTCTCCAACAAGACCCATCTGTCTTGGTTGGCCCTACAATGGCATAGCTCATAGTTTCATTGAGTTAGACAATGCTATGATCCAAGTGATCAGTTTGGTTAGTTCTTTTAAATTGTTTTTTCCTTTCTGCCCTCTGATGGGTAAGGATAGGAGGCTTGTGGAAGCTTCCCAATGGGAGGGACTGGCTATAGAGGAATCTGGGTCTTGCTCTGATGGGTGGGGTCATGCTCTGGAAATCTTTAATCCAATTTTCTGTTGATTCATGGAGCTGTGGTCCCTCTCTGTAGTCTGGCCTGAGGCCAAACTATAGTAGAGGTAATGGTAGTAGTGGCAACCTCCTTCACAAGGACTTGCCAAGACTGTTGTGCTCAGTTCCCCTGACCCCACAGCAGGCCACTGTCAACCCATGCCTCCACTGAAGACCACTGGACACTCACAGGGATATCTGGCTCAGTCTCTTGTGGGGTCACTGGTCCTTTCTCCTGGGTCCTGTTGCACACAAGGTTTTGTTTGTGCCCTCTAAGAGTCTGTTTCCCCAATCCTGTGGTAGTTCTGTAATCAAATCCCACTGGTCTTCAAAGTCAAATCCCTGGTGGTTCTCAATCCCTTCGCAGATACCCAGGTTGGGAAATCTGTTTTGGGCCCTAGAACTTTAACAACAGTGAGAGAACTTCTTTGGCATAATTGTTGCTGCTCCTAGATTTGGTTGACTCCATATATTTTGATTTTTTTTCACCAGCTATAGAGGTGAGTGCTGCTTTTGGCACTTATGAATGTCTATGTTACTTCAGAGTTCTTTTCTGATCTTTCAAACTTCCAATATCAGGGTAAACAGATTTCCTTTGTTTGAAGTATGCAATGTTTTTCTGAAACATATTCTAAGTAAAACATATTCTAAGATGGGGGTCTTAGTACATATTTATACCTTCTATAATTTCAAATTATTATTTAAGTGAACAAAGAAAGGTAATACTTGGCAATGGTGTTGGCAAATAATGTTAGCTCTAAATTGAAATTTGGGGGTAATATTTTGGATTCAGGAAAAAGAGTGGAAGAAGTGCTAAAAATAATGTGAAATTCTGGAGTTATTGGGCTTAATCAAGAAACTCTGAATGCAGAAGGAATGTCTTCCAGTGGAATTCCCATAATATTACATAATGCTGTGCTGTGTTGTGTTAAGTCACCTAAATAGAAAGGACTGATGCTGAAGCTCTAATACTTTGGCTACCTTATGTGAAGGGTGGACTTATTGAAAAAGACCCTCATGCTGGGAAAGAGTGAAGGCAAAAAACGGAAGTCGGTGGCAGCAGATGAGATGGTTAGATAAATCACTGACTCAATGGACATACATTTGAGCAAACTCTGGGAGATAGTGGAAGACATAGGAGCCTGGCATGCTGCACTCCATGAGGCCACAGAAGTTAGAGACTACTGAACAGCAGCAACATTGCTTATGGCTGCTTTTGTACTATAAAGTTACTATTTAGCCCTTTATTGAAAAAAATTAGCAACGTGGCTGACAGTATATCCACGAGTAAATTATGGTGCTATATGCATTGAACAAAGTTTATTCCCCAGATTAATTCCAAATATTAGACCTGGTGCAGGAGTTTACACAGATAAGACATTGAAAGTTTCATTCACCACAGATTTCATTTGGGGGGTGCAACAGGCTGAACATGAAAGATGAAGTCCACTGACATAAGCCGTTGCTAATGATGCATATCATGACATCTGGAAAGTTAAGATATCACAAAAATGATATTAATAATAGTTAATAATCAGTTCAGTTCAGTTCAGTTCAGTCGCTCAGTTGTGTCCGACTGTTTGTGACCGCATGAATCACAGCACGCCAGGCCTCCCTGTCCATCACCAACTCTTGCAATTCACTCAGACTCACATCCATTGAGTCAGTGATGCCATCCAGCCATCTCATCCTCTGTTGTCCCCTTCTCCTCCTGCCCCCAACCCCTCCCAGCATCAGAGTCTTTTCCAATGAGTCAACTCTTTGCATGAGGTGGCCAAAGTACTAGTTAATAATAAATTGGGTTAAATCACTGAAATTAAAGAATCATTTTGTTGTCCAATGCTAGCACACGTTGTAAAAAGGTGGCACAGACAACTGAAGATTTAAACTGGCAAATTGAATCTAAACTTTTTCTATCTTGCATGTCATGAAAGATATACACAACTCAATGCAATCTGTAAAAGAATTCTTGATAGCGTAAAATATAGCCATACATCTATTAGAATAAGAAATCATTTTTCTCACTGGGCATGTAAATTTGATTCAGCAGTTTAAAAAGAAAGGGGGACAGTCTTTGAATTCTATATTAATATCCACTTAGAAATGAACTTACAGTGTGAAAGATTTAAACTTTTTGGTATCTGTAATTGTCCTTCAACATAATTCATAAGAGCATAATACGTAACAGAATAGGCAGTTAGGACAAGACGATACACTTAGTGAGGGAAACTGATTCAAGTGGAAATGTTACCCAATTTAAAAATACAGTGGAGACAGTAAATAGCAGATCGCAAATTGCAGGAAACTCAATTATTAACTAATTAAAGCAATTCTGAAATTTAGGTAAAAATAAAGATAAGTAAGACAAAGAGTGAAGATAATTAGATAGACCTCTGTGTATTAACTGTTACTGGAATTCCAGACTCAAGGATTTACTGCTTATTTGACAATTTCACTTGAATATCTAATAAGGATCTCAAATTTAACAATATCAACACAAAATTATTTGTACCACCCAAATCACCACTGCCTCCCTGGTCCAGGTCAATATCTTCACTCATTTGAACTGATATGAAAGCCTTCTTGCGATCATGCCTGCTTCCACTTCTGTCCTTCAATACATTCTCCACATGGCAATCAGAATGATCCTTTAAAAATGTAAATCAGATCTACCACTGTCCTACCAAAATCCTTAATTAGTTCCTTCTGGAAAAATAAACTGTAGGATTTGAAGGCAGTGGTGTGGTAGATTTTAATTTCATGAGTACTCCCTTAAAACATGTGGGCAAGGATAGCAAAACCTCAAACCCACACACAATATGTAAAACAAAGCTAAATGTTAACATATTCCTACAAACCTCAAAATATAATCAGGCGGTGAAAAACTGCTAAGAGCTTAAGTACCAGATTTATCAGCATTTACACAGAAGGGAGTGCAGTATCAAACAAAACTGAAAAGAGCACAAGAAGTCCTCACTGGAAAGCATGGTGAAGCCATTTTGATGACGGCAGCTGAGAATGAGATAGATGAGTTAAACCCAGTCCAATTAGGAGGTGAGTGAAGGATTCAAGTGGCCATTTTCCTTTCAGATAAGCAGAACATCACATAAGAGGATGTAAACAAACATGCATAAAACCGTTAAAGAGAGCAAAGATGACTCAAAACAGGTGAGCACACAGAAAGTCAGGGAAATCTGAAAAATTTCACCTTTTTGAGTTGAAAAATAACTAAAATATAAAGGAAAATGTATGTTTTAAAGAACTGAAGATAGGATCAATAAACAGTAATATGGATGTTATGAAATTATCCACAGTGCAGCAGAAGTCACTAAAGAGATTAAAATAGAATATGTCTAATTGTTCAAGAAATAGAGGACAGAGAACATGAGGGAGAGATAAATGTAAAGTGATATGACTTCACATTTTCATAACTGAATAAAGAAGGAATAATTAGATGCAGGCATCCTATACACACACAAAAGAGAAGACGTAAAGAAAGCAAACTCCACATCTAATCAAACTGGAGTAAATCTCCTGAACACCAAAACAATGGGTAAAAATGATCAGTGGGAAACATCTAAGCACTTATAAAGAAACCACAACTGTATCAACTCTTAAAATACTAGGAAAAAATAGTGGCAACTTAGAATTTATACTCAGCTAAACTATCATGTTAAAACCAATAAAATAACCAAATCAAATAAAAATAGAATCTTCAGTCAAATCCAAATTTACCAACCTAGTTTTGCAGAACTATTTATACCTCCTGTATTGCCTATGGAGAATAACATTGAATCCAATAAGGATGGAACTTAAAACTGATACAAACATAAATTGCTATTATATATTTAAAAAATGTTTAAGATTTACATCATTTGCACCAGAAATTTCTTACTTATAGTTTTATCCCAATAATTTTGTCATGGATATGTGCAAATGTTTGCCTATAATAAGTTTTTATTTTCCTAATATTAAAATTAGAAATATTTTTGACATTCAATAAAAGGAACTTGGAAAATATTAAAATGTTATACCATCTTTAATCATGTTTTTATAGAGAGACATCTGTCTAAAGGCCTGAATATGTATCAAAGTTATATTATTTTCAAATGAAGTCTATACTACTTTATAAAGTTTGAATATAATTTTATTTAAATATTACTAGAGGCATATATTTCAGAATATTAAAAATTATTTTTGTCAATGGAATTTCAAATTGCATTTTTGTGCCTGACTGTAACTTAAAATTAATTCTACAATTACCATTTGCTTTTATACTCAGAAGAAATATGCTCAACATCACTCATTATTAGAGAAATGCAAATCAAAACCACAATGAGGTACCACTTCACACCAGTCAGAATGGCTGCGATCCAAAAATCTGCAAGCAATACACTGTTGGTTGCAAAATACAGCCACTATGGAGAACAGTGTGGAGATTCCTTAAAAATTGCAAATAGAACTACCTTATGACCCAGCAATCCCACTTCTGGGCATACACACCGAGGAAACCAGAATTGAAAGAGACACATTGTTCGCAGCACTGTTTATAATAGCCAGGACATGAAACAACCTAGATGTCCATCAGCAGATGAATGGATAAGAAAGCTGTGGTACATATACACAATGGAGTATTACTCAGCCGTTAAAAGAATTCATTTGAATCAGTTCTGTTGAGATGGATGAAACTGGAGCCGATTATACAGAGTGAAGTAAGCCAGAAAAACACCAATACAGTATACTAACACATATATGGAATTTAGGAAGATGAGAGAGAGAGGTGGGGATGATTTGGGAGAATGACATTCTAACATGCATACTATCATGAATTGAATCACCAGTCTATGTCTGACGCAGGATGCAAAGATTTTAAAATTTAAAAAATAAAATAAAAATATACTCATATAAAACAAATACTAATAGAAAAAAAAATAAGTGTTATCTTTGGGTATAAATATAGCCTCAGTTTTTGAAACTGTGAACACATAGAACTTGAAGAAGGCATCCAAGACCATGAACTAACTGTTTTTATTAGCTTGTGAGTGAAGGAAGTGTTAAGAGAGTTTTTCTGCAATGGACTATGACCTTTACTCTCACATGATTAACTATAAAAATGTGTGAGGCAGGAGGAGAAAAACTGAGAAGAATAGGATAATCAGGGAAATTGAAGGCTGTTTATAAGGGAACTGTGTATATTCTAACTAACTTCAAGATATAATAACTTATCCAGAGGTCTTCAATGTAAGCATATATATACTGACTTTTAGTAAATGCTATATTTGATGATTGCTACTGTTTCTTTCTATTTATTTAAGTTTTCCTTGCAAATAGAACTTGCAATAATTTTTTATTGCATGACCAAGAAAGAAATTAGGCTACCAGTTTCAACTGAGATTATAAATGGATTTCAAAGTACCAAAAATATGTGATATCTTATAATTTTTCCTTATAATTAGTCCATATATGAATGTAAATCTAGGCATAGACATTATATTGAAAAGTCATAGTTGCAAATAAAAGAGGTTTTCCCTTTTATATAACTTTTCCAATTGGTAAATCTGCAGCTTTGCAGTGTTACACAAAATATTGTACTGATTTTAAAGTACAATGGTCAGGAATCACTACTGTGTTTAAACAGACAGGGTATGTATGATGTACACACATCTCCCCCTGCAAACAGCATCAAAATTGCAACTAGCTATTGAACAACCATCCACAGGAGGATGCTGAAACTCAAAAAATAAATAAATAAATAAAATAAAGGAACTGCATTGAAAGATAAAGAAGCTTCAGCAAGGTGGTAAAGGAGCACAGTCATGACAAACTCAAATCTCATTCCCACCAGGTGGGTGAACCACAAACTGGAGAACAATAATATAAAAGAAGTGTTCCCACTCTTGTGAAGGATCTGAGCCCCACATCAGTCTTCTCAGTCTTGGAGTCCAGCAGAAGAAGGAATTTCCAGAGAATCTGGCTTTGAAGGCCAGCAGGATTTGATTGCATGACTTCCACAGGACTGAGGGAAACAGAGACTCCAGTCTTGAAGAGCACAAACAAAATTTTGTGTGCACCAAGACCCAGAGGAAAGGAGCAGTTACCCCATAGGAAACTGAAGCAAAACTACCTGTTAGTGTTGGAGGGTCTCCTGTGGAGGTGTGGGGCAGTTGAGACTCACCACAGGGGCAGGGGCTCACCATAGGGGCAGGGACACTGACAAAAACAATCTGGAAAGATCCCCTTTAGCATAAGCCATCTTGGAGTTCACCATTAACCCTACAAGTCTTCCCTGGTGGCTCAGAGGATAAAATGTCTGCCT
Organism: Ovis aries; assembly: GCF_016772045.2. Classification (NCBI taxonomy): domain Eukaryota; kingdom Metazoa; phylum Chordata; class Mammalia; order Artiodactyla; family Bovidae; genus Ovis; species Ovis aries. The sequence goes on from NC_056056.1 coordinate 47,666,467, forward strand.
GCAATGCAGGAGATCTGGGTTGGATCCGTGGGTCGGGAATATCCCCTAGAGGAGGAAATGGCAACCCACTTCAGTATTCTCACCTGGAAAATCCCATGGAAGAGAAGCCTGGTGAGCTACAGTCCATGGGGTCACAAAGAGTCAGGCGCAACTGAGGGACTTCACTTTCACTTTTCAGAGCCTGTAGACCCCAGGCCTGAGTTATCTCAGGCCAAAAAACTGCAAATGAGAGAGCACAACCACACCCATCAGCACACAATTGAATTAAAGCTTTACTGAGCAAGGCCCTGCCCACCAGAAGAGAGCCATATTTCCCCACAACCAGTCCTCATTTAGAGGTTAAAGCATCTGACTCCAATGCAGGAGACCCGGGTTTGATCCCTGCATTGGGAAGATGCCCTGGAGAAGGAAATAGTAACCCACTCCAGTATTCTTGCCTGGAGAATCTCATGGACAGAGGAGCCTGGTAGGCTACAGTCCATGGGGTCGCAAAGAGTCGGACATGACTGAGCGACTTTACTTTCACTTTCAATCCTCATTTGGAAGTTTACATTAGCCTCTTAGCCTCCTCCATTAGAAACAGACAGAAGAAGAAAGAAAAACTAGTCTCACAGTGGCTAAAACAAAAGCCACATTACAGAAAGTTAATCACGGTGAAAAAGTAGAAAGTTATGTTCCAGACATTAGCAAGGAGAGATAAGAAAGCCTTCCTCAGTGATCAATACAAAGAAATAGAGGAAGACAATAGAATGGAAAAGACTAGAGATCACTTCAAGAAAATTAGAGATACCAAGGGAACATTTCATGCAAAGATGGATACAACAAAGGACATAATGGACCTAACAGAAGCAGAAGATATTAAGAAGAGGTGGCAGGAATACACAGAAGAACTATACAGAAAAGACTTTATGACCCAGATAATCATGATGTTGTGATTACTCACCAAGAGCCAGACAAGTAGTCAAGTGGGCCTTAGGAAGCATCACTATGAACAAAGCTAGTGGAGGTAATGGAATTCCAGTTGAGGTATTTCAAATCCTAAAAGATGCTGCTGTGACAGTGCTGCACTCAATATTCCAGCAAATTTGGAAAACTCAGCAATGGCCACAGGACTGGAAAAGGTCAGTTTTCATTCCAATTCCAAAGAAAGGCAATGCCAAAGAATGCTCAAACTACTGCACAATTGCACTCATCTCACACGCTAGCAAAGTAATGCTCAAAATTCTCCAAGATAGTCTTCAATAATCCATGAACTGAAAACTTCCAGATGTTCAAGCTGGATTTAGAAAAGGCAGAGGAATCAGAGATCAAATTGCCAACATCCGTTGGATCATCGAGAAAGCAAGAGAGTTCCAAAAGAACATCTACTTCTGCTTTATTCACTATGCCAAAGCTATTGACTGTGTGGGTCGCAATAAACTGTGGAAAATTCTGAAAGAAATGGGAATACCAGACCACCTGACCTGTTTCTTGAGATATCTGTAGGTCAGGAAGCAACAGTTAGAACAGACTGGTTCCAGATTGGAAAAGGAGTACGTCAAGGCTGTATATTGTCACCCTAATTATTTAACTCATATGAAGAGTACGTCATGAGAAATGCTGGGCTGGATGAAGAAAAAACTGGAATCAAGATTTCTGGGAGAAATATCAATAACCTCAGATAGGTAGATGACACCACCCTAAGGCAGGAAGCAAGGAAGAACTGAAGAACCTCTTGATGAAAGTGAAAGAGGAGAGTGAAAAAGTTGGCTTAAAACTCAACATTTGGAAAACTAAGATCATGGAATCTGTTTTCATCACTTAATGGCAAATTGACGTGGAAACAGTGGTTGACTTTATTTTTTTGGGTTCCAAAATTGGTGCAGATGGTGACTGCAGCCATGAAATTAAAAAACACATACTCTTTGAAGAAAAGTTACTACCAACCTAGACAGCATATTAAAAAGCAGAGACATTGCCAACAAAGGCCCATCTATTCAAAGCTATGGTTCTTCCAGTATCATGTATGGATGTTAGAGTTGGGCTATAAAGAAAGCTGAGCACCAAAGAATTGATGCTTTTGAACTGTGGTGTTGAAGAAGACTCTAGAGAGTCCTTTGGACTGCAAGGAGATCCAACCCATCCATCCTAAAGGAAATCAGTCCTGAATATTCTTTGGAAGGACTGATGCTGAAGCTGAAACTCCAATACATTGGCCATCTGATTGGAAGAACTGACTCACTTGAAAAGACCCTGATATTGGGAAAGATTGAAGTCAGAAAGAGAAGTGCATGACAGTATGAGATGGTTAGATGGCATCACCGACTCAATGGATATGAGTTTCGGTAGGGTCTGGGAGTTGGTGATGGACAGGGAGGCCTGGTGTGCTGCTGTCCCTGGGGTCTCAAATAGTTGGACACACCTGAGTGACTGAACTGAACTGAACTGAACTATGTTCCAGATATAATCCCAGAAAAAAAACTAAATGAAGGGACCAGATAAAATCCCAGAAAATCAACTAAATGAAGTAGAGATAGGCAAATTACCAGAGAAAAAATTCAGAATAATGATAACGAAGATGATCCAGGATCTCAGGAAAACACTGGAGAAGATGCAAAAAATATCTACCAAAGATATAAAAGAACTAGGTAACAAACAAACAGAGATGAATAATACATTAGAAGGAATCAACAGCAGAATAACTGAGAGAGAATGGATAAATGACCTAGAGGAGAAAATGGTGGAAATGAAATCGTCATAGAAGAGAGTATAGAAAAAAGAATGAGATAGCCTAAGACCACTCTGAAACAAAGTTAAATGCACTGACATTTGCATTATAGGGATCCCAGAAGGAGAAGTGAGAGAAAGGACCTGAAAAAATATCTAAAGGGATAACAGCTAAAAACTTTCCTGTATGGGAAAGGAAATTGTCAACCAAGTCCAGGAAGCACAAAGAGTCCCAGGCAGGATAAACCCAAGGAGGAACACATGGAGATACATAGTAATCAAACTGAAAAAATTAAAGACAAAGATAAAATACTAAAAACAAGGGGTAAGTGACAACATGCAAGGGAACTCCCATTAGGCTAACAGCTTATTTCTCTAGAGAAGCTCTACAAGCCAGGAAAGAGTGGTATGATATATTTAAAGTGATGGAAAAGAAGAACTACTACCAAGAAAAATGTACCCAGCAAGACTCTCATTCAGATTTGATGGAGAAATTAAAGGATTTCTTGACAAGCAAAAGTTAGGAGAAATTAGCACCACCAAATAAGTTTTACAACAAATACTAAAGTAATTTCTCTATGCAGGAAACACTAGAGAAGGGAAAGACCAACAGAAAATAAACCCAAAACAATTAAGAAATCATTAATAGGATCAAATGTACCAAGCAAAAGACATAGACCTATTGTGCATGTAGGCACTTCCACTTACCATATCACTCTGCTTGACCCCCAAAATTGTAAGTAATCATTTTATATTGTTAGATAATCATGTTCCCATTATGGCTTATAGTTGTAATTATCTTTTATTTTTAATCTGGCTATTGATTGTGAAAACTGATAAACATAATTTACTATTGTGATTATGTAACTAATACTCACTTAAAACCATTTTGTTATGATTGGGCAACAGAAAAATAATAGAAAGTATATTCCAAGCAATGAAAAAGAAGAACTTAAAACCAAGAATACCTTACCAAGCAAGATACTCAATCAGATCTGATGGAGAGATAAAAATCTTTACAGACAAGCAGAATTAAGAGAATTCAGCACCACTAAATCACAGAACTGAAGTGACTTATCATGCACACAGGCAAACCAGTTTTACAACACATACAAAGGAACTTCTCTAGCCAAGAAGGACAAAAGCAGGAAAAGATCTAAAAAAATAAACCACAAACAATGAACAAAACAGTAGTAGGATTATACAACTCAATAATCACCTTAAATCTAAATGGGTTAAATGCACCAACCAAAAGACATAGACTGGGTGGATGCAAAAACAAGACCCATATATATGTTGTCTACAAGAGACCCACCTCAGACCTGAAAGTAAGGGGATGGGACAAAGTATTTTACACAGATGGAAATAATAAGAAAGCCAGAGTAGCAACACTCACATCAGAAAAAAATAGACTTTGAAACAAAGACTGTTATAAGAGACAAAGAAGGACACTACATAATGATCAGTAGTTCAATCCTAGAATATATAACAATTATAAATATCAGTTCAGTTCAGTTGCTCAGTTGTGTCTGACTCTTTGCAACCCCATGGACTGCAGCATGACAGGCCTCCCTGTCCATCACCAAATCCTGGAGTTTGCTTAAACTCATGTCCATTGAGTCAATGATGCCATCCAGCCATCTCATCCTCTGTCGTCCCCTTCTCCTCCTGCCTTCAATCTTTCCTAGCATCAGGGTCTTTTCCAATGGGTCAGCTCTTCACATCGGGTGGCCAAAGTATTGGAGTTTCAGCTTCAGCATCAGTCCTTTCAATGAATACCCAGGACTGATCTTCTTTAGGATCTTCTTACAGTAAAAGGGACTCAAGAGACTTCTCCAACACCACAGTTCAAAAGCATCAATTCCTTGGTGCTCAGCTTTTTTCACAGTCCAACTCTAGCATCCATACATGACCACTGGAAAAATCATAGCCTTGACTAGATGGACTTTTGTTGGCTAAGTAATGTATATGCACCCAATATGGGAACACATCAATATGTAAGGCAGTTACTAACAAACATAAAGGGAGAAAAGTTGAAAGCATTCCCTCTAAGACAGGGAACAAGACAAGGATGTCCACTATCATCATTTTTACTCAATGTAATTTTGGAAGTCCTAGCTACAATACAGGAATCAGAGAAGAATAAGGATAATGGGAACTCAGATTGGAAGAGAAGTTAAATTGTTTTCAGATGACATGCTACCACACTTAGAAGATCCTAAACATGCTACCAGAAAACTGTTAGAACTCAAATCAATTTGGTAAAGTTATAGGTTACAAAATTAATACACAGAAATTTGTTGCATTTCTATACACTAACAAGGAAAGATCAGAAAGGGAACTTCAACAAGCAATACCATTTACCATTATCAAGAAGAATAAAATAGGGAGGTAGGAGGGAGATTCAAGAGGGAGGGGACATACATACACCAATGGTTAATTCATGTTGATGTATGACAGAAATCAAACCGATATTTTACATCTATCATCAATCAATACAAATGAATAAATATTTAAAAAATTAAAACATGACAAAGAAAAGCTTAACAAACAAACAAAAAAAGAATAAAATACTTAAGAATAAACCTACCTAGGAGAAAAAATCCTGTACTCCAAAAGCTATAAGAAGTTGATGAAAGATATCAAAGAAGACATTAAAAGGTGGAAAGACATGCCATATTTATGTTTTGGAAGGATCTATATTGTTTAAATGACTATACAGATTCAATGTAATCCCTGTCAAATTACCAATGGCATTTTTCACAGAACTAGAACAAAAAATCTCAAAATTTTTATGGAGACATGAAAGACCATGAATAGCCAAAGCAATACTGAAAAAGAAAATCAGGAACTAAGGAATCAGTCTTCTTGAATTCAGACTATACTACAAAACTATAGTCATCAAAACAGTACAGTGCTAGCGCAAAAATAAAAGTATAGATCAATGGAACAGTTTGGAAAACCCAGAAACAAGCCCAGGCACCTATGGCCAATTCATCTATGACAAAGGAGGCAAGACTATACAATGTTGAAAAGACAGTCTCTTCAACAAAAGTTTCTGAAAAAACTATATAGCCACATGTAAAAAAAAAAATTAAAAATGATTTAAAGATCTAAATGTGAAGACCAGACACTATGAAACTCTTAGAGGAAACCATGCACAAAACACTCTTTAACATATATCACAACAACATCGTTTCAATCTATCTCCCAGAATAATGAAAATAAAAGCAAAAATAAAGAAATATGACCTACTTAAACTCAAGAGATTTTTCACAAAGGAAACCATAAACAAAATGAAAAGACAATCCACAGATTGGGAGAAAATATTTGGAAATGATGTGACTGATAAGGGATAAGTATCTAAAATTTACACACAGTTTATAATGCTTAATAGCATCAAAACAAAAAACTCTCTCAAAAATGGGCAGAAGATCTGAATAGACATTTCTCCAAAGAGGAAATAGCACTGGCCAATAGACATATGAAAAGATGTTGAACATCAGTTCAGTTCAGTCGCTCAGTCATGTCCGACTCTTTGTGACCCCATGAACTGCAGCACACCAGGCCTCCCTGTCCATCACAAACTCCCAGAGTTCACTCAGATTCACGTCCGAGTCAGTGATGCCATCCAGCCATCTCATCCTCTGTCGTCCCCTTCTCTTCCTGCCCCCAATCACTCCCAGCATCAAAGTCTTTTCCAATGAGTCAACTTTTTGCATGAGGTGGCCAAAGTGCTGGAGTTTCATCTTTAGCATCATTCCTTCCAAAGAAATCCCAGGGCTGATCTCCTTCAGAATGGACTGGTTGGATCTCCTTGCAGTCCAACGGACTCTCAAGAGTCTTCTCCAACACCACAGTTCAAAAGCATCAATTCTTCGGTGCTCTGCTTCACAGTCCAACTCTCACATCCATACATGACCACAGGAAAAACCACAGCCTTGACTGGACGGACCTTAGTCGGCAAAGTAATGTCTCTACTTTTGCATATGCTATCTAGGTTGGTCATAACTTTTCTTCCAAGGAGTAAGCGTCTTTTAACTTCATGGCTGCAGTCACCATCTGCAGTGATTTTGGACCCCCCCAAAAATAAAGTCTGACACTGTTTCCCCATCTATTTCCCATGAAGTGATGGGACCGGATATGATGACCTTTGTTTTCTGAATGTTGAGCTTTAAGCCAACTTTTTTGCTCTCCTCTTTGACTTTCTTGATTCCAGCTTGTGTTTCTTCCAGTCCAGCATTTCTCATGATGTAATCTGCATAGAAGTTAAATAAGCAGGCTGACAATATACAGCCTTGACATACTCCTTTTCCTATTTGGAATCAGTCTGTTGTTTCATGTCCAGTTCTAACTGTTGCTTCCTGACCTGCATACAGATTTCTCAAAACAGGTCAGGTGGTTTGGTATTCCCATCTCTTTCAGAATTTTCCACAGTTTATTATGATCCACACAGTCAAAGGCTTTGGCATAGTCAATAAAGCAGAAATAGATGTTTTTCTGGAATGCTCTTGCTTTTTCCATGATCCAGCGGATGTTGGCAATTTGATCTCTGGTTCCTCTGCCTTTTCTAAAACCAGGTTGAACATCAGGGAGTTCATGGTTCACGTATTGCTGAAGCCTGGCTTGGAGAATTTTTAGCATTACTTTACTAGCATGTGAGATGAGTGCAATTGTGTGGTAGTTTGAGCATTCTTTGGCATTGCCTTGAGAAATGCAAATCAAAGCCACAATGAGATATTACTTCACACTGGTCAGAATTGCTATCATCAAAAAATCCACAGAAAACAAATGCTGGAGAGGGTGTGGAGCGAAGGGAACCCTTCTGCCCCATTGGTGGGAATGTAAATTGGTACAGCCTTTATGGAGAAGCTATGGAGATTTCTTCAAAACCTAAATGCAGAGCTAGCATAAGAACCTGAAATCCACTCCTGGGCATATAGCCAGAGAAAAACATGGCCCCCAAAGATGCATGCACCAAAACATTCATTAGAGCGTTGTTTACAGTATCCGAGATATGGAAGCAACATAAATGTCCATCAACAGAGGAATGGATAAAGAAAATGTAGTACACACACACACACACACACACACACGCACACACACACACACAATGGAATATGCAGTTCAGTTCAGTTCAGTCGCTCAGTCGTGTCCGACTCTTTGTGACCCCATGAATTGCAGCATGCCAGGCCTCCCTGTCCATCACCATCTCCCGGAGTTCACTCAGACTCACGTCCATCGAGTCCGTGATGCCATCCGGCCATCTCATCCTGGGTCGTCCCCTTCTCCTCCTGCCCCCAATCTCTCCCAGCTTACTCAGCCATTAAAAAGAATGAAATAATGCCATCAGCAGCGACATGGATGGAACTAGAGATTGTCATAGTGAGTGAAGTAAGTCAGACAAAGAAGCAGGAAAATCATATAACATTCCTTATATGTGGAATCAAAAAAGAAATGATACAAATGAACTTACCTGCAAAGCAGAATGAGACCCACAGACTTAGGAACTGAAATTACAGTTGCTGAGGGGAAGGGATAGTTAAGGACTTTGGGAAAGTCGTGTATACACTACTACATTTAAAACGGATAACCAAAAATGACCTATTGCATAGCACATGGAACTCTGTTCAGTGTTATGTGCCAGCCTGGATAAGAGGGGAGTTTAGGGGAGAATGGATACATGTATATGTATGGCTGAGTCCCTTCACTGTTCATCTGAAATTACCTCAACATTATTAATGGGTTATATCCCAATACAAAATTGTTTTGGTGTTAAAAAATAAAAATGAAAAAATCTTATAAGAGGTTTAATTTATTCAAACATTCTAAAACAATTATGGAGTCCAGATATGTTCTAGGCTCTAGAGCTTATTTCTGCCTTAGAATTCAAAAGTTAATTTGGTCTGACTGCATACTGTTCAGATAGATGTGATTCTAGCACTATGGAAGATAATTTCCATCTGCAAAACTCTAGCACTATGAGGTTCAAAATTTCTGCATTGTACCCAGAGCATTTATTATTGCTAAAATGTAGAATTTTTCACAACTAAATTACTACTTCCTATGTTCTAAATTCAATAATGTAGAGATCGCAACTAGGAGGTAAATTTGCTGTCTTCGGGAAATGTTCCTCATCACACTGACCTCGTTTATATATATAAGGCCAGACCTTCTATCTTGGGCTGTCATTACTAGAAATTGGGAAGGTTTTGTAGAAACGCTATCACTGGGAGGAAGGTCCATTTTATGTCACTTTGGTTAGAAAAAAATCTGATAAACTATCCTTGGAAAATAAAGTGTTAGTCTTATTTGCAAACATTATTAAATTATAGTTTGGTCTAGGAACATTAAGCACTAATATTGATGAAATATACTGAAAAAACTATAGCCTCAAACCATGGAGAGTATCTACTTTCTTCATGAAGGAAAATCATATAGACATTAATAATATCAGTGCAGCTGGTAAGTCACTGACTAACTCCATTTTTATGATTTGCAGTTGTTTATGAGTTGGCAGAGACACATAGTTTCTTTCAATTCTGCTTTCTCATTATTAAGGATCAAAATCTTTCAGTGATGGATAGAGCATGCAACATTGTTGAGACATCATTACACACATTTATTTCTGAGACTCTTCAGCTTTTGACAAAAGTATAGTTTTTTAATCTAACAAAACTGAATCAATCACAGTGAATGTTCATCACTGAACACAATAGACATAGTCCTGAAAAGTGAAAGGTGGTAAGGCTAACTGGTTAAAAGCATGTATTAGGGAGCTATGCTTCCTGACTTATCATTAAAATATATGAGTGTTAGAAATGTTACTTTTTTTTTTTTAGATCTTGGTTTTCTCACCTCTCGAATGGAGATAATAATGGTATAGAAATGCTTTGAAAATCAAATGAGAAAATCTGTAAGCCTAGGTACACCATATAAGTTTTTGTTCTCATTTCTCTCTCATAAGTTTTGAAGAGGGGGCATACTAATAATCACTGTGGGGTAAGATGCATAATGTAAGATTTTCTGAGCAAAATGGGTACATGATTATTCTATGTAAACTACCCTTAGCTCAGTGCTTGACACTCAGTAAAAGTTCAATTAATGCAAAAAAAATTGCTGTTTTTCAATCGTTCAGTCATGTCTGACTGTTTGCAGCCCCGTGGAATGCAGCATGCCAGACTTCCCTGTCCTTCACCATCTCTTAGAGTTTTCTCAAACTCAAGTCCAATGAGTCACTGATGCCATCCAACCATCTCATCCTCTGGCGTCCCCTTCTCCTCCTGCTTTCAGTCTTTCCCAGAATTAGGGTCTTTTCCAATGAATCGTCTTTTTGCATCAGGTGACCAAAGCATTGGAGCTTCACCATCAGGCCTTTCAGTGAATACTCAGGATTGGTTTCCTTTAGGATTGACTGGTTTGGTCTCTTTGTAGTCGAAAGGACTCTCAAGAATCTTCTCCAACACTGCAGTTCAAAAGCATCAATTCTTCAGTGCTCAGCCTTCTTTAGTTAACAAAGATTAGTATAATTTTAAATTTTATCTATTTACCTGTTGTTTGAAGAGCAAATCTCCTTTTTTAAATATTTTGAGCCAAGAGCAACTAAGAGCAAAATTCAACCCAACCATTGTCCTAGGAACTTTACTCATAGGCAGAGCTATCAAGTAAATTAATAATTTGTGTAAGCAATGTTTACTTTGCATCCTTTATTCCAAGTATTGGAGTAGATACTGTAGATAGAGCAAAGAGGAGATAGTCCTTGCCCCCTTGGAGCCTACTTTTTAAATACACTCAAGGGACAACAATGTTTAGGAAATTTTTAAAATTTTTATTTACTTTTCTGTTCTATGTTATTTTTTATTGAATATAGTTGATTTACAACGTTGTGCTAGTTTTAGGTGTATAGAAAGTAAATCAGAATCTTTTCAGATTCTTTTCCCATTTAGGTTATTGCAAAATATTGAGTATGGTTCCCTTTGCTATGCAGTAGATCCTATTGGTCAAATGTTTTATATATACTAGTGTGTATAAAGAGGCAACCAATGATATAAATCTGCTTTTCTAGCAGAATTTCTGAATGAAGCTTGACTTGAGAGCTCTTAGAATTTTAAATATCATTGCTCTGGGTAAGTTACTCCTCTTTTCCATGCTTCTTTCCTACTCTTCAGATCAAGACTGGAACTGAAGTATGAAGATATTCTACTTATAGAATATCTTCTATAAGTTATGTAGGTTATCTAGGGTCTAAGACTCACATAAGTAAGGGCGATCTACATTTATGTATAATCCCCCAAATCTCAATGACTTAACAAATAAATGCCTACTCTTTACTCATGGAACTTTAGTTACTCGTTGGGCATACCGCTAAATTTGACTCAGAGATTCAAGGTATTTCATAACCTGTTGGTCCTGGATAGTTGCAAGAGAGCTGGAATATGTGTGAGGAAATATAAATATTCAACCATCAGCAAAATGCGTCATCTACATGGCTGTATTATCACATGGAGAGCAAGTTAACAGAAATGGCATTATAGTTAAATTAAGCTTAGGATTTAAGCAGGAACTGAGATGAAGAATAGTGGTGAGAATTTCTAAGGTGTGCTTTATCAAAGAGTGAAGAAAAGTTTCAGAAAGAAAGTTATCAAAACTACTTAAAAGCAGAGCTATCCCTCAATATTAATTCAAAAATATGAAATGGAATATTAAAATGAATAGTTTTTAAAGAAATAAAAAAATTGAGATACACAAGCTTTTCAAATACTTCACTAATTTTCTGGGTCAATGATATAAGTTCATGCTTCCGATGTTTCATTTTCAGCACCAGATTGAATCATCTCTCTTTCATAAACTTACTTTCTTAGACACAAGTTCATTGATAATTGACTTGACAGTGCCAAAAAGTTGATATATATATATTTTGTGTAGAGGTCAATATTTATCTTGTTCCAAAAACAAAATCTGTACATTCAAAGAATGTCTTTGGCATCTGTGATAGAGCCAAACATTGCATTCACTTCACTGATGCATGGTATTTGTGTCAATGGAGGAAAAATTTTTCTTTCCATCAACACATCTTATCCTCTGACAGTCTGAGAAAATAATTTAATGTGGCTTTCAACAGCAGTCTACAGTTCTACAGTGCAGAACCTCAAGTGTTCAGAATGATTTTGAAGCAAACCTTGAAAAGCAAACATAGGAGCTGTATGTGTCTATGTGCGGGTTATATGTGTGTAGGTGTACTGTTTGGAAGATAATGACGAGAGATAAATACCACAAGGGACAGTTTTAATGTCAAACCTCATATCTAGGTGAAAGACTATTTTATTTCTTTTGGAAATGGGGGCAAAGATGATATGAAAAGGCAAATTACCAACTCATTTCGTTTCATGTTTCCAACAGCTGTATCACCCTAAATTTTGACATAAGAGTAACTGTTTGAATTTTAAAAACTAAGCTCTATGTAATGATTTTTATCATTAGCTCTTCATATTAATATCAATACGAACATTTTTAAAAGTGGAACTGAACTGCACTTAATTAAGAACATAGCACAATAAATTATCTCTCTCAGGGAATAAATGGTGTGGTGTTATGCCCCCTCAATTTAAAGCAAAAACAAAGTGTTAAGAAAATATATATTTCTTTTGATGCTTAACATTTAAAAAAACACACACTGCAAAAATTTGAAAGCCAAGATGTTTGCTTTGGGAAATTCTGAAAAGTTTGATTTTACAAGATAAGCAAGAGTTATTCAATAATAAATAAGATTTTCATGCCATGGAAATTTTAAAAATATACAATAATTTAGAAGATGATAGAATGTTCTTGTGGAAACAAATTTCCATAGGAAAACAGCCAAAGTTTTACTGTACATTCATGGATTCATAATGACTATGTAGATTTCTTCTTTAATTTAAAGGATGATTTTATTCCAGCTTCCGTGGGTAGTTGATATTAGCTAATTACTTTTCTATCATTTGCTATAATTGAGATGATATTTCAGATTACTGTCTTTCACAGGAAGATGAAAAGGCAGCAATGATGTAAGCTACCCTATGGTGGGTTCCCATTACAATGTGAAATTCTCAAATGTAAGAATTTAGCATAAATCTATTTTAAATTTAAATAGCATAAACCTATTTAAATTTGAAATATTACAAAGATTGATTTATTAATAATTGATTGTGCAATTTTGTAAAATATTTGCAATATAATTATCAGTAATTGCTTAGTAAGTTGACACTGCTGCTTTGTTTTGAAATGTAGAGATAGGCACAATATTTATAAATATTGTGCATATAAATATTTATACATATACCACATAGTATATTTATTTTTATAAACAAATATAAAAATATTTATTTAACAAGTTTCACATTAAAAGCTAGAGATATTCACTGTTTCATAAAAAGAACTTGCAGGATTTATTCCTCCCCTCCCCCTTTCCCCACAGTAACCATAAGTTTGTTTTTTATATCTGTATCTCAATTTTTCTGGGGGGTCACATTGCATGACTTATGGGATTTTAGTTCCACATATAAGATTGGAATTGACATGTACAGACTATCATATGTAAAACAGATAACCCATAATGACCTATTATAGAACATAGGGGACTCTACTCAGTACTCTGTAATCACCTATATGGGAAAATAATGTAAAAAGTAATGGATATATATATATATAACTGATTCACTTTATAGTACACCTGAAACTAACATGATATTGGAAATCAACTAAAACTTGATTGTAAATTTTTATAATTTGTACATTATTGCAAATCAATAGAAAATTTTTTAAGAACTTGCACAAGCATTCCATGACTAAAATGGTTGAGTTCAGTGGGAGCTACTTCATCAGATACTACAGAATAACCACATCACAAACCTTAGTGCCATGGCAAGTACATTAAAAATGTTTTTGTAGTATAACAGTGTGTGGTAAATTTTCATGATTTTCTTTGTGGTCAGTTCCTTTTTAAGTATCTTCCTTCATAGGATGTTTTCATGATGCAAGATACACTCTCTCTATAGATATCTGAAAGCATATATTTTGGACAAGCATACATCATTCTTGAAATTTGCATATGGGTAGCTCAGAAAGTCTGATATTGGACAATTGAATGTTAATATTCCATTTGGAAACTCTATCATCCATCATCCACGCAAATACTTTTCCCAATTGGAGTCTGCTCACAGACTTAACTGAATAAATGATAGAAAATCATCCAAGTGAAAAGCTTCTCTCAAGTAATAAATGACAGTAATATTAAGGAGAGGCAAAATTCAGAAAACCCAGCAATCTGTAATAAGTGAAAAGTAATTAATTTTGAAAATAGTAAATGTGTGATTTTTATCACTCCAAGTAATTCAGTAGTCCCTCAATTTGCCTCAAAGCTTTTATTTATGTAAAACATGTTTAATTTATATATGTCCACTCTAAGAGTCAGAAAAATGATAAGATCCTGTAATAAAAATCACTGGCATGGCTCAATGTGTTAAGAACATCAAACAGTGAATTATAATCAATTTAAAAATGTGAAAAAATATTTTCTTATTTTTAACACTGAATATCTGAATTAATTTACATAGTGAGAATCAGCCTAGGAAGCAAATGTGTAAGTTGAGGTGTTTGCTTTAAAAGTAAACAAAGGAAAAAATTTCCTCCTTATATACAACCCCAATTCCACCTGGAAAGTAAGAGAGAGGAAGGAAGGAAGATAGGATGGAAGGAGAAATATAATTTAGTCTTTTAATTTGATATCTTGGCATATTTTTCATATTCTTACAGTAAAGTAAATTAACTTTCCTGATGAACTCCATTTACTTCAATACCTTTTTTTTTTTTTTCTGTTTTCTGACTTGCAGCCTAAGGTAAATAAAAAGAGAAAGAAACTCCAGCTGAATCACACAGAAACCTTAAATAGCAGTGCTGCAGTTCTTCTTCCATATTCATTAGTTTCTGTGCATTTTGTGTGGGAATGAGCCTTTATAAGGAACACACATAGGCAGAAAGTATCCTTAATGACATAAGTTCATAAATCCAATATCTAATCCTTGATCTCAAGTATCATATTTAATATAGAGATGAAGTAAAACACATTTTTGGAGTAAAACTTAGATGAGAAGGTTTAAATTTATTTTAGACACTCCTGATTCCATCCCATTTTATTCTTTTACCTTCAATGAAACAATGAAAAATCTTTTCCTTATTCATACAAAATAAGGCTTCTAATATTATTTTCACATCAGGAGTTATTTGCTATGCTGATGCATGTTGAGTGGCACCAAAAGTGATTTTCATCATGGCCACAGCAGTATTCCAATTAAAACACTGACATGAGACTTCGCCTGTTACACTCTCTGCCTTGAGTGCTGAAGAATTGATGCTTTTGAATTGTGGTGTTGGAGAAGAGTCTGGAGAGTCACTTAAACTGCAAGGAAATCAAACCAGTCCATCCTAAAGGAAATCAGTCCTGAATATTCATTGGAAGGATGAAACTCCAATATTTTGGCCACCTGATGTGAAGAATTGACTCACTGGAAAAGACTCTGATGCTGGGGAAAATTGAGGGCAGGAAGAGAAAGGGATGACAGAGGATGAGACGGTTGGATGGCATTACTGACTCAATGGACATGAGTTTGAGCAAGCTCTGGGAGTTGGTGATGGACAGGGAAGCTGGTATGCTGAAGTCCAAGTGGTCACAAAGAGTCGGACACGACTGAGCTACTGAACTGAACTTTCTAAGTGCATCTTCCTAGAGTTCTGGCTTGGGGCAGGGAATGAGAGAATATCACACCTTATGCGGCACTGCAGGCTGTAAGACTAGAAAGAAGGGAGCTGTGTTAATAGAAATTTGTTAGGTGAGGAAAGGTGTTCACTAGGGACCTAGTAAAGAGTATTAGAGGCCAAGGATAAGGAATGCCTAATGGCAAGTAAAGTGAGTGAAAGTGAAGTCGCTCAGTCATGCCTGACTCTTTGCAGTCCCATGGACCGTAGCCTACCAGGCTCCTCTGTCCATGGGATTTTCCAGGCAATAGTACTGGAGTGGATTGCCATTTCCTTCTCCAGGGGATCTTCCTGATCCAGGGATCGAACTCAGGCCTCCCACATTGTAGACAGACACTTTACCATCTGAGCCACTAGGGAAGTCCAATGGCAAGTAAAGCAGTGACTTAATTGATTGTCTAGACACTGCCTCGGGAATGTCTGACATCAAAGAGTATGAATCCACAGCATTAGAGCTCATAGGCAGTAGTTTAACCATAGAGAGAGGGGGAAGTTACAATCAGAATCCTTTATCTAGAAAAACTGGGAGTGAAAGATAAAGAAACATGAGGACAAGGAAGAAGAAAGGGGCAAAATGACAGGATGTGGAAAGGGCCTGGGGTCTGTATAAAGCAACAGGAACAGCAGCCAAGTTAAGGATTTTCAGGACAACCTCAAGTAGAATCAGAATGACATGATTCCGTCTATGCTGCAACATTAAAGACATAGAAAGTAATGTTTTAAATTCCCTTACTTTAAGGAAAAAAATGGTCATAAATTTGGGCATAGAGTAGGATTAACTAGTTCAGAGCTTTAAAACAAAAACTGATTATCAATGTGTCAATTTATGTTTCAGAAGAAAACTTTCAGTAAGATAGAATGGAGACCTCTTATCTAAGTCACAGATCTCACCAGATAATCTTTGCTACCTGTATACCTTTTTGTCGACCTTTGATTTATCAGAAACACTGGAGTCACTCTCTGTTTCTAGTTCCCTGGAGGAAATGCTAATAATTTTGATTCAGTTTTGTACTCCTCTAGCCATCAGTACAGATTCACATATCATGTTTCCCAAACAATGGAACATGGCAGCAAGATATACTGCTGACTGTACTGTTTTTTGACCACAATGTAACTCATTAACATCCATCTTCTTCAGGTCAATACATAACATTGTGCTGATTCTTTAAAAACATTTCTATCTGCATGTCTTGCAGATGTGTCTGAAGGGAATAATAATCAGCAAGCAGAAACTGGTAGCTTGTGAGACATTCTGGGCCTGGTTGTGCAGGACATGTCTTGAATGAGCAACAAGAGTGTGTCAGCTGGTCTTTTCTTATCTTCCTAATTAGAGATCCTCAAAATCCATAACAGTAAATGACTCTTCAGATTGATGAGGGAATCTGATTGAAAAGGATCCAAAATTTTTGTCAATGCCATCATAAATAGCCCTTGGCAGGATTTCTTTAAGAAAAATTTGGCCACAAATGTACATAATTAACTGCAGTTCTGACTCAGTGTATTATAATTCTGGAGCCTCAGAATAGAAAGTCATATTTTGGATGACATCTGCGAAATGGTATTCTTTGGTCCTAAGGTGATTTAAAGATTCTATAAACACTCCTTCTATAATTTTATATGATATGATATGGAGATGAAAAAGATAGACCACTAAGCTTTGCATCAGACAAGGGAGCATGTGTACATAATTCCCACCAGAGCTGACTTTCAATCCCCTCTTACAGGAGACGTGTGCACATTTGGTAGACCAGGATTCGCTTCTCATCTTGTATTCTTTTCTGTTTTAAAAGCCCCACTCATGTCAAACCTTCTCTATCATTTGGGTTGGAGTTATTGATAATTACATGTAAGCAATAGAAGTATATCAGGACTGTTCTGCACTAATAAGTTTACCACAGTTTTAATAATTCCCTTAATGCTCCTTTTGTGACATTTAATGATATTCATGTCTACATAATCAATAAAATGGAAGTATATGCATTCTGATATGTTGTGAGTGTGTGTGTGTGTGTGTGAGAGTTAAGAAAGATATGAAGATATGGACATTTTAAACCTCTACACTGAAAAATATGAGATTGTCATTTCTAGATTATATGTTTGAAATATCATTATGCCTAGTAGAAATTTCATCTGAAGCTAGTAACAGAGCTTTGAATCCAGTAACCTAAACAAGTAGTGATTGCACACACATACACACATATGTGCATATACACATATAGAAGTGTTTATACAATATATTCATATATACACAAATATATGGATCATATATAAACATATACGTTCTAGGCCATGTACATGTATACATATGTGTGTACATGTTGAGTAAAAATATTCTTCAACTGGGAACTGAAATAACTTATTTTCTCTATATAAGCAAGTAAACTATTTTTATGGAATTCTTTATACTCTTATGTTGAAAAACTAACTTGCTTATGTTGCTGTTTAGTTCAAAGTGGCATAATCCAACAAAGAAATACATTAATAAATACTGCTCAGAGATAAACTAGACATTGCACACACAAAATATTTTAAGAATCATTAACAATTACAAATTAATAAGGGAATAAGTATAGATATTTTATATTGGAATTATAAGGCATACAATGAAGAAAAAGCAGAGAAAAAGTTTGGGAGATGGAAGTGATCTGATTATTGTTCTAGATTTCTGTATCACTTAGTGCATCTCCTCCTTGCTATGGTATATTTCTTCTTGTGCAATGAATAGAGAAGATGTAATGTAATGTAAATAAATGTAAATAAAACAATGATTCCATTGTAAGAGAGGTAAGAAAGATAGATTCCCTTCATGAAAATCAATTCTTTAAGCTTGCTCTATATGGGTTTCTCTCATCTGACAAATAAAATGTAGCAGGTAGAGAGAAATGTGAGATAACATAATGGTGTTATTAGGTCATTCCTAGAAAGATTAAGAGCTATTAATGGGGTCCTTTGCCAACAAAGGTCCGTCTACTCAAGGCTATGCTTTTTCCAGTAGTCATATATGGATGTGAGAGTTGAACTGTGTAGAAAGCTGAGTGCTTAAGAATTGATGCTTTTGAACTGTGGTGTTGGAGAAGACTCTTGAGAGTCCCTTGGACTGCAAGGAGATCCAACCAATCCATCCTAAGGAAATCAGTCCTGGGTGTTCTTTGGAAGGAATGATGCTAAAGCTGAAACTTAGTACTTTGGCCACCTCATGTGAAGAGCTGACTCATTGAAAAAGACTCTGTTGCTGGGAGGGATTGGGGGCAGGAGGAGAAGGGGATGACAGAGGATGAGATGGCTTGATGGCATCACCGACTGGGTGGACGTGAGTCTGAGTGAACTCCGGGATTTGGTGATGGACAGGGAGGCCTGGCGTGCTGCGATTCATGGGGTCGCAAAGAGTTAGACACGACTGAGCAACTGAACTGAACTGAACTGAACTGAATGGGGTCCTACTGGTGTTGATTTAGTAACATCTAAAATGAAAGAACAACTTCAGTGAAGGGTATCAAGATGATAAACAGAAAATCAGACATTTAATCCTTGAAAGATATTTGCATCATTGGCTCTTTCCAGGAGAGAGTTGCAGTCTTTTGAGTTCAAGGATATTTACCCATTATTTGTTTCTTTTTCTGAGTGCACCTGGAAATTATAACATGGAAAGCCAACATTACAAGGATTGCTTGCAATTAAGGAACTGGATTGCAATTCCGAGAGGTCTTAGAGTTTATTTTTCATTCTGCTATTGTGGTCTGAAGATTTCTATATTTATTTAATGTAAAAATCCATCTTTTCCCCATTTTCACCTTCAATCTTTTATCCTCTAAATATTCTGAAAGCTTGCGTGATATGCCATGATTTTATTTCCTCACCAATATTTTTATTTGACACCTCTCCTCCACAGTTTAGATGCCACTTACTCAATGTCTTTCCTAGCCACCCAAGCTCTAATAATCTCAAAGAATCCTGAACTCAATGCATCTTTTCTCATTTCCTTTTACTCTCCTGCAAATACTGTCTTATAAGTTTCTTGTGGCTCATCATTTGCTGTTAGAAAGTATTTATTGAGTAAATTAATCAAAATTACTTAAATTTAAGCTGCATTAATCATATGAATCAATAAACTAATGTAATATATTGCAGCTAATCTCCAAGATAGTTCAAAGTGTACTCAACTTTTGATATTCGCCTAGTTTGTTGCTCCCTTCCACATTATACCAGAATTGGTTTCTGTAACTGATAGAATATAAAAACAGTGTTAGGTCATGTTTCAGGTAATATTATCAATGACTGAAGCTTCCCTTTTGATCATCTTCACTCTCTCTCTTTCTCTCTGCCTTTCTTTCTCTCTAATTCTTTGCTCTGGGGGAAGTTATGTTGCTGCTGCTCAGATGCTCAGTCATGTCTGATTCTTTGCAACCCCATGGACTATTGCCTGCCAGGCTCCTCTGTCCATGGAATTTTCCAGGCAAGGACACTAGAGTGGGTTGCCATTCCCTACTCCAAAAGAGAAAGGAAAATCATGCCTAAATTGTTACTTTAAAATGGCATTGAAAAAGATATTTTTCATATTTTTGTGCCATGTTGATTTTCT
This sequence comes from Ovis aries, assembly GCF_016772045.2. Lineage (NCBI taxonomy): Eukaryota > Metazoa > Chordata > Mammalia > Artiodactyla > Bovidae > Ovis > Ovis aries. Next base: position 47,686,541 of record NC_056056.1, read on the forward strand.
ACTTTGTCCTTGCACATAAATGTTTCCAATCAAAGAAAGTATATTTCTATCTCTGTATCTCCTCTGTTTTCCTGGGCTTATTATTCCCAAGGCATATTTTCAGAGATCTAGCCACCTAGCCATAGCCTGAGAGCATTACTTTAATCTAGGCATGCAAGTAGTGAGAAAAATGAGCAGTTCACTCCCCTCCATAACCTCTAAGACTGACTGATCTCTGATCATACAGTGGTCTCACAGAATGAATAAACAAGATTTTCACTAAATGCTGATACTAAGCACTCTTATGGGTAAGGGTAAGGGAAGGACAAACCTTCCATATCCTCTCTGCAAACAAATGCTAGTAATGCACAGGTAGGTATTCCTGCAAGGAAGAGGAAACTGATTAGTTAGGTCTGGGACAGTGCAGAACTATGTGAAGTGCAAGCACAAATGTACTCAGTGTGCAGACATAAGCCCTCTGTTGTTTTTATTTAACCAAGCTTTTCTTTGTATTTCAAGCTGGATCTCTCGAACTTTTACTATTTTGGATAAAAGGTGTCTGACTCAAAACCTGCTTAGATGAACTTGAGTTTCTGGCTTCACTGACATGCCTCAGTGAAGAGCTACAGTTATTCCTTTGTGATGAGAATCAAACCTTGCCAGATATGATCTTAAGTAAAAGAAAAGATAAACTGTCTTACACAGATAGCATAACCCTAGATACACAAAGCTTCCAGGAAATCTCTCTGTAAACTTGGCTGACAGCTCCATGGAGCATTGCATATTTCAAGTAAATGACTATCTGCACCGTATGACCATAAGGCCTTTCAAGAATTGTCACTGTTTACTGTTAAATGAAGCTGAATTGGTTCTCCTTTGAGACAAAGCTTGCTTAAAGAAAGCAGCTATTAGCAACCCAGAATGGTCATCAATGATTCCAAACGTCCTGAAATGTTAAGTTGCTGCTGCTGCTAAGTTGTTTCAGTCGTGTCCAACTCTGTGGGACCCTATAGACAGCAGCCCACCAGGCTCCGCCATCCTTGGGATTCTCCAGGCAAGAACACTGGAGTGGGTTGCCATTTCCTTCTCCAATGCATGAAAGTGAAAAGTGAAAGTGAAGTTAAGGTAACACTTAAAATAGCAATGACACTTAGTAGTCACAGAGATATGCCTATCATGTATTCTTCCTCCCAAACAGGTCTCATATCACATATTGGTGGTTCTTATTAAGATTTAGATAGCTCAGTTGGTAAAGAATCCATGTGCAATGCAGGAGACCCCAGTTTGACTCCTAGGTTGGGAAGATCTACTGGAGAAGTGATAGGCTACCCACTCAAGTGTTCTTGGGCTTCCCTTGTGGCTCAGCTGGTAAAGAATCTGCCTGCAATGCAGGAGACCTGGGTTCCATCCTTGGGTTAGGAAGATCAATTGGAGAAGGGAAAGACTGCCCACTCCAGTATGCTGGCCTGGAGAATTCCATGGACTGTATAGTCCAGGGGGTCGCAAAGAGCTGGACACTTAGTGACTTTCACTTTCATCTTTTCTTTCACTTTCATCCTTTTCTTTCACTTTCATCTTTTTCTTTCACTTTCTATACATCTTTTGAATCTACTAATCATCTTGCCTTCAGAAAAAGCAGCTATCAGAATCTTTACAATATGCTTTATTTTATCATTCAATCCCCATCAGTTACTTTTAAGTATCACATATTGGATGTGTGAGAAAAAGGCACAATATTTTCTAATTTAATTAAGATAGTTGCCTCTAGTTAACAAATGAGAATGAAAAAGTAAGCAACAAGGCTCAGATGCTTTGATCCAGAAGTCTTCAATTTGCATTTGTTCTAGGAATAAGTGGAGAAGCCATTCCCACTCATTTCATGTTTTGGATCCACATGGTGTGTTCACAATTATATTTTCCTTAAATCACCCTCTGGCTTCATCATATATGCCTACCTCATTGTTCTTCAACATGACTTTCTATGATAAAATATATAACTTTAGGAATATTGCAAATAACCAGATTATTATAAAAGGTAAGAAGGGGGGACCTTTGTTTATTCATATTCAGGAGTGTACAAATATATATGTGTGTGTGGTGTAAGTAAGAGAAAGAAAGAGATTCATAAAATTATCAATGAATATAAACATTTTTTTCACTTGAGCAACTTTTTTCTATGACCTAAGATATTGCTCAATACAGCTTTCAGTTCATGATATATTAAAGTTAATCCATGTTTACTATCCAAGGACTGTAGAAAAGAACACAGAATTTTGAAGTGTGGCTTAGGGCCAAGAACATGAGTTATTTGTCAGAGCTGTTTTTAATGTGTATCAGTGCTTTGTAATGGATTTATTACTAGGGAAATTAGTTAGAGGGAAAGACTTATTGAATTTCACAAAAACATAAGTATAATTGAATGTATTATTCACTTGGTATAAATCCAACTTTATTAACAAGTGGACATCATTCAATTTTTCAGGTTTTCCAAAGGTCAATATCCTTTCCTCAAGGCTGGTGAAAAGTTATTAGTCTTCCAGTCATTATTTGGATGGCTTAAGGCTATGACAGAAGGAGAGTTATTTATTTGGCTTTTTTTTGATCATCATTTGTAAAATGTGGAAAGCATTAAAGAGATTTCTAGAGTAAAATAATAATAGTTATTATTTTGGATGTTACACATTATACTATAATATATAATATTTGTGTTTAGTTTATCTTTCATTATTTTATTTCATTACGTATTACACAAAGGGACTAAATCTGATAATAAATGCATACTAAACAAAGCTGCATGTAAATGTTTTATAGATATTTAATCATCATGACAGGGCTTTCCAAGGGGTCCTAGTGGTAAAGTACTCACCTACTGATGCAGGAGACATAAGAGACGTGGGCTTGATCCCTGGGTCAGGAAGATCCCCTGGGGCAGGGCATGGCAACCCATTCTGGTATTCTCGCCTGGTGAATCCCCATGGACAGAGGAGCCTGGTGGCTACAGTCCATAGAATTGCAAAGAGTTGGACATAACTGAAGCGATTTAGCATGCAAGCACACGTGCAATCATCACAGCAACCTATGGGGTAAGTTATTACCGCAGAAGTTATTGTCACACTAATTTATTAGTGTTATTCCCGTTTTACTGACAAAGGAATTAAAATTCAGAGAAGTTAAGCTAAACATGATCACTTCCCTTGTGAGTGTCAAACCAGGAATGAAACATCGACTCTGGAAATCCCAGCTCTTTTAGCACCAGTATTTCCACTGCTGACTCATTAGCCATGATTATCTGTCATGTTAAATATGTAAAAGTGAACTGATGGAGTTAGCTTGTCTTTTATTCAATGATATATTCTAAATGGGTTTGTGATTTAACTGAACCAAAGTTGTAGTTCATAATATATTGTGCACTATCCGAGCATAATTTATTTTAAAAGATGGTATATTGCATGGGATGGTGGAGAAAGGCTGGATGTAAACTTCTCAGCCTAATCTGGGCTGTACACTCTCCCGAAGATGTCAATGTTGAGAACCTGGGGGAGGAATTTAGAGTTATGTTTCCAAAGGTAGGATACAAAACCCTCTCGTTTCTCAATAAATTTTCTGTGAATATATTGACGTAAACACTTAGGAGGAAACACCCCTGAGGATTCAGAAGATGAATTTTAAGAAAAAGAGAAGGAAGAGTGAAGAGAAATTGGAAGAAGAAAGAGGAACTGTTGAAGGAGGAAGAGAGATAAAATGCATATGAGTATAAACATTAACTGATGTTCCTTTGGCAGGAGTGAATCTTGCAGCTCCATAGAGAATGTACTTCAAGTTATTGAACATAGCCAATGGCTAAAATAAGCATTTTGAGTATAAAATATGTCTACTACTGATACTCTGCTAACTGATGTTCCTTTGCCTGGAGTGAATCTTGCAGCTCCATAGAGAATGTACTTCAAGTTATTGAACATAGTCAATGGCTAAAATAAGCATTTTGAGTATAAAATATGTCTCTGTTGGGTTTTGTTTGTTTAGAAATGGAGCTAAGCTAGTGTTGGCAGCTTTTCAAATATCTAAGACAGAGACCAGCCAGCTCAGTAGTAACTGAGATAAACATCAAGAACTTTTAGTGTGACATGACCCAGCTTGTAGGTTTCCCAGGGGGATCATAGTGGTCATTACTGGAGGTAAAGGACCTGCCTGCCAATGCAGGAGACATAAGAGATGCAAGTTCATTCCCTGGGTCAGGAAGATCCCCTGGAGGACGGCGTGGCAACCCACTCCAATATTCTTGCCTGGTGAATCCCATGGACAGAGAAGCCTAGTGGGTCACAGTCCATGGGGTCACAAAAAGTCAGACACAACTGAAGAGACTTAGAAAGCACACAGAACCCAGCTTATGCATCTCTTTCTTCATTATTTTTCTCAGTTAACTCATTTTCTGTTTTGTTTTTCCTGGAAAAAACTTATTTAATGGCTTAGGGCCTATGCTTAAATCTTCTGGGAATGCCCACAGATCATGATTCACACTAGCCAAAGCAATATAAGACAAAACCTTGTCCAATCAAATTAAGAAAAGATAAATGGACTACTTTAATGGTTGGTTCTATGTCAAGGTGAGTTAACTTTTACTGAGGGAAAATTGAGGATGTTACTATTGATGCTTTATGAACAAGTAGGTTAAGGAGACAATGCTTTCTTGGTTTTGGCATCAGAGACCAGTTCTGTCATGAAGTTAAGGCATACTGATTTATATTGTGGGAGAAATATCAACAACCTCAGATACACGGATGACACCCTGTAGTGACAGAAAGTGAAGTGGAACTAAAGAGCCTCTTGATGAAAGTGAAAGAGGAGAATGAAAAAGCTGACTTAAAACTCAACCTTCAAAAAACTAAGATTGTGGCATCCAGTCCCATAACTTCATCACAAATAGATGGGAAAAAAGTGGAAACAGTGACAGATTTTATTTTCTTGGGCTTTAAAATCATTGATGATGGTGGCTGCAGCCATGAAATTAAAAGACACTTGTTCCTTGGAAGAAAAGGTATGATAAACCTAGACAATGTGTTAAAAAGCAGGGACATTACATTGCCAACAAAGGTCCGTCTAGTCAAAGCTATGGTTTTCCAGTTGTCATGTGTGGATGTGAGAGCTGAATCATAAAGAACGCTGAGCACCAAAGAATTAATGCTTTCAAGTTGTGGTGCTAGAGAAAACTCTTGAGAGTCTTTTGGACAGTAAGGAGATCAAACCAATCTGAAAGGAAATCAACCCTGAATGTTCACTGGAAGGACTGGTGCTGAAGCTCAATCTCTAATCCTTTGAACACCTGATGGGAATAGCCAACTCATTGGAAAAGACTCTGATGCTGGGAAAGATTAAGGACAGGAGGAGAAGGGAGCAATTGAAGATGAAATAGTTATATAGCATCACTGACTCAATGGACATGAATTTGGGCAAACCCCGGGAGACAGTGAAGGACAGGGAAGCCTGGCATGCTGCCATCCATGGTGTCACAAAGAGTTGAATAGGACCTAGCGACTGAACAACAACAATAATTTGCAGTTTGTGACAAGTGACACAAGCTACTTCCCTTCACAGATATATATGCACCCTGGTACTGTGGGTACCATGAAATATATTAGCACAATGATAATTTCCTCCTCAAAATATTGCCATTGTGTCATAAATGTCATCCTGATACTTGAGCCATGGGTTACCACAGTTAGGTGAGATTAAAAGCATCTAGTTTCACTTTGTTTTATTTTCCCATTTTCATGTATATTTGAAGAATTTAAAACACTTAGTGTTTTAAACAGTAAGAAGAGATTTAAAAAATGAGTTATACCTGCCATGTCCAAAAATCAATGCTATAGACTCTTGTGGTAGCTAAAATTGAAACCAGCAAAGATTTAAAAGCACTAGGCAAAATTATCTTAAATATAAATATAAAATGTACCATATCTATTTTGAGTTTGCTTCCTTGATAGCTCAGCTGGTAAAGAATCCACATGCAATGTAGGAGACCCAGGTTTGAGTCCTGGGTCTGGAAGATCCGCTGGAGAAGGGATAGGCTACCCACACCAGTATTCTTGGGCTTCCCTTGTGGCTCAGCTGGTAAAGAATCTGCCTGCAATGCAAGAGACCTGGGTTTGATCCCTGGGTTGGGAGACTACCCACTCCAGTATTCTGGCCTGGAGAATTTCATGGACGTCCATGGGGTTGTGAAGAGTTGGACATGACTGAGAATGACTTTCACTTTTATTTTGAGTAAAACTTCTTATATATCTAGGATCAAGAGATAGTAAAGATAAAAATTAGCACATGTTTTTCAAGCTAGCAGTTCAAAATTGAACGATTTAAATTTATAAGGAATTTAGATCTGATATTGTCTTGATTTGTTTATGTTAAAAACATGCAAAATATGTGCTACCAGGTAGCTTACAGTTTGAAGTATCCAGTTTAAGGCAATTGTTTTTAGATAACTGATGACTTTGTCCAACATTTTCATGCACTTTTTTTCCATTAGAAACATATGTTTTATTAACTTTTTGTTGACCACAAGAAGTGCAAGGTTTAGGAGATATTTGTCATTAAAAATATGTTACACGTATTTGTGCTAAATACGGAATTTATTCTCCTACTAAGGGACACCAAACATTTGGCTTTAATACTTCAATTTTTATAGACCTAAATATATCAATTTTTTGGTAACTCATAAGTATAGTGATTTTTTCCCTTTTATTTTCAATATTTTTTTGTTTTTACAGTTTTAGTTATTGCATTCTTATCTATTGTTTTGTACTCTTGAAAATATCATTTCTAAAGAAAAAGTATACGAAATCTTACTATAACAGAGCTCTAATAACATGTCAAATACTAAGGGATTTTAGGTGAAGAAAACTGATGCGAACATCTTTTTCATAATGTGATTAATCATAAAGTAAATTAAATGGGCATAAGTTCTTTATTTACTGCCTCTGAGCCCAGATTAGAATGTAAAGAGAGATTATTCCCATTTAAGACAAGACAATAATAGGAAATGGCAAATTTAGTTCTTCAGAAAGGGAGTGTGATCCTTAAGGACATTCAAAACTTTCAGATGCATCAATAGCATTTATTTGAAAAGTACTACAGAGAGAAATTTTGAAATTATGCTGGCTAAAAATTATAAGTGAAATAAAAATCTGAATAAAAATAGACTGGTTAAAAATATTCTATCCACATTTTGAAAAGCCTGGATCTGCGGCAGTCCCCCATCTCATGCAGAACTAGTTTCCTGGAAAACACTGGCCCATATGCAGGGTTTACATCAATAACCATAGTTTTAATTAGTGTTGAAGGACATCAGATCTATCTCTGCACTAGGCTGACCCATGTGTCCCTTTTCAGAGACAGAGCATTCCTTCTCTGAGGGTCATTCATTATGTTCAGTGGCACATGCCTGCTTGCTTCTGTCCTCATTGTAGTCAGGGTACACAGTCATCAGTGAGGAGTTTTCCATCCTAGTAATAAGGGTCTTCCAGGATTATGAACTCCCTGCAACATGTGCATTAGACATCAATATGGTCCATGACAGTACCACACGTATATAATAAAATGGGTTGTGGCAGAACTTGCTTTAGAAACTAAATGCTATATTTACTCATTATAACTGAACATTTTGATTAAACTTCATTGGATTTCACAAACATCTCATAAATCTGTTATGAAGGAGAAAGTTACTGATCATTTCAGTTCAGTCACTCAGTTATGTCCAGCTGTTTGCAACCCATGGACTGCAGCACACCAGACTTTCCTGTCCATCACCAACTCCTGGAGCTTGCTCAAACTCATCTCCATTGAGTCAGTAATCCCATCCAACCATCTCATCCTCTGTCTTCCCTTCTCCTCCTGCCTTCAATCTTTCCCAGCATCAGGGTCTTTTCCAATGAGTCAGTTATTTGCATCAGGTGGCCAAAGTATTGCAGTTTCAGCTTCAGCATCAGTCCTTCCAATGGATATTCAGGACTGATTTATTTTAGGATTGACTGGTTTGCTCTCCTTGCAGTCCAAGGGACTCTCAAGAGTCTTCTCCAACACTACAGTTCAAAAACATCAATTCATCGACACTCAGCTTTCTTTATAGTCCAACTCTCACATCCATACATGACTACTGGAAAAGCCATAGCTTTGACTAGATGGACCTTTGCTGGCAAAGTAATGTCCCTGCTGTTTAGTACTGTCTAGGCTAGAAGAAGGCAATGGCACCCCACTCCAGTACTCTTGCCTGGAAAATCCCATGGATGGAGGAACCTGGTAGGCTGCAGTCCATGGGGTCGCTAAGAGTCGGATACGACTGAGCGACTTCACTTTCACTTTTCACTTTCATGCATTGGAGAAGGAAATGGCAACCCATTCCAATGTTCTTGCCTGGAGAATCCCAGGGACGGGGGAGCCTGGTGGGCTGCCGTCTATGGGGTCGCACAGAGTTGGACACGACTGAAGTGACTTAGCAGTAGCAGTAGCAGGCTGGTCATATGTTTTCTTCCAAGGAGCTAGTGTCTTTTAATTTCATGGCTGCAGTCACCATCTGCAGTGATTGTGGAGCCCCCCAAAATAAATTCTCTCATTGTTTCCATTGTTTCCCATCTATTTGCTATGAAGTAATGGGAATGGATGCCATGATCTTAGTGTTCTGAATGTTGAGTTTAAAGCCTAGTTTTTCACTCTCCTCTTTCACTTTAATCAAGAGGTTCTTTAGTTCTTTGCTTTATGCCATAAGGGTGGTGTCATCTGCATATCTGAGGTTATTGATATTTATTGCAGCAATCTTGATTTCAGCTTGTGCTTCATCCAGTCCAGCATTTCGCATGATGTACTCTGCATATAAGTTAAATAAGCAGGGTGACAATATATACCCTTGAAGTACTCCTTTCCTGATTTGGAACCAGTCTGTTTTTCCCTGTTCAGTTCTAACTGTTGCTTCCTGACCTGCATATAGATTTCTCAAAAGGCAAGCCAGGTGGTCTGGTATTCCCATCATTTGAAAAATTTTCCACATTTTGCTGTGGTCTACAAAGTCAAAGGCTTTGGTGCAATCAATAAAGCAAAAGTATATGTTTTACTGGAACTCTCTTGCTTTTTCCATGATCCAACAGATGATGTCAATTTGATCTCTGGTTCTTCTGCCTTTTCTAAATACAGCTTGAACATCTGGAAGTTCACAGTTCACTTACTGTTGAAGCCTGGCTTGGAGAATTTTGAGCATTACTTTGCTAGCATGTGAGATGAGTGCAACTGTGTATTAGTTTGAACATTTTTTTGCCATGCCTTTCTTTGGGATTGAAATGAAGACTGACCTTTTCTAGTCCTGTGGCCACTGCTAAGCTTTGCAGATTTGTTGACATATTGAGTGCAGCACTTTCCTAGCATCATCTTTCAGGATTTGAAATAGCTCAACTGGAAAACAATAGAATTAGAAAGCTACTGATAGGATCTAGAAATTCTCAATAAGTCTACGGTTGTGCATATTCTTTCGTGTTTTGCAGTATTACTTTTGAAGGCTTTTACATATATCTATAAAATTAGACATCAGTGCTTTGAAAGTAACCACAACAAATATGAGAGCTACAGGGATATAGGTAGCAATTCTATGTGAAAATAATTAATATAGCAAAATGAGTGAAGAAACAAAATTTTATTTTCTAATGTGGGTTGTCAAATCATTCGACATTTGTTAGTGGCTCCTAATATTATTATTATATACCTTTTTTACTATTATATATCTTATCTAATGGCTAATATTACATTAATATGAGGGTTTAAAGGCTCTAAGAATGTAAGTACTGACACTCAACATTTGAGTAAATGGAAAGGTGGGAAAATTGCATTTCATGGAGGTAATAGGGAGATGATACAAACCTAGGCCTTCAACCCCAAAGCCTCTTATCTAAGTCACAATTCTACACTTTGATTATTACTTTCATCTCTAGAGTTCATGTTTACTATGCTACAGCCAGAGCTGGAATAGACTGAAATATCTGCAGTTGACAACACATTGAGGTATACACGAAAGTACAGATAATAAATGTACTCCACACTAAAGATTACGGGTTTTATAGTTTAGCCACAGGGTTGATAGTTTTAGATAATGATTTCTATAAATCTTCCTCAGGAATTAATATTTATTGGGTTGGCCAAAACATTCATTCATATAGTAAAACTCAAATGAAATTTTGGGCCAGCTCATAGAATTAATACTCCTGAAATGTACGACACCATTTACAGCATCAAATTGTTTCACACTTTTGCACCACAATTTTTTGACAAGACTTTTCAGCAAACTGAAAATCCTCTATGTTGTACCCTATGAGAGAGTTCTTTTTTCTTGTTTCCATGGTTTCCAGGATGTTTAGTCCAATGACTAGACTAGATTGAAAACCCTAATGAGCCAGTTTCCTTTTGGTTGCTTCTCACCATCTTCACACACACACAGACAATTATCTGTGTATCTCTTAAAGCATCATTAATTAAAAGAAAATTTGATGGTTCTATTGATAAGTAAAAAAGGTAATATCCAGTGTTTATCTTAATATACTGAGTAAATAAATAAATATTTGAATTAATTTTTTTAAATTCAAAGATTAGCTACTATCACAGTCTAGATGTTTCTCCTTAATAAATAAGTCAAGTAAGTCAGCTTTGGTATAACAACATGATCCTTGACCCCTGAGACCCATGGTGAGAAACTTTTGTAAACTTTGGGAAAAGATTTTTCTGAAGATGGGTTGAGGAAGGGAATGACAGTGATGATGTTTTACATGTTTACAACGCTAACACGTTTGTAAGACAGTCATATATATACATATATATATACACACACACACACACACACACAATTTTTTTCATTTATACTTATACATGAGAAAACTGAGTGGAAGGGATATTAAAAATATTCCCAAAGTCCCACTCTCCTTGTGACAAAACCATTGTACTAAGCTTTTATTTCAGGAAATCTTATTGCATTAAATATTAAATTCTCCTTCAATTTGAGTTCTCTGTCCCCACACGTGAGCAAAATTGGTATCAACACCACTAATAATGAGGCAAATATTGGAATGATGGGGATTTAAATCCAGACTGGATGATTTCTTAAATCAATACTTCTAATTCCAATTGTAACTATTCTGAATAGAACAACCTGTTTTGCTTTTTTGCCAGTTATCTTATTTGAATCAATTGATCTTTACAATTAAAATTATTTTAATATAATAATTTATATCAATTTAGCCTTGAAATATCATTAGTGTGTATAGGAAAATACTGTAATAATAATCACTTTGTTTCAGTGAATTCCAATGCTCTCTGTGGTGGTAAAAGACATTAATTTTGATATCAAAAATATGTCAGTGGCATTTGCTTCGAGGTGGGTGATCTGAGTTTATGCTTATAGCATTCCCCTTCTCTTCAAAACTTCAGTGAAAACAATCTGGTATAGAAAAACAGAAAAAGCAAACTATACAACTGTAAGAATCTAGGACAATTTTATCATACACAAGCCAGAAGCTTTTCAGAATTTCTGCACGTTATTAAGAAAGAGAAACTGTATTTAAGGAAGGGTCAAATGATTCATTGTTTACAATGAATAAAATAAGACTCCAGAGGAAAAATAAAGGAGCAAAACATACAAATGATTTTCAATGCAAACTTCTAGTTAGAAGTAAAAGGTGACATTACAAAGAAGACTTTGGATAATCAGTTGAGACTAGATGTAGATATGAATATGTTTTTCTGTAAACTCATTAGGTTTGCGAGTTCATACATGGTTAACATGTTTGTGGTCATTCCATAGAACTTATTGCTGCAGGGTGGGTCCTCTGGGAGCTGATTCAGGGACAGAGCTTAATGTTAGGATTAAGAAAGACAGCAGTTTAGCAAAAGGAGAAGTTACGTGATTAAGAAGGTACGCCTGTGGTGGATTCATGTTGATGTGTGGCAGAACCAATACAATATTGTAAAGTAATTAGCCTCCAATTAAAATAAATAAATTTACATTTTTAAAAAACAAAAAAAGGTTCAGCTATAGGTTTGGTCAACTCAGTGGGAAGGCCTGGATATGGACTTCCATATATGAGTTGTCCTGAGGTGAGTCAAAATGTCCAGGCCTTTATTACCTCATCAGTTGGTCACTGTAGATAGGTCTTTCTGGGAATAGCTGTGGCCTTGGATAAACTGACTTTCTGCATGAAGGCACTTCCTGAAGGAGCTGACACCTGAAGTACGCTTGCTGACAATACTCTCAACAACCAAGTTACAGGTCCTTCCTTGAAAGGAGACATGGGAGGACAATAAAGTGCTCGTCACACTTACCCAGGACAAAAATAACACCAGTTTCTGATGACAATGGTCATGCTGAGTAGAGAAGGAAACACAGAACCATCCATGAATTACAAAGAAGACAAACTGGTCCAAGATAAGATGACTGCCTTCATCTATAGTTTCTACTGAACTCTGCTGATAGAAGAACAAGAATTCAGTGCTAGAAAAATAACACTTTAGAAAATCTAAGCTTTTCCCTTCTTTATTATGTGACTGTAAAATTAGAAGAGTTGCACATATGTAGAATTCCTCTTAGCTACCAAATTATGATAGTCTATAAATTATCATATGGAGAGATAATAAAAGAGAAAAAAATAGAACAAGTCATATAGACAGATTTGGTAATTCTAAAGAACAGAAAATATCTGGGGAACAAAAGCAAATATATTTCAGAGAAATAGAGTTGCTGGAAGGGGCACTAGAAAATTGTCATTTTTCAGGGAGTTTTGAGAAGATTTTGAATTTATTCATTTTGGAAACAGTAAGATTGGATATATGTTTTCTGATATGATTAGAAAAACTGCAAACATGAAAAATGCAAATAATGTACACTAAATAAAACATGTAAAAATCAATTTATAGCCTTGAAAGGAAAGCCTAAAAATATTAATTTCAGCAAGAAAGAATGGCAACATTAATAGAAAATGATAAAGATAACAGGCAGAGAGTTAAAAACTAGGAAAGATGCAATATTCATGGAATATGAAGTCCAAAAGTAAAGAGTAGAGTAACTGACAAAGAATAGTAAAAACAACAAACAAAAAACAGTCTTTGAAGATGAGAAAACCTGTTTTATGTTTATTTTTCTGCTTTCTATATCTTATAATTTGATACAGTACATTTGTGTTAATTTCATGACAAAAGCAGATAATAATATATAGAATAATATCTTGAAGAATTGAAAACTTAGTTGTCATCAGAGTTTTTCTCTTAAAATGTGCATGTATTCTTGGGTAAGAAAAAATAATAGCCCTAGAGCACTGCTTATGCCGTCATGCAGGCTTAGTATTGTGTTACAAAGATTATTCTCCTGCCAAGAAAACTTAAAATAAAAGATTTTCAAGTCCATCACATTTAATCTACAGTCCTCCATCGGCTTGAAGTGTGGAAACAATATTAAAAATGTGACCTTTTAAATCTTTATTCAGACCTTGTTAATTGATGGTATATATTTAACCTCGTATTTCAGTGTATATTTATTTTTAGATTCTATTTTAGAATTAACCATTTAGCACTATATCATTGGGCATTTTATATCTAGAAATATAAGATCCTATTTCCACGTTATTCTGCAACAATTAAGAATCTGAAGATGCAACAAAATTAAAATAGTAAAGGGTTTCATGTCCAACTTTAGTGAAGATATATACACAAACTGTTGTAATGCTTTGTATTTTCAACAATCTTCATCTCAACTCCAGCTTAAAAACTGTTCCAGATCATGAGTGCTATGCTTACATTTCCTCGTGGGAGAAGCACAGGATAGATGTTAGAGACATGGTGCATGTTCATCCTTTTTAATTTTATAACTGAGAAGTCAAACTAACTGAGATCTGAACTATTAGGACATCTGTGAAACAAACGGCTCTGTTCCAACTCTGGATCAATACGAACTAGGAATAAAAGCTTTCTAACTTTTAGACTAGGATAACAATTAAAACCTTCTTTTTCCATGGTTATCACATTTCCCTTTAGTTTCTTTAAAAGCCAGAGATTTCTATGATGTGGAACACAGATATTCCAGAAAATAAAATATATGTTTTACTAATATTTCATAATTTTAACTTATTCAGTTCAGTTCAGTCACTCAGTCGTGTCCAACTTTTTGTGACCACAAGGACTGTAGCACTCCAGGCCTCCCTGTCCATCAAAAATATCCAGAGCCTACTCAAATTCATGTCCATTGCATTGGTGAGGCCATTCAACCATCTCATCCTCTGTCGTCCCCTTCTTCTCCTGCCTTTAATCTTTCCCAGCATCAGGGTCTTTCCAAATGAGTCAGTTCTTTGCATCAAGTGGCCAAAGTATTGCAGTTTCAGGTTCAGCGTTAGTCCTTCCAGTGAATATTCAGGACTGATTTCCTTTAGGATGAACTGGTTGGATCCTCTTGCAGTCCAAGGGGCTCTCAAGTGTCTTCTCCAACACCTCAGTTCAAAAGCATCAATTCTTTGGCACTCAGCTTTCTTTATAGTCCAACTCTCATATCCATACATAACGACTGGAAAAAACATAGTTTTGACTAGATGGACCTTTGTTGGCAAAGTAATGTCTCTGCTTCTTAATATGCTATCTAAGTTGGACATAACTTTCTTCCAAGGAGCAAGCCTCTTTTAACTTCATAGCTGCAGTCACCATCTGCAGTGATTTTGGAGCCCAAAAGCATAAAGTCTGTCACTGTTTCCACCATTTCCCCATCTATTTTACCTGAAGTGATGGGACTAGCTGGCTCCTGTATAAGGTCATGAATCTCCATCCATAGTTCTGCAGACATTCTGTCTATCAGATCTAATCATGTGAATCTGTTTGTCACTTCCACTGTATAACTGTAAAGGATTTGATTTCAGTCATACCTGGATGGTCTAGTGGTTTCCCCTACTTTCTTCAATTTAAGTCTGAATTTGGCAATAAAGAATTCATGATCCAAACCACAGTCAGCTCCTGGCCTTGTTTTTGCTGACGGTATAGAACTTCTCCATCTTTGGCTGCAAAAAATATATTCAATTTGATTTCAGTATTAACCATCTGGTGATGTACATGTGTAGAGTCTTCTCTTGTGTTGTTGGAAGAGGGTGTTTACTATGACCAGTGCATTCTCTTGGCAAAACTCTATTAGCCTTTGCCCTGCTTGATTCTGTACTCCAAGGCCAAATTTGCCTGTTACTCCAGGTGTTTCTTGACTTCCTACTTTGCAGTTCCCAGTCCCCTATGATGAAAAGGACATCTTTTTTGTGTGTTAGTTCTAGAAGATCTTGTAGATCTTCATAGAGCTGTTCAACTTTAGCTTCTTCAGCATTACTGGTCAGGGCATTGACTTGGATTACTGTGATATTGAATCGTTTGCCTTGGAAATGAACAGAGATCATTCTGTCGTTTTTGAGACTGCATCCAAGTACTGCATTTCAAACTCTTTTGTTGA
Organism: Ovis aries; assembly: GCF_016772045.2. Classification (NCBI taxonomy): domain Eukaryota; kingdom Metazoa; phylum Chordata; class Mammalia; order Artiodactyla; family Bovidae; genus Ovis; species Ovis aries. The sequence continues at coordinate 47,702,007 of NC_056056.1, forward strand.
CTACGAATTCTACTCCAATTCTTCCAAGGGATTCTTGGCCACAATAGTAGATATAATGGTTAACTGAGTTAAATTCACCCATTCCATTCTATTTTAGTTTACTGATTCTTAAAATGTTGATGTTCACTCGCCATCTCTTGTTTGACCACTTCCAATTTGAATTGATTAATGGACCTAACATTTCAGGTTCCTATGCAATATTGCTCTTTACAGCTTTGGACTTTTGGACTTTGCTTCCATTACCAGTCAAATCAACAGCTGGGTGTTTTTGTTTTTTTTTTTGTTTTTTTTTGCTTTGGAACCATCTCTTCACTCTTTCTGGAGTTATTTCTCCTCTCTTCAGTAGCATATTGACACTTATTGACCTGGGGAGTTCATCTTTCACTGTCATACCTTTTGCCTTTTCATACTGTTCACGGGTTTTTCAAGGCCAGAGTAATGGAAACCTTCTATTTTAGAGTGGAAACAATTAAAATCACCAACCATTATACCAGTCTTAAATAACTTATTTTACCCAGTTGAGCCACTTATTCAGATAGTATAAACAATGAAGAATCTTTCCATTAGTCTTATAATTTTTAAACAAAGATTACTTGAGCATTACTTGAAAAGGAATGCAAAAAAGCAAAATGGCTGTCTGGGGAGGCCTTGCAAATAGCTGTGAAAAGAAGAGAAGCAAAAAGCAAAGGAGAAAAGGAAAGATATAAGCATCTGAATGCAGAGTTCCAAAGAATAGCAAGAAGAGATAAGAAAGACTTCCTCAGCAATCAATGCAAATAAATCGAGGAAAACAACATAATGGGAAAGACTAGAGATCTCGTCAAGAAAATTAGAGATACCAAGGGAACATTTCATGTAAAGATGGGCACAATAAAGGACAGAAATGGTATGGACCTAAGAGAAGCAGAAGATATTAAGAAGAGGTGGCAAAAACACACAGAAGAACTGTACAAAAAAGATCTTCATGATCAAGATAATCACGATGGTGTGATCACTCACCTTGAGTCAGACATCATGGAATGTGAAGTCAAGTGGGCCGTAGAAAGCATCACTACGAACAAAGCTAGTGGAGGTGATGAAATTCCAGTGGAGCTATTTCAAATCCTGAAAGATGATGCTGGGAAAGTGCTCCACTTAATATGTCACCAAATTTGGAAAACTCGGCCATGGCCACAGGACTAGAAAAGGTCAGTTTGCATTCCAGTCCCAAAGAAAGGCAATGCCAAAGAATGCTCAAACTACCGCACAATTGCACTCATCTCACATGCTAGTACAGTAATGCTCAAAATTCTCCAAGCCAGGCTTCAGCAATATGTGAACCGTGAACTTCCTAATGTTCAAGCTGGTTTTAGAAAAGGCTGGGGAACCAGAGATCAAATGGCCAACATCCACTGGATCATGGAAAAAGCAAGAGAGTTCCAGAAAAACATCTATTTCTGCTTTATGTACTATGCCAAAGCCTTTGACTGTGTGGATCACTATAAACTGTGGAAAATTCTGAAAGAGATGGGAATACCAGACCACCTGACCTGCCTCTTGAGAAACCTGTATGCAGGTCAGGAAGCAACAGTTAGAACTGGACATGGAACAACAGACTGGTTCCAAATAGGAAAAGGAGTACGTCAAGGCTGTATATTGTCACCCTGCTTATTAAACTTATATGCAGAGTACATCATGAGAATCACTGGGCTGGAAGAAGCACAAGCTGGAATCAAGATTGCCAGGAGAAATATCAAGAACCTCAGATATGCAGATGGCACCACCCTTATGGCAGAAAGTGAAGAGGAACTAAAGAGCTTCTTGAGGAAAGTGAAAAAGGAGAGTGAAAAATTTGGCTTAAAGCTCAACATTTAGAAAACTAAGATCATGGCATCTTGTCCCATCACTTCATGGGAAATAGATGGGCAAACAGTGGAAACAATGTCAGACTTTATTTTTTTGGGCTCCAAAATCACTGCAGGTGGTGATTGCAGCCATGAAATTGAAAGACTTTTACTCTTTGGAAGGAAAGTTATGACCAACCTAGATAGCATATTGAAAAGCAGAGACATTACTTTGCCAAGAAAGATCCATCTAGTCAAGGCTATGGTTTTTCCCATAGTTGTGTATGGATGAGAGTTGGACTGTGAAGAAGGCTGAGCACCAAAGAGTTGATGCTTTTAAACTGTGGTGTTGGAGAAGACTCTTGAGAGATCCTTGGACTGCAAGGAGATCAAACCAGTCCATTCTAAAGGAGATCAATCCTGGGTGTTCTTTGGAAGGAATGATGCTAAAGCTGAAACTCCGGTACTTTGGCCACCTCATGTGAAGAGTTGACTCATTGGAAAAGACTCTCATGCTGGGAAGGATTGGGGGCAGGTGGAGAAGGGGACGACAGAGGATGAGATGGATGGATGGCATCACCGACTCTATGAACGTGAGTCTGAGTGAACTCTGGGAGTTGGTGATGGACAGGGAGGCCTGTCATGCTGAGATTCATGGGGTCGCAAAGAGTTAGACATGAGTGAGCTACTGAACTGAACTGAACTTGAACAGTACCTTGGGGCTTCCCTGGTTCAAAAAAGAATTACCAGGAAATGTAGGAGATCCTGGTTCAATTCCTGAGTCAGGAAGATCTGCTGGAGAAGGGATAGGCTACCCACTCTAGTTTCTTGAGCTTCCCTGGTGGCTCAGGTGGTAAAGAATCTGCCTGCAATGCGAGAGACCTGGTTTTGATCCCTGGGTTGGAAAGATCCCTTGGAAAAGGGAATGGCTAGCCACTCCAGTATTCTGGCCTGGAGAATTCTGGCCTGGAGAATTCTGGCCTGGAGAAATACCTTATTTCACACAAAAAAAATAATTTAGAGGGAGCCAGGTTATCTGACAAACAACTTCAAGTTAATTTCAAAATAAATGGAGTAGCCATTAGATGACAGTATCTGATTTCATAATAATTAATAAAGTATTCAATCTAAAAAGCTGCACAACTTTCCCAGAGAAAATTAAGAATAAATTTTCTACACACATATTCCATTTTACCATATCATTAAACATACAAAGTTCAAAGGAATGGTTTCAGTATTGTTGGTTCCTGCATTTTCACCTGCTATTTATTGCCAATAAAGTATGGTACTTCAATATCCTGCTCGGGGAAGATACTGATACAGATATGCCTGCAAGAGGGATTTCCCTTCCCTGATGACGAGTCACAAGTACTATATATCAAATCTAATAGCACAGCTTAGACAATAAAACATATGTTCCGGGAGCACATTTAATTAGGACAGGAACTGTTAGTGCGCAAGAGAGCAGAGCAGAATTAATGGCACAGTGTTTCTCTGTGGGCTCTGAGCGGTTTGTTTTCACGTGATTAGAAAAGATCTGTCATGTACATTATACTATCACTCTTGACTCTCTTAATTTGGGTGTGCATTCTCACTCAGACAAGTTTTTCTACCCTGGCTTCAGTACTTTCCTACTTCCCCACATAACTCAACTTACTTTTGTAAATGGCAAAGAGGTTGCATTTGAATGGTGGACATGAAGTGAAAGGTCAACTAATTGCAGTGCTGTAACATAGGAATCTGGCACCTAGAAAGACTAACATGTGACAGGAGAGGAGGGAAGGATTGGTTGGAATTATGGGGGAAAGGTTAAAGGAAAAAGACCTACAATTAATAGTTCAGGAACCAGTTTTGTTTAGATATTTAGTTGTAGCATTTCACAAGTTGTTGGTGAATGACCATCAAGGATTTTCTACAGTCATAATCCAATAAGAAACCGAAAGGCAGGGGTAAAAAGTAGCACCCTGACAGCAGAGATGCTTAATACAGTCTTCCCTCAATATCCCCAGGGAACTGGTTCCAGAACATACACCCCTGTATCAAAATATAGAGGTTGCTCAAATCCTTCATTCAGTCCTTGGTTTCTCCAGGTTCCTGCATCTGGGGATTCAAAGGACTGCAGATCATAAACACAGTATCCTACTAGCGGTTGGTTGAATCTGCAGATGCAGAACCCACCAAAATGGAGGGCTTAGTGTATGACCTATATACATTTTATTAATCTATATATATACACACACACATATGTATATATTTGTATAAATACATATACAGGGCTTCAGTGGAGGCTCAGGGGTAAATAATCTGTTCACAGTGCAGGAGACCTGGGTTCAGTTCCTGCATCAGGAAGATTCCCCTGGAAAGGAAATGGCAACCCACTGCATATTCTTGCCTGGGAATTCCACTGAGAGAGGAACTTGCTGGGCTATAGTCCATAGGATTGCAAGAGTCTGACACAACTTAGTGACTAAACCACCACCACCACACATATATATATGTGAGTGTATGTGTGCGCTTACGTAAAAACAAAGTGTAAATGTCAGTTGAAAATAAACACATTTCACCAAAAGAGTGGGAACTTAAAATGAGTGTCAGCTTCTGGATCATTCTTATAAATGAAGAATGTCAATCAATTTGTCTCTTCATGATTGAAGTCTCACTATTCATCAGATTTACAAGTTTGCATAAATACAGTGTTTTATTCGGAGGATCCTGAAATCTTCATTTTGTTATGAGACAATTGTTATTTAAAAGGAAAAGGGAGAAGGTAAATAATAACAGGGGAATATTATTCAAGTTTTCCTGGTTTAATTGTGGTAGGCTGGCCTTTTTGTTCTGTATTTTGAAGAATAGAGAAAAATTCAGTAGAAAGGAAAATTCGGGTATCCTATTATTCTTATGACTTAGGGAGAATTTTCTTTCCAGTGTTGCTCAGGTTTACCTAACAGTTGAGCTCAGCCTCATTAGTTAAGGTTCAAATTCTGTGGCAAAGTAGTAGCTCTTTTTCTGTCTACTAAAAGGAAAAAATCCATGCATCATCTAGGAAAAGTGTTAATGCACAAATTAACTGGAAATAAATACAAATTTTCAATCTGGCTTAGAGATAAAAAATAGTCCCAAAGGACCACATTGATTATCTTCATCATATCAATAATGTATGTAGGTGAGGCTATATGGCCTCCTGGGCAAATCTAAGAAGAGAGCTCTATCAAGCAGGAGGGGGAGTGAGGCAGAAAATGATTGGGGTAGCCACCTGGGAATCCAAGTTCAGTGAGGTGTGAGACTCTGGCAGTGAGGTGCTCAGTGCTTACCAATGAGGCATGCAGCCCCTAATGAGTGGGTCTCCACAGAGTCACATTCAGCAGTTCTCATATTCTTCCTTCACACAGATAATTTTCCCTGAGTGATTTAAAGTCTTCCAGACAAGCCTGGTATGTTAGAAACCAATCTCCTTAATGAAAATTCAGACAGGTTTTTATGCTTCCTGACAATGTGGTTTCTACATTTTTCACAGATCAGATTAGATACATTCTGCAAGTTCATATCTGCATCCATCCACAATAGAACACACACTCTTTCTTTACATGAAAGATCCTGTGATCTCTTCAATAGGCCAAGGAATCTGTGAAGTTAATGAAAGTTCTAGATGAATGCTATTCAATAAAAATACAATGGGAGACATACATGTGAGCCACATAGGGAATTTTAAATTTTCCATCAGTCTCACTGAACAATTTTTAAAATTGAAATTAAAGTCATATTTTACTTAACCTAATATAGCTAAAATATTATATTTCACAATGCAATTAGTAAAAAATTAAGATATTTTACATTTTTTCATATTAAGTTTTTGAACTCCATTGTGTATTTTTTCCATTACAGCATGTCTCAAGTCAGACTGGCCATATTTCAAATGCTCACTAGCCTTATGTCTAGGGCTATAGTACGTGCTAACACAATTATTGGTTCTAGACTCAGAAGAGCGTGGTGTGAATATACAGTTTACCTTTGACAAAACGGAGGAGGGGGCTGTTAGGGGTACTGACATTCTATGCAGTCAAAAATCATGTATAATTTATAGTAGGCTTTCTGCATATGTTTCTCAGTAACTGCAAATTCAAGCAACCATGAACCATGTAGTACTGCAGTACATGTTTAGTGGGAAAAGAAAAAAAAAAACCCTACCTGTAAGTGGACCCATGCAGTGCAGTTCAAATCTACTTAATTGAAGAATATGTAAGAAAATAATATCATAGTTATTTGTTCAAAAAACAGCTTGAGTGGCTAAGGAATACAGGTGACTGTATTCCTTTTCATCTATTAAATTGTAAATTGTATACCATATCTTAATATTATTCAAAAATAAAATCATACTCTTAAATTAAATCACTGTGTCATATTCCACACCTCACCACCATCATCCCCCAATGCTGTATTCACTTCCATTGCTTTAATTCTTTTTGGAGTTTTTCTCCATTATTTCCTTAAAGTTAGTTTTATCTTTGTCTGACTTTCCATTTGTTAAAAAAATTGAATACATTTATACACTTTAACAAACACCATATAATGGAAAGCAGATTGGAATTCCCTTAGGCATTGTAAGTATGTTTATAAACAGAAAGTTTTCATTTTCTTATTTGACTCTAACCCAGAGCAAATCATTGTGTACAAAGGCTTTCTAAACTACTCATTATTTTCTTATATTAAGTTTTATTAGTTTACATTTTTGAAACAAGAAGACTTTTATCTTAGTAATGCTTTCAAGAAATCTTACCCAATCAGATATCTTAAAAGGATAAGCATGTAGACAGGATGGGTTTAAAACTTAACCAATATCTGGAAAATGCAAAGAAGAAACTAAGACTGTAGATGTAACTCAGGTTTCTCTGCTTAAAGTCATTAATTGATGTCCAGGCTTCATGACTTTCTTCACCTCTATTTCTTTAGTGAATTTCCAAAGGAATTCCCAAAGGGTGTCCAATTTGGGCTTGAAAGTGAAAAGTGAAAGTGTAAGTCATTCAGTCGTGTCTGAGTCTTTGTGACCCCACGGCATTCTCCAGGCCAGAATGCTGGAGTGGGTAGCCTTTCCCTTCTCCAGGGGATCTTCCCAACCCAAGGACAGAAGGCAGGTCTCCTGCATTGCAGGTGGATTCTTTACCAGCTGAGCCACAACGGAAGCCCAAGAATATTTGAGTGAGTAGCCTATCACTTCTCCAGCAGATATTCCCAACCTAGGAATTGAACTGGGGTCTCCTATATTGCATGTGGGTTCTTTACCAAATGAGCTATCAGGGAGGTCCAATTTGGGCTTAGAAAGACACTTAACTGGTATGGTATCCTTATGGACATCATGTGGGGCTGCTGTTTGATCCCACCAGAGGCCAAAGAGCACCACCATGTTAAAAGCATTTACTTGCTTACTCTGGAGCCTCATTGCCCAGGTACAGCATACATGTGACCTGGAACCTTGGACATAACTTCTCACTTTTTGTATCTTAGTTTATTTATACCCAGAATAGGAAAGTGAAGTTGCTCAGTCGTGTCCGACTCCTTGTGACTCCATGGACTGTAGCTTACCAGGTTCCTCCATCCAACAGATTTTCCAGGCAAGAATACTGGAGTGGGTTGCCATTTCCTTCTCCAGAATAGAAACAGAAATTACATAATAAGGACTTGCTGTGTGATTTAAATGAGGAAATTCATGAGACATATGTATAATAATAAGTAACTCAATAGGTCCCAATTATTCATAATTTTTCTCCTATTCAACCTTCATCTTTTTTCAATTTTGTTTAAGATTTGGGCTTTATGGTTCAGTGGCAAAGAATCTGCCTGCAATACAGGAGCTGCAGGAGATGCAGGTTTGATCCCTAGGTCGGGAAGATCTCCTGGAGGAGGAAATGATAATCTACTCTAGTATTTTTCCCTGAGAAAAAATCCCATGGACAGAGGACCCTTCAGGGCTACTGTCCATGTGATCACAAAGAGTTGAACATGACTGAGCAACTAAGTACAATCACAAGAACTCTATTTTCCCTGTCTTCAAATTTTTACAGAGGTGACTCCTTAACACTCTTAAGGTTCACAGAGGACCTCTTCCCCTTTTGTAGCAATACTGAACTTTCAGGGAAAGCGGTGCTGAAGATTAGTGCTATGTTCGGCAGATGTCAATATGCTATAATTATGTTGTCTACAGATGAGGGGAAAATGCTCCCTGCCCATATTTTCTTTCTTTTTTGGCTTTGTGAAATGTGAAATCTTAGTTCCCTAACCAGAAAATGAACCCATGCACCCTGCATTGGAAAGAGAGAGTCTTAACCACTGGACTGCAGGGAAGTACCCCTGCCCACATTTTCTGTAATGGTGTGTGGCATACATAAAGGATGCCTACCTTGATTCTTAAGTGCATAGTCTTGAATGAAGTTACTTCTCTGAGTATTTTGTACAGCCCCTAAGATCTGAGAAATAGTAACTCATGTAAATTAATATGAAAAATAAATTGAACCATTTTCCCTTTCTTTAAAGGCCAAGGCAAATGCAATTTTTAACCATGAATAATGATACAGAATTCTGCTATTTCTATTACATCTTAAATTAAAAACTCACATACCTTATTTAAAAGCTGAATTTTCATTTCATGATGAGACATATTTTTATATTGGTTTTCTAAATGAAGTATTCCTTTGAGCAAAAAGAGTATTTTTAGGGTTAATAGGATCTGTTCTCATTAAAATTAAAACTCATGAACAATTTTAGATATCACCTAGGGGAAAACACAGCAAATGCAAATTGCCAACTCATATATATGCATTCTAAAATCTCAATCAATCACAGTGAAGTCTTTCTAGGAAAAATAATTATCCTCCTGATTTAAAGAGTGCATTTTTTCTGTCCCTAGTGACAAAGGAAACATTTAATTATTAAAAGATTATGGTTCACAGTTGACATCTAGTTCAATTCACCTCTCCAAATATATTATGAAATACTCTATTTAAGAAAAAACTCTTAGAACCTTCAGAATGGTTTCACAGAAGGTTAAAATAAATTGCTATTGTTTCAATATTAAACTTTCTAGTCATTAAAATCTAATCATCATCAATTGGCATGAAAAGCCAAGGAGTTGTAGGATAGTAAAAAAGTTCTGAATTGGCTTTATGAAGATTTGTTTCCATTCCTAGCACTTCCATGAAAGCTATGATGTTAACAGAGATATATAGCTTTTTTCTCTTTTTAGTTTCCAGGTAGAACAACTATAGACCTCACCTAAACATACTCTATGGTTCATTATAGAGGCAAACTATTTATTTCTTTTCTTTTCAAGCTGTTCAGTTGATCCCTCTGCAATCAGAAAAAAAAATTACAAATTGTAGTTGAACAATTAATAAATGGCCAACCTAAACAATAAAAAATAATTCTAAATGAAAGCACATTTCATAAATTCTGGATTTGACAATGCAATGCTGATTAGCAAAGAAAAAAAGCTGATCATAATTCACATTGGAATGAACACTGCTGAAGCAAGTGTGTATATTAGTAAAAACTTTATGGATTGTATCTTGTAAAGATGTATTCAAAGCCATAAAATTTGCCATTTAATTCAACATTCCTCCTTCTAAGAATGTATACTAGGACAATAGGCACATTTGCAAAAGTGGTTTACATTTGTAGGTAAGAATATTTAGCATAGCTGTTCACAAGAGAAAAATATGAAGTATATAAACAAATATTAAAGAACAGGTGATTAGTACATGGATGTTGATAGGACTCTGCATAGGATAATAAGAGTTAGGAAAGTGGTATTTGAAATCAGAGAACCTGTTGCATTTCAAGTCTCTGAAATTTCATTAACCATTCAGTTTCTGACCCTTTAAAATGGTACTAAAAGTAGTATCTTATTCAGAAAATTGTTATGAGACTAAATAATACATGATTTATATTGTGCCTTGAACTCTTAATTCTCAATTTTAACATAAGTATACATGATGAGCACTCTTAAGTATCCATTAGCAATGATGGTGCAAAGTTAGGTTAACTGACGTAGGAGGTAATTCATAATTAATTGTTGAATTAAAAAAACACAAAAGTTAGATAGCAGCAGAATAACTTTAAAGTAAAATCCTATTTTAACTGTAAATAGGAAAGGAGAATGAAAAATCTGCATATAATTTTTAACTTATATAGTCTAAATTTTCTATGATAGTCACACATTATTGTTTAATTTTTAGAAAGAAATTTACTCTTTGTTAAATTGTATGTAAGCCTAAGGTTGAATAAAATTATGATATTCATGAAATTAAAAAAATAGAAATTGTAATCATACTTAATTACAATGAAATGATGGAAAGATAAAATATTTAAGTTCTAATCCAAATTGTGTTTATGTAGTTGGAGAAAAAACTTGGGATAGAATCAGACAAATAATAAAATATGCTTTTTAGATTTTTGAACAACATAGGGATTGTGATAAATCAAAATGACTCTAAATTTGGCTATAAATCCATGAAAATTTTAAACACTGTTAAAAATGTCTTTTAATATAGTATGATCTGATAAAGTGGAGTAGATGCCACAAATAAAGAAAAAATGAAACAAATTACAGAAGTGGGATCTGAAAACCTAGATGTAGTATTTACCTTTGAAGAGACGACTAGAAAAAAATTCCTTTCATTACCCATAGGAAGCTTAGCTTCTAAAAGAGATAGATCCCTAGAGTCCCACTGATGGGGAATTTAAAGGAGGAGAGCTATGAATAGTGCTTCAGTGAACATTGGGAAGCATGTACCTTTTTGAATTATAGTTTTCTCCAAATATATGCCCAGGAGTGGGATTGCTGGATCATATGGTAGCTCTATTTTTAACTTTTTAAAGGAATCTCCATACTGTTCTGTATAGTGGCTGTACCAATTAGAAGCAATCTAAATTTCCATCAATAGATTAATGGTTAAAGAAAATATGGTACCCATATTTAATGGAGTATTACTCAGCTGTAACAAAGAAGGAAGTAATGCCCTTTGTAGTAACATGGATGGACCTAGAGATTATCATACTAAGTGAAGTAAGCCAGGCAGAAAACAACAAATATCATGACGTCACTTATATGTGCAACTTAGAAAGAAAATATACAAATGAACTTACATACAAAATAGACTCACAGACATAGAAACTTATGGTTACCAAAGTGAAAGTGAAAGTTGCTCAATCGTGTCCCACTCTTTGCAACCCCATGGACTATACTGTCCATGAAATTCTCCAGGCCAGAATACTGGAGTGTATAGCTGTTCCCTTTTCCAGGGGATTTTCCCAACCCAGGAATCAAACTGGGGTCTCTTGCATTGCAGGCAGATTCTTTACTAACTGAGCTATCAGGGAAACATGGTTACCAAAAGGGAATGGAAAGATAGTGAAAGTCATTCAGCTGTGTCCAACTCTTTGCAACCTCATGGACTATACGGTGGACTCTATAGTCCCCACTGGACTCTACAGTCCATGGAATTCTCCAGGCCAGAATATTGGAGTGGGTAGCCGTTCCCTTCTCCAGGGATCGTCCCAACCCAGGGATTGAACCCAGGTCTCCCACATTGCAGAAGGATTACTTACCAGCTGAGCCACCAGGGAAGCCCAAAGGGGAATGGGTCTGGGAATAAATTAGGAGTTTGGGATTAACATATGCACATATACTTGATCAACATATACTTGATCAACTACATATACTTGATCAACAAGAACCTAATGTGCAGCACAGGGAACTATATCAATATTTTGCAATAACTAAATAAGGAAAAGAATCTGAATATATATATTACTGAATCACTTTGCTGTACAACTGAAACTAACACAACATTGCAAATCAGCTATATTCCAGTTAAAGGAAAGGTTAAAGAGGTAAATTTAATTTTAAGTGTATTTTATAATATAACAATAAATATCTTTTCTAAAAGATAAAAAATAAAAATAAAGGAGGAGAGCTGTATTAATTTGTAAAAATGTGCAGTCAGCTAAAAAGAATTACACTTTATAGACAACGTGAAAAAATTGAAATTTCAAGAGAGTGCTAATTTAGCTTATAGGAAATACAACTAGGACATAAAATAACAAAATATGATAAGAATTTTAATAATTTAGGAAATACGGGTAGAGAACAGTGTTGAGATTCCTTAAAAAATTGCAAATAGAACTGCCTTATGACCCAGCAATCCCACTGCTGGGCATACACACCAAGGAAACCAGAATTGAAAGAGACACATGTACCCCAATGTTCATCGCAGCACTGTTTATAATAGCCAGGACATGGAAACAACCTAGATGTCCATCAGCAGATGAATGGATAAGAAAGCTGTGGTACATGTACACAATGGAGTATTACTCAGCCATTAAAAAGAATACATTTGAATCAGTCCTAATGAGATGGATGAAACTGGAGCCGATTATACAGAATGAGGTAACCAGAAAGAAAAACACCAATACAGTATACTAACACATATATATGGAATTTAGAAAGATGGTAATGATGACCCTGTATGCGAGTCAGCAAAAGAGACACAGATATGTAGAGTGGACTTTTGGACTGTGAGGGAGAGGGAAAGTGTGGGATGATTTGGGAGAATGGCATTGAAACATGTATACTATCATGTAAGAAATGAATCGCCAATCTATGTTCGATGCAGGATACAGGATGCTTGAGGCTGGTACATGGGGATGATCCAAAGAGATGATATGGAGTGGGAGGTGGGAGGGGCGTTCATGTTTGCAAACTCATGTACACCCGTGGCGGATTCATGTCAATGTATGGCAAAACCAATACAGTATTGTAAAGTAAAATAAAGTAAAAATAAAGATTAAATTTAAAAAAAAAAAAGAAAGAAAAGGGCACAAAAAATGAAAAGGAAAGTGCTTGGAACTAACGTCTATTCAGAGGAGAATGGTTAAATAAATTATACTATTTTCCAACAATGGCAATTTGGAAAGAAGTAAAAATGAATCAATCCAAGCTTCATGAATTAAAAGGGACATTGCCCAAAGATGACACAGAGCATATTTCAGTATGGTTTTAAAAGTGTAAAACTAGAAACACCTGAAACAATGTCACACATTACTTAGAAATACTCGTAGAATCAGTGTCAGCAAATGCATTTAAACAATGAATTCAGGGTAATATAGGAAGATGGGAACTGGAAAGGGACACAGTAAGGTCTTTCACTGCTTACTAGTGCTTTTTTTTTTTTTCTCTCCAGGTCATTAGTAGACATGTTACTCTTTATATATTTTGTGTTCCTGAAATATTTCACAAGAATCAAATAATTTAAAAAAAATACACTTTTAAAAGATAATTCAGGAGCTAAAAGGTATATCCAAAAGGAGGATTACTTAACATCAGAAAAACTAAATATTTTATTTTTCACTGGTGCCTAATAAAATCTAATCTATACTGTGGAGTTTATACATATATAAGAAAGAGAGAAAGAAAAGGAAGAAGGTAATGATGTGGAGTGAGGTCTATCAGTAAAATGTCAAGAACTATATGAAGGGTCATATTACTTAATGAAAATTTCCACAGAATATGAATATCACAAAAAAGGCCAAGAAGAGAAATTTTTAGGACTAATAACATGAACACATATAAATATGATGTTAAGAAATCCTAATAATGGACTTGTTTGTCTTACTCTTGACTTCAAAATTAATGTTTCTCTTTGATCATTGTATGTGATATTTGATGAATTTTATAAAGACAACTTTTTTCCCAAATGTATGAGTAAACTTATCTTGTTGATCCTAGTATTTGACTTGATATATATATATATGGTCAGAGTAGAACAGGATTCTACATCTAACTAGAGATAAGCCTGTGATGTAAAATTCCTGTCATCTTGCTAATTTTTTATATACCTCCTCTATTATTAAGAGATTGATGTTTGAATCTCCCATTAAGACAGTGGATATTAAAATTTCTCTTCACAGATGCATCATATTTTAAATCATGTATTTAAACTCTTATTAGGTGGATTGTAGTTTGAAAAATTCTAAGATGCCACAGCTGTGAATGGGTGATTCATAGGTACTCATTCAGTAGCCACAGTGAAACTTGAAAGTCCCAAGCAGTCCCACTGCTACCAACCTCAGCTGGAAATTGTCAGAAACTTGGTGTCTTCCTGTGTTTTCATCAGGAAATCTTACTAGAAAATAACTACTTTCCTTTCTTTCACACTTTCAAAATTTTACAGGGATGGGCTTTGCTGATAATCCTCATCTGGACCCATAAATATAAAAGCATACTAGAAAATGTAGTTTCAGGTTTCCAGAAAATATTGCCCATTAAAATTACATTAATGCAATATTTATAATTGATAACCCAACCCTGAGTACTACCTTGCTTACTCAACACCCACAGAAACTCTCTACATTCACTTAAATATCTATATACAAACAACAGTATTCTTCCACCAAACTACCCATTACACAACAAAAAATGTGCATACCCTTTCTCCCAAAATAATATGAACAGAAATTCTTGGAAGTGATCCTATGTGATAAATATCTGCAATATTTATTCCAGTTCCAGCTCAGTCTTGATCTCCTTATGATGTATCAGTGAAGATAGAGAGGGTTTGGCTTAGACACAAATAAACCCCAAATATCAGCAGCTTAAACAAATGAAAAGTTTACTTTAAGGCATGGTACATTTCCATGTGTATCAATGAGGTTTTCTGCCCTATGTCTTTCTGACTTTATTGCTCAGGATAAAAAAGGCAATGTTATTTAGATTGCTGGTAGTCAAACCAGCAAGGAGAAGAGAAAATGAAGACGGGAGCACCAGTTAAATGCTCAATTCAACAGGTCACCTCTATCCATATTTGATTGATCAGATCTGGTCTCATGTCCATGCTGAACTCTAAGTGAGGGGAAGTCTGGTCTTCCTGTATTCCTGAATGTAGATGAAAACTACAGTATCAATAAAGGACAATAATATTTAGCATGATAATCTGTGATAGAAAATAAGATTAATAATCAAGGAGGTAAACAAAAAATAATCTTAGATACTTCCACTCCCAAATACTTCATGACCACACATTGTTTCATAATTTTAAACATCATAAAGTATGTTTTATTTTCACAGATTATTTTATTTATTATTCAGTCAAGATTTGACATTTCATTATGAAAGAATGTTGCAAAATGGTTGGCTTTTCCTCCTCCACTTCTCCTTACTTAACATTTGATTTTATTTTTACATTTCTGTCTCCCTAACATTATTGAGTAGAACTACAGACATTAATAAGTCCAGCTGTCATCAAGCTATTGTGGATATAAAGTTATATCTTAAGATATCTTCTGTTTTTCAAATAATATGTCCAAAGAATAAGACCAATTGAGCATAGATTAATTTTATATTGGTCTCTTCTAACATTTTAACTGAAATCAATGATTTAACAAATATTCCATTTTATGAAATAATTTGGTAAGAGTATTAGAAAACTTGAAGGATACATTTGAATATTTAAGTAAAGCTTAGCTATCCAATCCAAAATATAATTTAAAAAGTAGAAAAACAAAGAAGTTTTAACACTTGTCTATAAATAGTTGTGAAAAGAAGAGAGGCAAAAAGCAAAGGAAAAAAGAAAAGATATAAGCATCTGAATGCAGTTCCAAAGAATAGCAAGACGAGATAAGAAATCCTTCCTCCATGATCAATGCAAAGAAATAGAGTAAAACAACAGAATGGGAAAGACTACAGATCTCTTCAAGAAAATTAGAGATACCAAGGAAACATTTAATGCAAAGATAGGCTTAATAAAAGACAGAAATGGTATGGACCTAAGAGAAGCAAAAGATATTAAGAAGAGGTGGCAAGAAAACACAGAAGAACTGTACAAAAAAGATCATCATGACCCAGATACTCACCATGGTGTGATCACTCATCTAGAGCCAGACATCCTGGAATGTGAAGTCAAGTGGGCCTTAGAAAGCATCACTATGAACAAAGCTAGTGGAGGTGATGGAATTCCAGTTGAGGTATTTCAAATCCTGAAAGATGATGCAGTGAAAGTGCTGCACTCAATATGCCAGCAATTTTGGAAAACTGAGTAGTGGCCACAGGACTGGAAAAGGTCAGTTTTCATTCCAATCCCAAAGAAAGGCAATGCCAAAGAATGCTCAAACTACTGCACAATTGCACCCATCTCACATGCTAGTAAAGTAATGCTCAAAATTCTCTAAGCCAGGCTTCAGCAATATGTGAACTGTGAAATTCCTAACGTTCAAGCTGGTTTTAGAAAAGGCAGAGGAACCAGAGATCGAATTGCCAACATCCGCTGGATCATGGAAAAACCAAGAGAGTTCCAGAAAAACATCTATTTCTGCTTTATTGACTATGCCAAAGCCTTTGACTGTGTGGATCACAATGAACTGTGGAAAATTCTGAAAGAGATGAGAATAAAAGACCACCTGACCCACCTCTTGAGAAATCTGTATGCAGGTCAGGAAGCAACAGTTAGAACTGGACATGGAACAACAGACTGGTTCCAAATAGGAAAAGGAGTATGTCAAGGCTGTATATTGTCACCCTGTTTATTTAACTTCTATGCAGAGTACATCATGAGAAACGCTGGACTGGAAGAAACACAAGCTGGAATCAAGATAGCCGGGAGAAATATCAAGAACCTCAGATATGCAGATGGCACCACCCTTATGGCAGAAAGTGAAGAGGAACTAAAAAAGACTCTTGATGAAAGCAAAAGTTGATAGTGAAAAAATTGGCTTAAACCTTATCTTTGACAAAGGAGGCAAGAATATACAATGGAGTAAAGACAATCTCTTTAACAAGTGGTGCTGGGAAAACTGGTCAACCACTTGTAAAAGAATGAAACTAGATCACTTTCTAACATCCCACACATAAAAATAAACTTGAAATGGATTAAAGATTTAAACGTAAGACCAGAGACTATAAAACTCCTAGAGGAGAACATAGGCAAAACACTCTTCGACATAAATCACAGCAGGATCCTCTATGATCCACCTCCAAGAATACTGGAAATAAAAGCAAAAATAAACAAATAGGATCTAATTAAAATTAAAAGCTTCTGCACAACAAAGGAAAATATAAGCAAGGTGAAAAGACAGCCTTCTGAATGGGAGAAAATAATAGCAAATGAAGCAACTGACAAGCAACTAATCCAAAAATATGCAAGCAACTTATACAGCTCAACTCCAGAAAAATAAACGACCCAATCAAAAAATGGGCCAAAGAACTAAATAGACATTTCTCCAGAGAAGACATGTGGATGGCTAACAAACACATGAAAAGATGCTCAACATCACTCATTGTTAGAGAAATGCAAATCAAAACCACAATGATGTATCACTTCACACCAGTCAGAATGGCTGCGATCCAAAAGTCTGCAAGCAATAAATGCTGGAGAGGGTGTGGAGAAAAGGGAACCCTCTTACACTGTTGGTGGGAATGCAAACTAGTACAGCCACTAAGGAGAACAGTGGGGAGATTCCTTAAAAAATTGCAAATAGAACTGCCTTATGACCTAGCAATCCGACTGCTGGGCATACACACCGAGGAAACCAGAATTGAAAGAGACACATGTACCCTAATCTTCATCACAGCACTGTTTATAATAGCCAGGACATGGAAACAACCTAGATGTCCATCAGCAGATGAATGGAGAAGAAAGCTGTAGTACATATACACAATGGAGTATTACTCAGCCATTAAAAAGAATACATCTGAATCAGTTCAAATGAGATGGATGAAACTGGAGCTGATTATACAGAGTGAAGTAAGCCAGAAAGAAAAACACCAACACAGTATACTAACACACACATATATGGAATTTAGAAAGGTGGTAATGATGACCCTGTATGTGAGACAGCAAAAGAGACACAGACGCGTGGAGCAGACTTTTGGACTGTGAGGGAGAGGGAGAGGGTGGGATGATTTGGGAGAATGGCATTGAAACATGTATGCTATCATGTAAGAAATGAATCGCAAGTCTAGGTTCAATGCAGGATATAGGATGCTTGGGGCTGGTGCACGGTGATGATCCAGAGAGATGATACGGGGTGGGAGATGGGAGGGGGTTCATGTTTGGGAACTCATGTACACCCGTGGTGGATTCATGTCAATGTATGGCAAAACCAATACAGTATTGTAAAAGTAAAATAAAGTAAAAAAAAAAAAAAAAAAAAAAAAAGAAGACGAAGATCATGGCATCCAGTCCCATCACTTCATGTGAAATAGATTGGAAAATAGTGGAAATAGTGTCAGACTTTATTTTGGGGGGCTCCAAAAATCACTGCAGATGGTGACTGCAGCCATGAAATTAAAAGACACACCTTGGAAGAAAAGTTATAACCAACCTAGATAGCATATTCAAAAGCAGAGACATTACTTTGCCAACGAAGGTCCGTCTAGTCAAGGCTATGTTTTCCCCAGTGGTCATGTATGGATGTGAGAGTTGGACTGTGAAGAAGGCTGAGCACTTGAAGAATTGATGCTTTTGAACTGTGGTGTTGGAAAAGACTCTTGAGAGTCCCTTGGACTGCAAGGAAATCCAGCCAATCCATCCTAAAGGAGATCAGTCCTGGGTGTTCTTTGGAAGGAATGATGCTAAAGCTGAAACTCCAGTACTTTGGCCACCTCATGTGAAGAGTTGACTCATTGGAAAACTCTCTGATGCTGGGAGGGATTGGGGGCAAGATGAGCAGAGGACAACAGAGGATGAGATGGCTGGATGGTATCACTGATCCGATGGACACAAGTCTGAGTGAAGTCCAGGAGATGGTGATGGACAGGGAGGCCCGGTGTGCTGCGATTCATGGGGTCTCAAAGAGTCAGACATGACTGAGCGACTGAACTGAACTGATAGGCAGTATAAAGTATAGATATATTCATTGTATAGTTAGAAATGTATTCCATAAACTTTTTTATTGTTTCACATATAGGGACTTGAGGAGTCATGAGAATATTCTTGAAGAAGAACAAGGCTATCATAGTGCTTGTTTTTAAGAACACAACAATAGTCTTCAGAAATGAAGTCTTCTAAAGCCCTGCCTTCAGTCATGATACAAGTTTTCTAGACCTCCCCCTCCCTTTATCTTCTTCCTTTCCCATCATACCACACATATCTCCAAATACCTAAGGAAAGAAAGGAGAATATCTTTCACATATTTGGGCAAGAAACTTGAATAGAATTTATCTATGAATGTATCAGGTATTTTTCTTACAAAAAGAATTCTGGGGACAAAGATTGAAGCCCTTGGAGGGGAAAAAGGAAACAGAAGGTACAATAAACTTATCTTTAATGACTTTTTATTTCTTAAAGAGTAAACTGTTCATTCATACACATTTTAGTATAAGAAGCAGAAAGAAATACCATAGGTGGGCAGGACAAATAGAACCACCCCTCCTTTTTGTTCTCTATGAAGAAAGCTGAACATATTGACGGCAAAGACAAATGTTTTAAAAGCAGAGATACTTCAAATACAAGAAAATTAGAACAAACTTTGTTCAGTTTTCTTAAGTACTTGAAAGGGGTTTAAAAAGAGATGACAGCTTGAAAGAGAATAATTACTTTCTCATCTAAAATGGGAAGGAAGGCTGAGAAGATACGGTAAAGTGATAAGTATGTACAGATATAAAGTACAACAAATATGGGATTTCTTGTTAGATGTTTCTGTAAACAAGGGATGATACCTTCTGAGAATGATGGGCAAGGTATTCAATAAAGACAGTACTGCAAAAAGAAATATACAGGCCTAATTAACTACAATGAGGAGTTTGCCATGGAAATAATCTTAAATCTAGAATCAATAGGTAACAGCAGCATCTCAATTGAATTTACAGGATCTAAAACTGAATTTGATCATGATTTCATCTCCTTTGTCAGATCATAATGAAACTGAATATCACTGAATGGATGAAAAATGAGTAAAGCGCCATCCTCCAAAAGTAGTCAGTTTAAGTTCAAAGGAAGAGAATGCTTCCGTTTTACTTTCCTTTTCTTAATCTCTTCAAAGAATGCCAAAGTTAGGCAGGAATTTGGGATCTAATTCTCAATTGTAATATCTTTTATACAATTCTCCCAAAAAATAATAGAAATTTCCTCTCTGGGCCCTGAAGCTTGAGGACAGTGGGTGGTAGGCAGATTGGGGGTCTAAATGGCCTTTATTACTTGATCTTACCGTGCCTCCTCCACTCAGTCCTCTGCTGTCATGACAGATTATGTTCTTCCTGTTTGATACAAAATTTACTCAGATGCTTAAAGTCAGCCATCAGGTTAATATTTTCCAGACTTGTGAAACTATATTGCAGTTTGTCATGAAGGCCTCACCACATAACTCTATACCTGTGTTGAGGTATTTATACAGATTATACAAATAGGAAGACCAAAAGTCCCATTTTTCCTGAAACTAAGAGGACTCCCAGGAGATCTGACTTTCAATGCTAAAACTAGGAAAGGCCTATGGCAATTGAAATGATTTACTCACCACTCAACATATAAATTGCTTTGTTCATAATCAACAATCACAGGAAAACATTTACTTCTAGATTTGGTTTCAATCTCTCTCTCTTTTTGGTAATCCCTCTGGAAAAGGTGCTAATGACTGAATCAATAGTCAGGCAGCAGGAAGGCATGGGGAACAGTCACTATAAATGACTTACACTTGGATTGTCAGGACCAAGGTGATTGAAAGAGAAAAAGACTCCTCTTATACTACACTGTGAATTGAGAAGATAGGAAATTTACTTAATATGGTGGTTTTATGATATGCTAGCATCCCACTATTTCATCTACCACAAACCAAGACAAGTCAATTAGATTCTTGATGCACAGACAATAGCAAGTTATTTAACATATCTCTTGGAATTGTGTCTTAGAACCTTATTTAGAAAGCAAAATACTATCTTCATTCAAATTGTGAGGAAGGAATCATAGAAGAGCTTCACAGACTGCTTTCCCATCTTCCCACTATGTCCCTAAGTGTCTTCTAGCTTCAGAGTACTTCAAAGATTTATTCATTCTTTTAAAACTATCAAGGTACAGAAATCTATCTCTTTTAACAAAAGCCTTTTTATTCAGAAGTCTACCCAGCCTCATCAAGGGGGACTTCTTAAAAATAAACCTACCAAGCCAGAATGCTTTCTTATGGCTTTCATTGTCAAAAGAACTTTCATGATTGAAGTCCAGATTTTCAAATAAGCATAAGAAGTCCCAGGCCCCAGTGACACTGAAACAGGATATTTCTTAAGCATTTGATTCTTTCCAGTTAAAACATTAGCTGCAACATGCATAACTTTATCCTCTTACCACACATGAAGTCAGTTGACTCAACTGACACTTCTGACCCCCTCTCAGTCCTTTTCATGGCACATTCTTTCTGTTCCCTTCCAGTCAGTCGTCTCCAAAACTCCACAGATTTAGAGTCAGTTATAATTAACAAGGGTTTTCCTGGTGTCTCAGTGGTAAAGAATCTGCCTGCAATGCAGGAGATGCTGGTTGGATCCCTGGGTCCAAAAGATCCCCTGGAGGAAGGCATGGCAACTCACTCCAGTATTCTCGCCTGGAGAATTCCATGAACTAAAGAGCCTGTCAGGCTACTGTCCACAATTTAACAAAGTTCCTTTTGGGAGACTCTTTCTACAGTGAAAGACCCAAAGGAGTAAAATTATTTCATATCATAGCAGTATCAACAAGCTTATTCATACTGAGTTAAAACGTGTAAAACATGTAAGGTTAATGAAGGAGTCCTTGGGCCTAGAAAAGAAGATAAAGACCTCCAAGGCCTTGGACCTGGAGAAAGAAGATAACAACTTCAAGGGCCTTTGCTGAACCACCTGACTTCGGGGATGACAAAACTGAACTTTAAGTCCCACTCGGATGCTCCAGGCAGATTCATCAGCCTGGGACCCTCCAGCCCTTGGCCCAGGACCCCCCAACCCTGTTCATCCGCCTGACTAACATCTTCCCCTATTGCTTTCGCAAAACCTCCCCTTAAATATGAATCCATAGGGTTGCAGGGAGTTGGACATGAGTAAAGGAATTTATCATCCTCCATATATACACATGTAAACATAAAACTAGAATGTCCTTTTCATTATAAGGGGCTGGAATGCAAAAGTAGGAAGTCAAGAAACACCTGGAGTAACAGGAAAATTTGGCCTTGGAGTATAGAATGATGCAGGGCAAAGGCTAATAGAGTTTTGCCAAGACAATGCACTGGTGATAGAAAACACCCTCTTCCAACAACACAAGAGAAGACTCTACACATGGACATCACCAGATGGTCAACACCAAAATCAGATTGATTATATTCTTTGCAGCCAAAGACGGAGAAGCTCTATACAGTCAGCAAAAACAAGACTGGGAGCTGACTGTGGCTCAAATCATGAACTCCTTATTGCTAAATTCAGACTTAAAATGAAGAAAGTGGGGAAAACCACCACACCATTCAGGTATGAGCTAAATCAAATCCCTTATGATTATACAGTGGAAGTGAGAAATAGATTTAAGGGACTAGATCTGATAGACAGAGTTCCTGATGAACTATGGATGGATGTTCGTGACATTATACAGGAGACAGGGATCAAGACCATCCCTAAGAAAAAGAAACGCAAAAAGACAAAATGGCTGTCTGAGGAGGCCTTACAAATAAGCTGTGAAAAGAAGAGAAGAGAAAAGCAAAGAAGAAAGGGAAAGATATAAGCATCTGAATGCAGAGGTCCAAAAAATTGCAAGCAGAGTTAAGAAACCTTTCTCAGCCACCAATGCAAAAACATAGAGAAAAAAAAAAAAAAAAGAATGGGAAAGACTAGAGATCTCTTCAAGAAAATTAGAGATACCAAGGAAACATTTCATGCAAAGATGGGCACAATAAAGGACAGAAACTGTATGGACCAAAAAAAGCAGTAGATATTAAGAAGAGGTGGCTAGAATACACAGAAGAACTGTACAAAAAATATCTTCATGAGCCAGATAATCACGATGGTGTGATCATTAATCTAGAGCCAGACATCCTGGAATGTGAAGTCAAGTGGGCCTTAGAAAGCATCACTACAAACAAAGCTAGTGAAGGTAATGGGATTCCAGTTGAGCTATTTCAAATCCTGGAAGATGATGCTGGGAAAGTGCTCCACTCAATATGTCAGCAAATTTGGAAAACTCAGCAGTGGCCACAGGACTGGAAAAGGTCAGTTTTCATTCCAATCCCAAAGAAAGGCAATGCCAAAGAGTGCTCTAACTATCGCACAATTGCACTCATCTCACATGCTAGTAAAGTAATGCTCAAAATTCTCCAAGCCAGGCTTCAGCAATATATGAATCATGAACTTCCTAATGTTCAAGCCGGTTTTAGAAAAGGCAGAGGAACCAGAGATCAAATTGTCAACATCCACTTGATCATCGAAAAAGCAAGAGAGTTCCAGAAAAACATCTATTTCTGCTTTATTGACTATGCCAAAGCCTTTGACTGTGTGGATCATAATAAACTGTGGAAAATTCTGAAAGAGATGGGAATACCAGACCACCAACCTGCCTCTTGAGAAACCTATATGCAGGTCAGGAAGCAACAGTTAGAACTGAACATGGAACAACAGACTGGTTCCAAATAGGAAAAGGAGTACATCAAGGCTGTATATTGTCACCCTGCTTATTAAACTTATATGCAGAGTACATCATGAGAATCGCTAGGCTGGAAGAAGCACAAGCTGGAATCAAGATTTCCGGGAGAAATATCAAGAACCTCAGATATGCAGATGACACCATCCTTATGGCAGAAAGTGAAGAGGAACTAAAGAGCTTCTTGAGGAAAGTGAAAGAGGAGAGTGAAAAAGTTGGCTTAAAGCTCAACCTTCAGAAAACTAAGATCATGGCATCCGGTCCCATCACTTCATGGAAAATAGAAGGGAAAACAGTGGAAACAGTGTCAGACTTTATTTTTTGGGGCTCCAAAATCACTGCAGATGGCGATTGCAGTCATGAAATTAAAAGACACTTACTCCTTGGAAGGAAAGTTATGACCAACCTAGACAGCATATTAAAAAGCAGAGATGTTACTTTGTCAACAAAGGTCCATCTAGTCAAGGCTATGGTTTTTCCAGTGGTCATGTATGGATGTGAGAGTTGGATTATAGAGAAAGCTGAGCACAGAGGAATTGATGCTCTTGAGCTGTGGTGTTGGAGAAGACTCTTGAGAGTCCCTTGTAGTGCAAAGAGATGTAACCAGTCCATCCTAAAGGAGGTCAGTCCTGGGTGTACATTGGAAGGACTGATGTTGAAGCTGAAACTCTGATACTTTGGCCACCTGATGTGAAGAGCTGACTCTTTGAAAAGACCCTGATGCTGGGAAAGTTGAGGGCAGGAGGAGAGGGTGACGACAGAGGATGATATGGTTGGATGTCATCACTGACTCAATGGACATGAGTTTGTGTAGATTCTAGGAGTTGGTGATGGACAGGGATGCCTGGCATGCTGCAGTCCATGGGGTCACAAAAAATCGGACACGACTGAGGGACTGAACTGAACTGAAATGAAACATAATATTATTGATTTAATCTTTGTTAATAATTGTATTTAAGGTTTTTAATTGGTATTGTCAAACTCTTTTTAACCTTAGGATTAAATGATTAGGATAGATGATTCACTCAGCAAGAGGTAATAAAGCAAAACCTAGGTCATTGAATGCCATGACTGGAATTCTTTCCTTTTAGCAAGCAGAATTAACATGTCAGTAGGCAAATTTCCTGAAATACAGTGGTGATAAGTAGGATCATTTACTCTATTTTAGGAAACTTAATTTGGCATTGTATGTAATGTAAGTAAAAAAAAATCAATGAACAAAGTCAGAATAAATGTGCTTACAGATATACTGAATTAGTGGTCTTTGTAATATTTAACTTTATTCCTTGTGGGTTGCTTGAGACTTTGCTGAAAACCATGATATGAGATTTAGTGATTGTTTTTTCAGTTGAATGACAAACATTACATTGAGTAAGTAATTACTTGTCATTCATCGTATTTCAAGAAAACTGTTTGGTTAAATCTAGAGTAAGTCAAAGTTTAGGGGTTTAATGTTCGATTTTCCATTGATTTATGTCAGGTTTTACTCTATTAAAAAAATTAGACCATAAAACTCTCCTAATAGGGATGATTTGGGTTTCAACTGGAGGATAAAAAAATGAGAATAAGAGCCAACTCATTTTATTACTAAGACAAGACTGATTTCTGATCAGCATAATCACCTTACTTCCAGGATGCAGATCTCAATGTTGTCAAAATTGAAAAGTATCTTGGTCTTAGACATAGAAAACCAATTCTTTTGAATAGCAAGTTTCTCTGATCTTTAGGAAACAAAAATAAAAATTCACCAACAAATTTGTTGACCAGAAATATCTAAGCATATTACTTAAATCTAGTCAAAATGCATAAATTTAAATCTAAACATATTATGCTACATATAACAAAATCAATGTTTTGTTCAAGAAACCATGGCTTATATTGAAGAGCTGAATGAAACTTATTGTAAGCCAGTGGTTAGCCAAATAATGAGACAAATTATTATAAATGCTTATCAGATTAGTTCATGTCTTAAATCCTAAAGCATAAGAAGTTAGCATTTGAAACCCTGTCAGAAATATTGAAAGAATAAAAGAGAGTTTGCTGAGAATCTTGCAGGACTGTGAAGGTCTCTTGCACACAACAGAAATCACAACTTTAACAGAACCAGATAGAAATGTCAGCCTACTTATTCTGATTCTGAGCCCCTGTACATTCCCTTGCTAAGATATTCTATCTTTCAAAAACAGAAAATATTAGTTTATGGCAAAATGAGGCTCTGGTTGGCCTGCCTAATTATCACATTATTCACATATTAGAAAGTGTAGCTTTTGATATTGGCTCATCCAGCAGCTAGTTGTGTGATTTGTATTAGTGGTTTAACCTCTCTGTGTTTTAATTTCCCCCAAAATAAATGGAGATGTGGTTCTTATTTTATGGACTTGCAGAGAAATTCATGTAAAACAATCATTTCAATGAAATATAACCTTTAGTTTTTCTTCAGAAAGTTTGTTAAAATCATGAAATTTTTTTTTTAGTGTCATGACATTGCTTAAATGCCAATTTCACTTCAAATTGTATCTGGAAAAAAAATTATGATTGTCTCATTATGTCACTGATGACATAAATTGATGACACCTATTTGTCACAAAAGCTTTGTGAAAAGGATATCACAAAAACCATCTTAAAAAAATAGTGGATCTAGAGGCTTATGGAACAATCTGTTCCAACCTCTGAAAATGTAATGTCCATATTCTCAGAATCTGGCATGAATACTAAACACTGAATTAATATGAAGTTTCAGTATACTTTCATCTCTTATATAAATTCTGCACTCCATAGTTTATATTTGATTCCAATAAAGCTCTCTAATCTATTCTCTTTAAAAGAATTAAAAAATAAACAGGCATGATAAGTGGAGACTATGGTTTGAATTGAAAGATTAATCTGTTCATTTGTTATCCCAAATGATTTTATGGAAGAAATATACTAATGAGTAGAAATTGATTTTAGAAGGATGAGATAAAACAGACAGATGTTTCAAGAAATATCTGTAACTACACTGCAGGATAGCCTGATTTGAAGGCAGGACCTGTGATTTACTGCTTCAAAAAAAATCCCACATGAATTTTCTGGAAAGAGTGTCCAAAAGACGCATGGACAAATCTAACTTAGACAAAAAATTTGATGACTGGTGATGAAACAGAGACAGAAAAAGAAATGTGGTAATTAAACAAATTACTAAAGACTATGAGGAGTGGCCAGACACCAGAGACAGCACAGATCATTCTCACCCCAGTGCCAAAGATCTTCATTTGACTGAGTGACTGGTGGTCAAAAAAAAAAAAAAAAAGAATTAATGATAACAATGGCTTAAAATAGATTCAAGAGAAAGGCAATGGTGTCAGTCAGGAAAGAACTAACTACTATTCTGCTGATACACAAAGAAAGGAATACAGAAGTTTAGTACAAAAGTGAAACTTCCTATAAAAACCTAGATGTCCATCAGCAGATGAATGGATAAGAAAGCTGTGGTACATATACACAATGGAGTATTACTCAGCCGTTAAAAGAATTCATTTGAATCAGTTCTGATGAGATGGATGAAACTGGAGCCGATTATACAGAGTGAAGTAAGCCAGAAAGAAAAACACCAATACAGTATATTAACACATATATATGGAATTTAGGAAGATGGCAATGACGACCCTGTATGCAAGACAGGGAAAGAGATACAGATGTGTATAACGGACTTTTGGACTCAGAGGGAGAGGAGAGGGTGGGATGATTTGGGAGAATGACATTCTAACATGTATACTATCATGTGAATTGAATCGCCAGTCTATGTCTGACGCAGGATGCAGCATGCTTGGGGCTGGTGCATGGGGATGACCCAGAGGATGTTGTGGGGAGGAGGGGTTCATGTTTGGGAATGCATGTAAGAATTAAAGATTTTAAAATTTAAAAAATATAAAACTAAAAATAAAAAAAAATTAAAAATTAAAAAAAAATGCAAATAATAACATAACTAAAATACCTGGGCATAGATTTTTAAAAAATGAGCCATAGTACTAATGCTAATTAAATATTCCCAAATAAAACATATTAACAACAGATGAACGGTCAAATAATACTGTTAAATAATATATTGATTCTTTCTATTTTAACTAATGAATTTAATGTGATACAAAAAAAGCTTCAGGTTTTATTGGGGGGAGAGTGGCAATTTAATGAGATGATTTCAAAGTACACATGGAAAAAGTAATCAAAGGATATCTAACAAAGATCAGAAAAATAATAATATGAGGCACCAGACTTACTGCACAAAACAATGGAAAAACTCAGGAATTAAAGTGTGTACCAGTGCAGAAACAGACAAAAACAACTAGAACAAACAATAATAAATGAGAAAAATGACAGTTTATACAAGAAAATTTGATATCAAACTATAACAAAACATGTTATGAATGAAAATATTTAGCATCATATATTAATTACTGATTTCATGAATATAAAACGCAATCAATGGAAATACACTGAAATAAAAGAAATATTTTGTTTAAAGAGCAGTTATCATCTAGAGCTAGAATCCAGGGTTTCTCACCATCACTATGTGATATTTAGTAGGAAAAATATAAAAATATGCCAGAAGTTTTCATTTTACATCAGAAAAGTAAACAATTATTTATTGTGAAATGAAACATTTTCTGCTCTATGCTCTACTACTTCAGTTCAGTTCGGTCTCTGAGTCATGTCCAACTCTTTGTGACCCCAAGGACTGCAGCATGCCAGGCCTCCCTGTCCCTCACCAACTCCTGGAGTTTACTCAAACTCATGCCTATTGAGTCAGTGATGCCATCCAACCATCTCATCCTCTGTTGTCCCTTTCTCCTTCTACCTTCAATCTTCCTAGCATCAGAGTCTTTTCTAATGAGTCAATTCTTCCATCAGGTGGCCAAAATATTGGAGTTTCAGCTTCAGCATCAGTCTTTCCAATGAATATTGAGGACTGATTTCCTTTAGGATGGATTGGTAAGATCTCCTTACAGACCATGTTACTCTCAAGAGTCTTCTCCAACACCACGGTTCAAAAGCACCAATTTTTTGGTGCTTAGCTTTCTTTATGGTCCAACCCTCACATCCATATAAGACTACTGGAAAAACCATAGCTTTGACTAGAGGGACTTTGTCATCTCTACTCGTAGATAAGCCTTTTCCAAATGCAAATTTCTGAGCCCAGTTGACTCAAGGCCAGCAATTTGGAAGCCATCAGCTTCTTCCTCCCTAGTAGCCCTCAGGAGCTGGGGGGATGTGAGAGGCAGCCATCTGCCATATTTACCCTTACAGTAAAAAATAAAGGAAAACTTCAGATGAATCTCATTTAATACCATAGTGAAAGTCGCTCAGTCATGTCCAACTCTTTGTGACCCCATGGACTGGTCAATGGAATTCTCCAGGCCAGAAAACTGGAGTGGGTAGCCATTCCCTTCTCCAAGGGGTCTTTCCAACCCAGGGATCGAAGCCAGGTCTCCTGCACTGCAGGCAGATTCTTTACCAGCTGAGCCACAAGGGAAGCTCAAGAATACTGAAGTGGGTAGCCTATCCCTTCTCCAGCAGATCTTCCTGAGCCAGGGGTTGAATGGTTCTATGAAGACCTACAAGATCTTCCAGAATTAACACCCAAAAAAGATGTCTTCTTCATTATAGGGGACTGGAATGCAAATGCAGCAAGTCAAGAGATACCTGGAATAACAGGCAAATTTGGTCTTGGAGTACAAAACAAAGCAGTTCAAAGGCTAACAAGAGTTTTGCCAACAGAATGCACTGGTCATAGAAAACAACCCCTTCCAACAACAGAAGAGAAGAATCTACACATGGACATCAGCAGGTGATCAATAATGAAATCAGATTGGTTATATTCTTTGCAGTCAAAGATGGAAAACTCTATACAGTCAGCAAAAACAAATCCCAGACCTAACTGTGGCTCAGATCATGAACACCTTATTACCAAATTCAGACTTAAATTGAATAAAGTAGGGAAAACCACTAGACTATTCAGGTATGACCTAGCTCAAATCCCTTTTGATTATACACTGAAAGTGACAACCAGATTCAAGGAATTGGATCTGATAGACAGAGTGCCTGAAGAACTATGAGTGGAGGTTTGTAACATTGTACACGAGGCTGTGATCAAAAGCGTGCCCAAGAAAAAGAAATGCAAAAAGGCAAAATGGCTGTCTGAGGAGGCCTTATAAATAGCTGAGAAAAGAGAGGTGAAAGCCAAAGAGAAAAGGAAAGATATACACATTTGAATTCAGAGTTTCAAAGAATAGCAAGGAGAGATAAGAAAGCCTTCCTCAGAGATCAATGCAAAGAAATGTAGGAAAACAATAGAATGGGAAAGAATAGAGATCTCTTCAAGAAAATTAGAGATACCAAGGGAACATTTCATGCAAAGATGGGCACAATAAAGGACGAAAATGATACGGACCTAACAGAAGCAGAAGATACTAAGAAGAGGTGGCAAAAACACACAGAAGAACTGTACAAAAAGATCTTCATGGCCCAGATAACCGTGATGGTGTGATCACTCACCTAGAGCCAGACATCCTGGAATTTGTCAAGTGGGCCTTAGAAAGCATCACTACGAACAAAGCTAGTGGAGATGATAGAATTCCAGTTGAGCTATTTCAAATCCTGAAAGATGATGCTGTGAAAGTGCTGCACTCAATATGCCAGCAATTTTGGAAAACTGAGTAGTGGCCACAGGACTGGAAAAGGTCAGTTTTCATTCCAGTCCCAAAGAAAGGCAATGCCAAAAAAATGTTCAAACTACCACACAGCTGAACTCATCTCACATGCTAGCAAAGTAATGCTCAAAATTCTCCAAGCCAGGCTTCAACAGTATGTGAACCTTGAACTTCTAGATGTTTAGTTCGATTTATAAAAGGCAGGGGAGCCAGAGATCAAATTGCCAACATCTTTTGCATCATTGATAAATTGAGAGGATTCCAGAAAAAACATAAACTTCTGCTTTGTTGACTATGCCAATGCCTTTGACTGTGTGGATCACAACACACTGTGGAAAATTCTTCAAGAGATGTGACTACCAGACCACCTGGCCTGCCTCCTGAGAAATCTGTATGCCAGTCAAGAAGCAAAAGAATCCAGCATGGAACAGGAGACTGGTTCCAAATTGGGAAAGGAATAAATTAAGGCTGTATACTGTCACCCTGCTTATTTAATTTATATGCAGAATACATTATGCAAAATGCCAGGCTGGTTGAAGCACAAGCTGAATCAAGATTGCTGGGAGAAATAACAATATCCTCAGATATGCAGATGACACCACCCTTAAGGCAGAAAGTGAAGAACTAAAGAGCCTCTTGAGGAAAGTGAAAGAGGAGAGTGAAAAAGTTGGTTTAAAGCTCAACATTCAGAAAACAAAGATCATGGCATCCGGTTTCATCACTTCATGCAAATAGATGCGGAAACACTGGAAACAGTGACAGACTTTATTTTGGGAGGCTCCAAAATCACTGCAGATGGTGACTTCAGCCATGAAATTAAAAGTTGCTGGATCCTTAGAAGAAAAGCTATGACCAACCTAGATAGCATATTAAAAAGCAGAAACATTACTATGCCAACAATGGTCCATCTAGTCAAAGCTAAGGTTTTTCCAGTAGTCATGTATGGATGTGAGAGCTGGACTGTGAAGAAGGCTGAGCACCAAAGAATTGATGCTTTTGAACTGTGGTGTTGGAGAAGACTCTTGAGAGCCCCTTGGACTGCAAGGAGATCCAACCAGTCCCTCCTAAGGGAAGTCAGTCTTGAATATTCATTGGAAGGACTGATGCTGAAGCTGAAACTCCAATACTTTGGCCACCTGATATGAAGAACTGACTCATTTGAAAAGATCTTGATGCTGGGAAAGATTGGAGGCAGGAGGAGAAGAGTACAAGAGAGGATGGGATAGTTGGATGACATCACTGACTAGATGGACATGAGTTTGCGTAAGCTCCAGGAGTTGGTGTTGGACAAGGAAGCCTGGTGTGCAGCAGTACATGGGGTTGCAAAGAGTCAGGTACGACTGAGCAACTGAACTGAACTGAACTGATGAAACGTTTCCATTGTGCCTATCACCCTTAGTCTTCTGGGTTAGTGGATTGGACAAAGGGACAATTAAAACTCACTTGGCTAAAATTACAGGTGCTTATGCCTTACTTTAGCATCATTCCCTCCAAAGAACACCCTCTGATGCTGGGAGGGATTGGGGGCAGGAGGAAAAGGGGAGGACAAAGGATGAGATGGCCGGATGGCATCACCAACTCGATGGATGTGAGTTTGAGTGAACTCCGGGAGTTGGTGATGGACAGGGAGGCCTGGCGTGCTGCGATTCATGGGGTCACAAAGAGTCGGACACTACTGAGTGACTGAACTGAACTTAACTGATGCCTTACTTTAGCCTAAAGCCCTTCCACTGGTTCTACTTAATCTCAGATCCATTTCTTTTGGCAAACATCATCAGTTTCTCTTTGAGATTATTACAAGGAAACTGATGAGATTGGATAGAGGACTATATGATCCTATATTACTTAAAGGAGGTATATTATTGCAAGGGTATAATCAAAATATTGGCAAATCATTCTAAACTGGTTTCTAAAGCTTACTGCAGTAATCTATCCTCAAATGAAGATCAGATATCCCATGACTTGCAACCATGAGATTAGGTGTATAGGAAAAGACATCATTTAAAGGACTCCCTCCAACCTAGAAGGAAGGGCCCTGATCAGGTACATTTAACTAGCTCATGCACAGCAAAACTGAAGGGAAATGACTCTTGGTTTCATATTTCCCACCTAAAAAGGGCTCCTGCACCAGACTGGTCTATATACAGAACTGCTGTCTTTAAACTTGCCTTAAAGTGGTGCTCTGATAATTAGGATACACCAATGCCAGGCTGTATAGAAGATTACATCAGAAGTATACCACTGACCCAAGATGCTGGACCTGACCCATATGATCATAACATTTTCTTCTTGGCTCCTTGGACTCTTAAACATGAATCAAATATTTTTCTGTCATGGGTATCAGTTCAGTTCAGTCACTCAGTCGTGTCCGACTCTTTGCAACCCCATGAATCACAGCACGCCAGGCCTCCCTGTTCATCACCATCTCCCGGAGTTCACTCAGACTCACGTCCATCGAGTCTGTGATGCCATCCAGCCATCTCATACTCGGTTGCCCCCTTCTCCTCCTGCCCCCAATCCCTGCCAGCATCAGAGTCTTTTCCAATTAGTCAACTCTTCTCATGAGGTGGCCAAAGTACTGGAATTTCAGCCTTAGCATCATTCCTTCCAAAGAAATCCCAGGGTTGATCTCCTTCAGAATGGACTGGTTGGATCTCCTTGCAGTCCAGGGGACTCTCAAGAGTCTTCTCCAACACCACAGTTCAAAAGTATCAATTCTTTGACGCTCAGCCTTCTTCACAGTCCAATTCTCACATCCATACATGACCACAGGAAAAACCATAGCCTTGGCTAGATGGACCTTAGTCGGCAAAGTAATGTCTCTGCTGGGTACAATCGTATGCAAATTTTAGAAACTGATCACATTGTTGGATTTGTGGTCAGTTACCTACATCCAGT
Source organism: Ovis aries (assembly GCF_016772045.2). Lineage (NCBI taxonomy): Eukaryota > Metazoa > Chordata > Mammalia > Artiodactyla > Bovidae > Ovis > Ovis aries. The sequence continues at coordinate 47,735,037 of NC_056056.1, forward strand.
ACCTCTGGTTTACCTTGGTGGATTTCTCCTCTCCAAGGCTTTTGTTGGATGGCTCTTAGAACATTTATTTTAGAAGAAAAGAATTCTATTTCTGTCTGGGCTAGTACTGATATCACTAGATGGGACCCACTTACTTGGCCAATCAAAAATACTTAATCTCACCTTAGCCATAAATATGAATTTTCTCTTAAGGTTACTCTAGCTCAGTCAGAACAATGGACTAAATTTCAGTAAAAAGAAAAAAAAAAAAAAAACGAAGTAAACTCTAGACTATCAGGTAGGATGCTTCCTCAGTTATGGGGTGGATTTATCTGGCTAACGCCAGGCTATGGTGATCTAAGCCTAAAGGCCCCCCTATGCTGAGAACAATTAACCATTTAACAATTAACCATACTGAAGATAATCAACTTAATAACCCTAGAAAATTAATCTGGGTGCCTATGAAAACTACCAGTATACTATTTCTCTTAAAGACAATGATTAGTATGGAATCCAATGACAGATTGGGTCAGACATCCAGAAATATACTGGCTGGTATCTAATGGGAGTCAATAATTTTGTGGGTTCAATCTAGGCCCTGGTTTTTGCCAGGAAAGCTAGGAAGGGATATTTTAGGTTTCCCTTGAACTCAAGGCCACTTATGTACAAACTTAGATGTGATTCCAGCAAATTTACCATCAATACAAGCCTGATGGACCAAAAGGTCTACATTTCACTGGTATGATCACTTAGCAGTTACTTTGTGCTTTCCGTAGGATTAGAAAATGCTATTTCTCACATTGAAGTCTTAACAAATTTCACTCAAAAGGCCTTAAATGATAGCAACCAGGCTATTGGCCTACTAAATCCTGAGGTTTCTATGAGGAGAAAAGTTGTATTACAAAATCATATGGCCCTTTATATCCTTACAGCATCACAATGGAACAATTGTGTTATAATTTAAACTGAATGTTGTGTTTACATGCCAGATGCATCTTCAAATATAACACATTTAATGACTCACATGAATACTAAGATTGCTGCCTTAGTTGATCCATTTCCTAGTCTTGGTGATCTTTTAGGAAGGTAATATACTTTGGAATATCAAGGTTTAAATCCCTACTCATAATTTTAACATTATTAGCTGTATTGTTTGTAAGCTGTTTATTTTATAATATTGTTATCTGCTTATACATGATGTATAACGAGGCCCCTGGCCAAATTGATGACAGCTAAACATCTTGAATTCCATATTGCCAAATTCAGACTTAAATTGAAGAAAGTAGGGAAAACCACTAGTCCATTTAAGTATGACCTAAATCAAATTCCTTATGATTATACAGTGGAAGTGAGAAATAGATTTAAGGTACTCGGATAGGTAGAGTGCCTGATGAACTGTGGACGGAGGTTCGTGACATTGTACAGGAGACAGGGATCAAGACCATCCCCATGGAAAAGAAATGCAAAAAAGCAAAATGGCTGTCTGGGGAGGCCTTACAAATAGCTGTGAAAAGAAGAGAAGTGAAAAGCAAAGGAGAAAAGGAAAGATATAAGCATCTGAATGCAGAGTTCAAAAGAATAGCAAGGAGAGAAAAGAAGGCCTTCCTCAGCAGTCAATGCAAAGAAATGTAGGAAAACAACAGAATGGGAAAGACTAGAGACCTCTTCAAGAAAGTTAGAGATACCAAGGGAACATTTCATGCAAAGATGGGCTCGATAAAGGACAGAAAATGTATGGACCTAACAGAAGCAGAAGATATTAAGAAGAGAGCTTCACAACCAAGATAACCATAATGGTGTGATCACTCACCTAGAGCCAGACATCCTGGAAGGTGAAGTCAAGTGGGCCTCAGAAAGCATCACTATGAACAAAGCTAATGGAGGTGATGGAATTTCGGTTGAGCTATTTCAAATTCTGAAAGATGATGCTGGGAAAGTGCTGCACTCAATTTGCCAGCAAATTTGGAAAACTGAGTAGTGGCCACAGGACTGGAAAAGGTCAGTTTTCATTCCAATCCCAAAGAAAGGCAATGCCAAAGAATGCTCAAACTACTGCACAATTGCACTCATCTCACAGGCTAGTAAAGTCATGCTCAATTTTCTCCAAGCCAGGCTTCAACAGTATGTGAACCATGAACTTCTTGATGTTCAAGCTGGTTTTAGAAAAGGCAGAGGAACCAGAGATCAAATTGCCAACATCCACTGGATCATGGAAAAGCAAGAGAGTTCCAGAAAAACATCTATTTCTGCTTTGTTGACAATGTCAAAGCCTTTGACTGCATGGATCACAATAACTGTGGAAAATTCTGAAAGGGATGGGAATACCAGATCACCTACCTGTCTCTTGAGAAACTATATGCAGGTCAGGAAGCAACAGTTAGAACTGGACATGGAACAACAGACTGGTTCCAAATAGGAAAAGGAATATGTCAAGGCTGTATATTGTCACCCTGCTTATTTAACTTCTATGTAGAGTACATCATGAGAATTGCTGGGCTGGAAGAAGCACAAGTTGGAATCAAGATTGCTGGGAGAAATATCAAGAACCTCAGATATGCAGATGACACCACCCTTATGGTAGAAAGTGAAGAGGAACTAAAGAGCCTCTTAATGAAAGTGAAAGAGGAGACTGAAATAGTTGGCTTAAAGCTCAACCTTCAGAAAACTAAGATCGTGGCATCCGGACCCATCACTTCATGGAAAATACATGGGGAAACGGTAGAAACAGTGTCAGACTTTATTTTTGGGGGCTCCAAAATCACTGCAGACGGTGACTGCAGCCATGAAATTAAAAGATGCTTTCTGCTCACAAGAAAAGTTATGACCAACCTAGATAGCATATTCAAAAGCAGAGACGTTACTTTGCCAACAAAGGTCTGTCTAGTCAAGGCTATGGTTTTTCCATTGGTCATGTATGGATGTGAGCGTTGGACTGTGAAGAAAGCTGAGAGCTGAAGAATTGATGCTTTTGTACTTTGGTGTTGGAGAAGACTCTTGAGAGTCCCTTGGACTGCAAGGAGATCCAACCAGTCCATTCTAAAGGAGATCAGTCCTGGGTGTTCTTTGGAAGGACTGATGCTAAAGCTGAAACTCCACTACTTTTGCCACCTCATGCGAAGAGTTGATTCATTGGAAAAGACTCTGATGCTGGGGGGATTGGGGGCAGGAGGAAAAGGGGATGACAGAGGATGAGGTGGCTGAATGGCATCACCGACTTGATGGACATGAGTTTGAATGAACTCCGGGAGTTGGTGATAGACAGCGAGACCTGGCGTGCTGCGATTCATGGGGTCACAAAAAGTCGGACGTGACTGAGCCACTGAATTGATGTGAAACGTCTTGAAGATATAGGTCACTTTTATAAAGTATAATGATTATAATCATGTGATTCTAGTTATGTGAAGAAGCAACAAGGGAAATATCTCCTGGATCCTATTATGTTAGAAGATAGAGGATCTAGAGAATCTTCTATTTTCCATCAATAGGATTAATCCAGAAATTAACACTTGAAGTGACATTATCAATAAAGAACTTTTGCCTGACCTGGGATGAGCCTCCCAATGCCATAGGACAAAAAGAAACAATGGTTATGAAATGTCTCCCAATAAGGCTGAATTTTGGACCATGAGGAGGGGCTGTGAAATGAAATATTTTCTACTATAGCTCTGCTAGTAAACAAGCCTCAACGAAGTGTAAATTTCCAAGCCCAGGTGAAACAAAGCCAGCTATTTGGAAGCCATCAGCTACTTCTGACCTGGTAAGCCCTCATGAACTGGGGGGATATGAGAGACAGCAATCGCCGCATTTTCCATCTCTTATGGTAAACGATGAAGTAGTATGTGAACAATAAAGAAAGCAAAATTGAGCCAAAAGAGCTAGATACATATGAAATAAGTGATTTCAGCAAGCCCAGAAGCTTGCATCTTCCCATGTATAGAAGGTTGCTAAATTTCTTCATGTGAGAGATTTATTTTCTCTTAATTAACATTAATCTTTTCCTGTTCAAATTACCTTCCCCTTGCTGCAAGTTCGTACCTAAGCTTCCCTTATGGCTCAGTTGGTAAAGAATCCACTTGCAATGCAGGAGACCCTGGTTTAATTCCTGGGTCAGGAAGATCCCACGGAGAAGGGATAGGCTACCCACTCCAGTCAGTATTCTTGAGCTTCCCTTGTGGCTCAGCTGGTAAAGAATCTGCCTGCAATGTGGGAGACCTGGGTTTGATCCCTGGTTTGGGAAGATTCTCTGGAGAAGGGAAAGGCTACCCACTCCAGTATTTCGGCCTGGAGAACTCTCTTTGGGTTGCAAACAGTTGGATATGACTGAGTGACTTTCACTTTACTTCACTTGATTTTGCCTGCAGTGTGGGAGACCTGGGTTCAATCCCTGGGTTGGGAAGATCCTCTGGAGAAGGTGAAAAGGTTACCATCTCTTTTATTCTGATCACAAAGAGTCATACATGACTGAGTGACTTTCACTTTAGGATATATATATATTCCAAATCACCAGAGACAAAACAAAAATCTTTAACTCCAAAATTCTGATTGTGGCCAGTATTAGAAATATGATGACAAAAACACGTCACTTTAGGAAATTTATAGTGAAAAAAGGTATATTGTGGTGCAATGTCCCTAAAAAGCATTTGATAAATTCTAGCACATGGTTCCAAATAGGAAAAAGAGTATGTCAAGGCTGTATATTGTCACCCTTCTTATTTAACTTATATGTAGAGTACATCATGAGAAATGCTGGGCTGGAAGAAGCACAAGCTGGAATCAAGATTGCCGGGAGAAATATCAATAACCTCAGATATGCAGATGACGCCATCCTTATGGTAGAAAGTGAAGAAGGACTAAAGAGCCTCTTGATGAAAGTGAAAGAGGAGAATGAAAAAGTTGGCTTACAGCTTAACATTCAGAAAACTAAGATCTGGTCCCATCATTTCATGGCAAATAGATGGGGAAACAGTAGAAACAGTGTCAGACTTTATTTTGGGGGGCACCAAAATCACTGCAGATGGTGACTGCAGCCATGAAATTAAAAGATGCTTACTGTTTGGAAGAAAAGTTATGACCAACCTAGATAACATGTTCAAGAGCAGAGTAGTTTGCCAACAAAGGTCTGTCTAGGTAGGCTGCAGTCCATGGGGTCACGAACAGTTGGACACGACTGAGTGACTTCACTTTCACTTTTCACTTTCATGCATTGGAGAAGGAAATGGCAACCCACTCCAGTGTTCTTGCCTGGAGAATCCCAGGGACAAGGGAGCCTGGTGGGCTGCCATCTCTGGGGTTGCACAGAGTCGGACGCGACTGAAGTGACTTAGCAGCAGCAGCAGACAAGGCTATGGTTTTTCCAGTGGTCATGTATGGATGTGAGAGTTGGACTGTGAAGAAGCTGAGCACCGTAGAATTGGTGCTTTTGAACTGTGGTGTTGGAGAAGACTCTTGTGAGTCCCTTGGACTGCAAGGAGATCCAACCAGTCCATTCTAAAGGAGATCAGCCCTGGGATTTCTTTGGAAGGAATGATGCTAAAGCTGAAGCTCCAGTACTTTGGCCACCTCATGCAAAGAGTTGGCTCATTGGAAAAGACTCTAATGCTGGGAGGGTTTGGGGGCAAGAGGAAAAGTGAATGACAGAGGATGAGATGGCTGGATGGCATCACCGACTCGATGGACGTGAGTTTGGGTGAACTCTGGGACTTGGTGATGGACAGGGAGGCCTGGTGTGCTGCGATTCATGGGGTTGCAAAGAGTCGGACACGACTGAGCGACTGAACTGACTGAACTGAAGTGAGCACGTGTCGACGGTTTTTAACTAAATACAACACCTTTTAAATAGAAGGATAAGTAAATATCATGTAAAGATGATCACACAGAAAAGCTAAAATTCTACATCATGAAGAGCTTCTCATTAAAATCATTGAAAGAAAAAGATGTCTGACTTATCTACTGTTATGAAAGTAATAGCCAAAGTAATTGAATAAAAACATGCTCTTAAAAAGAGGTAACAAAATTGGAATAAAAGTTAAAGCAATAACAATTTACCTTGAAATCACAGAAGAAACAATTGCAAAAAGATTAGAATTGTTCCAAGTATAGTATAAATAACCAAAACTACATTTGGCTATATCAAGATTGCACAATTAATGTTATATTCCTTTAGTCTATTTTTGCATTAAATTTTTCTTTCATCAAAAAATATTTTGTTAAAAATTTGAATGAAAATATATTAAAATAAACTACATATCTAAATAAGAATTTAGAATCATTTTTATAGGATAAAGTCTAACAAAGCCCTATAATTTTATTAATGTTAAGGCTCTTAATAATTTCCTTGAATGTTTACAAGTATTATTAATATATTATACCTCATTCCTCTTTATTTATATGAAAAAAGTAGTCTGCTTTTTCTTAGAGCTAGATAATCATGAGCCATAATACTTCAATGTGAGTGAGGTTATTAGAAACTTACCTTATATAAATTTATCTTATTCGTATCCTTTTCTCAAACACATACAACAAAGCAGGCTTTACATGCATTACCTTAAAAAATATCCACAATGTCTGTCCAAAATATAAATTATCTCCTTTTTTTTTTTTAACTGAGAAAACAGACACCTGTTGTTCATGTGAAAGAAGTACTGAGATTTATGACCATTACCTCTCACTAAGTATCCACAGAGAGAGAGTTGAAAACTGATGAGGGATTTCATATAAAAACTATATTTTGGTGAAAATATCTTTGAAGAATTGATTCATAATCAGTTGATTTCTAGCTATACTTTAAAAATAAACACTGCAGGAAAAGCTGAATTATTGTTCTTGTCCTGCCCCCCAAATGTTATTGGCATATTTTGGCAATGCCAACAATAATGCCCTATTAGAATTACATATAAAACATTTCCCAATATAGCTCCATTTAAAAGTTTGTTCTTGGAATGATTCCAGGTTGAGTTCCACTTCACTCCAGCTCCCTCTTATCCCAGTCATAAACAAAACAAGTAGAAGTGGGAGACACTGATTTTTGCATGAATGTTAAGTCTGTACCTCCGATGTAAAGGTGGTCATTGTTATTTCCATCAAGGGATATATTCTAGTATTTGCTTCCTTGCTAATAAAATTGCAAACCAGAAAGGTATTATGTGACTTTACATCCTATGTCAATGTATTTGGGAAATAACATAGCATTGATAGGGGTATATTCTCGCCTCATGCCTTTTATTATTCATAAGGAGGAATTGCTAGGGCCTGAGCCTCACATCAGATTGATTAAAACAAAAACAAAACTTGATGGTGAGTTCCATATACCACACACTGTACAGGCAGCGATGAAATACATGGACCCAAACTAATACTTCTGACCTTTACCTTCCCAGTTCCTACTCATCAATCATTCTTGCCCATGAGAAGAAGAATAAACTTTATATTTGGTAATCTTTGCATAAGGCATTGAGCATGCCAGACTTAGTGATGCTGCTGCTGCTGCTAAGTCACTTCAGTCATGTCCAACTCCGCGACCCCATAGACAGTAGCTCACTAGGCTCCACCATCCCTGGGATTCTTCAGGCAAGAACACTGGAGTGGGTTGCCATTTCCTTCTCCAATGCATAAAGTTGAAAAGTGAAAGTGAAGTCGCTCAGTCGTGTCCAACTGTTCGTGATGCCATGGACGGCAGCCTACCAGGCTCCTCCTTCCATGGGATTTTCCAGGCAAGAGTACTGGAGTGGGGTGCCATTGCCTTCTCCGGACTTAGTGATAGCATTCTTAGAAGCCAGCGTATCCTTAGATCCACATGTTCTGATCTCCTCTCTGTAATGTGATAAGGAGGCTGCTCCTGATGGGAAAATCTATCCTTTTTCTGTGCTGATGAGATGAATTACTAGCATGCTTATTTGTCTGCAGATCTAAAGTAATTTTCAAAATAGCTCTATCAGTGATAAAATTAATATTTTATCCACCAGGTTTATGCATTTATTTTTCTATTGGATCTGGAAATGGATGAGAAGAGTGAAAGAGTGACAGTTGCTCAGTCATGGGGTCTTTCTGACCCCATGGACTCTAGCCTGCCGCACTCCTCTGTTCATGGAATCCTCCAGGCAAGAATATTGAAGTGAGTTGCCATCCCCTTCTCCAAGAGATATTCCTGACCCAAGAACTGAACCTAGGTCTCCTGCATTGCAGAGAGATTCTTGAATAGAGTGGCTGTTATTTATATACCACCCCTTCCACATAACTCCAAGAGTATAATTTCCATTTTACTTTACTTTTGCAGCTGAGAGTTAAGGAAGTGAAATGATCAGAGTCACACAGCAAGTGTGTGAGTGTGTGTCCGGCGTGATCATGTATGTTAAAGTTTCTTGTAGAGGTGATGAAATCAAACTAAACTACCCACAAGAAACAGATTTTAAATTACACATTGAGCTTGTTTCTCATTCAAGATTAGATAGGTGCACAAAAGTCACAAACATGTTTTAAATCTAACCTTCTCCATAAGAGTTAGGTAGGTCAAATGTTTGGCAGTTAGGATCATAGAAACTAAAGTCAAAAATATCTAGTTTTAACTCCTACTCAGCTATTTACAAGTGGCAAGTTATTTTAGGAAAGTTACAGAACCTCTCCAACTTTAATTGGCTAAAATGAGAGTTCACCTTATGAACTTTGCATAAGGATTATGTGAGATTACCCTTGTAATACCTTCAATACAGTGTTTGGCATATAGTAAGCAGAAAATATCAGCTATTATTATCATTACTTTGTAAGGAAGAACTGACACCTAGAGACAAAATAGGTAATGTATTTACTATCATAAAGCTATATGGTTTTGGAAAGGAACTAATATTAATTGGTTTTAATATTACAACAACACACAACATCACAACCATCTTCATCCCCATGAACTTCAGTCAGAGCACTTCCCAGGAATTTAAATTCAGATTTGGTGCCTTACCTCCTTCTGCTGTTTATCAGTTCTAATGTTATGTTACCTTTTACATGAAACCCTTCAAGATCATCAGGGAGTGCTTACTCTTTCATTAGCAAATATAGCTCGCATGTCTCATGTAGTCTAATCAGAGATTTCGTTGGTTTGAAATGAATTATGAAGGATGATGGTTGGATGACATCACTGACTCTATGAACATGAGTTTGAGGAAGCTCTGGGAGTTGGTGATGGACAGGGAAGCCTGGTATGCTGCAGTCTATGGGGTCATAAAGAGTTGGACTTGACTGAGCCACTGAACTGAACTGATGAATATCTTTCAGTTACTTTGCTGGATTTTACGACCCTGGAAAGCTGTCTTATTTCTTTGTTTATCATATGATTTTACATAGAATCAGCACTTAATCAGTGTTTGCCAAATAAAAAATAAATCAGAGAAACTGCCAATATTTACTTAGAAATCACTGTGTTTCTCAAAACTTGAAATAATGAGATTGTAGAAACAATTACAAAGCTAAATTAATTAAAATTCCATAGGTCTCATGTAAAAAGGAAATGATTCTCTAGGATGAAATTTAATTAGTATGAAATAAATTTAAACCCAAGTGGTGTTTCTATTATAGCCAAGTATCAATTATGTAATCCTTCCAATGTTTTATGGACACATTTATATTGGGCAATGAATAGTTGACATTCAGCTATGAGTTGAGGTAAACTTTTCCCAATATTATTGCTAACTCACACAAAAAACCCTGAGGGCTATTAATAAATTTTGGAACCATCATAGAAGCTATTTAAAAAACATACTAGATTGTAATAAAGATTGAAAACAGAATAACATATAGAACTATTGGCAAGGGTTGATAGATTTGCCTTTAGAAAGCTTTTATATTCTTTTCACCCTATATGTCTTCCTAAGTAATATCAAACAAGTACTACATATGTTTAATATAACTTGTAATTTGAGACTTTTTAAATCCAAACTTATGGTTAGATTGATGATACATAAATTTAATTCACATTTAGAATGGCATCACTATAAATAATAAAATAAGTTAATTAATTAACTGTGTAAATTAATGCATTAAACATTTAATGCTAGAGTTAGCACTACACTAAATTTTAGGTTTAGAGAAGATACTTCTTCCAAGGAAGTCATTAATCTCAGGATTTAGATGAAATTTTTACCTTTTTTCTATTTTCTAGGCGAAGATCTACATTTGATACTATCACTTTGCATGGAAGATGGTGAACTATTAACAGTTCATTTTCATAGAAGACATTCTGTTCTCCTGAATAGAGATAAGACTACTTACTGTAAAGTAAGTGAGGCACTCATCCCCATACAAAATTTCAGACATAACAAAAGACATGGTAACAAGATAAATGCTATGTTTATGCAATATTAAAGAATCGAATCAGCAAATCATGACCCATAAATTGGGTGCCTATTTTGCTAGGAAAGTTGTGTTAGAAGTAGCAACGATAGGTAAAGTGTATATTCAGTGTCATGGGGTTTTAGGCAAAGAATCTTGCTGATATTGATTAAATTATATCATAATAGAAGTCAACGCAGTACAATATGTTGATCTGCTCAAGTGATGTTTGAAGAATATAGACTGAAGCAGAGTTTTTTCTTTAAAAATAGTAGAAAGCAGTGATTATTATGGAGATTATAGATTTTATTTATTTATTTATTTATTTGGCTGCACCAAGTCTTAGTTGTGGCATGGGTATCAGGATCTTAGTTGGGGTATGTGAGATCTAGTTCCCTGACCTGGGATTGAACCTGGCCCCCTGCACTGGGAATGTTGGAGTGCTGGCCACTGGATGACCAGGGAAGTTTCAAGACTATAGATTTTGAAAGCCTTTCTCTTAATCTAATTAACAAAATGTGGCAATTACTGCACCATCACTTTGACAAATTCTTTTAATTTAGACTACTTTCACTGCACTTAATTATATAGTCTTCTTCGGTTCCATATTCAAGAATTGAACACCAAAAGAAAGCAAGAGATGTAAATTCTTCTAATTTGATGAAAAACTAAAAATGATTGTAAAAACACAAGCATATCTGAAATGTACTAATAGCCTTAGTGAGATTTTTATATGAACTACAGAATCAAAGTTATCTCAATAAACAATCATTTATTAATGATGACTATATCAAGAGGTTTATTAGATAAATTCAGATAATTTGATTTAGGAAATTTTATTCATATTTTAGAGATTAAAAAAATTAAACAAGAAGTAAGCTAATTACTGGTGGACAACTGTTAGAACAGATTTTTCATTCAAAAGTCCATGGTCTTTCTAACAAAACATGTTGCTGAAAATAACTTTAGAAGTTATGTAATGCAACTGCTTTTTTTCACCATGAAGAAAGGAATTCTTGTCCTGATTACAAGCAGAATGAGGGTTATACTAATTCCTCTGACTACCCAGGACAGGTATTTTCTCATTGTCCATGATAGTAGAAATGCAATTGCCTCATCCAGGTCCAATTTACTATAGAAATACTTCTCCATGACTGCTAAAATGCTCAAAGATATACCTTTTGTATATCAGGAGCCATCATACTCAAAACTGCCCAGAGTAAGAATTCATATCTGTTGGCAATGACAGACTGATGTTGGGGTGCTAAGAGCCCAGCCTCCTTGCATAAGATGGGACAGCTGAGGTGTAATTGAAACACCAGAGTTCCCTGCACAATCATGTTGAACCTAGATATTTATTCATTTATTTTTGTTTTAAATTCCCCATCTCTTAATAAGCAAAATCTTGGTAAAATCTTTTTAGCCTCATCACAGAAATGAGTAAAAGCAAAAATGAAAAATATGTCCTCCATACAAGCATGCAACTTAAAAGCATTTGTAGAAAAGTGACAGAGGAAAAGTAAGTCAGTTTAAAACTTTTTCTTTTAATTAAGTAGTATTCCATACCTATTATGAAAATATATGAGTAAAATTACTTTCAAAAATGAGTTGTAAATGCTGTCTTTCTCTAAATATCATTATTTTCTTTGTCTTTTTAATATTTTTATTAGATTTAAATTGTACTACATATCACATTTTGTATTCAGCTTTTATATTTTAAAAATATTGGCCCAATGGCTCTGAAAATATTGACAGTTTACTCCCTGAAACACTCAACTTGTTTGTATCAGAACTTTCCATACTTCCTTTCTGTGACCAAAGAAGAAGGATGCACCACCTGTCAAATACCAATGTCTCTACATGTACTCTGAGGCTCATTCTTACTTAACTTTTCAGATATTACACTTTGTTTTTTCCTCTGTGTCTTCAATCTCTAATGATCTAGGTTGGTCATAACTTTCCTTCCAAACAGTAGGTGTCTTTTAATTTCATGGCTGCAATCACTATCTGCAGTGATTTTGGAGACCCCCAAAATAAACTCACTGTTTTCAAGTTTCCCCATCTATTTGCATGAAGTGATGGGACCGGATGCCATAATCTTAATTTTCTGAATGTTGAGCTTTAAGCCACTTTTTCACTCTCCTCTTTCACTTTCATCAAGAGGCTTTTTAGTTTTTCACTTTCTGCCATAAGGGTGGTGTCATCTGTATATCTGAGGTTATTGGTATTTCTCCTGGCAATCTTCATTCCAGCTTGTGCTTCTTCCAGCCAATCATGTCTCATGATGTACTCTGCATATAAGTTAAATAAGTAGGGTGACAATATACAGCCTTGACGTACTCCTTTTCCAATTTGGAACCAGTCTGTTGTTCCATGTCCAGTTCTAACTGTTGCTTCCTGACCTGCATACAGGTTTCTCAAGAGGCAGGCCAGGTGGTATTCCCATCTCCTTCAGAATTTTCCACAATTTATTGTGATCCACACAGTCAAAGGCTTTGGCACAGTCAATAAAGCAGAGATAGATATTTTTCTGGAACTCTTGTTTTTTTGATGATCCAGCAGATGTTGGCAATTTGATCTCTGTTTCCTCTGCCTTTTCTGAAACCAGCTTGAACATCTGGAAATTCATGGTTCATGTATTGTTGAAGCCTGGCTTGGAGAATTTTGAGCATGACTTTACTAGCATGTGAGATGAGTGCAATTGTGTGGTAGTTTGAGCATTCTTTGGCATTGCCTTTCTTTGTGATTGGAATGAAAACTGACCTTTTCCAGTCCTGTGGCCATTGCTGAGTTTTCCAAATTAGCTGGCATACTGAGTGCACCACTTTCATAGCATCATCTTTTAGGATTTGAAATAGCTCAACTGAGATTCCATCACCTCCATTAGCTTTGTTTGTAGAGATGCTTCTTAAAGCCCCCTTAATTTCAGATTCAAGGATGTCTGGCTCTAGGTGAGTGATCACACCAGCATGATTAACTGGGCTGTGAAGATCTTTTTTGTACAGTTCTGTGTATTCTTGCCACCTCTTCTTAATATCTTCTGCTTCTGTCAGGTCCATTCCATTTCTGTCCTTTGTTGAGCCTGTATTTGCATGAAATATTCCCTTGGTATCTCTAATTTTCTTGAAGAGATTTCTAGTCTTTCCCATTCTACTATGTTGTGTGCCAAAAAAAAAAAAATATGATTAAAAATAAAGAAACTCTGTAGACCCCTGAAATAGAGAATTTTTCACAAAATTTACTAGGTTAAAAATCAGAAAAGCAATGGAATATTAAAATTAAAACTCTAATGATAAGTATTAAGAAGACTAAAATGATAAGAAATTTGTTTATAAGACTTTTTTAATTGTATAGAAAAGCAATATTTCTTAATAAAACACAATTTGACCTATTTAAATAAAGGAGAAGTAGAAAATTCAGATAAATAAGTTGTTATATGGGAATTTTGTTGAAAAACATCTGAAAGAAATTCAACTTTTTACAGTAGTTAAAATATTTTTTTCTATATCTCTATCATCTAGAACTATAATCATGATTTGGAGAATATGATAGGCAGCCCCATTCCTTTTACAGATTAGGAACAATAGTATGAAGTCTTATCTGGTAACTATATGTTTAAATATGTAAAGGATAAACATGAAGCTAGCCAACTGGAAAATAAGATATGGTATGCCTCTCAATTCAGCTCAGTCAGCCACTCAGTCGTGTCCAATTCTTTGCAACCCCATCGACTGCAGCACACCGGGCTTTCCTGGCCATCGTCAACTCCTGGAGCTTACTCAAACTCATGTCCATCGAGTCTGTGATGCCATCCAACCATCTCATCCTCTGTCTTCCCCTTCTCCTCCTGCCTTCAGTCTTTCCTTGCATCAGGGTCTTTTCCAATGAGTCAGTTCTTGCCATCAGGTGGCCAAAGTATTGGAGTTTCAGCTTTAGCATTAGTCCTTTCAATGACTATTCAGGACAGATTTCCTTTAGGATGGACTGGTTGGATCTCCTTGAAGTCCAAGGGGCTCTCAAGAGTCTTCAACACCACAGTTTAAAAGCATCAATTCTTCCATGCTCAACTTTCTTTATAGTTCAACTCTAACATCCATACGTGACTACTGGAAAAACTACTGTCTAGCTTTGACTAGACAGACCCTTTGTTGGCAAAGTTATGACTCTGCTTTTTAATATGCTGTCTAGTTTGGTCATAATTTTTCTTCCAAGGAGGAAGTGTCTTTTAATTTCATGGCTGCAGTCACCATCTGCAGCCATGAAATGGCTATGCCTCTACATACAACAGATAAACTTTTACTATATGTACATGAAACTAGAGTGTTCTATAACTGAAAACTGGCAAAATGTCTAAGACAATTGAATTTGATACTGTATACATGGGTTTGAGCCATGTGCTGGGAAGATCCCTTGGAGGAGAAAATGGCAACCCACTCCAGTATTCTTGTCTGGAGAATCCCCATGGACAGAGGAGCCAGGTGGGCTACATTGGGTCACAAAGGGTTGGACATGACTGAAGCAACTTAGCCTGTATATACTGTACATACTGGGTGTTTATGGGTACAATGTTTATAGGTAATATAAATTGATAAAAACTAGACTGTATTTTTAAAAATACATGGTTTTTACTTCATATATTTATGACTGTTGCTTCCATTTGAGCAAAATCACTAGGTAGGTTGCTTAAGACAAATTTCAACATAAATGTATTGACATCAATATTAAACAAGACAATCTTTCTCAAAGTATTGTGGTTCTAGGTTTTAAAAAATTTTTATTATAAATTGCTATATAGTCCTCAATTTTTACCTTTAAATGAAATTTTAACTATGGTTCTTAATTTCTTTTCCCCCCAAGATTTTCAGTGTGACATAATACTGAAATATGAAGAAAACCAAAAAATAGCAGCATGTTGTTCAGTTGACTATCTTATTTTGAAATTGAGAAAAATATTTTTTTCTAAAATAAGTTAAAAGAATTTTATTCTCCAAAGTGAGATAGTCAAACTTGATTGTTTTCACTATTTTTGTAAGCCATGACAGAAATCTCTAGATGGCATCAGTTCAAAATTAATTTGATTTCCTGCCGAAGAGCACAATTGACTTCTAATATATTTTTTGCCATATATATTATATTAAATCAAATTGTTATTACAGAATTTAGATGGTACTACCATTGTGGATCCAAGAGGGGCTTAAAGATAAAGTTTTGTGTCTCCTCACAAGATATTTCATCTTCGGGCAGATTCCAAAAGCATCATGCATAATATTTGAAATTTTCCAAAAAATATCACTGCTATTAGCTCACTGGCAAAAACAATAGATTGTACCTGGAAAAATAAAGCACTTGATATTCTGTCAAAATACTGGCTTATATATTTTTCCTTGTTCTTGATAACATTTAAATTATTCAAATAAAGCTAAAATTTTAAGTTTTGAAAAAAATTAAATGTTAAATAATTGTATAAAGTAAAATAATTTACAATGCCTGTGTTTAAGAATTTACCTAGTTGTCAATATAAAAATTGGTATCACATCTTACTCATGTCACTTGTTTATATATATATATATATATATATATATATATATATATATATACACACACACACAAATTTGAGGAAATATGAGTTTTTAATATCACAGAATGTCCACTACTGAACACTGTTAGGACACACTGATGTATATATGAGGAACACACAGAGAAGCAAGAAGATGGAAACTTGTCCCTTCTGGGAAGTACTTATGCCAGAATCTATAGGTCTCTCTAAGAGAAAAGATTTTGCAAGTTAATTCATCTAGGCTCTTTTGTTGCTTAAAATTTAACTGTTCTGTAGTGGAACGTGGTGAAATTCACACACCTTAGAAGCATTCCTCTCTATCACTTTTTGTTTTGAGGATTAGGATGAGAGTTGCAGGGAAATGTCTCATTGATGCTGAGCAATGGTTTTGTCATAGGGGTCCTCTTTCCAGGCTTTGAAATGGTAATGAGGAAATTAAGAGAAATGCCATCATCTTGAGGATGAAATATTGAAAGAGAGAGAATTGGGTTTTTATTTTATTTTATTTTTTAAATTTTAAAATCTTTAATTCTTACATGCGTTCCCAAACATGAACCCCCCTCCCACCGCCCTCCCCATAACATCTCTCTGGGTCATCCCCATGCACCAGCCCCAAGCATGCTGCACCCTGCGTCAGACATAGACTGGTGATTCAATTCTTACATGATAGTATACATGTTAGAATGCCATTCTCCCAAATCATCCCACCCTCTCCCTCTCCCTCTAAGTCCAAAAGTCCATTATACACATCTGTGTCTTTTTCCCTGTCTTGCATACAGGGTTGTCATTGCCATCTTTCTAAATTCCATATGTATGTGTTAGTATACTGTATCGGTGTTTTTCTTTCTGGCTTACTTCACTCTGTATAATCGGCTCCAGTTTCATCCATCTCATCAGAACTGATTCAAATGAATTCTTTTTAACGGCTGAGTAATACTCCATTGTGTATATGTACCACAGCTTTCTTATCCATTCATCTGCTGATGGACATCTAGGTTGTTTCCATGTCCTGGCTATTATAAACAGTGCTGCGATGAACATTGGGGTACATGTGTCTCTTTCAATTCTGGTTTCCTCGGTGTGTATGCCCAGAAGTGGGATTGCTGGGTCATAAGGTAGTTCTATTTGCAATTTTTTAAGGAATCTCCACACTGTTCTCCCTAGTGGCTGTACTAGTTTGCATTCCCACCAACAGTGTAGGAGGGTTCCCTTTTCTCCACACCCTCTCCAGCATTTATTGCTTGCAGATTTTTGGATCACAGCCATTCTGACTGGTGTGAAGTGGTACTTCATTGTGGTTTTGATTTGCATTTCTCTAATAATGAGTGATGTTGAGCATCTTTTCATGTGTTTGTTAGCCATCCGTATGTCTTCTTTGGAGAAATGTCTATTTAGTTCTTTGGCCCATTTTTTGATTGGGTCGTTTATTTTTCTGGAATTGAGCTGCATAAGTTGCTTGTCTATTTTTGAGATTAGTTGTTTGTCAGTTGCTTCATTTGCTATTATTTTCTCCCATTCAGAAGGCTGTCTTTTCACCTTGCTTATATTTTCCTTTGTTGTGCAGAAGCTTTTAATTTTAATTAGATCCCATTTGTTTATTTTTGCTTTTATTTCCAGAATTCTGGGAGGTGGATCATAGAGGATCCTGCTGTGATTTATGTCGGAGAGTGTTTTGCCTATGTTCTCCTCTAGGAGTTTTATAGTTTCTGATCTTACATTTAGATCTTTAATCCATTTTGAGTTTATTTTTGTGTGCGGTGTTAGAAAGTGATCTAGTTTCATTCTTTTACAAGTGGTTGACCAGTTTTCCCAGCACCACTTGTTAAAGAGATTGTCTTTACTCCATTGTATATTCTTGCCTCCTTTGTCAAAGATAAGGTGTCCATATGTGTGTGGATTTATCTCTGGGCTTTCTATTTTGTTCCATTGATCTATATGTCTGTCTTTGTGCCAGTACCATACTGTCTTGATGACTGTGGCTTTGTAGTAGAGCCTGAAGTCAGGCAAGTTGATTCCTCCAGTTCCATTCTTCTTTCTCAAGATTGCTTTGGCTATTCGAGGTTTTTTGTATTTCCATACAAATCTTGAAATTATTTGTTCTAGTTCTGTGAAAAATATGGCTGGTAGCTTGATAGGGATTGCATTGAATTTGTAAATTGCTTTGGGTAGTATACTCATTTTCACTATATTGATTCTTCCGATCCATGAACATTCACAAATAATGAGACAGTAGAAAAAGAAATTAAGGAAACAATTCCATTCATCATTGCAACGAAAAGAATAAAATACTTAGGAATATATCTACCTAAAGAAACTAAAGACCTATATATAGAAAACTATAAAACACTGATGAAAGAAATCAAAGAGGACACTAATAGATGGAGAATTGGGTTTTGGATGATATCATTGAGCCCCTGAAATAATCACCTCTAGAACACACATACCTCCAGAATTCTTATGTGAGAAACCAAAAGTCCATTGATTTAGACCATGTTTACTTAGTTTATCAGTCAGGATTCAAAGAGCAAGTAAGAAATTGCTTTTTGTATTTCAGGCATAAAGAATTTAATGTAGCAATTACCAAAGCAATTAAATATGTGGGGAACTGGCAGTCCAAGAAGTCACAATTCAACATGTCAATCTGAAAAGCTGAATGTGAGGGTCTCAGCAATTGCAGGAAAGCTGCCAAAGTTCTCAAAAATCTGTAGCAGTTTCCATAAACTATCTAGATAACATCAACAAATCAGATGTTCTGAAGAGCTTACTGTCAAACGACTAGAAACATCCTGACTTTCCCGTTCATCTGGATATAACTGCCTTCAAAAAACCAAACACTATCTTCCTCTTCAGCTTCTGAATCTCACACAACAATATCTCATTAGAAGAATCTAATCTATAATCTGGGTGGAAAGGGACCCTGGATAACATGTATAGGGGGCTGCTTTTTGAGAGAGTGCACATGGGGGCTGCCATGTTGCAAGTTGACTACAGACAATTTAACATGTTTGGGTTTTCTTTCATTTGCAGCAAAAGTACCCCAGCAAAGCACTTAAAGTATTGAAATTAAAGAAAAGATAAATGACAATTTATTTTTAAGAATGTCTAACATAGTAGTAAAATTAAAGTATTTAAATGCCATAGTGTCTTCTGTACATGTAATATGTTAAAGCTATCAGATGTTTGACAAACCATGATGGAAAAAAAATCCCTTGATACACCATTAATTAAATTTAATAATATCACATTTTGTTTGTATATATTTACCATGTATTCATTGGTATTTTTTGTTATTCAAAATAAGCATGTGTTATATTCTAATAAGTTTATTGGATGGGAGGGATTAATTCTTTATTTTACTTGGTTTTCTTATAAAGATATGCTTCTGAAACTGTATTAGGATTAATTTGTTTCAGAAAAACTTAATAAATTATTAACATTAATAATAAATATAAAATTTTGGAGGAATTGTTACACACAAATACATAGCAGGTAAATACTGGAATGAAAAATTTAAAAGCTAGACATTTATAACTTAAATAAGCAAGACCTTTTATACAAAATTTAAAAACTTTGATAACAAATATGAAAATTTAGTATCTACTATCAAGAACTATACATAAAGCTAAATCATTTATTCAAAATGTATCAAATACATAGGCAAAACACTCTCCCACATAAATCACAGCAGGATCCTCTATGACCCACCTCCCAGAGTACTGGAAATAAAAGCAAACACACACACACACACACACACACACACACACACACACACAAACAAATGGGACCTAATTAAACTTAAAAGCTTTTGCACAATAAAGGAAACTATAAGCAAGGTAGAAAAACAGCCTTCAGAATGGGAGAAAATAATAGCAAACATAGCAACTGACAAAGAATTAATCTCAAAAACATACAAACAACTCCTGCAGCTCAATTCCAGAAAAATAAATGACCCAATCAAAAAATGGGCCAAAGAACTAAACAGACATTTCTCCAAAGAAGACATACACATGGCTAACAAACACATGAAAAGATGCTCAACATCACTCATTATCAGAGAAATGAAAATAAAGACCACAATGAGGTACCATTTCACACCAGTCAGAATGGCTGCTATGCAAAAGTCTACAAACAATGAATGCTGGAGAGGGTGTGGAGAAAAGGAATCCTCTTACACTGTTGGTGGGATGCAAACTAGTACAGCCACTATGGAGAAAAGTGTGGAGATTCCTTAAAAAACTGGAAATAGAACTGCCATGCTGCTGCTAAGTCGCTTCAGTTGTGTCCGATTCTGTGCAACCCCATAGACGGCAGCCCACTAGGCTCCTCTGTCCCTGGGATTCTCCAGGCAAGAATACTGGAGTGGGTCGTCATTTCCTTCTCCAATGCATGAAAGTGCAAAGTGAAAGTGAAGTCGTTCAGTTGTGCCCGACTCTTAGCGACCCCATGGATTGCAGCCTACCAGGCTTCTCCGTCCATGGGATTTTCCAGGCAAGAGTACTGGAGTGGGTTGCCATTGCCTTCTACAACCCAGCAATCCCACTGCTGGACATACACACCGAGGAAATCCGAATGGAAAGAGACACGTATACCCAAATGTTCATTGCAGCACTGTTTATAATGGCCACGACATGGAAGCAATCTAGATGTCCATCAGCAGATGAATGGATAAGAAAGCTGTGGTACATATACACAATGGAATATCATGCAGTCATTAAAAAGAATACATTTGAATCAGTTCTAATGAGGTGGATGAAACTGGAGCCTATTATACAGAGTGAAGTAACCAGAAAGAAAAACACCAATACAGTATACTAACGCATATATACGGAGAAGGTGATGGCACCCCACTCCAGTACTCTTGCCTGGAAAATCCCATGGATGGAGGAGCCTGGTAGGCTGCAGTCCATGGGGTCGCAAAGAGTCGGGCATGACTGAGTGACTTCATTTTCACTTTTCACTTTCATGCATTGGAGAAGGAAATGGCAACCCACTCCAGTGTTCTTGCCTGGAGAATGCCAGGGATGCGGGAGCCTGGTGGGCTGCCATCTATGGCGTAGCACAGAATCAGACATGACTGAAGCGACTTAGCAGCAGCAGCAGCAGGAGCAGCAGCAACAATGCATATATACGGAATTTAGAAAGATGGTAATGATAACCCTATATGTAAGACAGCAAAACAGACACAGATGTATAGAACAGTCTTTTGGACTCTGCGGGAGAGGGTGAGGGTGGGATGATTTGAGAAAATGGCATTAAAACATGTATATTATCATATGTAAAATGACTCGCCAGTCCAGGTTCGATGCATGAGACAGGGTGCTCAGGGCTAGTGCACTGGGATGACCAAGAGGGATGGGTTGGAGAGGGAGGTAGGAGGGGGGTTCAGGATGGAGAACACATATATCCATGGAGGATTCATGTGAATGTATGGCAAAACCACTACAATATTGTAAAGTAATGAGCCTCTAATTAAAATAAATAAATTTATATTAAAAAAACAAAATTTATCAGATAACTGCTGGCTCTATTTGAATGCACTGTATGCAAATAAAGCTGCAAATATAGATAATATTAATTTCTTAATATTAAAAATACCCTTAAAATATATATAATATATATAATAGGTTAAATATATTGTCCATATATGTGCATAATGAAACTATGACAGTCCAAATTGCAAATTTAATAATATCAATATACAAACATTGATAACATAATACAGTAATAAAAAGTCAACTTCAATTCTAGTTTTCTAATTTCTAAGGCAGTTGAGTGACCATATAATTTACCACCCAAATAGGTCATGAAAATTCTGTTAAGAGAACATAATGGGTTTAATATTGTGAGTTCCTAGGTTTAAACAAGAATATATGTCTACTGTATGGATAGGAAATGATTTCATAGAAAGTGTGCTATTTAAACTGGATCTTGAAGATTGGATCTTATAAGAAAATTTCCATACATGTAGAAAGGTCATTAATTTTACAAGAGAGAAAGAAATCAGTCCCTTTCACAATGGCTCTTGAACACATATTAAATACTTTGAGATTGTTGATTTTAGAGATTATTAGACTTGAAGATGTACTCTTTCCACAATTTCCTATTCAAACACCTTTATATAATGCTATTATTTGAAATAGTTGCTATAAATCTATTATCAGTTCAGATCAGTGGCTCAGTTGTGTCTGATTCTTGAAGGCCTTATTGACTGCAGTATGCCAGGCTTCTTGGTCCATCACCAACTCCTGGAGCTTACTGAAACTCATGTCCATTGAGCTGGTGATGCCATCCAATCATCTCATCCTCTGTCATTGTCTTCTCCTCCTGCCTTCAGTCATAAAGTCTCTGCTTTTTAATATGCTGTCAAGGTTTCTTCCAAGGAGCAAGCAACTTTTAATTTCATGGTTGCAGTCCCAGTCTACAGTGATTTGGGAGCCCTAGAAAATAAAGTCTGTCAATGTTTCCATTGTTTCCCCATCTATTTGCCATGAAGTGATGGGATTGGATGCCATATCTTATTTTTTTGAATCCTGTGATTTAAACAAGATTTTTAACTCTTCTCTTTCAATTTCATCAAGAGGCTCTTTATTTCTTCTTCACTTTCTGTCATAAGGGTGGTGTCATCTGTGTGTCTGAGGTTATTGATATTTCTCCCAGCAATCTTGAAAGTACCAGCTTGTACTTTATCCAGCCCAGCATTTCGCATGATGTATTCTGCGTAAAAGTTAAATAAGCAGGTGACAGTAAACATCCTTGATGTATTCCTTTCCCAATTTTGAACCAATCCATTGTTCCATATCAGGTTCTAACTGTTGCTTCTTGACCTGCATATAGATTTCTCAGGAGGCAGGTAAGGTGGTCTGGTATTCCCATCTCCTGAAGCATTTTCCACAGTTTGTGGTGATCCATACAATCAAAGGCTTTAGCGTAGTCAATGAAGCAGAAATTGATGTTTTTTTTTTCTGGAATTCTCTTGCTTTTTTGATGATTCATTGGATGTTGGCAATTTGACCTTTGGTTCACCTGCCTTTTCTAAATCCAGCTTGAACATCTGGAAATTCTTGGTTCAGGTACTGTTGAAGCCTCGGCTTTGAGAATTTTGAGCATTAATTTGCGTGTATGTTCAGTTCAGTTCAGTTGCTCAGTTGTGTCTGACTCTTTGCAACCCCATTAATTGCAGCACGCCAGGAGTTCAGGGTTAGGGTTAGGGTTAGGGTCCATCACCAACTCCCGGAGTTCATTCAGACTCACGTCCATCGAGTCCGTGATGCCATCCAGCCATCTCATCCTCTGTCGTCCCCTTCTCCTCCTGCCCCCAATCCTTCCCAGCATCAGAGTCTTTTCCAATGAGTCAACTCTTCGCATGAGGTGGCCAAAGTACTGTAGCTTCAGCTTTAGCATCATTCCTTCCAAAGAACACCGAGGACTGATCTTTAGGATGGATTTGTTGGATCTCCTTGCAGTCCAAGGGACTCTCAAGAGTCTTCTCCAACACCACAGTTCAAAAGTATGAATTCTTCGGCGCTCAGCCTTCTTCAGAGTCCAACTCTCACATCCATATATGACGACAGGAAAAACCATAGCCTCGACTAGACGGAGCTAGCCTATGAGATGAGTGCAATTGTGCAGCAGTTTGAACATTCTTTGGCATTGCCTTTCTTTGGGATCAGAATGAAGATCGATCTTTTCTACTAAAATTTTGTTCTGTCAATCTTTAAACAATAAATCACATGAAAAATGTAAGTGAATTGAGAGATAGCACCCTGGTGTAATCCCTCAATGAGTCATATTTTATGATTTTGCAACTGTATTTTTTAATGAGAACTTGCTCAGGAAATCAACCCCTTTTAGCTGAACTCCAGTTATTCTATCTGTACAGTGCCTTTTGTGCCATGTTCATTTTTCCCATCCACTTGCCAAGTATATCATTATGATAGGAAGTAATAATATTTTAATTAGTTTTCTATCATTTACTGAAAACTTGACGTCTTCTAAAGGAATAGACAAAGTTCTAGCTCTGTTGCTTTGCGTGCATTATGTCAACCAAGAGAAATATTGTGTTAAATTCTATTTTCATTTAAATATTTTTCTTCAATCTTCAGAGAAAAAAATACACACACATATGCAAACATAAACATGATTTTATGTTGACAGCTATGAGTTTCAGTTAGGTCAGACCAGATTATACGATAGTGCACAAAACTGAGAGGGTAACAGGCAGGAAGGCCAGGGGTCTCCAAACAGAGGAAATAGCCTGCAAGTGTCAGACGTTTTATCTCTGTTAAGCGGCAGGAGGAAACAAACTAGCGATATTTTTTCCTTCTCTATACCAATTTAAAAGGAGGTTTCTCTTAAAATTCTGTGTTGCCATAATGACACCTGGTTTCACCTGAAGTTAACCAATGCCTTTTTCTTATGGAAATGTTTATGTTAAGCTATACTAATGTACTATGCATTTACCCCAAACTCTGTCTTCAAGTTGGTTCTGCCTTTTGGGCTCAGAACCTACTTGATAAACCAGTATGTTATACTCAGATATTGTTCCTCTAATCTATGTAAATGAAACTATTTGTATGGTGCTCTGCCCTTCTTCAAGATTCAAGTTAATCATTTTATGGCCCAAGATAAACCATTTGGAGCCAAGGTTATCCCAAAATACATCTTATGGGTGAGGGGCCAGGGGCCCTTCTAAGTTTTGAGACATTCCTTTCTTTCATTAACAGACTGCTGGTGACTATATAACATCCAGCTAAAGACTAGCAGAGGGGTACTCTTTCTGCCCCCTTCTGATATCTATGTCAGAAGCTTTCTCTATCTCCTTTATACTTTAATAAAACTTTGTTACACAAAAGCTCTGAGCGATCAAGCCTCGTCTCTGGCCCTGGATTGAATTCTTCTCCTCTGGAGGCCAAGAGTCCCGGCGACATAATTCAACAACAACCTTTCAAAACCCTCAAAACCTTAACAGCTGAAACAACAAACTTTTGTTTCTTCCTCATGTAACTTGCACACTGAGGGTTGCTTTGCTCATTGCACATTCTCTAGGACCAAGAGCATTTGAGACTTTACCTTGACAGCCTTTTGGCTCACTGCCATAGTGGGTAGGGGCTTCTGAGGGTCTTGCACAATCTGCTGCTCTGGCCTGGTAGTGACGCATGCCACCCCCACACCGCTCATGGGCTAGAAGAGCACTCCCTCTCCAAGCAGACTGGAAGGTTCAGCCTTCCTTAAGTCAGGCTGTGGTCAAAAGAAGGCCTGGATATCAGAAAGCACCTCTAAAAGTTTACACTGGGCGATGCTGTTGGCTCAGAAACTATAACAATCTTTGCTTCCATTAGGTTCAGATGCAACATCATTACACTTGTTGAGTGATTTGGTTATCATTAAAAAGATTGTTGTTGTTCAGTAGCTCAGTCATGTCCAACTCTTTGTGGCCCAATGGATTGCAGCATGCCAGGCTTCCCTGTCCTTCAGTATCTCCTGGAGTTTGCTCAAATTCATGTTCATTGAGTAGATGATGTCATCCAACCATCTCATCCTCTGTCACCCTCTTTTCCTCCTGCCTTCAATCTTTCCCATCATCAGGGTCTATTCCAGTGAGTCAGCCCTTTGCATCAGGTGACCAAAGTATTGGAGCTTCAGCTTCAGTATTAGTCCTTCTAATGAATATTCAGGGTTGATCTCCTAAAGGACTAACTGGTTTGAATTCCTTGCTGTCCAAGGGACTCTCAAGAGTCTTCACCACCAAAGATTGAAAGCAGCAGTTCTTCTGCACTCAGCCTTCTTTATGATCTAATGCTCACATCCATACATGACTACTGGAAAAACTACATGCGTGTTTCTGTATTAGTCACTCAGTCGTGTCTGGTTGTTTGTGACCCCATGGATTGTAGTGAAACCATAGCTTTGACTATATGGACTTTTGTCAGCAAAGCGATATCTCTGCTTTTTAATTAGAAAGATTGTTAAAACTAAAACTAGTTGTAATTCAATCAAATTAAATTGAAAATATATTATTTGGAATCAAGATGGGGTAAAAGTTCGGAAAGCATTGAAAACATTTAGTTATATCAATGGACATGAGTTTGAGCAAGCTCTAGAAGTTGGTGATGGACAGGGAAGCCTGGTGTGCTGCTGTCCATGGGGTTGCAAAGAGTCAGAAATTACTGAGCAACTGAACTGAGGTATATCTAGAACCGAAATTATAAACCAGATTTCTTTTAAAAGAAACATTTAGCTGCAAAACAGTGAACTCAGTTATTTGTTTCCAATCATTGACATTTCCTAAAATACTGAATTATCTTCATTTTCACACTACAGCACTAATCCACCACCTTTGCAGAGCCTTCTCTACTAGAGCTAATCTAATTTTCTTTGGTTATTCAGTCTAACAGAGATCCAGAATCAACTCCCTTTAAGCATCCCACCTACATCTGCTGGATGTTCATTGTGTATTTTTTTTCTTCTTACTTTTGATCAATATTCTCCCCAGACTATAAATATAAATGCTATCTTGTCAGGGACACCATCTGCCCTGTTAGTTTTTGGAGCCTACTACACAATGATTGCCTTTTCCAACTTCTGAATTCCTCTGTGTCTTTGGTGTGTCTGTAGTTCTGCACTGGCACTTTGGACCCTTAATACAAACCTTCCAATACTCTTTTGATAATTCTTATTAGATGCTAAATCATTAAATGTTATTAAATATTCCATATAGGGCATTAAACAAATTGTCTAATAATAATAAGAGCAAGCCACTTATCTAGCACTTGCTACTTACTAGATAATGAAGTTTTATATCTTTTTAGTTCATTTGGGCCCAAACAATCACTTTTTGAGGCAGATCCTATTATTATACTCATTTTACACATAAAGGAATTAAAAACACAAAGAGTGAGCTAAAGGTCCAAGCTCAAATAGGTAATAGGTTGTAGAGCAAAATCCAACCTCAGTCTGACTTGAGAGCCTGTGTTTTTACTCATTAATCTACATTGGAGTAATCATTTTCCCAATTTTTGTTTGCTTGTTTCCCTTCTGCAATTGGGAAAAAATTGAAACCAAATGATCCTCTGATCCCATGTTTCATTGTATGTATCCACGTATAAGGTAATGGAAATTGTTTTAAATCACAAACTTTTAGATACAAGAATTTTTACATTTTCTACTCAGATATAGTTGACAGAGGTGACACAAATCTCACTTGTAATGCCCTATTGCTGTCTTATCCTGTCATGTTGTTGTACTTCAAAGACAAGGAATGATAGCTGTTTAATAAGGGAGGTTTACTCATCGTAATTAATAAAGAGCAAACATAAATCAGTTTCACGAATTCCATGTCCAAGATAAGTGGAAACCTCAAATGTTTAACCAAGAGAAAGTTAGGAGTCAAAGGCATTTGAAGCAACCACTTATAGATACATTTCTTTAAAAGTTCGAAATTTCTGTTTTTAGAGCTTCAGTGTCTTCAGTAAGTAGTTAGATATAGAATCAATTTCATAGTCGAATACATATAAGAAATTTAGATTAGGCAAATTTCTTAGAATCTTTACTATGATGATAGAAATCATATACTTTTCTTAGAAGGAACAGACTGTCCAATTTACTATGGAAACTCTACTTCTCTCATCAAGCATCTTGCATGAAACAAGCTGCAGGAAACATTGATTTCGGAGTTAAGGAAACATGACATCAAAAACAGCAGGTTCATTTTAAATTTCCCAAGAATTTTAAAGAAACCATAAAATTTTAACTATCGTAATAATGTAACTTTCTAATCAAAAATTTAATTTCTCTGTGGCCTGATACATATAGCTATACTGCCCAAAATTAATAAATCTCTATGCATGTATATATCTATCTATATATATACATCTTACTCAAATATACATATGTATAATTATTGTTACATTTTATACATTCCATCAAAATACAGACTCAATTGACAAAAGTAATTACCTTTCTAGAATGTTTACGAACATGAATATCCATATTGGAAAACTATCTTTAGTGAATTTATCCATGTTCTCAGAAGCATATTTGATAAAGGTAGGGATTGGAAAGAATCATGCTAGGTAGGGTGAAAATGCTCAGTGAAATATAATGTTCACTTATTTTTTCCCCAGGCTACAACTCACTGCTATAAAGGTCAACAGTTATAGTTCTCAGTGGATTCTTAGAATGTAGAATGAGGAAGTTTGAAATGATTTGTTCTGTCACCTGTTCCCAGAAATCTGACATAATTTAATATGATGACTGTTCTCCTTTACCTCATTAAATTGGTAAAGGAAAGCTGGATAGAATCCCAAGTTATTTATGACCAACTACTTATAAAATATGAGTTTGGAATTTTAAACTCTACTTGCCACAACTGCCTTTCTGTTCCCACCCCCTGGCCAAAATCATTCATATGCACATATAGAAAACCTGGGACAAAATCCCCCTAAATCAGCCAAGGCAAGTATAAATAATCACATCACAGTTTACTATGTAACACCACCTTTAACTTTTAGCAAAACAATGATTTAAGGAGAATTACTATTATTGGTCAAGGCTCAGAACCAGTGGATTGCAAAAGAAGAAAACAAAAAGGAAACATTCAAAGTATGAACAACAAACAGTAAAAAAAAAAAAAAAAAAAAGGAGGTTATTTAAAAATTTTCAAATAGTACTCCAAGGTAGTGGCTGACAACCTAGATTCTTACAGGTTAACTACACAATAGTAAGAGGGACCTGCAAAGTATATTTTAGAGTTTTAGAAACCAAATTAGGAGTCATCTATCACAGATGTCCCCAAGAAAATAAAATTCTACGTTTCATTGCTTTTGCCTAGAATTAGTTTGAGCCTATGCTATGTAATACTGACCATGGGCATCAGAAATTGCATGTGTTTAATTGCTTGAATTTTTAGAAAAATAAATAATTGTCACTTGAAAAGTATGTCTGACAAAAATTCTTCACAAGTTGTGACAAATGGAGAGGTTTATTATACATTATTAGTAAATATGTTTATGATTACCCTATGTATAATGTATACATATGTATGTATGTATGCTTCCCTGGTTGCTCAGATGGTAAAGAATCTGCCTGAAATGTAGGAGATGAGGGTTTGATCCCTGGGTTGGGAAGATACCCTGGGGGAAGGGAATGGCTATCCACTGTAGTATTCTTGCCTTGAGAACTCCATGGAATAGAGGAGACTGGTGGGCTACAGTCCATGGAGTTGAAAAGAGTGACTAACACACACATATATGTATGATATGTATGTGTATATTTATAATTCAAATCCAGAAACAGAACGCAAAGAAAGGAGAGGCAATTTTAATGCAGAAAGGACTATGCTAAAACAAACAAAAGAAAGGTTTATATCTTGCAAAATTTCCTAGTGGAATAAATAAAATGGGCATAAGAGAAAAAACCTAATATACACCAAGATGTAGTGACATTCTGTAGCATTTCTGATAAATCACCTTATTATATTCAAAATCACAGGGTTTTGTTCCTAGTCTACTAGGAAAGGATGCCATGGATGCTTATTCAGATCTGTCATATATAATCTTATCTGCCAAAATTTTGAGACTAAAAGATGAGCTCATGTACAAGCTGACAAGAGGTGGTAATGAGTCTAGGCTTTCTTGAAGGTTGTTTAAAGTTTAAGTCCCCCCATTGTGCAGATGCTGTCTGAACTGGCTTGGCAATTTTTATAATGACAGCTGCTGTCAGGTGAAAGGGTAAATTATTCAGTTCAACAGGGAATGTTGTCAGTAGAGTAAAAGGGTGCTAGATATAGAGGTGGCCCCAGATAGTGTACAGAGTAACTTGCGTAAACTTATCAAATCTATCTCCAACTCTGATGATTCCTTATAAATGATATTGCTGCCAATTATTATTGTTAGTAGCAATAGAACAAATACTAATATGTGTACTAGATGGTGTATATATTCACAAATGTCTACAACTTTCAATTATCTCAGTTAATTGAAGTGGTCAAGCAAAATAGATTGCCAATTTATACTGGAATTTGGATAATTATTTTCTCTAGGCGAGACAGTGTCTAAGATGTCAGAGAAGTTGCTCAAGAATTTATATCTGACTGCAGTATCCCAAGCAAATAGAACTGGAATTAATGTCAGTCTTTGATATAAATTTAAAGGCTTAGGGTAATTTTAGAGAGTTGTTACAGTTGTTGCTTTATTTTTCAATTTAATTTTATTTTTGTCTTCTGAGGTTTTCCTTGTTAAACATCTATTTTTAAAAATTTTACCTAGAGACAAAAGTAGGTCTCCATTATCAGGAGAGAAATGGACAGATTACTCAACAGCAACAAGAACAAGGGCCCTGATAAATGCTTAGTTATACAACTTGAAAGTCCTGGAGATAGATATCGCTGACCCTGCTCATAGCACTGGGTGTCTTGCTGTATCTCACTGTGTGCACTGTTCACTGAACCCATGATAAGCAAGGTGCAAGCTAAGAGTGAAAGTGAAGTCGCACAGTCGTGTCCGACTCTTTGTGACCCTATGGAATGTAGCCTACCAGGCTCCTCCCTCCATGGGATTCTCCAGGCAAGAGTACTGGAGTGGGTTGCTGTTTCCTTCTCCAGGGGATCCAGGGGATCTTCCTGACCCAGGGATTGAACCTAGGTCTCCCGCATTCCAGGCAGACGCTTTAACCTCTGAGCCACCAGGGAAGCCCTCGTTGCAAGCTAAGAGCGGGGAAGAAAATGAGAGGAGCCCTGGGAACTGCAGATGCATTTAATCTTTCCTGGCTGGCACGGCAGCCATAGCAGCAGACATAACATAACACAACATAAATGCACACGACCTTTCTGGGCTTTTCCAGATAAAGCTTATATATACTTACAGAATAAAAGTAGCTCGTGGTCAAGTAAGTACCTATTGACCCACATGCCTTAAGCGATCTCAGCCGTTACACCACTGTGCAAAGTCATTGTTTACAGAGCACAGGGTGGGAGGGCGTCAGAGTGTGGGGTGAGAGAGCCTGACAGTCGCCATCTTGTTAATTTCCCCACAATAAGGAATGGTAAACAATAAAAGAAAAGGATATTAAGAATCAAATCACACTGTAAGTATTGAAAAACAGCATATATAATTTTAAATCAAATTCAAGTAGACTTCTTTACTGTTCACTACCTTAGGTCAGGATTGCTGTTGGAATCTGACAGTGAGGGCTAACTTATAGGCAGGGTTTCAGAGCTCCTTCCGTGTCTAAAATTCTCAACCTGCTTGTCACTAGCTCTTTGTTCTCACAAGGCTCCCTCCATTTCAATTTCCTAAAGGACTTTAAGTCCTTGAGTGATTATCAAATTATGAAGATTATAAATTCATTATTGAAGAGAAACACTGCCGTACATTTTTTTCCTTTTGTTTCAGTTTACAGTAGAATTTGCAAACAAGCTGTAGCTTGAAACATACTGTTGCTCCATCTCCACAATGAAACACTAAATCAAAATTCCCTGGAAATTGAAATTAGACACCAGTGTTTGGGGAAATTCTCCAGGTGATTTTAATGTGTGGCTGTAACAACCAAGTGTTCTTAGAGAAAATAGTGTGCTTGCAAAGCTTTTGTACATGAGAAAACTGGATGATTTAATACCAAACTGCAAAAGCACAAACATCACAATAATCACTCTTCTTGCAAGGCAGGGTCAATATCCTTAAAGCACAGATGATATTTTAGAACTAAGTGTTATCAATAATGGTGGAATTTAAATAAAGTTCATTTGTTGAAACACTCAAACATGTTTTCCATCTAACCATTTACAGGCATTTCATTTATCTAGCGAAAAAAAAAAAAAAAAAGCAAGAGTTCCACTGAACTTTAATCTTGTCATACCATTTTCTGAAAGGAAAAAAGGCAACAGAAAACAATTACATTGAAACAATGCTCTGACCTCAATAACCACAAATTGAAAATACTTTTATCTGGAAAAAGCCATTAGGAGAAATTGTGAACCAGGTGAAAACAGCTTTTGTGTGTTTTGGATAATAGTAACTCAGCAGGACTACAAAAGTAAGCCCTATTAAACCTACCTCACATTCTACGATTCTTGCTCTTCACAGAGTAAAACTCTGACTCCTGATTTCAAAACTTTCTATTCTCAACCCAGAATACAATAATATAGCTATCTATCTGGCTTTTGTGAGCATTATACTTGTCTTTAGGATGTGTTAGACATTATAGGAATCCATTACAAATACACCAAGTTATATTTTATTTACAGAAATAGTAATTAATTTTGTTGCTGATGACTTCTAAAATGACAAGGGATTGGCTAGACACTTGAAGGAAAGACCAGGAACAAAATAGGTTTAGCTTCTCCCTATTACCTCTGTGCCTTTTTCATTTTCACCCCCATTAATAACATCATTGCTTCTTACTTCATAATAGCTTTTCTGGAAAACTATAGTTCCTGAAATCCTCTCTTTCCCTGAATTTTCTTTCCCTCCCTCTTATAAACCTTTCTTTTAGCTCTCTAATATCTGGAAAGAATATTAAAATATATTAAAATTCTTAGAAAAAGTCACAAAACAAATTAAAAAAATTAGGAAACAGGAAAATTTACCACACTGACAAAGCATGCATGATTTTGCTTTGTTTTTGAATTTGTGTCATATTCATAAATAATTTTATATCTTTTCAATTGAATCTCCTTTCTCCACAATCTTTGCTTGTCTCTCTCCCAATAACCTTAGATCACACAGCTGGTTAGTTGTGGGAATAAAACTCTAATCAAGCTCAGTTTGACTCCTAGTTTGCTGCCCCTCACACCCTCCCCCTCTCCCTGCATTTTCAGGGTCTGGTGATGTCTTTGAAGTTGTGCTAGAAATTTAGAGCTTTTTTAGAGGTTTGACCTGAGGACATTCAGCTAATCATTTCCCTGTATTGAACAATTATCCCTTCTATACGGCAAGTTTATTTTACTCTCCAAACCTATAGCTGCAAGAAGGATACATGGCATATGGAGAGAGACTGATAGTGCTGTCTCTGCTGTCCGTGAGTACAGAAAACTGTGCTTAGCTTCAGAGCAAGCCCAACCATTGCCTGAAAGGTGTGATGGATGTAAAAGAGCAGCTACCCGGCCCTAAGGAATCTATCAGTTAAAAAGGATCTCTGAAACCTTCCTGTGCTTAAAAGATCCAG
Organism: Ovis aries; assembly: GCF_016772045.2. Classification (NCBI taxonomy): domain Eukaryota; kingdom Metazoa; phylum Chordata; class Mammalia; order Artiodactyla; family Bovidae; genus Ovis; species Ovis aries. The sequence continues at coordinate 47,768,047 of NC_056056.1, forward strand.
CCTAAAAAAGAGAACCCAGGTAATTCTAAAGAGTAATTTAACCTGGGGAACTAGACACAGATGCATTGCAAAACTTGAACGCTAATGAAGGTATGACAGCAGAGTGAAATGCATATAGAATGTACCTTCAGCTTTAGAGCTAGAAAGACAATCATGAAAGGACATTGGTACCAGAAACTAAGAGCTAAGACCACCATGCAAGAATGGAAGAATGAGAGGGGATAACCAACATGTACTAGAATCATGAAAGAGAAGGCAGATACTGCCGTATCAGCACAAAAGTAGGGGGAGAAAATGAGAAATACTCAGACGTCTCCCGTTCTTATCTCCTCAGTCTCCTAGCAGTGTCTACATTGAATGTAATAGGAAGCTGTGGAGCAAAGGAACAGAAAGGGAAATGAGTTTAAGAGAAAATGAGCAAGTGATTGACCCAACCTCTAAACTACTTACTATTTGATTCTGAAGATAAAGTATTTAAAGAAAATCAAATACTTATTATCTTTGTTCAATAATATTTAAAGACATATTTCCACCTGGTTCTAATAATTATTATCTCTATGATCATTTTAACTCAAACGCAATTTTTTTCAGGGGAGTAAAATTGGTAAATGAATTCATTTTAACTTACTATGGGATCAATTTAATGTCAGTGGGGCTGTCAGAAAGACTCCATTCACACAGCTCTGTCTCTTGACACTAAAACCTTCTGAAGAAGACATTTATGTTAAATTTCCTTTAGGTGTTCTCTAGATAATTGAGATCTTTCACCAATCTTTATCTTAAGTGTAATATGAAGTTTAATTCTTATAGTATTACCTGCAATTGTATTTTCCAATTTTTCTATTCAATTAAAATTTTATTATCTGGTATAATATTCATTAATTCTCATAAAAATTTCTTTCCAACCTAGTAATAAACTCTTTGTGAATAGAAATAGTGAGTAATATGTCAGCGTCAATGGCACCTGAATCAGTACTATGAATATAGTGATGAATCAGGGTTAATGAAATATGCCCCCTTTTTTTGCTTATCATTCATATCTATCAAAATGTACAGTGTGTGAGAGATGATCTAATGTATAGGAACAAAGACATAATAAAGCATTATTGAAATGATCAAATGACATCATTAAGTTCAGAATATTTAGGGAAACACTCATTATTCTACTCTGATTACTTAACAAATACTAATAGTTATTATAATGTTAATAATTACACAGAAGAGTTTACAGGGATATTACACAGAAATGTTTTCTGTGAAAATGTAAATTTACTTTGGAATTTGTGGAGTAGTTATTAAATAAATATTAATTGGTTTATATTATCTCAACATAATCCTGAAAACTGAGTCATGTGATAAAAATGAATATTCCTATTTTAGAGGTGAGGAAAATTGAGGTACAGAAATGTAAGCAAACTTCCTTATATTAAATAATTACTAAATTATGGCATTAGTTTGAGAACTCTAATTTGTTACTTTATTTGAATGTATTTGCTCCTTACTCCTGTGTCTTATAAAAAAACTCTAAGGTAGTTAGTCTATATTTTATGCTAGTAAATTTATTTCTAGCAAATTGTTTATACAATCTTTCTTGGTTAAAAAAAGTGTAGTATTTATTTTGTGTAGTTAGTCTTTGAAAATAAAGGGAGATGAAACATTTTAGGAATGAGTTGTAGAGTCCACATAACAATCTTATTTTGTACCCACTGATCACATGATGAACTTCACTGTACTTCACTAAAAATATAAAATATATATGATTTGAAGATTTTTATTTCTGTCAAAACTTTATTTCAAGGTTGCAAATTGATCTACTAGTCAAGGTTAAGTTAATTTCTCTGCATTAGTAGTATAGCAACTCTCATTAACACCAGTTAACAACTGCAAATGAGATAGAGAAACAAAAGAGACTGGTAGGTCATTCTGTCAAGAATATTGTTCTTCAATATAGTTTCCAGTTTGTTTTAAATAAAGTTGTCATCAACTTTAGCTTGTAAAGTAGGGATATGCTATCTTGCCAAACATTGGCATTCTGATATCCAGGAGCTGGGGAATGCAGATTGATAGTAAAATTCAGGAACTCTTGAGCTAGATGAACTAAATTTAAATCTCAGTCAGCTTCTCAACTCATTGCATCACCTGGTCACGTCCCTGAACCATTCTTGGCCTGTTTCCTCATCTATAAAATGGTTATGGATATCACAGAATCTATCTTATAGGGTGGTCATTAAGAACAAATGAATTAATGTATGTTAATTACATAGAGGAGTGTCAGTCACACAGTATACTCTAAACAAAGCTATCTGATATCATTATACCATACAAGCCTTTGAAACGAGGCCGTAGATTATCTTCCAACAGGAAAAAACAAGATAAACTTCTCCATGAGCTTTCCTTTCCCAATGGATGCTGAGGTCTGTAAAACTCAGACTCTTACAACCTGTGTGAGACTAAGGGATAGGCTGAGGTGGCCTCTACTCTTATCTCAACTAGCTTCAGTTCAGATAGGCTGGAGAGTCTTAGGAGTTTCTGGGAAGGTATAATTGATTTTTTGTTTAATGGAACTCGAGTGGAGATAAAAGAGCTTAACTTGATTTATCCTAGTCAAATTGTGGTGTTGGAGAATTTTGAGAGTCCTTTGGACAGCACAAAGTTCAAACCAGTCAATCCTAATGAAAATCAACTCTGAATATTCATTGGCAGGACTCATGCTAAAACTGAAGCTCTAATACTCTGGCCACTTGATGTGAAGAGCTAATTCATTGGAAAAGACCCTGATGCTGGAAAAATTGAAGGCAAGAGGAGAAGAGAATGTCAGAGTATGAGTTGGTTGGATAGCATCATGGCATCAGTTTGGGCAAACTCCAAAAGGAAATGAGGAACAGGGAAGCCTGGCATGCTGCAGTCCATGGGGTCACAGAGAGTTGGACATGACTTAGTGACTGAACAACAGCAAATCCTAGTAGTAGGGCAGATGTGAAAAAGATATGGAATGAATGAGAAACCAAACTGTCATCACCATTCAGCTCCTACAATATAAGGCTATATTTTGCCTAATACTTATGGCCTTTGTCATTTAAAGTCTATTTTTTACAGTAGGAATGAAAATATTTCTTTGTATAACTATTAGTATTATTAAATTATATACTGTATAGATCGCTCAGTTCTATGCCATATGCACAGCAGTTTCACAAATGAGGTTACTGCTACTTTATTTATTTGCCTTCAGTGCAAAAACAGTTATGCTCTTCCATGGCAGAACTTAACTGATGCTTGCATAGTTTGATTCCAAAATGGTGAAATTACTTTGCTGTTTTCAGTAGAAAAGATAGCTGTGGGGAGATTTAACTTATTGAGTTCATAGTCATTATTCATGTACATGCCATGCTTATATTAATAAAACTTCCCTTAACTACAACATGAAAAAGAGTTAAATGGCAAAACTACTAATTTTTTTATAGATTTTTAAAAATCATTGTTAATTCACTGATATGGACAATCATCTCCAGCCATCTGTCAATTCTATTCTCCACAAAAATATTTATTTATCATTCTGTCAGAAGACAATCCCTCTTTAAATTAAAGAGATATGGTAATGGTTAGCATTATAAAGAGGCACCCTTTCATCTTTATACCAGGGTGACTAAGTTTTCTGTGAGATAGCTTCTAATATTTTCTTTCACTAAACAGCATAGAGTCTGTTTTCTTTGGATTAAACTTTGATTTTAATCCAAGATCACCAAGTTCCTATATTCTTTCATTGGTTTATGTTATGCTATATTTAGTAACTTTCCAAATGTCTGCGGTTTAATGTAGTTAATTTTGGATGCCTACTGCTTCATCAGTCTCCATACGCAAGCTCTTGCTTTAACAAGATTCCTTCATTTAACAGTAAGAGCCTTAGGATATCAACTACAATTAGTTATGTACCAGGAGACATATTTTTAAGGGAAAAATGCTAGGGAAGAGGAAAGAAAGAAAACAAAAGATTGTGGAAGAAGGTTTTGAAAGGAAAAGGTCAGGGGAAAAGGAATCACTCTTAAAAACTTGTGGCCTTCATGAGGTGAAAGATGTTTTAGATGCTTCATTATTGAGAAGAGTAACCTGACCAAAATATGCTTCAAAGTTATATTATACGTTTTGGACACTTCCATGCCCAAATGTATCACTTGCCTTTAGGACAATGCCATGGGCTAATTAGGAGGTAGTCTAACACTATATATTTAACAGTGTAGAATTATGCCCATTTTTTTCTTTAACTATTCTTGGCATCTCCTCAGTATGCACAAATTGGCTTCTTCCATCATACTTAGAGCACAAATGAATTGAAGCCTTACTTTTGGAGTGAGATATTGACACTTAGTTCCTATTCTTTTCATTTGAAATGGCTATGAGACACTTTTTTATTCATGATACTAGAGAATTGTTTCAGAACTAAAAATCCAGACTTTTCTTTTACAGTTTAGTTGAACTTTGGTCAGTCTATTTTCTTTGGAATGATTGACCTTAATTACCACAACCAAGCAATGTCAATTATCCTGAAAGCTTCATATAATTTTGTTGCTCATGCATTTTTATTAGTGAAAAATTTGAAATAATTGATATACATCTATACATATCATTTTAATTTAGAATTACTAATGACAACATCAGTAAATTATTGGTCAGCTATAGGATTGCTTCCTCCCATGCATAATTTGATCCCTGTTCCTAGTCCTTGCTATGTCACATGTAAGCTGCTAGAGTTTATATAGGAATAAAGAACAAGAAGCTTCTATGTCTTGTAGAAAAGTTGAGGACCATGGTGCTTTGAAAAGCCCTCACATAGTAATACAACCAGGACAAGAATGAACTAAAAAAATGACATATATAGCATTTTTGAGATTACAAAAAGATAATGAATATCTTCCTGAACAAAAGGTGAGATACCATTGATAGAATACAAAATGGAAAACCTGGGTGGACCTGGTTGCAAAGGAATCCCAGATATTTTTAAACGAGAGTTTATAACTTTTAGTGCATATAATAACTCAAACACAAGGCTAATAAAACATTTTTTAGAGGAAATAAAAATGAGCTTACATCAGGAAATATATGATGCATTTGTAAAAAGCAGTATAAGATCTCTCTCTTAAAGATAACTTGTTCACCTAAGCAGGTATAACTGAGTCTCCTAAATCTTTGTTTTCTATTTCAATGGGAAACATGTGACATAAGCACAGAAATAAGCGTTGTTGACCCAGGCATGTTTCAGAGTTTTGCAAACTTACGTGTGCATCAGAATCACATAAGGAGATGTTTGATCACATGGGAGTGTGATCAAAAATCCTAGGTCAATGATATTTGATCATTGTTTGGTGCATTGATCAATGCATCCTATGTCAATGAATCAAGATTTCCAGGAATAGTTCAGGACAGGTATCCAGGTATTGATGCTCTTGTGAAAGCAGAAAAAATTAGATGGCTAAGACAAAGCATTGCTCATCTCCAAGTTCTATAGGGGTTAACTTGTAACCCACTATAGTCACTGGCAGTGCACTCTGAATGGAATTTCGGATGAAAAGCAGAATGAAGCATTCTGTGCTTTGTGCTAATGGGTCTTTAAATACTTAGGTGCATACCTCAGAAAGAATCAGTGACCCCATACTCTCATCTTCCATACATAGAAAAGACTAAAATCATTAATTTGAAATATCCATTCTTTGTGACTAGCAGTAATCTTTTATGCTTCAAGATATATGCTTCACTGCATGTATTTCCTAGCTAAAACTCATATATATACTTATAAATTGGCTTCTTCCCCATCTCTTTGGAACAGTTTCCTCAGAGCTTACTGGGTGACTATCTCCTAGGTTATAGTCCTCAGCAAGACCCTGGGTGAAAATTAAATTCACAATTCTTATGCTGTGTTTTTCTTTAAATTGACATTCTTATAAATTATTTTTTCATATGACTCTGATGTACAACTATTATTGTTAAACATTTAATTCTTCTCTTGAGGGTTTTGTTTACCTAATCTGCTTATTCTAGGTGCTCTAGAATTTTAAGGTCAAACTATTAGACATATTAATATTTAATAGTACATATCTGATTTTGCCAGCAAATTTGGAAAATTTAACAGTGGCCACAAGAATGGAAAAGGTTAATTTTCATTCCAATCCCAAAGCAAGTCACGCCAAGGAATGTTCAAACTACCACACAATGGCAGTCATCTTACATGCTAGCAAAGTAATGCTCAAAATTCTCCAAGATAGCCTTCAACAGTTTGTGAACCAAGAACTTCCAGAAGTTCAAGCTGGATTTAGAAAAGGCAAAGGAATCAAAGATCAAATTGCCAACATCTGTTGGATCATAGAAAAAGCAAAGAGTTCCAGAAAAATATCTACTTCTGATTTATTGACTATGCCAAAGCCTTTGACCGTGTGGATCACAACAAACTGTGGAAAATTCTTCAAGAGATGGGAATACCAGACCACCTTACATGCCTCTTGAGAAACCTGTATGCAGGTCAAGAATGAATAGTTAGAACCACACATGAAACAAAGAACTGGCTCCAAATTGGGAAGAGCATAGGTCAAGGCTGTATATTGTCACCCTGCTTACTTAACTTATACATAGAGTACATCACGTGAAATGCCAGGCTGGATGAAGCACAAGCTGGAATCAAGATTGCTGGGAGAAATATCAATAACCTCAGATATGCCATCTTATGGCTAAAAGCAAAGAGGAACTAAAGAGTTTCTTGATGAAGGTGAAAGAGGAGAGTGAAAAGGCTGGCTTAAAACCCAACATTCAAAAAAACTAAGTTCATGGCATCTGGTCCCATCACTTCATGGCAAATAGATGGGGAAACAATGGAAACAGTGACAGACTTTTGAGCTCCAAAATCACTGCAGATGGTGACTGCAGCCATGAAATTAAAATATGCTGGCTCCTTGGAACGAAAGCTTAGCCATCCTAGACAGCATATAAAAGATCAGAGACATTACTTTGTTGACAAAGGTCCATCTAGTCAAAGCTACAGTTTTTCCAGTAGTCACGTATGGATGTGAGAGATAGACCTTAAAGAAAGCTGAGAGCTGAAGAATTGATGCTTTTGAACTGTGGTGTTGGAGAAGACTCTTGAGAGTCCCTTGGACTGCAAGGAGGTCCAACCAGTCAATCTTAAAGGAAATCAGTCCTGAATATTCATTAGAAGGACTGATACTGAAGCTGAAACTCCATTCCTTTGGCTACCTGATGAGAAGAACTGACTCATTTGAAAAGACTGATGCTGGGAAAGATTGAAGGCAGGAGGAGAAGGGGATGACAGAGGATGAGATGGTTGGATGGCATCACTGACTCGATGGACATGAATGTGAGCAAGCTCCGGCTATTGGTGATGAACAGGGAAGCCTGATGTGGTGCAGTCCATGGTGTCACAAAGAGACACGATTGAGCGACTGAGCTGAACTGATCTGATTTATGGGCGTCCCAGGTGGGGGCTAGTGGTAAATAATTCATCTGCCAACAGGTGACATAAATGATGCAGGTTTGATCTCTGGGTCAGGAAGATGCCCTGGAGGAGGGCACAGCAACTCACTCCAGTATTGTTGGCTGGGAAATTCCACAGACAGGTGAGCTTGGGAAGCTACAGTGTATAGGGTTGCAAAAAGCCAGACACAACTGAAGTGACTTAGGCACATATGCATATCTGACATATATAGTCACTAAGTTTATATTAACAGAGGACAACTTTGGCTACATAACAGAATGAACCACTTATGTTTTTAACCCCTTAATTTAAAGATAATATGCAAGTAATAAAAATCATGTTTCTAGAATTGAGTTCACATTACTCCTCACATAAACTACAGCTAGAAGTATCAAGGCAAACACACCTGTCTTTTGGATCATGTTGGTTTTGCTCCATTTACTGCTCTGATGTAACATATTCCAAACTATTTTAAGATGGTTTTTTTCCTTTCTAAATGTTTTAATACCAATTGTAGATAAATTATAAAACCTAATTAATACTTGTAATGGAGTTTTCACCAATCCCATTTTCATATAGTAATCTTATAGCCTTGGTTGCTAGTGACAACATATAACATTAATGTTGTAAAAACCTTGATTCCCAAGTAAATACAATGGAAGTGTCATTATATTAGAAGCTGTGTCTCCTTTATTGTGCAAAAAATGACTGTCTCTTACCCTAGAAATTACATCTCTTAATTCTCTATAGTTCTGCTCTATATTTTTCTGCTATTTTTTTATTAGTCCTATGATATTAGAAATGTTTTTAAGAACTGTCAGATTTTAAGGAAGGGTAAACAGTTTCAAAGTTGAAAAAGAATGAGAATGTTTCTGATATATCTGCAATATCCGAAACCCTTGGTTCCATGATCTTTCCTTAGTAGCATGATCAAACATGTCTCTGACCTATAGCCACCAAAGCATTTAACGCTACATATCTGCTTCACAGTCAGCAAACACAAGACCGGGAGCTGATTGTGGCTCAGATCATGAACTCCTTATTGCCAAATTCAGATTTAAATTGAAGAAAGCAGGGAAAACCACTAGACCACTCAGGTATGACCTAAATCAAATTCCTTATGATTGTACAGTAGAAGTGACAAATCAATTTAAAGGACTAGATCTGATAGATAGAGTGCCTGATGAACTATGCATGGAGGTTCATGACATTGTACAGGAGACAGGGATCAAGACCATCCCCATGGAAAGAAATGCAGTAAAGCAAAATGGCTGTCTGGGGAGGCCTTACAAATAGCTGTGAAAAGAAGAGAAGCAAAACACAAAGGAGAAAGGGAAAGATATAAGCATCTGAATGCAGAGTTCCAAAGAATAGCAAGAAGAGATAAGAAAGCCTTTCTCAGCGATCAATGCAAAGAAATAGAGGAAAAGAACAGAATGGAAAAGACTAGAGATCTCTTCAAGAAAATTAGAGATACCAAGGGAACATTTCATGCAAAGATGGGCTCGATAAAGGACGGAGATGGTATAGACCTAACAGAAGCAGAAGATATTATGAAGAGGTGGCAAGAAAGCACAGAAGAATTGTACGAAAAAGATTTTCACTATAAAGATAATCACGATGGCGTGATCTCTCACGTAGAGCCAGACATCCTGGAGTGTGAAGTCAGGTGGGCCTTAGAAAGCATCACTATGAACAAAGCTAATGGAGGTGATGGAATTCCAGTTGAGCTATTTCAAATCCTGGAAGATGATGCTGTGAAAGTGCTGCACTCAATATGCCAGCAAATTTGGAAAACTCAGCAGTGGGCCACAGGACTGGAAAAGGTCAGTTTTCATTCCAATCCCAAAGAAAGGCAATGCCAAAGAATGCTCAAACTAGCACACAATTACACTCATCTCACATGCTAGTAAAGTAATGCTCAAAATTATCCAAGCCAGGCTTCAGCAATATGTGAACCGTGAACTTCCTGATGTTCAAGCTCGTTTTAGAAAAGGCAGAGGAACCAGAGATCAAATTGCCAACATTTGGTGGATCATGGAAAAAGAAAGAGAGTTCTAGAAAAACATCTATTTCTGCTTTATTGACTATGCCAAAGCCTTTGACTCTGTGGATCATAATAAACTGTGGAAAATTCTGAAAGAGATGGTATTACTAGACCACCTGACCTGCCTCTTGAGAAAGCTATATGCAGGTCAAGAAGCATCAGTTAGAACTGGACATGGAACAACAGACTGGTTCCAAATAGGAAACGGAGTACGTCAAGGCAGTATATTGTTACCCTGCTTATTTAACTTATATGCAGTGTACATCATGAGAAACGCTGGGCTAGAGGAAGCACAAGCTGGAAACAAGATTGCCAGGAGAAATATCAAGAACCTCAGATATGCAGATGACACCACCCTTATGGCAGAAAGTGAAGAACTAAAGAGCTTCTTGATGAAAGTGAAAGAGGAGAGTGAAAAAGTTGGCTTAAATCTCAACATTCAGAAAACAAATATCATGACATCTGGTCCCATCACTTCATGACAAATAGATGGGGAAACAGCAGAAACAGTGTTGACTTTATTTTTCTGGGCTCCAAAATCATTGCAGATAGTGACTGCAGCCATGAAATTAAAGGATGCTTAAAGGAGTCTTTCCTTGGAAGGAAAGTTATGACGAACCTAGATAGCATATTCAAAAGCAGAGACATTACTTTGCCAATAAAGGTCCGTCTAGTCAAGGCTATGGTTTTTCCAGTGGTCATGTGTGGATGTGAGAGTTGGACTGTGAAGAAAGCTGAGTGCCAAAGAATTAATGCTTTTGAACTGTGGTGTTGGAGAAGACTCTTGAGAGTTCCTTGGACTGCAAGGAGATCCTATCAGTCCATTCTAAAGGAGATCGATTAGTCCTGGGTGTTCTTTTGAAATGAAGTGAAGTCGCTCAGTTGTGTCCGACTCTTTGCGACCCCATGGACTGTAGCCTATCAGGTTCCTCCGTCCATGGGATTTTGCAGGCAAGAGTGCTGGAGTGGATTGCCATTTCCTCCTCCAGGGGGTCTTCCCGACCCAGGAGTCGAACCCTGGTCTCCTGCATTGCAGGCAGATGCTTTACCGTCTGAGCTACTAAAGCTGGTTGTCTAATACTTTGGCCACCTCATGCAAAGAGTTGACTCATTGGAAAAGACTCTGATGCTGGGCGGTATTGGGGGCAGGAGGAGAAGGGGAGCTTGGCTGGATGGCATCACCGACTCGATGCACATGAGTTTGGGTGAACTCCGGGAGTTGGTAATGGACATGGAGTCCTGGTGTGCTGCAATTCATGGGGTTCTAAAGAGTCGGACACGACTGAATGACTGAACTGAATTGAACTGACCTGACTTGCTTCACGTGAGCAACAATTTCAATCAGCTTGGATAATTTGGCTTTTAACAACACTATTTGTATAAATTTGTGATGCCTTTATGGAATAAAAAGTGCCAGATACTAGTCAAAGCACTATTTTAAATTTTTTATCAGCGTGTAATTGAATTATAATGTTGTGTTAATTTTTGCTGTACGGTAAAGTGAATCAGTTCTACATATATATTCTTTTTTATATCCTTTTCCATTATGCTTTATCATAGGACATTGAATATATTTCCATGTGTTATATTGTAGGAACTTGTTTTTTTCCACTCTATATATAATAGCTTTTTAATATAAATTTATTTATTTTAATTGGAGGTTAACTGCTTTACAATATTGTATTGGTTTTGCCATACATCAGCACGAATCTGCCACAGGTATACATGTGTTCCCCATCCTGAAGCCCCCTCCCTCCTCTCTCCCCGTTCCATCCCTCTGGGTCGCCTCAGTGCACCAGCCCCAAGCATCCAGTATAATGCATCAAACCTGGGCAGGCTATTTGTTTCATATATGATTTGGGAGAATGGCATTGAAACATGTATAATATCATATATATATATAATAGTTTGCATCTCCTAACCCCAAACTACCAATCCATCTCTCTTCCATCCTGCTTTCCCTTGGCAACCACATCTGTTCTTTATGTCCGTGAGTCTATTTCTGATTCATAAATACATTCATTTTTGTTCTATTTTTAGATACCACTGCAAGGGATATCATATGGTATTTGTCGTTTTCATTGTGGCTTACTTCACTTACTATGATAATCTTTAGGGCTATATCTGTTGCTACCAAAAGCATTATTTCATTCTTTTTAATGGCTGAGTAGTATTCCATTGCATTCCACATCCTCTTTATCCACTCTTCTGTTGATAGACATTTATGTTGCTTCCACCTCTTGGTTATTTTGAATAGTGCTGCTATGAACATAGGGGTACATGTATCCAGAGATAATACACCAACTTGCATTCCTACCGTCAGTGTGGGAGGGTTCCCTTATTGTTTGTAGATTTTGTTTTGATGAAGACCATTCTGACCTCACTATAATTCTGATTTTCATTTTTCTAATAATCAATGATGTTGATTTTTTTAAAAAATATATGCCTTTTGGTTCTCTGTATATTTTCAATGGAGAAATGTCTATTTACATCTTTCATGAAGCAAAGCATTATTGACAATGAGATTAAAAAGGACTGAATCCCTGTCCCCAAAGGGTTCAAAATAAAATGAAGATAAAAATGGAAACAAATAAAACAATGCTTCTGATAAGTGCTGAGCATTGTTAGAGTACCACAGAATATTAAAGTGTTGGAATTCTTCTGAATAATGTCAAAATCGTACTTTACCGAAGATTCTTTCTTAATAAACATGGAGGCATGGTGAAAATTTATTCCTTCCCTGCTGAAAATATTAGGAAAGAGGTAGGAAGAATCTACAACATTCAGCCTGATACTTCCTTGAATTTTTTAGATGGGAAAATGCTTCAGCTATATTTGTCTCAACATGTATGGGTTTAGGAGAGCAGATTCTTTAATAAAGGCAACAGGAGTACAATAAAAAAGCGATGTTTACACCATCAGGTCCTCTTTGTATTTACTTTGCATACATAATGAGTTTGTTCTGGTCGTCATCTGAAATTATAGGTCAAAGAGCACAGCCCTACTAGGCTGAAAATTATCAGCCTATCTACTCCTCCCGAAGAGTCTGAATTCATAGTGTACTCCCTCACAGTCAGAAAGTTCATAGGAAAAAAAAAAAAAAAACAGAGTCGTAATTTAACAAGTGCTTATATAGGGTAAACAAATATCCAGTATCCTTGTTCACAGTATTGAAAATTTCTGAGAAGAGAATGATACAACAAGCCTAATAAGAGTCTTAACAGAGTAGATGCTTCCTTGACCTGAGATGGTTTGAGCAGGACAGCAAGGGAAATTAAGCAGAGATAAACCTGAGAATTTGAGACACATCTTTGCCACTTGGCAGGTAAGTGACTTCCAGAAAGTCATTTTAATGACAATGGCAATATCTAATGTTTCTAAATTGCCTGTGGTATGGGCTGCACTCCTCTAGGTACTTTCCCTTCTTCTCTCCACAACAAATATTTATTGAGTACTTGTTAGGTAAATAGGAGAGAACTTACAGTCTGTGGGGCCTTCATAGTTTCACAAATCTCTATAAATGTTTATTGAGTTAATTAATAATGTTATACACATTTAAATTATTGTACATAAATAAGTAATTGCTATTTGGCCAAGGTCTGTATATGCTATGGTGAAAGAAGATGAAATATATAATATGGCCATCACTTGAACAGCTTTATCTAGGGAGAAAAATTAAAATGTACCTTAAAACTGATTTGAGTTGCCTAAATCATTGTCTCCTTGCTTTTAGTATAAATTTCCTCATTAAAATAAAATACTTTACAGAGAAAACAGAGGTAGACTTTCTTATTTATCTACAGAGTTGACATCTAACAGTTAACTTTTGAATTGAACAGTAAGTAGCTATTATGCCTGACAAGCAATTTATTCTTACTGCATGGCAAGACAAAGAAAGGTTGTAAAAAATATGTACATTGCTTTTACTTACTATTTTAAATTTTCATAAAATGTATAATGTTATGAATTTTATATTTATTGTATTTTAAATTTTACTTGTTTTTAAAGAGAAATATTTATTTTCATGCAATTTAGATGACTCTAAAATCATAAAGAATAACATTTAAAGATCAACTGAAATTTTCCTATCCAATATTTTATTTAAAATGATTTAAACAAGGTAATACCTTAATGTATATCTGTCAGAGAACTGTTTCTTCCACTCCCTTTTCTACCCTGGATAAAATGAGCTCAGGTAGGATTTGAGGTCACAAAGCAAAAATAAATATTACAAATGGATCAAACATCATTTCTATCTTTTTTAAATTTTATGATAGTTCAATGCCCTTTTCATTAGAGAATAGAAATATATAAAAGCTCATATATGCTCCAGTCCCCCAATTAAGATGAATAACAGCCTAGTTCTTGTTGCTAGTATTATTTTTCTATCATCTAATATTTCTATTGCTAGTTTATTACAGATAGGATAAGATGACATATATCTTGCAAATGTCCAAAATGATTTTTTTATATTTAATAGTTCTTGAGAAAAGTTTGCTAAATAAACTAATGTTTTCTCAAAAATTAACTTAAAAAAACTCGTTTGTTGAGATTGAAAAACAGAACATTTGTTCTCAGGTATAGGCTTTCCCTCTCAAGGCAAACATATATTCTATAAATCTGTCCTTTGACATACTTTGAGTTTCTAAATAAGAACACAATTAGGTGGACTATTACTCTGAAAATAGAATTATTTGCACAGGCACAAGGGAGAATGTACTAATAATGAGTAATTTTAGAAAGATGGTGGATTTTAGACAGAGTGCATGCACTATGCCTCTAAGATCTGAACTAAATCCTCCCATTCAACATCCTATACCTCTTTCCTTTGGCTCCGGGTTATATTTTCAATGTGTCACCTTACATTCTACTGGATGGAAAGTTAATGAATGTGTTCTCCATTGACAGTTATTCCCAGTCATATCTAGGGACAAGCTGAAGCAGGGTTAATAGGACTGCAACCTGGTCTTCTATTTTTCAGCACCAGTCGTTGGTAAAATCTGCCTTACTAGAGTAATACTTACATCACTTTTCCTGCCCCTCATCCCCAAGCCAGTTTTACGAGTGTTAGCAGCAACCTGCTTTAAGAATTTAATGTGCAGCCTCTGAGAAACAAAAGGAAAGGAAATTGCACTTTTATGAATTTCTGAATTGTGATACCTCACAGTCAATGTTTATTTTATTTTAATGTTACTGCCAATGGGTTTTAGTGAGTGAAATAAATTTAGCACTAATGAGCATATTTTGAAAGTTTAAAAACATAATTTAATAAATGATTCAATGTAATCTCTACAAAAATGACTCTAAGAGGCTGAGGAGTCATTGAGCAGGAGGGAAACCATGAAGAAATAATAGGCAAAATATAAATAGGTAGAAACAATTATGATTTTTATATTAGCAATTAATCAAGGAGTTGTTTCTTTTCAATATCAAAAAGACAGTATCAAGCAATGACAAAGCTAAATCAATTTAATTATAACCATGCCTGGAATAGTTACTTGAATAAATAAATTAATATAACAATAGAATGGGAAAGACTAGAATCTCTTCAAGAAAATTAGAGATACCAAGGGCATATTTCATGCAAAGATGGGCTTGATAAAGGACAGAAATGATAGGGACCTAACAGAAGCAGAAGATATTAAGAAGAGGTGGCAAGAATACACAGAAGAACTATACAAAAAAGATCTTCATGACCCAGATAATCACGATGATGTGATCACTCACCCAGAGCCAGACATCCTGGAATGTGAAGCCAAATGGGCTTTAGGAAACATCACTATGAACGAAGCTAGTGTAGGTGATGGAATTCCATTTGAGCTATTTCAAATCCTGAAAGATGATGCTGTGAAAGTGCTGCACTCAATATGCCAGCAAATTTGGAAAATCCAGCCATGGCCACAGGACTGGAAATCATCAGCGTTCATTCCAATCTCAAAGAAAGGAAATGCCAAACAATGCTCAAACTACCGCACAATTGCACTCATCTCACATGCTAGTAAAGTCATGGTCAAAATTCTCCAAGTCAGGCTTCAGCAATACGTGAACTGTGAACTTCCAGATGTTCAAGCTGGTTTTAGAAAAGGCAGAGGAACCAGAGATCAAATTTCCAACATCCACTGGATCATGGAAAAAGCAAGAGAGTTCCAGGAAAACATCTATTTCTACTTTATTGACTATGCCAAAATCTTTGACTCTATGGATCACAATAAACTGTGGAAAATTCTGAAAGAAATGGGCGTACCAGACCACCTGACCTGCTTATTGAGAAAGCTTTATGCAGGTCAAGAAGCATCAGTTAGAACTTGACATGGAACAACAGACTGGTTCCAAATAGGAAAAGGAGTACGTCATGGCAGTATATTGTTACCCTGCTTATATAACTTATATGCAGAGTACATCATGAGAAACGCTGGCCTGGAGGAAGCACAAGCTGGAATCAAAATTGCCAGGAGAAATATCAATAACCTCAGATATGCAGATGACACCACCTTTATGGCAGAAAGTGAAGAACTAAAGAGCCTCTTGATGAAAGTGAAAGAGGAGAGTGAAAAAATTGGCTTAAAGCTCAACATTCAGAAAACTAAGATCATGGCATCTAGTCCCATCACTTCATGACAAATAGATGGGGAAACAGTGAAAACAGTGTCAGACTTTTTATTTTTCTGGGCTCCAAAATCACTGCAGATGATGACTACAGCCATGAAATTAAAAGATGCTACTCCTTGGAAGGAAAGTTATGACCAACCTCGACAGCATATTTAAAAGCAGAGACGTTACTTTGCTAAGAAGGTCCATCTAGTCAAGGCTGCGGTTTTTCCAGTGGTCATGTGTGGATGCGGAGAAGGCAATGGCACTCCACTCCAGTACTCTTGCCTGGAAAATCCCATAGATGGAGGAGCCTGGTAGGCTGCAGTCCATGGGGTCGCGAAGAGTCGGACATAACTGAGTGACTTCCTTTTCACTTTTCACTTTCATGCATTGGAGAAGGAAATGGCAACCCACTCCAGTGTTCTTGCCTGGAGAGTCCCAGGGACGGGGGAGCCTGGTGGGCTTCCATCTATGGGGTCGCACAGAGTCGGACACGACTGAAGCGACTTAGCAGCAGCAGCAGCAGCATGTGTGGATGTGAGAGTTGGACTATAAAGAAAGCTGAGCGCCAAAGAACTGATGCTTTTGAACTGTGGTGTTGGATAAGACTCTTGAGTGTCCCTTGGACCTCAAGGAGATCCAGCCAGTCCATCCTAAAGGAGATCAGTCCTGGGTGCTCCTTGGAAGGACTGATGTTGAAGCTGAAACTCCAATACTTTGGCCACCTGATGTGAAGAGCTGAGTCATTGGAAAAGACCCTAATGATGGGAAAGATTGAAAGCAGGAGGAGAAGAGGATGACAGAGGATGAGATGGATGGTATCACCGACTCAATGGACATGG